>NC_056673.1:5585000-7985000 GCF_018350195.1 Panthera tigris | reverse complement strand
CAGGAACAACACAGAAAAGGTCGAGAAGACAAGAAAGCCCCGGAAGGCAATGTTGGTGGCAGAGGGTGGCCAAGTGGGTCCAATGACAGTGGCTTATTTGGGGAAGGGCGTGAGGGCACCATGATGGAAAACACCTGGTGACGCCAAGAGCATGTTCAGTGGGGGCTCCGGGGAAGGTTAAGGGCCAGGCAGGTTGTGTTAATGGAGCTCCCTTAGGCTGCAAGGGGACAGGGTGTCCTCCTTGGCTCAGATGTAGGGACCCCGAGGACAGGGAGGTGCAGGAAGAGCCCTTCAAAGCCGCTCAATGCCTCTCAAGATCTAAGCACGATTGCCCAATCAGGAAAACTGTCACCCTGTCCCTGCCACCCTCCCTGCAGCGAGCACGCAGTGATTTCTGGGTGCTCCTGCTACGCACTGTCCCCGCCAGGCAGAACTGTAGTCCCGGGCCCCCCGCACGACGGGTCCCCATCGCAGGACCTGGGGCAGCCCAGATCTCAGCCCCCCCAGCTGTGGTCTGTGCGACAAGCAGAGTCACACAAGAAGCAAGCAACTTCTCTGAGGAGACAACGGGGGCCACTTCCTGCTCAACAGAAATTTGGGGCATTAGGTGGCCAGAGTCAAAGTTTGATTCCTCCGGAAAAGCAACGCTGGAGACAGGGAGGGAGGTGCTAACAACGTGTTAGCCCAGTCCCACAGAGGTTCGGATGGGCCGCAACGGGGAGTGCGGGGAGGGATGGGGAGAGGACAGGTGTTACTGGGGGGGGGGGGCGTTTGCTTCCAGAAGAGACTGGGAAGGTTGGCGGGCAGGCTTGCCCACCGGCACGCTGCCTTCTCCAGAAGTGTGGCAGGGGGCCCACGGGAGTGGGGTGGGATTCATCCCCCTGCTTTCCTCCTCGTGTTTCCCTGTGGTCAGGGTTTGTCATTTGGGAGCTGTTTCCCCACACCTGTCCATTCCATCATCTGTCCCCTTGTTGACTGTAGGAAGCCAGGTCCCAAGCCCTCCAGCGTGGCACAGTCTTCCAGTTTGGAACTGGAGAGATGTGCTGGTTTGAATGGAGGTCTCACGACGGATCTGTCCACCCTGCCCCTTTATCTGGAAGAGAACTCTATTTGGTAAAAGGGTCTCTGCAGACTTAAAGATGAGATCCTTCTGGATTAGGGAGGGGCCCTCACTCCAGGGACGAGTGTCCTCAGAGGGGAAGGGAGGAGACACAGAGGAGGACAGTGTGGAAACGGAGGCAGGGCTGGGCGGGGGGCTGCCACCGACCGAGGAATGTCTGGAGCCTCCAGAAGCCACAGGAGGCAGGAAGGATCCTCCCCTGGAGGCCTTGCCCACACCTTGATCTCAACCTTCCACCTTCTGGAACGGTGAGAAGTTGCTTCGAGGCACCAAGTTCCTGGTGATTTTCAGGGTGGCCGTCTTAAGAAAGAACACAAGAGAGAGGGGACAGTTGAGGAGATGCGAGCTGAACCAAACTGGTGTCCAACAGGACCGGCCCCCGGACCCGTGCGCGGGGAACACGAGGCGGTCGAGGCACCGCCCCCCTCGTGGGTGGCAGGTGGAAGGTGGGGCGGGAAGTCAAGTGGGGCCGGGAGGCTGGGAGCCAAGAGATCAAAGGCATCTCCCGGCTCGTGGAAAATGGATGTTGTTGTCAATGGGGATTACTGGCAGGGATGTGAGGAAGCATGGAAAGATAAATACAGGGTAGAGAGGATCTGAGGGGTGGAGGTGAGGGCTGGTGAGAAGAGACTGTTGGCGGTGATTACTTGGCAAGAATCGGACAGACGAACGGCTTGGATTTCAGGTGACGCTGGCGGGAGGTGGCTGAGTGGTGGCGACAGGTGTGGCGAGGCTGGAGAAGGACGGGGCAGAGTGTGACGGTGGCCCTAGACATCCCTGGGCACGTGGCGGCCAGGGGTGAGCGGTGGAGGGTGGGCAGGGAGGTTGGGGGTCTAGGACAGTTTGCCCTCGACTGGACAGGGGCTCCGCTGAGGCCACGAGAAAGGGGAGGGGGAGTCTGCCTTGAGGAGTTGGGGGACAGGGGTCTTTGCGTCGTAAGGAACAGTAGCTCGCTTTACCATAAAGGCGATGGGACGTTTTGTAAGGACAGAGAGCGAATTTCATGGGTGGCTCAGGGAAGGAACAGAAAAGGGGGCTGATCACAGACGGAACTAGAACCAGGTGCCCAGAAACAAGGGGCTTTGTGTCCCCAGGGGCCGAAGGGCTCTCTTGTGCGGGCCACTCGGTGCACGTTCTCATTGCCTTCCTCCATTCAGGACCAGCCCCTGCGGCGTCCTTGCCGACCCTTCCTTTTATCTGGTACCCAGGTGGAGATGGCCCCTGCACCGTGTCCTGACCTCAGGTGCACCTGGGAGTGCCTGGGTCCGAACTGCTAAGGGACAGTCCCTCCCAGGAACCTGAGGCCCAGCCCCGGGTGCCCTGTCTGAATAGGGTCGCTTAGAATAAACACGGCCCCCTGGGCATGCCCCTCTGGTGGTGCCCCTCCTGTGGGGCTGAAAAATGCCCCCCCCCCCCGTCTGTAATCCCAGCTTCTAAGCTGTGGCTGTTAGGGGACACAGCAAAAGACGCGGGACACCTGGGTGGCTCAGTCCATTGCACATCGGACTTTGGCTCAGGTCATGATCTCACGGTTCGTGAGTTCAAGCCCCACACTGGGCTCACCGCCGTCGGGCTCAGGTCATGATCTCACGGTTCCTGAGTTCAAGCCCCACACTGGGCTCACCGCCGTCGGCCCCAAGCCCGCTTTGGATCTCCTGTCCCCCTCTCTCTCTGCCCCACCCCTGCTCACACTCTCTCTTTCAAAAACTAAATAAACCTTAAAAAAAAAAAAAAAACACTGGTAGGATTAAGTGAAGGATCCTGAGATGGGGAGGTTGTCGTGGATGATGGCAACTGGGTGAGTCCTAATGGAGGATGCATGTCCTTCCGTGACAGGTGGAGGGAGAATTTGCACCCCCCCCCCAACAGAACATGACATCACAAATGAGGCAGATATTGGAATGATGTGGCCATAAACCATAAGCCCAGGGAAACTGGCAACCACACCCCCCCCCCAACAGAACATGACATCACAAATGAGGCAGATATTGGAATGATGTGGCCGTAAACCATAAGCCCAGGGAAACCAGCAGCCACCGGAAGCTGGGAGAAGCAAGGAAGGACTCTCCCCCGGCATCTTCCCAGGGAGCACGCTCCTACAGACACCCCGATTTCAGGCCAGTGATACCGACTTCACACTTCCGACCTTCAGAACCGCGAGCACAAATGTCTGTGGTCTTAAGGCCCTAGTGTTCCGGGAATCGGTTACAGCAACGCTAGGGAACGAGGTGGGGAGGAATGAGGGGCGCTACACCGTGGCTCCTGTGTGAAGGAGGGGCCGAGAGAAGTTAGGGGCGTGTGTAGAGGAAAGGAAAGGGGGGCATTGGTCGGATTCAATTCAACACGCAGGTTCTGTTCCGTGCCCGTGAAATGCAGACGCTTACCATGGAAAAGCAAGGACAGGGATGTGACACATTAAATGCCACACTAAAGACTTCAGTGGCATATTCCCACAGGCACACAGCTGCAGAATTCACATTCGGATCTGCCCGACTCCTGAATGCATGACGTTCCCACCGTGTGTGGACTGAACAAATAGACGTGCTCTCGGAAACTTTTGAAGCTGTCTGCCTGAGATAAAATGTGTCGGGAACTAATACGCTTGAAAAGTGCAGGGCAAAAATCTATGAAGAAACCACCTCCCCAGGGGTGCCTGGGTGGCTCAGTCAGTTAAGCGTCTGACTTCGGCTCAGGTCATGATCTCACAGTTGGTGAGTTTGAGCCCCGCGTCAGGCTCTGTGCTGACAGCACAAAGCCTGCTTGGTATTCTCTCTCTCTCCCTGTCTCTCTGCCCCTCCCCTGCTCACACTG
Source organism: Panthera tigris (assembly GCF_018350195.1). Classification (NCBI taxonomy): domain Eukaryota; kingdom Metazoa; phylum Chordata; class Mammalia; order Carnivora; family Felidae; genus Panthera; species Panthera tigris. The sequence continues at coordinate 7,981,069 of NC_056673.1, read as the reverse complement.
TCTCTGTCTGTCTCAAAAATAGGTAAATAAACCTAAAAAAAAAATCAATAAATAAAGACAGTGTTTTGGGAGGAGTCTATAATACTTACCTATAAAATAGGTTCATTTTATTTTTCAGTTTAGGCAACTTCTGTCCAGGTAGGTCTGGTCACGTGTAAGTTACGATATAAAGATAGAAAAGATGCTCCCAAAAGCAAGCCCAGAAGTTACCAAGCCATTCCCAATTACATAAAGACTTTCATAAAATTCCTTGAAGCCTGGTCTATCTACACGCCCTACTCATTTTGCTGGAACTTTTTGAGGCGCTTTTCTCCAGCAAGGAGAAAAGTGAAATCGTCCAGGTCATTGATAGCCCTCCTGCAAAAGAAGGTTGTGGATACTGGGGAGGTCAAGCAAAATTCTAGACAGCAAGCAGACCAAACTTCATCAAACGCGGAAGTAAGGGTTCTCTGCAAGTGAGAGAAAACAGCACAAAATGGCGTAAGCCCAAGAGAGATGGGTTGGCTCATATAAGCGGAAAGTCCAGGGGTGACCCCTAGCACCAGTCACCGCCGGACTCAGGGGCTCAGGTAATGTCATCGGGAACCAGCCTCTCCCCTTCCCTTGGCTCTGCTTTCATCTGTAGTGGTTACGTTCTGAGGGAGGCCCTCTCTCGGGTGACAAGGTGGCAGCCAGAAACTCCAGGCTTACCTTCTCAGAAGCGCAAGTCCAACAGTTCAATCAGAAGTCCCAGGCATGACTCACCTGGTCATGAGTTGGACCACGTGACCCATCCTGAACAGATCTCTGTGGCCGAGAGGATGCTTTACTCCCACCGACCGAGCCCAAGTAACATGTTGCCTTTGGTACCTGGCGGAGAGCCAGGCCCATCCAAACCCTGCGGACTAAGAACAAAAGTGGGTAGTTCCTTGCAGGGAAGTCGGGGAGCTGTGAATGGAATAAAGGTGAATGGACAGCCTGGTGGGGAAGATAATAGGGTACTTTGTTATTTGAGAGTAATTCTAAATGGTTCTCATTGGAGGGTGGTCACATCCCCCCAAGGGACATTTGACAATGTGTGGAAACATTTTTGGTTTTCGTAACTGGGTAGCGCTTACTGGCACCCGGTGGGTGGAGGCCACGGATGCTAAAACCCTACGTCACGTACACAGGACAGGCCCCTAACGACAAAGAATTATTTGGCCCCAAACCCCAGTAGTGCTGAGGATGAGAAACCCTGTTCCAGCATCAGAATGCGGCCATGGAAGCTGAGACCCACCTCATTAGAGGAAAGATTTCTGTCCGTGTCTACAGAGGACATTTATGTCCTTGAAGTTTATGAAAACCGGTTGGCGCCCCAGCATGGAAAAGAGGCCCGGACGCACCCCTGCTTCCTTAACTCTTGAGTTAAACTCCCAGCCCCATCCATCTGTACATCAGGTATTGCGGTCATTGAGGTGACCATATTAGATCCAAAGCAATTAGGTGAAAAATCCTAGCGGACATCTTATAAATCAAGATTCCGGGCAGTAGTTAAGACAGCAGATGGGGGGCAGCGGCCTGTGATCTTCGTGAATAGCGGCCAAATGGCTCAGCGTGTTCTATAGGTTGTATCAGGCAGTGGTTGGAGGAGGCTGCCTACCCATCTGCCTCTATCGCCTTCTCATCCATATTGGCTGGTAAAGGGGGCCCTCGGGTCAGAGCTTCCGGAACAATTCCTTGGGGCTTCCAACAGTACCCCTGTGCAAAGCAGGGAGACAGTGAAGGACTGTGGGATCCCCTTCATGTTGTCCATGAGGATGCTTTTGGCTGCTGCTGACTGAAGTTGTTTCAAACGACAGGCAACTCATCATCTCAAATGACAGTACGGCGAGAGGTCCTACTGGTACTTGGCTGTGGGTCTCCTGGCCCCGCAGTCCCTGGGACATTTGCAGGCATCTCATCCAGGTACCACATGCTCAGAGGAGGACGAGTGGCCCCATGTCTTACAAACTAGAGGAGGCCTTTTCCAGCAGCCACTTAGCCCGCTCTCCTCATGTCTCATTGGCCACGATCAAGTCACGTGCCCATTCCCAAGCCAAGTCCATTGCAAATGGGATCGCAGAGGTTGGGTCAAGAGCCTAACCACTTGGAGCAGAATGGATACAAGGGGTCTTCCTAATGACCACCGGACCCATGCAGTACCAGGCACTTGCCGACCCTCAGCAAACCAAAGTTGCCTTCCTTGGTATGTGAGTAGCAGAGTCGGGGTTTTCTCTGACCGCCAGATCTGTTGTTATTGTTGAATCTTGACTAGGACAAGTTTGAGTCACAGTGAGACTGAAGCAATATTCAGTTATGAATAAAGGACTAGCTTAGGGTAATTCACAAGGGTGGGGGTAAACAGCCATTTCCTTTAATGGTGTGGTATTAGACAGCACCTCAAGGATAGGCGTAAGTATCTAGAATATTTAATAATATCAGGGGCCGCCTGGGTGGCTCAGTTGGTTGAGTGTCCCAACTTCTGCTCAGGTCATGATCTCACAGTTCGTTGGTTTGAATCCCGGGTCAGGCTCCGGGCTGACTGCTAGGAGCCTGGAGCCTGCTTCCGATTCTGTGTCTCCCTCTCTCTCTGCCCCTCCCATTCACACTCCGTCTCTGTCTCTCTCTCAAAAATAAATAAACACTAAAAAAAGTCTTAATTTAAAAAAATGTGCAAACACAAATGAGAATCAATAACCCTAAAGAAGACACAAGCACATTTAGGGGCAATGAGCTGTCCTTTATTCATTGTTTACGATTACCAACCACTAAATAATCTAGTACTAACTTTGAACTTCCTACCTTGAAGTTAGATCCGTGGAGACTGTCGAGAGCTCTGTTAATGCTTATCTGCTCGACGTGAAATGTCCTTCGGTAACTTTTCTTCTTTAAACTTCTTTTACTGACAGACTCCCCGTTGGCTACATCTCGGTAAACGGTCTTCCTGTGAGCATCACGCTACTTTCCCCAAACCTTTCAGTTTTTTTCTTAGAAACAGTAGGTTGTACCGGCTGGCTCTTGTGTGAGGCATTTAAAAAAAAAAATTTTTTTTTAACGTTTATTTATTTTTGAGACAGAGAGAGACAGAGCATGAACGGGGGAGGGTCAGAGAGAGGGAGACACAGAATCGGAAACAGGCTCCAGGCTCCGAGCCGTCAGCACGGAGCCCGACGCGGGGCTCGAACTCACGGACCGCGAGATCATGACCCGAGCCGAAGTCGGCTGCTTAACCGACTGAGCCACCCAGGCGCCCCGTGTGAGGCATTTTGAATAGAAATAATGGGCGACATTTATGAGCAGGGGCCCTTGACTGCCCTTGACTTCTGGGGCTTGCTTTCCCTTTGCTACAGTAATCAGCAACACTGAAGAAGAGGGCTCCTCTTACGGTCAGAGTGTCAGAGGTCAGGGACATGCGGTGGAACCCCCAGCTTGGCTTACCTGCAGTGCACACGTGGTTTGAACAACAAAACAAGTTTTTTTTTAAAGCACATTAAGAAAAATAAGCCAATAGCCTTTGGGGCTACTTGTTTCTGCGGCATAAACTAGCCCATCCTAACTGAAACCCTTCTCAAAGTCCTTTTTGTGCAGTATCTGGAGAAAAAAGGCTGGAGGAGGGGACAGAAAAAGTTACGTGGTCCCCATGTTCGCACTCTGTAATCTTCTTCCCTTTAGAAGAGCGGGTGCGATCTGTGACCGGCCTCTGTACAAAAGAACGTGGTACAGGTGATGAGATGTCACTCCCGTGGTCACGTGATGTCTTGCCCTTGAGGGGTCTCCCTTGCTGGCTCGGGAGAGAAAGATGCCACGTCGTGAGCCGGTCTGTGCGGAAGTCCAGTGGCGTCAGGAAGGGTGGGGGGCCTCTAGCCGTCGGGAGCCGCGCCATCGACGGGACCCCGATCCTACAACCACAGGAGGGGGATTCTGCCCACAACCTGACAGAGCTCACAGGGGTGCCAGGCACCCCGGTGGCCCACGGAAACCGGAGACAGTAAATGTGTGTTGTTTTAAGCCGCAAGTTTGTGGTAGCTTGGCGGGCGGTAATGGAAGAGAAACGTATGCTGCAAAAACATTTTTTTTGGTCAGAAATTACCTACGCGTTCAGGATTACCCATTCGGGAACACGATACTGGGATCGGCGATGGGCCTGGTGTTGTCTGAGGAACTTGGGATCGGAAGTGAGCCAAAATAGACAAAAATGGTGCCCGGATGCACTTGGCGTGTAGCGAGGAAAGGAGTGGGTGGGGGAGACAGACAACCCGAAATGCGGTTAATGAGCAGATGACACAGTGCGTTCGGAAGCCCTGAGTGCTGTGGGGACAGTAGGACAGGTGCAGGGCCAGTGGCCGGCTAGTCCCGTGGCTGTCTGGAGAAGGAGAGTTCCGCGTGGAGGAACCGTCTAGCAAAGTGAACCCGGCCAGTGTGAAGGAGGCCATGTGGCTTGAGTGCAAATGGAAAGGAGAGCGTACTGGGGAGTGAGGTCTGAAGGGTCCTGGGGTGTTAATCACGTAGGGCCTGGCGGGCCGTTGACCCTGAGTGCGGGGTTGGGGAGGATCGCGGTAGGAGGTCAAGCGGAGCTCATTTAAAATAATCTCTCCAGGGGCGCCGGGGTGGCTCGTTCGGTTAAGCGTCCGATTCTTGATTGCGGCTCAAGTCGTGATCTCATGGTCTGGGAGATCGAGCCCCGCTGTCTCCTCCTCTCCACCCGTCCTACACACAGTCTCTCAAAAGAAATAAATAAACTTGAAAAAAAAAAAAGTAAAGTGATCTCTCCATCGGAGGTGATAAAATAGACCACGAAGCGGGGCAAGGTTGGAAGCCAGCTGTGGGAGCCACTCCTGCCCCAGACGCCGGTGACCCGTGCAGACAGTGAGAGGTGGCCGGACCCTGGCTACATTCTGAAGCCATAGTGAGCAGGACTTTCAGAGGAATTGGACACGGGGACGAGAGAAAGAGGGGAGGCCGTGAAGATCTTGGCTGAGCAGCCGGAGGACAAAGCTGCTGTCACCCGAGATGTGGACGCTCTGGGCGGGAAGACGGTGGGGGGGGGGCGGGCGGCAGGATCAGGAGCCCAGTGGGGCGTGCTGAGGCTGCCGTGTCTCTTAAGACACCTAAATGGAAGTGCCCACCAGGCAGCTGGATAGACACGTCCGGAATTAGCTGGAAGGGTCTAAGCTGGAGAGAGACCTTCAGAAGGTCACCAGTGAACAGCAGGTGTTTACAGCCGTGGGAACTGCCTGGGATCACAAGGGGGTGGGGCTGGGGGGGTGGTAGGAAGGAGAAGAGGGTCAGAGACCGAAGGAGAAGCAGCGGCCCAGGCTGACAGCGGGCGCCCCGAGAAGGAGGAAGAAAAGCCAGGAGCCAAGAGGAACAGAAAGCACACGGCTGGGTCCAACGCCGCTAAGAGGTCACGCAAGTCGAGGATGGAGAACTGCCCGCTGGGTGTGCAGCCACGCGGAGGTCACGGGCGACCTCGACACGGGCGGGCACAACAGAGCGGTGGGGGCGGAAGCCTGGACGGCGTAAGAGGTCGCGGGAGGGAGGTAATTGAAAACAGCCACGGACGGGACCACTCTCTCGAATTTTGCTGCAGAGGGGAGCAAAGAGACGGGAGGGCCGCCAGCCGAGGGAGTGAAATCGGGAGTGGGGGGTTTTCGGTTTTGTGTTGTTTTCCTTTTAAATGGGAGACAACGGCACGTTTGTGCATTTGTGGAAAAGATCCCGCAGCGAATAAGGAATCCGGGTTGCAGGAAGGCGAGGGCAGCATTTCTGGGAGCAGATGAGGGGAGATCAGGTTAAATGCGCGAGCGGGGAGGGTCTGGTTTTAGGGGGAACGGCTCCTCCTGGAAGCCCGCCTGCCAACGGACTCCCGGGAGCAGATGCTGAGAGGTGGGTGATGAGTCAGACGTCAGTGGAAAGTCTCTTTGGATCGCTCCGCTTCTCTGGGGGGTCATCAGCGGAGAGAACAGGGCTGCGGCTGGGGGACAGAGGAGAACGTGTGCAGCTCAGAGGTGGTGAGGGGACCCAGGCGCATCCAGGCCGGGCTGAATCCCTTGACCGCGAGCTGCACTGAGGTCACCCTGCGTGACGGGCGTCCCCGTCCGGCCACCTTCGGCCGACGGGATGCAGGCGTGGGCAGGCAGAAAGCCAGCTCTCACCGGGGCTCGGGTGAGCTCCATCAAGGGCAAGGGCAGGAGCAGCAGGATGCAGGCCAAGGTGTGGTCGCAGGTGACCGCTGGCTGGATGTCAACCAGGTGCGGCCGGAGCACCAGTCCTTCGTTTGAAGCCAGGCGGCCGGGCCGCCCCAGCACCCGCTGGTCGTTCGGGGTCTGCCTGGATTTGAAGCGCGTCCCCCGCAGCTTTGCACCTCAATGCACCACTTGACTCTCTCCATTCTCAGCCGATGCGAAGCATCCTGTTGAAGCAGAACGGGCTCTTGTGTTCCAGAAGCACGGAGGCCCTTGATCAGAGGCCGCCCGGTGAGCATGTCCACGCACGTCCACGCTTCCTAACTGACAGAGGACACTTTGGCCACTGGAACAAGAGCTATCAGATGGGGCCACCTGGGCCTTTCAGGGGACACGGTGGCAGGAGGCAGCATGAGACCCCTGGGCTGGCTTGGGAGCCCCACTGCCCGGGCTGGCCACCCCGATGTCTCGCTGTGCCCACAGCCTGGCCTCCATCTTGGAGCAGGTGTAGGGACCAGACGGCACCATGGTCACGACCAAGGGTGTGGATGTCGCTGGCCCTGCACCTCTCCGGCCACTGGTGCAGCCGGCCCTGAGAACCCAGCCACCGCCCCCCCATACCCGCCTGCCCCCCCCCCCCCGACCTCTCCTGAGACACAGCAGCTAATCGCAGATTAGAGTTCGGCTAATTCTTTCCTTCCCAGGCTGTCTGGCCTGGCGTGTGATAGCCAGTTGCACGAATACATGTGTTGGGGCCTTTGATCTCCCGGTACAATGACATAGATTTATCAAACGTTTGCCTCCTTCTGCCTCTTTGAAAGGCTGATTTATAGGACACAGTCTTTGCCTCCCTTCCTTTCTTGAAATATGAAGTGTTTGTGAATGGCCAAGGTAATATTTAATATCCTGCCAACCCCAGGCTTTCGCCCTTGCTAACACATGATCCCCCCCCATCCCCCCATCCCCCCCATCCCCCCCCCCCCCCCCCCCCCCCCCCCCCCCCCCCCCCCCCGCCAAATGGCCCACATCTGTTTGGGCTCCTCTTCTTGACTAAACAAATTAGCATTAAAATACCTCACAGAGAATGCCAAGTGTCCCTTTCTAGCTGAGGGAGCAGGGACAATTCTGAGGGACAGGGCCACTGCCCGGGAAGCTGGGGTGCTACTTACACAGATGTTTTCCTTCTTCCTGAGGGCCGGGATTGTGGGGGGGGGGCGGGTAGCGGGTGCCCAGCAGGCCGGTGGCCCGGGGACAGAAATGCCTCGTCCTCTGCTACCTGCAGATACCCAGACTCGGGTGGGGTGGTGGTGGGGGGGGGGGGTTGTGAAAAATGGCCCAGCTGGCTCATTTCTGGCTCTTGGATCAGGAAGCGTTTTCCCTAAAGGATTCCTAGGATAGCCAAGTGTCTTTCGAGCCACATCTTATTTAGAGATCAAGGTTGCGAAAGGTGAAAGGTACTGATTCAGGTGCTCTTTTCAGGGCCTGACCGGGGCTCGGAGGGAGGGTGGCCCTACCTTCCCTGAGTAGGGGGCTGGCTTGGGAAATCTCAGGGGACGTGGCCGATGTGGTGCAAAGAGCAGGTAGGGAAAGGCCCGGGGGTTTCATCCTGCTAATGGCCTTGTGATAAAATTGACCTTAATCTGCACCTGCATATAAGCATGCTCTTTCTTTACGATGGCTCCCGGGCCACAGGCGTCAGAGGGTCAGGACAAGCATGCCAAGGGCAAAATCTTCAGCTTGTCACCTTGGTTATGGGTGGGAGGGTCTGTGGGTCTGCACAGCAGCCGGGCCCTGCCTACGCTGGGGACCCCTCCACAAGGCCTGGGGGTTCTTTCGTGGGGCTCCAGCCACAGGTCCACTTCCTCCGTGCCCTGACCCCAAAGTCTCCCTGAGGACCAAACTCAAAGGTGTTTCCTGTTCCTCAACCCCCTTCCCACCACATTTCCCAAACCTTCATCGTGGGAGGGGATCACTGCCTCCCATACACGGGCTCTGATTGACTTGAACCAGGCTGAGTGGGTCAAGAATGTGCAAAAACCCTCAATCAGGTGAATTGGGGTCTCCTTCCTTCCTTCCATTTTTAAAAAAAATGTTTATTTGTTTTTGAGAGAGAGAGAGAGCCAGAGCATGAACAGGGGAGCAGCAGAGAGAGAGGGAGATACAGAATCCGAAGCAGGCTCCAGGCTCTGAGCTGTCAGCACAGAGCCCGATGCGGGGCTCGAACCCACAAACCGTGAGATCATGACCTGAGCCGAAGTCAGACGCTTAACCGACTGAACCACCCAGGCGCCCCAGCATGCTTCCTTTCTTACTAGGTTTGAATGAGAAGCTGACTCCCAGCCACCAGTTCCCCACTCCAGAGGTAACCACAGTTACTGGGTTTTTTTGTTGCTTTTGTTTTTTCATTTTCTAGAGAGGTCTTAGGCATGAGGGCAGCGATGTTTGACTGTTTTGTTCACTGCTGCACCCCCAGCACCTGGGCACTAGGTAAGTAATCAATAAATATCTGTGACTAAAAGAATGAATCATTTGTGCAGGAGGTTCCCACCTCTCAAGGGGAGAGAGCTTGCCCAGAGTGGTGTCGACAGCAAATAGAACAAAGTGCCTCCTGGATGGAGCCGTGCCTGAAGCCAGCCTGCTTCTGGACTTTTCAACTACACGAACCAAGACATCTCTACTCTTAATTAGGCCTCTTTCAGCTGGGTTTCCAGCCACTTGCAATTAGGAGCCCACACTGATACAAAGGCTGGTTAACGGTTATCTGATGAGGGCACGCTCTGCCAAGAGAGTAGCCGTGATTTTTTTCTAGCTCTGGGTAGATCATCTATAGTTTAGAGATGAACAAGTGTCAAATGGCAGGCTGGGGGGTCTGAACAAACAAACTGGCTGGTGGGTTATTTAGATTAGAGAGCCTTAGGAGGGTGGGGGGGGGGAGGGGAGGGAGGAGCTCCTGTTCTAGAAGCTTTGGGGTAGAGGCACCGGAGGGAGGGGACACGCCAAGGCACATGGTCTTGAGCAAGCTGCTTCTTCTAGCACCTGGCCAAGAAGCTTCCTCTCGAGTGCCAGGCAGCGGGGAGATGCCAGGCAGAGGTTCGGGGACGGGTGGGGGCAGCCTGGGTCCTCCACAGGAGATGGACCGGCAGTCAAGGCCATCAGGGAACACAGGCAGAGGACGAGAAGGGAACCACAGAAGAGAGACTCCCCCCTCGGTGAACGGCATCACCTTGGCTCCCAAGCCGGGACCCTGGGATGTCCCCGATCTCCTTTCTGCCAATCACCCAGCCAGGCCTGCGGGTTCCCCTCCGCCCCTCCCCCTCCTCTGCCCGGATTCAGACGCGTTATCGTCAGCTGGTCTCCCCAGGTGTCCCAATCTACCTTCCACGCCATGGCCCGAATTTTTCGACACAAACCTGGCCAGGCGATTTTCCTGCACGCGGGGCCTTGCTCACCCTAGTGTGTGCGGGGAATGCCTTCGCTCCCGGGCTCTCCTCCCCTGCCACGGTCAGCCTGACGACGATGGCCGATGCTGCATTGTTTCCTGGGCACAGAAACCCAGCTGGGAGGGTGCCTTGGCGCCAGTGTGCCCCATAAAGAAAAGGGGGTGTGAGCGGGGTGTGGAGAGGCATAGGCTCAGTCTGGCTCGGATGTCCTTAGGAGACAGTGAGGGGTACGGCCAGACCGCCCTGTGATGGGTACAGAGCCTCGAAGACAGGATCAAAGAGTCCAACTAAGGGACGCAAGAACCAAGGTTGCAGAGAAGTCGGTGTGGAGAAGGCCCTGAAGGGCCTGAGCAGAGACGATCCCCCGGCAAGGCAGTGGGGCCTGGAGACCATCCAAGGACTCGGAGTCACAGGCTGGAGTGGCCCCGTGCCCCCCCGCCCTGCCACCGCAGTCCTCCCACCCTGCCAACCTCCAGAGTGAACTCAGGGAGGTGTCATGGACGATCCTGGCTCATCGCTTCGTCCCGCAGAAGGCCTGGCACGCAGCGCCCTTTGATAGTTATTTGCTCGGCGGAGAGGAGACTCCGTGGCTGTCGAGTTAACCATCCCGTCGGAGGGTGGGCTGCCTCTCCCTCCCTTGATGCTTTCTTTGGGTTTGTGTTCGTGTGTTTCTCTTGCCGGATGCCTCTCGTCTTGCCCGATGCCTCTCGGACTGTTTGTCCTCATTGCCTTGCTGTCTTGAGGTGTTTGGGGGCGGGGTGGGTTTACCCGTCCTCCTCCTGCCAGCTCCCACCTCCGTGCTGGGCTCTGCTTTGGTGACAGGAGCTGTCTGCTAAGAGCAGGGTTGGCAGGTGCCCCAGGCCACAGTGACCGCGGGCTGCTGTCCGCTGAGGACAGACTGGCTTTTGCCAAGACGCCGGTGCCCCACTTTCCCCCACACGATCTGGGTGACCTGCCTTCTCGATCTTCTCTGTGCTCGGGGCCCTTGTTCTCTCAGCTTGCACTTCCCAGGAGGGACCCCCAGTTTATGAAGCGGGTGGGGGTCTGTTCATTTCAGCTGACCCCGGGATGCACGCTGGCGGTCGCACGCCAGAGGGTGTTAGCTGAGCTCACGGTTGCCGGGGATGAGTCAAAAGAGTGACTTTCGGGAAAGGAGGTGGAGCTAGACGCTAGATTCTCTGCTGATGTATCTGAAAAAGCCAAAAAAAAAAAAAAAAAAAAAAAAAAAAAGAGAGAGAGAGAGAGGGAGGGAGGGGCGGGAGAGAGAAACAGTGTCCAAGAAGTCAGCTTGCCTAAGGATGCTTTGCTGCTCAGTGGTTGAGCCAAGAGAGCCCTGAAGATAAAGGAAATGGTAAAAATTCACCACAATTTGGAGAAGAAAGACTGAGCGAAATCAAGAAGAAATGACAGGAACTCCTCCTGGCTCAACTAGGCTGATTTTCTTCACGAAACAGAATGCCGCACCTGCCCCAGATTCTGTCACACGGGGCATGTGCTGGTCTATCCCCCGCCCCCCCCCCCCCAACTCAAGTGCGGGTCCAGGAGTCTCCAGCTCCTGGACCCTCCACCTCCAGCCACTCTCCTAAAGCCACTTAGTCATTCCTTCTGTCACTGATGGAGTGTCTGCCCTGTCACCCTGGGTTTTAGGGGCTAGTGGCTACAGCGGTAAGAGACAGTCCTGCCTTACTGGGGCTGTGGTCTAACGGGGCTGTTGGGGAAGCAGGCAACATAATGTATTTATGTATTTACCATAAACGGGTAAATACAACAGGCAGGTTGCATACTGATGGGCCCGATGGGAGACGGGCACAGCAGCAATGGTGGCGGCTGGGGTGGTGGTTTGATGTTAGAGAAGGCAAAGTCCAAACCACGTAGAAGCTGCAAGCTGGTGGCAGCAGAGGAGGTGATCGGTGGCCAGAGCCAGCGGACGTCTTCCGGCCGGTGGCCTCCGTGACGGAGCTCAGGGGGTGGTGACCCAGGCTGGGCCGGTCACAGCGCAAGCTCGTGCAGGTCAGGCGGCGTCTCCGATGATCCGCGATGGGCGCGGCGGGCCCAGAGACTGCGGAACAGGACCCGGATCGGGAAGTGAGGGCCAGAGGCTCTTTGATCCAGAAACATCTCTTTGCATCTTCTGTTTGGTTGGCAAACTGTGGCCCAAAGACACTGGAACACTGTATTGTGCCCAGCATGAGGTCTATTGTATTTGAGTTTCCAACGAAGAAGAGGCTTCTGCCTCTACTCTGGGCAGCTTGGCAGGTATCAACTTACCTGTGGTTTGACAGCGTCTGGGGAAAAACCAAGAGCGGCCTGCCAAGCGTCCACGGCCATTGCTGGACCTGTTTAATTTCCACCTGCCTTCGACGCCTGGTTGGTTAATACCACTGATCCTACCAGAAGGAGGAAGTGTGCCCGCCGACAGACGCAGAGCTTTGGGGGTAATCACTGGCTGGCCTCTGATTCCCAAGAGAGAACCAACAAGGCCTCTTCTAGACTCCGGTCTTCATTCAAGTCAAACGAGGTGTTCTCGTGGGAACCCGAGCACGTCACCGGAAGGGTCAAGTGGGCATTTCCGGCAGTCAGTGACAAGTGTCCTGTCGCCCGGAGCGTGTCGGGGAGGCGGGGAGAGGCGGGTGTCAGAGACCCTGGCTCCAGCAGAAACAGAGGAGTGAGCCTCCTGTCACACCAGGGTCAGCAAGCTTACTGGGCCAGACGGAGCCCGCTTCATGTCTGAAAAGAAAAGCTGATCCCGGGAGCAAGCAAAGCCAATTCCCCTAACAGCCTTCGGGGACATGTGGTTTTACCCTTGTAACTGATACAGTGGCTTTCCTGAAATAAAAGGAAGTGGGTCCAGCCTGCCCAGAGTCAGAAGTAATATTATGCTAAGAATTGTGCTTTCAAAAAAGTGAATTCAGGGGCGCCTGGGTGGCTCAGTTGGTTACGCAGCCGACTTCGGCTCAGGTCGTGATCTCGCGGTCCGTGAGTTCGAGCTCCGCGTCGGGCTCTGTGCTGACAGCTCAGAGCCTGGAGCCTGTTTCAGATTCTGTGTCTCCCTCTCTCTGACCCTCCCCTGTTCATACTCTGTCTCTCCCGGTCTCAAAAATAAATAAAACATTAAAAAAAAAAAAAAAAAAAAAAAAGCGAATTCAGGGGCCGGATGTGTCCATTTCCCTTTTCACTCGTAAGCTGTGTTCTAGAATAAGTGGCCTCCCTGTGAAACCCCGTTTGGTAGCTCAAGCCCCTCCTCCTGCACGTGCGGCCCCCGGGCCTCCCCGCTGCACTTACAACCGAGTGGCCTGAAGGACCATGAGTGAAAACTGATTAGTCCAGATAGCATGTCCCGGGCTGTCCTCCAGGAGGCCACTAACTCCACGCACCGGGCGGGAGGCGTTCCGAGAAAGAAAAATCCAACGCGCTTCCTTCCACCACCTTGGGACAGAAATACCGATCGCCCTCCAACCCCTGCTCGCTCATAAAAGCGAGTCGAGTGTTAGCAATTCTGCCAGGCCCCGTGTCAACTCGGTACAAGGCGATCAAATACACGACATCACGCCCACTGCTGTTCTCACCTACTGGTTTATTGCAGCAGGAGAGAATGGAGGCATTTTACAAACCCGAGGGCTGCAACAGGGTGTAGACATTTTTTGCAGACATTCCTATGCCACGTTCCCCGCAGTAAAGGACCCGGATACAGCCGGGAGGTAATACGGCACAGACGTAGAAACGGGGGTCACATGTTCTCGGCAGTCGCTTTAGACAACTTTGAGAATGGGCAGGCTGCAGTGACCGTTTAAATGTTGCCTTAAATACTCCCCACAATGAATCCCAGCAGTGCCCCCACAGACTGAACAAGGAAAACACCCCGTTAAGCATCGAGACCTTCAGGCAAGTGGGGTTCGACAGCGGACAAGGACCATATGTAAAGGACGGACGGATGGAAGGGACCACACGTGCCTGGCTACAGGTTAGCTCGCACAACTCCCAGGACGGACGCATCCCCGCCCAGAGTCAGACCCGAGCTTCTGGCCACCGGATGTACGGACGCTGATTTCTGAGTTCAGAAGATCCCGGGAGAGAATGATGTTTTCCACTGAAGGGACGCGAACGTGAGCTCTGTGGCTGGCTAGGCCTGCTCACGTTTTTGTTTGCTTGTTTGTTTGTTTTCCCTTCTCCATCGGCCTTGAGAAGCCGCACAGCAAACCGGCGGCTGATGGGGGACACGAAGGGGTCAGAGCCCGCCGGATGGCTGGTATGAAGTCTAGCGCCACCCTTCCAGAAAGAAAACGCTTCAGACACCTCCTGTATTTTCAAGTGAACTATATAAAGATGCCTTTGATTCCTTGGAGTTTTTGAAATGCTGATACGTAACGGGGGTGGACCAGGGGCTGGCAGTCCCGTCTGGGGTCCCCTAGGCAACCGTTTGGAATTCTCCCTTCGCGATGGGCCGGCAGCACACCCTTCGGGTTCTATTATTGTTTGGGGGAGTATGCGGTTGAGAATATATGTGAGAAAGCTGGACCGGGGGCCCTGGCTCTTTCACGGGGAGGGCCGGCAGGGCGCACTTCCTCCGACGTGGCCCTCCGGGGACCTGAGGACACAGAAACTCCAGACCGAGTACTCCTGATCAACGCGTCTGGTCACCAGGGAGCATTCCAACTGGCAGGCAGGGAGTGTATGTGTATGTGTGTGTGTGTGTGTGTGTGTGTGTGTGTGTGTGTGCGTGTGTGTGTGTGTGGCTAGAAAAGGAAGACGTGGACCTGTACCTCCCCGCAAAGAAGAAAATCAACGGGGAGGGGGCCGTCGGGGGTTAGAGGAAGAAATCTACAAAGACTCTTAAAGAGAAAAATACTCTCTCTGTATTATTAATCACCTGAGCCAACCCATTTCTCATTTGGGGCGCATCTTGGATGCTACCATTAAAAAAAACGTCGCGTGATCACGGAGCATCAAATCATTTTACAATCTCCTACTAAACCGGGCAATTTCCCTTCTCCGCTTCTAGAATTGACAAAATATTCTGGTCTCACCGCAAAGGACAAAAAAAAAAAAAAAAAAAAAAGTGCGTCTCCCTGTACGTTTTTTTTGTTTCCCCACGCGCCCATGTGGGGTCAACCCCGAGGCTCCCCCCCGGCACAGGTCGCCCCTGGCGGCCGCTTGCAGGTGAGCATGAGCAGCAGAAACAGGGGCAGGTGCCAGAGGCTGCAGAAGAACAGCTTCCGGGAGCTCTTCCGGTCCGCGTCGACGTAGAACCGGAAGCCGAGGTAGGAAATATACAGGTTGATGGGGAGGGAGATGGCGGGGAAGGTCCACGTGGTGACGTCCAGGACGGGGGCGGCGGCGGACAGTCCGATCAAGGCCAGGCAGTGGCGCAGGGCGACGCGCCGGCACAGGGCCGGGTGGGTGACCGACATCATGCAGTAGCCGCCGCGGGAGTAGTCTTCACGGAGGCCCCAGCTCAGGGCGTTGAAGTGGGGGAACTGCCAGGAGTAGAGGATCCCTCCCAGGAGAAACGCTCCTGTGTGCGGGTTGAGGGGAAAAGGGGAAGCAAGACACGCTGTCATCAGAGGCTTACAAAGGCATCTCTGTCTCTCGCCCGCAAAACCCTTCTGGCCCCGAGGTGGCCCCTCCGGATGTCACCCGGATCTCAGAGTCTCTGCCCGTCCCTGTTCTCGCCTCCACCTTGTCCAGGCCTGGCATCGGGGGACAAGCCCGGGGGAGGGGGTAACTTCACACTCTCCAAGATCCCCCCCCCCAACCCCTGCCCCGCACCCCCACCGCGGGGCACTGGGCATCTGTGGCTCCCGTCCACCCAGCGCCCACCGTGCGTCCCAGCATCGCGACAACCAGAGGCCCCCTACACCGGTGGGACCTCTGCGCAGGGGGCTTGGGGGAGGCGGAGGCGGTCTCCTCGACGAGGCCCCTCCCCAGGGTGCCTGGCGGCTCCCTGCTCGCAGTGACGGAGCTGAACGTAGCCCCAGCCCCCGCGCTGAGCATCCTGGCGTTTGTCCCTGTCCTGGCTGCGTCACTGAGCACAGCCAGGGCTCCCAGGGCAGTGTCTGGCACATTCCATGGGCCGGCGCCATGTGACAGGCAGGAGGTACGAAGACGGCATGTGTCAAATAGATGGAGTGACATAAAGGAACACGGTCCCCTGAGCAGAACGGGAGCCTGTGTGTGGCTCGGCAGCTTTTCAACGAGGACGTATTAGTATCGCGAGCACCATTTAGCCCCTTTGTCTGGAACAGGGCCTCCCCTCCCCCACAGCGGTGGGATGAAGGCCGCCGCTCACCGGGCACCTATGGGGTGACGGAGCCTTTCACACAGTTTACCTCATTTAATCCTGACATAGGATGTTAGGTAGGGTTCATGCCCCTTAGCGAACCATCACAGATCAGATGATGTTAGGTTCTACAAAAGGAGGTGACAGGAGGAAGCAGAACGAGCCCGTGTGCTGTGAAGACGGCCCCCACGAGTCAGGCAGCCCACCCCCGCGCAGGCGACTCACTGTTCACTTACTCCCGCAGAAAGTGCTAACTGAGCGCCTACTAAGTGGCGAGCACCGTGCCGGGCGCTGGGGAGCACAAATCCACCCCTCCGGAAGGCGGCTCGCCATCGAGGCATTCATCAAGAGCTACACTACTGAGTCTGCGTCGCCACCCCACTGCGGTGCGGAAGTCCGTGCGATGAGGACACAGAACGAGACCCAGCGGAGGCAGGCAGAGAAGGCCTCTCAGAGGAGGGGGTGTCTGGGCTGAGTTCTGCGGGACAGGTGACCTAGTCCCGTGAGGGCTGGCGGAGGAAGAAGTGGTCACGAAGGGGCCGGAAGGCGCACGGTGTAGACGAGGTATTACAAGGAGACGAGAACACACGTTAGGATTCACGGAGCTGTCTATCGAAAGGAAAAGAGGTCAGTTGGACTGTACGATAATTGAAAAAACATATCAAAATCAGAAAAGGGAAGCTAGTGTGGCTGGAGGGACAGGCAGGACACGCCACCCCCAACTCAGCGGGGTGTGCCTTCCAAGCACTGGCTTGATCCCCAAAGCAACAGAAAGCCATGGAGACAGGGGAACACGTTTCAGCCTGTGTGTGCGTGCGTGTGTGTGTGAGCACCTGTGCGTGTGCGGGGGGCGTGAGGAAAGGGCATCAGTGTCACTTGGCCAATCTGAGAGAGAACACGCTGGCGGGGCCCAGAGCAGGCACGGAAGGTTCCATCAGGGGCTGAGGAAATGAGAGGGGACGGGTGTTGCGGTCAAGGTGGTGACAGTGGGAGGAAAGAGGGACTTGAGAGGGTTTTAGGAGGCCAAGTGGCAGGGAGTGAGTGTAGAGTAAATAAGGAGGGAAAGGAGAGGGTACCCCCTCGGTTTAGGGGCCCACGGAGACGCCAGCCATTCTATGAGGTGAAGAACGGGGAAGGCTCAGAGAACAGCGCAGGAGCGTGACCTGGGATGTGTTCACCCTGACACGCCTCTGGGACACCCAGATGGCAACCAGGCAGTCGTGAAGAGGGGCCTGAGCTAGGATACGTCTCTGGTCGCTACTCACACCTGCATCTACCACTGGCTCAACCCCGGCGTGCTGTCATTCATCGTTTCTGCTTCCCGCTTGAATGCAAAATTCCTTAAGGGAATGGCCATTTGCCTTTTCCGTCGCCTCTCGGGAGGAGAATACAGAAAGCGCTGGATGCCGCTGCAGTGGAGGGTCCTCAGAGGCATCAGTGGGAGCCCACGTGTACAAAGAAAGGCTTTCCTAAAAGCCACCCGGGACCGGTGTGTTTCAGCACCGATCTGTGAGCCCACGGGGCAAACCACCCTCGGTGCCTTGTTCCCGACACCGAAGTGCCCCCCTGGGGGTCCCCCGCTGAGAGAGCCGAGGGCTCGCTCACCCACTCACTGTGTCACCTGCCCTGGCCGGCAGCATCCCGCCCAGAGAGGCTGAAGTTCTGTCACCACAGTCCTATTTCAGGTAATGAGGATCTACTGAGCGCCCTCCACCTGCCCCCCGTCTGTGGGAATTTCAGAGAAGGAAGAGGGTGGATACTACCGCTGAAACACAACCCAGCAGGAGAGAAGGCGGTTTAAATAATTCAGAATCATTCAGAAACCCAGGCTGGGGCTCTAAGGTCCTGAAGGGCCCCTGGTGTGCACATGCCAAAGAGGATCAGAAGGAATGAGCCCTTCTTTTAATCTCTTATCTGTATTCCTCAACAGCGTGGGCTGCAGAGGGACAAAGGCGGCGGGCTTTCCCGTCCCCTAAAAGACAGAGTGGTGATTTTTTTTTTTACTCCTATTGTTCTGGGCAGAAACTCGCCCATTTCTGCATTGAGCGTTATCGGACGGTTGCAGCATCTCGAGGAAAGCTGGTGCGGGTGCAGACCGCAGGGCAAGGGGACCTGCTCTCGGACCCTGTCACAGTTCCTCGTGGGCTCCGTCAGTCAGTCAGTTCCCCTCCGACCTTCAAATATAAGGAAGCAACGGAGACTTGATGGGAGCGTCCCCATTTCAGCTGCCAAATCCCTCAAATCCCCTTTAACCTTCTCTACAAATAACATGAGGCATATATGGCAGTTCAGGTAAACACGCTCCCATTTTCACGCTAACAATGGAAGCGGCCACTACGCGTGGAATCCACTCACTTGGTGACCAGATGGCGGGCGTCCACCGCAGGCCAGGCGCCATTCCAGATGCAAGGCCAAGCCCTGCTCCAAGTCCGGAGGGAGGGCCAGACATAAACCCGTGTGACAGTGATGGGCGCTATTCACAGTCAGAACAGGGGGGTCACGCTGGGGGCAACTGGACACCGACGGCTCAGGGACGGCCTTCCCAAAGGCGACATCCGCGGCAAGGCCCAACTAAGTGGAAGGTGCACCGCATCGGGTCCTGCCAAGGGTCGCTTTGGGTAGGTTTCTGGCACGGTGTGGAGGCCGCAGCCAGAGGCAAGGAGCTGAAGCACGGGGCTGGGCCACGCGGGCACCTGCAGACCGGGTCAGGTGTCATGGGGGGGATGTGGGTGGCAGACACCAATCCTTGTGCCCAGGTGGGGACGCTGGGACACACCCCGGAAAGTGCGCTCATGGTGGATGCGTGAAGCGCTCGACTCCCGGCCATCTGAAGTCTGAGGTGCCTCCAAGCCATTCCAGTTAAATGCTCCGGGGCTGTCACACGCCAGGCACTGGGGGGAGGAATTCTCTCTCTCTCTCTCTCTCTCTCTCTCTTACGCTCACGACAACCTCTTGCAGATGAAAAGATTCGTGAACGTGCCCCACCCAGGGGTCTTCAGCATGACTGGCACCTCCTTTTATTTATTTATGTAAAGTTTTAATTTATTTATTTTGGGGGGTGGAGGGGCAGAGAGGGAGGGAGACAGAGAATCCCAAGCAGGCTCTGAGCGGCCAGCGCAGAGCCGGACGCGGGGGCTCGAACCCACCAACTGTGAGATCGAGAACCGGAGCCAACACCGGGAGTCGGACGCTTAACCGACCGGGTCACCCAGGTGCCCCAAGCAGCACCTTCTGTTAGACAGCTGCTGCCCCTACATGGGACATACAAGGACTGCTAGGGGGTGGCTGCGGGGTGCCAATGTAAAGGCTGACACTGCAGAACAGGCAGCGGGTTTGCTGGAAGGAAAAAGGGCATTTGCTGGTTTCTTAGGGGGTCCCGGGACCTTAAAAAAAAGTCTGCTTCCATTAGAGACAGACGATATTGGCCTTGACCGGGAGTATCCCTGGGGAACTGGAAAGGACAGAAGGGAAGGCTGGATGGCTCCTCTGTGTGGTGATGGAAAGGCAGATCATAAAGGGACCAGTAAAGAGGGGGTGCTGGTGGCTCCTCAGGGACTTGGGGACCCTGTGAGGTCCTGGCCATCACGTACGTGGAGTAGCCCACCCCAGCTCAGCCCGGGACGGGGCTCACCCCCAAAGGGTCTGAGCAGATTACAGGCCGCAGTGAGGACAGCCGGGCACAGGGGGAAGCGGACAAGGCTGAGACGCTGAGAAGGGAAAGCAGCCGTGACGGTGACGGAGAACGGGGCGGGGGAATCGGGGAAATCCTAGCTGTTCTGCTGAGGAGCTGCCTCAGCCAGGAAACCAGACTGGAAAGGGTTAAGATGGTCAGGGCCCCGGTGTGGGCTCCTGCCTCTCTCAAAAGCCCTCTCTTTTTTTGTGTGCCCACTGGAGTATTCTGTTTTGCTCAATATGCATTTTCGGTTATGCTTCTGCTTAAAATAACATAATTAAAAAAATCATTTTCATAAGAGAGTAGCATGCTGCTTTTCTGTGCGAGAGGAAATTGGGTGTGGGTTTGGCTCATGTCACAAATGAAAGAGCTTTAGAAATCACAGCTTAGCCTTAATGGATCATAATCAGAAAACCACCACCCCCACACGCTTCTACTCGATGGGCTGTGTGCAACTGCCTCTCCTCGTAGGAAAGATGTAAAACAAATTGCTCTCTTCATCAAGATAAGGTGACCCTGGAGCAGGAAGGCTTGGATTAGTTCTGGGGCTGTGGTGGAGCCCACCTTCCTTGTGGGGTAAACACGGGAGCACTCCGTTTACTGACTCAAAGGCCTCACCTCAGTGCCACCCACCCCCAGAGCCATCTGTTTGTACTGGGCCTATCTTCTGGGACACCGGAAATTTGCAGCGGGCCCGCTGCGGGACAGGCGTGGTCCGTTCTCCAGGCCCCTCTCCCGGAGTCTGGCCTCGGAGGGGGACGGCACAAAGGGGGAGTGCTGCCTCTGGAGGTCACCTTAGGTGGAGTGCTTGTGGGCGACGCACAGGACGAAGGCCCATGTCAGCCTCGGAGAGATCAGGGAAGGCTTCCTGGAAGAAGTGAGTTGCAAACTGGGATCAGAGGATGGTCTCTGAGTTCCGATCCACTCACACAAGCCACGCCTTTTCTGCTTCTTTCAGATGTGTTTTCTCAGTTTCCTGCCCCACTCTGTAGAGGCTTTGAAGCAAGTATTTGTTGGTCTATGAATGCATAAAATACTGAAAATCTAGGATCTGGGTGGTGTATCTGTGGGGATGGTTCTCTGGAGGGCAGCAACTTCCTGGGGTCACGACACCACAATCCCAGCTCAAAGGCAACTTGACAGAATGTCCAGGTGTCCAGGACATTACTTATTTTCCTCCATATACAATAAATGGGAGAACAGCACATACATCGGGCAGGCCGTGTACGTGTGCAAAGGGCCGGAGAGAAGCCTTATCTCGTGGCACCCTGCTCTGACTGGGGGGGCATATTAATATATTAATAGCAGGTGGGGCAAGGCTAACTAATGTCTTCCTAGTGACCCTTTGCAAATACAGTAAAACCTTGGTTTGCAAGCCTAATTCGTTCCGGAAACATGCTTGTAATCCAAAACACTCGTGTATCAAAGCGAATTTCAAAACCACTGGCTCTGTTTGTGATCACGCGACATTCGGCGTCATGAACCACTCGCGTTGCAAGGCATCACTCTTTGATCAAGTTAAAACTTATTGGAAATGTTTGCTCGTCCTGTAGAGCGCTTGCAGAACAAGCTACTCGCGACCCAAGGTTTTGCTGCACATGCATTTTAAAACCCTCTCAAAACACCTGCATACCAACTGAGGGGGACCTCACTCATTGTCCCCTCTGCTCGGGCTCGAGAAACAGCCTTGTCCACGGCACACGTCCATCATTTTGTTGGCAAACAAAGCCAAGGCGATCGTGGCCGAATGGTTTCCCAAGAGGTGGGAGACAAAAATCTTCAAGTTGGAGCTCTGAGTCCCTGAGCGCTCTTCGGAAACAAAATTCCTTTTGGGATGGAGTTTGATGGTTTCAGCTTGCTTTCTGGGCTGCCCGGTGGGCCCACATTCATCCCCTTCCCACCTCCACCCACACCCATTCACTGTCATTCACCGCCCAGCCAGGGCCTCGAAAAGGACAAAGAAACAGCTCCCGTGAACCCCCTGTGCTGGGTTTGGGAGGTCTTCCTTCCTCGGTACAACAGGCTGCCTCTCACCTTGGCCCTTGGCGGGCAGTCTGTTCCACGACTGGTTGTGTTTGTGCTTTCAGGGTTACGTGGTGATGTAAACTGGGGGCGAGCTAGGGGGAGGAGAGCCAAACCCAAAGCTTCATGGGCACAGATTCCGAAGCCTTTCTTTTGAGGGCTGACACAAAGGGGCCTGTGAAACAGGTCGGCTTCCACAGTGTAAGCCACTGTGCACCCACCGGGCACCGTGTCAACCAGAGGCTGCCCTTCCAAAGCCATTTTGTTCATCTCCCTCAGGAAGGCACTGGCCCTGCCCCTGAATAGCTGTGACCGTGATCAACTGGTCAACCCAGCACAACTGATCTTGAGACTCGACTTCCCTGGCTGTACCAATTGGCTGGCCTCCAATTAGACCGTCCATCTTGGGTCTAGCAACATATTTCTAGTACGTTCTTTCTCAGCCTTTTGCGTTTTCTATCTTTGAAGAGAATAGGGCTCTGATATTGTTTGGTTTGCTAATATTCCCATGAAGACGTTCCTTGTTCACCCTGTCTTTAAAAATATCGTTTGTCGGGGTGCCTGGGGGGCTCAGTCGGTTAAGCGTCCGACTTCAGCTCAGGTCACGATCTCGCAGTTCGCGAGTTCGAGCCCCAAGTCGGGCTCTGTGCTGACAGCGTGGAGCCTGGAGCCTGCTTCGGATTCTGTGTCTCCCTCTCTCTCTACCCCTCTCTCACTCACGCTCTGTCTCTCTCTCTCTCTCTCTCCCCCTCTCAAAAATAAATAAACAATAAAAAAATTAAAAATATCATTTGTCTTGGGGCGCCTGAGTGGCTCAGTCAGTTGAGCATCTGACTCCTGACTTCAACTCGGGTCATGATCTCCCGCTTCGTGAGTTTAAGCCCAGCATCTGGCTCTGCACTGATAGTGTGGAGCCTGCTTGGAATTCTCTTTCCCTGTCTCTCTCTCTGCCCCTCCCCTCCCCTCTCCCTCTCTTTCTCTCAAAATAAATAGAAATAAACTTAAAAAAATAAACTTAAAAAAAATCATTTGTTAATGCAACCTCTGAGACTAGTTATGGAAAAACCTCACACCAGATGAACACAGACACTCATTTTCAAGTTTGATTTCAGACCAGGACGTTCCAGGACATCTCTTGAAGTGTTTGGGTTCGGCAGTGCCAGGTACTTAATACGCCCTCAATAAATATTTGTTGAATGAGTGAGGGAATAAATTCCCCCCTTTCCTAGTCTATTTTCTCATCCTGAAATAAAGGAGGTACATAAAGTGAAACAGTATTTAACATTTTGTAGTTTACCAGCTGAGGCTAAAAAAAAAAAAACCGCAATCTCTTTTTTTTTTGTTACTAAAACCATCCATCTGCCAAATGTCACCTCCTGATAAGAGCCTCAGCGGCTGAGTCCTCATTTGTAACTGAATGTTGGCTGACATAATTAATGTTTACCACACAACAACATTTGAATTACAAACCAAAGGCAATTTACACATCAACTCTATGCAGAGCAGAGCGGGTCACCCTGGCCCGGTACACCGAAGTTCCGAAGTCCCAAGACCCGGGATTTAGTCACATTTGGGAAAACAGAATCTGAGCCTTTCTAAGAAATGGCAGAGACGGGGAGGGAGAGGTGGCTTTGGCAAGGAGGAGGGGAAGGTACTTTAGAGGCCTGGAAGATAAACTAAGTCGTCCCTGGAGGTAAACACAGTGGAGGGGCCTAATGCGTGTGGCTCCAGGCCCGCTGGGAGGGGGCTGTCTGCTGAGGGCACTTATCTGCAGCGCCATCTCCGCCCCCCCCCCAAGCGCACCCCTTCACTGGGGTCCCCGAGCAGGTCACTTCTCTCACTACCTTCCTGCCACACCCGGGGCCACAAAGCGGCCCTCTCCTTTGGCCTTCCGGAGTTTTTGCGGTAAGCAATTTTAATGCGTTTTAATAGCAGTTAAGGTAAAAAAAAAAAAAAAAATAAATAAATAAATACATGAATAAGAAAAGGCAAAGTAATTAGGTAGGGAGACAAGGCGTAACCCCAAATCTCAGAGGGGACACAGTCGCAGGTAAAAACCCCATTACGAGGCCGACCTTTGCTGAGATCAACAGGGCTTTCGAAGCTAGCAGTTTCCAGCCGGAAATGTCTCAGCCATGAAACAGCAAATATCAAGAACTAACACTGCCTTAGCGTTCCCCATTTCCACACACTGATCTGTCCAACTCCCCCGTCACCCCGCGTCCCGCTATGCCTCGCCAGGTGCTGGGTTAGCCAAGGGGCAGGCCAGACCCACACGCTTTGCACCCACACCACCACCGGGGCATCCGAAACAACGAGAAAAATTCCGTTTTCTCTGATAAAAACAACAACAACAACAACAACAACAAGAAAGCGGTTGGGGGGGGGGGGGAAGACCAGAATCCCATGTGATGTCCTCAGGTTTATTTCAGGTTTTCGGTCTTGGCTGGAGGAGGGACGGCAGGTTGATCTCTTGGGCGCTCAGGACCTCTGGAGGTCTTAATTGGCCCCGTAGCCACTACAGGAACCACAAAAAGATGTAGACGCTGGGAAGGGGGGAAAGGACTTTGGAACACGGACATGTCCTCAGTCCACGAGCCGTCTGGGATGCGAATCGTGTTTTGTGCAACAGCTCCTTATTTTATCTTTCTTCTCAACTAGACAGGTCCTGAGGCCGTAGAAATTCCCACCACCCCTCCCCCTTCCGGGGCCTGCCTGCCTCCTTCTGGGGCCCAGGAAGGGGCCTCTAGGGAGGTTCACGTGGTCAGGGGGACTGAGGGACCCCGATGTTCGTGCTGGGTCTTTGAGGTCCTGCCGGAGGAGCCGGGGAAAGGACCAAGGAACGGAATCTGTCCAGTGGACTCTGCCTCCCTGCAAACACGGCCCCGGCATCCACACCCCCCGGCAGGCTGGCAGGTGTCACAACATGTCACAAGGAGGATGACCGGCTTGAGGCTTCACTAAATACTTGCAGGGTGAAATGTGACTAGGGAAGGGTGGAGGCCAGGCTTGGGACAGTAGAGACCCCCACCAGAGAGGCGCAGGGGTGGGGGGACGGAAGGGCACGCAGGCTTGGGAGGAGGACGGGCGGGCTCGGCAATGCGCTGCCTTCCAGTACCACGGGAGAACGCACCTGCGGCACGGGCAAATAATCCTGAACTTGGGGCCCTTGCCCCTCTCCTGCTTAACCTACAAGGGCCTTGACTGCCTTTCAATACAGTCCCCGTCAGGCAGCTCATCTCAGATCACGGCCCCTGCCCCACGCTGTCCGGCTTCAGCTCCCGTGCCTACAAATTCCTGTGCACGCTCTTCCCTCTCCTTGAAAAGCCCTTCCCTCTTTGAGAGAGCGGTCTCGTCCTCACTCAGAAGGTCCTCTGCTCCAAAGCCCTCTTGGGCCCGTCTGGGGAGGTTAGGAGAACGCACAGCCCTCCGAAGACCTCTTTCTTGCTCAAGCTCTGACAGCTCAGTCAGTTATTTGACACCTGCCCCCTCTCCCTGAAGATGCTGAGAACACGCTTTCCGTGAAGACGAGGCCTGCCTGGGTTTTAGGGATTTTTGTATCCCTCGGTGCCCAGCGCACAGTAGGTCCTCACAGACACCTGCCCCAGGAAGAAAGCCGATCAGCGGAGTGGGTGGTCTCCCAGACCCTCTTACATCTTCCTCCCCTCCGGCCTCCCCTTCCTTCCTGTCCCTGCGGTTCAGTGGACTACATCAAAGACTTCTCCAACCTGATCTCTCTTTGGAGGTCCAAAGACAAAATGATTTGGAGATACTGCAGGAGGGAAACGTTTGGGGCCACTTTTCTCCCAGCAGGGCTGTTTCAAGCAAACGTGTCCCCTAAGAGAAGAACCCGGATGGGAGACACAACCTCCGCGGGTGATACAGACGACACCCTGAGTGCAGCTCCAATAATGCCATCTGCCCCCACCCTTTGCCCATGTCCGTAGGAATTTCCGAGGTATTCTGACAGCCAGAGCTCTCTCTCTGGTTCTGCCTTTTCAGACTAGTGGCTCAGAAAGCGGTCCCTAGAGCAGGGGCACTGGCATCACTAGGCAGTGCAAATTCTCAGGCCCTACACCAGACCTACTGAACCAGAAACTACAGGGGCAGGGCCCAGGAATCTGGGTTTTATTTAGCGAGCCTGCCTGGTGATTCTGATGCACATTCAAATTTGAGAAGCACTGTTTTAGACTCTGGTGAGACCACAGGTGCAGTCGCCCATGATGCCCTGGTATTCAAAGCACAAACTCACCAGGAAGATGGAACACAGGTTCACAAGGACATTGATGTGTCCCCGTAGGCAGAACCGACTAAATGCGCTTTTGCAAGGATGGAAATGCTCAGTGCCATCAATATGGCAGCTACTGCCTCGTGTGGCTGCGAGCATTTGAAATAGGGCTACGGGGACTTAAGAACTGAAGGTTTAAATTGATTTAGTTTAAGCTTAGAGTTAAACAGCCACACGTGGCTAGTGGATACTGTTCTAGAAGGTGACAAGACTGTATATATAGTCACATTCAACCTAGTGGCTAAAATCCCAGCAATAGAAATGTTGAAACTACATTCTTGCAGACTCTGCCTTGTTTCTTTTCTTTTTAATGTTTATTTATTCTTGAGAGAGAGAGACACACACACACACAGAATTGGAAGCAGGCTCCAGGCTCCCAGCTGTCAGCACAGAGCCCGACGCGGGGCTTGAACTCACGAGCAGTGAGATCGTGACCTGATGAGCCCAAGTCAGACGATTAACCCACTGAGCCACCCAGGTGCCCCGTGACTCTGCCTTATTTCTTTGACTACTTCCGGCTAAATTTACCGTCCCTTGCACATGGCTGAGGCCCAATAAATATTTGGCAATTGACCCAGGGTTAACCTAGTTTTGTCTGTAAAATGGAAGCTACTGATTGATTGACTGATTCATTCATTCATTCATTCGATGTAATCAAAGATTTGCTGTTGATGTCAAGTTTGCTCTATCAAATTCATGTTTCAAAACTTTTCTGGAAGCAGTTGAAGGCATCACGTAAAGTAACCTTCTTTCCGTAAATCTGACAAGACGTTAGGTATACGACTGGACCTGTGGGCGAATCAGAACTCTGGGGGCAGTAAACCATGTTGTGGTTGTGCACCCCACAATGCGTTTTCAGGATTTGAAGAAAAAGAACATAATACAAGGCAACTGCTAGACGAACTTCTCCTTGTGGCGACACAAATCTGTTTCGGGCTGCACTGCTTTATGCCAGGGGTCCGTTCAGGCAGTGATGGGTCTCTTTTCGCGAGATAAGCATGCATTTTTGCCCTGCGACCTAAAACAAAGTATAGCCTGGCCCTTTGCTCTGTCTCACTAATGAATTTATATACGCGATTAAATGTGGATTATGGAAAGACGTGTTTTAAAAACGTTTTTTTAAAAAAATTTATTTCAAATATGACTATTGGCAGTTCAGCTAAATCCATACTGTCCCTGAACAAATCCAGGCTCCTAGCCGAATGCGCACTCTAAGTGGGAAGATTGTTGCAAAGTTCTTTCTCTCTCTGGCCTCTAGGGATGCAACTCCAGAGAACATTGAGGCCCAAAGTCCTCTGAAGGAAACCGCCTGGGAGTACAACAAAAGCCGCTAGCAAGAATCTGGGTGACCAACAGACGACAGAAGCGACCAAGTTCTGCACTGCCGTGGACTGCCCTGCCCCCATCGACCTCCAGGGGTTATCTGTCCCTGTAGACAGTAATACTTAACCCCGACCGTGGCTCTGTCTGGGATTCCCCAGAGAGAAAAGGTAGTTTTGGGGGCCTTGTTCCTTTTTTTTTTTTTTAACTTATTTTAAGTTTATTTATTTATTTTGAGAGAGAGAGGTAAGGAGGGGCAGGGAGAGAGACGGAGAGACAGAATCCCAAGCAGGCTCCACACTGTTAGCACAGAGCCCGACACGGGGCTCGAACTCACGAACTGTGAGATAGTGACCTGAGCCGAAATCAAGAGTCGGACGCTCAACCGACTGAGCCACCCAGGTGCCCCCTGGGGGCCCTGTTCCTTTAGGCTGGGTGTGAGGAACCCATGTAAGATCCTGGCACTCTGGAAGGGTGTGGGGCTGTCTCCTTCAGGCAGGCAGGTGACTTGGAGCACAGTGCTGCAGAGTGGGGGGGTCTCTTTCAAGGGCCCCAACTCAAATGTCTGGGCGATCACTAGAAAGGTTCGGAGGGGTACAGGAGGAGAGAGGAGAGTGGGGTGAGGGGAGATGGAAGGTTCCAGGCAGGGTCAAGACTGGGGCTCCAGGCAGAACTAGGAGGGGGACTCTGACCAGGAATTTGGTGGTAAGCAGGTGTGTTCTCTAAATATAAACTGCAAACGAGGGGGAAAATTCAGACACCATCTAGTCTGGAGATGTCAGACCCATGCTTCCCTCCGTCCCCACCTTCGCTCAAGATGGCCATCCCTAACACCGGACCCAAGGCCAGGCGCTCTGTCCACCAAGCCCAGAGGCAAGCTCACTGTGGGCAGAACAACAGCCAGGTAACAATTACGAATTGCTCAGAGTTGCCAGACCGATAAAAATCTCATGATTTTTGAGATTATCTGCATGAATCCATCTACTGTACAAATGAGGAATACTTACCAAGAACTCACTTAATCCTCACGACAACTCCGTGAGAAGGGACCACGGGGGAGACTGAGGAGACGGTAGCATAAAGAAGTCTAGAACGTTCATGTCAAGTCTAGAACTAGCCACCTGGGTGGTTCAGTCGGTTAAGCATCCAACTTCGGCTCAGGTCACGATCTCACGGTTTGTGGGTTCGAACCCCACGTCGGGTTCTGTGCTGACAGCTCGGAGCCTGGAGCCTGCTTCCGATTCCGTGTCTCCCTCTCTCTCTATGTCCCTCCCCTGCTAGTACTGTCTCTCTCTCTCTCTCTCTCTCTCTCAAAAATAAACATTAAAAAAAAAAAAAAAGTCTAGAATGTTCCAAAGGGCACCCCTGCTCTGGAGCACTCACTCCTCACCACTGTGCTGCCATCCCTCCCACACGGATGAGATTCCGGTCTGGGGTTTATCACTGAGCAAATGAGCAGGAACGTTCTAGAATATCTTATGTGTAGACGCGTGGAACGCCAACATTTACAGGATATTAAAACTGTGCTAAGAGACAATCACGCTAAAGGTGTAACCGCCTTTGTAATCTTGCCAAGTCAGAGTGTAAGGGCTTTTATGAAAAGTTTCAGAAATGTGGCTTACAGGGCAAACGTTTATGGTCAACTGCCTTTTGATCTCTCATGTGAAAAATATGTACTTACGTCTCTTGCAGGAAACCTCACCACTTCCTTCCTAAGTGTTGGTCAGAAACGCTAATTACCTGGCTAATTAGACTGTGAAACTTCCCTTCCAGATGGTAAAAAGGAGCTATTTGCACCCCACAAATTTCGTTGTGACTTGCCACCAAAAAAAAAAAAAAAAAAGTAGATGGATTTCAATGGTTTTATTGTAGACACTGTGAACAACTTGAGCAAATCATATAAAAGTAAACGAGAAACTGATGAAAAGGGTCTGCTCCTTCACAAAGGGGTGGGGAATCACCTGGTTCTGTGGGGAAAAGCTCATGCCCGGGCAGGGGAGCGTCCGGATGGGCAGGAGAGCCCGGAGACCGAGTCCCGGACACCCGCTCCGCCATGCGGGATGTCCCCCAGGACTGATCAGCCCTAACGGGGCTCGTGGCTTTTAGGTGCTTGCTTTCCACTCTACCCGTTGTCACAGCACTGCTTGTTTTTGTGGGTTTTTTTTTTTTTTTTCCCCTAGGCATTCCTTACCCGGCCCGGGAAAGCACACGTCCCCCTGGAAAGCCCGACGACACGGCCTCCCTTTCGCCCTGCGTTCACGCGACCGCAGGAATGAGTACGGGCTAGAGCGGACTCAGGAGAGCGAGAGCTGCAGTTCCGGGAAGGACACGCCTCGGACCGGCAGCTGCCGAGGTCTGCGCACAAGAGCCACCCGCCGAGGGCCGGGCCCTGGCGCCCCCCCCCCCCCCCCCCCCGCGCTGCGGGCCCGCGGGCCGAAGCCGAGACCCCCGCAACCCGGCACGCGAGATACTCACCAGCGTCCAGGCTGCCGGTCGCTGCCGTCCAGCCCATGACAGGCGGGATGGCCCCAACGACGGCTCCGACCCACGTGTTGGCGATGCTGATCTTCTTCAGCGGGGTATAGCAACAGGTGTACAGGAAGATGTTGAAGACCCCCAGGGCTCCCGTGAGGGGGTTCACCCCCCAGGTCAGGAGGGCGACGCCTGGAACGGCACAGCACGTGGCAAAGGACACAGCTAGCAACGGGCTGAAAAAGAGCAGCGGGCACAGAGGAGTCACTTTCCAGTCCCGCGGGCCACGCTGCCCGCACTCGGCGTGGACCACCTACCTACGTGGCGTGGCGACCCGGGAGGCAGGCTGCTGCGCCTTCTTCCCGGTTACGGGGCACCGGAACCCGAAAGGCGGAGGGACCGTGCCTGCAGGAGTTCTGGCTGCCCCCTCTGACATCTGCCGGCCGGGGCTGAAGTTCGAGTCCAGGTGAGAGAGCCCTGGATTCGTTCTGTCCCTTCCCGGCCGTGGGAGGCGGGAGCGTCCCTCTGCTCACCTGCGCGGCCGGGACGGTTCTCTGCTCTCGCTCACAGGCTGGAGTGAGGGCCGAGGCAGACACTGCCTGCTTGGCACAGGGTTCTGCTTTGCAGTTAGTGCCAAGTAGGTGACGGCCATAGAAAAACCACCCGGAACGCGGTACCGGTAATGTTTGGGCAAAAGCTGGCATCTCAACCCTGCCCGTGTATTTATAGTTTAAACACATTACCCCATTAGCAGTAACGGATAATGACAGTATGTCTGAGTGTATCTATCTGTGATAAATTACAGGCTTGGCAGGGGACCGGCTTGGGGCCCACGGCCACACACCAGGGGGCTGCCCCACACGGATAGCTCACTTTCGGTGCCACAGCTGGTTTCAGAGCCACGGCATCTCCGGAGGGCCCTCACCATGTTGGTAGGTGCAGTGAACAGGGTCAAATACAACTCTCCACCAGCCGGGACGATCCTACGCCTGATTCTCACCAGAGCCCACTTTTTTTTTTTTTTTTTTAAGTTTATTTATTTATTTTGAGAGAGACAGAGACAGCATGGGTTGGGGAGGGAAGGAGAGAGAAATCCCAAGCAGGCTCCACGCTGTCAGCGCAGAGCCTGATGCAGGGGCTCGAACCCACGAACCGTGAGATCATGACCTGAGCCGAAGTCAGACACTTAACCGACTGAGCCACCCAGGCGCCCCTTGCCAGAGCCCACTTTCTAAGGTGGACTTTACATGGGATCTTGTGAGAGAGACGGGGAGAGACAGAGAGAGAGGGAAAGAGAGAGAGAGAGAGAGAGAGAGAGAGAGAGAGAGAGAGAGAGAAAATCTCAAGCAGACTCTCCACTGTGAGCCCGGAGCCTGATGCAGGGCTCGATCTCACGAACGGTGAGACATGACCTGAGCCAAAATCAAGAGTCAGACGCTTAACCGACTAAGCCACCCAGGCACCCCTATATTTCAGTCTATGTTAATAATTTCCCTGTGCTGTTCAGAATTCTTTTGTAACGTCATCATTAATAGGTACATAGTGGCCTCTTCTGTGGATTCAACACAATTAATTCAGTCAATATAGCCTTTCTGGATATTTTGTATTTTTCCTTTTAAATCAGAAGTAACAGCATATATAGCTTACAGACTGTTGTTCATAATTCTGACTAGGATGCATCCTGAGGATAAATTCCCAGACGTGAGACTGCAAGGCCAGCTGACATGCACGTTTGTAGGGATCTGACTTGTACCACCAGTCTATGCCCCAGAGGGTTTAGGCTCTTTTACACTCCTATCAGCAGTACATGAGAAAGCCTATTATTTCTAGAACCTGTGTCAACACTGGGTATGGCATTAAACACAAACCAAAAATTAACAACGTAAAAACATGTTTATTGAGACAGCATTATCCCCATTTCACAGAAGAGAAACTGAGGCTCAGATGGCCCTTGAACAATGAGAGGAACGGGGTGCCGACTGCAATGCACAGTTGAAACATCCACGTGTAACTTCTGACTCGCCCAAAACTTAACTACTGATAGAACCACGAGAGATCCCTTTTTACCAAGATACGCAATTTATTGCAGAGACAAACTGCTTATGCAGAGATGATTAGCATCACACATGGCATTTTATTATTACCTTTTAAATTCTTTTTTATGTTTATTTATTTATCTTTGGGAGAGAGAGAGAGAGAAGACAAAGCTTGAGCAGGGGAGGGGCAGACAGTGAGGGAAAGAGAGAATCCCAAGCAGGAGCTCGATCTCATGAACTCCAAGATCATGACCTGAGCCGAAATCAAGAGCAACCCATTGGATGCTCAACCCATTGAGCCACCCAGGCACCCACACGTGGCATTTTCTTTTCTTCAAGTTTATTTATTTATTTTGAGAGAGAGAGAGTGCAAGAGGAAAAAGGGCAGAGAGAGAGAGGGAGAGAGAGGGAGACACAGAATCGGGCTCTGTGCTGACAGCACAGACATGGAGGTCAAACTCAGGAACCATGAGATCATGACCTGGGCCGAGATCAAGAGTCAGATGGTCAACCGACTGAGCCACCCCAGCGCCCCCGCATGGCATTTTAAATGGGTGCTCCCAAGACTCGAGCTCACAAGAGCATCCAGAGGTGGTTATGGAATTGTTACAGCAGCTGATTTTACTGAGTTACGATTTAATACTCCATCTCTAAATGTGTTCATCTTTCTCTCCGCTCAAATGGCACCCTGTGCAGTCTGCAAATGTTTGGGCAAGTTTTGAATACATTTTAACTTTATATAATAGATTTGTGTGTGTTTATGGTAGTATTACGCATCCACGACATACGTTTTTAATTTTTTTTGAAATTTCTAGGCCATGTGGTTTGTGAGTTTTTTCAAATTGTTGCCAACCTCCAACCTTCTTTTCTAATATATTTATTGAGAAAACCCGCACAGTTCCAACCCGTGTCGACCAAGGGTCAGCTGTACCAGTAAAATAACTTGGAAACAGACTTGTACTCGGATTTACTCCTTGGCTCATTGATGCAATCCCACTGGTCTGTGGGGGTGCCCTGCTGTAGTACAACTTCCTGATTCTCTGATTGCTTGGATCTTGCCGAGCCTGGAGGCGGTGGGGGGGGGGGGGTGGGGGGGTGGGGGCTGGAGTCTTTAGGCTGTTGCCTTCAGCTGGGAGCAGCAGCCTGAGGGTTTAAAAGCTCCTTTGGTTTACCCCCGAGGTAGAAATAGCCTAAGTTCCTCCGGCATTACCTGAGATGAAAACACTGGGGAAGCACTACATTTACATACATACATACATACAAGGTCGGACCTAGGATATAAGGTGGGGAGCAAGACAGACACGGTCCTTGTCCTGGGGGCGCTTATGCTGAAGTGAGAGTTAAAGAGGCAGGCAATCTGGGGCCACTGTGTGTGGGTGCTGGGGGGCTGGACAGGGGGAGGTTTGTAGGAAGAAGTGCTGGGCGGGCGGGAGAGGGGATAGAAGGGTAGACAGGAGTGATTCAGGCAGCGGGCACAGCACGAGGGGCGGGAGGGGTCAGAGAACTCTGGGAGGGAAGGCCACACGGAGACATCGTGGGAACAGTGCCTCTGGGCAGATGCACAGAAGAGGTTTTCTCTGCTTTTTTACACAGGGGAAGAAAACGATCAGATGTGCTTCTCACAAGGCCCTCGCTGCCTGCCGTGATGACCAGCAAAGACGGACAAGCATTCACTTGTCCGTTCACGTCGGGCATTTTCGAGGAAAAAGAAGCGTGAGCCACACCACCACTGCAAGTTGGAAGAGTGCTAGCGAGAATAACGGTTCTGGGATGAAGGGAGCGTGTACCAAGTGACCTCCGGGCTCTTTTTTAAAGTTTGACGTAACCATGAAATCTTTAAAAATCATGGCGACATTAAAGCTGCTTCAATTTAGCCGTTTTTAGGGGCGCCTGGGTGGCTCAGTCGGTTAAGCGTCCGACTTGCGCTCAGGTCATGATCTCGTGATCTGTGGGTTCGAGCCCGGTGTCGGGCTCTGTGCTGACAGCTGGGAGCCTGGAGTCTGCTTCGGATTCCGTGTCTCTCTCTCTCTCTCTCTCTCTCTCTCTCTCTCTCTCTCTGCCCCTCCCCCACTTGCTCTCTCTCTCTCTCAAAAATAAACATTAGAAACAAATTAAAAATTTAGCCGTTTTAATAAAGAGATCTATTTCTGATGCAGAAAAAGATTAGTCAGGTGCGTTCATGTCTCATCTCGGTTAAACACCACTATGATTTTCTGCTTTGGTACACATAGAAGTCCGAGCGAAATCTCAAAGCCT
This sequence comes from Panthera tigris, assembly GCF_018350195.1. Lineage (NCBI taxonomy): Eukaryota > Metazoa > Chordata > Mammalia > Carnivora > Felidae > Panthera > Panthera tigris. The sequence continues at coordinate 7,947,100 of NC_056673.1, read as the reverse complement.
GGAAGGGCAATTTTGTCAAAGACCAACTTCTTGTTATTTTAGGTCAATTACTCGATACACTCGTCCTCCTAATCCTACCGCTCAGCCCTTGACCAAAACCCCCGTCTGCTCTCTCCCATTCCTGGATGGGTTTTGGAAAGCATCCCAAACCTGGAGACACACACACACACACACACACACACACACACACACGGAGTTATTTTCCCTTTTATCACTTCTTCTGTATTTAAAATTTCATTAAACATTTTCCCCCATTATTAGTCTTTTTGCTCCTTTTACATCTGAATTCCTCAGCAGGTGGCTTCCATTTTGAGTGCCGCTCTGAGGCCTGATTCCTAGAGGCGAAACTAGAAGAAAGGGCTAGGCAGGTTCCCTTGGGATTCCCTGGGCTGAGCAGTACCTGACGGGTGAGGGCCAAGCTGGGACTCCCCGATGGAGTCCCGGGTGCTACCGAGATGTGGTCCCTGGACCCAGAGCGTCAGCATCACCTAGGGGCTCCTCGGGAATCCAGGCGATCGGCAGGCTTGCCAAAGTCGGGGACCCAGCGCTGCGCCATCACCGACGTGGTGCGGGTCCCATCTGGCCTACGTGAGGCCACGCCGACGGAGCCTGCGCCTATAGAAGGCCTCCACCTCCACCCCACCTCCGATGCTGGGTGCAGCCGGGCTGGGTAGGTCCCGCTGTCTTGTGATATAGTCTCTCGACATATTCCAAGTGTAAAGGATGCAGGACAGCAGCCTAGCTCGGTGTTCAGTTCACTGGGGAACTGCCAGTGTCTCCAGCCGCCTCTCTGCTCCGTCTACCTTGATTTGGTCTGGGCACGCTGCTAAGCGTTGCGGCCCTTACGAGGGTGAGATGAAGCAAGCGGGGCAGAGTCTTGATAATCCTGTGGATTCTGGGCGACGGGAACACCGGGGTTCGCTATACCATTTCTAACTGTTGTGTCTCCTGGAACGTTTGCATGCCAGAAGTGTTTGTAAAAGGCTTTAATATTCCTCTTCTTCTTATTATTATATTATGATAGGGTTTCCGTACAGTACCAGAACTAAGCATCGCTGACAACAATCAGGTGGTCTGGATTCAAGTTCCGATTTGAAACAGTGCTGATTTAAAAGTGGGCAAACGAACCTCTCAGATCCTTGGTTTCCTCAGCTGTGAAGTAGGGGATGTATTAGGGCTATTCTTTAAAATGTGTATTTATTTTGAGAGAGAGAGAGAGGGAGCATGAGCAGAGTAGGGGCAGAGAGAGAGAGAGAGAGAGAGAGAGAGAGAGACAGAAAGAATCCCAAGCAGGCTCTGCATTCAGCGTGGAGCCCAACGCGGGGCTCATTCCCACGACCGTGACATCATGGTCTGAGACAAAATCAAGAGTTGGACGCCTAACTGACTGAGCCTTCCAGGCACCTCCGTATTAGGGCTGTTTTGACGGCAAGACTGAAGCACAAGTCAAATTGGCTTATGCAAATATCCTCAGTAACAAGACCACCGGGAGGGCAGGGGCTCTATCGCTGAGCTGTAGTATCTTGAGCAAAGTAGCTAACCCGTCGGTCTTAGTTGCTTCATTGGTCAAACGGGAGGTACTTGAGAGTCAAGAATCAAAATAAAGCACTTGGCACAGGGCCCACTAAAAGAGCACGGAGCGTTCATTCGTTCGTTTATTACGATGTCTCACTGTCGTCTAGTCAGCCACTGTGCTAAGTGCGGGCATACAACAGTGAGCGGAACAGATGGCGATGTTCACTCTGAAAAGGATGGTGGACGTTAAACAAACACAAGTGCTACCAGGTCTCAAACTGTAAAATCAACCACAACCAGAAGTGGCAACGTGAGGCAGCGTTCTTTAAATAGGAGGTAGGGCTGGAGGTAAGGGGTGACAAACTTTCAGTAAATCGTTTCCAGTGGTTTACTCTTTTCGAACTTACGAAGACATATGGATATGTGTTGGAATACGAAGACAAATGTAGACATGTTCAAGAAAGTCACCTCAATTATAAATTATAAAAAGCATAATGGCTGCATAGCATTTCCTAATAGTAATTAAAATGGCAACACTTTTTTATTTTCTTTTTTTTTTTAATATTTATTTACATTTTTGAGAGAGAGAGAGAGAGAGAGAGAGAAAGAGAGAGAGAGAGAGAGAGAGACTGAGCAGGGGAGGGGCAGAGAGAGGGAGAGAAAGAATCCTAAGCAAGCTCCATGTTGTCAGCACAGAGCCCAATACGGGGCTCGAACTCATGAAACCGTGAGATCGTGACCTGAGCCGAAACCAAGAGTCAGACGCTTAACCCACTGAGCCACCCAGGCGCCCTTTATGTTTTTATTTTCAATCGTAACTTTATTTTATTTATTTAAATGTTTTTATTTATTTTTGAGATAGAGACAGAACGTGAACAGGGGAGGGGCAGAGAAAGATGGAGACACAGAATCTGAAACAGGCTCCAGGCTCCGAGCTGTCAGCACAGAGCCCGACACGGGGCTCGAACTCATGGAGTGTGAGATCACGACCTGAGCTGAAGTCGGCCGCTCAACCGACTGAGCCACCCAGGCGCCCCTCAATCGTAACTTTAAGAATTTAACTCTATTATATCAAATTACAAAAAAAAAAAAAAAAAAAGTAAAAATAAAATAAACCAGCATTAGGAAAAAGCAGACGGATCACACGGGAAACATTATTTTTTTTCCTAATGCTGGTGCTCTCACGTAGCTATGGCAGTGGCTGTAATGGGCTTTGTTAAGGAGAGAAGGTTCATATCTCTGCGAATGGTGGTCACCGGAGTGAACTTGCATAGGAAAGATCAGAAGAGCAGAAGAATGGGGTGTGATGGTATTGTGCACGATTTCTAACTTTCAGTAAAATGGAATAAAGGGATGACTAAGGCAAATAGCACTGTGGGGTGGGGAAGGAAGGACAGTGGCAGAGGAAAAGAATCTAGCCATTGAACTAAAACGATTTTTTCACGTCCTTTCACTCACGCAGGCAAATAGGTTGATGGCTCACGCTCGGACTGAATGGTGATTTATTTCCAAACTCATATCCAAAACTGAATTACATTTCAAATAGAGACATCTCTCTACTGAGCATCAGCACAGAGGCAGGCTTCTCCTTCTGGCTTCCCTGCCCAGAGCTACTCCAGAAAAGGAACAACAGACCAGGGGACGGTGGGGGGCAGGGGGTGGGGGTTGTCAACACATTCCTATGAATTATTTATTCTTCCTTTAAAATACCGTACTCCTTCGTTTACTAAACACCAATCCTAAGTAGCTCTAGCGAAGTGGAATCTTCTGCAGAAATTAGGAACAAAGGAGGTTAAAAAAAATATGCAAGCTCTAATTTGATGACTATTTACTGCACTTAATAAACATAATCCACATTACGTGACTCTGAAATAACTAACGGGAGAAATGTGGTCTTTCTGTTTAAGTCATGTGTCAGAGAGGTCTGCGAAATGTGACATTAAATCCAGAAAGCTTTACATTGTAAGCAGCTCTATAGGTAATTGGTTTATACAAAAGTTAATCTCATACTTCTTGGCTTTTCTTCCAGAATAAATGATTTTTAAATTACAAAATAAAATTTCCTTTAACAACAAAAGAAAACCCCAAACCTTAATCAAACCAAGCTAATTTAGCTTTCATTTCCTGGATGAATCCCACATTTGAGCTCTGACCTGAGCTTTTCGGGGTAAGCCCCTCCAGATAACTGCTTTGACAACGTGTCCCCAAAATCTTCTCCAGGGGTTTTCTATTTCTCAACAAGACTCAAGTTGCAGATATTGCAAGGTAGGAGAGGAATAAGGAAAAGTCAGAATTTAAGGAACAGGTAAAGCAAATGTGGATGCAAGACATATTTTATTTATTTTATTTATTTAAAATTAAAAAAAAAATTTTTAGCATTTATTTTTGAGAGACAGAGAGAGACAAAGCATGAGCAGGGGAGGGGCAGAGACAGAGGGAGACACAGAATCAGAAGCAGGCTCCAGGCTCTGAGCTGTCAGCACAGAGCCCGATGCGGGGCTCGAACCCACGAACCGCGGGATCATGACCTGAGCCAAAGTCAGACGCTTAACCAGCTGAGTCACCCAGGCGCCCCTGTTTATTTTATTTTTTAAATGGAATTATTTATTCTTGATAGGGGGAGGGGCAGAGAAAGGGAGAGAGAGAATCCCAAGCAGGCTCCGCACTGTCAGCACGGAGCCTGATGCAGAGCTTGAACTCGTGAACTGTGAGATCATGACGTGAACCAAAATCAAGAGTTGGGCGTTTAAGTGTCTGAGCCACCCAGGAGCCCCAGCAAGACGTATTTTAAAAAAGAATTTAAAAACATTTAAGGGGCACCTGGGTGGCTCAGTTGGTTGGGCATCTGACTTCGGCTCAGGTCATGATCTCACATCCTGTGGTTTCGAGCCCCGCGTTGTGCTCTGTGCTGACAGCTCGGAGCCTGGAGCCTGTTTTGGATCCTGTGTCTCCCCATCTCTGTCTGTCCCTTCCCTGCTTGTGCTCTGTCTCTCTTGCTCTCAAAAATAAATAAGAAACGTTAAAAAATTTTTTTTTTAAATTAGGAGAAATTCAAGAATAAGCAGGTGTTTTGGGCAATGACTCTACTCAGAACACGGGGCTGCAGCATTATATTGAGAAAAGCTTTTTTTTTTTTTTCTTCTCCAGGGAGGAAAACAAAGTAGGTCTGAGCTGAATGAGTTTTGAAAGTCAGCCGAAAGAATCTTACTGATGTAGGAGGGAGGTGGGAAAAGACAGGCAGGGGTGGGAGGGTGGAGGCTGGAAGAAAAGTGAAGATGAGCCTTACTCGGTATTGACCTCTAAGATGGGGCCTTGTAATTCAGGGCTAAAGCAAAACGCGGACTCTTGAGTTACGCTACGTCAATTCAGTGTAAATTGAGGAGAATCTATCTGTAGAAAGACTGGAATTTTCAGCGAGAAGAGATTCCTGTTGTTTGATCCCATCCACGGAAACCACGTTTCTAGTGCTGGGGTCCCAAATCAGTGTATTTCTCAAATTCCCGAACTCTACTCCCTCCCAGGCTCCCATAACACCTTCGGTATCTTTCCAGTTTCCTGGTGGAGCCAGATGGTTTAATTTTCTTACCCCACTCCTTTTTTTTTTTTTTTCTTTAAAGTTTATCCATTTATTTTGAGAGAGAGAGAGCGCGCGAGTGAGCCAGGGAGGGGCAGAGAGAAAGGGAGGGGAAAAGAGAGAATCCCAAGCAGGCTCAGCACTGTCAGCACAGAGCCGGACGTGGGGCTCGAACCCATGAACCGTGAGATCACGACCTGAGCCGAAATCAAGAGTCGGATGCTCAACCGACTGAGCCACCCAGGCGCCCCTCTTACCCCCTCCCTTTTTAATGTATAGGATTCTATTTAAGAAAGCCGTGTTGTTCACCTACATAAAGTTAGGGTGAATGAATTTTAAGGCGGCTCTGAAAAGCTTTAAAAAAACCACAGTTTATAAAAAGAGAATCTGGGAAGTAAAACCACCCATCCCTGCAGCTTTGCGGAGCACCTTGGGGGTACAGGCTACCCGCAGACGAAGGTATAGACGCAGGTGACCTCACCTCCTGCAGGGCCTGCTCGGACGGATACCCAGGGGGACCAGGCTGGCGATCTACAGGGGTAAAAGCCCAAGTGATGAATAACAGAGAACCGCTAATCCGGCCTGACTGGCCGATCCCATGTGGGAATGTGCTAAAAAGCCCAGAAACCTGGGGCTTTGTTACATTTTCTATTTTCAAGTGCCGGCAACAGTAGAAAAGCCCAGCAGGCCAAATAACAACGACAAAAAGGCCTCTTCAGGATTGGGCCTGTTGGCCGCTGTCTTGCAATCTGTGGTCCAGGTGAAAGATCTCTGAGGTACGGATAACACCACGGCCCCGGAGCTGACCCCCCACTCCGCCCCGTACTGTCTTCCGTCTTCCGTGTGGTTATTTCTTTCCCATCCTCTAAGATTCGGCCCGGACATCAGAACAAGTCATGCAAGAACATTCTCCCTCAGCCTTCTCTCCTTCCTGCTCCCGCGCCCCACCCCCAGCCCTCGGGTGGCCTGCATACCCTCGTGAGAACAGCACGGCTCAGTCCTGACGCGGACAGCTCTGGTGCCCTCCCCGGCCACCCGCCACATCCTACCTGGTTCAGGGCCTCTACCCTGTGCCACTCATCTTTCTGTTCCCTGCATCCAAGGCAGCTGCCCCAAACGCCGGCTCAAACAGACCTTTACAAACCACGCGAAAGACAGGACAAACACTACCACCAGTCGACGGGAATGGCGTTTCGTGGCCAAATGTTGTCACCTCATCTGATCGAGAAGAGAGAGAGAGAGAGAAGGCGATAGGGCCTTTGACTCACGGACTCCAGGTCATGAATGAAAGGTGTCGGGTGTCTGCTCCTGTGACTTACTGCTCAAGTTGATGCGTTACCCTTCATACTCATATTTACTAGAATATCTGAGTATTTTTTTGGTTATAAGATGGGACGTGAGAGCTGAAGGACCCCCCGTCCCCAGCACTGCTGACAAGAAGTGTTCACAACTCACGATGCTTCGGAACAATCGTAGGGGCGCCTGGGTGGCTCAGTCAGTTAAGTGTCCGACTCTGGATTTCGGCTCAGGTCATGACCTCACAGTTCATGAGTTCAAGCCCCGCGTCGGGCTCTGCGCTGACAACACGGAGGCTGCTTGGGACTTGTGATTCTCTCTCTCTCTCTCTCTCTCTCTCAAAATAAATAATAAACATTAAAAAAAAAAAAAAAGAAGAGCTGTAAATGCTTTCATTTTGCTTATGACCATGAGAGAAAGGAATGTTCACTTCTAGAAGACCCCCTGGCGTTCCTCTGTCTCACCCACTGTCGTGACTAAGCGTGATGATACACGCTAAACTTTTTTGTGGACGCTTCATACTGCGCGGTTCATAATGTCGAACGATTTTAAGACCAAAATTCTCCACACTGGCACCACTCTGAGACCGAATTTGTCGTTCCTGCCATTTTGAATGACTGGTTAGCACTAAGAAAAAAAAAAAAACCTCCTATACTTATAAAATGTTTATGTTCTTATTACATTTGCAATATATACACGCCAAGAGACTAATCATAACAATCCTTGGAAACTCTGTGGGGCGTCAGCCCGGTCTGGGTACTTGTCTGCTGGACCAGGGTGACGGGATGATGAACAGTCTTCATAGCTCCCCTGCAGCCTGCAAACTGTTTACATTCGCTTAAGTGCTTACTGGTAAAACCTTCAGTAAATTTGAAAAATGTCTCCTGCAAATCCCTATAATGCTTAAGCTAAACCCTGTTCTTTAAGTTAATCATGCCAGCTACACAATCCATTCATTTGGCTTCGAAAACTCAATCTTCGTCATTTATTTAAAAACCGGGCATTGGCGGCCCCCGACCCCAAGTGTGTTAATTTGTCCTCTCTCAATAACCTCTCTCCCCGCTCTGCTCTTTCCATCTCTCCCGCCTGCAGCCCACAAAAATAACCAGGCCGTCTTCTTCAGGAAGCTCCCGTGCTGGCCAGGCCGCCCTGACTCACGTCCCCTTTCCCTGACCCCCCAGGGGACGTCTCGCTTGTCCCGACTCCCTCGGTCCACCCAGTGCGTACTGACGGGACTGCCTCGTCCATCTGCGAAGGCTTTTGAGCATCTGGCTAATTTTTCCACCCCGATTATAAGCCTCTGGAGCCTTGCGAAAACAGAACTGGAGGTACTGGGAACATGATGGGTAATCAACACATTCTCAATGAACTGAATTCGACAAAGGGATTGCTTAATTTTAAAATAATCCGGAAGCAACAGCAGACCTTGACGTTCTTAAGAACGATTCCTTTTTGTTAGGATAGAGCAGGGAAAAGGTTATTACTTAAAAAAAAAAATACATGTTGATACAGATACAAGTCTGAAGGACCTCAAAACAGGTGAAGATGGCGGATTAAAGGTGTCGTATCTCTCTCTTGTCCACGAACAAAGAGAACCTACGGCGGAAAACTCTGGCTTAGACAGGAGCAGGGACACTCCTGCAGAAGAGCGGCCAAGAACAGGATAGCATGGGAGGACGCGCTCCACAGGCAAGGCAAAATACAAGACGCGCTCAATGTTAAAGTTAAGATCCTGGCCGCAAGAATTTGTGCACCGGGGGTGGGGGAGGTGGGTCACGGCTGGAAAGTCACAAAGCAGAACGGGGGCCCGAGACACATACCGGGCCAAGAGGAAGCTCGAGTGCAGCGGAAGGAGCCCTGGGAGGGGCAGCCTTGGGTCCTTCGTGCACCCCCTTCCCTTGACTGGACCAGGGATGAAATGTCGGGCCCAAGCGTGGGCAATCCCGTTTCCTCTCACAAGGCTTGGGAACTGGGACAGAGGACTCAGCTGGGAGACCAGGGGGCTGAGGCTGAGGCTGCCATTTGGATGACGAGTCCGTTTAAGCAAAAGTGGGATCAGAAGAGCCAGTGGGCCGCGAGGGAAAAATGAAGTTCACGTACAGAGAAAAGCGGAGGCGGACAGTGCGGGAGGAAGCTAAACCGTGACAGAAGCGCTGAGGGGGCCATCCTTTCCAGAAGTCTGGCGGTAAGGAGAACAAGAGAAAAAGTAGATGCAGCTGGTGATTCAGCAGACTCTTCTCTAAGACACAGGGACCACTTGTCCAAATACTAAGTCAGAAGAAAGGGCCCCAGTGGGGTGATGGGGTTGGAAGAGGCACAAGGACACCCTTAGGGGAGTCTGTGCCTGTTCTCAGGCGAGCCTGAGGGGCTCTGGGCTTGGGGACCATAGGTAGAAACGGGTAGAAACGGGCCCCCAACAACTGCCAACATCAGGTGCCAGATTCCAGAAGCTCTTATCTGCTGTGGAAAAACATCTGGTCCTCTGAAACAGAAGTGAGGTGTATCTTAGGAAGAACTACTAGGGACATTCACCCCTCTCCCTCTGACCCCTCACCTTGGCTCATCCTAAAACTACCAAATCCATTAAAAAAACTTTTTTTTTTTTTTTTTTTTTTTTTTACCGTTTATTCATTTTTGAGAGACAGAGACAGAATGTAAGCAGGGGAGGGGCAGAGAGAGAGGGAGACACAGCATCCGAAGCAGGCTCCGGGCTCCGAGCTGTCAGCACAGAGCCCGATGCGGGGCTCGAACCCACGAACCGCGGGATCATGACCTGAGCCAAAGTCAGACGCTTAACCGACTGAGCCACCCAGGCGCCCCCAAATCCATTTTATCTGATGAGAACCAACGTTGCAGGTAGCCAGGGATGTCTGGTGAATGGAAGGAGTTCAAGGGCGTTGGATACGTGTGATCTGTAACAGGAGGAAGGAAGAGTTACCAGCGAGGATGGAAACACAGCAGGGCAACGGGAGGCTCAGAGGTATGGCACTTCTCCATTCTGCCTGTGACAAGTTCCTCACCGACTCGTGGTGGAGCCAGATTACCAGAGCTGTGGGTCCCTCGGGCTGTGACATAGCTGTGCTGACACGCAGCCTCAGGGGAACAGAGGCATCGGGTCTGGCTCCGAGTTAACAGGGACAAACTCTGGCGAGGCGCCAGCGCCGGAGGTCACGATAGCGCCATTCGGACCCTCCGGAGCCATTGTCTGCAGACATCTTCGGGTGCAAACGTAGCTGTCCAGAGCTCTTTGGCCAAATGCGCCAGGACTCTTGAGTTTAGCCCACGTGCATCTGGGATGCTTCCTAGGTGATGTGAGGTACGACGGGCTCAAATTCATCAAGTGGCTCCCCCAAGCCATTAAAGGCGCTGATAAATAATTCTACCATGAAGGCCCCGGGGCTAAAGTAAAAAGCAGAAAGCCGTGGGGTCAAGTGCTTCCATTTGGTAAACAGAAGCTACGATAGGATGTTTCTATTCACCACCTGCAATTATTGTATGGTCACAGCTCACTCCAACCATCAGCATCATCACTTCTTGGGTGCCTTCGAGAGCCAGGACGAATTTAAAGGTCATCTTAGTATTAAAAAAAAAAAAAAAAGTCATCTTTCTTTCCACTGGTGAGGAAAACAGGAGAAGCGGGATTTCTCTGAGAGTTGATATGAAAGATTGTCTTCCTTTAATGGTAAGTGATGCCTTAGATTTACCGAATTGTCATTTTATGTAGGCAACAAAGAGGTACTCAGAAGTACTGTCATCTGTATTCTCCTTGGGAAACTGAAATAACTAATAATGTAATTTTGTAGATTTTTATTCTCACTAAATGGCATTTTAGTTGTAAGGATTTTTGTCTTTGATTCTCAACAAAATTGCACAAAATTTCTGTTGCCTGAAATGTAAAGGGGAAGTTTATCCTGTAACTGGCTATTTCGAAAACAATTATCTTACTACTCCTCGTTTATTAAACACAGTCAATGTCACTTTCTCCATCACGGGAAACAATACAGACAAAGCTGCAGCGGCCGCCCGCTAAACAGCAAGGCGAGCGGCACGGAGGCTGGAAATGAATCTGCACGTTTACTGTCTTGAAACAGAGTGGAGCTGGAGTTTACTTTATGTAGCTCATCCCTGAGGTGAAAATACATCAGACTCAAAATTATCCTTTGAAATCCCCTGCAGTGATCCATAAAGTGCACGCAAGGTTAGGCATGTACAGTTCTGGGAAATAACGACCACATCCACAAAAAATCCCCGAGGTAAATCAAAAGAGGGAACGAGGGGAAAGTCTGTATCTGGATGGCTGGGTGTTCGTGCCATTCTGCCTTTAGGACTCCGGTGGAGGAGAGACGGGGGCTCCTAAAGGGGCCTGTCTGCCGGCAGGGTCCACTCCGCTGTGTCTCGATGTCCAGCGCTGGCAACCGGACTGCACAGTCACGTGTCTTTGCCGCGACGGTTGGGGGCGCTCCGCTGGACAGTGGGGCTGCTGCTTCTTGGGAGGGGCGGGGCTGACGACTGCTTTGCTACACTGCCTGCTCCTGACGAATTACGTGCTACCCGTACGAAGAGCTGCGGAGCGTAAGAAAGGTGCAGATACGTGTAGACGGCGGAGACCTTCCTTAAGGGAGGTCTCGAGAAAACTCGAGAAGACAGGTGGAAAGGAACGGGAGGCGCAAAGGCAGGGTGGCAGGGATCGGCGGGGTTTTTCTGCGGGAGATCCGTGACCCACAGGAAGCGGCAAAGGCTTTGAAAAGCGGACACAATTTAAGTGACCTCGTGGGCGGTGGTGGCCAGTGTGCATTCTGGGTTGCCCCCCGACCGTGACCGCCCTGGTCTAAGCCATCGTCAGCTCATCCTGGACTGGTCCCAGGCCTCTGCTCGCTCCCGTGACGCCATGGTACATTCTGAAGACTTCCCTCACAAACATCAGTGTGACCACAGCGACCCCACGCTTACGACTCACGTCTGGCTTCCCGCTGCACACCGCCTCCGAGCCAGACTTGTCACTGCGGTGCCCTCGTGACCTCATCTCCTCCCACTCTGCTCCTTCTGGCCACTGCGGCCCCCGTGCTCTTCACTGGGTCGGGCACACCCTGACCGCCCGGGCTCTGCACCTGCTGTTCCCTCTGCCCACGCTGCCCCCCTTCCCTGCATCCTCAACCTCCGGGGCTCAGCGCATACCCCACCTCCTCAGGTGTCTCTGTACCTCCTCCTCAAGCGGTCTCCGCCAGTTGGCTCTATATTATCCGGTTCCTTGTTTTCTCTGGACAACTGACGGCCATCGAGAGGGACCTCTGAAACTTTATTTGGCTCACTGGTTTACTCTGTACCTCCCGACAGGACAGTAAGGAGGGCCGGAGCTGGGTCACGTCAGCCGTCTTCCAGCGCTGAGCTGGAGCCTAACACCCGGAGATGCTCGGCCCGGGGCTGTTGAAAAAAGTAGGAGCCACCACAGTGAGGACCGCACTGTCATTCACTGCTGTAGCAGAAGGGTCGCAGCCTCACCTACGCCCAAGAGGTAAGCGCCCCAGCTTAAGAGAAGAGGACACAGCCGTCTCCTAACACGCTCCCGCCTGGGAGAGCAGAAGCAGCAGCTGGATTCTGAGTCCAGGCAGACCGACCCCAAACGCTCACGCTCTGCAGGCTACGTCAGCATGGTCCCAGGGAAAACCAAGCGCCCTGAAAACCCACTAGTTGTGCACGCAGTGAAATTCACACATTTTGAGAGGACAGTGAGTTCCGAGCTCCGACAAAGATACACAAGGGTGTAAGCGCCACCATGATCAAGATATAGACTATTTCTGGGGCGTCCGGGTGGCTCACTTGGTTAAGTGTCTGACTCGATTTCGGCTCAGGTCACGATCTCACGGATATGAGATCAAGCCCCGCGTCGGGCTCTCGGGTGAGTGTGGAGCCTGCTTAAGATCCTCTCTCTCTTTCCCTCCCTCTGTCCCTCTCCCCCACTGACTCTCTCAAAACAAAAAATGATATAGAATATTTCTGTCACCTCACAAAGTTCCTTCATGCTCCTCTGTACTCCATTCCCTTTCCTTCACCCCCGATTTCTAGTAGCCATTGGTCTGGTTTCTGTCCCCAGAGTTTTGGCTTTCCAAAATGTCACCTACACGGGGTGGCACAGTATGTAACCTTTTGGGTCTGTCTGCTCTCACTTACAATGCTTCTGAAATGTGCCCATGTCATTTTATGTGTATATACTCACCAGCTGAAGGACATTTAGGTTGCTTTCAGTAATAATCAATTAAACTTATAAGTATTCATGTACAGATCTTTGTATGGACATACGTTTCCAGACACAAATGGGACTGGGGTTATAGATATGGTAAGTCTTGTGTGACTTCATAGGAATCTGCTAAACTGTTTTCGCAAAAGTAACGGCATCACTTTGTTTTCAGGCCACTCCACATCCTTGCCAGCACTTGGTATTACTGCTTTAGAAATGTTAACTGTTCTGCAGCTGCTCTGGAAAACAGAGTGGAGGTTCCTCAAAAAACTAAAAATAGATCTACCCTATGACCCAGCAATAGCACTGCTAGGAATTTCCCCAAGGGATACAGGAGTGCTGATGCATAGGGGCACTCGTACCCCAATGTTTATAGCGGTGCTTTCAACAATAGCCAAATTATGGAAAGAGCTTAAATGTCCATCAACTGACAAATGGATAAAGAAATTGTGGTTTATATACACAATGGAGTACTACGTGGCAATGAGAAAGAATGAAATATGGCCTTTTTGTAGCAACGTGGATGGAACTGGAGAGTGTGATGCTAAGTGAAATAAGTCACACAGAGAAAGACAGATACCATATGTTTTCACTCTTATGTGGATCCTGAGAAACTTAACAGAAGACCATGGGGGATGGGAAGGGGGGAAAATTACAGAGAGGGAAGGAGGGAAACCATAAGAGACTCTTAAATACTGAGAACAAACTGAGGGTTGATGGGGGATGGGGGAGAGGGGAAAGTGGGTGATGGGCATTGAGAGGGCACCTGTTGGGATGAGCACTGAGTGTTGTATGGAAACCAATTTGATGATAAATTTCCTATTAAAAAAAAATAAATGTTAACTGTTTTAATAGGTGTGCAGTGATGTCCCACTGTGGCTTTAATTTGCATTTCCCCCAGTGAACTGGTGATAATAATGAAAACCGTTTTGTGTGTTTATTTGATATGCAGACTTCTTCTTTAGTGGAATGTCTGTTTAAAAACGTTTTGTCCAGGGGCGCCTGGGTGGCTCAGTCGGTTAAGCGGCCGACTTCGGCTCAGGTCACGATCTCGCGGTCCGTGAGTTCGACCCCCGCGTCGGGCTCTGTGCTGACAGCTCAGAGCCTGGAGCCTGTTTCAGATTCTGTGTCTCCCTCTCTCTGACCCTCCCCCATTCGTGCTCTGTCTCTCTCTGTCTCAAAAATAAACAAACGTAAAAAAAAAAAAAAAACTATAAAAACGTTTTGTCCATTTTTTGGTTGAGCTATTTTCTTGTCACCGGGCTTTAGGGATTTTGTATGTACTCTGGCCACAAGTCCTTCGTGAGTTCCATGCTTTGCAAATATTTTCTCCCACTCTTTGGCCCGTCCAGTCGTTTTCCGAAGTGTTTCTGGGAGAGCAGCGATTTTTATTTCGGTGAAGTCTAACTTACCTATGACTTCACTTATGGTTCGTGCTTTTTGTACTTTTTTGTTTTGTTGCTTTTGTGTGTTTTCTCTAAGAATTCTTTGCCTCACTTCCTGCAGTTGCATTCTGCATCCTGACCTTGTATCTTGTGCCCCTGCTATATCCACTTACTGGTTCTAGTAGCTTTTTTGTAGGTTTGTTTGAGTTTTCCGGGCAAACTATCACACGGTCTGTGAATAAAGAATTCATTTCTTCTTTCCCAATACACAGGCCTGTTATTTCTTTTTCTTGTCCTGAGCTGCTTAAGAGCTCCCCAAACGACACAGACCACGGTCCAATCCCTACAGCACAGCCGTGTCACAATGGTGGGGCAGGCACGTTTTCTCGGCCTCCTTCCTGGCTCTGCTTCCTTACTTTGCTCCTTCAAATCCTTCCCTCTGAGTCTGGCCAAGTCATTTATTTTTATCCTTAAACACGTATTTTGCACTCCTCTGCCTGTCCCGATGGCTTCCTCATCCCCTTGACACTGTGCCGTGTACCCGTCTCAGAGTCTTCGCTTCTGTCCTTCCTCCCCTTGGGAGGTCATTTCCGCTTCTCTAACATCTGTCCCTCTGTCCGTCCACGCATCCCTCATGAAGCATCAGCGGTCTGCCGGATGTGATGGCCGGAGCGCATGCTCCGTGACATCAGGGATGGCTGTCTGCTTCGTTCCCTGCCAGGGCGTGGCATTAAAAATAGTGCCGAGCACACGTTAGGCACTGAGGAAACTGCTCTCTATAAACGATTTTGGGGACTGGAGATAAACAGAGGGCAGACTCCATCTTTGTCCCAGAAGAACACACAACGTAATGGAGCAAGGGGCCCAAGGAAAGGGTTTGCAGAGGGCTGTGTGGGGCTAGGACAGGGGCATAAACGAAGAAGAGGGCGAGCCCCAGGACAAACACCTAACCCCACCCGCCCCACTGGACTACGGGCGTAGCTGCCCCTTCCAGAGGAAGGAGTGCTTGGCACAAAACCTGCCCAGGCAATGAGCGGACTAGGGAAGCACACCCAGTGGGACAAGAGGGAGCATGGTGCTTCGGTGAAAACACCAGCGGGCCCATCCGGTCTCAACACCAAGGGATAAATGAGAAAAGGTGAGCAGAGGGGCGCCCGGGTGGCTCAGTCAGTTAAGCGTCCGACTCCTGGTTTCGGCTCAGGTCACGATCTCAGTTGTGAGTTTGAGCCTGGCGTCAGGCTCCGTGCTGACAATGTGGAGTATGCCTGGGATTCTCTCTCTCCCTCTCTCTGCCCCTCCCCCGCTTGTTCTCTCTCTCCCTCTCTCTCTCTCTCTCTCTCTCTCTCTCTCTGAAAATAAATAAACATTAGGAGAGGGAGCAGGAGGAGGAAGAAGAGAAGGAGACAAAGGAGAAGAAGAAGAAAGATGCGCACAGTCAGAGGAGGAGGCTGGAAGGACCAGGAAGGATCAGATCCTCAAAGGCCTTACATGTAAGACATAGTAAAGCACGGAAAGCAAGTATTTCTTCTTAAATATATTTAGAAGACTCTCCCCAAAGGTTTGAAGCCAGAGACCAATGTGATCATGTAAGGAAAGCCTGGGGAAGACAGACGGAAAGAGGGCTGGCGAACAGGCAGGGAGAGCAGCTGGGGCGTGGTTCTAAGAACCCAGGCAAACTGGGGGTGCTCTGACACCAGAGCGGGGGGTGAGAGGGCACATTCCAGGGTGACTTAGGGGGCTGGACAGACACGGTCTATTCCACAACCGGATGAGGGGGACCAGACAGGGAGTCTAGAGTGACTTACAGGCACCTGACTTCGGAACCTTGGTTAACAAAAAGCCATGTGGGAGCGGGGGAGCCGTGCGCTGGGATATATACTTAAGCAATCGGAGATACCCACAGAGGACCCCAAAAGAAATTTTCAAAGGCCTTGGCTCAGAAGAGCGGTCTGGGCTGGAGGTACAGACAGGGCAGAGGGCGGTGTCTGTAGATGGCAGATGGGATAAAGAGGTCAGTGGCCACCAACAAAGGAGTGGTCGGAGGGGGAAGGAACGGAAAGAACTTGGAAAAGGACAGGCTGGCTTAGCTCCTCCTCATCCTCTGGTTCTCACCTCAGGGTCCCCCAAGTCATCCCGGACGTCCTCGCGCCTCTGCTAAGTCACCCCGGACGTCCTCGCGCCCCCCTTAAGTCACCCTGGAGCTCTGCGGTCTGGATCAGGTTCTCCTCTTTGTGCTCCCGCATCACCCAGCAATGTCCCTCCCGCGGTGTTCCCCGCTGTACCTTGGGGTCCCGCGCGGTACCCGGCTGGCAGGTGCACTCAGCGTTACATGTGTAGACTGTACCCCTGGTAGCACTCAGTGTCCTTACACGTGTGAGCTGCCGTCCCCTCAACGTGACCGTAAGAGAACGGAGAGCATGTCACCCATCTGTTAGCAACCCTGGCAACCAGCACAGTCCTCTACAGGGACAACATTCCCCATCAACGTGTCCTGAGGGCAGCAGGAGGAAGGAAGGATTCCGTGACATGCCACAGGGTGGTCCTACCCACGTGACCCTGATAATGGAAACACGTAACATCCACTCTCTGCTGTCTTATTTTCCAAGTGTTTTGCTTCCTTCTCCCTATCCCTAGAAACTAATGTAAAAGTTTTTTTAAGTTTATTTTGAGAGAGAGAGAGAGTGAGCGAGAAAGCAGTGGGGGGAGGGGCAGAGAGAGAGAGAGAGAGAGAGAGAGAGAGAGAGAATCCCAAGCAGGCTCTGTGCAGCCAGCGCAGAGCCTGATGCAGGGCTCCATCCCCCAAACTGTGAGATCACGACCTGAGCTGAATTCAACGGTCAGATATGTAACTGACTGAGCCGCCCGGGCGCCCCTCTGAATTTCTTTTTTGTCATTGCCTGTAAGTACTGAAATATTTGTATTGTAAAGCAAAATTTGAAAACAGGTGGAAGTTCTACAAGTAACTACTCGTTTTTCTAGAGTTTTAAACCTTCTCCCCAACAATGCACATGTATTTGCATGATTCTGTTGACCTCATTGTTACCCGCACCACAACGGCGTGAGATGAACAAGGCTGGAATCAGGATCCCTCCCTGAGGGGAAGGGGCAGTGGGGCAAGGTTAATTCCGTGACCTGCCCAAGCTTGGAGTCCACCAGGTGACATTTTTCATTCGGTTCTGTTACCAGACAAAGAATATCAGAAGACTGAGGTGTTTTCTATTACGGAGATTTTTTAAAATTTGCTAATGAACTTTCTTCCAGCCGCCAAATGAAAACCTGGATCACACCGAATCTGACTTTCCGATAAGAAGGTAAGCTTCTCTGACATTCACCTTCGCCAAGTGACTTTGGGCTCGCAGGTTCGACTCCGCAAGTGAGCAGACTCCCTTCAGTGTGCATTCCTGACGTGTGGCATGGATTCTACACCGTGCTCTCTGCCGGAGAATCAAAGGGGAGCTCTAAGCCCAACTCCCTCCTGACAACAGTCATTCAGAACCATGACTACACCATTTTTGCCAGAAACGTCCAAACGAGTCAGTTGGCCTTACGCATCTTCTCCAATTTATGAGCAAACGTCGACATTGAGTGTCATTTTTTTTTAAGTTCATTGATTTTGAGAGACGGAAACAGCACAAGTGGGGGAGGGGGAGGGAGGGGGGGGAGAGAGAGAGGGAGGGATTGAGAGAATCCCAAGCAGGCTTTGCACTGTCAGCATGGAGCCCGACGTGGGGCTCGAACCCACGAAAATGAGATCATGACTTGAGCCGAAACCAAGAGTCGGACACCTAACCAACTGAGCCACCCAGGCGCCCCGACATCGAGTGTCATTTTTAAAAAGCTAGTTGAAGAGGCCTGTATTATGGTGTGGACCTACAGTCTGATTTAGATATGACATACTTTCCATTTATGGGCTCTTTGTTTTCTTCTCTAGGCAAAAAAAGCAATTGGAATTTGTAGGAAATGGACTTAAAAAGGAGGAAATTCTGTAAACTTTACAGTCATCACCACCAGCCCTTTCTAGAAATTATGTGGTGTGGCTATCATCCAGCCTGGACATTATTAAGAGTGAGAGCAGAACACCATCAATAATTCTGCTGTAAAGCAGGACTGTCCTGGGCAAACCGGGACCAAGAGCCACCTGACCGTTCGCCCCCTCTTTCCTATCGTATCGTGTGGCGGGAGCACATCCCCCGTGTCGCCTGATGTACACACAAGACTGGCATCTTCTCTCCTCTCTTTCACGGGCTCAGCTTAATCCCTGGAGCAAGCTGGCGCGCTAGAGAAGATCCTTGGGCCAATACGTCTGCCCACGAGCTTCTTCCTCACCACCTGCTTCAAGAAGATTCGCTCTACGCGGTTCTCGGCAGGAGCTGTCCTTGGGTATTTTTGCTCTGGCTTGCGGCCGGGAGATGCCTTACAAATCTATATAGGTTTCCTCCATGGAAGTCATGTAGGACATTCTTCTAATATGGTCACCAAGTGTCCTTTCTTATTTTTTTAAGAACGGAGAGGCAGAAGTTTGGTCTCCCTAGGGTGGTGTTTCCTTCTCACGGACAGAGAGATTTTAGAGACGGTTATATGTAGTGGTTAGGAACTCGGGGCAGGGAAGCAAATGGGCCAGGCCAAATTTTGGTTCTGCCGCTTTTCATAACACTTGGATCTTCAGTCTTCTCACCTGCATATTCAACAGTGTCCTATCTCATGGTGCTGTAGGGAGAATTAAATATTAATATTGCACGCAATGCTTACCATTACGATGGGACTGTGATTTCACCAGGAAATGCAGAATGAAATCTACAGGTCAACCTCAGCAACTACGGTGACCTCGAGAAGCTTTCCTTGTTCTCGCCGTTTTATCACAGATTTTATGTTCCATAACCCTGACTTTCTTTACGCATTTCTCTGTTTTATTAAGTTACAGTCTCACGATACCTCTAATCCTTTCTGGAATACAGAATAAACAACCAAAAAAGCACGATCTTCGGGGCACGTGGGCGGTTCAGTCGGTTGGATGTCTCACTCTTGATTTCGGCGCAGGTCACGATCTCGCAGTTCGTGGGTTCAAGCCCCACATCGGGCTCTGTGCCTGATGTGCAGAGCCTGCTTGGGATTCTGTCTCCCTCCCTCTCTGCCTCTTCCCTGCTCTTTCTCTCAAAATAAATAAACACTAAAAAAAAAAAAAAAAAAAAAGCCCTATCATCTGTGTCAGTTCTATAAGGCATTCAGTGCCCATCTACCCAGCCACATTTTTCTGGAAGAGAAAACCAAAAGTTCAGAGAATGGCCACCATGCAAGTGCATAAATGCACAGATGGGTCCACACAGTGTTTCCCAGTTTCTCAAAAAAAAAAAAAAAAAAAAAAGAAAAAGAAAAATAATAACTAATCCAGGCATATGTTTCTTTCCTTAATTGTATTCCTTTAACTTCTTAGAAAACCCTTTTATTCACTTCAGTAAAAATTTTCAAACTAAATTGCAATCACTTTAAAAAATTAATGCCACACACACACACACACACAGACACACACACACACACCCCATAAATGCTCATGGTATGTCTTCAGGATGGAGAGAAGCCAAGCAAGGTACAAAGGAGGAAACAGCCGTCAGTGGCAAAGATGTCCAAGGACTTCCTTCCCAGACTGACCGTGCTTACTGCTGCCCGTCAGTAACGACGGGAACTTACACTTCACATGACAAACTGCAGTGCCTACGACGTCGGACAGATTCAACAAGGCACATCAGTCCGATCAAATGGAGCAGTAAATTCCAAATCAAGAATTTCAAAATAAACTGGCTGGGCTTTACGCCTAAATGCCCAATAGCTATTGTGAATGTCAGAACCACCAAAGCTGGAATAAACACTAATGGACACACGTAAGACTTTCTACTATACCCCCGCAGCCAGCCACTTACAAAATATGTGTCATAGATAACAATTTACTAAATTATAATAAAAACTACCGGGCAGGATACAAAGTCTGCAGTTTCAAAACCGTGACTCTCAGTGCAGCATTTCTGCCGCAGACTCGGAACAGCTCCTACAATTGTACCGATTTAATAAAATACACGCTAGCTCATAACAGAAGTTTGACTCTCTTTTTCCAGCCCTGTAGGTTGCCCTCTCGGGGGCTACTTTAGGCAACAATTAAGGTTTATTGTCATAAAGGAGACCCGGGGTCATCTTGCAAAACAAAAGGTGAAGTTACAAGTTTAGCAAGACTAATAACTAGATGACAGCCTGTCTCCTTTATTTTTTTTAACGTTTATTTATTTTTGAGACAGAGAGAGACAGAGCATGAATGGGGGAGGGTCAGAGAGAGGGAGACACAGAATCTGAAAGAGGCTCCAGGCTCTGAGCTGTCAGCACAGAGCCCGACGTGGGGCTCGAACTCACGGACCGTGAGATCATGACCTGAGCTGAAGTCGGCCGCTTAACCGACTGAGCCGCCCAGGCGCCCCCAGTCTGTCTCCTTTAAAGGATGGGCATTGCCAAGGCCAACGAGCAAGCCCCCAACTCTGGATGCACTTAAAGGCCTGGCTTTCCTGGGTGCAGACAATGACCACACTGGGCAAAGTAAGAGGAGGTACCAGAAGAATGGCAGGCCTCTATCTGATCACCATCAGATGCCTAATGGCTGCTTACTGGGCTTGTCCCGCATCTGCCTTGGTTCTAGAGGGTACGATTTCACTGAGGAAAGGAGCAAGAACTTACATGTGACCTGACCAGCAGCACAAGCAGCTTCTAGTTTTTGAAATGGGTTACGAAGCTTGCATTTGCTCTTGTGAAACAACTTCACTCAGGGGCACCTGAGCGGCTCAATCGGTTAAGTGTCCAACTCAATTTCAGCTCAGGTCATGATCTCATGGTTCGTGAGTTTGAGCCCTGAATCAGGCTCTGAGCTGACAGTGTGAAGCCTGCTTGGGATTCTCTCTCTCTCTCTCTCTGCCCCTCCCCCACTCGTGCTCTCGAGTGCTCCTTCTCCTCCCCCTAAAATAAATTTTAAAAACTTTAAAAGCCTATAAAACAACTTCAAATTAAAGTACTTCTGGGGAGCCTTGGTGGCTAAGTCAGTTAAGCGTCCAACTTCGGCTAAGGTCATGATCTCACGGTCTGTGAGTTCGAGCCCCGCATCAGGCTCCGTGCTGACAGCTCAGAGCCTGGAGCCTGCTTCGGATTCTGTGTCTCCCTCTCCCTCTGCCCTACCATGCTCATGCTCTGTCTCTCTCAAAAATAAACATTAAAAAAATAACAATAAACGTACTTCTGACACTTTTTAAATAAAAACACAGCAGATGGCTTGATTTATATTTCAAGAAAAGAAATCAATTATCAATAGATATGAGATTTCTGTTCTTACAGGTTTTCATAGCTCTTTGCAATATAATGGTATTTTAAACTCATTTAAGAACTGAATGGCTACAAACAGCTAATATTAAAAATCATTTTTACATAGACTTCTGACCGTACCTGCTTTGTTTCCTTTATTGTCTTACTGAAAATGTGTGATTGGTTTGATCCACAAGTGTTACCCAATACATTTTAAGCTCCATGAGGGCACTGCCTGGAAATGTGAGGGCAGGATTGACTGATTTAGAAGAGTCGTTATCAACCATTTGCCTCTTTTTATTCTTCTTGGCTGATGATATCCACTGGATTCAAAAAAAAATTTTTTTTTTCAATGCCAGTTTCAAGGACTCCAGGAAGTTAAAACGTTTAATTATTAACCATTAGTGATATTAAAATATTTATATGCCTTTTAGTTCTACTTAATTGAATTTGGTAGAAAGAGTAATGGAGGCAGTCCTTTGCTTGGCAGATGACAGCATTATCAGTTTGTCTGCAAAAGTAAGGCTTCGGATAGATCTTTCTTCGGAGACCCTATGTGGATTTGTCTGAAATCACTTGTGCTAATGGAATGTTTTTATCCTCAGCCGGGACAAGTGAAACAAGTCCACGTTTCAAAGGGGGATCTCATAAAGACATCCACGGCATGAGTTTCCCCAACAACGGGACTGCAAATCTTAGCTCGGTTTTAGGTGCCCTGTGGTACACTTTGAGTAGAGGTGAAAAGTCCTGCATGTCCACACCAGTAGGTCCCTTTGGGGGTGTGTTATTTGCCCACCACAACTCAAGGCACAAGACTGGGAAACGATTCGGGATAAACCAGCAAATGGATGTTCTACACGGTGAAAGAGTCTTGGATTCGTGAGTTTACCTGATCTGTCCACGAACCAGAGGTCTGTTCTTTGTCCTATTCATGTTTGAATCAAATGGCACCTCAAAAAACTGCAAAAAGATTGAAAAGAAAGACAGAAGGCATTAAATATAATGCGAAACAAGTCTTCTGCTTCTGTTCTATAATTCTGTCCACAGCAAATTTCATTTTAATTTTTACTAGCATGAACCCATACTCTTGGTACTCGATGGAGGAAAACTCTCTGGAAGAGACATGCTATAAAATTGTATGAATTCATTGGCCAGGTCATGCACGGGTTCCACACTCATCCACTCTGAAAACCACTTACTAAATATACAGTTGCTTCTTCCAGAGCCACTGTGGCAGCTGTAAAACATGAGTGCTCTAAATGACTTCAGCACCTCGCACACATCCCAAAGCCTGCGAGTCGACCAAGAATAAATGAACCCTGGGACATGGGCGACTCAAGCGATTAAGACCCCAGATGAAGCTGTATACGACCGACCAGGCTACCCTGTGACCAGGGTGACAACCCCTCTCTGCCTGGCCTAGGTCCCCTCTGTGCCTGCGGGTCCCAGCATCACTCGCAGCAACCCTTTCGCTTTCAGAGCATCCCAGTTTGGACAATACGTTGGTATCGTCACCCTCACAAAGAGGTACTAGACCTGTGGCCAAGAAATTCATACTCTAGTGTAGGGGACAGCAAGCTCTAGCTTATGGGCCACCTCCAGCCGGCACCTGCTTCCGAATGGCTCACAAGATACGAACGCGTTTGTTCGTTGTTTTTTTTTTTATTTTTTTAACGATTAGAAAAATAAATCCAAAGAAGGAGAATACTTCGTGACATGTGGAAATTACATGAAAGTCAGATTTTAGTGTCCATAAATGAAGCTGTACCATAACTCAGCCATACTCGTTTGTCTACGCCTTGCTCTGGCTGCTTTCATGCCACAGCGGCCGGGTCGGGAAGCTGCAATGGAGATGGGACGGCCCAGAAAACCTAAAATATTTACTCTCTGGCCCTTTACTGAATACGGTGTGCCAACCTTTACTCTAATGGAAACACTGGCATACAGATGATTGTAATAACGTGTACAGTACAACGAAAGAGAGATGGTCTACGACGGGCTCGGAATCAGCTGGGGAGGCAGGGAAAATAGCCTTCCGAGCACTCTCCGACAGACTTAAGACTCAGCCGGAGTGCGATGCTTTAAGGGGATTGGAGGGAAGAAAAGAGCAGTCTAGACGCAGGAGGAAGCAGACAGAAAGAAAGGCACCGGAGGCAGAAGTTTCATGATACACTCAAGTTGCCAGAAGAATTCAGGATGGCATAGAGGTTAAGGGTCCGGGCTTTGCAGTTACAGATGAGGGTTACATTTCCGCTTTGCCAATTACGAGCGCCTAAGTAACACTGTCTACAAGCCCGTTTTCTCATCTGCAAAATGAGGGTAATAATATATAACTTGCAAGGTTAATGCGAGGATTAATAAGATACTGACATACAGTATAATGCTTGGAAGGTGCTTAATAATGGGTAGTTTATTTAATGTTTATTTTTGAGAGAGAGAGAGAGAGAGAGAGAGAGTGTGTGCGAGTGGGGGAGGGGCAGAGAGAGAGGGAGGCACAGAACCCGAAGCAGGCTCCAGGCTCCGAGCTGTTGGCACAGAGCCCGACCCGGGGCTCGAACCCACGAACTGTGAGATCATGACCTGAGCTGAAGTTGGACACTTAAGTGAGCCACCCAGGCGCCCCAACTCTCCTGTCTTTAAGTAGAACCACAAAGTGTGCAATCCTGCCCTTGTCCTGAGTTCTGATTTTGTAATGTCACTTGATGGTTGGTGTTTTTCCTTTGGATATTTTAACATCATCACAAATGCAATGTGTTCCAAACTGAACTCAACACATTTCCATGCAAATCAAGTACTTCTCCAGAGTTTTTTTTTTTAATCAAATACATAACTTTTTCTATTATAACTCATATCAAAATCTTTAGATCAGCTTTGATTTCTTCTATTCATTGACCAACCATATTCATCGCCAAGTCCTGGTAATTTAGACTTCATAATATCTCTCAAACCTGCCCTTCCCAGTTTACTGTACTATTAACACTTGTACGGAATCATAATAAAACTACTTGCTCAAAAAGATTGAATGATTTCATGTTCGCCTCACTGCTCATTCTCCGGTGGCCTTGCAAAGTCCAAACTCTTTTTTTTTTTAAGTTTATTTATTTATTTTGAGAGAGACAGAGACAGCACAAGCGACGGCAGGGCAGAGATAGACGGAGAGAGAGAATCCCGAGCAGGTTCTGTGTTGCCAGAGCAGAGCCTGATGTGGGGCTCGAACCCATAAGACCGCGAGACCATGACCTGAGCCAAAACCAAGAGTCGGACACTTAAATGACTGAGCCACCCAGGTGCCCCTGAAAGTCCAAATTCTTTGTATGTTACATGGGTTGAAGGCCATCCCTCATCTCACCCCACCACCATTTGCAACCTTTTATCACTTGCTTGACTTCTGTCCCTGTACCACACTTGTCACTGTCTTGTGAACATAGCCAAGTGCCCCGGGGAGTTGGAGACTTGGACAGCTTTTAACTCTGAGGCCGGAGGAAACAGATGTCATGAAGACATCACCACAATCAGGATACTGTACATATCCATCATTCCCAAGTTTTGTCATGCCTCACTGTAATCCCCTCCCCCCGCCCATAGCTCTTCCTCAGGCGGCCAGTGAACCACATCTTGAGTCCCTATAGATCACTTGAATTTTCCAGACTTTTATGTAAATGGAATTTTATAATACGCACTTTCTGTCTGGACTTTTTTTCATGAGGCAAAATTATTTTGAGATTCATCATATGGCTCAGTGTATCAATAGCTCATTCTTTTTTATTGCTGAGCAATATTCCATTATATGTGTTGGTAATACCACTATTATAATAGATCTATTCACTTGTTGATGGATATTTGGGTTGTTTCCAGTCTGAGACTATTATAAAAAAGCAGCTATGGACATTTGTGTTCAAGTCTTTGTGGGGGCATATGCTTTTATTTCTCACAAGTAAAGAGTGTGCAACATACAGCAGGTATATATTTAAACTACGTAAGAAACTGTCGAACTGTTTTGCAAAGTGGATTGCCGTTTTACATTCCTCCTATTGGTGTATAAGAGTTCCACTTCTAGACCCTTCAAGAACTCCATTTTGGGTCATCTCCTGTGCCAAAGACAAGGGGAACACAGGTTGGCCAGCACACAAAGGTAGTTATAAACACCAGCAGTGGTCCTGTGACCAGGTGCAGATACAAGGAATGTAATAGTACTTTTCTCTTATTTGGATATAAACATTTTATTCCTCTCTCCCCTTCTCCTAGTGGCAAAGGTACGCTGACGGTATTTAATCTCGTGCCTCAGAACTGAGGCTGGACAAACATCAAGGGGGGTGGGAGGGCTGTGACCCAGCCTGAAGACGGATGAACATCACCCAAAGATGCAAAAAGGGACTAGTGAATCTTGGGTTAGTGAATTTGGGGTTGTAAGAGGGACACTTTCATCATGTCGGGCTACGGCCTTCTCTGGGAGCTAGGTTTGACCCAACGGCGTGTCCCGGTGCTCAGCTGACAAGGCGCTGTGTTCGCGTGTTGCTCCTGTCCACTTAGCCCGGAGCCACGATGCCCCACGCTCCCCTCCCTGTCCAGCTGTAGGGGCGGGATGGCCGCAGAGCTCGTATGCGATCTGGAAGGTGGAAGCGAAACAGCGGCCACGCTCACACTTGGAAAACTGCTCTAAGCTCAGGCACTACCAAGGCTCACCCCCAACCGGTGGGGCTCCTCTGCCTGCTGCCCCGGCCGCCTGCAGGGACACCGGGCCCGCGCTTCAGCATCCTGCCGGATCTCTGGGCCACAGCCAATTCCTGAGCCCGCCCACTTCTCAGAATCCTGGCTCAAGTCTGTGTGTGGTTTCGTAGTCAAGTGCACGTGCTCTTGCGCAGGTTACCTGTGTCGTCAAGGTTGCCGGCGGGAGGCGGCAAGAAACAGACACGAGTTCCGAGTTCCCGTTTGTTCCAGTGAGTTTCACCTCAACCTTGCAGACTGCAGGTTGCTCTGCTCTGCCCTCCCCGGCCCTCCCTGCCCTTCCCTCCTCTCCCCTCCTCTCTTCTCCGATGGTCCTGCTCAGCTCGGCCCAACACCAGGTACAGGCACCTGGTGCCTTCCAGACGGCTTCACTCCCAGCACCGCCTTTGGCTTAATTCCCCACAATACATCCCTTAAATCACTCACAGTGGCTCTGACGTTCTGCCCAACCCCCAATAAGGGCTTCTTCTCTATTACTGTCAACGCTGCCACTATTTAAAAGTATTTAAAATGTTTATTTCGGGGCGCCTGGGTGGTGCAGTCGGTTAAGCGTCCGACTTCAGCCAGGTCACGATCTCGCGGTCTGTGAGTTCGAGCCCCGCGTCAGGCTCTGGGCTGACGGCTCGGAGCCTGGAGCCTGTTTCCGATTCTGTGTCTCCCTCTCTCTGCCCCTCCCCCGTTCATGCTCTGTCTCTCTCTGTCCCAAAAATAAAAAAAAAAAAAAAAAAAAAAAAAAGTTGAAAAAAAAAAAATGTTTATTTCTGGGGCGCCTGGGTGGCTCAGTCGGTTAAGCGTCCGACTTCGGCTCAGGTCATGATCTCACGGTCTGTGGGTTCGAGCCCCGCGTCAGGCTCTGTGCTGACAGCTCAGAGCCTGGAGCCTGTTTCAAATTCTGTGTCTCCCTCTCTCTCTGACCCTCCCCTGTTCATGCTCTGTCTCTCTCTGTCTCAAAAATAAATAAACATTAAAAAAAATAAAATAAAATAAAAAAAAAAAATTAAAAAAAATAAAATGTTTATTTCTTTCGAGAGAGAGTACAAGC
The DNA here is from genome assembly GCF_018350195.1 of Panthera tigris. Taxonomy (NCBI): domain Eukaryota; kingdom Metazoa; phylum Chordata; class Mammalia; order Carnivora; family Felidae; genus Panthera; species Panthera tigris. The sequence goes on along the minus strand of NC_056673.1, from coordinate 7,919,999 downwards.
CAGGGAGGGGCAGAGAGAGAGGCACAGAATCCGAAGCAGGCTCCAGGCTCCAAGCTGTCAGCACACAGCCCGACGCGGGGCTTGAACCCACGAACCACAAGATCATGACCTAGCCGAAGTCGGACGTTCAACCGACTGAGCCATCCAGGCACCCCTAAGTTAGAAGTATTTAACTTCTCAATACGCCCATCTTATCTGAAGTCCTGAATGACAGGCTTCCTGAGATATGTGAATTTATCATTCTTAAGGAGAACCATGCAAATAGGCGCAAATAATTTTTAAAGGAACCAGCAGTGCAAATGAATATGTACATTTGTAGACAGTACTATGTTCATTTTATGATGATTTATAAGTGTTAAAAAATTCTTTGCCTCTGAGAGTCTATAGTCTTTCCTGAAGTAGTTCAAGTTACGTGTAATTAAAATGTTCTGAATCTGTTTAAATTCCCTCCCTTCCCCAACAAACACTTTCTATTGGTATTTGAAATAACCTTTTCTTCATAACTTATTAATTTCATTTCACAGGAGTAATGAGGATTCCCATTACAAATCGTGCTGTTTAAACGCTGGCTAAGGTGTTATCTCACATAACACAGAAGCTCTTATATAAACAAGTATTCTGGCAGTTCTCAAGGCGTGGTTCAGGAACTGAATGAATTATTTCACCTGGATAAGGAAAGGACACTAGCTTGTCTCCGTTTTGGGCACGTCAGCCATCCGAAGATGGGAACCAAGGTCTAGAACGTGCAATCCAGCTGCCGGATGCCTGAACTTGGCGGGACCGTCTGACTCCCACGAATGCTCACGCTAACTGGGACAGGCCACATCTGGGTAGAAATACCATGCTAACCGCAGTAACCAAGACCAATGGTTCGTTTCAGTGAGCACTGGACCATCTTTCCTAGAACCAAGGGGCCACAGCTCATTACCCTATTTTACTCTGTGTTCCATGCATTTTCTATAATGCCTCTCAGTTGAGATATTTAAAGCAGATTTCCAAAACATAAAGTACGGGGTAGTTAGATGACAAATGTAAATACTTTAGAACCCACAGCAGGCTCATTAACCTACTCACATTTTGTTCCTGTACTTTATAATAAGTTTTTGTTTCACGATATTAGCATTTCAGTTGGCTCCAACTACTTCAGCAGTGAAGTAAAACTCCTGCAATGTGTATTAAAAACAAAACAGAGGGGCGCCTGGGTGGCTCAGTTGGTTAAGCGTCCGACTTCAGCTCAGGTCACGATCTCGCGGTCCGTGAGTTCCAGCCCCACATCGGGCTCTGGGCTGATGGCTCAGGGCCTGGAGCCTGCTTCCGATTCTGTGTCTCCCTCTCTCTCTGCCCCTCCCCCCTTCATGCTCTGTCTCTCTCTCTCTGTCTCAAAAATTAATAAACATTAAAAAAAAATTAAAAAAAAAAACAACAAAACAAAATAGAAGGGCGTCTGGGTGGTTCAGTCGGTTAAGCATCTGACTTCGGCTCAGGTCATGATCTCATAGTGCACGAGTTCGAGCCCCACATCGGGCTCTCTGTTGTCGGCACAGAGCCCTCTTCGGTTCCTCTGTCCCCTCTCTGCCCCACCCCACTCTCAAAAATAAATAAACATTAAAAAAATACCCCCCCCCCTTAATCACTATGAAATAGCCTGGTGACATTTCTACATTAAAAAAAAAATACAAATGCAGAATTACCAACCCTTAGAATATACTGTTCTGCCCCCTCTCCCATATCCTGACTACTCTGAATGATGGCAGAAGTAATGCACCGTAGTGAGCACAATCTCGACAGCTGCTCAGGCCACACTGATTCTCTTGGGGGTCAGGCTTGCACCTGACCTGCCTTTGGAAGGCTCTGTTCCCTGGGTCCCAAATGGCTGTATATGCCAGTATGCATACCTGGACACAGCGACTGGTTTCCTGAGCAGGTATCTGATTCGAACTGGGCGACAGAGTCCTTCCTTGGATTTTACGAACCAAAGCCCAGGAAAATAGGTCCTCCCTCCTCTTCAGTTGTTTGTGGCCAAGGAATAGGATAAAAGGAATTGGAGAAGAGACCCAACAGGGATGCCTGGGGTCAAGTTACCTCTGGGGCTCCACCTCTGGCCCTTGACAGCTTAAATCAACCCTTTAATGGGACTCCAACTCTGGCCTCCAATGTCCTAATACATGAGGACTGCAAAATACTTCAAACGTAGAGCAACGTATTGCACAGAAGGGAATAATACTTTGCTTTTTTCTTGGGGCAAACAACTTGCTTTTAATCCATCTGCGTTCCTTTTCAGAAACATTTTTCAGTCTCTTTCCTCATAAAAACCCACCAGTCTTCTGGCATTCTTTTCAGTTTCAACTTTTTACTTTTTATCCAGGTTCCCGGCCTCATCATCTTCCCCTCAGTCACATACCCCCCCCCCCCCTCCAGCGAGCCTATATCATCTGTTATGTCAGTGGGGCTCCTGGGGCTACAAATGACAGAAAGGCAGCTCAAAGTAGCTCAAAGAGAAATGGAGCTTTATCTCTTACAACAGGGTGGTAGCTGCTTTTGGGAATCACTAGCTTCAGTGTCAAAAGTGCTATCATGCTTCCGGCTCTTTCCAGCTCTTGACTCTGCTCGGAGTATTTCTGCTCGCAGGCTCTTTCCATCAAACAGCCAAAATGGCACTACCAGCCTCAGACTCTCACGCTCCTGGCAACCTTAGCAGAAAGTTTGTTTCCCGACAGATCTCTAAGAATAAAGTCCAGAACCAGCATGGCGACTAGGGGATGAGGTGACCATCCTTTGAGCAGGGAAGGGGTGCTGGTGGACAGACACAATGACACAGTATCTCCCTCAAGCCACAAGCGGTATTTTCTCTACATAGGAAAGAAAAATCCTATCACCAGAAGAAGGTAGGAAGATGTTAGGCAGACAGAGGCAGTGAAATTATTTATAACTCACTTAGAACACCAACACCCCAAATCACTTCCTTCCACACGTCATACTTTATAAAGTAACCTGCCTACAGCAGTGAAGGTATTCCTCAGTTGAAGTTTCTGAAAGGCATTAATCAATATGAACATAATAATTTATATTAATCTTTGTCTTGTAATACGTTTGGGAATCAGTTTAATGGCTCTAGTGGATAGTGTAGCAAATGGATGCTCTTTTCTCCTCATAGCGACTTGTGGACGATACAACACACTATTACACCAATGGACAAATATTTATTAGATGTCTATTATGACGTATGTGCTTTTCTATTATATCATGCTTTCCTACTAGTAATAATTATTACTCCAGAGAGATGATGCCCAGATGTAAACTATGCCTATTCATCCTGCAAAACTCTGAATTTTATGCGTGAAAATGACAACAGCTACCAAGAGTGGATAGAAACAGAACCTGTTCCCAAGTGATGAACGTCCCTATTCTTACTCTGATTAATCGTACGCCATGCAAAAATGAGATGTGTTCTGGAGATGTGTGTAAGTCGGGCTCGGAAAATATTGACTTTGATAACAAGGCGTAACTTTCCTTCTCCTGTGCTGAATCACCAGAGCAACATTCTTCTCGAGGCTCAACGGGAAAACAAACACGAGAACCTTGTCCGTGTTTGTTTTTCCATCCATCTCCTCAAAGCTGTCAACAACTGTTTGTCATTCCAGGGCGGCTCACAGCTTCCCAGGTCCACGATAATGCCTCCATCAATCTCGGGCCAAGTTAAAAGGGATGCTAAAATAAATAAATAAATAAAAGCACAGGGAGAGGCCCCTTATCCTGCGGGATTCCATATGCCATGACTTGCGGCTTACAAATCAGTTAAGAGACCCGGTCAGCCATTACTTTTTGGTTGTTACCAATGTTCTACTTGCCATACCCAGAGTAAACAAGTTAATGAGCAAGACTCCTTGTTCCCATTGATTTTTCCCCACGAGGCATCTGAACCCATGAGTGCATACGTGCCCCGGCATTCGTCAGAAGTGGCTTTTCAGCTCAGGTGGTGAGGGGGGCACCGTTCTCCTCTAAACATGTTATTCAAGCCATCTACCGCTTCATAAGTTGTACTTTAAGGCTTCGCTCTTAAGGGAAAATAACAGAAAGGTATAAAAGGCCACCCAGCACTTATGAGACACCCAAAGTACCACATCCTGTAAGTAACAGAACTCAGAAAGTCTCATCAACTCTGACCAGCTTCCGAAAGCCATACTATAGGGGCGCCTGGGTGGCTCAGTCGGTTGGGTGTCCGACTTCAGCTCAGGTCACGATCTCACAGTCCGTGAGTTCGAGCCCTGCGTCGGGCTCTGGGCTGATGGCTTGGAGCCTGGAGCCTGCTTCCGATTCTGTGTCTCCCTCTCTCTCTGCCCCTCCCCCATTCATGCTCTGTCTCTCTCTGTCTCAAAAATAAATAAACGTTAAAAAAAAAAAAAAAAAAGAAAACCATACTATAGGTCACCCCTCTTCCCATCCAGAGAGATCTGGGTTTGTAACACTGTTCTCCGAAAAAAGGTGGAAGGAATATACGACAAAATATTTACAAATATTTGTCTCTGCGTAGAAAGATTTGGGGTTATTTATTATCCTTTACCCTTTTGTATTTTACAATCGTCCATAAAGACCATGCATATGCCACTTTGGAAAAAAAAAAAGGTATTAAAAACATTCTATCTAAGTGATATAAATACAATATTTGGACAGAGCCTCTTTAGGTGAACTAATAAAGAATTACTGAATTGATCTAGGATAAAACCCACATTTATGAGGCCCTAGAGGATTAGAACTCTTTATCCCCCAGAAAGAATCACAGAAAGACAAAGCGCTGACCCTGAGTATTTCTCAAGTACACCCATGACCGGCCCGTGGGCCCAGTGCCTCTCCCTCAATTCCAGCCCCCATTTCTTGTCCCATAGGTTGTAACACCCTCCTAACCACCTCCTGGTGCCAGTATAGATCCCCAGTACCAATTTTTCACTTGGTGGCAGGAGAGATCTTTCTAGACGCAAGGCGGCCTACGGGGCTGCCCCCGCCCCCGGCTTTGCGTTCTGGCTTGGCCCTGGGGGCCACCTGTCCACCTGCCGCAGGAGCGCAGGCCACCAGCTCTTCGCCAGGACCCGGGCTGCCTCCGCCACTGTCCCGGGACTTGCTGCTTGGCCCCGCAGTTGGCTTTTCTCTGCAGGGGTGCGGCGGGAGTGGGAGAGGCGCGGTGGGGGTTGCAGTGCGGTGGAAAGCCCGTCCTCCCCACTGCAAGTTTACTGCCCCCAGTCTCATGCAGCTCCTCTGCGTCCTGGACTGCCCTCACAACCTCTCCACCAACTTGGCCTGCGCCCCTCGGCAAGGAGGTTTCACGTCTGGCTGCTCTCTTCCCTTCCACCCCCTCCCTTCCATGCGTGACATCTCACAGGGCACTGTCGTTTCCTGCTGCCATCTCGGCCAGAGTGGGGTCCAGGGTGAGGTTAAGAGCCTTCCAAAACCTCCAAATAAACTCAAAGGAATTTCAGCTCTAACAGCTGCCAACGGCTATAATCCCATCTCTGCAAAATAACCCCCCATTTTTAAAATCGTTTATTCTGAAGGCCAGTTTTGAAGAACTACAAATAAAAGCACTAAAGCCCACTAAAGGCTATTAATGTGAACAGATATTCTGACGGCAGAATATAAAAAGAAAATAGCTTTTAAACCAGGGCTTACGAGATTAGAAAATCTTTGCTCACCTAGTGCTACGTAGTTCATCGTAATCTAACAGGGACGCAGGACTATCCTATCAATACGTTCTTCTGGATCCCTCCACGGCTGTAAAACAAACTAGGCACACTTACTGACAACGTTAACAGTGATAAAATAATATGACAAGAGTCTGACCTCTGAAACAGCTCCCTAACATACCACAAAGAGTTTACATGCCGCTCTTTAAAAAAAAAAACAAAAATTAGGACGTGAACGTTTTTAAAAGGCAAGAAGTGAGTAAAATCATCTTTTCCGAGTACTCCGCAGCAGAAGAATGGCAGGATCTACTCAAAAAAGGAAAGGTTATACCACATGTTGAGCAATAAAGCTGGCAAATTTACAGCGGTTCAGATGCGGCTGTAACATACATCTGGTCACAACAGGGCTGGGGCTACAGAAATCATTAAGCAATCTGAGAACTCCCAAACAAAGACACTGTAAAATTCTGAACTATAAAGCAAAGGAAACACACTTAATCCCTCGGGGGTTGCAGTATGTATTTCAACTGGGTTATCCTTTCCCCCGTAAGGACACAGCGATACACCAGAAGGTGGAGTGACACAATATCTCCACTGTACGCATGTGGGCACAAAGCCAGCTTGCCCCGGCGCTCCTGGCACCTGTTGGTTTAATCATCCATCGCATTGCTCTACACGGCAGAGAGAAACTGGAAGGGGGGACGGGGAGCAAAAAGGAGGCGGCGGGGGGGTGGGTGGGAAAAAAATACACGAGCCATTCATTTCGCCTATCGGAGAATATATACATATACCTTTGAAAAAATCGTTAACGCGTTCTTTCTGTAAATTTTCGGCAACATGTTGAAAGCTTAACACGTTTCTTCAAAGATGACAGTTTGTTTTTGAACTTGGGGATACTCTGCGACTGAAGAGGGAAATGATTTGGTGTGCTGGGAGACACCAACTTTCTTAGCAAATATTATCTTAGCAAAGGGACCTGAAACCTCTCTTTAATGACCCTGTTCCTTCCATCGCGGGGATCCCGTGTTGGGGGAACACTTATAATGTATTCCAACTTTAGTAGAATTTCTCAGCTGCCCGTCTCCACCACCATCCTCAAATAGTCCCTTACTGATTCACTAAAATTATTTCAAATTAACTTGTTAAAAATCTTCATGTTTAAAAGCACGTGTATTACAAAATATGCTTCTGGTCGAATTTCAGTAAAAAAAAAAAAAAATCTGGAAAAATGGAATGGCAAGTTAAAACAATGACAATTCCACCAAATAATGACAATAATAAATAATAATTATAATAAATAAATAAATAATTGAAATAATAATACTTGCACCAAAGGATAAAAATAGCACATAAAAAAACACCGCGACATTTTCAGAGGGCTTAAGAAGGTGTTATCTGATAGTCATGAAGTGAAAAATACTTCTGACAGATTTTACAACAGTTTCTGTTCCTATATTCCTACTGCTTTCCCTTCAACCTGATTAATGGAAGGGCCTTGATTCTGCATCTGACGCGCTCAGAATGTATATCTAAATACGGAGCCAGACCGTCCACATGACAGAGGAGGGCCTAGTGTCTGTCTCCTGAAAGCCAAGAAAGGGTAGAAAATTCCTCTACTAGGGCAAGACATCTGTCTTGCACAGTGCACAGGGTGTTGGGTAATTTCCCAGAACCCTCAAAAGCTGAAGTGTGTGGCTTCTTTCCTGAAAAGCCAAACTAAAACCTGGAAGGTACCATACGCGCAGTCACCGTGTTCTGAGAGCGCACTTTGCCCATGTGCCACCTTCCAGAATGATCCGAAAAAAACCAAAGAGGTCAATCCACACACAGAACGTTCCCGGTCCTGCCCCACTTGAAACCAACCTGGGAAAAATCCTTACTTTTCTAAGACATGTGGCCAAAAATTCCTAGTTACTAGGAGTTGTTACAAAGGGCACAGGAGGGTTCAGAGGTGCGTTTTGGTTTTTCGAGGGCAACTTTTGTTAGAAGTTTTAATTTAATTAATTAAAAATGGCATAAAGAGAGCTTAAATATTTCTAACTTTTCTGCCAAATATCAGGTGGACCCCCCAAAGTAGGACACATTTCAAAATGCCTATGAATTACAGTAACTGATGTGTGACTATGAATTTATTAGTAAGATTATACAGCTTAGATAAATGGCATTTGGTCATCAAATCCCAATATTTAAAGAATTACAATAGAGCTAATAATGGCAGACAGTGACAGATGGTGACTGTAGTCATCGAGGTGGACAGAGCTTAATACACAGAATTGTTGAATCATTATGTCGTACACCTGAAACTAATACGATACTGTATGCAACTATACTGCAGTAAAAAAAGGTAAAAAATTTTACAAATAAAGAATTACAATGGATTACATATCTGTATATTTCCTGTCTGCATTATGGTTTTCCGTCTCTGAGGTGATAATTAGAATATTAGGAAAATATACATATAATATGTAATAGATACTATATATATATGTTCTCAAGTATATGATTTTTTTTTAATTTAATGTTTATTATTTTGAGAGAGAGAGAGTGAGAGTGAGTGGGGGAGGGGCAGAGAGAGAGGGAGACACAGAATCCGAAGCAGGCTCCGGGCTCTGAGCTGTTAGCACAAAGCCCGAAGCAGGGCTTGAACCCACGAGCCATGAGATCACGACCCGAGCTGAAGTTGGACGCCCAATTGACTGAGCCACCCAGGCTCATGTATAAAAAGATTTTCTGTGTTTGCACAACTACCTGCATAAAGTAGCAATCTGACAAATTTTCTGACAAATATGAGTTAAAGGAAGAGTGTTAAATGTCTTAATGAAATACTTCCAAACAAAAAGATTTTGGTTTTACTGACTACGTTTCTTTTGAGTTTCTTTTCGTTTTTTTTAAGGTCATTATTTATTTATTCTGAGAGAGACAGAGAGAGGGAGACAGAATCCCAAGCAGGGTCCACACTGTCAGCATCTCAGAGCCTGATGCGGGGCTCTATCTCATGAACATGAGATCATAACCTGAGCTGAAATCAAGAATCGGACGCTTAATCAAATGAGCCACCCAGGCGCCCCGAGTTTCTTTTCAAATACACTAGTGGGAGGGCAGGCTTTCTAAGAGATGCTTAGTCTTGTTAAGGGGAGACCGTGAAAGCATCTGAATGGTCCCATACTAGCAATGGTCACAATAAAATAACAAATGATGTAAAGCTGAGTACTGAGCTAAATTTTAAACAATATCCAAGGCTGGATTTTACATATAAAACATTTTAAAACTTATTTGAGTGCATTTTTAATGAGACGTTATTTTAGAAATGTCAAATGGCCCCCAATTCTCAATTTAACGCAATTCTCTATTAAAAACAAAACAAAACAAAAAAACTTCCAGATCCTGTACTGCTTTCTCTTAAGGGAGGCAGAGTAATTCTAAATTATATGTTCCAAAATAAAACATTAAATAACAACAACCATTATCACTCCCATAAAATCTGTAGCAAATAAAAAGATAAACAGACCCTTTATAAGTAAATCTGTAATGATATAAAACAACGTTGGTAATAAGTGTCTTTATAAGACCACAGTCTGCAATGCTAAATTATCTAACCATTACTACATCTGGTTGAGCCTATCCAGATGCCAGTGCCTTTTATTCCATAATAAGAATAGACTAAAATACTCTACTTTCTTATAAAAGGTAGGCTTTATACTTATAACATGAATTAATAAGACAAGTCACATTGGGGAGTGGGGTTGGGACTCTGTCAACAAATCTTTAACAAGTAGATAAATTAGCGCTGTACCTCATAGTCAGGTTTGACAATCCTAGAGAATATCCCTGTGTGAATTTTTGAAAGACTCTATGAGGAACGCAATGAAGTGCAATCTAGTTTAAATCAATAATTTTTTTCTAAATGGTAAGTTAAATATACTTGCGACATCATTTCCTTCATCAGTGAGGACTTAAAAGTTAATTCTATTAAAAGTGTCTTTTTTTAAAATGAAATTCCCACCCCAAGTGAAGATTTTGAAACCCGGGCAGCCAAGAAACCAGATGTAACCTTGCAATTAAATGAAGAACAAATTTGCTGAAAGTTACTGACCCCATATATTACATATTCAATAATCTAAATTTTGTATGGTCTCACAACAAGTCAATGAGACTACCCTTAAGAATATAAAGAAAAAGAACTTAAAACACTTAAAATTAAACATAAAAACCCATGCAGGAATATGAAAACAAGAATATATTACTTCAATATCACTTGTACACAAAAAGGGAAAATGTTCTTCATAAAGGGCAATAAGGAACTCTAAATTTAACGATTAATGATTCACTCTAAATTTAATTATAGCTAAACTTATATTTATAATGAATGATTTAATTTATAGTTTACTCTTTGTTTCAGAGGGGTGGGTCTACAGTTTTTTGCTCTTTTTCAAAGTTTTCTTTTATTATAATGAAAAAGGAGAAAAAGAATAAACACAAAGAATAAATCACCCAGATAGCTGTGGCTCTATTCTTTAAAAAAAGATTTGCACGTGGCCTGGGGCTATTTCAAACCGTTAAATGTGACATCACGTTTCCCAAACCACCTTCAATCGGTTAGGTTTTCCAAAACACATCAGATATGGAAAACGTTCATCACGAATGCTTTGGAAGGTGAGTTTGAGGGTGAAGGTCCTTTACAAAGATCATGCAGGTGAAACGGACTTAAAGAAGTTTTGTTTATAAAAGGTTTCTTCACTTTTTAAGAATGTTTGTCCAACATGATACTGCCCAGAGCTTTAAATAAAGCCCAGCTGCTGAGTCCATGTTCCTCAGAATTTTTGTTTTATGTTTGTTATTACAGTGGCATACTCTCATTGGCTCAAGAATTTACAGACATTTAGACCGGCAACGTAGGCTGCAACCCAATAAATACTACATGCTGAAACCATTTCTGATGCTAATGAGGTACTGGAGGTGACAAAGGCATCCTGCTTGGTATCCTAAGACTTCAAAGGCGCAGGTCTGTAGTTTTTCCACCTTGAGCTGTGAGGCCACTGAGCAAAATGTCTCAATCTGCGATCACTACGCAACTTTATTTTATTGCCAAGAAATCCCGTTGGCTTCTTTAGGCATAAAAGAATGTAACTAGGCTAGTTCATTTGAAACTGTCTTATGTAACTTCCGTAATAAAATGATAAAAACCTTTTATTCTGATCAGCTTCCCACTTGAGAAAAAACCACGCACATCCACAGCTATGGAAGTAGCAGTGAAGGAAACGGATTTCGCATGGGGTAACCGGCCAATCTGTGATGAACAGGTAACTAACAGATCCTGGCTAACACTGTGAGGGTTTGCTGAAACGCTCGCCTCTCGTGATTAGCTATTCACAACTTCAGCAAAGCAGGTGAAAATCTACAGTTAGTTTCATAATTGAACGAATACAACACACGAGCAAAATACGGGGCACCAATGGGACGGTGCCTTTTTTACACGGATAAGGCTACAGCAATGCACAGATTTATTTGTTTTCTACATCAGGAACCAGGTACTACTATTAGTTATTACTTTCTGAGGGTTTACTGCTCCCAAGCCTATGCTAAGCGTTTTGTGCATTAACCATTATCTCACGTAATCCTCACTGCTGATTTGTTAGGTAGGTATTACCACTATCTTCATTTGGAAGATGAGGAAAAGGAGACCCACGCGAGTCAAGTAATTAACTTAGGTCATAAGGTTTGAATTTGAACCCGGACGGTCTGATTCCAGAGTCCCTGTGGTTTAATCACTACCCTCCAAACCACACAGCACTTTATGCAACGGCCAGGACGAGACGGTAAGGCGGCAGGAGACAAAGACCCCGGCCCCGGCAACATGTCTAGCTCAGGAGATAAGATACTTATTTGCGAAATAATAGGACGCAGTATGATGAGATGCACAGAAATGGACAGTTACTGCCAGTAATAAGTTCAGGGGCAAGACAGACTGGGATTCTCAATGCCGGTACATCCAAAATCTGGCCCACCAGGCACTGGGGTAGAAGACGCCAGACAACCGGGAGCAAAAGTCTACGGTTGACTTACGTGGCTGGCACCCAAGACCTGGTGGGGCTAACCTTCACAGGGAAGAACCGTGCACCCCCGAAACACCGGTCTTGCCACTCATACAGCGGTTAGCATTCGGAGGGGAACAGTGAGAGCGTGTTTCAAGCGATTTTATTCTTTTCAAAGAGCATCACCAGCGTGTTTACCTGCAGGGGAATCACTTCTAAATTATTCGACGTAATTCCAATATCCAATGACATGGGCTCAGTTCCTGTGAATTTTGCTTTACCCGTATAATGGTGCAATCTACACCATTAAAACCCTTTTAAAAGCAAATAATAGGGGCGACTGCGTGGCTCAGTTGGTTAAGCGTTTGACTTCGGCTCTGGTCATGATCACGCAGTTCGTGAGTTCAAGCCTCACATCGGGCTCGGTACTGACAGCTGAGAGCTTGGAGCCTGCTTCAGATTCTGTGTCTCCCTCTCTCTCCTTCCCCTACTCACACTCTGTCTCTCTCATTCTCTCTCTCTCAAAAATAAAGATTAAAGAAGACATCCAGATGGCCAAGAGGCACATGAAAAGATGTTCAACGTCACTCCTCATCAGGGAAATACAAATCAAAACCACACTCGGACATCACCTCACGCCAGTCAGAGTGGCTAAAATGAACAAATCAGGAGACTATAGATGCTGGCAAGGATGTGGGTAAATGGGAACCCTCTTGCACTGTTGGTGGGAATGCAAACTGGTGCAGCCACTCTGGAAAACAGAGTGGAGGTTCCTCAAAAAATTAAAAATAGATCTACCCTATGACCCAGCAATAGCACTGCTAGGAATTTACCCAAGGGATACAGAAGCGCTGATGCATAGGGGCACTTGTAACCCAATGTTTATAGCAGTGCTTTCAACAATAGCCAAATTATGGAAAGAGCCTAAATGTCCATCAACTGATGAATGGATAAAGAAATTATGGTTTATATACACAATGGAGTACTATGTGGCAATGAGAAAGAATGAAATCTGGCCTTTTTGTAGCAACGTGGATGGAACTGGAGAGTGTGTGATGCTAAGTGAAGTAAGTCCTACAGAGAAAGACAGATACCATATATTTTCACTCTTATGTGGATCCTGAGAAACTTAACAGAAGACCATCGGGGAGGGGAAGGGGGGAAAAAAAAAGAGAGGGAGGGAGCCAAACCATAAGAGGCTCTTAAAAACTGAGAATAAACTGAGGGTTGATGGGGGGTGGGAGGGAGGGGAGAGTGGGTGATGGGCATTGAGGAGGGCACCTGTTGGGATGAGCACTGGGTGTTGTGTGGAAACCAATTTGACAATAAATTTCATATTAAAAAAAAAAAGAAAACCTAAAAAAAAAAAAGATTAAAAAAAAATTTTAAAGCAAATGATATTTAGTGACCTGGGAAGCTCATGCCTTGGTCTGAAAAGAAAAAAGTCAGATCATGGCATGTCACATACAGTACAATGCCTGTTTGTGGGTGTGTACTGAAAAAAAATTAGACAAGAACTATAAACCAACATTTTATGACTGACTGATGCTATTTCCTCCGTAAGGAAACTCTATTCATGTGTATCCCTTTAATGATCACTCCGAGTAACAGTTGAAAGAATCGGAATTGGAATACTGAGATTCGCCTATTGTTAATGTAGAAAGATTGCTAGGTTGTAGAAAAATGTTGAAACGTATTGACTTGCCCCATGCCATTCGAGAACGTTTTGGAATTAAAGGGCTCTGACAGAATTACAAAAAAACAAGCCAACAAACCAACAAACGAAATGGAAAATAGGCAATTTGTTGAAGGACATGCCCATTCATTTAGACTTACAAATTGCATTTAAAACTGAAAATAGCAAGGGCTTCCCAATATGGAAGAGATTTTTCCTCCCAGAATGTTGGGACTCAAATTCTCCCCTTCCTTTTGACACTGAAAATAGTGGACTTTCCAGTCGTCCTTAATGCTATTTACACTTTTCTTCCTTTCACTCTATTATTATTTTGAAGTGATGCATTTTAGAAAGTTGTTATGGTCTGTGCATAAGCATCCTAACCATGCTGTTTTAACACTATCCTTCCTATTTTCTGTATTAAAACGTGAAATATGTAATAACTTGCACAGGGAGAATTATTTTTAATCTCTTCATCTCTGTTCAGTGTCTTAAAAAGAGGTGTAAATATTTATTTACTTTCTCTTGGGATACATTAATTTCTAAAAGGAGAATTACAGGGTTAGAAGGTACAAATATTTTTGGATATACCGCTCAGATATATACATATACAAATTACATATATCCCGTTATAATCTAATATTATTTCCTTTAACACTCAGAAACTTTTTGTGTCATTATATAGTATTTGAAAATGGGACTTTTAAGACATTGCATAGTATTCCATTATCTGGATAAAACCTAATTTACTTTAACCGAGCCCATTTTTGTATGTTGAAATTATATCTAATATAAAGTATTTGCATACATTTCGATAGCTTATTGAGGAAAAAAAAAACTCTAGAAATGTTAAGTGTTGGGTTAAAGGGAATTTACATTTTTAAGATTTTTAAATTTCCCTCCAGAAAGACGGCCCCAATTTATACTCTGACCAGTAAGGAGAAGGCCTCCCTTCCAACATCCTCACTAAGTGCCAAATAGAACAATTTAAGGGGCACCTGGGTGGCCAAGTTGGTTAAGTGACCAACTCTTGATTTTAGCTCAGGTCAAGATCTCACTGTTTATGAGCTCAAGCCCTGCATTGGGCTCTGAGCTGACAGGAAGGAGCCTGCTTGGGATTCTCTCCCTCTGCCCCTCCTTGCCCTCTCAAAATAAATAAATAAACTTAAAAACATTTTTTTTTTTTTTAAAGAAAGAACAATTTAAGATTAAAGAACAATCTAGAGTCTTCACACACTTGATGGCTCATTCCCTTACGAGCCTCAGATAGCCTTTTGTACCGATTTAAACGCGAAAACCAAAGTTCTCAGGACAACTGAAGTAAACTTGAAGTTTGGATGATTTTATTTTATTTATTTTTTTTAATTTTTTTTAACGTTTATTTATTTTTGAGACAGAGAGAGACAGAGCATGAATGGGGGAGGGGCAGGGAGAGAGGGAGACACAGAATCAGAAGCAGGCTCCAGGCTCTGAGCCATCAGCCCAGAGCCCGACGCGGGGCTCGAACTCACGGACCGCGAGATCGTGACCTGAGTTGAAGTCAGACGCTTAACCGACTGAGCCACCCAGGTGCCCCGAAGTTTGGATGATTTTAAATGAAAACTATAAACACACAAATGAAAAGATTTCAACAGAAGTTGTGAATTAAACCCTACAACTTCACTTCATAGACAACTTTAGGTTAATCAAATGCTGATTTTTTTTTTTAATTTTTTTTTTTTTAAACGTTTTTTATTTATTTTTGGGACAGAGAGAGACAGAGCATGAACGGGGGAGGGGCAGAGAGAGAGGGAGACACAGAATCGGAAACAGGCTCCAGGCTCCGAGCCATCAAGCCCAGAGCCCGACGCGGGGCTCGAACTCACGGACCGCGAGATCGTGACCTGGCTGAAGTCGGACGCTTAACCGACTGCGCCACCCAGGCGCCCCTCAAATGCTGATTTTTAAACACAAGCCAGTGGGGCGCCTGCCTGGGTGGCGCAGTCGGTGAAGCATTCAACTTCGGCTCAGGTCATAGTCTCACAGTTCATGAGTTTGAGCCCCACATCGGGCTCTGCACTGACCATGAGCCTGCTTGGGATTCTTTCTCTCTTTCCCTCTCTCTCTATTCCTCCTCCACTTGTGCTCTCTCTCTCTAAAAATAAATAAACTTAAAAAAAGAAAGGATGGTAAATTTAAAAACAAGAACAAAAAACACAGCCATCAGCGCACGCAAATAATCTGTATCAACAGACTACGATCGTTCCCATCTCTCAGTCTCCTTTCGCTATACTTTCCTGACACTCAGAGTCTCACTGGAGCTCTTGTGCTGCTAGCCTCATAAATAAGATTATTAAGAAAAAAAAACTAGCAGAAAAATGTAAGAGCTTCACTATAAGCTTTGATGCGTATACGTCAAGCAAGTAGGTAAATACGGCATCCAGATGACCAAAGTCTGAACTGTGCTGTATGGCAAGAAATTTCCTAAAACATCAGTATGTACATAGTCACGCAAACCAGAAATGAATGAAAGCAAATCAAGACTTTCTTTTTTTTGTTAATAGCAAGGAAAAACGTTTAAGGAAAGGTGTATACGGTTGCTCAGCCTTTCCTGAGGACGGTGTCTATTACTCAAAAGTCAAGTGAGTAAGTCACACGTCAATTTTCTCCTATCTCTGGGAAGTAAAATGCTGCATGCCAATGAATTTTCTAGATTAATCAAGTTATTTTTCTGCTTTGAATACCTGTATTTACAAAATTAAAATCAGTTTTTGATGGAAATGTTCCTAAAATTTCTCCCGGTCCTCAGCCTTCAAAACAGTTTACTGAGCATCACTTCACCTTGTTTTCAGTGACTCGGGAGGCCTGCCTTCCCATGACACTGCTCTAACTCCTAAGCTTTTTAAAATAAATCACCATTGCTATATTTTCTTTGTTTTGTTTTATGCTAATGTTTCCTACCTCCTCTACTTTCATCTTGAATCCTTAACTTGTCACTTTCAATTTTTTCTGCCATTACTTAAAAATAAAATAAAAAATAGGCTTGATGAAAAAAACAAACCTGGAATTTCAAAAACAGAGTGGAGACAGGGAGCCTGCATTTTCAGGGATCCAGGTGATTCTTCATACACAGTAAACTGTGAGAATAATCTAATATCTAAAATCAGTGATGTGCTTGCTAAATTAACCCTAACGTTTTTGTTTTTTTTTTTTTTTCATTCCCAACAAAAACAGCTGCATTTGTTCCAAAGAAATTTTATCAACTGTGATACCGGTTAATTGCCAAAAATTACTGAGATTTCAACTTAATATAGTCTACACAGCATTCTGATTTTAAAAATCCAAACAAAATCTGTCGATGGAACCAACACACTAAATTGCACAGGAAAGCAAAGAGCATTCCATGTAAAATTCCACAAAGATTCAACTTTTTGAAAATGAACCGCCTTACTGTAGGAATCTTTGCGTCCCCAAAGTAGTAACAGAAATCTCATCATGTACTTATTAGGTTAACTTTAAAGATGATTTTTACGTGTAGAGTGATGCACGTGCTGTCCTTTGTTCAGAATAAAAGAAAAATAAAAGTGCTATACTTGGCCATGTAAAGAGATTTTTAAACACGAGGGAGAGTCAACATCCTGGCTACGTACAGTGCTAGAGTTCTACTAGATGTTTCCACGGGGGACAGTGGGAGAAGGGCACAGGGGCTCTCTCTCATTCCTCACAACTGTATGCCAATCTATGATGATCTCAGAATAAAGAGTCCAATTAAAAAAAAAAAAAAAAAGCACCCAGGGTGTGCCATTCGCAACTACATCGATGGAATCAGAGGGTATTGTGCTAAACGAAATTAGTCAGTCAGAGAAAGACAAATATTATAGGACTTCACTCATATGAGGACTTTAAGAGATAAAACAGATGGACATAGGCGAAGGGAAGCAAAAATCATATAAAAACAGGGAGGGGGACAAAACATAAGAGACTCTTAAATATGGAGAACAAACAGAGGGTTGCTGGAGGGGTTGTGGGAGGGGGGGAATGGGCTCAGTGGGGGAGGGACATTAAGGAATCTACTCCTGAAATCACTATTGCACTAGATGCTAACTAACTTGGATGTACATTTAAAAAAATAAATTAAATAAAAATTTTAAAAATAATAAACATTTAAAAAAAAGAAAAAAAAAAACCCACCCAGGGTGGTTGGTCCCTCTACTCATGACTAGTCAAAGAACTATTATGGAAGACATACTCTTTGCTACGGAAGTTGAGCGGCATTGCTGACTTTTTTTTTTTTTTTTTTTTTAGCTTATTAATAAGCGAACTGAATTCAAAATTCACTCCAAGAATGTACTACACCACACATATTCTTTGGGAACAGGTTTCATCTCCTTTTTATGGGCTCACTACCCCTTTTTGGAGGTGCAAACATCTGTGTCCCGCATACAAAACAAAAACGAGGCATCGTACAGAGCTATTCCGTGCTGAAACACTGTCTGACCAAGGCACGGGCCTTTCATCTTCCGGTGTGAATGACCCTGAAGGTAGTTCTAAGACCCCGTTCATTTTTTCCCAGAAATCAAACAGTTTCTGACATATAAATTATTTACTAAAGCAAATTGGAAAAGGTAACTTTATTTTTATCTCCTTCGTATTCTTTAAGGATGCATTAACAAATATGTAAGTATTTCATCAATAATATTCCTAAAAGGTCCCGAGTGTCAGGGACAGCTCACTGAAACACGAAAAACTGTACTCTTTAAAGGTCTATGTGTAATGGGGTTTTGGAGAATCATTGCTTTTTCCTTCAGGCATTAACATTTGTTGAATCTGGAGACATTATGGAGTCTGCATCATGAAGCCTTTAATTACAAGTAACTGAAGGATTATTATTAATATTTATGGGGCCACAAAGGAATTCTTTAGCACCAAAGCAAAGAAGAACGAAAGAGAAGTCAGAAACGTGGACTCAGAGAGACATAATGGACACCAGAGCTCCTGTCTATAAGACACAAATCATTCAGTGTCTGTGCTGCTGAACGTATATTACAAAAAGAAAGGATTTCCATATGGTAACAGGTGGCCTCACATACGCCCTACAAAATACGTCAACGCAGGCTTTCACTAATTAAGATTACACTGGGACTAACGAAAAATCTGAATTCGGTAGACTTTTTTTTTTTGTTTCCTTAATTTCAATTATGATAAAAATTTCATGAATTTAAACTCTACTAATTAGTCATGTTTTTCAACATACACTAAACATATACTAAACATACTAAACATATACTAAAATCAGGATGAAACTGATCTCATTTAGGAAACTCTATGTAGTATCATTTCATAGTTTTAACAATATTTCGTGTTGATAGTGATGGCAGGTATTTGAAATGCTTGATAATCAACTGTTCAAGGATCTTGAAGTATATTTTATCAAGTACTTTATATCACACATGGTGTATAATTACAAATCATGTTTGTTAATTCAATTAATTCCATTATTAGCTATTATGGGGCATACAAAAATAGACACAATATCCACACTCAAAGATTACTCTTAATGGTAAGTAACTCTTCAAGGACTTTATTATTTTAATTTAATTGGAAATAACAATATTGGGTTTCTTCAGAAATATTCCATAATTTGAACCTTTCACATATCTAGTTAAGACAAATTAATGTAATCTAACTGTAGCTACAATACTACAGATTAATGAATAATCAGAGGCACTCTCAAAGCTTCCTTAAGTGTATGACTCACAAAAGTATTTTATTAACAGTTACTTTGCTCAGATGTAAATATGCATTTTAATACCGTTATTATTTTAAAAATGTTCAACAAAGTTATAATTTTGATTTTGTTTGCACAGGAAGTACAAAAAGTACCTGCAGCCCAATCCAACTAAATGAATGCAAAGTCTAATTGCGACGATACACAGTTTCAAAATAGCATTTCTAATAACAAACTATTGACTAAATGGCTTATTTTTAATAAATTTGAAGGAAATCCCAGGGGATTTTATAAACCCTACATTAACCCAAGCTTTCCCTGGTTGACAAACACCACACAACATCTCTATAAATAAGCTACCCAAGTTACATTACAAATTTTTAACCTAAAACTTTCAACAAAGTTGAAACAACTTTGTTTCCTTTGGGAATCAAAGAAACCTAAAGTGAACTACACTTAAAAAAACCAAATGTTTAAAGTTCTAATGACACCATTCGTTCGGCATGATTAGATTATTAAATTTCTATTAGTAACAATACTAATACAATACTAATACAATACAATACCACCCCCCCACTACGCTAGGATTTAACATCAGCATAAACACAGGGAAAGCAAAATAAAGCAGGACGGTTCTTTGATACAGATGTTTCCTAATGCAACAGAGTTCTTTTTCTGCTTTTCAAATAATTTCATGGGTTAGAGGTTAAATGATATATATATATGTAGATATTTATATAGATATATCTAACATAGATACAGATCTATATACACATATCTCCTATGTAAAATTTAACACTTTATAAACAGTCTGCAATATATGCATATATTTGTAAGACTAAAAAAAAATATGTGAAATGATATTTTCTAATATTAGTGGAAAATTATGGATACAACATGTTAAAAGTACAAGCTGTTATGCCCACTTGCTTCTGCCACCATTCAGCAAAATGCCTATAAACTCAAAGAAAGAGAGAGCATAGAATCAAGGACAGGGGTATTTAGTAACACACGGATCATACCTCCATGATGTATAAACTAGTCCATCGGTCGCTTTTCTTTAGATGAAACTTTCTTAGGTAATAGATTTGACCATCTACGCCAGTCCTCCGCCAGAACCGAAAATAAGAAAATTACAGAACCTGGTTTCTTACGTGCATCTCGGGGACAAGTGATTGCACAGCTGTGGAGATCTACGTCTCAAATATCAAAAATTCCTGATATAATAAAACGGTGTAAACTTAAACCACCCATTTCTAATCCACTCACTTTATCTCCTCACCTCATCTGCAATGATTTCATGATGTTCAGAGAAAGAAGGATGTGGCCTTTTGTTCGTGATTAAATGAATTCTAATGCAGAATGTAGGACTTATTGTGGAAAATGAAACCCAAACAAAAGCAAATTCAAGTACTTTGACATCAATATAAATAATAAAAACGCACACACTCAAAAGGCAAAGTCTAGTTACCAGGACATCATAAACAGCCTGCTTATTCTTCATTTTATAATTTAATCCCCCGATTTTGTTTTTGGTCAGAAGATCATCTAAATGAAAAGGACTCTGTCAAATGGCTAACTGGCTGTGGTTTCAGAGTCTCCTTCCTAATTACTTCCCACGCCTGACGAGTGTCGGTATTGCAACCTACATGGCCAACGTTCTCCAGAACAGTGGGTTTCTCAGTTTCGTAATACTTCATATATGCGTTTGCTATTATCTCGTGATAACAATACAGGCTGCAGTATAATAATTTAAGAGGAAAAACCTGCCTTATAATATTTCCTAATACTGCTTTCTAAATTATTACCATTAGGATATTTGCAATGGAAATGTTTTGTCTGTCTTATCCGGTACATTTCATGGTAGAAGGTGATCATCCATCCGGTCACTTTGCTCATCTAAAACTATTTCACCATGCAGAGCCCGGGCCAGAACAAATGCCTTCACAGGGGGCTTACTTTCCTTGGTGAAAATAAGCTGAGAACTGGAACCTTCCCCTTCCTACTCCCTTGGTTTTTGCTAAGGGGTTCTGCCAGACACAGAGGTAGTTTCAACGTCTCCCTAGTGTCCCAGGAGAGAAGTCAGAGGCGGAAGCCCCTGGTGCATTGAGACTGAAGTCGGGGAACAGAGGGAAGCTGAGGCAGGGGCTTTTTGTGCTTCTGCTGTTTGATAGGCTCTGCAACAGGGTAATCATACGTGCCTCTCAGAGTTGTTCTAGGAATTGTGTAGGTGAAGCATCTGTGTCTGGCATATACTAGGTGCTCAACAAAGCACTGCTATTCTTATTACCAGCCTGCGGTCCCATTCAACAGCGTTCAAGTTGCAATCAACCTATTCTCATGGGACATTTTAAATCTTTCAGCCCTCACGGGTTTATTAATTATCCTTAAATAGAATTTCACAGCTTCCACAATGTTTGCACGTGTATTATTTCACTCGAGAGGGTTTTCTCATAGACACAGTTTTACGTAACCTTAGGTAAAATGAGATGGGGAGGCTGGTGCCACTTTGTTTCTCTGTATCATATCCTGTTTGGTTGCTTCTAGGTTTTCCCTTGGGCTGAGATTTAATTGCATAAAACTGAGGTCCTTTTTGCTAAAAACACTGTTGATGCAATCTTTTTAACCACAACATGTAAGTGATACACAGCAGGGGCAATTCAAAATATTTAGCCACTAATGTAGCATGGGCATGGGGCCAACCCAGAGGGATACTGGCCCCCTTGCCATTGCCACTGCTCTGGCAGTCTGGGAGTCCTGGGAAAGGGCAGGGAGGGCCTTGCACAGAGGTTTCTGTCCCTGCGTTTAAACTGGACTACTGGACAGTATGGAAGAAGGATGCTGGAATCTAGGGTTCTGAGAACTCATTCTCCTAACCTTATGTACAGTCCTCTCCAATGACAGCACGTTCATTCGTATACATTTTGCATACACGTTAAATGGTCTTCCTTGATACAGCTCTAATTTTTGTACATCAGCTGAGAAATCATAAATTTAGTAGTGTTTGACTCTGGTAGCATTGCTTTTTTTTTTTTTTTTTTTGTCTCAGCAACAGTCCTAGTGAAATTATTTAAATATTTTCTGGAGTCTTCTCTCATATCTGCGAAACGAGTAGAAAATGAAACACGGAAAGAGTAAGTACCAGTGATCAGAGAAACTGCAAGGCAAAACCTGTGTTTAGAGCTTGCAATCTTCGGTTTTGGGTTACGGTATGAAGCTGGGGGATAGGATATTTGACTGTGAAGGAAATAACCAAAATTGTTAAGCCCTGGGAAAATTCCAGAAATAGAGCACTGAATATTATGTTTAATTGGGAACTGTAATTAAGACTTTAATGATAGGGGCACCTGGGTGGCTCAGTCGGTTAAGCATCTGACTCTTGATTTTGGCTCAGGTCATGATCTCACGGTCCGTGAGACCACCCCTCGCATCGGACTCTGAACTGATCGCGTGGAGCCTGCTTGGGATTCTCCCTCTCTCCCTCTCTCTCTCTCTCTCTCTCTCTCTCTCTCTCTGCCCCTGCCTTCCTTGTGCCACACCCCCAAAGAAATAAACATTTTAAAAAAAGTTAATATAGTTTTATCTATATTTTCATATAGATTGTTCTGTAACACGTTCTTTCACTTAGCAATATGTAGTGAACATCACTGGTGGTAAAATATACATATACAGATAGACCTACCTCATCATCTGTAACGGCTCAGAGAAACTCCTCCAACACCTTTTAGGTTTTCCTAAGCTGCTCTGTGGTTATTCTTCTAAATTATAGCAACTATCAGATGTTCTCTTCAATAAACTGCCCTTTTTTAGATGCTTACAGATCAATGACCAGTTGGCCTTTCATTTAAATGACTTGAATATATCTGAACAACACACAAGGGAAATTCAATCGTTCATTTATTTGAGAAGAATGTTCTTCAGCATCTTCTGTGTGCTGCTGGGAATGCGGTAGGGAAATAAGTTCCTGATCTTAGGAAGCTACCATTTAATGAGGGCACAACCACACAGAACAGCCACTCTGGGAGGGCTTTTCAAACACAGTCCGTCTCAGGGGTTTTCAGCGCTGGAAGCGTCCCCAGGGCTCTAGGAAGGTTCCTGAAAGGTCTTATGTTATAGGAGCTGATGGGGGAGAGGTGCAGCAAAGGGGGAGGGAGACATGGAGGGCAGGATGCCGAGGAGGGAAAATAACAAAGAGGAAGGCAATGAGGAGGAGGGACACGGCAGAGACAACGGACAAGGAAACAAAGACATAGATGAACAAAGTGGCAGGGCAAAGTTTTCAAACTTACAGACCTAACTCAATTCTTAGAAACGAATTCTACAGGGTAGATGTTACAGGCCTCAGGTTCTATGTGAAAAAGCTGAGGTTCAGTGAGATTAAGTAATTATGTAGACAACAACACCTCGTGAGCAGACCTAGGATTTCATGCTGGGCCTGCTCCACTCTCAAATGTGTGGCCTTAACCAGTAAACTATTACATAGATTCCTATCTATTACAAATAACTTGGTTAGACGTTCCTGAGAATTTTCAATTGCCTATGAAGCGATGGGGCTTCAGATCCCAGATCACGGACAGACATGGCTCAGATTTTATCTTAAAAAAGTAAAAGTACGCAACAACGACTTGTAAAAATATTTTACAAATATGGGAGCAAGATTCTCCTAGGAGAGTGGAATTATTCCGAACGAAGCGGAATACATTCAGCCGTTGGGTACTTATTTTTGCAGGGTAATTTAACCGGGGACTAAAAACCTCCCATTTACAGCCAAAGGACTTTACTTCCTTGACTTCTGTCGAAACTCGAGGAGCGCCTGGGTGGCTCAGTCGGTTGAGCGGCTGACTCCTGATTTCGCCTCAGGTCATGAGCTCATGGTTCCTGAGATCAAGGCCCGCGGCGGGCTCTGCGCTGACAGCACGGAGCCTGCCTGGGGCTTGGGATTCTCTCTCTCTCCCTCTTTAAATAAATAAATAAATAAATAAATAAATAAATAAACAAACAAACAAACTTGAAAAGAAAAAAGAAAAGAAAAGAAACTCCAGATGGACACTGGCTGACTTCAGCACATGCACTGTATTCTCCCAGGAGACAGGAGACGCGACAAGATGCTGGGGCTCACGGGCACACACACCAGGCACGGGGGAGTATCACAGGCTCATTTGTCTGGGTGTCTTCAGACGTGACTGCAGTATTCACCGGGCAGGCTCCTGGACAGGCCGAAAAAGGAGAAGTAGGCCTGCAGTCTTGATTCTCCAATAAACGGACACAGAACCGGATTCGGCCGGGTTTCACCCCCGTCTCCTTCCTGTGCCGTGTCGTCAGCCTAACTCCACAGAAGGTGTCTTCTCGACGGGCCCGCTTTTCAAAGTAAAGAGGGCTGGTTTCTGGGAAGCACAGACCGCCTGCGTCTTCGCATCTCTGGCTAACGGGACACGTGGCGGATCGTGCTTACGGTGCAATGAAGAAAATCATGGAGGTGATTATGAAGAGTTTTCTCAAGAGGCCTTCAAGACACAGAGATTGAAAAGCGCACAAAAATATACGAGGTTGCAAGAGCTCGTCTGCCCATATAAGACGAGGTAAAACTAGCTCTACTGATTCAGCACCAAGAGTAAGATCCTGGTGAAGATCACAAAAGATGTAAATACCACAGGAAGTTTTAGGCTGATTCAGACAGAGTTTGTACCGCCAGGAATCAAACAACGGAACTCAGGTCGGAGAAACGGGAGAGCCTAAGTCAATAGTTCTTAATGGCAAGGGGATCAATCAGCTGAGGAAAGGTTACATTATTTATACAGTGATGTGAAAATATAAAGTACTATTGCATCAAAGGGAAGAAATTTCATTTCTGCCAACGAAAATTTAAACATAACGTCCCTGGCAATATCTTAAATCTAAAGAAAAAGATTTAGTTTTACTAATGCAAAACAGGTGTTTAAAAAAAAAATAGATGTAGAGATACAGATTTTAGAAATGTACCTTGAGATGGGCTCTTCTTAAAGTTAAATGCTTTTGTTTAGATTGTGTATGCCTGCTGTAACTCAGTCCAGCTGTACGACCATAAATCCCCCCGTAATGTACTTAACTTCCCGCTCAGAGCACCCTGTTCCCCTCCGCCAATACCCTTTTTATTTAATTATCTAAATATTTGAGCTGAAAGCATTTTTACAAGAATTCATGCATGCAAAACAATTAGAGGATGCCTACGATATGCACACCCTGCTTGGAGAGTTCTGGATAATGTGTGCCCTCAAAGTCACGCAATTTTGATGGTTTATTGAGGCCAACACAATATCTGAGAGTAGTTACTTTCTGTCCAGAAATATAAAATAGAATAGCAAGAAATGGGCATTATAACCATTAAAAAAATACATTAGCTAATATTTAGTATTTTTTATTAATGACTACAGGGCTAGCTTTTGTCAGATAAGCACTATTTCCCTCCAGTGTTCAGAGCTAACGTTTTTGTCTCCTAAGTATACGGCAAACTAAAAACACAAATTACAGCTGAGAATGCAAATGCTCAAAACTGTGGCATTAAAATGTAGACAAAATGACATAATCCCATAATCCTTTTGTGTTTTAAATTCTACTTGTGAGCCTAAGATAGCCTGTTTTCAAATCTTTCCCTTTTATTAAGAATTCAATTCAGTGAAATTTGCTCACGAAACTATTAGAGGTACCAAAAAAGAGTAAAATTAAACATAAAATGTCTACACTGTAAAAAAAAAAAAAAAAAGATAAATCAGATTTATATACAGCATCTGTAACAAATTTGGGGTACTGGCTAGGCCTTCAAGGTTCCATGCTATAATTTAAAAACCACACGCCCGCGCGCGCGCGCGCGCACACACACACACACACACACACACACACACAGGGTTAAAGATTCAGATTACTATTAAAAATGCAACTTCTGAAAAAATTAAAATGCTTCTGAAGGTGGTGCTAACTTTGATGTGGCCATGTTACCAGAGTGTTTTGGGATTTGAGGGCAAAATATTAACTCCTTAGTAGCGTGTCATTAGGAGAAGAACATCTAAGTATGCCAAAAAAAAAAAAATTATTTTTAAATACAGAATGACAGAGTGACAACATTAACATCTTAATTTTAACACAGGGTAACGTGCACAAATGCTCAGTATGGCACATTCACGCACATCCATGAAATTGTTATTTAACAGGACACATTAGCTCAATATTATTTCTCAGTTTTGACCCACACAAATCGAACAAGTAGAATGCATTTATTGCATTTAAAGTTTTGGAAGTGATGTTAACACTTCCTATAGGTTAAGAGAAAATTCACACAGACCACTTCTTATTTTCACCTCTAGACTTTAAGACTTTACATCAGAATATATCTGGCCGGTTCTTCTTTGCCAGACTATGGGATACATGAGAAAACTGAGGTACGATTAATAAATAGTGAAAGACGAGTATGCTCGAGCTGTCGCCAACCCCATGAGGACGTCTCAATGCCCTAACTTTATTCAGTGGGAGCAGCAGGAAAGTGGATACAGGAAAAATACTCTTCAAAAAATAATCTATTCAAAAAAACAAATTAAATTAAAAAAAAAAAACAACAAAACCTGCATCTACAGTAGAGAAGCTGGGTCAGTGAAGAAAGCAAATAACTAAAATTTACACATTGCTAGTTAAAACGAACTCTCTTTAAAAGAGCCAAAGCTAATTCAAAAGTTTTACCGCAGTCTTGGTCAAATTAAGCTATTTTCTTTCAAGATTATATTTCAAAGATTTAAATATGAAGCCTGGGACTTTCAGTCCTTTGCACCAGATCTATGATTCTATTATTTAAGGAAACATGAATTGGAGTTATTAACAACCTATTTTTCTCTAAAGTTAAAAACAAATCAGAGACCAAATCAGGATAATGTGGCCTATTTCAGTAATGCTCACACTGATTAACACTTAAATTTTCCTCGTGATTTTTAAGCACTAAGAAAACAGTACACAGAGCAAAAATCTATCCATCTATCTATGTAGATTTTAATACTGCAAGAACTTGAGAGAATTAAACAAAACGCCAGATTCCCAAAGGCACGTTACCAAGTTCTCTCCAGCACTTGCCCCCAGCTGACATCTCCCCCACAAACACCCTCATATCCGTGAGCTTAACAAAAATGATTTTCATCAAAATCTTAAGAAAAATAGAGCTGTGACCACTGTCACCATTAAATACACACAGCTCAATGAGGTGGCTTAAAAAATGTGTGTACTTGAAAAGCACAGAATACCATAGTAAAATTTCAACACATCTACACGAAGTCTGAAAGTTGCAGAGAAAAGTTAGTTTTCAGTTGCTAATTAGCTGTGGCAACAGGATGTCTCTTCAAGCTGAACTTATTTTTTAAATGTGCATTCTACCTCTTTAAAACTAAGAGGATTATAGAAATCAGAAACTTTCGAAAGGGTGTTTGAATGCAAGAATTCAAGAGTTTATACTGAACCTTTTATTCAATGCTTTGACTAAAGGAATTTAAATTAGTGAGACCCAAATGGCTTACGTTTAAATGGATATTGACGGAGAAGTAAACATTTGGGTACATTTTAAAATAAAGATGAAATGGTAAAGTGCCTTCAAGCTAAACATATTTAAAATAATAAATAGCAAGTAATGAAAGATGTATCTTTATAAGGAAGGAGGAAAAAAAAAAAATCCCAGCAATGAATCAACACAAGGACCCCTTATTAATCGCGGTGTTTTGTTAGAAGCATTTTCTAATTGACGCCGAATTAGCATTTACTATCCCGGAGAGAGTTCTCTGTGGCAAACACTTTAATGGAGGTTGTCTGATGGCTTTGGCTCGTATTAGAGGTGTAACAAAACAGATTTAGTGAGCACAGCTCGCCGTGGTCGGGCAAGCGGCACGATGGAGAAGCCCCCCTCCTCACCCACAGAACAGCCTATGCACGAAGCTCTTGCCCTTGACTAATAGATCAGGTCCTCTAAAACAATACATTAATTACGCATTCCCTGTGAGTTCAGACACTGTGCTTAATATGATTAGTGCTGCTGTCTACCCTACTTAAGGGCTGACATGTATTTTACAGACGGAAAGTGGACTGGATGCCTTCTCCTGCCCAGAACATTAGCCGTGCGGCCTCCTCCGAGGACGGACGGTACAGGCGAACGCGCACATGCCTCACCTACTAATACTTGTAAGAGTCCTGCTTAGTTCTTCACTCGCGGGCAGCTCCCTCGGTTAATCGCTTCTTGGATTCATTTGCCTCTCAGAAGAGCTGCATTTCGTCGTCTGGCTCTGAATACTTGGCCTCTGACTAGGTTTTAAATTTTACAAGGTGGTTTTCAGTATTAAAGTCAAAATTTATTTTTCGGTAGCCCCAGTTTTCTCCCTCCTCCGCGGTGATGAAGTCCCTTGGTACTGCAAGCGGCTACCCTGGCAAACGGAACACTGCAGAAATCAACATCGCACCTACGCTTCCGTTCTAGACGGCTGCAGGCCTCTGTTACGTTTTTATTAATAAGACGACGGTGGTGTGGCAAGAGGGGGCACGCTGAAAACCACAGCCTCCCTGAAATGTTCCAACTGGAGGTGACAGGATAAAACACATCCCTGCAGTTGTTTTACCGATGCGCGTTCATCGGTGACAACCTGTGTAAACACATTTAAAGATGAAGTTCACATTTCATCGTTCACGTTGCGGGGCTGGGGGGGGGGACCAACCAGCATCTCATCAATCAATTTGTCACCCACTCTTACGGACCCTTTTCTATCTCAGACCAAAGTGAAAACTGATAGGAAAGGGGCAAAGAGAAGGAGATCTAAACAATTTTACACAAAAAGGAACATTTAGAAAATTGGGGGGGCTGTCTCCAGGCGAACTTGTAATAAAAGGATGGACGGTGATGCAACATGAAACAAATCGTACCCAACATGGGCCCCACTCCTGCACGTTGCGGGAAAACAGCTAACCCTTAACCCCCGCTCTGAGGAGGGGGAACGAAGACTCCACGTTCTGACAGATCAAGAAACCGAGGTGCATTGGGGAAGCAGAAGCAGTGGAGGAGGGCTCCCCGCAC
Source organism: Panthera tigris (assembly GCF_018350195.1). Classification (NCBI taxonomy): domain Eukaryota; kingdom Metazoa; phylum Chordata; class Mammalia; order Carnivora; family Felidae; genus Panthera; species Panthera tigris. The sequence goes on along the minus strand of NC_056673.1, from coordinate 7,890,844 downwards.
TGGACCGTCTGAGGGCCAAGACGTGACAGGTCATTTTTGCCCCCTTTATGCAATTCCCATAAGCAGTCACCTAACAAGCGGGCGTTTTGAAAATGAATACACCATCTCAATTGTCAAGAGGCCCATTAACACATTACACATGCACACGGACTGTGAGAAAACACACACACACACACACACACACACACACACACACACACACACACACACACACCAGCAAAGGGCAGCAGGACTGGCACTGGCACACCAAAACTCTAATAAGGACAAGAAGAACCAACTGTGAAGGGTCCTATGGAAACGTTATCGTGACCTCTTGATTCTGTGTTGATGGAAATCAGGAAGAACCCCAAACGGTTCTCGGGAGCTTCTTGCGGAATAGTCTTAGGATACGGTGCTAATTCGCGGCAACTCTCCCCCTCGCTTCTCTACCCTGGGTGAAATGGCAATGGAGTCTAACGAACTCTAAATACAAATCCCTCCAAAGTGGCTGTTCACCATCCACAAACTCTGTGCCAAGTCAGAGATGGAGCGATTCTTTCTATCGCCAGAAAGGAGCCGTGGGAGTCTAACAGGCTGGTCGCCCTGCACCATTTGATGCAACAGCTGACCTATTTATAGCCGGACCGGGCAGAAAACGAGAGTCAGGTACCTGATTTATTCTTCAGAGACCCACTGTCACAGCGGCAGGGGCGAGCGAGAAATGTGACACTAACCACCATGCAATCAACTGAAACTGCTGTAAACATTTTATCTGCTCTTAAGTAACAAAAGGCAAGCTTAGTTTCACAGCTGGGTACTGCTAATACGGAGCACTGGAGAGAAGGGAAAAAGTACTTGATATCGAGAGCAAACGTGTCTGCGTCTGAACATCATATGGTTTGACTTAAAACGGACTGATTAAAGATATTTAAACGACTCTTGAACATAAATTGCACGCACCTGTTGTTCTCATAGTGGCTGCCTTCCACACCCCTGCGAGCATGTGAATGCTTCCTTCTCCACAGACAGAAAGCCCTGCCTCACGGTGGCCTCCCCCCGCGGCAGGGGGGGGGGGGACTTATTAATAGTTTCTTTGGGGTCCGTTATTTACACGAAGATGTAATACCAAATAGACCACAGAAATAACATTTCCATTCTCTATTTATGCCTTCCATTGTAAGCTGCCTTCCTAATTTTATGATTTGTAGAATTTTTTTTTTAATCAGACAAATTAGTTTCATGTGTCTCCATCACGCTCGAGGCTACTTTTATCCACAGTGGGGGAAAAAAATCTTGCATTCTTAACAAAAGTTTTCATTTTCACAGCTCATGCATCAATCACACTGCCCACGTGAGTCCATTCTATTCATATAATCTTTAAGAGCATTATTGAGTTAATGCTGCTGAGAAGAGATTTAAGATTCGGAGATCCAGATTCATTAGGGCAGACTGGGAATCCTCGACTGAAAGAAAAATTCTGCAGCCATCACTTCCCCAGCTCACAAGTAGACAAGACGAGGCATTCGAACTCGGGGCCTCGGTTTCCCAATGTCCTCGGCTGGTGACCCCACCTGCCTCCAAGAACTGTGGGGAAGATCAGAGACCTGCTGCAGGAAACAGCTCTGCAAACTGCAAAGCGCCCTAGAAACAGAGGGTCTGACAGTGTCCTCCTCACTCCTCCCCCTCCTCCTCCTCCTCCTCCTCCTCCTCCTCCTCTCACTCCTACTCACTCCTCCACATCCTGGGGTCGTTTGCTGCTACTGCTGCATGGGCCTGGCGTCTGCTCTGAAGTCCTTCTCGAACCAGGAGGACTCCACGTGGTGGCCACTCCCCCAAGACAAGCATTGGGAACGTCAGCTTGGTTTCTCTGGGCACAGGCAAAATGTCACCGGTGTCCGACAGATGCACGATCAGGCAAGAGGTTAATTTAACGTGGTTTCCTGAAACAACGGTGTTCCGGCCACTGGATCAGGCCAGTAGCAACACCCAGTGCCGTGGCTTTTGTGACGACGAAGAAACAGTGTGGTGTATCTTGTGACAAGTCTGAGAGGCCACAGCACCACATGCCGATGGGCGGGCCTTCTGTCATTTGGCCAAGGACATTCTTCTTCCTCAGAGAGTCTCGACGACAGTCACTGCCACCAACCAAGACGCCAGTCAGCACTGCACCCAGAACAATCTCGGACGAGAGTGAGGGGCCAGAACAGAGGGAGGCAGGGCAAGCCCTAAAGCATGAGGCAGAAAACCCCACAGGAGCAGGCGGGAGCCACAAATCGGCTGATGGCGGAAGGCAGGTAAGAATCCGGATAGATGCACTTGCCGAGGGCGTTCGGTCCCACACGGTTAGACGGCAGGTGGGTAAGTCCGAGTCAAGACAGAGAGAGCGCCAAGAGCCAGAAAAAATTGCCCTGACTTCTAACTCTGCCATTCGGCCAAATAACCTCAGGCAAAGCACTGAACGTCTCTGGGCATCCACCTTCTCCGCTGGGCTGTCAGGTGGTGGAAACAACACCTCCCCCACGGGGTTGCTCTGAAGATCAAATCAGATGGTGTCTGTAAAGCGCCTGGTGACCTAAAGTGATGCTCTCTGTTACCATCACCATGATCGACACTGGGATCAGGCTCACGTGCAGACTCACAGAGGAAGCAGCGAGTCCCCCAAGGCACAAACCTGGAGGGCTTACCTGCTGCAAACAGAGCCCAATGGGAAGTTCAAAGTCTATAACCCCCTTGACGAGGAGCCAGAAGATGCGAGAAACTGGGAGTGGAGGGAACACCTGGCCGGTGGTGTGCAGATGCAGAATTGTAATGACTTCTTGCCCAAGGCATAACAGTGTTTTGTTTGTTTTTTAGAGAGAGAGAGAGAGAGAGAGAGAGCAAGAGCACGCCTGAGCTGTGAGCGCAGGCGAGCATGTGGGAGGGGCAGACAGAGAAGGAGACACAGAATCTGAAGCGGGCTCCAGGCTCTGAGCTGTCAGCACCGAGTCCCATGTGGGGCTCCAACTCACGAGCTGTGAGATCATGACCTGAGCCGAAGTCAGATGCTTAACCAACTGAGCCACCCAGGCGCCCCAGGCCTACCAGTGTGAATACTGTTCTAGCAGAGGCAGGAACCCACCCGACAGAAATCAGTCTGGGAACAGATCAGAGAGAGAAGGTGGAAGGGGGTTATTGGGAACATAAGTGACTGAGGAGAGTCACGCATGGACTGGAAAAGGAGCAGCCCTCCTTCTGTATTTACAACCCTGAGTTAACAGTGAGATTGCCACTCAGGTGAGATCAGGCTGCACAAAGTTCAAGGACAGACACAAAGACACAAACAAGCTTCCTCTTGTGAGAGGCAGACCTCTGACCAACTCACCCCATCCTCCCTTCATCGGATCAGACAATTGTCAATAGAAAATGTCTACAGAGAGAAAAATCACCCAAAAGGAAGGACAGCAACAGGTTAGGTTTTGTTTTTTTTTTAATTTTTAGATGTTTGATTTTTGAGAGAGAGAGCGAGAGAGCGTGTGCAAGTGGCGGGGGGGGGGGGGGAGGGCAGAGGGAAAGGGAGACACAGAATTTCAAGCAGGCTCCAGGCTCTGAGCTGTCAGCACAGAGCCTGATGTGGGGCTCAAACCCACGAGCCGGGAGATCACGACCTGAGCCACTGTCAGATGCTTAACCGACTGAGCCACCCAGGCGACCCAGCAACAGGTTAGGTTTATTCTCCACTGATATGGCCCACTGCCATTGGCTCAGCAACTAAAGGTTCTTAGTCCCACAAGTATCATACCAGGACTTCAAATAAGAGTAAGAATTTATAAGAAATGATAATTAGTCATTAGCCAAATTTGTTTCACTTGTTTTTTTTAACGTATTTATTTGAGAGAGAGACAGAGACAGAATGAGCAGGGGAGGAGCAGTGAGAGAGAGAGAGAGAGAGACACAATCCCAAGTAGGCTCTGCACTGACAGTGGGCCCCGACCTGGGTCTTGAACCCACAAACCATGAGATGGTTTGAGCTGAAACTAAGAGTCAGATGCTCAATCGACTGAGCCACCCAGGCATCCCGTATTTCACTTGCCTTATAATAAAATTTTAACACTTTTGAAATTTCCACGCAGCAAAAGTTAGGAAATTAATTAATTAATTACTGGAATGAGCAAGAACTAAAAAACTTAAGTAGAAAGTTGGGCATTTCTAAAAGGAAAAAAATTTTTTTTCCAATTTCGTGAAAAAGCACCGCTAATCACTTACTTACAAGTCCACAAAAAATACTTTCTCTCACCAGTCTTATTTGCAACTTCTCTTGATTTTCACTACTTAAAAAAAAATTTAGCCAAAGAAGCTATGACAAACTCTGAAAAAGGTAGGCTGGCATGGATTTGTAAAGATCACAGATTGCAAATGTGTATTTCGGTCTAACTGGTCCACAGTGACCTCTCTCCACTTCCGTGGGTTGATGATGACTGCTAGAGTCCTTTGAAGGGTTTTGCAGCCTGATCTGTTCTAAGAGGGAAGGGGTCACAAAACGGAGGCTGGCGCCCAAGCTAACAGGTGCATTTGCATGATAATGGAGTCAAAGCTTCCTTTAAGAAGGAAGGGCCCCTCCCCTTCTTTCCCCCTCAAATTCAGTTCCTCGTATTATCACCATCTTTTCTGAGTTCATGTTGCCTACACTTGTGGAGGCTGTGGTGATCACACTCTAACTGGTCAACATGGCTCCAGGCTTTTGCTGTGTAAACGGCTCGCTATTTCCTACCGAATTAAAAAAAAATTTTTAACCCTTATTTAGTTTTGAGAGACAGAGAAGAAATCATGAGACAAATCTGAGCTGTCAGCACAGAGCCTGCAGACTCGGGGCTTGATCCCAAGAACCGTGAGATCATGAGCTGAGCCGGAGTCAGATGCTTAACCGACTGAGCCAGACAGGTGGCCCCTCTACTGAATTAAATCTGAACTCTTAAGCAGGCAAATTTTGACCCTCAGCAACATGGCTCCAGTCGTATGGCCAATGACTTCCTTTCTGCAATCTGACATTCTAGGTCCTTCCATACCATACACATGCATCGCTGCGTGTGTGCCTTCCAGCTCCCCTGTTTTGGCTCAGGCTATTTCTTCTGACTGGAACCACCCTCTCATCTTCAAACTAGACGCACCCTCTCCTCTGGAAGCCTTGCCCAATTCGATCCACCATACAAGTCGGAGATCACCTTTCTTTTAGGATAGTCTGTATCGCTTTGTTTGATTTATTTCCTATGCTCAACTGCAGTTACCTGTGTATATAGCTCACACCCCACTGGGTTGTAAGAGTAGAAATAATGTTCTCTTTACCTGTCTCCAATGACAGCACACGATACAGGAAGATACTACCATTTCTGTCTCCCTTTTAGAGATGAAGAACTCAAAACACAGAAAGGTTAACTAATCTGCCCCATGTCACACACCTATTAACAGCCACCACTCGTACCTGTGTTCTTAACCATCGTGCCACTTAGCGTCTCTATCAGGACGCAGAGACTGCTGGAACTCGTGATTATTTTCACTTTCATGTTGATTACTGGGCTGCTTAAAGCTTCAGTGGCTAACCTGTAACCACTACAGCAATGATGCAGGGTATTAAGATATGCATCCCTAACCATTAACCTTGCTTCTGGCTTAAGTTTTGCAAGTGATTTTTTTTTTTTCCCTTGTCACAGTTCTTAGAAAGTACCTGGGAGTAAATAGATAATTTTTTTTTTTAATGGACGTTTACTTCCTATTCACACTAGAATTCATATCATAAGGCACGAAATCAAAGGTGAGGTGAGATACAAGTTGGCTGAGGCAGACAAAAAATAAAAAGAGAGCTGGAAGATACGAACAAACCATGTTAAAACTGTAATTGCAGAATTGAAATCGGCACTGAGAGGGCAAAATCCACCACGAAGGAAATTCAGCCGGTCACGGGCAGAGCGAGTGTGACACATTTGGCAGATTGCAGAAAGACAGACAGATGAAACTGTCCAGAGAAGACATTACTGGTATGGAAGACGGACAGTGGAAAAGGAAACATAACCAATGTCTGAATGGGAAGGGAAGATGGCGTGTTAGAGATCTAGGTTCATCGTAACTTCTGTATTCTTAGGATCTAAGCTTTAAAGCTACAGAGCCATCCAGCTGGAGAGACTCAGCCTGGACAAGCCTGGGGATGCTATATTCCACAGGGCGTGATTTTCACTCACCATTGTCGTGTGATGTGTCCCACCCTCTCCCCCTCTGTGTCACCTTTTTAAAATTTAATTATTATTATAATTTTTGCTGCACACATCTGCCTTTATTGTGAACAGCAGGTGGGACAGTCCCAGCACTAGTAAAAAAATAATAATAATAATTTACAAAAGCAGGAATTCGGGGATGCCACCTGGTTGGTACCCTTGGGAGGGCCTGCGGGGGCCTGGGCACCTGCTATTCATTCACCTAGAAGGCTCTTCCTCCCGTTTGCCCAGTAAACTCACCTCACCTGTAGGAGCACAGCTCTGGCATCCTTTCTGTCCCTTTTACAAATTCAAATAGTACCAGGTACTTCTCGTTTACAGCCCTCACTAGAGCGTCTTATAATCTTCAGACAAAGCCTACAATTAAGTAATTTCTGTCTGCCACCTACTCCCCACGGGGCATTAGGCCCACCGAGAGGAAGGATCACCGCTGTGAACCCCATTGCCTAGTGACTGGCGTGCATAACAGACGCTCAGCTGAAGACAAAAACAGTTGAACACGAGTGGGATACGTGAGCCAGTTGCCTCCAAAAAGGCAAAAATTACAGACTTCTACAGAACCAGAGGCAGTGGGGCCAGGAGACAAATCACTCCAGGGCAGAGGCACAGTGCGTAAGGAACATCAGAGTTAGGCGGGAGAAGTGGGTCTGTGTCAGAGTCTGCACGAGGGCCAAGGCCACGGCCGAACACGCCTCTCTGACTTCAAGGGTGAACACACGGGAGAATCAAGACGGTGGGGGTGTCAGAGGTCCCAACAGAGAAAGTGGCAAACGGTACCGAGAAGCAGCAGAATGCGTGAGTTTGAAAACAATCTTGCTGGGGAAAAAGAAAAGTAAATTCTGGAGAGCACTGGCTTTTTACTCCCAATTCCACAAAAGAAGAGCTAAGGGAAGATATGACCATATGTTTGTTGGGGGCGGGGGGAGGAAGCTTCCTGAGCGCAGACATGCAGAAAAAGAAAACGGCTGACAAATGAAATGATTTTAAAGAAACTAAAAATTTAAGAGCTCAGAAAACTTAGGAATGCACACTTCAAAAACAAGGACAGGCTCTAAGTTTTAGCAACTGCATTTTACTAAAATACACAGTGTGAGCAAACAGGGCAGATTTAGCATATTTCTCTCATTCTTCTATGTTTCTCCCTGACGTTTTAACATTCCTGAATTCATCTTCAGACTGATTAGTGGCTCTGACGTTGTCTCGTGTTCTACGAGCACCTTCCTGTCCCCAAGTGTTAGCGAACGATCTCAAAATCTCAGAAATGCTTTTAGGTAACAAGACTAAACAGCGCAAAGATGTCTCCCTTCCTCAAATAATTTATAGGTACGATGGAGTTCTAATTACAGTCACATTTTTTTTTTTAAGGACTTCAAAACAATGATTCATCTGAAACAATAAACTGATGAGAAGCACCACAAAAGTCCTGAAAAAGAGGCACACCGTGGCAAGCCTTGCTTTCTCGGATATTAAAGTATGTTACAGCTGCACTACTTAAGAGGGTGTGGTTCTAGAAACAGAAGAGGTTAGTGAAACAGAAATCGATCTGGAGTATAAGAGTGGCATTTAAAAATAATCCTGGGGGGGCGCCTGGGTGGCTCAGTCGGTTGAGCATCAGACTTCGAATCAGGTCGTGATCTCGCGGTTTGTGGGTTCGAGCCCCGCGTCGGGCTCTGTGCTGACAGCTCGGAGCCTGCTTCGGATTCTGTGTCTCCCTCTCTCTCTGTTCCTCCCCCGCTCATGCTCTGTCTCTCTCTCTTCTTCAAAAATAAATAAAAACATTAAAAAAATAAATTAAAAAAAAAATCCTAGGAGGATATGCTGACAATTTAAAACCAAAGCATCTAAATCACCACCCGCAGCCTAATTTGGAAAAGAATCTACATGCTGATATAAGGTCTTTGCAATTATTGTCAAGGAAAAAGCCATTATAAAATGACATATTGGAATATTTACGAATGTAAGGCTTGGGGCGCCTGGGTGGCTCAGTCGGTTAAGTGTCCGACTTCAGCTCAGGTCACGATCTCGCAGTCCGCGAGTTCGAGCCCCGCATCGGGCTCTGGGCTGATGGCTCAGAGCCTGGAGCCTGCTTCGGATTCTGTGCCTCCCTCTCTCTCTGCCCCTCCCCCTGTTCATGCTCTGTCTCTCTCTGTCTCAAAAATAAATAAACGTTAGGGGCGCCTGGGTGGCTCAGTCAGTTAAGCGTCCGACTTCGGCTCAGGTCACGATCTCACTGTTCGTGAGTTCAAGCCCCGCGTCGGGCTCTGTGCTGACTGCTCAGAGCCTGGAGCCTGTTTCAGATTCTGTGTCTCCCTCTCTCTCTGACCCTCCCCCGTTCATGCTCTGTCTCTCCCTGTCTCATAAATAAAACGTTAAAAAAATTTAAAAAAAAAAAAAAAAAAAAAAAAAAAAAAATAAATAAATAAACGTTAAAAAAAAACAATTAAAAAAAACACAAAAAAAAACAAATGTAAGGCTTTAATATACAGGCTTGAACAACACAGTGGGCAGGGGCGCTAAACCCCAGCACGGCCCAAAATCCACCTTCAACCTCTGACTTCCCAGAAGCTTAGCTACTGATAGCCTGCCTGTTGTTGACCAGAAGCCTTCCCCATAACACAAATAGTCCATTAACATGTATTTTATATGTTATGGGTATTATGGACTATATTCTCATAATAAAGTCAGAGGAAAGAAAACGTTACTAAGAAAATCAGAAGGCAGAGGAAATACATTTCTAGTACTGTATGATATTTATTGAAAAAAACCCCACGTGTAAGCGGACCCACACAGTTCAAACTCGTGTTCTTCAAGGGTCAACTGTATTCCAAAACAACATAAACAAAATCACGGTGCAATGCCAAGGACAGGCTAGGAAAAATATTTGCAACAAATTATATTAAACACCTCAAAAGCTCTTACATATCATTTTAAAAGAAAATATCTTCATGCTAACATGGACAAAAGATGGAACAATCATGGCAATTAAATAAGAAAATACAAATGACTAATAAATGCTTATGATTCGCGCATTATGAACACAAGACTGGTGGTGGGGACTGAGAGAACACTGGGGTCCAAGAAAGACTCCAAAGTCTCTAACCTGGGGAACCATCACATAGGATCGATTAACCGTGGTTCAGACAGTCAAGCAGAGCAGGTTTGAGGTAAAAGATCAGAAGTTCAGTTTTAGAAGTTACGTTTCTGTTACCTTGCAGAAATCCAAGTGGAGCGACAGATCGGGGAGGCAGGATATAGGAAGAGTCTGGGTTTCTCTAGCTCCCGTCCAAGTGTTTTGTCTGGTAAGGAAGTTTCTGATGAGGAAATGCATCTCTGGAAGATGCCCTCCCTGATAGCTCTTTTTGTAATAACAGAGAACACATCACTCCCTACGATAACCTCCAAATCACTTTGGAATACCAATTAGTGAAAAAAGTTTTTAAAAACCTTCAAGTGATAAAGGAGATACAATTTATACACAGTTTCATTTAGGATCGTGTACAACAATACTTTGCTGTCACAGATAACTTCTACGCCCTCCTTCACTGTGGGTTGAATTTATCTGCTCCCCTCGCACTACTCAATTTCAATTTAACTTGTTTTATTACAATCTCAATGTAATCCTTTCAAAAATGATGAATAAGTTTCTGGGGAAATTTGTACAAATAATAGGATTATCTTTCTCCTCACCACAATTATAAAATGTAATTTCGTTTTTAAATGATAGGTTCTTCACATGAAGCTGGAATGGGGAACAAAGTAACAATGTTTTTTAGGCTCCTTTAACCACACTGAACTTGGGTTCTCATCCGCCGACTCATGTTCTCATTAATTTATTTGGCAGCCATTCACTAAGAGCCAGGGATTAAAATAAATAAAATATGGCCTTTTAGCCAAAGAGGGGCTCACAGGCCAGTTGAGCATTCAGATATGTAAAAACATAACATGCTATTTAATAAATGGTCCAACAGAGAAATATACAAGGAGTTATGAGATCAGAGAAGAATGTGTCAAAATCCAAAAAAGGTTAAGCTCGTCTAACACACAAGTTTAAGGAAAACAAGTCCTGAACAAATATTGGTGTAAGTGACCTTACTGCAGAAGGTCAAATATAACCAATATGGGAATGTTTTTGTGCTACCACTTACTGACCTAATAACCATACTTAAGAATATCCATTGTTGGGGTTTCCTATCTAACAACTAAGAATTATTTTTTTTTAATTTTGTTTTTAATGTTTTATTTATTTTTGAGACAGACAGCGAGTGAGCAGGGGAGGGCAGAGAGAGAGGGAGACACAGAATCCGAAGCAGGCTCCAGGTTCCGAGCTGTCAGCACAGAGCCCGACGAGGGGCCCAAACTCACAAACCGTGAGATCATGACCTGAGCCGAAGTCGGACGCTTAACCGACTGAGCCACCCAGGCGCCCCTAACAACTGAGAATTACATACGACTATAGTTCTTTAGCCCAATGACTGAGTTCCACAGTATTCCTCAAACACGCAAGAACTGGTCCTCCATTAAGCTAATTAAACACGGAGGCCATTACACTGAGGTGGTCCCAATATCTTAGCAGCTAGGACATAAGTAAACCAAATCCTAAACCTATAATGAATGCCTCAGGGTTAAGACATGAAAACCCAAGGACAACCAATCACAAACATGGCGACCCTTGAGCTATGGCCAATCAAATACTTCCCCTGCTTTGTTTCCTTCCTCATCTTCTCAGCACTCCCGATTTGGTGCTGCCCAATTCAAATGTAGTTTTGCTCCGATACAGTCTAAAAGACTTTTAAGACGCCTCAGCTTATCTTTTCACACCTCTTTTATGGAAGAGTACAATGTCAACGTCCCCCGGCTGGCAACGTGAGATACCTTGTGGCGAAACATCCAGAAGTATTTCTTTGATCAATGAATTATTAAAAATGAATGCTGAAATCTTTACTATTACACTACCTTATACAGACATTTACAAAGCAAATTAAGAATTCTACGGTCAATTACTATTTAGATTTCAGCCGGATGGAAGTGATAAAAGTAAGGATGAAAGCAAGTAGGACAATGAAAACAAGGGTGACAGGTTTACATTGATTTGATGTTCTCTTCTTGCAAAAAGAGCAGTGAAATTAATTGGCTGTCTAATTCAAGTGATTTTTTTTGTTGTTGTTAAAGTTCACGTGAATTTTTTAAAAACGATGCTTGGAAAAGAATAAAAATACTTAGAATATTGTACTTAATGTGTGTGTGTAGACATTCGTGGCGGGGGTGGGGGAGGGGAAGGAGGCTAATGAGGGAAAGGAGGATTAAGCAATGTGCGTAACTGTTGAAATACTTAAGCCAAGAAATGTACTAATATGGAATGGCACCGAATGTAAATGAACTTTAGAATCTGGTCTCTTAATTTGACAGCTGTTTGACAACTGCAAAACGGAAAGCTGACCTCAGACAACTGCAAATAAATGAGAGACGATTAAGCCAAAGAATTTCGCATGGAATGATACGATATACATCGTAGTAACTCCTCACAGGGGAATAGATAAACGCAGGCTGGAATTTTTATTGTCTTTGAAGGTACTGATATTCAATGGACTTAAGTTTCACAAAGAGCTGTGAGTTACTCTATTATAATTAATGGCACTTTTCTGAAACATAACGCCATCGGTGGAGAAATGATTGTAAACACATTGGAAATTTCCAGGTGTTTCTTGAAGCAATTTTTATTTGACCTTCCTTGACTTTACCTTTTGGATGCTAAAGCAGTACCATACTCCCACCCCCTTTTTTAATTTAAAAATAATGAATTCTTCTACGGTATAGCTGGAGAAGCCACACACGTCCGAGAAAGCCAGCAGCTTAATCCACAAAGTACAATTCAGCATCCGCGGCTTGATTCTAAGTGAACTGATGAGATCGTCTGTGCTTCACGCTTCTTGGCACGGTGAAAATAAGGACAGAAAACTACATTTCACTATTTAGTCATTAAGAATTCTACTTTCAGGGGCGCCCGGGTGGCTCAGTCAGTTAAGCGTATGACTTTAGCTCAGGTCATGATCTCGTGGTTCGCGGGTTCAGGCCCTGCGTCGGGCTCTGTGCTAACAGCTCAGAGCCTGGAGCCCGCTTTGGATTCTGTCTCCCTGGCTCTCTGCCCCTCCCCCACTTTCTCTCTCCCTCTCTCTCTGTCGAAAATAAACATTAAAAAAAAAAACAATTTTATTTTCAGAAGGAAGATCTTTTTTTTTTTTTTTCCAGATGTTGGTCAATGATGATATATAAATTATATATCCCATTTCAGGGGCGCCTGGGTGGCTCTGTCAGTTAAGCGTCCGACTTCGGCTCAGGTCACGATCTCGCGGTCAGTGAGTTCGAGCCCCGCGTCGGGCTCTGGGCTGATGGCTCAGAGCCTGGAGCCTGCTTCTGATTCTGCCCCTCCCCCGTTCATGCTCTGTCTCTCTCTGTCTCAAAAATAAATAAACGTTAAAAAAAAATAAAAAAAAATAAATTATATATCCCATTTCAAAGGCTAGAACCAGTGTAGGGTGGGGAGGGGTGGTCCTCAAGGCAAATTCCACCCACTGGCAGATTTCATTTGGTTTGCACGGGATTTCAGAAAGACTGACCCAACAACAACGAATTGAGCCTACACTTAAAACTCAGGAAATTTCACATGAAAATCCAAGTGTCTAGCCCGTAATGAAAAACCGGAGGTTCTGGCAACACGGGGCCTGATTTTATCTAGGCCACTCATAGCAGCTGCTCCCCTGGGTCAGGACACTCACTCCCCAATTCATCAAGGCCACCACACAGCCCTAAAACAGCAAGGAAAACATGTAAGGAAGGGACCCTAGAGCATCTGTCTCTGGAAATGGAAAAAGTCACTGTGGGTAACTAAGACGCCTTCCTTGTGACCAGGGAATAGCTTTTTAAAAAAATCTCATTTCTAAGGCTTCCAGCAAGGCTGTTTCCTACGAGCACAATTACAGTCCTGGAAACGAAGCAGCCTGAGGGGGGTGTGGGTGGGGGAGAGGCCTGGCTGGGTCTGGCCCCAGGGAACTTCCTCCCCAGCCCAGAAAGCACGGAGCGAGCACAGAGGGCCACACTGGTCTCCCTCCAGGCGTCAATCCACCCACCTCTTCCTCTCGGAGAGGCGGCCCCTCGTGTGCCAGAAGCCTTCCCACTCGCCGAGGCTGCAATGCCACCTCTATCTGCGTGTTGGACGGACGCCTGGTTCTCCCGCCAAACGATAAGCAACACTCAGTACTCACTTCCTCATTCATCCATGCACTGAGCTCCTACTGTGCGTCGGGCGATTTTCCAGGCACTGGGGGAAGAACAACGAATGAGACCAGGTCTCTGTTCTCATGGTGCTGCCGTTCTAGTGAGGGAAACAGACAACAGACGGTAGGAATAGGCCAGAGGAGAGGGCCGGGGGTGCAGAGCGTGTCAGTGTGCCCACCTCTGAAAGGAGGGGAGGAGAGAGAGAAAGAGAGAGAGTGAAAGAGAGAGAGAGACAGACAGACAGACAGACAGAATCTGAAACAGGCTCCAGGCCCTGAGCTGTCAGCACAGAGCCCGACGCGGGGCTCAAACCCACAAACTGTGAGCCCAAGTCAGATGCTTAGCCAACTGAGCCACCCAGGTGCCCGAAGCCTCTGCCCTTTATGAATGAGCAGGCAGAGGGCACAGGGCATGGCAAGACTGTGGGGCAGGAGAGTTCTCGACGGGCTGGGGAATGGGAAGGAAACAAGCCCAGCTTGTGTGCAGAGAGCGAGTGAGCCAGAGGGAGAAGAGCAGTGGCCGAGACCAGATCTCCCAGGAGCAAGGGCGCAGGTTTTATTCCAGGCTGATCCATTCGCACTCTGGTGCCGCAGCATTCATTCCAGTATCCCAATATCCAGATATCTGTATTCTCCCATCACAAGAAACACCAAAAACGTCAACACCATTGCCGCTCCCTGGGTCCCCACCTCTCTACTGCCCTCAAGTCTGCATTGCCCCCCCCCCCCCAAAAGCCCCGCACTCATTCATTCTCCTCGGTCAGCCAACCAGCAGCTTTACGGGGCCAGACCTCAATGATCTTGCTACTATCTCCAGCCCATGCCCAAATCCCCTGGGACCCCCAGATGGCTCTATTCAGCTCCCCTGGAATATACCAAAAGCACTGCAAGCCCACAACCCACCCAAATCCAAGCTGAATTATCTCCTTGCCAAGACACTCCTTCTTCCAGATTCCCCACCTCATGATGGCAGGCCACCATGTCAGAAATCGACAAGGTATTTTAGACTCCTGTCTTTTCCTCACGAGGCCATCCGAGTAAGGACCGGCCTGGGCCCTTTCCACTCTGCATCCTTCCTGAGGATGCCCCTCTGGCTCTCATGATCTTAACTACGCTTTGTTATCTGAATCGGTCTGTCCCTAAGCTTTGGTTCACAGAATGGCTAAGTCAACTTTTATAGAAAGCCACCTCCCCACCTCCCTTCTTCATTCAGTAAATGTTTATTAATAAATAGTGGTGATAATTAACATTAATCGCATGCCCACCAAGTACCCAGGCCCTTCTCTAAGAACTAAATACATCATTTCATTTTCTCAATAACTTCCTCTGTCAGGACAGAGTAAGTCCACTGCCCAAAGTCACAGGGCTAATAAGTGGCAGAGATGGAACCTGTACCCAGGCCGTCTGACCACTGAGCCTGTCCTCGACCATCGGTCCCTACTGGCCTCTGAGCAGCTCTCTTGTGCCAGGCCCTGATTTGTCGATAAACAAACGGGGTCCCTGCCCTCGCTGAACTTACACAATCACCGGAACGTCCACTTAAAATCCTGCAAGGCCCTGTGAAGGAAAGCTGCGTGGTGTGGCCTACGAGGAGGAGCTGACCGGGTCGGGGGTTCAGGAATTCTGACCTGATATGGCTGCCAATGTCTGGTTTTACTTTCCACATAGTACTGTCCCTGCCTGATCCTTTCTCATTAATATACTCACTGCCCATCTCTTGTTGTTCTACATAAAACACAACAAGAGAAGTGACCTACCTGCATGCCCAGCACAGTGCCTGGCACATACCAGGTGCTCAGGAAATGTTTCTTGACTGCATGACATTTTAGCTGAGATCCAGCTGAGATCCTGTGATCTAAGGCGTGGGCAGTGGAAAGAGACGCTGGAGAAGAAAACGGGCCGTGCAGGGTGTGTAGGTCAAAGTTAGGATTTTCTTCTCTATCCTTAGAGTAACAGAAAGCCATTAGTTGTATAGGGCCTTATTAACACCTACCAGTGGTTGCCCAATCCCTACAGAGGAAGTCTGGATACTTAGCAAGACAGGCAAGGCCCAGCCAACTTCTTGAACCAAATCTCATAGAATCCTCCCCACCCTGGGCCTTATGCGTCTGTTGCACGGTAAGGTGTGCAGGTGTCCAAATGGTCTCCTATGCAGAAAATTTCCCACCTCTTGTGTCTTTACTCATGATGTTCTGTCGGCCTGGAAAGTTCCTCTCATACACGTCTACCTGGTAAACACCCACCAGAACTTCTGAGACTCCGGTCGCTTCTGGGTGAAGCCTTCCTGACCTCCACAGGTAGAAATGGCCCCTCCCCACGCCTTTTTACTGAAGGCACTGCCTATTTCTATCGCAATACCGACATATTTAATTGCTTTATTGTACTTAACCTAGGTCTGTCTTCTTCCGCCAGACCGGCAGCCGCTTCAGAGCAGGGATAACACTTTTTATCACCAGTAAAAGTAATCAATAAATACGTGAGGATCCTTTCTGAAAATAACTTTCAAGAAAAGCCCACCATGTAGCATTAGCACTTTCTGCTACTTTTAATGGTATCATGCTTTCTGGTCCCAGCCGAATCGAAATTTCCTTCCAACAGGCAGGTCAATGTTGAGGGGATTTCAGCGGCCTCCCTGACTCAATAATTTTAACCTGAACTGCACAGAATAAACAAAATTCTGTGCAAGCGAGAACTCGTCCAGTCACGTTTTCCCGTCTGTCAAAGGCAGTAAAGAAAGCAAAATCCTAAAGCCTGAATGTTCACCGAGTATTTGTGAAAGGGTCATTTTTTTTTTTTTTTTTAAATTTATTTTGGAGACAGGGAGAGACAGAGCATGAACAGGGGAGGGTCAGGGAGAGGGAGACACAGAATCTGAAACAGGCTCCAGGCTCCGAGCTGTCAGCACAGAGCCCGACGTGGGGCTCGAACTCACGGACCGCAAGATCATGACCTGAGCCAAGTCGAACGCTTAACCGACTGAGCCACTCAGGCGCCCCGAAAGGGTCATTTTTTAATAGAACCTCACTTCACTTACGCCCGAGGTATCTGGGATGGCTGACTACCTATCTGTTGAAAAGCTTACGAACCGTCACTCTTCTTGTGAAAAAACACGTCCGACTTGGAATCAGGGGCTACCTAGTTGTCCAAGGGTAACCGCGCGCCTACTTAAATGAAGCTATTTATTTACTCAGCCACTCACTCAAGAGTCAGTGAGAATCACGGAGGGGATCCAGGCTCAGGATACACCGTCCTTTACTTATACCCCAGTTTTCAGATCCCTGAATATTTTTATAAGAACTAAGAATCTGGTCTTAAGATAGTTTTATATTTAATCCCCATGATGTTAAATTGGGAGAGGACAGCCGTAACTTTAGGGGACGGATCTTCATGCACGTAGCTTCAGTGAGCTGTCTGTGGAGATTGCACATGGCCCTGGTCAATTCTCCTATAGTTCACCTAATGACAGCAGTATGAGCAAGGCATTCCCTAGATCATCAGGCATACTTTCGCTAAAAGCAATACCGGATTAATTCTACTCAGATACATTAGTGAAAAGGTTAGGATGTTATACTGGATTTTTATTTCAGTGGTAGTCTTCCTTCTTAGAAGCTGGCAGGTGAATCTCTTCTGGGGCCAAAGGAACTTCAGTTGGAATAAAAGCTAAACCTGCATTATTATCTTCGCATTTTAAGGTTACACTGTATAGTTTAAGGCCTAAGGACACTCTAGATTACAAGTATACATAAATCTTATTAACTACCAAATTTTCTCTTTTGTTTCATCCTATCTCTACATTCCATCATTCAGATCCTTTAGAATTTCTTTGTTCCCTCTGTGATCACTGCTTCCGGAAGAAATCTGGCATAGGATCTGAAGGAAATGCCAGAGCGAAATTTTCCTTAAGATTAATCACACAGGTAAGTAATTTCCTCTCCTTGCCAAATAATATTTTCTGAAACTTTTTAGAAAATCAGTAAGACAGAAGTGGGTGGTCATGAAAATGTGAATTTTAGGATTTACTTAATCACTTACACATAACTTTCAAAGGTCTAATCGCTTGCCCGAAGCAGTATGGGGCTCTGTTACTGGCTGGAAAGAGCAGGAATTCTCCAAAGCTGGTCTGGGTTAAGGAGCTTGAGTAGCAGTCTGCCCCACTGCCCATCCCAGAGACCCTGGTTCCTATTCCCGCTCTTTTCCAGCGTCTGGGGGCACAGCAGGGAATTCAGAATCATCAAATGACTCGAATTTTAAAGTATAAATATCAAGGCATCAAGATTTTTCATGTATTAAACCTTAAAAGCAGTTTGTTGCGAAGGCTAAAGGAGTGAGTATGAGATGAGGCAATGAACAGTCTCCCAGGGACTGGCCACACAGTCGGTTTCTAATACGTGTCATCAGCCCTCAGTCAGCCGGGAGTGCCCCTAACCAGAACAGAGGAGGGGAGCCTGCCGTTCCCAGCAGAAAATGGACAGGCTCATGGGATTCAGAAGAACAAACTATCAGGAAAGCCAAACATAACTGAAGACTTAAGAAGGAAGGAAGGAAGGAAGGAAGGAAGGAAGGAAGGAAGGAAGGAAGGACGGATGAAAGGGGGAGGGAAGGAGGGAGGAAGGAAGGGAGGGAGGGGGGAAGGAAGGGAGGAGAGAGAGAGGGAGGGAGGGAGGGAGGAAAGAAGGGAGGGAGGAGGGAAGGAGGGAGGAAGGAAGGGAGGGAGGAAGGAAGGGAGGGAGGAGGGAAGGAGGGAGGGAAGGAGGAAGACAGGGAGGAAGGAAGGGAGGATAGAAGGAAGGGAGGAGAGAGGGAGGGAGGGAGGGAGGAAGAAAGGAAGGAAGAAAGGAAGGAAGGAAGGAAGGAAGGAGGAAGGGAGGGAGGAAGGAAGGAAGGAAGGAAGAAAGGAAGGAAGGAAGGAGGGAGGGAAGGAGGGAGGGAGGGAGGGAGGGAGGGAGGGAGGAAGGAGGGAGGGAGGGAGGGAGGAAGGAAGGAGGGAGGGAGGGAGGGAGGGAGGAAGGAAGGAAGGAAGGAAGGAAGAAGGGAGGGAGGGAGGAAGGAAAGGAGGAAGAAGGGAGGGAGGGAGGAAGGAAAGGAGGAAGGAAGGAAGGAAGGAAGAAGGGAGGGAGGAAGGAATCACTTGGGAAGAAACTCGATTTGATTTCACCTTGGAACGACATGGAGACATCCAGGAAAGGGACAAACCTCTGAGTTCCCCCAAATCAGGTTTAATCACAATACGCTACCCACAGACACAAGCCAAGAATCGTTCCTCCAAAAATCCAAATTGGTATTATTTCCGTTACTTCCATTAAAGTCTCAGTTAAACATCTGTTTGTTCGATTTATGAATCTTTTTTTTTTTTTTTACCAGTATTTCTTAGATTTACCAGAACTGCCTAGACAATTCCATAATAACCTATGGAATGGTAGAGAGCCACTAATGTCTGCTGAACTAAGTGACCACACAATTCAAATATGAAGAACTCAAATACAGGTAAATACACACTTGAAATAAATGCACGTGCGCGTACACACACACACACGCACACACACACACTACAGTTTGCAAGTATAGCCCAAGTCTCTTAGTACACTGAGGAAAAGAAACACATTTTCCCGTCCCATTCTCTATATGGAGACCCTCACTGGAGACAGCCGACAGACAATCCGATTCTCAAAGTGTGGAGGATATGGGGCTGAAAACAGACCACACGTTAATATTATTAACAGTAACAACAGCTAGTGTTAATTGAGCACTTAGCTTTCAAAGGGCAAAGTGCTTTAGGTCCTGCGCTCTCATCAGAGATGGCCGTTACCATGCCCGTGCCAGCGACGACACCCTTCTCTGGTACTTAGTGGCAAGGATGTCAGCAGTTAGTTAGCTTGGTAGAAAGCAGACTCCTATTGACGGGAATGACCCTATTCCAAAGTGGTGGCTGGACCAGGACGTGTTGATTGAGAGGAAACAGCAGTGAACCTGGGGTCCACAGGGTCTGCTGGACCATTTTTCAGATGTGCGACCAGTGGCATTGCTAAGCTTCATTTTTCTCCTTCTACAACACGGGAAAACGTCATCTCACGGAGATGGTGTAAGAAGCAAAATAAATAAATTGAATGAATTAATTAAATAATGACCAGTTCGTGAGGCATGTGAATGACAAAATACTAGCTACGTACACGTGTTCAAGTTATCATCATCTCTGCATTTGCTGCAAAACTTCAGGTGGAGTGATTCTGGTTATGAATACCAATGCCAAACTCACTCTACTCAGATGGATTGTTCCAGAGAGGGGACTCAAATGTAATTTAGGAACTATTTGGGATTATATAAATTCAGGAAAAGAGACTCTGCATTTAAAATGTGTTTTCTTTTTCTGACATTGTTCCGTGATGCTCATCGTTTGCCTTATATAAAAAACATATTTAGCTGGAGACCCTTTCCCACATGCTATTCAAAGACTCCCGGCAAATCTGACCTAGTGCGGTAGCTAATCTGAATCATCTGAATAAGCCACAAGTATGGACTTCAGAGGCCACTGAATGAATGCGAGTTGCCCACCGGTTAAAACATCAAAGTCAAACAAATCACAATATTCAGAGGAGAAGTGTATTTCTCATATTGATTTTTCTTACACACATGATGTTCTATGAATCACATCCCTGGTGTTTGCTAACATCAGTCTTATTCTCCTAGAATACAACACCACGTTTAATAACCACTTTTGTTCAACGCGGCAGACGAAAGCCAATTCCTATCGCTCCAGGCAGACTGCATAGTCAAAACAAAAGAAACATCACAGAAAGGGAAAATGGAGAAAGACGCATTAGATATTAATCTCATATTCGCTGGGAAAACAGAAAAATCTTTATCTGTTTCTCCTTTCAGAGTTGAAAGGGCTGTGAGTTTTCTGCTGCCCTACCCACCCTGTAATTCCGAGCTTTTTATCCAAAGCTCTTCCTTTTTACCTTATTTCAGCCATGAAAAGTCTCTCGGGCACTGTCAGTATGAAACAAAATACACCTCTCTTCTTGACCTTGCTTCATTCACACCTCTTGATCTCTTTCATTTCCTTTCATAAAAATTCTTCAACATTCACAGATACCCTCAATCCTAAAGATAACATACCCTTATCAGCTTTCCTTTCTAATTATAACCTATCGCTCAGATCTGAAAGTCTACTTATGTTTTCTGCCTTTCTTGTAATTTTCTCCAAAATAAAGTCTCCGAGAACATCAGTGGTTCTTAGAGCTGAGTCTAGGTTATGAATTCATTTTGATCTTTCAAAACAGCCAATTTCTTTCTTTCTTTCTTTTTTTTTTTTTTTTTGGAAATCCTATGAACCCACACTTAAACAGATGAGCTAAAGTAAAATGCTCAGAACATTACTTGCATGTAGCAAGTGCGGAATAAGCATTAGCTGCGATTATTGTTATTATTAACCCTTCTTGCTACTTGCCCCTACTCCCCCCATAAATATTTCTTTATTCCCAACACGACTTCCTGAGGAATTTCGCCCTACCGGCCCGCTACATGCTCGTGGGAAGATATGCTAGATGTATGTAAGAAGGAGGTCATAACCGCTGGGTCTCAAGGACGTGAGAGTTCTCGAAGGAAGAGACACAGATGAATACCACAGGTGCCGTAACCACAGCTGGAAAGTGATACCTCGAGGGGCGCCTGGGTGGCTCGGTCAGTTGAGCGTCTGACGTCGGCTCAGGTCACGATGTCGTGGTTTATGAGTTCGAGCCCCGCGTCGGGCTCTGCGCCGTCAGCTCGGAGCCTGGAGCCTGCTTCCGATTCTGTGTCTCCCCTTCTCTCTGCCCCTCCCGTGCTCATGCTCTGTCTCTGTTTCTCAATAATTAATAAATGTTAAAAAAAAAAACTTACACAGAAAGTGATACCCTGGGGAAGAAGACACACTGAGTTTTCCCAGAGAGGAGAACTATGACCCATAGGTTCAAGTTATGGAAGGCAGACTTTGACTCAACATGAGGAAGACATTTCTCATCACTGGGCTGTTGACCTATGGAACTAGCTGCCTTGGAAACCGGCGACAAGCGTGGTGATCGGTATCTGCCGGGGGTACTGTAAAAATGAAGCCGGTCCAAGACAAAAGAAATCACCGACATATTGGAACAATTTGCTAACAGGGTCATAATGGAGGAGAAGGCTCTTTAAGCTGTCTTCTGCGCGTGCACGCAACACCACAATTCGGCCCGCCAGCAGATCGTACCCGTAACTACAGAAAGGATGGAGGTGAGGCAAGCCAGATGACCTGGGCTGCAGTGAGGAAACCCGTGCTTGTCCAATGAGTATGTGCGTGAACAGAAAAGCCAGAACCCGAGCCAGATCTTTTGGTACAAAGGCACTTCCACCACATCTCGTTTACGGTGAAAGACTGAAGGTGCAGGTGGACTGTGAATAGAGCCCCTAGAGTTTCCTGCCCAAACCGGGAACACTGGAGGGTGAGAAAGAGGCGTAACTGGTAACTACGGCGGGAACACAAACACAAACCAGGACGCGTGACCACCCCAGCTATCAGTGGGTGGTTACGCAGGAAGAAATGCGAGCCACGGAATGCCTGGGGCAGAAATTGGAGCCCCGATCTTGGGTAAAGATCTAAGAGCGAAATCAGGAATAGAACT
The DNA here is from genome assembly GCF_018350195.1 of Panthera tigris. NCBI lineage: Eukaryota > Metazoa > Chordata > Mammalia > Carnivora > Felidae > Panthera > Panthera tigris. Next base: position 7,868,716 of record NC_056673.1, on the reverse strand, counting down.
CATTAAAGCAGTGGTTCCCAATCAGGGGTGATTTGGGTCCCCAGGGAACCTTTGGCAATGTCTGAAGACATTGGCAGTCGTCACACCTACGGGGTGTGGCCCTAAAGCATTAGGTGGGTAAAGACCAGGGATGCTGGGGGACACCCTACACAGAACGGGACAGCCCCTCACAGCAATGTCGTCCGCCCCACGCTGTCAGGAGGGCCAAAGCTGAGAAACCCTATAATGAAAATTAAAACATTTGCCTACACAGATATATGAAACATCTGCACTTCAAAAGAAAACAGCAGAAACTATTCAAACCTTAAACATGACAAAGAGCTAATATTGAGCAATCCAACCTTCACACATCAAAACTTCCTGGCAAACACAAACGGCCAACGTTAAAAAACGCTTCCCAAAACCAAAAAACAACTCCACCTCCTAAGTAATCAAAATAACTTGAATTAAAAGGACACACCTAACGTTACCTACAAAGCTGGCACAGGCTTTTTTCTATTTTATTTTTTTAATGTTTATTATTATTTTTTTGAGACAGAGAGAGAGAGCACGTACGCATGAGCAAGCGGGGGAGGGGCAGAGAGGGAGAGGGAGACACAGAATCTGAAGCGGAGTCCAGGCTCTGAGCTGTCAGCACAGAGGCCGACGCGGGGCTCGAGCCCACGGACTGTGAGATCATGACCTGAGTCAAAGTCGGACGCTCAACCCACCTAGCACCCAGGTGCCCCGAACTCCCATTGTTATTATGGTGTCGGTGAGCTTCCCAGAGTACAGTGTTTTCTAAATAACGTGGGAAGTATTTTAGTTTTAGTGTTGCTACACAGTCTCATAAAATTCAAACAAAGGAATGTGAGAACATTTTCATTAGTGCATTTCATTAGTGTGAGGAGAACAAAGAGCACTAGGCCACAAAGCTTTAACGGGGTTCTGGAATAGCAGGTAGATAAAGAAACAGTTGTTGGTGAAAAGCAAGGATTTACTGGGTTTTTTGGGGAGCTGGCGTTCAACTTGAAGAACGCATATGTGTGGTTGGTACGTATAAAAGTTTTCAACTTCTAATAGAGTTCTGTGGGAGAAAAAAAATTTCTCTCTGTCCGGATTTATAAAAGGATTCAAATAACATCTCATATTTTTTAAATCCTTCTTTGAGCTGTTATTAATTTAGTTCTGAGTGTTTCTTCTTTGTACCCGACTTCTGTGATCTCTCTGTGATCGGAAAAGTACGGCTTTGGAAAACCAATTCCTACATTTGTTGCAGGGAGAGAAAATGAGCTTCAGCTTCTGATTTATGAAGTAGTGACTAGTGCATAAAGATATATATACATATACATACATATGTATGTGAAACCACTAACATTAAAACGTACGAAGGAATTACACCCACGTTTTGTACAACATACGCACGCTTCATTTGAAACCATGGCCAGGCCTTAAAGCGAGGATGCCTTCAAAGGATGAAAGCCACCCGTAAAATTTAGCAACTGAAAGATAAAATGTGACGGATGGCTTCGACTGATCGCATCTTGAGAAACCAGCGACCTCAGAAGTGCAAAAGCTGAATAAATTCAAGAGGAAAGAATTAAGAAATTGAAACAGATAAGAACTGTCAGGAAATTGTCGGTGTGATTGAGTGTTTGACATAGTAGAGATTGTTACAATAAAATGCATTTGGGGTTATTTCACTTCTGTTACAAAGAGATGATATTTTTTTAATGGAGGGGAACACTGAATGTCGGCAGGTACGTTGCCACGGGGTACGCTTTCCTGGTACCCTGCCGTTCCTCCTGACGGATGTGCCCCCACTCTCTCGACCGCTTCTCCACTGTTGCAGCTTTTTGTTTCCGTAGCTGCACTGCACGCACCTCTAACTGTTCTTATTTTTATGTATTTACTTATCTTAAGTTGGTTTATTCTGAGAGAGAGACAGAGCATGCGAGCTGTGGAGGGGAAGAGAGACGGGGAGGGAGATAAATCATCAAGCAGGCTCCACACCATCAGCGTGGAGCCCGATGGGGGGCTCGAGGCCGTGAACCATGAGATCATGACCTGAGCCGAAACCAAGAGTCAGACACTCAACTGACCACGGCACCCAGGTGCCCCGTCTCTAATTGTTTTTAAAGGGGATGTCCTTCATGAGATCAGGGCTACCAGCCAAAACATGAATGAGATGGGTTTAAGTTGGAATGTATGTGGTCTAATTGCTGACATCTGAACAGTGTTGCAGAGCTTACAAAGCACGTTGACATAAATTATTATTATTATTATTTTATTATTATGATTTTTAAACTTTATTTATAAACTCTGTCAGTGCCGAGCCTGACGTGGGTCTTGAACCCACAGAACTGTGAGATCATGACCTGAGCTGAAACCAGGAGTCAGACGCCTAACAGACTGAGCCACTGAGGTGCCCCTACATAAATTTTTGTTTTTTTATTTTTTTTAACGTTTATTTATTTTTGAGAGAGAGAGAAAAACAAAGTACGAGCGTGGGAGGGGCAGAGAGAGAGACACACACACACATACACAGAATCGGAAGCAGGCTCCAGGCTCCGAGCTGCCAGCACAGAGCCCAACGCGGGGCTTGAACTCATTGATCGAAACCTCGTGACCTGAGCCAAAGATGGATGCTTAACCGACTGAGCCACCAGGCGCCCCATAAGTTATTATTTGAACCTTACTACCCTGCAAGGTAGGGGGCATTACTGCCATTTCTATTTGCAAAACATTGTTTCATCACTGAATTATTCTTTGTAAAAGCAGCATTTTAAAAAAATGTGTTATGCAAATAATGTTTCCATTGCAGATCAGTGAGAAAACATAAATAAGCAAAAACAACAGTAACATTTTTTATTTTACGTTTCCCTGGTGCCAGGCACTGCTCTGTGCTTTAGACTTACAGCAGAGAATAAATGGAAACTTCCAGCTTTGTGGTGCTTATATATCCCGCCTCCCAAGCAGACTCACTGGTTAACACTTTGATTTGTATTATCATAGACTTTTTTTTTTTTGTTTTACACACACAACCTTCACATCCTTATTAACTTCACGCAGGAATGATTTACGTGTATAATACATCTCGCCTCTATATATCTTCTCCTTTAACTAGTACACCATGAACATTTCCCACCTCAGTATTTGCTGATAACATGATTGTATATGGATATACTGTGATTTCTTTAATCGGTTTCTCCTTAGCTGACGTTTTAGGAATTTCCAGTCTTTGGCCCATGTAGATATGTTGAGATGAAATTCTTGCCGCTGAAATCTTTGAACACGTCCTTAACTATTTCTTTAGATAGATTACTAAAACTGTGCGTTAAAAGATATGTAGTTTTTAAAATTAAAAAGTTAAAATCCAAGAAGGTATGTGTTTTAAGTACAGGGAAATTTCTTCCCAGGAGGTCTTTTGTGTGTTTGCTTTAAATCAGCTTGTTATGCTTCTCGTTGGCACCGTGTGAAGTGCTCATCACCATCACTGCGTATTAGAAAGTCAGAGAGTAGAGGGGCGCCTGAGTGGCTTAGTTGGTTGAGCACCCGACTTCGGCTCAGGTCATGATCTCGCAGTCTGTGAGATCTCGCAGCCCGCGTCGGGCTCTGTGCAGACAGCTCGGAGCCTGGAGCCTGCTTCCGATTCTGTGTCTCCCTCTCTCTCTGCCCCTCCCCGGCTCATGCTCTCTCTCTCTCTCTCTGTCAAAAATAAATAAACATTAAAAAAAAATTTTTTTTACGAAAGCCAGAGAGTAGAAAAGTGGTTACCAGGAGCGTCTGGGTGGCTCAGTCGGTTAAGCGTTCGACTTCGGCTCAGGTCATGATCTCACTGGTCATGAGTTCGAGCCCCTCATCGGGCTCTGTGCTTACAGCTTGGAGCCTGGAGCCTGTTTGGGATTCTGTGTCTCCCTCTCTCTCTGCTCCTCACCAACTCACGCGATCTCTCTTTCTCTCTCTCAAAAATAAATAAATAGTACAAAAAAAAAAAAAAAACCCAACCCACAATGGAATTCAACAATTCAAAATCATTAAGATTTTTAAGTATTGTGAGGTTTCTAAATGAAACTTCGGTCCAAGACAAGGGGAAGAAGGCAATATGAGGAATGTAAGAACATGAAACTATTCTGTGCCCAATAAGCATGGATTTAGGGCCTACGTTACGCACAGCACTGAAGAACCCTGGGGGGGCAGGGGGGGTGGGTGGGGGGATCAGCAACCGTGGAGGAAGACGTGGGAGTGTTCCAGAGGAAGAGCAGGAAAGCTGCCTCAGTGAGCGTCAACGGGGCTAGAAAGCCAGCCTCGGAACAGAAGAGGGAGACGCGGCGATTTGTCAGACGCAGAGAGAATCGCCCTCATAGAGTCTGGCTCTTCTCAGTAGTTTGGAATTGACAGAATCTAACTATCTAACTCACTTCGCTACAGACAACAAAACAAAGCAGCCGTCTGAACTCATTTAAACTTTTAAAATTTCTAAAACTTTACGTTCAGTTTCTGGAAATTTCTGCCTAAATGTAAAAAAAAAAAAAAAATTCTCTCCCCCTCCCCCCCCCCGGGTATTTTCTTGCTACAATCGACAGGCTTTTTTTTCCATAATAAATTCTTGAACCACCTTTGTTTTCAGGTGGGGGACAGGAGGACTGGGGCAGCTCAAACTCAAGGCAACTCTATTATTTCTTATACTATTTTGGGATTTTGGATTCATTTGATGCCTATCAGATAGTTGCCGATGATCTTCTGAGTGTCTACACTTTCATTTTAAATTTTATTTAAAAAGGAGACAGTGGCTGGTATCTCGAGGATACGTGTAGGTCTTCAATTGAAAAAAGGAGCCTGAAAACTGGGATGTGTGTTCCCTCCTGGCTTAATCTTATGACCTAGATTTGTAACTAAACAGAAGTAATAATTTGAGAAATATTTTGCAATACAGACCCAAAATAGCAACACAAATCCATTTTGCTTAAAGTGCTTTCTATTCAAAATTTCATTAGAAACATTTTGTGGTGAAACCATGATTATTCTGCCAGCCAGGCAGCGAGGGCAGGGAGCAGAAGGGAGGAATAATCTGGAAGAGCTGGGCCGTGGTCTGCAGGATGGGATGAGACTTTTGGAAAAGGAGCAGGATTATTTGGACCTCCTTCCCCATGAGACTGTTTCCACATGAAAAATTGTAACAAAAAAATAAATAAATAAACTGTATTTGAAAGAGACTGATCCCTCCCCAGACAGCTGGTAACACGTTGTAAAAGCCTAATGATACGAGGCATTATCAAATTAAAATTCCCATATTTTGCAGGATGCCGATTTATACATCCACTCAGCCACGCTGTTTTTCTACTGGTAACTTGAATTCCTGTTTTAAAACTGTGCCAACTCCCCTTGGGTGTTCTGGTGATGAAAACAACTTTCCTTAAATTTCAGCCAAGACTTTTTTCACTCTTGGTATTGGATGAAAAATATGCGTGCTGGGGCGCACACTGCAATGACCAGGCGTGGGGCAGGGCCGGGGGGGGGGGGGGGAAGGGGAGGAGAGAACTATTTCAGAGAACCATTCTGATATTTAAAATAATAGGGGGACAAAAGGATGCATTAAAAATAATATGCTAATTATTTTTTAAAATATATTCTGATTCTATACACCAAGTTTACCGAATACTGAATTACCGTTTGTTTTTTTTTTGTTTTTTTTTTAAAAGCTGGATATGCTTGTTTAAAATATAAAATCCCGGGGCGCCTGGGTGGCTCAGTCGGTTAAGCATTCGACTCTTGGTTTCGGCTCAGGTCATGATCTGTTGCATGAGTTCAAGCTCCGCATCAGGCTCGGTGCTGACAGTGTGGAGCCTGCTGGGGATTCATTCTTCCATTCTTCCATTCTTCCTTTCTTTCTTTCTCTCTCTCTCTCTCACTCTCTCTCTCTCCCTCCCTCCCCCTCTCCCTTCCTTCCTTTCTTTCTTTCTTTCTCTCTCTCTCTCTCTCTCTCCCTCCCTCCCTCTCTCCCTTCCTTTCTTTCTTTCTCTCTCTCTCTCTCTCTCTCCCTCCCTCTCTCTCTGCCCCACTTGCGCTCAGTCTCTCTCAAAATAAATAAACTTCAAAAAATAAATAAAATAAAATATAAAATACAATGTTGTGTATGTAAACAAATGCAGACAAATCAAACCGAAGAAAGAAGAACACATACAACGATAAGCTCGGGGGAAGGTGCCTGAAATGCAGGAGCAGAAAGCCGAGCAAACAGCTCGAAACCCGTTCCAACCCAAGGGCGCCTGGCCGTTTGAAGCCGCTACATGGCTGCTCTCTCACCTGAAACACCTGAAAACCGTTCACCGCATTAGAGACAGACGGGCTGTGTCACCCACAGACCTCCACAGGACACGTGGTGTCACAAGCTCCCGGGACCTCTCCATCTCTATACATGGTCTTGAAGTCATATATAAACGCGTGACAATACCACCGTCTAGGAGAAAGTCACATCACCATAATCGCGCTGAAAAGTGACCAACTGACCTGATTGATGGAGTTGGCAGCACAGGATGCAAGGCCTGTTCCCACAAACGTAAGCAGGAAACACGGCAGGTCAAAAGGTCCCGGGGCCAGTGCAAATCCAGCCGAGGTGGTGCTGACGACGAGAGCTGCAACACAGAAACAGAGCAGACTCATCACCGATGCAGACTCGGGACTTACGTTAAAGCCCGAAAACAAGCCCTCTTCCACACACACCAATCAATTTCATCAGTGACACCAACTATGGACGAATCCTCTCTCATTAAAAAAATTAAAATTTTTTTCTGATTATAAACATTATATACGTTCATTAGTAGAAAAATGCTAATATTCCTTTAAGTCCATTATACTCAAGAGTAAAAAAAAAAAAAAAAAAATCAATGTTCACTTCTTCACCCAACAAACCCTTACTGGATACCTAATTCCCGACCAGCACCTGGCTGCGTGCCAGGCAGAGTACAGGGTGAAGGTACGTAAGGTCTCGTTCCTGCTGTCGGGGACCTTACTGGGCTGGGAGGTGACAGACACACGTCAGTAACTCTAACACATACAAAAGGAGTCCCAAATCCAGGACAAGCTGCAGACAACCTGAGCAGATGAGAGAGCAACCTGAGAAGATGGTTCTGGGGCCCAGAATCCGGTTAGAGGAGTACCAGAGGGAGGTGACAGTCCTACAGCCCCCAGGGGGAGCCGAGGGGAGGGGCGAGGTGCAGGCGCAAAGCCGTGTCATGCAAGCATCTGCTAAGGCTGCTCCTTTCGTTAGGACCTGGTCCTTCCTTCCTGGGGGTTTACAGAAGCTGGCAGGGCCAGAAAGTGTCTAGGACCGGGACTGATACGGGGCTGCAGAAGTTCACTGGAAAAAGGATCACCAATGGCGGACTGATGGGAGAAGACTTCGACCAGACGGCATCCAAGCTGGAGCTTCGGGAGGGGAGGTAGGACACGGTGGAGAGTGGGAGGGTGGGAGACACCACAGGTGGTTGGGTAGTTCCGAGAGCAGGCACAAGGGCAAGAGAGAGCAATGTCGAGCGTCTCTAGTAATCGGACACCATCTGCCTGGATTTCGAACCGAACATCTGGGGAGCACCGTTGAGCCTCACCCTGCCCTACATCGCAGCTGCGGAGAGGTACTGTCTGTTAAACCCACCTCTACTGCCAACGTCAAGCCCGCTGATTCATAACCAGGGTGGCTCTGCCCCCAGGGGACATCTGCTAACATCTGGAGACATATTTGGTTGTCACACTGGAGGTGGGAGGATAACGCTGTCCTCCAGTGGGTGGAGGCCAGAGATGCCTCTAAACGCCTTATGGCGCACAGAGCAGCCCCCCGCCCCCAAACCAAAGAATTTTCTGGCCCCAAATGTCAACAGTGCTGAGGTTAAGAAACATGTAATCTAGTCCGAGCTACTATCTTGTGTGGACAAGTGCAAGGGCCTGTCCCCTACGTGGCCTCCTTGCTTCCGCCTTGTCCCCTCCCCTCTCCCAAATGAGATTTTAGAAGTATAAACAGATCATATACCCCTGCTTAGAAAGTCCCCGGGGGCGCCTGGGTGGCTTAGTTGGTTAAGCATGAGACTCTTGGTTCCGGCTCAGGTCCTGATCTCACGGCTCGTGGGTCTGGGCTGTGCCGCTGAGTGTGGGCCCTACTTGGGAGTCTCTCTTTCCCTCTCTCTCCGCCCCTCCCCTGCTGATGCACACACATGCGTGCATGCTCTCTCTCAAGATAAATAACTATTAAATAAAAAAAAAAAAAACAGGAAGAAAGCAAGCCCCTTGACACTACACCTGGACTAACAGGCAAACTCCTCTGTCGCGTGTGTGTGTGTGTGTGTGTGTGTGTGTGTGTGTGTGTGTGTTGTAGCTCTCTCTAGCCCACTCACTGCTCTCCATCAGGAAGGCCCGGCTTTCTTGCCTCGGGGTCCCTGTGCTTTTGTGTCCCCTGCCCCCTTCCACGTCCTTCAGATCTCGTCTCAGATATGACTTGTTAGGGAGGACCTCCCTCTCCGGAAACCCCTCAGGCAGGAGCTGTGACGGTGGCCTTCACTGCTGCAGGATGGTCACGGCTAGCGCTCTGCGAGGGACACAGCAGTGTTTACCAGAGGAAGGGGAGGAGGGGTGCAGGCTGCCACACCGCAGGCAGAGCTCAGGGTGAGGAGTTTACATGCCGTTCGGTTGGCAGGGGACTCACTGATGGCCCCATGCAGGGCAGGGACCCGTCACTGGAGGCTGGCCCGGAAGCAACAGGCACCGTGATTTGCAACAGGCAGGGAGTGTTTCAGACAAACAGTTTGAGAGGCTGTACTGTCGTTGATTTTTTTAAGTTTATTTATTTTGAGAGAGAGAGAGAGCATGAGCAGGAGAGGGGCAGACAGAGAGAGGGAGACTGGGAATCCCAAGCAGGCATTGTGCTGTCAGCATGGAGCCCGACACGAGGCTCGAACCCACAAACTGTGAGCTCACGACCTGAGCCGAAATCAAGAGTCACACACTTAACCGACTGAGCCACCCAGACGCCCTGAGAGGCTATACGGTCAATCCACTCTGAATGAGGTAGTAAACACGGGACTCAAATAGATATAAGGGATACTGTGACGGGTCCATTGTTAGGACTTGATAAATGTGAGAAATGGAAAGACCAAACAAAATAACAAGAAAAAAGGATAAAAGGTAAGTGTTGCACCGGGGGACTTGGAGAAGGATCAGAACATTAACAGAAAGGAGCACATCCAGGGAAAGGTGAGCAAGCTAGCTGGTCTCAGGAAAAATGTGCTGGTGTTGAAGAACCACGGGTATCTGCGTGGAAAGGTACAGATGTGAAAGGAAAGAGACTGGGAGGCAGGAGAGAAACACGAGGCTCTGAAGTCACTTGCCCAGAGACCAGGGCTGAGCCCGAGGGGGATGGATGAGGTCGTCGATGGACACTAAGTGCAGCGGGAAGAAGTGTATGAAAAAGTCAGAACTTCGCAGATGGGGGAAAGGAAGCAGGGACAGACACAAAGAACATCAGGAGACAAGAGTCAGGAGGATGAGGTGTCATCGAGGGGCCGGAGGAAACAGTGCCGGGGCACCACCAGTGACATCAACAAAAAATGCCAGGGAAATTGGTAATTCCTCCTAATGACCGCGAATTGCTTGGCACGTCCTTCAGGCTAGTTTCATCAGCAACATATAGAAACTCTCTGTTGTTTTACCATGTGGACTAGCCCTGAATATCTAGACCAGACACGGGCTTCTCGGTGTCTCCATATTTCTCTGCCTGGGCTAGCGGCAATGTGCAACGGGGAGTGACGTGCGTGTGCGGAGGTGGGCACCCTAAACCAGAAGTCTCTGGTGAACATGTCCTTTGGCAAGGAGGTCCCTCCTTGAACGGCGTGGTCCCCAAATGGGGTTTGCATCCACATCTCCCGGGAGAGGATTTAACCTCCAGAACAGAGCACACTCACTGTTAAGTAGACAGCAGAGCGAGTCCAGGAGCAAGAACACAGGTTGGGATAAAGGTTACAAAAAAGGACGAGCAGCAGATCAGGAGCTGAAGGCAAAGAAGAGAAAAAAGGGCCTGGCTTAGGCCAGAGAGCACGCCCTGTCCCCTCTCCCCTCCTCTGCTCCGGGGGCCCAGCCTGCCTGGGCCCACAAGTCGTACTACAAGCCAGAGCGTAAGAATCTCACGGGAGTATAGACAATGGCTGCCTGGAGACTTACGCCCAAAAGAAAATGCCACGGTGACTCCGGGCTCGAGCACAGCAGTTGCAGGTGCATGTGAAGGGACCTTTTACCCACGTGCAACAGGGAAAGAACAGCTTCTCATTTAGCGGTCCATTTAGCCATACCTGCGTGCACACGGCAACTACCAAGAAGGGCATCTTTAGAATAAACGAAACTCCTTTCACAATACTCAAAATAGCTCCGGTCTTTGAGGAGGATTCTTCATTCTTTACCGATGTCACACCGTCAATCACAAAGCTTCGTGGACAGTCCCGTGTCTGAGACCGAGTGTCACCTTGCTTTTTGCACAACTCAAAAGCTCTGGAGAGAGGTTAGGTGACTCCTCGCCTATCACCCGGGTGTGGTGACAAGCCAGGACCGGAAGAAAAGTCTGGAACAGCCAGGCTACTTCTCAACTGAACCACCAGCAAGAAAGCTTGATGGTGGCAGTGGGAGGACTGGAGGGAATAGAAACCACAGGGCTTGCCCTCTCAAAACGAACTAAGTAAGTTTTTTTACATCCATGGAGCCAATCATTTGACATCATCCTTGATTCTGTGTTAAGGCCTTGAACCTTTAACCAAAAGCAGACTAAACAACTATGGTCGTTAAAAGAGCTTAGAAAATCCACAGTAACTTTCTCAATACACAATTAGTAAACTCTAGAGTCACCAGTATGGCTTTAGCTATCTCTAAACATCCACATCAACATTTCGTATTGTGTTTTATCAGCAACTAAAAACAAACAAAGCATTTCCACCCCAGTGGGCGAGACGGCACCGCAATCACTGAACTGTCAAAAGAAAAACTGCAAAAAGAAAATTCGCTTTGCTGAAAACCAGAAAGGGTGCATACGTAGCTCCATGAAGGCAAAACTGATCGTTCAGAGGAGAAAGTCTCCTGTTTTTCTTTTCACCTGCCTCAGAGCTTGACTGAGTGACGGACGACAGAGGAAGACCATCAAATTTCTGACGGGTAAGTAGAGAAGAGGTGGAAGGCGGTTTGCAAAACAATTGCCCAAGGGACTATGTCTCAGTGAGACAGAAGAGTGACTCAATTTACCAAGTAGAAAGACTGCCTGATGTAAGACTGTATGAACTGTAAATGGTACAGCACGTTACAAAGTGACAGGGACTATTATTACTATTACAGGGGAGGAAATCTGCATTTGATAACACATTTCTGCCAAAGCATCAAACCCTAACAAAGAATGTGTTTATACCTGCTTTGTCAAGGCAATTAATTAATTTATTTTTTTTTTTTCAACGTTTATTTATTTTTGGGACAGAGAGAGACAGAGCATGAACGGGGGAGGGACAGAGAGAGAGGGAGACACAGAATCGGAAACAGGCTCCAGGCTCTGAGCCATCAGCCCAGAGCCTGACGCGGGGCTCGAACTCACGGACCGTGAGATCGTGACCTGGCTGAAGTCGGACGCTTAACCGACTGCGCCACCCAGGCGCCCCAAGGCAATTAATTTAAAGAAAAGAGAGAGGCAGAAGGGATTGATAAACTGTACAAGTAAAATTGACCACAGCAATATTCTCATACATAACGGCCACAACTGTAATTAAACTTTTCATTGATTTCCTGGGATTCATTACGTGGAATCATTTTGCAACACCAGGATCTCATTAAAAGTGGGGGTAATATATTCTTTCATTAATAACACTTGAAATTATATTTTATTTGGTAATCTCCTATTCTGCCCCTTCACATGTAAACATGAAATCAATGTTGCCAACGAAGCATGACCCATCCAACAGAGGCCCAGAGGTGCTGGACTCTGGGCCCTGACGTCTCTGGGAGGAAGTCAAGGAAGAGTCATATTCCCGCTCCTGGTGGAGCCTGGCCCACCCTCCTGGGTGGGCGTCCAGCCGGTGATGCGCAAGCATCCTGTGCAGCGAGAGTCAGCGGCAGCCTGTGCAGGTGCCTAGGGAACAGCAGTCCCGCCTACCAGGCCCAGCTCCGCCCAGCTGCAGGTCCACCCGTCTCTTCCGAACCATAAAGCCCGGTCTGAGATCTGCCGGGGCCACCTTCTTCCACAGCCCGTCGTTAACAGGAGTCCACAAATACGGGCTCGTCTGCCAGCCTTCCCTGCGGAGAACTGTGTAATACAGGTTTGTCCGGAAACAGGTGCAAGTCCGCAGGCCCCACGGGGCTGGAAGGAGCAGAAGTCCCCGAGGTGAACGGCCCAGGAGGGCCACGTGGCAGAGAACGGCAGGCCGCCTGGAGGAGCAGGACAGTCCCGGCGGATGGCTGGAAGGAAAACGGGGTCCTCGGTCCCAGGCAGCCAGAGAAGTGAACTCAGCAAGCCTGGAGGAGGACCCCAGGTGAGAACCACAGCCCCGACCCCCACGCTGACTTCAGCTTGTGCCATCCCGAGCGGAGGATCCGGCCGGGCCGGGCCCGGAAATGACTGCGCGCCGTTTTAAATTTTTTTTTTTCAACGTTTTTTTATTTATTTTTGGGACAGAGAGAGACAGAGCATGAACGGGGGAGGGTCAGAGAGAGAGGGAGACACAGAATCAGAAGCAGGCTCCAGGCTCTGAGCCATCAGCCCAGAGCCCGACGCGGGGCTCGAACTCACGGACCGCGAGATCGCGACCTGGCTGAAGTCGGACGCTTAACCGACTGCGCCACCCAGGCGCCCCTTTTTTTTTTTTTTTTTTTTTAATTTTTTTTTTTTTCAACGTTTTTTATTTATTTTTGGGACAGAGAGAGACAGAGCATGAACGGGGGAGGGTCAGAGAGAGAGGGAGACACAGAATCAGAAGCAGGCTCCAGGCTCTGAGCCATCAGCCCAGAGCCCGTGCGCGCCGTTTTAAAGCACCAAGTTGTGCTAACTTGTTGTGTAGTAAAAGAAGACCAGCATGCACTGGAATGAGGGGCGTTTAGGAAAGGCCAGTCCACCGACCACACGGAGAACCGACCGGTGTGGAGGAAGACCCACTCAGGGCACCACGTAAAGGCCGCTGCGGAGCGCTGGGTGGGAAGGGGTGAGGCCTGGGGGAACGGCGACGGAACAGAGGGGTGGACGAGGGGTTTGAAGGCACTGGCAGAGGCCTTCAGCACCCAACACACGGAAGTGGTTACAGCCAAGGAGCGAACTCAGAGGACAAGACCTTACTGTTAAGGGAACAGTCACAGAACTGTCGAAGGGAACTCAGGGCCAACAAGTGCAATCTCGGCCCCGATGCGAGAACCCCGCGACCACGTTTTTGGACGGATGCCACCTCCAGATCTGGGGACCCTGGGAACCCCTTCTGCATGGAAGAGCTCTAGCTGACTTGGTTCTCTCTCAGACCAGGTCCAGTCAGCTTCCTCGAAACACCTCCCTACGGATGTGACTTTGTCTTCCCGAGCGACGGGGAAGGAAGTACCTCTCACTCCTTCAATCGCCAAGCGCAGCTCTCCCACTGTCTGGGTCTCCCCACGGGAAGTGTCCCTAGGGACCAACCGCGCTTGACTTCCACACTCCTGTCCACGCCATGTGACGCCTTCAAGAGACACGCTAGGTTCACTATGACAAAAGCACGTGGCACAACGTCGGGCAAATAAGGGGTTAATGAGCGGTGCTCTTGCTAATTGTTGAGATGTGGTTCCCAGAACCCTAGATGAAACAGGTCTCTGGCCACTGAGCTTAGACTTCACATTTCAAAGGGGTGCCCTTAGGAACTTCGAGAAAGGATACAACACTGCCTTACAAGCTCCGCGTGCCTCGAGGGTTGTAACCCAAGGTACCACTGCCTCACTCTTGAGACTGGAGAGCAGTCCCTCCATAAATGTGGGTAAAAAATGACAATGACAGAAACACAAAACTTACATTTGTGGAGCACTTTACAATGTCAGAGCACTTTGATTAGTACTTAAATCTCAGAAGCGCTAACCTTCAAAAAAAGTAGGGTGTGGAGAACTCCGGGATACGGGAAGAGCGCATGAGAACTTTCACTTATATTTGACTTATTTTACTTTATTGTTTTTTAATGTTTATTTTTATTTCTGAGAGAGAGAGAGAGAGAAAGAGAGAGAAAGACAGAGCATGAGTGGGGGAGGGGCAGAGAAAGAGGGAGACACAGAATCTGAAGCAGGCTCCAGGCTCCTAGCTGTCTGCACAGAGCCTGACGCGGGGCTCAAACTTGCCAACTGCGAAATCATGACCTGAGCTGAAGTCGGATGCTTAACCGACTGAGCCACCCAGGCACCTCTGACTTTACTTATTTTAAAACACACATTTCGCATATCTTAAAATTAACACAGTGTGCTGGTATAAGAGTACATGAGTTTTATTTACAAATAGCGACACATTTTTCTGTTCTATATGACATTTATGTGCAGTAGCATAAATACTATTATAAATACATGTATGTGCACATAAATACACGTATCTGCACTTAAAACTTTTTTACTGTATATGCACTTAAAATACATGACTAACAAACTGCATAGACCCTACTCTAAAAAAACAGCAAGGCAGGGGTGCCTGGGTGACTCAGTCAGTTGGGTGACCGACTTCGGCTCAGGTCGTGCTCTCACGGTTTGTGAGTTCGAGCCCCGCGTCGGGCTCTGGGCTGATGGCTCAGAGCCTGGAGCCTGCTTCCGATTCTGTGTCTCCCTCTCTCTCTGCCCCTCCCCCACTCATGCCCTGTCTCCCTCGGTCTCAGAAATAAATAAACATTAAAAAAAAATTAAAAAAAAACAGCAAGGCGAGCATGGTAGGTATTAACGTCTGGTTTATATGTGGAGATACACATCAGTGGGAGTGAGCTCAATGAAGGGTCTAATCCAGACCGTCATACGGTTTTTGCACGATAGTCGGCTCTCTGCTTTACGGGGTATTCTTTGACAAGTACGACGAAGACTGCTTTCCAGAAGGAGAAAATTCAACCAAACGAAGGGACACGCGTGCACGCACTCACACCCCCTCTCCCCCCACATCCGCCTAACTGATTACAGAATCACAAACCAGCCCGGGAAAGCTCAGACAACACTGTAAGCCTGCCTACACGCCACGATGCTGTTTCTTCCACTGCAGGTTTTAAGGGCACTGTGATGAGTCACAGGGGAGGGAGCCCGGTCTGGAAGGTGGGGAGGAGACTCCCTGCTTCCGTGACCCTGGGCGCTTGCTCTGTCACCATAAACTGAGGTTCTGTCAGACTCAGAGTGGGAGTCTGGCCACGCTGTCCAGCTCTGATCTCACAGCGTACTTTCCAGTGCAGCGCTGAACCATGTAAGGCCTTCGCCTTCGCCCGTATGCAAGAGCTTTTCTTGGAGAAGCAGTTTTATCGAGAATTATTTTTTTTTAAAGGCTCAATACTTTGAGAACTATCGGTTTCTGAGCATAAGCACAACACAGGCACTTGGACTTCCTTTCTGAGATGGTCAGTTAAAAATAACTACAAAGAGGGGCGTCTGGGTGGCTCAGTTGGTTGAGCGTCGGACTTCGGCTCAGGTCACGATCTCACAGCTTGTGGGTTGGAGCCGCGCATCAGACTCTGTGCTGACAGCTAGGAGCCTGGAGCCCGCTTCGGATTCTGTGTCTCTCTCTCTCTCTGCCTCTCGACAATAAATAAATGTTAAAAAAAAAAAAAAAAAAAAAAGCTTTAAAAAAAAACTAGAGGGGCACCTGGGTGGCTCAGTCGGTTGAGCGTCCGACTTCAGCTCAGGTCACGATCTCACGGTTCGTGAGTTCGAGCCCCGTGTCAGGCTCTGGGCTGACGGCTCAGAGCCTGGAGCCTGCTTCCGATTCTGTGTCTCCCTCTCTCTCTGCCCCTCCCCCGTTCATGCTCTGTCTCTCTCTGTCTCAAAAATAAATAAACATTAAAAAAAATTAAAAAAAATTAAAAAAATTAAAAAAACTGGAAAGATTGTATCAGAAAAATTGTCACCTACATCCTGATTTTATCTCTTTTAATACTCCCCCGCTTTTTGTTTTAGCATGAGCTCCTAAAGAAATAAGTGAAAAACAAAATTCCAATAAATCAATTTGAGTAATTATTAACTCTGGCAAAAGATTTGGTCAAAAGATTAAAACCCCTGGCTAAACAAGAGTTTGAGATTCTCTATAGATTTCAAATTATCCTTGTGATCTATTATATCTCATGACCCCTGATAGCCGATAGAGCACAATACTGTAATCTGAGTCCTACAAACCTGAGACGTATTCTCCTTAAAGCTCTCGTGTGTTCTAAGTGTATAGGGAATAGGCAGTTAATGAATCTGTGGTTTTGCTTACGTGTGTGTCCAAACAGTGGAATCAGTTTTGTTACCTGATCTCAAAGTTCAAAACGGCAGAACTTAATTAAGAGGCAGGAATTAAGTCTTTTCTGATTCTAAAATGAGCATGTCGTTTTTGCTTAATAGCTGTACTTAAAGATTTCCTCCTCTCTCTTCATTTCTATTAACAGCTTAAGCTTCAAATAGCTCAGTTTCTAAGGAAAGTGAGCTTTTTAGGCTTCAAGGCTCTGCAGCGGGTCTGTGAACTCTGTGAACGTCCTGACCTAGTCATCTTACTTACCTTACATAACGCGCATATCAAAGAAGGTGGTAATTCTGGTGATCACTGTTCACTTCGGAGCAAAAGTCACCTGATGAGTGACAGGGTACTTTCTTCCTCAGCCACATTAAAGGATATCAATCAGGGGTACCTGATTACAAGCCATAACCACTTCTGGTTAAACGATAAGGCTTTTTATAGGGATTTTTAATAACACAGCTGCAAAATGAAGAACTTTCGGGGCCTTCCTGTTTTCCTCTTTTCTTTTTTTCATATACTTAATGACCAAAGCTGGTCAAAAAAATAAATAAATAAAATCCTAGGACCAAATTAAAACTCATACTTCAAACTGATGGAGCACCACTGTTACCAAAATGAAACATTTAAGTATGGTCCCTGGGGGCAATTCACCAGGAAGCATTTGGTCTGCATTTACAGTTAGCATTCAGAAAAGGGAAATGAAATTATCTATCGAGTCTGCTTCAAAAACCAAATAAAACCTGTTTATATCTAAGTTAATAATGCAACACATTTGAATGAGATCCTAAGATTGTTCTTTCAATTAGTTTTTCCTTGAACCACCTAAGCTTTTCTACTTTGTAAGCACCCTATTTTTCGTGTTTTTTTTCCCCTTCCGATAAAGAAATATTTCTTCTCAATATACTTAATAAACAACACTTTACAACCTCCGTAATTAACTAAAGACCTTTTCCATAAAACTAATGTGCATTAAACTTTTAAGAAGTGGAAATCTGTGCTTAGTCAGTTAAGTGTCCGACTTCAGCTCAGGTCATGATCTCACGGTTTGTGAGTTCGAGCCCCGCGTCCGGCTCTATGCTGACAGCTCAGAGCCTGGAGCCTGCTTCGGATTCTGTGCCTCCCTCTCTCTGTGCCCCTCCCCCAACTTGCACTCTGTCTCTTTCTCAAAGATAAACAAACATTAAAAAAAAAAAAAGAGGTGGCAATCTGTCTTCTGCACAATGAGTTGGCAAGAAGGGATTGTCAGTTAAGCGGTTTTCACTAAAATAATGAAGCTTTTTCTCAGTTTCATCTCAAAATTGTTAAGTGTTGCTATCCAGACAGCATTTTATGATAAACATTTAAAATAAGGAATTAAGGGGCGCCTGGGTGGTTCAGTTGGTTGAGCTTCCGACTTCGGCTCAGGTCATGATCCTGCGGTCCGTGACTTCAAGCCCCGCATCAGGCTCTGTGCGGACAGCTCAGAGCTTGGAGCCTGCTCTGGATTCTGTCTCCTCTCTCTGCCCCTCCCCCACTCACGCTCTGTTCTCTCAAAAATGAATAAACATTAAAAAAATTTTTTTAAATAAAGAATTAAGATTACATGTCCATCTAAGGTATAATTCTGATTTTGACAGTATCTAGTATTTATCTACATTTGAGTATTTTTTGCCACACATATGTAGCAGGTCAATAAAATGTGCCTGCTCATGTGTTCTTTGCATCTGGACCTAAATGCATACGTATATAAAAGCATCATGATTTTCTCTTGCACTGACAATTTTCATTTACTCCTAGTGATTAGACAGTTATGCACTAATGCTGGCTGTGTCATTATTCTAGAGCGTTCGAGACAACTTTCTAGCACAAAGAATCTTTTAGAAATACTTTTAAGATGGCCAAGAAATGGAAGCATTCTCTTACTGAATGCTGCTGTCCCTTTAAGTGAAACTGACAATCAATCACCATTTGCCAACTCTAAGAGATGATTCATTGATAATCTTTATGTTCACTACTTATCTGAAAGAAATAAAAAGAGGTCTCTTAGCTGGGGGCTAGATTAAAGCACAGCTGAGTCCTCGAGGGCCTCCGGGAGTTGGAAGGGGTACAGCTTTCACAAACTCGATGAACTTCCTGGGTAACACAGTGGGGCTACCCTCCATTCCCACAGTTACACAGAGTACAAAATATGGCAGCAGATTGAAAACATCAGCACAGCTTGGCAAAGGTGAAAGCGACACTGTAAAAAAGCACAAAGGAACCACAAGGCACAGGGGCCTGAAGTCCTCTGCTTCAGGTACAATCCTTTTCAGCCACCATGAAGCATTCAACTACTACGGTACGGTAAAATCCTCGACTGTTTGTAATTAATAGGCTAAACTCTTCCAAATCCTGTGGATGAGGGCAACAGGGTCCATTGTACTTTCTTTCCCCCACAACAGGCATCACAACAGTGTCCTGGTTAGTGCTTCAGGGGGGTGAAGTCAAGGACGCTGTGAAGAATGAGGCGGCGGCAGGGGGGGGGGGGGGAGGGTGGTCCTAAGCTAGAAGGCTTCCCAGGCTGATGTCAAAGCTGAAGGCAGAAGGGTAAGAAGGAAGGAGTTAACCTGGTGAACAGGGAAGAGGGTGAGGTTGGAAGCTTTGGAAGCAGAAGAACAAGCACAGGGTGAGAGAATGTTCTAGATAAACACCCACTCCCCCACCTAAGGGCCAAAAAAATCGCAAAGTGTAAATACGGATAAAAATGCACCCTGTACTCTCTTACTCTTGATATGTTAGCATTGCTCTTTTCCTTCTCTGCCTCCAAATTCACTCCCCCTCCCTTCTTGGGATCCACAAAATAAAGCTCTGGGGCAAACACTTTTTTTAGTACTGAAAGAGGTAACCCTGGAGCATTCTTTTAAAACTTGTTTTCATTTCGTGCCTTAATCTCAATAAATAAGATGCTAGCATACTTTGCTTTGAACTAGAAACCAAGCCCTTGATAAGAGCCCAAAGTGATAACCAGGCCCCTGGGCAAGTCTGACCTGCAGGGATGAGAAGCAAGGGCTTGGTCCTCCCTAGAGATTCAGAGGACACACCCTCCCGGGCGGAGGGAGATGTGTGTGGACTTGCAGGACCGACAGGACTCCCAGGTATCACGCTGATGGAGCTGTCCAGTGACCAGAGGTTGCGGGGGAAAGAAAAGGAGGACAGGGGAGAAAAGGCAGTGACAGGAGCGAGTTCAGATGAACCGGGGTAGCGGGAAGTCTCCTGATGAGAACAAAACCTTCGTTTCTGTTAGAAACAGGAAGCCAGGTAGTTTGCTGATAGCCAGCGTCAGGGTAGGGGAGAGGGCACTGAATGGGTTCTCCAGAGAGGAAGAGTTTCCCAAAGTGGGATCTGGGGACCATCAATAACCAGACGGGCTATTAAGATAGATTCCCTTCCTACAGATTGCCTTGATGGTTACAGCTTTGTAGTACAGCTTGAAGCCTGGGATTGTGATGCCTCCAGTTTTGGTTTTCTTTTTCAACGTTACTTTGGCTATTCGGGGGTCTTCTCTGGTTCCATACAAATTTTAGGACTGTTTGTTCTAGCTCCATGAAGAATGCTGAAAGTGGCTAAAATTAACAACTCAGGAAACAACAGATCTTGGCGAGGGTGCGGAGAAAGAGGAACCCTTCTGGACTATTGGTGGGATTGAAAACTGGTGCAGCCACTCTGGAAAACAGTATGAAGGTTCCTCAAAAAGTTAAAAATAGAACTACCCTACAAACCAGCAATTGCACTGCTAGGTATTTATCCAAGGGACAGAAAAACGCTGATTTGAAGGGGCACATGCACCCCAATGTTTATAGCAGCGCTATCGACAATAGCCAAAGTATGGAAAGAGCCCAAATGTCCATCGATGGATGAATGGATAAAGAGGATGTGGTATGCATACATATACATATTATAGTCTATATATATGGGTATATAGAATGGAATATTGCTCAGCAATGAAAAAGAATGAAATCTTGCATTTGCAGCAACGTGGATGGAACTGGAGGGTATTATGCTAACCGAAGTAAGTCAGCCAGAGAAAAACAGATATCATATGACTTCACTCACGTGTGGAATTTAAGATACAAAACAGATGAACATAGGGGAAGGGAAGAAAACGTAAGATAAAAAGAGAGAGGGAAATAAACCATAAGAGACGCTTAAATACAGAGAAGTGAGGGTTGCTGGAGGGGAGGCGGGGGAAAGGCTAAAAGGGTGATGAGTAGGAAGGAGGGCACTTGTTGGGAGGAGCACTGAGTATCATATGTAAGGGATGAATCACTGGGTTCTACTCCTGAAACCAATATGAATTTAAGTAAATAAATTTTAAAAACAGAAGATGACGGGGAAAAAGTGCTGGGTACATCAGTGAACAGCCACACCCACGACAGGAAAAGGGAATGTCGAGCTGGCGAACCAGCCTTCACTTAAATACACTACATTCGAGGTGCACCCGTGTGGCGTAGTCCCAGGGAGGACTCAGTGGTGGTGTTCTGTCTTCCTCGGAAAAGCGGACAGCGGAGAGATGGGCAGCCTGACGTCCTCCTCCTAGAAGAGGATGCATCGCATAATGAGGCAGCCTGGGGGGCGCTCTGAGGACACAGTGGAGGTGGCTACCGACAGCTGACTGGGCTGGACAGACAGAAGGAGGAGGCCACGCTTCACAAGCTCCCTTGCAGCCGGAGGTAGCCAAGTTGTACGGTCCTGGCCAGCGAGACGCAAGGAGAAGCCCTAGTCCGGAGCTTTCCTTCCCAGATACAAAGGCAGAGTCTCGTAAGGAGGTTTCTGCCTTCCTACGATGTCCCCCTTCTTCATTGTGACCCCGGAGGAGTGGCAGTCACCTTGCACTCCTGAGAACAAAAGCCACAGGTGAAAAATGGCAGCCGAGGGGAGGAGCCAGGTATGTTGACAACTTCCCACAGCACAAGCTCTGGACTTCATCATTCCAGACGCCTCGAAACCAGAGAAAATAAACCCTTTATTTGAGTCACTGTTCTTCAAGTCTTCAGTTGCATGCAGCCGAGCCTGTCTGCAACTTTGTTTACTTCTTCCTCTCTCTCCTCTTCAAACTTGTCAGTAGTTTTTGCGAATGGTTGTTAGCCTCACGAAATGTGTCTTCACGTTCCTCTGGCATCAACCATGGTAGCATCTTATACTTGCAATCAATTTCATTAACATCGAACTGATTTAAAGCAATTAAATCATCTGAAAAGAGAAGAGCCTAGATACATCTGTCTGTCATCTAACTTAGAACACAGGCGAAGGCATCCTCATGGCCCACCCTTACCAGAAACCAACGGAGATGAAGGCATAAAAATAAAAACCAGAGAAAGACCTGCATTGGCAATAAATCAGGTAGAGAGGATATACCAAAACCCTCAAGAAATGTTTGTTGAATATGGTTCAGGTGAAACTAAGTTGAAGACAGTTGCTTTATTGTTTGATCGGTAAAAAAAACTGGATACCTAAGTACCAACTAACAAGGGAACAGAGAAAGATGTGAAGGGAAGGCCATCTGATGGTACTCATTATTTCTTCCTAAGGTGGAGAGGTAGAGAGCAAGGGGCAGAGGCGGGGGTGGACCATGGGCAGGATGGGCCCATTCCATGAAAAGTCCCTTCCCCATCCCAGCAGGACTATTTGAGGCAAGAAAAGTGGTCTTGACACCAAAAAGGAAGCAGGGCCTTGCCGCGACATACTTCTGAGACAAGGGCACAAACGTTTCAGAGCATCGGTCTGATGTAGCATGACACCCCCTAACACTATGTCCTGGCACAGGGGGTACTCTTCAGCCCGGCAGGCAGCAAGCACCCAAAAAAAGGCTGGGGACGGTTGAGGGAAGGGGCAGACTGCCACTAAAAACCAGACTTGGGAAGCAAGATACCGGCGCTGTGATTTCAAAAACACAGTGGAAACAACTTTCAGGGAAAATGTTCCCTTGCTGGTAGCTTGTTCCCTCTGCATCTCCTCAGGCCACAGCAACCATTAAATACAAATTTAAAAATTCCAGGAGCCCCTGGGTGGCTCAGTCGGTTAAGCATCCAACTTTGGCTCAGGTCACGATCTCACGTTTCATGGGTTCGATCCCGCAGTTGGGTTCTGTGCTAACAGCTCGGAGTCTGGAGCCTGCTTTGGATTCTGTGTCTCCCTCTCTCTGCCCCTGCCCCGCTCAAGTTCTGTCTCTGTCTGTCTCTCTCTCAAAAATAATAAACATTAAAAAACAAAAACCTCCAGAGCCATTCTTCACCCATCAAATAGGTCGAGTTTAGTTGAAAAAGCATATTTTGGGGGCACTTGGGTGGCTCAGTTCGTTAAGCATCTGACTCTTGATTTCCGCTCAGGTCATGATCTCATGGTTCGTGGGTTCAAGCCCCACACAGGGCTCTGGTGCTGACAGTGGGAGCCTG
Source organism: Panthera tigris (assembly GCF_018350195.1). Lineage (NCBI taxonomy): Eukaryota > Metazoa > Chordata > Mammalia > Carnivora > Felidae > Panthera > Panthera tigris. The sequence goes on along the minus strand of NC_056673.1, from coordinate 7,845,862 downwards.
TTTGGGATTCTTTCTCTCCCTCCCTCTCTGCCCCTCCCAACACCCTCTCTCTCAAAATAAATAAATAAACTTTAAAAGAAGGAAAATAAGGGGCGCCTGGGTGGCTGAGTTTGTTGAACACCCGACTTCAGCTCCAATCATGGTCTCGCAGTTTGTGAGTTCGAGCCCCACACCGGGCTTGCTGCTGCCAGGGCAGAGCCGGCTTTCGATCCTCTGTCCCCTCCCTCTGCCACCCCTCTCCCACTCATGTTCCTTCTCATCCTCTCTCTCAAAAAGGAGCAAACATTTTTAAAAAATTTTTTAAAATAATAAATTTAAAAAATAAAATAAAAAATAGAAGTTAGTTACTAAGCATATAATTATTAAGGTAATTACGTGAAGATATAAATGAAAATTCAGGAATATAATTCTAGTCAATCAATATTTTTAGGAAAATGGGAAAGGCTGCTTACACAGAGCTGAAGACTGCAGTTAAGTTGACTTTTAAAAACGACACAAGCAATGTAAAATGAAATTGCATCCTCCATTCTTGTTGCTTTTCTTTTAATAAGAGGCATTCTAGACTCCAGGGGGGAAAAATCCATACATTGATAGACTGTAGTTTGTATCAGTCCCGTCGACAGGATCACCTATTGGTTCTAACAATCTATTTTCGTGTTCTGGTCTCAGAAAGTACGTTGTAGCTTTTCAGCACAGATGTTATTCAGGGGGGGGAAAAAAAAGCCTGGCTTTTTATTGACCTATATTAAGTATAAACTCAGCTGAGTCACCAAAGCCTCTTGTGATCCTAACCCAAATAAAATCTCTTCAACCCAGTGTGGTCCTTGCAACAAACTCCAAAAACATATTGTAAATAGCTCAGCTGGCAAGAGGAACTCAAGGGAGACATATTATTACTTCTTTATAAATTCAGTCTTACTTCCTTTCATACAAAAAATAAATAAATAAAAGACTAAAAAAATAAAAAAAAATAAAAAATAAAAAAACCTTTAAATGGTGCACCATTTACCAGCAAACATTTGGCTCAGATGCTGGCATAAGGGTCAAGGGATCCTACTCTCCTACAAACAAAATAGAAGTATGATCAGTATGTGGCCCTTCACTTATTCTATAGTTAATTATCCTTGGTATATTACAGCTATAAACAAAGAGAGGCAAAGAAAGACTAGTTCTATAACGGTGATCGCTGACTTTCAGATATTTCTGTCTCGGCTATCATTAGCTATAAATGAATGGCCCAAGATGTTAAGAGTCCGAAAGAAATCAATTGATAGATACCAGGGAGTTTCTTAAAGAAAAAAAAAAAATCCTGCTGACTCCAAGACATGTGTGAATTCAAGTAATAAACTAAATGGGGAGGTGAAAGGTCAAAGAAGAGGGTAGGGGTCACCCAAAGGGTGCCGCCTCTTTAAATGGAATAAGCAGAAGGAAATGACTTTAATTCAATTAGCTCGTCCAGAAACCTGGGGCATGGAATACATAACACGATACGAGGGGAAATTTACTGCCCTGGGACTCCTCCATCTGTGGTTCCAGGGGACGCTGCTGCTCCCTTTCTCCTCGGTGCATCTTGCTTTTGCATACATCTCTTGTGTGGTCCAGATCCTGCCCCAGCTGGCTTTTCCTGCTGCCAGCGGTCGCGAGGGCCGCTCTGGCTTTCACGACGTGAGTGCTCCCCACATCCAGCCAGACCGCTGGCTCTGGGATCGCCACTCTTCCTGCACAACACCTACTTCACTTGCTCGAAGGGTGGTCCGGGACCACCTGCGTCAGATCATCTGGCATGCTTGTCAAAAATGCAGATCTCTGGGTCCTGTCCCAGGCCTGCAGGATCTGAATCCCCGGGGAAGGCGGCCAGGAAGTGTCGTCTGAACACGTGGGCCGTGTATGCTCGTTAGCACGCTGACACGTGGGAACCGATGAGTCAACGCACGCTGTATAACGCACTACGTACTACTGAATGAGTAATTCAATCACTGCTTTAGATTTCGGTCACTGGGTTTTAAATAGCAAACCCTACATCTGGAATGCCTATTCAGATATGCGACGTACCTCACGCAAAAGGAAGAATGCACAGGGAGAGCCAGGATGAAGGAAAGAACGTGTGGCCTCCCACCCAAAAGACTGACCCTAAACCAATCATCATGCTTTCCCATCCGTTCCTAAAGAAGTGAGCACTATGAAAATAAACTTTAAGGAATTGTTTTAAATTAATCATTTCAAGTACCTCATTTAAGACTCTAAGAGGAAATGCTAGTAATTATGTCCTGAGTTAGCAGTCACTGAACACAGACTTCCTGATGGCCAAATAAGACAGCTCTTTCTAGCCAGCCATCTTAGCAGACCTCTAGCATTTAAAAGTGTTGATGTCGGGGCGCTTGGGTGGCTCAGTCACTTAAACGTCTGATTTCCAGTTCAGGTCATGATCTCATGGTTGGTGAGTTCGAGCCCCTCGTCAGGGTCTCTGCTGTCAGTGCAGAACCTGCTTCAGATCCTCTGTCCCCCCTCCCCGCCCCCCTACCCCACTTGTGCACATGCTCTCTCTCTCTCTCTCTCTCTCTCTCTCTCTCAAAAATAAACATTGAAAAGTGTTGATCTCTTTCTTGGGGTGCCTGGCTGGCTCAGTTGGGACAGCACGCACCTCTTGATCTTAGGGTTGTGAGTTCAAGCCCCACGTTGGGAGTGGAGCCTACTTTAAAAAAAAAAAAAAAAAAGCGTTCGTCGCTTCCTTTATGAGCCGTGTCTTCTCTTGGCTTCTGCGACTAAGCCCTTTCCTGTTTCCCTTCCTCTGATTGTTTAGTTCCTTGCAGGCTCCGTTAACACGCTCTACCCAATCCTTAAAAGGGGATGCACCCCAAACGTCCTTGGCTTTCTTCTCTGGTCAGGACGTGCTGCCCGCCGACCACTGTCCTCACTGCCGCGGTTTCGTGGCCACTCCACGCTGTGGACCCTTCAGTCTTGCAGCCCCGTGTCCTAACCGGGCTCCCGTCCTCCACAGCCACCTGTCCACTGAGGACATGCCAGTGGAGACTCAAAATCCACGACTGCAAACCTGAACTCACCCTCTTCCCCCTCCAACCTGTCTCTTCCTTCAGGATTCACACTCCCCAGCTCCATATCACCGTGTATCCCTCCCAGAAAGGGGGCAGCTTTTCGAGAGCAGGGACGGCAAACCCACGCTCAAATGCCCAGGTAACAAATTTACCTTTTACTTGAGAGAAAAGTAGAGCTCTTCTATGTAGTTTACAAATTTTGTCTCATTTAATACTCACGGCAACGCTCTGAAGTAGGTATCGTTATCTCTAGTTTACAGGTCGGTAAATTGAGGCACGGGGTGTTGTAGTTTTGGTTTTGTTTTGTTTTTTAAATGGACCTTGCTCAATGTCGCTCCACTAGTAAGAGCCAAGATTCGGACGCAGGGACTCAGGTCTGGAGGTCAGTGCACTGTGCTCTCTCTGAGAGAAGAGAGTTGGGTGAAGGAAAATACAGAGCACAGGGCCCAGAGAATTGCAGAATGTTTGCTTCGAGGCAACCAAACTCTTCGCGGCTCTGCGTCTTAAACTTTTATTTTAGGTCTCCACAGCACTCCCCCACCTGTACATAAGGTTCTGTTCATTCTATTTCTTCAGTCCCTCTCTCTCTCTCCCTCTGCCGAACCACAGCCTTAGTTCAGCCCAAATCATGTCTCAGTTGACTGCCACTGATTTGCGGGCCACCATTCTTTTTTTTTTTTTTTAAGTGTATTTATTTATTTTGAGAGAGAGAAAGAGAGAGAGAGAGAGAGAGAGAGAGAGAATCCCAAGCAGGCTCCACATTGCCAGTGCAGAGCCCAATGTGGGGGTTGATCTCAAGAACCGCGAGATCATGACCTGAGCCGAAGTCGGACACTTAACCGACTTGAGTCACCCAGGCGCCACTGTTGACCATCATTCTTGCCTCTCACTGGCCTGTGCTCGATAGCCGTGGTCAGCAAGGTTTTTTCTCTAAAGGGCCTGATAGGAAAAGTTTCAGGTTTTCCAGGTCATAAGTTTTCTATCACAAATACATAGCTCTGCCAACACAGCATGATGTCAGCATAGTACAAATGGGTGTGGCTGTGTTCCAATAAAACTTTATTTACAAAAACAGGCAACTCTTGCTCAGTGATATCACTACCACAGTTCTCATAAACAATCTTACTCCTTATATGGAACTAAATTCAACATGGTCCCCAAACCTTAGAGAATGTGGTAAAAATAGAAAAGTAAAGTACCGGGTAAAGTAAAAAGTAAAGTAAAAAACATGAGTGAATGCTTTTATAACCACAGGGCAGAAAAAAATATCTAAGCATTAAAAAAACAAAACAAAAAAAGTAATAAAGTTGAATACATAAAAGTTAAACATCTCAGTGGGGAAAAATAAAACATCACAAAAAATGTCGGTAAGAAATGACTAAGGAGATAAGAAACAAAGAATAGAAGAAAAAATACAAATGATCAAAATAGAGGAAAAGGTGTTAAATCCCATCAGGACGTAAAGTATGAAACTTAATACACACAAAAATCTTTTTCAGTTATCTTGTAGGCAAAACTGGTAAAGACTGCTTTATGTACAAGCACAGAATACAGACGGAATCAGATTCCCACACACTATTACAGGGCATATAAATTATACTGTCCTTTGCAAGGAACCAACGGGTAGATTTATCAAAACTAAAAAGTTTAGGGGCGCCTGGGTGGCTCAGTTGGTTGAGCGGCCGACTTCGGCTCGGGTCATGATCTCGCGGTCCGTGAGTTCGAGCCCCGCGTCGGGCTCTGTGCTGACAGCTCAGAGCCTGGAGCCTGTTTCAGATTCTGTGTCTCCCTCTCTCTCTGCCCCTCCCCTGTTCATGCTCTGTCTCTCTCTGTCTCAAAAATAAATAAACGTTTAAAAAAAAAAAAAAAAAACAACTAAAAAGTTTAAAGCTAGCACTTACATTTCAAAACACTCATCCTACAAACAGACTCACACAAATTATCCAAAGACTTAAGAACATAAAAATTAACCACAGGGGTGCCTGCGTGGCTCAGTTAGTTGAGCGTCCCATTCTGGATTTCCACTCAGAATCTCATGGTCCTGATCTCGTGTCATGGTTCATGGGATCGAGCCCCACATCAGGCTCTGTACCAACAGTGTGGAGCCTGCTTGGGATGCTCTCTTCCTCTCTCTCTATCCCTCCCCCTGCTCGCACATGTGCATACTCTGTCTCTCAAAATAAACACACACTAAAAAAAAAGTTAGCGACAGATTTGCTTTTAAGAGAAAAAACTGGAAACACCCTACATGTTTATTGGTAGAGGGTTAGTTAAGCAAATAATGGCAGTTCTGCATAATGGAATAGTAGGCAACAATAAATACTTTGAGTGAAAGCTACAAAGCTAAGAGAAAGTGGCAAGTTGCAGAACTGTGTATATGTGTGTATGTGTGATGATCCTATTTCCATAAAATGTACAACGATAGGGCCGTCTGGGTGGCTAGTCGGTTAAGCATCCGACTTCAACTCTGGTCACGATCTCGCGATTTGTTGAGTTCGAGCCCCGCGTCGGGCTCTGTGCTGACAGCTCAGAGCCTGCAGCCTGCTTCGGATTCCGTGTCTCCCTGTCTCTCTGCCCCTCTCCTGCTCGCACTCTGTCTCTCTCTCTCAAAAATAAATAAACATTAAAAAAAATTTTTTTTAAATGTACAACCATACCTATCAGTTCAGATCTGCATACTTGTACACACACAGGAGGCTACATTTCAAGCAGGGGTTTTATCTAGAATGGACTAAAGGGTACTTTTTCAGTTTTAGATACATGCTTCTGTATTATTTGAATTTCTGTTGTAATAAGCTTGTAATAGCTGAGAAATAATTAAGCCACTTAAAAAAAACACGAGACAAAACACAAAGTGATTGTATGTTCCTCCAAAGAACTTGCCAGAACTTCCCGCAGCTGAGATATAGGAGCCAAACTCCTTAGCGTGAAATGCACGTCAGCATGGCAACACGGCCCTGCCTAACCCTTCAAACTTTCAGTGAGTGTCTCTTCTGTGTCACATACAATTGTACTGCATTCCTCATAATATCCCCAGTTTTCAGAATATCCCAGGATGTACCCAACTTCTTTGCCTTTGCAAGGCCTTCTCCCTCTGTTTACAATCCTTGGCCTTCAGTATCTCTTAAACACCGCTTCACTTCAACCCCCTTCACAGGCAGAAACAATCCCTCCTCTGGGTCCCCCCTCTGCCTTAAGACACAGCTGCCATTAACATTATAATACAGGGGCGCCTGGGTGGCTCAGCCGGTTAAGCGGCGGCCGACTTCGGCTCAGGTCATGATCTCGCGGTCCGTGGGTTCAAGCCCCGCGTTGGGCTCTGTGCTGACAGCTCAGAGCCTGGAGCCTGTTTCAGATTCTGTGTCTCCCTCTCTCTGACCCTCCCCGTTCATGCTCTGTCTCTCTCTGTCTCAAAAATAAATAAACGTTAAAAAAAAAAAATTAAAAAACAAAACAAAACAAAAAAAAACCATTATAATACAGCACCCATTAATACTGATTTCCCTAAGCATGGGTACGGTAAAATAACAGTATTAATAATTGCTAATTAAGGGCCTAAAAGGTGTTGGGCATGCTGGTCTCATTTAATCCTCATGATGAGGCCATAAAGTGAGCACCAGTCTCTCCATTTTACAGGTAAAGAAACTATGGCGTTCCAAGGTGAAGTCAATTACCCAAGGTCACAAAGGTTAACCAAAAGTTCTGGGTTCGAAACGCAGATGTATCTGACCACCGTGGTTTTATTTTTATACACGTGCAGACCTACAAAATCTCCCCCACCAGACTATTAGCTTCTCTGTGAGGACAGATGTCCTGTATCTCTGTATCTTTAGCACCTAGCACAAAGGTACATCGTAGACGCCCCGCAAATACCGAAGGAGAGGCAGGCTCTTAGTATTAGCACCATCGAGTTCCACCCCCCCTCTTCCTTGCACTTGCCCTCCTCTGGACAACTTCAATTTGTTAATTTCCCTCCTACAATCAAGTCCTTATAAATGAGAAGCACTGTACGCAGAGAGCTACGTACTCAACAAGATGGCACGATGTCTGCCCGCAGACATCTTAGGGGAAATATAACATACACTAAATAGACAATCAGACGTCTACCTGTCATCATTTGGAAACTAACCTTCAAGGTGCTCCCATGCGTCGGGCATGCCGTTGGGTACTCTGAATGCACCATGTGATTTAACTGATGATCATTGTTCCTGCTCTACACGAAGAAGTCTCAACAAGGCTGAGAAACGGCCCAAAGGCTCACTTGACTAGTAAACGACCTCGCCAGGATCTGAACTCCACTCTGCTGGACTTCAAAGCCATATTCCAAGTTTTGGGAAGGGAGACTCGGGCCGAGAGCAGGCAAGACAAGGCTTAATGGAAAAGCCTTGAAAGGCGCTAACTGGATACAAGAGGGGCAGGAGGAACGGGTATGGTGGGTGTAAGGACCAGCTAGCTAATGGGCAGGACAGGGTGAGGGGAAAAAGTCTGCTTATGGGGAAGAGTTTAATCATTCCTCTCGGGTCTGGTAGAGCTGAGGCGGGAGGCCATACGGAAGGACTGCAGGCTCTTGGGTAGGATAGGAATACACAAGGGCAGTGTTTTAGGAAAGTGGGTCTGGCAGAAGAAGAGAGGCAGAGATCACAGCCAGGAGCTCCTGCAGTAACCGCAGACATCTTATGTTTTGGACCTCAGCTAGGACGGCAGCTTCAGAAAATCGGATGAGAAATCTCACGGGCGTTACAAAAGACTCCTCTGCTAACAGTTGGATGTCAGACTAGAGATGAAGGGAGATTGTGCAGCAAAGACTCAAGAACGATTCTAAGGTTTCCGGTCTGGGGGAAGCAAAGAATGCTGCTATTACTGCCAGAAATGGGGGAGAGAGAGAGAGAGAGAGAGAGAGAGAGAGAGAGAGAGAGGGAAGTGGTTTGCAGGATGAGAGGGGGATACTGATATGGCCACGTTCAGCGATGGTGCACACAACGCAAGAAGTTCTTGCTGGTGGCGGAGGTCAGTTCCGCTGCCTTCAGACTGGGAGGACGCATTTTTGGGGTGACATCCTCATGATCGCTTTCGGGAGTCATTCTTACCATGGCAGCACCGATACGCCACTTACATAAATGACGAAAGCAACCTTCGGTGAAATGTGATGATTCCTTGGCTCAGCTTCTGGAAAGTACTAAGGCATGTTTGCGAGGAGGCCCCTGGAAATCAGTCTGTTTTAGAGCTACACTGGTGACTCTTCAGCCTTCCCATCAAACTCCCTATGCCTACTTTCCATCCCGCACCCCCCCCCCCCAAAAAGGATTTTCTTTAAGTGACCTCGGTCACTGAGGAAAGAAGTTTGCCTCCTTTCACCTTGGATTTCAGGCTCAACTCTCCTGAAACACACACACCACCACCACCCCGCTTTCCCTGGTTTTCTCTACTCTCAAAAGCCTCTCTGTCTCATCTGTTCATTTCTCCTTTTTGACACCGTAACATTGCTTCCCACTTCTCTCCTCAAAGAGTACCTGGTTTAACTTTATGATTCGCCCGTTATACTTCTCCCTATGCTCGTCCAAGAAGAGGATAGACCGTGTCTTCAAGCTGCAGGATGACCCAGACCCCACCTTCTACACAGGGTTAGCCCACAATAAACTACTTTTACGCTTAGCTACGAGACGGGATGCCAACAATGAAGCTTCGCCTGACTCACTGGTGGCTGCTGACAACCAACTGACACGATTACGGGTTAATACCCAACGCGTACGGTAAAATTTGGTACCGTTTGCTAGACTTAGGCAACAAAAATCCGGTTCCAGACCTGTTTCTCAGAGAAGCGCGCTAAATCTCCGCATGCCTGGGACAATCCCAGAGGCCCTACAAGAAGCAAAACTCAGAAGTGAGCTCGGAGTCTCCTGGTGGCCACCGCAGGTTTGCTGCGTACCAAGCACAGGCGTGCAGGCATTTTCGTTTCCAGGCCTCAACCAGAACTCATTATCCCACTGCAGCTTTAAAGGACAGCAGGTGTAAAAACGCAAAAGATGAGAAATATGCAGGACAGGCATTGTACTTTAATTGCAAATAAGAGAGACTAGTTTCAGTACCACGCGTTTGGTGCGAAACCATTTACAGTTCCGTGTAAACGGAATTTGGAAAACTTGGTTTTAAATCTCAATTACGCCGAAGAGAGCAAAAACCACCAATGGAGGATCAGCAGTTTGAGGATATTCCTTTGGGGGTGGCGGCATCTGACTACAAGTAAGGCTTTAAGCAAGAATCTGACGATACGGGAAAAGCAACGCACCTGTGAGTTTGATTTTGGACAGCCGAGCCAAGACTCCTGGCAAATCATCCAGATGGAGTTTCATCTCTTTCCACTGCTTTTCATCCTTGGTCTCTCTCCCCACATCGAGTGAGCCCTCAATTACGGAGGCCGATTCCAGTTCCAGCAGTTCTTTGTCATTGGGCTTTCTGGATAAAGGTAGGTGGGGGGGTGGAAGAGGTCTCATTGCACAGGTCTCTGCTTTGGCCTGAGCCAAAGAGCTTCTCTCAAGGAAAGGGGACACCGTGGGTTCTGGCTTCCGTTTTACTTGCTGGTTGAGGCTTCTGTTCAGTTGTGTGACATACTAAATAAAAAAAGTACACGTTACTATCCACCCAAGGCCCCAAAGGCTCTTAGACGGTTGTTTGGTAACACCGTCCGTCAGTCTGATACTGGACTTGAGAGATTTTCCTCAACCGTTGTAAACGTATGCTGAATCAATGAATGCTAGAATGTCTTCTACAAGGAAATCTCTATGCTAAGAGGTATAGAGACTATAATGCCTCAGCAGCCATTTTTAATTCTATGGTTTAGAAAGTCCTAGTGGGCGCCTGGGTGGCGCAGTCGGTTGAGCGTCCGACTTCAGCCAGGTCACGATCTCGCGGTCCGTGAGTTCGAGCCCCGCGTCAGGCTCTGGGCTGATGGCTCGGAGCCTGGAGCCTGTTTCCGATTCTGTGTCTCCCTCTCTCTCTGCCCCTCCCCCGTTCATGCTCTGTCTCTCTCTCTGTCCCAAAAATAAATAAAAAACGTTGAAAAAAAAAAAAAAATTTGAAAGTCCTAGAAATTTAAGTTCCTTGAAAGAAAAATTTATTTCTTATTCATACCCTCCAGCATTTTCCTCAACACAGTACCACAAGCTGGAGGTTAAACGTCAAATACGGTGAAAAAGTTTTCTATCATTGAGAGCCCAAGTCAAACCTACTGTCGACTTTCAACGTTCATAGGTAAACAGAGAGGGGCTCAGCGGTGGGGTAGAATTCAGGACTAAGTGACATTAAAGCGCTGTGTATGTGGGAAGAACACGAGTTGTAGAGTCCAACAATCTCTCCTGCTTACCAGTGAAAAGTAATAACTACTACTAACATAGTAGGGCCCTTTCTGGTTTTATAGAATACATATCTTTACAGTTTATAAATTGTGTATCTTATTTAAGCTTCCAAAAGGCTATTTAAGAAAATGGATCACTGGGGTGCCTGGGTGGCACAGTTGGTTAAGCGTCTGACTTCAGCTCAGATGGTAATCTTGCAGTTCATGAGTTCGAGCCCCACATCGGTCTCTGTGCTAACAGCTCAGAGCCTGGAGCCTGGAGCCCGACTCTATGTTTCCCTCTCTCTCTGCCCCTCCCCGACTTGCACTGTCTCTCTCTCTCTCTCTCTCTTTCTCAAAATTAAATTTAAAAAAACATTTTAAAAAAAGAAAAAAAAAAGGAAATGGATCATGATCATTATTATCTCTTTCTTTAACTTACAGAAGAGAAAACCAAAGCTCAGAAATAAAGTGACAGAGTCAGTGGCGAGTTAGTTGTATGTGTCCCTGGTACCTGGACCCACCTATTCTGATAACCAGTTAAGTGATTTTCAGTTACATCACAAAGACTTGAAATGACATACACTAGTCCTAGAAAGGAATGAAAACTCATGAATGAACCAGAGCTGTGTTTATATAAAAAAAGGCATTATATACATGCTTCTAAATATCCATTATCCTTGATCCCCAACTTAAGAAATCTAAACATCTCTGGAAATGTAAATCTCTTGTCAAAATAATGTTTCATTAAGATTTTGTTACTTTTAAGTTTTAAGGTGGCCGTTCTAAGTTAAAAAAGATGAGAGAAGTATCAAATCAGACTTTAGAGGATGAATTTGCTAACTGTTCATACCTGTGTCATAATTATGAGTTTTCAGCTCTCATTTCTCCATTCTGTACTTTTCTATTTGAGAAAATGGCAGATGTCCTCACTGGTAATTAGGAGTAAGTTACCCTGTGGCCCACGAGATTGTGGAACCAACCCAGAGGCCAGAGATGTATGAGCAAAGCTCACTATAAAGTCCCTAGCAAATGACAAGATCTCAGTTTGCTTGAGTCTACTCAGAAGTGGCTGCATTTCCAAGACTTTTGGATGCAAGGCTGATGCGGGAACACAGGTCACACTGGTAAAGAAATTATTTCTACGTTTCTGATACATTCACAGAACCTTAAAAGAATTTAACGTTTTGTTTTTGTTTTTTTTTATTTATTTTTGAGACAGAGAGAGACAGAGCATGAATGGGGGAGGGTCAGAGAGAGGGAGACACAGAATCTGAAAGAGGCTCCAGGCTCTGAGCTGTCAGCACAGAGCCCGACGTGGGGCTCGAACTCACGGACCATGAGATCATGACCTGAGCCGAAGTCGGACGCTTAACCGACTGAGCCACCCAGGCGCCCCAACCTTAAAAGAATTTAAAGAGATGTATGATAACGGTTCAGCTTTTCCTAATTTTACCCTAGGTGAAATATGCCAGAAGTTTCCAATCTTTCTCCAAACTTTATCAATAAGTTCACGATCATACTTTTAGCCTCGGACACCAGGGTTATTCTGGTTTCAATTAACAATCAAAACAAGGAATTGAAGTTTTGGATAAACTCGAGAGGACACAAAATAAAAATCTTTTTCAAGCAGCACTTCTTAAGGCTCTTCTGATAACAGGAATGTCTCAAATTCCCTCCTACAAAGAAAGAAAAGGCAAATAGCAGCAGAGTGGGGGTGTGCTTCTGAACATACCATGCGCCTGAGGAAGGTGAAGTGTTGAAATGTCATCCACTGCTTACGGACGCTCCTGAAAAGATGCATGAACTCGCGAGGGGATTCCTGCATAGCTCTTCCTTCCAGATACCAGACACATCCTCCCACCCAACCTGTAACACAGAAAAGGGGAAAACAATGCTCCCATGATTAGTGCTCCTCACCAAATGCTGATGGCACCTACCCGGAAGCCAAGCCGGCCACCGCGGTAAGCAACGCTTGCGTGATGGGTCAGACCTCTGATCGGGTTTGCCAATCACTGCAGTGGTTCACCAAGGCAGCGTAATTCTTCAGCAGGGACGGGAAATTTTCCATTTGGGGATCATTACGCTTTTAGTATATTAAATGCTGTAATGCCCGCACTGTTGATCTTTTTGAGAAAATATAAATAAACAAGTCAGTCACTTTTAAAACAGAGGCACCTGGGTCGTTCAGTTGGTTAAGTGTCCGACTCTTGATCTCGGCTCAGGTCAGGATCTCACAGTTCGTGGGATCGAGCCCTGCGTTGGGCTCTGTGCTGACAGTGCAGAGCCTGCTTGCGGTTCTCTCTCCCCCTTCCTCTCAAATAAACTTCAAAGAACATGTTTTAAAATGGCAGAAAATGAGAGACAGTTTTTCTCAGTAACAATAAACTGGTAAATACATTTCAGATTAATATTTTGGCCACGTTGGGGAAAACGAATAACCAAAAGGAAGGTGAAACAGTCCTCAGTGAAATGGGGCTCTATCAATCATGTCAGAAAGAAGCAAACCAGTGGCGCCTGGGTGGCTCAGTTGGTTGAGTGTCTGACTTCGGTTCGGGTCATGATCTCACAGTTTGTGGGTTCGAGCCGTGCATCGGGCTCTGCGCTGACAGCTCGGAGCCTGGAGCCTGCTTCGGATTCTGTGTCTCCCTCTCTCTCTGTCCCTCCCTGCTCACACTCTGTTTTTCTCCCTCTCAAAAATAAATAAACATTAAAAAAATTTTTTTTAATTAAAAAAAAAAAAAAAGAAGAAGCAAAACAGCTGTGTCTGAATTTGGCTTTTAATCAAACCATACCTCCTCCCAAATAACAAATCCAATGCTTCTGTGTAAGGCCACGGAAGGGGAGGGTTTTATCACTTCCACGACACTAAATATTTCCGGTTCTCCCCCACCTTCACCCGTTGCTTCTCAGCGTTTTGTGCCATCGCGTCTTGCTGTGGGTGGCCGATTCAAGACAAGCGTCCCCCACTGCGGATTGTCCCTGAGCAGTTCCAGGGTAACGTCTAATCTTCAACTCATTTCTAGGGTCCTCCTGCCTACTTCCCACTGCTGTCTCAGTATCTCGACACGGATGGGTTGTAACAGATAGGGTTTCTTCTGGAAGCCCAGGACAGACCTTACTGGCCTAGACGTGTGTGTGTAACTCCTTACTCTCCTCTAGGCACACCACACGTTTCACAATTTGCCCATCTTTGTCGACGTTTCCCTGCTTTTGGTGTCTTGCCTCTGCTCTCTGCCTGTCAAATTTTCAGAGCCTCTTTTCTTTTCGACTACTCTGGCACATTAAACTCGTTTCAGTGGCGCTTCTTACCGGAAACTTTCCATGTGTCTCCGCCATCTTATTTGGGGGTTCCTTGACGGCAGGGGTTCCCCTTTACTCACCTCTGCTCCGAGAGCTCAGCAGAGTGCTCTCTATACAATGATGAGATAACGTCTGATGACTGGATTTCCTACGTGACCTACGGGGACTGTGGGTAGCAGCATCACTGCCCCTCAGAACACATGGCAATTATCTTAGACTGGAGATGTCACTTCTTCACTGAAATCAGACTCTCCGACCTCGGTGAATTATGAAATACTTATTTTCCATACGTGTGAGTGTGCGTTGCCTGCATATGCGCACAGGAGGGGGAGAGCGACACTGAAATCAGTCCTCTGAAATTTCCTTTCAAATGAGTCCTCTGATAGTCAAGGGCTCGTTTTGTGTTTTTTAATTGGAGGGTGTATAATTTTCCTTTCATTGCCTTGATACTGTTCTTTGGGAAGATAGGACTTAAAAATTTTTTTTAATGTTTATTTTTGGGAGAGAGACAAAGACAGAGACAGAGAATGAACGGGGGAGGGGCAGAGAGTGAGGGAGACACAGAATCAGAAGGAGGCTCCAGTCTCTGAGCTGTCAGCACAGAGCCCGACACGGGGCTCGAACTCACGAACCGTGACATCATGACCTGAGCTGAAGTCAGACACTTAACTGACTGAGCCACCCAGGCGCCCCGGGAAGATAGGATTTTAAAACAAGTTCTGAGGTCATTTGGTCCAATGAGAAGTACAAGTCGTTGGGAAGGAAAGAACCATCCTGGAAAATATCTCTCAAGGTTAAATGTGTCAAACCTAGATTTTCCAGAATAGTAGTAAGAAAAAAAAAAAAACAACAGCTAGGAAACCTCACGTTTAAACGATGAAAACACTTCATTCGGTCAAAACGTGTTGTATTTCTATGCATCAGTGCCTAGAGACTGAAAGACATTTCAGTCCTACTTAAGCAAATATAGGTTTGAAGGTCCACAGAGCTTACGATACTTAACATTAAAAATCTGCAAACACGTGCCCATATCCACTATTCGCACCAATACTGAGTCACGACGGTAGAGCTTTTCTTTTTGTGGGGAGGGGGAGGGAGGGAGAGAGAGAGAGACAGAGAGAGCGAGCAGGTCTGTGCGTGCACGAGGCTGGGGGTGGGGTGGTGGAGAGAGAGAACCTTAAGCAGGCTCCGCGTTCAGCACAGAACCTGACACCGGGCTCGATCCCACAACCGTGAGATCATGACCTTAGCTAAAATCAAGAGTCAGACGCCCAACCGACTGAGTCACCCAGACGCCCCCATGACGGTAGAGCTTTTAAAATGTGGTGCACACACACGCACAACTGAAAGGTCCTGAATTTCTTGTAATGGCTACAAAACACTTTGAATTTTCAGAAGCAAAAGCAGACATAACCATTAGATGCCTAATATAATCCCCCTCTTCCTTTCTGCCACCCTTTCCAACCACGTTGCTTCCATGTATCAGGCTCTCGTAACGACCTTCCAACTGGAACATTAGCAGGTTGTGTACTTCTTCCTGGCAGATTTTCTGGCAACTGTGCTCACGGGCTCAGGAAGCTAAACTGTCTATTAATTCCTCTCATACCAGCTTTGAAAAGACTGAGCCAGCAACAAAGCACGGGAACCACACGCGGCCCACTTACGGGAACTGGGGAACTCTGAGCGGTTAAGTGAGATTGTTCTCTAAGAAGCGGAAAGTACAGAACTGACAGGCAGAAAAGCAGCCAGTCGGAGGAATGCACACTGGAAAACCTCCGTGCAGAGGTGACCATTCAAACACGCGGAAAGGAGGAGCTCTCTGAGAATGAGCGCCTGGGGTCAGGATCAAAGAACGCTCACGGTCAGGGAGGACAGAAAAAAAAGAATCACGGACCTCGTAAGAAAACTTTTCATTACGAAAAATTTCCATCACACGCAATTACGTAAGAACACAGTGAGCTCCCACTACGTACTCCCCAGCTTTAACAATTACTACAACCATGGCCCATCTGGTTTCGCCTATACTTCCTCTCGCTTCCCCCGCCTCCTTCCTTCTTTCTGAACCAGAAGGGACCTTTGAGATCATCTGGTCCAACTGCCTCCCTCATTTTATAGATGTGTAAACTCAATTCCTGATATGCCCCGAGATTACACAGCCAAGAGAGACCCATAAAATAACCTGGTTATTTTAACGTGTAATATTTCAAGTCAGTGTTTGTTATTTTATCAAGAGAAAGAAAGGAATTTCATAGAGCCGCTGTGCTCAACATTGCTGGGTGCTGCAGGGAGCATGTGACAGGTGATGCCTAAAAAAACGGTTCTGGGATTTGACCAGAAGGGAGTCCCCGGCCTCTCCTACCTACCTCCAATATGGACCTCGAACAACACATTCCTCAGCCGTTGGTTCTCATCAAAACTACGGGGGGGGGGGGGGGGGGTGGCAAAACAGTTCCCAGCCTCCTCTTTAACAGTTCTTTAGTGGGGCGCCTGGGTGGCTTGGTCGGTTAAGCATCCGACTTCAGCTCAGGTCGTGATCTCACAGTCCGTGAGTTCGAGCCCCGCGTCGGGCTCTGTGCTGACCGCTCAGAGCCTGGAGCCTGTTTCGGATTCTGTGTCTCCCTCTCTCTCTGCCCCTCCCCTGTTCATGCTCTGTCTCTCTCTGTCTCAAAAATAAATAAACGTTAAAAAAAAAAATTAAAAAAAACCCCAAAAAACAGTTCTTTAGTATCTCCATAACGAATGAACAAACACCACGCATTGACAAACAAATACTGAGAGCCAACAATACGCACGGGGTACCGTTCTGGGCCCTGGGGGCCCACAGATGAGCCAGAAGACAAACTGTCCCTAACTTTCACAGGGTTAACAGTCTACTTGGGAGAAACACACAATAAGCCTGTATGTAAATCAACAATTACAGATTGTGCTGACCGTGGGGAGAGAAATAGGAGGGATGTGAGAAGAGAGGGGCGGGGGTGGCGGGGTGGGCTCTACCTTAAACAGGGTGGTCGGGGTAGGCATCTCTGAAAAGGTGGCACTTGAGCCGAGACGGGGCAAAGGGCCACGGGGGCGCAGACCGCCTTCAACATAGAGTTGTTACAGGTCTTTCAAGTGGGAGGATGGCCATCAGGGGCCACCGCCGACGGTGGAAAGCCAAAAGTTTGAGCGGGGCGGTGCTCCGCCCTCTGTGGTTGTCACCATCTGTGTCACTTCATCACGACAACGTTATCTTCGCTGTCATCACAACCCTTTCTATGGGAACAAGGCTTCCGAGCGACGGCAAGGCGCTCGCCCGTCCTCACCAGGGGAGCTGACAAGTCACTTACACTTGCAACTAGGAACGGAGGCTCTGAGCAGCCAGGAGGCTCGTGGGTTCTCCTCCGTCCTCCCGCGCAGCCTCCGCTCGGAAAACCGAAAGCAGCCCCAGACGCCAGCCCCCCGGGGGAGGGGGCCGGAGGCGGCGTGGACCCCAGGGGCCACAGCACGACCCTCGCTCCCCGGCCTCTTCACTGCAGGCTGCTCCAAAGCTCACTTCCCCCCACCGGTACCCAGCCGACCTCGCCAAGGGCTCCCAAGGTTGCAGCCGGCCGGAACCGCGGCGCTGCACGTGGCAAAAAGATGAGAATTTTCCCACAGTCGCGGCCAAGGGCGGGCGCCGTACCTGTCAGGAGGCGTGAGGAGAGAGTGTGCGGGGATGCGGCCATACCGCACGAGTCCGGCCGCTCCCCGGGGTCCCCCGTGTCCTCTCTCCTCACCGGCTGCTGGGCGCCGCCATCTTCCTTCCCCGCCCCCGTGGGAGGAGAGCCGCTTCCTGTGCGTCACTTCCGGAGGGCGGGACGCGGCGAGACAGGGCCGTGGCTGCAGGTGTTTTCGCGGGTTGGGCGGGAGCGTGTAGAGTTGGGAGGTCGGAGGCCTGAGGTCCTTTCGAGAAACGCGAGGAACACGGAACGGCCAAGGCTTCCGGGGAGGAGAGGACGGCGGCCCCGCACCTTTGTTTCCAGAGGTTTCCAGGCGTTTTCTGGCCGGATCCCAGGGCCTCGTGCGATGGGCCGGGCTGGACACCGCGCGTTTCAAAGTCACGTTTGGGATGCTTCTTGCTGACTGTATCGTCCAGAGGAACTGGTTCTTGGAACGATGCCTCCGCCTTCCGATCTGACCAGTTGCAGCCTTACCGTGTTAGCTATCAAGTGGGGAGACCGGTGAACTCAGGGTTGCTCGTCGGACCTGAGCCACACCAGGGAATCCAATCACCAGAGCATCTCAGGATGGAGAAGGTGCGTGTGGGGCTTGACCTCGGGCTCCGGTGGGAGGGCTGCATTCGAGTCCTCACTTCACCTCCTGCCCTTCTGACCCGCTGGAGCAAATTACAGAAGCCCTCTGAACCTCACTTAGGGGTAATAACATATATTTCGTTAAGAGGGTCCCAAGAATTAAATATTACGTCTTTCTAAGGGGGAGACAGACGCCCACTACGGATAGGTTCTAATAATGACCATTGGTGTTGTGATTACCAGAGCAGATCTTAGAAGCCCTCCCTTCCTCTGTTGTTCTCTTATTTTTTTTTTCCTTAATGTTGGAGTTCCCCAAGTAAAAGGACTGAAGAAAAAAGATTCAGTTTTTGAAAAAGAGGAGAGAAATAGGGAGCTGGGTTCCATCAGGGCAATTTCTGGCTGTCTTCCATGGTAGCTAATATTGCTAGACACAGGATACTGAAAATACGATTCTTCTGAGCTGTAGAAGCTTGCCCTGTACCAGTGGGGGTGGGAGGGGGTGTCAGTTAACGGGTTCAGTGTGATCAGGTAATTTAGAAGATATTGCAGAAATACAGATGAGATAGCAATTCTAATTGGGTCAGGGAAGGCCTCAGAGATTTGAACTCTACTTAGAGGAACAGATTTTTTCCTGCATGCAAGGGAAAGAACACTCCATAAAGAGAAAAACAGTATCCAATACTATCTTAAAAGTTTTCACACTCCTTATACTTTATCATACGCTTTTATAAACATTTGACGTTTATATCCATAGCATTTTAAGGCTCAGGGTTTTAAGTCATCTTCCCACAGTCACCGAGCTACTGAGCTCCAGAACCAAGACTGGAACCCCTGACACCTGCTACAGTGTTATTTCCACCATACCGTACAACCTTATTCACCAAGCATCTTGAAATGTCACAGCTTCTGAGATTTATAAAGCACTCTATTTCAACCTTGGCTGTCCGTCACAGTCACCCAAAGGGCTTTAAAAATTACGGATGCCTGAGCCACTTCCAGACCAATTAAATCAGAAAGGGTGTGGAATGGAAGGACGAGACCTGTAATTTTCTTTTTAAGCACCACAGGTGATTTTAGTACACAAAACTGAGAATTACTGCGTTTCAGCCTTTTTTTTTTTTTCACTTGATGACACAGCTATGTCTAAAAGATTGGTTAACATGAATGTTATATTTCATACACTCAGAAAATTGGAATTCCCAAGTGCTCTTGGCTTATGGTAATCGAAGCGTTTAATAGACATGTACCTTTTTGGGCAACAGATTTTTCCTTCGTTGTAAATCCTTTCTAAAAACGGGGCAAGGTATGATTAAGTACATGAATTAATGCATAGGTTCTTACTTATTGGGAGAAACCAGAGTGAAATGTGAGAAATGCCTAAACGATGAATACTTCCTGGTATGATCGGTCAGGAAGAACATTCCCCTGTCTTGTGATTGTGATTAAGTTAGCCCACGTCAATAGTCTCAAAGCATATTCTTCCTGAAAAGTCATCCTTGGAGGTACTTCTGGAAAGAACAGGGTTCCATGGCTACCTATAATGCCCATAGCTGCAAGGGAAGCTGTGACTAGCTTAATTATGCCAGTCACAGTTCATCACTGTGGACCTAGCCATCTTGCTGTCACAAATCATATTAAGTGACATTAAAACTGAGGAAGAAGTAGGAAGTGGATTTGGGGTAAGCATCTAGAAGTCTGCCACAATTTTGTTGAACCCTGTTGTTTCCAAACATTTTGAATGCAACCCATTTTGTGAAATACCATGAAAACTTGGAAAATGCTAGCCTTACACACACACACACACACACACACACACACAGTTTAGGAGATTGCATCATATTCGTACTGACGATTTTTACTTAGTCTTCGGTGAATCAGACTTCCTGATTTGGAACTATCTTGTTTCATTAGACTTCTTTTTCCTGGACAGGTTTCTTTGGGAAAAGACATATATGAACCCCTGCCCTTTGCAATGTGTTTTCAATGTAGGTCGATAGGACTTGCAGGGAGTAGGGAGGCCTCGAACATCTGTGTAGCTCGACCTTTCCAATTCATAGATTTGGAAAGTGAGGTCTAGGGAGGTTAATTTACTCTAAGTGAGAGAACTTCCTCTCTAGACGTGCAGGTCAACATTTTTCCATCTCATTAGAAATAAAACCTTGGTGTGCAAGCATGATTTGTTCCAGACACATGCTTGCAATCCAAAGCACTCGTATATCAAAGCGAATTTCAACAATCTTTGGCTCAGTGGTGATCATGTGACATTCAGCGTCAGATACGGCTCACATTGCAAGACATCGCTCGTTTATCAAGTTAAAATTTATTAGACGTGTTTGCTCGTCTTGCAGAACACTCGCAGAACAAGTTACTTGCAATCCAGGGTTTTACTTGCCTATTGTCATTCTTGCCCTTTACTCCGCCTGTAATGTCTTCACTAATGAAATGCTGAAAGGTGTGGATGTTACGCGGCATGCTGCTGAGAGTCGAGCTTTTGGAAGAATGGTCAAAGAGATTAAAAGACTGGGTTTTGTCTTCACATCTTCTCCTTGGGTTCAGTCTTTTGAGATTTCTGGTCTTCAGTTTTCTTCTCTTGGAATATACTACCACTCCCCGTCACCTTTGATGGTTCTTCTGATCCCATGATCTTGGAGACGAGACAGGCCTAGGTGTATTCCTTGCCTGAGACAGCTCTCCTGCTTTGAAAGGGACTCAGACTCGTTCTAGTCATGTGGGCTCCCACCTGGTCTGGTGCTGCTCACCAGAGTTAGGGTTTGCCCATAACTCTGTGTGTCCAGAGCCTTACTCAATAATAAACAGTGGCTTGGGGTGCCTGGGTGGCTCAGTCAGTTAAGTGTCCAACTTTTAGTGTAGGTCATGATCTCACAGTTTGTGGGTTCGAGCCCCGCGTCGGGCTCCGTGCTGACAGCTCAGAGCCTGGAGCCTGCTTCGGATTCTGTGTCTCCCTCTCTGTCTCTCTCAAAAATAAATAAACATTAGGGGCACCTGGGTGGCTTAGTCAGTTAAGTGTCCACCTCCGGCTCAGGTGGTGATCTCTGCAGTTCGTGAGTTCGAGCCCCGCGTCACGCTCTGTGCTGACAGCTTGGAGCCTGGAGCCTGCTTCAGATTCTGTCTCCCTGTCTCTCTCTGCCCCTCCCCCACTCATGCTTGCTCACTCTCAGAAAAATGTTTTTTTAATTTTAAATAAATGAACATGTAAAAATTGCTTAAAAATAATAATGAACAGTAGCTTTTATCTGCCTTTATCCTCTTTTGGAGGCTTAGGAAAGGTAATCTGCTACGACCTGAGACAGCTCAGGTGTGAGGAGGTGTGGCTATCTCAGGATTCTGCCCCTGGCTGTCTGTCTCTTCAGGACAGCCCTACTGAGTCTGGGCCGGTCAGGAGAGAGGACTCACACCCATCCTTTGAACAGGAAATTTAACATACAGATGCACACGTACAGAATTGGTGACTGAGCAATCGGGAGGGTAAAGAGGGATCTGTGAGGCGTCGGAGAGGTAGCACCTGTCGGAAGCAGGTATCACCTGTCTGGCTGGGAGAAGAAAAGGGAGAGGTCAGGATTGTTACAGTTTAGAGACTTAGGGGAACAGGGCTGCTCGGGTCTCCAAGGGGGACCTGACCGGGCTGGTTCTTGAAGTGTCAGAGAAGCCACACACCAGGGTCGTCTACTGCTGGCGAGGATAGGCATGGGAGGGAGAGGCACCCGAGCTGCCGGCAGCCCAGCAGCAGGTGGGAAGAGGGGGCCCCTTCTCCCGGTCCCAGCCGCGCAGCACTGCTGCCCCTTATTGGCGTGAGCCCGCAGGTGTGGGGCGTGCCGGCTCCCAGCTCCAGCAGGGCTGAGGCACGGGACACAAGCTAGGTTTGGAGCCAGGGCAGATAAACCCCCCAGAGTTCTTGTCGGAACAGATGTCCTCCCCTCCCTGTACGGATTAGAGCTTAAAGAACAGCCTCCTGTGAGCTTCGAACAGCTCACATCGGTCCCCCACATCTGCTGATACTTCCTCCAGGGTAACTGACCACATCAGGATCTGATCGAGGCCAAGATCATGCCAATCAGATAGGACACCTCAGCTGTAACCTGCCGGCTGCTCTTTTCCCCCTCAGCTCCCCAGGGCTTGGTTCCACACATGGTATCTTGGTATACCAGGAGTGGAAAAGTGCCGCTCCACAGTGCAGAAAAAGGAAAAACAAAACAAAACAGGAAGATGTACTATAGGAGATTCTACTCACTGCCATGGCCTTCTGCCTTCTTTAATAGTGGCCTCATTTTGTTAAGGGAAGCAGTGTGCCCAGCCCCAGGAGGTGAATCACGATCGCCTTAGGTCAGTCAGATTTACCTCATCCGCATTTCCCAGAGTTTCTTCCCTCCAGAGGTGGCCACGTTGCACAGCCTGGCTAAAGAAATAGGAGAAACCTGCCCGCAAGGTTTCTGGAAATAATTGTTTACTGCTAAAAAAAAAAAAAAAAAGGCATGCAGAAGAAGGTGCTTTCTTGATCTTTCCATTTAATACTCAGGAAGCAGGGCTGAAGAGTGTGATTCCTGGAGCCAAGGCAGCCATATTGCGAGTAGGAAGAGACTAGCAGAGGTCGGCAGGGTGTAAGAGAGAGAACAGAGCCCAGTTTCTGGATGAAATTGTTGAGTCACTGCAGCAAGGCTGTTAGGTCTATCTGCAGACTTATTTCTCCAGGCGTGTTTTTATGCTTAAGCTAGTGTGTAGTTTCCTGTTCCTTGCATCCTGGATGATTGATCAGTTCCACAAGTAGGACAGGGGAGCCCAGCAACCTGGCCTCAAAGCTTGTTGAGGACCGAGGATGTAGAGAAACACCTGGAATCATTGCCAGACACCCGGAAAGCAGGTCACGTTCCACAAAAATAAATTTGAACGTGGTGGCTGTTTCTAATACGATACAGAAATCCACAGTGGTTTAGGTAACACAAAAATAAAAGAAGCACTTTTGTGCACATTAGCTTCCTGTCCTTTTGCTTGCTATTTTCTGTGTGCCCAACTCCTTTGATGACATCAAACTGTCCTGCTTCCCCACACCAGGAAAGCATTCCTTTCCTGGTCCCCTCCACGGCATCCTGGGGCCGAGTGGAAAAATAGGATGAAATGTTCACGCACGGCAGGAGGCAAGGCCTGTTGGGCGCTCTGCCTTGAGAAAATCATAACCCAGAAAGAGCATCCTCAAGCACGCATTTTCTCTTAGCTACTGGGAACTCTTAAAAGTGGTTCTGAGGTATTTTGGCAAGTGAGCTGTCAATATTATAAAAATAAGAGAATTCGAAGGTACAAGGAGACAAATTAATAAGGCAGGTTAATCAGAAGAATCCCAGAGCAGTTATTCTCACAACAATACTCATTTATAAGCTCCTAGGAAAGCATGGGCATCACATCTTTTCTAAAATTAGGTCCTAATTCTCACCTCTGGACTTCCTTTCTCCCTGCATTTATTCAAGGCCAGTCAAGAGCAGAAAGTGCACATGTTGGTCCCTTTTTTGAAATCAAAAACAATGCGTGTGTAGAAAAATAATGTCACTTATCTAGCACTTACTTTGTATTAAATGCCTTGTCGTGGCGTCTCAAGTCACTTCCGCAAGAACCTTGATAGGGGTTGTTTGCGTTTTCAGATGAGAAGAGTTTGAAACCATCAAAGGCTAAATGGTTTTCTCAAGTTCACACGGCTAGAAAGTAAGTGCCACAAGTAGAATTTAAACCTTTCTGATTCCATGTGTTCTTAATCCTACTACTGGATCGTCTCCCATATTTTATGTATTATGGAGCCCTCATTATCTGGCATTTTTTCATACCAGTCTAGAGTTTCACGTTTCCTCAAACTAGTGAAGTTCTTGAAGTTCAGCCTCAAAAAAAAAACACAACTACTTGATTTTACATTTTCTGACTTGGGTTAAATTTCCTTTGACCTCAGTTTCCATATTTATAGACCAGGAATCCTAATACCAGGTCTGCCACTTAAATTACATTGCACTTTCCGTATTTAATGAGAGTTCGTGTCTGGACATCCCAAGTAATACTCATTCTGGAGGTCTACCTAAGACCTACTGAATCAAAAATCTTTGGGGGTGGCCCAGGAATTCCACAGTTAAGGCAAATGACTTCAGTATTTTATGAAAACCATATAAGCTTTGTATAAAAAAAAAAAAAGACGTCAAGAGTGCAGAAAAAACGTTTCCAGGAGAGAGAGCTACCCAAAGAAGGTGATGGGAGGGTGGAGAAGGGACACCGCGATGGTACAACCCATTCATTAGATTCTTCCTGCCTGCCAGAACTTAGTAGCTTGTGCCATCTTATCACATTTCGCCTTCCCTATAGTCTTATCACAAGTTATTATCCACCTTTTATAGATAAAGTAATTGAAGTGCGTAGTCTTTGAGAAATCCACATTCGTTTCCTAGAGCTTCCGTAACAGAGGACCACACGCTGGTTGGCTTAAAACAATGGTGGTCTCCCCTGGAAATTTGAAATCTAGATGTCAGCAGGGTCGTGTTCCTTCTGAAGCCTTTATGGGAGGGACCTTCCTTGCCTCTTCTAGCTTCTGATAACTCCAGGCCTTTCATTTCTTGGCTTAGGGCCGCAGAGCTCCAACCTCTGCCTCTGTCTTCAGTGGCCATCTTCCTTCTGTGTCTGTGTCTTCACGAGGTATTTGGTGTGTGTGTGTGTGTGTGTGTGTGTGTGTGTGTGTGTGTGTGTGTCCCAACCTCCCTTTTCTTATAAGGACGTGAGTCACTGAACTAGGGCCCACCCTAACAACCTCCTTTTCATTCGATTACATCCACAAAGACCCTACTTCCGACTAAAGTCACGTTCATGGGTCCCTGGGGGGATAGGACTTGAGCATCTCATTTTGGCGGACACAGTGTGACCTCTAACACCACCCAAGGGTACAGTGGCTGGTGAAGCATGGAACTAGATTCGAAGTTAGGTGATTCTAGAATCTCTCCCTTTGGCCGTCAGCCGCCACACGGCCATCTCAGTGAAGGCCCTGGGGAAATCGTACAGCAATGCCTCGAGAAACAGGAAGGTGTAAGCGAAAAAAAAAAAAAAAGTCTTGCAACTATTCAGTAAAAATTTATTTACAAGAGGTTGGTCTCAGACATTTCCTCTGCAGCAGTTAGATGCCAAATGACTCCACGGGGTTTTGAGGTAGAGAAAGTTATGAGCTAAGAACTTTATACCCAACAATTCGTCTTTCGGTGGGACAGGCGGGCATTCTCAGAAATGCAAAGGCTCAGAAAATATTCCACTTATTGAGCAACTATTTGAAGCTGCATTCCAGTGGTTCGTAGGGTCTGG
This sequence comes from Panthera tigris, assembly GCF_018350195.1. NCBI lineage: Eukaryota > Metazoa > Chordata > Mammalia > Carnivora > Felidae > Panthera > Panthera tigris. The sequence goes on along the minus strand of NC_056673.1, from coordinate 7,820,573 downwards.
GATTGTATAGACCACAAAAAATTTCAAAAATCATGTAGAAACCAACACAGCATTGCCAACAACTCCGTGAAGGAGTTTTAAAACAAATCAAACTACCATCCAGGGTACGTTAAGATTGCTTCATAAGAGATAGATCATTTTCATGCCAAAAATATTAGAAAGGGTATAATCTGATAGCCATTTAAGTTGAATAGTTTTTGCTCTGTGAAAAAAAAAATACTCGTATTTAATGTATTTTACCCCAGGGTTAGCGAAGACCTTTGCCACAGATAAGATCTCATTCATGAATGGGTGTTTGAAAAAGCAGGAACCGGGGCGGGAAAGCCAAGGAGGACATCAACTGAGTTCTGGCTAGCCTGATTTATGCAACCGAGGGAAAAATATCATTTGAAACTGACCGTAATCATTTCCATTTTCTAAGGGAAGTTTCAGTGGGAACATAAATCCAGGTAGTGCTACTTTCTTGCACGTGCAGAGAGGATGGTGGAGGGTGGGGGTGGGGATAACTTGCTCCCTCCACTGACATCTGGGTTTGCACTTAGTTTTTCCACGTTCTCCTGAAAATACCCATGAAAGAACCACTAGTCTAAAATGACGATTTGCACTCACACATTTAATTAATTCTCTCCCCCCCCCCACACACACACCTCCACATTCTCTATGAAAAGAACATGTGTGCCTGTGAAATCGGGGGTGGTGCCCACTTGGCTGGAATTTCTAAGAACTCCTGCAAATTTAGAGCATAGGTGAGGCCGGATTGTGACAAGAGCCTATCAGTCCGCGATTTCAGGACACATAAAGGGTGAGACTCCCGCACAGAGAACGAGGAGGGGCCACCAAGCAGAATTCAACCAATGCCCGCCTCCCCGGACTCAGAGCTAGAGGGGCCGGGAGCCAGGACAAACAATCCAGGATTGAGCGTCTCAGGTACAGACACAGAGGCCGCTTGAAGCATTCGGTGGCCTTTCTACTTGGAACGAGTTCCCGGGCTCAGGAAAGCAGGTCAGCAGCAAAGCTGGCTTAAGACAGGAAGGGGGTCTGCTCTGGGAAGAACCACCCTGGAGCATTGCCCTGCAGCCCTGGCCGAGTGTGAGCTAGAACTACAATCAGGAACAGGAGCTCTTAGGTTCCTGCCTTGTATCTATCTGTCCCCTTCCTCTCCTGCTAGGCAGATGGGTCCCCTGTCCGGTAGAAAGGAACATCACAGTAAGTGAAAATGTGACTCCCTTATCACAGTAACAAGAGACCTCTCCATACTTAAGAAATGTGCAGCCTTTACTAAGGGACTGTACTACGGTAATAAACAAAGCCGCAGACCTATATGGCCTGACACAAACCAAAGGTTTACGTCTTGCTCACTTCAAGCTTAGTGCGGGCTGGGTGACTTCAGGATTACCGTCCTCCAAGCAGGACTTCAAGAATCCAGGCTGTTTCCACCTTGTGACTCCACCATTCTCAGGATATGGCCTCTATGGTCACCACCTCAGAGGGAGAGAATGTGAAAGACTCACATATGCTCTTAATTCCCTCTGATCATACGTGGTAAATGTCTCTGACGTTCCCAGCTCACTGCTCGGAACTGATCAGATGGCCCCACCCAACGTAACTGCAATGCATGAAAAGACACCAGCTTTCTGTGTTAGGAGAGAGAATATCGCAGGCTGTTCATTCTCTGCACCGTAATCTATGGCTGTAACGTAATCCCAGACATAGTGCCTAAATGATTCCAAAGTGTTTGAGGAAGAATAATGAGCGAGAACAGCTAAGAAAAGTCGGAAAACAAAACGGAATAAGATAGGGCTCTCCACTAAGGTATTAATACGTCTGGAAAGTGACCAATTGCAGGGCGCCTGGGTGGCTCCGTCGGTGGAGCATCAGACCTCAGCTCAGGTCATGATCTCGCAGTCTTTGGTTTCGGGCCCCGCGTCAGGCTCTGTGCTGACAGCTCAGAGCTTGGAGCCTGCTTGAAATTCTGTGTCTCTTCTCTCTCTCTCTCTGCTCCTCCCCCGCTCATGCTCTGTCTCTCTCAAAAATAAATAATAAAACATTTTTAAAAATTTTTAAAAAAAGAAAGTGACCAGTAGCTAAAATAACTTGGTGGTACTTGCCCAAGAATAGATACCAAGACCACTGAAACAGAATGAAAAGAATGAGGACAGACCAAAGACTATGTAAGTATCTAGCATATTTAGATAAGGGCGATAGGTTAAATCAGTATGGAAAAGAGTGCATATATATGTATATATGTGTATATATTTTTATTTTTATACGTACATATATACGTAAATTTTTATCTAAATTCAAATTAACATATGGTATAATAGTAGTTTCGGGTATACAATACAGTGATTCAATACTTGTGTATAACACCCAGTGCTCATCACAACAAATTAGAATGTTTATACTAAAAACTGGGTAGGAACCACTGACTCATCACATGAGAAAAAAATGTTATGTCTATACCTCACACTACTCTCTAAAGTTTATTCCAGATAGATTAAAAATTTTAAATGAGTTAATAAAAGAACAAATAAGCTTGGGAAGGATAGTCCAAGTACAGCTTAAATCATAGAATCCATAAAGATTAAGGTGTGTGCATTTTTTAACCTAAAAATCTCAAACTTTTCTGTGTTCCAAAGAACAAATCAAGTCAAAAGGCAATCAAAAATGGGGGAAAATTGCATCGCACAGGACAGACAAGGAAATACTGCTATTGAGATGTGAACAGCCTTAGAGATAAATACTAAATGCACAAAAGCATATGAACAGAGAGGAAGATACACATTTTTTCAATAAATATGATAAAAACTTCAGTATCATTGGGGTGCCTGGGTGGCTCAGTTGGTTGAGCGTCCGACTTCAGCTTAGGTCATGATCTCCCGGCTGGTGAGTTTGAGCCCCGTGTCGGGCTCTGTGCTGACAGCTCAGAGCCTGGAGCCTGCTTCCGATTCTGTGTCTCCCTCTCTCTCTGCCCCTCCCCTGCTCGCACTCTGTCTGTCTCTCTCAAAACAAATAAACGTTAAAAAATTTTTTAAAAATAAAACAAACAAAAAAAACTTCAGTATCATTAATGTAAGAGAAGCACAACTTTAAAAAAGTGATATAATGCAAAGATATCTTTTGAATTGGCAAAGATTAAAAAAAAAAGAATAGTTATCAGTCAGTGCTATTAAATGTAGGATGATGAGGAACAGGATCTTATGTACTCTCTAGAAGAAGCCTCCAAAAGTTCTAATCTGTGCATTCTGCTTGTAAGGATTTATCCTTACAATGGATTGGTAGAAACAATTGTCTATGAAAATAGTCACTCAAGCTCAATTTCAGGAGCAAAAATTAAATTTGAGAGCAGCCCAAAGGTTCAGTTCCCGGTAAATCTCCAATAATACGTCTTGACTAAATAAATTATTTTATGTCCATATGCTCAGACATTGTAAATATCGTTGTAAAGGCTGTTTATGGGCATTAAAACGTTCATAGGCTCTTTTTGAATGAATAGTGCAGGTTACCTACACTATGTTCCTGTTTTAATTCTGTAGACTTTATACATGCATTAAAAATTCTAGAAGCATGTGTTCAAAATTAGCAGTGGTTACTTCTGGTTGGGAGAATTAAGGCAATTTTAAATGTTCCTTTTGATTGTATTTTAAAACATATCATATAATAAGCATGCCTTAATTAAAAAATGGACAAGGGAGAGGGGAAAATAATTGTGGACTCCTGGACTCCCGGAGCGCCCACTGCCAAGATCTGGAACGTGGGTCAACAAAAGAGAACACCCGTTTTGCCCTCATGGCTCCCTAAAAACACATATTTCAGAGTTGGCTGCGTGCTTTGTGGGCAGCTCTGTATTCCAAGGGCTGAGTTTTGCAAACAAGCTTAGCAAAGTACAGCGTGTGCCCCTTCAGGTGGTTTTTGGAGCTCATCAGGTATGAGTAACACTAGCTCATTTATCTCTGGATGAGTTTGTGTGGAGCACAGAGGTGCTGACAGACCCTGAGCAGAGAACAATGTTTATTTATACCTGCACACAATAATTCATGTCTCTCTAAATGTGGGACTCTCTCCTCATTTGCTCACAGTTTGCAAACATTTGCAGTTCTCTCCACTGGTGATCCCTCGTTTGGTTTGGCTGGGCTTGCGCAAACGGCGAGGGAGCATGACAGAGAGTGGAGCTGAATGCTGTGATTCATTCACAGAAAGGGAGCATTTGCTTCCACTGATGTATGTGGGGCACGCCGAGATCTCTGGACTTGGTTTTGCACCTTGACAACTGATTAATATCTGCATTGTCTGCACTGTAGAAGAAGTTTTTAGCTGTGTGTGTGCGTGTGTGTGTGTGTGTATTGCCAGTTGGGATCCTGCATTTGTGGCTATCGAAAGCCTCTACAGAATGAACATTCCTATAAGCCAGCGTTTATTATGGCAAATTTCAAATATATAAAAAGCAAAGAAACTTGTATGATAACCCTCCCCCAATATGGGGTGGGGTAATTGCGTCAGCAGTCATCGACACGTGGCCGATCTTATCTTCTCTGTAATTCCAGCTGCCCCCCCCCCCCCACCAGCCAGCCAGCACACCAACTGTTAAACCCTGCTAATGTCAATGGAGGTGGAGTTCAAGTCACAAGTCCAGGTAATTGTGAATTGTAGGGTGAGAAAGAATAGAGTAAAAGAGTGGGGAGCCCGATAGACCTGATCTGCATCAGGCTTGACCACTGTAATTTGCTGGTTGACTGATCTTAGGCCGTTGAACTTTTCTGACCCTCATCTGTAAAATGGCATTATAGTGTATAATTTGTCGGACAGCTAAATTAAACCCGTGGTACCCTTAAAGTACCATCCCCTGTATCCAGCACGTACTTACTTGTTACTTGATTACTGTTTCTATGCCTCTATCTAGAGTAGTCCATCTGAAGTCTAGAAAGTCCTCCACACGATTAAAGTTCCTAAAGAGGCCGATGAATAATCATTACCCACTTGCTGAGGTCGTTAATCAGGAATGAGTACCTTTTGGGAGCAAAATATGGAACTAGACATTATATTTAGCATAAGCTGCTGCCTTCTCGATGTAAACGGCAAATACCACCTACCAACATTGTCCAAAATTTCACCAACATCTACCTGAACAAATGAAAGGAAATCCGCACCCCCCCACCCCCCTTGGCTAGCCGTTTCTTTGGGTGAATTCTGTAGGGGTAAATAAGGCGATCATCATGCCCTCATCAGCCGAGCCAATTAGTTTTCAGCCTCGGTTGTCAGTCTGCCAACGAAAAACAGAGCAGGTACACTTTGGTGGGAAGTTAGGGTGTTAGGGAAGGTAGGAAGCCTGAGGTTGGGGTGCGGGGACAGCGGGGCTTTGATCGGGTGGGGGAGATACGGGAGCATGACTCACCTGGAGAATGTGTGCTGAATGGGGAGAAAAGTCACTGAACTTGGCCACAGGGAACACCGTGGATAAATGTCAACCCGTGTCCCAATCCAGTTCGGGGTGTGGGGTGAACACAACGCAACCTCCCAGCTCAAAATCAAGAGTAATATGTCCTGGTAGAGGCCCATTCATTTCTTAATCTTTCTTCCCAATGAGTTTCTGGTCCGAGGCAAGCCACGCTGCCCTAATAAGTATTCTTATCATCTTGGCTTTGAGACATGGGTTTGTCTCTCGTGTTGAAAGGATCTATCTATCATTACCGTGCCGTGGCAGGCACAGAAGCCCGCTTGCATAGATCTGCTTCAAGGAAGGTCCCGCTGATCGCCGGGATGGGGAGTGCGTGAGATCGAGCCCCATGCGCACCATGGAGCCTGCTTAAGATTCTCTTCTCTCTCTCTTTCTCTCCGTCTTCTCTCCCCGACCCCGGCCCCTCCCCTGCTCACACACACTCCCTCTCTCTCAGAAAAAATACATAAAATTAAAAAACAACTTGGCATTGTGATGCTGTTCCTTCATCCCGGAATTAACCTTTCAGAATTTTCTTTACAAGCCCCACAGTTCTCTTGGCCATGTCTTTTGTTGCCAAATAGACAATGACCTATCCCTTCCCGGCCTTCTTTCCGGAATGAAGAAGATGATTCTTTCATTCTGCCCTTCTCTAGCAATGCCTTGACCTTTTAACTTTTCCTTCTCCAAGTATGCTTTTCTTGAAGGTTTTCAATAGTTTTCTTTAAAGGGGCTTCTCACATGCAATCAAGACAAGGAAAGTTTCTGTTGAAGTTACCTGAGTCCACATGTCACATTCGTTATTTAGTTCAGCCACGAGTCAACATTTCTTTATAGGGGCCCAGCATCCAATAGGGATTGTATTTCATTGCTAACAGTGTTTCAAATGAAGTAGTTCTAAAAAAAGGAAATGTAGGGGCGCCTGGGTGGCTCAGTCAGTTGAGCATCCGACTTTGACTCAGGTCAAGATCTCACGGTCCGTGGTTTTGAGCTCCCGCATCGGGCTCTGTGCAGGCAGCCCGGAGCCCGGAGCCTGCTTCGGATTCTGCGTCTCCCTCTCTCTCTCTGCCCCTCCCCTGCTCATGCTCTGTCTCTCAAAAATAAATAAATGTGAAAAAACCATTTTTTTTAATTAAAAAAAAAGGAAACTTAACGAACCTCAGGATGTGACAGCCTCCAAGCTGTGTGACACTCCGTATTCTGGGATTCCCTTTCCCATGTGTCCCTGGTTAGAGTGGGTTGCACAGAGGTTCTTGGGGAAATGTGGGGAGGAGAAGGGCCACGGCAGCCATCCTGTGTTCTCGGGTCACCCGAGAACGCGGCTGTTCTCGTATATCTGCTGGCCCACCTCATTGATGTGAGGACCCACACTCGTTCCACCTTTTCTCAGATCCTCTTAGCCTCTTGGATGCCCGGGTCAGGTGTGTGCATTTAGCTCCACCGTGAAAGTCCCCAGTGTCTAAGGGCTGTTTCCACCTCTCAGGTCAGTAAGGCCTAACACGGGCCCAGTCTGTCCCAAGGACTCCAGATGGTGCCGGACTGTTCCGGTTGGTCTTTCATCTCATTTCCATCTTTCCTTCTCAGCTGCGTGCAGCCTCTAGCTTCAGGTACAAGGACCACAGCCTTACAGATAGGGCTTAACCTGCTCGCGAAGTTACTCAAGGTCCAGTCTCTGTCACGGGACACACACACACACACACATTAGTGATGCTGCTTCTCCGATGGAACCTTACCTCACGCTCTGCAATGGTGGTCCCATCCCGTCGTGAGGGATTCAGCCCCCTTGCCGTCTGGCTCAGCCACCCTTAATACAAGAGCTTGAAGCCTCAAGATCCCAAGGTGTAGACACCGTACCGTGGTCATCGTTTTCTGTTCCCTGCAAAAAAGATGGGGAAGAAGAGGAAGCCAAGAAAAAAAAAAAAAGGGGAGGTTTCCCTGAAGCCTCGCTCAACAACCACCATAAACATCCTTCCTCTTCTCCCCCAACTTCAGGAGAGGATGGGAAGTGGAGTTGTTTAAATCGGTCACTTCTGAGGATTTCGTTAGACGAATGTGGGGAAGTCAGTGTCTGTCTTACCTGCTTCGGATTCCGTGTCTCCGTCTCTCCCTCCCGCCGGAGATGGGAAAGGTGCGTGGCCTTAACCTTGGGGGCATGAAGTCCTGAAGTCTAAACCACGTCTGTACGTACCTTCGAGCAACAGCTAGTTGAATAGAACAGAACAGCAAGCGTAACGTGGGCTCCATACAAGTGTGCACTTGAAATTAAACGTCTAAGAGGAAGAGGGAGGATGGGAATTAGTTTATGTGGCGTTTTTGTAAAGGGGGCGATACGCTTACCGGGGGAGAGTCTTCCGGAAGAGATCACTTTACCCCCTGTGACCATTTGCGTTGTGTGCTTTAGATTTCAGGCTGTGTGTCTAAATCGGGATGCACGTGACGTGTGTGCTTCTGTAAAAGCAAAAGGCGACGTGTATTTTTCCTCACTTTTGACTTGTAAACCAGAGGGATGTTGTTGCTGTTATACCGAATGCTTGTAAATACAGAAAACATTTGTTTTAATCCATATTAGAAAAAAATATGTATCTTAATTAGGAAACTTTATAACACTTCCCAAGACTTTTCTATGACTGTCCCCTTCAAATAAGAACTAGGGCAAATTTGGTATAAATGCTGGGGAGCTGAAGAAAGTTTAGAAGGGGAGCCAAATAGGAAAATTACTGTATTAATTCTTTTTCATTCGTCTCTTCCAACTATTGGAAGAGAAGAAAGCCAGAGTCCTTTATTTACATGCCTGTATTTATTTACCAGGCTGCTGCTTTTTTAAAATGGGTCGAAATGTCCCATTTTGTTTGAAATGTCTTTTTTTATACAAGTGTACCTTTTCATTGGGGCGCAAAACGAATTTGTTTCTTGAAAATGAGAAGACAAACATGCTGAGCTTAGGTAACTTCAGATGTTTAAAAAATTTTTTAAGACTTATTTATTTTTGAGACAGAGACAGAGCACGAATGGGGGAGGGGCAGAGAGAGAGGGAGACACAGAATCCGAAGCAGGATCCAGGCTCCGAGCTGTCAGCACAGAGCCCGATGCAGGGCTCGAACTCATGGACCGTGAGATCATGACCTGAGCCGAAGTCAGACACTTAACTGACTGAGCCACCCAGGTGCCCCAAGATGGTTTAAACATTAACAGAATAATTGGAACTTAATACAGACTATTATTTTACCAATAAATTCTGAAATATTTGTACTATTAGCAAACTCTGTCTAGAATGTAAGAGGTCAGGATATTTCCATTTAATATCAGAGAAATTTGAATTTGCTTAAGAATTCTTTAAATGTTGTTTTTGAGAATCATGCCATTTAAAAAAAATGTTTTTCTAAGGAACTACATCGTTTGCCAAGTTAAAAAATATGCACTTCGTGCTGATTAAAAGCATGATGTTAGGTAGTATTAGAAATCTCTGTCTCAAAATAAACAGTGGTGCCTGACTGGGCAGAAGGAAGGATAGCAGGTATGACTCAGCCTACAAATACAGGGAAGCAAAAATGTACCCTCTTTTATTTATTTTATTTCCTTTTTCCTGTAACCACTTATCTCCTTTTTAAAAAAAAAAATTTTTTTATGTTTATTTGCTTTTGAGAGAGAGAGAGAATGAGAGCGTGAGCAGGGGAGAGTCAGAGAGAGAGGGAAACGCAGACCCTGAAGCAGGCTCCAGGCTCTGAGCTGTCAGCACAGACCCCGACGCGGGGCTTGAAACCATAAACCATGAGTTTGTGACCTGAGCTGAAGTCAGATGCTTAACCAACTGAGCCACCCAGGCGCCCCCTGTAACCACTTATCTTCTAACCCAAGCTCCTATTCTGCCATCATGGAGGAAATTCAAACTTGGTCCACCGTGGGTCCACCACCCTTTGCATTGTCCCCCGCTCCTCCCACCCCAAATTCTGGTAAGCTTCTATTATAAGAAGGTGTGCATTTGTGAGGAGAGGGGGCCACAGGTCAGGGAAAAACAGGTGTTGATCGTTGGGGCTCTGGTTCCGATTCCCCCCTCCCCAGCTAGCCTCCTCTGTGCATGCCCTCTCCTTCCTCCGTTTCCTTGTCTGTGAAGTTCATGATGGAGCCGGCCCTCTATCCCCCTGGGGGCAGCAGTTTCTCTGCTGCCCCTGCTCCCTGCTCCCATACAGGAAACAGCCAGAGGTAAGTTCCCTCTGCCCACATATGTCCCGTAACCATTTCTTCTCCAGAGTCTTCCTCTCTCCCCAGGAATCTCCATGGGGAAGCAGACCCAACTCCTCTCCTTACTTCCTGACCTTCCTTGGCCTAATTTAAGTGCGGAAAACAGAGCCTCCTGCTCAGGACCACCCCCCACCCCCACCCCCAGGTCTCCGTGAGCATTTATGTTGCCTTCACGCAAATCAGAAAAAGACACCCGTCTGGATGGTCCACACAGGAAACGGTGTGCCCTGTGGGTGGGCACAGCCACGCAGGCTCCCTGCTTGGTGAGCAGAAGTACCTTTGTGCAAAGAAAAAGTCCTCCTTCCTCTGGTGGAGATGGGCATCCCTCACCCACAATCCCGTTGCTTCTCTGATCACAGGGAAGAAAGTTTCCCGAAAGCGATGCTTCGGGAACACAGCTATTCAAAGCTCAAGAGCTGGAAAGAGATTCCTTTTTCTTTCCTTTTTCTCTTTTCTTAAATGTTTATTTATTTATTTTGTGAGAGTGGAGGTAGAGGAAGGAGCGGGGGAGGGGCAAAGAGAGAGAATCCCAAGCAGAGTCCAGACTGTCAGCGCAGAGCCCGACATGGGACTCAGACTCACGAACCGTGAGATCATGACCTGAGCCAAAACCGAGAGTCAAGGTTTAACCGACTGGTCCACCCAGGTGCCCATCTTTCTTCTTTTTCTAATCACTTCTGTGCAGCAAACAGCCCAGAGTCACCTGACTGCTTTAGTGTGTGTGTGTGTGTGTGTGTGTGTGTGTGTGTGTGTGTGTGAGAGAGAGAGAGAGAGAGAGAGTGTGTGTGAGATGGGGTTGGGGTGAAGTTTGCCGGCGAGGCAATTTCTGCTGATCTCTTCATCCTTCTAGGCAATTGGAATTTTAATCTGGCCAAGAAAAACGATACACTTTCCTTCTCCCTTTTTCTGGAACTGAAACATTTGGAAGGGAACAAAAACAATTCTGACAGAATCCGTCTCAACTCTCAGTGTGAGACAAACACAGATTCCGTGTCAGGAGAAGTAAACAGAAGAATCAGCACGCCTATGGCCAATAGTTCAAAACGAGGGGACCGAATGAGCCACACAGAAGTGTCCTCGTTGGAAACGAGCCCTCGTGAGGAATGAGATGTGTGTGGACACCTAAGCCATTAACAGCTCATAGTAGTTGTAATGCATAAAATTGCAACACATTTTATTTTTCATATGAATATTTTACTGTAGGCAGAGTTAATAATCCCACTCTTGTCAGAGTGGCAGAAATAAGTACCTGACTGTGACGATGTTCAGATTTGGAGGGAAATAGGCAGAATCTGCCAGAAGCTTATTCCCGTAACAGACTTGGAAGCGTGTACAATTTTTCAGAATTCTCTTCTGGCTCTGGATTAGGCTCAGAGAAGTGTGTGCAGATCCTGGGGTTATTTTCTGAAAGATGAAGAAAAACAAAGCTTCCTAAACACATGTGACTTGTCAGCCATCACCACCTGCTTGTTACATTTGCCCGCCCATGACGACATTCCTGAGTGAGCCGACCTATCTTCACATGAGCGATGGCTGCTCCCTGCTCCTTTCTGTCATTTTTTTTTATGAATTTGTAATTTTTAGAAAATGTTTTATTTATTTACTTTCAGAGAAGAGAGAGAGAGTGTGAACGGAGGAGGGACAGACACACAGAATCAGAAGCAGACTCCAGTCTCTGAGCTGTCAGCACAGACCCCGATGCAGGGCTCAAACCCACGAGCCGCAAGATCACGACCCGAGCCGAAGCCAGATGGATGCTCAGCCGGCTGAGCCACCCAGGCGCTCCCCCCGCCCCCCACTCACTCCTTCTTCAGCTACGGCGATCCCGTAGAAATGATGCCCGGCTCAGACTTCTAGAAAGATATTCAAGCGTTTCTAGCAGCGTTTCTCATGCTTCAAGTGCGTATGAGCCACCTGGGGAATTATGCAGATTTTTATGAATTTATTATGCAGGATTATGAGGTCTGAGTTTCTGCATTTGTGACACGCGTGTAGGTGACGCCAGGGCGCCTGCTTCAGGGACCGCACTTTGAGTAGCAGGGTCTTATGTGGCTGCGAGATGAAAGGTGTCGCTCTGCTGGGAACTTCAGGTAACCTCAGCTTGGTCTCCTTCCCCACCTTACCCACCCGAGTTCTGGTGGGCGGGGCCTCTCACGGTGCCAGCAAGTGGTCGTGTGCCTTAGGTCATTGGGGTGAACGGGATGGGTAGCAGGTCTGGGCAGGTGGCCGTGTCAGCGCTGCTCTGAGCAGGGGAGTGGCCCGTGTGCCAGACCTGTTACACGTCTGGAGGGCACAGTGTATTCAGGGTGATTGCTTTCTCGAGGAGTCCGTTTGGATCATTATCGGGCGTAAAGCATGTCTGGGCTGGGCCACATCTCTGGCGAGGTCCCCGTATCAGGGGTGGTCGTCGTGCGCAGGCTCGAGATCTGTGGAGCATTTAATGCGTCTGGCCCGTTGTTGTCAGTCTCTCTGGACCGGTCAAGTTTTCAGCCTTTGTACTTTTCCTGCACCTCATCGTAAGCCCGACAGAGGCCGTGCAGGTATCTCTCAATATCAGGAGTGCGGCACAAGGATGCATTTGGCAGGCAGGCTGGATTTCTGGAGGCCCGGAATGACCTTTCTGGCTCGGCCCTCCTGCAGAAGGAGTCATCCTCACGCTCTTAAAAGATGTCAGACTCTGCTCCCGCTCGTGTTCCATGCCCGTTCCCACCCCAGATGTTCCACACACGGGAAGATGTCTCCGGGGAGCCTCAGGAAAGGGCCACCTTTGCCAGATTCAGAGGGCTTCCCTGCTTTCTCCCCCCCCACCCGCAAAAAAAAAAACCCTGACAAATAAAACGACTACCCTCTCCCACCTCCTATCTGTAGGCTTTTTCCTAGTGGGGGAAGTTCAGAAAAGCACAGAGCCCCTCTCTTTCCCCAGCCCCCATCTCTGGGCATCAGTTTCCCCACCGGTAAAATGGGGAGGATCGTTCTGACCTGTGGGGTTTGGGGGAGGGTAAAATCATGTCACATGTGGAACGACTTGTCTCTGCACCGGGCAAAATAATAAAGGGCGGCAATTAATTTCTTTTGGCCGTAAAAGCTCTGAAGAGGCACATGGTGAAAACGAGGCTCAGCTGAACCTCAGGGACACATAACTAAGATTTGTATGGAGAGTCACCATATAATCTCTTGTCCAAACTGGAAAACCTTTGAACACCGTTCTTTTTTTTTCTTTTCCTTACTTTTTTTCTTTTTTTTCCTTTTTTCTTTGTTTTTTGAAATTTACATCCAAATTAGTTAGCATCTAGCGCAACAATGATTTCAGGAGTAGATTCCTTAGCGCCCCTCCCCCATTGAGCCCATCCCCCCTCCCACAGCCCCTCCAGTAACCCTCAGTTTGTTCTCCATATTTAAGAGTCTCTTCTGTTTTGTCCCCCTCCCTGTTTTTATATTCTTTTTGTTTCCCGTCCCTCATGTTCATCTGTTTTATCTCCTAAAGTCCTCATGTGAGTGAAGTCGTATGATTTTTGTCTTTCTCTGACTGACTCATTTCACTTAGCATAATCCCCTCCGGTTCCATCCACGTGGTTGCAAATGGCAAGATTTCATTCCTTTTGATTGCCGAGTAATACTCCACTGTATATACATCTCACATCTTCTTTATCCATTCATCCATCAGTGGACATTTCGGCTCTTTCCATACTTTGGCTATTGTCGATAACACTGTTATAAACATTGGGGTGCATGTGTCCCTTCGAAACAGCATACTTGTATCCTTTGGGGAAATACCTAGTAGTGCAATTGTCTGGATCATAGGGTAGTTCTATTTTTAGTTTTTTGAGGAACCTCCATACTGTTTTCCGGAGTGGCTGCACCAGCTTGCATTCCCACGAACACTGTTCTGTATTTAGCTATTAGTAACTGTGAGAGTATGACAGCTGTAAACAGACCTTCAGCAGGATGCATGCTCATCCAATTTATGTACAATTTAAGGGTTTTTTTTTAACGTTTATTTATTATCAAGAGCAGAGAGAGACAGAGCATGAGAATGGGAGGGGCAGAGAGGAGGGAGACACAGAATCCGAAGCAGGCTGCAGTCTCTAAGCTGTCAGCACAGAGCCCGACGCAGGGCTCGAACTCACAGAAGCTTAACCGACTGAACCACCCAGGCGCCCCGTGTACAACTTAAGTTTTAAAAAAAATCCGTAGTTCACATTCTCAAAGAAAACTGGAGAGGCCATTGCTCACTTATCAAAAAGAATCCGAGATAAGGAAGATATAAAGTAAAGAGGGAATTAGAAACGGAACGGAAGACTGGAGGCTACAGAAAATTAAACCAGTGGCTTGGGGGGAAAGTGCAAGTTCTAGAACTTACAGACAGAAAAAAACTGAAGATTATCTGAAAAAAAGACACAAGAAATGGTACTGACACAACCAGACAGCCATATGCAAACATAATGAGTCTAGACACAGGCCTCACACCTTGTGCAAAAATTAACTCCAAATGGATCAGAGCTCTACATGTAAAATGCACAACCATAAAACTTCCAGAAGACACATAGGGGAAAAATCTAGACCACCTTGGGTTTGGTGATGACTTCTTTAGATACAACGCCATTTGAGAACTCCTGCTTTCCAAAAGGTCACAATGAAAAGCACGAGAAGACAGGCCACAGACTGGGAGGAAATCTATGCCAAATACGTGTCAGCTAAAGGACTGGTGTTCAAGATTCAAGAGGAACTCCAAAAAAAAAAAAAAAAAAGATTCAAGAACTCTGAAAACTGAAAAATGAGAGGGGCGCCTCAGTGGCTCAATCGGTTAAGCGTCCGACTTTGACTCAGATCATGATCTCATGATCCGTGAGTTCGAGTCCCATGTCGGGCTCTGCAGTGATAGCTCGGAGCCTGGAACCTGCTTCGGATTCTGTGTCTCCCTCTCTCTCTGCCCCTTTCCACTTGCACTCTGTCTCTGTCTGTCTGTCTCTCTCAAAAATGTGAACAGACCCCCTCACCAAAGAAGATCTACAAATGGCAAAGAAACATAAGAGAAGATGCTCCACATCATATGTCACCGGGGAAATGAGGGGTCCCTGGGTGGGGGGAAATGTAAGTTAAAACAATGAGGGGTCCCTGGGTGGCTCAGTCAGTTAAGTGTCCGACTTGAGCTCAGGTCACGATCTTGCGGCTCGTGGGTTTGAGCCCCAGGTCAGTGTTTGTGCGGGCAGTGTGGAGCCTGTTTGGGATTCTCTCTCTCTCTTTCTGCCCCTCCCCAACTCATTCTCTCTCTCTCTCTCTCTCTCTCTCTCTCTCTCTCAAAAGTAAAGAAATAAACTTTAAAAAGAAAAACGAGTTACTACTCCACACCTATTAGAACCAAAATTCAGAATTTTGATGGCATTAAATGCTGGTGAGGATGTGGAGGGACAGGAGCTCTGATTCATTGCCGGGTGGGAATGCAAAATAACACAGCCACTCTGGAAGACAGTTTGGCACTTCCTTACCAAAGAAGCTAACTATATTCTTACCCGATGATC
Source organism: Panthera tigris (assembly GCF_018350195.1). Classification (NCBI taxonomy): domain Eukaryota; kingdom Metazoa; phylum Chordata; class Mammalia; order Carnivora; family Felidae; genus Panthera; species Panthera tigris. The sequence goes on along the minus strand of NC_056673.1, from coordinate 7,805,381 downwards.
CAGCAATCGGGCTCCTTCAGTCGAAAACTTGTGTTCACATAAAAGCCTGCACGCAGATGCTATTAGAAGCTTTGTTCGTAATCGCCAAATCTTGGAAGCAACCAAAGATGTCCTTCAGCAGGTGAATGGATAAACAAACTGTGATCCATCCGGACAAAGAACTATTAAGCAATAAATCAATAAATAAATCAGGAGCCATGAAGCCATTAAAAGGCATCGAGGAACCTTGAATGCATATTGCTAAGGGACAGCAGCCAATGTGAAGAGGCAGGGTACTTTATGATTCCAATTATGTGATATCCCGGGAAAGATAAAACCGTGGAGACAGTAAAAAGACCAGAAGTTGCCAAGGAATAAGGGGGCGGGTACGAGGGAGGGATGAAGAAATGGATTGCACAGAAGATTTTTAGAGAAATGAGACTATTATTCTTTAGGTCACCGTATTGGTGAATGCATGCCATTATATACTTATCAGAAGCCTATAGAAGGTAGTACAGCAAGAGTGAACCCTAATGTGTAGACTTGAGTTAGTATTAATGTATTGATACGGGTTCACAGGTTGCAAGAAATGACCACCCCAACTCAAGATTACTTTTCTCTCAATTTTTTTTTTTTTCTGAAAACCTAAAACTGCTTTTTAAAATTTGATTCATCTGGGGTGCCTGGGTGGCTCAGTCGGTTAAGCGTCCGACTCTGGCTCAGGTCATGATCTCACAGTTTGTGACTTCGAGCCCCGCGTCGGGCTCTGTGCTGACAGCTCAGAGCCTGGAGCCTGCTTCCGATTCTGTGTCTCCCTCTCTCTCTGCCTCTCCCCCGCTCATTCTCTGTCTCTTTCTGTCTCTCAAAAAATAAATAAAGGTTAAAAAAAAAATTTTTAATATGTAATTCTGCAGGGGGAAAAAAGTAACCTCAGTATTTTATATCAAGCCAGTACGGTTTTATATGCAAATGCAACAGAGATATTCTTAGATACATTTGGGGATTCAGAAAATGCACCTCATGTTATGCCTGTCCTGAAAAAACAAAATGACCCGAAAATGTCCTGCTTACTAAATTGCAGCAAAGAATTCAAGAATAAGAGAATACTGCGTAAAAAATGGCAATGTGTGATACCCATCCAGTATAAAAGCGTTAAAAAAAAAAGGTGACATTTAAGTGATCATAATTGCTGTGATCAAGGAGCAGTGTAAGCAAAAAGAACAAATCTTGAAAGAGACTACATCCCATATCATGAGATATTTACAAGTACTGATCATTTAGCAGCCACAAACTTTTCAATAAATTCCAAATCCTAGAAATTACACAGGCACAAAATACAAGAAAACTTAAAAGTTTCAGCACAAGCATAAACACACACGCCAAAATGAAACTTCTTGGCAATTTAAAATTTTCTCAAAAAGCCTGAGACAAAGAAGAAATCAAAAGGCAATTTTGGCCCAAGAAAATAATGGCAATTTCGAAGTTACGTATCACAGTCAGATGTGGATTAAGCTGCACCCAGAGATAAATTTATTACCTTGAGTACAATGAGAATAAATGAACTAAGATTTCAGTTCATCTCATCTTCTAGGATGCTTAGGCTCTGCTGTTTATTTGGTTGTGGCTAATTAATGAGAGCAAACCTCCTTGATGTCCTATGTCCTGCTGGCCTTTTCCCACAGACTCTTTATGTCCTGTGTCCTGCCGGCCTTTTCCCGCAAATGCCTGGGTGTTTATGGCAGTTCCTGCATTTGCTCCAGCTAAGAGTCTGGAACAATCTTGCCTAAATGGTGGCTTTCAAGTGCGGATTGGCCAGCACACAGTGAGGGCCTCTGACATCATAGATGAGCTTCCTGAAGGACATACTGTCAGTATCTGCTTGATACTCTGCATATGGGATTATGTGTGTCTTCCCTGCTTGGGCTCTGCCTCTCTCTCTGTCTCTCAAAAATAAATAAACATTGAAATTTAAAAAAAAATTTTTTTCCTTTAAAATGAGAAAGGTAATGTTTTTCATTTTGTAAAAAGCTGCTGTTGGATGTAAGAAGGTAAAGATTTTTTTTTTTTAATTTTTTGGTTTATTTATTTATTTTGAGAGAGAGAGACTCAGATAGCATGAGTGGGGGAGGGGCAGAGAGAGAGGGAGAGAGAATCCCAAGCGGACTCCTCACTGTCAGTGCAGAGCCTGATGGGGAGGGCTTGAATGCACACCGTGAGATCATGACCTGAGCCGAAATCAAGAGTCAGACGCTTAACCGACTGAGCCACCCAGGCGCCCTAGAAGGTGAAGAATTTTTAACGCGTATATAGGCCTATATTGATACAAATTGCCTAGCAGGGGCAGAGCCTTATTTGGTTGATTAATGCATTTAGTATTTGTATTTCCTACAGCTTGCATGTTTTCTAGCATCAAAGTTCTGCAGAGGTGGGCACATCTAACCAAAGGAAACTGTCTGTGTAAAAATGTTACGATTTTCACGTGTGGAACTGTTAATTGTAAATAAAATTTTGCCGAAAACAAATACTATCTGGATGTACTGTTTGGAACTGGGGCCACAGGGTAATTTGCGGGCTTGCCTCTCCTAGCCCTCATCATACTCTTAGGGAACATGCATTGTGAGGTTAACAGGAGGGTGGTGACCAAGGAGGAATGAGTAACCTATCTAAAGTACCAATATTTACCCTTTGAGCTGGGTTTGAGAGATCGCCTCCTCCTTTCCCAGGACGACAGTGGCCTCCATAAGGTTAACATCATTTCCTGAACTTGCAGGCCACAGTGGTCTGTCTTCTGTGTTCTCCTGGGGCCCCAACGAGGCCACAGGAGGGGCAGTGGGACACCCTTCACTCTAGCTAGGACAGTCACCAAAGAACCCAAAGAATTCCAAAGCTGCATTATTCACAAGTCAGAAGAGGACCCAAGCCTGTCTCTTGAAAGGGAGTACAGTATTAGAAATATGGGCATTTTTTTAAAACCCAAAAATTCTTTTATGTGTACTGACTGTTCGTTTTAAAAAGAACCACAGCGTGTTTTCTTTTATAGACAGAAATGCATTATAAATAGCCATGGAAATGTCACATAGTGGAAATAGCCTACTAAGAGAATATTGCACACTTTGGGTATTTTGAAAGAAAAGAATTTAATGTTGCATCTGATTTTTTTTTTTTAACTGAAATTGTTTCCAGAATGTCCTCAGGATCCATAATTTCCTGTACTCACAGAAGAGTTATCAGATACTCAGAGCATGTTAACTAATTACTTTATCATAAAATTCTATGCCCCGTGTTCTAACTTCATCATTTATCTGGGAAATGCTTTGAAGATAATTTTCCTCTGCTACATTAAGAAAAGTCTTACAGTGCAGGATAAAGGGAATAATGGATTGGTATTGGATGAATCTGAGTAGTTGATATTACAAGGCTAAAAGATGGGAATTTTTGAAAATCAGAATAATCTAGCTTGCCTTTGGTATGCTTAGATCATTTATATGAGAAGTTTTCACTCATTGATTGAGTCATCCATTCATTTATTCCTTCACTCCTTTATCAATTTAGTCAATTAAGTGCCTAGGCATTCGTCAGACCCTGAGCACATAAAAGCATCAAGACATGCTCTTGAGATTTCTGATGAGGGATACAAGCAGTGCCGTTAGGGCTGATTCTGGGGGCAACGAGAGCATAGAGAAAGAGCCACTAACCCGACCTTGGGGGATCACAGCCAAGGGACACAGGAGGAACATCACAGCAGAAACCCAAGCACAAATAGGGGTGCCTGGTTGGCTCAGTCGATTGAGCGTCTCACTTCAGCTCAGGTCATGAACTCACAGTTCACGGGTTCAAGCCCCATGTCGGGCTCCGTGCTGACAGCTCAGAGCGTAGAGCCTGCTTTGGATTCTGTGTCTCCCTCTCTTTCTGTTCCTCCCTCACTCATGCTCTGTCTTTCTGTCTCTCAAAAATAACTAAAACGTTAAAAATTTTTTTAGAAATCCAAGCACAAATAGGGTTTAAATAGGTGAGGGGAACAGGGTGTGAGGGCAAGTGAGAAGGGGGATGAGAGCCTAGAGGCTTAACTAGAGGTTCAGAAGGAGCTCTTGGTGACAGGGGTGTAGTGGGAAGGGTATAGAAGAGGTAGGGGAGGAATGAGTCTTGAAGGGAGAGTCCAAATCTCGAAGGGCTTCCCACGTCTCAGAATTTGGATTTTATCCTTAGAGCAATGAACAGCCACTGAAGAGTTCTAAATAGCAGAGCAATGGAATGAGATTTGGTTTTAGGAAGACAATTCTAGATGCAGAATGAAAAAAATAAGGTGCAATCCAATGACAATTTTAACGGGAAAACCAGTCAGGGGACTGTTAAAGCAATCAAGACAAGAGATTCCAGAGAAGATCCAGATAAGAGATACAGGTGACATCAACTGGAGTGTTGGTTTGGGGAATGGACAGAAGTAGATGAATTTATTCAGTGGTTCAGGTATAACTGACAGGGCTTAGAACAGACGGTGTAGGAAGTGCAGAGGAGGGAGGGGTTCAAGATGGGGCCCACGCTTGTGGCTTGGACGTCTGTGCAGATTGGGGTTCCATTCACTGAGGAGAAGGGAACACAGGGAGCACTGGAGGTTTGACAGTGGAAGGAAGAGAAGATGGTGAACTCCGTTTCAGGCAGTCTCGTTGAGCTCGGAGATGAAGAGTTTCGTCGGGCAGGTGGGCGTGCCGACCTCAAGCAGACTAGAATGAAGCCATAGCAATGAATCAAATCGAATCAAATCACTTCTGGGGAGGGTTCAGCATAACAAGGCCCAGAACCGACACTAGTAAGGAGTATGTTTAAGGGGGGGCGCGGGCAATCAGCAGAAGAAAAGATTATAGCCCAAAGAATATATTAAATGACACCACGAGGATGTAATTAGGAAAGCCAGAACGTGAGAAATTTTGCAGCCCATTGGGTTATATGACAATTAAGATACAAAAACCAAATGCAAAGTGTGACTCTTGTTTAAACAAACTAAAAAAAACAAAACAAAACAAAACTTATGCGTAATTGGGGAAATTTAAACACTTCCTGGCCATTTGATGAGGCATTCGTGTTCATTTTTTCAGTACTCAGGCTATTGTGGTTATGTTTGTTTTTTTAAGGTTTTTTTTTGTTCTATTTTTTATTGTGGTAAAATACACAGAATTTACCAACTCAACCGTTTTTCAATGTACAGTTCGGTGGTAATAGATAAATTTCTAATGTTGTGCAACATCACTACCATTGATCTCCACAGCTCTTTGGACCTTGCAAAACTGAGACTCTGTACCCATGAAACACTAATCCTCATTTCCCCATTCTTTGCAGCCCCCAGCAACTCCCATTCTCCTTTCTGTCTCTATAATTTTGACGACCCTAAGCATGTCATGTAAGTGGAATCCTAGAGTATTTGTCTTTCTGTGATTGGTCTTTTTCATTTAGCATAATGTGGTTATGTGTTTCACAAGAATAGTACCTTTTAGAGATGCATATAGGAATATTTAGAGATACAATGATGTGATGTCTGAGATTTACCGTGAAATAATCTTGCGGGAGCAGGTGGTGGGGGAACGATTGTGGTATAAATGAGATAAGAATAGCCATGTATCAATAATTATTGATGCTTGGTGATGGATACAGGGGGACTCACTCTCTTCTATTTTTGCATATGTTTGAGATTTTTCATTTTTTTAAAAGCTTATTTATTTTGAGAGAGAGAGCGTGCATGCAAATGGGGGAGAGGCAGAGAAAGAGGTGGGTGCGGAGAGAGACAGAGGATCCCCAGCAGGCTCCACACTGTCAGCACGGAGCCCGATAATGGGGCTGGAACTGACGAACTTCAAGATCATGACCTGAGCCAAAGTCAGATGCTTAACCAATTGAGCCGCCCAGGTGCCCCAAGATTTTTCATAACCAAAGTTAAAAAAAGTTCTCTCCTACCCCCACCCCACCATGACCAAACTCAAGTAGAACTTTTTTCCTAAAGGAAATCTCATGTGGAAACTCAGTCTACAGAGTATGGGTTGAAGGAGCTGTTTTTGTATACCTAAGGCTTTGAACCCAGACCCCATAGCTCTGACTTCCTGGTAACCTTCTTGCCCTGCCTCTTGCTTCCCCAAATTCTAGTTCTTTCCCAGAGGACTGTTGGTAAATAGATTGGCATGTAGGAAGTGGATAAGGAGTAATGGTATTACCAGTGATACACTTCAACTCACGCCCATTGAGCTCTCGCAAGAGGCAATGAGCATATAGACAACACTGGACATCATACTTACCTTGAAGTAAAGTCATGTGAATTCCCTGGATTTCTTTAAATATCGGATTTAGTTATTCCTTTAGACATCAAGTTCAATAGGGAAAAAGTGTTGTGTGACCATCACCACTTAAACTGGAGAAGAACACACTGTATTTCTATCACACTGAAAATAATTTCATGAACCTGTTTTGCTTTTAAACATGGCCATAGGTAGTAAATTTTAATGTCCAGGAAAGGTAAAAATGTACTGTTAAGAAATACAAAAGTAACGCAGTACAATGCTATTAAGTAAACTACAGATAATATTTGGATTTCCTCGGTCTTTCCACTCATGTCCTTTCTCTACCCTGGGATTCAATCCACGATGCCACACTGCCTTCAGTTATCGCAAGTCCACAGTCTCCACCAACATGTGACAGTGTCTCCATCTTTCCCTGTCTTTCATGGTCCGGACACTGACGTGTCCTCGTTTGAACCTCAACATAGTTAATACCCTCCTTCGGGATTGCAGATTCCATGAAAGGTGGGGAGCCGACAGCCTTCACAGACAGTCATCTGTCTGATGAACAGGAAGTTTTAGAAGCTGAACCCCCCCTTTGTACCTTGTAGCTTCTTTTACCCCTCCCCACCCCCCCCCCACTTGCCTTTCCCCTCTGCTGTCCAATCCAATCAAACTCTCCCAGATGGGATTCAGCCTACATGACCATCCTCTACTAGGCACGAGCTTCTGTTTACAGGCCACCTTGGTCCTTGCTGGTTTCTCAAGAGGAAAATGGTGGCACTCAGCCACAGAGGAAGCCTTTCAAGTGGTTTTATGCGGAAGGCCACTACGTGGCCGTTCTGTATTTAGTAGTACGCTAACTACTAAACTGGTAGAGCATCATGGAACTGGTGCTTCAGATGCCCGTTCTAAAGCCAGGATTGCTAAACCACTCATCCTTTTATTTAAAAAAAAAAAAGTACTACAACAAAACACAAAACAAACCTGACTTAGGTAGTGGGAGCTGCTGCTTTATCGATGCTTTCGCTTTATGGTCTAAGATGGGGTTTTAATAAATTTATGCTCCGATAGACACACTCAGAGCCGGGGTATTTTATATCTGGGCTGGTGCTTTCCTGCCAAGGCTTAACACTCTTGATCTCCCTCAGGGTCCCCATGAAGGCAAAATGCACACTTATCACTACTTACACTCCTACTTGCCTTGGGCGCTCGCTCCATAAATACCAAAATGTATTACATCAAGTGTGAACAGGTCAGCTTTCTCTTCACCATCCCTGCAATAGCTTTCTTTTTTCATCAGTCCCTTTAAAGATAAACTACCAAATCGGAACTCACCCTACTCCCATGCAGACAGAAGTGAAGACTCATTCATCCAGGCTCCACTAATTCCAGCTCTATGATAATCGCTCATAAAAAGTAAAACACTTTAAGTAAAAAGTTGGGCCTGATGTCTCTTGTATGACTCTTCAGTTTGCTCAGGGGTAAAGTAAATCTATTCACATGTCGGTTGCTATTTCAAAAGAAGGATTGATCTTAAGGAAATTAAAGGTTTTTCTAATATGCTTCAGGATCTCGAGATTTGTGTGTGGAAAGGGATTCTGATATTTGATGTATTACAGTGTGATGGTACAATTTATTACTTGGCTGATAATAGGTACCGTATTTGAACATAATGGAACCACTTCTTTAAAACTGATGTGTAATTTAGAATTTTTACTGTCAACTGAACTTTTCCCCCAACTGTAGGATAAGCTTCTTGAATTTAAGGATCATGCATTTCGTATTTTTTTTTTTTTTTAGTGTCCCTAGACTACTTGCTCAATCGCTTCGTCATCATAGGGTTCATAAAAGTGCCTTACACAGAGAGATGCTTAGTAAAACGTTTTCCTTAAGGATTATGACACTTGATTATTCTGAACGTGTAGATGCAAACCAGTTTAAAGCAGCTGGATGTGCCGTTGTTAGTTTATTATTTATCTAGTTTTTAAAAAATCTCTCTTTAAATTGTTTGCTTTATGTTTTCTCTCTTTTTTTTAATGCTTATTTATTTTGAGGGGGAGAGAGAGAGAGAGAGAGAGACTGACTGTGAGTGGGGGAGGGGCAGAGAGAGAATCTCAAGCGGGCTCAACGTCATCAGTGCAGAGCCTGACACAGGGCTCAATCTCATGAGCTGTGAGATCATGACCTGAGCCGAAATCAAGCGTTGGATGCTTACTCAACTGAGCCACCCAGGCACCCCGGTTTGCTTTACATTTTCAATTTGAGTATGCTGTCAGGGTGATTTGAATGTAAGTACCAAAGAATCAAACTCAAGTGGCCTAACAAAGAAGAAAATTTATGATCGCATAGTGCCAAGAAGTTGAGGGGCACAATGGTGAATAGGCTGATTAATTTAGGAAGTCGGCAGTAACATCCGGGGTCTGTTCTCACTATGATAACTAAAGCCTGACATCCCTCATGGTTGCAAGATGGCTACAAGAGGTACAGCAAAGATACCCCCACAGCAGTGTCCCCAGACCAGAGAGAGGGCCTCCTTTCTTCTGTCCCTGTCCAGGGGCTCCCCAGAAGACTTCCCTCCGTGTCACGGTCCTCTTCCTATACTGGTCAAAGACAAGGGGAATGGATTTACCTGGATGGCTGCAGACCAGCGAAGATTCACCCTTACGCCACAAAGAGGCCCAGTGTCTGGAAAGCATTTGGCTGCTCAAACATAAAAGTGAGAGTGTCATTTATGAGAAATACACTGTGGTCATCGGGGTGATGTATGGTCTTCGTTCATAGTTCCTGGCTCACTGCATCCGAAACCCTAAGAGCTTCCCCAAAGCTGAGAGTGATAAAGGTGTCTTTTTTATGTTAATGAGGTAACTTTAGGACTCTGCCTAAGGATGGGGGCTTGTTGCCTAGAGGGACAACCCCGTGATTAGGAGGCTGGAACTTTCAGTCCTGCCCCTAGACCCTCCGGAGGATGGGGGCAGGACAGGAGGTTCAATCAATCCGTGGCCAAGGACTTAGTCAATCATGACTATGTAATGAAGCCTCCTTAAAAACCCAAGAGTGGATCCCCTTTGTGTGGGAACTCCTGTCTGTCTTCATCTGGCTGTTGGTTCATATCCTTTAACAGATTTGCAAGTATAAGAAAGTGTTTTCCCTGAGTTCTGCGAGCCGTTTTAGCAAATTAGTCAAACTTAAGGTTATTGGAACCTCCCATCTGTAGGTGGTCAGCCAGAAGCACAGGAGGCTTGCGGTTGGCGTCTCAAGTGGGGGATGGGGTGCAGTCTTGTGGGACTGAGCCCTTAACCTGTGGGATCTGATGCTGTCTCTAGGTCAAGAGTGTCAGAATTGAGTTGAATTCTCAGACACCCCATCGGTGGCTAAGACTTGCTTGGTATCGTGTGTGGGGGAACCACTCCTCACCCCCACATGGGAATTGGGTCCAGGAACCCTAGAAGAATAAGCAAATCTGGTGCTGCCGGTAAGAAAGAGGTCGGTAATAACCACTGGGTACAGATAACAGTGTGTGCTACAAGCCACATGTCTTCGTGGAGAAAACTGGGTAGATGCTATGTAGCTCCGTGCCTTTTTCACCAGTAAGAGTCGCTTCCTCCTTGCGGCTTTCCTCCTTGGTAACACAGCTTAGGTTTTGTGCAGGTACAAGGGGTAACAGGCCAGAAGAAGACGATTCTAGTCCTAGGTGATGAGTTAGTGATGAGTCGTAACACAGTTATGGTAACCCCGCTTCTATTTGCCAACAAGCAGTTTAGGAAAGTCCAGTGACGGGGTCTCTGGGGAAGATTTTTCCACCTGATAACATGGCAGATGAGCTGGGGGTCTGCTACCCTGACTTGCTTCCTGCCTTTGGGCTTGGTTGCATGAAGACATGATACAGAATTGATGCGAGCATCCCACGACCTTGAGCGGAACCTTCCTGACCTGCCAGACAGCAGAACAGAGAGTCAGGAAGGGTCTGAGTGTTGTGGATGTTGTTGAGCAATTGAATCAACCCTGAGACTACTTTCCTCCGGACTTCTCCTTAATGAGATGACAGTAAACTCCCGCGGTTTAAGATTTAGATGGCTTTTGCTGCTCGCTACCGAAAGCATCCTGACGGATGGATACTCTTTCTAGAAACGTTCACCATGAAGCCCTTTATTGTGGTAGATGTACAGAAAGCACGTTAAAGTTTTCTTCCATTTTAAAACATAACAGCTGAAGTCAGCCTGGGGCAAAAAGACAAACAAAACATATATGTGTACAGAATCCAAGCCCCATAAATGTTCATTTAAAGAATTCAATAAATGTTCTATAAGTTTATTATAACGGCTTTCTCGGGAAACATGTTTTTTGGATACGTATATCAACGAACATTATTTCTTTGGCACTTCAAGGAACTCTGTGTTTATCTCCTCCCTAGAAACTTCATGCATTTCTGCACAGTTTTTCCTGCTACTCTGGGATCTTGGGTGTTCTTGGAAAGAACTACTTGTAACTTCCTTGGCTTTCCTTTCTTTAATTGTGAACTTGTAACTTCCTGTTGCTAACCGCTAGCTAGCTGCCAAGCATTTGTCCAAAAATATGTTCCCACAATAACTTCCCTTTTACAGTATTCAATATGCAAGGTGGTTTAAACATTTCTCCATAGTATTCTGCAGACCATTCATTTTTTTTACTAAAAACAAAACAAGGGGCACCTGGGGGGCTCACTCGGTTGGGCGTCTGACTCCGGCTCAGGACATGATCTCACAGTTCGTGAGTTCGAGCCCCGCGTCGGGCTCTGTGCTGACAGCTCAGAGCCTGGAGCCTGCTTCGGATTGTGTGTCCTCCTCTCTCTCTGCCCCTCTCCTGCTCACGCTGTCTCTCTCAAAAATAAATAAACATTAAAAAGCAAACAAACAAAGCAAAACAAAAAACTTTTGATATACAGAGGATTTGAAATGCTCAACAAAGCCCAGAAAGTTATATGGGAAATAATCATGTACTCAGTGCCCTCGGCCTCATAGTCCTATTAAATTCAGGTGTAATCTATGTTAGCATAGCCATATTTCCTTACAGATAAAGCTAGAGATTTACCTGCATCCCTACTCCTCCCCTCCCATTAGAGATAGCCAGTGTCTTGATGATGATGATGATGATGATGATGATGATGATGATGATGAAAATGATGGTAATAAAAGCAGCAAATGGCCATTATTCTAAGCACTTTGCATACATTAGCTCCTTTAATGCCCACTGAAGACATATGACACAGATACTATTTTCATCACCCATTTTATAGATGAAGGGAAGAAGAAACGTTGGTTAAATAACTTGTCCAAGGCCATATAGATAGCTGGTAACCTCGATTCTAACCCAGGTAATTCAGGTTCCCCCATATACTACCCCTACACTGATATTGCTGTGTATGTTACATACATTCTCTAAATACATATGCACCTGTAAGAAATATACATTGGATTGTTTTTTACATTTAAACAAATATATGACTCGATAACACTTGTGTTTTTTCCCTAGTTTTTTTTTGTTTTTTTGTTTTTTGGTTTTTTTGGTTTTTTTTTTTTTGCTATTACAAGCCATGTTGCCATGAACATTCTGGCACTTATGTCCTCGTGTGTACCGCTCTGTGGCAGACATCTAGCAGACGAATTTCTGGTTGCAGGACATCATCCACATCTTTTGTAAGTTATTCCAGAATTGTTCTTCCAAACAGTCGTGCCAATGTGCAGCCATGCGAGCACGATATAAGGCTTCCCATTTCCAGTAGCCCCACCCGTTCTTGGAACTGGATGTATTGATTGACTATTGGCTGTTGGTTTTTGCCAACCTGATAGGTAAGGATAGTATTTCGTTCTGATTCGCACTTTCTTTGATTACTAGATAGGTTAAGACATCTTTTCATGTGTTTATTTGTGTTTCTTTTTTTTTTCTTGTATCGTCTTGCTGTATTTTTAAGGAATTCTATTATATTCCAATTGTAGAAAATTAGTTACGTGGGTTGTAAACACCTTCCCATAGTAGGTATTGACTTCCTTTTTGTCATTGTCCTGGTACACAGACGTTCATAGTTTAATGTAATTATATTTACAGTATTTCTTTTCTCAGTGTGGCTTATGCTTTGGTTACCATAAATAATATGACAGTATCCACATGTCATTAAGATTTTCTCCTGTATTTTCTTTGTAAATTTTGATTTTCACATTTATGTGATTTTTGTGCATGATACAAGGTAGATATCCAATTTTACCCTTTTACACATGAATAGCTGGATTCCTTTTCTTTTTTTTCTTTCTCTTTTTTTTTTTTTTGCATATGGTGATGTCTGAGCATCATTTATTGAATACTCGGATTCTTTGCCCAGTGATTTACAGTGTCATCTCCATCATATTCCAAATTTCCATAGCTAAGTGGTTCTATTTCTAAGCACTCTATTCCCTGTGGCAATATTGCACTGTTTAAATTACTATAGCTTTACGAGGAGTACCAGTATTCAAAAGGGTAAACCCATTTTTTTCTTTTCCTCCTCCTCCTTCTGAAGCCTCTTCCCCTCCTTTTTTTCTTTGTAATTTTTTAGCTTATTCTTGTCAAGTCTTTGAAACAACCTACTGAGATTTTTTTTTGTGGCGATAATATTGAATGTACAGATGCATTTGGGAGAACATTGCAATCTTTAAAATACCAGACCCTCCCATCCATGAATATAGTAAATCCTTTTTTCTTTCCCCCTTCAATAAAGTTTTGTGGCTCTCTCCGTAAAAATCTTACACACCATTTGTTAGATTTATTTCTGGGCACCTTAAAAGCTTTTATTGCCATGGTTAATAATGTCCTTTAAAAATAACTATTGATTTTTGTATATTGATTTCTAGCAACTCGTTAAACTTTCTTATTAGTGCTAATATTTATTTGTAGATACTCTTGGATATTCTGTATAAACACATTGTATGTACTGATTGCATTACCCCCTTCTTTCCAGAATTTAGCCTATTGTGCTTTTTTAAATTGAGATGTAATTACCAAACAATGAAATGCACAGATCTCAGTTATTCAGTTCAGTTAGCTTTGAAAACTATATACACTTGTGTAATCAACACCCCAATCAGGACATAGAACATGTTCATCACCCCGCATCCAAAAAGATTCCTCCCTGCAGTCAGTCCCTCATAACCCTTTGGCAACCAACAGTCTGCTTTCTGTGGCTATCAGTTTCCTACTCTCGAACTTTCTATAAATGGAATCACACGGTATATTTTATTTTGAGATCGGTTGCTTTCGCATAGCATAGTGTTGTTTTAGGATTCATCCGTGTCCTTGCCAGGATCAGCAACCTTTTATGACTGAACAGTATTCCACTGTGTGGATAGTGTACAATTTGTTTACCTGTTCTCCCGTTGCTAGACAGGAGTTGTTTGAATCTGGGGTTATTTTGGGTTGCTTTGGATTTTTGGCTATTATGAATAAGGTTACTGTAAACATTTCAGTCTCTTATTTTCTTGTTAGCACCTTCAGTATCACTTTGAAAGCAGAATAAGGGGGTATTCTTATGCTTTTCACGTTAGTAATTTCAATATTTGCAGTGGGTTTTTAAAAGATGTCCTTTTAAAAAAGTTAAGATAGTTTCCACCTATTGCTAGTTTGCTTAAGAGGATTTATTTCTTTCTCTTGGGGAAGTATATTTGGATTAGTAAGGAATGATTGTTGAATTGTATTAAGTACTTTTCCTGCATATATCAAAATGATTTTTCTCCTTTAACCTGTTAATGTAATGTTTATATTAATTGATCGTCTAAGGGATTTTTACATTCTTGAATAAATCTTAATCAGCAATGAGTTACAAAATGGCACTGCCAGATTTTTTTTTAATGTTTATTTACTTTTGAGAGAGAGAGAGTGTGTGTGAGCAGGCGAGGGGCAGAGAGAGAGGGAGACACAGAATCTGAAGCAGACACAGAATCTGAAGCACAGAGCCTGACATGGGGCTCAAACTCATGAGCCATGAGATCATGACCTGAGCCAAAGTTGGTTGCTTAACCAACTGAGCCCCCCAGGCACCCCAGTCTTTTTTTTTTTTTTTTTTGAGAGAGAGAGAGAGAGAGAGAGAGAGAGAGCGAGCGCCAGCTTGAGCAGGGCAAGGGCAGAGGGAGAGAGAAAGAATCGTAAGCATTCTGCAGCACAGAGCCCGATCCCAGGACCCAGGGATCATGACCTGAATCAAAATCGTGAGTCGGACATTCAACCCACTGAGCCACCCAGACATTCCAAACTGCCAGATTTTTAAAAATAGCATGCTCTGTAATACATTTTTCTCTTTGTTCATGTATGAGACTGGCCTATGGTTTTCCTTTCCAGTTCTGTTTCCATGTTTAATGGCCTCCTAAAAGGAACTGGAGAGCTTTTGTCCTTCTTCTGTTTTTCTGAAGCAACCTTATGATAGTAAAATCATCCATATCTTGAGGGCAGAACTTACCTGTAAAACCACCCAGGCTTGGTAATTGTGTTTGTGTTCGTGTGAAGGGAAAACGGGCAGCACGAGCATGTGGATAGTAACATTTATGCTCACGTTTTATATTTTTCCTGGAGTCGGTTTTGTTCTTAGTATTCTTCCAGAAAATTGCCCTTTTTTTTAAATCTAAGTTTTCAAGCTTGTTGGCATCATTTATATTTATCTTCTATTTTTCTACCGCGTATCTTTTGTTCTTTCTATTTAGAGCATTGTTTATTTTTATTTTAATTTCTCTTCCTTTGATCATGTCAGCCAGATGTTTGCCTAGTTAATTCATCTTCCAAAAGAACCATTTCCCCCACTTTTGTTAATCTTCTTAACTGTGTCTTTGTTTGTAATGTTATTAACTTCTGCTCTTATCTTTATTATTTCCTTCCTTCTAATTTTTTGGGTTTACTCCTCTGTTCTTTTTCTAACCTTTGATTTAGATCCTAAGGAAAATCACTTTCAACCTTTCTTCTTTGTTTCCCATATGCATTTAAAGATGTATTTCAGTTATTAGCATTGGTGTGCCAGAACCAGCTATAGCCAACCTGTATTAGTTGGTGAGAGTTGATTTTGTGTATTTCTTCCCAATTTTACGCTTCCTGTTGATGGCTTGAAATAGACCTAGCGGGATACTTAGACTACAGCTGTTGGCAATGGCTGGTTGTCTTTCCCCACCCCCACCCCCTAACAAACATACACACGCACCCCCAACCCAGAGAACCTGTTGGAACACATGAACCGGTACACCCCTTGCTGTTTTCCAGATTTGATTTTTAGTGTTTGTATTATGATTTGGTTAAATTGCGTTATTTCTTCTTTACTCGTTGTTTGCTTAATTTCCAAGCATATTGACACATTTTTTGTTATTATTGAATTTTCGTTAAGTGTTTATTTATTTTTGAGAGAGAGAGAGAGAAAGAGAGGGTGTGCAAGCAGGGGTGGGGGGGGTAGGGTCAGAGTGAGAACTAGACAGAGGATCCCAAGCAGGCTCTGTGCTATACAGCACGAGCCCGATGTGGGGCTTGAACTCGAGAACCTCGAGATCATGACCTGAGCTGAAATCGGATGCTTCATTGACTGAACCACCCAGGTGCCCCTGTTGTTGCTGAATTTTAATTTTATTGTGTTGCAGTCTGTAGGATATCACTTCTTTGTCATTTGTTAGAATGTGGTTGGTAGCATACTATATAGTCAATTTATTTAAAATATTCGATGTGTACTTGAAAACGTGTGTGCTTTGATTCTGAGGGTTCTACATATGTCCCTTTAATCGGCTTGCTAATTGTGTTGTTCAGGTTGTCGCTACCATTACTGATTTTTTGTCTGCTTAAATGTCAATTCTGAGAACAGACTATTAAAATCTTCCACTATCTTGGCTCATAAATTTATTTTGGTTGTTAATCCATTCTTGCTTTATATGTTTTGAGGCTAAATTGTTTGGTACATATATGATTACTACCTCATTTTGATAAATTTTTCCTCTTATTATGTAGTATTGTCTTTATTCTTAACAGTGTCTTTTACCTTAATTATTTTTTTATCTGATACTTATGTCAAACAATGGCCTTTTTCAGTTAATATTTGCCTGGTACATATCTTTCCATCTTGTATCATTAACTTTTTCATTACATTTTAGATATGTCTTTGATAAACAGCAGATAGATAAATTTTTTCTTGATACAAGTTTTTCCGTATTTTAATTAATAAAAAAGTCTTTTATATTTATTGTGGTTGATCAGGTTTTTCTCTAGACTCACTTTCTTTAATTTCCTGCTTTCTCCTTTGGTTGATGATAAGGTTTTCGATGTCATTATTATTATTACTATTATTTATATGAAGTATTTCATACATGTAGATAAGGAGTAGAGGCCAGTAAGGATATAACAAACTCTGTGTACCCAACACCCAACTCTATGAAATTTTAATATGATACTGCGTTTGTTTGAAGGTGTGTGTGTGTGTGTGTGTGTGTGCGTGTGTGTGTGTGTGTGAATGTTTACTTTATTTCTTATTTTTTGATCTTCTCTTTGGAAATTGTAAATTCTATTCCTATTTATCATAGCACCGGCCATTAGCGTGTTAACATGCATCCATGATTTGACATATGACAGGCAACTCAGAATGCTTTAATTCCAATTGCTGTCATCTATCCAGCTTGCCTGTTCTGCTTTGTTAGCATTTTATTTTCAAGCGATATCCTCCAAATTATTATTATTTGTATTTTTTATATTTTGAGCCAGTGTTTATGTAGCTTTACCTATAGGTTTGCCAGCCCTGCAGTTTGCCCCGTGGGGAATATATTATTTTTGCTTTATTTTCCTGATGGCGAACACTCCCAGCCCCTTCTCACTCCACTTCACCCTCATTCTTCAGTGTAGCTGATAGAATTCTAAGTTGCCGGTGATTTTCTTTCAATGCTTTAAAGCTGTTACTCTATGCCTCCCAGCCTCTATTCCGTGCTTGCATTTTATCATGTTATGATGACATTATCATATTATTCTATGCCTTCATTGCCATTTGGAGCATCTGGGTGGCTCAGTTGGTTGAGCATCTCACTCGATATCAGCTCAGGTCATGATCTCACGGTCATGAGATCGAGCCCCACCTGGAGCCCTGTGTCCAGGCCACACTGAGTGTGGAACCTGCTTCAGATTCCCTGTCTCCCTCTCCCTCTGCTCCTCCCTGGCTCATGCACACATGCACACATGCCCTCTCTCTGTCTCTCTAAAAAAAACCCCAAAAAACAAAAAACAAAAGTTCATTGCCATTAGGTTATTGTTTTGTTATTGATAGTTTATCCCCCTGCCCCCCAAGATATTTTGGTTTCCTTAGGTTTCCTATAATTTCACTACAATGATCTAAGTGTAAATTTATTTTTATTTTTTTAAATTTTTTTAATGTTTTATTTATTTTTGAGACAGAGAGAGACAGAGCGTGAGTGGAGGAGGGGCAGAGAGAGAGACACACACAGAATCCGAAGCAGGCTCCAGGCTTTGAGCTGTCAGCACAGAGCCCAACGTGGGGCTCAAGCTCACAAACCGCGAGATCATGCCCTGAGCCGAAGTCGGACGGTTAACCAACTGAGCCACCCAGGCGCCCCTGTTTTTGTTTATTATGTTTAGACTTACCGTGCTTCTTGAATCTGAAGATTCGTTTTTCAATCAAATCTAGATCATTCTAAGCTATTACTGTTATCAACACTATATCTTCTAAATTCTTCCCCATCTTTATTCTCTCTTTCTGGAATTCCTATTAAGATATACATTGGGGTTTTTTCATTTATATTCCATGTTTTTTAACCTCTCTTTAAAAATGTCCTGTCTGCTAACATCTTTCCATCTGTGTTCTGGGCAATATGCTCAGATTTGGCCTCCAGTTCATTAATTCTTTTTCCACCTTATTATTTCTGTATCATGTAATGCCTTTATTCATTCATGTCATAGTGTACTCCCGGATTATTTTTTATTTTTTTCATATTTGGGGGCTCTAGCTTTTATGTTTCCTGTTTTTGTTGACTTTCATTCACAAAGAATAATTTCCTTGTGCACTTTATAATTTGGGATTGTAAGAGGGACTTTATTTTTCTTTGGGAATCTGGGCAGCCTGAGTTGTCAGAGTCCCTCCAGTGTGTTTTTGTTTGCTTCTCCTAAACACCCCGGAGCCAGCACCAGCCCAAAAACAATTTTACATTACTTTTTGGCTCAAGGACTTCCCACACCGTGAACGCAGTGTGGAACAAACTCCAAACACGCAGGCCTGGTATGTTGAGTTTTCGTGGGAGAATTATTTATTGATTTAGCCTTCTAATTTTCCAGCTAGACTCGTGGCTGAGACAACTTCCATATTGTCTCTCTGGACTGGTGGGCAGAGTTTATTAGTCCCAGTTTTCACCACGTTAGCAATCCATCAAGGGTTGAATTCCTAAATAACCAGATTAGATAACAAACCACCCCCACCCCCCACCCCATGACTAGAACATCAGCTCATTCACATACCTGGTGACCCTCAGCTGGCTCCTAACTTCTGACACGTGGGTCTTCTTTTCCTTTTCTTGAACACAGCAATAGTTTGTTTTTTTTTTTTTTTTATTACAATAAAATACACATAGCATACAATGTACCATTTAAACCATTTTAAGTGGCTGTTCAGAGGCATTAAGTGCACATTGTTGTGCAGCTGTTGCTACTTTTTCATTTTCACAATTTTTTTTTTTTTTTTTTTTTACCTTCCCACACTGAAACTCCCTAGCTGTTAAACACCAACGCCTCCACCGTCCCCTACACTCAGCCCCTGGAATCTCCTTTCTGTCTCTATGAATTTGAGGACTCTAGGTCCCTCACATAAGGAGAATTGTATAGTTTCTGTCTTTATGTGACTGGCTTATTCACTCAGCATAATGACGTAGCATAAGTCAGAATCTCCTTCACTTTTTAAGGTCGAATACCATTTCCGCGTATGTGTGTGCCACATTTTGTTTGTGCATTCAGCATCCGTCGGTGACCACTTGGACTGTGGCCACTGTTTGGCTCTTACTGTAAATAATGCTGCTATAAACACAGGTGTACAAATAACCTCTTCAAGTCTCTATTTTCAATTATTTGGGGTATAGCGGAATTGCCACATGATTTGGTAATTCTGTGTTTAATTTCTTAAGAAGCTGCCATAACCATCTTCCACAGCAACCACCATAGACTCTTTCCTTTTCTTACTCAAGGTCTTTCTGTGACTATTCCAGGTCCTAGGTCCCCATTCCAGAATCAGCAAGCTAACACAGATCTGCTCAGGCAAAGAACCGGCACGGCACGTGGATCTGGGTGAAGCAGGGTGGCCCTCTTCGTAGGTTTGGAGGTACGAAGTCTCTCTGAGGCAACCGCTCTTACAAATAGGTTGGCTTTTACTTACAGATTTTTTGGGGTTCTTATCATGTAAGAATATATTTGATCCCCAAACCCTGGGTTGTTTTTTCCACTTACGTCCATTCCAAGTGTATTTCATGGCAATGAGTTTACCAAACCTCCTTTATTAAAATGTAAGCACTGCTAGATGCCCTGGGTGACTCAGTCAGTTGTGTCCAACTTCAGCTCACGTCATGACCTCACGGTTTGTGAGTTCGAGCCCCGCGTCGGGCTCTGTGCTGACGGCTCGGAGCCTGCAGCCTGCTTCCGATTCTGCGTCTCCCTCTCTCTCTGCCCCTCCCCTGCTTGTGCTCTGTCTCTCCCTCTTTCAAACATAAACACTAAAATTTAACAAAATATAATACCAGCCATGTTAAATATAGGATGATATTTAGTGATTGAGGTAAAATGAAATTCCAGTTCTTTTCTTGGAGGTTTTTTAACTTCATTAAGTATCTACGAGCATGCTAAATTCTTCGATAATGTCTTTTTTCCACATTTTTTTCTTGAACTCAATGCCACCTCACCTGTACTTTTTTTTTTTTTTTTCTCTTCTGGAGAGAAGAGTGAACCCATGATGGAGAAAGTCATTTTCAGTGAAAGAAAAAGCTTCAAGAACACGACTCGTTCATTAAATTTTAGAAAATAAAATTATATCCCTTTGAGTGGGTCCCTTCCTTTAATCAAGACTATGTTCATTGATAGTTTCAATTAGCAAACACTTGCCGAGTTCCTGACACTGCAGCAGGGGATAGATAAACGAGATACGGTGCCCCCTTTGCAAATAGGTCATTATTAGGAAGGCAGTTGTGAAAACAAAGAATTCCAGACGTCTATTTCCGACAGTCTGGCCGACTTGAGGCTCAGGCCAGTTGTTCCTCTGAACACAACAAAAATCCTAGTTAAAATGCAATCAGATTTTTAAAAGTGTTGAGATAAGCTGCTGTAGAAATAAGGATTCCTGGGGCGCCTGCGTGGCTCATCGGTTGAGCATCCGACTTCAGCTCAGGACATGATCTCTCGGTCTGTGAGTTCGAGCCCCACGTCGGGGCTGCTGACAGCTCAGAGCCTGGAGCCTGCTTCGGGTTCTGTGTCTCCCTCTCTCTCTGCCCCTCCTCCACTCACGCTCTGTCTCGCTCTGTCTCTCAAAAATAAGTAAATGTGAAAGAAAATTTTTAAAAAAGAACTCAAAAGTGTTAAGCACAAGGATAAGGAAACAGATGGTTGATTATAAAGGCGATGGCAGAAGACTAATTGCAGACAGAGATTGTGTGTGTGTGCACATGCACGCATGTCACACTGTTGGACGTTGGACGCACAGGAACCACAACGCTAACCAATTTCCTCCCACTCACCTTTTTTTATGATTCAGTCCGTCTGTTATTTGTGTCTCAATGAATGATTTCCTGGTTCTCACAACTCCAGGTGTAGTAACCCAGAAACCCAGAGATAAAGGTCCAGAGGGAAGGAAGCACGAAACTCTCGACGTTTTCAGTACGCCCGAGGGAAGCCGTGTGAAAGGCTCCCAACCGGAGAATGAAGATCACTGAGTTCCAGAAACATTTAAGAAAGTTTGGGGATTATTGGACTCAGAAGCTGGTAAGGATTGGTGAGTGCCAAGGGAGGCCAATGAAGGGATTCTGTAGATGAAAAGAGAGAAAGGTTGCGTGGGAGAAGTAGAAACAGCATCTCTGGAACAGGGGCTCCTGGGCGGCACAGTGGGTTAAGCAACAGACTCTCGCTTTGGGCTCAGGTCATGATCTCACGGTTCATGGGATCGAGCCCCTGAGTTGGGCTCAGCTCTGACAGCACGGAGCCTGCCTGGGACTCTCTCCCTCTCCCTCTCTTTCTACCCCTCCCCTGCTTGCACCCTCTCTCAGAATAAATAAAATAAATAAACTTAAACAAAAAAGAACACGTTTGAAATAGACCAACAATTACAAGACTCCCGTCCAAATTGGCAGCCCAGCTCCCAAACTTAAGACCATGAGCCACTTACTCAACCTTGCTGTGCCTCTCTTTTCCCATTGGTAACATGGGGATTCACTCAGCCACAAATAATTATTAGGCACGTAATAACGTAAAGGAAGAAAAGGAAGGAAGGAAGGAAGGAAGGAAGGAAGGAAGGAAGGAAGGAAGGAAAGAAAGAAAGAAAGAAAGAAAGAAAGAAAGAAAGAAAGAAAAGGGAAGGGGAAAGGAAAGGAGAAGAAAGGAAAGGAAAGAAAAGAAAAAGAAAGAAAGGGAAGGGAAGAAGAAAGGAAAGGAGAAAGGAAAGGAAAGAAAAGAAAAAAAAAGAAAAGAAAAGAAAGAGACTACCTGGTACGTCAGTGTTAAACAAAAGCCAATGCCCAGAACTTACTTGGTCTCCCTTTCTTCCATATCCCCACACTTTGCTGTGTCGTCTACTTGTTGACTTTGCTGCTATGTTAATTTCTCAAACGTCACTTAGAGTTATATCCGCCCTCGAACACTGAGTGACTCCCAATGTCTTCAACCCAGACTCTAAATCTCTCCAATGTGAACATTCAAGATACTTCATAAAATCATTTCTACCTACCTTCCAGCCTTACCTCTCACTCTTCCCCCCCCCCCCCATATTTTGGGTCGCAGACCACAGATAATGCTTTTGAATGGCTCTGCAGTCCTTCAAGTGGTATTTGATTATAGCATGATTTTTTCCTGCTTTATGCAGTTTTGGATACCACAGCTATTTGAACTTATGAACCTCCCCTTCCCCCTCCAAGTAACCAAACAACCTGCTCTGATCAAGCTTGCCTTGATGAATTAGTTAATTAATTAATTTGCCTTGACAGGTGGCAGACTGCCTTGTACACATTAGGTATCAATATTAATTCAGTCCCCTCTGCTTCTTAGCCGTAGTCACACTGCGTGCTCGCCTTGGAATGATGTCCAGGAAGCTCACTATGTTTCCAGGATTCACTTTCACGTCTTTAAAGCTGATCTCTTCCCCTTCGAAGTGTAACTTTATGACCTTATATACTGGACTTCTCAAACGCCACCATAATTGATCATTGTTTCGTGTGGGTGTCTTATGGCTGCGCATGCATTAAAGACAATGACTGTGTCCCATTGATTTCTGTATCTTTGCTATCCTCACCTAGCACCTCCCGCGTGGGAAATACCCAAGGGATTAAAAAGAAATTTGTTGAGAAATGGAAGCATTGGAGGTCTGTTAAAGGTCTGAGTGGTTGAGGAGAGGCTGTGTATGGTTCGTTCCAGACTTTTCTCCAGGTCTTCCCTGCCATACCCACCTTCCCCCCACCCCTCAGCTGGACACAGAGTAAGTCTGTGTGGAGAGTAACATGTTTTAAAGGTCACATTTATTAGCAAATAGCTGTGTTTATAAACTCAGCTTGACAAAAAAGAGAGCCTTTGAAATTAATACTGTCTGCTGAAATTAGAACCAAGTTCAATCAACAGTGCATACAGAGTCTGGTTAAGGAAATGTGCAGTCAAGGTGGCTTTCACAATCTTATGCTCCTCACCCACTCTTTTTATTTTTTTGAAACTTAATTTTTTTTTTTAAAGGCTTCACTGAATTTTTCAGGCTGGGATTTATTTGTCTTGTGTCAACCTGCTGTTGTCATGAAATTCTGCCTCGAGAAGTTTATTTTTTATTTTATTGTTAAGAATTCTTTTCATATTTATTTTTGAGAAAGAGAGAGAGAGAGAGAGAGAGGCAGGGCACATGTAGGGGAGGAGCAGAGAGAGAGAGGGAGACACAGAATCCGAAGCAGGCTCCAGGCTCCGAGCTGTCAGCAAAGAGCCCGACACGGGGCTCGAACCCATGAACCGTGAGATCATGACCTGTCCAGCGCAGCCACACCACAGGCCCCTAGTTTACCTTCTTGTTGAGAATCTGGAAGAGTGTAGGACTGGCATTGTCGGGTCCCCTTCTACCGCCCTCTCCTCTCTGCCTCAGAGCATCCTGTTGGAATGAGTCCCCTGAGATACTGGTGGCCTGGGATTTCTAATACAGAAAAGAAACGCTGGGTCAAAAGCTGGGAAGAGGCACTTTCTGATGTGAATGGTGCAGGCTCTCCTGGTCCCCAGGTTCCAGCTCCACAGAGAGAAGACTCTAGGCAAAAGGTGGCCCCAGGAGCAAAAATTCATCTGAGGAGGAGATTAACCCAACCCAGAGACTTGTTCCCAGAAGAGATCGTTGTACCTCCAGAACATCTAACTCTTTGTTGCTAAGACTAACAAGGTCAGAGAATGGAAGGTGTGGAATCATTATCTAATGATTCTGCCTAGGGAGGTCAAGATGCCCGCTCCAAAACTAAAATGAAATGTGGAGGAGTTTGACCCTGCAGATGGTTGAACTCGGTTCTGTTAGGAGAGGAAAGGAGAGGATTTCAGACCATCTTCTAGAGTGAGAGAGGACACGAAGTTGTGCCGAGTGAGGGGATCCCCTTGGGGGACGTTAGTGACTCTCATACCCTCCTTTGGTGAGAGAAAGGATAGGAAATGATGACAATAAATGAATATTCTTTCAAAGTACTCGCTTGGACCAAAGTGCCTCAAAATGCTTTAAGAATTCCACTGTGGAATTACTTCCGAGCTAGTTTATATTTTGGATTTCATCACTCTAATTGCACCTCACTTTGTAAACCCCAAAATAGTTTCCCGCCTGATCAACCACCTTATTCATCATACTTGGCTCTGGATGACTTTTGGTTGTTTCCAGAAATGAAATTCATCCTCAAAACTGAAAGATTTATGTTACTGAAGCTCCTTAGGAAATGTGACTTCAACTCTTAAGAACTCGAGAGGAGTTCCAGATATATTTTGCTATTGAAAAAAAAGAGTTTGTCTCATTAGTTGGCTGTCCAGTCTCATACACGTTCATATCTTCTTCTTGAATATTGTTTTAGAGATGAAATCCAGACCTTTATAAACTAGTGTAAGTGCATTAATCAGAGTTGTGCCCAATCTAGCCATCAGTAATTAAGTTTTTTTTGACTCTACAATATATCTTTGAAAATGAAAGAGAGAAGGGAGGAAAGATAGATGTAAGAAAAAAATAGAAATACATATAATTAAATCATAAAAGAGTGAGAGTTTCAGATCGTGTCTCCCTCTCTCTCTCTGCCCCTCCCCTGCTCGTGCTCTGTCTCTCTTGCTCTCAAAAATAAATAAAACATAAACAAATTTTTAAAAAAAGAGTGATACGTACCACCTTGTGCCTACTCTATGTAGGTTCGGCTAGCATTGTGCACATTCTATGTGTCAGTAGGTTACATATATATAGCTTTGTTTTCTTCATGTTACTAGAGTAATTTATTGTAGAAAATTAGGGGGGAAAGGCATAAGGAAGAGAATTTAAAATCATTTGTAATGCCATCAACTATAGGTAACTGATTTTGATTTTTCATCTTTGTAGCCTTTTTGGGGGGGTGGATTTTTACATTTACCTTGTAGCAGATTCAAGTCATTCCTTCCTTTA
Source organism: Panthera tigris (assembly GCF_018350195.1). Classification (NCBI taxonomy): domain Eukaryota; kingdom Metazoa; phylum Chordata; class Mammalia; order Carnivora; family Felidae; genus Panthera; species Panthera tigris. The sequence goes on along the minus strand of NC_056673.1, from coordinate 7,780,295 downwards.
GTTTTTTGTTTGTTTCTTAAAAAAATAAGATACCCATAGAAACTTCCATCACACATGTAGATAGAGTGAATTGTGTTAACCACTCGTCACCCCCCCCTCGCCTCCTTTCCCACTATCCAGATTTGTGCAACATTCGTTGTTTTGTGGTTTCTTCATCATATTTAAAAAAATTTTTTTTTAAAGTTTGTTTATTTTTGAGACAGAGAGAAACAGAGCATGAATGGGGGAGGGTCAGAGAGAGAGGGAGATAACAGAATCAGAAACAGCCTCCAGGCTCTGAGCTGTCAGCACAGAGCCCAACGCGGGGCTCGAATTCACGGACCGTGAGATCATGACCTGAGCCGAAGTGGGACGCTCAACCGACTGAGCCACCCAGGCGCCCCTTCATCATATTTTTCATTAAGCCAAAAACAATTTTTCTTTTCTTCTCTATTATTAACAGTATAGCATCGTGGGTTTTTGTTTACTCGGGTGCAACGATGCTCTTAATAGGGGCAGTGGGAGCATCTCCAAGCAGTTCCTGTGAACTTTTTGCACAACCCCACGGGGCAGAACCCTTCTTTGCCTTCTGACACAGTGACATTTTGTAGGCTCACCTTGCAGGCCCCTGCTCCGACCAGTTCTCCAAGGAACCCTGATTTCTGTTAGTGAATAATGGGTTTTAGAAATTAACGCCTGAGCGCTGTTTACACTTTGCTTCTCCGGTGAAAATGTTGCAAGTTCTCAGAGAACAGAACTGGGGGAAATACACACACACACACACACACACACACACACACACACACGCCCAATGGGCTAGTCTGGGAAGAACACACCCTATGTTTCTCTATTACTCACTTACTCAAGTGCCTCTGGAAAACCCATGCATCCCTCGATTCTCTGCAGCACCAGCTGAATGTCCCATAATGCACCGAATTTCAGTTCGGACACTATCCACCGGGGCTCAGCATTAGATCCCACAAGTTAAGGGCTCAGTCCCACAGGACTTGCCCCCGCCCCATTTCAGACACCAGCCGTTAAGTCTTGGGTCACCACCTGTACCTCTGACTGACCAGCTATAAATAGGACTTCCCACAACCACCTCTTTGTATTTGATAATTTGCGGGGAGGGCTCACAGAACTCAGGGAAATATGTTTAATTTTTTTTTTAATATAGGCTATTACAAAGGGTGGGAATAAACAGCCAGATGAAGGGATACATAGGGCAAGATCCAGAAGTACCACAAGGGAAAGAATTCTAATCGCGTGTAGATGTGTTTATCCACCTGGCATTTCCAGACCCCGTACTTTCAGGATTTTGACGGAGTTTTTATTATGCAGGCACATCATGGATCATTAACTCAATCTCCAGCCCTTCTCCCCTTGCCCAGGGCTGGAAGATGGGGCCGACAGCTCGAAGCTGTTAATCCTGGCTTGGTCTTTCTGGCACCCAGCCCCATCCCAAAGCCATCCCGGAACCCACCGAGAGTCCCCTCATTGGAACAGAAGACACCCTTATCACCCAGGGAATTACAAGGGTTTTCGGAGCTCTGTGCCAGGAACCAGGGGCAGAGACAAGTTTTTATAGGTTATATTATTTCATAGGGCTCATCCTGACATTTCAAGGTCAAAGTCAGCATTTCTGTTTTTCTTAAGTTTTTCGATTTTAGATCTGGATCTCCTCTATATCCAGCCTGTGTGTGTGTGTGTGTGTGTGTGTGTGTGTGTGTGTGTGTGCATGTGTGTTGGATATGCGTGATAATTTACAAAATGATCACTGTATACGTGGAAAGTTCTGGAGAGGAAGCAAGACAATGCTTTTATGGCAACAAGCCCACAGTGGTGTGGGGAAAATGCTGGGGGGGGGGGGGCGGTGGTGAACATGGGAGGTCCAGATGACCTCACCACAAACAGCCAAGAGTGAAGAAGAGTCTCTCTCTAGGTGACAGGCCCGGTCTGGATGAACGGGGCCCGCCTCCTAGACCGCAAGTGCCTGCCCATGGAGCTTCTAAGGAGGATCCTGTCACCCTAGTGGACCACACCTCTGACCTCCAGAGACACAGGTCAGTCTGTCGTCAGTCCGGTGCTTCAGATGCCGGCCACAGACCACGGGCCTCTCTCACTTCTGACCGATTGGCTGTCAATTGGTTCCCATGACCCCCTCCTCAGGTCTGATCATTTGGTAGAATGGCTCCCAGAACTCCGGAAAAGACAGTGCCAGGGTTTATTGGCTAATCATAAAGGATACAAATGAACGACCAAATGGAGGAGACATCTGGGGAGAGGCGCAGGGGCAGGTGCACTGAACTCCCTTGCCCTCTGTGAGCTCACCACCCCCCCTCCCCGGCAGCTCCAACTCGGAAGTTCTCCAAACCTTGTAGTTCAGGGGTTTTTACAGAGATTTCGTTAAGCAGCCACAGTTAATTAAAACATTGGCTGTTGGTGATGAGCTCACTTTCCAGCCCTGCTCCCTTCCCTGTCATCATGCGGTTGACCCCTCTCCTACCAGCCCCCATCCTGAAACTCTGGGGACACCAAGAGCCACCTTATCAGCACAAACACAGATAAGGTTGAAAAGGGCTCTTCATGAATACGTCGGAGTCTCCTTTCACTCCTATCTCTCAGGGTTTTAAAATACCCTATGCCAGGAACCAGGGACAAAGACCAAATATATATTTCTTTCTTTCTTTCTTTCTTTCTTTCTTTCTTTCTTTCTTTCTTTCTTTCTTTCTTTCTTTAAGTTTATTTATTTATTTTAAGACGGGAGACAAGTGGGGAGGGGCAGAGAGAGAGGGAGAGAGAGAGAATCCCAAGCAGGCTCCGTGCTGTCAGTACAGAGCCCGACGCAGGGCTTGAACTCACGAACTGTGAGATCATGACCTGAGTCGAACTCAAGAGTCAGATGCATAACCCCCTGAGCCATCCAGGCAACTCCCCCCGAATAAACATTTCTTATTATATCACAATATCACAGCTTCACAGAAGACAGCAATGTGCTCATATCTACCTACCCCTGCATTCAATTTCAAATCACATGACGTAGTCTCTGGAGACCTCCACTGTGAGCTCAGGAATGAACCGGAATGGAAAAAGGTGAATAATGCCTTGCTATTATTATGAAAATAATTCTCATCTACCTTGAAAGGATCTCAGGTTCCCCCAGGGGTGGCCAGACCACACTCAGAACTCCCCCGGCATAGAGAAAGGCACGGTAAAGACAACAGAACTGGAAATCCCGAGCGAAGGTTTTACGATCTTCTGGCCAGATCTTTATGGCATTGCACTTAGAAACTGATCCTCCAATGCACTGTTAAATATAAACTAATTTTGTAAAAGTTTGCAGACGTTAAAACGGTCCTAATTCATCTCTGGAACTCTAGCTTCTTCTATGTAATGGCTACCCAGCACCTGTGCTCAGATGTCTAAGAGACTTTTCCAGCCCAGCTTGTCCAGAACTGATCTCCTGATCTTCTGCCCGTAAATCTCTCCTCCTGTGGCATTTCCCATTTAGCTCCTCATTATAGCTGCTCAAGCACAAAACCCTGGAATTATATTTTTAAAGTTTATTTTTATTTATTTTGAGAGAGAGCCAGAGAGCAAGCAGGGGAGGGGCGGAGAGAGAGAGAGACAGAGATAGAGACAGAGACAGAGACAGAGACAGAATCCCAAGCAGACTTTGCACTGTCAGCCCGATGCGGTTTTGAACTCACGAACCGTGAGATCATGACCGGAGCCGAAATCAAGAGTTGATGCTTATCCGACTGAGCCACCCAGGCGCCCCCAAACCCTAGAATTATTTTCGACTCCCCTCTTCCCTGGAATTACTTTGGCCTGAACCACCAGCCTCTCTCCCCGGGGTTCCTTCTACCTGTTCTCTCTGCTCTTACCCTCCTCACTCTAAACCCCTTCACTCTTAGGTTAACAACCGGAGTGATCCTTTGATACCTAAGACCACCTGATTTTCTGCTTAATATGATGTGATTTTATGACTCCTTTCACTTAGAGTCAAAGCTGACTGTTTGAAACACCTTTAAGGTCTTACCTGGTCCCCCAGTGTTTCCCTTTATGACCCCAATCACTCTCTCCTGAAGCCACTCTGGCCACAGTGACTCCTGTCTGTTCCTTGAACACACCAGACCCAGTTCTGCCTCAGGACCTTTGCCCTGGCAGTTTCCCCTCCATCCCCAATATGTTCTAACCCCCTCATTTTCCAGGTTTTGCTCAGGTGTAACCTTCTCACTGTGTTCTACCCTGCCTATTCGATTTAAAACTGCAAATCCCACTTTCTGTGCTGGAATATCCGTCTCCCCCTTACCATGCTCTACCGTTTCTTTCTCCTCCCCGCCCCCCACACCACAGCATTTATACTCATCTATTTATTGAGTTATTCTCTGTTGTTTATTTTCCGTCTGGCTCCATGAGAATGTCAATCCCACAGATCAGAGATTCTTGTCAGTTTTCCTTCACTGGTGTATCCTAAGAAACCAGAATTGTGTCTGGCATTTAGGAGGCACCCAATCAATATTTGTTAAATAAATGACAACATGGATATACGAATGCCTTTTAAAAAGTAGGATGCCTGGATTATCTGAGGTTGTGATTCAATGGAGACCAATCATCAGGAATTTTTTGAGAGTATTAATAAAACGTTTTCACTTCAAGTGCCAACAATTCAACTAACCCTACAGGAAGGAAGGAAGGAAGGAAGGAAGGAAGGAAGGAAGGAAGGAAGGAAGGAAGGAAAGGGAAGGGAAGGAAGGAAAGAAGGAAGGAAGGGAAGGGAAGGAAGGAAAGAAGGAAGGAAGGAAGGGAAAGAAGGAAGGAAGGAAGGGAAGGAAGGAAGGAAGGAAGGGAGGAAGGGAAGGAAGGAAGGAAGGGAAGAAGGAAGGAAGGAAGGGAAGGAAGGAAGGGAGGAAGGAAGGAAGGGAAGAAGGAAGGAAAGAAGGAAGGGAGGGAAGGAAGGGAGGAAGGGAAGGAAGGAAGGGAGGAAGGAAGGAAGGGAGGAAGGAAGGAAGGGAAGAAGGAAGAAAAGAAGGAAGGGAGGGAAGGAAGGGAGGAAGGGAGGAAGGGAAGGAAGGAAGGGAGGAAGGAAGGAAGGGAAGAAGGAAGGAAAGGAAGGAAGGAAGGAAGGGAGGAAGGGAAGAAGGAAGGAAGGAAGGGAAGGAAGGAAGGGAAGGAAGGAAGGAAGGGAAGGAAGGAAGGAAGGGAAGGAAGGAAGGAAGGAAGGAAGGGAAGAAGGAAGGAAGGGAGGGAAGGAAGGAAGGAAGGAAGGAAGGGAAGAAGGAAGGAAGGGAAGAAGGAAGGAAGGAAGGGAAGGAAGGAAGGGAAGAAGGAAGGAAGGGAAGAAGGAAGGAAGGAAGGGAAGGAAGGGAGGAAGGGAAGGAAGGAAGGAAGGGAAGAAGGAAGGAAGGGAAGGAAGGAAGGGAGGAAGGAAGGAAGGGAAGAAGGAAGGAAGGAAGGGAGGTGGGAAGGAAAAAGAAAGGAAAGAAAAAAGGAAGGAAGGAAGGAAGAAGGAAGAAAGGAAGGAAGAAAAAAAAGGAAGAAGAAAAAGGAAGGAGAAAGAAGAAAGGAAGGAAGAGAAAGAAAGAAAGAAAAGAAAGAAAGAAAGAAAGAAAGAAAGAAAGAAAGAAAGAAAAAAGAAAGAAAGAAAGAAAGAGAAAGAAAAGGGAGGAAAAGAAAGGAAAAAGAAAGAATTGTGTTCAGTTACAAGATAAGCTTCAGGCATGGCTGGATCCAGGGCTTCAAATGTTATCAGGATCCCTCTTTGCTCTCCTTCTCCTCTGTTTTACTCCCAGGCAGGCTCTCCCTTTATGGTGGTAAAGATATCCCAGGCTTCTCTAAGCTTTTATATTACCAGCTCCACCACACCCATGAGAAAGACAGTTGCATTTACTGGGTGTTCTTGTTCCCAGGCTCTCAACGGCACAGCAAGGGAGTGTGTATATTCATTTGTATTTATTTCAGTGTCTACCTCTATGGATTGGAAATGACATGTCTACTCTGATCTCTCCAATTCCAATCCAACAGCACAGGGTTTTTTCTTGCCTTCTCCCTTTCCCCATATGTGTACCTCCTTTCTCTGGCGGTTAGAAGGCAGGCTCCCATTACCTTAATTTGTTTGCTCATTTGACCAATGCTTTTGTATGTGACCGTTTCCCCCTTCCGCCGAGCGTCCCTGTGGATGCCCTCCTCACCCCGCTGGAGCTCTGACACCCCTTTGTGGCAGTTTTCTCCTTGCCTCGTTGGGGCTTTGAGTCCCCATGCCAAACTGCCCTACCAGCGGATGCTCTCCTCACCCTGCTGTGGCTGATTCCCCTTCCCTGGCTGCCCTTCTACGGGGACACCCTCTTCCAGCTTTGACCCTGAGTCTCCACGCTGGCTGCTGGCATACATATATGTCCTCCTCGTCCTGCTGGGTCCCTAACACCCACCATCAGGCTCAGAGCCCCCCCCCCCCAGCCAGGCCGTCACTTTGCAGGGACACTCCTGTCACCCTTCTTGGACTCCGATACCCTTGGGCCACCGTGTTTCCTTTTCCTTCCTGCAGAGATGCTGACTTTTATTCTGCCCCACCCAACGGCTTTATGGCTGAATTGTTTAGGGAAGGAAGAGAGGGAACAGGAAGAGGAAGTGCCTCTATGTTAGTCACCCCAAGAGACTCAGGACTCCCGGGCCGTCACCGTTTGGGGGGGGGCCTGAATGCCCACATGGCTTCCGTGGTCAGACAACTTGCTGGCATCCCTCAGGCAGCCAAGGGCAGGGACCTCCTCTCTGCTTTCCCTGACGTGCCTCCCCCCTGGCACTTCTCACCGTGGATGCATTTACCTGCACGCACTCAGAGCTGCGCCTGGCCCATGGAAGCATCGAGAAGTATTTGTTAACGAAGGAGTCCTACGCGAGAGTCATCCCACGTGGACAGGGAGGTTAGGAGCCTACTACCCAAGGAGGGTGTCCTGGGGCCCTCGTGGGGCTCACGGAAGCCCCTGTGTCCTTCCTCGCGGGGTCCCCCTGGCAGGTGGTACCCCTCTGGTCTGTGCAGCGCCGGTGACTTCTGGGAACGGACAGACAAGGAAGTGTAGTTAGCCTTCATTCATTGCTTATGTTGTACAAGCTGTCAAAACTAATGAAATTTTATGACAGACGGGCAACGACCAGCTTCCTGGTGTTATTTATCTTTCTCGCTCCTGGCTCGGAGCACCGGGTGATTTTTCATTTACATTTAAAAATGCCAAAATGACTAAGCTCAATTCGCCTCCTCAGAAAACCGGCAAATTGTATCAATGCACAAATGTAATTAATAATCATCAGGCATGAGAAATGAGGAACGGTTATGCAGGAAAGTCTATCTTTCCAGGCTCCTTCCTCTCCCCGCTACCTTTTCAGCCGGTTCCCAAACGCCAGGCACATACATCATGGGTCCCCCGCGCCCCCCACCCCCCACCTTCATTGTTCATATCTGATAGCGGGTGTTTGCAATGACAAACAAAAGGTTCTTGGGACTGGTCACATGAGTTCCCATGGCTCAACGGATTCATTTATAGCAGCCTCACAGGGATGATGCAAATAGATGTAACACGTAGGGGAGGGAAAGATGAAAAAAAAATCCAGTGGAAGAGGGGAGAAGAGGTGTCAGGAGACAGGTTAATTCTAGAGTGACAAGACTGTGAGACTGTGTTCATGTAGCCAGGAGAAACCTGCAGACCCAGTCCGTCCTGACATCCCCATCGTATGTGCTTCGAACGGTTCTTTGGTTCTTTCGTGTACATCACCTTGAACTCTGTCACCTGCTCATTCCGGCCACATGTGATCTGCACTGTTCTCTTGCTCTCAACCGTACCTGTGATTTGCCAGGCTCTTTCGCCTCTGCAATTCCTGGCCCTCCCCCGAGTACTTCCGGGGGTCTTTGGAGGTAGATGGTTAGTTCTTTGCATCATCTGCATGATCACGATGATGCTGATGATGTCTTTTCTGCTGGCCCCATTGGGGTTCGGTTCTGACGAGCTGCGTTTTTAAGGCCCCAAAGCAATGGCGCCGTGTCCTCGGGGGCCCTCCAGTACCAAAGGCATTTTTCCGTCTGTGGAGTCAGGGTAGTAATTCCTCCACTTCCAGTGTTTTAACAGAGGCTTTAAAAAAACAAATTTTTTTTTTACATTTTTTTAATGTTTATTTTTGAAAGAGAAAGAGAGAGACAGGGTGCGAGCAGGGAAGGGGCAGAGACAGAAGAGAAGAAGACGCAGAATCCAAAGCAGGCTCCAGGCTCCGAGCTGTCAGCACAGAGCCTGACTTGGGGCTCAAACCCACGAACTGTGAGATCGTGACCTGAGCCGACAACTGAGCCACCCAGGCGCCCCAACAGAGACCTTTAAATTGCTCTATGTGCCTTCCAGAAAAGCCTTCTCGATTTTTTTATTTTTTTATTTTTTTCAGTAAACAGGTCTTGGGCGAGGAGACAAAGCTGAAAAGGCAGACATTATGGCCCACTTGAAACCCAAGCCCCGGCCACCATGACTAAGGCTTTGTGAGGGGGCCAAGCTTCTCTGCTCACCTTTTCTCCCCCAGGATGGGCGATTTCCCAGAGGGCTCTTCTGGCGTCTGTGCACCTTGGCCCTGGGAAGGCCAGACGTGTCCAAACATGCTGGTGTCACAGCACCAGCTCAGGCTCCAAACGGCACTCTTGTCTCAAAGGTGGCCTTACAGAGAGTCCGCTCTGTGCTTGGCACCGTGGGGCTTCCTGACAAGCCAGTCAGACCCAGTACTTGCCCTCAAGGACGTTGTCATACCAACAGGCATGGAGCAAACAACCTGATGGTAGGGGAGGTGACCGTAAGTGGAACAAGAGAGGTACAGATGATGAAGACCAGGTAATGGGGTAAAGAGGAGGGCTGTGTCCACAGAGTTGAAGTAGGAGGTTGGACTCGAACTCAGCCGTGAGCGATGGGAGCGCGTACAGGAGGAGACTAGAAACGGTGCTCCGGGAAGAAGCTCGAAGCTCCTCCAGGGGCTGCAGGAACGAGCAAAAGGTGGATGGATGTTACTAGCAATACGCAGGGAAGGGCGAGGGTTCAGATTGGCTAGGAAGGGGAAGTTTGGGGAGGTTCTGGTGAGAGCGGGGGGCGGGGGAGGTGGTCAGACTGGATACCAGAGGTCCTTGACCAGCTGGCTGAGTCTGCGTCCTGCTGTATACGCAGCAACACCTGCCAAATAGAGATGACGTTTCAAACAGAGCCATGGAACGGCCATGGAGAACAGGAGCGTCTTTCTGGATCAGGTAGACCTACCTGGATCAGTGAGCGTCAGGTGAACAGGAGAAACCAAGGCGGGCAGATACGTGAGGGGGCCTCTGCAGTAACAGCACACGTGGGTACGGAGATTGGGAGCCGGACAAGATGAAAATAAGGAGAGGGGCTGGACACAGCCTGTGGGGGAAGAGAGGAATCTAAGCAAAGTCGAGCACGAGCAGTTGGAAAGGGAGAGCAGCAGGGCGCCTGGGTGGCTCAGTCTAAAAGCATCTGACTCGGCTCAGGTCATGATCTCATCGTGGCTCATGGGTTCGGGCCCCGCGTCGGGCTCTGTGCTGACAGCTCGGAGCCTGGAGCCTGCATTGGATTCTGTGTCTCCCTCTCTCTGCCCTCTCCTCTCTCTCTCTCTCTCTCTCCCAAAAATAAATAAACATTAAAAATTTTTTTTAAAAAATAAAGGAAAGAGAACAGCATGAGATCCAAGAGGCAGAGTGATTTTTTTTGGGGTGGGGGGGCTGGCGCAGGATTGTGATGGAATCGTATCTCCAAAGCAGCTTTAAAAGGTGGGTGGGAGACGATGATTCCCAATTTGGAGGCAGGAAAATTGTGCCGGAGAGCAGTCAGTGGTATGTTCATGCTCAATTGCTATAAGGCAGACCTGTCTCTTACACCCGGACTTTTGGCTTTAAAACCTTTGCTTTTTTTTTTGCCTTTGCATGCCTGCACAAGCAGCTGTATAGAGAGGGGTGGCAGAAAAAGGACTGGAATAAAAAAGATGAGTAGTAAAGATTTAAGCTTGGTGACAAAACAAAGCCCGTTGTAACGGTTCTTGGGAGAACCATCAGGCGAATGAACTCTCCTAATCCAATCGGGTAAGAAATTTCCTGGGCATATGGATCCATAATCCCATTTTAAATCCCCTAAAAGGAGAGTCTAATAAGAAATCGACTCCAACGGAAAACAAACTAGAGGTAATAATTGTGCTGAGACACTGGGCATTCCCTCCTTTCCCCCCACCCTGCCCAGGAACACAGGCAGTCCAATAAAAGCCATGAAATCCATAATAGAAATTGCCTCAGCCCGAAGCTTCTGGAAGGTCCATGTGTTCATAACAGACCTGTTGCTGTTGATTATCTCCAGCGATAACCGGCTGCTTACGAAAACATCCGTTTTCTGAGAATTTGGATCCTTTCACGGTCTGTTTCACACTTGGGGACGAAATGGCATTGGGTCGTACCTCTCTTCAGCTGGTGGGCAGGAGAGGTGGGAAATCAGGGTCTTGCCAATGTTCTATTTTTCTTTCTGTTTGTTGTTGCAACTGGACTCGTTAGACCAGGCGAGAGCTGCCAACATTTATAACTTGGGCTTTTCTAATTAAAGTTCTGCCGAAAAGCCTCCTCTTGTCTTCTGACTCCCTCGGCAGGAATGTGCGCTCATAATAGAGGCATCTGCCCCCTGGACTAACCTTTCTTGAAACCAGATAAACAAAGTAATACTAATAAAAATATCCATCTGTGCTTAAAGATAAATAGAGCATTAATATACCAAACTGAGATCTGGATTCTTTTGGAAGCCAGCTTTAATGATATTAGACATCTGTCCCAGCTTGCTTTCCGTTCCTTTTCCGTTTGCACACTCGTGTAAGAAAACAATGTGGAAGGAGTTCGTCGGGGGTACATGGAGCCACCCCCTGACCGACGCCCTTTTCCGAGGCCACCGCCCCAGTAAGCCGATGGGGTTCCTTAACATTTGGCACGCTGCTTGCGTTTCATCCTGCATTTTAAACACTGTGGTCTTTCTTCATTTTTTGCTTTTAGATGCCTGCCTGAAAGCCAACTTAATCGTTCATAACGCTAAGCAGGATTGCCGTGTAGACCAGATGTACAAACGTCATGGCGGCCATTCTCTTTCTGAAGTCAAGATGCGAGAGTATCCGGGAAGCATCTGGAGCCATCCGTTTGCAAGGAGAGAGCACCAGGTCAGGTCTGCAAAGAGGGAGGGTGAACGTTTGTTTTCAAGGAGAGTACGTGGAAGGTAGAAACCAGCGTCTCAGTGTTCCAAGTAACACGGTTAACACTCAAGGAGCGTCGCAGGCAAGGTGCAATGGTGGGAAAATGTTCTCCACTTGAGGGCAGACCCGTGGACCTTGGTTTCTTAGATTTGGCACTAACTCCAAAGAGATAGGGGTGAGTCAGTGGCACGAGGGCCAAGAGGGAAATGTACCAGGGGCGTTTAGCGTTGTTACGATGATAGGGTGGGGTGTTGCTGGCCGGTTAGTGCCTGAAGACCAAGGATGCCCAAGTACAGCAATGTAAGGAACAGGCTTGCACAGCAAAGGCTGGCCAGTCCCAAACGCGGATGAGTTAGTATTGAGATGCGTTGACATTTTTAAGTAGTGAAAATGGGGGCGCCTGGGTGGCCCAGTCAGTTAAGCGTCTAACTCTTGGTTTCGGCTCAGATCGTGATCTCACCGCTCACGGGATCGAGCCCCACGTTGGGCTCTGTGCTGACAGTGCAGAGCCTGCTTGGGATTTTCTCTCTCTCCCTCTCTGCCCCTTCCCTGCTCACACACACACACTCTCTCTCTCTCTCTGTCTCAAAATACATACACTAAATAAATAAGTAAATAAATAAATAATGAAAACTTTAAAAAAGACAAAAATCTTACACAGAATCCACAACATATAAAACATAGTGAAGAAGGGCTATTTTTCCTGAAGGAGAGGCAGTCCCTGAAATACTTCTAGGGAACACCGCTTAAGAACCACTATTCTAGGGGCACCTGGATGGCTCAGTCGGTTGAACACCCAACTCTTGATTTCAGCTCAGCTCATGATCTCAGGGTCATGGGATCAAGCCCCATGTGGGGCTCCGTGCTAAGGCTGGAGACTGCTTAAGAGTCTCTCTCTCTCTCTTTTTGCCCTTCTCCCCTGCTCATGCTCTCTCTCTCTCTCTCTCTCTCTCTCTCAAATAAAATGGAAAAAAAAATCCACTATTCTAGGTGCTACTCAATGGCCATAGAGTTCTAACAACCTGTCTGGTTGTGCAATGTGCTATAAGAATCGACTGATTAAAAAAAAAAAACCACCACATTTTTTAAAAACTGTAATTGTGTTCCTCTCAACATTTTACATGAGAGTTTTTAAACATACAGAAAAATGGAAAGAATTGTAGGTGCCCCAGGTACCGACCACTTAGATCCCACGGTTGCCAACGGTTTGCCCTTTTTGTCTCCTCCCAGATCCTTCCGTTTGCGTTGATTCATCTCATTTTGAAATTCCTTTCAAAGTGAGTTGCAGACATCGGTACCTCCCATCTCTAATTTCTGAACCTGCACGTCCACCTTTAACGAGAGCAAGAAGTCAAACTGACGTGCAGAGAAGGGGATAGATCTAGGGTAAGGTTTGGTGAGCTGTAAAAATATAATTATATGGCTCAGACCCTTATCAAGATACAACACCTCCGAAAGATACGACCTCTGAAAGTTTCCTCATGGCCCTCCCCAGCTAGCGCCCTGCCCCCTCCCCCCACCCCCCTGGGTCCTGACAGCTGCTCAAACAATCTGTCCGTGGAGTTCATTCCGTCAGACGAGCTGACAGTTTGCTGGAAAGAATCATTATGGCTGGTGTCTGAACGGACGGGGCAGGGGTAGTCAGGAGGCTTGTGGCCCATCAGGAACACCGCTCTCTTCTACAGCCCGCAAGCCCAAAGGCTGGGCTGGATCCTTGGCTCCCCTCGATTTTTTTTTTTTTAATTGTGCTAAAAGATACATAACATAAAACGTCAGTTTTATGTGTGCACTTTGGCAACGTTAAGCACATTCACATCATGGGGTGACCATCGCTCCTATCCATCCCCAGGAATGTTCTCATCACCCCAGGCTGAAGCTCCGTCTCCCTTAAATGCTAACTCCACACTCCACATCCCCCCAGCCCCTGGGAGCCTCCTTGCTGCTTTCTGGCTCTATTAATCTACCTACTCTCTACGCCTCGCATCCATAGAATCACACAGCATTTGTGCTTTTATGACTGGCTTATTTCACTCAGCGCAATGTCCTCAGGGCTCCTCTGTGTTGTCACCTGTGGCAGAATTTCCTTCCTTTTTACAGCTGAGGGATATTCCATTGCGTGCGTACAGAGTATTGTGTGTCTCCGTTTTTCTGGTGATGGATGCTTGGGTCGTTTCCACCTTCCGCTGCCGTGAAGGAGGCAGCCGTGGGCATGGCTGTCACACACACCTGTTCCCGTCCTTACTTGCGTTTCTTCTCTGCCTTCTCCGAAAATTCTTCAGCCACACCTGCGGTCATGAGGGTCCGCACCAAAAATGCGCTCAGATGCGTCCCTCCTTCCTTCCCGAACTGCCTTACCCTGTGCCCGGAGGCCCTCCTCCTCCCTCACCTGGACCACTCCCCTCGCTTCCTCCCCGCAGTTCTCCACGGCCTCTCTTGGCCAGTCCTCCACCTGACATTTTCTTTTTATCTTTGAGAGAGAGAAAGAATGGAGGAGAAGGGGCAGAAGGAGAGAGAGGGGGAGAGAGAGACTCTCACACAGGCTCAACGCTGTCAGCGTGGACCCCGACGCGGGGCTCGATGCCACGACCCTGGGATCGCGCGACCTGGGCCAAAATCAAGAGTCGCGCACTCAACCGACTGAGCTGCCCAGGCACTTCCTCTACCAACATTTTCTGAACCTTATACTGCAGCCAGAGAGCTTTCAAAGGCAGTTCTGGTCATACCCCCTCCCTGTTCGAACTCTCCAGCGGCTCCTGATGATGCGGAGGAGAAAACCCCAGCACAGTCAGTCCTGCCCGTCTGGCCCTGCTCACACTTTCCCTCCCATACTCTGTGCCGAAATGACTTTTGCTTGCCTAAGCACGCTCGGTTCCACTCGCCTCTCCCCTTTTTCACAACACGTACTTGGGCCATTCTCCCTGCTCCTGGGATGTCCTAACCTCTTGTCCTTTAGGACTTAATGTAGATACCGCTGCTTCTGAGAAGCCTTCTCTGTGCCCACCCAAGACGGAGGTAGGTGTACCCATCGCTTCCTCCCTTAGCGGCCCCGAGGGATGTTGGTCTGTCTCCTGAGACACGTTTGGCACATACGTCTTGGGTTGTAATATCCTCAGTGTAAACACAGGTCGCATCCACATGGGGTCGGACCGCCAGGTTGAGCCTGGTCAACCATTTTGGAAAAACCTGACCTCCAAAACTTTGGAAAAGCCTGTGCTACAGTTCCAGCGAGGTACTGATAAGCCAGTTTTCGAGAAAAAGTTAAAAAAAAAAAAAAAAGCCCAGAGTTGTGGTATTTGCTGATTATTATGGTGTTGATTCTCTGCTCGTGGCCAATTTCAAGCCGCTGTCATAAGGTTACTGGGCACAGACTTGGGAAGTCAGTCATGCTGACCACACCCCAGTGGTTTCCTCCCAAGACCTTTAAATTCCGCCAGATTGAACAAATCAGTTGTTTCTAGAAGATTCCTTCAATTCTGTATACCTGTTGTCGACTTTCAGGTAATGTTCTACAAACTCCTTCAGATTTTTTTTCTATTAAAAAAATCACCCCCTAAATAGTCTGAAGGGCTAAGGAATGTGTTACAAAGATATGTGCAGCATTCAGTGCAAGATAAGAACAAAGCCAGCATGTATTAAGTGCTTACTGTGTACCAAGTACTGGGTAGTGACCTTTCCCCGTGTTTTTCCTGTTAATTCTCATAATCCTGTGAGGGCGGTATTACAATATTCCCATTGCATAGAGGTGGAAACTGAGTCCCAGAGCCACGAATGGAACTCACGTCCATCTGATCTGCGAATCCAAGCTATGGCAAATCGCCTCCAGGGAAGAGGGAGGGACTAGAAGCGAAAGCAAAGGGAAGGAGAGTTAGCTGCTCAGACAATAATCCATCAAAATACTGTCACCCTCATTTCTTGGCTTCCCTGTTGCTCCTTAAGCTTCATTCATAACAAATTACATGCTGTCCCCCTTTCCTTCTTCTTGCGTCGGTTTCCCCTGTCACCTGGCTGAGGATTTCTCGAACTCCGGGGTGTGTGTCCCCAAGGCAAGGGGAGTTCTCACCACCATGGGCCTGGCCTGTGCGGCTCTGACCTTCCTGAACTGTGTTCTCCTCTCTTCAGCCGTATCCTGACGCCTAGCACAGTGCCTGACACGTACACATTGAGTGGATGAATGTACCCATGTATTTTTGGCTGCCAGGCAACTTGATTTTGAACTGGGGGGAGATTTCACTCAAGGGAGAAAAGGTGGGACACTGGAATGAATGTCACCATCAACAAGAACACAGTATGGTTGGAAGAAGGTGCAGGCTTGGGGCTGGGGCCCAGGCCTGGTTTTTGCGTTTATTTCATGTGTGCCCATGTATGTTACTTCACTTTTCCAGTGTCCTCATCTAGAAAGAGGCATCTCATGCCTCTCTTTTATAGATATTTACAGGTGTCCGTTGCTCTCCAGCTGTTGGGGAAATGGCAGTGAACCAAACATAGGCCTTGCCCTGTGGCACTTGCATGGCAGACAGAATCCAATACTGATCTGAGTAATAATGGGTCAGGCACGGATGGGGCCTAGGAGGAGAAAGAGAGCAAGGTAGCAGGGTGGGGGGTGATTGGAGGTGCTCTGTAAGCGGTGTGGTCAGGTGCGCCATTTTGGACGGATGATGTTTGATGTTCAGAGGCTGAGGGAAGTGAGGGGAAACCCACGTGGGTTTTCTTGTTCTTTCTTTTCTGTAAATTGTGTTAAAATACACATAATGTAGGGGCGCCTGGGTGGCTCAGTCGGTTAAGCGTCCGACTTCAACTCAGGTCACCATCTCGCGGTCCGTGAGTTCGAGCCCCGCGTCGGGCTCTGGGCTGACGGCTCAGAGCCTGGAGCCTGCTTCCGATTCTGTCTCCCTCTCTCTCTGCCCCTCCCCCGTTCATGCTCTGTCTCTCTCTGTCTCAAAAATAAATAAACGTTAAAAAAAATTTTTAATAAAAAAATAAAATAAAATATACATAATGTAAAATTTCCCATTTTGACCCTTTTTTTAAATATTTATTTTCGAGAGAATGCAAGTGGGGGGAGGGGCAGAGAGGGTGGGAGAGAGGGAATCCCAAGCAGGCTCCACGTTCAGTGCAGAGCCCGACACGGGCTCCATCCCATGACCTGTGAGATCGTGACCTGATCCCAAATCAAGAGTCAGATGCTCAACTGACCCAGCCACCCAGGCGCTCCCATTTTAACCCTTTTCAAGAGTACAGTTCTGGAAGGTGCCTGCGTGACGCAGTCGGTTGAGTGTCCAACTTCTGAGTTCGGCTGAGGTCATGATCTCACGGATTCTGGGATGGAACCCCTCGTCGGGCTCTGCGCTGAGTGTGGAGCCTGCTTGGGATTCTTTCTCTGGCTCTGTCTCTCTGCCCCTCCCCTCCCCCTCAAAAATAGATAAACTTAAAGAAAACAGAAGAGTACAGTTCTGTAGCATTAAGTACCTTCACATGATCGTGCAGCAGTCAGCACCGTCCATCTCTAGAACTTCCTTTCATTTTCCAAACCAAAGCTCTGTCTCTTTTAAACGCTGACTCCCCACCCCCTCTCCCCAAGGCCCTGGTGCCCAGCCTTCTACTTTCTGTCTCTATGGATCTGACTAATTTGGTCACGTCGCAGAAGTGACGTCGTGACCGACTGATTTCACTCAGCACGGTGTCCCCAGGATTCATCCAGATTGTAGCGTGCATCAGAACTGTCCACCTGTCTGAGGCTGGCCGCCATTCCATCATATGTCTATACCGCGTTGCCTTTTTCCATTCATTTGTTGGCAGACACTCAGGTCATTTCCACATCTTGTCCGCTGCGAATAATGCTGTAGTGAACACAGAGTGCAGGTACCTGTTTGACTCCCCGGTTTTAAATTCTTTTGGGTATATGTCTACCCAGAAGTGGGATTGCCAAATCATACAGAAGTTCTATTTTTCACCTTTGAGGAACCACCATACTATTTTCCGTAGCAGCGGGACCGTCTTACCTTCCTGTCGACGGTGCGCGAGGGTCCCAATCTCTCCGGGTCATCGCCGACATGTGTTATTTTCCGTTTATGTTAATAAGAGCCATCTCAATGGGTGTGAGGTGCTATCTCCTTGTCGCTTTGATTTGCTTTTCTTCAGTGATTCGTGATGTTAAGCATCTTTCCATGTGGATTTTAGAATTTTACACGAAGGACGTAATAACAGGAAAGCAACTGTAGGACTGACCTGATCGAGGTCCCCATGGAAGACATCCCATGTCTGATTTGGGGGCCGTGGCAAGGAGTTTGAGTTTGCCTCTGAGCGCGACAGAAGTCTCCGGAGGCTTTTGAGAAGGGTCGTAGCATGATCTGACTTACATTTTGAGTGGATTTCATTCTGTCTTTCTGACCACACATATTTTTTTTTTTTTCCAATGGGGCACCGTCTGGGACTAATTATCCACCAAATACACTTAGCGGTGATATTTATCATCATCATAAAAACACACTGTGGGTAAAGAGATTTACGCTTTGTAGAACGCCTCCTCATACATCATCTTGTTCAACTCTTTGGGCAGTTTGTGTTGCCCCCGTCTCCTTAGTCACTGGGTATTTTAAGAGAGGATCCTGGGCATGCCCCTCATGATCAGAAAAGAGTTTTAGCACCCGGCTCTGGCGACAGCCTATTAGTGGTGGAATTTTCTGGAAATTAGCCCATCTGTTTATAGCTAAGCCACGGGTGCCTGTGCAGAATCACACATGGGCAACCCCAAATTTTCCTTTAAAACCCTTCACCGGCTGTCCTTTGACCCCACGATATTTTCTTAGTGGGCCATTCATTGTCACTGCCTCCTTCTTCATCCAGGGCTCCTGAAGATTCTACTCCATGTCAATGAGCTTTAGAGACTCTTTCAATGGGTTTTAGTGGTCCTTCCTCTGGAAAAACTCCAATGCATTCATTTGTTGATTCATTCATTCACCCAGTGTGTATTTACTAAGAGTCCACAGTGGATAGTAATTATAGTAAACACGGGAAGCCCAGTGGTGAACAAGCAGAGATGGTCTTTGGCGCCCTGGATCTGGGGAAGTCAGACGGACGCACCAGGCATAAGGGATAAGGGTAAGAAATGGACACGAGCAACACACGACCCTGAGACACACTCCACCTCCATGGGGGATGGACGCACACAAGGCCACACGCCGTGCGATGCCAGCATTCAGAACAGAGAGGGTCCCTTGGAAGCCCCGATGGCACAGCCACCTGACAAGCAAGCACACTCCTCAGTGGAATGAGATCCAAGACCCAGTTAACCGCAGAGAACCTCCCGCAGGACAAGGGATGGCCACCTGGGACAAAATGCGCTTTTCACATGGCAGGAATAAACCACCTCAGTTCAAGGCAGGAGTCTAGCATTCCGACAGTTATATCGTCCCAAGAGCATAAAGACCGAGTCCATTTTTATCACACCATCCAACTGTCCTTTCTGGTCGGGTCTTAACCTGCAGGACTGGGTGACCAGAAGAGATGGTGAACTCTGGGTGCCTCAGTGATAGGACAGTGACCTCTGAAGCTTGGGAAAGAACTTTCCTTATTTCCCCCTCTCCATGGGCTTGACGTTATTTTTTTTGTTTTGTTTTTAGTGGGGGTGTCAGAAATGTGGGGCGGCTTCGTAGGATACCCTAGCCTTCAGTGGGAAATCCCATGAACAGACGAAGAAGCAGTTCAGAATCATCTGTGAGCTCACTCGTCTCTCAGCAAATATTTATTGAGCACCTACTTTGGGTCAGGCGTCGGTCAGACGCCGGGACAAACAAAGAATCCCTCTCCTCTCGTGGAGCTTACTTTCTCTCTGTAGCGAAGAGACTCAATAAAAAAAGAGTAAATGAGGGGCGCCTGGGTCGCTCGGTCAGTTAAGCATCTGACTCCTGATGTCGACTCAGTTCGTGGGATTGAGCCCCACGTCGGCTCTGCACTGACAGCGCGGAGCCTGCTTGGGATTCTCTCTCTCTTCTCTCTCTGCCCCTCCCCCTGCTTGTGCTCTCCTCTCTCAAAATAAATAAATACACATTAAAAACAAAAAAGAGTGAGTGGCTAGATAAACAGAAAAAAATCAGAGATCAGGAGCCATAAAGAAAATAGAAAAGGGTCATGGCAGTGGGGGGTGGGGGTGGGGGCGCCCGGGTGGCTCTGTCGGTTAAACATCTGACTTTAGGTCAGATCGTTACCTCACGGTTCGTGAGTTCAAGCCCCACATCAGGCTTTCTGCTGTCAGCACAGAGCCTGCTTCAGATCCTCTGTCTCTCTCTCTCTCTCTCTCTCTCTCTCTCTCTCTCTCTCTCTCTCTCTTTCTCTCTCTCTCTGCCCTTCCTCCGCTCATTCTCTGTCTGTCTCTCAAAAATAAATAAACTTAAAAAAAAAAAACTCTAAAAAAGAAAAAGGTAATAGGGACAGATTAGGGAATGTCATTTCACCTGGATGGATGTCCTAACCAGGCTCCGAGACCAGGATGGGACTGCAAGTGGTTTACAGGAGAGGTCATTCCAGAAAAGACCAGCAGAGGAGTGGGGGAAATGAGACAGAGTAGGGAACCAGTAACGGGTGTCATGCCAGACAAGTGACCGTGCGGGCACCTGGGGACCCAATGTACACCTGTGCCTCAGAGTTATCTCAGCTGTGCGTCAAAGGTGCTGGGAACGAATGAGTGGCCGCTCCCCGGGTCATCGAGTCACTGGCAGGGCCAGTCATACCTGCCTCTGGGCAGAGTGGGCTCCAGCAGTCAGAAGCCTCAGGTGGGGCCACAGATGCTGTGTCGAGAATCCAGCCACGTGCACACCCAACACTGACCATGACAGCATCGGGGTGACATTGCCGCCCTCCATTCCCTCGGCTAATGTCAAGCAGGAAGCAGCCGTGGAAGGATCTGGGCAAAGAACATTCGCACAAAGAGAAATGGTGTGCGCCCAGGCTGGAGGTCCGCTGGGGGTGACATGGGGGAGGCAGGCAGGGCCCCAGGTTCGTGGCAAGGAGGCGGGCGTCATCCTAAGTGCAATGGGAAGCCAGCAGAGAGTTCTCGAAGGGCCCATCTACCTCATGGGATCACGTTTTCCTAGCGCTGGAAGGGACTGGCCCCTTGGAGGAAGGGTAGGACGGCCTGTTGGAGGCAGCCCGGGGCATAGAAAGTAGAACCTGGGACAATGAGGGCAAACACTGCCCAGCCCAGGGCTGTGGGAAGGGCCTCTCTCTCTTTTGTAGCGCATTCTGATTTAAAGTGGAGACAGCCCAGGCGGGGACCCTGGCCTATTCTGAGGATGGCCAAGCCTTGAAGACGAGGAACAATTAGATAGTAAAAGGATTGGAAAACGGGGAGTTTCCAGGGGCCGTTTCTTTGTGAAGCTCGTGATGCCTTTTGACAAAGTGTGACGCAGGGAGAAAGCCACAGGCTTGCGGGGCCGCCTGGCTCGGCTCGGCGGGGTGGCCAACAAGCGGTCGCTCACACACAACGGGGTCCGTTCCTCCAGTTATGAATTTGGAACCGAGGCATGCAAAAAGAGATTACAGTTCAGCATTCACTGCATGCGGTCGGTGAAAAATGAGGCTGTCATAGGCAGGCTGGGACTCAATCTGCAAGGGAATGTGTGGACACAGGAGCCCTGGCGGCTGGGCACAGGCGATGGGCAGAAACGGCCAGGCTAGAGGCTCAGGGCTCCCAACAGCTCTGGGTGGGAATTTCTTCCTTTTTGGCTGTGAACTTCGTCCTTCCTTGTGTCTCTGACCCCGGCAGTGGGGGGGGGGGGTTCCTTTGTTTCTTTCTTTCTTTTTTCTTTCTTCTCCTGCTTATTCTCCATTAGAAATGTGTCACCTGGCTTTCAAAACTTAGGTGGCCAAAACGAAGAGGGCCCTTTCAGTACCAGAGGGAAGGGGAAGGCATTCAGTACCCTAGAATGACAGTACCCTAGAATACCCTAGCAAGACAGTACCCTAGAATTAGGTGAATTTTTTGGAGCCGTTGAGAATCATCCGATCAAAACCCCTCCTCCTGGAATGAGAAGACAGAGGCCCCGAGATGCTAAGTGACCACCTCAGGTTCCCACGGCCTCCCGGTTGGCAGAGCCGAGGTCAGAGCCTAAGTGCGCTGACTTTCGTGCCAAGATTCTTTCCGTGACACCCACAGACTCATTTTCCTCCTTTCTGTGCGGGGAAGCTTGAGTTACTGGCAGAGCTCATTCAGAGCCCCAGACAGCTGGAGCCTTTGGCCTGCTAGTAAGCTTTGCTCCTGCCCAGAAGCCATGGGAGGAACGTCCGTGACTCATTGGTCCGTGCTGTTTCCTTTGTGCAGCACGAATTCCATGCCTCGGACTTGGCAATGGAATTGCAAGGGAGGGGGCTGCAGCCTCAGGAGAGGGGTCTGCACCCTAAGGAGATGACTGATGGACTAGTCAGTACAGTATTAGCAGAGGCAGTAAGTAGAGTGGTTAAGGCCAGCCTTCCAGAACCAGACATCCTGGGTGTTCACCTCAGCCCTACCTCTTACTAGCTGTGGAACTCGGGCGATTTATTTAATCTTCCACCTGTGAAACAGGGAGACGGGTACACATACCTCTGGTGGTTATCTTTTGCTGAGTAACAGTACTGCTCTACACATCATGGCTTAAAACAACACATATTTATTCTCTCGCGGCTTCCGTGGCTCAGGATCTGGGCACCGCTCAGCTGCGTCCTCTACGAGACTGAAGGCCAAGCGTCCGCTGGGGTTGAGATCTCATCTGACACTCGACTGGGGAAGGATCCACTTCCAGCTCGATGCAGGTGCCTGCAAAATGTATTTCCCTGTGACTGTGGGACCGACGGCTTCATGTGCTTGTCGGTTATTGACCAGAGGCCACTCTTGGTTCCTTGTCACGGGGGCCCCAGTGTGGCTTCTTGCTTTCTCAAAACCAGCCAGGGAGAGAGAAGCACTGGCAAGTCGGGCACTACTGTGTCGCGTGATCACGTCGCCTTTGCTGTGTTCCGTTGATCAGGAGTAAGTCACAGGTCCTGGCTGCCGCTCAAAGGTGGGGGCGGGGATCACACAAAGGTATGAACACCAGGAGTCGGGGATCATGAGGCCACCCTTAGCGTCTGTCCACCGGGTCTCAAAGGGTTATTGTGAGGAGTGAGGTCATATACATCAAGCTCTTTGAAGAGGACCCCTACTCAGGAATCACTGTGACTATTGGCTGTGGTGAAGGTCATGTTATCATCGCCATCAGGAGACTATGCCCTCTTCCCTTATACTTGAAAAGTCTCCCGTGGTCTTTAGGGGACTTGGGAGGAGGACAGGACTCATTGTAAGCAAACACCTACAATAGTTAGCAAGTAAAATAGCTCCAATGACCTAATTTAATTCTGTTTTCTTAGTTGGAGGCTCCATGGTGAGTGGGAAATATACAAAGTTGGGAGTTTTAAAAATCTATGAATCTATAGGCGACTTCCTCTGGACTACACGAATACTGCCCGTCCTCTTTACCTTCTTCTTAAACCAGACTTTCCAACTTATTGTCACTTTTTTTTTTATAATTATGAGGTTTAAATGTTAGAAAAGTATCCAAGGTGGTATAATTGCTGCTGCTTTTATTTTTTTACTGAGGCGTAATCGGCCTATAGCATCATGTTTGTTTCAGGTCTATCACATGATGATTCGGTATTTGTATATACTGTGAGTTGATCACATCCCCTAGGTTAACCCCCACGTGAACACCCCCCATGATACGTAGTGAACAGATTTTTTGCTGTGATGAGATCGTTTAAGATCTGTTCTCCTAGCAACTTCCAAGCTTGTAACTTGGGTGGCTCGGTCGATTAAGCGTCCGACTCTTGATTTCGGCTCAGGTCGTGATCTCACAGTTTGTGGGTTTGAGTCCCGCGTCGGGCTCCGCACTGACAGCGTGGAGCCTGCTTGGGATTCTCTCTCTCTCCGCCCCTCCCCCTGCTCACCTCTGTCTCTCTCTCTCTCTCTCTCTCTCTCTCTCAAAATAAATAAATAAACTTAAAAAAAATTCTTACCGTGCATCTCCAATATATGCATCTTCATTTATGTTGAAAGCCACGCACACAGTAGAAATTACAAAAGGTTGGGATAAATAAGATATAAGCAATAAAATGTCTTTCTAACCCTGAAGGGTTCCAAACATCATTAGCTCATACTTCAAGGCACTTTAGATGAGGTTTGTCATTGACAATAGTGGATGGGCATTCATATTTCAAACTTTTGTCAGATCTAATTAGCCCCATTCTTTTTTTTTTTTTTTTTTCCCTCATAGTGCGGCTGACAGAGAGATCAAATAGCACAGGGAGAACGGACTGCATGTCTGTGAGGCATTATTGCTGTGAGGCTATGTTATCATTGTACCGTGAATTCTAGTATCTTTGCAAGAATATCGTTTAAGCCTCTGGTCCATGTTGCAAGAATTGGTTCGGGTGAAATCAATCATGTAGTCAAATTAATTTTACTGGTCTCACATACGCTGTGATCTGTCACAGTCTGCATGGAATATCAGTGAGGAAGGACATTCCTTCGGTCTGTCTCCTACCCCTTCCCGTGGGGGACCCGTGTATCCCCTGAGGCAATGTGCCAGCTCACATGGAGACTGCATACAGGTGCTTGAGAAAAGTTTAAAAATGTAATTTCTTTTTAAAAATGTATTAGCGAGTGCACAAGTTGGGGAGGAACAGAGACGGGGGGGTGGGGGGGAGAGAGAAAATCCCAAGCAGGCTCCGCACTGTCAGTGCAGAGCCCAACACGGGGCTCTGACTTATGAACCGTGAGATCATGGCCTGGACAGAATTCAAGAGTCAGATGCTTAACCGACCGAGCCACCCAGGCACCCCGTCTTTTTTTTTTTTTTTTTTTTTTGAGACACAAATAAATAATTGTAACGTATCGTTTGTATACATCAACGCTTCACCTTATATGCGCCTCGGGAGCTGAGCGCACAATTTGGAGACCCCTTTCCTATATCGTGCAACACAAGTTCGCCCTCTTGCCGATTGACTTCTGGCTTTATGTAGATGCGTCTGGAACCTTCCATCCCTCTGAGGTGGGTTGAGCTTGTGACATGCTCCCGTCGTGCCTGCCAGAAGACTGCCCCATGGTGCTGCTCTGAGCTCCCACCCTGAAAGCGTTTTAGGGAAGTCTGCAAAGTTGGTGGACGTGCCGGGGCCAGGAGCTGCGAGGGACCATCCTGCACAGCCTTTCTGAGAGGAAAAAGTGCTGACGGCACCAGCAGCTAACAGGAGCTCTCTGTCATCCTTGTAAACAGGGTCGAGCTGGCCTGCTTTATCTCTGTGTGCACAATGCAGATTTAATAGGAAGTGCCCTCAGAATCATTGCTGCTAGGTTGAGTCTCCAAAGGAATTAGGGATAACAGTTTAATAACTGGAGAAAGAGCTTAGGCGCTTTGCTGTGTCGGGTGTCTCTGAGTTGGCTACTGAAAAACGAACTTGGGACATTAAACCCTTTTATCACTCAGATAGCGCAATATGGGGAAAATCCATTCCTTGGCAGGGGATGAGTTTACCGGCTTCTGAAGGGGGTGTGTGTTTGAATATGATAGGGAAGGGAGCATTTGTCAGAGCGGAAGGTGGATCAAAAGACAAATGAATTCTTTGAGTTAACTAAGAGCTTTAAATTATCTGGCTTTGAACTGCCTCACCATTAGCAGAGCATGCTACGCTGAAAGCCAGCCTGTCTTTCCAAGGTCTGTGGATGGCACAGGGGTCTCTATCTGCTAATGCTGCATTTTAAAGGAAGAAGCGGTGTTAGGGCAGATGGCTAAGGCTGGGGAGGCAAGATAAATGTCTATTTAGCTGGGTGATGGAGTCACTCTTGCTAACCTATTCACCCAGAAGCCTGCAGAAAATAGGAGATTTGGACATAGCTGGCTCCCCTCGTATTAGTTAGGCTGGCTGGAAGTCATCCGTCCAGACTGAGAATGGATAAATCAGGTTGGCTTCGCCCAGGGGTTTCCAAATTGGGATCCACGGAATCCCATCGGAGTTTACCTTCTATGGAAGACTGAGACACGGTCACAAATTCTACGTGTGTGTCATCCCTGTGTTCATACCCTTGCAGCCTACCACTACAGATCCTTCCACCAAGAAGTGGAGACTCTTTCTCCTCTCTTGGAATCTGATTTGGATATGTGACTTGCCTCGGCCACAGGGACGCCATCAATGGTGAGGAAGGCGAAGGCTTGACAAGCAGTTGTGCATTAGAGCTTGCCCTTCTGAGGCTCGTGGAAGCCACGAGAAGCCCACGTCTGTCTGTGAGATGATGAGAGACCCAGCGGTTGTCATCTCAACCAGCCAAACCCTGTAAGTAGCTCTGCCTGGCTGATAGGTGGCAGATGGCAGACACGGGAATGACCCCCCCTGAGATCTGCACAGGACGGGTTAGCTGAGCCCAATGCAACTTGATGACTTCCTGAAACGCCAGCTAAATGAATGGCCGTTGTCTTTTCTTTTTAAGTTTACTTATTTATTTTGAGAGAGAGACAGAGAACATGCACGTGAGTGAGGGAGGAGCAGAGAGAGAGCGGGAGAGAGAGAGAAATCCCCAGCAGGCTCTGCACAGTCAGTGCAGAGCCCAATGTGGGGCTCCAACCCACGGACAGCAAGATCATGACCTGAGCCAAAAGCATGAGTCGGACCCTTAACGGACTGAGCCACCCAGGTGCCCCACGAATGGCCATTGCCTTAAGTCATTAGTTTTGGGCGGTGTGTAACAAAAACTAGAGGTGGAACGAGGGGCACTGAGGGCAAAATTACGAGCCCCCACATTCTCTTTCACACAGAGCAGCTCTGATTTGCTTACTCTTTCCTTTAAGCTCTTGTTTGAATAATGTTAAGGGGTCGGTGGGAGGGGGAGAGGGAGAGCCTTTGCTTTAGTCTAGAGTATCCCAGAATACTCCTGTTGCTGGTGACGAGCCTTGAGCCATCTGATCTGAAGCTTCTGCTTCCGGTTTTGCAGTGTAGAAGCTGGGAAAAGTTTCTCGGGGCAGCTGACCTGTCCCCGTAACCCCCGAAACCATTCCTTTTTCACTCAAAATGCCGCACATCCAGCCATCTCACCGTAGGGTCAGTTACTACCGGGGAGGACAGGAATAAATCCGTTTTTGAAGAGCTCAGACACTTGATTTTTTTTCTCACTTAAAAGTGAGACATTTGCCTTGACCTTGTTGGCCTTGACCTTGCTGCCATTCATTATTTCCACAACCGTATTGTGATTCTGCTAATGCCATAAGATGGGATTTGTTCTTGAGGAGGAAGGGGGGAGCTAGACGTCTTTTGGGAAGAAGTAAACCAGAAGAAAGGTGCAACCTTAGGGGTCTCTAGATAAGGGATGTAGAAATCCAGTCTTCCCACAATTTCCTGTTGCATGGGCGCTCCATCTTTCCATCAGCCTTTCAAATTTTACGATTAGGTACGCATGACGGACATTAATACCTTTTTCTCAAACTGCATTAACCTTCCCTCTTCTAACAGTGTCCTGCTTTTCCTTTGGGTTACTATCTTTCCTTCCACTGCACAGAGTCTTGGTGGGACTGAGTATCCAGGATGACCGGGCGTCATCCCTGGTCAAGGTGGGTGTGTGGTCCAAGCCACGCCAATTCAATGCTCTCATCTAAGGGCCGAGAATTACACACATGATGTGAGGCTGAATGTGGTTGTGGCTGATGCATTAGACAGCCTGCACTCCATCCTGAAAGTCATTCTGTCATGGTAGCACCATCCACCTGGGCACCCGATGAAACCTCCAAATGGTTTCTATTTCCACCTCTCTTCTTCCCACTCCTTGCCCAACTAGTTACCCGTGTTTGTTAATTCTGCAATGCAACATGTCGTAAGTCCCTCCCCATACGTTTATCCTTTCTGCTCTCACCCTATTCCTGGTCCTCCTTGTGGCTTACCTCAAGGAAAGGAGTAGCTCCTTTGTTGTTGTTGTTTATTTATTTCGAGACAGCGAGCAAGCACAAGCAGGAGAGAGGCAGAGAGAGAGGGAGAGAGAATCCCAAGCAGGCTCTGCACTGTCAGCACAGAGCCCAAGGTGGGGCTCAGACTCACAAACCATGAGATCACGACCCGAGCCGAAATCAAGAGTCGGATGCTCAACCGACTGGGCCACCCACAAGCCCCTAAAGGAACAGCTTCCTCATCATTTTCCTGCCCCTAGCTCTTCCAGACTCCTTTATATGGTTACCACTTGTCTCCATTACATGCAGATGAAGTAACCTCACTCCGCACATGGCCATTTGTCACATTGAATAAAGCCTGAGCATTTTGTCATGAGATTGGGGTCACACTGTAAGAAGCCTCGGGGTACGTGGCTGCTGATAATTCGTTCAGCGCCTCAGTGACATCAGGGATGATGACCCTGCCCTTCCTTCTGCTCCCCCCCTCACAGTCACAAATAGTTACCCCAACACCAGGCATCACATCCAGAATCCACAACCTAGGCAGGAAGAAGGGAGAAAGAAGTGTTTCCAACCATATTTGTCTCCATTACTGGGAAGAGAAAAAGCCTTTCCAGAAGTCCTCAGCCAGCTGCTTCTTCCATCCCATTGACCAACTGGTACCTCCTGGCCCCTCCTAGCTGAAAGAGGGGGCTGAAAAATTAAGCTTCTCTCGCCTCCAATGAAGGTGGGCAGGGACGAAGGGGGTTGAGACCAGGAGTAGCATTGGAGACATGAGACTATCTGCTGCTTTCCTTCCCACGGCATCTCACAGGATCGTTATTACTCTGTCATTTCATTAACCTAGAAATATACTGTCGTAATAAAATATCAAAGAGGTGCAGAAAGCGAATGCCAAGAACATCCCAATACGTTAACTGAAACACAGACATTACAAACGTCAGACACACGGAGTGCGTAAACTGTAACCATCAGAGAAGACTGAACAGCAAAGGTGGGTCTTGAGCTGAGCCAGGGAAGCCTTTAAAAGTATACAACGTAATCCCCAGGTCTCAGAGGATTTACAGTCTATGGTGAGGTAAGTGTAACACACACGAGACACAAGCCAGCAAGGCAACTCATAAATAAGCCTTAAAACCAGAGGGAATAGATGAGGTGTTACAGAAATTAAGAGGGGGAGAGAATTAAGGATTAAGTCTTTTCTTTAGCTCAGTTTCTCTCATTCCCATTGCCTTAGCCTTGGAAATACTAATGTCTGTCATTTCAGGTGGTGGGAGTTGCATTGAAGTTTTGGGGGGACTCATGCCCTTCATGGCATCTGGCTACACAGCATTTACCAAGAAGCCCCTTACGTCCCCGCCTCTTCTGATCCGACAGGCATTTCCATAACCTTCTGTGCCACTCCAGGGCATAGATGACCCATTTTGCCTCTCTGTTACTGAGGCAGTTTCCGGGAAACTCTAGGGGACTATTTATTCTTTGAAGTTAGTTGTTTATTTATTTTGAGAGAGAGAGAGGCAGAGAGAGGGAGCGAGAGAATCCCAAGCAGGCTCTGCACTGTCAGTATGGACCCCGACGCGAGGCGCAAACTCATGAACTGTGAGATGATGACCGGAGCCGAAATCAAGAGTGAGACGCTTAACAGACTGAACCACGCAGGTGCCCCTGGGAGATGTATAAAGCCCATCTTCGCTGACACGCCACACAGCCCTCTCCCCCCTGGGAACTCTCCGCCTCCAAGGTTCTTCCCGGAAAAAGGGGCGCACGACGCCTCCGCCCTTTCATCTCACGGCCTTGTTAGAGATTTTGCTTCTTTTCTAGAATCCCCTACGGTGCATTTTTGTCGCAATGTGAAATTCAACAGCATGGTCAAACGTGGCAACGATCCTCACATCCACAGAGAAACGTTATATGTTTTTTTGGAAAAGAAAAAGTTTTAACGTGGCCAATTTTAAATACACGGGAAAGTAGAAAGAATAGCAATGAGCCCCTAGGAGCCTATGTCCCACCCTAGCTACTGTTACTGACATCCTTCCACCCTTGAAAAAATGGTCATGCCTTTATCGTCACTGATAAAGTGTCTTGAAGTGAAAGCCAATTTTTTTTCCCCCTCCTGGTGAAATTTGAACTTTGGCCTTTGTGTCTAGGCTCAGAAATCAACCCAACTGAAACGATTTTCGAGAAAGTTCATTTTGGACAAGACTACGAATTCCTTTCCTGACACCAGCTCACCCAAGAACCCTGAGCTTCCTGCTTTCCCTGCCTGTCTACACAAGGGGCCCGGGTATAGATGTGGCTCTTTTTCCTTCGGTGTCCCTCTCTAAGAAGTGGGTGTAACGAGACTTGGCTTCAAGGCCGACCAGGTAGCATTCCCCTGCATCAGGACTCCTCAGAGACCATTATATGTAATCACAGAGTGTCACCGGCCTGACATGAATGATTATGCAAAACTCTATGCCCAATTTCCAAGTAGCTCCACGGTCTTGACAAAATGATGTGGCCATTTGTGAAATGCAAGCAAATGGGAGGAAATGGAGGGTGTAGGATTTCTGCAGAAGTGACAGACTCATCCAAGAGCAAGAACTCTTCTAGTCCAGCAGCAGACAAAGCAGAAATTCTTACCCCGAATGAACCAGCCTTGTGAAGTATGAATTCATACCCAGCTGTCACCGGGGAACATTTTGGATTCGTTTTAACCGGCTGTGACAACAGCCAACCTGGGCTCACTTGGGCTTGGGTGACATTGTGCCCATCCGCCACTCTCACGGGAGACAGTTCAAGGTGGGGATAAGGCTGCTTCTGAGCCCCCCAGCGGCTGGTCACAAAGCGGACACACATGCGAGGTGCCTGGGCGGCTCAGTCGGTTAAGCGTCCGGCCTCAGTTCAGGTCCCTGTCTCACGGTTCGTGGGTCCGAGCCCCATATGGGGCCCCAGGCTGATGGTGCGGAGCCTGCTTGGGATTGTCTCTCTTTTCCTCTCTCTCTGCCCCTCCCCAACTCATGCTTTCTCTCTCAAAAAGCAGATGAACTTAAAAAAAAGTGGACACTCATACACACAGACACGTCGTCACTGCACACACAGGCTCGTGCTATGTGGCTGGCATTCCCAGGGCTCGCCCACGGTGGGGAGAGTGTGATTTTTATTCCCACACCCAGACCTAAGAGTAATTCTAAGGGAAGGCTGTAGAAGGAAGACAGACCATTCAGATACAGCTAACCTTTACTGGGTTTCCTGTTCATTCACATGCTCAAGAAGGTGCATACTCGGGGCACCTGGCTGGTTCAGTTGGTTAAGCGTCCGACGGGCCCAGGTCATGATCTCACAGTTCGTGAGTTCAAGCCCCACACCGGGCTCTGTGCTGACAGCTCGGAGCCTGGAGCCTGCTTCGGATTCTGTGCCTCCCCCTCTCTCTGCCCCTTTTCTGGCTCGTGCTGTCTCTCTCTTTCTCTCTCTCTCAAAACTAAACATTAAACAAAAATTTTTTTAATAAAAAAAGGAAGGTGCATACTCTGTGATGTGCAGGGCAAAGTTGGGAGAATGGCCTTCCCTAACGACGACCAGCTGGTCCCTCATCAAGTGTATCAGGGAGGGATGGACTGTAGTATAGCAAACTCTTGGACTGGAAGCTGAGACACTGGTTATGAAGCATTTCTGTGACTCTGATATAGTATTGAGCATCTCTGAAACTCAGTTTTCTTGTCTATAAAATGAGAACACTCGGGGCACCTGGGTGGCTCCATCCGTTGAGCGTCCGACTTCGGCTCAGCTCACGATCTCAGTTCGGGGGTTCGAGCCCCGGGTCGGGCTCTGTGCTGACAGCGCGGAGCCCGGAGCCTGTTTCGGATTCTGTGTCTCCGCTAGTGAGCATTTCCTAGGCGGGGTCACTACTGCTCTATGCAGTGACACAGATTTAAACAAGAAAAGTAAAGACGAGAAGAAAAAACCCACACGGGAAAGAATTCTCTTCCCATGTTGACACCCCCCTTGCTTTGTGTTCCAAGTTCCATATGCCATTTGAAAGAGTCATCATTTTCAACTCCCGTCATTGGCTCTTTAGTGGACTTTCGGGGAGGAGAGCTTCTGGAAGTTCAAGTGTCTCACTCAGAGCCACAGCTCCTGACTGGTAGAGCTTCCAGCACAAGGTATATCCCTGAGACGATCTCTGTGGAAGACGACCCAGAGTTGTTTCTTGTTCTAAACAATAAGCCAACGCTTCCTCAACCACTGGCAAAATGCTCTGACTTGATAACACTCATCCATCACTGTGCAGACACAGTCGACTCACCACCCACCCTCTCCAACCTTCCCGGTTCGGTGCCTCTGTTTCCAGTTTTATCTTTCACGGCTTCGGAGTCAAATAGGGCTATGAGAGGGATGGGACCATCCCCTGCCTTTTGCATGTTTCAAGGTCCGAGGTGCGACCGTGACCTCTAATTAAAGCACCTACCCATGTGGGAGACAGACTGTAGATCCCTTTCTGGGTCCTTTAAATGTTCCCGTAAAGCTCTAACTATAGGGAACAAAATGTGGTTTCTTTTCAGTTGTGACCAGGGGGCTGGTCGTTGGGCTCAATGGCGTGTGGTTTTAATTAATCTTCAGCTCTTGAACTCAAGCCAGCCGAACGAGGATTCCTCCACCAGGGTTGGGTTAATCCGTAGATGCCGGTCAGTTTTCGGACGCTCACCATGAGCTGAGTTTTCAAGTTGAGCCTCTTTTGTCTTCCATGAATGGTGCTAGTCCAACACGGAGGAGAAGGGGAAGCAAGTGACTTGATAACATCTTTAGAAACCAAGTAACAAGCCATTAGGAGGACTAACAATGAATAAATGCATTTTCCATTCAGTGTCTCTGTGGCAATCCAGACGAGCATACGACTAGGAAAATGTAATGAAAGCAATTGTAACTCTTTCGGTAGAGAGGTAATTACAGTCTAGGGCTGCCTGACTGATGAAAATTACACTGCTTATAATAAATTGCCACACAGCTAAGTCTTTTCTGAAGTCCTTAGTATGATTTGTGTTTGTGCACTTACTTAAAACATCAGGGAACAATTTATAAACATGAGCCTTTTTGGACATTGCCAGGATCGGCATTTACGATTAGAGAGCCTGTTTAAGGTTTCCTGATTTATACAGGATAGATCATATTTTCCCGACACTCTCATGGTCAATTACAGACCTGCATGGTGCATTTGGTAACTTAAAAGCAAATTTAATCTTTTTATTCATTTATTTTTTCATTTGTGAGCAGGCCAAGTCAAGAAAACATTTTCTCTTAGCTTGAGGAGAAAGAGGGTTCAAAGACAACTTCCTATCCATGGTATTGATGCAGGTGGGGAGCCATACAATGCCTTGTTTGTCTTCTTCTAGTAGAAACATTAGGAACTTCTATGTGGAAATAAAGGGCACCAGGCTAAATACCTGAGTCCCCAAGCCCTTGTCAAGAAAAGTTCAAGAAGTCCACTGTCTTTGGTGTCACTGCCTTGCGGACCACGGGAACCGTTGTGGAAGTCACCAGGCACAGGTTCTAAGCCCCGTTGTGTAATTAACTAGCTTTGTGATCTTGGAAAGATCACTAAGTCTTTCTGGGGTATAGTTTTCTCATCCTTCAAATGAGGGTTGGACTAATCGGGGTCTAGGTCCCTCCGGACAAAAGATCAACGATTCTGTCTCAGCTCAAGGGGTTCTCAACTGTAGCTGTACATTAGAAACACCTCTTTTTTTTTTTTTTAACATCAGAAACACCTCTTACAAATACTCAAGCCTGGGGTGCCTGGGTGGCTCAGCCGGGTAAGCATCTGACTCTTGACTTTGGCTCAAATCATGATCTCAAGGTTAATGAGTTCGAGCCCCACATCAGGCTCTGTGCTGACAGTGCTTGGGATTCTCTCTCTCTGCCCCTCCCCGACTCATGCTCACGCATGCACTTTCTGTCCCTCAAAATAAATTAATAAACTTAAACAACAACAACAAATACCCAAGCCCAAGCCCCACTCCTGATTAATTAAGTCACGAGATCTGGGAGTATTTACATATTAAAAAAACTAACACCGCACAGGTGACTCCCATGGGCAGCAGTGGTTAAGAGCTTTGCTTTCTCTGTTTGAGATTTCTGAAAGCCTTGATGACTGGAAGCGGAAGAGACTGAGCCACACAGGAGCCCAGCGCCCTGGTCCTTTGCCAGAGGTTCTAAGAACCAAATCCTATCTGACACAATGCCCGGGGCCCTCTGCTGCCTCTTTGTGGACTTCTCGTCCCCTGGAACACTTCCGACGATAAGCAGATGGCATGAGTGGGTGTGAGAGAAGTCCTGGGATGGGTTTGGGGGAGCTCTACCATTTAAACTGGTTTTCACCGGAACCTTTGGAGGAATAGTTTTAGCATTTTGCAGTCGAGAGGCTAAAGACTCCCCCAGTGAAAAACCAGACAGTCCAGGTGCTGAGCCGGGCTGGGCCACCCAGCATTCAGGAACAGCGATTCCCCTGCCAATGACCATCCTCCTGCGAATCCCAAGGGAAACGAGGTGGTGGCGGGCTGGAGCCCACTCACAAGGGCTCGCGGGAGTCAACCACGGATGCCTCTACCCAATCTTGCATTTAGTGACACCACATTGGTAGCTTTTGCTTTCAGCCCCGGTGGGGGTATTTACACAGGAGAGATTAGCAAATGATGCACACGGGCACCCCTCCCCACCTAAGTCGGTTGTTAAACATTTATCAGCACCCCGCTGAATTGAAGTACTTAGATGATTCTCTTCCGCCCTGGCAGCTGGGACTTTTTCATAGTCTACTGGGAGGAAAAAAGCTCAGAGTAAATATTTATACATTAACTGTACCTCTGGCTTGGAGGTTGTCACATATTGGGAAGGCAGCAGAGTGGCCTCTTGTGCATGTCGGACTGTACGAAGTTGCCTGAGAGGGTGAGGTTTACCTTAAAAGAAATGGAGAAAGCCTGGTCTTTTCCATGGATGAACTCAGCTTAAAAGAAACATTTTTTTAATGTTTATTTTTGAGAGAGAGAGCGTGGGAGCAGACAAGGGAGGGGCAGAGAGAGCGGGAGACACAGAATTGGAAGCAGGCTCCAGGCTCCGAGCTGTCGGCACAGAGCCTGATGCGGGGCTCGAACCGAGGAACCGTGAGATCATGCCCTGAGCCAGAGTAAGACGCTTAACTGACTGAGCCACCCAGCCACCCCAAGGATGAATTCAGTTTTAATGGGGAGATCTAATATCCACAGCTGAAACTTAGAGCAGTGACTGCCCCAGTGTGGTCCTTGAGCCAACAGCAGTAGCATCACTTGGGAATTTGTTAGAAATACAAATTCTCAGGTCCCACCTCAGACCTGCAGAATCAGAAACTGAGGTGGGGCTCAGCAATCTGTTTTAACAAGCCTGCCTGCAAAATGCAAGCTTTTTTTTTTTTTTTTCGAACTGCTGTTCTAAACAGATGCGCCAGAGGCCATAAAATGATGCAAAGATTCTATAATGACAGAGTTGAACAGTTGTGACCCAGATCATCTGGCCCAAAGGACCTCAGATGGTTAGTGTCTTTCCCCCAGACACCCTGCCCTGGGCCATTTCATGCACACACACACACACACACACACACACACACGGGCACACACATATACCCAATCATGAGTGTGCCCCTGCAAAATTTATGGAACACTAGCCATTATTACCTCTTGAAGGCTTTGGCATTACCTGCTGTCACCTCTTCCTCGCCTCTCACTCTTGCCTCAAAGCTCTGACACTTTTCACTCCCCCCAAAGCTACATTTTCCCAGGTCTTGAAAAAGCTGATTATTGCTAAATTCAAGGGGCACTTGAAAATCCTCAACTTCCTCTCCTTTTTTTTGCAGTATTTGCCACAATTGATCATTACCACCATTCTGGAAATTTCTCTTTTAGTAGATTCTCTGACACTTCCTTACGCTTGCTTACCTTAGTCTTCCCCTCCTTCAGGGGACCCTTCCTTCGCTGCCCAGGGAGGGAAATCAGAAGAACATGTCTATGAAGCCTTGGAAGAGAGTCCTTGGAGAAGGCAGGTAAATGGTTTTATAGGCTTCTCTTAGCCAACTAACAGGCCAGTTGAAAACCCTCATCTTTGGGGCGCCTGGGCGGCTCAGTCGGTTAGGTGTCAGACTTCAGCTCAGGTCATGATCTCGTGGTTTGTAGGTTTGAGCCCTGCATCGGGCTCTGTGCTGACAGCTCGGAGCCTGGAGCCTGCTTCGGGTTCTGTGTCTCCCTCTCTCTCTGCCCCTCCCCCACTTGCTCTCTGTCTCTGTCTCTCTCTCAAAAATAATAAACAGTGAAAAAATTTTTAAAAACCCCTCATTTTCTCCAGTGTGGTCCTATGCCCTCACAACATTACACACTTATGCTGATGAATTCACTCATGCTGAAGCCTTCACTGACCGTGTTGTTCAGAATCGCAGACCTAGAGAACCTACTTGTCATGGATATCTTCAGTTAATCGTGCTTCGAGCACCTCAAACTCAACATGTCTCCCCCTGGAAGATACCATCTCCCCTTAGGGCCTCACCTCCTCTTTCAGTGGTCCCACTGCGGTGTGGGGGACCAAGGCCTTTCCACGTGCTCCAGTTAAAAAATGAAACTACCTTTGCAGGGTCTCATCCCACGGCCACAACAGCCCATTAACACGCTTTGCTGAACAAAAGTCAGTTTCCTCCTTTTGCTCTCCTCCTTTAAATGAGTCACAAACTCAATGCCTTCAAGACATAGGACATGAAAAAAAAAAAAAGGCAGATAATAGCAGTGGGGACAGTGGCACAATGGAGAGGCTACCTGTCTCCCTCCCAGCGCCCCACCAGGTATGTAAATTCTTTTAAGTTTTAAATTCCGTTTTGGCCAAATGCAGTGCACCTGCAAGCTGAATTTCTCTCTAAGGCCCCACCTTGTGACCCCAATGACAACAGCAATTTAAGGCACCTCCTCCATGCAAGAGGCAAATTATAAAAAGTGACCTGGTAATTAATATACGTGCTATTTTGTCCACCATTTATTAAGCTTCAAGTCTAGGGAATATATCCCCATGTTGCCAATATTCTATAAGATGATTTGTAAGGGCTGCATAGTAGGTATGTTTCATACTTTATTAAATAATTTCCCCTCGCTCGGCCATTTAGATTCTTACTGGGTGTTTTCCCTACACACTCAACATGCTTAAAACAAAAGTCACCTTCTTTATAAATATTTCTACAAGACCAAATCTTTAGAATTAGATGGATCGTAGGTTGTGTGTATTCATGAATCTGACACATCTGTTAAATTATGCTGTAGAAAAGCGATTCCAATTTGTGTCCTGTTGTCTTAGGAAACATTGGGTATGCTCATTCAAGAAATATCTTTTGTAACTTGATAGGCAAAAAGACACATCATTGCTTCCATTTGCGTTTCTTTGACTACTGGTTAAGCTGAACACCTGTCTTGGATCAGGTCCCCTGGAAACAGACCTGAGATAGGCTAGCTGTCGTGTGTCTGTTGGGGAGCAATCCTTGGGACACCACCTGAAAGAGAGCGAATGGAACAGGACTGGGCAGAAGAGAGGCTGACCCATAAGCTGGGTTGCCTTTGGAGTTGTCTTAACTTGAAGCAAGGGGGAGGGGTCTATCCTTTGTAGCCCCTCATTCTACCAGTCACTGGGTGTGGGCTCTTCCAGGGGGAGGACGCCATCTTGGGAGAGACAACTACCTTTGGGAGGGAAGTCTAGAGAGGGACTCAGCCAGAGCCCAGGCACCTGACATTCCCAGGGTCTAGGCTATGTTGGCTGGACAGACCTCATCACCCTCCACCCACAACCCTTTTTCATGTTGACGGACATAGGGTCTGGCCTAGAGTAGGCATAAAGACTTATTGCATAAATTTCTCTTTCTTCTTTTGTTCATGCCTTGTGCCCATTTTGTTCTGTTGCCATATTTATCTTTCTTCCCCCGTCATTTCTTTGCGAAGTGCTACTTGCATTTTAAAATATTAACTCTTCGTCATATAGTGAAATATTTTCTCCTATTCGCCACTTGCCTCAGGATTTCATCAGTTTCACTTCTGTGATACATATGTATATACAGCGTATACCTTTCAAATTTTTATGGGGTTCAATCTATCCATCTTTTTTTTTTCTTCTTTTTTTGCTTGCATGTTTTGTAACCCTTTATAATCCCCAGATCAGAGAATGCTCACTTCTCTGTATTTTATTTTTCTCAGGTTCTTCTTAGGTTTTATTTCTTCCATTTAACTCTCCGACCCATCTGGAAAGTATTTTGGTTTAAAGCATGAGGTAGAGATCTAACTTAGGTTTTGTTGTTTTTTTTTCTTTTTTTCCTTGGGAAGATCCCTTTATATCACTCCAAGGGATGTGGATTTTATTTGGAAGTTGATGGGGAGTCCCTGAACAAAGCTGGGCGGGGGCAGCGATGTGATCAGTTTTGCCGTAATGGAGGGCTTTCAGCCCTGTGGCACCTGGATATGCGCAGATGGTTTGGCGTAGCGGGCCTTCCTGCCTCTCCCATCACACTGTGTAAGGCTTTCTCCACCTTCCTGGAAGTCTGGCTGTGCCTTTCAATGATTAAAGCAGGATCCTCTGACACTTCAGGAACGCATCAGAGAAACCCATCATGAATTTGCTACAATTCAGCACTTGCCAGAAGCTGGCTGGAGACATTTGATGTGTGTAAAAGCAGGCACTGAGGGCTCATGTTAAACATCCATTCATCTACATTCTTTGAGCTCAAGCCTGGTATTGAGTTAGCTCTTCAGAAAGCCATGTGTCTGGTGCGGATTATCTTAGTCCCCTTCAGAAACACTTCTATTCCGTTAAGATTTAATGTTATTTCCCTAGCTTTTATCTAAGGGACGTGCAAGAAACATCCATTTTGAGAACCTTGCCGTATCTTTTCATAAAAACACATGGCCGCCGGGGCTTGGTCTTTCTTTGTTCGATGAAAATATTTTACATGTGTTTCAAGATTGAAACTTATCTCGGATTCTTGGAATTTATTACCGACAAACGTCCAAATTAATGTTCAGAGGGCTTCCCAGAGAACTTCAGAGAGGTGTTCTGAATGTTAGGTGAGCCCTGTCTTTGTCGGTTTGGGGTGCTCTAACAGAATACAACAGGCTGAGGGGCTCAGACAACAAACATTTAATTCTTACAGTCTGGAGGCTGGGAAGTCCAAGGTGAAGGTGCCGGCAGATTCAGTGTCTCCTTCCCGGTTGCTAGATGCCCGTCTTCTCGTTGTATCCTCACATGGCCAAGAGAATTCTCTCTCTCCTGTTATCTTCTAATAAAGGGCATTCTTGAGGGCTCCACTCGCATGCCCTGATGACCCCCAGAGGCCCACCTCCAAACACCATCAAACTGGGGACTGGTATTTCAACGTATACATTTTGGGGGAGACGCACATTCAATCCATAACAAGCTCTTTGGGCTCAATCCTGTAGAAAATCTCAGAATTTGCTTCTGCCTGACATGGGCAGGGACTGATCAGAAGGCAAGGCGGTCCTGTTTTGGTAGAGGTCAAAGGGTCTGCCTGCTCCACATCACTCGGCCTTCCAACTTTTAAGGAAGCCTGACTCCCGTCTTGACTGGTAACATCCCTTGTGATCCCAGAATAGCCTGTACAGACTCGTAGGCATTTCACAAAGGGATGAATTTCTTTGTCCACTTACTAAAGGCCCTTCTGGGGGCTTGAGCTCCAAGAGGGCAGGTCTGTCTCATTCATTCTTCACTCCTCAGTGGCTGACACCAGGCCTGGCCATACCATAGTAGGTGTTCATTAAAACATTTGTTGAATGGGTGAATGGAGCATGAGGTTGAAGACCGAATGCAGGGGAATCCAGAAACAGAACGTTGGACTCCAATTAAAAAGAAACATGACCAAAGGCATCTTCAGAGTTCCTTGGGAATCAGTCAGATATTTTTCATAGCGATTTCATTCATTCCTCAGTTAATTCACTCAAAAGTAACTTTTTATTTTCTTTGAGTTCCCACTTTGTGCCAGCTCCCATGTAGGAGGCTTATTTGAAATCTCGAACATGCGGTCTGCAGACTAAGTCCCACGGGCCGCATCTGGCCCACGACCTGCTTCCACCTGGCTCTTGATTTAAGAATGGCTTTTACCTGTTTAAATGGTTTTTAATAAAAAATGAAAAGAAGACTATCGTTTGTGACTTGTAAACTTCAGAAGAAATTCAAATTTTAGTTGTCCACCAATAGATTTTTTTTTTTTTAAAGAACACAGCCAGGCTCTTTTGCATACATACATCGCGTAGGGCTTTTTATACAGGAGGTGATGGCTAATTTTACGTATCAACTTGACTGGGCTGAGAGATGCCCAGATAGTTGGTAAAATAGTAGTTTGGGGGGTGTCTGTGAGGGTGTTTCTGGGAGAGATTGATGTTTGCTTCAGCAGACTGAGCGAAAGATCAGCTTCGCTCATGTGGGCAGAGCCCATCCAATCTTTTGGGGGGCCAGAATGCAATAAAAAGGTAAAGGAAAGGTGAATTCCCTCTTTTCCTCTTGAGCTGGAATGTCCATGTTCCCCAGCCTTCAGGCATTGGAGCTCCTGGTTCCCGGGCCTTAGGACTCAGACTGAATTATACCTCCAGTTTGCAGACGGTAGACTGTGGGCCTGCTTGGCCTCCCTAGACACATGAGCCAATTCCCGTAACAAATCTCCTCTAGATATCTCTATATCTCTAGATAGACAGATGCCAGATAGACAGACGGACAGACAGATAGGTGTATAGATTCTGCTGCTTCTGTTTCTCCGGAGAACCCTGACTGATACACAGGACCATGGCGGAACTCTGGTTGTGGCAGGAGCTCCGTGGCCCGTGATTTACTCTCTGGTCCTCTACAGGAAGCATTCACTGGCCCCTGTTCTAACACGCAAAGTGCACACTCAAAACCCAGGGTGTATGCCCCTGATGTCCTGACTTTACATGATGAGGGGATAATGGCAGGGATGGACCAAGGCTAGGAACATCTCCAGCCAAGGGGGGTCTGCAGATACTATGAGTCCGACAGGTGACGGGGAAGGAGTAAGGCAGTAAGGCAGCTCTGGGAAGTTCAGAATCAAGTTCAAAAAGGCAGCTGAAACACGAATGGCCATGGAGACCTGGAAGGGCCTAGGGAAACGGGTTTTCCACTGTGAGTGCCAGAGGATCAGCCTAACCAAGGTAGCTGAGGAAGAGCCGTTTCATTCCGACAGCGGAAGCTGCCGTTTACTCGCGCGTCCCTCCGGGCGTGTGGGAGGGGGGAAAGCTCAGAGCGCATGCTTGCAGGCAGGGTGGACACTCCAGGGTGGCGCCCGTGTTTCAGTAAAGCTGGGCCCAAGTCAGGGCCGGGGATATGGGGCGAGACTCCTGGCAGGTTCGTTCACCGCCAAGGGAGAGAGAGGGACTTCTTGGAAAGATCCGAAAGCTGGAATTCGCAACACAAGGGAATGCACTGAAGCTATTCACGAGGGCCTCCACAGACTTCTGTCTGGATTGCTAAAGTACGTATCTTCTTGGCATCTGAATGCACTAAGGCAAACATGAAATGTATGTTGCAGGGAAGGGGGAAAACATAATGAGGTGGCACCCATCTCAGCTCTTGATTTCATACGACATCGCCTTATATAGCAACAACCTGCAATTTGTTAGGGGAAGCCTTGCTGTAAAGTGATCTGACATTCCTTTGCGATGTGAGAGCGGATAAAATCTCATCAATGCTTTTGGGGGAGGATATTGATTTTCATTCCATTTGTCCCTGGCAGATCAAGAAGACCGAGGCAGGCATGTTAATGGAGTAGAAGCCAGAATGTTAAATACAGGTGGTTCCTCACCGTTAACCTCAAGGAGCTGTCAGGATGCTTCATTTTCATATTGGTGTGGTCCAGCTACTTCTTTAAATACAAGGAAGCTGGGACTGACAGCCTCAATTTCATAAGGCAGGAATTTTAAGGCCACTATGTATTTTTATTCGTTAATGGATTTATTCTGCTTAAATATCCAGAGAAAGGAAAGCACGGCTCCTTATAGAACACGGGTCCTGCCAGAGACTTCTTTAACGTATAACATTAGGCAAATTGATGCAAACTCTTTTGATATTTAGGAAGTTATGGAAGAGCAGGGAATGGGAAATGAAGACATTTTTATTCGAGGAGAAAAAAAACAGATGCCACAGAGAATTTTTTTAATGTTTATTTATTTTGAGGGGGAGGAGGGGCAGAGAGAGAGAGAGAGAGAGAGAATCCCCAAAGAACTATTTTCTAAGTGGCTTAATCTGTCTTTTGTCTCCTTACTGTTGTAATCAGGGAAAGAAAAGACAGAAACCAGGACGTGTCTATTCTATCCCACCATATTTCCCTCCCTCTGCCGCCACATAAGAGGATAAAGCAAGACCTTGTATTCTCTTAAGGTGCATCATTTCACAGCTATGAGAGTCCATGAAACGCAGCCTGCATCTTAGAAATAGAACTTTGTGGGGCGCCTGGGTGGCTCAGTCGGTTAATCGTCCAGCTCTTGATTTCCGCTCAGGTCACGATCTCACCGTTCACGGGTTCGAGCCCCACGACGGGCTCTGCGCTGGCAGTGAGGAGCCCGGTTGGGATTCTCTCTCTCCCTCTTTCTGCTCTCCCCGCCCCAGCATCTCAAAATAAATAAACTTAGAAAGAAAGAAAGAAAGAAAGAAAGAAAGAAAGAAAGAAAGAAAGAAAGGAAGGAAGGAAGGAAGAAACAGAACTTCTTTTCTAGAACTCTGTCTTCTCTCTACTTTGATCCACCACTTACCGCCTACAGATAATTTCGTTCATTCTAGCCTCTGGTCTATTGATTTCTAGCTCGGTCCATTCAGAGCTCTTTATCTGAGTGTCTTTCCCTCCTCTCCGCTCTTGCTGATCGTGAAAGCGACAGCCTCAGCCAGGTGTTGAGTCTGGGAGGAGAGGTGTCCTGTTCGAAGTCTCTTGAGACGCCCCCCTCTACTGTCAGCAGCTGTTGCCCTTGTGGGGTCTTTTTCTCCATTTGGCAGAGGAGGGACCCTGGGTGGCTCTGGGGGGTGGCACACCCAATTGCAGTGGAAAGGTTTGGCATGGATGCTTCTGTACTGATGCAGCCTCATATCTGGCAAGGAGCCCAGGACATCACTCTGACGCGTTTCCTTTCATTTAACCAGGCAACTCCCCGGGGCTGGTCCGGGCAACCTTTCGGCTACTTTCTGTCCCTCCAAGAAGTTTGAGTTCCCCCTCATACCATTCCATTCCCAGTCCATGGACAACTCGGGGCCATTTTGAATTTCTCATATTTAAATAGACCATCCACCTCCTTTTTTATTTTCTGTGCCCAGGGCTGCCATTTTCCACTAACAGCTAAGAGCCAGCATATCAGCCTTCCTTCACGTGCCCCGGAATATTGTGGGCATCCTTCTTCTCCCCCCTTCTCCCTCCTTTTTTTTTTTTTAATGTTTATTTATTTTTGAGAGAGACAGAGCATGAGTGGGGAAGGGGCAGAGAGAGAGACACACACACAGAGTCCGAAGCAGGCTCCAGGCTCTGAGCTGTCAGCACAGAGCCCGACACAGGGCTCGAACCCACAAACCGCGAGATCATGACCTGAGCTGAAGTTGGACGCTTAACTGGCTGAGCCACTCAGGCGCCTCTGAAGTTTATTTTTTAAATTTGGCAGTATTGGTTCTCATCTATTCTCTCACAACTTCTGTCTCACAGTAAAGAATAGGGTGTTGGTTTGTTTGGTTTGTTTGGTTTTGACCTAGAAATTTCACCTCTGTTATCGTTGCTGTCGGCAGAGTTTATTTGCCAGGTGGGGTGGGGCAAGGCCAACAGAGAGGTGGAGAAAACGGAACAAGGTTCATTCCAGGAACGCCTCACATGCCCACTCTCCTGCGATATTTTAATAAGTTAATTTTCATACAAACGAAGAAATCGATGAGATTACGTGACATCTAGTTTCTGCCTTGGCATCTACTTGACAAGATAGGATGCATAATAGCTTCGAAGGGCCCTCCCAAATGCCGTCCTTTCGAGCACTGTCGCCGTTCGATTGCTCTGCCGGGCACACCCAGAGACCAATTTCCTACCATGACCTCTTCCAAACCAACCCATTCTGTTCGCATAGTTTGCTCTGCCTCTGGATGAAATCCCAGAAAGTTCCCAGAGCTTTGCTGGCTACTTTTCTTCGGGCGATGATGGTAATGCAACCCAGGCCAGTCCATCAAAACTCTGGGCTCTTATTCAATTGAAAAGTTCTCCCCTCCCTCTGCTCGCACCCAGATGGGCTCAGAAGTCCGCAGCGGGAGGGGAGACACGTCCGGCTTCTTCCCCACGTCCTCTCACTCCCTCCTCTTGCATTGGCTAGCCAGGGTGGCTGTCCTGAGCTTTGGGAAGGCTGCATTCTCACGTGGGTGATGTGTGTTTTATCAGGCGTTGGCACTTGCCTGCTGCGTCATGATGAGCATTTTGGCTTCTTTCTTGTGTTGTGGGGCTTGGGAGAGTTTCTTTCGAATCCC
Source organism: Panthera tigris (assembly GCF_018350195.1). NCBI lineage: Eukaryota > Metazoa > Chordata > Mammalia > Carnivora > Felidae > Panthera > Panthera tigris. The sequence continues at coordinate 7,736,613 of NC_056673.1, read as the reverse complement.
TGCCTGCTTGTGAGGTCTGCTACCTGCAGTTTCCTTGACTGGTGAACTATTTACCTGACCACGAAGACTCCTTCATCTCCTGGCTTTTTGTTGGTTCACCTCTATCGAGGTCCCCTTGCTCCTCTAGGTTCCTTGGGCACGGTCCATTTGAAAATGACTTCTGGCCGGCTCCCTTCCAGAAGGAGCTCATGTGACCCAAAGCAACCTGGATGCATCCTCAGCAAACTCTAAGATGCCAGACGATACCTAACGCAGCTGCCATCACCGGGATCTTCCCACTATGTTTTCTTCGGGTGTGAGGCAGCCACCAGTCCCTGTGGCCCCAAATTTCATGGGAAAATGTCAAGTCTCTGAGTTTTTCTCCTGAAGTTCCTATCATGGCTTAAGGGGAGGGGGGAGCATTTCATTTCTCTCCCCCTTGGGTAAGAGCACAGAAAGGTTGCCCTCTCGAAAGAAAGCTTTATACCTTCATCTTCCTAATCTTCTGAGCCTCCCGTTAATAACCTCGGGGCAGGTAATGGGATGATGCAGGTGTATGAATTTCGGGCGACCTCTTTCACAAGTCTCGTGTACACAGTCTAGCATGTCACTATAAAGAGGAGAGGTGAGGGGCGCCTGGGTGGCTCAGTTGGTTAGGCGACTGACTGCAGCTCAGGTCATGATCTCATAGATGGCGAGTTCGAGCCCCGCGTCGGGCTCTGTGCTGACAGCTCGGAGCCTGGAGCCTGCTTCGGATTCTGTGTCTCTCCCTCTCTCTACCCGTCCCCTGCTCACGCTCTGTGTCTCTCTGTCTCTCAATAATAAATGTTAAAAAAATTAAAACAAAACAAAGGGGAGGTGACGGGGCTTGGCACCTTTTTCTCTTGTCCTTGGACGTCTTTACTGAAATTGATCAAATGGATCAAATAGGAAAATTCTTTCTCTCCCTTTTTAGAAGCAGTTGCCTATGTATAAGCCTCTTGTCCTACAAAAAGAACGCCTGATTCTAAGTCTCACCCGATACCAAGTGATGACCAACCTGATGACACTCCCTCCCATTGGCTCTGCTTCTCCCTTTTTCCCCTCACTCACTCCTTTCTCTTGGTGTTGTTCTGCCTACTTGACTAGAGGACATGAGCCTTTGCTCTGGGGTCTGCTTTCTGGGGAAACAGGCAAATACAACCAGCAAGTGGAAAACTGCTAGATGCCCCGGGAGAGCACAGGGTGGAGACAGAAACGTGGCTCTTCTCAAACTTATTGTGCCTGTGGAAATGCACGTGAGGTCAACCACAGCTGAGGGGAGGCACGGTGGTTGGAAGGCATCTCCCGGACCAATCTGAGGACGTCTGTTGTACTTTCCTCCATCGTTTCTTCAGCTGGGTCACTAATCCATTTCTTGCTCGTGATCTGGGTTGTAACAAGGAATTGAAGAAATAAGGGCCCTTCTTGGAAAGATCAAAAGTCTTCACTGGGAAACACGGTGATCATCTCCTACTTAAATCTCTCTACTTAGCTCCCAACACACAGTAAGCTAACAAGTCCATCAGACACAGAGAAAGACCATTGCGGATTAAGGGTTCTCTGCTTCTCGCTCATTGTCTTTCTAGGCTAATGCAGGGTAGCTATGAGTGTACCTTTTAAAAAAACAAAAAAACTCCAGGCTCTTTTATCCGTTCTATTCTACAGGTCACCTTTTGTTTTTATTAATGTTTTTATTTATTTTTGAGACAGAGACGGAGCATGAGCAGGGGAGGGGCAGAGAGAGAGGGAGACACAAAATCCGAAGCAGGCTCCAGGCTCCGAGCTGTCAGCACAGAGCCGGACACGGGGCTCGAACTCACAGACCGTGAGATCATGACCTGAGCTGAAGCCGGACGCCCAACCTGCTAAGCCACCCAGGTGCCCCTCTACAGGTCACTTCTTAACTTTCCACTAAGCAGGAGTCAAAAAAGACATAAGAAAGAAGTCTGCCATGTTCAAGGTTAATTAACTTTGCATTAAAATGGGTATGTGAGCGCCCATACATTCTCAAACACACATCTATCCGCATTCTTGGATAAATATTCTCTTATTAAAAGTAGTTGAAACTCTGGGGAAATTAACTGTTGTAATAAAGAAAAAAGATGGTGTTGGCCTTGGCCCCAAGATAAGCATCAGCCATAATCTGAATCAAGGCTGGGAGGAACGCATTTCCCTCTGGGAGTAGTAAAATCAGGCCAGCTCTGGCATTCTGCCCAGGGCGGTCTCCTTGTGTTGGGATTCTGTTCAGAGATTCTTGATGTCCATTCTTAACAGCAGACATGATGTTTTGATTAAGTCCAAACAAGAAGACCCAATGGTTATCTAAGGAATTTGGTAATATCTCCAGTACTACCTGGCAATATTTTGACCTCCACAAAGGCTCTATCATCCCTTGATTTGTTTCAAGTCAGCATCTTGTTAGCCATGAGTGACGATCCAAGTTGTGTCAGACAGTCAAGACAGAGAATATTTCCATCATCCATCTTCAGCTTAAAAAGCATAATTAATCGTGAAGAGTTCACAAGTCTGTGGCTCACAGGTTTCTGTGAGTCTTTTGAGGTATAGCATGAGAAGAAGCAGAAGCAGATGAAGGAATCTTAATAGAAGCATCAGAGAGCATGGGGGAATGGTCAGGAAAAACGGGGGATAGTTCTTGATCTCTCCATAACTAGCAAAATAAGTTTAGCCTCATGACCTTCTAGTTTGGGGGACTTGAACTTATTTATCTGAGACGTGAGGTGACTGAGCTTGACCAGGGATTAGACACTCAAACGCCTACAGACTAAGCAGGTCGCTCACCTGGATGGGGTGCCCAAGGTGGACACAGACGAGTACGTTTCGGAAGCAGTATGGATGGTTCAGAACAGCAAAACATGCCCTGCTGTGTGCGCCTTGAAACGCATTCCAGCTTGCTTGTTTTCCAATGAGAGTAGCTGGCACTCAGCTTTAACCTCTGGTAGCCATGAAGGAATACAGACTCGATGATATCAGGTGTCTTCATTTGTAGAGAAGTTAGAAATCCAGATTTGAATGTGAAATCCCCCAGGTTTTAAAAGCCAGCTTAAATTACTTACAAGCATTGTATTGACTGATCAAAACATGTCTGTAGGCGATATCTAATTTTTGGAACACTACCTGCGGATCTCTGAACTATGTTGACATTTGTAAAGTGTGTTCCTGTGGAGTAGATGCTAATAGATGGAACTGAGAAAGAAAGAAAGAAAGAAAGAAAGAAAGAAAGAAAGAAAGAAAGAAAGAAAGAAAGAAAGAAAGAAAGAAAGAAAGGAAGGAAGGAAGGAAGGAAGGAAGGAAGGAAGGAAGGAAGAGAAAGAAAGAAAGAAAGAAAGAAAGAAAGAAAGAAAGAAAGAAAGAAAGAAAGAAAGAAAGAAAAAGAAAGAAAGAAAAGAAAGAAAGAAAGAAAGAAAGAAAGAAAGAAAGAAAGAAAGAAAGAAAGAAAAGGAAGGAAGAAATAAAGAGAAGGAAGGAAGGAAGAAACAAAGAAAGGAGGGAGGGAGGGAGTCAAATTAGCTTTGGAAACCCAGGGTTAAACCAAGTTGAAGATGTTTCTTTACTGTTGGGCTGTCAGAGCCTTTAATATTCTAAGGCTGTGCTATTCAATATGGCAGCCACTAGACACATGTGGCTATTGAGCACTCGAAATATGGCTCCTTTGTATTGAGATGTGCTGTCAGTTAAAATACACGCCAGATTTTACAGATTTCGTGTGAAATAAATGGAATGTAAAATATCTCATTAATTTTTATAATAATTGCATGTTGGAATATTCATATTTTTGATATATTGGGTGACATAAAAATATTATTAAACTTAAGTGTATTTTTAAAGGTGGTGTTCTGAAACTTTTAAATTACAAATGTAACTCACACTATAATTCTCTTGGACAGAACTGGTCTAATGGATCTCGTGATCATCCAAGAGACGGACAAATTATGAACATTTCCAAAATTTATTTGACTTCAGATTCCTTTTATTCAGGGGATAACTCATGAAATTAGTGTTTCATGGAATATACTTCAGGAAAGGAATTGAGCTCTGACACTCAACGTTATGCAACTCTCAGATGAAGGAGCACTGTGTTGCCTTTGATTTTGGTCTGTGGCCCCCATGGTCAAAGCCTGTGAGATGACACTGAGGGCATCCCAGCCCAGGCTTGGCCAGCGCTCTGGCCCTTCTCTTCTATTCAAAACTTCCTGACCCATTCTTCCTTAATTTTAAAAACACTATATTCAATTTATTGATGAATTAGAATTTATATCAATTTATTGGCATACTATAAAATGCACCCCACTCGATGAGTTTTGACAAATGAATACACCTACACAACTGTCACCCACCATCAAGACAGAGAATATTTCCATCATCCTACAACATCCTCTTGAATCTTTTTCTCAGTTAATCCCCATCTCTCAACATCCAGCTGGTGAGCCTACCTTTCTGCTTTCTCCTTCTGGTCTTGTGACCTCTGATTGCTCTGTCTCCTCTCCTCCCAGCATTTGGGTTTAATACAGTCATTCTGTCTATCCAGAATCCTTGCTCATCTACAAGTCTTTTCATCTACATTCTGGATCTGGGTTGTTGTTGTTGTTTTTTTTTTTTCCAGCCACTCTAATCTGCTCCATTAGCTCTTGGTGACCTGGCTTCCTGTGCCCTTCCTGGTATCTGTTGGTCTAATCAGGATTTCTATTGAGTCAGAGTCAATTCCTTCCAAAGGAGATAAATCAACCAAGTAGTGAGAAATCAGATTAGATGCCTTACAGACTGTGAGAAAATGTGTTTCTAGAGCCTAGAATCCTAACTGTAGTGTAAGTTCAATCCCTTGTTCCATTTCCACTGGGCAATTGTGATGGGTGAGCCAGTTTCTGCCATAGATGAGAGAGGTGGATGGAAGGTGCTGAGGCAATGAAATTGAGAAAAGGAGCCAGGGCAGAAGGAAGTTGAGGAAATGTTATAGAGGTTATCAGTATGGCCCACACGTTGGAATCCCCCTTGGAGCTTTGAAAACGTCATCGATGTTCAGGCTCAGCTTCAGACATTCTGATCTCATTGACTTTATATTTAAAAAAAAAATTTTCCCCGACTGATTTTAAAATATAACCAGTCTTAAGATCCACAAGCACAGCGAGATCAATCCAGTTTGCTTTCTTGGCGAATTGTCTGTAAGGATCTTCTTAGATTTAGAACTTTGGCCAGAACCTGGTGAGCTCCCAGACCTCACGTGGAGAGAGTGGGCAGAAGAGCCATTCTATGATGGGTTTTTGTGGTGCGTTCAGGTGGAAGTAAGACCAGGACAAAGTCTGTCCAATGGTATCTAGGTACTGGTGCTGCCCCCCAATCTGATCCCGACATAGAAATCATGTCAGCTTCCCTCTCGTTACAGCCACACAGCCAGTAACGAGAAGGCAGTATGCCTCTGAATATCCCCAGGGTAGAGGAAGAGAGGACTACAGGCAAAATTATGAAGGAAAGAGGATCAGATTTACAGGGAAACTGTAGGTAGCTCAGCATGACTGCAGGGTAAAGTGTGCAGAGAAAAACTGCAGGGGGCTCAGGATGGCTGGAGCATAAAGTATGGAGACGTGGCAGGTGACCACGTTAGGGAAGCAGTTGGGCAGGGATCGTGGGTGCCATGCGAGTGGATTGACATTTTACCCTGGAGAGGTGATGAGGCCATTACCAACTTTGCACTCGTGAGTCAAGGGTCCAACTTGACAGTGAGAGCCTTCTCTGACCAGAGGGACCAGGAAGGTGGTTGTTGGCACTGTGTAGTCCTTCCTTATGGTTGTGAATATCCATTTTCCTGCTCCGTGGCTACACTGGAAGAAGCCTCCACACCTGAGGAAGACAGTCTGATGCTTGGTTCCTTCCAGTCCTTAGAGCTGTCTGCAGCATCAGGGCCATGCTGGGACCCTGGCGGGAGGCCAAGTTATACTTTGAACTGATTGGGGCAGCAAAGAACCACTGAGGATTTAGAAGCCCCAGGACCGTGGGCATTCTGGGTGGTGGTGCCTCCTGGTGGCATAAGTCTCTGGACAGGGCATTTGCTTCAGGACTCTACTAAGACCTTTTAAAATAAAATGCCCGGGCCACCTGGATGGCTCAGTCCATTAAATGTCTGACTTTCGCTTTCAGCTCAGGTTATGGTCTCATGGTTCGTGAGTTTGAGCCCTGAGTCGGGCTCTGCGCTGACAGCATGGAGCGTGCTTGAGATTCTCTCTCTCCCCATCTCTCCCCCTGCCCCCCTCTCAAAATAAATAAATTAAATTAAATTAAATTAGATTAAAATAAAGTCAGTAAAATACCAGCATTTGTAGTGACGGTTATTTCCCGTAGTCACATGACCATGGACAGCTCTATGTGACTTCTAACGGTGCTGCCATTGCTGTCGGCCATCTTTTTTCATCTTGGCATATTACCTGCAATTTGAGTCACACAGGAAATCAGTCTGTTATTTTTGAATTTACTTCGATTTCCCATGAAAGCGATCCATCCTTATTACAGGGAAACCTCATCATTCTGTGACACCAACACTGCACCTAGGCACTGACCTGATTCTCCCTTGTTGGCTCCGATTGTCCATTGCCTGTTGCCAAACCTCAAATCCCATGCAGAGGATTAAGATCTGCCACAGGCTCTGGAGGAATTTGCAAAAGAGGGATTTTCCACACTCGCTTCTGTAAATTCTGGAACGTTGGGTAAGAATCAATTCATTACCTTATAGTAGCACCTCATAAAGTGGCCCTGGATTCCAGATCTGGTCCCTGAGAAGTGTCCGTGAAAATGGTTTCTCCAAGGGAGCCATTACTAAACAGACCCCTGGCTCTTCCTCGAGCTGTCTGCAAGGGGGCCACCTCCTGCCTGGCAGTGTCTCTTCCCCTCACAGATGGTCTGCAGTTGGCAGTGATCACAGCCATTTTCTCCATCCCTTCCCTATAGACAGGAAGTCTCTCCGTGAGATGCAAAGACTCTCCCCAATTCTTTGAAGGCAGCCATTTGTTTCCTGAAAGAATCACGTATGGAACGAGACCACAAATACTGCTTCATCCGTGTTACTCTACTTCTGCAAAGGATGCTGACCAGTTCTTATTTCTTATTCTAATCGATGAATGTGGAATTATCCCTGCACCTGAACATCTATTGGGTCCATGGAGGCTGATAGAAGACCCAGAGCAGGAAAGACGCCAGCTTACAGGTTCCCCTCGATGCTCCTGTTCTCAGCTCAGACAGAAATCTCAGCTCAGGCAGAAATCTTAAGGGCAGCAGAAGCATGTTATGGAGCAGAATGTCCTCCAAAGGACGCATGGGACCCTAACAAAGCCTTTGCAGCTCTTTCTGGACCACTCATGAAAGGCTTCCAAAATTCTCTGAACTTGCTACTTGCTTAAGGCCTTTGGAGACTGATCCCAGAGGGCCACACAAACCGACTTTTGCTTTCCTCACTTGGCCTCACTTCTGTAGGTACCTTGTGCCCCACATCCCACTTGCCTCCATGACTGTTTGACTTTACTTTCCTAAAGATTTGGTGATTTGTCCTCATTTCTTACCTCGCCCCCCACTGCATTCTTGTGTTGGGTGCTTTACAGCAGTTAGTACCCAAGTCTTCCTTGAAGCAGTCTTTATTCAAGATCAAATTTCTGCAGATGCTGAATATGTAAACCAATGCAGATGTAAAAGCCTGCTTGACCCCCATGCGCTTCAGAATCACCAATGGATTATCATTGTTGATCACATGTTTACAACATCTAGGATACATCCTACAGTGTTCTGCATACTACCCAGACTCAGAATGAGGGTTTGGGGGTTCAGTCCAGGAATCTGTATTTCAAGCATCCCTGGTGATTCTGCTGTAGAAATTTTTAAGTGTTTCTTGAAGTAAATTTAAAAAACTCAGTGATCTCATATAGCAGACCATGTTCTGAGAGACACTGTCATATGGTCTTAAAATGTTACAGTTTTTAAAAAATACTGCTTAAGAAGATGGCTGGCAGGGGACTCACAGGGTTTGACCCAATTGTAAAGTATACCGGAAGGGAAGATGCCATATCCCCAGGTTCTACTATAATGCCTGACATATCATGGGCATTCGGGAAGTCTTTTTTGAATGAATAAATGAATACATAAGCTAATGACTGAGCAAATGAATTCTAATGCCTTTCACTTGGTCTTGTTGTAAGTGGCATCCCACTACTACAACTCCTTAATAGAACTTGGATTCATGTCCCAATCTGAGGGAGAAGGTGAGATGCAAATAAAATCTGAAAGGTATTTTCACTAAAAACTTGCAGGGATAAGCATTGCTTCCCCATTTATGTAATAAATGGGGTGAGAAGCATTCTCCCTTGTTATGCTGGGAATACAGAGCTGCTTTGATGCCCCAGAGGGCAAGTGATGCTTTGAATTCTACAAGCCCTTACCCATCTGTGTGAGTGCATGTGAAGCTGAGTGGTGACACACAAGCAGCATTGGCCAGGAGCAGGTGGCTTGCCAGTGGACAAAGGCCACAGCGGCAAAGTGCCTTCATGACCCCTTACAGGCAGGGGAAGACTGAGGCGTGTATGTCATCAAAGAGTGCTTACAGAGCAGAAGAGAGAGGAATGGCAGGTGCCACATGGTAGATGACGTGACAATTTGTGAGCTATTTGTGGACATTCCTTGGAATAAATGGTGAGGTCTTGGCAGAAAACTAAGGCAGTGCTTCTTAAACTTTAGGTTACACCAGGGGATCTTGAAGATTTTAATTTAGTAGGTCTGGGGTGGGATGTGAACTTCTGAATTTTTTTTTAATTTCTTCATTTTAGAGAGAGAGCACATGCGCAGATGGGAGAGGGGCAGAGAGAGAGAGGGACAGAGAATTTCAAGCAGAGTCCCCACTGTTAGCGTGGAGCCAGACCCCCATCTCACAACCTTATTGAACCATGAGATCATGACCTGAGCTGAAATCAACAGTTGGATGCCTAACTGACTGAGTCACCCAGGTGCCCCTGAACTTCTGAATTTCTCAGAAGCTCCCAGGTGATGCTAATGCTACTGGTCCATGCACCACACTTTGGGTAGCAAGACTCTAAAGAAATTATAATTTAAGGTGATGATAAGAACCAGTGAAGTAAAAGTTCTTACTGTTACTGGGGTGCCATGATTGCACCCACATTAGTACTCTTTTGGGGAAATCTAGATGATACTTAGAAGTGAGAAGTAAATTCAGAGTCAGGAGAACTAACCAAAACAGGTGTAACATTCTACCGAGTGTCCTGATGGACAAAATTCATTTAAGAGAGAAGTATTTGGGGTGGTTTTCTGAAGACGTTAGCAGAACCAGAATCGGGAACACTCTTCTTAAGAGAGGATGGAAATTGTAAAAAAAAGGAAAAGAAAACAAGCACTTGGCTGTCTTTCCCACCCTGGTTCCTTTTGTTGCCAAGAAGAGGCAATGTCAGACCAGATTGCCGAACAGAGGGCACATGTTGTATTGGGGGGAGTTTGGATCTGGAATGGTGACTATTTGTTTGTTTGTCTTTTCAAAATTTAATTTAAATTCTACTTAGTTAACATTTAGTATAATGGGGTTTCAGGATAGAATTTAGGGATTCATCACTTACATATAACACGCAGTGCTCATCCCAACAAGTACCCTCCTTAATTCCTATCACCCATTTAGCCCATCCCCCACCTCCCTGCTTCCATCAATGCTCCGTTTGTTGTCTGTTATTAAGAGACTCCTATGGTTTGCTTCCCACCCCCTCTTTCTCCTTCCCATATGTTCATCTGGTTTGCTTCTTAAATTCCACATATAAATGAAATCATACGGCCTGTGTCTTTCTCTGCCTGACTTATTTCACCTAGCATAATACACTCTAACTCCATCCACATTGTTGCAAATGGCAAGATTTCATTCTTTCTGATGGTTGAGTAATATTCCATTGTATACATATGCCACATCTTCTGTATCCATTTATCAGTAGATGGACATTTGGGCTCTTTTCATAGTTTGGCTTTGTGGATAATGCTGATATAAACATCAGGGTACAAGTGCCCCTTCAAATCTGTATTTTTGTATGCTTTGTGTAAACACCTCGTAGTGTAATTCCTGGGCACAGGGTAGTTCTATTTTTAACTTTTTGAGGAACCTCCATACTGTTCTCCAGAGTGGCTGCACCAGTTTGCATTCAGTGGCTGTTTGTTAACAAAGGAAAAAGTTAAGTGTGTATGAGGTTGATTAGAAACTCTGTAAGAGATTAGATCATCTCTTGCCCCAATTTAAACTCTACAATTCATTGGTTTACATAAGTCTTACTGTATGGTTGGAAGTCTTAAGTTCTGTTGTTTTGGTTTAAAGGAAAAATAGGTTGGACAATGCTTTGTAAATGTGTACTGGCTTAATCAAAGAAATGTAAGTGGATTCTACCATTAAGTATTGCTATCATAATAACATTATCAAAGTCACAGAGCACATTTATAACCATGCAAGGATGTTGTGGTCCCTCAACAAATGATAAACAGAGCAGGAAAGACAAGGGATGAAGATATATCTATATCTCACACTTTACTCTTCACTTTTCCCTAAGTGAAAGACAAGTTGGTACAGTGCTAGGTATGGATCCCCCACCCCGTCATCGGGACCATGAGATCTCACCCTCTCTTGAAACAGAGGGTGAGAAAAGTTTTCGCCACATACTTCAGTATGTCCCATTTCAACCAGTGGGTTTAAGTAGTTCTAAAAATTATTGGCAGCTACCTCTCAAAAGGCATGGAAAATCAGATCAAGAGTTTGAGACCCTGGGCTTATTGTGTCCCAGAACTAAAGTGATCATCATAAGACACTGTCATCAGAAGTTGCAAGGTTTTCCACCGAACTGAAAGGGGGACAAACTTCTTATTTTTCAAAGGTAGCACTTAACTTTATACACTGATGCATGTCAGTCCATTTAATGAGGACCTCTTAAAAGCCCTGAACATTTAAAATAGCATAGTAAGGGGGCGCCTGGGTGGCTCAGTCGGTTAAGTGTCTGACTTTGGCTCAGGTCATGATCTCGCAGTTCAAGAGTTCGAGCCCTGCGTGGGGCTCTGGGTTGCCAGCTAAGAGCTTGGAGCCTGCTTTGGATTCTGTATCTGCTTCTCTCTGCCCCTCCCTACTTGCATGCTCTCTCTCAAAAATAAACATTATTATTATTATTTTAATAGCATAGTAAAATTAGGCATGAGGGGTGCCTGAGTAGCTCAGTTGGTTAAGCGACCAACTTCAGCTTAGGTCATGATCTCACAATTTGTGAGTTTGAGCCCCGAGTCAGTCTCTGTGCTGATAGCTTGGAGCCTGGAGCCTGCTTGGGATTCTGTGTCTCCCCCTCTCTCTGCCCTTCCCCTGCTCACGCTCTATCTCTCTTTCTCTCAAAAACAAATAAACATTAAAAAAAATAGGCATGATACCTACATCCTTAGAATAGTGTGATTCACATGTTGGAAATGTAGTGATTTCTTCTTGACACAATAACTGATGGGTTTAGATTGAAGAAGGTTAAGAGGGCTTGTTAAGTGACAGAAACCAGGGATCCTAATCCCATGAACACCCCTTTGCCTGGAGGGATGAGAGGTGGAAGTGAAGAAGGACACAAACCAGGCAAACACCTCTTTTGGAATCTCTTCTGTATCTGCATACCAAGTTCATAGACACCATGCAGGAGACTATAATGGCCACTGAGAAAAAGGGATGCAGAGGTGCCCCCTCCCCCAACAAGAAGAAACACTTTTATCTTGCCTTCTGTGACTTTGTACTTTCCTGGGTTTTCTGTTACTAATCCCATTGCTTCTTTGGAACCTTTGTTATTTTTCTGGCCAACCCTTAGACAGTGGTGTTCTAAGAGGCCTCTTCTCTCTCACTCAGCAGTTTCTCCCAAATGATCTCCAATACTGAGCTATTTGTTGATGACTATCATTCATTTGTCCAACAAACATATATATTGAAATAGAAACAAATGGCAGGAAAGAGAAAGAAACACAATGAAAAGCTGGATCTCTGAAATGACCAACAAAAGAAGTCAATTCCTTTTGAGCCTGATTATGAAGAAAAAGAGCAAGAATAAAAACATAAGATTAGAAATAAGAAGATATTATCACAGATACTGGAGAAATGAAAAGGTTCATGAAAATGTCCACGTCCAATTCCTATGGTGATACATTTGAAATCCTAGGAAAAAGGATGGTTTCCTAATACAGTATAATTGACCAACTTTGACTCAGGAGGTAGAAAATTTGAATAGACCAATCTCCAATAAGTTGGGAAAGTGATTAAAAAGGTATCGTTGGAAAAGACATTGAGAGCAGAAAGTATCACAGCTGGGCCATGCCTAACATTTAACAGAAGAGGTGATCACGCCAATGGTTAAACAACTCCAGGCCATGGAAAATGGTAGAAACTGCCTCAAGTCATTGCATGCAACCAGAAAAAGTATAAATATGAAATCCCAAAAAGATGGCACAAGAAACTTTGGATTCATTTCCCTGTAGATACAAAAATGCTAACTATGTACTAGGGTAAATAGGACCTTGCAACACAGCAAAAGAATGATCAGGTAAAATTTATTCAAGGGTCTATATTAAGAAATTCATTAATATGCTATACTACGTGAATAAATCAAAGACAGATAACATTGATCATATCAATAGATCTGTGAAAAGACATTTGGGATTCATTTATAATAAAAATCTAAGTGAAATATAAATAGAAGAAATGGACTTGACTGTCATAAATGTAATAAAGACTATGTCCCCAAAACCAACAGCAAATATTGTGCACAGAGAAATAGGAAACCATTTCAGGAATTACACAGGCATGCCTACAATCAACTTATTATTCCACATTGTTTAGAATGTTTAGATGAGGTCAGTAAGACAAGGAATGGAATAAATGGTATAAACATTTAACAAAAAGAATTCAGGAGCAGCTGGGTGGCTCAGTTGGTCAAGTGACCAACTTTGGCTCAGATCATGATCTCGGGGTTTGTTAATTTGAGCCCCATGTTGGGCATCTGCTGTCAGCACAGAGCCCACTTTGGATCCCCTGTCTCCCTCTCTCTCTGCCCTTCCCCTGCTCATGCTCTCTCTCTCTCTCTCCCTCTCGCTCTCTCTCAAAAATAAAACATTTTTAAAAAAGAAAATTAAATTCAAAAATAAAAAAGGATTCAAAAATAATACATTTTGCTAATAAAATGATTACACACCTAGAAAACACAGGAGGCCTTTGCACGGAATAAATAAGACTGGTTGGTAAGTCGACTGATCACATTTTGTTGTTGATAATTTTATTATTACTGAATAGTATTCCATTATATGGACACACCATATTTTATTTATCCATTCTCCAGTTGGTGGATGCTTAGGTTGTTTCCAGTTTTTTGTTTGTTATTGTGGATAAAACTACTATGAACGTTACATGCAAGTCTTTGTGTGGGCACATGTTTTCATTTTATTACATACTTAAGAGTGGAATGGCTGAGTTGAAAGAGTATATATAGTATGATTCCATTTGCATAAAATAATAGCAAATGCAAACTCATCTATCGTGACAGAAACAGATAAACCATTGCCTAGGTTTGGGAGTAGATAGAGGGATGGAAAGAATAGGAGGTGTGAGGAGTCTTTTGGTGATCTTGGCAGCATTATGTATCTTTACCGTGGTGGTAGTTTCACGGGTTATGTGTTAAAAACTCATCAGGTTATACAGTTTAAAGGAATACAGCTTGTTGCACATACAGTATGCCTCAATAAAAATGATAAAGCCCATATTCAGTGTTTTCATTATAACTATGTCAATATTGTTACTTTTAAGCTGAGTATTTTGCTTTTCCTGTATGAATTTTTTAATTTTTTATTTATTTTTGGGAGACAGCAGAAGTGGAGGAGGGGCAGAGAGAGAAGGGGACAGAGGATCGGAAGCTGGCTCCGTGCTGCTGACAGCAGAGAGCCTGATGGGGGGCTAGAACTCACGAACCATGAGATCATGACCTGAGCCAAAGTCGGACACTCAACCAACTGAGCCACCCAGGCGCCCTCTCCTGTATGCATTTTTATTTTGCATAGAGTTAACAATTGCTTTTTTTATTTGTGAAGTTTTCCTTGAGTCTATGATTGTCTTCTGACATTTTCTAAAGTTTGGTACAATGTTTCTCAACATAAATTTCCACATGAGAAAAAGAACCTGTCAAATAATATATAATTTTCTTTTCTTTTACTTCTGAACATTTCTCCTGGAACCATCCATCCACATACCCTAGCAGGGATTCGAATTTTTAAGTCATTTGCCAGCCATATGCTAATCTGCATCTTTCTTTCATCAGTGCCTTGGGAGTGCCTTCATTTCTCTTTTAAATATTGAATCCTCTCTGTCCTAACTTCCTACTTTTGCTGTACCACATCTTCCAGTAGTTTTCTTAGAAATGGTACAAAAGAAAATATTTTCTTTTTTTTAGATTTTTGAGTGTCTGAAATGTCTGTGTTCTCTTATACTTGACTGACAGTTTGGCTGGGTATGGAATCCTAAGCTGAAAATAATTTTCAATTTTAAAAAAATGAAGGCATTGTTCCATTATTGCATTTGAGATATCTGATGTGATTTTTATTCCAAAATCTTCAAATATGAATTTTTCTACTTCTCTGGCAATCCTTAAGGTCTTCTCTGGAATTGTCAAATTTCACAGAAATGCACCTTAATGTTTGTAATTTTCATTTATTGTGTGGGTACTTTGACAGCCTTCTTGATTTGGTGACTCATGTCACTTAGCAATGAGGAATTTGGGGTATTACTGATTTGATAATTTTTTTTTTTTATATCCTCTTTATCTCTTCTTGGAATTCCTATCTGTTGGTTATTAGACCCTTTGGGTCCACTTTCTAATTTTCTTTTCTATCCCATTTTCCTTCTAATTTCGTTATTTCTTTTATTTTTCAGAGAGATTTCTAATTTTATCTTCCAATACTTTTACTGAATTAAAAAATTTATCTGCCAAATTTTTAATCATCAATAGATCCTTATTGTTTTATAATTTAAAAAGAAGTGTTCTTTATTTTCTTTTATCTTCTCTCTAGAAGAAAGATTCATGAAGTCAAATGTTTTTTAAAGTATTTTGGTCACTACTATATTGCTTGTATGTAGAAAAATGTTTGGCACACTATTAACACTCAGTAAACATGTGTTTAACAAATGAATGGGCCTCTCTGGAGATATGAATTAGAGTTTCTCTGAATTTGTCTCTTGATCCCTGTGTTGTCTATCTTGTTTGTTTGTTTCAGTGTCTGCTTTTTATGCTAGAAGTTTCCTTCAAATGTCAGAGGACCTTTTGCTATCTGTTCATATTTGAAAATGAGGCTGGTCTTAGAGTGAAAACTAGAGTTGGCCCAACCCCAGTTCCTACCCCCACCCACTGCAGCCTTACTGGGTCAGGCTCATAGGGCTTAATAAGTAATGAGCTTCTCTGTTGGACGAGTTGGTGTTTCTTGTTGTTGTTTTTTTTAAATAAATGACATTATATATTAGCATATGTAGAGCTTTGCTGTTCGGGTTTTTAGTTTCTTGAGAGAATAATACCTTATTTACTAACTTACTTACATATTTTGGGTGGGAGATGAGGACTGGGAGAAAGTACAGTGTGGTGAATAAACCTAATTATTGGTCAGAGGAGGAGGGCTAGAGGTCTCCCTGTTCAGCATGTAGGTTTTTTACTCAATCCTGCAGGTGTTAATCTAGACCAAAGGGGCTATAAATTGTAGCCAATTGGTCAATTACAGTTTTTATAAATAAAATTTTATTGGCACACAGAGTCACCCATCTGTATAAGTATATACAGCTATATACATTCTATAGTATCTATATATAAGACATATACAGCTGCTTTTGTGCCACCATGTCATATTTGAGTAGTTGTGACAGAGATCACATGGCTGTGAAGTGTAAAGTTTTTACTATATGGATCTTTACAGAAAAAAAATTGCTGACTCCTGCCCTAGATTTTCACCTTCACCTCCTCTATGTCTGGTGGCCCAAAGTCCAAAGCTTCTGTAGTTCATTTTCTCCAGAGAATATATCTCCCATTTCCTAAAGGCAGAGAGAAAAGCTACTGTCTAACTGTGGGAAAGGAGTGGGAATCTATAGGAGTTTAATTTCTTCGAGGACTTCCTTTTATACAAGGCTCATGGTTTCAGCAATCCCCCACAATCTTTGGCAGGTGCCTCCCGTTCATTATTTTTGTCAAATGTTCTTAAAGGTGATGATTAGTATACCACTCTGTGAGTATCCTGGTTTGACTATTCTTTGACACAGCTTTCCTGTGTCATTTTCCATTTCTTCATTCAGTCCTTGTCTTCGTGTATATTTTTTTAAAGATTTTATTTTTTAGGAATCGCTATACCCAACATGGGACTCGCATTTACAACCCTGAGGTTGTAACTGATCGAGCAACCAGGTTCCCCTGTCCTCATGTATTTTGGCTTAGGGTTCAAAGAAGTCTCTTAGTTTTACTCAAATGTATTTCTGCTTGTTATTCTTTTTGTTGACTGAAAGCGATAAAATTATCTCTAAGTTCAAATGGAAGTATAATTTCTGAGAAAAACAAAAATCAAACATACTAAAAACCCAGACCTCAGAACACCATATAAATCCACTGTGTTAATACCAATCTATTACAGGCATGAGTATATTGATAGCGACCGATTCAAAATGGATTCATGAATGTAGTAAAGTATCTTAATACATAAGATAACTCTATATATGACTGTTTTGTCAGGACTTTCTGTGGCAGAAAATGGAATTCAATCTAGGTAGTTTAAGTGAAAGAATTTTTTAAGGTAAGTTAGGTAGCTCCTAGAAACTATCTGAGAAGATGAAAGAAAAAAAATGGTTGGATGTTATGCGCTAGAAAGAAGGTCCAATCATACTCAAGACTTTTCAAGGAAAAGTATCATTGTTGCTATTCTATGGCTTAGCGTTTATGATAGAAGAACTTGAGAAACCTTTCACAGAGACCCCAAGAGAACAAAATATCTACTCTACTATCTTTACCAGGAAAATGAAGATCCCTGTGCACTTATACTGCCCTCTCGGCTCTAAGTCTTGCTTAGATTTGTCTATTTTATTGCATGCACATCAGATGTGGAGCCAAAGTATGGCTGATCTGAGAGTGTAGGATTTTAGCCTTCCAGAAGGCCATATTATATTATATTATATTATATTATATTATATTATATTATATTATATTATATCTGTTATACTATAAGAAGGTAAACTAGAAGGGGGAGGGAGTGACTGCTGAGGGAACCAGACTATATCTTCCACAATGACAAAGCTAATGGGACAGCACATCTGAAAGAAACTAGCATTGGACCCCTATCCTGCACCATGAACAATCCAGACAAAAGGGGAGGGCATAATAAAATTTTGGGGAAAAAAACCCACGTGGACTAGAGATTTCTATGGAATGAGTTTAGCAATACGATTCTTGTACATGAATCTTAACCTTCTTAAACAAGATAGAAGTCCAGAAACTATAGAGTGAAACACTTTGATTACATAGCAGTGAAAAGGTTTGATTCCAAACAAAGATGGTGCAGGGGCTCCTGAGTGGCTCAGTCGGTTGAGCGTCCATCTTCAGCTCAAGTCATGATCTCACGGTTCGCGAGTTTGAGCCCGCATCGGGCTCTGTGCTGACAGCTCCGAGCCTGGAGCCTGCTTCAGATTCTGTGTCTGTCTCTCTCTCTCTCCTCCCCTCCCCCACTCACACTCTGTCTCTCTCTCCTTCAAAAATAAATAAAACATTAAAAAAATTTTTTAGTGAAAAAGATAGTGTAGCATTACTTTTAGTGTGGCTGGTAGACCAGTGCCAGTCTAGGGTTTGCTATAAACCCTTGTCTTGATAAGTAAGACCCTGAGAATAAGCATTTATAAACTTTTACAGCAATTCAGCATCGCCGTGACATCTGAATGTGTGATTTTGTAGTTTATGAAAACTTGATCAGCTGTGGATTGGAAATTTTAAAATACTGGGCCTTTGCCACAGACAATTTGATAGAACTGCCATAAACAAGGTACATATATACACATATGAACTCTGGGAAAAAAAAATGATTTACAGACCAGCTGGCAAAGTATTAAAATCTATGGTATACAAGGACCGTACAAATTGACATGAAAAAATGAAAAAATGGATCAAGGGATAAGCTGTAATTCATAGAAGTAAAATCCAAACGTTCAATAAAATCTTATGTCATTTGAATTCATGAGTGGTCAGGGCTATGTTTCTACCCTTCAGACTTATAAAAATGGAAAAGAGCTGTAATACCTATTGCTAATGTAGATATGGGGAAATTCTCATACATTGCTGGTGGAACTGTGAATTATTTTGGCCTTTTCAGGAAGCAGTCTGACAACATCCATAAAAATAAAAATAAATGGAACGTACTCCTTGACTCAGCAATATTCTTCCTGGGAACCTATCCCATCGAAATGAAAGAACCCATAAGTAAGCATAGCCACTCAACGATGTTTACGGCAGCCTCATTCATACTCACAAAAAAAAAAAAAAAAAAGCAGAGTGAATGCCAGTAATAGGGGAATGGCTTCATTATAAATCCCATCATGCATAAGAGGTTTCAATTTATATTCTAGAAGTATCCATTTTGCGTATATACACAAAACATCTTAAAATGTTTTATTTATTTATTTTTAGAGAGCGAGAGAGAGCATGAGCAGGGGAGGGGCAGAGAGAGAAGGGGAGAAAGAGAATCCCAAGCAGACTCTGCATTACTAGCACAGACCCCGACACTGGGCTCAATCCCACAAACCGTGAGGTCATGACCCGAGCCAAGATCAAGAGTCTGACGCTTAACCAGCAACCCAGGAGCCCCACACAAAACGCTTTTTAACACAGTAGTTACAAAAGAGGAGTTACCTTCATATGAACCAACTTGTTGAGGTGGTCATGATATAATGACAATAAAATAAAGGAAGTCAAAGAGGAAATCAGTCAGGAAATCAACAAGGAAAAGGTTAATATCTTGGTAGAAAAATGTGTAGGGGACATATACAGCAGTTCGATAAAAGGTAGATACAAATCGGGGCTCCTGGGTGGCCCAGTTGGTTGAGTGTCTGACTTTGGCTCAGGTCACGATCTCGCAGTTCGTGGGTTCGAGCCCCGGGTCGGGCTCTGTGCTGACAGCTCTGAGCCTGGAGCCTGCTTCGGATTCTGTGTCTCCCTCTCTCTCTGTCCCTCCCCCGCTCATGCTCTGCCTCTCTCTGCTTCTCAAAAATAAATAATTGTAAAAAAAAAAATTTTTTTTATTATTAAAGGGAAATATATATCTCCCACTTCCCATGTGAGAATCATGCAAAGAGTAAAAGCTAAAACAGTCATTCTGGGGAAAACATCAGTAAGATGCTTCAAACCACAGAAATGACATTGATATTGATGCCTCTTTGGAAAGTTCATCTTATCAATGTCAATATAGGCATGGAAAGAGACTTGTTGCATGCATGAAAGTATGCCTATGAGTAGGTGTCAATACATGAACGGAAATAGCAGAATCTCCATCTTATTTAAAGTAGTGAAACATTTGGAACTGCCTAAATACTCAACAGAAAGGAACTAGTTAACTAAAATGTGTGCCTCCATATAAAAGGCCTATGGCTCTGGAAACACGCTCACAACACGTGAGGGAAGAAGGCAGGAGTATTCAAATGCTGTTGACTTTCAAGTAAAATACCGTGCGTGGATGTGTAGGGGAACCGGACGACACAAAAATGTAATATCGGGTGGTTGGTGGGAGCACGGATGCCATCTTTTTGTCTCTCTGCCTTTCCGTGGTTTCCAAGGTGTTTGCGCCCAGTTGCAACTGAAATGAAAAAAGATGTCCTGAAAATGTTAAAAGGCAAGAAAGATGACCGTCTTCTGGAAAGTGCATTTGGAAGGGAGATTAAGCAGGTAGGAGTTATGTGCTCTGTTCAGGAAGAGAGCCGGCCACCAGGCTATGTCACTCTCTCGACACTGGTTTGGCATATGAACCCTAACCTTTTGCTTTCAAAGCTGGAGACATCGTCAAGGGTAGGTCATTAGTTAATTGCTCTGAGGTTATTTCTGAAGTCTCTAGTGGGCCGTTGCAAATGATTAGTAATATCATTACTGCTTACACCATTGTGGGCCAGGCTATTATTGCTTTATCAGCACTGACTCAGGGATTTATAGGCAAATGGCTCTCCACTTGGGGTTCCCTAACCTCAAGAGGTCCAAAATGGTGGTAAGCTCTCTGAACTGCTTACTTTATGTATATAAAAAGTGTCAGGAGATTATGCATTTCCCCTTACAATGCTATATGGGCTGACAGAGCCTTATTTTAATTGCTTTCCTTTTTCTTTTGATAGAATATACAGTTTTCAGTTGATACATTGTGATGAATCGGGAGCTAAAATGATTTTTGATAACGAACATGCGTCAGGAAAGTTGATTCTTCACTACATTAATATAAATTTGAATTTTAAAAAAGTCTTTCAAACACGGAGTAAAAAGATTCCTTTTCTGGCTCTAAGTTTCTTCTGATATTTAACATCCGTGCTCAGCCACACTACTTGAGATACATAACCTCCAGCAACAACTCCCTGTGTGTCTGAGGGAGAAGAAACCGTAGGGAATATCGCACCTAGTTTAGCAATCATCCTCTGTTTTCCAGATGGGCAAACTGAGGCACAGTAAGACTGGTGTGAAATCATGATTACTGGCGGAAAGAGCTACTACCGGAAACTGTATTTCCTGTTTCCTAGTTTTTCATTTCTCTTGGGGATCTAGGGCTATTTTTCTAGAATAACGCACACACGTTGAAGGTGACAACCCCCCCCATGCGTGCAACCCAAAAATCAGAGGGAGAAGGAGAGAGAGGTGGGAGGGGGAGAGGGAGAGACATTTCTTTGTACATAGTAACATAATTATTTCAACACTTCTATACCCTTCTTGCTCGAAATAGTTCTTTTAAACAGAAGAGAGCCCGAAGCACTGAGAAATTGAGCAAAATGCTTAACGTCACACAGGTAGTCAGAGGCGAAGCCAGGATTTGAACTTGGGCAGTCTGAATCCAGAGCCTTGGTCATAACCCCTTTTGTCACAACATCAAATTCCTATCCCAGACAAAAGAATGTGAGAAGTCAACGGAAAGCACTGTGAATTCTTTAATAAAATGGCAAATTCTGGCAACTGGCCCAGAGAGAGTTGGTAAACCCAGTTAGTTTTACTTCCAGTGCTGATACATGTCTTAAAATGGAGTTCTTGCTGGAAGATGTTTAAAATATTAGTTATAGGGGCGCCTGAGTGGTTCAACGAGTTAAGCTTTCAGGTGTTGACTATGGCTCAGGTCATGAACTGACGGTTCATGGGTTCAAGCCCCGCCCTCAGGCTCTGTGCTGGTAGTGAGGAGCCTACTTGGGATTCTCTCTCTCTCTCTCTCTCTCTCTCTCTCTCTCTCTCTCTCTCTCTCTCTTCCTCCTCCACCCTCACATGTGCTGTCTCTCTCAAAATAGATAAAATAAGTAAATAAACTTAAAATGTTTTAATTGGCTGAGGAACTTTTTTAAAAAAACACACAAAACACTGACTAGCTGAAAATTCTGACCTCGGGCGATCCTCAGGCATATTACATTTTAAAGGATTTGTAGCCAGTTTGCACCTGAATTAAATTCATAGCTTCTCAATGCAACCAGTTAGTGCTTCTGAAAAACAGGAAGTGTGCTCTTGGTCTATTCAGTAAGTGGCGTGAGCGAAGAAAGGGTTTTAAATGTTACTTCCTTTGCTGTTTTCTGAGCGTATTTGAGTTAAGTGAGCGTGCTGGGCTGTTCCAGCTGTTGGAAATCTAGCACCGTAAACACAGTTTTGACAGGGCTGGTCCTTCTAGGTGGAAGGAAAGATTTGTATTTTGGACACTCAAGAAAAACTTGCAATAATAAAAAGTAAAAAAAAAAAGGCTTTGGGGGAAAATATGATGTATGTGTGATGGGGGCTTGGGGGGTGGGGAGGGGAGGTAGGAGGGCTCCATTTTTTTTCCTCTTTTTGAAGGTCCCCTTTATTGATTTCCTCAAGTCTTCAGTCCGGCTAGCCAGGGAACAGCAATACCATAAAGCAATTGTTGTTGTTTACGTGAAGAAACAAATGAATTCCCAGGTGGTGTAATGACTCCAGAGCCCTCATCCACTCAGGAGAACCCTTCGAGAATACAACAGCCTCTGAGCTGGAGAAAAACGTGTGGAGGAGGTTTCCTCCTCTGGGCACTGGTCATAAAGCCCAATACCTTATTAAGAAAGAAAATGTCTTAAGTCAAAAATCCAGCCACTTTCATTGTAAAAATGGTCTCTACAGCATCCGCCATTAATGGTCCTTGACTCTTCCTGAGGACAGCCTTACCATGTCAAGCTCTGATTATGTGAATGCTCCTCCTTCCGGTATATGTGAAAGGGCCAGATGGTAAATTTGGGGGTGTGTGTCTGTGGTGCCATTTTCGCTGGCACTGTCTCCTTAGCAAGCCTTCCCATCCTCACCTGGCCGCCTTCCTCGTCCCTTTTCTGGGAGCCCGGTTACAACAATAAGGCACAGCTCCATCATTTCTTGCCATCACCTTTCTCAAGGTCATCAGTGTCCTTCACGTTTCCGAGTTCGGTGGTCAGTTCTCACTCTTCATCACTACTTAACCCATCAGCAAGATTTCCTCTCGCTTTCAGAACAAATAGTACCTTTTTTCCCCATTTTCCTCCCGATGCTCCTGTCTCCACTGACTGGATCCCTACCATCTTTCAACCTTCTACTCAGAAATGCATCAGAACTCAAACTTGGATCTCTTCTCTCACAACACTTGTATCTCACGTGAACTCATTTGGTCCGATGGCTTTAAATACCACCTTTATGGTGTTGCCTGCCCCCCCCCCCCATTTCTCTTAAGCATGAAAAATCTCCACGTTGCCTATCGGACATCGGTTGAATGTCTCATAGTCATAGGTACTCAATATATCTAAGACAAAATTCCTAATTCGCATTCACCCCTAAAACCACTCGTTTCTAAGACTTTGCTGTCTCTATTAAAAGAAGAGTAGTATCCAAAATTCAAGGAATCTTGACATGGACTCTCCTTTCTGACATACTGCAATTTCCGTCAGTTCTACCTTCAAAAAATATTGGGGAAAAAGTCATTTACTTACATCACTTCTATCCCATGCTAGGGTTTCTCTACCTCCGCATCGTTGGCATTTTGGGTTGGATAATTCCTCTTGTGTGGGGGCCTGTCCTGCGCATTGTAGGATATTGAGCAGTATCTCTGGTCTCTACCCACTAGATGATGGTAATACATTCTGCCCCCTCCCGTTGTGACGATTAAAGGTGTCTCCAGACACTGCCACATGTCCCCTAGGAAGCAAAGTCATTCCCGTTTGAGAACCATGGCTCTATCCCAAGCTCCTTCATCCTTCCCCTGGATGATCTCGGTGGCCTCCCAGCTGCCTCTTGTTTTATGTTTTGGTCTCATGCATTCTATTCTCTACCCAGAAGCCAGAGTGATCTTTTATATATACAAGTCAGATGATTTCACTTTTGTTGGCAACCATGCTGATGTGCTGTTCAGATCCTCCTTCCAGAAAACCCACTGAGAGAAGGGTGGTTGAGGAACAGCATCCAGCTGCCACAACCTTGGATCCACCCAGTGTTCAAGCTCTTTTCAGTCATGCTGTCTCAGGCTGCTCCCAGCTGATGATTGAGTATGGGGAGGGCATCTGGGCTGGACTTTTGTGGCCTCACGCATGGGAGGCTTTTGAATTTCTCAGAGAGGTATTCCAGTAGGAAGCTGCTCCAAGTCTGTTTTCCTTCTTTCCCTCTCTCCTTTTACAGATACCAGCCATATGCAGTGGCCTTCGGTCTATGCCAACTTACTCGTGTCTCCCTAATAAGCCCTTGCACCTTTACCCTCCACAGGAGCGTCCCCAGTAAATCCTCTTGACTATCTGGTTCCACCCTGGCCTCTGCTTTTCAGAGAACACAAGCTTAACTCCTTTGCTCAAAACTTTCCAATACCTTTCTTCCTCACTGCGGATGAAATCCGAAGCCCTTATGACAGCTGAAAAGGCCCTTTGGTTTGCCCATGGGTATGTCACCAATCTCAGCTGCTACCACTCTGTGTCTTTTTCATGTCGTTCTAACCACGCTGG
The DNA here is from genome assembly GCF_018350195.1 of Panthera tigris. NCBI lineage: Eukaryota > Metazoa > Chordata > Mammalia > Carnivora > Felidae > Panthera > Panthera tigris. The sequence goes on along the minus strand of NC_056673.1, from coordinate 7,712,390 downwards.
TTTTGTGGCCATTTCTTAGACATGCCAGGCTTCCTTTTGCCTTAATCCTTACTATCATCTAGTCCCTCCTTCTGGAATTCTACTGCCCTGGATACCTGTATGGTGAACTTACTTGCAGTCTTTGGTTACATATCACCTTCTTGGGGCACCTAGGTGGCTCAGTCGGTTGAGGGTCCAACTTCGGCTCAGGTCATGATCTCGTGGTTGATGAGTTCGAGCCCCACGTCGGGCTCTGTGCTGACAGCTCAGAGCCTGGAGCCTGCTTCGGATTCTGTGTCTCTCTCTCTCTCTGCCCCCACCCCCCCATGCATGCTCCCACTCATGCTCTGTTTCTCTCTGTCTCAAAAATAAAATAAACATTAAAAAAATTTAAAATATCACCTTCTTAATGAGGTCCATCCTGATCACCTACTTTAAAATTGCAACCCAACTCCCACACCCCACAGCACCTCTGTTTGCTCTACTGTACTTTGCTCCATTGTAGTAATCATTTTCTAATATTATATTAATTATGTTCTATTGTTATGTTAATTATGTTATATTACATTATATCATATTTTCTGTTTTGTTTTCTGACATATTTTAACGACCTAGAACAGTGTCTAGCACAGGGTAGATAATGAATATCTGTTAAATGAAGAAATTGACTTACTACATTAGAATCCCATTCTTTACTTGTTATTTTTCCCTCCTTAAACTAAGACCTTCTTGAGGACAAAAACTTTACCTTATGTTTGTGTTCTTGATGTAGCTAGGGAGCATACTCGTTTCTCCATACATGTTTGCTAAAATAAATTACTTTCATACCTGTTGAAGTGGGGTGGGGGGTACTAACCCATGGGGTTGTTTTTAAGATTCTGTGTCGTATCTTCTGCAGACGGCTGTGGCTTGGCTCGATGAATGATAGTTGTAAACAACATCACATGGAAAGGTGGCCAGCACAGTTTATTAGTCAATTGCTTGGTTTTTTAGTTACCCTTATGGAAATTATTTGTTGTTATTTATTTATCTGTTCTTTTACTAGTAATTACGATTTCTACTGGTGTGTACATCAGAGTGTCTGTTCCTTAGTTCTCAATTTATTACATTTGTTCAGTAAAACACTGAAACAAAAAATGGTAGTTGTGAAAACTGTGCTAGATTCTTATAGGAACATACCTGGTAATTTATGTGGGAGTTTAGAGGATAAAGAACTCACTTCCAGCTTTAGGAGTATGGATGCATGTAAACCTGAAGAATTCTTTTCAAGAAGTAACATTTGAACGGAGCTTTAGAGAGGAGGAAGTCTATGGTCCTTTCTTCTCTGCCATCTTTCCCTTTCTTCTGAGGGGAAGATACATGATTTGATCAGACTCTGACCGTGTCATAGATTGCCCCGCATTTCCTAATGGGTATGGTCATAGAATACCCATTAGTGCAAGTGGGTGATGCAGTGTTCTTTCTTCCTTTATGTTTCCATGTGTCTGGAGTTCTGCTGGTCTGTCCAAATTACTCTTTTTCACCTCTTCTGTCACTCCTGCCACCGACAGATGCGTCAGGGTGCTGGTAGGATTGGTTTGTTTTGAGGCCTCTCTCTTTGGTTTATGAATGGCCGTCTTCTTCTTGTGTCTTCACATTATCTTTCCTCCATTCATGTCTGTATCCAAATTTCCTCTCTTTATAAGGACAATGATCACATTGGATGAGGACCCACCCTAACAACCTCATTTTAACTCAGGTACCCCTTTGAGATTGTATCTCCAAATACGGTCACATTCTGAGATGCTGACTTCAGCATATACAGGGGCACAATTCATCTCATAACAAAGTCCTATCTAGAGCTTGAATCTAAGCTACCGTCTCAATCTGATTTGCCAGAAAACTCCATTAGAGTGGTCCTTTGAGCTCTCATCTGTCATTGTTCCTTTTGTCCATCCCTCTATGGAGCCCTCTGTGATGAATTAATTTGAGCATACCTGTTTCTCCTCCTATGCAAGTACCAAGTAATAGTCAGGGCACCCTCCACCCCAAACACTAATGTGGACTTTGAAGGATGCTGTGATTTGAATTTGTGGAGATGATGGAAAGCCACTGAGCCTGCAGAGTAAATGTTACCTGCAGGGCCGCCATTAAGGTGAAGTGAGTGGGGGCACTCACCTCATGTTCAAAACTCAAGGGGGTGCCAAAAAGCTCATTAATCAAGGCCATATTTTAATAAGGTATTTAAAAAAGCAAGTTAGTGCAAAAAAAAAACTATGATAAACAAAATATCAAATTAAAAACGTTTTTAAATATTTTTATTTATTTTCGAGAGAGAGAGATACCAAGCATGAGTAGGGGAGGGGCACAGAAAGAGGGAGACACAGAATGTGAAGCAGGCTCCAGGCTCTGATCCATCAGCACAGAGCCCAATGTGGGGCTCAATTTCTTGAACCGCAAGATCATGACCCGAGCCGAAGTCATATGCTTAACTGACTGAGCCACCCAGGTGCCCCCAAAATACCAAATTTTAAAATTCAGACAGGATCTGTGACAATCCTTTATTTTTTTGACAGGTGTCATTACCTTCTGAGAGCCTCTCTTTCTTTAAAAAAAAATTTTTTTTTTACATGTGTTTATTTTTGAGACACAGAGAGAGACAGAGCATGAGCAGGGGAGGGGCAGAGAGAGAGCGAGACACAGAATCCGAAGCAGGCTCCAGGCTCCGAGCCGTCAGCACAGAGCCTGACGTGGGGCTCGAACCCACAAACCATGAGCTCATGACCTGAGCCAAAATCGGACGCTCAACCGACTGAGCCACCCAAGTGCCCCAGGGAGCCTCTCTTTCTTGATCAAAATCTTGCTATTTCTTCAAATGTCTCTTATAGGACACGGCACTTAGATGTCTCATCAGTTTGCCATTCATTCATTCCACATATTGTTGATTGAATATCTACCAAATGCCATACAGAATAGGAATTAAATATTTGTTAAGTTAATAAACAAATTATTACCTAATTACAGTGATTTTTAAAGATACTCACAGGGACTTTCTGCTCTGGTAGAAAGAAGGCGTACTGACAAACTGGTACATGTCAAAGGGGGCTGGACTGCATGATGAAGGACCCTGAAAATTGTTTCTCTTCACTTACGAATTCAACAGATATTTATTTACTATCTACTAATGCAGGACTCTGTACCTATCAGTGAACCTTTCACAGGTTAATAGACAACATAATCTAGAAACTCAAAGTATAAACTAAATACTTTTAAGAGCAGTAATTGGAAGGAAGGAATGCTCCTTTAGTAAATTACTCTAAAAGAAAATATTTACTGACTACATATCATTGCATTTCTCCAGCTGGGTATTAGCAGTAGCTAGAGACAGAGCAGGCAGAAACGGTGGAGAGAGGCATTTCTTCTTGATCAGTCAGGACAAAGGAGAGAAATAAAGCAACTTGGCAAAAAAGGAGACAAAGCACAGTGAGGAATATGTTAGCGAAAGAGAAATGCATTCAGAGGCAAAACTTTGGTGCGGCCAGTTGCATATGAAAACGACAAGTTACTCTCAGCTAATCTCTCCTGGTTAACATTTTAGGGAGGGAAGGACCCAAACTGCGTCCTTTGCTCATAAAACGGAATGACCACTTCCAACCCCCAGAGGGGAGTATTGGCAGGTGATGTTTTAAGTCATTTCCTGGAGAGTTATTGGCACACGTGTTGCAACGAGAGATCACGACACGATCCCTCTTGGTGGGAAGGGGATAGTATGGGGAAGAACAAAGTTGACCTCCTCTCTAGGGCAAAAGGGGATGAAAGAGATAGAATAAGGACGACAACGAGGCGAATCTAGACAAGAGGCAGGAAATGAGGTGCAGTAAATGATGTTATAAGGAGACTGCACTGAGCAGGGGTGGGTACGGACCCATTGAACTCAAATGACAACTCAGTTAACGCTGATAGAACATATACAACACGCAAGAAACCACCCTGGAATACTCAGGGGGACTCCCAGGGAGGGAAGACGTGGTCCTTGCCCCTAAGACGCTGAGAAGAAACAGGGAAGAAAGTCACGTTCACAAATCATTTTAGTACAAAGCGATCTCTGGTCCATGCTCGTTTAAATACGCAAAATACATGCATGAAAATAAGACGTATATGTATGTATATGATTTTTAAGTGGTATATGCGTGCACAAAAAATCATACATGTTATTTTTAAGTAGTATTAAATATCCAGCTTTGCACTTTCTCCTCCTTACCCGGAAACCATGAAATTGTTTCAGACCAGTGCGTCGCACAGAAAGAGACCCAACACAAGAAAATCAATGGCGCCCTTGAAAAGCCGTTGGTGTGTGAGTCTGTAGGGTGGTACCACGTCCGGGCCCATTTCTCACAGCGATGCTGTGAAATTGGCCACATAAGATGACAAAAATCTGTGAGAAGGTCCCAGATGCTTCCACTGTTATAACCCCCACCCCCACCCCCCCCACCCCCCTCACCCACCCCCCGGCAAGCCATGGGTCCTGCTGGGTCCCAGACTCACTGACTGCCCAGCCTTCTGTTTGGAAGAACCGCCCAACAGCTGCCTTTCATGCTTTGTGGGGATGAAAAGCACATTCCTGTCGCTGCCTATTTCTGATTACAGGCCTCTCATCAGTCAGCCTGGGCAACACGAGTGCTCGGCCTGGGCAACACAAGTGCTCGGAGTCAATTCTCTCAATTGCTGATGTGGACAAGATGGCTTGGTCTTGCGCCCAGGTTCTTGGATCTCTGGCTCTTGTTCCCGAAAACATCTGTCTTCTAGGTGACACTGACGGGAGAAATGAACTGTCCTCCACGTGCTGAAGCTGTCTATTTTGTCAAAACAGCAAACACAGCTCAAGACGCTGGGGGCTTATCTTTTAACCTCCGCTGGTGTGTCTGGTTTTAACATAACTGACCCGGGGCTCCAGGCCCCAGGCAAATGGACACATGTATTCCCGAGACAGTGTTTGTCCTCCAGTGTCAATATTGGCAAAGGGAGCGGGGGTGGGGGGGGGGGGCGGGGATCAATGGAAGTCTAGCTAGTCAAATTAGTCTTTGGAGGGAAGAGAATCAAAGACCATGTCAACACTTGTTTGACTGATTTTTAACCCCTTAGACAAGTCAATTCAGTGTAAAAGGGTTGAAGCCGTCGGACATGGCAACTCATACGTACCAAGTACCTCCTGAGACGTATGGTAAGGGGTGAAACACAGATCGGTCTTAGAGGCCCACCCAGAGCCTGTGTGAGACCATCATTCGTGCTGTTGTACAACATGAAAAGAGAAAGCTACAGACTGGCTGTCCTGCTTGGAACTACTTGTGTCCCAGAGGTCCTAGGTGACATGTGCATCATTCTAGGGAAACAGCACAAGTCCCAAGAATAGCAAACAGTGCTTAGCATGGTGCCCAATGGTTTCTATTTTCATGGGAGTTATTCTCCAATCAATGCTAACTTGCTAATTGGATGGATAAATTCTGTTGGCACTCATGAAGTCATGACCAAATGCTCCGTGGGGTATCTGTTGCTCTCTTTCAACTCTTCCACTCCTGCCTTTTGTTTTGAAATTTATTGGATAAGGAACCAAGGTGGTCTCTTTACTTTATAATTACAACACTTGTATACCACGAATAATACCTTCACAGAACCCCTAGGGTTGTATAACTCCAAGTGGCACTCTTCTTTTTTTTTTTTTTTTTAATGTTTATTTATTTTTGAAAGAGAGAGAGAGAAAGTGGGGGAGGGGCAGAGAGAGAGGGAGAGACAGAATCTGAAGCAGGCTCCAGGCTCCGAGCTGTCAGTCCAGAGCCCAACACAGGGCTCGAACCCAAGTTGCACTCTTCTTAAGATTAAGACACTGGCTTGGGGAAATACAAGAGAAAACACACTTTGCCATGGATGGTTGCCATAGTTTCTAAATGCAATAGTAGCATCTTAGAGACTGTCCAGGGTGAGTCACCATGATAAAGAACCCTGTTTGAAAAGCAACTGATTTAGGGGGGCACCTGGGTGGCTCAGTGGGTTAAGCATCCGACTTTGGCTCAGGTCATGATCTCACGGTTCATGAGTTCAAGCCCTGCATCAGGCTCTGTGCTGGCAGCTCAGAGCCTGGAGCCTGCTTCAGATTCTGTGATTCTGTGTCTCCCTCCGTCTCTGCCCCTTTGCCACTCATACATGTGTTCGTTCTCCCTCTCTCTCTCTCTCAAAAATAATTAAGCGTTAAAAACAAGAAGAAGAAGAAAAGCAACTGATGTAAGGAACAACTGGAAGTATTGAGTCTGCTTATCCCAGGGAAGTGATGACATGATGGCCCTCTCTAGTTGAAGGATGACTAAGAGAAGGAGGAGGAGTTAAAATGACACCATATTATTCTAGGCAGTAAAACTAAGAAACAGATTCTATTCAAACTCCGGTAGAGAATTTTCAGCAGGTTGGACTGTTCACAAAGAAAAGGTCGTGTTCCCTTGGAATGCAGAGAGCTCCCCATCACTGGATATATTAAAGTTCAAACAAGACCAAGCACGAAGGGGTATTGTTGGATGGAGGGGTGCACTGTGTTGCCTCAAATGTGCTCCGACCACGTATGGTCATTTGATTCTGTGAAGAGAAGGGAAGCTCACAAACACGCAAGCTTCTCCTCCATGAGGACTTCAGATTCCCCGGAATTTGTCCAGGATCCGTGGAATTGCAATACTTGGAGACTTCCCATGAAGTTATCTTTCGCCGATGACTCCTTTAGGCCGGGAGATGGACGCTAGGTGAACTCACAGAAGAAATTAGAATTGTCTACCTTTCATGCTATTTGAAGTCAAACCTCTGAAGCCTTCTTTCTTCCCCGTGTTTCCCCACTCTCTTTATTTAAAAGAATTGTGTCATGAGCTCTCTTCCTCAGAAATTACCCCCTGTCACGACTGCTCAGGAAGGTTTTGCTAACTGGCAAGCAAATCTTCCAGAGAAAATGGATGATGGGCAGTTCTAAAGAGGAACATGGAGACTTTTTATCTCAGCTTTGCAATGATGGCAGCTTCTAGTCAAGATCCGCCGACAGCCATTGACGTCGCCTGTAATGTCTTCCCAAGATGAGAGGCTACCCTCTCAAAGGGAATCCTCTGAACACGGGCTCCATGGCACCCCCGTGCCACTTCAAAGAGTTGATTTGCCTGATGGAGAGAGATTCCCGCCAGATTAAGGCTTCAGTCATTGTTAATAGATGACTTCAAGAACTACCAGTCTGTTTTGCAAGATTAACAGTCAGGTTGGTTACTGGAAGCCACTTTCAGAGGAATGAATAGTATGGCATTCTGAGCAGCCAAGGCTGAGGCCCCCTGTAGAGGACAAGAGTCTGTAGTCAGTTTAATTTGAGAGGGGACTGATTTTCATCATGGTGAAATGAAGCACAAGGGAGTTCAAAAGAGATTTCGGTGCCAGTCTCCAAAGATACACACTGAGACGGAGTCAAATGTCATGCTTTCAGGACACTGTGTCCTCATGGCATCGAAGCCGAATGGGAAGCCAGGGATCACGTCATTCCAAACTCTTCAGCATGACTGGTTTTTGCCTTTTATCCTTGGAGACACAGCCATAAAACTGACTCGGATCCTTCAATTAGGCGACGGGAGATCGAGGACTCCTTCGTCCTTCACTCCAACCTCTGAGCAACATTTTATCCCATTAGGATTGTCACACATTTCAATCCATTCCGTACCAGATTCCATCCTATCGGAGATCATTCGTAGAGTAAAACTCTTTGTGGAAAGAGGAAGAGGACGTCCTCCCTCCAACACTCCTTACCTCGCTTTTGTGTCCCCTGCCACTCTCCCCACCCCATTCCAGCCCCCGCAGCAACCACTTCCAACTCTTGGTTCTTGCCTCTGACATTTGCCTCCGTGGTGATAAATACCTAGAAGCAGATATATCAGCACATTGTCAATTACAGCCATTATCCGTCACTGTTCTGTTACGGTGAATGAAAATTTGGCTCCTCTCACAGACCACTGCTTTCCTCCCCTGCATTTTCCCAAGAGTTACCATAATTTTTAACAATAGTCAATGATGTCAACACTGACCGTGAACACATAGTTCACCGTTAAGCCAAGGTGTATGCCATTATTATGTTTTCTCTCAAAAAAAAATCTCTCTCCGTTTCTTCGTATGGCATATCACAATAACTAAGGACCACTTCCGTGGGAGAAGAAACCACTGATTGTATCCTTTATTTCATTTTCGGGAATGACACCAAATAAGGATATAACCTGGAAATGTATTTTTCATTGTTGCTGAACTCTAGAATGCAAGTATAAGTTGAATAGTATATGTGGCACAGATTAATTGGGTAAAACAAAACCTGATGGCATCGAATGCTGGATTAGACACAAAATCTGAAGCTTTATCCCTAATCCGCACATGCAGGGGTGGTGGATGGAAGCAATGGTCCGCCTGACTTCAGCCAGCTCTCTCCTCCACAGCCTCCCTCCCTTCTGGCATAGGCCAAGCCTATGGCTCAGTGGAGCTTTTGAATACATCACCACCACCACCATCATCATTGTCGTCATCATCATCGTCATCCTCATCACCATCATGGTCTGTCTACACAGTCAATTTAATTTGACAAGCACTGATTCAGCTGTGCCAGACCCTGGCTGGGAACACAAAGACAAAACTACAGAACAGCTTTGTGATTAAATGGCTATCATGTACGAGAAAGTGCCATGATAGAAAGGACAAAGTATGAGGAGGTACAGAGAAGGGAATATTGGATTAGGAACAGTGGGGGTCAGTGATAGATACTGAGAGTCATCAAATACGGGGGCATTTGGAAGAACCATTTCTTAGGGCTAAAAAAAGAATGTAGTGAGGCCAGTGAAAGCGTATCTTTCCATTCGAGCTTTTCAATTTGTACTCATTCTATGCATTATTCAGGATTCTTTTGGGGGCTAATGGCAGAAAACGAACCCAAGTGGGTATGAGCTAAGGAAATGAATCAATTGATTGCCATCTCAAAAACTGCCGGGTACAGATTTCAGGCATAACTAGGTCCAAAGGCTCATTAGGGCTTGGTCTCTCTTCGTTTCTTAGTTCTTCCCTCTTCTTGTTGACTTTATTCAGGAATATCCTTCACATATGGTGGTAAGGAGATCACCAGTAGCTTCAGGTTTGTAACCTACGTTCTCAGTGACCTTAGTAGAAAGGGTACCTCTTCCCCCACAATCACACAAAAGTTCTGGAATGATTTTTTTTTTTTTGGTTGGTTGGTTTGGTTTAAACGTCCACCATGCTTGTGTGAATCACTCTGGCCAGGGAGACAGACACCTCCGATTGGCAGGTCTAGCTCATGTGTCCACCCAAACCACATAGACGGGGGGTTGGGGAGGATTATTCCTTAAGGAAAATTAAACTGTGGTTACAGGAAGAATGAGGGATGGATGGCAGGCAAACCAACAGATGTCCGTGGTTCCTTTCCTGTCCTGATTCAACTAGAAATTTCCCTCTTTTTCTGAGACCCTTAGGACAGGATTGACAAATTTAATAAATACAGGCCACCCAGGAAAATTTGAATTTCTGATAAAGAAATTTTTGTTGTTGTTGTTGTAAGTGTGTTCCATGATGGTTATTTAACTGAAATTTAAATTTAGCTGGGCATCTTGTATTTTATCTGGGAACCTGACCTTAGTGCCTCTCAGAAAAAACAAAACCGTTGGAAACACCAAAGCATAAGAAGTTTTTAACAGATTGAAATACTCCCTGAATGTGAGTTTGTTGTTGTTACTGATACCCAAGTTTTGAGACTTTAATTAAAGCAGTGGTCATCAATTTTGCCTGCACACTGGAATCTCTCAAGCACCATTATAAATACTAATGACTGGATCAGAGTATCTGAGGTAAGGGCTTAGAATTTTTCAAGGCTCCCTAGAAGATTTCTGTATATGGCCAGGATTGAAAAGCATGGAGCAAAACCATTAATTCTTCGAAGGAAATTTCTTAATTAGAAAACAGAGGAAGAACAGTCTAGAAGGTTCCCCCAGTCTGTTTAAGCATGCACCACTAGCCAGTCATCCATGCCGCCTTCTACAAGATGATTTCTGGTTCACAGAGCACACTGACAAATTTGATAAAAAGTCACCCTTGGAATGATTTGTCCAATGCATGCCGGCAAATGCAGCATGAGTGTAATTTTTGCAAAAGAATGCCAACAGCGGAGCCTTCTTGCAAAGACAAAGAATGTGAGAAAGATGGTTAAATTGTTATTTAGGTTAGATTTAATATAAGGAATCTTTGATTTCCTGTAAGTGTTAGCTATGTAGTTTCAATACTTTTTTTTTTTAATGTTTATTTATTTTTGAGAGAAAGAGAGCATGAGGGGAAGAGGGACAGAGAGAGAGGGAGACACAGAATCGGAAGCAGGCTCCAGGCTCTGAGCTGTCAGCACAGAGCCCGACGTGGGGCTCGAACTCACGAACCGTGAGATCATGACCCGAGCCGAAGTCGGACGTTCAACCGACTGAGCCACCCAGGCACCCCCAGTTTCAATACTTCCTGTTGAGCCTTTTCAACATGGGAGATTTGCAAGTTAACTGAGGATTGTGTTTCAAACGGGTCTTAGTAAAAGGTCATTTGACATCAGAATAGCCAGGTTTCAAGATGGTTACTGTGTTTGCCCTCTGTGTGCCTTCCTCTTTCCTCTGCTCTCTGTGTCTTACATCACGTTGGGTTTTGTGACTGTGGCTTTGGCTTTAATCAACTACATTTACATAGATGGATATATATTTTCTCCAATTACTCCAATTACACACAGTGGATCCCAGAACTTAGTCCAGAGATGAGTTGTATCAACATCACCTGGAAAGATTAATAAACACCCCCCCCCCCCCGCACACACACACACACACACACACACACAGACAACAGGCCAGGTATCTGAAGGTGTTTTTCCTGGATGGACCGTTTGGCTCCTTTGCTCTTAAGATCTCCCGTTTGACGTACACATTCTGCTGGACAGGGCAGCCTGGAGACCGTGTGAAGGGAGACTTGATGTGTTACAGAGCCCTAGAATCAATCACAGAAACCCGTCCTCTTCAGATGCTTATGCAGTGTCCCTTACTATCAGTGAAGTCAGGAGTCCCTGACTTCCGAAGAGATGATGAGACTGTATCTCCCTGGAGACTTGAACTCTTTGGGTAAGAGACAACACTTCTGGCCGTGTCAAATCTAAGCTCCACCAGTGGCTCAGTTCCCTTTGAGATCTATAGTGTCTTACCAGTAATTCACCTGCAACAGTAAGGCACATTCACGTATAAAGAGCAAATTAAAGCGAGGGAATACGCAAGACTGTTTGCAGGAGAAAACTTTGATCTATCAACCAAGCTTCCAACGTCCCTCTGTATAAACGCTGGCTTAGTAAACAGAATGGTGTGAGGTTGGGATATTTCCAGAATGGAAATAAAAAATTCTTCCAAACTCTTCAAAGAGTTAATGATCTCTGCCACTGGGGCTTTCTGCATGATTGGGTACGCTGTTAAGCGTAGTTCTGTTTCAGTATGGTAATAGTTTCATAATATGCTTCCAGCTGCTTGCTACCCCAAGTGGCTTGGGGTTATTGGTTATTATTTGGTTATTCAAAACAAATCTTTGGTAAATATGATATATTTTTTTTCCTCACATTCCTCATTTCTTCCTGCCGGTGTCTCATGCTATGAGGCCACGAGGTCCTGTTTTCTTCCCGTCTCTCATTGCCATGCTAAACAAAGGATAAAGACATACTGTTGTGTGTGAGAGAGGCAGGCCACAGAGACGTTCTCTAATCCAACAGTGGAGGCATTCCATGCGTGTGGAGGAATCCGGTGGCTCAAGGGTCGATGATCAGCCCTTCAGCTGTTAACATTGAGGTCATTGTTTCCAATTTCTGCCTCGGATAGTAGCAACCTGGAAGCCGGTCCCTCTCATCAGTAGTCAATGAGAATGATTTACTGGTGCCGTTACACTTCCCAGGGGAACAATTCTCATGGCTTGGTTGGCCATCAAGATTTATCTTGTAGACATCGCCTAGTTAGGGTCTCTGAGCCCAGCCAACTGGTGGAAACTCAAGTAATTTTTCTGCCATTCAGATCACAAAATTGCAGCTCCAAGGAATGATACAGATGATCTTGTCCCGTGGTTTTTGCTCTGAGCTTCAGGGAGATCTTGGGTCAGTGGAATTGCTTCATGCTAAGGCAGAGTGAGGGGTCAGAGAGTAAATAGGGGACCCTTTGCATCTTCTTCCTGCTTCAGACAGAACCACTGTGTCTTTTAGATGTAGGTTTCGTATAAGATTTTGTGTAATCCAACGGACGGCATTTGGCCTGGACATCATATGTTATCCTGCTCCAGTAGCCGCCCAACTTCCCTTCGAGGAATTACCTCTTCCCCCCCAGGGGTGGTTTTGGTGTCTCTTCTGCAGTGGAAGATAGAAGGGGTCTCTGGATTTCCTTCTCCCAGCTCTCCCTGTTTGCTGGCCCAATGCTACCAGTGAAAAGCCCGCCTACCCCTAAGCATCGCCAATCACACAGTGGAACTTTGGACAGTGAATGAGGAAGGCAGAGGCAAACAAAATGGCTAGGATTCATCCATGCCAGCACCGTTGCCCAATGTTTGTTCTTATTATGGGTCTGCTTCTACAATGGCTGCTGCCAAGCTCCTTCGAGTGCTTTTAGTTCCTTATCATTTCCGCTTTCAAATCAATTCCATGGCATCTGATACCTTCCTGTTAATTGCTTTATTTTTCCTTGCCATCAAAACACCCTAACTTATACAACGCCCCTTATTTTGGGAGGACACATTGAGGGCAAGCCAGGGCATGTACCCTGCCCAGAAGGTCCCTTGCACTGACTCAGAACTAAAGACTAGAACTCAGCCCCAGCCTCCTGGTTGAGCTCTTCCTCCTGCCCAAGAGTAAAACTTTCAACTGCCTATGGTGGCCAGACAGCCAGCATAAATGAGTCCTAACTTCTACTTTTCCATAAATGACATGGTCTTCTCAACCCTCTATTTTTTATGCTTTTCATGGGGAATGGGGCACAGAAAAAAATATTTCTTTGCTATAGGAAAAATGTAGTGGGGAGACAATAATAATTGGCAACTGGCACTTTGCTCCAGTGTTAGGTAGACAATAGGGAGTAGTGGGGATTGTGGGAAAGTAGGAAATACTTTCCATCTAAAAGTAGTGGGTCACCATTCAGGTCTAGCTTATTATTGCTCTGGAATAGTTTGGTCCTTGTGTTGCCAGAAATACTTAATTTTTTAAAGATAAGCTGGATATCTGAATTTTTAAATGCAAAATGTTCTGATCTTGTTTGTGATGGCTCAAATTGTTCAAAACAACTATAAATGCCAAGCAACATGTCTCTGCGTTGGATTTAACCCATGAACCATGGCACTCCTTATTCCATTCTTATTCCACTCTTCCTTATCTCCAGCCCATTACTCATTTTTTCCCCCCATAAATATGTATATCATCCATACGTGAAGATGTGGATAACTCCTTTTCATCCTGGAAAAGTTTGTTCTGGGAACAAACTGCATTTTGAGTCTTTAGATGCTCTCTGACAGAAGGAAACACGCAAGCTTCATTCATATTCAATCTGGCTGTCCTTATATTCTCAGCTAAAGTTCAGGGTGAAGGAAAAGGTTTAATTAGAGGCTTCATTAATTAGAGTGTTTAGTTTTCCTGTAGGGATGAAATGAGTATCTGTGGAGCAATTCTGTCACATAGATCGTTACCTAGAAAGGTCAGACATGAAGAGATATTGATTTCAGGTATTAAGGATGATTACACTGCAGTGCTGTGCAGAAAAAGTCATCGCGATGTATGTTTCCAGATCTATGAACAAATGGAAGAACATGTGTGGCCATATTTTTAAATGATACAGAATAACGAGCTTTAAAAGTAGCTGGTTTATAATGAGCCATGATGAAGATTGGACACCGTGTTTTCAGGACTATGAAACACGCTGTAGGGAGCTCCCACAGCAAAAGTCTAGACCAGGGGTTGGCAAACTACAGCTTGTGGGACAAACGTGGCCCATTGCTGGTTTTCGTAAATAACGTTTTATTGGACCGCAGCCACGACAATTTGTTTTGTGCTACAATGGCAGAGCAGAGTACTTGGAGCAGACTGTATAGTTTGCAAAGTCTAAAATCCTTACTATCCGGTCTTTCAGAGAAAAAGTTTGCCAATCCCTGTTCTAGACCTCTGAGAGTTTTGAGTCCTGTGTTAGAGATGAAAAATTAAAGACGGATCCCAAGAGTCAGTATAGCCTCGATTAAAGTATAAGAGTAGAGACCAAAAGTGGTAGAATTCAAGATTTATTTTGAAGGTTCGCTCAAAAGGAACCGCTGGTGGATTGGATGAAGGGTATGGGAGAAGGTGAAGGCATTTGGGCGGGGGGAGGGTAAAAAGAGGCAGGAGAAGTGAGGGAAGGGTTGTGGAGCAGAGCAGGACTCCTCGGTTTCTTAGAAGCTTGGAGAACCCCTGACGTGCTCCATTTTGAATTGCACCCACGTGCATAATGTCTTGCTTTTATTTTTTTTAATGTTTATTTACTTATTCTGAGAAAGAGAGAGAGAGAGAGCATGTGCACGAGCAGGGGAGGGGCAGGGAGAGAGAACCCAAAGCAGACTCCACGCTCAGCACACAGAGCCCACTCTGCGGGGCTCGATCCCGCGACAGCGAGATCATGATCTGAGCTGATGTCCAGAGTCAGATGCTTAACTGACTGAGCCACCCAGACACTCCAATAGTGCTTTGCTTTTAGATGAGAATTACATCTGAGCTGATGTGTCTCTGGGAGGGGGAGAGGTCAAGATCAGTGAGTGTGGATAGTTCAAGTGTGGAGGCCTCGTTTTAGGGGGAAATGCAAAAAATATACAGCTACTGGGGGATGTCCTTCAACATAGGCTTCCTACCTCTCCTTCCTTCTCCCTGTGAGTTGGAATAGATATTTAACGATTTGCTTTTAATGTTGAACCATGAGATGATCTTGAGAAGAAGCCATAAATGGTAGAGAAGCAAGAATAAAAGAAGCCAGTGACTAATATAATAGAACATCATCCAGCCGTGGGCACTCTAGTCCCAGATTTCCACCTTCCTCAAAGCAGTGCTACATTGATTTGCAGTCATAGCTGGACTAATTTTAATTAATATAGTATATACTCTGGAAAGTTGTCAATTCTGATTATTTCAACCTGTTGCTAAAAATGAGCATTTAAGGGCTTTATCCCAAGTTACCAAACTTGTGGACTCCCTGGCCATTGGAAGATCATTTCTTTCATTCCTGATATTGGTAATGTATCTGTTCTCTCTTTTTTCTTTATTGGTTTTCATAGAAATACATTGATTTTATTGATCTTTTCAAATAAGCAGCATTTGATTCTATTCTTATCTATTGTTATTCTTTCTGTTTTCAATTAGTTCCTTCAGCTTATATTACATCTATTTTGCTCTGTTTTTCTAGTCTCTTAAGGAGGAAGTTTTCATGATAGATTTGAAACTTTTCTTTTTCAGCATGTACATTTAATTCTATAATTTTCCTCTACACACTGCTTTAGCTACAACCTGTAGTTTCTGACTTTTGTATTTTCACATTATTTATTTTTTTATTTTCTTTTAGATAGAGAGCAATTTGGGGGAGAAGGGCAGAAGGAGAGAGAGAGAGAGAGAGAGAGAGAGAGAGAGAATCTTAAGCAGGCTCCACACTCAACATGGAGGCTGACATGGGCTCAATCTCATGACTCTAGGATCATGACCTGAGCTGAAATCAAGAGTTGGATGCTCAAATGACTAAGCCACTCAGGTGCCCCTCACATCGTTTATTTTAAAATGTTTTCTAATTTTCCTTAAAACTTCCTCTTTGACACATTGCTTATTTAGAGGTATGTTGTTTAATTTCCAAGTGTTTGGAGGTTTTTCTTTTCTATTTCTGTTATTGATTTCTATGTCAGTTCTGTTATGAGCAGAAAACATACTTTGTATGATTTCAGTTCTGTTTCATTTGTTATGGTTTGTTTTATGAAGTCAGATATGTTCTATCTTGGAGAATGTTACGTGTGCACTTAAAAAGAATATATATTCTGGGGCGCTTGGGTTACTCAGTTGGTTAAGTATCTGACTTTGGCTTAGGTCATGATTTCACGGTCCGTGAGTTCGAGCCCCATGTCCGGTTCTGTGCTGTCGGTTCAGAGCCTGGAGCTTGCATCGGATTCTGTGTCTCTCCCTCCCTCTACCCCTCCCCCACTCATGCTCTGTCTCTCCCTGTCTCTCAAAAAATGAATAAACGTTAAAAAAAAGAATAAAAAAAAGAATGTGTATTTGGCTGTTGTTGAGTGGAAAGCTTTACAAATGTCAATTAGATCCAGTCAGTTGATGGAATTATTTAGTTCTTTTATATTCTTGCTGAATTTTTTAATTTACCAGTTCTATCAATTACTTAGTGCTGAACTCTTCAGCTACATTGCAGATTTGTCTGTTTTTTCCTTTTCGTTCTGTCAATTTTTGCTTTATGTATTTTGAATCTCTGTTGTTACATGCATGTATGTTTAGAACTCTTGTGTCTTTTGATGAACTGGTCCTTTCGTTGTTATGTAATATCATTCCTTATCCTTGGTAATTTTCTTTGTGCTGAAGTTTATATAGACCAATATAGCCACTACAGATTTCTTTTGTTTACTGTTTGTATAGTATACCTTTTTCTAGATGTTTGCTTTTTCCTTGCCTATATTACTATATTTATATTGAGTCCTTTAGACTGCATGATCTAATCCCGTGTTTAGTTTATTTTGATATTTTTTTGTCTTTTAATCAATGTGTTTCATGCATTTATATGTAAAGAAAAATATTAGTACATTAGGATTTTGTTCTACATTTTAATTATCTTTTCTGCTTGTTCCTTTTTTTCCCATTCCTTTGTTCCCCTTTCCTGATTTATTATGTGTTACTGGAATGTTTTTGTATTCCATTTTAATTTATGTACTATGTTTTTCACTACATCTCTTGGTATAATTTTTGAGTAGATACTGTCATGATTAAAATATCCATATATATTTTTCCACAGTCTACTTAGAGTATATATTTTACCATTTCTCTTTTTTAATGTTTATTTATTTTGAAGAGAGAGGGAGAGTAGGGAAGGGACAGAGAGAGAGGGAGACAGAGGATCCAAAGCAGGTTCCATGCTGACAGCAGAGAGCCCGATGTGGGGCTTGAACCCATGAACCGTGAGATCATGACCTGAGCCAAAGTCTGACGCTTAACAAACTGAACCACCCAGGCGCCCCCATATTTTACCATTTCAAATGGAATGTATCAATCTTATCACCATTGAGGTCCCATGATACGCTTCCCTTCATCTTGCAAATGTTGTGTGTTACATCTACAGTCATTGAAAAGCCACCATCAGAGAGTGTGTATAATTTTTAGTTTCAGGCATCAAGTATATTTTTAAAAACTTAAAGGATAGACCATTATGTTTATGCAGATACTTACCATTTATGTTGTTCTTCCTTTATGTCTTTCAAATAACACCAGGTCATTGCGTGGGTAGTGCAAACACCTTATAACAAAAATATTCCTGATTCATCCCTCCGGCCCCTTGTATTTTTGCTGTCGTTTATTTTTCTTGTACATAAGTGTACGTATAATATATATGCATAGATAATCCATACATTGTTGTGATTATTACTAAAAAAACCCGTTATCCGTTACATCGATGAAGAATAGAAAAATACGTGTTTTATTTTACCTTTATTCATTCATTCCCTGATGGTCTTCCTTCTTTTACATAGATCCAAATTTCTGGTCTATGTTATTTTCCTTCTGTCTGAAGAACTTCTAACATGTTTTGCAAGGCAGACCTACTGGCTGATGTTCTGACCAGGCTTCTGTAGATTGTGGGTTTGTTTGTTGTTGTTTTTTTTAACTTTTTAATGTTTATTAATTTTTTAAATGAAAAAAAATTTTTTTAATGTTTATTTATTTTTGACAGAGAGAGAGGCAGAACATGAGTGGGGGAGGGGCAGAGAGAGAGGGAGACACCAGAATCCAAAACAGGATCCGGGCTCCAAGCTGTCCGCACAGAGCCCGACACGGGGCTTGAACTCACAGACAGTGAGATCATGACCTGAGCCAAAGTCGGATGCTCAACCGACTGAGCCACCCAGGGGTCCCAGAAATGAATTTAAAGAGAATAGAAAAATGGCGGGGGGGGGGGGGAGGGGGCACCTGGGTGTTTCAGTCGTGAAACATCTGACTCTGGCTCAGGTCATGATCTCATGGTTCGTGAATTTGTGAATTCAAGTCCCGCTTGTGGGTGAGCCCTGCTTCTCTCTCTCACCCCTTCCTCCCTCTCTCTCTCCCTCTGCCCCTCCTGGGATTCTCTCTCTCTCTGCCCCTCGCTCACTTGCTCCTTCTCTCTTTCTCTCTCTCAAAAAAAAAAAAAAAAGAATAGAAAAATGGAAGATTTCCCATCTCTTGAGTGTTCAGATACTTCATTTCTGCTCCTTGGTACTTGATTTCCGCTCCTTGATACAGACCTAGGGGGCTTCTCCTGAAGACGCCTGTCTTCACTGATCCACACTGGCTTCAGGTTTCCTTGATTCCACGTTGAAGGATCCCAGAAGAAAAAACAAAACGGAAATACACCAGTCCACATTCTAGTCTTTTCCCATTTTCCTGCGACTTAATTCCCCGAGTCCCTGACTAGCTACTCCCTGCTCTCTTTATCCAGATTTTATAGATGCTCTCAGGGAGAAAGTCAGGGTGGAGGGTATTTATCTCAGCTTCTCTGAAACCGGAAACACCCCTAGATTTTCATCACTAGCAAGCCCCTTCCCTCCACCAGTAGGATACTCTAAGTCCAGCATAGTTTGGGACTCGTTTTACCTGCAATAAACTATCAGATGCAAGGATACAATAGGCTGGGCAAAGTCTAGCCTGAGCAATAGGAAAATTTAAGAAATAAGGCAAACAGCTGTGCTGAACTTCTCATAGCAAACTGTTACATTTGGGCTGTAGGAAAAACAGCGATTATTCTCCACGTACAAAGTATATATATATATATATATTATATATATATATATGTATATATATATAATATATATATATATATATTTTTTTTTTTTAGGGAGTAACTCATTCTCCTCCCATTTTGTACTTAGAATGCATTATTTAGAACAGTCTCAATATCCATTTTAACCATACTTTACCTACATAAAGTTGTTAGGTATCTGATATCTTTGTTGGTTCAAGTTGGGGAATGCATCGCATCGTGATTTCATTCAAGTTTCAGTCCTTTTAGGAATAAGCCTTAATTCTTTTTTTTTTTTACGTTTATTTATTATTGAGAGGCAGAACATGAGCAGGGGAACAGGGGGGAGAAAGAGGGAGAGGGAGACACACAATCGGGAGCAGGCTCCAGGCTCTGAGCTGTCAGCACAGAGCCCGACGCGGGGCCCGAACTCACGAACCGCCAGATCATGACCTGAGCCAAAGTTGGACGCTCAACCGACTGAGCCACCCAGGGACCCCAGGCAGGAAGAAGCCTTAATTCTATTGAGCCTATGCTTTTCTGCTTTACATTACTGTTTCAGACATCCAGTGTGTTCATGCTCTTCCCTATTTTAGAGACAGGAAAACAAAGGCCAAAGATCTACTAGGTTCCCACCGAAAATTCTTCAAAGCCCGGCTCTGCCTCATTATCTTATCATCTGGTCTCCTGGAGAAGAAACGTGGCAGGTGCTGAAGATTTTGGCAAGCATGCCGTATGAGAAAAAAATTCCTAAACACAGAGCTTCTAGACACAAGAATAGTTATTATTATTGTTTTATTTTAGAGAGAGCGCTCACATGGGCAAGCAGAGGAGAGGGGCACAGGGGGGTGGAGAGAGAGAGAGAGAGAGAGAGAGAGAGTGAGAGAGCCCTTCCCCACATTCTGCATCTAACTCTCTGGCACAACAGCCACATTAGCGCTCCTGATACAATGTAACTGCTTCTGTCCTCTTGATTTCCTTCAACCCCTTCTGGAATCCCCTTTCGAAGACCAAAGACCGGGGTGGAGATGTAAGAAGTTAATTGCCTCTGCTTCTAATTACCTTTTTTTTTTTTCTCCAGGGCAATGGGTTAATTATCAAGACACCAACCACATGTTAGATTCCCTGAGTGAAAGACACTTTTCCTTTAACACGATCACACTGTGTTAATGATACTCATCGCTCCCAGAATACTGCTAAAATTATTGTCCCTGACCAGGTTGCTTACAGAAATATTCATCCAGGATAGAGCATTAACCACCCCCCCCCCGATTGCATATTAAACAAATTTTGTTTTTCAAACTGTAAAATTACTGAGCCAGAAAAAAAAACACATTAATTAAAAATCGGAGCCAGCCCAGAACTACATTTAAAACGTTCCAGAAGTGGCAATTTAAAGAGTTAGAAAATACCACATTTCTCTATGTGCCTCCTGTACCAAATAAAACTGTTCATATTTACTCTGCAGGGCGGACCAGCTCTTTTTAAGGTTTGGTTTCTTAACAGCAGTAAAGGGAGTTTTAATCAACCCCAAATTGGCTTCAGGTCAACAAGGACAGAATTCACTTTGCCAGAAGCACTGCTCAATGACTCAAGACCCCGAAAGCATGTGTTTACGTCGCCCGCCCGGACATTCAGAGCCTGGGATAAAAATGGCAACCTCTAAATTCCAAGTTCCAATCAAGTGCTAATCATGAATACTGAGAACTCCTCAGGCAAATTCACCTTGAGGTACACAGGGAAGTGAATCTCACACCTGAGGATCAGAATCCCCTGGAGGGCTTATTAAAACACAGATGGTCGGGCGACCATCCCCAGAATTTCTGATTCACCAGGGCGAGGGTGAGGCCCCAGAATTTGCATTGCCAGCAAGTTTCCAGCTGTTGCTAAGCCTGGTGGCCCAGAACAACACCTTGGAGAATCACTGATTTAAGTTAATGAAGACAGTTAGCACCAAAGACATGGTGCGATTACTTACCCCAGGGAAAATTGCATCCTTCATCTGGAGGATGATGCTATATTTCCAGCTTTACGTTTTGCCTGCCTGTCTCCTTTTTTCCACCACGGACCTGCTATTTTGGCTGTATTATTGTTAGCATCCCATTGGTGGGGTGGGGGCTGTAAAAAACAGAAAGGTGAACTCCAGTTGCTTGAAGAAGTTATTGAATAGATTTGTGTTCAGCAAACACGAGTTACTAGCCCACAAAGGTGAGGTCCAAGTGTTGAGTGGCCTTCGGTGTTGCTTGATCAGTGGCCCAACCATGTTTTCAAGGAACCACATACTTGACTTCCGTGTCTCTGCTCTGTAAGCCACAGTTTGGGTCTCATCCTAAGACTGGTTCCCTCTGTGGCTTTAGGATGGCTGGCGCAACAATCAAGCCTACGGGTAGGTTGCTCGTGACCGTTGGGAGAGCAAGTGACTTCCCCGGGGCTCTTTTCAGAACAAAGAAAAGTCTTCCAGAAGTTTCCGGCAGGTCTCTCCTTCTGTCTTCTTGCCCAGACTTAGGGCACATGCTCATTCCAGAACCAGTCACTGGCATGGTAGATGGATTTACCTTTTGCCTAATCAGACCACTTCCTGGAACTGAGGATAGCACCGGATTCTCCTGAGACCCATGATTGTTGACGTACTGTTATGCCCAGAATTCGTGATCCCCAAAGACCACTAGGGAGCCGAGTCCGATGCAAAAGCAAAAGAGCCTTTATTCGAGCTAGCTCGAGCTCAATCCCCTACCTGCACCGACGCAGCGGTGAGATACCAGGGAGAGAGAGCGAGTTTCAAAAGCACAAAGGTTTTATAGGGGTCGAGGGGCAGTTGGTGAGGTAATGGCTGTGGCCTCAGCCGATTGGCTGGGGAAGGGTCGTGGCCTCGGCCGATTGGCTGGGGAAGGGTCGAGTCCTGATACGCAGGTCGCTGGGCGTGTTTTGATCAGGAAGTTTGAACGGGTGAGCGGGAGGTTACTCGAGGGGAGGAGGCGCGGTCTGAGGTTTCTGTGATTTTCCCGGAAAAGGGGTCGCGTCGGGGACATAGTCACTCAAGGTGGAGGACACGGAACAAGATGGAGTCGGCCGGCGTAGGCCCGCCCTTTCAGTACATAGAACTGGCATTTTCTTGGGAAGAAAGAAAGGAGAATGGGTACCAGCTAGCAATTAACAGTGTTCCTTATACTTTCTAAGCCCTTCTGAGAATGGATATTTTTAGAAAACTAGAAAGCCAACTGAAAAAAACTATTTTGTGTTTTTTCAAGGCATGAAATTTTTTCAGGGAAAGATTTTTCAGAAGTCGTTGGCCAATGGGAAAAGCAGAGGCAGAGTGGTGGGGCTAGATTTGAACCTCAGAATCTGCCGCTTATTAAGAATGAAGCCTTGGTTGGGGGGGGGGGTACACCTGGGTGGCTCCATCAGTTAAGTGTCCCACTCTCGATTTCAGCTCAGGTCATGATCTCACAGTTGGTGAGATCGAGCCCCATGTTGGGCTCTTTGCCCACAGCATGGAGCCTGCTTGGGATTCTGTCTCTCTACCCCTCACTCTCTGCCCCTCGTGCGCTCTCTCTCTCTCTCTCTCTCTCTCAAAAATAAATAAATTAGTAAAATAATAAAATTAGCCCACATGCAATAAATGTGTGCACACACCATGATCCAGCGAGCACGGCTTCACATGCATTAGTGTGGTAATTATACCCAGCAAGGAATCCAAGTCCATTCCTTTGACCTCTTCTTCCTAGAGGAAGTTTGTTGGGGTCCAGTCGTCCGTGAATTCTTCAGTTACCTAAACATTTAAACGTTGTATCAGAGTAAGATACGGAACTTTGCCAGTTCCAAGAGATCGAGCCCCTGTTGTGGTCCAGATCCTCTGTGCCCATTTTTTTTCCAGTCCTAACAACCCCGAAAACTATATATTATCCTCATTTTAAAGGTGAGACAACAGAAGCTGAAAGGTGAATTAAGTCTTCATTCTTTTTTTTAAATGTCTATTTACTTACATATTTTTTAAAAATTTAGTGTTTATTTTTCAGAGAGAGGGAGATCATGAGATCATGGCTTGAGACAAAACCAAGAGTCAATGCTGAACCAACTGAGCCCCCCAGGCATCCTACATGCGGGATAACTTTAATACATTTTCTCAATGTCACCCACCAGATACTGACTGACCCTGTGTGTTCGCTATCAAGGCTCGGAAGGGCAACGTTCTCATCCTTTACATGGCGCCTGGTATGCTCACCGCCTACTCTTCTCCCCCATCCGCTCCTCCTGTGGTCCTTCTGATATCATGACCCACCTACGGGGGCTCCTTTCCACCTTCTCTCCCATCTGTCAGCCCATCTCTGCCTTAAGCCTTCCCCCTGCTGACTTTCTAAGTTAGCCCTCTTCGGAACCTTCTACGCTGCCATGTCCTTATCTTCAGCGTATTCGCTATCAAACTACCCACACACACTGAGCTTCTAGATCAGTGTCTCCTGTAGCCTCTACAATTGCACAGGAACTTCTTGCTCCCAGGGTCCACCCTCCCTTCAGTCCTCACTGCTTCATCTTCAAAGTAAATTCACTGATCTGCATACTATTCTCAGATCTCTTACGTTTACACACCCACTGGCCCAGTACCCTCCTCTTTTCTTTCCAGGCTGGCTACCCCTCAGCATATCCCTTAGCTGTTTTTCTAAATTCCCTGAGATGAGAAACAACAGACCCACTTTTCTCTCCATATTTTGGCAATTCCAGGCTTCGTCCTCTAAAGAGAGCATGTATTTTTCCCCCCAGGGGCCATAGCCCTTCCTGCTTTTTGTGTACTTTTCCTGCCTTATCCATTATTTTCCCTAAAAAAAACTCCATCTTGGGGTGCCTGGGTGGCTCAGTCACTTACGCGTCCAACTTCGGCTCAGGTCATGAGCTCACGGTTTGTGGGTTCGAGCCCCGCGACGGGCTCTGTGCTGACAGCTCGGAGCCCGGAGCCTGCTTGGGATTCTGTGTCTCCCTCTCTCTCTGCCCCTCCCCTGCTCATTCTCTGTCTCTCTCTGTCTCTCAAAAATAAATAAATGTAAAAAAATAAAAAGAAAAAGAAATCAACTCCGTCTTTATGTATGTGTAAAAATGAGGCAATTATTTGAAACTATCAAAGAGCTAGCTGTGCAGGTGATATGGGGGCTTGGCATAAATCGTGAAGGGAGTGAAGAATTAACCACCGTCTATTCAAATCTTTTACCCATTTTTTGGTTTGGTTGTCTTTTTACTGTTGAGTTGTAGGAGTTCTTTATATAAAGGTCTGATAAGACCCTTATCAGATAGGCAATTTGTAAATGTTACCTCCTATCCTGCAGGCTTTTCCCTTTCTTGATGGTATCATTTGCAACACAAAAGTTTCTAATTTCGATGTAGTCTAATTTTCCTATTTTTCCCTTCTGTTGTATATTTGCTGTTGTATCTAAAGGCACATAAATTACAAAGAGACTTAGGGGGAAAAACCCACTAGGATCGAAGTAAATAACATTAGAAAGATAAATACAACACAAGTATTTAAGAAAACGCGTAGCCAGCCACTCCTTCTTAAGTTCTGTTGTTCCCTGTGTAACTGGCTTCGTCACAGAGAACAGTGTCCCCTGGGGTAATCTTGACGAGTGGCCTCATGCAGTGCGGAAAGCAGCTTGAGTCACACGGATGCCCTGAGTCACAGGCGAGAGCTGGTCCAGCCAAACTGTGCGGAGAGAGTTGCCATGGAAACATCCAGGTCTCCACAGTGCCCAGCCTGATGTCGGAAGTCCTGACAGTGGCTTTGTGGCTGCCTCTCCTTTCCTAAGAGAGGGCCCCTGTGCTGTTGCGGGATTTCTAAACCAGCCATTTTTAGCTACTAAACAACCTTGCTTTTCAATAGCTCTCTCTGTCTCTTCTCCTGCCACCATTAGTAGCAGCCTGGACCCATATTTGGACCCATATTTTTCAGGAACAAAAGCACAGGCCCAACCGTATTTATTTTCGAACATTCTCCTTGTACAAGAGCGAAAACATGGGCCTTTGAGTCCTTTTGCCCCCTCTGAAACACCAGAACTCTTCAACAGCGTCCTGAATCGGATTCGAAGTTCTGTGGCGGGTCAAAAAAAAAAAAAAGTGGGGGGGGAGATTATATCGGATTGTGTCCTTATTTTCTGAGGAGAGGCGACAGGCAGGTTTACTTACATACAGAAGGCAAGAGTGCCTTCTCCTTGCCTCCCCCCACACCCCCGATAGAAGCTAGAAGGCCTTTGCCATCTGAGTCAGAATGTCTCCCCTCAGCCCCAAACCCTCCGACAACTTTCCATTGCAGAATAAATCTGTATTTCTTAGCCGTGTTGACGACCCCCACCCCCATCCCCACCACATGACCTGTGTTTCTGAATCTTGCTAACTCTACTCCTTCTTACTCGCTCTGCTGTATCCACACTGGCCCCTTGCTACTTTGTGGACAGTCCAAAGCGCTCTTGCCTCAGAGCCTTTGCCCTTGCTATTCCCTCTGCCTGGAATGCTTTTCCCTTCACTTATCACTTCCTCCTGCACAAATGTCACCTTAAAAAAATTTTTTTTTAACATGTATTCACTTTTTTTTTTTTTTTTTTGAGAGAGAGACCGAGAGAGACAGCATACAAGTCGGGGAGGGGCAGAGAGAGAGGGAGACACAGAATCGGAAGCTCGAACCCACGAGCCGCCAGATCATGACCTGAGCTGAAGTCGGATGCTTAACCGACGGAGGCACCAGGCGCCCCTGCACAGATGTCACCTTAGAGAGGCTTTCCCGAACCACCCTGTAGAAGAGTAACATTCGCATATTCTATACTCTGCTTTAATTTTGCCCATGGCACTCATCCCTGCAGGACCTAAGCTTATTTATTTGTTGCCTGTTTCCTCCCACTAGGAATATAAGCGCCACCAGGGCAAGAATGTCTGTTTATTTACGCTATATGAGTAAATTACAGCGCTGGGATTGAGAACGATGTCGCCGCAGTCCAACTACCTCGGCCTGAATCTCAGTTGAATCAGCTGGTGGACTTTGGTAAGTTAATATTTAGCTGTTTTTGTGCCTCCGTAGCCCCCTCTGTAAAACGGGGGGGGGGGCAAATCAACGATTACGCCTGCATCATGGGTTTGTCGTCATAAAAGAGGTGATACGGGAGAAGTGTTGAGAGTAGCGACGAGTGGAGAGCAAATGTTCAGTAAATGAAGCGTAGCGTTAGCCATTGTGGATGATAATGTACACAGTTGCGTATCAATCACCTTGTGAAGCAGAAGTAGGACTGGAGAGGCACGTACATTAAGTAGTTTTTAAGAAGTTGAACAAGTGGAGGCGCCTGGGTGGCTCGGTGGGTTAGGCATCCCACTTTGGCTCAAGTCATGCTCTCGCGGTTTGTGGGTTCGAGCCCCGTGTCGGGCTCTGTGCTGACAGCTCAGAGCCTGGAGCCTGCTTCGGATTCTGTGTCTCCCTCTCTCTGCGCCTCCCCTGCTCATGCTCTGTCTGTCTCAAAAATAAATAAAAACGTTAAAAAAAAATTTTTTTTAAAAAGAATATATTTTAACTATAGAACTCTTTGTGTATGTTATGTCTACCAACAATCTGCAGAGATTATTTGGAAAAACACCAATGTAACAAAATCGACCCAAACCAGGTGTTGGCTGCTGGTGGGGGGTGAGTCAGACCAGTGGGGGCTGATATCTTGAGGACGGAAAGATCTGCCCAATTGGGGCAGCCAATTGGAAACCAACGCAACAGCAGGAGGCCATGGGAACGTGCGTTCATGAAAGAGTCTAGAATATCATGGTGGTAGGAAAATGGAGGCCCAGACAAGCAGCAGCAACACGACAAACAGCACCGAGGAGTGACCAGAGGTAGTGCCTGAGTTTTCTGACACCCCGCAGAGCTCAGCAACCTCGAAATCTGGCAGAGGGCCATATGCTAATGTTCAAGGAGGGAATGAGAATGCCAGGGGCTAGTTGGTAAAGGAATCTCAAATTTAAGTGTGAGGTTCAGGGATGGAACCATGAAAACAAGCAGTGAATTCATCTCTAGGGACCAGAAATGCTCCTGCAGAATTTGGCAAAGAGGCAAAATTGATCCAGACGAGGTTAAAAAGTGGGCTTGGAATTTCCAGAAGCTTCGTGTCAAGGAGCAAAGTGATAGTCTAGCGATGCCATGTCGAGAAGAAGACTAAATGTGACCCCTTAAATCCTGCATGATTTAGAATTCATGGTCACAGACCTGAGCTGAGCCCACAGGTGAGAGCCAAGAGGCTGTGACTGTGGGAAAAAGACATACAAGGAACAAGGATCAAGGCGCCAAGGTGGTCATTACAGAGTGGAAAGTCAACACATCCATGAGGCATATGCATATAGCAGGTGGCTAAGGGTCCACGGGTATGCCTCCTTTTTGCATCCTATGCCTCGGATCCCCAGCTGAGTGCTGTCTGCACTACACCAGATTGCATCTCTGAGCTAGCTGGCATCCCACGATGCACTTTGCAGCCCCAAGGTTGGATTTACAGCCTGTGGCACCCAGCAGGGTAGTCACCCTCCTGTTTGGGCTGTTCTGCACCATTTCCTAGGGACAGACTCCCCTCCCAGAGCGGTTGAGGTACTTTGGCACTCTAAGAATGCAACTCTATAGACTTGGTTGATGTCCAAGTTAAGTTTTTAAGTAAGAGAACTTGGCATTAAATTACCCCGAGTGACTGTCATCACTCTGAAGCCAGCAAAAGTTACTCTGCTCAATAAAGTTTTGAGAAATATGTTGAACCTTGGGCAAATTTATGATTCTCTTTTCTCAACTCATGGTTAAGACTATTAAGCCAAAGAATTTTTCCCTCTGTCTCTGCTGGAACTAGATAAAGCTGTTGCCGTACCATTATACTCCAAATTATCCAGTTAGGAAATGTGGCCGGCATTTCTTTAAAAATTTGTATTAGATAAAGCAGAATGCAGTTAACACGGTATAAGGCAGACATTTAGCAAATTGCTGTGAGAACAGGGAGAGGAAAGAATGATTCTGTTTAGAATGATAATCAAGGAAGCATTCATGGAAGAGACACCGTTGGGTTAGGCTTTGAAAGGTAAAGAAAAGAATAATGCATTGCTGATTTACTTGCTGGCCTCCAGAGGGTTTCATTCTGGGGAACCTATCTCAGGGGGATCTCAGAGAGAGTTAAAAAAAGAGTCGCTTTGCTTTTAGCTCTAATATTCTGGCCCCAAGTTAATGACCACTTAGGTAAGAATGAGAGCCATTACCGGGTTTTACTCCTGAAACCAATACTACATTGTATGTTAACTAACTTGAATTTAAATAAATAAGTTAAAAAAAAAAAAGAAAGAAAGCAGTTCTTTCATTTCTCTTAGCTTTGAGCTTCCTTGGGTGAGGGCCATAACAAGCATTTTGTTTTGTTTTCCTTTGTAATGTGGAGGAAGACTGAAAAGCCAGAGGGTCAACTCTAAAGACTCTGTGTGCAAATGTTGACGGGGATTGACATCATTAAGCCCGTGGAAGGGAGAGGTTGCAGATTAGTGCAGTTGCAGAGGAAGAATTAATTGACCTGGAGAAGAATGTGGCAAAAGAGCCTTGCGTGCCTCGGGAATGGGGGTCCTCTTGGATGCAACAACCCAGAGGTAGCAAGACCTCGCAGGAATGTGGTTTGGTGGCACCTTGAAAGCCCGGATGGAGAAGATAAAGGCCGGTGAAACTGACTAGGAAACACAAAGACCATAGACAGTGAAAGCACATTAACTCTCAGGGGCATCAGATACCAGAATACTCTAAAGACCAGACTCCTCCCCCATTTTTTTTAGACCCAACAGAATAGGGAAGAAATCTTCCATTGTTACTTGATGTTGAATTCCATGTGGAGTCTGGCGTGTGAGGGCCGTAAACCAGATTCTAATCCGATTTATAAAAATGAAGAAATATTACAGTTTTCCACATTGAGTATCATGGGAAAATTCATGACTGTCATATTTCAAAATCTGCAATGGTACATTAGAATTCCGTATCTAATTTCCAAGCTATTCTGCTGAAAGCATCTTCAATTTTTATATCCATCTTGTAGTCATTAACAGCTATGTCTTTGGAATCAGAAAGAAGTAGTTTGAATAATAACTGTGCTTCTAACAGGATTTATAAACAAAAGTCACTTAATATTTTTGAGCTTCCGGTGCCTCCTGTGGAAATGGGGATACCTACCCAACAGGGTTATCATGGTGCTAATTGGATAATCCATTTCTGAAAAAAGAGCTTAATTTCTTAGCCAGCACTTAGAATGCCTTCAACAAGCGGTAGCTTCTGTGATTATGTTTGTGCTGCTGGGGTTGGGACCAGGAGTCTGGTCACCTAGGCTCTATCAACACTGGGACAGGAGCTTGGGAAAATCACCTGCATGTCAGTGTCCCCCATCTTTCCACCTGAGACACTTGGGAATGACAAATGACCTCATGCCATGCTCAGGAGGGAAAGGGTAATCTTCCTTCCCTGGTGGGATTTATTCCTATTTCTGGAGGGAATGTGAATTCAGGATAAGCTGTGGTCTAGGTAGCTCTTTTGCAAGAGGTAGGAGAGAATTTCTACTTCTCAAATGCCTTTTTTTTTTTAATGTTTATTTTTGAGAGAGAGAGAGAGAGAGAGTTTCACAAGTAGGGGAGGGAAAAAGAGAAGGGACAGAGGATCTGAAGCAGGCTCCGTGCTGACAGCAGAGACCCCGATGAGGGGCTTGAATTCACAAACCATGAGATCATGATCTGAGCTGAAGTCAGATGCTTAATTGACTGCCTGCCACCCAGGCGCCCCTAATTCTCATTTGTTAACGTGCATACAAATCTTCCGGTGTTTTAGAGATTTTATCTTTTTAAGTACTCTCTCCACCCACTGTGGGACTTAAACCCACGACCCCAAGATCGAGAGTCACATGCTCTACCAACTGAACCAGGCAGGCACCCCTAAATCTTCTGGTGTTTTAAAATACAGTTTATTAATAGAAAGTTTGTAGTATTGTAAGGCCAACGAATCAGGAGATGACTGCCATCAAAAGAATGGTTTATTACTCACAGTTCCCCTGAGAAGGAGGTAGTACACCATGTTGTGGGGGACATACCCAAGGTCAGTCACTGGTCAGAGAGAGAAGGGAGAGCTGTGGCTAGTTTTAGGTGTTTCCTCAGAAAGGAAGGGGTGAACCAGGGTAAAAAGGCTTACACTTAGTTAGGTAATTTCAGTGGTCTCTGGGGCAAAGGGGCCATCCCTAGTTGTCTGGTACCTTCTCCCCTAGTGCAGTGATTAGAATAGTGGCCTGGAGAATGAGAGCCCCATAAAGAAGGTGGTTGGGGTGCGGGCTCTGGACTGGTTGGTTTGTAACTGAAAAGCAAGCTTGGGGGCGAGTTGCCCATTCACTTTGGGGATTGGCTAGCCCTGGGAGGGGCCCTCCAGACTCGGCAAGCCCCCAGATGTCAGAGCATCGGAACTACAGAAAATAAAAGACACCATTAATACACCAGGGAATCTTATTAAAACACAGAATTCTGGGCCTCACGACTGAGATTCTGACTTGCTTGGCCTGAAGATGAAGCTTATTTGTTTGCATTTCTTTTTTTTTTTTAACGTTTATTTATTTTTGAGACAGAGAGAGACAGAGCGTGAGCGGGGGAGGGGCCGAGAGAGAGGGAGACACAGAGTCTGAAGCAGGCTCCAGGCTCTGAGCTGTCAGCACAGAGCCTGATACGGGGCTTGAGCCCACCAACTGCGAGATCATGACCTGAGCTGAAGTGGGACACCCAACTGACTGAGCCACCCAGGCACCCCTCATTTGTTTGCATTTCTGATCAGCCCCCAAGTGACCCTACATGCGGCTGGTTTGTGGATTATACTCTGAAGGAAGATGAGCGAACGGCATTGTTAGCACCCCAGAAAACACACTCTGAGTAGAGGCGATCTGTTCTCCAACAGCTCCCATCCCGAATGAGGATAGCAGAGGGAAATAGATCCTCACGCTGCCCCCGCTGTGCACAGAACCGGGTGAAAGGGTCTGGTTACTAGAGGTCTTCGTTTCAGCTCTTCAAATGTAGAGACGTTAAGGTCAAATTAAACATGTTGGTGGTCTCAGTATAATTCAAAACGATTGAGCCTGCCCCCCAAAGGCACTTAGGCACTTAGCGGGAAGGAGAATTCCATTAGTTAATTGACCACCGACCATTCGGAGAACTTCCCCTATGCGAAGGCGTGGACCAGGTGCTGGGGTGATTTTATTTTCAGTTTTACCCAAACATAACACAAAACCTAAGTGTACAGTTTAATGAGTCTTGAAAAGGCAAGGCATGTAACCACAACCCAGATCAAGGAATAGAACATTCACCAGGGCCACAGAAGGCTCCCCGATCCCCAACCCTGCCAGTTACTGGGCCCCCAACAATCCTGACTTCTATCACCAGAGACTGGTTTTGCCTGGTTTTGAACTTTATGTGAATTAAGTCGTAGAGTGTAAATGCTTGTGTCTTTTGTGTCTGGTGTCTTCCACTCCACACTGTGAGGTCCATCTGTGTGGTGCTTTGCACAGTCATGGTTCATTCTCACTGCTGTGTAGTTTTCCATTGTGTGAATATAAACCACATTTCTTCCAACCTACTGGTGGTGGACATTTGGGGGGGGGGTTCTATTTCGAGGCACTGTTATGAGTATTCTTTTTTTAAATTTATTTTAATCTTTAATAAATTAACTTATTTTTTAAGTTTATTTACTTATTTTGAGAGAGAGAGAGAGTGTGAGACTGGGAGAGAGGCAGAGAGAGAGAAAAGCCTACCGGCTCTGCACTGTCATGAACCCTGAGATCATGACCTGAGCTGAAACCAAGAGTCAGATGCTCAACTGACTGAGCCACCCAAGTGTCCCAAATTAATTTATTATTTTAAATTTTAGAGAGTGGGGGAAGGAGCAGAGTAAGAGAGAGAGAAACTTTAAGCAGGTTCCACGCTCAGCACAGAGCCCGAGGTGGGACACAATTCCCAGATGCTGGGATTATGACCTGAGCCGAAATCAAGTCAGACCCTCAACCGACTGAGCCACCCAGGGTCCCCAATATTACAAGCATAAAAAAAAATTTTTTTAACACTTATTTATCTTTGAGAGACAGAGTAAGACAGAGCATGAGCGGGGGAGGTGCAGAGAGAGAGGGAGAACATAGAATCTGAAGCAGGCTCCAGGCTGTCAGCACAGAGCCCGATGCGGGGCTCGAACCCACGGACCATGAGATCATGACCTGAAGCAAAGTCGGACGCCTAACCGACTGAGCCACCCAGGCACCCCTGTTATGAGCATTCTTATTCATGTCCCATAGGGACTGTTGGGTATATACCTAGGAGCAGATTCTGTGCATCACGAGAATTTGTATTTAGCCCAAACGACTTCCAAAGCGATCACGCCAGCTTGCGCGTGCATCAGCAATGAATGAGAGTTCTGGTCGCTCCACACGCTTGTCAACATGTACTCTCAACAGCCCTTGTCATTTTAACGATTCTGGTGGCTGTGTTGTGGTATCACGTCTTGACTTTTTAGTGGGTACAGGTGGAGAATGTCGGCAAGGCGAATAGAGTGAACGGGAGCGTGGAGGTGAGGAACCTCTAGCCATACTAGGGCAGCTAACCTGGGGGAAACGTTTCCGTGGATGAGAGATGTCTTTCAGCAGGAGCTGCAGTGGGACAGGCCGTCAGTGCTCTCCTCCGGGTATGTTTGAAGCAACGCTTGAAGCAAGAGGCTAAAAATCGGAGGATTAAGTACAACGTGAGTGTTGAATTAAGCGTCCGGAAACTGCAAACAGAGAATCCACACATTCATAAGAAAGAAAATTACCGAGCTTTCGCTATGTGTTAGAAGCTGTGTTACCTGCACACTGTGGATATAAAAGTAAACAATGTTCAGAAGAGATGAGTAAGGTTGGGGCACCTGGATGGCTCAGTCAGTTAACGTCTGACTCTTGATTTCGGCTCAGGTCACCATCTCCCGGTTCCTGAGATCAAGCCCTGCGTCGGGCTCCGTGCTGATCGTGCGGACGGAGCCTGCTTGGGATTTTCTGTCTCCCTCTCTCCTTGACCCTACCCCACTTGCACTCTCTCTCTTAAAATAAATAAAGAAACATTTTAAAAAAGAAGAAATGAGTAAGACAGATAATAAAGCATTGCGACAAGTTCTCCAATAGAGCTTCCTACAGCCTGGAAGCAGGAAGAAGGTATCCCTCAGGTGGCCTGGTAGGGCTGGGAGTACTTCCCTAGGAGGTGACATTGGATCCGAGCGTTGGTAAATTAGTGGTGGTTCACTAAGAAGGTGATGAACAGACGAGCATGAGCCATGGTTCGAAGAGGTGGAAGGTTATGGGGATGTGGTTGGAGAAAAGTCCAGTAGGTTTGCACAGATGGGCGGGAGTGGGTGAGAGCAGACTGGGAGCAGCCTCGTAAATACTGCTGAGCATGAATGAGCTGTGGGCAAGGAGAAGCCGCCGAAGTCCTTCAAAGGGGGCCGCCGAGATCCCTTGGAAGGATATGGCGATAGCACGGGCCTTGTGATCTAAGGTAGGCAGCGGAGGAAATAAAAAGAAAGCGACAGAAGTGACTTCAAAGAAAATACGGCTCAGGTCTCCTCTGGCAGGGCAAAAAAATCCTCATTTCTTGGGAACCGGAGAAGTACTCAAGGTGATGATGTCGTTCTGCTAGGATGGGCCCAGTCCGAAGGTAATTTTTCAAAAGCAGCTGCTCTAAGTGTTGGTTAAATGGTGCCAGGGGATTCGCTGGACACAGGTGCCATGTTCAATCTTACTCATCTATCAATAAAGGCAGACTCCGAGTGCCGGCTGGATGCTGGATGGCAGCCGGGCACCCCTGAGACAGGAATCCTGTTAGCAGATGCGTCTCCCTGCTTTCGTCTGGGGCCCCGCTGCCGACCTCAAAGAGGAGCCTCAAGTCCTCGACTTCCGCTTTGCCTCTCGATCATTTCAGCCATGGCTCCTGCCCGGGTGACCCAAATACACCCTTCCCATCGTTTGAGACGGTTCCTACATACTTTTCCCCCTGCATTTTGTGGTTTTTTTTAATATACATTTTAATGTTTATTTATTTGTTTTTGAGACAGAGAGAGCATGAGTGGGGAAGGGGCAGAGAGAGAAGGAGACAGAGAATCCCAAGCAGGCTCCGTCCTGTCTGCACAGAGCCCAATGCAGAGCTCGAACTCACCAACCGGGAGGTGATGACTGAGTCAAAAACCAAGAGTCGGAGGCTTAACCGACTGAGCCACCCAGGTGCCCCTTACCCTGCGTTTTTAACACAGGAAAGGAATTTTTAAGCACTTAATCAACTTTTGATTAAATAATAAAGGCAGTTACGTACACTTTATAAAAGATATGTAGGAGGAGGTGGTCGTGACAAATGAATTTCTCTTACCTTCCTTTCTCCAGTCACCTGCTTTCTCCTCCCAGTGCAAACACTATTACCCATTTTATTTTTTTAAATTTTTTTAAGTTTATTTATTTTTGCAGAGAGGTAGAGAGAGCGAGCATGAGTGGGGGAGGGGCAGAGAGAGAGGGAGACACAGAATCTGAAACAGGCTCCAGGCTCCGAGCTGTCAGCACAGAGCCCGACGCCGGGCTTGAACTCACGGACCATGAGATCACGACCTGAGCCAAAGTTGGACGCTCAACGGACTGAGCCACCCAGGCGCTCTCTTTTTTTGTTTGTTTTAGTATAATTTATTGTCAAGTTGTTTTCCATCCAACACCCAGTGCTCATCCCAACAGGTGCCCTCCTCAATGCCCATCACCCACTTTCCCGTCTCCCCCACCCCCCATCTTTCTTGTGAATCATTTCAAAGATGTTCTACACAATTACAAACATAGGCCTATGGTTTTTTTTTGGTTTTTTACACTTATTTATTTATTTATTTATTCTTTTTTCTTTTCTTTTTTTTTTTAAAGCATAAAGGATAGCACATCATACACCTTGCCCTCTACCTTTTTTACACCCTGGATATAGTTCCCCATTATTCCTTTTTGGGAAGGCTGCATGGTATTCCATTCATTTATCTGGTCAGGCCTTTTGGCTGATAAGAGACTTTTGGCTACGATAAACACTGTCCCAGTGAAGCAGTGAATATCTTCATTTCTCGTGAAGACCTATTTACAAGACAAATTCCTAGAAATGGAACCGCCAGGCCACCAGGCAGGAATATGGAACAATTTGTGAGATTTTACCAAATTATACTTTATAGGACCTGTTCCAATTTTTACTCCTAAGGAAAGTCTGCTTTGTTTTTTTTTTTTTTTTTCCCCACATGTTCCCTGACCATACAGCGTATTATAAAGTTTTGGCTTTTGTCAATTTTAAGTATAAAACTTTTCAATAGAAAAACGTATTTGGGTTTTTACTTTTCATACATCTTCTTATTGAGGCTGAGCATCTTTACATCGTTTTGAGTCATTTGAAATTCTTTTTACAAAATGAACCCTGATCTTATATCTTGACCGTTTTCCCATAGGATTGTTTATCTTTTTGTTACTGATTGGCCTATATATTAAGAAAATTATTCCTTTGTGCATAAGATGCAAACCTTTTCCCCAGTTTTCTGAGTTTGTACTTTATTTTTGCAATAACAAATTAAATTTTTTTTTTATGTAGTAGAATTTCTTGTATTTCTGTTTAGTTTGGGGTCACACTTAGGATTTCCAACTGTGAGGTTATTTTAAGTTACCATGATCTCTTTTGGTACGTTTAGTGTCATCTTTATTTTATTTGTTAAAAAGTAATCTCTACACCCGACGTAAGATTCAAACTCACAACTCTGAGATCAAGTATTGCACACTCCACCGATAGAGTCGGCCAGGCATCTCTGGTGTCTGTCACTTTTAATTTTTGTAAGTAGGCCCCACACCCAGTACGGAGCCCAACGTGGGGCTTGAACTCACGACCCTGAGATCAAGACCTGAGCTGAGATCAAGAGGGGGATGTTTACCAACTGAGCCACCCAGGCAGCCCCCTGGTGTCATTTTTTAAAATGTGTATTTTGAAATAATTTTGGACTTACAGAAGAGTGGTTAAGATAGTCTTCACCTGGGGCACCTGGGTAGCTCAGTCAGGTAAGCATTAACTCTTGAATTCAGCTCAGGTCGTGATCCCAGAGTCATGGGATCGAGTCCTGCGTCGGGCTCTGCACTGAGTGTAGAGCCTGCTTGAGATTCTCTCTCTCTCTCTCTCTCTGTTTCTCTCTGCCTCACCCCTCCTCAGTGCTCTCTCTCTCTCTAATATATATGGAGTATATTATAATCTAGAGTATATATATAATATATATAATATAAATATATTTAATTTACATAAGTATATAATATAAATATAAATATATTATATATAATATAAATAAAATATAAATATAAGGTTAAATATAAAAAATAAATATAAATAAATATATAAATATTAGTAGGTATGCACACTATATTTATTTATCTGAACATATTTTTATAAATGTATACACTCATGTGCTTTTTGCTTTTAAAATACATATCAGAGTCACCTGGGTGGCTCAGTTCGGTTAAGCATCTGACTCTTGATTTCAGCTCAGGTCATGATCCCAGGGTTGTGGGATCAAGCCCTGTGCTGGGGGCACAGAGACTGGAATCTGCTTAAACTTCTCTCTCCCTCTGCCTCTCTCTCCCTTCTCCCCCACTTGCGTGCACTCTCTCCAAAATACAATATAATACAAGACGAGACAAGACAAGACAGATCCATCATGTCCTTGTCCCCCTTTGTCATCACTTCTCACGTCCTTCTCGACTTCTTCCATCCCTAAGCATCCACCCACCAATCTGCTATCACTAAAGATACATTTACATTTGCTAGAATTTTATAGGAATAAAATCATAAAATATGTATTCCTTTTTTATCTGGCTTCTTTCACTCAGCAAAATTAATTTAGGATTCATCCTTGGTTTCGGATATTTCATTAATCCGTTCCTTTTTGTTGCAGGGTAGTACTCCTTTGAATGGAGAGAACTCACTTTGTTGATTCATAGCAAATAAATATCCATAATCTGTCCTGATAGATATTTGGATTGTTGCCAGCTTGGGGCTATTACAAGTAGTGACTGTGACCATTCGTGCACTACTTTTTGGGGGTGGATATATGCTTTCATTTTTCTTGGACAAAATGGAATGGCTGGATGAGAAGGGAGGTGTACCCTGACCTTTTTAAGAAATTGACAAGCTCTCACAAAGTGGTTCCGCCATTTTACATTCATATTAGCAATGCAGAATAGTTCTGGTTTCTCTGTATTGTTGCCAACACATGGTATGGTCAGTCTTTTTCAATTGTAGCCATTCTAATTGGTATGCAGTGGTATTTTATTGTGTGTAATTTGCATTTCCCTGATGACTAATGATGTAGATGTTTATTCTACAAGTTCATTTGCTGTCTCTTCTAGCAACATGAATGCTTGAATCTTATGTTTGCTTGTTTTTTTAAAATTGTTTCCTTCGTATTGAATTTTAAGATTTTTAGGTGTATTTTGAATATATTTGACATCGGTTGTATATTAAAAGTCTGTTATCAGATACATGATTTTTAAATATTTTCTCCCAGCCCGTGGCTTGTCTTTCATACTCTTTAAAACAACTTTTTTTTCTTAATGTTTATTTATTTTTTAGAAAGAGAGATCACAAGCAGGGAAGAGGCAGAGAGAGGGAGGGAGACACAGAATCTGAAGCAGGCTCCAGGCTGTGAGCTGTCAGCACAGAGCCTGATGCGGGGCTCAAACCCACAAAGCGAGAGATCATGACCTGAGCTGAAGTTGGACCTCAACTGACTGAGCCACCCAGATGCCCCCTGTCTTTTGTTTTCTTAACAGATCTTCTGAAAAGTAGGCTTTTAAGTTCTGCTGAAGCCTAGTTTATCAAGTTCTTCTTTTGTGACTCATGCTTTTGGTATCATATGGAAGAAATCTTTGCCTAACGAAAAGTCACAAAAGTTTTCTCCTATATTTCCTTCTGGATGGCTTATAGTTTTAGGTTTTACATTTATATCTATGCACTCATTTTTGAGTTAAAGTTAATGTTTCTTAATGGTGCAAGGTGTGGACTGAAGTTTATTTATTTTTGCTTGTGGATATCCAATTGTTCCAGGACCATTTGCTGAAAAGTCTATTTATTGACTGAATTGTCTTTGCACCTTTGCCCTAAATCAATTGTTCATATATGTGTGGGTCCACTTCTAGATTCTCTATTCATTAAATTGGCCTATTTACTTATCTTCGCATAAATGCCACATTGTCTTCATTATTGTAATTTTATAATCACTCTTGAAATCAGGTAGTGTTATTCCTTCAACTTTGTTCTTTTTTTTTTTTTTTTCCTCCCAAATCTCATTGCCTATTCTAGGTCTTTTATATTTCCATATGAATTTTAAAATCAGTTTGTCAATTTCTACAAAAGCATCCAGGACTCTTATCAGGATTTCATTGAATCTTTAGATCATTTGGAGGAGAGTTTGCATCTTAACAATACTGATTCCTCAATCAATAAGCATACATATCTCTCTCCTCATTATGTCTCTTTTTTGTTCTCTGAGAAAAGTTTTGTAGATTTCACAAAACTTTCACATCTTTGTCAGATTTGTCCTTAAGTATTTCATATTGCTGATGCTATTGTAAATTATACTCTTGGTTAAATTTCTATTTCTGATTGTATGTTGCTAGTATATAGAAATGCAGTTGATTTGGGGGCACCTGGGTGTTGATTTCCACGCCCTGCAAAAGTCGGTTGAGCATCCGACTTCAGCCCAGGTCATGATCTCACAGTTAGTGGGTTTGAGCCCCGCATCGGGCTCTGTGCTGACAGCTCAGAGCCTGGAGCCTGCTTCGGATTCTGTGTCTCATTCTCTCTCTGCCCCTCCCCCACTTGTGCTCTGTCTCTCTCTGTCTCTCAAAAATAAATAAAAATGTAAAAAAAAAAAAAAGAAGAAGAAAAGAAATGCAGTTGATTTTCCCTGTTGAT
Organism: Panthera tigris; assembly: GCF_018350195.1. Classification (NCBI taxonomy): domain Eukaryota; kingdom Metazoa; phylum Chordata; class Mammalia; order Carnivora; family Felidae; genus Panthera; species Panthera tigris. The sequence continues at coordinate 7,673,352 of NC_056673.1, read as the reverse complement.
CTTATATCCTGAAATCTTGCTAAACTCACTTACTAGTTCCAGCAGATTTTTTTATGTTCCCTTTAATTATCTATGTAGAAGATTGTGTCATCTGGAAAAAGTGACAGGTTTATGTCTTTGTTTCTAAACTGAATGCCTTTAATTTCTTGTCCTCCCCTTACTGCACTGGTTAGAATGTCCAGTAAGGACAATGCTGGAAAGAAATGGTGAGAATGGGTATCATTGTATTGTTCTTGATTTCAAAGGGATACTCATTTAGTTTTTAACCATTATATATATGCTAACTCTAGGTTTTTTTATTTTATTTTAATATCTCTTATTAGGTAGAGAAACTTCCCTTCTATATCTAGTTTGCTGAGGATTTTTTTTTAATGTTGATTTTTGAGAGAGAGAGAGAGAGAGAGAGAGAGAGAGAGAGAAAGTGGGGGAGGGGCAGAGAGAGATGGAGACAGAGAATCTGAAGTAGGCTCCACTCTGACAGCAGAGAGCCTATTGTGGGGCTCGAACTCAGAACCATGAGATCATGACCTGAGCCAAAGTCGGACGTTTAACCAGTTGAGCCACCCCAGCATCCGGAGGTTGTTTTCTTTTCTTTTTTTTTTTTTTTAACCAGAAGTGGATCTTGTCATAGGATTTTTCTATTGAGATTATTTGTTTAGTTTATTAATATTGCAAGCGACAATGAAGCAAAAGACCCATCAACGTAAAGTTCTACACCCTGCAAAAATGTCTTCAAGAAATCATGGTGAAATCAAAATGTTTTCAGGCATACACAAGCTGTGATCCTTGGTACCAGCTTTGTATTGCACAAAAAAAATGAAAGGAAATCCTCAGGCAGAAGAGAAACATGACTGGGTGGCAACACAGATCTACACAAAGGAATGAAGAAGGCAAGAGTTGACAAGTACATTGGTAAATGTATAAGGTATTTTCTTACTATTTGAATCTGTTTACAAAATAATTATTTTTTTTAATTTTTTTTAAATGTTTATTTATTTTTGAGACAGAGAGAGACAGAGCATGAATGGGGGAGGGGCAGAGAGAGAGGGAGACACAGAATCGGAAGCAGGCTCCAGGCTCTGAGCCATCAGCCCAGAGCCCGACACGGGGCTCGAACTCACGAACAGTGAGATCGTGACCTGAGCTGAAGTCGGACGCTCAACCGACTGAGCCACCCAGGCGCCCCTACAAAATAATTATTGAAACAAGGGTAATGTAGTATGATGTTTGTACAGTATATAAAAGCAAAATGTCTGAAAACAGCAGCACAAAGGCTGGAGAGAAGAAATTGGAGTATACTCTTAGTGGGGTCTCGTACCATACATGAAATGGTGTGATACCACTTGAAGCTAATTTGTGGGGAGTTAAAATAGGTCTAACATAAATCTTAGAGCAACCACTAAAATAAAACAGCAAAGAGTTATAACCAGGAAGCCAGCAAAGTTGTTAAAATGTTGATAGGGATATCAATATTTATCTGGATAAATATCATTATTTTTTTAGAGTTTTTTTTTAACGTTTATTTCTTTTTGAGAGAGTGAGAGAGACAGAGCTTGAGAGGGGAAGGGCCAGAGAGAGAGGAACACAGAATCCAAAGCAGGCTGCAGGCTCTGAGCTGTCAGCACAGAGCCCGACGCGGGGCTCGAACTCACGGACAGCGAGATCATGACCTGAGCCGAAGTCGGACGCTCAACTCACGGAGCCACCCAGGCGCCCTGATAAATATCAGCATTTATTGATATCAATGTTGATATTGATAAAGATATTCAACCTTCTCAGAACAATGCAGAAAATAAAAACGGAAAAAGAAGAAAAGAAAATATGGGCAAAGAGAAAACTAACAGCAAGATGACAGATTCAAACCTGACAATATCAGTCATCCGTAAGGTGTAAATAGTCCTGTACAAGCACCAGGCACTGTTGCTTCTAATCCTTCCAGATGTTTCTTTCCCCAGCATGAAGTAGTTTCTTTTTTTTTTTTTTAATTTTTTTTTCAACGTTTTTTATTTATTTTTGGGACAGAGAGAGACAGAGCATGAACGGGGGAGGGGCAGAGAGAGAGGGAGACACAGAATCGGAAACAGGCTCCAGGCTCCGAGCCATCAGCCCAGAGCCTGACGCGGGGCTCGAACTCACGGACTGCGAGATCGTGACCTGGCTGAAGTCGGACGCTTAACCGACTGCGCCACCCAGGCGCCCCAAGCATGAAGTAGTTTCTACACAAGCTTTCACTGATTAGTGCTCCCTTCAATGCTAGATGAGACTCTTCTGCAGATCTCTGCAGTTCTCTCTTTTTAAAGTTCCCTTTTCTACTCTACTGTATCTTGGGAACGCTAGCCATCTTGATTTTCCTAAATTCTCAGCTCTGCTCTTCAACTGCTGGGCTCCACCAGGATTCCCTCTCCCAGTACTTTGTCCTGGAAACCTCTCAAGGCATTGAGACAACCATAGGGCTCACTTCATTAGCGTTCTGTCTTTCAGGAACCATTGGTCCTCATTGCTTGGTATCCACTGTCTTGAAAACTGGTGTTTCATGTATTTTATTGATTTTTGTTTGTTTCAGTCAAGAGCGTAAATACAGTCTCTATTACTACACCTTGGTCAGAAGGAGAAATCAGTTTATCCCTTTTTATTGCCAAGGATATTCCATTGCACAAGTATACCAGTTTGTTTATTCATTCACTTATTGAAGGGCTAGGTTGTTTCCAGTTTGGGGCAACTTGAATAAAGCTTCTATAAACATTTGTAGGAACACAAATTTTCAATTAAGTTGGGTAAATACCCAGGAGTGATATTACTCAGTTGCTTATTAAGGGCATACTCAATTTTATAAGAAACCGTTGAGTTTTTTCCCAAAGTGGCTGTGCTATGTGGCGTTCCCACCAAGAATCTATGAGTGTTCCAGTTGCTGTACATTCTTGCCAGCACTTGGTGCTGTAAGTTGTTTGTTTATTGATTTATTGCTAGTCATTCTAATACATGGAGAGTGGTATCTCATTGTGGTTTTAATTTGCATTTCCCTAATGACTAATGGTGTTGAACATCTTTCTATATGCTTATTTGCTGTCTGTGTCTTCTTTGGTGAGAAGTTTATTGAGAACGTTCACCCATTTAAAAAAAAATTGGATTGTCTGTTTTCTTGTTGAGTGTTCTTTATATATTATGGATACAAATCCTTTATCAGATGTTACTTGCAAATATTTTCTCCCAAGTATAGTCTTGTCTTATGTTTCATTTTTAAATCTCCCTTTTTAGAGGGATGTGACTTGTCAAAAACACCTGAGTAGTATAATTGTATTAATGTTCCAAAGCTATTTATTGACTAATGTAAACCAAGGATTTTAACTACAGTAATTTTTACGCACAGACATTTAAAGTCATTTATATCTGAGTAAATTTTGAGAGTGAATAAAGTACAGTAACAAGGTCAGGGCATCTGTGCTCTCTTTCTAACTTGGCCACTACTGACGTGATCCTGAAGATCTTGATGTCTCCAAGCTCAATTTCCTCAGCAGGAAATGTTCAACTTTGAATACAGGCTTTTCAAAGTTACTAACACAGAACACAATAACATTCTCGGTTGACCTTCCTGGAAATTATAGTTTTATCTTGATTTTTTTTTTCACTTCCCTCATGACATTTGTGCAGTGATATTTCTATGTGTTTTTTTCTATTTATACGATTCAAATAATTTGAAAGCTAGAGAATGCACGTGCAAATAAAGAGGGGGAAGAGTGAAAGAGGAAAAGCGTTTACATTTTATCAAGATAAAACATGAGCACTTCATTTATTTTGAAAAATTCCACTTAAGCAAGATATGTGACTTGATAGGCATAGATAGTACATGACATCAGAAATAGCACATATATTATTTAAGGGCACTGGAGTTATACTTATCAGCGATTAAACTGATCATTTTATTCGGTTGTGGTATAGCGTCAAAATATGTTTTGAAGGGGGCGCCTGGGTGGCCCAGTTGGTTAAGTGTCCAATTTCAACTCAGGTCATGATCTCATGGTCTGTGGGTTCGAGCCCCATGTCAGGCTGTGTGCTGACAGCTCAGAGCCCGGAGCCTGCTTCGGATTCTGTGTCTCCCCCTCTCTCTCTCTGCCCCTCCACCACTCATGCTATTTCTGTCTCAAAAATAAATAAACATTAAAAAAATATTTGAAAAAATATGTTTTGAGGGAACATTCTATCCTACTGTCTTTTCTTCCATCATTTTATTATGAAATTTTTCCAATGAATAAATAAAGTTGCAAGAATTGTACAGTGAATACCCATAAACCTACTATATAGATTCTACAATGAACATTTTACTACATTTCCTTTATCACGTACCTATCTATCCTTCCTGCTACTCATCTATCAATCCACTTTATTTTCTGATGTGTTCTGAAGCCTGTGGAGTATTTATTATGAAGAAATCTTTTGGTTCTTTGATGAGATCATGAATGGAGCAGATCATATCCTGGTGCATTTAAAAAAAAAAAAAATCATCCAGCTAAATATTGCTAAAGTTCCCAAAGCTGGGAAATTCTCCCAAGAAACAAACAAAAAGATTCCTGGCCAGAACCCCTGGATATTTTGAGTTTAAACCTGGGGTAAGCCTAACATAAGAATCCCCCACACCCTTTCTTCCCCTTAGCTCCACAGTCGTCTAAATTGTCCACTAAGGTGTTTGTCCAGACACAGCTTGAGAAAGTCCATTAGAAACAGCATTTGTGGGCAAGGGCCATGATGTATCTCTATTATAACAGTCTGAGGAAGAGGGAGTCAGAAGATATTCCAAAAGTGAATTCAGTGAGGGAACGTATGCTCAGACAGGGCTGAGGTCAGATGGGGCTCTGACACAGCCTTTGCAAACCTAGTTGACTGAAAGAATCATTTGAGAGAACTAAAATAAAGAACAAAACAAGAGCTTAGTTCCTAACAAAGATTGATGTGTTTTTCATAATTTTCAAAAAACATTTTAATTTAGTTTTGAGAGACAGAGACAACACGAGCAGGGGAGACAGACAGAGAGAGAGGGAGACACAGAATCCAAAGCAGTCTCCGGGCTCCGAGCTGTCAGCACAGAGCCCAATGCGGGGCTCGAACCCACGAACCGTGAGATCATGACCTGAGCCGAAGTCGGACACTCAACCGACTGAGCCACGCAAGCGCCCGACAAAGAGATTGACTTAGAAGCTCGGGGTGAGGGTCTGCATCTGTTTTTTTTTTTAGCCAGTGATACACATATTCTGGATGCTACTGGTCTATGGCCAGTTATTTAGGAATTTCCCCGGATTTGAAGAAGTAGAAAAGAACTTGCTGAGACATGATAGCTTTTAGTACAAGCGAAGTGATATTCATGTGCGAGAGTCCTCAGCTTGGTTCTATTGCTGGAACTTAACACACATCGGGTTAACTGGTAGAACGGGCCTCCAGAAGTTGATTGCCCTAAAGGCCCATGTAAGACAAGCTTGGTCACATACCAAACCCATGCACAGTGGAAGGGAGGGGTGGATCTGAGTTCCAGATAGTGTTTGGCTCTCAGTCGTGCATCCTGACCCCGGCTACCAGTCTGGGAAACAGCCAGGAAAGGGGGCTCTGGGCAAAACACGGAAACATTTGGCTAATAGCTCTACGATATTGAAGCCCAAGCAGCATTTCTTTGTTGTTCGTAAGACAGAGTAAGATACAAAAGGAGGTGGGATTTTATAGGGAAGACTCCATGCTTGGAGAAGTCCAGAGGACAGCAGTCTTTGGTCCTGTGCATCAGTTGTGGTACACAGTGGGAGATGGTAGTTCCCAGGGCAAGGCTCAGGGGGACCTTGAGGCCCTGATGCCTAGGGCATCATTGGAGCCAAAGCTTCAGAGGAAAAAAAAAAAAAAAATGGAAGCCATCATCCAGGCGCTAGGCCATTCTTAACATGATTCTCCTGGGGGCGCCTGGGTGGCGTCTGACCTCGGCCCAGGTCATGATCTCGCGGTTCGTGAGTTCGAGCCCTGCGTCGGGCTCTGTGCCGACAGCTCGGAGCCTGGACCCTGCTTTGGATTCTGTGTCTCTTTCTCTCTCTGCCCCTCTCCTGTTTGTGCTTTGTCTCTCAAAAATAAATAAATGTGAAAAGAAAATTTAAAAAAAAGACAACACTATTCTCCCGGAACATCCAGAAATAATTGATAGTTGGGGGGGGGGGATTTTTAAGAGATGAACAGCTTCAGTTACTGGCAAAGTTTGGGCAAGAGTCAGCAAAATGTGACATATATAGGTGTTGAATTTAAATTCCATTGGCTTGTTGGGTGAAATTAAGAACTTGTAACGAAGGCCAAAAGAAATCAAGTCCCCAAGAAATTAATGAGGCAGCATATTAAGAGAAGGACAGAACAGATGCTTCGTAAACTCGTGTCTGCCCTAATAGATATTGCCTGGCTTATCTTCTTCTAATTAAAAGTTACTGTATTAACTGTAACTTAATAAGAAATTGTTCTTTCGGCTGCAGGCATAACCTGCGATGTCCTGTGCTTCTAACTCTCCTCTTGCTTTGATCTTGCTTTACTCGTTCCCTTTCTGTAGCGTTTCCTGGACTCTTCTCCCCTGATGCCTTAAAAAAATGCATTTTCTTATTTGTCTCCGCCCCACGAAAGAAAAATGGGATTTCAGGGTTGAATTCATGTGGGTGTTGGTCCTTCCAACTCGCCCCATGTTGACAATCCACTCCTAGGCGGCTTCTTGTCTCATCGGGGCCAGAAGGGCTGATACAGAGAATGACATTCTTTCCAGCAAAGGCCCTCGCCCCTCACTCTGAGAAGACACACAGTGGATCGATTCTGAAAAGCATCTGATGGGCTTTGATTCTCCTCCAGGAGTGATGAACATTTGGAATATCGAAGAGCAAGCTAAGTCTAAGATGCGAGGCACCGAGACGCTTGCATTTGGAACTTGGTAAAATCAGGATCGGGTGGCTTGGACGTGTGGCTCAGGGCACGGCACGCACAGGTGGTTGGGAACAGGGTTTGTATCTGTGTCATATTTTAGCCCAACAGGTGATCTCTGTGGAGAAGCTGTGCAGTCATGATAAAGAGGGGGTGAGGTAAACACCATCTACAGACACATTTGAGGCTCAAATGAGAGCTTAATGCAGGGAGAGTTCTTGCAACATCAGAATGTAAATAATTTACTTTACTCATTCGTTCAGCAGGGAGAGGGGAAGGAAGATTAATGGGCAGTTTAAAAGAAAGTCCAGTTAAAACCTTGGCCGCCCTAAAGCCATAGAAGCAAGAGCCAGTTTAATCTAAACAAAAGAGGCAGCTCCCCCATTTGGGCAGGGCTGGGAGACCACACAGTGGCTGAGCATCGCCCATCAGCAGGGTCCCGCTCTTTATAGACCATTTGTTTCCATTTGTAGTGAAAAAGGAGATACTCTTGTAGAGGTTAAGTCAGCCAGTTATTTGTTATAAACTTGCAGAAAGGAATGGGTTTGAAACAAGTCTTAAGTGTTTCAGTGACAAACATTTAACGTCGCCTCCGAGATTTATGGCACTTCTGTTCACCCTTTGAAAGCTTTTAGTCCAGTGGCAAAGGTGACTGGGGGCTTGTCCAGCAGAAAGGAGGTTCTTTCTGTCGGTGTCTTATCATTTGAGCGCTGGCTGGAGAACATTCCAGAGTTTCACTAATGAGCGGTCGCCCTTTCTGCACATACCGTCGTCTGCCTTGCAAGTATGATTGTCTTTGGAGAGCAATGCAAACATTGAAGGGCTCTGGCATCTGGAAGCCCACACCTCCCCAGCTGTGATGCAGGGAGGAGGGAGGAGGACAGGCAGAGCTGACTCCAGGCCACCCCTGCAGCCACAGGACCACAGAGCAAGGAGGCCCAGGTGCCACATACCTGCTGTTGGCCACTGCTATGCTGTCGGGAGCACCTGCGGTTGTTGGGATCCCAGCCCTAGAATAATCCATAGGGTGAAGCCTCATCATGCAGTGGCCAAGGCCTCACTCCCTTTTTCGAATCCCAATTTTGGTGAAAACAGCCCCCACTGGCTCGATGACAGTCAGATTAGGCTTCCTGAAGGCACGTGCTGGCTGCTTCTGACAGGTTACTGCTTCCCGATTTGCCATATTGAGAGTTTCTCTGCTGCTGTTGGCCGTTGTGGAGCCATAGCTATCTGCTACCACCTGGCCTTGGCGGGGGGGGGGGGGGGTACGGGGAGAGCCATGGGCTGTCCCTCCTAATTCTACAAGGACAGGATTGTATGTCTGATCGAGGCTCATTAGGACTTACAGTGACTCCACGATGCAACCCGGGCCGGTTCTGAGGGGTCTTCACGGAGCTCTATCCTTGCTGGGTCCCAGCTTGCTCCGTGTCATAAGAGGAACAGTCGGCATTTATTGGGTGCTTATAAGGCACCGAGCACTATTCTAAGCCTTTGGTGGGTACTATCGCATTGATCGTCACAACTGCCCGATGAGATCTGTTTTATAGATGAGGAAACTAAGGCACAGAGAGATTCCGTAACCTGCTCAAGGCCACAGAGCCAGCAAATGCAGACTAGAATCCGAATCCAGGCTGCCACACTCCAGAGCCCCTTAATCGTGCACTCTCTACTCTTTCCTTGCCCACCAGGAAGCTCCATGCGACTCCACATTTTCAGTTCAGGCCCCACTGCTAAAATGCCCCCAAAGGGACAAGGACATTCCCCTGAAACCAGCCTGAGGTCCACTGACAATGTCTTCTTTTCTTACCCCAGGACTGATCTTTCAAAAGACAATGGTTAGCCCGTTTCTTTTCTTTCTTTCTTTCTTTTTTTAATGTTTATTTTTAAGAGACAGAGAACACGAGCTGGGGAGGGGCAGAGAGAGAGAGAGAGGGAGACACAGAGTCCGAAGCAGTCTCCGGGCTCCGAGCTGTCAGCACAGAGCCCGTCGCGGAGCTCGAACCCACGAACCGTGAGATCATGGCCTGAGCCGAAGTCGGACACTTAACCGACTGAGGCACCCCTGCCCACTTCTTTTGGAAGAAGCTGGGACATGCAGAGGCTGTCTCCCAAAGGCAGCACTCTCTTGAAGGCACCATGGGATGATGTAGGTATATTTTTCAAGGTCTGGGATATACAGTCAGCACATGCCACAGTCACCTCTGTTTCTTTCCCAAATCTCCTTTTTTTTTTAAAGGGGGCTCTGGGCTCATTTTGCCTTGAACAGCTAAGTAAACAAGAACACGTATGATTCTGTAAGAATTAGCCACACTGTGGACATACAAGGGAGTCTCAATTCCTACATAAGAAAGAAACTTTTCTCTAAATCGGTGGTTCTGGACACTGGCAATAAAAAACACTGCTGGAAAGAACGCAAGCTAAGACATCTGCGTTATAAAACATAAAATCTCGATAGGTGATTCTAGTATGCAATTCTGGTCGCAAACCACTGACCAAAGGGAAAGTGTAGCAAAGACACAGACAGACCCGCTGAAAGGTTTACTGTATTTATCTTACCAAACAGAACATGTAATTATAGACTAAGCATATGTGGTCTGGTGAGTTCACAGTGCTCGGGTCTTATACGACAAGGTTGTGTGTGTGTGTGTGTGTGTGTGTGTGTGTGTGTGTGCATGAGGGAGGGGTGGGGAGAGAGAGAGAGACAGACAGAAAGAGACAGAGACAGATGCAAAGAGAGAATGTGATGTATTTGCTTTGCACTCACTAACTACAAGGTCCTGTCCAAGGAACAATCCTATAAAGTCTTGGGTGGCATAAAATTCTCTTACTGTTTTTATTTTCTCATAGTAAATATTAACTTTCATTTATCTGAAGAAAGAGAAGATGGAGTGAATCTGCAGAAATCGTCACCACACAAATTCTAGACCTTAATAAATTCCTCCAAGGTCAGGCAAGAAGATTTCCACCGTCAAAGAGTGGAGGGGCGCCGGGGTGGCTCAGTCGGTTCAGCGTCCGACTTCAGCTCAGGTCATAATCTCACGGTTCATTGGGTTCGAGCCCCGCATCGGGCTCTGTGCTGACAGCTCGGAGCCTGGAGCCTGCTTCGAATTGTCTCCCTCCCTCTGCCCCTCCCCTGCTCATGCTCTGTCTCTCTCTCAAAAATAAATAAAATATTTAAAAAAAAAAAGAGTAGTATAGTTTCTTCCCCCTACAATGGCTCAACAGTGGCATGCTACTTGAATTCTTTACTTGTTTTAATGATTGAAAATTAACTTGGCAAGATATAGTCATGCTTTCTTTCCCTCAGAACTTTTTAGATACCGTTTCATGGTCTTCTGGCATTGAACTCTATTGTGGTGAAATCTGAGGCTAGCCCGACTTTTTCTCTTGCGCTAAATTACAATTTCTTGTTATCAGGGCTGAAGGCTCTCTCTCCCTATCCTCAAAGTTAAATAATTAATTGGGGTTATGTCATGATGCCAACACTTTCTTTCCTTTTAACTATTTATTATTTTTTTCTTTTTTGAGAAAGAGCGAGCATGCATGGTGAGTGGGGGAGGGGCAGAGGGAGAGGGAGAGGGAGAGAGAGAACCCCAAGCAGGCTCCCCGGGAGCTCCCTGACTTGGGCGGGGCTCAATTCCCTGACCGTGAGATCATGACCTGAGCCAAAATCAAGAGTCCGATGCTTAACTGACTGAACCACCTGGGTGCCCCATTGATGCGAACACTGTTAGTTCTCTGTATATCCCATATGCATTCAATTGGTAGATTCAGTTATTTTCTTAGGGACATTTCTTTTCTCCATTGTATCTCTGAATACTTTTTCCTTCCCACTCTTTGGTTCCTTAGTTGTAGGAACACCAAGTAGCTTTATGTTGGATCTTCTTTGTCTCCTATGTTAATCACTCACTCGAGTTGCTTTAATTTCCTTGTCTTTTCCATTCATTGAGCATACCAGATGTCCTTCCCCATGTCATTAATATAGTATTTAACCTTATCTACTATATTTCTTGCTTTTTCTAAAATGCTGTTAGACCCCAAATAGCATTGTTATGATCCTTCATTTGGTTTCTTTGATCGCCTTTTTCGTCTGAACCTTTTATTTTATCATCTTGTGTCTCAATTATAGTTTTATTGAATTTGTATTCTATAGGTCAATACACTTGGGTTCCTTGGGTGATGCTTTTCTCCAGACTGATCTCTTTGCCTGCTTTTTGTGCTGTTTTTGTTGTTGTCGATCATTTTTAAATTCCATCTGTTTTATCACCTGTTTGAAGTTATATACAGAATTAACATGTCATTTCCTTGTATCTTGTCCATGTTTGTTTGGGGTTAATGTTCCCCCTTCTTCCCCTTTGAACTACATTTTGAGGACTGTATTTGTTTTCATTTCCTTTTCTATGGGCTGCTTGTTGAGTAAGGGAGAAATGAAGAAGTCAGATGGGGAGAACTTCAACCCTTGTAGGGGACTTCCACATTCCTCGGTTTCTTGAAATCTCATCAAAATCTGTCCCAGGGCATGTTCCACCCACTGGGTTTCGATTTTTCATTTCATCTCAGACACAACTTGGACGATGGCACGCTTTTTAAAAAAAATTTTGTGAGCTTATTTATGTATTTTGAGAGTAAGTAGGGGACGGGCAGAGAGAGAGGGAGAGAGAGAGAGAATCCCAAGCAGCCTCCACGCTGTCAGCACAGAGCCCGATGTGGAGCTTAATCCAACAAACCGTGAGATCATGACCTGAGCTGGAACCAGGAGTCAGATGCTCAGCCAAATGAACCACCCAGGCGCCCTGGAAGATGGCTGGCTTTAATGGCCTTTTTAAAATTTCCAGTGAGAGTTGTTAACATATAAATTTACAGTTTGTGAAACACTGTGATAAGCATATTACATATTCTTTTCATTAAATCTTCATGACAAGTCATTCAAATAGATGCTATTGCATGTTTGTAAATGAGGAAACTGAGGCTCATTCGACTATTTGTCCTCACTGATCTATTTCTGTTCTCTTGTCACAGTATTTAAATTTTATGTACATAAACATATTAATATATTACATTAAAAAACTTTTGAAAGTTCATTTATTTTTGAGAGACAGAGCATGAGCAGGGGAGGGGCAGAGAGAGAGGGAGACACAGAATCCGAAGCAGGTTCCAAGCTCCAAGCTGTCAGCACAGAGCCTGATGTGGGGCTCGAACCCAGGAACCGTGAGATCATGACCTGAGCCAAAGTCAGACGTTTAACTGACTGAGCCACCCAGGCACCCCTTAATATATTACATTTTATATAAAATATAATGTAAAATAAAATAGAAAATATAATGTAGTGACACGCTATAATTATATATATATATATAACACTATATACTAAACACAAATGTATGATAAGGATACAAAGTAATATATAGTATGGTCATCTCCTCCTTCCTCTGTTAGGTTTTTTTTGTTGTTGTTGGAGGGTCTGTATTAGTGTTTTTATATTTTTGGAATGAATTTTAGAATCATTGATTTGTCAAAAATTGTTTGCCATTTGTAATGGAATTGCATTAGCTTACAGGATAATTTGAGAATGAACATATTTTCAAAGCTGAGTATTCCAATCAAGCATACTCCTCCATTTATTCTCCTAACCATATATCTTGTGAACTAATCTTGAAATTCCTAAGTATTTTTTATCTGTTGCTGTGGTGGATATTTACGTGTTAACCCTCTCCCTATTCTAATTATTTTATTGTCCTTATATAGAAACACTGATATACATATTTTAAATGTTTATTTATTTATTTTGAGAAATAGAGAGCTAGCAGGAGAGGGGCAGAAAGAGAGAGAGAGAGAGAGAGAGAGAGAGAGAGAGAGAGAGAGAGAGAGAGAATCCCAAGCAGGCTCTGTGCTGTGAGCACGGAACTTGACATGAGGCTTGATCCCACGAACTGAGATCATGACCTGAGCCAAAGTCAAGAGTCAAATGCTTAACCTACTGAGCCACCTAGGTGCCCCAAGAAACACTAATCAATTTTTTAGCTTAATATTCTAATATTAGCTTAATATTCTAATATTCTAATAATTACTCATGTCCTTTTCTTGAGTGTTCCATGATTAGAAAAAAATCCTATTGTTTCTAAAATTCTGGGTATTCCTTTTCAAAATGTACAATTCTTTCTTCTTTTTCTTTTTATGCTTTTCTCCTTTCCCTTCCCCTCCTCCTCTTCTTCCTCCTCCTCCTCCCCCTCTTTCTTCCTCCTTCTTCTTCTCCTTCTCTTCCTCCTCTTCTCCTTCTCTTCCTCCTCCTTCTCCTCCTCCTCCTTCTTCCTTTGGCTTTGATTGTGTTGGCTACCTCTTCCAGAACAATCTTCTGTTGCTCCATCAGTCAGCTTGTCATCTCAAACTCAGTGGCTTAAAGCAGCCGTCACCCAGCCACTTGCACAAACTCCCAAGTTGCTCTGCAGATTAGCAAGTGTTGATTGCCCTAAACTGGGATAGGCTGACTCTGCTCCAGGCTGAGGTTAGATTTGGGTGGGGAATTTGATTTGCTCTTGATTTATTTTGTGTTTACGTTCAGAAGTGTCTCCCTCAGCTTTTTGGTGTAAATACCGATGTTTAAGCCAGCATGAGTCTTCTGTTATTCGGAAGCCAAAGCACCTAGATTGACTTGTGCCAGGAGATGCACCACTAGACGCATATAAACACTGCCCAGAAATCCCACGTAGACCCCCAGCAGCCCCTTGTTGCCGCTTCCGTGATTTTTTCTCAGGCTCCCTCTGCTAACTTTAAGCAGTCCCTCTCTCCTTCCTTTCCTCAGAGGGCTGTGTGTCCTCTAGTCCAGTGTTTCTCACACTTCCACGTGCATTCTGATCACCCAGAAGTGGTTTCCGATTCAGGAGGGCCAGCGTGGGGCCTGAGATTTTGCATTTATCACAAGCTGTTAGGCGATTCTGGTTTACAGACTCTACTTTGAAGAGCAAAGCTTTACACTACAACAACGGGATAATTTCTACTCACCTTTCAAAAAATAGTTACGCACTGTTAACGTGTAGGGGACAGAAGAGGGTAAGAAGATGTGGGCTGGGTCAAGATTCTGTCACCGTGCCTCTTCTCAGCTTTAATTTTAACACACTGGAACGTTGGAAAAATCAAAGGTGTGTCAGAAGGGGTGTGAACAAACTGCTCATCAAGCACTCAAATGAAAGGTTGTTGTTCATTCTCTGTGATTAATAAGGATGACTGTCAGTATTTCCCAGGAAATTTATTGTCTGCAAAACTTCTGCCTGAGTAAGTAGCTAGAAAGTTAGGACTAAAAAGAGAGAATTGACGTAACATTCCTACCACTGTGCCTGGTATGCGCATAGTAGTAGATGTTAGCTATTGTTAGCTACTGTCATTTTTATTAGATGTTTATTAAATTTTGTAGGACTGGGTAAGGGCAAAGCTGCACTTTCCAGAAGAGTCTTACAGAGGGACTGCCACTTTATTCTCTTCATTACTCCCGTTTGGTGTTGTGTGTTTGTCCTCTTAATGGTTGACCACGTCACAAGAAAGGAAGATGCGGAATGAAAAGGATGACCGTTGATCTGAGAAACTTACTATTTGCATCAGTTAGTATTCTTTAAGCTGAAAAAAACAATGCCCCCCTCACCCCCACCTCATCCCTGACTATTGAATTTGTTTTAAGTAACAGGGAAAATTTATTATGTCACCTGACAAAAAGATCAGTTAATTCAGTTACTGGATGGGTTTTCCATCTCTCCTACTCTTCTTTTTTGTTGTGTTGGTTGTGACCTCATCGTGGCATGATAGCTTCAGCAATGCCACGGATGTCTTATCCAGACAAATCAATGTCGAGGGGAGAGAGTCTCCTTCTCTGCATTCCTCTATTTTGGATGAGGAAATCATTCACAAAAGACCCTCCCCCCCAAAGACTTCCTCTTCTCTCATACTGGTCAGAACTGAATCACATGCCCCCTTTTTAAGCTAACTCCCCTGGCAAACAGAATGGGAACACCAGTCTTGTCTATACGGTCGTTTCAGAAATTCTCTCTCTGTCATGTGGTGTCACGTGGGGAAGGGTGGAGACCAGAACACAAAGTTGAGCATATAATAAGGAGGGATGAGCTTCGGGGCACAGACAGAGCCAGGTAGAATTCTAAATATGAAGGGAGCTTATCAAATCTTTATAGTGGCAAACACCTCTGAATTTCTACCTAGGACAGGAGTCCTTCTGTGATGCTGCCATCTCCAATATTTGTCATCTTCTGTTTAAATTTTTAGTGATGGGAGATTAATTATTTTGAAAATTTTTGACCTCTTCTCCCATTATGGCCCCTTACCCACACCCTCAGCCAGTCGTTAAAGGGGCTTTTACACCAGGAGTACCAAGCCCTTGTAAAGATGCGTCGCTCTTAGCTTCTGATGGTGGTGAGGATGCCCAGCTTGTGTGGGGGGGGGGGACGTTTAGATGGGGGGTGAGCACCTTCTCAAAGCCTCAGCTGTGCTCTCCTCTCTGTGCATCTCTGTGTCGGACCGCTGTGACTCAAACTCTCATTGAAATCGCTGACCTCCCTTTCACACCACTTCCCCTGATGTTTTATCACCATACTCTTACAGATGCCATGCCCACCTGAAGCCTCAAAGTTGTTGAAAATGGGCCACTTTAAAAGACTCATCTCTCTTCTCACTTTGCTTTTCACTGCCACCAGAAAACACCTCCCATCCGTCACAACGACCAAATGCCACCGTATTCAACCCTTTCAGATGGATGGGAAAGTTTCAGGGTCTTGCGACACCAGATTTAGGAGTCAGTAAGAATAGGACCCATTCACTCTGAACTCTGAGTAAATCAATTGACCCTCCATAGTTACTAATCCTTAGATATGTACACGTCTAGAAAGATTTAAGTCCCGACCTACTTGCTTCCAGAGTAGTTCATGGAAAATTCACACAACATTTATTCTCTTGCTCTAACAGCCTTCTTGGACGCTTCAGAGCTTCCAAGATGGAAGAGAAATAGCAATGGTATTAACCTCACTGCCGTGCGCTCTCACCTTTGAAAACAGACATTTTTCAGAAGGGCAGCATTAAAAGCTCAGCCTCCCGATGAAGTTAGGTTTCCCGTAATTATGTCCATCATTAAAAAAAAAAAGTTGCAAAGAAATTTTATCATTTCAGGAAACTTCTGCTAAAAATGTTGTGCTGTTATGCTTTGGAACCCTTGCTGGGCTTTGCTTTTTTGCATCATTGCCTCTCTGTAAAGACCACGGCTCCATGAAGGTCAAGGGAAGAGGGGGTGTCTCTGTGTTTTGCACACTAACCTTGGCTGGCGATGCTTTATGGAAATGAGATTACCAGTGTGTGTAGCTCGTGTGGCCTTGTTCAAGGGAAGCTCATTGACTGTCTGTGCTGCGGGGAGGGCAAAAGACCCTGTGGGCTTCCTGCTGCCTGAACAACCATCCATCATGGGAACTGCGCAGGTCTTCAGAGGCTTTGCAACCACAGAGAAGCTACAGGTACCTGTCTTTCTAACAGTGTTTATTGTTTCAAGCTACTGTTGTCATGTCCACTAAACAAAGGCTTCTCACCCCAACTTCCCAATGATGATAAGCAAAAGCTGGGTGACATGGTTTCATGGGGGCGGGGTACATTTATTTCTCCTTCAAATAAACCCTAAATCAAACTCTACACTCAAATTTTAATGTCCATCCAGATTCCCTGGGAAGCTTGCTAGAAAGGCAGAACAGAGAGGCTCCTTTCTAGATAATTTGATTCAGAAGGTTTGCACAGAGTTCTGAATCTGAATTTTAAACTTAAAATACCAGCAGGTGAATCTGAGGGGGCTGCAAAGACGAGCCACTTTGAGCAAAACTGCCCTAAGTCATGGGCTTGAGGACCAGCATCAGTATTAAGAGCTCCTATCTATTAAAGCGTCTTGGGGCAGGTATTTGTATACATGGACACTGATGTTCACCTGCCTTACAAGTTTGGTGGCCCCGTTCACAGAAGAGGGAAGCAAGGCGTCCAGAGGTTAGGGCATTTGCTCAAGGGCTCCCTGCCAACACTGGCCTGCTCCTGGGCATGAACTTGAGTCTACCTTATTCCACAGCCTGTGCTCTTGGGTCTCCCAACCACTGCCCACTTAGGTCCCATACTGGACCCAAAGATGAATGAGACAGCATTCATTTCAAGAACTCATTCTAGTGACTTTTGAGGGCTCGTTTCTGTCTTCAGATGTGGAAAGCAGCTTGCCCAGTGACAGGCAGGGCCAGAACTGGGAAATAAAACCACCTGGACTTTTTCACCTGTGCCAGGATGATAAGTTGAGTACGTTGCCTGTTTGGTTTATAGGCTGCCTTGCTAGCTTTGAAGGACCTCCCAAATGGTTTAGACCATGAGGAATCTGGAAGCACTTTGAAAAAATAAAATCACTGTGCAAACAAATTGTGGAAGTGGAATCAGAGGTCCTGTCAAACTAGCCTGACCAAAGCTGTGCTTTGAACCTCCCAGTGACCATTTCCTGAATACCCACTGTAGGCCAGGCACAGCACCGAGACTTCTTCACCTATCTTACCATGTGTGTCTGTCTTTTTAATTTAATTAATTTACTTATTTTGAGAGAGAGAGAGAGAGGGAGTGCAGGGGAGGGGCATAGAGAGATGGAGAGAGAGAGAGAGAGAGAGAGAGAGAGAGAGAGAGAGAGAGAGAGAATCCCAAGCAGGCGCCACACTGTCTACATGGAGCCCGATGCAGGGCTTGAACTCATGAACCCTGAGATCATGACCTGAGCCGAAATCAAGAGTTGGGCACGTAACCAACTGAGCCCTCCCAGGTGCCCAACTATGTGTGCCTTTACAATAATTCTCAGCATTTTATAGAAGAGGAAACTGAGGCTCAGAACGGACACATGGCTAGTACGTGTTGGTGATGAGGGCTGAGCCCAAGTCCTGAGCCTTTGTGTTTTTAAACACTGTACGCCTTTGGCTCATTTCACTTAATATATTTATTTTCAAGATGGAGGGGCCCTTTGAGATGATGGAGTTCAACCTTATTCCATGGTAGAAATCGGCTCTATATCATCCTCTGAACAGTAATTGCCTTCTCCTTGCACACCTTCAGAAGTGGGCGCTCTACACCTTACAGGTGACCTTCAGCTTCCCTCTTGCTTGCAGGGTCAAGTACAACCTTCCCAGGCATCCGTATCTTGCCCCCACTTAACCTTCCAAGTCTATTCCCCCCATTCTTTAGAGACACATTTGTCCACTTCTGTCTGCTAAGTTGGCTACATGCATCCCCAATTTCTGCTATTGGGTAAACCCTCATGGGGGCACCCCCTTTCTTCTCTCTGCATGTCTGAGTCTACTCATCCTCAAGTCCAGTATCAAGACTTTGCCTCGGGCAAAGGGGCCACTACCTTGGGCTTTACATTTTACACTAGAAGTTGGCAAATTGCAGCCCATGGGCCAGGTCTGACCCCTATCTTGTTTCTCTTTTTTAAATAAAGTTTTATTGAAACACGACTACACTCATTAATTTACATATTGTCTGTGGCTCCTATGGTACTACGATGGCAGAGTTGAGTCGTTTGTGAAAGAGGCTATCTGGCTCATGAAACCTAAAATATTTACCATTTGGGCCATTGCAGAAAAAAAAATTGCCAGTCTGTGCTTCTGAAGACCCCACATATGACAAACTTTCACACACAAAAAATGAATTTATTAATAAGCAAGTGGGTCCCTCTTAGCCCAGGCAAATTGCTTGACTGTAACTCTAAGCATCTGCTTTCAGGACCAAGGATGTTCAGACCCCAGAGAAATGCTTCTCTCCATCCCTTCATCTCGAGTTCTGTAAATGGATGTGTCTAAATGCCGTGGAGGCCTTTGGCTTGTACTGCAGCCAACAACACTTTCCAGTGCGGGGAGAATTTGAGCATTAGGAATGCCAAGGCGAAAGAGAAGACTAATTAATCTGTCAAAATCTTTGTCTAATCTATAGCGTCAATGACATGAATTATTTGTCATAAAGCGTAATTTCTCCGTAGTATTCAGCACACTCTTGTTTGTTTTGCATTGTTTTGGAATAGTCATCGATTAGTGTGGTCTTTCTGATAGTTGCACATGGTGACTGAGGAATATTTTGCTATATTAAACAATTCCTATCATCCTCGTCTAGACCAAACATGAGTGAAGTATGATACTGATTCTTTACATAAACATAAAAGTTACACATATTCATATATTCTCATTTTTGGCTATTATGACTTTGTTAAATTAGCATTTGTTAAGTAGAGGACAGGGTGCTAGATGGTGAGCTGAGGTTCAACAAAAGACCACAAGAGAAATTGAAATAGAGAAGAAATTGAATAGGAAATACACATATGCCTCGAGGGGCCACACGGGGAGGTCAAGGCAGGTGCAGACAGAGAGGCAGGACCTGGGGTACATCCCCTTATTAGGGTCTGTGGGTGGAATGCTTTGGGATGCCCAAGCTAAGTCCAGATTGGTCAATTCAAATCAAAGAGAGAAGGGTTTGTGTAAGCTCCATGGGAGTCTTATCTAAGGTGTGTACAAGAGGAAGGCCCTCGGAGATGGGGTAGACCAGGGTTGTTAGGGGAGTCCTATCTGGAACTCAGATTTACCTGTGACTCTGTGGGCTGCTATCTAGGGCACAAATTGTAGTTGTGGGGCTAGTGGCAGTTTAAAGTCCCTGCTGCCATGTGGCCACAAAAAAGGGTGCAGAGGCAATACCATGGAGTAGCTTAGCTGAACTCTTGACATGGACCCTGCACATATTATGGTGGAGGAGGGCAAGGGAAGGGTCAAGGGTTTCCGGTGTGATCACTTAGGTAGTTGAGGCGACAGCTAGTTTGGAATATGTTGCTTTTGAAGAGCTTTTGAGAATCCAGGTAGAAGATGTAAAGTAAATGTTTATGTTGTTGTTGTTGTTGTTGTTGTTGTTGTTGTTGTTGCTTTGAGAGAGGGAGGGGAGGGGCAGAGAGAGAGGAAGACACAGGATCCAAAGCAGGCTCCCGCTGACAGCACAAAGCCTGATGTGGGGGCTCGCATTCACGAACCTTGAGATCATGACTGAAAATGGGACGAAGAGAGGGTTTTTATTTTTAAGGATAAGAGGGACTTGGACATGCGTAAATGCCAATGGAAAGGTTCCACCACGAAGAGAGAGATTGATGATAAGGAAATTACAGATGCATTCGAAGCTCAGATGACCCATAGGTTTGCAGTCTCACCCCACAAAATTACTCTGTTGAGTTGTTGGCACGTCACGTGGGCTTAGGAAGCAGTGTGACCATTTTGCCATGAAACCCTGAGAAATCCACACTCTATGAGTCCTCACACTCTCTTACCCAACTGTCTGCCCAGCATTTGGTCTTTGACTCAGTTGCATGCAGAGGACGCTTTTGTTATTTATCCTTTCAGAAGATGAATTACATTTAATGTAGATCTCATTTTAGATCCAGAGCCTGTAATGCTATCAGCCAGCTAGATAGAAATAGCTTGTTGCTCTCTTGGTTGATTGGAGTCTTAACAGCAGGATTTCATGTTTCTCAAATGGATTCTATCCTGCATGGATCTCTGACATGTTCTTCATCACTGTTTTACTCGATTAAAAATGTTGCATTCCACAAAGAAATGGCATTTAGGACACAGGAGTCTCTGAGTGGCAGAGTTTTCAGAATAAAAGCTGTCATTGCAGAATGAAATTTAGAATCTTAGAGATGGCACCAAGCTGGGAAATTTACATACGATCACGAAGCAGGACTGACTGTCTGGAATAATTGAAAACCCTAGTAATACCATGAGTTGTCCTAGGGAGTGATGTTAGGAGATGTAATAAACATTTTTCAAATCTGAGAGCTTTTATTTTCCATCTAGTTACTATACAAAGAGTCTGTCAGCCTCATAACTAAATATTTTTCTTGACGTGCTTTAGTCCCCCAAATTCTGGTCACCATTATTGTTGCCTTTTGGAGTCATTGGTGTGCTAAATGCTTCATACAGATTCCCTTGTCTTACCTTCATCACAGTCTTGAGAGGTCATATTGTTTTCGTTCAGTAAAGGGGGAAACTGAGGCTCAGAGAGGTCCATTGTTTCCCTAAGTGTCACATACATTGTGTGTAAGTGGCACAGTTTGGACATAAAGTCAGACAGGATGACTAGAGC
The DNA here is from genome assembly GCF_018350195.1 of Panthera tigris. Taxonomy (NCBI): domain Eukaryota; kingdom Metazoa; phylum Chordata; class Mammalia; order Carnivora; family Felidae; genus Panthera; species Panthera tigris. The sequence goes on along the minus strand of NC_056673.1, from coordinate 7,652,268 downwards.
CATCATGTTTAACTTCCTTATTTCTCCAAATAGAGATGAAGGGCATTTCATTTCTTCTCTCAGAGACCTTCACATCTTATTGGAAGTATATGATATGTATCTACATAACTTTTCCATAAGACAGGACTGATTAAGTATAATAAGAGGTGCTTTGGAGTTTAGGATAGCGAGAAGTTGCTCCAGTGGTTGGGGGGGGGGTGTTATCAAGGCTGGTTAGACATCGATCCTCAGAGCTAATGGATTGGTGGAATTGTGATTGACAGGTAGGAGTGAAGGATAGTCAAGGTGGAAGGAATGGTAGGGGCAAAAGCAAAGTCAGGACAGAGACACTGGGGAGCAACGGGCAGTCCAGTTTAACTGACGTTTGAATGTGGAATAACACTGAAAAGATCCATCCAGGTCAAAGCATGGAGGTTTCTAAATGGCAGGATGATTATATTCTCTCCATACATTCTGGAAATGTTATAAAGGCTGGAGCTGAGTTGGATAAAGAGTTGACTTTCCTGGGAAAGCCAATTCAGCTTCAACCATCCAAGGGAAAGATAGTGAACTCGGGCATTATTACTAGGAAATAACAGTACTAAAAAAAGTTTGACCATTCTCCTTTCATCATGCAATCAGTAATGAAGTCCTGACCTTTCTCTGGTACAGTGACTTTTAACACTGGCTATATATTAGAACCACCGGGGGAAATGTTAAACTCCTAAATTGGAGCGGCATTCTAGACTAATTAAATAAAATCTCTGGGGGTTGGGAAACAAGCATTGGTATATTTTAAAGCTTCCTAGGTAACTCCAATATATGTTGAGGCTGAGTTCTACTATGGTGGCAGGCCCCTCCCTTGTTAAGGGAGTAACAAGTGGGGCTGGTAACTACAATGCTAGTTGTGCTGGTAACAGAAAATGGAACATGGGGAAGAAGAACTGATTTAGGAAAAGGTGAGGAGACACATTTGTTGTTAAATATATTGAAATCAGAAAATCCAAGTGGAGATTGTGTGTTCCTCAAAGGTGGGCTCCCTCTGTTACTGTGGTGTCATCTCTAGGTACTGTTCCCTGAAAATAGCAGGTACGGAATAAACACTGCACTCAGGAAGTCCAGCGGGTATTTGGAGCTATGATTTTGTGAGGTAAGCTGGAATTGTGAAGATTCGGATGTTTGAGTTATGTGTGCGTAGGCAGTAGTGTAAATCATCTAGGTCAAGAGAAGAGAAAAAAAAGGTAGATGGTGCAATATGGTGGCATGCCAATGTAAAGGAAAGTCAACTAGGGGAGAGAGTTACAGATGGAGAAAAACAAAAGAATGCAAAGCCAAGAAGATGGAAAAGGAGTTTATACAGTCACCTATATGAAATGTTGCAGGAAGGTGAAAGAAGAATAGAAGAAGAAGGAGGAAGAGGAGGAGAAGGAGGAGAAGAAGGAGCAGAAGAAGAAGAGGCCACCGCCACTCTTTTCTAAGGAAGAACAAAATCCAGAGATTTCAGTGAATACAGTATAGACAGAAGCGTGGTTTTTTTTAACGTTTATTTGTTATTGAGAGACAGAGAGAGACAGAGCATGAGCAGGGGAGGGGCAGAGAGAGGAGACACAGAATCCGAAGCAGGTTCCAGGCTCTGAACTGTCAGCACAGAGCCCGACGTGAGGCTTAGACTCACAAACCGCGAGGTCGTGACCTGAGCCAAAGCCGGACGCTCGACCGACTGAGTCATCCAGGTGCCCCGACAGAAGTGTTATTTTTAAATCATACAGAGTATTGTTCATTGTAGAAAAAAAAAAACTAAAAATTGTAATAACCAAAACAAACAAAACCCAGTCATCCACAACCCACCCCTCAAAGATAAACACTTATTATTTATAAATTGTCTTCCAAATATACATTTAGGTTGTTATGTAAACAGAAATGGAACATTATTTATAGAGTAACATGGAATCTGTTGATTTTAGAAAACAGTACACCACGAATAGCTTTCCATGTCAACGAACATACGCAAATCGTAATTTACGATGACTGCAACAGGGCTATCATCATTGACGTAATCCCTTTCTTATTAGCAGTTTTTAACTTTTCGACATTTTAAATATTTTTGTTCATATGTGTGTGTACACGTGTTTGATTACTTAGGTTAAGTTTCTAGGCACAGAATTTTTACTCGAAAAATATACCTCTCGTTACTTCTTCATAGGCTCAACAATACCAGAAGTATTCCTTCTGTATCTTTGTCAGTTTATCAAGTAAAATAATGGTAGTCCAGTGGTGCATTTGTGGGCTTTGCTTTGATTCCTGATTATGCTCAGTCTTTCCACATGTATATAGGACATGTATTTCCTCTTAGGGAGAATTCTTTTCATTTCCTCTGCAGTGTTCCTATTGGGTATAATTTGGTCTTCTAGGAATACTGTCCACTTGTTGCCCAGAACATCTTTTCCTTCATATCTATGGAGCAGAAGGGATGCTTGGCTCTTTCCTCATTCCAGGCCACCCTTCCTGTTTTCCAGGCTTGAAATTATGTTATCCCCTATCTTCTATTCCTTTGGACATTGCAAAAGGAACGTGGGATAGAAAGATGCCCCTGGGCAGGTTCTCTGAAAGGGGCTGAGAAAGAGAATGGCGTGAAGGGTGCTTTAATGGCGTAGCCCCTGCAAAGGGAGAGGGAAGAACCACGGTGTGCAGAGGAAGAAGGGAGGGCCTTCCTTTTCTTTTCTTTTTTTTTCTTTTTCTTTTTTAACATTTCTTCATTTTTGAGAGACAGAGAGACAGAGCACAAGCAAGGGAGGGACAGAGAGAGAAGGAGATATAGAATCTGAAGCAGGCTCCAGGCTCCGACTTGTCAGCACAGAGCCCGACACGGGGCTTGAACCCATAAACTGCGAGATCATGACCTGAGCCAATGTCAACGCTTAACCAGCTGAGTCACCCAGGCGCCCCTTGTAGCAGAAGGGGACGGATTGAAAATGTGGGGGGTAGAAGACGGGGTGACTTCAAAAGCAGATTCCAAAAGGAAGTTACCAGCTTTGCCCCTGAAAATGCGGGGGGAGGAAAAGAAAACGCATAGAGCACAGAGGAAGGAAGTTATTGGAACTTAATTTGTATCGCCTCTATCTTTTTAGGAAGAGAGTAGCCACGGATGACTATTGAGACTGATGGATAAATGGTTGGGCTTGGGGCTTGGGAGAACTCACCACAGTGAGCCTAATTTGGAATAAAGGATATTGAGTGAGCTTAACCTCCACACCTGCATTGTCTTCTGATGCCACCGACCTTGGAGGACGTGTCAGACATGGTTCCTTCTTTAAGGAGTTGATAATCCAGTTAGAGAGAAAATTCATGCAAGAAAGGATAAATAGCCATCCAGGAAACATCAGCCAAATGCCATTTTGTGCTGCAGGGAAAACCTGTTCCAGCTCAAGTCAAGGACGGCTGTGAACTCAAGGAGCTGGCAAGGATTCACCAGGGAGAGTAGGCTTTGCTTGGATCCTGTGTAGGAATCAGATAATGTGGGCACACGGGACAGGTGTTCCAGGCAGGAACAGCGATTTTTGACAACCAAAGGTTCGGCCGGAGTCCTATCTGTCTCAAGGATGAGCACTGACCATTACCCATGGCAGATACCATTTCTTTCCTGCCATAAGCCTGCAAGAACCCCCAGTCATCTTGGTACGCTTGTTGAATTTTTATGGCCGTCTAATGACTCTTGAATGAGAGTTAACAGGCTTGGGCTCCGGTTCCTTTATTCCCTTAAGAATGGATGAGATTTCAGCTGCTCCAGAAAAGAGGACAGTGGGAGGTTCACACTGCATGTGGGCTGTTGGCTAACGGTGCTCATTTCCCTGCAACAATGAAACGGCGTGAAAAGGAGTCTTCGAGAGGTCCCTGGGCTGCCTGGAGACTCCCTGTGTTGTAACACAGGACTAGCTCTGGCATTCATGAATACTAAGTGAGAGCAAAGAGGCAATTTAACTTAATGAACTGAGAAAGCTTTGCAAGACTTCGAGTATTTCCCAGTCTATGCGTTACCTTAAGTGCCTACTAAAAGTAGAAGAGATTTGATGCTTTTTCTCTCTTTCTCTCTGTCCTTTTGTTTTTTATTTTTAACTCATTCCTAATTCTATCTCTGTTCCCATATAAGGGTCTTAATATAGATCCTGCCCTAACACTGCCAGACTAATCTTCCTTAATTACAACTTTTATTGCATTGTTTTCCTGCTTAAAAACCTTCAATGGCTCCCTATTTCCCCCTATAAAGTCTTCTTGATTTACAAAATGGCCATAATCTCTCTGGTTTTGCCTCACATGCTAACCGTATTCCTTTCTAAGCCCTAAAACATACCCAGTTGCCTTGACAAGTTTGCCCTAAATGAGGTATTTTAACAATGAGCCTTGGGGGGGACCTCCACAGAGCATGTACATCTAGTTAAGGGACAACCTGATAACTCAGTGATATAACGGCCATGATATATTCGTAATCTTGAATATTTCCTCCTACCTTCTCAGAGAATCTGATTACCTACCTCCCTGCGTATCTGCCGGATTTTTCCTCAATCAATGGGGCTTTGATTATGGATATCTAGTAAAGCCTCTGTTTTCCATAGGAGATTTGATCAGCCTCTGCAGAAACTAAACAGCTTGTGTTTTGTCAACATCAATTCCCAGCTTAGATTAGAATCATTAGTGGCAGAGTGAGTGCTATTTGGCAGAGCGGTGATAATTAAGGCAGCAAACAGGGACCTGCATAAATCTGCCCATGTTTTGCATGGGTGATGGGATGAAGACACGTCACGGGGACTTCTGAAACAGACGATAACTGGAGATCAGGGGTCCATCCCTACCCCACACGCAGAAACCATGTTAAAATGCCCAGGGGACACACAAAAAAACCAGGGAAATGCCTCATCAGCACTGAAAATGAGGATGGAATTTCAGCAACACGTTACAAAGTTTGAAGTATCTGGGCACGCTACAGAGGAAGCGCCAAGGATAACAAAGTCTCCGTTCCCCTTGTTTAGAAAAGGCAGGTGTTGGCAGGGATGAGTGGTGAGTGGAGAAGGGTTTACCAGCACTCCGGACAAACAAAGCCCTGCTGTGATGCGCCGTGTCAATGTTCCTGCCGTGGCCAATTTCAGCCTACCACAGCAGACAGGGGAGAGATGCACAGATTTGGCTCCTGCAAGGCCACCCAAGCAGCTCCATCATGCCACTGAGTATGCTGGGAAATCAGTGTAGGTAGAGGCTTGGAATAAGCCTCTCAAGTGGATGTGGGTGTCGGGGACGAGGGGGCCAACAAGAGACGGGCATCAGCTCCTTGGAGCCCTTTTTTTTCCTGCTGGGTCCGTAGCTTATCTGTGCTAGGAAATGAAGGAACAACTCAGCCAGGGGGAAAGCTAGGGCAGACCGGGTTTTCTCTCCATCAGAGACTCTCAGCTGCCCTCTGTTTGCCAGGGCAGACACTGTGGCCTCCATAAAGGAGGAGCATAGAGAGGCCACGTAGAAGAAAGAGCTAGATTTAGAAAGATGTCCTAGTACAAAGATGCTCATGAAATAGAACACGTGTAACGTGATAACAAAGATATGACCAGGGTCACTGTTGTCACATTAAGAGTGAGAATGGGGGGGGGGGGGTGGCGCCTGGGTGGCCCAGTCGGTTAAGCATCGACTTCGGCTCAGGTCATGATCTCGCACAGTTCGTGAGTTCGAGCCCCGCGTCGGGCTCTGTGCTGACAGCGTGGAGCCTGCTTGGGATTCTCTGTCTCCCTCTCTCTGCCCCTCCCCTACTCTCTCACTCTCTCAAAAGAAATAAAATAGGGGCGCCTGGGTGGCTTGGTCGGTTAAGCGTCCGACTTCGGCTCAGGTCATGATCTCACGGTCCGTGAGTTCGAGCCCCACGTCGGGCTCTGTGCTGACAGCTCAGAGCCTGGAGCCTGTTTCAGATTCTGTGTCTCCCTCTCTCTCTGCTCCTCCCCTGTTCATATTCTGTCTCTCTCTGTCTCAAAAAAATAAATAAACGTTAAAAAAAATTAAAAAAAAAGAAATAAAATAAATATTTTTTTGAAAAAGATGAGAACAGGCTAAACTTCTGAGCAGAAGATAAAAGAATTTTCAGATCGAGTGAAAGGCAAATCCTAGCTGTTTGTAGTAGAGAGGCCCAAAGTAACACGGCACAAAGAGTGAAAATATTCAGTATTTCAGGAAAATGAAAAAAACAAACTCAGCGCATGATTTTACTATCACACAAAATGGAATTTAAGACTAAAAGCATTGTGATTTGTGGGGGAAAAAAGGGTTATGTGGTATTAATGAAAAATTCAAAACAAGAAAAGAGTCATGAAACTTTATGTGCCAAAAAAAAAAAAATCATGTTGAGATATATTATAGATGAGAAACAGTTGATACAATCTTGGTATCAATTTTTTTTTAATTTTTTAATGTGATTTATTTTTGAGAGAGAGAGACAGAGCATGAGCTGGGGAGGGGCAGAGAGAGAGGGACACGCAGAATGGGAAGCAGGCTCCAGGCTCTGAGCTGTCAGCACAGAGCCTGACATGGGGCTCGAACCCACAGACCGCGAGATCATGACCTGAGCTGAAGTCGGACACTTAACCGACTGAGCCACCCGGGTGCCCCCTTGGTATTGTATTTTTAACACAATGCGACTTTTAGGATTTGACAAAATATGATCTAGATGAATGGAATATTAAAAAAAAAATTTTTTTTAATGTTTATTTATTTTTGAGAGAAGGAGAAAGACAGAGCATGAGCAGGGGAGGGGCAGAGAGAGAGGGAAACACAGAATCTGAAGCAGGCTCCAGGCTCCAAGCTGTCAGCACAGAGCCCGACGTGGGGCTCGAACCCATGAACTGTGAAGTCAGGACCTGAGCCGAAGTTGGACGCTCAACCAACTGAGCCACCCTGGCGCCCCTAGATGAGTGGGATATTTTAATTATTACATTTGATTTAATAACTATGTATATAGGTTTTTGTACTCCCCAAAATATTGATTTCTTTAAATCTCCAGTGAAACGTGATAACACACGTTCAATAAATATCTATTTTGTGTCTGCCAAATGTCAAGCCTTATACTCGATAGGGGACAAAATGTCAACAGGCTGGTCGCAGACCCTGCCACGGGCACTCACGTGCCAGGCACGCTTCTAGAAGTTGGGGGTGCAGCAGGGGACAAAACAGACCGAGGTCCCTAGTCCCACGGAGCTTATGTTCTAGGGGGAGAGTACAGGTGGTAACAAAGACGCACGGAATATGGCAAATGAAGGATGACAAAGCAGAATGACAGAGTGACAGCATATCATGCCGTTTTAGAGTTGAGCTTCGGGGAAAGCTCTGGTCAGTGGTGTTTGAACAGAAGTCACCTGCAGGAGGCAGGAAGATATTGGAGAAGAGCTCTCTATGTAGAGAATGGCAGGAAGAGAGGCTCTTTATCCTTGTTGGGGTTTTTTCCTCAACTTTTTTTAAACTTCTAGAATTGAGTATTTTATTGTCAGTCTTTCTTGTTTTCTGATAAACCTAAGGCTCCCCCCCCTTTTATTTTTGGGGGGCTTTGATCGTATCCTTTATATTTTTTAAATTTCTAAAAAGTTTATAATTGAAGTTTTCATGTGCCTTTTGGCCCAACACTAATTTTTTTTTAATCGTTTATTTATTCTTGAGAGAGTGCAAGTGGGGGAGGGGCGGCAAGAGGAGAACAGAGGATCCGTCCCAGGCTCTGTTCTGACAGCGGAGAGCCCGTTGTGGGGCTCGAACTCATGAAGCGGGAGATCATGACCTGAGCAGCAGTCGAAACGCTCAATCTACTGAACCACCCAGGTACCCCTGGCCCAACACTAATTTTAAAAGAACATTTTAAAATTTCCCCATCTGGCTACAATTTTGGGGGGAGGGGACCACCCTTTTATTATGCTTTAAAATTTTTTTTTAACATTTATTCATTTTCGAGAGACAGAGACAGAGTGTGAGCGGGGTAAGGGGAGAGAGAGAGGGAGACACAGAATCGGAAGCAGGCTCCAGGCTCCGAGCTGTCAGCACAGAGCCCGACGCGGGGCTCGAACTCAGTGACTGCGAGATCATGACCTGAGCCGAAGTGGGATATTTGACCGAGCCACCCAGGCGCCCCTATTATGCTTTAATTTCTTTTTGCTTTGAGCCAGAGCCTTAGCCTGAATAATTTCTCTTCTTAAAATGCCTGGTATATGATGAAATCCAGTTCAGTGTCTCCACGTTGCTCAATGTCATTGGCTCTAATTCATGTATCCCACATGCTTCAGCCCTGCTGAACTTTCGTTTGCTTGAAACTGCCCTTGACTCCCAGTTTTGAGACTGTAAGTCATGCCGTTATGGAACATTTCTCTCTTCTGCTCATTGTGCTAGTCAGGGATTTTCAGAAGAACAAAACCAGTAGAATGAATGCGTGTGGTGTGTGGGTGTAGGGGGAGAAAGAAAGAGAGAGATTTATTATGAGGGATTGACTCATGGGACTTGGAAGGCTCAGAAGTCCCAAGATCTGCAGTTGCCAAGTCGGAGACCCAGGAGAGACAGTGTGTGGTTCTCATCCCCATCTGAAGGGCTGACAACCAGGAGAGTCTACGGTGGAGGGTCCAGTCAGAAGGCCAACAGGCTAGATACCCAAGAAGAGCCGATATGTTTCAGCTTGAGTCTAAAGGCAGGAGAAGACAGATGACCCAGCTCAAGGCAGTCAGGCAACAGGAACAAAAGGAGTTCCCTCTTACTCAGTCTTTTTGTGGCTGTATTCAGATCTCCAGCGGATTGGATGAACCCTGGCCACATTAGCAAGGGTAGTCTGCAGGGGCACTTGGGTGGTTCCATTGGTTGAGCTTTGGACTCTCAACTTCAGCTCAAGGCATGATCCCAGGGTTATGAAATGGAGCCCTGGTCATGAAATCCAACATGGAGTTGGACTCCACGCCGAGCTTGAGATTCTCTCTCTCTCCCTCTGCCCCTCTCCCCCATGGCGTGCGTGCACTCTCTCTCTATGATAAATAAACTTTTTATTTAAAAAAAAAAAAAGAAGGGCAATCTGCTTTATCCAGTTTACTGACTCACGTGAGTCACCCAGGAACACCCTCTGAGACATACTCAGAATAATGTTTGACCAAATGTCTGGGCACCCTGTGGCCCAGGCAAGACTATGTTAGTGGCTTCTACTGTGTACTCCCAGCATCCCTTTCAGTCCCTATCCTGAGATTTTTTTTTTAGTATAGTATGTCCATTGCTTGGTTGACTAGATGGCACCCCCCACGTCCTTAAATGTCACCTGATCAGAGAGGCTTTCCCTGAACCCCATTTCTGAAGTAGCATGCTAGCCTGTCACTCACTCTGCTTCATTATCCTTCACCTGTCATACTTGTGTGTCCCTTATTATTATCTGTGTCCTCCCACTAGAATCTAAGCTCCATGGAAGCATGACTTTTATTGACTGCTGTATTTACTGTTTCTGGAAGAGCTCCTGGTACATTGTGGAGATCCAGTCAATGGGCAGTTAATAAAATGCAGGAATAAATAAAAATAATTTATTATGACTAAGTGTGTGGTAGGCATATAAGGATGGTTCAACATTAGGTAATAAGTAGAATATTCTCGAGATGTAGTTAATGCAATTAATATGTAAAAAAAAATTTAATGTAATGATCTTGATGTCCAAAAGGAAAGGATTACCAACCCCCCTCCAAAAAAACAAAAGAAAACTTCATCAATCTATAATTGAAGTTTTATTCCTTAAAATGGCCAAAAAAATCATAGTCATAGTGAAACACTGAAAGCTTTGTCATTAAAATGTATCAGGGTTCAGTAAACTATGGTCTACAGGCCAAAACCAGTTATGTTTATTTGTTAGTTATTGTGTATAGCTAGCTGCCTTCATGCTACAATGGTAGAGTTGAGTGGTTGTGACAGAAATAGAATCACCTCCAAAGCTAACAATATTTACTATTTGACTCTTTACAGAACAAAAAGCTTGCTGACCTCTAACAAAGAACAAAAGGAAAAAAAAATCCACATACATAGATATTGTCAATCTTATTCTAGAATTCCCATCAACATAGCAAGATAGGAAATAGAAAAAAAGAGATATTAATTAGTAGGAAAAAGTAGAGAAAATTACCATTATCTGGCACTATTAATTTTCTACATGGGAAACTTTTTAAAATTTTTTAATTTTTTTTTATTTTAGAGAGAGAGAGAGAGAGTGCATGAACAGGGGAGAAGGGCATAGGGGAAGAAAGAGAGAGAGAGAGAGAGAGAGAGAGAACCCTAAGCAGGCTCCATGCACAGCATGGAGCCCAATGTGGGCCTCGATCCTACAACCCTGGGATTCATGACCTGAGCTGAAATCAAGAGCTAGACGCTCAACCAACTGAGCCACCCAGGCACCCCTCTACATGGGAAACTTAAGCGACTCGATTCAAAGCTATTAGGGCAATCAAGAAAATTTGCCAAGATGACCCACTAAAAGGTGATTAAATGTCCTCACATTTTGATAACAAATATAAATAATCAGTAAAGAGAAACACATGCCCAGCCTAACTTTCACTTTATATTCTTTTCCATGAAATCTATGTAACTTTACTCTGAATAGTAAAGACTTGGAGTAAGTGAAGAGTCATAGCACATTCTTGGACAGGGAGATTCAATATTGTGAAGATGTCAACTCTTCCAAAATGAATCTTCAGATCTCCTGCAATTCTGCCTGAAATTCCAATAAGAATATCCAGACATTCTTGAAAACATCAATTGGTTTTGTGTGTATTGGTCAGAATAAGCTAGATTATGATTCAGGAACATGCAGTCCCTCCGTCCTTAGTGGCTTAAAACAGCAACGACCTATTTCTGATGCAACATGGCCCGTGGATGATTGGCTTTGTTTGTTTGACTGATAAAAGAGACCTGTAGAGGGTCTCAAACTGACAGTTAAGTATAATGGCCTGGAAGTAACACATGTCCCTGTGTTCACAATCAGCACCGGAACAAGTCACAAGGCCCCCCTTCAATGGCTGGTTATGAATCCTATTCCTCCCCCAAAGAGAGGACCAGATGACATCGGCAGCAGTGACTTCCTACTGGGGTAGGGATGGAACACTGAGAAGGTGGGTATTCTGCCTTGCCAAATATAAAGATCTGTTTTAAGTTGCATTAATTAAGAGAGCATGTGCTGTATTATGGATGGACAGGCCAACTAACGCAACGCAACAGAAAGGGCCGAGACAGAGCAATTTAGTTAGAATTTAGCCCATGAGAAAAGTGCCATTAATGAAAAAAACCTAAAAGCCAACATAGTCTTGAAATCTCAAACTCTGGTTTAATTGACGATTTCAGAGGATGTCAATATGATGTTAAAAATCATAGCAATGAAAGGGCAAGTAACAATAGCACAGTATTTTTCTAAAGTCTTTTTCAGTTTCTTTTTTTTCTTAATGTTCATTTATTTTTGAGGGAGAGAGAGAGACAGTGAGGAGGAGGGGCAGAGAAAGAGGAGAGAGAGAATCCTAAGCAGGGTCCACGCTATCAGCACAGAGCACAATGTGGGGCTCGACTTCATCAACCGTGAGATCGTGACCTGAGCCGAAATCGAGAGTCGGACACTTAACCGAGTGAGCCCCCCAGGCACCTCGCCTTTTTAAGTTTCTAACCAGGAAGATTAAAAGTCATTTTTCAGGTTGAGAGAGAAAGTCAAATGTGAAAAGGATTTTCCTTCTCTGAAAATGGGCAATTGTGAGACTAGTGTGCCAGAGGTGTAAGACCCCTCTGGCCAGGGCAAGACCACAGGAAGTCAAAGTGACTTGGGTTAAAACAGCCAAGCGGTGTTCTCAGCCCATCGGTAGGGTATTAGGGACCCAGCACAGCAATGGGTGACAAAGAAAGGATGGGTTAACCAAGTAAAAATGGAAAACTCATGGCATTGGATAAAAAAGACACCAATCTCTCCCTAGGCGTTCTTCTTCTTTTATATATTGCTTTAGATTTTTCTAAAACTTAGGACATTAGTTGAATTTGTATTTTATACGCAATTTCAAAAGTAGCATTGGTAGATTTTATCGGTTTTTTAAAATCCTCTTTTAATTGAAATATGCATACAAAAAAGTGCACAAATTACACACCTATGGCTTGATGAAATACCACACAATAAGCACACCGAAGTAATCACCACCCCGAGTGTTGCCTAGAAGATTCCTCATATTTCTTTCCAAGTACTGTTTACTCCCCCCAACCCCCTCATACATTAGTTTGGCCTGTTTTTGAACCATATATACATGAAACTACCCAGTATGATCTTCTGTGGGTTTTGTCTGTTTTGAAACATTTTTTAATGTTTATTTATTTTTGAGAAAGAGAGATACAGAGTGAGAGTGGGGGACGGCCAGAGAGAGAGGGAGTCACAGAATCCGAAGCAGGCTCCAGGCTCCGAGCTGTCAGCACAGAGCCTGACGCGGGGCTCGAACTCACAAACCAGAGATCAAGACTTGAGCCAAAGTCGGACACTTAACCAACTGAGCCACCAGGCGCCCCGTTGTTTGTTTTTTTTTTTTTTTTTGCTGGTTTCTTTTGCTCAGCACTTTTTGTGAGATTCATTCATGGTGTTGCATGTAGAATTAGATCCCTTCATTTTCACTGTTGCATGGTTTTCTAAGGAGTGAAAAACTGTAATTTATTTATCTAGATTATTGTTGATAGAATTTGATGGATTAGGGTTCTTTCCTGTTTCTTTTTACTGTTAAAAATAATGTTGCTCTTCTTGGTATGTGTTTGGTTTTTGGTGCACACTGGATATATAACTGTGAGTAGAATTTTTAAGTCATGGATCATACATATATTCAACTTAAGTAGTTAATACCGAAGAACATATATATAATTTTAAATTTCTTTATTTATTTTGAGAGAGGAATAGAGAGAGAGCAGGGGAGGGGCCGAGAGAGGGAGAGAGAGAGAATCCCAAGCAGACTGTACGTTGTCAGCATAGAGCCTGAGGTGAGGCTCAAACTCACAAACCTTGAGTCATGACCGAAGTCGAAATCAACAGTCAGTCGCTTAACTGACTGAGCCACTCAGGCGCCCCCAAACAAGATTTTAAAGTGATTTGCTAATTTACATTTCCACCTGCTGTGTATGGAAGTTTTTGTTATTTCACATTATTGCCCAAACTTGGTAATATTAGTGTTTATGGTGGGTATGCTTTAGTGTCTCATTGTATTTTTAATTTTTATTTCCCTGATGAATATGACATTGAGCACCTTTATTTATATTTATTGGCCATTAATTTTTTTTTCATGTTTCTTTATTTTTGAGAGAGAGAGAGAGAGAGAGAGAGAGAGAGAGCAGGAGAAGGGCAAAGAGAGGGAGACACAGAATCTGAAGAAGTTTCCAGGCTGTGAGCTGTCAGCACAGAACCTGAGTGGGGCTCAGACTCACAGACTCACAGAGATCATGACCTGAGCCAAAGTTGGACCCTTAACTGACTGAGCCACCCAGGCATCCCATTTATTGGCCATTTTGATGTTCTTTGTCAAATTCGTCTTCAAGTTCCTTGCCTAGTTTTTTGGGAGGAGATATTATGTTCTTTCATATTGAGTTGTAAGAGGTCTTCATATATTCTGGGTACAGTCCTTTTGTTGGATTTTGTAAATATTTCTCCCATTTGGTAACTTATATTTCCACTGTTTCATTGTGTCTTTTTATTATTTTTAACATCAGTGAAGTCCAATTTATTGCTTATTTCTCTTATGATTAGCTTTTTTTTCCCGCTGAAGCAGCCCTGCTCTAGTCCATGAGCATAAAAAATTCTTTGATATTATTTTCTAGAAGCTATATTGTTTTATCTTCCACACTTAGAATTTAAATCTACCTGGAACTGATTTGTGCATATGGTGTTAAGTAGGGAATCATGTTTTACTTTTTCCTTCCATATGGCTATCATATTTCTAAATAACAGGATATATCATGCTCATGCAAGGTTAGACCCAATATTGTGAAAATACCAATTATCTCCAAGTTGATCTATACATTTAGTGCAATTCCAATGAAAGGACCAGCAGGTTTCTTTGTGGAAATTGACAACCTGATCTCTAAATTCATTTGGAGATGCACAAGACCAACAAAAGTACATTCTTTAAGAAAAATAATGTAGGAAGATGTATTCTACTGAAGATTGTATTATACAGTCAAGGTACAGTAATTAAAACCAGGCAATATAGATACAAGGCCAGACAAATAGACCAGTAAAATAAAATGGAAGTTGAGAAATAGATACTCATATATGGCTACTCAATTTAAGAGCAAGATGACATCGCATAGCAGTAGAGAAGAGACAATCCTTAAAAGTATTCTAATTTTAGGGGCACCTAGGTGGCTCAGTTGGTTAAGCGTCCAACTTCGGCTCAGGTCATGATCTCACAGTTCATGAGTTCAAGTCCCACATCGGGCTCTGTACTGACAGCTCAGAGCCTGAAGCCTGCTTTGGATTCTGTGTCTCCTTCTCTCTCTGCCCCTTCCCCACTCATGCTCTGTCTCTTTCTCTTAAAAATAACAAAACATTAAAAAAATTTTTTTAAATACTCTGATTTTTAGTTTAATGTAGTGATTGAAGTTAGAAAGGTAGTAAGTTGTAGTTAGATATTTTAGATACGTGTCATTTTCAAGTATGATATCCTTTGATGTTTCGTAGTTTTAATGGTGATAGTTAAGGGAAAGGTCTGGGATGTTTAAGGTTCAAATAAATGCAGTCAGTTAAAGCCTGTTGTTCTAAACATCTGCCATATGGTTGTGATTCTACCGTCTCTATAGAAACATATCTTGATTGCAGACAAAATATGTGATGAGCCAAGGAAGTAACTGAGAACTTCCTTTGAGACTAACGCTGTTCAAATCTCGTGCGGCTAACGAAGGTGTATGTATGGTTGACCTTTCTGGGGTCAAGTTTTAGAATTCACATGTGCCGATCAAGTCAACACACACAAAAAGAGAAGGAAAAAGATGGGTGTCTGACAATGGTCAACTAGATGTGTGGTCAAGGGGTACAGAACCTTGGAGGAAGTAGCCATTGGATTGGACTCGTGTGTTCACAAAGCACTTCTCGGAGAAGGTGGATTTGTGTTAAGCCTTGAAATAGGAGTAGGTTTTGGAGAAGTACATGGACGAGGGTAGAGTCATCGCTGGTGTAGGCAGACATGAGAAAATGAAAGACGGGGAAATGAGCATTCTATTTGTCTATATGCTGGGGTGGGGGGGGTGTATACATAATGTGTGGGGACAAGCAGCAGAGTGGGGTAGAACATTTAGGTTGACGAATAGTAGAAAATAGCTTGAGTTGATAGACTGGAGCCATGTTACAGGGGAACTTGAAAAATAGCAGAGGAATTCGAATTTACATAAGAAGCAGGAGAGAGCTGGGACTTGTCGGTACCGTATCACTTTGTCCCCAGTCCTTGGCAGAGCGCATGGACTATCAGACATACTCGTTGACATTTGTTGAATAAATAAACAGGAGAAATAGCAGGATTCAGGAAGTAATAGCTAGTCTCTGCCCTGGGTTAGCACATAAAACCCCTAATAGAGCCATCATCTCCCACATGAAACGCTTCCAGGACACGGATGGTTGCCGACATTTAGGAATGTTCGAAATCAGAATGGCTCACAAAGTCACGGACTTCACGGTAAGGAGTGTTGCACTGACAAAACACTGATCATTAACTGCCATTTTATTTTCGTTATTTTTAAACTTATGTTATTTTTTTTTAATTTCCATTTTAGTTTCATTACATTTTAATTTATTTTTGAGAGAGAGCATGTGAGCAGGGGAGGGGCAGAGACAGAGGGGGACAAAGGATCTAAGGTGAGCTCTGTGCCGACAGCAGAGAGCTCCGTTTGGGGCTCAAACCCACGAACCGTGAGATCATGACCTGAGCCAAAGTCGGACGCCCACCTGACTGAGCCACTCAGGCCCCCCATTCATTTCCATTTTAAAAAACCCAAAGGAGGGGCACCTGGGTGGCTCAGTCGGTTAAACGTCTGACTCTCCATCTCAGCTCAGGTCTTGATTGCAGGGTCGTGAGTTCAAGCCCCACGTTGGGCTCCATGCTGGGCGTGAAACCTACTTCAAGAAAGAAAAGAAAAGAAAAAGCCCAGAGGGAAAACAACTCTCTCTCTCTGAATCCTATCCTCCAGTTCCAACTATATGTTTTAAGAGACCATGGAGATGATCAACCCAGGAAAATAATATGGGATTTGCCTTTTTTTTTTTTTTAAGGAAGACATCGATAATAAATGCTATTTTTGGTTACAGGTTTATGCTTCTGCCTGTCTGCACATTCAAGGTTAAGTTAATAAGATGTGGGGGTCTAGCACTCCATCTGTTCATTCTCCTACTACAGAGAAGGGCAAAGTCAATACCTCACCCTGCAGGTACCACCTGATGATGCCTTCCTAATCACCACTCCCCTCTAGCTGCCACCTGTCCTGGATCTCACCCAAAGACCCTTTAGGGAAAGGTGAAACCCTTCATTAGCACCTCTATGAGCTTCACCCTCCTTGCCTGAGAATTCTTTCCCAGGGCATGAACAGGAAGTGTCAAGTCCAGTAATTGGGCCAAACGATACTGTTATACTGTTCTCTTGTGCTGTGCCCACAGCATCCATGAGGCCCCGCAATTGCTCGTGGAATCTCCAAGCTAAGAGACCAGAGAGAGAACCGTCCAAGCACACAGCATTTTCCAGTTGAGGAGATCAAGCCTCCCGGAATGACTTGCCCAAAGACACACACACCTGGTTAGTGGGGCGGTGGGAACGAAGCCCAGACTCTGCCCCTAGCCAGCTGTTCTCACGCTTAGCCACCCTGCCTTGCTCCTTTCTCATGGCTCACCATTTTGTAGCCCTGATTTTTGCCTTCATGTCAAGTCAAAGCCGTGCGCTTATTACAAAGTGAGTTTACAAGGCTGATAACCCACTGCCTCCCACATAGTACCGTCCCCCACGGGGCGGTTCTGTGGTTCCAGGCTCTCCGGGCAGCTGCCCAAAGTGAATCAAAGCTGGAAAGTCTTGTGACTTGAGGCCCTCTTGGTTGAAAATGACTTCTCTCCAGGACATGTGGCCCCCGACAACGTTTATGCTGAGTTGCTTGTGCAGCATGGCGAATAAGGGCTCTTAAGCTGACAGGCTATGAGAGCGATGGTCCACACTGCAGAGCATCTGGGAAATCCAAAACCACAAAATGCAAATGGATGGGTGCAGGGCGCATCACCTTCATTGTCAATGTCGGAAAAGTGTATCTCGCTCCGGCCGACATTTGATGGAATGTGACATCCGGAAAGGACATGGTGCCCCACAGCCCTCCATTTCCAGGTAAATCAGTGAAAGCCCAGAAAGGGCAGGTGACTTTTAGTGGCTGAGTGGGAATGACATCTTTCCTAAGACTCCTGGTCTAGCGTTCTTGTAACTGTGTTTCCGTTAGAAGAAAATGCTTCCGTGAAAGTGGCATTGAGTTGTTCAGATTTTATCACCTGGTATAAAATAAGATTTCTAAAAACCTCGTAAACTACTTTTATTTATTTATATTAGCAAATTACTTTACTAATATAATTTATTAACATTTATTTAATTAATTGTTTTTATTGTTTGTTTTTGGGAGAGAGAGATTGTGTGCAAATGGGGGAGAGGGAGGAAGAGGGGGGGAACAGAAGATCCGAAGCAGACTCCAGCCTCCATGCTGACAGCACAGAGCCTGATGCAGGGCTTGAACTCACAAACCATGAGATCACGACCTGGGCTGAAGTCAGACGCTCAACCGACTGAGCCCCCCCCAGGTCCCCCCAGTACTTTCTCTGTCCTTAAAACTCTTAAGAGATGGGGCGTATTTTATTGAACACCACACAATTCTGGAACCCCAGATCCACCTCCCTCATTGTAAGAACAAAGGCAAACACTATAATCTCCAGGGTCTCTCGTCCCGATTGTCTCCGTCTCGATAAACAGGACCACTATTTCCAGTTGTTCAAGACCAACACTTAGGACTCATCTCCGATTCCTCCCTTTTGCCTCCCACCTCCCCACCCCCCCCCCTTCCCCACTGCTGGCCCTCTTGCTTCTACCTCTAAAGTTTATCTTGATCACATGGGCTCCCTCTCCCTGCTCACCCTGTCCATCTACCCCATGCCATCCACCACCCCTCCTTCCCTCACCTCGCCTTCTCTGCTAGCTTCCTGACTGGTCTCTCTGCCTTGGCTCTTGCCCCACTAAAACCTGTTTTCTACACCAGAATTTACACCAAAATTTTCTACTTTTTTTCCCCCAATTAACTAGTTTAATTTTTTTTTTTAACTGAGAGTTTGTTTTTAGGGCAGCTTTAGGTTCACAGCAAAATTGAGTGGAGGGTACAGAGACTTTTCCCACACGCCCCTGCACATAACCCACCCCCGCTCACATGGGCTCGTGGGCTCTCAACATCCCCCACCAGAGTGGAACAGTTGTGAGAGTTGATGACCTTGCATGGACACATCCTTATCTCCCCAAACCCATAGGGCTCACTGGTGGTGGTGTACATTCTCTGGGTTTGGGGCAGAGGGATTTTTTTTTTTTAAACATAACTCAGGGGGCGCCTGGGTGGCTCAGTCGGTTAAGCGTCCGACTTCGGCTCAGGTCACGATCTCGTGGTATGTGGGTTCGAGCCCCGCGTCGGGCTCCATGCTGACAGCTCGGAGCCTGGAGCCCGATTCAGATTCTGCGTCTCCCTGTCTCTGACTGTCCCCCGTTCATGCTCTGTCTCTCTCTGTCTCAAAAATAAATAATAAAACGTTAAAAAAAATTTTTTTTTAAAAAAACATAACTCAGATCCTGTCTCACTCCAGCTGAGAAACTTCCGGCTTCTCATGGCCCCGGGCATAAGGACGTTTCCATCTCAAGACTTTGGACTTTCCATTTCTGGCATTTGCTGGGCGAGAACACTTTTCCTCACCTCTTTCCGTGGCTGGATCCTTCACGTCCAATGCCGTGTCCTCAAAGAGGATCTCCTGATCCAACCTATTTGAAAGTGGCCAATTCCTCCTTCCTTTCCACTTCCGTAATACTTTCTTCAGGGCTCTGAGCCTACTCTGCAAATCTCCTGTTTCTCAAATTCATCTTTCTTCCCCCGTTATAATGTAAGACCCATGCCCCCACGACCTGACCTCGTCCCCTATAGGCACCTGGTAAGCACTCAGTATAAATCCGTTGAGTGTTGAATGCTAGGTCATACCAAGCGTTTCTTAGGTGTCATGCATAGGTACTTTATAATCATATTATATGTCATCCTCGTACTGACCCTAAAAAATACAGGTTCAATTATTCCCATGTCATAGATGAGAAAACTGAGTCAGAGAGAGGTTAAGGGGCTTGACCAAAATCACCCAGTTGGTGAGGTTCACCCTCAGGAGCCTGGCCTAGAACCTATGCCTTAAGCCGCTCAGCTCTACTGAGAGAATCCGTGATAATTGGGTGCCTTCTTCTATCTGACTGCCTTTGTCTTTATAGATTATAGACTAAAGGGTTCACTGGGGATGATAGAAAAGATGGCAATTCTTCCTTCGGGGATTTCCTAGTAAAGCTTTCTACGTTGGGTCTATGAGCAGAGGAAGGAAGTCCAATTTCTTCCCTAGCCATAGCCCTCAGGGACCCTTTGGGTTCCGTATGATTTCATTACTCTCTTCCTCTCCTGTGGTCTCTGCAGCTCAGGGCTCCCACTACTGTTAAGTTCTGCCCTCCATTCCGTTTCTTCACCTCTGCCAAGGACCATCTCTTCACGAGAGCAGTGGACCAGGGACGGATGAAGTTAGGAGGGGTGTGGTCCATCAGTAACTACTGGTAGAAAGTTGGTCCTCCTTTTCTTCATCTGTAAAATCTGAGGGACAGTCTCTAAGGTCAACTTTCAGGTTTACAATATCACTCAGGAGGTGTTTTACTTAGCCCTTGACTGAGGGTTTTTCTCAGGTCCTCTTTGCCCTGTTTCCTCTCTGTCCATGCTCTCATTTCATGGGTCTTACATGCCAACGTTGGAACATCATAAACCAGACCAGACAAATTCTTCGGATGCCAAGGTATTTGGCAGTATATGACTCCCCTCCAGGGAATTTCCAAAGCAAATTCATTCATCCATCCATCTATCCAAGAAATAATTACTGAGCACCTACTATGTGTAAGGTCTCATGTCAGGCGTTGGGAGTATACATGGTCTGGACCCTCATGGAGCCAGTAGGAACAAAGTTACTAATAGAAGAAAAATCACAGAAGTCAATGTGAGAATATCACAGTGACAAGTACCATCAAAGGGAAGGGTATGGTGGTGTGAGAACAGACACTGGGGGTGTGGAGGTTGACCTAATGGGGACAGTCGGTGGGGACTTTCCTGAAGAAACAACAGGTTCACCGGAAGACGAGTGGTAAGGATGTTGTAGCCAAAAGGAATGGCCTATGCAAAGGTCCTGTGGCAGGAGGTAGCATCGCATGCTCTAGGACCAAAAGCTCAGTGTGCTTGTTGTGCAGAAAACATGGAGAAGTCAAGGATGACAAGGAAAATGTAGGGAGACCAGAAGTCAACAGGCCAAGGCATCTTAGCCCTCCTGCAGAAGACTGTCCTCACCCAGTTAGAGGTCCTCAGACATGGTTCTTCCTTAAGCAACCTATGAAAACTTCAGCTTGGAGAAAGGACAATTAAAATTCATTAGGGTTTGTTTTTTTTTAATCCTTTCTACATAACTGTGCTAAGAGACTTCTTTGGAATCGAGAAGAAAGTCCCCATCCATTGTCAATCGGCACCAAGACCCAAGACCTGGACATAAGGAATCCAGCAAAGAATTCATTCCTGTCCTGCCCTTTCTGGCCATGTTGCAGAGGATGGCTGTGTGTGTTGTGGCAAACTTCCCGCTCCCAATCAACCAAATGAAGCTGTACAGACTGAATACAAAGCATTTGCTAGAGAAAGAAAACCAAAGAATCAGAGACGTGACCAAAAGCTAGAAGGCTTTGCCTCTCAGTTGCTCAGAGGGATCACTCAGAGGCTGTTTTCCTCTGGAGAAATAACATAATCAACAGAGGCTGGAAGTTCCACAATAAAGTTTAGAAAAAAAAAATAAATGGAGGTGATTCAAAACAGTGGTAATTACCCATTCTTTCCCCATTCTAGATGACTCACACTGGATCAATAATCCAAATGACTTTCTTCTCATTAGTCCCAAATTGGAAAACTTTGCCAGGGTCGTAAGAAGGAGAGTTGATGTGTATTAGCTGAATTCAGTTTCGTGGATGCTAAGTGCCCCCACAAGCTTAAAATAAAATACCTGCTTTACAGACTTGTCTATAATTCTCCATGGCAGAGGAGATAACTGAGCAAGCTATTGCGGGGGGTGGGGGGGGGGGTGGTTCTAAGCAAACAAACAAAAAAAATAATAATAATAAAACACCTCTGCCTCCGTCATCTGGAAATTGAGATGCCGGCACGTCAGTCTTGTGAAGTGTGAATGTTAGTGTGTTAAATAAACATTTAAAAAAAAGGAACCCGCTTGACAGTTATTTTTAAGAGTCTGGCATATATATTTTTCCTTCATCCAAAGAGCTCAAAATTGGCTTAAGTGGAGATTAATTGAAAAAAGTTCACCTCCAGAGTATGATTAAGCCTGGAAAATTTTAGCCAATAGGGGAATTTTTCATAAAATTATGACTGAGTGGAAATAGTGCTATAATGGAAGTCTGTGTATAATGGGCACCATTAAAATTATATATGTATGTATTTGAGCATCGGCAGGTAACCGACTTACAGGGTTCCAGTGCCGTGAAGGGTTTCTGGTGATATTATAAGCTACAGGCGCAAAGCTCAAGTCATCCAAATTCCTAAATGGAATTACAGTTAGATTAAAAAATATTCTTGCCATAATTATACACCAGGCACGGTTTGGATCTTACAATTAACTTCTCTGTGCACAGGCTTCGCCTACCTAGTAATGGGTAATCCGATTCATATGTAATGGAATCAGAGGATATTCAGAATAGGAAGCGGTCTCTGATTTCCTAGTTCGTTTTCAGTGCAAAATGCATGAGGAAACCAAATAAACACGAGGAACGGCCATCTTGTAAATACCGCCCGGCAGCAGCTTTGGTGATCCGTAGATACAAAGGTTCAGGATGGAGGCCAAAACTCCAGCGTCTTAGTCCAGTACTTTCCATGGTTTAGGATTTCATTTCTCCTCTGGTCTGCTTCTCGCCTGCAGTTTATAGGGAATCCTAGAATTTTTACGTAAGAGGAGCGTGAGGGTGTCCCTTTGGTTGCAGGACAGGAGTAAGTAGGTCAAATGGGCTTTTCGCACTGGAATGTGGATCTGGGGGTCTTGCGGGCACAGATTCCAATCCAGTCTGTGATGTGGCTCTAAGAAACTCCCAGGTGATCTGTTGTGTTCCTCCCAGGACCTCACTCTGAGGACCGAGGCATTAAGAGGACTTGACTCACAGCTGGATTGGCATGAAGGCCCCAAATGTTCCTTAGATTGTCTGTGTGTGGAGAGCCTCTGGGGTGACTGATGAAGGTCAGGGGTACGTCCTTCCAACAAGCCCTTGGCTTGCCTCCTGACCGATCTCCGTGACAAATGGGTATTAAATATAACTGTGAGATCCCATCAGTAGGATCTAGACGCAGTCGGTCTGAAAAGATCATCTGCCCGTCTGCTGGGATTCACCCAGCATCCTGAACTCTACGTTTATTTCTTTCATCAGATTTGGGAAACTTTCAGCCATTATTTTCTCAAGTACTTCTCTCTCCTTCCAGAATAACCAATGGCGTGAACGTGAGATCTTCTTTGTTTTGTCTTGTCTTGTCTTGTCTTGTCTTTTGTTTTCTTTTTTCTTTTCTTTTCTCTTCTCTTCTTTTCTCTTCTCTTCTCTTCTTTTCTTTTCTTCTTTTCTTTTCTTTTCTTTTCTCTTCTTTTCTCTTCTCTTCTCTTCTTTTCTTTTCTTCTTGTCTTTTCTTTTCTCCTTTTCTTTTCTTCTTGTCTTTTCTTCTTTTCTTTTCTTTCCTTCCTTCTTTCCTTTAACGTTTTTTTTTTAATTTTTTTTTAAGGTTTTATTTAGTTTTGACTGAGAGAGACAGACAGACCATGAGCAGGGAAGGGGCAGAGAGAGGGAGACACAGAATCCCAAGCAGGCTCCAGGCTCTGAGCTGTCAGCACAGAGCCTGATGCGGGGCTCAGATTCGCAAACCGTGAGATCGTGACCTGAGCAGAAGTCGGAGGCTTAACCGACTAAGCCACCCAAGTGCCCTGAGATCTACTTATTATAGTCCTACCATTCCCTGAAATTCTGCTTTTTTTTTTTTTTTCCTCTCTGTTATCTCTCTGTTGTTCAGATTGGATTTCTATTGTTCTGTCTTCCAATTCACTGATTCTTTCCTCTCTCCGATTCTGGTATTGAGCCCATCCACGGAGATTTTATCAATGAATTTTCTTTCTTTACTTTTTATATTAACTGTATTTTCCCATTTTAAATCTGCCATTCGGTTCCATTTCCTGGTGGAGGCTTTTTGTTTCTGCATCTGTTTTAGGCTTTTTGTAATTGCTCATTGAAGCATTTTTATTAGGGCTGCTTCTGCCGGATTAAAAAAATTTTTTTAATGTTTATTTATTTTTGAGAGAGAGAGAGAAGCAGAACACAAGCAGGGAGGAGCAGAGAGAGAGGGAGACACAGAATCCGAAGCAGGCTCCAGGCTCCGAGCCATCAGCACAGAGCCCAATGCAGGGCTCAAACTCACAAACCGTGAGATCATGACCTGAGCCCAAGTCGGACGCTTCACCGACTGAGCCACCCGGATACCCCTGCCTGATTATTTTAACATCTTCTATGTTGGTGCTGTCTTCTGCTACTCCCTTTGAGATCTCACTGGTTCCTGGTACAGTGAATGGTTTTCAGTTGAAACCCAGATATTTTTGTGTTACGATATGAAGCTCTGGCTCTTATTTAAACTTTCTGGTTTAACTGGGTTTTTTTCTGACACTGCTGTGGCAGGGGACAGGGGCTGTGTTCATGTTTCTGCCAGATGGAGATGAAAATGCAGGTGTCCATTGATGCTTAGGGGAGCGGGTGGATTCCTCCTCACCCCCCGGGGGTCATAGGATTTCTAGTTCCCCCGTGGTCTCCACAGACACTGTGAGGGGCCGACGGGCTTCTCACCAGCCCGTGGGGATAGAAGTCCCTGCTCCTTACTGCCTTATTGTGGCAGTGCCCGGGGGGTGCACTGGGGAAGTTGGGCACGTTATTACAGTGGAGGTGGGCACCTAGCCCCCTTTGCAGTTGGGGTTGGGGTGGGGCCACAGTTCTTTTCTACGGCATCTGGCTGGAGTAGACAGGTCATTGCCTAAAAGTTTTCTGTCTTGTTACACTGCCCCTTTCTGCTCCTTTGACTGGCGAGGGTAGGCTCTTTGTGAGTCTGTCGCCGTCTCCTGCTGGCTTCTCCAGCCCCAAGGCTCGAACATATGATACAAAAAGAAAATCGGGGCCTCACTACTATGCTGTGCCTCCAGTTCTGGGGTCCTCAGCAGCCCCCCTTCTTCTCTTCACCTTCAGGCTCTTTTACTGTCCTTGTACTGAGTGGGAGAAGTACATTTACTCATCTCCCCGGAAGCAGAAGTCATTATAATTAGTTCGTTGCCATGATTTCGCGTTCCTATGGAAAGACCTAGGTCCTAATTTACTTCTGATAGTTGCTGGTCCGGGTATAGGACACATGTCTTGGTTTAGTGAGGTGTGAATGCAGACATGAGTTAAACAGCCTCCCAACTCTGGCTTTCAGAGGATTCCCAGGGACTATATCGACATTACTTTGTTGATGTTTTCGCTTGTTTGTTTGCTTTTGTCACAGAAGATATATTTCAATGACCTTTTGCGTAGGTTGAGATTACTTTTCTCAACTTGCAAAAAAACAAAAAAGAAGACTTATTATCTCATATGGCATCAGTGGAGTCAGAAAGACCCAGGTTCCTTCCATCTTTCTGATGTGGCAAGCTTAGCTTCCCTCAAGGGTGCAACAGGGCTGCAGTAGCTCCAGACATCACATGCAGAAGGAGAGGGAGCACAGTTGTGTATAATCATATTTATTAGAAGTCTCCCAACAAGGTTTCTCTGCACCACGTTCGCCAGAATGGTAGCACACATGTGGGGCCAGTTATATAATTTGTAATAATTTGTGGGGCCCAGCGCGAAATTAAAGTGTGGCATCTCTTGTCCAACAGTTATTAAGAATTTCAAGATTGCAGCGAAGCATTAAACCAAGTGTGGGGTCCTTCTGAGACCAATGCCCTGTGCAACTGTGCAGGTTACATGCCCGTAAAGCTGGCCTTGTCCAGGCCTATGATGGAACTAATTTCAAAGAGAAAAGGGTCCTAGATTTATTGCCGAAATTTGGGGTACCAGCGGCCCTTCTTGAACCATAGGGAGAGAAGGGTGGAAGCCAAAAAAAAATCAAGGTGTTGTGATTGCAGGGGGGCTGGCAGTGCGGGAAGGCTTTCGGTTGGGAATCAATACTGTCCAGTTTGAGTGTGCGTCTTTCTGCTTGCCTCATATTTTACTACCCTCCCCAAAGTTCCTAGTTCTGGATGTAGCTCAGTTCTGCCTCTTTGTGAATTTGAGCAAGCGTTTTCATTTCTCTGAATTTCAATTTTCTTATTTGTGAAATTAGAATACAGGGATGTCCCCGGAATCTGGGGTGTGGCCCTCATGGCCATGTTATGTCCATCACCAGAGGGTGGAACCTTGACCCTCTGTCCGGATGAGGATTGCAAGTCTGTAATAGTTTCTACTCCTTCTCTATTATGTGGTCAGGGATTTCCTTGGGCTGACGAGGCCCTGGGGCATGTTGGCACGCTCTGTTTCCTGCATGTGGGGGCTGAGGGAGGAGGTAGGGAAAAGGCTCTGTTTCTTGTTTCCGTCACAGATGGAGGGGCAGTGTGATGGAGGGAACTTTCATGTGAAGTATAAGTCCTAGGCTGTGGCCCAGAGACTTGGTCCCCCATACCATCCGAGTCTCGGGGATGAGAATGGTGCCCTTTCATAGTATGTATTTTGGCTCATATGCTAGGCTACGTCTTAGAGCATTTGGTAGATTGTAAGTTGGCCACAGGTATGTCTCTATTTTCCGTAACCTTCTGTGTTACATTGTAGCTTCTCTCATCAAAAGTTGGAGATTTTAGGAGCACCTGGTGGCTCAGTCACTTAACTGTCCAACTCCTGGTTTTGGCTCAGGTCATGATCTCACAGTTCATGGGTTTGAATCCCACATCCGGCTCTGCACTGACATTGCAGAGCCTGCTTGGGATTCTCTCTCTCTCTCTTTCTCTCTCTCTCTCTGTCCCTCCCCTGCTCGCTCGCTCTCTCTCTCTCTCAAAAATAAATAAACTTCAAAAAAAAATTTTTAAGTTGGAGATTTTTATCTCCACCTGTGAATCTAGGTTGGCCTTATGACCTACTCTGGGCGATGGAACAGTCATAAACTTGGCTTGAGAAGAGAACTAAAAGCACGCATTGGAACTCTGCCCTCGCTCTGGACTTTGGAGCCTTGACTCCAGGCACATACCAGGCCGGGACTGCTTGGAGTTGGGGGTGCTGTAGAGCTGAGGACCCCAGAACAACCAAACCCAACCACCCACCAAACACCAGATCCGTGGAAGAGGTCCTATCTATCCGTTTCCCATCGCTGCCATAAAAATTAGCAGAAACTCAGTGTATCACGATCATGGGGGTGATATCCCCTCACCTTTTCTATATTTTATTGATTAGAAGCAGGCCACAGGTCCTGCCCAAACTCAAGGAGAAGAGATGACACAGCTGTGCGAACGTCAGGAGGCAGGGATCATGGGGGGTCGCCTTGAAGTCTGCCCAATGCTACCTCCAAAGACGTAGAGAGTGAGCATAGGAGCTCTGTCTTCTTTGCTGTCCTCCAGTCTATAGATGTGAACTGCAGCCAGTCACTAATCCTCTTCCTCAAGGCTTTTGCCCCAGAAAGACTCCAGGGCAGCTGACTGTTTTCAGGTCATTTGGATCCAAATGGAGAGGTGTCTTGGCAATTCGTAAAAATGACACTGCGTCTCATGAGGATAACTCTAGTCAAAATAACCCTCAGTGCCCTTCCGCGGAAAACGTGTCTTTCCTCTGCTCTTACTTCCACGTCTCTTAGAATAAGGCTTCTACGGGGCCCCTCCAAGACGGTTAAAGATGTACTTGACAGGCTTTGCCTAATGGAGCAAAATAAAAATTCACTCGGGAAAGAAAAGTTGATCAAACGCCAGCTAGAAGGAGAGTTGCGTAAACGAACATGGGGAAGAACAGAACCCAGTCACGAGCTTCTAATTTTGATTACAGATAATTTTTTTTGAAAAAGCAGAGACTTGCATCTAAAGCCTTTGTCCCCCTCTCACACATCCCTCTGTTCACTGCGATGATACTAAAATGGGTTAGAATGCACATTTTCCCGGGTCTTAATTTCTTTCAGCCTTCGCTCAAATTGCCTTCACAATGGCGCATCCGTATGTCCAAACAAACAGACAAGTGAGGAGATTAATGAACTGATCTTTGACCTGCTAAGTATTTATTCCGGGGCTCAGGGGGGAAGCGTGTCTGTGCCAATGAAAATCCCAAAACTGTCTCTGATAATTTGGTATTAAAGAGAGCTCTGTCAAATGCCTCTTGAGGCAGACAGAGCATCACCCTTCTCCTGACCCCAAGCTTCTTAGCCGTTATGTTCCCCCCTCCCCATTCAGAAGGACTGCAACCTTCTTTTATTCCTTTACCATCCTTCCCCTAAAAGAGCTTTTCTTTAACAATACTGGCTGCCTTTTATTAAGCACTTACTACATCAGACACCGGGGTTCAGCTATTTTCATCACCATCTAACATTCTTGAACACTCGCTCTATGGAAAGCAATCTTATATTCTTTCTTTTAATTTTGGTACTAGCCGTATGAAGCAGGAATTTCTAAAAGAAAGAGCATCCGCTATTTACTCCTTCCTTGAGTAAATGTCGGAAAATGGAAGGGAAATGGAATTTTATTAAGAACTTGATTAGTGGGGCTCCTGGGTGGCGCAGTCGGTTAAGCGTCCGACTTCAGCCAGGTCACGATCTCGCGGTCCGTGGGTTCGAGCCCCGCGTCGGGCTCTGGGCTGATGGCTCGGAGCCTGGAGCCTGTTTCCGATTCTGTGTCTCCCTCTCTCTCTGCCCCTCCCCCGTTCATGCTCTGTCTCTCTCTGTCCCAAAAAAATAAATAAAAAACGTTGAAAAAAAAAATTAAAAAAAAAAAAAAGAACTTGATTAGATGAATATGGCTCTTGGACATTTGCTATGTGTGTGTCCTTGTCACAGCAGCGTGGGGAATAATTGGTGCTCCAAGCCAAATGCTGTTAGAAAGAGAGTCATTCTTTCTGGCCCTCTGATCACTCCTTAACTTCATATAGGTGTATGTAGTCGGCACATGCACATATACACTTGCGGGAAGGCAAGCCCTCTCTTTCTTTTGCATCCAGGGCTCCTACACTGTGACAACACTGGGCTCAGATGTGGATCAGGCACAGCCTCGAAATACACCAGAGTGGTTGGGTACGGAGTCGAATGATGAGTCTGTTGTGGCTGCTAGTGTCCAGAGATGATCTCTCTGTGTATCCCCTGTTATCACATGGCCGTCTTCTCCCCGTGTGTCTGCGTGTCTCTTCTCTTCTTAAACCGACAGCAGTCATATTGGACGTTAATCAGCCCCAGCACATGGGAGTTTGAGAGCCATGTAAGGCATGCAGATCATAGTGTAAGAGCCACAGATGACCTTTGAAGGCTGATTACAATGACACGACATGATCCATTTCCCTTGTGCAATCATCCGGTTATCAGTGCAATTAATAAACAGGTCATTTACACTATTGGTGCCAATTATTACCCAAGAACTTGTGTGACAGATATATTGGAAGGGGGGTGAGGTCCTCAGGTGAATCTAGGCTGGCCCTGTAACTGTTACGGTGAAGAACAAAGGAATACAGGTAAAGTAACATTCTGGTTCTTTCGAGTTCAGGCTTTAACAGACTGACAGCTTCTGAATACTTCCTTTTGCAACTTCCTTCTTGGAAAGATGCTGCCATGTTGTAAGGAAGACCAAGCAGCTATGTGGAAGGGACCCCATAGAGGAGAACCGAGAACCTTCACCAACAGCCCCGGCTGAGCTCCCAGTAAGCATCCGTGGCCAGCTATGTGGGCCTGGCCATTTGAGACTTTGGAATACTCCTGTCAAAACCAAAAGAAATAGAACCATCCATCTAACCGACAGATGTGAAAGAATAAACTGTTGTCAATTCTTTTTTTTTTTTTAAGTTAATTTATTTATTTTCAAAGAGAGAGAAAGTGTGAGTGGGGAAGGGGCAGGGAGAGAGGGAGAGAAAGAGAATCTGTGTCAGCACAGAAGCCGATGCAGGGCTCAAACTCTTGAACCGTGAGTTCATGATCTAAGCCGAAATCGGATGCTGAACTGATGGAGCCCCCCAGGCGCCCCTACGACTGTCCTGGGGGCCACCAGGAAAGACTGCTATGTTCTCCATGCTGCCAGCATGTTCCATACATGTACTCAATCTTTAGGGTTTCAGGAGCTACAATGCACTGTAAAGACAGCTACATATCATTTGATTCCATGCCATTTCAATCTGATCGTGCTACCATTTTATTAATTTGTAGGCTCTAGATTACATTTTAATGGTCTGGTTTGCATTCTCCCCCCTCTATTTTTCTGGTTGATAAAATTTTAAAAGGATATCTGTTGTGCTAAAGATGACTTTTTACTTAGGACGCAAAGTCACCGGAATGTGTGGTAGCAATTTTTCTTAGGTAATAACCTCCCCTATCTTATCAAACCAGGCTTTGGTCGCAGAAGGGCTTTTTTTTAAAATTCAATTGTTGTTTAACTTTGCCATTTGTTGACTGGCTGAATGAATAACTCCCTTTCACACCTCATTCTGACTCCTCACACATTTGTCTTTAACTCTGGAGAAGTCTGGAGTCTGGTGGCCTGGCCAGAGACTAATGAGAAATTCTGATGCTATTTTACAAGATTTTTAATAAAGAATCTATTTCCTCTAGTGGATGGAGTAAGGTGAAGGGAAGCCATGTGCCAGGATATAATTGCCGTCACCATCAATGGCAAATATTTAATGAGTGTCTCCTGTATTTAGAGTCCTGTGTTATGTCTGTGGCAGTGGTACTTAAGTGGGGGTCATTTTGCCTACGCTCATTTTCCGGAGAACATTTCTCAATGTCCGGAGACATTTTTAATTGTCACAGCTGGGGGTGGGGAGACACTGCTGGCACCTACTGGGCAGAGGTCAGGGATACTGCTAAACATTTACAGTATCGAAGGCGATCCTTTTCAGCAAAGAATTACCAAGCCCAAAATGTCAACAGTTCTGGTGTATGACTATGAAGACATTGAACCTGGACCCCTCTCGTCATGGAGCAGCACCAGGACAAAAGGAAATGAGGATGAATTATGGGTGGGATGAGGCATGAAACAGAGAGGGGTCAGCCAAACCTTGGCCCTTACCACACACAGTGTTTCATAGAGTAAAGTCATCCATAGTAAGGAAGGGCACTCAACCGTGAGACCTGATGACCCCAAGGACAGAGACGGGAGGAAACGAAGAGTCATAGTGTTTCTCTGGGTTTGGGGTGGAGTCCTTGTTTTCGTTTTCATTTTTGTTTTTCTATATTCCTCCCTTTCTGGACAGAAATCTCATTTAGCACCATGGACTTTAAAAAATCTCTTGAGGCTGATGACTCCCAAATTTCTATCTCAAGACCAGTCTTTTCTCCTCTGATGTTTGGATTCATGCACCCAAAGAGGTTGATTTTATACTTCCATGTGGATGTCTTGTAGATGTCTCTAATGCAACTTATCCAAAATGCAGCCTTTGATTTTCTTTCCCAGACTTGTTCCCTATCCCCACCCCCACCCCCCACCAAATATTCCCTCTTCCAGTGAATGCTGCACCATCTTGCCAACTATTGAGGACAAAATGATGCCCACATGGACATTGGATCTTGTCATTTCATTATAATAGGTCTTCAAAGGTCGTCCATGGCTTTTACACTATGACCTACATGCCTTATCTATCTTCCAAATCCCCATGTGCTCCAGCTGGTTAATCCAATATGACTGGTGCCATTATAAGAAAAGAAGAAGAGAGACACAGACACATAGGTAGAAGATGGCCATGTGATGACTGAGGCAGAGACTGGAGTGATGTGTCTACAAAGCAAAGATTGCTGGCAATACCAGAAGCTAGAAGAAGGAAGGAAATAGTCTTCCCTAGACCTTGGTTATTGATTTCTAGCCTCCAGAATTGTAGACAATAAATTTCTGTTGTTTTTAGCCTCCCTGCTCATGGTACTTTATTACTCCAGCCCTAGGAAACTAAGACAGACTCACTGCTCTCATCACGTCACTCCCTCTCAGTCACGCTGGCCATTCTTCTTCCTCACCACGTCAAGCTCACTATTCTCTTTCTTTGGAAAAAAAATGTATTTTCCCTTGATGTTCTCGTGCTGATTCCTTCTTGTCATCCAGATAGCAGCTTAAATCTCACCTCCTCTGAGAGGACTTGTCAGAAAACCAAACCCAATGGAGTCAACACCCACTATCTCTTCCGCACCACCTGGCACCCGGTTCCGATTCTCTGCTTACAATGTAACACTACATGACCCTTGTCTTACTCATTTGTTTAGTGCCAGGGACCACCTCTGCATGTAAACCCCATAAAGCAAAATCCTCTTGTCTCCTGTGAATCCCTGGAATAGTTGCCCCCACTTTGCAGATACTCCATGAATATTTGTTTACCATAAATGGGCCAGTTACAAAAATGAAAAGGTCTGCACCAAAGTGAAGCTGGTTTGAGCAACCAGACAGTTGGGAATAGACCAGGAGTAGTTCGACTGGATCTTTGAGACAGAGAGGGTAGAGGCTTTTTGATGAAAGGAGCAAGAATCCTCAAAAGAAGATCGCCCTCCTACCGGTGACGGGGATCTCAGCCCGTGTTCAGTGCTGAGCCTCCGTCAGAAGGGGACATGATCCGGTGTGTTCCATCAGGCCCACCGCTCTTCCTCTGCAAATATTTATGCTCTGAGCTCCCCCTCGCCCAGGCCTGATGGGAGCCCAGGAAGGCTGTGTGCTAGCACAGGGCCTAATGGAGACATCACACTGCTGTTAGCACAGATGGTTGTCATATGTATGCAAATGAGAAACAAATTGAATTTGGTGTCCTCTCTCACCAGCTGTCCTATCAAGGAACGCTCCCACAGCAGCCAAAGAGCTGCTGCTATACTACTCATCTGTCACCACAGATTAATTACAATGAGGACATTAATCACCATTTGTTTCTAGTACAAAGGAAAATATCTTGTTTTTCAAGTACGTCCTGTTAAAAGAAGGTGTCCGGCCTTGTAGAAACAAGGCCCAACAAGGGCTTGAGGCTTCATTAGTTAGGGACAACAGGCCAACGGCTGGTGAAAAGCCCTAGGCTGTGTGCTGCCTTCAGAGCTATTGGCCAGTAAGGAGTCGAGGAGAGGCAGCGAGCCTGGGGAACAAGGAAGGACAACTAGCTAGCTCTCACTTTATGATGCCCCAACGGCCTGCAGTTTAAAGGTGTTAATTAACTTTGGTTAGTGGATCTTCCAGTGGATCACAAGGCACCCAAAATAGGTGTTTCCGATGGATTATTATTACCATTGTTTGGTAGAAGGACAATGGGTAGGACACCAGCCAGAGATTCCAGAGACCAGCCTTCCCTCTTGACCATTTGTCTAGTCCTTGTTTAGAAATTGGATTTGAGTAATGGTTTTTCATCTATTGGGAAAGTCAGCACCCAAGTGACTATTTAGTGAATACAATCGAAATAGATGTCTGAACATAACTTTACATACAGTTATGGTAGATGAATGGATTCTCTGAAGCCTTTCTACACACTCACGTTAAGGAGGTTCTGATGAGGGGCACCTGGGTGGCTCAGTCGGTTGAGCGCCCAGCTCTTGATTTCAGCTCAGGTCATGATCTCATGGTTCGTAAGTACAAGGCGCCCATTGGGCTCTGCGCTGACAGTGTGAAGCCTGCTTGGGATTCTTCCTTTCCTTCTCTCTCTCTTTCCCTCCCCTACCCCCCTTTCTCTCAAAATAAATAAAATTTAAAAATTATTTTAAAAAAGAGAAGGTTTTGATGAGATTGTCTCTGCTCCCTGCTTTCCTTATATCACCACCGTGAGATTCGTTCCTTAACTACCCATCTTTAGCTTTTGTAGGCTGTGATGCTCAATTTTAGCCATTCATTTGTTCATTCATTCATTCAACAAACATTTGGACCCTGTACTGGATGATAGACACATCTATCACCAGATGCCATCCTGGTTCTCATGAATTTTACTACTGTCTAGTA
The DNA here is from genome assembly GCF_018350195.1 of Panthera tigris. Taxonomy (NCBI): domain Eukaryota; kingdom Metazoa; phylum Chordata; class Mammalia; order Carnivora; family Felidae; genus Panthera; species Panthera tigris. The sequence continues at coordinate 7,618,805 of NC_056673.1, read as the reverse complement.
GGCAGATAGACATTAATCAAATAAGCACAAAAATACGTATGAAACTTCCATCATGAGTACGGACTGCAACAGAGAATCACATGGCACCATGGGAACATATAATAGGAAGATCCAATTTTCTCTGGAGTAGAGGAAGCTTCCTTGAAGAAAGGGCAATTACGTGAAGATCTGAAGTACGATGCATAGCTAACCAGGCAAACGCAGATGTCAACAAAGTCCCCTGGGAAGAGAACAAAGCTTTAAGGTGGAAGAATTAATGGCTTGCTCAAGAAACTAAAAATAAGGGCAATACAAATGGTTTTCAGAGTGGCATGGAGAGATTCGTGACCAGAGCACAGGAGGGTCCTTGTAGGACCTCTTGTAGGTCCTCTTGAAGAAGACTGTCTTTATTCCAAGAATGATGGATAATCACCGCAGGGCTCTAAGCAACACAGGGAGCTGATCAGATTTGCATTTTGAAAAGCTTATTCATCTTTGACATGAGAACATATATTGGTTCATGTAGTGTCCTTGGCTATGAAGAATTTTGGACCAAGAGTCAATCATCTTGGGCTTCCATACTGGACCAGGTAAGGGATTTGACAGAAATAGGGTATTTTTCTATAGACTAACTCCCAGGTATAATAATGAGTGAGGGGGGGAATTCAAAGGTTCAGTGTTATTTCAAGAACTGAAATACAGTTGGGTGGAGGGAATCAGGAGCATTTAAGTCAAGTTTTGTAGGAGTCTTCTCTTCAGAGGATACAGGGTCAGTTTTTTGGGAGTCGGGAATTTCACAGGGGAGACGAACCAAGGTGGAGAAGTGAGAACCGAGAAACGAAGACGGCAAGAGGGGTGCGTCTCAGGGGCATACGTGAAGGAGAGGAGAAATCACCCTTGGGAATTTAAGCTGTGCTGCCTGCCAACTTCTAGAAGCAGTTTTTTCAAGGTTGGCTAATCAAGGTTTCCGGGTTGACAATGGTGTTAGTAGAAAAACAAGAAGCTGCTCTTCATAGTCAATAATTAACATGAAATTTGTGTTAATTCTAACCAGTATGTGACCACATACTTTAACCACAGTATATTAAAGGAGGCCTGTGGGAATAAAGTCACATCAGCAGCAGACACTTTAACCTAGCATAAAAAGTTGACAGAAAGTAGCAATTATATTCTTTGTGTTGTGGTCGGATCATGACCTGAGCCAAAATCAAGAGTCAGATGCCCAACCGACTGAGCCACCCAGGTGCCCCCTGGCTTTGGCAGGTTGTAAAAGCTTCCCAGGTGACCCTTACGTGCACTCAGAGCTGAGAACCACTGCCCTATGTGGTCTCATTCAGTTCCACGGTTTTACATGTTATTATCATAAGGCCAAATTACTACTAAATTTATAACTTCAGCCCCTGGGTGGAGCTCCCTGGAGAACGGGGCCAGTGGAGCCTGAAGGGAACTCCCTGTCCCTTGATGGCCCTGCTCTGGTCCTGGGACTGGGGGCGGGGCGATCGACGCTAACATAGCAAGAGAACCACACTGGACTTCTTTGACATCTCACACTCAGCATTCAGAAGAGCAGAACTTCTCGTTCAGAAACATCTGCACAGATTTCACAAATCCCTTAACCTTCACTGGCTCCACAGTGACATCCAGTTTGGCTTGGACAAAAGATGAATGGAGACGATAATGCCTTCATTCTAAATCCTTATTGGCTGTGCAAGCCTCTCTCATGCTACTCCAAGGTTACAAGGCTTCCATATGAATATGACCTCATGTTCACCTCCCCCCACCACCACCCTCCGCCCACCATCAATAGCACCAGGTAAATTCTCCTTTGGCTACTTTGCAGTTCTGTACCGTTAGGATCCGGGTCAATCTGTTCTCTAGTAACTGCCTTCGCTCCTATTCCAGACTCTCAGGGACACTTGCTAGTTTTTTCAAGGTGACTCCCTATTCATTCCCATATCCTTGTGGGATGGTTAATTTTATGTGTCAGGTTACCTGGCCCACAGCTACCTTGTTTGGTCAAACAAGGTATTGGTCAAGTACCTTGATATTTGGTCAAACATTATTCTGGGTATTTCCCTGAGAGTGTTTTTGCATGGGATTAACATTTGAATCAGTAGGCTCAGTAAAACAATGCTCTTCCCAATGCAGGTGGGCCTGGAAAAATCAGTTGACGGCCTCAGTAGAACAAAAAGTCTGACTGTCCCCCGAGTAAGAGAATTCCCCCTGCTTGACTACCTTCAAACTGAGACATCAGCTCTTTCCTGCCTTCAGCCTCGAATGGAAACATTGGCTTTTCCTGGGTCTTGAACTGTTTTAAGGCCTCCTAAAGATGGCCTTATCCGTGGCTGAATGGAGTTCTTTTAAAATGTGCCCAGGGGCACCCGGGTGGCTCCGTCGGTTAAGCGTCCAACTTCGGCTCAGGTCATGATCTCGTCCGTGAGTTCGACCCCTGCGTGGGGCTCTGTGCTAACAGCTCAGAGCCTGGAGCCTGTTTGGATTCTGTGTCTCCCTCTCTCCCTGCCCCTCCCCCCCACTTGCACTCTGTCTCTCTCTCTCTCAAAAATAAATAAACATTAAAAAAATATATTAAAATGTGTCCATAACAACACCTACCATTTATGAAGCTCCTACTCCATGTCTGCCATTGTAAACTGTATCACCTCCGGTCCTCGTACAAATCATTGCAAAAGAGGTAAATGTTTTTGTGAGCTCACAGTCGCAGAGTTGACCAGCAGCAGAGCGGGAATGTAAACAGCAATGTGTGATTTCTGAGTCAGGGCCCTCTCCTACCCGTTTCATACCGGACCCACCTATCACCGCTTTCCTGTCCGCGTGCCTAAATGCAAACTGCTGTTAACGTCCTTCTCGAAAGGTGGGTGCGACACAAGCTTACGGTTGTACATGTATATCTATATGCACGTGTATTATTTTGGTGGGCATAAATAGTACCACACTAGACCTAGAGTTTTCTTTTTGACACTTTGCTTCTTACTTTCAATGATAAATCATGGAAGTGGGGTCCCTGTCAGCATAGTTGGAGAGCACTTTTTTTTTAATGTTTATTTATTTTTGAGAGGGAGACAGAGCGTGAGCAGCAGAGGGACAGAGAGAAAGAGAGAGGGAGACACAGAATCTAAAGCAGGCTCCAGGCTCCAAACTGTCAGCACAGACCCCAACGTGGGGCTTGAACCCACAGACCAGACCACGAGATCGTGACCTGAGAGGAAATCAGATGCTTAACCCGCTGAGCCACCCAGGAGCCCCCGTCACCTTTTTAAATACTTTTTTTCAAATTTACTTGCTCTTTTGTGGACTAGAGGAGTAAAGTCAAGCCCCTATGATTGTGTCTACGTATCTAGGTATTTCCTGTTCATTTCCTTTATGATATGATAATAATACATAATAACAGTAATAATGCTGTTATTTGGCAAATAGTCAATAACTTTTAGGGCTTCAAACTTATTCTTTTCAAATGCTCTTCTTTGATTCATTGATGTCTTTTTACCTGGAATGTAATTTTATCTCTTAAGATCCTGACCAATTTTTTGTTTGGGTTTTTATTTGCCTGTCTTTGTATATTCAACCTTTCTTGGTCCTTTTGAGTTAGATTCATCTATTCACACAGTACAACTGGGGTTTTAGGGATTCCTGGGTGGCTCAGTCCGTTTAAACCTAGGACTCCTGATCTCAGCTCAGGTCATGATCTCATGGTGTATGGGATTGAGCCCCACATCAGGCTCTGCACTAACAGGACAAAGCCTGCTTGGGATTCTCTCTCTCCCTCTCTCTCTGCCCCTCCCCTGCTCACACTCTGTCTCTCTCTCAAAAATAAATAAGCATTAAAAAACAAAATTAAAAAAAAACCTGGGGTTTTCCTCTGTGATTGAGCCTCTTTTCTTTTTTTTTTTTTTTTTAACATTTATTTATTTTTGAGACAGAGAGAGACAGAGCATGAACAAGGGAGGGGCAGAGAGAGAGGGAGACATAGATTTGGAAGTAGGCTCCAGGCTCTGAGCCATCAGCCCAGAGCCCGACGCGGGGCTCGAACTCATGGACTGTGAGATCGTGACCTGAGTCCAAGTCGGACGCTTAACTGACCGAGCCACCCAGGCGCCCGGAGCCTCTTTTCTTTTAAAGAGTGAGCGGTGGCCATTTATATCACAACAAATAATGTTTTTGTAGTTCCATAATACATTTTATGTTAAGTCCTGTGTTTTTCTTGATCTCTTGTGTGGGTGTTTTTTAAAATCTGTGTCTATCATTGAATTTTCTTGGCATCTGGAGTGTGCTTTGATAATTTGGAAATGTTATACTTCAAGAATTCGTTTTGTAAACGTAAAGATGCATATTATACATTTATGTATGGCATTTAAATATCTATGTAGACATTTAAATATCTACCAAAAAAACCCCAAAATTGGTATGCTACAATATCTCCACGTTTTCCCCTTAGCTTCAACAACCCAGTTTTAGTTGACTACTATTTTTCAGTGTTTATCTTATAGCTGTTGAGTATACTTATAATTTCATGACTCAATATTCCATCTTTTTAAAAAAAATTTTAAGCTTATTTTACTTATTTTGAGAGAGAGATAGATAGAGAGAGAGAGAGCATAGGAGGGGCAGAGAGAGAGGGAGAGGGAGAGAATCTCATTGTCAGCACAGAGCCTGATGTGGGGCTCGAACTCCCGAACTGGGAGATCATGACCTGAGCCAAAATCAAGAGTCAGTTGTTTAACTGACTGAGCCACCCAGGAGCCCCGATATTCCATCTTTAAATGATGTCTTGCCTCACCCTCCATGGCTACAGTGGTATTTTTGAGCTTCTGTCTGCCTTTTCCTTCAAATTTTTGTTGGTGATTTCATTTAGCACATTTAGAGTTTGAATTACTTTTTATTCTGAACCATTATCCACTGTTATTTTAATCTTAGCCCTACAATTTCATTAGTCTTTTTCCCCCATTTATTTCTAGTTAGTTGAGGTTTATCCTCTGATAGTTTTTCTTCTTCTCCTTCTCCTTCACCTTCTTTCTCTCCTTCTCCTTCTCCTTCTCCTTCTCCTTCTCCTTCTCCTTCTCCTTCTCCTTCTCCTTCTCCTTCTCCTTCTTCTCCTTCTTCTTCTCCATCTTCTTTTGGAAATACCAATTATTTTTAAAGTATAACATTTGTACCTTTCTTGTCTATTCTCACCTCTTCCATTCTTTTAAACTCTGCTTATTCCATGTCATTGTCCTTCCTTTCCTTGCTTCTGTTGTCCGCATCCCTTACCATGTTTGCGATGGTGTTTATTCCCCCACGTGCGACTCTTAATGTGTGGCCTTTGTGGATTTAGTTTTCTTTCATTCTTTTCCCCTAATAATTTCCAACTCATGTTTTATTTCTTTCTATCACATCACTTATCCTTCTCGAGCCCTTGTATATATGCTTTGTGTTTTTATCTAATAAAGGTGACTGTTTCATTAGGGTTCTTATTGAATGGTATGCTTGATTAATTTTCCTCAGCCCCATGGCAACATTTTGTTGGTGAATGTTCCTCATCTTTCATTTGTCTTTCTTGTTTGTTCTTTTTTTCTACTCATCGTTGAGCAGGTGGAATCCTTCCTGGCCCTGCGATTTGTAGGAGGTGGGGAGGAAGGATAATGCTCCAGGCTTGCAGAAATTCTCTTCATGATAATAGGTTTTATTTTTTAAAAAATTGTTTAATGTTTATTTATTTTTGAGAGAGAGAGAGAGAGAGAGAGACAGAGTGTGAGCAGGGGAGGGGCAGAGAGAGAGAGGGAGACACAGAATCAGATGCAGGCTCCAGGCTCTGAGCTGTCAGCACAGAGCCCGACGCAGGGCTCAAAACCACAAACTATGAGATCATGACCTGAGCCAAGGTCGGACATTGAACCGACTGAGCCACCCAGGCACCCCATCATGATAATAGGTGTTAAATGTGAGCAGGCTCTTCTAGTAAGTACTTCCCCCCGACCATGCAGGGTTGGCAGTGAATGTGCTGTGGGTAGTACAGATGTCTTTCTCCTTCACTCCACTCCCTGCAGAATGGCTTGCCTATGTGATTCCTCACCCCGCCCCACCTTCCTCATTTCTACAGAGTGCCAGATCAAGTTGAGAGAAACTTCCCCTACCAACCTGCTCACTTACCTCCATTTTTCCAAATGGTTTCCCCACCACTCCCATTTCCATTGGAAAAGTGCTCTGCCAGCTTCACTGGAGATGAGATATGTAGCCTTGAGTACCCTCTCTGCCTCTTCTCCAGAGTCAGATCTTCATTTCACTTTCTTACATCCAGTGGATACTCACCATTCACAGATTCTGTGTTTGTGAATTTTCCCTTTCACTAAAATTCATGTGTAACCCCCGCATTGAGACCTGTGGCACTTTTGTGGTCATCCAGGGACATGCTTAGAGTGACGAGCATGAATTCACTCAACACACACACAGTCCTGGCTGAGGTCGAACAAGGTGACACTCTGTTTTCTTAGCTCAGCTTTCAGACTATAAACAAGTATCCCTTTTAGTGCCACGTTATTTGCATTTTGGAGCTGGTTGTTGATGACTTTGCTGTTTAAAATGGCCCCAGACACAGTGCTAAAGTGGCGTCCCGTGTTCCTAAATACAAGAAGGCTGTGCTGTGCCTTATGGAGAGACTACGTGAGCTGGAGAAGCTTTGATCAGGCATGATCTGGCCATGAGTTCAATGTTAATGAATCAGCAATATATACCAAGTAAGGAATTTTTAAACAGAAACACACAAAAGACAAGGTTAAGTATGGATTGATTGTTGAAAATGTAGTGACCGGGGGCTTACAGGACCCTAACCCTGTGTTTCCCTTGGAAGCATTGGTTCAGTACCCACTAATTTGGTGTCCTTGGTGACTTTACAGAACAGAACTACCACAAATAACCAGACACAATTGTATTGTCATTTTAGGGTACTGATGTCTCCCGGTTACATCCAGGGCAGAGTTTTTTTGACCGTCCTTGTTTTTTGGTTGTTTTTTGTTTTGTTTTGTTTTGTTTTTTTGCTTGGGGTGATTTATGAGAAAAGCTGGGGGTAATTGCCATGTCTTGCCATTGTAGACCTGGGTAGGGCTTATTGGAAGGCTTTATCTTTTAGGCAAATTACCCTGAGAAGGTGGAGGGTGCCGGGCAGGAAGCTGAGGGTCAGAGGAGAGAGAGCTGAAGAGAATGGGGAGAAAATGAGGAGGCTGAGAAGGGAGTCGGTCACAAAGCTCCCTGGGTAAGTCCCTGAGCATGAGTTTTCGCAGTCAGGTAGTTTAAAGTCTGATCTGGACACCGCCGTTTGTTACCTCTGTGACTCTGGATAGGTTATTGAGCTAGGAGTCTGTTCCCTCTTTTGCAAATGTTGATCATACGGCATAATTGTGAGATTATATATTTAAAGACTGTGTATGGAAAGCGTCTGTTACCCAGTAGGAACTCAGCGTTTATGAGTTCACTCCTCGTTCACTTAGGGAGGCAGCCTATTTGGGAAAGCTCATACAACTGCATTTCTGACTTCTCTCAGAATCGGTTTATGATCCATGCCCAACAAAATCAATCTCAAAGTCACACTTGTTTATTACCCAAAGTGCTATTACCCTGCTTGATCACTCTCCTTGTCGCCGGGCTTGGGAATGAATAGCTCTCAGCTATTTTCCAAAATCGGATCTACTCTGAGCAAATGAAGATTTGCCCCCAATAACAATATTAGAGAGGGCATGCTGCAGCTTTGAGGGCACGGAGGGATTCCGGAGATGTGGATACCAAGACATCACTGCTTAGGCACAGCCTCGCAGGGTTCCTGCATAAAAGGAGGCAGCACATATCAGGATGCCAAGGTTCTGATATGTTTATTCTTTCAACATCAGCCTAATGGCATTAGCGTTACACCTGGTAGGTCTCAGCTGGTGTGGCCCAGCCAATTAGGCTCAGGAGACCTCCCATGATGGTGTGAAAATTGGTGACACAGTCAGGGGGTTACTCCTGACTGGGGTCCCGCTGCGGTCTGTTCACCAGCCGTGTCCCAGAAGTGTCTGTGTCAGGGACCTGACAAGCAGGTGAGGGCGTTCCGGGGCTTTCTCTAGAGGGGACTTGACTTTCCCAGGCAGGAAATATTTTGGTCACTCTGTCCTCCGATCGGGAATTAGAGTCACTGGATGGAAAGAAAGAAGCAGACAGAAGACAAGACTTTGGTGGTATGATCAGAATTATAAGGAAAGGTTAAGACTCTGCTTCTCCCAGCAGGAGAGTTTGATATGTTTAGGGAGATGGAAGGACAAGGAAAGAGCCCAGATCAACCCTCTGGACTCATCGCTGGCCACACAATTGTGCTTTCTGCGTTCTCTCTTATGCTAAACGTGGGTCCTCTTGGCCTCCCTCCCCCACCTCCCAAAAGTGATGATAATGCTGCTTACTCCCCTTCCACAAATGCTCCAAAACTACGGGGGTCCTTCCCACAGTTTATCAGTCAGTGGCACTCTAACCCTGTAGAGTGATTCTGTTATTTCATCCATCCAACAGAGGAGTTAACCGAAGATCAGAAACGCTGAGGAACTTCTCCAAGATCACCCAGCTGGCAATGGCAAAACTGGGGCTCAAATCTGAATCTGTCTAACTGCCCAAGTTCAGGCTCGTTTCATGCGCAAGGCTGCAGTGAGGTCCTGCAAACACAGGCAGTGGTTGGAAGTGCCTGAGTCCCTTTTCTCCCTGGGCGAAACCAGTGGTTCTCTGCTCTGGCTACATACAGAATTACGCGGACATCATGGGCCTTAGCGATGCTGTCTTCCTGGAGGGAGAGCCCTTCAGCCTCATTTTGAAGTCCTCATTGTATTCTGAAGAGTAAACTCCTTCTCTTCTGTACAGAGTACGAATATAGATGCTATCTGAAAGTTTGAGATGAAATATGAAGAATTGGCTTTTTAAGTACAGAAGACTGTATTGCCCACCCAAAACTCTTGAATCATCTTTTGGCGTGCCAAAAACACCAAACCAGTTCAGTTAGGCAAGAAAGGGGCATTATTAAAATGGTCTTGGAGTATTTCATGAAATCAAATGATGGAGGCATCTGAAATTTAGGAAGATATTGAATCTCTGGAGAAGCCAGAACAATATATATGTCCTATCTATCTATCTACCTCCCTATCTATCTTTGATTTGTTCCACATTTTGGTGTTATTCTTCTCTCTTCTTATATACAAATAGTTCCCAAAGTGTGGTGCACAGACCAACAGAATCAACATTACCTCGGAGCTTGTTACAAACGCATATTCTCAGACCTGGCCCCAGAATCAGAAACAGGGTTAGGGCTCAGCAATGTGTATTTTTACAAGCCCTTAGAGTAATTCTGCTTCTCAATAAAGATTAAAGGAGTGCTACTATGGTCCACATCCCTCAGTTTTCCACATGACAGAAAATAGCCCATGACATCACCCATCTTTTACACGCTATGGGTTCAGCCGTGTCGAAAAGTCTGAGTTGACTGTCATTTGTTCTCAAATTAAATTTTATTTAGAAGGGACCCACTGATTGAGTTTTGATTATCAACCCACAGTTCCTGGAACGTGAACTACAGTGGATAGAAGTGGATAGAGGGGTAGAAGTGGATAGAGAAGACAAGTACCATTGTATAGACATGGTTACTCCAACCGCAACCAGATAAATGGTAGAGAAGGGGGCAATACCCAGGGGAAAGATGCTGGGTGAGTGGTTTAATAATAAGCACAGAAATCGTAGCAGTAGCAGTAAGAAGTATTAGCAGCCGTGGTAATACCTACTAGTAATCAATGAGTATCGACTCTTTGTCAGTCCTAGAGCTTGGCGTATTCTCTATAGGTTTTATCTAATTCTCACAACATCCCTGCAAAATAGGAAGTATTGATATTCATATTTTACGGATGGAGAATGGTTTAAAAAACTTGCTTGAACTGATATGCCCGGTAAGCAGGGGAAGAATGTGGGCAATCTGTGACTTGGCCACACCGCTGTGTCCCAGCTCTAGATTTTGTCTGCTCTTAAGGGAAACAGGCCTTAGTGAGTGGGGTAGTTTGAGACTGGACAAGGTGATGTAGAGTGTCCACAATTTACTCTGGCTGGGGTCAAGGCCAGCTAGACACAGAGGATTAAAGGCATTTTCACTACCCCTACGACAGGAGACCACACAGGGACAGAAAATGTCCCAGAGACATAACAAATGAGGCTCTAAATGACAGACTTGACTTGCAGTCAGTACTTTCTTCTTAAAGTCCCCTGTCTACACCCCTCTGTAGCTTTGTGTGCGTATCACAACCATCTGAGATCGGATGTCCTGAAGGGACTTGTTCTTGAATACTATCATGTGATGATGGGGAAGCCATTTCAGGAGAACTAAGGGCTTCAGAGTTTTGCACTTTCTTGCTCACCTGGCATATTTGAACAACCTTACTGTTATTTATTTTTTTTTTTGCAATCAAGTCTTTTAATTTACCCCACCTGTGTCTCCTCCATCCTAGCCTCAGCCCCTCTCCCGATGCTCTAGAAACTTCCAATGTATTTTTCTAGAACTCGTCCCTCCCCCAGCCCAGCGCATCAGGACAGTCTTCCTGTTCCAATGTGGCCCCTTCTGCCAGCTGTCCTTCCCCGACACCAGGCTCCCTACACCCTGTCCTTTGGGTTCCTTTTCTCCCCTGTTTTCCCACCAGTTTCCCCTCTTCAAAATAAATCTGGATTGTAAGCCTGCCTGCCTTTCTTTCCACACTTGATCTTAGCCAAAAGGCCCAGAAGCGATATGCCTGCCTTTCTTTCCTTCCCCCACTCTTCCTTCCTTTTCTTTCTCACCTTGCAGGCAGCTCTACAGAGAATCGGATTTTCCTCTTCTTGTAGCAACAACAAAAATACTCAAGAGCGTTTTATTTACTAAGAACAGAGGAAGGATGCTATCTTGTCTGGGATGGCCAGGAACAACTGATCCAATGGGGAGCTTTTCATCACAGTCCCCACAGGGTACCTTGTGATGTTTTAATGGTCAAGACCAAACTTAATTCAAATCCAGCAGGCATTATTAGAAGTCATGTTGCCTAGTATGTCTTTATTGCTCTCATTTTAAATTATGAAGTGTAATAAGGTCACACATTTCTGGAAATAGAACTCAGTAAGATACATTGGTTTAATTTGTAAAAGGAATCTCCCTTCATAGACGATATGTTTCATTCCACTTCAGCTAAAATCCACATCAACAGCAGAAAAATGTAACAGGCTTCAATTAGCCTCAATAATCCTCCCACATGATGATGAACAGGAAAAAAAAAGAAACTGGTATTTCATATCTTCATCATGTAAGGACTTTGATGATACAAAAGAGATTGGCTCTATTTATTTTCCTGTTGCAGTACATGTCTTCTTGAAAGGTGGTAATACAATAAAATGAATTTTAATAAAACGGAGGTGGAAAGGATTCCTTGGAACTGAGTCAAGAAACTTTCAACTGGGTAGCAGAGAAGATGCAGGAGATCGTTCTGCAAACTGGAGGCTGGAATTGATCTGTGCTTGCATGAGCTTGGCTTGAAAACATGAGCAAAGCTCCAAGTATCTGGGAGAATCCTTGGATTTGGGGAGTTGTGGATGGAATATTTCAGTGTTGAAAATCTCACTCGTAAACCGCTCAGGGTCAAACAGTTTTCAGTAGAGTATGAAAATAGCTCAGTTTTTTTTAAAGCCTTACCTAAAAAAGAAGTGTGGAATTTATAGCTCAATGGTCTAGGCAATTCGAGAAGGGGAGGGTCCAAGCAGAAGACCCAGGTTCTGGGAGTAGATGTATATCACAGGTGTATGATCTCCGTCCTTTTTTACTCATCTGTGAAACAGAAAAACACAACCAGGTCACTCTGGTAGGTTTATTCTCATTCCAGTGTTCACTCATCAGTGTCCGTAAAGAGTGAATCCTGACTATACATTGTGTAAAGATACGTGGCTGTAGGTCAAAAATGGCGACCATTGGTGACTTTACATTTGATTCAATATGATGCTATGTAAATACTATAACCAAACTATATTAAAAAGTACTTTGTTCCTTTTTCTTGTATTTCAGGCATTTCTCCTGTTTTCATCCATTTTTTTTCTACTTGCTGAAGCAGTTGGCTTTGTCAGGGGGGACTAAGTGTCCTGATCGTTTTAATTCATGACAACACACATGTGCACCCTGGATGACATCTCTAGCAAAAGGCACAGGCCTCTCTCTTGCCTGAACCAACACTCAAGTTCACGTATGGTCTAGCTTTCCTTTACTGTGAGTACCAAGAACCAATGGCTAATGAATAATTTCATGCAGGCTCCGAGGTGATACATAACAAGGGGGAGCGTTTCCACACCTACGACACCTAGGGTTCTAAAGTGCCAAAGACAGCGGTGGTTAGGATGGATAAAGACTTAGACAAGACCACTGATTGGCCCACCTAGAAATCATCGGTGCCCCCAAGAGCTGTTAGTGTAGTGTGAATAGGACTGATACTTGACTGCAAAAGATGACAGTAATGAATGAGGAAAAAAGGCTGTAGGTCAAGCATCGGCTCAGTATCTTAGCGGTTGAAAAGAAAAGTCACAGCAACAAGATGTTCTCCAGTGGGTACGTGGATTAAACTGCGGTCCATCATGACATCCTAGTGCACTCTCAACACCGAAAAGAAATGAGCTATCAAACCATGAAAAGACAGGGACGAAAGTTAAATGCGTATCACTAAGTACAGAAAGCCAATCTGAAAAGACTGCATACTGAGTGATTCTGAAGATCTGACATTCTGGAAAAGGCAAACCTATGGAGAGAGTAAAAAGACCAGTAGTTCCCAAGGGTTAGAGGGAAAGGAGGAGTGAGTATGTAGAGCACAGAGGATTTTTAGGGCAGTGAAAATACTCTGCCTAATATTATAACGATGGCTATATTTGTCTAAACCCATAGAATTTACACCCCCAAGAGTGAGCCCTAATGTAAACTATGGACTCTGGGTGATCATGATGTCTCAGTGTAAGTCCATCAATCATAACAAATGTACCGCATGGGTGGGGGATGCTGATAATGGGGGAGGCTGTGGGGAAAGAGGACATATAGGAAATCTCTGTGCCTTCTGCCCAATTTTGCTGCGAACCTAAAATTGCTCTGAAATATGAAGGCTATTTACAAAGAGAAAGGCAGAGAAGTCAGAAGCTTGAGAAGTCAGTAGGGCTTAATGAAACGGATTTTCTTTCTGCTTTCACGTTAAAGGATAGGAAAAGACGATAGCATCCTTGAAGGCAGGAGGCAAGAGATTAAAGGTATGCACAAGACAGAGACAGAGAGACAGAGAGATCCACTTTTCCAAGGGGAAGTGTCCCCCTTTGAAAGAGGAAGAAAGGAATCGATACCGACTCAGAGAAAGCAACCACCACAGGCTATGGTGTAACCTAGATAGCTACTGTCAAAAGAAGACGACCAGTTTGGGACGAGTGAAAATTACACAAAATTCAGTTGCAACGTCCATAAGTCAAGTTTCACTGGGACACAGACACACTTGTTTGTGTACATATTTTCTGTGGCTGATTTTTGCTAAATTGGCAGAGCCGAGGACTTGCAATGGAGGCTGGGTAGCCTGAAAACCCTACTGATATTTATTATCTGCCCTTTACAAAAAAAAAAAAAATTGCTAACCCTTGACCTAGAGCACCCAGTATTGAGATGGTGAAAATCTGAATCCAAAAGGTCACACCTCGGTTCACTCACATTTTATTGGCAAGAACTAACCATATGGACCCCCTCCCCCCCCATGCAAGGAGGCTGGGAAATGGAGCCTCTGGCTGGGTAGGATCAACTCTACCCTTTCACACTGGGGGACACAAATCTTTGTTGTTCAGGTCACCACTCCTGAAGCATGCACTTCTCAGGGTACAGATTTAAATGCCCTTTAGATATTTCTGCTCTCCAAAATCCATTTTCAACTGTGCCACCAGAGAAGGGGTGCGTGCGTGTGTGTGTGTGTGTGTGTGTGTGTGTGTATGGTAAGGAGGTTGGAAGTCTTCCCTTCTGCCTTTCTCCGTATTTCCTCATCCTGCCTGGCTCCAGTTGGCTTTCCTCAAGCTGTCACTCTTTCCCCCTCAGGCCTCTTCTCGCTATTGTGCTGAGTGACTCAGTTATGTCTGAGCTCCCAGCGCTAGATTATATACCCGGCCTCAGCAACACCAAAGGCAGGCACTTCTAAACAGAATCCGCTGGTCTTAGAAGGACATGGTCATTAGAAGTCACCAAAATATGCCTTCCAGGGATGTGAAGCAGCCGTCTCTATGAGAAAGATGGGCTGCGTGAAAAGCATTTCCTTTGTGCCCTTAACTTTTAAAGAAATTCAGGTAAAATATCAACACGTTCAACTCAACCACATACGTACACAGTATTTTGGGGAGTCTTTTGGTGCCCAAGGGTGGCTTACCAGAGATTTAATATTCTTCCGTCAGCCACCACTTAAAGCTACCTAAAAGTCTAAGCAAAAATGCATTGCAAGCCCAGCCCACAGACTCTTACATTGTCTTGCCTAAGATTGCATCCCCCAAACCATTGCTCGATAGACATTCCGGAGTTCGCACTCTGCTACAAAATTAGCTAAAACAGTGCCTGCTCTCAAGGGAATCACAGCCCACTGGCAAGACAGGCTTTTATACATCTATGGATGATAGAAGGTAGACTAAAATCAGGGCTTCAATTGAGATCCAAACAAAGTACTCTGAGCAAACACGGGGGGTGGAGTGATTAATTGTGGCAGATGTTAACCAAGAGTAATGATTTTAAGTATCAGGAATAGAAAGCCTTTCTCCATCACGCCTGCAATGCTAATCCCAATTCATTCATCATCGAACCTCACCTTGCCTGGCCATTTATCTTAAACGCAAACCCAGCTTTATTCAGGAAAATCGGTCATATTCATTTATCCTTTGATTGCAGACGTTCAGGAAGGATAGCCGTGGCCTGCCATATTTCATGCTCATCCACTCACATGGTAGGCCAGCATTTTGCCAGGAGACCTCTTAAATTGAGATGGTTTTTAATTCAATCTAAAACCCAGGCTTGGTAACAGAGCAGCCTCATAACCCTGTGATATAGTCTAGGACACACATGCTTCCTTGTCTCCAGTCCGATGTCCTAGTGAAGATAATATTGGGTGCCTTCTCTTTGGACGCATCCCATGAGTAAATCTGAAGATCGCTGGCCTAAGTTCTTTCACCTCAAGAAAGAAAGGCCTACTAATATCCAACTAAGCGATGATGTAAGGCTGGAGGTGATGCAGGAGGAGAAAGGCATAGATCAATATTTCATGAAAGAATGGAAAATGGAGAAACCAAATGTCCTTGAGGAACCCACTCAATTCTCATTCCTCCATTGAAGTAGGAAGCATTGCTCCTTCCTGTCTGGGCAAACTTTTCTACCTGTTCGTGATACCAAGTCCTTCCATTTCCCTAGTGACTTAATCATTTCCCTCTACCAACCTCACTGTGAAAAAGGTACAGGTATTCTCCATTGTGGAGGAGGAAAACATCAGCCTTAACAGCCCCCTCTGGTTACTTTTCCATTCCTTTCTCCACCCAACATTTTAAGGTAAGCCTACCGTGATGCCCCCCCCCCCCACTGGGGCTGCTACCTCAATATCAACATAAGCATCTTCTCACAATGATGGATCTCCCTAAGTAGTCCTGTCTTACTGTTGTTTATGGATAATACTACTCAGTGTTAATATATATTTCCTCCTCTTGTGCAAATGTGTTGGCTCTTTGTGATTTGGAAACCAGCTGGAATCCAAGAGTTGACAAACTGCAGCCCTTCGGCAAAGCTGGCCCTCCACCTGTTTTTGTAAAGCTTTATTGGAACACGACCATGCCCATTCATTTCTGTATTGTTCAGGACTGCTTTTTTTGCAACAGCAGGCAGAGTTGCGTAGCTGTACAAAGACCACAGATTCTCAGAAGCCTAAAACATTTACTATCTAGCGCTTTACAGATAAAGCTTGCCAACCTTGGAGTTAAATTTTCTCATAATTAATATTCTAGGCTCTACGTGGTCTTTGGTTCTCTTTACCTGTGGTAAATTAATACCAGACTTTAGCGAGGCCACATCTTGTTCTAAGAAGAATCCTTGGTTCAAAAGTTGGCAGAATCCTGATACAAAGAGGGACATTCATACTTTGATTGTTTTGTGCTGCAAACTAGGGCACCTACTGTGCCCATAAAGATCCAATTATGGAAAAAGAGGACTAAAGCCACACACTCTTTACTTCCTCAGGAATTGTTTTCCTTTCTTTCTGGTAACAACCCTAAGTTCTTGTTGTAAGCTAGAGACTGTGCTTACACATGATTGACTCAGAAAGCTGTTATCTCTTTCCTTGACCAGAGGTTGTTCTGGTGAAGGCAGCGTGCTTCATCGGAAAGGAATCTTGAACACAAATGTTCACAGTTGATAAGAGTTAGGTGGGTAACACTGAAGTAATTAATAACACCACTTAAAATACATATTAAAAGTGTGGGCGCCTGGGTGACTCAATCGGTTAAACGTCCATTCTCGACTTCACTCAGGTCGTGATCTCACAGTCATGAGATCCAGCCTTGCGTCAGCTCCATACTGAGCATGGGGCCTGCCTGGGATGCCTCTCTCTCTCTCTCTGCTCCTCCCCTGCTCACTTGTGCATATTCTCTCGCTCGCTCGCGCTCTCTCGCTCTCTCAAAAAATAAAAATAAATTTAAAAAAATGTTTAAAGTATTTGTCTCTGGGGCACCTGGTGGCTCAGTTGGTTAGGCGTCCCAACTTCAGCTCAGGTCACGATCTTGCGGTTCACGGGTTCAAGCCCCGCGTCAGGCTCTGTGCTGACAGCTCAGAGCCTGGAGCCTGCTTCATATTCTGTCTCCTTCTCTCTCTCTGTGCCTCCCCTGATCATGCTCTGTCTGCCTATCTGTCTGTCTGTCTCTCTCTCTCAAAAATAAGTAAACATTTAAAAATGAAAAAAATAGTATTTGCCTCTGTGGAACGTGACATGGTGGGAGATGAGGAAAGCTACCACCTTTTTGTTATGAAGGCTTCTGTTCTAAGTGAGTTTTTTCCCCCCACAGGGGCACGTGTCACACTGAGAACATTTTTGGGAAAATCACTTCAATCCTCAGTTTCTCTACCTTAATAATGGAGAAAGGAATTTCTTCTCACCTACCCTCTCAGAAACCCAAAGAAAGTGTTTTGAAAATGCTAAACACACACTTATCAGGACAAATAGAGTGTAGCCCAGCATTCTCCAATAGAAATGTAATTTAAGACTTCCTTGTAGCCATCTAAAGAAAGCAAAATGAAAGAGAGGAACGTCATATTAACGACATCTTTCATTTAAGCCAATACAGCTAACGTATGATCATTTCAGCATGTAATCAACATGAAAAGAATTCATGATTTATTTTACATCATTGTCGTATCGCGTCTTCAAATCTAGAGGACTGCCTTATGGTTATGGCACATTTCTCTTTGGACTAGCCACATTTTGGGCTCTCAATAGCCACACGAACCAGTGGCTCCTGGACCGTAAAACTGTAGACTGTGTCCCCAGCTGGCAAGCCACTTTCCAGGCCACACCCAAGAGCCATTGACTCCTCCATGAGCCCTGGAACATGTTCTACTAAGAAGCAAAACCAACCATGAGTTAGAGACCAAATTCCTAAAGGAGTGTGATTGTTTCCCTGGTTCTTATGGTGACCATAATGCCATTATTACTAGGGGCGCCTGGGCGGCTCAGTTGGCTAAGCATCCAACTTCAGCTCAAGTCCTGATCTCGCGGTTCGTGGGTTCGAGCCCTGCGTCAGGCTCTGGGCTGACAGCTCGGAGCCTGGAGCCTGCTTCAGATTCTGTGTCTTCTTCTCTCTCTGCCCCTCCCTGGCTCGCTCTCTCTCTCTCTCTATCAAAAATAGATAAACATTAAAAATATATATAAAAAAAAGAATTGCAATCTCGGGGTGCCTGGGTGGCTCAGTCAGTTAAGCATCCGACTTCAACTCAGGTCATGATCTCATGGCCCATGAGTTCAAGCCCTGTGCTGTCAGCTCAGAGCCTGGAGCCTGTTTCGGATTCTGTGTCTCCCTCTCTCTCTGCCCCTGCCCCCCCATCTCTCTCTCTCTCTCTCTCTCAAAATTAACCGTTAAATAAATAATACTATTATGTATTATAATAATACTAACATGTATTGAATATTATGTCCCAAGCACTGCACTACTTCTCCACAAGATTATTTCATTTATGACTCATAACAAACCTGTGAGAAAATCATTCTACCACCATTTCAAAGGTAAGTAAACTAAGGATTAAAAAAAACGTATGCCAGTCGCCCAAGGTCTCAGAACTTTTGCGCTGTGCAGCCAGAATTCATACTAAGGTGAACGTTCCCAGCACCAGCTTTATTAACCATAAGCAACAGCGTTCATTTCCAGATCTTTTGCCTTAATTTTTTTTTCTGACACCACCGCCCCTTCCTGAGTACCAACTGCTATCTCCCGCTCTGACTTGCAGCTGCTATTACAAAATATGGGGGTGGAGGGAGGGTTTTCCTGTGCCTTTTTTCCCAACCTTGGGAGGTATGGTGGGTTTTAAACCATCCAGTCTTGAGCCCCAATCTCTCCCCCCAAAACAGAGAGTCTTAAGATCTGAGCTTTCCACTGCCTTCTGAGAAAGGGCATCAAAACTCCTCTCTGAAGCAGGGCCATTCACAAATCTAATGCCGTTCTCAGAAACACCTCTTATTAAACAGCTCTCATTAACCTTGCTTCCTAAGCTGAAATCAACACAATTCAGCGTTCTTACGCAACAGGGCAAATTCCTTGCCTTTCCGGGGCTCTCTTGTTCTTCTCATTCATTCTTGTTCTGAAGACGATGTCTGTCCCTCACCTCGCTAAGCGTTGCCAGAAGTGGTCAGAAGAATGAGCATTCCAAACTCCCTTGTCATCAAAATTATCAGTCCTTTTGCAAAACCAAACCAACCAACCAACCCACAAAAAACAAAAAACAAACAAGCAAACAAACAAACCGAAAAACTCAAAAAGACCTAACTGCTTGCATTTGGGCTTAAATACGTTCTTTAGCAAAAAAAACATTTTTTTTTTCCCTTTCCCGGGCTCTGGTTTTGAGAGTAGTATTTAATATTTTTTTTTTAAATTTTGTGTCCTTTTAAACAACACATTCAAACTTCAAAATACAGTCTTCTTATAGGAGGTTCGAATGACGCAGAGTCATAGAGAGAAAACCTTGAAGGATTTGCACTCCCGTCCTTCTCTTTGTCCTTTTCTCAGGAGACACTTCTGCCAGTAGTTTGGACCCTCTTCTTTCAGTCCCATTTCTGTGCATGAATATGCACATGTATCTCTCAATATTATGCCTTTAAAATTTTTTTTAACGTTTATTTATTTTTGAGACAGAGAGAGACAGAGCATGAACAGGGGAGGAGCAGAGAGAGAGGGAGACACAGAATCTGAAACAGGCTCCAGGCTCCGAGCTGTCAGCACAGAGCCCGACGCGGGGCTCGAACTCACGGACCGTGAGATCATGACCTGAGCCGAAGTCAGACGCTTAACCGACCGAGCCACCCAGGCGCCCCTCAATATTATGCCTTTAAAAATCACAGGGGATCACTCTGTGCGTATTCTCCAGTTCGCCGTGTTCATCTGAAAGTCTGTCTTTGCAATTTTTCCATATCAATGCTTTTTTTTTTATTTGAGAGAGAGAGAGAGAGAGCGAGAGCAGGGGAGGGGCAGAGGGAGAGGGAGAGAGAGAATCCCAAGCAGGCTCCACATTCAGCGTAGAGTCTGATGCAGGGCTTTATCTCAGGACCATGAGACCATGACCTGAGCTGAAATCCAAAATTGGACATTTCACCAACAGAGCCACCCAGGTGCCCCTCCATATCACTACATTTTTGACTTCTGCATAATATTTTATAATAAAGATATAGAACCCTTTATTTCCAGGCCCTCCTACTGATGGGCATTTAGTTGTCTATTTTATGCTCTTTCCAACTATTCTGCAATACGTATTCTTATACTGAAAGATCTCTTTAGCACAAGCACCCAGTTTATCTTCAGTTTTAACAGATATTAACCAATTGCCTTCAAAAGGGTTTCATCAGGGCACTGTTCAGGTGACAGTGTCAGGGAGAATCTGAATCCTTCCATCATTACCGTTCTTTGACTTTATCACATTGAAATATGTCTGTCATCCTGACGAAAATTCTTTTTGGATTCTTCAGAAAATTTTTAATGAGGATCTCCACTCTGGATATAATTTCCAGAGCATGGAAAATGCAGCCAGACTCTTTTGGTTTATACCATGGCTCTGGTACTTGTCAGCTGCATGATCTTGGGCAAGTTGCTTTTACCCTTCTGTGAAATGGTAACAATAATGATATCTGACTCCTGGAGTTGTTATGAGGATAAAGTAGTGGGTTAATCTATATTAAACACTTAGAGCTGCATCTTGCAAATTGTAATGATATATAAATGTTTGCCTTATTACTATTATTATATGTTTTTATTTTCTTAAATATAAGAAAAGAAATGGTGTTGTTATGTTGTCTTCTATTTGGCCCTTTGTTGAATTACCTTACTATTTATAAGAATCTTTTAAATGGCTTCTCATAGACTTTCTTCATCAATAACTGTGAAAATGAGCCATTTGGTGCCTTCCTTTGCAATAGTTAAAAGTCTCCTTTTCTTGTCTTGTTGCATTGGCTAATATTTCCAGTGGCGATGATAACAGAGATCCTCGTTTTGTTCTCAATTAGTAAAACCACCTCTAATATTTCACAAGTATGTGGGATTTTTACTGGAGGATTTGGTAAAGACTCTATTTTAGAGAATAAGGGCATTTTATTCAAATAAAATAATATTACAAAGGTATGTTTTAAGAGGAAGGATGAAGAATTTTATCAGCTGTTCATGTTGGCATCTTTTAAGGTGACTACATATATGTACATGTATGTATATACATGTATATAGCTCATACACACACACACACACACACACACACACACACACACACACACATTCTATTTTGAGCAGCCTCTGTGGTGAATTATATTATTGAGTTGCCCAGTGGTGGTGAATGAGATAAACCATTTTGACATTCTATTATCAAACAGTTGGATTGGGCTTGCTAATTTGCTACTTAAAATGTTTATATCTATGTATGTGAGACTGGCCAACATTTTTTTTCCACGTACTATCTTTGAAGATTGAGTTGAGAAATTTCCTATCTTTTGTTATGCTGTAGAATAAGTTAAATGACACAAATCCTTGAAGGCTTGGTAGAATTTGTGTATAAAACCCTTGGGCCCAGAGTTTTAGTGGCAATCTTTGATTACCTTGTCAGTTTCTTATCCATCTTATCTAGATGTTCAAATTTGCTGGCATAAAATGGTATAAAATACCCTTATAATTTAAAGCTTTCTCTATAACTATCAACCTATTACTTTTCTTGCTTTCACTATTACTTACTTTCTCCTCCTCATTCTCTTCCTCCTCGTCCTCTTTGTCCTTCTTGTCCTCTTTACCCTCCTCCTTCTTCCCCTCCTCCTCCTCCTTCTCCTTCTTTCCTTCTCCTTCTTTTTCTTCTCCTTCTTGTCCTCCTTCTTCTTCTCCTCCTTCTCCTTCTCCTTCTCCTCCTTCTCCTTCTCCTCCTTCTCCTTCTTCTTCTCCTTCTCCTTCTTCTGCTTCTTCTCCTTCCTCCTCCTCCTCTTCTTCTTCTTCTTCTTCTTCTTCTTCTTCTTCTTCTTCTTCTTCTTCCTCTTCTCCTCCTCCTCCTCCTTCTTCTCTTCCCCTTCCCCTACTCCTCCTACTCCTTCTTCTTCCTCTTCTTCTTCTCTTTAGTCAGACCTGCCAAGCATATACTTCATTAGTCTCCATAAAGAATGGACCCTGGTTTTATAGATCAGCTATAACTTGTTTCTGGGATGACTGTTTTCTCTATCATTAATTCTCACTGCTACTCTTACAGTTTCTTCCTTCTACTTTATTATTTCATTCATCATTTTGTAATACAGACAGTGATAGGCAGGAAAACATTTTAGACACCATAAGTTAGGTCTTTACTTAGCACAGTGAGGACACAAAATAGGAAGAGGTTGATTCTATAAATAGGGATAGGGTAAGTTTGAAGTTTCATGATTGAAAGATAAGTGAGTGCTGAGAAAAGGTTCCCAGCTATTTATACTCATAAATGGTTATTCACAAGTAAATATTTATCAAAAATTGCTACGCATATACCTATGAAACTTGTTACAGTAATTGCCTCTGAGGAAGGTAAGTTAGGGCTTTGGGTACATACCCCTTCATGCTGTTTAATTTCACTTTACTATAAGCATTTGTCATCTATTCAATAAATAAGTTTAACATGAACTGACATAAAGGTCTGTTGAACAGAAAATCTCCCAGAACTGGAAGGAGTCTCAGAGGTGAACTAGTTTAAACTTCCTCCTTAATTTAAATGTCTGTTTAAACACCGGTAAGGTGCTCTCAGGGGTTCCTAAGTACGGGTCTGGTATCTCTGGAAGAAGCCGGACGGCATGGCTACATAAAACCTGCTGTCTGGCTTGCTAATGTGGCTGTGGCTGCAGGCAGCAACCCGGGACTCCGGGACTCAGCAAAGCTGGAGAGAGGGAGGCTATCGTTGGATCTGGCCACAAGAGTGACAGAGGAGGGAATGAGAGGTTTCCTGTCTGAGGAAGGTTTTCGCTTTTGTTTCAAGATCCCTTATCTCTGTCAGGTTGTGTCTGCCTCCACTCACCTAACAGCTTGCCTGGCTCTGGTCTTTTGCTTCTGTGTCGGCTCCCGCCCGAGACAGTGTCCCTGTCTGCCCTGCCTTTGACCTGCAACATCTCTTTATTTCCCAGGCACTATACCTCTGTCCCCAAGTTCAGCCACTTTACTGCTTCAACCACCAGGGAACAGGAGGGCGTTGCAAATGCAGGTCGTAAATAACCACGAGGTCACAATGGGTGTCGAAAGTTGAGTTGGACGGACGTAGAAAGCGGAATTAGCTAGATGGATGGAGTCAGTAAGTGAATATTTATCTGGACGAGGTGTAAGAGTACATTTGTGTGGGACGGGGAAGGAAAGAGGGAGCGGGACACATGGTTTTATTTGGAAAAGGAAGTCACCAAATTCAAGATCTCAGAGAGTAGAGGTATGAGGGGCAGGGAAGGGAGGAAATAAACCTGCACTTAGAGTTCCTTCTGTGTTCCAGGAGCTCTGTAGATACCATCTCACCTAATTCTCTCAACTTTCCCACAATTTACAGAGGAAGCTCATGGGACCTAAACACGGCCAAGGAAACACAACTGGTAAGGGGAGAGGCAGGGATTGATTAGATAGACAATGGAGAGGTAGGTGGTGGCCCGAGGGTGGTATTGGAGAGAGAGAAGCTTGAGGTATCTGATCAAGTCCTGCCGGACCTTGCCAATAGCTGCCCCTTCGTTATCCTCAACACGAGCTAGAGGGTGTTGCACGATCCATCTCTTGTAAACCCCCGAGGGTTCAGTTAAGCCACTTTCCCCTTTGCTGATGCAGGCGAGTCATCCTGACCTATTCTTGGTTTCTCAAACTCGATAAGTTTCTTCCGGTCCTAGGATTTGGAACATCTTCCTTTCTCCACTTAGCATTTGTTTCGTGATTTACCTCTTTTATTCTGGCTCCGCCTTCCTTTTCAGTCTTTAGGTTCTCAGATCCAACGGGACCTCCCTAGGGCTATCCTTCTTACCTGTGCTGTGTAAACTGAGTTTGGGATCGATCCCCTTATTACACAGTGAATTGGTGGGATAATTTATTCAAACTCATGTCTGCCACTAGATGGAAAGCTCTGTGGGAACAAAGACTATCTACCTATTTACCCAGCTTGTAGTTGACCCTCATTTTGAGTGAAGCGATGAACGAATGAATGAAGTGACCTTGTAAATGAATGAAAAAAACTGTGTCCTTAAAGCAAATCATAAGTGTGGTCTTGCATGGTCTAACAAAGCGCATGTGTGAAGGTTGAAGCTGTCCCTTGCCCAAACCCCCTCCTGTCACTCATGATAACTTTGAAGCCATGGCTCCTAGGGGTAGCTCATTCGACACGCCATCCTGATGGGGTTCGGCTATGGTCTTCTTCCTCTTTGGATCAGGGAAGAAATCTGATGAACACGTTCCCTTTGCCTTGGGTCTCATAGGTTCCTCTCTGGTTTATCCGGGCCCCTGCTGCTCTTCCTTTTTAACTCTGGCTCAGAATTTTAGGTGTTCCTGGTAGGTTCTTTCTGACTCCTATATACTAAGGATCATAAGAGAGGGGTTCCCCCCCCCTTGGGAAAAATAAAGAGCAACTGGACGGAATACGTGGGGAAGGAGGGGAACAAAGTCTCTCTGCTCATTCGGAAGCCCCGTAAGGTCACCCTGGGACGGTGTCCTCATTTCTCCCTGCAAGGCTCCAGGGCTTCAGGATCTCCAACCCCTGCAAACATTTCACCATTTCGCAGACCCAACAGTGATGTTGCCTGGCTCAGCAAGGGGGCACCAGGCTCAGCCGGAGGGATCTGGGCTTTTTCCACGTCGTGAGTCAATCTGGGCAGACCAGTCCTGCGGAAAGGAGTCGTAAATTGGGGACTGTGAATTTCTCCTGCTGAGAGGCACTACCAGTTTATAAGGGAGAAAAAACTGATAAACCCCTGGGTATCATTTTTTGTTTGTTTGTCTTCATTTCACTCTGGGGCCAGCTGCGAAAGGGAAATGACCGCAAACAGCCCGTTAGGAAAACTGCTTTAGTAAAAACACCGCAAAGGAAAGTCATAAGCCATTGTGACCGTCAGCCAGTGGGAAGGCAAAGGACGGAGCGTGAAGCCCCGAGGTGCGCCCATCTTGCCAAAAACAAAACAAAATAATTCCAAAGCTCATCTTGTGCGCAGAGATGGGTCCTAATGGCACCATAGTATGGCCACGCGTCCGGGCCTCCCGCGTCTTCTCTGGAATGGGACGGGCTCTGCTCCGCTAATGCTTAGTCCTTCTGTTTCACCCTTCCTCTTGAACACTGATTGTGGGCAAAGCACACAAGGAGAAGAAATTGTGCCCGCAGCTCTGCAATATTAAAAAAACACATTACAGGAGCACCTGGGTGGTTCAGTTGGATAAGCGTCAGACTTCTGGATCTCAGCTCAGGTCTTGATCTCAGGGTGGTGAGTTCAAGCCCCGCCTGCGTTGGGCTCCTGGCTGGGCATGAAGCCTACGTAAAAAACAAACAAAAAAAAAAACCCCAAAAAAATACATTACAGTGGCACGCCATAGGTCCAACCGAGTCCCTTAGAGAAGCAGAAGAGAGAGAGTTCACTCTGGCCTGCGTGGTTAAGCGAAGCAAACCTGCGGAATGCAGCTTCTGAACTGGATCTTGAAAGACAGGAGGGAGGGATGCAGGGAAGGGGCAGCAGGAAAAAAGGCTTGAGGGAGAAAATTCCCTCCTGGGGCTGGATGGCCTTCTGAGGCCAGCTCGCCAACGACTGGAATTGTAAATCAAATCGAAAGGTTTCACAAATTCGGATTTGGATGTCAGCCGCACTGTGACTGGAGTCACTCTCTTACTTTTTAGTTGGAGTCCACGGAGGCTACGGCGGCCTGGGAGAAGGGATTTCTGGTCGCCGTAAGGCAGCGTGGATGCCTCGGTGCCGTGGGGCGCTGGCTTCCCCAGCTGGCAGTGCCCCCTTGGCTGTCCCTCCTTCTAGGGTGGATAAAATAAAGCCCTTGCTGCCTGTCCCCAGGTGTGGCTCCTCACAAGGCTTTCCAAACCCCAGGCCCCGGGGGGGACCCCGGAGACCACTGGAGACCTCTGTGAGGCCCATGTGAGGCCTTGGCCTCTTTGGCTGGGTTTCAGACCCAACACCTCGGGTCTCGGGGAGCCTGGCGTGACCTTATGGAGGGTTTGTTTATTAGCTGTTCTGTTAAAGTTCCATTCATTTATTTAAATAAACAACTCCATCTAACTCGAGGCTCTCCCCCGGCAGCCCTAAATCAAAGGCAGCTTCTGTTATACTTTATTGCTCTACTTTGCAAATTCGAATTAAAAGAAGGGGCAGCCAAGACCAAAGGGCTTTATGGCTCAGCTGCAGCCACGTAGCAAGCTCGGCTACCAGCCCGAGTTTGCACCCCAGACCCTGCGGGTGCTTTCATGCTGCGGGCCCCTTTATTGTTCGAGCTGCGTGCAGCAGAGACCGGCATGGACTGAGAACCCTTCGGAATGAACGCGCCAAGTTGGAGGTGGCGAGGACCGTGGGGTAGCGCACAGACTCAGGATCGGGGGCACCCCGCTCCAGGCAATGCCTGGCCCAGTCGCGGCTCTGTGCTCACGGGCAGTCACTTCGCACCTCCGACCTTCGGGTTCCTCTTTGGGCAAAATGCAGGGACAGGGCAGGAAAAAATCTTCACGTTCTTTTCGGTTCTGAAATGCCGATGCTCCGTGATGACCGGGTACCACGCGTGGCCCAGCAGGTGGCGGGAAGCCGGATGGGCAACAGCGAACCAGCAGGTGCCAGTTGGCATCCAAGCAAGGGGGTGCTGTCCACGGGGTTGTAGGAAGACACAGCATCACGTGAAGGTTATTTCCAACCCCAAGTCAGTTAGTTCCTTATGATTATAAAGACTGGGATGGAGAGAAGGAGGTCAGATTTGGGAGGAGGTAAAACAGAGAGTGTATGTTTTATTTATTTTTGAGAGAGAGAGAGAGAGAGAGAGAGAGAGAGCACAAGGAGGGGAGGGACAGGGAGAGAGAGGGAGACACAGAATCCGAAGCAGGCTCCAGGCTCTGAGCTGTCAGCATGGAGCCTGACTGGGGCTCGAACCCATGAACCATGAGATCATGACCTGAGCCGAAGTTGGATGCTCAACCGACTGAGCCACCCAGGCGCCCCTAAAGTATCTTTTTCAATTTTTTTTTTTAATGTTTATTCATCCTTGAGAGAGAGAGAGGCAAGCACGAGTGGAGGAGGGGCAGAGAGACAGAGGGAGACACAGAATCGGAAGCAGGCTCCAGGCTCCGAGCTGTCCACGCAGAGCCCGACATGGGGCTCGAACTCACCTACTGTGAGATCGTGACCTGAGCCGAAGTCAGATGCTCAACTGACTGCGCCACACCAGACACCCCTAAAGTACCTTTTTAAATCCTTATTAATTGAATACTTAAAGCAACATATACTCCTGTTATAAAAATAATACACAGAGAAAAATTGAAAGGCACAGAAAGTACAGAAGAAAACAAATCGCTCATAATTCCACACACAGAGATAATCACTATTTGCAATTTAGTGGGTGCCATGAATTAGTGATTTATGGCACGGTTATATGGTTATACACGCACGCACACACTCGCATACGTAATTTTTTCTCACAAATACCTTTTAATGACACTACGGTTTTTATTGACTATTATTCATTTTGAAATGTGTTTGGTTCTTTCCATTTTTTCTGTTAACAAATAATTAATTAATGTCCTTCTAGCTAAATCCCATGTCCAATTATCTCAAAAATATAAAGTATTAGAAGCAAAACTTCTAGTTAAAAATGAACATTTTCCAAGGTTTGATAAATACTGACAAAATACTTTTCAAAAGCTGGACCAGTTTATGCCCCCCAAAGATCTTTTCCTCTCTCTTTGTCAACATTGGGAAATGTATTTATTTTCAATGATCATCAATCAAAACTACTTAGATGTTGAGTTATATAATACTTTAAAATATATTTATTTGCCATGTGTAATTCTTTTTTGCTAAATTGCCTATTCATGTTTTTTTTCGTTTTTCATTTTAGATATTTGATTATGTCTTAGTGATTTTTTAGAGCTCTTTATATATTAAGAGTCTAGTCTTTTTTCTTGCCATTGCACATTTTTTCCAATTTCATCTGTTTATAGTGTTTTGTAACTTATATTTTTTAATGGTCCCATTGTATCACTTATTTTTTAATTATGTCTTTACTTTTATGAATATATAAAGATTATTTTTGTTTTAAATTATACAGAGATTATTTTCTGATTTTTTTAGGTTGCTGTTTAAATATTTTTACCTATGATTCACTTAGACTTTATTTTGAGATAGGACAACAATTCTTTCAGTGATAAGCTACCATCTGGTGAATTATCTCACATATCTATTGACTCAAAATGTCGCTTTTAGCATAAACTAAATATTTGGATTAGTTTCTGATCTTTCTTTTGCAGCCTATTGATTTCACTTTTACACTTTATATTTTGCTTCAACTTGCAGGACTTTATACTTCAAGAGAGAAGCTTAATCATTTATATTTAACATAATGAGCATTATTTTTATTTTATTTCTATGATCTTGTTTTACACTATTTCAATGCCTTCTTATTTTCCTTTACTTTTAAAATTTTGTTGTATGGGCTTTTATTGTTTTCCATAAATAGCTTTTCTTCTAATGCCTTCGAGGAGATATGTTATCTCTTGTTTGATTACCATTGAGAATTCAATTTAATTGGCAATAACAAGAACACAACATTTGTGAGTCCTCTTTCTGTCAAATAAAGAAATTAGTGAAATCATATGGTAATTGTCTTTCTAAGACGGGCTTATTTCACTTAACATAATCCTCTCTAGCTCCATCCATGTCATTGCAAATGGCAAGATTTCATTATTTTTCATGGCTGAATAATATTTCATTATATATATATATACACTATATATATATACACACACACCATATATTATATATTGTTTATGCATGTTATATATTATATATTTATATATATTGTATGTATATATGTATATATATGTATATATGATATATGTATGTGTATTTATATGTATATATATTGTATATGTATATATATATTTTATATATATATACATATATATGTGTATATATATATATAATGGACACTTGGGCTGCTTCCATAGTTTGGCTGCGGTAGATAAATCTGCTATAAACATAGGGGTACATGTATCTTTTTGAATTAACTTTTTTGTATTCTTTGGGTAAATACCCAGTTGTGGAATTACTGGATCATATGGTAATTCTATCTTTAATTTTTTGAAAAACCTCCATACTCTATGCCACAGTGGCTGCACCAGTTAAGAACCAAAACAAATGAACAAACGGGGGTAAAGAAAAGAAGGTGGGGGAGACAAACCAAGAAACGGACTCTTAACTATAGCGGACAAACTGATGGTCACCAGAGGGGAGGTGGGTGGGGTGTTGGGGGAAATATGTGAAGGGGACTAAGAGTATACTTATTGTGATGAGCAATGCATAATATAGAATTTTTGAATTACTATTGTGTATGCCTGAAACTAATATAACATTGTATGCTAACTACACTGGAATTAAAATTTAAAAAAAGGAAAAAGAAATTACCACTCATTTGACTTGATACTTTGTGCTGTCATCCCTTCCTAGGTTTGGGTTTTTAGAATATGACTGTGATCAAAGAATCGACCTTGTCTATCCCTAAGTTGCCTCATCTCTGACACGGGCGTAATAAGAGCATTCCAAAGTTACTGTGGAAATCAAATGAGGTAATGTATACAAAGCATTGAGAACAGTGCTTGGTACATGGTAAGCCCTCAGGAACATTGCAATGATAAATAAAAAGATCTAATACATCTTTTGAAATTTTCAAATTATTATCGTCACATTGCATCACAAAACTTTTCATTTAGTGATTACTTGTATTGCCTTATTTTGGAATGATTTAGACTTTAGTTTCTACTTTACTAGTTTCAGAGCTTACAGTCTTCCCTTTCATACAGTATTTTCCTGGGTGCAAACTCTATTTTGATTCATCTCCCAGTTGGTTGGAATATTTCAACTAATTTTTAGGTTATTTAAATGCATTGTAGCCGTATTGAGTTTTGCAAGAACCAGGAAAAAAATCGTGACTTGTACAAGTTTAGAGTTTGTTTTTTTCTCTTGTGTCTAGAGGTACCCTGCGTGTTCAGTTTCACAGAGTCGTCGGGAACCCCAGCTCCACCTGCCATGTCATTGGGTGCATTCCCAAGAAACAGAAGGGTGGTGCCAACACCATCCATCTTGTCTGGAAGATGAAGCAAGGAAGAGGAAAGCCCAAATCTGAGCATGGACCCTCCAAGGAAACTGCCCAGAAACTGCATCTACCACATTGGCTTACATCCCACTGGCTAGAATTTAATTACATGGATACAATGCAAGGGAGGCTGTGAAACAGAGTCTTCATTCCAAGTCACCATGTGCTCAGCTAAACATTTACTTCTGAGAGAGAAGAGAATAAATATTGGGATCAACTAGTTGGCTCTTCCAAGTCTGCCTTCTGGTCACCGGAATATCCATGTGTTGTTTTTCCCACACATAGGGCATCCTCCTCTCCCACAGGAACATAGTCTCAAGTCCGGCCCAGTTAGTACATCCCACCTGACTGTACAATTCCTAAGTGGTACGCAACCCTTTCCATCAGATCCGGCATGGCTCCCCATGGGTCGGTAATTTATAACTTCAACCACAGGTGTTCTGTCCCTCCCATACCTAATCTGCATCAACGAAGAAGAAATGTGAAAATTAAAATAAAAGAAAATAATACTTTTAGAGGAGAAAAGGTCACTGGTCAGTGACTACTGTGTCTTTCCAATTCCCTTCCCCTCCTTGGTTGGATCTATGACAACGACCCAGGTCAGTAAGCAAGAGTCGTAAAGACTCTTCTTGTTGGCAGTGGGCAGGTTGCTTGGTGTCCCATCTCACGGACTCAGCCTCTGCTTCTTGCTCATTGTCCTCTGGGGTCACACTCATGGTAGGTTTGGGGAAGGTCTCTTCTTGTTCTTGAGGGTCTGGGAGTTGCCTAGAGGTTGAACAACATTTGTAGCCAAGCTAGTGATTTCTTTGGATACAATTCCTTCAGCATTTTAGTAGATGTTGTCTATTTGCTCTCCATCCATTCCATCTACAAGTAACCACCTGCCGAAGATCTGGTCCTGATATAATTATTCCCCCAGATCTGTTACCTACGGACCTCTATGCTCTGCCCAGCCCTTCTCTCAAGTCATCTCTTCGAGGATGATGACCTTGAAGTTGTTTGAGACAATAGGCTTCAGTGGTAACCCTGGGTGACCTGCCTGTTCCCACCAGCCTGGGACATGTCTTCTGGTCAAGAGCACTTAAGAGAAGATATTTCAAAAGGGATTTGGGCCCAGAGTTTATCTCTTATGAAGTCCAGATCCTCAGGTGGCTTCTTCAAACTGCTTCCGTTTGGTCTGTAGTGGAAATTATTTTGTTTGGTCTTCAGCCCTGCAAGACTCCGTGTTTCCAAACTCTCAGTCAGTTTAGACTGAAGACCACAGGGAGGAAATGTTTCTGCTAGAAGAGCCATGCTCCCTTCCATCCAGCTCGCAGCCGGACTAGTTGTGGGACAAAGTTCGTCTCCTTTGTGGGGTGTTGCTGAAAACGGCAAGAGGCAACCAACACATCGACATCCTGACTGTTTCCTACCTTGTCCTCCAATTCCTCCTCCATCCCAAGGGCACAATATTGCCCTTCCTTTATTTTCCATCCTGTTTGAATAATGTTCGTCTCTCGTATTTGTCCCCTTTCCATAGCATCTTCTCTCCGATCTAAACCTGGGTGGTCGGTTACCAGTAGGCCACCGAGCCTGTGGGGGACCTGAGTGAGAGGAGATCCTGCACTCTGAGCCACGCGAAAGCTCTGCAATTTCACCCATCGATGGTGGCCAAGGAGAGTCCTCGAAACAAAGCATACAAAGCACTTTGAATTTTCAGTGTCCCCTCGCCTCCAGCCTCCCTCAACCCAGAAGCAACAGAAATTATAAGGCAAGAGAAGGTACGCTACGATTCTGCCCAGGCTGTCCTTCCATTATATCTAGTTTATAGCCTCACATTTAAATAGTGCCCTCCCCTTGACTGCGATGCTTTGAAGGACAGCTTTTCTGCTTCTAGGTTTCCTTATTCAGTTCATTCAGAGTCACAATGATGGGAAGGACAGGAAGCTGGTCCTCAAGGTAGCATTGTCATTCCCAAGTTCCCAGCCTGAACGTTACTCACAGGCAAGACGAGGTGGGAAAGGGGCAGCAGCAAGCTGACCTGCACGTAAAACAAGAAGCACAGGCTATTCTGGAAGGAATCCACAACAAACTGGGGGTCTGGCCTGAGCTTCTGTCCAAGAACTCTGTGTGGACAGTGGCAATAACGAGAGCAAAAAGCAATTCTTCAAGAAGAAAGGGTCAGTGTATGATCAAATATAGCCTGAACATCAGATTAACAGAATCTAGGGACACCACACCGCCATCTTGATGCCTCCGCCATCTTGACACCACGGCCATTCTGGGATGCAGACGGCGGCTAACACAGATGCCATCAGGGCAGTGGATTCTCTTTTTTTACGGTCAGCCTGGAATGCGGAACTGGAGGAACTTTGCACCGAAAAATCCCCCACATTTCACTGAATTCTTTCCTTATTTGAACCTCCCCTTTTGCAGCTTTGGTTAGTACCTTTGCCCATTTGGAAAATATTTTATGATCAGATTTTTCTTCTTCTTTTTTAAATTTTATTTATTTATTTATTTTAATGTTAATTTATCATTGAGAGAGAGAGACAGAACATGAGTGGAGGAGGGGCAGAGAGAGAGAGAGAGAGAGAGAGAGGGAGATACAGAATCTGAAGCAGGCTCCAGGGTCCAAGCTGTTGGCACGGAACCCAATGCGGGGCTCGAACTCAGGAACCATGAGACAATGACCTGAGGAGAAGTCGGATGCTTAACTGACTGAGCCACCCAGGTGCCCCTATTTTTTAATTTTTTAAAGTTTATTTATTTATTTTTGAGAGAGAGAGAGAGAAAGCACAAGTGGGGGAGGGGCAGAGAGAGAGAGAGAGAGAGAGAGAGAGAATCCAAAGCAGGCTCCACACTGTCACCCGCAAACCCTGAGATCATGAGCTGAGCCTGAGTGGCGCCCCCTTATGATCAGATTTTAAGAGGACTCCATCTATGCCTTTTTGGGTTTCCTGAAACTAAACAAATAAATACATATCCACACATAAAGAAAGAACAATATCCAGAGAAAGCCAATGAAAAAGTCTTTAAAACTTGCGTGTGTGTTCGTGCCGATCGTGAGTCTTGATGTTTTACTCTTCCCCCTCTTCCTGGAGGGAGAATGTGCTGGAGGGCGGGCTGGACGTGCCAAACGCTGATGCAGAGTAGACCCAGGCTGGCCGCTGTCGACAATTCTTTGATGGGCCTCTTCTAGAAGGAAGATTGATGTGAGTCAGCAAAGCCCTCATTTAGTGAGTCACGCCATTAATAAAAGGTGCAGATTGCAGAGTGGTGTTTATTTCAGTGTTGATAGAAACTGGGACACGGTGGCCTTGAATCAAAAATAACCTTGGGCCAGACACATTGAACTTGGATCAGACCTGCAATCCCCGGCATTCATTCCTCCCCAAGGCAAACACAGCGTTGCCTTCCTTGTCCTGCAGATGAGTTATTCCTCATCACCAGTTCTTGCCCTGGGCTTGACAGCTTACAGAGCCCATCCACTTAGGACGGCCTTGTCCTAATTCGAGCAAGCCTTAAATAATGGCTAAGTGATATGCCTAGGTTTCGGCCGGTCCCAGGCCTCTGCTATTTTCAAGCCATGTGAAGCGAGTTGATTCATTAACCTCTTTAACTTTCAGTTCACATTAAATAACCTGTAAGTACTCTTGCTGGACTAACTCTCTCAGCCTATTGGTGACGATGGTGGTACCTCCACTGTGGGGCATGAAGATTACACTGCATAATTTAATTAATGAAATCATCTCAATGGGTGGCACACCTCAAGAGCCCAAGATACGTTACCCCCTGAGATTCGGGGACCATAGACGTTGCGCCATTCACTGGATAAGGAAACTGAGTTGCGAAAGTTTATTCCTCCAAGATCGTAGAGGTAGAACCAAATGGTGCTACAAGTTGAAACAAGCTCTTTACTTCACAGCCAGGATTCTCTCAAAGCCACTCATAGCACAGGTCTCTGAAGGATAGGCACGTTTTCTTTTACCCTGACCCTGCTCCCCTACCAGGAAAAGAAATGGTCTCATACTTTCCTCTGGATTCTTCTTGGTTGGCCGTTTTGTCCATATTCGCTTTGGTTTAAATGTCAGAGGCTGGGGACACCCTAGGAGACACGACAAGGTGCTTCCTACCTGCAGTCGTTATAGTCGAGTCACGAGGCCATCATAACTTGGTGTGATGGGTGGTACAGGTACCATACGGGTGGCACCTCACCAGCCTTGGTTGGGGAGTGAAGCAAAGAGGGTGATCAAAGAAAGTGTGGCGTTTAGTAGGTGGTCCGGTAAAGATTTATACACTGATTGCTAACGTCTCCTCAAGGAGATAGCATCGAAGCTAAGACCTGAAGGACAGTAAGAGTCAGCCAAGTGAGTGTGGGGAAGAAACCCTATGAGGCAAGGTATGATGCATCCAAGGCTACAGGGGAGAGGACATACCATGTTCGGGGAGATGCAGTTAAAGTGCAATGCCAATGCCAAAGGTCTAAAGATTTTAGACCTTATGCTACAGGCAGTATACTACTCAACATCCAAGAGGAGCATTTTGGCTTAAGTGACTTGATGCAGTCCTGTTGACATACCATTTATTTATTTTGGGGGGGGAGGGGCAGAGAGAAGAGACAGAGAACCCCAAGAAGGCTCCACACTGTCAGCGTGGAACCCGACACAGGGCTCAAACCCACGTGAGATCATGACCTGAGCTGAAATCCAGAGGCAGATGCTTAGTGACTGAGCCACCCAGGAGCCCCGTTATCACTATTTTTTAACAGAGAGAGTTTGATGCAGAAGTAAAACATACCCCTTTGTAGGTTAAAAAAACAAACAAACAAACAAAACTGTCTCATTACCAAACAAGGTACCCACCATAATTATGGTATACATGGTCCTTAGTTCAGGTCTAGCCAGCGAATAAATCTGTTTCGTAGATTTTTTTGGATACATTTTAAAGTTAAAATCTTAATAAGTTTAAAAAATTTTTTATTTATATTTGAGAGAGACAAGGACAGAGAGCAAGTGGGGGAGGGGCAGAGAGCTAGGGGGACACAGAATATGAAGCAGGATCCAGGCTCTGAGCTGTCAGCACAGAGCCCAATGTGGGGCTTGAACTCATGAACCCTGGGATCATGACCTGAGCCAAAGTGGGACGCCCAACAGACTGAGCCATCAGGCGCCCCAAAGCCTTAATAATTACAGAAGAAAATGTGGACGACTATTTCTATTTTCCTAGGATAAGTAGGTAGAAAAATGTAGCGAGACATTGAAAGATGTGCCTACATAAAATCAAAACTTTCTTGAGCTGCCACAAAAGAACTGTAAAAGCCAAAATATACACAGAATATTAACATTTTTGTAAGTAGGACAATAATTAAGTAATAATTTAATTAAATATTTTAAAAATCCCGATGCATAAATAGTTTCTAAAAATCAAAAGAAACAAGATGAGCAGATTAGAAGAAGAAACGTGGGCACTTGGGTGGCTCAGTCAGTTGAGAGGCTCACTCTTGAGTTTAGCTCACGTCTTGATCCCGGGGTTGTGGGATCGAGTCCCGCATCGGGGTCCATGCTGAGCAAGGAGCCTGCTTGAGATTCTCTCTCTCTCCCTCTGCTCCTCTCCCCTATTCGTGCTGTGTCTCTCTTTCTAAAATAAAAACTAAAAACAATTTTAATGCATGCAGGCGATGAATTACATCTGTTTCACTAATGTACATATGCCAAGTGCATGGAACAGATCTGGCATATGGTAGGCACTCTTTGCTGAGTGAATGAACAGAGGACAATCTTCAACTTCACTAGTGCTTTCAAAGAATACTTTCTGAAAAACCCTCAAGATTTACTTCCCAGTCATGAATTGAGTCAAGATTAAAGATGCTGATAATATCTAATCACAGTTGGAGAGAATGTGGAAAGTTCCAACTATGATGCTCACTGAAGCACACTTTATTGATCATAAATTTAGAAACAACGAATCCCCACTAAAGAGGGGCTGATTCTGTTCCTAGTTTACCAAAGTTTTTTTTTTAAATTTTTAATTCCAATGTTGCCGATGAGAGCATTGTTATTCATCCATTTTTTTGTTCCTTATAGATATCCTTTTTCTATCTCTCCTCTTTCAAATCTTTATTTTAATGAAATTTTGTCACCATGCATCAAGATGATGACCCTTTTTCATTCAGTACTGCTCAACGTTTGATGGGTTCTTAATTCTGGCATTTTTTTTCTCTGTCATTACTTTCTGTATTTCCTTCTCTCCATTCTTGGGTCTATCCATCATATTTTAATTTTTATTCCATAATTATCTTTTTTTTCTTTGTGATGAATATCAGATCAAGTTTTTACTCCAATATTAACTCTCGAATTTATTCTTTTTTTTATCTGTATCCATGCCGCTATGGTCCATATAATGGAGCTTTTGATTTTTGTGATAAAATTTATAACTCATGAGCTCTCTACTTGATTCTTTGTCCCTTTATAAAATTATCTATGGTGCCTACTTCATATTGGTGAAGTGGTAATTGGTGGTAATTATATATTTTTATTTTGTTAATGTTTGTTTGTTTTGAGATTGAGAAGAGAGCAAGCAGAGGAGGGACAGAGAGAGAGAAGGAGGGAGAGAATCCCAAGCAGGACCCACGCTGCCAGCACAGAGCCTGATGTGGGGCTCGAACTCACAAGCTGTGAGATCATGACCTGAGCCAAAATCAAGAGTCAGATGCTCAACTGCCTGAGCCACCCAGACACACCTAGATTTTTAAAACAATCATTCTCATTGCAGTATTAAGTCTGTCCCCTTGACTAGTATATCAGTCAGCTATTGTTGTGATAATGCTGCGTAACATATAACTCTGAATAGCAGTGGCCCACAATAATAAGCATTTATTTTTCTAGTTCACAGGTCTGCGGACCAGGGTGGCGCTACTTTAGATGGCCTTTGGCTGGGCTGGTGTCCTGAATTTAGGTGGGATTCAGGTCTTCCTTGTTTCACACTCTCCTTGGACCAACAACTACCTGGGGATATGTTTACCCCACGGTAGATCATGGGAAAACAAGAGACCAAACCAATCAGTGCAAGCATGTTTGAAGTCGTGGCTCACGGCCACATCTACTAGAAGTGATTTTTGTTTGTATGCTCAGTGTTGCATTTGATTTTCCTAACCAGTGTATCTGTGAGTGCTGTATTCGTTAAGCACTGTCTGTTTGGGCGGGAGGGTGGAACTGGGTGCCAGATTGGGTCTCC
The DNA here is from genome assembly GCF_018350195.1 of Panthera tigris. NCBI lineage: Eukaryota > Metazoa > Chordata > Mammalia > Carnivora > Felidae > Panthera > Panthera tigris. Next base: position 7,581,533 of record NC_056673.1, on the reverse strand, counting down.
CCAAGCCCATCTCTAATGATTGTATAGCAGATGCTGTTCATGTCTCACCTGTGTCTCTTTGGCACACAGAGTTCTGACGTGCTGGGTTCATATTTGAAATTCTCATGACTCTCTGTCTAAGGGCTTTCTCTGGCCATGGTAGCTTGCTCAGCCTGTTCTTAGAGCAGGACCCAAAAGCCTGAAATGGGGGGGCCAGTGAACTAACTCCCTCAACTGACCTTGGACTGGGAATGGATGAATCCAATCCTTATCTCACATCTGCTGTTAGAGGAATCCAGCTTAAGACAAAATGCATATCGGCACGCCTGGGTGACTCCGTCAGTCAAGCGTCTGACTCTTGGTCTCTCGGTTCATGAGATCAAGTCCCACATCTGGCTCTGCACTGTCAGTGGGATTCTGTCTCCCCCTCTCTCTGGCCCTCCCCCGCTTGTTCTCTCTCCCTCTCTCTCTGCCTCTCCCCCCCCCTCAAAAATAAATCAACATTAAAAGAAGAAAAAAGGTATATCTTGGTAATAAAGGTCAATGTAAGGAATACATTTCCTTCTTTATACTCTACAGAATTGTCTGCATGCTCTATACAATCAGGAAAAACAGCAACAAAAAAAACCCCACAAGTAAAACTCCTGTCATATCTGAATGCCCTGAACTTCCCCCCAATTTCTCTTAGGATTTAGACAACTACACAAATCAGATAAATTAATATGCTCCTTTTCCCCTAAAAACAAGCAAATTATTTTGGTGTCTATGGTGCAAATTATAATTTGGAAGAGGCATTGAACTGAACAGGAATAGTCAAGAGTCTCAAAATTCAATAGATTTTCCCCAATTTCATCATAAAAAGAGAACATGAAGAGAAAAGCTGTCATTTCTTCAAAGTGCACTGATTTTTATGGGGAACATCATGTTCATCTCGAGAAAACCAATGGATATAAAGTTGCAACATTAGTGGGAATCATAGCCCATCCATCTACGTCCCTCCTAGGCACTCACGGCCTCCAAGAATAAAATGCAGGAGCTGTTCATCCAGAAATTCAACAAATTCCTCATTGTTCTTTGCCAGCCACTGGGACAGGCTGCAAAAAGGCTGTGGTAGAAGGTGCACAGTTCTCTGATATCAAGGTGCTGGTGGAGGGAGACAAAACACAGAAATACACGCACAAGGGTATTCAGCTTATGAGGAGTCTTTGGGGGAAATAAATGAGCATTAAAAATATATATTACAAAGAAAGAGAAGCTGCCAGTTATACAGAACTGCTCCTGGCTGAGGAAAGGACAGGGGTGAAGCCCCCACTCTGGCTGTTCTGGAAGAACAGAAGGGTTAGGGTTCCCATTTTGTGAAACAAACCAAAATACTCCCAAGCATAGACTGAAGCACACCAAACTGTTACGCCAACTCTTGGCAAAGAGAGAGAAAAGAGAGAACCCTCTCGTATACTGTGTGTGAGAATATAAATGGGTGCAGACTTTCTGGAAGGTGATTCCATAATTCCTACTTAGATTTAAAATATTCTTTTACTTTTTTCTTCATTTACTTCCATATGGCCTGAAACTTTATACTTATGTATGACTTCTACATTTAACAAGCTAATGAAAGAATTTAAACCTGTACTTTTCACGTACATATACCATGTCATGACCATGGCAGTGCACGCATAGAGTGTGGGAGGACAGAGAACGACGGCACAGGGTCGAAAAATCAGAGACCGGGGAGTGCCTGGGTGGCTAAGTCGGTCAAGCGTCCAACTCTTGGTTTCGGCTCAGGTCATGATCTAATAGTTCATGAGTTCGAGCCTTGTGTCGGGCTCTGTGCGGACAGTGCAGAGCCTGCTTGGGCTTCTCTCTCTCTCTCCCTCTCTGTCTCTGCCCCTCCCCCTTCACAATAAATAAATAGACTTTAAAAGAAGTAAAAATTAAAAAAATAACAACCAGAGAATGAACAGGTATCTCCAGACAGAATTAAGCAAAGAACCGAAGTCCCTTCTAGCAGCCATGAAATCGTTGGATCAAATGTAAAACTCGAACCTAGATGAAACCAGCTCCATACCAATTTCTTGCTTTAATTAAAAGTGTATTACTTGAACTATGTCCAACCCGTGTCTTTCTGGAATTTCTAAGTCTGGCTCTTGGTTCCAAAACTTTACACCATTTATCGCACTTTACAGCCACCCTCCTAGGAAGGAACACAAGGTTGGTCTGTGTAAGTTAAACTTGCGAAAGTGTGTCAGTGCTGTTGTTGTGTTATTTCCCGTAGGTGATCCAGGAGGAAGCTTGGAGCCCCAAAGTGGCAGATCATGGAGGGCCGGTTTATTACAATCAATTTTTCAATAACTCCCAACTGGGCCAGATTCAATCCAATAACAAAAGATGAAAGTCTGAGTCTATTAAACTACCAGGTGCCTGAATTTACTGAAATCACATATTAATTTCCTTCCCTGATCTCACTGCTAAGCTGTGAAAGCGCTGTCCATGTGTCACTGAATCAACTATTCTGGGGTCAATTATGTTGAATTGCTTTGCTATTAATTGGATCACGGCCCAGCCGACTTAATTCAGTCTTCAGTCTGGAATGGCCTGCTATCCAGTCACCCCCATGTCCTCTCTCTAAAAGCAACACAAAGGAATGTGTTGTCTGATTGTCCTCCTGGAGGTCAACCTTAAAATCCAGGCACGTACTCTAACAACCGGGTTATAGTCCTGTCGAGTATAACCATTTGCGAGCTGATGGCTCTGGCATGTCCCAAGAGCAACTATTTTATACTTGAGTCATAATGACCCAGTCCTGCTTCCCCCTGCCCCCACCTGAACGTCGCACCATCAACGTGATGGTTTATTACTTCTTGAGCCCGCCTTTCGATCTCCATTCTTTATAACCCCCGTTCTTCCAGAATGGAATTTTCTGCCACCTACCCCAGACTTCTTTCTTTACGAAGTTAAGTCCCGTTCATCTTTAGCACCTTTGAAAGTGCCCACATGCTCTCGCTGCAGTTTCCTGCTTTTAATGTTCTCAAAAGCCTGCTTTGCATCGTGGTTGACTGGAATGAGTCCAAGACTCCTTTCAGAAGCAAGATGCATGGTATCCATTTTCACGGAGGAACAAGTGTGGCATCTTGAAGGAACAATGAAAGATTCTTCTTAGCTGCGATATTTTTTGCAGCTTTTAAAAACACCTGGATGCATTCTATGATATTCTTGATGGTCAGAATTTCTCCTTCCAAATATGGATCTAACCCACAGCTGGAAATAACATGTTCTCCAAATCCCCTTGCCAAAGAGCTAAATATCTTCCCAGCATTTTAAATCATTTAAAGGCACTTAACCACTCAAAATGGTATGAATTCTCCTTCCACTCACATGGAAAGCATTGCACAATTGACAAAGAGCATTAGAAGGGCTTCAGAACCAAAGCTAGAAAAAAAAAATCAGGAAAAGCAAATACTCTAGAGATTTATGAATGAAAACCTTTAACTAAACCAGAGGGAAAGGCTTATCGGGAATGAGGGAACAGTCCTCTGTGGGTCTCACACCCAAATTGGCGAGAATTCATTTCTTCTGGCTGGAAAGACAGATGGACTTCTACAATAAATAAATAAATAACATAAAACATGAACATCATAAGAACACATCATTTTTCTTTTTTTTTTTTCCTATGGAAAGTAAACCAATTCTTAGAAATCGGTCAGTAGAGTATACGCTTGGGGGTGGATGCATTTTTTTTCCATTCCTCTAGACCAAGCCACTCTGACCTCTTACCTGATCAACTACAGCACTGCCCAGTTGGACTACGGCTCCCACTTTTGCAATGCCCACCCTTTCTCCAAAGAGCCTCCCAATCATATCACCTTCCTGTGAAACCCTCTAATGACTTTTCGTTGTACTTAGAATAAAACCTAAACCCTTCACCATGGTCAGTAAGGTCACCACGCCTGTTTCTGTAGGTTCGCCTTGAACCACTTGTACTGAGTACGGAATTTCCACCCTGACCAGTTCTTAGAACGCGGTTTCCTGTTCCAACTCAGCCCTTTCAGACTCACTATTTGTTGCGTCTCAAGGACACTTTTCCTTGCTTTATTATTATTATTAGGAGATTCTCATCTTTCAAATATCAGCTTAAATCTCACCCCATAGAAGGCTTCTCCACTCACCTCTCAGAAGCAGACCGCCCTTCACTCCCAGCCGCTTTGTATTACATTCATGGGTCTTCTACACAGCACTTATCACTACAGTTATACTGTTTACTATTTTTTCTTTATCTATTCTGGAATAGGGGTTTTGTCTTTTTACTCAGAGCTATATCCTCGGCGTTGAGAACATTGTCTAGTAAGTACACCTTGGATAAATATTTGTTAAATGGGTAAAGAATGAATTTAAAGATCCTAATCTTCAGCGTTCCTGATGATCAGAATCATGTGGGGCACCTGTAAATGTAGGACCTCCGAGACTTGGCTCTCGGAGGTATTGAGAGAGTGGGTCCAGGATGAAGACCGAGAACTTGAATTGTTAACAAGTACCTCCAGGTGCCTTTTGCCATGGAAGCTTGGGAAACACCTGCTCCGGAGCAGAGATGGGACGACTTTGCTTTACATTTGAACCTCAACGCATCCTCATGCCAAGTAAATCCGAATATTTGGGGATGACGCTCAGGCATCCATTTTTTTTTCCTAAAACTCTCCATTATTCCAAAGTCTGTCCAAGTTTGACGATCGCTCCTCTTAAACAGTACTTCTCAAGTTTTTACTTGCATATGCATCACCTGGGGACCTTGTTAAAATGCAGATTCTGGTTCAGTAGGTGTTGGGTGGAGCTTGAGATTCTGGGGGGTTTTTTGCCTGTTTGTTTCATCAACTTTTGGCGACGTTGATGCTGGGTCTCCCTGGATCGCTCCTCGGGAACAAAGTTCTAGTGGACCCAAAATGGTACCGTGTGTGGTGTCTTCATTTGTTTGGGATGTTATAACAAAATGCTACAGGCTGGGTGCTCATTAACAACCGATGTTTATTTCTCACAGTTCTGGGACCTGGAAGTCCAAGATCATGGTGCCAGTGTGGCCAGGTGAGAGCCCTTTCCAGGTTGCAGACTTAACGTATCCTCACTTGGCAGAAGGGACTGGCGAACTCTCTGGAACTTCTTTTAGAAGGGCATGAATCCCATTCATGAGGGCTCTACCCTCATGACCTAAGCACTTCCTAAAGGCCCCACCTCCTGTCACTGTCCTCTTGGGGATTAGGTTTCAACTTATGAAATGGTGAGGGGGACACAAACATTCAGACCACAGCATATGGTGTCATTGGCCACGCATACAGTGTAGAAACTTATGGAAAGAGTTTCTGCCCTGACATCACCGTGTTGTTCCAATGAATTATATTTGGTTATAGCTATGCTTTCTGTCTAGGGCTCTGGGCTGAGTAACACAACGCATTTGAATTTTCTTGACATTTTCATCCGTGAATACATGAGCGTCCACTTCATGTTAGGGATGTGCTTACTCTTCTGTGGATGGGAAAAAAAATCACAAGAAAGCGAGCAATAAAAATCCTGCATGAAAAAAGTGGTATTTATGTGTCACAAATAATTTCACAGTCATCTTCCTCTGTCCTAAAAACAAATGAAAGCACTTAAAATTCTTCAAATATCTTAAATGGATAGGTTACCCAGCTGGATGATTATCTTCCAGGCACGTCCATGGTAGATAACTGTTTGTGATGGGGCTCAGGACGCACTGTCCCAAAATATGACACCTTGGCATATTGAATACCATAACTGAAGGAGTCTGAGAATCTGACAGAAGCAGGAAGCCCACTCTGACCTCCTCTCACCCTTCGTCCCTGAAATAGGTCATAAAATGCCCACATGAAAAGTGCCCTTCCTGTACTGAGAGGAAGGAAGACATTCTTATCGTCAGAGATGGGCAGTTGGGGGGGCCAAGAATCTGCAAAACCAAACCTCGTTAAACTAACTTTATCTTCCTAGTTACTTCTTTGCCATTTACTGCCCTTCGCTCCAACCACTTTGTCTTGTCAATTCTTCGTGACTTTATTGCTCCTCTATCTAAAAGGCATAAAGGCTTTCTGATGTGGTCCGTTCTTTGGGTTTTCAGTCTTTTGTGAAGGTTCCCATGTACACGTCAAAATTCAATAACACGTGCGTGCTTCTCTCGTATTCTCTCTTTGTCGGTTTGAGATCCAGACCCAGCCAGGGATGCTAGGAGGGTCGAGAAAAGCTTTTCCCCTCCCCTATACTTGTAATCTTGGGTAAATAGCTCCACCGATGCATTAAATCTGAGTCTTGATTCTAGGGACACACACATATTGGTAAAGTCAATGATCAGTTTCTGGGTCCGGTCATTACCTATCACGGCAAGGCCTTGCTATGAGCAGAAGCCGTGATTGTGAGAAAGAAGTTTCCCTTGACTGGCTTTGGTCAAAGGCCATGTCTTTATAGTCAATTAGTCAGACCTTTGGCAGTTTCATCACTGAGCAATAGATCTGATTATCTTCTTAATGACTGACATAATCAGACCCTTTATTGATAAAGCCACTGCTTTGCACTCAGCAATAATGAGAGTTGAGGGAAAAAGAAATTGATCCCTTTGGTGAAGATTAATCTGTGCCCTTAAAATATCGAGCCTTTTGGGAAGGGGGGAGGTGACGTGATTCCATTTCTCTAGTGCGCTGACATCAAATGGCATGAACAGTCCTATTATTAAAGCTTGAATTAGAGGTACACAGTTATCCAGTGTGAGACGATTCCTCACGACTTGTACTCCAGGAACGAGAGACAGCTTGTTTTAAATCAATACAAAGAGCCAGGTAAATTCAAGTACGGTATCCTAAGCTCCACTGTGTGGAAAGAGACTCTCTCCGCTAGTCTACAGAGGTGGCCTCTTTAAGACAGAGGTATTATCACAGTGTGGACATAAAGCCGGTCTTCCCACTTGCTAACTGTTCAGCATTAATCAAACTTCCTCAGTAATTGCGGATTCAACTCCCTTAAGCCTCAAATTGAGCCTCGAAGTCCTTTCCATTTTCAGAAGCCTATGAATCTTCGAGAATGTTTCACCTGGCGTGCTCCTACAAGGGCTCAGCTTGGAACCTGGAGGCTTGTAGCTTTCAGTTAGTAGACCTTCTTTATTGGATGGTTTCCGACAGCCAGTGAGCTAACTGGATATTACCAGGTCTATCCCAACCTCTCCGACGGAGAGCCATAGCTTTGCTCTAGGAATAAAATGAAGACATCTGCCCTCTGAACTGGGCTCCGTGGGCACCTTTCACCGGGCGCAAATTCTCTTAACAAAATAAGAGGACGCATAGCCACATCCATGTTTATTCAGACCCTTGCAACCGACCCCGCTTCTCAGCACCCCTTTCAACACTGTTGTGAAAACGACAAGGTAATTGCCAAGTTCAATCTGCTTCCATGATGTAATAAATGGAAAGACCTGTGAATCGCTCCATTGCTAGACATTAAGGCAGGGGATGATGTCATTCTTTAAAAATAAATAAGCATAACCTAATGTCTTTTTATTAATAGCCAACTAATTGCTGCATCAGAAGAAGGAAAGCTTTGTAGAAGGGAATGAGAAACTGCCCCTGACATCATACCAACAGCACAAGAGGAACTTTATTCTCCAGGCGTACACCCATCCACACACGGGGAAAACGGCTCTTAAGTAACGAATCCCTAGATAACGTTGTAAGCAACATGAAAGCGGTGTGAGCAATCCGATTGGCTCACAGCTGGAAAAAATTAGCGACTGAAAAATGCCTGAGATGTGATACGATGTGTGATACGTGGGGGAGAGGGCCGGCCGGGGACGGAGGAGAGTGGGGCGGCTCTGTTTCCAAAGCGACCCCTCCCGCCGTCCCTGGGAGCCCTTCCTTCCAGACCCCACAGCTCACCTGTGCGCTCGTGTGTTGGTTCACGCGCACGACCGCAGAGGCAAAGTCTTGAGTGCAATTTGGTTGAATGGAAAGAGAATCAATGAAAAAAAAAATAATAATAATAACACTCACCCATAGGGCAAGTCTAGGAGTCAAGGCACTATAGAAGAATCAGATTATCCAGGTATCCCGATTTTTAAGTATTTATGGTTCAACGAGCGGCATTTTTCTTATCAGTGGGTTCGGACGCAGCACGCTTCTCCCCGGGAGACTGAATTTGCGCCCTTTCTCGTCCACTCTCAATGTGTTTTTGCAATGATTCTTGCAACACTGGAGGAAAAAAAAAGAAAGAAAGTTCCATTCACAACTTCTGGAGTGTGTCCATCATATTTCCTACAGACAGACGTCATAAAATACTTGCTCGGATTGAAATACACGATTCATTGTCAGTGGAAACACAATCCCACATGCGTTACCACAGATAATGTTGATGGCAAGAGGCCTCTCATTTCCAACCTGGAATTTCACATGCTATGAAAGTCAACACGCACGCCAGGTAGGTGAAGCATTTCTACCTAGATCATTGCCCTGTAAGAAAAAGAGGTCAGGAAGCTATCCTCAAAGGAAAACGGTCTTAGTATCTGCTTCCCAATCAGTGTTCTAATGACTGAGCCAGCCTTACATCTAGGTAACTTTTTTCCTTGGGTATCTTTTAACATTGAACCGCCACTGGAAGATTTACGAATCAATCAGAATGAATAACTTATCAAAAGAGCATGAAATCATTCTTATGATTGAGGACTGAGAATCAGGAACATGAGTTCAATGTGCCCGTCTAAGTCTCTGGTTCTTAAAGGGTGGCCGCCCAGTTAGAAATGCAAATTCCCAGGCTCCGTCAGTCTATGAATCAGAAACCCTGGGAAGTTCAGCCACTTGCCCAATTGGACCTCAGCTGCCGTATCTATAAAATGAGCTGTTGGCAAAGTCCCTTGAGAACTAATATCATATGATTCTATGAGCTGTGGGTGCTATTACCCTAACTCCTGAATATTTACCACTGTCCTCTTATTTTCTCATTATGTATGTTATTGAGGCATTCAGGAGGGTAAGGGAGTCAGATAATACTCGAGACAGCCGCACAAGAAACAATTGAAGCCCTGTAGATAGTGAGACCCTTAGCAAAAACTGCCTGTGACATCACTATCTGAGACAGGGAAAGTGATATGCGACCAACATGTCTAAATTCACCAGTCTGCATTCTCGGGACGTACACTAAGGATAGTGTAGTAATGTTAATAAAGGTGACGGTGGCTTCTCACATGGGGTATTCTCAAATAAATACTGAACCATTAAAGGGTAAATTCGGTGACTAGGTAGGACAGTGAGGTTTCATAATAGATGTATTCAGTAATAACATTATAATAATAAATGTAAGACCCAGCCCACTGAAAGCATTTTGGGAACCAGGTGGGGCTTGCCTAAGAGAGAAGAGGCAGCTTCAGGTTCATTTTGTTATTCAATGTTATTTTTTTTAAAGTTTTTAGGTCTCTTTTATGGGAAATTTAAAACAGACGAAAGAGAGAGACAATGTAATAATGAGCCAACGTTTGGGGCAAAGGCTGTAGTCAGGAAATGTGCAAACAGGGTGGGTTGGAGAGTCAGGAAATGAGAGAGTAGACCCAAGAAGTCACAAGAACCACGTCAAGAGCGCAACGCTCTCCTTGCAGAGAACACGGAGAAAACCCGTGAGGCTGGGCTCTGCCCTTGGCCTCTGCATGACTCATGCCAGGTGCGGGAGGCAAGCCCTGATAATATCACTGACATTAGTGAGCCCTGACCACTCTTCCAAATGCCTTACTCACTCTCCAAACACAATTGCCCAGGAGGCATTGATGATGTTCCTACTGTGTGGATGGGTAAGAGAGGACAGGAGGCTGGTAGCTTAGGGGGGTGGGGATTTGAACCCTGGCGGGTACCTTCCAGGACCTGAGCACTTATCCACTGAAAGGTCTCTGCGCCTTAGAGAGATCCCAGGCCAGTCCCCTCACTGTACAGAGCGAGGAGAAGGGAGAGGGCGCGGCTTCTTGCTGGCAGAAGATTCTCGTGACTTGTACAGGGCAACCCCAAAATAACATAGAGATTCTGATGCCCCACCCAAGACAAATTAAACTCAGATCTTAAAGGACTAGGGCCTGGCGTTCTTTTGAAGCTCTCCAGAGGATTCTAATGGGCAGACAAGATTGAGAAAACACTCATGGTGGCAGGGCTCTCGGGCGTCATCTGTCATCTGCTTTGAAATCCCAACTCTGTCCCTGGACCAGCTCCTCACCTGTTTCACAGGGAAGGATCTTTCTGTTTAGAGGATTACAGCGAAGATAATCTTTTGAAGGCTTCTTATGCATTGCAGGTGCTCAACAAATTATAGCTCTCCTTCCTACTATTAGCTGCTGACATATCCAAAGTTAGAATAATGGATTTGATTTTACTTTGTTTTCCAATAAGCAGAGCAAATGATATCCAGCACTGGGGTCTTGGGCAGCACTTTGGAGTAATAGCTACCATATTAAAGGAACAGACTATAGTAATCAGGGCTTGTGATCTATAAAAGTCAACCCTGTTGACAAGGAGAGCTGAACACCATTGCCCTCCAGATGTCTTTCGTTTGTGCCCCGTAAAACCCAAATACCTCCATTCAGACCACGTGGAGAAATGTAAGTATTTTTTTTTTCCTTCCATAGTTGATCTACAAGAGCTTGCCCTTCTGAAAGAAAGTAGTGAACCACGGCAAGTCTCAAGATAGCTTGTTCTCTGCCCTCCACGATTTGAAGGTCCTTTGGTGGTCACGAAGCTGACACATTATTTATCCCCTGGGTTTATTGGGGGGGGGGGGCTCAGCGACGAGACACGGTTCTAAATTGAAAGGAAAGTTTTCAGATGGGCATCCGGTCAATGCGTGAAAATCTGCCGGGCACCCTCCGACAATCAAGTGCAGCCTTGTTCTGGTTGGGTTGACCTTACCTGCCTGGCTTATTTGGCACGGGCTCCTCCCACACTATAATTCAATATTTCTTTCGATTCCCTGATTCAACATGACCATGAGTGACTTTGTAATCCCATTCAGGGCTGAACGTAAGCTGAAGATCCAAGTCCCTCTAGCCCTTTAATGCTTACTGGTCATGGGAGAGAGGACATTTCCTTGCCAAATCACCGCTCTCAAAACAAACTCTACACTAGAGGTCCTTTACGTCATGACTATCTGTCCAACCCACGCTGCGATGCCGTCCCCGGCTGCTGGACCATCTCCCACTTCTGCCCCGTTGAGGTTGTGTGTTGATTTCACTCCCAAGAGGGATGATGCTCTATGGGTATGAAAGTGATCACTCCAGAGAGTTTATACATTCCTCCCCTTTCTAGAAATCAGTCTTTGGTTTCTAAATACCTACGTTCACAGAACTTTAGAGCTGAAAGGGGCTGAAACATTCACTGGAGTGTCTTGAGAGAGTGAAAGAGTTTCAGCAAGGCTGAGTGATTTAGCAAGGTCATGGAAGTCATGGAATGAGCAAGCAGTCATCCCATGCTCAGATCAGTAATACCTCCTAGGATTCTCAAGCTGCCTCTAAGATTTTTAATTTTATATTTTACTTTATGAATTTTTTTAACGTTTTCATAACGGAAAATCTTAAGCCTATATAAAAGTAGACAGAATAGTATATGAGTCCTCAATACCCAAATGCAGCAACTATCAATGATGATAGGTCAAATTTGGTCAATCTTGTTGACCCAGCATGGTCAGTTTTGATGTTATTATGGTCACCCATGTTTCGTCTATACCCTACCGTGTCTCCATATTAATTTGTAGTGTAACAAATGCTAGATGTTACATTACTTCATTCATAACTATTTATTATGTTCCTGTAAAAAAAAAAAAGGAAATACTCTTTTAAAAACATATAACCACAGAACCACCATAGTATTATCATAGTTAAAACGTGCATTCTCTGATACACTCAAATAGGCAATTTTTAAATGCCATGTAGACGTTACTTGTTCCCAATACTTTGTAGAACCATCATTTTAAAGCATTAAGAAATGTAAGATATATCGTGTCTGGAGTTTCAAACTCTGACTGAATGACTTCAGAGTAACAACTACCAATAATGGAAGAGGTTTAAACAAGAATGTTATAAGGTCATGTGTGTTTTAGAAAATCAGACAGCGGGATCACTGGAGAATACCACGCTCAGGAAAGAAGATTAAGGATGCCTAATTTGAAACCGGAAAATGAGGGCTCAGACAGAATTTAAAAGGGGGAAGATACAGAGTAGAGAGAAACAGGCTTAAAATCTCAGATGCAAAATGTGCAAGGTCTACGTGTGAGAGGCTGAACAGAGCATTTGTTTACGGCACAAGTTCTGGAACCCTACAAAATACTGAATGATATGATTGGATAGTTGGGTTGGATCAGATCCTGAGAGTCGTTAAATATCAAGCTCAGGGTTTTTCGGCTTATCTTTGCATGCACTGGGGAGCCATCGAAGGCCATTGAGCTATTATAAAAGCAATTTAGCTTCATGGAGAGTGGCAAAACAGGAATATAACATTTTGTCATTATTACACAAAATAAATTAAAGCAGAAGTAAGACCTATCTATCTCCATACTACCATCAGAAAAGATAATTAGGGAAAAAAGTATAATTCAAATGATAGTCACCAACACACTGTAGATATTACGATTTTTCCAGGGACCTTCTAACATCATTTGTCAGCAGACATCAAATTAAATTGGCAAAGAAAAAAAAAAGAAGAAGAAGAAGAACATGACTAGCTTATGTCTCCAGTAAAGATATTTGAAGTTGTTTATTGAACTGGAATTCAATCTCCATAATTTTGTGGCTCCCTCTTTTCATCCATAATAATTCATCTCTATAATTAAAGCCTAATGAACCAAACAATTTCTCTTTTCATAATCAACCTCATCTGGGTGAGTGGCCAACATGAAAACACAATCTTTCCAGTAAACGGAGTCAGCGCTCCCAGTAAGGAAAAAAAAAAAGACTCTTTCTCTTTCTTTTGAAATTTCACATTTACCCCCCATTAATTAGCTTTATTTCCTTAAGAATGCTAGGATGTCGTCAAGAGTGCCGGTAGGGATTCCTGATCACCCCCAGAACGTGAACAAAGCTACGTTGTTAAGAAATGAATTAACTGATGCTACGCAAAACCTAAGAACGTGTGCTGTCACTGTGACCTATTGAGGGCCTTCGGTCCCCCTTCCATGCTTTGTCACTAAATGACGCTCTGGTTCTTGGGAGAAGGATGGCCAAGTAAAAAGATGAAATCTCCATCTTTGGGCCCTCATTTAAAATTTAAATATCTCTTGGACATGTAAGGCTTTAAGCCATCATCAGCTAATGTCTTTGGGCATGATTAGCTGACATCCAGCCGGAACCAAAAAGAAGATTCAGTCTAGGCTCCTGTTGGAATGGGGAGGCCCAGCCAGGAGAATTGCAGAGGTAAAGGCACCATAGACAACGTCTTCGGTCTCTACAGCCTTGCAGAGAGCCACGGTCAAGTCTCTTCCAAGCAAACCACTGCCTCCCATTGGCATTCACGCCAGAGGCCGCCAAACCCAAGTGGGTAACACATCTGCTGGAAAATTTTGTATTGTTGAAATGCTTGGAAATGACATTCTAAATACATGCTTTACATACAATACCCTTTGTGTGGGAGCCTCAATAGCTCAGGGCCCTCATGACCTCAGGGTAGCCCATAGCTGTGACCTCTTAGCCCTACTGTATGATCCTTAAGAAGCTCAAGCCAACAGGGATTTGTTATTTCAAAGTTTTGGTTGTTTGAACGGTTTTTAACTTTATTTTTTTGCGAGACAGAGAGAGACAGAGCGCAAGCAGAGGGAGGAGGAGGAGAGAGAGAGGGAGACACAGAATCCAAAGCCATCTCCAGGCTCCCAGTTGCCGGCACAGAGCCCAAGCGGAGCCTGACGTGGGGCTCGAACCACGAACTGCGAGATGATGACCTGAGCCGAAGTCGATGGCTCGACAGACTGAGCCACCCAGGCGCCCCACAAGCCAATATTTAAAAGGGGCTATTTCACAGGAAGATACACATTTCTAGCTTCTCTTGGAAAATGGGGAGATGTGGGAAAACGGGCTGTACTTACCAACGTGTGGGCTCTTAGGAGCACACCAAAGGGAGGCGTGTTCCCCATTTCCTTGCCCCAGTGCCACCCCCCCCCCCGCCACCTCTGAAGCTGGGTCATTAGCCATTCTCATTACCCTTAAACTGATTTTTTTCCTCCTTTAGTAGAGACAGATTTTCTGATACAGATGCGTCCGTACAAAGTGGGACACATGAAGACAACGAAGGTCTTTTCCTAGGTCCTACCTGTCTGGTTCACTTGCATTTCTCACCTGGACCTCAGGAGCATTTGAGCTTGTAACTCTGCCTCCAGACCTTGTACGGGAGGACAAACTTTTCCTCGACCCGTTTAGGGTGCCTGGCCGGGTCTCACAATTAAGCCAACACAGATCAGCAGGAGAAAAGCATACACATTTATTTAATAGAAGTTTTACCCAAGAGGCTTCATACAGAAATGAAGTCTTGACAAAATAGTTAAGCTTGCGGTAATGCGAGGCTAGGTTTGGTCAATTGTTTGCAGCCCCTGTGTCTCCAGAGATAAGGATACTCCTTTCCTCCAGGCATAAGGAGGGCACCTCTTCCCCGCTGGTTGTGTGACCTGTCTTAGGAGAGAAGCGTGGGTCAAAGAGGCCTTCCCGCTTCTGTGTTTCTCTCTCTGGAAAAAGCAGATGTCATAGTTTAGAGTAAATGTTAAAGATCTTACTGGCTTTACGCAGTGCTTCCTGACTTGGGCAGCCTCCCAGCCGGCAGATAGAAGGGAGCTCTGAGGAGCTGTAAAGACTTTTCTAGACTGAGGGAGGGGAACAAGGAAGTCACAGAGGGAAAAAGTGGATTGGTTACCAGTTATTGGTTATTGTCTCCTTTAGGGGATGGCAGGGGTCTACCAGGCGGGTGGCCTCGCTAGGGCTGATCAGGTGATTCCTGATCCATTTAAGATTCTATTTCGGGGAGAGCCGAGACTATAATTAAGTCTCAGTTTGGTGACGTGGGGCCTAGCAGAAGTGACTCCCACTGGCTCCTATTTTTAGCATCTCAAGCTTCTTCAGCTTAAGATATTCAATATGGCAAGGTGCTGTATTTGGGCTCCTATGATCTGAGCCCCATCAATGGCAGGTGAATTCTTTCAGGGGGCTTTGCTTTCAGGCAGAGAAGGGGAATCCGGCAGAACCTGCCTCCTTCCGCTGTGGGTCCTCAGATGTCTTTGGCAAAATAAGCCTCATGCCACGAGGGAATATTCAGAGCCCCTTCAAGAGCTTCTGGGGGAGAGATTGGCAAGGTTATACGGAGTCACAAGACGGTGTGAGCCACACCGCGATGGGACAGAGCCTGGGTGGTTCAATGTGCATCTCTAATCTGAAAAGGCAAGGACCGAGGGTCGGTGCTGGAGAAGTAGCAGAACTTCTGCTTTATCAGCACGAATGTTATCATTTACGATGTCTTCTCCGTTAGCCCCAAATCAGGAACTAGGCCTCTGTGGTTCACCACTGTACCCCCAGGGCCAGACACGTAGGTAAATCCCCAACAAGCACCTGTGGCTTGCCATTCGAATGCTAGGCTTCGTCATAAGGAGAGAATGTTTCACCAGGTAGGTTTCTTTTTTTAATCTTATTTGATAGAGAGAGAGAGCAAGCAGGGAAGAGGGGCAGAGAGAGAGAGAGAGAGAGAGAGAATCTTAAGCAGGCTGTAAGCCCAACACAGGGCTCGATCCCACGACTTTGGGATCATGATTTGAGCTGAAACCAAGAATCAGACGCTCAACCAACTGAGCCACCCAAGAGCCCCTGTATTTTTTTTTCTTTTCTTTTCTTTTCTTTTGGTTGGTTGGTTTTTTTTTTGGGGGGGTGGGGAGTTGGTTTTTTAATATTTTGAAGATCTTTCAGAGGTTTCTCGCCACAATCCGCTTCACGTGCTCTTTGGGAATCCAGGAAGCCGTACCTCTAATTTCGCGCACTCTACAAAAACCACATCCAACCTTACGTAGGACCTTTGCCAGTTCTCTGAAAGGCAAGTACGGCGCGTTGACCGCAGGCATGGAAACAGCCTCTCACCCCTCCCTGAATCTTCATCTTGTGCGACGTGACACCCCAGAAAATCCTACAACGATGTGGAATTTGCTCCCCGCTCCTTGAATTCGGCCTGGCCTCGTGACTCACTTTGGCCAAGAGCGTGCAGGGCACGTGACCGTGCGCCCGGTCCCACCCTACGCCTCTGAAGGTTTTGCGCACTTCTGCCCACTGGGAAATCCGCAGGGTCCTGGAAAGAAGCTCAGGTGAGCGGGCTGGATAATGGAAGCTCCCTGGTCGAGTCAACCCACTGGAACAGCCAACCCACCAGACACGTGAGTCAGGCCATCCTCCACCTGCCCCTCGGTGACATACACCTGCCCCTTGAAGACCTACAGGAGTCAGCCTGGCACAAATCACCAGTCAACAGAGGGACCCAAACGACTGGTTGACTGGTAACTGATAATGAATGTTTTAAGTCCCCGGGCCTTGGGGCGGTTTGTCATGCGACAACAGCCATCTGATACAAGAAGGAAAAGTGATTCCCCTTCTCTGCTTTTCCTCATAATCTACACCTTCTTCCTCTCCGAAGCAT
Organism: Panthera tigris; assembly: GCF_018350195.1. Classification (NCBI taxonomy): domain Eukaryota; kingdom Metazoa; phylum Chordata; class Mammalia; order Carnivora; family Felidae; genus Panthera; species Panthera tigris. The sequence goes on along the minus strand of NC_056673.1, from coordinate 7,564,902 downwards.
CCTCTCTCATTTTTCTCCTTGGTGCCTCTCTTCCAATAGCCTTTCTCCGTTATTCATCCTTTTAAGACTGTGGTCATCTTGCCTGTGGGTTTATACGTCACCACCGAGAACCGAAAATGGTTTCTGAATACATATGAAAAGGCATTTTTTTTTTAAGTGAGAAGCCTATCGTGCAGGAGCTAATTGTGTGTGCACGGTTGAATGACTAAACATGCCCCGGAGAGGTTCCACGGCATTCCATCATAGCTTTTGCTCATAACAGGAAACACACGAACAATGTGCACAGCCTGATGTGAAAGAGACTCCAGGTCAGTGGCTTTCTAGATTGCTGTTCACGGGCAGAAGAGATGTGGGACGCTCCCATCTTTGCAGACAGACCCGGCTTGCGATCAGGGCATGTTTCCTGCCTCGATCCAGATGGGCACGCTCTTGAGGTAACGGAAAGGCAAGTTTTGACATCAGAGGGGACGGAGGCCCTGGTCAACAGAATCGCATCTGTCTGTCCCAAACAGCCATATCTCCTTCATCCTTGGGACCCATTGCTTGGTGTTCCCGTGAGACCTAACCTACCCCCACCCAGCGTTATCACTGGGGTCAGTACCCAGATTCAAAGGTAGCGTCATCTGTGCTGAGAAAAAGAGATACACAATTGTTGAGACCAGCCATGAGCCCGAGCAAAAGAATGCATCTCTCTGTTTCTGCAAAAAAAGAAAAAGTGCCAGTAATTATTATCTGCAGTCTAATGTTTTCAAAGGAGTTTCTAATTATTTATGACACAGAATCCTTATAATGTGAAGTAACTGATGACTCACTTGAAATCATAAAGCATTTTAGTGGCTGAGTGGCTAGCCACCGACGTTTTCACTTCCTTCATTTCATTAATTTAACAAATATTGTTTGATCGTGTGGCATTTATAAAGCAGGACTCTCCCTTCCCATACTCTGGATTTTTTTTCCTGGAATTCTCTTTAATTGTTCATTTTTCTAACATAGGTGTGAAGTCTGAGTGGCTAATTTAACTGAAAACCGTGTCTTTTAGGAAGTTATACACTTAAAATCTGGTACCAGTCTAACAAAGTGACAACGCATATCACAAGAAACAGCTGAGCACATTAAACAAAAAATAGTGATGTTGACTTTTGGTTAAGTAGAATAGCCAGAGGAAGAGAGCGGTGTTTCCCCAGGAAGCCCACGTGGGACATCTACATACAATGACAGGTACTGCAAAAATGATGAGCACCCTACGCTGGCATAAATCCTTTTTGATAAGTGGCAAAGCATTTCTGAAAAGCAGAGCATGATTTGAAACTTTAAGAGAAAAAGAAATGGTCCTGGGTTGCGGGGGGACAGAAGGCAACATAAGTAAAGCATCTGCATTTGCTAGGGAAATAAAACCCTTAAAAGGTGGGGTTCAAATGCTTGCAGTTCTATACGATCTGTTACCAGCAGGTCAGACTAAATCAGGGCACTGCCTTCAACTCAGTCATCTGATTGGAAACAAAAGATCTCTCCAGAGACTGGTCGGTGTCAAGATGCCAGATGTGGGAGAGCAGAGCAGAGAAAGGGAAGCTGAGGGGTGGTGCAGAAATGTACATGAAATTCAAAGAAATTAACAAAGCCATGTCTGCTGTGAGTGAGGAGTGAGGGCTCCAGGTCTTAACCCTGAGGGCGATGAGATAAGGTGGAATTCTGAAGTCAGCAGGCAAGGGAGCTGTTTCAAGAGAAAAAACCGATGCCAGTGTGGACCTCCTGGGTGTAGTGAGGCAGAGCAGAGCGCCAGAGTCTGCAAAATGTCCGCCCCTTCTGTGTCCCTAACAGCATCCTTCCTTTCCATGTAGAGCCCCTGCCTTAGTGACTTCCCTGGCTTTGCCTTTAAGATCCCAAGCACGTTCCCATTGTGGTTAGTGCTGTCCGCCATCAGGGACTTCCTTCCGTGGATCACCTCCCATGGTCCCCAAGGTAGGCACTAATCAGGTGCAATTCACCCCCATCCCCCCTCCACCCACCCACCCACCCAGTGAAGGCCGACCCTCTCCGTCTCCAGAAGCAGCTGTGGCTTTTCAATGTGAGACCCAAGCTAGAGCTCTGGGAAGAAAGGTCAGGGAAGTGAAGGCAGGGACCCAGAAAAATCCAGACAAATGATTTTTTAATGGAAAAAACTCCCTGATATACGCCCTCCTCCCCTATTCCATATTCCTCTGGTCCCGGCCAGAACTGGTTCTGGAGCTGGTCCTAGCATTGTGTTTCTCGGTGTGTTGTCTTTGTGTCAGGGTTGGCTTAGGTGTTTTCCGAATGTGAAGATTTCCATGCCTAGTTCTTATCCGATGGAATCGGACATCTGTGGGTGGTGCCCAGGACCCTGGATTATTAGCCAGTAGTCCAGACCCAAGGATGTTTGAGAATTGCCTGAGTATTTCAGGACGTGGTGATCAAAAGTTGGAGGCAGTTCCAGAATCTTCTACAGTTATCAAAATTGCACTGTTTTCGTTCCACCCGTTCGCTGCACCAGCCTCCAGGGAGCGGGGTCCTCTGTCCCACTTGCCAACCATTAACATGAAACAAATATTTATTGAGAGCCTACCATGCAACAGGTACTTTCCAGGCCCACAGAGACTGTAGAGCTACAATTCAGATAAAAATCCGTGCTTTCACAAAGCTAAAATCGGAGGCGGAGGGAACAAATGATAAACAAGTAATGGGTAATACAAAGTGGTAACTGTGTCGAGAAAATGAGGCATGAACAGGGGGTGGGGGGCAGAGCTGGAGTGGAGTTAGGGCAGGGGGTGCAATTTGAAATGGGGGCCCCAGGAAGGCATCCTGGAGAAGAAAACATCTGAGCAATGACTGAGTGGAGAAGACACGATCATGTGTGGGGCTGCCCAATAAAATAAGGACACTGTTACAGACCGAATTGTGTCCCCAACATTCACATGTTGAAGCCCCAACCTCCAGTGTGAGCGTCCAACTTCCACTTAGGTCATGATCTCACGTTTTGTGAGTTCGGGTCCCGCATTGGGCTCTGTGCTGACAGCGTAGACCTTGGAGCCTGCTTCAGACTCTGTGTCTCCCTCTCTCTCTCTCTGCCCTCCCTCCCTTGTCCATGCATGCTCTCTTTCTCTCTCTCTCTCTCTCTCTCGAAAATAAACATTAAAAAAAATTTTAAAGGGGTGGTCAAGATCAAAAGAAGGCATAAAGGTGGGGTCCTAATCCAATAGGGTTGGTGTCCATCCAAGGGCAGGAAGAGACACCAGGGACATGAGCCCATAGAGAAAGGGCTGGGTGAGACACAGCCAAGGAGAGAGGCCTCAGGAGAAACCAACCCGGTCATCACCTTGATCTTGGGCTTCCAGGCCCAGGTCTTAGATGGAAACGAGCAACGTCACCAGAAACTGGAGGCAAGGTGATCCTTGTGAAAAAGAAACTAGGAACTTGGCTGAATTGTGGTCTAGGGCTTTGCGGAACTAGAAATTGTAAGCGACGGACTGGGGAGTTTCGCTGAGGAGATTTTTCAGTGAAGTCTCGAAAGCTTGGTTTCTTGGGGCTTATAGTGAAATGTGAGATGCCTTGAGGATATTGTGAAAGAGGAGACCCAATATGAATATTTGGAAAATTCTCAGCCTATTCCTGTTGCAAAAAAATGAGAAAAGCATGTCCTAGAGAGAGCACCCAGGGTGTTGCCAGAGAATCATTTCAGAGCATCAGGCCAGAGGATTGCTGTCGAGCCCTAAGACTGAATGGAATCTATCTTGCTAGATTTTGGACCTGCCAGAGACCCATACCCTTTTCATCTTTCCAATGTCTCCTTTTTGGAATGGGAATGTCCATCTCATTCCTGTCTCACCACTGTAAGGTTTTTTATTATTAAATTTTTTTTAATGTTTATTTATTTTTGAGAGAGAGAGACAGACAGACAGACAGACTGCGAGCAGGGGAGGGGCAGAGACAGAGGGAGACACAGAATCTGAAGCAGGCTCCAGGCTCTGAGCTGTTGGCACAGAGCCCGACGCGGGGCTCGAACTCACGAACCTCGAGATCATGATCATGACCCGAGCCGAAGTCGGACGCTTAACCGACTGAGCCACCCAGGCACCCCCCCCACCATTTGTGTTTTGAAATCACATGACTTGTCCGGTTTCCCAGGATCTTGGCTCAGGATGAATCTTACATCGAGTCTCACTCCTGCCTCACTTAGATGAGGCTTTGGACTTCTAGCTGCCGCTGGAGTAGGTTAAGACACTTGGGGCTGTCAGTATGGAGGTGAATGTGTTTTGCGTGTAAGAATTACGTGAATCTGGGGAGTCCTTGGGTGGAGTGTTGTGGATTACACTGTCCCCACTATCAGCTCATGTGTTGAAGCCCTAAGACCCAAGGGCTTAGGTCCCAACCCAACGGGAGTGGGGTTCTCCTAAGAAGAGGAAGAGACACCCAGGAAACACATGCACGGAAAAAAGACCATGAGAGAAGCCAAGTGCAAGCCAAGGAGGAGAGAAGCCACAGGAGAAACCAAACCTGCCAACACTTTCATCTTGGACGTCCAGCCTCCGGAACTGTGAGAAAATACATTTCTGTTGTATAAGTCACCCCGTCTGTAGGATTTCGTTACAGCCACCCAAACCACGTAATACCCAGTTACACCTGCATTTCCTATAGAAAATAAATTTTTACCACACATGCTACATACTTACACCAGGACGTTATCTGTTGGTATGAAATTTAAATAACAGTGGGCATCCTATATTTTTATTTGCTGGATCTGGTAGTCCTGGCTCTGTGAGTACATGGGAGAAGAGAGTTCTAGACAGTGGACAACACGAAGTGCAGGGTGTGCTGGGGGAAAGCAAAATTAAATTTTCTTAATGCGTTTTTTGAGAGAGAGAGAGAGACAGAGTATGAGTGGGGAAGGGACAGAAGGAAGGGGAGACACAGACTCCGAAGCAGGCTCCAGGCTCCGAGCTGGCAGCACAGGGCCCGAGGCGGGGCTCGAACTCATGAACTGTAAGATCATGACCTGAGCCGAAGCTGGACGCTTAAGTGACTGAGCCACCCGGGCTCCCTGGGGGAAAGCAAAATTAAGCCTGAAAGGGAATGGGTGAATGAAAGATTGAGAAGGGAGGTGTCACAGTCAGGTGGCCAGAGAAAATTCGGGACACCCTTACACGATATGTCAGACTAACGTACTATCTACTCTTTGTTCATCCAAAATTCAGATTTAACTAGGTGTCCGCCATATTTACTTGGCAAGTTTGGCAATTGTAGGTGGGGAGTGGATTCTGTGGAGTCGGCTAGCCATTAGAGGAGTTGGACTTTTACCCTTCCCGAGATGGCCAGCAAGTGGCTGACTGTTGATAGATACAAGAAGCCAAATCCAAGTAGCCCCCCAAACTCCTAAGAGCTCTTTCCTCTGAAGGTTTTGGTAAACGATGTTCTAGTTCGGATCTTCTGCATGAAGCAAAGATGGTTTTCTTTTTAACTTTCTGACATATCAGTATGGCTCCCCCAAATCCCAGGTAAGCCCACCGTAACTGGAATTGGGAACTCATAAAAAGGCTCACGCCGTCCCCATCGTGCACCACGAGCACTGTCCCATATGTTCCGATTTTTGGAGCTCGCTCCGGTCCCCGTGGGCATACCTGCGTGCATACCGCTTAGAAGGAAAGAAAGGAGGGTCAGGCTGCCTTGTTTAATTAAGGCTTTCTAATTGGAAACTTTCTGTAAATCAAAAATATGATTCTCCTGGTTAATTTTGCTCATAAAACTTTGCAAATTAAAACCTAATGGAAAAGGACTAAAAAAAAAAAAAAAAAGAAAGAAAGAAAAAAAAAAGTAAAGCTTTGAAAAATTCCCAAACACCGCCATGAAAACCCGTTCTATTTGTTCAGAAAGTTTACTGGTAGGAAAATCTCATAACCTGTTTAATCCCCTGCAGCTGGGAAAAGCAGTTACGGTAGATGAGAGAGGCTGCTGGAAGCCTTTTGCAAAGAAGAGGGGGCACAGAATTTCATTTCACTGGGAAGCATCACTGTTCGTAGCCTTAGGCAGAACCAACGCTTTGCTTACCGGTAGGGTGAAATACGGATTAGGACTTCGTTCCTGCTCTGACTTCCAAGATCTTGTAGACTTTACTTCTCTTACAGGTGCTAATGAATAATGAGACGGTGGCCTGGGTGGTTCAGTCAGTTAAGCGTCTGACTCTTGGTTTTGGCTCAGGTCATGATCTCAAGGTTGGGGAGTTCGGGCCCCACGTCCGACTCTGCGCTTACGATTCTCTGTCTCCCTCTCTCTCTCTCTCTGCCCCTCTCCCGTTGTCTCTCTCTCTCTCTCTCAAAAATAAATAAACAAGGCTGTAAAAAAACAATTTTTTAAAAAGAATAATGAGGTGGAAAAGTTTTGGAGAAAATTGAGGCATGATGATAGTAGAAATGATTGAATGGGAGCAAAGTGAATGTACGTATTACTTGGTTTTCCTACGTAAGTTCAGACACAGACATGTAATATTACCGAGTTAGTCATGTTTCTAAAGCAGAAATTGGTTCCCGACAGTTTAGACATTGAGTCAATGCAGGTATAACACACTCAAGAATTGTGTGTTGAGTCGTTTATTAATTATTTTTTAAAATAACGCAATTTTTGAATATTTTAGTTAAAGGAAATTTTCTTCTGATTACTTCACTTATTTATTAAATTTCTAAAAAAATTTTTCTTAGTTTTGAGAGAGAGAGAGCCCACATGAATTGAGGGGGGCAGAGAAAGAGGGAGACAGAATCCAAAGCAGGCTCCAGGCTCTGAGCTGTCAGCACAGAGCCTGACTCGGGGCTTGAACTCACAAACGGTGAGATCGTGACCTGAGCCAAAGTTGGACGCTCAATGACTGAGCCATCCAAGTTCCCAACTTTTAAATGAAGCTAGCATGTCCCCATGGACTTCTGTGATTTTGGGGTACGCCCAGATTTCCCTTATGCATTCTTTTCCTGGAAGCAACCTTCTTCTTCTGGGAGAGCTGGCGGGCACACAGCCGTGCTCTCAGGGGCAGATGCCAGGTCTATTCTGGGTCAATTAATACAGCTCACCAGCTGGGACACTGTGGAGAGACTAGAATATGGACAAGGAACCCAGACTCTTCTCCTGGGGATTTCGTATGCCCCAAGTGGGTAGAAACAGACTTGCTCATTTAAAATGGTATAAGGCTGGGGGCGCCTGGGTGGCTCAGCGGTTAAGTGTCTGATTTCGGGCTCAAGTCATGATCTCATGGTTTGTGAGTTCGAGCCCCACGTCCGGCTCTGTGCTGACAGCTCAGAGCCTGGAGTCCGCTTCGGATTCTGTGTCTCCCTCGCTCTCTGCCCCTCCCCTGCTCGTGCCCTGTCTCTCTCGGTCTCTCAAAAATAAATAAAAACGTTACAAAATTTTTAAATGGTCCAAGGCTGTAGCTGCCTGGTCTCTGTTTTTTCCATGTGGAGAAGCACTCTACAGAGGAAGAGAAAAAAAAATGATCCCAACACATAGACAAGTAGAGACTAGAGAGATAAGTTGATCAACAGATTACTCAAAGATGACAAGTAAATCAAGAGCGAATCACGTTCATTTCATTCTTAGATTCAGTCACTCCTGAACCCGTTTTGTTCCTGTTCTCTATTTACGGGAGCCACTAAGTTTCTTTATGTTTTGTTAGGCGGAGTTTCTGTCTTTGAAGCCACGAGCCCGGACTAAATGGAAGTTAATTCCCTTGCAATAGATATGACTCAGGTTGTATATAAGAAACGAAATCTACCTCTACGTGTGTATGTATACAAAGCTCAGCGTCTCTTTGGCCCCTCAAATGATCACTTAGAAAAGATAGTGCCGTGATAGTTTTGAATCCTTACAAACCCTCCAACACGGTGTCTGCTTTCCCAACCACTTGAAGCTGAACACCACCACGCCATTTGGGAAAGACACATTATCCTAAAACAGTTGCAATTCATGTCAATTTTGGATTTTTATAGGGGGCACCTGATGTAATCTATTTTTGTTTAAAGGCAAGGAAATCTAGGCACATACAGTGATTATTCCTGGGGGGGGGGGTATGAGATTTATTTTTTTAATTTTTTAAAACATTTACTCAGTTTTTGAAGAGACAGAGTGCGAGTGGAGGAGGGGCAGAGAGAGAAAGAGACACAGAATCTGAAGCATGTTCCAGGCTCCAGGCTGTCAGCACAGAGCCCGGCGCGGGGCTCGAACCCACACACCGTGAGATCATGACCCGAACCGAAGTTGGCCGCTTAACCCACTGAGCCACCCAGGTGCCCCGGATTTCTTTTTTAATCAAACCACTTACATATCATTTTAAAAAGACAACAGTACGCGAATATGTGATAGCTATCATACATTAGCCCCTCGAGGGTGAATGAGAACAACCAAAAAGCCACAGGAAACTGTCTTTATCTCACGAAGATGGAAATCTGTGGCCTGGGATTTCAGAGCCGTGGTTAGACACAGCTTCAAAGAGTCCTTTGTCTCAGAAAAGAGGCAGAGCTGCTATTTTCTGGGAAACAATGATAACTCTAGGAAGGTGGCTTCACGAGGAGGAACATGGTGATCTCAGAGCTGCCTGGGAAAAAGTTGAAGACCATCATTCATCCAATGTGCATGCGAAAAAAGCAAGATTTCTGTACTAAAGGATCATTTTCTATACAGTATGCACTTTTAAGTATCCCACGTACCTAAATCATTTGCACACGCACGAAGGTTTTCCTTTTTCTGTTCATTTTTGGCAACATTTTCATTGACCCATATTATATTCTGCTCTCATCGAGAAAGTGGAGAATCACCGTATATTTGGGGGATATACACCGTGTGTGTGTGTGTGTGTGTGTGTGTGTGTGTGTAGTATACGTATTAGGTGTGTGCTCAGGGGGAAAAAAGATTTCAAGGGGTCAGAAGTACAGGCGGCAATCTGACCAACGGTTTTGGCACGGGTCAGTGGGCAGGCCGACCAGGTAATCCAAAGTGTGGGAGCTTGAACTCTACCTGAAATGGTTATTCAGGGTGAGGTTTCTCTGGTTTCACATAAAGTAAATTTAAAGGTAACTACTGAGCAGCAGAGCCAAGAAAAATATTATAAAGCACTCTGCACATATTTAAGTGAAATTCTGCCAAAATTCCCTCCTCCCTGCCCCAGGCCTCTATTTGCCTAGGGATAGAGCACCTCGCAGGGCCTCGCCCCACATCCAAGTGCATTAAGCATGGCAGGTAAGGGCAGGTGAGTCCAAAGTCCATGCCTCTGCGTGTGATAAATGATGGAAAAGAGAAGGCATGTCGGGTGGGAGGTACGGTTCCTGGTCGGACTGGGAATCCCATTCCACCACGGGCACCACAATGCGTCTGTGTCTCCAGCTGACTATTCCCTTGACTGCCTTTGCAACTGAGTCCTATTTTCCCAGCTGCGCCTGTCACCACGGTCACCATCAATGCTACTCATACGCATCACCACCATCAACAGACAAGTCCGATCTACACCGGAGAAGGGCTCACACTGTGCCCTGCGTTGTCCTGAGCACTCCTGGGGCTTCCTCTCGCTTATTGGGCGAGTTCGCCTCACCGTCGAGGGGATGGCACTGTGCTGATTTTTCGGGTCACAAAAAAGGCACAACCATTATTCCTGCCTTAAAGGGAACGCAGTATGGTAGGGGAAAACCCAGCAGATGGATCAAAAGTGAGCTAACCTTGGGGGCGCCTGGGTGGCTCAGTCGGTTGAGGGCCCGACTTCGGCTCAGGTCGCGATCTCACGGTTGGTGGGTTCGAGCCCCGCGTCGGGCTCTGTGCTGACAGCTCGGAGCCTGGGGCCTGCCTCGGATTCTGTGTCTCCCTCTCTCTGCCCCTCCCCCACTGGTGCTCTGTCTCTCAAAAAGGAATAAACGTTAAAAAACCAATTCTGGTACCTTCCAGACTACGTTTCGGACAGATATTTCTGTCTTCCAAAGTGTGCCACGGTGTAAGTTTTTGACTCACGGGATACTATTTGTGCTTCCTCCCCACCCACCCCCCAGGGCCCGCCACATCCATTGTGAACCTTGTGATTTCTATCTCTCTCTGAGTATTTTTCTGGGCACCTGAGTATTGAACTGAATTTAGGCTCTAGTGACAGAACTCCTATTCTTGTTGGAAAGAATTCCTCACGATTTGTGGTGGGGAAATAGAAGCATTCATCGAGGACAATGTGGTCTCCTGTTCTTTCTTACTATATCCCCAGCAACGGCTCAAGGCCCATGAACTCTGCGCTCCACATCTTTGCACTGGAATTTTTTAGGCTTGTAAAAACAGCTTCCGAGGGGGGCTTTGGCTTCAACTTGAGATTTGTTCCAGCAGGACGATCCCCCTCAATAAATTCTGGAACTGAAACTGTTGATGTATTAAACATCTGTGTTGTCAGTACCCCTGTGTGGACCAATATGGCTTCTGCTAGGAGGTCCCTCAAACTAGTCTTCTGAAACGTTGGCACCTTCCAAAAAGATCAGGAAAACCCTTCAACCGAGAAATGTGACTGGTATTTCATTTTCAGTGGTTCAATCAAGTTTTTCACAGTTTTACCGCTCTCTCAAATCTGTCCTTGTCATTCTCGACCACATGCGGGACTACACTGTTGACTGATTCTGAGGACCTCTCTTTCAACTTTCCCTTTTCTTTTTGTTTTTCTAAGATAGGATTCCAGATCTTTCTCTTGTGTGTCTGTCCTCCCACCCTACCAGCCAAACAGTGAAAAATATCAGTGAGATCTTAGGCTGCCAAAAAGTATCCAATGTGTAAATAACCCCCCTTCTCCTAGGATTGGATAATTCCCATGGAAGCCCTTCTATAAGCTTTAGGGAATTGTCTCGACAGACTTCGCCTGCATTTCCTCTCAGGGAATCTCTGAATCCCTATCTATAAAAACCATGTCGTCTGAAAACTCACCCAATAATATTTGAGATATTTGACACTTCCCTTCCCGTGTTCTTCTCTCACATCTACTCTGTGCAAAAATTAACTTCGTGAAACTTTTTTCTCTGGTTTGAAAACATATTCTCTCTGTAAATAGTTAGACAATACAAATTAGAACAAGGAAGCTTGAAATAACTAATACTTCCATGGGCCCTCCTAGGGGCATGGTGGGTGGCCCAGCACGTTGTACAAAATAGCTTCTCACAACATCCCCATCTTGCTAAACCTCTAGAGTCCTCCCTACTGTATGCCAGGAACGCAATTTTAAAATCTTGGTCAAGTTCAGGGTTTGATTAGGCAACCCAGTAGACTATTAATGCCTTGGCAAGGTGTTTGAGCTAACCTGCAAAGTCCCCAAATCTGGGTGAGCACACTTAGGTTGGAGTGTTCCATCAAATCGAAATCCAGATTCCTTCCCCATGGGTCCAACACCATGGGCATCCACCCCCACACACATTCTCCAGGCCTCGGAAGACACGCGTTAGCAAGATTTTGTCACTGCCTTCGGGTATAAACTGTCTTCTCCTGGAGCAAACCCTGTACCTCTGCATTTGGGCTGTGTTGCGTACCAAAGCATCTTATGGACCTAGAAGCAGTTGACAGTGTTGGGTGTGGTAGGGTGACCAGTTGTCCCAGTTGTCCCGGGATTGAGGGAGTTCCTTAGACACAGGACATAAAGTGCTAAAACCAAGAAAGTCCCAGGCAAACTGGGACACTTTAATCACCCTAGGGGTGGGTCTTCAGAGAGGAGGCATCATCTTGTGGGGCACCAGTCCCAGATGCAGTCACTGAAAGGCTTTTATGCAGGCACAGGCTACTTAACTCACATAGGGAAGAGAGTGAGGCTGTCTCTTCTCGCAGTGGAGGTTCAAAGAACTTGGATGTGTTGTGTTTAGTTTTGTCCATGTCTGTCCATGCTTGTCTCATGATAGGTCTTAGGGTCCCATTTTCGCCCATTAATATCCTCGCCATAGTCAAGGTTTTGTGGTGTTTAAAGCATTGAGCTGAGCTGCTTCGCCATCACCCTCCACTCATACTCTGGGTTTAGCTCTCTGCCACGTCATTCCTAGGACCACAGTCCTGTGTGGGGAGCCTCCTGGTTTTCCACGAATGTTCTCAATTGTGTGTCCACAATTTTCTAGTTCTCTTCTTCTCTGCGTACGCTCCCTAAGGTCTAAGAAGATGACTGTTGTCTCCATAATCTTTACTCTTCTTCTTTGCCACAGGTTTATGTTCTCTCAATAAGTCTCCTTCTCTTTCCCAGATTTTCTCCTGTTCTAGCCACCAGTGAACATGTGAATTATTGGATCCCACAGCTTACTCTTCTTCTAGCTTCCGGTTATCCCTGCACCCCTTGAATTTATTTGAGATTCTGAATTTATGACCAACCCAGTTTCAGAATTTATGACCAACCCAGTTTCAGAATCTCATCTTGAGGGCCTCTTTCTTGGGCCATTTCTGGAACCAGTGATTAGCCAAGTCCCAGCAGAAAACATGAGCCATTCAAACTAAGGTAATCCCATAGAGAAACACAAATGACACACTATGAGGTGTGGGTGTAAGGGAATCACAAGGATGGTGTTGTTGCCTGGAGCTAGCAGAGGCTGAGCTCTCACAACCCTAGACCTAGACGGACGAGGGAGAGAGAGATGACTAGAAACTGGAAGAAGAGATAATGGGGCGGCCAATTGTCTTGAGGAGCGGAGAGATTTTCACATAGCTAGTCCAGGCTGACCTCGGAAGGAAGGACCCCATTTCTCTGCCTCGCCATGATCTCTCCTTACCGCTCCCGGTGACAGAAACTAACCGGAAACTCTGAGATAAAGGAGTCCTGTAGATGGAAGTCTCTATAGGTCAGTCACTCAGACAAGACCGCAAGGTGGAGACAGGCCTTGATTGGGCAACCCAGTAGACTAATAATGCCTCGAATTCGTAAAGGCAAACAAACAAAAAAAAGCTATCCCACACCGTGTGTTTCTCATAAACTTCGTACAACTGCAATGCGTGAGTGTGATCCTGCGTAACCCATTTTAACAATCCCCACCTCTTTTATAGTGGAAATTCGCTTTTCTACTTTTAACAGCTAGCATGCCCAATATTATGCTTTTTTATCTTATTTTAAGTCCCCCGGTTATTTTCATTCCTTGTTTTCTTTCTGCCTGCCCCCCCCCACTTTATTTTTTCTGTTTGAGCAAATCGGTATTCACTCCAACTTTCTTCTCCTTGTTCATCTGGAAGCGTGCTCCACATTTCCTTCCCATCGATGGTTAACCTTCCCATATCCAGCACAGTCCCGACTGTATAAAAACAAATGACCAACTCTTTACTCCTCCTGGGTTCTGACTTCCCCTGCTGTTTCTGGATCGATTTAGCCCCCAAACAGGAAGCTTTGGAATAATTTCGCTTCTTTTCCGCACCACGACCGCCCCCCATCCCCAACTTCTAGGTCTGGAAAAGAATTCAGTATTGCCAGGGGTGGACTGTTTTCAGATTTCCCTTTGCAGCGCGTGCATTTCTGCTCCCGGCAACACCCCTCACCTGGACGTGCATGCAAGAGCAAAGGAACTGCTTTGATCCAAATCATGGCCACTCCCAGGGGGAAATGGTGGCCAATAAAGAGAAGTCACTGTCGCAAAGGAAGATCTGGGCCCTTGCCTTCATTTGGGACAACTCTGAGGGGCCGTTTCAGCTTCAGCTTTCATAGGATTTGCTGAGGCTTCGGTGAGGATCAGATTTGCCCTCTGCCCTCTCCCGGCTCCCTTTCCTTACAGGTATGTTTCCCAAGAGCTCTCTCCCGTAAACGTTGCCCGCGCAACGCTCCGTTTTAAGGTCTGTTTCCAGAGAATCCACTGGAAGACCTCATTCTTCGCTCTGTGTCCCCTTGGGGCACAGTTCACCGAGGATCCTGAAGTGGAGTTTGGGAGACCAGAAAGTGGGCGTGTCAGTTTCTTCCCCGTTGGGCTGGTCCTTGACCACCTGGCACTTGTGGGTTCTTTCCGGGGCCCCAGGGTAACCCTCTCTGCTCCCTGGTCTCCTCTGCTGCAGAGGTCTGCAAAATTAGAGGGGAACCGTGTGACCTTTCAGTTCCTCACAGTTTCTTGGTGGCCCCAGGTCTCTTGGGTTGCTCTTCTCCGTCGGGTATGTATTGCTTTCCAAGGACTGCCATAACAGACCTCCACAAATTGGGTGGCTTCATAAAACAGAAACGTATTCTTCACAGTTTTGGAGGCCACAAGTCCCAAATCAAGGTGTTGGCAGGGTCTCAGGTCCCCTGGAGGTTGTAGGGGAGAATCCTTCCAGCTTCGGGGGACGGTCAGTATTCCTTGGCTTTCTTGCTTGTGGCCACGCCGTTGGAATTTCTTCTTCCCCCTTCACATTGCCATGCCCTCCCTCTGTGTCTCTGTGTCTTCTCTTCTGTCTCTTCCTGTCTTTGTCCTTTACTTAGGACCACCCACGTAATCTTGCACAATTATATCCCAGGATCCTTGACTTACTCGCAGCTACAAAGATCCCTTTTCCAAATGAGATAACATTCACAGATTCCAGGGATTTGGACATGGATGTATCTTTGTGGGGGGGCCACCATTCACCCTGCTCTAAGGTATATGGAGCTTCTCAGATAAAGCTCTTTCCAGCAAACACCTTGAGGTTTCAATTATTTCCCTCTACCCGTCTCTCAATGCTTATCAAGTCCAGTGGGGTCACTGTCCTGTGCCACATCCCTATATTCATATACAGCACGTTCCCCCCCGCTTACACATGGGCAGCAGGGAAGACACCTTTCCTCTGCATAAATCCTCCGCAAGCCCCACATCTGGTCCAACCGCATGCTCCAGAAAGGTCATTTAGAGTTGGATGGGAATTGGAAAAGACAGAAAAGGCAGGTAATCAGATGACTAGACATCCTACTTCCTAGGGTCTCAGCTTCTCCCTATCTTAAAAAAAAAGGTGATATTAAGTTAATATTAGAAAGAACAATTTAAAAGTGCTTAGTCTGTAGGAGGGGACACTCACCCTCCCAACAGTCTAGTATACAATACATACTCAGATATAATGTGTCACTAATTATTTGCTACTCTGATCTAGTCAACTCAAAAGGTACCCAGCTAACTTATCAGGCAAAGCTTGCTAGTGTAATTCAAGGGTACACTCAGAGAGAGCTGGTCAAAGCAAAACCAAGGGGGATGAGAGTGGCTCCCTTTTGATATATGTTTCATCTAGAAGGCATTTCCTAATTTCAGTTTACTGGACAGACATCCACTGATCGAACGGCAGGCAACTTTATATCGTGAGATGCCCCTTGATTACCCCCCAGAGAAGCCACCTTTGCTGCCGTGCCTTCAAACTCAACCTTGGAAAAACAATATTTAGCAGTTAGCACATTTAGTTAATGACCATGGAATGCCACTCTAATATAACTTAATGGGGATGGAATCTGCTGTAACCGTCCTCATTAATGACACATGGCAAAGGTTAGTCATTCTCAACTCACTTCCCGCTGCTGTTAAGGGATTTTATAGTCCGTGCCGCAAGCTGAGATACTGGCCAGAGCACTGGTGTTCATTCCACTTTCTGCATGCGGCCACACGTCCTCCTTCCTCTCCTGTCCCTCCTCTTTGGAAAACCATTTGGTTCATTCTGTGACAGCCCTAATTAAAAGAAAAAAAAATGGAGTCAGGGCAACTGAGCAAGCTTCGTAACTGATGAGGGTTTGGGGAGCTTGAGACCAATACATGATAAAGGAGCCTTTCCAAGCAGTACCACGAACAAATGTTGTTGTTGTTGTTGTTGTTGTTGTTGTGTGGTCCAGAAAATAGTATTTACTAGCAACAAATAAGCTTTGGACCTGTCCTCACACGTCTGACTACCAAAAGAGGGAGACAGACTCCCGGGGCTTTGCAGGAACACTTTGCAATGATCAGAAAGACAGCCCAGAACAAGACCAAGAGTGGGGAAACTTCAGTGAATGCTTCCCAAGCAACGTTCTTGAAGGAAGGCTCCGTTTGGAATTGATTTACACAACAAAGTGACCCGGCCTTTAAAGCAGCTGTTGATGAACCAGTTTTCAGAAGCATCCGGTGACATCCCCCGCCCCTGGAAACGCTCCTGAAGGGCTAACTCTACCGAGTCTTGCAAGATAGTGACACGTGACCTGGGTCGCTTGTGACTCATCTGGGAAGGCAGGTTTACACATGTGAGAATAATAAAGTAACAGGCATGTAGAACCTGCTCTTAAAAGGGGCAGAGGATGTAAGTAGCAGAGTTTTCAGGAAGAGCTACTGGAGGAAGTTAGAGGGAACGAAGGTCTTAGGTTCTTGGAGAACTGTGTGCGTAGGGAATCAGGACAAGACCAGTAACTGAGAGGCAGTGGGTGGGGTTCTGGTCTGGCTCTGTCCCCTTCTGGGCGCAAGGGCACCGGCCTTCAAGATGTAATCAGTGTGATTACCTGCCACATAGGTCCTCTTCGGAGAGGAGTCCCTGACTGGAGCATCTCCATTTGGTGGGGTGCTTTGCCTGGAAAAGCGCTTCCCTTGAATGTCGCCATGATTTCCTTCCTCCGTTCTTAGAGTTTTCCCCTCAAAAGTCACCCAATCAGCGAGGCTCTCTCTGGCCCCTTTCGTTTTCTTATGTCTATTTATTTTTGAGAGAAAGACAGAGTGCGTGTGTGAGCAGGAGAGGGGCGGCGAGAGAGGGAGACAGAGGATCCAAAGCAGCCTCCCCGCCCCCCGACACTGTCAGTGCAGAACCCGACGTGGGGCTTGATCTCAGGAACCGTGAGATCGTGACCTGAGCCAAAGTTGGACGCTTAACCCACTGAGCCACCCAGGTGCCCCTGACCCCTTTCTATAAAAGCTGCAAGCCCCACCCACACCCCAAATTGGCCACTGGGCAAACCCTATCTCCCCTGCCCTGGCTTATTTTTCCCCATTGAGTTTCTCATCTTCTCCCATGCTAAATATTTCACCATGTATTTATTTATGTTTATCATCCTACTAGAATACCCATTTCTTGAGTGCATACTCCCAGCATTTAGAATATGTAGTGAGGACACCCAATAAAATCTCTTGAATAAATTTCAATGACAGATTTAAATATCAGTGTTTTTTTTTATTGAGGGTTTGAATGCAAAACCTTCTTATCCTGTTTGTATCCTTAAATCTTCTTATCCTGTTTGTAAAATCTAGTAAATTTTAACAAGCATCTTGAAAGAGGCCTTTGATTAACAATTCAATGGATGTGGTTCATTAAATTCCATTAAATACTTTAAACTGCCTTTATAAGTTAAATATATTTGACTTTCCAATTGAATATGTGCCTCTTACAGGTGAAACTTTCCCAGTGCAGTAAATCCAATAAATCAAATGTACCTACAGAAAAATCTTAATTTTTCTTAAATATTCCAAAATTGTACACAAACTCAGTAAAATTCTTTTATATCTCTCAACCAAATCTTGTATGTCTAAAATCAATTACTTGTGTGTTCAGTTTCAGTTGGGATTGCGAGAATATTCTGTCACATTAGTCAATGTGCCAGTCTCTCCTAATCATCAGAAATATTTTAAATATCACATGTGTACAGATTCTTGCTAAACAACAATCGAATACATATCATAGGACTGATTTATCCCGTTCATCTGTCTTTCCAGTCTATTAAGCCATACCCATTAAGGAAATAATATGACAGTAGTTGGGGTTACCATCCTAATAGGCTGAAACTGTCTACAGGTCAGAGAGTTTATGCCAGAATGTGAAATTTGGAGGTTCCCCAAACACTCGTCACTGTTTAGCCTTTGTGAAAGTTCATTCCCGGCAAGTGGTGGGGCGTCTCACAGCCCATGTCCTTGGGCTAAAACACACCGGTATCTAATTCTTCCTTTTGATTTGTTTATTTTAAAATTTTATTTTTTTTAAGTAATCTCTACACCCATTGTGGGGCTCAAACTCACAACCCCAAGATTAAGAGTCGCGTGGCTCTTCCGACCAAGCTACCTGGGAGTCCCCAATTCTTCCTTTTGATTTTAAAGTGTTTTTTCTTTCTTATTTATTTATTTATTTGTTTGTTTGTTTATTGAGAGCTCTCTGTGCTTTTAGTGCAGAGCCCCATCTGGAGCTCAAACTCACCAATCGTGAGATCACGACCTGAGCCAAAATTAAGTGCCGGAAGCTTAACCCACGGAGCCACCCGGGTGCCCCATCTTCTTTTTGATTTTAAGGTGCCCCCTTCCCTTGTCACCCCCCCTCCTCCCACCAGACTCACAAACATATGTCGCTTTCCCATGAGGGGATAATCTAACTACTTTATCTCTTCCTTGATTTTTATTTTGAGTTATTTTCAGGGTCATTCTGTGTGATGCGATCAAAATTCTTATATCTATTTCCATGACATGCTATTGGATTCTACATCTCTCTGTGTTTCTCTAAGGTCATGCTAATCAAGAGCACAGCCCCCTGTGGACAGCTGTGGCTCAACAACCTCCACCCAAACTTTCAGTTCCTTCCAGTTACTTCTCTGCCATGTCCGAATGGTCCCAGCCACACCTTCCCCCAGTCTTCCCAGGGTTTTCTTCAAGGAAGTTCTAACTCTACACCCCATCATTTCCCCAAGCATTATAAACACCACTTTTGCTACCAAGCCTCCTGTTGGGGTCTCATCCTCAAAGTATATCTTGAAACAAATACAAGAGGAATTGTGGTCAATATCATTTTCCTCGAGTTTATTTCAAATGAATAGCAAGGAAGTCCGAAAGAACGGACGCCAAAATGTTGAGTCTAGGTGGTGGGATTCCAAGGGATCTGTCCTTTCTTCTTTTATTTTTGTGTGCCGCGAACCTGTGCTACTTGTGTAATAAGGAATGAGAAAAATAATACAGGTGGAAGTTTGAGCCACAAGGCGCACTCATTCGGGGATTCAGACATATGTGAGCGTGTTTCAGAAAACTGATGGACACGATGGTATTTGTGAGAACAATGTAATGGATGCCATCTCAAACTTGTTCTGGGCTCCTGTCACACAGTCTGTGGCTGAAAAAGAGCCGTTTTGCTAACTGTAGTAGGGTACAGTACTTTGTGATGTCTCAAACAGAGCCTATCGCGACCACACATAGCATTGGGATCTTGAGGGCAGTAGAGTGCCATTGTCTCTTGGTGGGTGTGGGACACGTAGGGAGGGCCTGCGGAGCCTGGTAGAACATAGAAAGCGGGCAAGGAAATGTCAGGTGACAGCTGGTAGACTATCAGTACTATTCTGGTGGGAAACAGGGCCCATCAGGGCAGTGGAAACAGAACTTTGGGGGGTCCTGTGACACATCCCCTGGAAACTCCCATTAAAACATGGAAGATACTATTTTATAGAAGGCTGGAGGTTGTGATTCCAAAGGAGGGGGTGTCCAAGAATCAGCCCAGTTATTTGGATTAATCGCCGATACTGTGATCCTGTCTTTATTCAGGATGTGAGGAAGTGGACACGTTTGGATGGATGTTTTAGAAACATTTATCGTGTGTCTACTATGTTCCCCTCACGGAGACAGACCTGGTGATACAAAGACGCCCGGTCCTTGCTGAAAAAATGCAGCTGTAGCAGGATGTCTGGGAATGTGTGGGTGCTGTGTGTGTCCAGGAAGGACAATATTACAATTGAGACATGGACTGCATTTTAAGTGCCACGCCAGGGGCAGTGGCTCGATAAAGATCTGCAGATTAGTGGGTGCTGACGGACCGTTGAACGAATACATGTCAGAAAGAATCCACGTTCCAAGACTCCAGACGACAGAGGAAACAGACTGACCTGTTTTGATGCTCAAATCATATTGAAATAATAAATATTCTCTTGTAAGCGATACCTGTATATTTCAAGCAGTAAGGAGAACGGTCTCAGCCACTAAGGGGCGTATAGAGTGTGCTCGTAAGTATCAAATGGAATAGGAGGAATAGTAACGAATTCTCAGGGACCAAGATAAGAAGTTGAGCCAAAATCAAGAAGCTCAATGTGAAAGCAAGGAGAGGAATAAATATTGCATGGAAGCTGTGGGCCCAAACCTTCACAGGACAGAAGACCGTGGCATGCTGTTCAATGACATGGGAAGCAGGGGTGTAAATAACGCTGACGGGCAGAGGGGAGGCTGGGGAGAGACTCGTATCTTCCTCTGGATCTCAGCGGGTGCTTTATACCTTTGCCAAGAACAGTATGTTCTTATACAGAAGCTGTCATGTGGATTATCTGAGCGCAGCCTCATGCTTTCCGAAGCGCCCGCATCCCCATCAGCAATCTTCAAAGGACGGTTCTAGAGAGATGCCAAGCTGAGTTGGGAGTTTCTTTCCTGGGGCTTTCTGAAGGCCTGGCCGGTAATTCAATCAGATTCCACTCTCCACCTGTCCCGTTTTCCTCTCACCCTTGCCCTACCTGCCACGAAAGAAAGATGAATGGAAACCAGAACTAACTGAAAGCCGTTTGGAATATTACATTCCCGTCGCAGACTGTTTCAGCCCAAGTCCCTAGGATTTGGATTGTTTTGGGTCAACGCCAGTCCGGAGTTTTGCCGAGGAAGCTACGGACTCCGCCCGTCTCACGGGTTTCCAGCCTCAACGACCCTGAAGGAGATGCCCTGTGAATCCTGCCCCCCACCCCGTCGCAGGCTGGAGAGAGGAAGAAGCCAAGAGTGCTCGCTTACACGGTCTTCAGCTGCATATCTGCTGCTGCAAAGCAGCACAGTGGATCGTTTCCGGAAGGATGCGTCTGAGCAAGTAGTACCTATCCTACCAGAGGTGAGCAAATGGGAGGGAACGAACAGAAGAAGAGTGAGCGTCAGAAACCTTGCTCTTGAGAAAGTGCTCCTTGAAGCATCCACGTAAACATCTAACGCATATTCTTTGAGGACTTGCTGTATGCCAGTGACCGTGGCACATCACGCGGTCATCACGATGAACCCCCTGGACCCCTCACAGTCAGACGAGGTGAGAGAATTCACACAAAGAGGGGAGGGCACGTGAAATTCAGCAGCACGCAGCTCTGATTCGGGGTTTAAAAACTTAACTTCGTATGCTTCCGGGGTAGACTTTGTGG
The DNA here is from genome assembly GCF_018350195.1 of Panthera tigris. Lineage (NCBI taxonomy): Eukaryota > Metazoa > Chordata > Mammalia > Carnivora > Felidae > Panthera > Panthera tigris. The sequence continues at coordinate 7,543,889 of NC_056673.1, read as the reverse complement.
GATACGGGCTGGGGAATTAGACGATAAATAGATCATGCCATTCTTTACCCTGCAGATAGGGGTGCAGAGGGGGGCACTGGTGGATATTAAGGAAGGAAGGGCACTTAATAATCCCCTAGGATGTGATGTACAAAGGAGGAAAGGAGATCTTGAGGAAGCTCTTGCGATAATAGCCAAGCAAGAAATGAGTGGTGGGCAAACCTGGACAGTGGCAGGTGGGAGATTATCCCAGCACCGCGCAGCGTTGACCATGCTGTCCCACATTTGCGGCAGGGTGGGACAGGCACTGTGGGTGACTGGCCTTGTCCCTTGACCCTGAACTCTGCTATGTGGCTTGTTTTGCCCAAGGGGGAATGGGGAGATCAACACAAGCAGAGTTCTAGAAGGAGTTCATGCACTGGGGCTTGTTCTCTCCTGCCCCTACCATTGCCCTGAGAACATGCCCCACCTAGCTTGCTGGAAGAAGACAGGCGTGAAGCAGGGCCAAGTCACCCAGCTGCCCTGGCGAAGGCCGGACCGGATCAGATAACCGGTGAGATGAGCCTCAGACACAGGTGCAAACCCAGCCACGAGCAGCGAACTGCCCAGTTTACATCTCGTGAATCCCAGCCTCCCAGGATATTGTGGTCGGTTTGTCATCAAAAGCTCACGTCGTCGTCAGAAAGACGTAGGTATGGATTCTATTTACGCCCCTGGAAAGTTGAGCGGTTTGGGGAAAGTTACTTCTTGTCTCTAACTGTCCGTTGCTCTTTCTGCAAAATGTGGGCAAAATATTTGTTTCAAGGGACTGTTATATTAAATGAAATGCATGCGTGGAAGGCACCAAGCACAACATACATAGTGCACTTTTAGAAATCATATTCGTTTATGGGGCACCTACGTGGCTCCGTCGGTTGGGTGTCTGACTTCGGCTCAGGTCATGATCTCACTCCTTGTGAGTTCCAGCCCCGCGTCGGGCTCTGGGCTGACAGCTCGGAGCCTGGAGCCTGCTTCGGATTCTGTGTCTCCCTCTCCCTCTGCCCCTCCCCTGCTCTTGCTCTCTCTCTCTCTCTCTCTCAAAAATAAACGTTAAAAAATTAAAAAAAATAATTGTCCCAAACTGAAAACAAGCAAATACCTATCAACTGATGAATAGGTGAATGCACTGTGGTATATCCATACGATGGAATACTACTCAGAAATAAAAAAAAGAACGAAATGCTGATAGATTGGAAGCATCTCAGCTTTGCTATGCTAAGTGAAAGAAATCAACTCAAGACAATAAACACCGTACGATTTCATGCAGACGATATTTCAGAAAAGGTGAATCTATATGAGGATATGAATAGTAATTAGATCAGCGGTTGCTAGGGGGCTGAAAGTAGGAAAAAAGGATACTGCGTGAGGAGAAACAGAAGTGTCTTATCATAGGAAATGATGGTGCCACGTTACCCTCCATTGTTCACATTATACGTGGATAATCCCCTGACTTGAATTTATCACACTTGAAGATCCTTCGGAAATCCAAGGGATCTGGCAAGGCAAAATAGCAGTCTGAAAACAACTGTTGGTAAAGTGACGGATTCTGTTTAAATTAGGCACAAAAAATTTAAGGCGAGGAAACAAAGGATCATCATGAAGAAGGGGAAACAGACTCACTGATGGTCGGCCGTCACAGCAACAGGCTGCGTGCCCAGGAGATAGCTGGAAGGCTGGCCATCTGATGACGATATTACAAAATGGGCTGCTCAATGAGACAGACACAGCTTTAACGGGCCCCTAAGATCCACTCCAAATGTTCAATTTTACAATTCTCAGCCATTCCATTTTTCATGACGTTTCAAAATTCCAGAGACGATACAGCGTTCGTTCCCCCCAAACCATGGTGTCGCGCCTTTAGCGGGAATTAGGACCCAGAGCAAATACATTGGCAGGTGGTCCTTGAAAAGTTTATAGGAAGGTGCACGGGGGGACCCAACATGGAGCCATGACGAACCCAGCACGGCTAGTTTCTCCCGCCGGGCCTGGAGCAGACTGTCATTTCCTCAGGAAAGAGCCATTGACAAATGACGATGCGACACGTGAACATTTACACCTTCACACACTAGGTTCACGGTCACGGTGGTGAGATGTTCACATAAGGGGCCATTCCAGAGCCACCGTCCTCCCTTCACGTCCCCTACAGGACACTGCTCTTTGGGTGGAACGTGGGTGCAATCACCCTGGTAATCAATTAGCAATTCACAGGACGATGATAAAAGGGGCCATTTACCCAGCTCCCCACTGTGGGAGGTGAGCGCTGAGGTGTGTGTTAACATTAATGGATTCGGTTCGGAGCACATTAAACCCTTTCCACCCTCTCTCGTTCTCCTCTGCGTTTGCTCTGTTGGTTTCCATCTCTCTTTCTTGGCCTCCATTCCTCCTGCTCTCCCTTCTCCCCTCTTCCTGAAAACTTTCCCCTCTCTCTCTTCCCTCACTGCTCTTACACTCTGGTTTTTAAAATCAGAAAGCTTCTCTGAAGAAAGTTGTTGGAAATTCCAAGTTCTCCTAAAAAACAAAGAGCAACAACAACAAAGACACCACAACACACAAAAAACTGAGAAGTCCGAGGATCTTTTTCTGAAGCACTGAGCGTAAAAAATTCGTCACTTAAGAGTGCCATTATTAAGTGAGGTTGCTTACTTTATGCAGAAACGAACTAAGCCTTATTTCTGATAAGAATACAGCAATTTTAGTCATCTCCTTAAGTGGTTAGGTTTTTGGTGTGTGTGTGTGTGTGTGTGTGTGTGTGTTTTAAGATACCAAAAGTTATCAGGAAGAGTATGTAAGGATTAAAAAACAAAACAAACAAAAAGCATATAATTATTGATCCATATACAGAAGGCAAACTTTAAAAAACCAGAAATAATGTCAGGCACCTGGGTGGCTCAGTCGGTTAAGCATCCAACTTTGGCATGATCTCTCGATTTGTGAGTTTGAGCCCCGCATCGGACTCTGTGCAGACAGCTCAGAGCCTGCAGCCTGCTTCAAATTCTGTCTCCTCTCTCTCTCTGCTCCTTCCTCACTCATGCTCTGTCTCTCTCTCAAAAAAAAATACAAATTTTTTTTAAAAAGCTAGAAATGGGGCGCTTGGGTGGCTCGGTCAGTTGAGCGTCCGACTTCGGCTCAGGTCACAATCTCTCAGTCCGTGAGTTTGAGCCCCGCGTTGGGATCTGGGCTGATGGCTCAGAGCCTGGAGCCTGCTTCCGATTCTGTGTCTCCCTCTCTCTCTGCCTCTCCCCCATTCATCCTCTGTCTCTCTCTGTCTCAAAAAGAAATAAAACGTTAAAAAAAAATTTTTTTAATAAAAAAGCTAGAAATAATCTTAAATGCCATGTCATTGGAGATTTTCATCACACACACACACACACACACACACACAGACGTGCAAACATATTCAATATTTATGATACAAAATGAGAATTTCCAATACATCTATACATACATGGGAGATTCGGTGGTCTGCCAAAAATCACACAATTTAGACGCATAAATAGGATTAGCATTCAGGTCTTCTATCTCAAAACATAATACTGTATGGATCATCCTAAGTGTCAGATTTGTGGCTCTCTTTAAGGAGGACAGGGGTTTGATGGGGTAGAAGGCATGTAGGAGCTCCTAGGGGCTGGCACTGTTCTATTGCTTGACCTGGGGGATGGGTACATGGGTGCTGACTTTCTAATAATTCATCGAACCATTCGCTTATGTTTTAGGTACTTCCATATTGTGTTATATACTTATCAATGTCAAAAATTCAATATATAAATATCTACATAGTTATAGAATATGTAGATACAGGCATTTATATATTATATATAAAGTTATATATAGGGACGCCTGGGTGGCTCAGTCAATTAAGCGTCCGATTAAGCGTCCGACTTCGGCTCAGGTCATGATCTCGTGGCCCGTGGCTTCGAGCCCCGTGGCGGGCTCTGTGCTGACAGCTCGGAGCCTGGAGCCTGTTTGGGATTCTGTGTCTCCCTCTTTCTCTCTCTTCCCCCGCTCATGCTCTGTCTCTCTCTTCACAAAAATAAATGTTAAAAAAAAATTTTTAAGTTATATATATATATATGTTATATATAATGTATAGATATTGTATGAACATATGATATAAACATGTGTGTATGTGCATGTGAATGTGTGTATACACATACGTTCTTCGGCAACACGGTCTAGTCCTCATTCCTTGTTCCCTAATATACGATTAAGTAAATGCTAAGACAGATCCAGGCACTGAGATCAGCTGTGGACTTAGCAGCTCTGTGCATTCTGTTTTGGAGATTGAGATTGGAATTCCTTAACTGCTTTAGGGGAACACACTCCTGGGCTTGGGGCTCAGGTTTTGTGGTGGAATGTGTGCACACAGAGTAGTGTGCGGTACCTGAGACTCGGCTTCTTTCCTCCCTTTCTTCCCTTCTCTCCTTCCTTCCCCATCACCGCAGAATTCCCAGCTGCCCGGAGAGTATCTTTCCCAGCTTAGCTTACACCTTGGTGCGTTCCTGGGGCCAATTTGTGGCCAAGGGGATGAGACGCGAAGGGCCACACGGCCATATTGGAGAGCCTTCTTTAAGAGGCAGTTGGTTAGTCCCTCTGCCCCCTTTTCTCCGTCTACCTGTGGCCTGGAATACGCGTGTTGTTTCGCACCATGAGACGGAGCAGTGCCCCAGGAATGGCTGGCTGAGCAGTGAGCGGAAAGCAACGTGGGTCTCCGAGGACTGTGTGACACAGAGCTGCCCTGCCATTCCTGAGTTATGTGCCTCTGGGCTCTTCTTTGAAAGAGGACATTTCTGTCTCCTTCAAGCCACTGTTGTGTTCACTTAACCCGTGACTCACAGTCGTTTCTATTTCTGATCAACTCACGTGCGTTTCTGTTGTGAGACAGCAGGCAGTGAATGGTGTTATGTAATTAAAAGGCTTTGGTAGCTGTTTACAACTGTATGGCCTGAACGATCCCACTTATGATGTTACAGGGTAGGAATTTATTAGCACAGAGAGCAATAATTAAACCATAAAGCCAAGGTTATCGCACTGTTCTACACAATCGTAATCTGAACGCATGGGATGAGTTTTGTTCTCTTTCAAGAAAGATACTTAACGCGAGCTTCTTCGATTGTGCAGATGATTCATATTTTTGCCTTAGGTACCGAGGAAGCGACAAAGTTCAATAACTCGTTCCTATACAGGGAGTTTAGGATCAAAAGTCAAGCGTCTAAGGCACCTTGCCTTGGAGTATAGTCTCTGATTGCAGGTAGATGTGGGGTCAAATCCTGTCTCCACCACTGCATGGATTTTGGTCAGTTATTTCATTTCCGCATGCTGTTTTCTTCTCTATAAAAAAGAAGTAACAAAAACAACATCCATTTTCTGGGCTTTTCTGAAGATTACATGAGTTAAGGTTCGCCATCTTGGCACAATGGCACCGTCTCAGATGCAGCTCCCTCTCGGGTGTCTATCCCCAGACGTCAGGAGGCACACTTGTTCCTGGCTCTTTACCTCCCAGTGCCCTTCCCTCGTGCCTCGCCCCAGTCCAGGGCTTGATTTTCTAATCCGAAAGGGAGGGGAAAAACAACCACAGAAACAGGAAAGACCATGAGTTTTTCTACCAAATATTTTGTCTTTGTAACAAATCCTTTCTATCCCTTGAACGACACGTATGCTTTGAAAGCCTTTCACTGAGAGAAGATTTCCTATTTCTCTGCTTACTTTTCTTCCATTTCTTCTCCCAGAACAAGCCCATAATATTTCCTTGAAAGTGGGTAAGAGCAAGAGACGGAAATACTAGGGCAAGCATCTGTAAAGCTTTCCAAGTGCTACCCGTTGAGCAAACAGTCTGTGCAACAGACAAGTGAAATGATGCACCCAAAGTAACGGGAGGAAACGGAATTGCAGTAACTTTTGCTTCTAAGTGTCGTGCTGAGGAAGTCAAGTTCTACTGCGTCCGTCCCACACGGACCCATTACTTAATTGCATTTTAGCTATACTAGAATTTAGAAAAGCACTGCTCCTAGATCTCTACTTTATCTCTTCTTATTGACTTCCCACCTTCGTGTTCTTTCTTGACTCGTAGAGTATTGCTGAAGGTACGGGGATGGAGAGATAACGGAAGGAAGATGTGATTCGAACAGTTTAAAACAAGGGAGGAAATAGGATTGAAGAAAAGCAATCTGGAAACTAAACTTTAAACATTACGGCAGTCTGGATTAATTTAACAAAAGAATAAACAGGTTTATGTATTCCAATTTCCCCCGAGAGCAAACCTGATTTACAACATGGAACAATTACTGTAATTCATAAGAGTGATGTGAATCATCAATAAAAGGTCACCTGAAGTTTAATATGGCCTGTCAAAGACCTTCTAAAATTATGTAACGTGTTTAAAAATATTTTATAATATTGTGTGTTTTTTTTAAAGTTTGTCCAGAGTAGTAATCCTTAATTATCTTTATGCACTTATGCACAGTGCCTCTCTGCCCAATGATACTGAAATTAATAAGACAATTTTTATCATGAGTTGCAAAGGATATGGCTTTCCAAGGCACCTTGTGCTTGCTTATCTCACTTCAACACTATGGTTGAAAAAGCTGTTCAAAAGCGTGTGCCTTGATGAAAGACTGTGGGCTTGTGAAATTAATGTTCGTGGCCAATATTATTATATTTTGTATGGCTTCCCTAAATTGTTCAATGAAACTTTGCCTTCAAATTTCAAAATGAGGGTGAAATGAGAGGAAAAAAGATTTCACATGGAAGAGAAAACAAAATCCATGACCAGCCAATTGGAAAACAGAGTTAACGTTTCCCACATTTTTAAGGGTACAACCCAATCCAGAAAGAAATAATGCTTTTCAAGAAACAATTCTGAGCCATTTCACACTAAAATCCCTGAGAACATAGCTACTTATCCCACTGAAAAAGGGCATCTTTAGTCTATGTCATATACATGGGAAACATGTTTAAAGAAAAAGAAAGATTAATTGTCCTATTAAAGTGCTTATTATAGAAGAAATCATCTCCAAACCATTGGAAGTAATAAGTACATTTAGCTAGTGACTAGATACAAGGCCAACATACAAAAATCTACTACATTTTTATGCATCATTAACAAACAAGTAAAAAAAAGGAAATGAAAAATCAGATATAATTTACAATTGTGTCCAAAAAAGTCAAACATCACGAAGTCAAATCTACCAAATATATATAATTGTCCCTACACTGAAAGCTATAGAACCACATCGCCCAATGCAGTATCACTAGCCATCATTGAATATCAAAGTGTGGCTAGTTCAAACTTAGGCGTGCTATAAATGCAAAATACACACAGAATTTTGAAGATTTAGTATGCAAAACATAATATAAACTGTCTCTTTAATAATTTTAAATGTTAGTTGCATGTTGAACCTTTACTTTGGACATATCAGGTTAAACAAAAATAGCATTAAAATTAATTTTACCTGGTTTTTTCTTTTTTTTTTAATATGGCTATTAAGAAATTAAGATTAATATGTGAGTGGCATTTGTGGTCCACATTATATTTCTTTTTGATAATGCTATATATAACATTACTGAAATACATGGAGGCTATACTATGTTCATGGATTGGAAAACATAATATTATAAATATGTCAAATATGTCAAATATGTCAATTCTCCCCCAAATTAATTTAATAATTAGATGCAACCACAGTCAAAATTCAAGGTTTTTTGGTTTGTTTGTTTGATTGGTTGGTTGGTGTGTGTGTGTATGTGTAAGCATGGGAAGATATATACATTATATATATAGTATGTGCATTATATATGTATAAAATATATATAATATATAAAATATAATATAATAATATAATATGTATACAATGCACATACTATATATATAATTTATATACAATTGTATATATACAATATAATGTGGTATTAGATATTATATATAATACTATATATATATTTACAATAAGTATACTGTAAATATACTCACAATATATAATATTATATACTATATAATATATAATAAATATACTCTTAGTAGAAAATAAAATACCATCTTGCTTTCCTTGTGTGCCTGTATGAGTGTGCGTGCATGTGCACACTGGATATTGTATTTGCAAAATAGTTTGTAGAAATCACGTGGCTTAGGAAGATGTTGTCTTCTGAAGAGCTGTGTCTTCCAGCTGACAGGCAGTGCTACCAATCCCAAATTACTACCGTCTCATTTCAAGAACTGAGATGCCTTGAAGTTGTGGCGAGGTCCTCGGGAGAGCTTGTCTATTTCTGGCTCATGCCTTCTCTATGGATAAAGCCAATGGCATCCAAACCAAATGAAGGGCTTCATTCTGTAATGCACTCTGCCTTAGGCCTGGAGTGCCAGTTCCTGTTCTCTTAGCCCACGAGGCTATCAAAGTCACTGCTCAGCAACTCAGCCTCTCAGCTGCTTCCTTGGGAATCAACAAACAACCGCAGGTGAAAAGTGGCTCCCAATTCCAAGTTCACCATACTCTAATCCTGGCTCAGTAATTATCCACTCCCTTATCATCTCTCTGTTGATTTCAAAAAGACTTTCCTCTTTAATTTTGTCCAGCTTTTCTAGCTGTCCACAGAAGAAGGATTGATTCTAATCCAATCCTGGCAGTAAAAATCTACAACTACTCTTTTTTTTTTTAATTTTTAATGTTTCTTTATTTCTGATAGAGAGACAGAGTGAGGGGTAGGCGAGGGGCAGAGAGAGAAGGAGACAGAATCAAAGCAGGCTCCAGGCTCCAAGCTGTCAGCACAGAGCCCAACACGGGGCTCAAACCCACGAACCATAAGATCCTGACCTAAGCCCAAGTCAGACACTTAACCGACTGAGCCCCATAGGCGCCCCTGAAATCACAAGATACTCTTGACCCTGCTAGGCGAGATCAAGTCTTGAAAGCGAAAGCTTTTCCTTACACAATTTGGGGGGTTTTTTTGGAGGCAAGTTTTTGAGTGCCAAAAGAATGAGGCTCCAACTGGGATACATGTAGCATGAAGTTTATATCATAAAGAATAGAGCCGGAAAGAAGGCACAATGACCTAATGATCCCAGAACTGCAAAGAATAGGACTAGCGTGCAAATGCTGGTGTGCCCCCGTGGTGTGTACTGGGCCCCTCCTGTCCCTTACTGAGCTTCTGGGTGCTGAAAGCAAGGGACGGATGGATCTGTGGGATTCACAAAACAGAAGGTGCTTGGGTCTCAATTCCTGATCCCACTCAAAGAGGCAGCAGATTAGAAGAGACGTCTTCTCCATCAAGGTATCTTGAAGGCTGCAAAAGCAGCAGCAGAATATAAAATCGTGTAGCTGCTGAGCACAGCAGTGGAGCCACTCTTTAAAAATTTAAGCACAGAATTACCATATGACTGAGCAACTCCTCTCCTGATGCACCCCCACCAGAATTGGAAACTGTTGCTCAAACCGATACGTGTACGTGTGTGTTTATAGCAACGTAATTCACAATAGCCCAAAAGTGGAAACAGCCCAAATGCCAGTCAAACAAAATATGGCATATCCATACGATCAGATATTACTCATTCATGAAAAGGAATAAATTGCTGAGACAAGCTACAACGTGTGAACCTAAACCCTTACGCAGAATCAACGACACACACAAAACATCACACGCATGGTTTCCTTTACATGAAGCACGCAAAGCTGGTCAGTTCATGGAGACAGAATGAAGATGGGGAGCTGGGGGAAGGGTGGAGTGGGAAATGATTGCTTAAAGGGTGTGGGGTTCCCTTTGCGGGGGTGCAAATGTCTTGGCACTAGACAAACGTGAGGGTTGCACACCCTCGTTAATGCGCTAAAGGCCACTGACATGTACACTTCTAAATGGTTACGGTTGAATTTACGTTGTGTAAATTTTAGCTCACTTACAAAAGCAACAGGCAAGCAGTGGTCATCAGATGTCTCTAAGCAGAGTGGGCCTGAGACATTCCTATAAGGCCTTAGAGAACATTCAACATTTTGTGTTCCTAAGGGTGGCTCAGAACTGGCTGAGAGCAGGCCTTTGTGGTCAGGAAGAAAGTGACCTTCAGGGTGGCATTGGGGGGGAGGGGCGAGGTACCAGAGCAGATAGTGACAACCAAAGACTAATGACAGTTGGTACGTCTCGCCAAGGCCCACAGGTGAATGCCGGTGGCCATGAGCCCGTCTCTTTTCTCATGCCGTGAAAATCCTCAGAATTTAGATCATGGCCCCCAGGAAAAGCGGAGGGAGAGGAATCTCAACAGAGCACGTGAAATACTGAACGGATCAAGGTGAATTCATAGGCTGACCCCATGCAGTTCCAAAAGTGCATTCGTTTCCTTCAAAATTTCCACCATAAATTGGCAGACGGGGCTGGGAGTCACACGTCCAGTGGGATTACAGAAAATAAAGCTGTACTTTTTTGGACACCAAAATGGGTCACCACGGAATGGGGATTTGCTACAAATCTTCCAAATGCGTTCACCTTTTAGTATTTCCAGTGGAACCTGTAAGCCAAAGCCTCTTTGGGATGATGATGGACAAGGTAATGGGGGAGCTCCTCTGTCCAGAAAAGAGGTTTTTAACAGATCTTTGTATTTTGAGGGGTTAAAAAGGAGAGGTTGCTGAGTTCCCAGGGAGAGGCTGAGGGAAGAGAGGATGGTTGAGGTTTAAAGTTTGGGGGGCGCCTGGGTGGCTCAGTCGGTTAAGCGGCCGACTTCAGCTCAGGTCATGATCTCGCGGTCCGTGAGTTCGAGCCCCGCGTCGGGCTCTGTGCTGACAGCTCAGAGCCTGGAGCCTGTTTCAGATTCTGTGTCTCCCTCTCTCTGACCCTCCCCTGTTCATGCTCTGTCTCTCCCTGTCTCAAAAATAAATAAAATGTTAAAAAAATAAATAAATAAATAAAAATAAAAAAATAAAGTTTGGGAGGTAGGGGGAAACGAAATCTGTGACGACTCAGGGCTCTGGCAGCCTTGGAGCCTGGGTGGTGGTCCTATAACAATAGAGGGAAAGTTCTCCAAACTTCCAGTGCCTGTTCCAGACTGAAGGACACTCAATGCCTTAATCTACAGACCCACTTTCCTAGGTCATCTTTATGCTGTTTTCCATGCATTCCCTTGAAGTCATGGCAAGAGATGTGCCTTGATCGCTCCCAGGCCATGAGATGGGGTGGAGCCCTCAAAGAACTGAGCCGACTTACAGTAGATACGGCCCCTACTTAGGAAAGGAGATGAAACCCCACTTCCTACCTCAGTACTTAGCCTTATCTCTTCTGACTCCTCATTTTCCAACCTGGTCTCCATCACACAAAACTCCTCTCCATACCTAGACCATGCTGTCCCTTCTGCCTGGAATATCCCCTCCTCAGGCCCACCATCTTTCATTTCTACCCATGCTGTAGATCCCGCTGCCTCCAAGAAGTCTCCACGGATTTCTCAACTCGGGGTCGGATGCTTCTCTAACCTGATAAACCACACGTTTACCCCATCCCGGCCCTTGTCACTTTGATTGTAATTCACGCGCAGTGATCTCACTTCCCCGTGGAACAGAGGTGGGCAAGCTTTTCCTGTAAAAGGGCCAGACGTAAATATTTTAGACGTTGCAGACCACATACGGTTTTGCACAGTCTTTTCCATTTACCTTTTGTATTTGATTATTCTTAGTTGTTGGGGTTTTTTTTTTTTTAACCACCTTTTAAAAATGTAAAACCTATTTTTGGTTCACTGGCAGTACAGAAACAGGCCATTTGGCCCTTCGGGCAGCAGTTTGCGGATGGTTGCTTCAGAGGGAAACTTTTTAAGGGTGGAATTCTATCTCATTTGGCTTTGCACCCCCAATGCCTAGCACGATCCTTGCAAGGGTGCTCACAAAATATAACTGAACTAAACTGAACCCTGGATGTGAAGGCTTATTCTTCTTCCTCCAATCTTCCTCACCTTCAATAGCCCTGTCAATTTTTTGATACTTTATATGTTTTAGCGTTTGGGGGTTTGGGAGGTATTTTTTACATTTAAGTTTGTTGAACTAGACCCTTAAGTCCAGGTTCTTGTCTGTCAACACAGCGTCTTCAGTTCAAAAACCTGCAACAGAGGCATTGAAGGGTTTTCTTTTCGTTCTTTCCTTCTTTTTTATTTTATTTTTTTTTTGAGAGGGAGCTTAAAGGAGCGTGCATGGGGCTCTTCTGGCACACTCAATGCCCACGAACTAATGACTGTTGTAGGGGTTCTTTGCAAACCCCTTCTCCCAACTTAAGTGACAAAACTTGGTTTCAGCCAGGAGTCTGGCTCTTAAATACACTATACATTCCCCTTCCCTCTCAGTATTTAAGAGAACATCTGAGGGGCGCCTGGGTGGCTCAGTCAGTTAAGCCTCGGACTCTTGGTTTTTGCTCAGGTCATGATCTCGCGGCCTCGTGGGTTCGAGCCCCGCGTCGTGCCCTGTACCGGCAGAGTGGAGTCTCCTCACCTCTCTCTCTGCCCTTCCCCCACTCACATTGTCTCTGTCTCTTTCAAGATAAATAATTAAACTTAAAAAAAAAAACGGAATATTTGAATAGAGGCTTTTACATGGAGGCATACGGGGCTTGCCTCAGGAATACAAAACACAAGCTGTCTGGATTCGAACACAATAACAATGTTTGGACATCAGGCCACCACTCCCTCCCGTTACCACTGCATCACCCAGAGTCTTTGGACACTTTCCCCTCACCTGAGACGTCACCCGTTACCTTGATAGGATGAGAAGAGGTAAACAAGAACACTCTCGTAGAATTGTGGTCTCATTTTTTCAAAAACAGTGCACACCTCTGACTCCCGGACAACGCGTGGCCAAACAAGACGAGAAAAACCCTCATGCCATTTTAACAAATGCTCCACACCAGCGATGGCAGCCAAGTAAAAAGCAACAACAAAATCCGCACCCATAAAAGCAGGTCCTGGCTGCTGGGAGATTAGTCAGCAGGTAAAACCACAGGGCCGCCAAAAACACTTGTTGCCCTTCTTCGTAGCTGGTTTGAGTTTCTCTCTTTCCGGTCCATCTACACTGTTTTTACAGCAGGCTCGCATACTTCGGGAGTGACAGCATGCTGCTTGTTGCTACAAACAGCCCCCATAAATGTTGGAGCCAAGTGTGTCTAAACATTACAGCATATTAAACACCTTTAAGCATGATCCATAACCTTGTAATTGGTACCAAAATAACAAGATGTGTGTTTTAAATGGGAATTTGACTCTGATTGCCGATGTCAATCTGTTCCACTAGAGCGCAGCTGGGAACGCGGGCCAGGAGAGAATAATGGATGCGATCAAGGCGTGGAATCCTGGACTCTTAGACCGAACTCATCAGCTGGGCTAATGCCCATCTTTGGCTGGGGAGGAAACTGAGGCCCAGAAAAGGTCTACGACCTGAACTTGTTCAATGTTTCCTGGCTCTTCCTTCCACGCTTTTTCCGTTCACCACAATGCTTTTCTAAAAAAGCATTTGTTGGTTTTTTTGGTTTTTGGGGGGCTTTTTTTGGTATAAATAGTAATTGCAAGGGCTTGGAAATGACCCAGATTCAACTTCAACTGTATCTTTGCTGGTAGAAAAGTGGATATGGACTTTGTTTTTTCCTGGGCATCACCAAAAACTTTCCTCTTCCCAAGTGACTCCAAATCTGCTGCAGATCCCCAAATCTTCACTATAAACATCACTTCTTTACATTTTATTTTATTTTATTTTTAATGTTTATTTATTTTGAGAGAGAGAGAGCACGAGCAGGGGAGGGGCAGAGAGAGAGGGAGAGAGAGAATCCCAAGCAGGCTCTGTGCTATCATGTGAGACTCAAACTCATGACCTGAGCCAAAGTCCGATGCCTAACCGACTGAACCACCCAGGTGCACCCCCTCTCACCCACATTTGTTCAAACACATGTAGAGTCCACTCTCTGTACCAGTTTCCTCATCTGGAAAGGAGAATCAGATTAATGGAACCATGAAGATTACAGGAAATAATGTTTAAAATGATGACCCTAGTGTTTTCCACACAGCTGACATTTAATCATTATGGGTAAATCTCAATGGGTGTAGAATGGTTGAGCCTGAGCCACAGTCAGACATGTATCTGACTGAGCCACCCGGGCACCCAACTGCCCAGTTTCTAAATTCACCAAGCGTGCACCAAGATACGTAATGAGATTCTGGGCTTGTTCTTTCAATCTCCTAATGATTGACAGAAGTCAGAACATTTGATGTTTTAATACTGATCTTTACTTAGGGGAGTAAGGTTCTGATTTACTGGCGTCTCATGAGTGAGAGTCAGTAATTAAAAGCCTTAAAGTTTTTGTTTTGTTTTGTCTTTTAATCTCTCTCCAGGCTGTGACTGAAAAATGCTTTCAGGACCCTTGGTTTCCTGGCCAGCAAGAACTTAAGAAAACTATTATCATATGGGGAACATACAAGAGAAAATGGATGGGTTTTCTTCAACACCTGTTTTCATTAAGTAAGAGGAAGGAAATGAAAGGATTTTTTTTTAATGCTTATCAAGTAAGTGCCAGAAGCATTACATATGTTGCCCCATTTAATCTTCAAACCCAAAGTGGTAAATACTATCGTCTCTGCCTGGGAAATGTTGGAGGACATTCTCCAAAACGTTAACTTTAAGGAAATAGGATATATCTCTTAGGATTAAACTTTGAATGAATTAACATAGCATTCAAGTAGAGAGATGAGAAGTCACAAGAAAGAGGATAGTGTTGAGGTCAGTACAATATGAAGTCATGTTAACATTATTAGCATTCTTACTAAAGAATACTGCCATTGGATAGGGGTGTAGGACAGCCATGGACGTCCAGGAAGAAAGAGAGACACAGAGATAAACATGTGCTGTTAGAAAAAAAGGAAAAACTCAGTCAATGAAGTTGGGGGAGACCGGTTCCATTGCCAAGTTTTCTACTTTGTGGAGGTGTCCACCTGAGGCTATATTAGCTTGAGTCCATTAAGCATCCAACCAACTTCTCTTTTTCCGATTTCATGCTCAACAAACAAAACCCTGGTTGTAATTTGACTTCCCGTGTAGATCTGCCTACAGGAAAAAGAAGTTGCTGACCATGTCGCCATGAGGACTCTGGCCCAAGTCCTATTTATTTATCTTGGGAAACTGATAAAATGGCTTTCTGGTTTTGTATGTCAGTTGTGTGATTGATTAATATTAACGGATCTGCCTGATGTCATCAGGTTTCTGAATCCATCTATCAGATAGCTCATGCCAACCTATGAGATCTCAACTGGCATGAAACTTTCTACCTGCTCTAAGACCCCCCTCCTTCCTGCCAATAACAATGATACAAAATATAAGCATTAGCTCTTGGAAAGAGTTGCATAACAACTCAAAGATGGCGGAAACTGAACGGGAGAAGAAATGTGAAACTGAAGAAGAAAATCAAGCGAGCTCTTTCCCTGAAGACCCCTCCCTCTTCTCATCTGCACACAGAAAAGCAGAATACCAGGAGAAAAGATGGTCTTATCGGCCTGGAAAGGAAAAACAAACACATCAGCTTCAGGATTGTCATAGCTCCCAGAAATGGAGGGGGGTGGGAAATCCCTGAAGATGGGTGAGGGACCCCTAACATTTGTCTAAACATTCTCCTCACCGATTCCTAAACTATTCCGTTCAGGACAGTAATGCCAAAGAACCCATGACAGAACTGCTTTTGGAAAGCTAAATAAATAACTTGATAGAGATTTTGGGAACTGTCTGGTGCTGAAGAGTCTAGAGTTGAGGGCTTGTCAGGTAGAGGAAATTGTAAAGAGAGTGGGCTTCTTAGTAAAAATAGTGATCGCGTATCCAAAGACTAATGACTATGCTGTCAGCAAACTATCGCCCATGGGCCAAATCTGTATAGGTGAGGCCCAAATCTTGACAATGCCCACTCACGTGTTTATTACTTATGGTTGCTTTCACACTACAATTGCAGAGTTGAGTAGCTGCAAAGAGACCATTTGGCCCACAGCGCATAAAATATTTACTATCTTTTTCTTTACAGAAAAAGTGTGTTGACCCCTCCTCCAAGAATAGGAGAAAATTAGAAGAGACCTGTATTAACAAAAACCTTAAAATTCTTCCAAATCAAGTTGAAATGTTGGTTTTGTAACCTCCTATCAGGAAAAAAAAAAAAAAACACAAGCAAATAAACGAAAACTTTT
Organism: Panthera tigris; assembly: GCF_018350195.1. Classification (NCBI taxonomy): domain Eukaryota; kingdom Metazoa; phylum Chordata; class Mammalia; order Carnivora; family Felidae; genus Panthera; species Panthera tigris. Next base: position 7,527,715 of record NC_056673.1, on the reverse strand, counting down.
ACAGGAAAATAACGCAATCCAGAGTCTCTATAACACATTACACTCAATCTCGATTAAGCAAAAATCAATTCCTAGATCTGCAAAGAATTAGGGAAATGTGATCCATAATAAAAAGGGGGAAAAGGTTAATAGAAGACTTGATAGATGGTTATTAGAATGAGCACATAAGGACTTACGGTAGCTATTATAAATATGCAAAGAAACAACAGGAAAATACGGATGGAATGAAATAACGCATGTGGAATTTCTTCGGAGAAATGAAAACTCTAATGGTAGTCAAATTGGAATTCTACCACTGGGAAAAAAAACACATGAGACCTTCTGGCTTCAGCTCTGACATATAAAGAGCTTGAGAATCATCACTTCCATTCTTAAGACAAGAAAGGACGGGACAAATTAAAAATCAGTGATTCTTCTTGGATCTGTCAGAGAACTGAGGCTGCCGGGTCAAACCATTACCCCAAAATCTAGAGTCAGAGTCTCATGTAGAAAGACACAGCCGAGCTCTGCATACCTGGAGCAGAAGCTGTGACACCTATTAACAAGCTCAGGTGCAGGCAAATTGTGGACTCGTCTGAGAGAAACTCCTAGGGACCACAGTCTGAGAGGTGGCCCCACACATTCCTGGTCTTTTACTGAAGGAATATCCCACCAGGTTCTCACAGTGAAGATCTAAGAAAGATCCTTTCATGTGCGTGCGTGTGTGTGTGTGTGTGTGTTTAGTTTATTTATTTTGAGAGAGACAGAGACAGCATGAGCCAGGGAGGGGCAGAGAGAGGAAGAGAGAGAATCCTGAGCAGGCTCTGCACACACTGAGTGCAGAGCCTGATGCAGGGCTCAAACTCACAAATCATGAGATCATGACCTGAGCTGAAACCAAGAGCCAGACGCTTAACTGAGCCACCCAGGTGCTCTTCATGGTTTCAATAAGGAGAGGGAAAGAGTAATCATAGGAAACACCCTCAGAGGCATCTCTATACCAAATGCCTTTTCCAAGGGAAAAGGCTTGTTGGAGCCATACCCCAGTTGGAGGCAAAGCATTCTCTCTCTAACCCATCTCACCTATGAAAAACAAAAAAAATGGAAGACAGAGTCAATAGGGGTCCATGCTTCAAGTTAATAGGTTGGAAATACCATAGGGAAGATAGCAGTGAACATAAAGGGGGGGAGGGGGATGCTATAGCACTGGAGAAGACGTGGGACCCAAGACAGAGGCCCACTAAAATACATATAAATTCAATCATATTGCAGAACACCCTTTCTCCTCCACACATTACGACAGGGTGCCAGTGTAATACCTGAATTACGACTGAAAGTGCTTTCCCTGAAGATGAATACTTAGAAAAGCCCAAGGTCAAGAGGAAAGACAAAACAACACTAGAGGAATTTGAAAACTCTTGCACCTATAGTTACAACAAATAGTAAATCCAGCTTGACTCCTAACCAAGTTACCATAAATCCTCACGGTAAATTCCTAACTGCCTCCATTGCTATTACCCAACACAACATGTCTGGTTAGCAACAATAAACTACAAGGCCCACCAAAAAATAAGCAAAAAAAAAAAAAAAAAAACAAAAACTGCCTAGAAAGACAAAATGATGATTCCAACAAAACTCAGAAATGACATAGATGTTGGAATTATCAGATAGGCAATTTAAACAACTATAATTAATACATAAAGGATTTAATGGAAAAAGCAGATGATGTGAAAGAAAAAATGGGTAATACAAGCAGGGAGATGGAAACTCTAAGAAAAAAAATCAAGGAATGATAGGAAATCAATAACACATTAACAATGGGATAATGCCTCTCATAACCTGATCAACAGCTCAATCCAGCCAAGGGAAAGCTAGGTGAGCTTGGACATATGTCAATACAAACTTCCAAAACTGAAAACACACGTTATAAGGAAAACTATAGATCAATTTCTCTCTTGACCATAGATGCAAAAATCCTCAAGAAAATATTTGCAAATCAAATCCAATTATGTATAAAACAAAATGTATGAAATTGTACACCAAGACTAAGTAGGATTGATTCCAAATATGCAAGGCTGGTTCAATATTCATATTAATATAATCCATCATACTGACAGGCGATGGAAGAAAAGTGTGATTACATTAATTGACATACAAGACGTATTTGATAAGATCTCATACCTATTTATGATAACAAGCCTCTACAAACTAAGCATAAAGGAAAACTTCCTCGATTTTATTTAAAAAAATCTGTAAAACCCAACAGATTTGAATCTGTAAAACCCAACAGTTGACATCATGCTTTCCTGGTAAAATTGGGAATAAGGCAAAGAGGTCCTCTCTCACTACTTGTATTCAAGACTGTACTGGAATTCTTAGTGCGGTAAGACAAGAAAAAGGAAAAGAGCTATACAAATTGGAAAGGAAGGAAACTGCCTTTATTCACAATTAACATGGTTGTTGACATTGAAAATCCCCCAAATCTACAAATAAAATTCATGGAATGAATAAGTGATTATAGCACAGTTGTAGAATACAAGGTTCATATACAGTTGGTTCTTATTGTTCATGGTAGTGGTCTTCTATAAAGTCATAATGAACTGAATGGGCAAATACTGAGGGGAAAATTTAGAGTTAGATTCCTACAAGCCTCTGGTCGCATTTTTGTCAACTGATCAATAGATAACCTTGTTTTGTATGTGTTTCTATTTAAAGACACCTAACTTCATATATATAAACTTACAAACATTGGGGCTCAGTCAGTTAAGCATACGATTTCGGCTCAGGTCATTATCTCGCAGTCCGTGAGTTCAAGCCCCGCATGGGCTCTGTGCTGACAGCTCAGAGCCCGGAGCCTGCTTCAGATTCTGTGTCTCCTTCTCTCTCTGCCTCCCCCTGCCTGCTCACACTCTGTCTTTCTCTGTCTCTCAAAAATAAATAAACATTAAAAATTTTTTTAATTAAAAAGAGTAAAGTTGTTGGGGCACCTGGGTGGCTCAGTCGGTTAAGCGTCCGACTTCAGCTCAGGTCACGATCTTGCGGTCTGTGAGTTCGAGCCCTGCATCGGGCTCTGGGCTGAAGGCTCAGAGCCTGGAGCCTGCTTCCGATTCTCTCTCTCTCTCTCTCTCTCTCTGCCCCTCCCCCATTCATGCTCTGTCTCTCTCTGTCTCAAAAATAAATAAACGTTAAAAATTAAAAAAAAAAGAGTAAAGTTGCAAATATTTAATTACATCTAACATTTCTTTACAATTAAAAACTTGCCAATGAGGGTTTGCCATTTTCCTGACTTTAAGCAATGTGATCATAAATTTCCTTGGCTGTTAACCTCATAAAAGTGCAGTTCCACTACATTTTTTTTTAATCAATCATCGTCTCATGAATCCAGAAATTTAGCTGACATTCTATCTTTTCCATAGTTTCATCACATACTATAGTTCATACTTGAGTACTTTCCTCTACCACCTCAAATACAGAATCGGTGAGTGTCCTCTTCTATTTCTCTAGATGTACCATGTTATTGTTCGACACTGAAATTGAAGCCACCAACAATATAACTCATGCCTAAACGAATCTCATCTAATACACTATGAACACTAGACAGCACATCGCTCTACACTTAGGTGTTGTTTTAAACAGGGAAATCACCCACAAAAAAGCACAGAAATGCAAAAGAAAAAGTAGCAGTAAATAGATTGCAAAAAGAGCACTTATTCATAATACAGGAGCTTCAGTAGGAAGGCTGAGGGTCACCTTGTTTCACCTCAGCTGGGAATGTGCGTATTAGGTGACTCAAATTTTTTGCTGCTTTCTACATATCCATGAATGGTTGTCAAAGCACTGACAGTATTGATTTGGGGATTACCAGTTAGCTTCGGTGAGTAGACAGATTTGCAAATATGGAATCTGAAAATAATAAGGCTCAACTCTATAAAAGTCTATTGCTTTCCTATATTCTAGCAAGAAGCCATTGTAATTAGAAGGTAAAAGTAAAGTACAACTGACAAAAAATAATAATAAATAAATGTTCCCCAGTGCAATATGTGGGTATAAATCTAACAAAATAAGTTTTGGATCTGTATGCTAAGAACTACAAAACACTGATAAAAGAAGTCAAAGGTCTATATAAATGGAGAGATAGTCTTTGTTCATTAACAGAAATAGTCAATATCGTTGTCAATTCTTTCCAGCTTGATCTACAGACTCAGTGTGATTCCAATAACACTGATCACTAGAACACTACTGTAGTTGCATTAACATCAAAAAGAAAGGGCAATGCAAGATATAATGGAGGCTATTTTATAATGATAAAAGGGATAATTCAGATGGACATAACAAACATAAATGTATATGCTCTGGCTAATATACTTTCAAAATATATGGATCCCCAATATATTTTGGTATATTTTGGTATATTCTGGTATAACACAAAAGATTAACAAATAAATCTGTAGTTATAATAGGAGGTTTTGACATTTTTCTCTCAGTAATAAAATCATAGCACTAAGGATATAGAATAGTCGAACAGCACTTCTAATGACCTTGGCCTTAATAGTATTTATGAACTGCTATTCCCTGTATTTATAGTACATAGTGTCTTTCCAATTGTACTGAGGACATACAACAAGTTAAGTCTCAACACATTTTATTTATTTATTTTTATTATTTTTTTTAATGTTTTTTCATCTTTGAGAGACAGCATGAGCAGTGAAGGGGTTGAGAGAGGGAGACACAGAATCCAAAGCAGGCTCCAGGCTCGGAGCTGTCAGCACAGAGTCCGATGCGGGGCTGCGAGATCATGACCTAAGCCGAAGTCAGACACTCAACCACCTGAGCCACCCAGGCGCCCCCCCCCCCCAACACATTTTAAAGTATTGAAATCCTACCGAGTACATTCTTAGAACACAACAAAATTAAAATTATAACTGTAAACTAAACAAAATTATAACCGTAAACTAAACAACACAAGTATATATAACTCATAGATCAAAGAAGAAATCAAAAGAGAAATTAGAAAATATTTTTAACTAAATGATGAAGAAAGCACAAAATATTAAAATTTGTGTAATGTAGATAAGCAGTACTTAGTAAACTTGCAAGTTTAAAGCCACATATAATGAATGAAAGAAAAAAAAGAATCAATGATCTAAGTTACTAACTCAATTAAATGAAAGAATAAGAACAAATTAAAGAAAGTAGACATTTTAAAATGAAGAGCCAAAACAAATGAAAAAGAGAGATAAACAATAAAAAATTGACAAAGCTAAAAATTTGTTCTTTAAAAAGATTAAATACACAAGACCTTAGAAAGATTGATCAAGAATTTTAAAAAAAGGGGGGGCACCTGAGTGGCTCGGTTGGTTAAGCGTCTGACTTCGACTCAGGTCATGATCTCATGGTTCATGAGTTTGAGCCCCGCATCAGGCTCTGTGCTGACAGCTTGGAGACTGGAGCCTGCTTTGGATTCTGTGTCTCCTCTATCTCTGCTCCCCTGCCCTCTCTCTCTCTCTCTCAAAAATAAATAAGCATTAGAATTTTTTTTAAAAAATAAAAAAAGAAGAAAATTCCAACTTGCTAATATCAAGAATGAAAAATGAGAAATTTCAAAGACGCTAAAGGTATTACTAACATTATGCCAAAACTATTGATAACTGGGAGGAAATGAACAAATCCTTCTTTTGAAATGAATAAAAGAACAAGTAGAAAATCTTAACATTCCTGTGTCTTTTAAATAAATTTAACCAAATCAAAATCTTTTCTACAAAGAACATTACATCCAGATGGGATTTAGCAAGTAGAATCTAGCAATATATAAATAAGACAATAAGACTACAGATCCAAAAACCTTAGAGAACTCCAACGCAAGATGAAGTTCACCCCGTGCATATTATAGTCACACTGTATATAAACAAAGATAAAAAGATTAATTTAAAGGTAACCAGAGTGAAAAAAAAATCCCATGTACAGGGGAACAATGATAAGAATTTTATCAAAGACAATAAAAGCCAGAATACAATAGAATAACAACTTTAAAGTGCTATCTGCCAAAAACAGTTTCAAAAATAAATGGGAGCATAAAGATATTTTCAAATACACAAAAACTGAAATAATTAATCTCCAGCAAAACTGTCCTATAAGAAAAGCTAAAAGAATTTCTATCAACTTAAAAGTAATGACATCATATAGAAATCCAGTTATACAAGGAGAACTAAAAAGCAGTAAGAGAAAATTAAAAAGTCTATTAAAAATGATTTCTTTTTTTCTCTACACATAAATTATAAATCTTCTTAAAGACAATTGTCTATTTAAAGTGAAAACAATACAAAAGACCATGGGTTGTATAAAATATATAAAATTATAGTATATGGTAACAAGACCACAAAGAGGAAGGTAGCAATGAAAAACATACTACTGTAAATATCTGAAATTGTGAAGCAATAAAATATTTTTAAGATAGATTCTGATAACTTAAGGAAATATATTGTATTCCATAAACAACTACTTAAGAAAGAAATCACATAACAAAAAGCTATTAAAAGGAACAAAATAGAATACTAAAATAGGATAACATATCATGACAAAGGGGTGTTATCTCTGGAATGCAAGGTTAGGTCAACATTCAAAAATCTATCAGCAGGGGTGCCTGTGGCTCAGTTGGTTATGCACTGACTCTTGATCTCAGCTCATTCTTGATCTCATGGTTGTGAGTTAAAGCCCCACATTGGGCTCCACACTGGGCATGAAGCCTGCTTAACAAAATCAATCAATATGCTTCACCATGTCAATAGAATAAAAGAGATAAATTATGTGATCATCTCAATATGATATAGAAAAAGCATTTGATAAAGGTCAACACCCATCCAAGTTAAAAAACAAACCTCTCAGAAAGCTAGAAATAGAAGGGTACTTTCTCAACTTGATAAAGTGTTATGTACATTGAACTTAGTATGAAATATTGGACACCTTTCCCCTAATATCAAGAACAAGGCAACTATCTCTGCTCTCACCAAGCCTGCCTAACATTGCATGGGAATAAGGCAAGAAAAAAATAGAAGGCACAATAAACAAAAACAAATAAAAGTTATATAAAAAGAAGTAAAACCATATTTATTTACACAATATGACCGTGAATATAAAGAAATCCAAGGAAATTTAAAAAAAAGCAAGAAGGAAATGTGGAAGTGTTTCTATTCACAAGCAACAAAGAACAGGAAAATAAAATTAAACAAACAATACCGTTTATAAGAGTAAAAAATCCAAGTGCATAAGAATAAATTTAATAAAGGGTGTGCAAGACATCTAAAAATACAGAAAGAAGATTTCAGTAAATTTAAAAGTGTACCATGTTCATGGATTCAAAGATTCAATACTGTAATGATTGCATTTCTCCCCATCTTGAGTCATAGATTCGAATACTATCAAGTAAACTCTCAGAAGACCTTTTTGTAGAAATTTACAAGCTAATTCTAAAACGTGTATAGAAATGTAAAATACCTAGAATAGCCAAAGCATTCTGAAGGAGGAATAAATTTGGGGGATTCACACTGCCTAATTTCAATACACATTATAAAACTACAGTCTGTAAGGCAATTAGTGATTGGCATAAGGATGGACAAATGGGTCAATTGTACAGAACAGAAATCTGAGAAATAGATGCACACCATGGAGTTCATTGGTTTATTTTTAAATTTTTTAAAAATTCAATGGGAGAAAAAGTCTTTTTAATAAGTAGTGCTGGAACAACTAGATATCTTTATGAGAAAAAAAATGAACCTTCACTCCTTTTTTTTATACCATATACAAAATCAATTCAAGATGAACCATATGCCTAAATGTAAGGGCTAATAGCATAAACCTTTTCAAAATATATTAGAATATTTTTATATTATTGCAGTAAGCCAAAAGCAAAACCATGGACGAATCACGAAAATACTATGTGAGTGAGAGAAGCCAGACACATTTATATGAAGTTCAAGAACAGGAAAAGTAATCCCTGGTTATAGAAATCAGAACAATATTTTCCTCTCAGAGAGGGATACTGACGGGGAAGTGCCATGAAAGATCTTTCGTGGGTAGTGAACATGTTCCCTCTCTTGATTTCGATGATGCTAGATGGGTATGAACATTTGTCAAAATTCACTAAACTGTACTCTTAAAGTCAAAGCATTTTACTCTGTGTAAAAAAAAAAAAGCCAATAAATAAATAAATAAGCAAGAAATTCCCTGCTTTTAGTCCATTGACTACTGAAGTTGTCATTGAAATACTGAAGTAAACCAAGTGATTTCCTAATAAAGGCAGAAAGGACAGGTCTAACCTGGGGGACATAGAATGTCTTTTTCTCAAAAGAATCTTCCTTGTGATGGCTCTGTATTAGTATTCTTTTGACAGAATGTGAGGTTGTGGGTTGTTTTTTGTTTTTTGTTTTTTTTTAATTTACAAACACGGATTAACCAAGGACTGGTTAAAACAGGAGGGAACAGCAGGAAATGAGATTATCAGGGAAGGGAATGAGCATCTTCCAGAAAATGAGACACCAGAGAAAGGGAAAGATTAAAAAAAAAAAATTCTCTCCAGTCCTGAAGTTAAGACACCCCGAAACAAGATCAAGTCTTTATTTTGCAGCAAATGACTTCAACATCCGACCTCAGCAATTTTATTCATGATATGTATGATGTGGGTATGTTGTTTGGACTGTTGGAGCCTTAGTTCCCTAACAGTAGAATAGTAATGGCTATGCCAAATACTTACTGTACATGTAACGTAACGAGCCACCTGGGCCAACCCTTCCCTCCAGTTCTTTGGGATCTGCTCTGGATTCGGGGAAATGATAGATTCCCTTACTGCCACCTTTGTGCTTATAGAGAAAACCGGAGAGGATATTTCGTCCATCAATTTGACTTGATTCAAAGTAACGAAAAAGCACGATCACAGACAAACACTTGATATAGGTGACTTTGTGGTTTGACAAAATGAAAAATAAACACCACTTGGTACACACCCCTCTCTTCTGGGTATGATTGGAAGAAGGGCCAAGGAGAAACGACCGATAACAACGTAAAACCCCACTTCTCTCACAGGCCAAGGAATCTGTTGATTATGCTGCGCTTAGGGAAAAAGTGTTGCATATTTTCCATTTAGGCCATCTGTCCTATAAAAAACAGTGTTTGCTTGTGTTGGGAGATGTGTATAAATCTTTGGTTTTATAGTGAAGTAAATCATCAGATTCAGGAAGGCATATCTAGACCTCACACAAGAAGAGAGACTTTGAGTAGGATTGTATTTGTAGGGTCACGACTTACCTTGAACTTGTCTACTCTGCTTTGGAGACCCGTAACCCAACTGCTCTTTTGAAAGAAACTGTAATGTTATTCTCAACTTAGTAACTCGGATTTTTTGGGAAAATATCGCTGTAGGTTAAGGTGGTCTGTGGTTTGACCTGGAGAAGGAAGGCAATGAAATCTAAGCCGAGATCAACCCTTGTGGATTGCAGGTGCGGTTTTCTGAAAGACAAGTAGAGATTTGAAATAAGAATAAAAGAATGTGCCTCTCTCAGAGGGAAGGTAGGAAAGCCCCAGAGACAGAGAACAAGAGTGTGCTGGGCTGCTTCATCCATCCATCTAGCCATCCTTCTTTCTGTTTATTTATTGTCTTTTCATTTGGGACTCTAAGCACCATCACATTTGAAAACATCCAGTTTTAAGTTACTGCTTCCTCTGCTGTGCGGAAACAACATCCCCAAGTCTGTCATCATACCTGGTATAAACACAGAGATTGGCACAATCTGTGATTGAAGGAATTAACTACAAGGCGGAAAACACGTGTCACCCCACGTTCCCCAATCTCTTGATTCCAGCCCAGAAGCAGCAGCATTTCCTCAAAGAGAAGAAAAGTCTTAGTTTGGGATACTGGCTGGCAGCACAGTGAGTGTGGTCCAAGAGGTATCTGGGAGCAAGTGAGAGCAGAATGCATCCCCGAGATGCCAGGAGGAACAAGAAGCGGTTTTAAAACAACCACCCCCCTTTCCCAAAATATGGAGGAAGGTAAGCCTAGTACTTAGGTTACATGTGGATTATGTCAGATAATATATATTCTGCACATAGTAAGCACTGGATATATGGTAGTTATTAAAATAATAATAATAAATCTAAACTAATTCCACCTGGAACTATTTATCTGCGGAGGAATCTGAAGAGAGGTATGGCAGATCAGAGGGCCTCTGGGAATGAAGTAATGTTATTTAAAACATCAGCAAATACTGAAAACATAGAAGCATTGAATGCTGGAGCTGGGAAATCTCAAGACTTACTTTAGTTCAACATTCTCATTTTTACAAATGTTTAAACTGAGTCCCCAGGACGTAAAGGGACTGGCTCAAAATCACCCATCATGTGTAGCAGTGAAGTTGGACACACTTCCAATTGACTGGGATTTTCTTCTCTTTTCTTTTTTCTTTTCTTTTCTTTTCTTTTTTCTTTTCTTTTCTTTCTTTCTTTCTTTCGTGCCATTTTCCAAGAAAACTTTCATATCGAACATCCATAAACAAATTCAAGAAAGGTCTTTTTTCTTTAAAGTTGATTTATTTATTTTGAGAGAGACAAAGCACACGAGAGGGGCAGACAGAAAGAGAGGGAGAGAATCCCAAGCAGTCTCCGCACTGTCAGCCCAAAGCCCGATATGAGGCTCCAACTCACAAACTGTGAGATCATGACCTGAGCCGATGCCAAGAGTCAGTCGCTTAACTGACTGAGCCACCCAGGCACCCCAAGAAAATTCTGAACGATGCCTATCATAAATTTATCTTCATGGAGAAATTATTGGAAGACATCTTGCCAGGGAAGTGGAACCATTCAGTGGGAGAAAAACAAACATGTTAGGGTTTCAGTGATAGGCATCGATTCTTTCTTTTTCTTTTTTTTTTAAGTTTATTTATTTTGAGAAAGAGAGAATCCCGAGCAGACTCTGTGCTGTCATCACAGAGCCCGATGCAGGGTTCAAGCTCACAAAACCTTGAGATCATGACCTGAGCTGAAATCAAGAGTTGGACACTTAACCGACTGAGCCACCCAGGCATCCCGATAGACATCAATTCTTAAGGAAATAAAATTTTTCCTCTAGAAAATCCCATAATGATGTTCAATATTCTGGGTGTTCTGAAAACACCGTTTTCTGCTTTTTCCATGTTTGTGCACTCAAAAAATCTTATTGAGATGGTAACAATGATCTTTAACTTTCTCCACCCTGTGAGATGGGAGCCCTTTGGAAGCAGAAGCAAGGTAAGGGACAGAGGTCAGCATGAATAATCGACAGGTTTATGACCATAGGATGAGGAGGGAGCTCCAGGAAAGCAAATCCCGAGAACACCTCCATACAGAGATACTGGTCTTGCAATATTAAAGGCACCCTTTATCTCCATTTGGAATCTTTCAACTAGGACTACCTTTTGTCAGTAAAATTTAACCCTGGGAAACGATCGTGCTTCACAAATAGAGAAATGCTGTCACTTTGGGGGAGGTGATGGAATCTTTTGTTCCTAGACCTTTCTGGAAGATCAAGATGTTATGCAACCATTGTCAATGCCAAGTCAGAATGAAGGTGTGTGATGACCAAAGTAGTTGTGAGGCCTGTTTCACATGGCTCCGCCCTTCAGGTCAGGTTCACTAAATCAACTCTTTCTATAGCAGCTGAGCTGGTTTCACACATTCTCTCAGTTCAAATCCCGGTCAGCCTCGTAATGAAGGCGTGACCCAAACTAACCTGCATCCTAAAGCTTATGATCCCAATCTACATGGTTCCCTTAGAAATGACCCATGTTCTAAACTTATCCAGTCCTTTCTCCCCAGGAGCCTCCGGGAGATTCTCCAGATGCAAGTTGCAGGCCCCGCCCCCATCCAGTCTCCTAGGCTTTCTCTCTACCCACCATCTTCCCAAGAGAGACCTCCTTTACAGGGAGACTTGCTTTAGGAGCTGTCCAGCACCTTCTCCAACCAGTGCCAAGGGATTTTATCTTTAGGATAGAGAAAGCCCAAATTTCAGTTAGATTCACTGAATCTAAAATGGCATAGGTGTTGGGGTGCCTGGGTAGTTTAGTCAGTTTGGCATCTGTCTCTTGGTTTCGGCTCAGGTCGTGATCTCACAGTTCGTGAGTTTGAGCCCCACATAGGGCTCTGGGCTGACAGTGTGGAGCCCTGCTTGGCATTGTCTCTCTCTCTCTCTCTCTCTCTCTCTCTCTGCCCCTCCCGCTCTCTCTCTCAAAATACATAAATACTCTTTGGAAAAATTAAAAAATTAAAAAATAACAAAGAGAATGGCATAGGTGTTGAGCTTGAGGTGGCAGATGGAAACCCAGAGAAGACCTGGAGATTTTACTCTATTCTTTTCATCTAATACTCAGAGAAGATTTTAACTTTGAACGGCTTTGGGATATAGAGAGTTAAAAATACTACTCCAACAGTTCACACTATACTTGAAAATATATTAATATATACACTTGAAAATATATTAATATATATACTTGAAAATATATTAAGTCAACTATTAAATCAAATTTATTAAGTAGTCCACTTAATTTAATTGACTTAAAATTAAATTAAGTTTAAGCACTAATATTTAATTAATGCCAATATTAATTAAGTATATGTAATTAGGGGCACCCGGGTGGCTCCATCGGTTAAGTGTCCGACTTCGGCTCAGGTCATGATCTCACGTTTCATGGGTTCGAGCCCCGCGGCAGGCTCTGTGCTGACAGCTCGGAGCCTGGAGCCTGCTTCGGATTCTGGGTCTCCCTCTCTCTGCCACGCCCCCACTTGCGCTCTGTCTTCTCTGTCTCTCAAAAACAATAAATAAACATTAAAAAGAAATAAATATATTCAATTAATACTAATTAAGTATAATATTTATTTAATAATATTTAATACTATTAAGATTAATAGTAATTAAATACTAAATTAGATATTACATACAGTGTCAATATTGCTTATACATATGTTGTATTAAAAATACAACTCAAAAAAAAAAATACAACTCAACTAGCTGCTGGGGTCAATATTAAAATTCAGTAGTTTACAGGACCTGTGACTCCTGTAGGAAAGATCAAAGTGACTTGTTCTGATTTGTAAGATAAAGGGAGTAAGCCACTCTGAGGGCTATACCACTTGTCCCCACCTCGGTAACTGCATCAGGCCTGGGTCCCACATCCTTATGTACCCCATTCAGACAATGCAATATCCAAGGTTTTCTACTTGCCATGTCATGGCCCCTGTGGATCCAAGGAAGGGCCATTCTTGCTTCCCTCTTAGATGTTCTCTGTCACATTTATACAAGAGTTGACAGAATTCAGAGAAATCTCCCTCAGATTTTTCTGCTACCCCTTACCTTCCTAAGTCACAGTTCAAAGGATTTCTTGTTACACTGTCAGAGGGACGGTCACATCATGAATATGGAACTGTATGTCTTCTCCCTTAGCTTCTCCCAGAAAGCTGCTCTCTGTAGTGTCAGAATTGGGATTGTATCAGTTCTTTTGACATTGTCTCTTTTGGATCTTTGTTTTCCCAAGGGAAGCCTAGTTTAATTGAGTGTGGATATACTAGTATTGTGTTAGCAGCAGCCAGATGGTCCTGAGACAGGGGGATGTTGTCATACGTGGTCTCCATCCCTCAGAAGGAAATGACTGCTGCTTCTCACAGGGCCTGAGATGCCAGAGGAAATGTCAGAATTAACAACAGTCTTCTCAGAGCAAAGCAAAAGTGGCATGGAATAGGGCGTATTCTCGGGGCGCCTGGGTGGCTCAGTCGATTGAGTGTCCGACTTTGACTCAGGTCATAATCTCACAGTTCATGGGTTCGAGCCCCGCGTCGGGCTCTGTGCTGACAGCTAGGAGCCCGGAGCCTGCTTCGGATTCTGCGTCTCCCTCTCTCTCTGCCCCTCTCCCACTCGCGCTCTGTCTCTCTCTGCCTCTCAAAAATAAAGAAACGTAATAAAAAAATTAAAAAAAAAAAGAATAGAGTGTATTCTCCTTGGGAGATGTACAGACCCTACTCTCCACCACTTAGCCAGCAGGGCTGCGCAGAGAGAATCCTGGCGCTGCAGGGGGGCATCTGGCTCGAGCTGAAATCCTCGCAGTTTGCAGGTGAGTAAACTGCACATTCTGATGTCCTCAAGCACGGTTCAAACGGTGGCTTTACAATTACTGTCCGTTAACCCAGACGTCTGCTGTTGTGTCCCGTATCTCATTGTCAATCTCTGCTGACTGTCTTTTCTTTAGAGAATGGGTTGCGTTTTCTCCTTTAATCGTGTGTTCCGTAATTTTGGATTGTGCCCTGGACATCGTGACTGATGTTGTAGGGACTCCAAATTCTGTCGTATTGCTCGAAAGAGTTTTGCTTTTTCAAACTTTATTATCAGGCCACTAATTTGGCTACATTTAAACCCTGAACTCTCTCCCCCCATGGTGGGCCCAAATTTCAATGCCAATTCAGTTCTTTTAGTTTTAGCTGGATTTCTTGGAGACTTCTTCTGCAGGTAAGTGGCTTAGGGCTCAGCCTAAGATTAGAGTTTATACACAGAATCTGGGACTTCCTCGCTATGGAATTCTTATTTCCGGGATTTCCACCTTACTTTCTAGGGGCTGCAATTGCTCTGAACTCTGTTCATAAACCTTCTTCCCGGTAACCACTACTATTTTTAAATATTTATTTATTTATTTATTTATTTATTTATTTTGAGAGAGAGAGAGAAAGCACAAGTCAGGGAGGGGCAGAGAGAGAAGAGACAGAGAGAGAATCCCAAGCAGGTACTGCACTGTCAGCGCAGAGCCCGACATGGGGCTCGATCCCACGACCTGTGAGATCCTGACCCGAGCCAAAATCGGGAGTCAGACGCGTAACAACTGAGCCAGCCAGGTGCCCCAGGAATCACTAGTATTAACATCTTGCTCTGTTTTCTTCTGTGCTTCCTGCATGCTTCCTCCCTCTCTATCTATAAATGCTATGTATTTTAAATTCAAATTGGGTTCCTATTACAGATACATGCTTTATTTCTTGCTTTTATCACTTCATATTGTATTTTGAGCATTTTTTCGTATTATTCTATTCTTCAACTATTTCAATGTAGAGATTTCTGTAATTTTTCTGGGTTTTTTTTTTTTTTTGAAGTTGTCATAAATGACTGTGCAATCAGTTTACTGCACATGAAAGTTGGTCCATATCTCTGAATATTACCTTAGTCCATACTTCCGGAAGTGAAGTTACTGAGACTTAGGTTCACTAGCTAACTAGTCACTGCATAATGTGGAAACTCTTGTGTTCATCCTCCTAGACAGAAGGGAGTACTCACACGAATTGTCAAACTGCGGGACATTTTTGGGGTTACCTTTACCACAATCTAGGTCCCAAAGTGTTAAAATGTTCAAGGGGTGCCTGGGTGGCTCAGTCGGTTGAGCATCCGGCTTCGGCTTGGGTCACGATCTCACGGTCCGTGAGTTCCAACCCCCACGTCAGGCTCTGTGCTGACAGCTCGGAGCCTGGAGCCTGCTTCAGATTCTGTGTCCCCCTCTCTCTCTGTCCCTCCCCCCACTCATGCTCTGTCTCTCTCCGTCTCAGAAATAAACATAAAAAAAATAAAAATAAATACATAAACAAAATGTTCAAGATAATGTGCAGTCCTCTCTTTGGACGTTTTCTGCATCCTGGAGACATCCAACCCACCATTTCACTCAGCTTTTCTCTCTGCTTTGCATGCATTTCTCATTTTATTTGTGTTTGCTTTGAATTCCTGTACCATATGGATTGCCAGAGGGTGGTAAGATGTTAATATCTGTAAATATAAAACTCAAGGGGCTAAGAGATGTCTTTGAAGCACTGAATCTGAACCACAAGCTCTAGACCAGCTTTTTGAGGGTTTCATGCGAGGTTTCTGGCTCCCAACTAATAATAAAATGGCACCTGACATCTTTGACTAAAGCGCTTTGACTTTATTTTGCACTTTCATAAATACAAGCAAAACCGCATTCCAGAACAAAAGCATGTCAACTCTACCCATCACCAGTGGGTAGTATCTTGTCATGAACTTGTCTCAGCTGTACCCATGGGACTTTAATTTGTGGAGGTGACTGAGAGGCTAATGCCATTGGAAGAAGAATTTACTTATATTTCCCAAGAGGAGGGGGCGTGCCATGAGGACTGTAGGGCCACATGGGGAAGCACCAGTTTTGTCCAGAAGGCAGAAAGGAGGTGTAAGGAAAGAGCTCAGGCCAGAGCCTTTATTACTAGTGTTGAGAAGTTGTCAGTGGCACGCCCCCTACTGGGCAGGAAGCAAAACACAAGTGTTGGGGTTTGTGGTAAGAGAATCTGTAATAAGTTTTGCACACCTCCGAAAGCTGGATGGCGGCACGTATGTAAATAACTCGGTCGTTTGGCTCCGTGGTTAACGGATGTCAAATAGATAAGGACAGAATCCAAGAAAACCAGAACACTTGTTTATGATGAAAAGAAAGCCACTAAAATGCAAACACATTTGGGTAAAGAAATGTGCCTTTGAGGGAATTAATACTTATGATTGCGGGATAAAGAAACATTTATGTTTAAGGGAAATGAAAAGAAGCAGGAAGGCCTTACACAACCTGCCCTGCTCCCACTCTGAACACACCTCCCTCTACTCTGTCGCCTCCTCACTCCTCCCCATCCGTGGACCTGTTGGTGACTCTGGAATAAACTAGGTGGGCTTTTGCCTCAGGGCCTTTGCACTTATGGTTCCTTCTACCTGGAAAGTGCTTCTCCAGATGCCTTCTTGAAGGCCTTCACTCAAAAATTACCTTCCTTGCCAATCCTTCTAAAATGAACCATGCTTGGCCCCTCTAATCTCCTTTCCTACTTGGCTTTTTCTCTTTCACCTTCATCAATGTCTAATAGAATACATATTTCACATTTTTTTTTTGGTCTATCCTCCACTAGAATGTACGTTCCCTGAGGGCAGGGAGTTGTTTGTTTTGTTCACTGATGCAACCTCAGTCCCAGCCTCTTCTAAACTAGTCTTAAGGGGGAAATGTTGTGGGGTGGCAAACACAATGTTAAGAGGGAGTAGAAGAAAAAGAAAGCCTCCCCTGTGCAAAGAAGTTTGTAGGTTTAACCATATAAACATGGTTACATAGACAGATATATAGATAAATAGATGGATACAGATATAAATCTCTATCTACTTTATTTAAAAAAATTTTTAAATGTCTATTTATTTTAGAGAGACAGAACACGAGTGGGGGAAGGGCAGAGAGAGAGGGAGACACAGAACCTGAAGCAGCCTCTGGGCTCTGAGCTGTCAGCACAGATCCCGATGCAGGGCTTGAACTCTTGAGCCGCGAGATCATGACTGAAGTCGGACACCCAATCGACTGAGCCACCCATTAAGTGCTTGGTGGCACTAAGCTTTTATATACATTTATCTATTTATCTATCTATCTATATATATGTATAATAATATACATTTAGGGGCACCTGGGTGGCTCAGTCGGTTAGGCGTCCGACTTCGGCTCAGGTCATGATCTCACAGTTCGTGGGTTCGAGCCCCGCATCGGGCTCTGCGCTGACAGCCTGGAGCCTGCTTCGGATTCTGTGTCTCCCTCTCTCTGCTCCTCCCCTGCTCATGCTCTGTCTCTCTCTCCTTCAAAAATAAATTAAAAAAAATAATAATATACATTTATATATAGATAAATGTATAATAATCTACACATAATAAATGTAATTATTATATATATAATATATGTATATATTATATATGCATATATGTATAATATATGCATACCGGATGTATATATTGTATGTGTTTAATAATATATGCATGATATTTAAGAGATATATTTATCTATATTAAGATATTTATCTTATTATAGATCTATATTAATATCTATATTGTGGACCTATATTAATATCTATATTAAGATATTGATATATATGAAGCTATATATAAAATGAAATACACACACACATATACTGTGAGGTGGAATGCTTTTAGAACCTTCAGGACCCACTGACTTCTGCATGTAGCCTTCAAGGTTATTTGAACCACAAGACCCTTTACCACTGAAACCCATTTAGGAAAAGCTGGTTTCAGTTATGGCGTTGGGGAACGCGAGAAAGCCGCCATGGCATTCTTTTCTCTTCAGTCTCCCATGACACAAATAGGAACCGCTTCTGAAGATAGTTGCGGGTTACATTTTAGTGTTGCCTGGCCCTGGATGCCACAGTTTTATCACACCTCCTTTATTCATGTCTCCTCTCTGCCTGGAGTGACTCATCTCCCGTCCCACTTTTACAGGGCTCTTACACCCAATGCAGGTACTGTCTTCTCTCTGACATCCTTCCCCTCTGATCTCCTTCTTCCCGTGCCCACCTCCCCATCTCCTTCCCGTCTCCCAGCCCACATCTGGGGTAGGCACCCTTCCACGTGCTCTTATGATACATTTTGCACGTTTCTCTTAATACCTGTCCCTCTGTTTTGGTTGCAGATGGACACGTTTATAATTCAGTTGTTTTCTTCCCTGCTGTTGTTTGTTTTTTTTCTTAATTCCGGTATAATTAACATACAGAGCTATATTAGTTTCAGGTATATGATATGACAATTCAGTAGATGTTTTGCTCTTAAAAGACATATCGCCTTGGTGCATCATAGATATTGAAACCTAGACAGCATTTCTTTTTTCTCCTAGTGTTTCCTAATAGTCTGACATCTTTTTTTTTTTTAATTTTTTTTAACATTTATTTATTTTTGAGACAGAGAGAGAGCATGAACAGGGGACCGTCAGAGAAAGAGGGAGACACAGAATCTGAAACAGGCTCCAGGCTCTGAGCTGTCAGCACAGAGCCCAACACATGGCTTGAATCCACGGACCGCGAGATCATGACCTGAGCCGAAGTCAGACGCTTAACCGACTGAGCCACCCAGGCACCCCGTAGTCTGACATCTTAGAAGTGGTGAATATTCTGAATCTGAGCAACATTTGCTAACACTGAGGTGACTTAGAAATCTCTATGTCCTAATATCACTAGGAAAGCCTAATCCCAAATGTAGTCCTATGGTTTTATTTTTGTTGTTGTTATTTTTTTAATCTTGAGAAAGAGAGTGTGCGAGCAGGGGAAGGGCAGAGAGAGAGGGAGAATCCCAAGCAGTCTCCACGCTGTCAGAGCAGAGGCCAATGTGGGGCTTGAACTGACGAAACTGTGAGATCATGACTTGAGCCAAAACCAAGATTCAAACGCTCAGCTGACTGTACCACCCAGACGCCTCAATCCTATGGTTTTCTATTTAATATAGGAGATTAACAAGAATTTAAATGTTGATTAAATATCTGTACATTAGTGTTCATGGCATTATTATTCAAAATAGTCAAAAGATGGAAACAACCCAAATGTCCATTGACAGATGAATGGGTAAACAAAATGGGGCGTATACACACAATAAAATATTACCCAGCCTTAAAAAAAAGAAGAAAATTCTGATGCATGCTACAACATGGGTGAACCTCGAAAACATTATGCTACAGAAAAGAATAGAAAGAGAAATATTCCATGATTTCCTTGATGGGAGATACCTACAATAATCAATTTCATAGACAGAGAGCAGAACAGAGATGACCAGAGTCTGGGGGAGGTGCAAAGGGGGAGTTGGTGTTTCATGTTGTTCTGTTTGGGCTGTTTCTGTTGGAATGATGAGAACATTCTAGAGATGGGTGCTGATGATGGTTGAACAACAATGGAAATGTGCTTCACGCCATTGAATTGTGCACTTAAAAATCGCTTAAATGGTAGGGGTGCCTGGGTGGCTCATCAGTTAAGCGTCTGACCTTTGATTTCGTCTCAGGTCATGATCTCATGGTTTGTGGGTTTGAGCCACAAAAATAAATAAACTTAAAATATTGTTCAAATGGTAAATTTTATGTCATGCATGTTTTCACAAAAAAAATTGTTAATGGATTAAATTCTATACCCGGTTCTCAGACATCGCATCTCCTTGCGTCCTTCTGGTTAAAAGGTAAAATCTTAATGAACTGAAGAGACAGGGTGATCATCATCGCGGTGTAGGTCAATGCCTGTGAAAATAAAGCCTGCAGTACAATCCCGACTGTCACCTGTTCTCAATTATCTTTGCTGTGTTCCCTTCCATATTACTGAAGGAAACACGGTCTTTTCTTCTCTGAGGCTGGCTACTTAAAATTTCCTTTGCCTAAAAAAATTCAGAGTTTTAGTGTATTTTGCCAAAGACCAGCAGAAGTCATAGGTTCCATAAATTTCTATCTTGTGCTGCGTTTTGAATAACGTAGGACTTGTGAATTCGTAAGTTTATTTACGGTCAGTTTAGAATAATACTCAGAATAGCCAGTTCCCTAACATGCGGCAGCTACACACGAAAACACCTTTTAAACAACTCCAAATGCATTCCTTTCTACGTATCTCAGTGTCATTTTTTATGTCATGTTCAATTTGGTTTAAAAATGACATTATTAAGTTGATGGAGGTAGGGTGGGAATTACTTCATTCATGCAATATAGGCTTCAGAAAAAAAAATCTCATTGTTCATATTTTTGACAATAGAATCATGCAAACATCAATCATGGAGGCGTTTTCATGGAATGCTGGCATACTGGTACTTTAAAAGCTTCTCACGCCCAGATCATTTGTTATGAGAAGGTGCTATGGACTGAATTGTTTCCACTTGCCCAAACTCAAGTGTCAAAGCTACAACTGCCGACGGGACTGTTTTTAGAGATAGGGGAAACTAATTCAGATTAAATAAGGTCATAAGGGTAGGGCCCTGGTCTGATAGGGTGAGTGTCTTTGTAAGAAGAAGAAAAGAGACCAGAACTCTCTCCCACCTTCTCACGCGCTCAGGGAAGGCTGTATGAGGACACGGCATGAAGACGGCATTCTTCAAGCTGAGAAGAGAGCTCTGAACAAAAACTGAATCATGCCGGCACCTTGATCTTGTACTTCCAGGCTCCAGAACTGTGAGGAACTGAATTCGTGTTAAGTCCTCTGTCTATGGTGTTTTGTTGTGGCAGCCCATGCCGACTAAGACAGATGGCATTTCAACAAGTAAGAATTTCCAGTTTAAGGCTAGTCTGTAATCGATCTAATGATTCAGAAAACTACCTCCTTCATAGGGCTGTTCTGCCCAAGTATACCGTGCTGTATTGTTAACATATATCTATTTCTACTTACATCCTTTTTAGTTCTGAACAGAGCATAAGAAGCTAGTCTTTTCACGTGCAGAAAATAGAAAACCCTTTTTTTTTTTTTAAAAAAAAGGAATAATTTGTAGAACTAAAGGATCAGGTTCCATAGGTTGATCTTAGAATTCCAGGCACTTTGGGGAGGGGGGTGGGGGTGGAAATCCTTTCATTTAGCGGTTTCTGCATCACTTACCTGGACCAGATCTCCGGAGTGTCATCGTCAGAGCTCTCCAGAGCATAAATCACACCAAACGGGTAGTAAAAAATGATAGAAGGCATTAGGCTGATCTGTGCCATTCTTCTTTTGGACACTTCACTGTGGTATCTGCACTGGGATGGCTGTACGTCGGAGTCCTGGTCTACCCAGCAGTGCTTTGTACCTCCATCTCTGGGTGTGCAAAAGGGCACATCAGACCCCCCGAGAGGGCAGACAACACGGTCGGCGGGGCGCAATGGAAGCATGAGCCTCGGCTCCTCTCCGTGTGAGCCCCTCCAAAGTACTGCTTGAGCGTCTTCAAGGCTGGGGCATTGGTTCCCCACAGACAGCGTGCAAGAGAGTCAAGGCACAAGCGTCAGTGCCTGTTACCACTAGTCTCGGAAGTCACACGCTGTCGCTGTCACCTACCTGATTGGACCATGGAGCATCCCTGAGTCACACTAGAGTATAAATGTCAGGAAGTGTCGGTCATCAGGGTCCGTATTGGAGCCCGGCTCGCCCTCATGGTACAACCTTATGCTACTTTCTACTGGGGTCTCGCTGGAGCTGCCCTACTATTTCCCTCTGCCTCCTGCCCGGGGGAATCTCTTTAGGCTGCGGCAGGGCAAGTAGGGAAGTCCCGCGTTTCCTGATCTTTCTTTTGCACCATGTTTCTATGACACAACTGTCCATTGCACCAGAATACTGACTCGTAAGCACTCCAGATTCCTCTGAGGCATTGGTTTTCAATGTTGGCTGTTATTTAGAATCACCTGAGGAACGTATGCATGCGTGTGTGTGTTTTCTATATACATTTTATAATTTATACATATTTTATACTCTCTATATTTTATATTTGCATATTCCATCCATAATATACAGTAAAACCTTGGTGTGTGAGCATAATTCGTTCCGGAAACATGCTTGCCATCTGAGGCCCTCATATAGCAAGGGGAATTTCAAGAACCATTGGCTCAGTTGTGATCACGTGATGTTCAGTGTCTCGTACTACTCTCATTGCAGGACATCGCTCCCTTGTCAAGTTAAAATTTGCTAGAAATATTTACTCGTCTTGCAAAACCCTTGCAGAACAAGTTCCTCACCATCCAAGGTTTTACTGTGTATATAAGATACACACACATAATATTCTAACATCAATTTTACCCCATCAGAAATTAATGCTTCAACTCCACCCCTTTCCTATAGGTTCTCTTTTTAAATGTTTATTTATTTTGAGAGAGAGAAAGAGAGAGGGAGGGAGAGAGAGGGATCAAGCATGAATGGGGGAGGGGCACAGAGAGGGAGAGAGAGAATCCCAAGCAGTCTCCACACTATCGGCACGGAGCCCAACGTGGGGCTCGATCTGACCTACCCTGAGATCATGACCTGAGCTGAAATCAAGAGTCGGTTGCTTAACCGACTGAGTCACCCAGGCAGCCCCCCCCCACCCCATTCCTATAGGTTCTGATTTAATTGGTTTGGAAAGGATCCAGATCCAGTCAACAGTAATTTTTTAAAGTGTGCCTCAAGGATCTTCACACACAGGTTAAAAACCACTGCTGATGTTTTTCTAACACAAAATCCAGAGACACTGGCCCAGGTGAAGGACACAAAAATCTTTGCATTTACTGCTCAAGTTCGGCCTCTGCCCTCCATCCAAAGAAGGAAAAGACAGTCAGAGTAAATATTGCAGATGGCCAGAACTTTGAGAACCCTTAGACATCACAGCCCAACCAAAGTTTGTACATCACCGCAGAGGAAGCAGATGTCACTCACCTGGTGACATACGTAGTTAGTGGCAAGGCCACGATTTGATCCCAGGACTCCCGCCTTCCTGTTCACAGACCCTTCCTCTATCTCAAAGCCTCCTGGAAAACCCCGAGGGCTACTTTTGAAGAATCCACATGAGTCTCCACTCTTAGATTACTTCAGTGTTGGCTCAACTTGTTAAGCAAAAGACTTCCACGGTTCTATTATTTCTCTCTGTCGAGTTACCAAGAGCCAATCGGCGAGAAACGAAAACATCGTAAACTTGGGGGTGGGCCAGGGTCGGGGCAGGTGCTGAAGAAACTGAGAGGCATAAAAAAAATATTAACCCAGGATGACATTGCCTTCCCCTCCAGGCTTGAGTCTGATCAGTGTAAATTTGGAAAGGGCCTCTGGTTCCTTGCAGGCGTTCGGTGTTAGCTCACACCGGTTTCCTCTGCTCCCCCTTCCTTCAGGCACAGGTAACTGAGATCCATGAATACCACTGATTAGTGCCTCACTTGCTTTGTCTTTCCTTCCGGCAAAAGCATTTATTTAGACCAGAGGTTTCAACTTGGCAGCCTGTGGGCTGGATGAGGCCTGGAGATGGGGTCATATGTATATTTCTTTTAAAGTTTCAATGGAAGAAAAAGGAAAAAAACAAAACCAAAAACCACCAGAGCCTCTAGCTCTCTTGAGGAATCAGGATAAACAACAATCTTGGGTTTGCCTTTCAGTTTGGCAACATCTTATCGTTTCCTTCTCCCTTCTAGGGCTTTCATTCATTTACATGGCTGCCTGTTCTCTGTGGGCAATTGATTGGGGGGCCCTTAACTTAAACAATGACATGACTTAGGTCATTTTAGTTTCTGCTTACAAACACAATATGCCCTGAAACTTAAAACAAACTTTAAAATTATATATATGTGTGTGTGTATGCATACATATATACATACAGTCAAACCTTGGTTTGCGAGCATAATTCGTTCTGGAAACATGCTTGTCAGCCAAAGCACTTGTCTATCAAAGCGCATTTCCCCAGAAGAACTGATGGAAACTCAGATGATTTGTTCCATAACCCAAGTGTTCATATAAAAATGATTATACTATGAATATAATATGTAATATAATATGAATATAATATATATAATATGAAATAATAAAGAAAATACATAATATAAAGGAAAATAAACAAATTCACCTGCACTTACTTTCAAAACCTTCGTGGCTGGTGCGAGGGAGACGAGAGAGGAGGGTTACTGCGTAGGACGACTTTCACTATCACTAACGGAAGTTGACCACAGTACGGTATTAATAAACTCTTGTCTTATACTGTATTTAGTGTAACTGGCAATAAGGCAGCAGAGGAAAGCGTCTGTATCTGCAGGCAGCCTGACCTAGAATGGAGCACAGCATTCCTAAGCTCGCTCTTGGATGGAAAAGCAAAGGACTGTCCAGGGGGTGCTGTGAAGTGACAAAAAATACACTAATACCAGTTGTGGGCACCTTCCAACGTTCCAAAAAATCACTGATTTCTGCCAAACACCTCGGCCTGAGATGGAACATCTGAGCATGGGAGATGACCACCCACAATCCCAGGGAGAGAAAGAGAGAGAGAAGAACCATTGGCTCAGTTGTGATCACGTGACGTTCAGCATCACATACTAGGATTGCAAGACATGGTTCGTTTATCAAGTTAATATTTATTAACAATGTTTGCTCATCTTGTGGAACACTCGCAGGGCAAGTTACTTGCGATCCAAGGTTTTACTGTCTGTATGTATGTGTGTATATACACATACGTACACGCACACGCATATATGCATATATATGCATATGAATGTATAGACGCACACATGCACACACACACACACATGCACATACATGCCACCGGTTAGATCCTTTTAGCTCCCTTTCAATTGCATTTGGGGATCACAGATCCTGGAGCATTTCCGCCTCTAGTCAGTTGCTAGTCAGTTTCAGCCTCTAGTCAGTGGAATACAGGTATTCAATACCTCATGGGCATCTTCCTGCTACTTTTTCTGAGCCCTAAATACCTTCAGGGGGATTTAAGAGGACGTTGGCATAACCTTCACTCTAAAGGAGCCCGTGGCTCCGTGAATGTCACACTCAGCCTCTATTCGAATCAGGATTTAGCTTTGACCTTTACCACCGATTTCCCGGAGGGATTGAGAAGACTCTTCAAGGGGGGCTGTGTCATAGTGCCATCTCAACCTCACTTGTCCCCCCTTCCTCCTCTCTGCACAGTAAGCTTCACCGAGAAGACGGTACACCTTGGGTAAAACAACTCCCAACCAAAGTTAAGAGCTCACTCTTTCACCACAACGTAAAACAATACACATGCCTTTACAGTCCTTTATTTGGAAGGTTCTGAAATTTCACAATTATTAGAAAACAAACAAATATAGGTTTCTTTTAAGAGAAAACAAAAGTGACCTAATGGTTTTACATGCACTCTCGCCCTGGAGGGGGAAACACATTGTTGGAGAGTTTTTCCTTTTTTTGAGCTCATTCCAGGGATTCAAGGAACGAGGCTGGATTTTGCGGCCGTATTTCATGAAGTGTCATTCTTCCTCTGCCAGAGCAAACTAATGGATGGCTGGGAGGAAAGATACAATTTGGAGGCAATTAATTCTGCTTCAAGTCCCAATCCACCCAACGCTAAATAGCACTTGAATCCTGATTCAAGATTTAGAGCCCAGCAGCCTGTGGAAGTCAGCCGGGGCTGAGCAGCTTCCTGGCTCCCTTCTGCAAGGGGCCAGCCCTTTGTTTCACTTCCTCTTGGCCCTGTGCTTGCGGGCAATTAGATCAGTGATGGGACTGGTCCTTGTTCAGTTTGCTGGGGCCTCAGGCTGCTTTCTGCCCTGATTTACGGCAGGAGGGGGAGCCCCGGTAAGCTGGTACTCTTGCTACTTTGCCCGATGCGTCCGGCCACAGCAGGACCCGTGCTGCCATCTGCTTGCGACGCTGTGACAAAAAAAACAAAAAAAACAAAAAAAAACAAACAACCAACAACAACAACACCCGAGGTGGGAGCCTGGTGTTGTCTCCCTCAGTGATGCTGCCTGATCTGCTCGGCACTGAAAACGTAATAAGTGAGCCAGAGATGCTTCGTGCAAATCTGGAATCGTCCTCACCGGGAGGCATGGCCAGCGGCTGTTCCACAGATCAGCTGCCCGGCTTGCAAAAACCTCACTTTCCGTTTATGATTTATAAACACAGGGGGAAGTGGCTGTTAAGCAAATACTGCTAAGAGATCAGCCCTTAAGCCCACCCTCTCCTTTTTTCTTCTATCAGGAGAAAAGCGGCTGCAGGTGGCCCTCTGGGAGCAGCAGAGTTTGCTGACAAGAAAGCAACCCCGGGTCAACGGGCCTCACTTTCCATCAGCACCTTCTAAAACACTTGGCTCAGCAAACCTCTGCTGGTTCTGCCTTCCTGGTCTCACGTCAGGCTTGGCCATTTCCTAGCCGTCCAGGGCCACTGAGTCAGCATCTCGCTGCCTCCGGGTTCCCATTCTCACGCTTGGGAGGCTGTGAGCATTTTGATGAAAAGGCTTTAAGTTTATTTACTTATTTGAGAGAGAGAGAGAGAGAGAGAGGCAGAGAATCCCATGCAGGCTCCAACCTGATGCGGGGCTCGAACTCACGAGCCATGAGATCATGGCCTGAGCCAAACTCAAGAGTCAGATGCTTAACCAACTTAGCCACCCAGCAGCTCCTTGATGGAAACGATTAAACGGGACCTGGTGCCTTGTAAACCCTCAGTAAATGTTAATTATCATTACCGTTGTGGTGTTTCGACTCCCACCACAGCTAGTGAGCCAAATGAGAAGCGGGGAATCGAGCGAATACAGGGGGCACAGCCCTGCCTTGGGGCGTAAATCCAGAGATGCTTGCTTTCCAGCCTCCAACTGAGATCAGTGTGAGGTGGGCCGTCTTCACCTTCCAGGGTTGATGGCCGACTCTAGTGCTGGACTTGGTACCTAGGCTTACCTGTATTAACTCTTCCCAGATGCCACACATCTCTGGGTGGCTTGCAACTACGTGTATCATTATCTCTATTTCACTAATGAGTCAACTAAGACTGAGTAACTTCCCCTGTGCCCATGGCTAAGGGCCAGGATTCCAAGGCTGATAGACCGGTCCCCAGTGCCTGCTCTTGACTACATCTGTAGCCACGTCTCAGAACTGTATGGCCCCGGGACCAGAGATGGTCTGATTTGACCTTCTGGAGCTCCCAGCACCCGACTCCCTCATTTTGCAAAGGAGGTAAGTGAAGGTGAAGTGGAGATCCTCAAATAAGGCAGTGCAACAGGGCAGCCTGGAGTCAGAGAGATTGCGAGTCCCAGGCTGCATCACTAAGCGGCTCATGTGGCCTTTCGAAGTCGCATCTTGGCATGATCCCACACCCTGGTGTCCTACCATGTGCCTGCTTCACAAGGCTGTGGGCGGGACCGCCTGGGATGACAAGCGTGGGCGTGATGAGCGCCCTCTGAATGGCGCGGTGGGGTGGCTGTTGGGGGCCGACCCAGTGGCTGCCTCCAGCTCCAGGATTCGTCCCACTGCCGCCCGAAGAACCTCAGAAGCACAGAAACAAAAATGAAACCAGAGCCATCCTACACGGCTCCCAAAAATTCCGAGCCATGGGTCGCGGGAAGAGAAGCACCACCAGTAGGAAGAGCCCTCTCCTGCGGGAAGAGAGCCCAGTCCTAAGTCCAAGTCCTGCCCCCTCGCCACCTGTCGTGCCTGCGATTGGCAGTCAGGGAAGTCAGTGAAGTTCTGGGTATTCACTGACCTGCCTTTCCCAGATCCAGGGCTCAGGCTAAATTGGTCCTCTTAATTACCAGATGTCCATTCTCTAAAAGCTCAGTCCATCTCAGAGTTCATTGCCAGATGCCTTGCTGGAGATACACAGACACGCAAAGGGAATTTAGAGAGAAATGGGGAAGCTGGCAGGCCTAGGATGATCACTCATGGCGGAGGGTGGGGAAGTTCAAGCCCAGGGAAGGGGGAATTCAGAGAACGGTGTGGTTAACACGGTTAGGGGAAGGGGGACTGACCTCCATGGGATCTCATGTACTTCTGAAACCATTCTCAAAGGGATGAATACAGTCCAATTAATTTCACAGATGGAGCTTAAACGATTAAAGTCATATATCCAAAAGGGTCAGGGCTAGAAATGGAACCTGAGTTTCTATTGAAGCGAAAATCCAAAACCCTTGCTACTCTTTTCACATTGCTGCTGAACATTTATAAATCACCAACTTGTACCAGGTACTCTGTGATGCATGTTGCACACATTACCTTATTTACTCCTCAGTCTTTTTGCAATAAATGTTATTAGTCCCGATTTCTTGTGAAAGGAGGCTTCTTCAGTAGATTACCCAAGATAATGCAGTAAGTAAAAGGGCAAGACCTGAACCTGACTTTGTGTAGCTCTAAACCTAGGCTCCTTTCATTGAACCCTGATTTTTCTCTTCTGTTCCTATAATTTTTTAACAGAACGTTTCCAAATCTGATCAGGAATTTCCTGATGCATTGCTATCTGTGCAAATTAGCACGTTCCTCATAGTCCTTACCAGACTTTTCCTCCTTGGGGATCAAATACTCCCTCTCTCACCCTGTACAGATGCCTAATCCCATCACTTCCTGGGATGGAAGACTTCTAGGTCAGGTAGCTCAGCAGTGGCGATGCTGTGACCTTTGCATGCCTTTCCCATAAGCACCCCCTCCAGCCCCAAGTGAGACTAACCTCCCCTCCACCTGTGTCCTACATCCCATTAACTAACAGATCCCTGACTTTCCAAGGCAACTCATCACTTCCCACATCCTATCTCAGATTCAGGAACTCCCCTGAACTTTATCTCTGTCTCCCATCTCTCCTTTGACCTTGAGATCCATATATATAACTTCCTACTAGAGCAGCACAGGAGATAAATCTGGACCAAAAAAAAAAAAAAGTACAGAGCCCTAGCTGAAACATGGAGAATGTTAGTGGAGACGGAAAGACTTAACTGGTCTAGCGATTTTCCGCTGAAGTTAGAGAAAGGTGACAAAAGATTGTGCCTTCTCCTCCTGTGTCTGCGAAGAAGCTTCTGAGCTTTTTCTCTAAAGGCAGACAACATTTATTTGTCAAAGGAGACGTTTTTCATACAAAATCCATGGGATTTTCCATCCTGGAAAAACGCCACGATCCCGGATCCCGGGTGGCCGGCCACCCTCTCTTGCTGAGATGAGAATAAACAAGGATCTGGTTGTAAGATGAATGTAAAACCCAAAAGCCATTTGCCTCCATTTCCTTTTCTTTGGAATGAGGAGAACACCAGAACGCCTTGGAAGGTGTTTTAAAGGTGCAGATGACTGAGCCCACGCCACAGCTCTGATTCAGGAGGTCAGGGTAGCAAGTTGGCATACGATGCTGATGCTGCTGGTCTGGGCATCATCCTCTGAGAACGGCCGCTCTCCGGTTTACAGAACTTCCCTGCAGAAAAATACACCGGAACCATCTTGCCACTAAGCCTGACCTTGTACATGCCCACTGAGCCATTTTATTCTTGCTAAAGTCTTTATTGTTCAGAGACAGAGAGCGAGAGGTAGACCAGCAACATGGCCACCATTGATTAATGAGTCCCCTGCCGCCCTTGTGGGAGACTCCGGCATGCAGCTTTTGCCCTCAGAGCCCTGCATTTTTGGGGGGGGGGGGAAGGGAGGAGGAAGAAATAAGAGGTCTCTTTAGAAAGGCTTGAGGGTGAAGGCTGGAGGGGCTGGGCAAGGCTACAGCTCACTGGAGAAATACCAACCTGACCCTCTCCAAACCCGAGACAAAACCTTTTCTTGAGTGATTAGCCCCAGAGAAAGGTGATTTGTTAAAGCCCTGGGTTCACTGCTTTTGTGTCCTGGGCCTAGGACATCTGGCAGGAGCCAGAGAGCTCTCTGATACCGGGCTTGAGCCCCATTCTCATCCACTGGACTGTGCATCATTGAAACACTGGCTACTCATTCTCATGGTAATCCGTGAACTCGGAGAGCAGATGTGAAACATTTCGTTCTGTTCCTGCTCACTTGTAAAGAACTAATGCCACTTTTTTTAAAGGGAAGGGCCGAATTGGGCTGGGAGAGGGGTGAAGGTGAAAGGGGAGAGAGAAAGGAGGGGAATGGGGTGAATTCCAGAAGGACAGAAACGTTTTCTTTAATGACGTTCTCTCCTGGGGGGGGGGGGCAGCCTCTGCAGTTTACATGAACCTGGGGGCCAGATCAATATCAGACAGGAAGTGCAAATTCCTACTAAAATAGTAGGTACCTCCAACTTGCAAAGCGGACAACGTTTACGGCGTACAAACGCAGAAAGATCTTGAAGGTTCTCCCCAGTGAGCTCTGCCCAAAAGCTTTATCTTCTGGGGGCACGGAGACTTCGTTGCAGTCCCCTAAGATTTGCTTGACAAATTATTGGCACCCTTCAATTATTTTATATTCAGAGTGCCATCGGAGGACGGAGGTAAGTTTAAAGTGGAAGCTGGTAGTTGTTCCAAGGAATATATCGATACTTCGATGCGTATTTCCTTTCCTCTACTGATGGAAAAAAATAGATACAGATTTAGAGAGAGAGGCACAGATAAATAACTTCTTAAGCTGTCGGGCATTTAATACCGTTATTCCTGTGCGCTTTGTTTGACCAGAGTGCCTGTATTATTGATTAAATTGTAAATCTGTTAATGACAACATTGATTCAGTGGAATATCTAGATTTGTTTCCTACACTGTCATCAGAAAAATTCTCAGGGAGAAAGACTTATGATACATTTGCTGATGGCAGACTGTCCCTCCCGCCCAGGATTTGTGGACTGTTTAATGCATGCCACAGACACAGGTTGACATCTGCAGAACATGCCAACTCGGAATTGTTTACAGCGCTCACCCCAATGTCCTCTGTGCACCACTGGCCTGCATTACTCACTGGAACGGATCCGCTGTGTCAGTACCCCCTTGCATGCTAAGTGGCCGGACCTCCTTCCACCCTGGCACGCTGGCACCTTTCTAGAAGTCCCTTAAATCAGGTGGTCCAAACATCCCCTGGGGATAGAAGGAACCCAGAGTGCTTGTTAAAGACCCTCCAGGGTCCTCTGATAGAGGTTATGGCTCCGTAGATGTGGGCGAGCTGGGGTTCTACTGGCTCACCAGTGTCCCAGGGGAGTCTGATCAACAGAAGATTCTGTGGCCTACTGCCCACACTCTTGTACTGCATTTGTGAAAGACCCTGGCACGAGCAGGGGTCTAACATACAACCCAGGTTGCCCACTTCTCTCATGAAGTCTTTGCAGCGCAGATGCTCTGGGGGATCGCCTTTGACCTTGGATACCACGGGATGCCTCCGTTGACTGTAGGGCTGTGGCCTGAAATTCTTGGCTACTTGTCTCCAGGTTGAAGAGGAGAGACACAGGGACGTTTGGTGATTACGTCTGGTCTTGGAATCTGAAGATTTGCTTTTCTTTGCTTTGCTTCGTTCAGCTCACGAGAGGCCTCAGGTGTTTTAAGTTGATTCTGTTCTGGTTGTGTCTGTTCTAGAGAAGAACTCAAGAACGCTAAAGGTTTATGTAATAAATCCTGAAATTGTTTTTTTCTCCGTGTCTATCGTCTTCTTTCTCATATTTTATTTTATTTTTTATTTTTTTTTTAATTTTCATTTTTGAAAATTTATTGTCAAGTTAGCTAACACACAGCGTATACAGTGTGCTCTTGGTTTGGGGGGCAGATTCCCGTGATTCATCACTTACATACGACACCCAGTGCTCATCCCAACAAGTGCCCTCCTCCATGCCCATCACCCAATTCCCACCTCCCCACTCCCCCATCAACCCTCGGTTTGTTTTCCACCTTCAAGAGTCTCTTATAGTTTTCTCCCTCTCTGTTTGTAACTATCTTTCCCCTCCCCTTCCCCCATGGTCCTGTTAAGTTTCCCAAGTTCCACATATGGGTGGAAACGTATGATATCTGTCTTTCTCTAACTGACTTATTTCGCTTAGCATAATACCCTCCAGTTCCATCCACGTTGTTGCAAATGGCAGGGTTTCATTCTTTCTCATTGCCAAGTAGTATTCCATTGTAGATATAAACCACATCTTCTTTATCCATTCATCAGTTGATGGACATTTGGGCTGTTTCCATGATTTGGCTATTTTTGAAAGCGCCGCTATAAACATTGGGGTACATGTGCCCCTATGAATCAGCACTCCTGTATCCTTTGGATAAATTCCTAGTAGCCTTATTGCTGGGTCGTAGGGTAGTTCTATTTTCCAGAGAGGCTGTGCCAGTTTGCATTCTTACCTTTTTTCTCATTTTTTAAATTACCTTTTTTTTTTCTTCTTGCCACCTTGGCCTAGCTTCTTTTTTTTTTTTTAAGTTAATTTTTTATTTTGAGAGAGAGAGCATGAGCAGGGAAGAGGCAGAGAGAGGGAGAGAGAGAATCCAAGGCAGGCTCTGGACTGTCAGCGCTGAACCCGATGTGGGGCTCGACTTCACGAACCATGAGATCATGACCTGAGTAGAAATCAGGAGTCAGATGCTTGACTGAGCCACCCAGGCGCCCCACGAAATAGCTTCTTTACTCTCAATTTTGTAATTCAATCTTCTTGAGAGTAAATTTTGTTTTTAAGGTTTCT
This sequence comes from Panthera tigris, assembly GCF_018350195.1. NCBI lineage: Eukaryota > Metazoa > Chordata > Mammalia > Carnivora > Felidae > Panthera > Panthera tigris. Next base: position 7,494,907 of record NC_056673.1, on the reverse strand, counting down.
AATGAATTTTAGACTTTTTTTTTTTCTTTTTAAATCACATCTGGGAAGAAATGTCCCTAGGAGAGCAACTTGGGATCCTGGTGAAAGGGCTGTTTTTAGTTTCACCACCTGGAGAGACCCTGAAAAGGGGGCAATTGGATCACAATATGACGCTGACATTGGAGTCACCACCTCATGACTGCTCTGTCCCCAATTGGGCCTATGCATCCCTCCCTATTGTGCATATCTGTAAACTAGACACACACACACACACACACACACCCCTTCCAAATCTCCAAAATCTAGCCCTACCTCTGGAACAGGTGCACGTTACTTCTCAGAGGGCTGTTGGGCTCATCCCAATGAGAAGATGTAATCAGGCACCTGTTTGGGGGAACCCCAAGCATCCATACATCGATAAGGAGGCTCCCTCTCCATCCTGAATTCAAAGAAGATCTCAGAAAAGGGTGTCCACAGGGGCATCTGGGTGACTTAGTCGGTTAAGCATCCCACTCTCAGTCCAACTCTCCGGTCATGATCTCACGATTTGTGGGATCGAGCCCCATGTCAGGCTCCATGCTGACAACATGGAGCCTGCTTGGGATTCTCTCTCTCCCTTTCTCTCTGCCCCTCCCCTGCTTTCTCTCTCTCTCTCTCTTTCTCTTTCAAAATAAATAAATAAATAAATACTTTTAAAAAAAAAAAAAGGTGTCCACAAACTTTACCCATTGATATATACTCAACTCAGCCAAGATACCCTGTGCCACACCCATTAAAAAAGTTGTCATTTCTTCCTGGACCCAATTTGTCAATGATCTCTACCCATATTTATTCCTACCTGGAGGCCATTACCTATGTCATTTCCCTTGCTTGGAAGGCCTCTCTTTTTCTTTCCACCTATCCAAACCCCAAGCATTAAAAAAAATCTATTCAGCCTTCTGCTTCTTCCAACCATCAGAAAGTTCCTTCTTCTCTGAATTCCTAATCCTGCATTATTTTTATCACATAGCCTTCACTTAATTATAAGTCATTTGTATCTTACAATGTCAGTTCCAGTATACATTTTCATTAGATTCATGAACACTGAAAATTCCATTTTGACACCTCTTTGTCCAAATTCTATTTCTTCAGTGGGCACGTATTTTCTTCCTTTAATTGTTCTGTATTTTTTTCAGTAACCTCTACACCCAGCATAGGGCTCGAACTCACAACACCTAGTGCAAGAGTTGAATGCTCGACCAACTGACCCAGCCAGGCACCCTCTTCCTTTTATGGTAAACGAGCTTTTCAAGTGGCTGTCTTCGGTCCCTAACTACATTGCAAATTAGTACATCAGGCAGCAAAACTTACCAAACACCCGCCATGTGCTTGCGGTCAGCAAGACAGATTCATTTTCACTGCCGTGCAGCTCACAGTCCTCCAGTTTTCTCCAACGAAAAACCATTATTTCCTCCAAGGGACTTGCACGCTTTAAAGCCTTTCATTCCTGTTGCTAAGATAGCTTTGAAACAAGATATAAAACACACATGCCGTAAGTTTGGCTACCGGGTTTTGCCATTGCTGTGTCTAAAGAGTTAAGTGCGGTGAGATGATGGTAATTACAAGATGTAGCATTTATTGAGCACTTTTCTATGAGTCAGGTGCTTTATGAAGCTCTTTACAGGTATGAGCTCATTTACTGCTCACAATGACTCACTCAGCTCTTAACACACGGACACATCAAGAGTTCTCGTTCTTTCCTTGCCTCTAGACAGATATTTTAGAACTTCAGAGCTTTGATAGGGTTCCCCAATAAAACGGTTTGATTATTTTCCTCATTATAAGAATGTGCTCTCACTCGTCTTTTAGGGGTTCAGGGCATTGATTTAAAAGAAATATCTTTTGGGCGCCTGAATCGTGAAGCATCTGCCTTCCATTCCAGTCATGAACTCACGGTTCATGAGTTCGAGTCCCACATTGGGTGAGCCCCACTTCTCTCCCTCTGCCTCTCTCTCTTTCTCTCTCTCTGCCCCTTCCTCGCTGGTGCCCAATAAATAAATAAATAAATAAATGAATAAATACTTTTCCCCTCCAAGGAAATATCGAAAATGTCATCTCAAAGAACAAAAAGGTGTCTACGTTCCAAAATTACTTCGGGGGGAAAGAAAGTAAAGAGATTTTCCAGTTTGGCTGTATTGTAATTTCTCCCATTTTTTCCCTTCCTCGTTTAGAAGAGGGGCATACACAAGTCAGTGTAGGGTCAATGGCAGGAAGGAGAAAAAAGAGGAAAGAAGGGGTGAAGAGCTCAGTGAGTTGCATTCCTTCCAATGTGAATGGTTACTTCCACTTTGCAGGCATGTAGAGGGCAGTGCAATGTCATGCAGTGTTTAGGGGCATGGACCCCAGAGCCAGACCGTGGGGTTCAAATCCTGACCACTTCCACATCACTTAACCACCTCAAATACCTCGGTTATCCCATCTCAACACGGGACGATCATTATTTCATCAAATACCTCAGTTATCCCATCTCAACATGGGAACGATCATTATTTCACAGTGTTGTTAATGAAGATCAAAATAGTTGCTATGTGTGAAGACTCTAGAACAGCCCTATAGAAATATTAGTTACTCTTTCCTATAATCCCTCGATTTCTCATTTGTAAAATGGGGATGTTGGATTCAATCTGATAGCTCCAAGTTTATTTCTACCATGGGCATATGATGAGAATTCACCTGTACACAAGTTCCAAGGAATAACAAAAAAAATGTTTGTTTATTCATTTTGGGAGAAAGAGAAGACTGGGGGGAGAGGGGAAGGAAGAGAGGGAGAGGGAGAGTCCCAAGCAGGCTCCAAGCTGTCAGCCTAGAGCTTGACGCAGGTCTTGATCTCATGAACCGTGAGATCATGACCTGAGCGAAAATCGAGAGTAGGAAGCTTAACCGACAGAGCCACCCAGATGCTCCTGTCCCAAGCACTTTTAAAAAATGATAACTTTACTGAATTAAGAGTGTCTACAGTTGGCGATTGAGTATTAGATACGGCTCAACCATGATTCAAGTGCACAGGAAGCTATACTTTGTACCTATTTTCCTTCTGTTGGCAATCCTTCATTGTGTCAGTTTGGTGATGTAAATTGAATGGAGTTCTACTTCGGCAGCTTACAATTGTTTGAAGAATGACATTGCACTTCAGTTATAACTCCTACTTGATCCAAGTACTCGAGACATACACCTGGCAAGGCTAGTTATGCAGCAGGAGCTGTGGGCTGGTGACACACGCTTGCTGCCCTGTGAAGTCGCGTGCAGTAGCCAAACAGATAAAGGCCATTTGCTAACAAGACTTCTGGGGCACGCGTTTGGCCCTCAGACCACTGCAAGTGCAGTAGAGGGGAAAGAGAACAGGCAGAAAGATCTGGAATGCATTCCAACCTACCTCGGTTCCACTTTCTGAGGCTGGTCTAGCGTTTCTAAGATCCTGTAGGAGGTCTGTAAGGTTGAGCGTTGCTACAGGTAGAGAATCCCACATACAACTAATACCCACTGCATGTTCAGTAAGGTAGTACCAGTATGTGTTACAGTTAAGTGTAATTGTGAATAGATATTAACAACAACACAAGGCAGTAATCTCGTAGCCTTGAGGTTGAGAGTTCTACAACCTGAGGTATGTATCCAGATCCGCCATTTTCTAGGTCGGTGACTTTGGACAGGTTATGCTAGATAGCTAACCCTCGGTATCCTCATCTGAAAACTGGGTGTGATACCTGGAGGGGTGATGGTGACACAAAGTAGGAAATAATTTACGCAACCCGGGTGGCTGAATGTGTGACGTAATAAATGCTCTGTAGAAGGAGATGGCCTTTCTTGACTCTTCTTCCATTGACGTTTCCCCTCCAACCTCTGCAAATCACACATCTATATTATTTGTATTCATAGCCCTCATTCAGTGTTGGAACTTACTGATTTCTTGTCTTTGTTTCTATCTTCATACCGCCTCTTGGGTGAGGGTCAGAATTGCCCTCCTTATTCAATACTACTCCACCTTTGGGACCACACGCATGGAAGGCACGTGATAAATGTTCGCTAAATCAACAAAATAAAAACAAATAATAATAATAGCAACTGTTGTTGATATGGAGACACAGGACTAAAGGACTCCCTCAGATCTTCATATATTTTAGATGTTTTTTTTGTATTAAAAGAATTTTTTGACATTTCCACAAGGCTTATCGTCCCGAGTATCTCACACTCTAACACAATGCTGACATGCCCTTTTGGCTAAAACTCAACAATTCATAACGTATGCATTCTTCTGGAAGTGGGACTTTTTAACACAAAATGTGTCTTAAACATCTGTTCTTATCCTCTGTACTGTAATAATAATGATCTGTTTTTAATAACTGAGTGTTGATGACAAAGGGATTCACGTAGAGGGACTTAATCATGGTCATAGGTAGATTTTGGATCAAATAGAAAGACGTAGCTTTGCTTCAAGAGTTTCTTGGATCAACTGTTATCCATACCAAGAAATTTAAGTGGAACTCTTCCTTAAAAGTCTCCTGCCTTCTGACTTCAGCAGACTCACTACAAGGCAGAGGACCGTAAGTAGAAGAAAATGTACAAAGAAATGGAAGACATTTCAGTTTTAAAGTTATTCCCTGGGGGAGAAAATACTATTCGGCATCGGATAGTGTCAATTCAGTGACAGTTTGTTTCATTGACCCTTTTTTGGTCTTATTATGCCCCAAATTTCTATAATCTCATATTAAGTTTGATTAACAGCCATATTTGAACCGGTTGACCCAATTGATCCTCCTTTTATTTTCTAAATGTTTTAAAGTTTATTTATTTACTTTTAGAGAGAGAGAGAGTGCAATGGAGGGGTAGGGAGAGAGAGAGAGATCCCCAAGCATGTTCCGCACTGTAGCTCAGAGCCTGATGCGAGGCTTGAATTCACAAACCATGAGATCATGACCTGAGACGAAATCAAGACTCAGCGGCTTAACTGACTGAGCCACCCAGCTCCGCCCGCCCCCCACCCCAATGATCCTTCTTAAAACAAGTTCTTCCTCCACATTATCATTTTCCTCCAACCCTACTGGTTGTTTCGTCTCACATTTCTTTTCTGACCACCTCCCCCTTTTTTCCAGTCTTTATTGGGACGCACTATATGGAATGTCTAACGTCTCAGAGCTTGGGTTTCTTCATTTTTTAATTTATGTTCTTCCCTTGGGCCATGATTGAACATACTTCCGTGGTCTTAAGTACATTCAACGAGCCGGTGGCTTCCATATTTATATGTTTGGTTCCAACTTCTCCATTGAGCTCCAGATTTGTATCTGTTTGACGTCTCCATGTGGATGTCCAATGAGCATCTCAAACTTCATGAGACCAAAACTCTACTCTTGATTCCTGCTTCTAAGCCATTATCTAATCTGTGTTTCCCCATTTATGTAAGTGTAATAATCATTCTCTGAGTTGCTTGGGCCAAAGGCCTAGAAGCCAGTCTTGATTCCTCTCTTTCCCTTATGCTCCACATCTAATCCATCAGCGGATCCCATTGACTCTACCTCCAAAGTGCATTTCAATATCTTATTAGTACCTTCGCCAGTAACACCCAACTCCACAGAACATGATTTCTGTACTGGAAAACTGTGATCGTCTCCTCTTCGGTATTCTTGTGCTTTCTCTTGTTCCCTTAGACCTTGCTCACCATGCATCACTAATCTTTTAGGTATGAAAATAGTACTGTATTACTTTTACTGAAACTCCCTCAATGGTTTTCCTACCACAACTAGAATGACCTCCATACTCTTAAGACACGTTAAATGATCTAACCCATACCTCTTCGATGTCTTAAGTGTTCAATGAATAAGTGTGTATGTATTATTAGATAAATAAATAAATGAACAAATAAAGGCAACAGAATTTATGGTTCTAAGTGTAGGCTCTGGTATTAGATTACCTGTGGTCATATTTCAGATCCACCAACTAATAGTTATGGGATCTGTCAGATTTAACTCTCTAAGGACTGTTTTGATTTTAAGAGATAGAAAATCACCTCGGGGCACCTGGGTGGTTCAGTTGGCTAAGTGTCCGACTCTTGATTTCAGCTCCGGTCACGATCTCACGGTTCGTGAGTTCGAGCCCCGGGTTGGGCTCTGCGCTGGCAGTGTGGAGCCCGCTTGGGATTATCTGTCTTCCTCTCCCTCTGCCTCTGCCTCTCCCTCTCTCTCTCTCAAAAATAAATAAACATTGGGGCGCCTGGGTGGCGCAGTCGGTTAAGTGTCCGACTTCAGCTCAGGTCACGATCTCGCAGTCCGCGAGTTCGAGCCCCGCGTCGGGCTCTGGGCTGATGGCTCGGAGCCTGGAGCCTGCTTCCGATTCTGTGTCTCCCTCTCTCTCTGCCCCTCCCCCGTTCATGCTCTGTCTCTCTCTGTCTCAAAAATAAATAAACGTTAAAAAAAATTTTTTTAAATAAATAAATAAATAAATAAACATTAAAAAAAAGACAAAGAAAATCACCTCACCTAGCTGAAATCCAAAAAGAGAATGTATCAGCTTATTAAATCAGGAAATTCCAGAGTTCTTTTGGCTTCAGGTATATTTGGCTATAGGTGCTCAGACGCGATCACTAAGAATTTGCCTCTTATTCTCCGTAAACCACCACAGGCACCTCGTGATTTGTTCAAACTGAGGCAGACTCTATCCACAATGGGGCAAAGATATCTCTGTTTTCATTTCGTTATGTAGCTGAAGATCCCACAGGAAAGAACATTTATTATTTTCTGAGCGTTTTAGCAAAAGTCCCAAGAAAAGCTCTAATTGGGTCTGGGTCATTTGCTTAGTCCTCAATCAATGACTCTGGCCATGGAATGACTCATACCAGCTCATGTGCCCGCCCCCCCCCCCAAAGTCAGGGTGCACCCATGCTTCCTAAACCACATGGGCTAAGGATAAGGGAGTACCAGTTCCTCAGAGACACGTTTTGGGTCCTTCACACCTAAAACAAAGCAAGAGTTCCTACCACATATGTGACACATGGTAGGACTTAGGTAGGACACCTAACACAATGCCCAGCATATAGCCAGGAACCCATCAGATGCAAATAGCACACAGAAATGCTTTGGGATGTGGGCAAAGATCTACCGAGCTAAGAAGTCATAACCCCCAAAACTTGTACCCCTGAGCAAGAAGGAAGGAAAATGAATAAAATACGATCGTTGCCTGCTCAGGATTCTAGAATGCCACGACAAACACGCATCTGAGGAAAGAAGAAAGGAAATAATAAAGTTAGGAGGAAAAATCAATGAGTCAGGTATGTGCAGCACAAGGGCCTTACATAAGAATTAGAATTATAAAGAGATGTCCTGTTTTTTAAAAAATATCTTTGAATACATACACAATCTGAATGACTTGACCAACAGAATCACTTTTACCATGCTTACCATGTTTATTGCACAAATAGCATACAAATGAAGCGTGAATAGATTATCACAAAAAGCAATTAAAGATAGCAAGAAAAAGAATGCCTCTTTTTCACATTTCTTTGCTTGCGTTGTTTTTAAAAATAACCACTCAAGGGGCGCCTGGGTGGCTTGGTCGGTTGAGCGTCTGACTTCAGCTCAGGTCATGATCTCACGGTCCGTGGGTTCGAGCCCCGCGTCGGGTTCTGTGCTGACAGCTCAGAGCCTGGAGGCTGTTTCGGATTCTGTGTCTCCCTCTCTCTCTGCCCCTCCCCTGTTCATACTCTGTTTCTCTCTGTCTCAAAAATAAATAAACGTTAAAAAAAAAAAATTAAAAAAAAAAAAAAACCACTCAAGACTTGGGGATTCATTCTTCCCCCCCCCCATTGGTGCCTTTACATATGTATGTATTTGTGCCTTCTGTGTTATATGGAAAAATCCACATGTGAGTTAATATTATCCATACTGCTCCGAAACGTACTTTTTCGCTTAAGCAAATGAGTTGATGATAAATCTGGTGTTGACATATGGGTCTATCTCATCCAATTTTACAGCCTCAGAGTGCCCCTCAGGAAGGCTTGCCTTTTAAATTACTTAACCACTTCTCTGTTGATGGACATTTAGGATGTTAACAATTTTGTTATTACAAACAACATGGAAACTGAGCATCTCTGTGTATGCAACTTTGGATACAAGTGCAAGTATTTATTTAGCATAAATTCCTGGAAGGATTTATCATTTCTATTTTGATAGATGGTGGCAACTTGCCTTCATAAAAGTCAGCACCAATAAACTTTCCGTATAGCTGTTTTAGATTTTCTCTGTTCTGCTCATCTCGACAACATTTTCTATCACCGACGTTTTTACTCTGCTAATTGGATGAGGCCACCCCGTAATTCATTCCATGCATTTCCTCATTGATCAGAAGAGTCAAAAAGATAAATCTGCCCCCGCAGTTTTATTCCCTCCTGATTTGGGAATATTAGTAAAAGTTCTCAGGATTATGTCCGTTCACTAGAACGGTCTCTGGGGGTTGAAAGGCAGCTATAGGGCAGAATCAAGCCTTATCCCCCTGCCCTGCTCTGATTGAATCAGGATTCCTCTATCTTTCTTTCTTTTTTTAAAATTTAATTGATGAATTTTGAAATGCGGAAGAGGTATGTCGTTTCTTCATGTTTACTCATCTCTTTAGGTATTGGGAAAGAGACTTTCTGTGAAGACGTTTCCATTTTAAGGCAGAAATTGAGTTGCTTTTTTTCTATGAATGCAATATTCTCTTGATCCTTACCTGTGATCTTCATTTTGCTTTTCGAAAAGGGTTTTTACAGTTGTCTCCTGTGTTAACCATTTTTCCTCCAATATTGTTTCTTCTTTTCTTTAAGTTTATTTCTTTTGAGAGAAGAGAGAGAGAGTGCACGCGCACGAGTGAGCAGGAGTGGGGGAGGAGCAGAGAGAGAGGGAGAGAGAGAATCCCAAGCAGGCTCTACACCGTCAGCACAGAACCCAGCGCCGGGCTCACAAAGACCAAACCGTAAGATCGTGACCTGAGCAGAAATCAAGAGTGGGACGCTTAACTGACTGAGCCACCCAGGCGCCCCTGTTTCTCCTTTGAGTGCAACTAGGTATCGATCTGTCTTGATGCTTCAGATCAGGTTAAACCAAATGTCATTACTGATACTTGCTGTGGTGTAACCTACAAAAAGGGCTGTTTCGTATCTGGCAAAGCTTTAAGAATTTTAAGAATCTCTTGTGTTTCCATCTCTGCTTTTCTCTGTAGTGTGGCCACTGATGGGGGGTTAGGAGCTGCTGCCAGGTGAGGTGGGCTGAGCCCTTTGTGAACCGGAGCCTCTGAGGGTTTCCCGCTGCTGGGCCACACGGCAAGTGGCTGTGGGTGGAAGGGGAGGAGGGAGAGGGTTGAGCGTCATTTCCCATTTCATCATCCTGAGGAGTCGCCCTTCGCTTTTTGAGCCCACCTGTCGACCGTGACATTGGGACCACATGGGACCACTCTCATCTCTGAATCAGTGTCTCCTACAGTATTTTGGACAGCACTCGGCTCCATGTAACTAATCTGTTTTTCTATTCTGCTTGCCTGCATTCTGCAACATTTCTGGTCTCCTTGTTACATTATTTTCCGCCCCTCCCCCCAACCCTTAAGGTAATTGATTCACTTTGAGTGGGTGAAAACACGGATGGGTGTCCTCTTTGCCATCTGGACCTCATTTCTTTTTTTTTTTTTTTTTTTAATTTTTTTTTTCCAACGTTTTTTATTTATTTTTGGGACAGAGAGAGACAGAGCATGAACGGGGGAGGGGCAGAGAGAGAGGGAGACACAGAATCGGAAACAGGCTCCAGGCTCCGAGCCATCAGCCCAGAGCCCGACGCGGGGCTCGAACTCACGGACCGCGAGATCGTGACCTGGCTGAAGTCGGACGCTTAACCGACTGCGCCACCCAGGCGCCCCTGGACCTCATTTCTTGCGAATGACTTTAAGGAATCATTACTGATTCCAAAAAAGGCTAGAAGTTCTTAATATAACAACAGCGAAAAAATTTTTCATTGTCTCCATTAGGGCCCCAGATCTGAATTGCTGTATGGATAATTTTGATATCACTCTCAAGAAATAGTTAACCCATCGGTTATGTTTACTCTTGGAGAGCCCTCAAAAGTACAGAAAGTTTTCATGTCATTTTAGAAAGCCAGCTTAATCAAACTAAAACACCTGACAAAAATTGAACACAGCAAAAGGTGGCCTTTTAAATGACTGTAGATGTAAGCAAATAAAACCTTAGCAGAAAACATACAATAACAAAATAACATAATAACAATACCACATTACCAAAGAAGTGAATGTGAGTGCCTTAAAGTCACACACACACACACACAAAACAAATAAACAAAACAAACCCCCCCAAACCTCAAGTATCTAAGCGTCTGTAAAAGGTCCTACACAAAATCCAAACCATCTAGGGGTGCCTGGGTGGCTCAGTCAGTTAAGGGGTTCATGATCTCACAGTTTGTGAGTTTGAGCCCCACATCGGGCTCTCTGCTGTCAGCCTTCTGTCCCCCTCTCTCTCAGCCCCTCCCCTGCTTGTGCACATGCCCTCTCCCTCTCTCTCTCTCCCTCTCAAAAACAAACATTAAAAAAATTTAAAAAAATTTTTATCAACGAGAAATTAGGTAATTGTCTACTGAAACATTGAAAGTAATAGGCGTGGCCAGTAAAGGTGCAAGTTCCTAAATATATATGGAAAAGTTCATAGCCTGCTTAGATTCAGGGGGAAAAATCATGAAGATATCACGGGGGAAAGATTCATTCACAGAGCAATCATTTATCTAAATTGTTTAGGAACAACCACAGCAAAAAAAAAAAAAAAAGCAGGAATTGTATGAAGGCAATGAAAAATTTTCCCACGTCATACAATATAATAAGGCATTCCATGTTCTTTGAAGGGGTGATAATGTATTATATTATAAATCTGTGAATTCCCTCCCCCGCAACAATCCATAAGAGTAATGAAAGTCCAATAAAAATGTAAACAGCATGTTTTGAGGGTGACTGACCTAATAAGCCTAAAATATGGGGGAGAATAACCATGTGAGAATAACCAAGACGTTTTGAAGTGATAGCATTTGGAGTCTTTGAGTGAAAGCATGTAATAAATACTATGACGACAATGTGAGGTTCTCATGACAACGACAGATCGATGGACCAAAATAGGACGTCCCAAGAGAGATTCAAGTATGTATCAATTTAAATACAAGATAAATGTGTTGATTCACATCAGCGAGAAAAGAATAGGTATTAGGAAAACTAGTTCATCATTTGGAAAGAAAAAAGTTAGATGGTTCCTTCATTACAAACAGAGAAATTGATCAGGTAAGAAGCTCACTGGGAGGGTCTCTTTCTTGGTCACTCTCTCCCTGTTTATAAACGAGAACAAAGAGACCTAATCATATCCAAGCAAAGAAGGGGCCGTTCTTAAACTCACTAGATAACCATGTTGAAAAACATTATTTTGTCCTGTGTAATGGGTCTTGAAAAGTCACATTCGTACGTAGCGATGTGAGTTATTCTAGGCCCTTTACAAGACTGCACCTGTGTCAGAGGTCAAGCTGTAAAAAGCATAGAGGTGACCTTGGGCGTCCAGTGTTTGGTTAGTAAAAATAAGCAGTTTCTTTGCAGCCTTAGCTAATATTATTTCAACAGTTAAAGGGCAGAATGCTAAAGAGAAGAGACGATCAGATGGATAAAATGGTCCTCTACCCGCAGAAAAGTGACATTTGCAAAATCGGTCTGTTTCTCTCTCTCTCTCTCTCTTCCTCTCTCTACTGCCTCTCTTTCTTTCTCCTTCTCTCTTTTTCTCTATCTCTCCCCTTTCTTTCCTGGAAAGCCTGCAAGAATTATGGGGGCGATGGGGGATGTAAGAGAATCAACTTCCGGTCTTTCCCAGGAAATGAGAATGATAAGGAGCAGAAGCTTCCAGAGCAGAAATCTCCTGGGAGTTCTACCACCTGAGGACATTTCTGGGACACCTACAGGTATGAACAAGATACAGCAACGTGCTTCTGAGCTGCACAACTCAGGGCACGCTGCCTAGTCTTTGGGCCTCAACTTCTCCATCTGTCAAATAGGGGTAATAAAACCTCAGGGGTCCACGTGAGGATTGAGTGAGAGCCTGGTTGAAAGGCACTTAACACAGGGTGGGAGCTCATCAGTGTTAGCTGTTATTATTAAACTAACCGCATTGACACATTTGTTGTGCTTTGAATTGTGTCCTCCCAAAAGGTATATGTTTGATTCCTAGTCCTTAATACCTGTGAACGTGATCTCGTTTAAAAATACAGTCTTCGGGGCGCCTGGGTGGCTCAGTCGGTTAAGCGTCCGACTTCAGCTCAGGTCACGATCTCGTAGTCCATGAGTTCGAGCCCCGCGTCGGGCTCTGGGCTGATGGCTCGGAGCCTGGAGCCTGCTTCCGATTCTGTGTCTCCCTCTCTCTCTGCCCCTCCCCCGTTCATGCTCTGTCTCTCTCTGTCTCAAAAATAAATAAACGTTAAAAAAAAATTAAAAAAAAAATATGGTCTTCACGGCTGCAATTAATATTTACGTTAAAACGAAGTCATGCTGGATTAAGGTGGGCCCTCAGACTAATCACTGGCCTCCTGATAAGAAGAAACAGAGACGGACACACTGAGGGGAGATGACCTTGAGATATGATAGAGACAGAAATTGGAGCTAAGCATCTATGCGCCAAGAAACTCCAAGAATTCATGCAACCACCAGAAGCCGGAAAGAGGCAAGGAAGGATCCTTCCCTAGGGCTTACGGAGGGAGTATGGCTCTGCAGACACCTTGTTTCAGACTTTCAGTCTCCAGAACTACGAGAAAGTAATTTTCTGTTGTCTAAAACCACCCTGTTGGTGGTAAATCGTTATGGCGGCCTTGGAAAAATAATACAGCGCAGACTAATGAATCTTGAATTTTTAGGTGCTTAATGATATGACCGAAAAAACTATATTATTACGCAGAAAATAATAGGCGGAACTAAAAAGAAAAATAAAAACCATCTACAGAAGGATGTGCTATCCATGGGTGTTTGAAGGCACGCCTTCTAGGTTCTCATGAGAAAACCAAGCCTAAGCGTCTATGCCTACGTCAGTGAGTGCCACAGACACAAAAATCCCTGTCTGGGAAATCGGGTGGGCAAAAAAGAACTCTCTTGCACCTTCGAAAACTGAACTGAGTTTCCATTCAAATGCCCATCTTCCTAAGTGGTAGAGATGTAATCTCAGAACATTCTGGGTCATCTCAGGGGCACTCCCTGATCCTCTCCCCCCTGTACCCTTATCTAATCCCTCTGCTCCCACCCAATATCTCCCGGTTGGTCTTAGAGAGTGCCAAGACATCATAGGGAATCTAGGCTTTGGCCATTGTTACCCAGCCACGGGGCAAATGATGAGCTGCCCTTTTGCCCTACCCATCTTCCGTCACTAGTCCGTGCCTGTCACAGTTGTGCGTGTGTGTGTGTGTGTGTTTGTTTTTAAATTTATTGATTTATTTTTGAGAGAGACAGAGACAGCGTGAGCAGGGGAGGGACAGAGAGAGAATCCCAAGCGGGCTCTGAGCCATCAGCACAGAGCCCGATGTGGGGCTCAAACTCACAAAACCGTGAGATCATGACCTGAGCTGAGATCAAGAGTCAGTCACTTATGGCCACCTGGGAGGCTCCATCACTTAAGCGTGGACTTCAGCTCAGGTCATGATCTCACGGTTCATGAGATCGAGCCCCACGTTGGGCTCTGCGCTGACAGCTCGGAGCCTGGGGCCTGCTTCAGAATCTGTGTCTCCCTCTCTCTCTCTGCCCCTCCCCCACTCATGCTCTGTATCTATCTCTCAAGAACAAATAAACATTAAAAAAAAAATTAAAACCAAAAGAAGCGTCAGATTCTGAACCCACTGAGCCACCCAGGCGCCCCTGTTTTTCTTTTTTTTTTAAACAGTTGTGTTTTATCCCTTGTTCCAGATAGCCAGGCTTCTCCAGATGTCACTCCCTTATCTAGCCCCTGCTCCCTCTCCGTTATTTTCAGACCCTTCTCCATGCCTCCAGAGCTTTGAGGGGCCCCTAAAGAGGTGTTGTGGGTCCTTTGTGCTAAGGAGCACCACAGCCCTTCTTTTCTGCTCTCAGAGACTTGCCCTTTCCCTGAACCCTCCTTGGGGACTGAGGTACAAGCCTCCTTTGCTCTGAGATTCCCTCAGGCTTAGTCTACATCTCTCCTCCAGCTCCTGATGTGTTGGAGTAGAAGTGACAGGACATTGGTTTCTGCTCAGAAAGCATCAGCATATCACTCTTTCCCTTTCCCTCTGATTTATCCCCCTCTCTTACAACACAAAGAAAAAAAATTTAATCTCTCATAGAGGTGGGGACCCAAGGAAACTCACCCAGAGTCCCCTTACGTTTCAGATTTATTATTTACATCCTACATCCTTTACTTAAAAGATTAACGTAATTTTTATCTACTATGAAAAGTGTAGGATATATTTAAAATAAAAGAAAGTACCTAAATTACATTAAAACAAACAAACAAACTTGTGGACTGAGCATCCGACTTGAGCTCAGGTCATGATCTCACGGCTCTTGAGTTCGAGCCCTGCGTCTGGCTCTGTGTTGACAGCTCAGAGCCTGGAGCCTGCTTCTGCGTCTCCCTTTCTCTCTGCCTCTCCCCCCCTCAACACTCTGCCTCTGTCTCTCTCTCAAAAATAAATAAACATTTAAAAAAAACGCAGAACAAGTAAAATAATTGCATGACCCTCGATGAATCGACTTTCAGCTCTCCTTTACTTATCTAAACAGGACCCGTTTTTCAATGAACAGTTGTTTCTTCTGATGCTCTTTTATTATCATTATTATTGTACCCAAGAGATTTTGAAAGCCGGGATGGTTAGTCTCCTGAAAAAAAAAAAAAAAAAGGTCTCCACACTTTTGCATGCTAATTCAGTTTTTGATAGGGTGTCTTTCAAAACCTGCACCCCTTCCTTTCATATGTGAAATAATTGACCCAGACCAGAGGCAGGAAGCATGAGGAAATCTTTATGCAATTATCAATCTTTCCAATGATTTTTGGCCGAATCAATAATTCATGAAGATTGCCATTTGTCAAGTCCTTAGTTAAAACCCTATCCCTTGGGGGCTGTGGGCCTCTGGGGAAATAACAGAACAAAGAAAACCCCAGATACTTGGTGACTTGTCCTCCACCTGGTCTCAAAGTAAACCAAGCCCTTGCTGTATGCAGCTGGGGCCCCGGGACGTTCACAAAACACGTGTCCTCTGGGGTTCCTGACAATAACAAGTCCTGTACAGTTTAGGATTATGTTTGACCCATGTTCCTCAGAACAGTGACCGTTACTAGCTAGGGCACGGGTAAAGAGAGCCCGTGGTCCAAAAGGCTTGCAAACATTGGATTGAGCAAATTTCCTTTCTGTCTTCTTTACTGAAAAGTCGTCTCAGAGACTAGACTATGCTACTATTGAACAGGAATGCTCGAGACTTCTTACTATTGCCTTGCCCTAATTTTTATTTGTTTCCCAATCTGGAACAACCACCCCTCGCTCATCCCCATCTGCAAAAAATCGTACTCCTTCTTCAACAAGGTCTTTCTAAATTCCACTGACTTCGGAAATTCCCGGTCACCTCTCCATTGGATCTGAATTCTCAGTAACTCACAGCTCGATAATAATAAATTGTCGCCATCAAGTCACTTGCGATCGAGGAAGCAATTTTTACCTTGGCGTGAGATTAGCGAGAACCATAGAGGATTTGGATAAAGGTCAGCAGAGTCCCTGCGGCCTCGTTTCAAGCCTGCCTCCACGTCTGGTGGGAACTGACTCGACACCAAGACGGTACCTTCGGTTCTGAATGGCACTTGACCCTCCTTCCATGTGGAGTGGGTCCCGACTTCTGCTATTCCTTCCTCTGTTGTATCGACTCTATCGTGTTCCTTGCTCTGTGAGATATTTTAGATTTTCTCTTCCTGTTTGTACCCTCTACCGACATTGCAGTTTGGGATTCTATGATTCTATGGCTGGCATCTAACTATAGCTTCTTTACTAGGTTGTCGGCTGCAAGCTTTTCTCACTTGTCCCGAATTCGGTTCTCAGCGTCTTCTTCTAAAATGCTACCTTGATTATGCCTGGGGCTGAGGACCAGAAATTGGGCATTTGCATTTGAGGTCTGAAGATCCTGGACCTCCTTGTTGCCGCTTTGTTTTTGTCTGTGTGGATTTATAAATAAGTCCAAGTCTGTGGGACCAGGTAGGTCTATACCCCAAGCAAGGATGTACCAACCTTCTATTCTCTTCACGTTGTTGTGATTGAAGGAAGTTCTGAGAAGCAAAAGGTTTCCATTCATGAATGATAAAGCTTTTACAAACTGTATGGGAATGTTGCACATGCAGAATTCAAAGCAGCAGGTGTATCTGTTGTGTAAGAGTCGTCAGTTGGATTTCAAGGGCTAACATTCTTCTATGATGGTAAAAAAAAAAATAGCAATGTGTTAAACCTCTCATCAGGTAAATACAATTTATTTTATGTTTAAAATTTTTTTTAATGTTTATTTTTGAAAGAGAGAGAGAGAGAGCACAAGCAGGGGAGGGCCAGGGAGAGAGGGAGACACAGAATCTCAAACAGGCTCCAGGCTCCGAGCTATCAGCACAGAGCCCGACACGGGGCTCAAACCCACGAACTGTGAGATCATGACCTGAGCCGAAGTCGGACGCTTAACTGATGAACCACCCAGGTGCCTCAATACAGAGATAACTTAAAATGTCAAAATGAGGGGCACCCCAGTGGCTCCGTCGGTTAAGCATCTGACTCTCGGTTTTGGCTCAGGTCATGATCTCACGGTTTCGTGAGTTCGAGTCCCGCACTGGGCTCTGTGCTGGCACCATGGAGCCTGCTTGGGATTCTCTCTCTCCCTCTTTCTCTGCTCCCACCCCGCTCACGCCATCTCCGTCTCTCTCAAAATAAATAAATAGACCTTAAAAATAAAATGTCAGAATTAGTTTACTGTGTTTGGGCTACACTTTCTGGAGTCAGGCTAGGTAGGTGGTGAGCAGTTCAGGCCTGGCTGGTGGATGCGGGCAAAAGGGCAGGTACAATCAGTCAGGTGCATGGGGTAACACGTGGTCAGTCTCAATGGTGAGCACGCCCCGTATAGGCTGGGGTCATTAATAACATCACTGGCGGGACGGTCTGGTCGGCTGGCAAGAGAGTCTGTGTGGTGGAATGCGAAACCAGATCTGATGACACAGAGACAGGCATGCGTTCCTAAAATCTCAAAGAACGTTGGAAAGAGCAGATTTTACTCCACGGTGGAGATGAATCAGGGTCTCAGAGCAAGTTTCCTGGAATCGCTCTCTCTCCCTGGCTCACCTTCGTATTCCTGTGTTGACTTCAACCTCAGGCATGTTCCCCCTCAGTGAGGAAAGTGTAACCGCCTGGAAACCTAGGGCAAGGGCACGGATCGTCCAGCAGTCACCCCGCCCGGCAAAGCCCTGTCGTTGAAGGATTCTGCGTCTTGCTTATTTCCCCGAAGTCTGGAAAAGCAGACGCTACAGACTGGCAGATAGATTACTCTGACATCGAAAGCCAAGGGTGAGTTTAGCTGTACTGAGATTTCACGGCATGAGCATAAGAAGGAGTTTTTGCCTAGAGGAAGCCTTGGGAACTGTTTTTAGAAAAAAGGGCAGACAGACATTATAGACATCCATTGCAACAGCCACCCATCTCTGGTCTGAATTGTCAACACTTGGGGCAGAAAGCACCTCTTCCCAGGATCCCACACAGGTCATAAGCAAACTTCATCCTGGAGGCGTTCAGCGCCCGTATGAGTGCCGTTGACAATGATCAAGGTGTTTCATCCCCAAAACACTGTACTGCCATCGGGCAGGAAGCTGTCACAAGGAATTGTACCCTTGCAGTGATTACCATGTGGACGTGTCTCCTGGAATTCATGAAGGAAGGGACAGCCTGTACGTCGAAAGTCTGGCCCACGGTAGATATTCCTTTGATCCCTGCCTCCCGCCTTCTGATGAACAAGGGCTTTTTCGAGGCTGTTTCTGACCGAAGTTGATCATTTTGGGTCTTCAGGAAAATTCCTAGATGCAAAATGTCTGATGCAGGTCTTGAGAGGGAGAGAGCTGATGATAACAGAAGCGTTAGGTGAGAACATGAAGAAAAAAACGAAAATGGCATCTTATCCGGTAACTTCGTTCTCAGGAATAGTGAGTCCCCTAAAGAAAAGACAGGGGTACGTGGTTAAATAGAGACTAAAGCAACGCAGGAGCCTAAGGCAAGTTCTGAGGCTACTAAAATCACACTCCGGCTTCTAGAAAACTTCCTTAAGTTCATCGATTAGGGGCGCCTGGGTGGCTCAGTCGGTTAAGCAGTTGACTGTCTGACTTCGGCTCAGGTTACCATCTCACAGTTTGTGAGTTCGAGCCCCGCGTCGGGCTCTGTGCTGACAGCTTGGAGCCTGGAGCCTGCTTCCGGTTCTGTGTTTTGTGTCTCCCTCTCTTTCTCTGCCCCTCCCCTTCTCACGCGCTCTCTCAAAAAATAAATAAACATTAAAAATAAGTTAGTTGATTAAGAGAAACACTTTCTTGGGGGCTAAAACAAGTATAAGTAAAGATTTGGTCACAGATACGTATTCAACATTTATTGGCTGCCCGTTGTGACCGCCACACTGGGAATTTCCCCTGTGATCCAACCTACCAGGCCCCTGCCCCCATTCAATTCCTCAGGACCCATTTCAAAATCCACCCTCCCCCTAATTTCCAGCTGATTATTTATTGCCACAATGGCTCTGTGCTAACAGGAATCGGTCACTGAGCTGGAATCCCGCCCTCCAGTCTCAATGCTGCTGAGAAATCCTTCTCTTGGAGAAATCTTCCTTAAAAAGCCAAGCATTTGCCTGTTGATCTCCACAGATGTCCGATAAAAGTACAAACTCTCAAGAAAAATCACACGAGGCCCTCGGGATCTGGCTCCTGGCTTTCATCTCTGTTGTCATTTCTTGTGTTCCTTCTAGCTCCCCTCCGGTGACTTCCCCAGGCCAAGCCCATGCTTCATTCAGGCTGAAACACGAGCAGGTTACAACACACAGTGCCCTCTCTTGACTCGGCCTTTTCGTGAGGTGCTCTCTGACGGGAATGCCCAGGTCTATTCTTCCCTGGGTCCCTTAGCTCGTCAACACGTCTTTACTGGACATCTCCTTGCACCAAGTGATATGCTAGATGTCCACGGGCACTACTGAGCGATGGCCTTGGGCTCTTTGGGGTGCTTATAGTCTAAGGGGGGGGGCATAGCATAAGCTCATACCTTTAATGTTACAAACCCTCATAGAGTCTGTAAGGAAGATAGCTGGGGACTCCAGAGAATCCGTGCCAGGAGACTCGATCAAAATAGGGGTGGGGGAGGGACACAGAAGACATCCTTAAGATGTGTTCCAGCTGATAGCTGAAGGGTGAAGGGGATGCATGTTATAGGTAGAGACACCAGGGACGCTGAGACAGGAAGGGGAGCACATAACCAAGAACTGAAAATGAATCTGGTGACCGTGCAGCAAAATATCTGCTACTTCAGTAGAACACAATGCAAATTTGCATGCTAAAGAGTGTGTGCGTGTCTCGTCTCCTTAAGATTATAAGCTCCTAAGGCTCATGTTGCCCCATTTGCAGGACAGACTCTGCTCTGCCAGATCCATTTTACCCCCTGTTCCAGCCCCAGGGGGAGGTGACTTTCATCTGTTGTATCAGTGGGCTCCTGAACTCTCTGGCTTCCATGTTGGTGTGGCCAGTGGGGTTGGAAAGACCTGGAAGGAGGGCCGGGAGTGTAGGACGGACGGTAAAGGAATGGGGCAATGGAGTGCTATATGCATGTTTTCTGGGGTAAAGGAGGTAACACAGGTCCAGTGAAGCATGCAGGTTCTTTGAGCAAGACCATTTGTGGGTTCATACACATCAATTAGGCTCATTATTACAGATGTCCAAAGGATGCTCTCTGTATTCTCCACACTGCTAGAAAGTCTTAGTATTTTTAAAGAATTATCTAGCTCTATCATCTATCTGTCATCTATATCTACCTACCATCTATCTATTACCTGTATATATATATTTTTTTTTTTAATTTTTTTTTTTGATTTTTCAACGTTTTTTATTTATTTTTGGGACAGAGAGAGACAGAGCATGAACGGGGGAGGGGCAGAGAGAGAGGGAGACACAGAATCGGAAACAGGCTCCAGGCTCCGAGCCATCAGCCCAGAGCCTGACACGGGGCTCGAACTCACGGACCACGAGATCGTGACCTGGCTGAAGTCGGACGCTTAGCCGACTGCGCCACCCAGGCGCCCCTATATATCTTTATCTATCATCTATCTCATCTTTTTATCTGTCTCATATATACCTACGTCCACCTCTCTATATGTATTTATGTATACTTATGTATATAACATCATATATAACTTATATATACTTATGTATATATATAGCACATATATTTACGAGTTATATATATATGTTATATATATATACTACGATTAGTATATATAAGCATATAGAACTATAAGCTATATATATATATACTATAAGTTATATATATACTAATTATATATATATAACTTACATATACTTATGTATATAACATTATACAGAAATATATATAAATAATGTATAATATATATAAATAACTGGCCAGTATATTAATCATGGTCATTTCTGGGCCAAAAAAATTTGAAATTTTGGGTATGATTTGTTTTATTCTTTATGCTTTATTGTGTTTTGCATTTTTTAAAGTTTCTTTTTATGTATTTTGAGAGAAAGAGAGAGGGAGAGAGCACATGCGGGGGAGGGGCAGAGAGAGAGGGAGAGGGAGAGAGAGAGAATCCCAAGTAAGCTCTGCACTGTCAGCACAGAGTCCCATGCTGGGCTCAAACTCATGAACTATGAGATCATGAGCCGAAATCAAGAATCAGACGCTTAACTGACTGGGCCACCCAGGCGCCCCTGCGTGCTGCATTTTTAAAAATAGCTTAAATGATTGCTTTTGGGGCAGGTAGGAGAAAGTCATTTTTAAAGGGATTCCTCACCCTAAAATGTAAATCCACTGTGGGTGCCACATGAGAGAAAGTAAGCAAGTGCCTGTACAGCAGAGTGAACGGGTTTTTGAGATCCAGGGCTGGGAAAGGTCTGAGGGTAAAGACACCAGACGAGGACGCCAGAGCAGGAGTGAGTGCCCACTAGGGAAAATGAAAGAAGCTGGAAGTCGCCAAACATCAACCTCATCTATGTCACTCCCCCTCCCCCACCAGTAGGAGACCAGATTCTGACAGCAAACGCTTTTCCTGGCACAACCTGATCATTTTCAAGGAGTGGCTGTGTGCTCTGCCATGGAAGGACAGGGGAAAGGGAGAAATAAGAAGAAATTGCAACTAAGTCCATTGTACTTGTTTTCATGGCCATTTTTTCTCTCTCAAAGAGTCCCGATAACGATTAGCTGGAATTGCTTTCCATTCTAACAAATGCATCTGAGTGGATCAAAGAAAAAGCATTTTCTAAGGAGTTGTGGAGTGGGACTCTCACAAATGTTATCCAGAAACTTTAATCAGGTTTCTGCATGTTTTTTTCCTGATGAGACAAAATGCCACAGTCTTCCCTCCTGCTGTTTTGTCAAAGATCTTTCTTTCCCCGACTGTTTCCCTGAGCTATTCATTGCCTTAGGTGGTCTGGGTCCCAGCAATGAAGCTTGCTTCCTCTGTGAAGGGTTTCCTCCAAAGGACTTTTTCCTTCCAGATTTTTTTATTTCTAATGTACAGAGCCGCCCTAGGTATTGTGAGTGATCCTGAAACTATGTCTCCTAAGTAGGGGAGGTCTTCAATATCCACATAAAGAAAATACCTATGTTTGAAATGTGAAAGCAGAAATGCACGACATTTTAACCTGTTGGAGCCAGAAGGGAATTTGGAGACCATCATTTCCCCAAGGAGGAAACCAAAGCCTGTTTGTCAGCATTTGTGAGACAGCATATGCTTTCAGACTAACTTTAAAATGGTGTTTGATTTTTTAAAATCTTTTTCCCCCCTGAATTGGACCGAAACGTCTAGAGAAAAAGTTCAAAATATATTACAGCTCAAAATAGTATTAAAACTGAACAGGTTTGTCGATATCCAATTTTAGGACACAACGAGACCTCAGACCTTGGTGTTCATCCTTGTAAAAGTTCATTGCTTTAAGGCATCAGAAGCATTATAATAAGCTCTTGGCTCGTTTGTAGAATAGGTTGGGATTGGTACTTCTCGACACAAAACCGTGTCTAGCAAGCCACAAATACCCCCCAAGCTCCACCCAAGCATAGAGTTAGAATCACCAGCTCTTCTTTGGAAGGTCGAGGCGGTCTTCGCTGACTTGCACTTCCAGGGTCAAATAGAGCACGCAGCGCAGGAAGGCAGGCAAGAGGAAGGCTGGAAAGTCCCAGCAGTGGGCAGCAGAATTCCCTGGAAGGCACAGGACACCGTGCCTGCTGCGGGGCCAGGTTAGCGGGCCCAGAGAGCTGCCTCTGTAATTTACACGGGCTGGTGCCCAGCTGCCAGGCTACCGCCCACACTGCCGGGCGTCCCGCTGCGACCAGGAAGCTAGGAAATCAGCAACAAATCGGAATGGAATAAAAAAAAACCAAAAAACCCTACCTCATGCAGGTTCCACGGGCCACCTCCCTCCATTACACAGCAAGGTGATTTGTATCCCTTCCTGACCTACTCTCAGCGGAACGCGCGAAGAGGATATAGGGTCAGGGGAGGCAAGAGAAAGAGGAAACCGCTGTTTATGGAAAGCAATTGAACTCCTTTACCGAGACGCGTGCGCACACGCGCGCGCGCGCGCACACACACTGACACACACACACACGCGCGCGCGCGCAGCAATACAAACAACATAAAAAAAAATTCCTTCGTCAAAAGCTGGGCGTATGGATTTGGAATCGGAGCTGATTTTTTTTTTTTTTTTATAAGCCTCTTCATTTCTCTCCTTGATTCTACTGGCTCATTTCCCAAGAGGTGGTTCCTTTCTCGGTCCTGGGGAACTCTCGATCATCCTAGACGAACACAAGCCAAAACAACCAAAAGCAAAGACGAAATACCGCCCTCGGGAGAAAAGGCTTCGCTCGCCCTTGGCCCGCAGCGGACCAACTCCGTAGGTGCAAGTCAAGTAGGAGCTGCTGGGAGGAATTCGGGTCGCCCGAGACAAACGGGGGCGTGGCGAGCAGCGCGGTACGCGCAACTGAAGCCAACTAAACTTCCAGAGGGCCGGGGAGGTGGCAGGGGGCGGGGCGGGGTAGGGGAGAATGTAGGGACACAGGCGGGAGCGGGGACTCGGAGGAGGTCAGTGCTGCGATGGGCTGAGCCGAGTCTGAGAGGTGGCTCGCCGGGTGGAAGTCAGGCCCCCGGGGATCCGGCCGGTCCTAGCTGTCAGTCAGAGTCCCCCGGAGCCCCCAGCTCGCCGGAAAGGGGGCGAGGCTGCGGCGGTGCGGGGAGGGGAGGGAGGGCGGAGTGGGGAAGGGGCGTCGCCCCGATCGCCCCCGCCCTCTCCGATGTCATTGGGCCGACGCTGCGGGGTCCGCGCCACCTTTTCTCCATCCCACCCGGTCCGCCCGGCTGCGCTCTTCAGGCGGCTGGTGCGGCCCGGGACGTTGACGTCACCGCCAAGTTTGCTGCCCTCGGCGCCCCACGTGTGGCGGCGGCGGCGACCGCCCGGAGGCGGCGGGGGAGCGTCTGCGAGCGCTGTGGCCGCGGCCGCTGACAGGTCCTGCGCCGCCGGGCTCCGGCACGCCGCACCCAGAGCAGCCGGGAGCGCACAGAAAGGGGCGCACGGCTTGGCGCGGGCCTCGGGCTCCCGCTCGGGCAGCGGGACTCGGCGGGACCTCGCAGCGGGGCGCTGAGGGCGCGCCCCGGCGGCCACGGTCACGAAGGAAGAGGCACTGTCGCACGCTGTCGTCTGCAGCGCACGGAGCTCCGCGGCCCCGGGGCCTGGAGTCTCTTCCCCGCGACCGAGCGAGGGATGCGCGATCGCTGAGCAGGGATCCAGGCCGGGAGGCCGCTCGGGGCCGGGGCTGAGACGCGCGCCTTCGCCGCCGCCAGGACTCCCCATTCCGGTCACTGTCGCAGAGCGCGTCCCCAAGGCTCAGGACTCGGGAGAGTCTGAGACGATGGTTTCTTAAGCACCGCACCACGTCCCCCTCCCGCCCCCTCGACCGGAGGCAGGGATCCCGCGCCGGGCGCCCGCGGCTACGTCTCCGCGGGGCAGCGCGCACGGCCGCAGGGACGCACGGGCGATGCGGGCCCCCCCGCACGAGGTCGCGGCCCCCGTTGGAGTCCCGGCCTAGCATGGCCCGCGCGCGGCCCGACGTCGCCTCCGGCTAGGATGGCCCCTCCGGGCCCGGCCGGCGCCCACCCCACCCCGGCCGAGCCGCTGTCCCGCAGCATCTTCCGGAAGTTCTTGCTGATGCTCTGCTCCCTGCTCACGTCCCTTTACGTCTTCTACTGTCTGGCCGAGCGCTGCCAGACCCTGGCGGGCCCCGTGGTGCGGCCGTCGGGCGGCGGCGAGGAGGCGGGGGCCCCGGGGCGCGGCGCCCTGGCCGGAGGCCCGAGGGAGCTGGCGGTGTGGCCCGCGGCGGCGCAGAGGAAGCGGCTCCTGCAGCGGCAGCAGCGGCGGAGGCGCCGGCCGCCCGCGCCACGCGACGACGGCGAGGAGGCGGCCTGGGAAGAGGAGCCCCCCGGCCTGGCCGGAGGTCCCGGCGGCTCCGGGGCCGGGAGCAGCGCGGCCGAGGCCCCGCCGGGGACCCTGGCCCTGCTGCTGGACGAGGGCAGCAAGCAGCTGCCGCAGGCCATCATCATCGGCGTGAAGAAGGGCGGCACGCGGGCGCTGCTCGAGTTCCTGCGCGTGCACCCCGACGTGCGCGCCGTGGGCGCCGAGCCCCACTTCTTCGACCGCAGCTACGACAAGGGCCTCGCCTGGTACCGGTGAGCTGGCTCCGGGTGCCGCCGGGGTGGGGGGCGGGGGGCAGCCGGGGCTTCGGGTGGGCGAGGTGGGGGGGGGAACCCCCCTACTCACCTCCCTCCCCATTTTCTGCAGAAGGCAGAGGGTCATCAGTAATTCTTGGGTTTGGGGGTCTCGTTCCCCACCGTGCCTTCTGTTTGCAGGGAGGTAGGTGTTGAGGGGGGCGGTGGGAGGGACATTTTGGCCTTGATGACTTTTTCTTTAGTTTTTGGGATTTCCTTTCTCTCAAACAGCCAATCTTCCTCCTCTTTTTCGTCTGCTCTGCGAAAGTATCCCTGCTGTGGGCTAAAGGGGGGGAGGGGAGTACTTAAGTTAGAAACCTGTTCATCAATTATTAGGCACGTCGTTTACTCCATGCCTTTCCCAAGAAAGCCTGTCTTTATTTCGTCTCTATCTGCCGAACAAACCCCCGTGGCTCACGCTTGGTCTTTGCCATCAGGCATTCATTTCCCTTGACCCTTTGCCAGATCACTGTCCTAGGTGGTAAGTAATCTGGAGACTTAGTAAAAGTGTCAAGAACCTGAGGCTAAGGCAGTCGGGAAATCTATGTCTATGTCCGGGCAGGCAGCGTGCTTTAAGGAAAGGCTTCCTGGATAATAACTTTTGTTCGGAGTGAGGAATGAGTTTTGGAAAGTGTTTTCTATATTTAAAGGGGGAAAAAAGTACCTTGTGTCTTCGGCCTGGCTGAAACTTTTCTAAACATCTTCAAGCACTTCTCTTTACAAATGAGGTAGCCAATTTTTTTTTTTTTTTTTAAGAAGAAAGACGGGAGGTGGGGGGTGGTGGGAATGACACTGGTCACATTGTGAACAACTCTCCTAATAAAGTTTAGGAAACAGGTCTGATTCAGATCGTAATCTTAAATTTGCCAGTCTTCTCAAATTTAGACCACCTTTAATAAAGGAATCAGCCAAACTCCAGTAAATCCAAGTGTCTCCTGGATTTTGTTTGCCATAAAATATTGGCGTGTTCTTTTTTTCGCTGAGAACAAGGAAAAATCGTGTGGCCGGAATTTTCATTTTTTAAAGTGTAATCTATTTCATTAAGTATGCATTCTTTTTGTTATTTTAACTGAAACAACATTACAAAAGTTATAACACAATTCAGATAAATTTCAAAAGTCTGCTAAGTAAATAATTCATCTCCAAAACAAAAATGAACATGATCTGACAAGTTTATTTACTTGAGGGGTCATGCATACCCCTCGGATTGATTTCGGGAGCCGAATTTACAGTAATCCAACTCATGAGAAAACATTTGGTCTTAAAAGTCAAGTTCAAACATTAAACACTTTTAAAACAGTAACTTTCCATTTGTTGGAAAGAAAAACAAACAACCTTCCCTTAATATAGAATATATATCATTTAAAATCATCAGCCACTTAAAAAAATCCCCTTGTGTTTCTGACATTTATGTTGTATCCTCTGGGAAGTTCTTATAAAAATGACCTGTTGAATCTGGAAACAACAGGTCCTTCTTTTTAGCACAAAGACTTCTCTGTTTTTTCCATCAAGGACACGAGAAAAAAGTGATTAAAGACCCCTAAAACTCTTATCTGTAGCAGTTTGCATTGAATCGGGCCTTGCACGGTGCTGTAAGTGAACACATTTCAAGCCAACTTCGCGGAACGCCTAAGACAACTTTTGACTCTGAGGTGCCATTAAATATGGTGAAATATGTAGTCCTAAAAACCCTTTATTTTCGTATTGCTGTGTAGCCTTTGTTTCCACAAAGTAGGATGGTTTCTTCTTCCAGAAGTGAGTCCTTGAGGGCACAGTGTCTCTACAGACGTGGATCTTACTTTACGTGAATCTTTCTAAGCTCATGTACGAGAAGGAAGGTTTCAAGGTAACTAGAAACACAAGTATTAACAAAAGAAAGAGCCGTAAGCTTTTAGGTCACTCTCTCTTTTGGAAACTAGATGCACGCTGTAAAGTAAATCTCTCCTTGGATTGTTTATTTCAGCAGAAGAGTGCTGTGAAGCAATTTACGGTGGTTACAAAAATACAGTAGACTTCATGGTTTGGTGAATTTAATTTTCTAAGTGTTGGAGTAATGTCTTTGTTTTACCATTCGCAATGGTGTTTTATTGGCTGCATAAATTTAAGTTTAACTCAATTACGTATAAAAATCTTATTAAAAAAAACAACAACCTCCACCTATGGAGCCAGGATCGTGCGATTAGTTAATGAAATTTTGCCACGGTTCTCTTTGATCTTGTCTCTGAACTTGCGAGTCTGATGTTCATGAGAAAGATTGAAGACAAATATATGTGCATATATATATATATATAAATCTCTTATGCAGAATGCTACTTACCTATATTAAGTGCATGTTACGGCTTTGTGTTTAGCCCATATTTACAGTTAGGGATTCGGTGAGACCTTCCGGAGCCAGCCCCAAATTTGTAATACGGGATTTCTATCACATACTTCTGTCTCCCCCCACCGCCCCACCTCACTTCCTCCCCACACATGAACAGAAGGAAAACTCCAGTGTTTGCGCCCCAAAGTGAATTATGGAAGAAAAAAAAACCCTGTAAGATATTTTTTAGATGCTCGTTGAGATGGGACAATCTTGTAAACCCAGCCTTCTTTTTTTTTGCCTGGTGAAATCTTTCAGTAGGCCATAATAGTTCGTTGTGGCAGCGCCCCCTACCGTCGTGACAGAAGGAGAAGTGCGTTCCTGTTAGGAAGTTGGAAAAAAACAGTATGGACAATGAGTTTGAGAATTAAAACCACCCCAGCCAGGATATCTCGGTAAATTTCTCTCACTGAGAGGAAACATAAAGTACTTTGTAAATTGCATCCCGAGAATAGTATAATCTGTTTCTCCGTGGGAACAGATTTGTAGTGATGGCAAGAAAATGAAATTTTACTGCAAATCTCTAAAAAAATGGCTTCAGTGGAGTGTTCTGGGGATGAAACTCCACCCTGATGGGGTTTAAAACAACATTCCGCATTACTTAATTTAGCAGACCTGATATCAGGACAACAAATGTCTGGCTTACGTATCATGGGAAAGCAATCCTTTGCAACGAACAGTCTGCGTTTCCATTATAGGGGTGGCGCGTTCGTAAATGAAAGTAGGGAACTGTTTTATTAGCTTTAAAACTTTGGGAGTTTAAGAGCAGGTGAGCTCTTAAACTGGAATGGAATAAAGAGGCCCCCCTCTCTCCCTGTGTATTTCTGCACCAACAAGTTGCGGTTTGTGTGTGTGTGTGTGTGTGTATGTAAGATAAGAGATACGTATTTATAAAGTATTTAAAGGATGTAGTGTTTAAAGGACTGCGAACGTACATATACATAACACTTCAGTTTCTGTTAACGCTTCTGTCTCATAGTTTTGGACAAGATAGTAAGTGTCCAGTACCTAATCTCTCATAGCATATTTCTTTCCTACGCTGTGATGTGTTTTTTTAGTAATACTGGATAATTTGAGCGGAGAAGAATATCACTAAAATACTGTACTCTTACAGGATCCAGGAAGATCAAAGATCACTCAGCTTGTAGTTTAGTAGAAATGAGTTCTTCCCCCGCCTCCCGTCCCCCACTCCCCACCACAGCTTCGTCAAAATTTCAAGTGTTCTGGCCTCTAATGATCAGTGCCTTGTTTTTCAAGTCCCCCAAAGAGGCAGACAGAACAGAGGAACTTTCGGTTCCTATCAGGGGAAACCGGCATTTCTCAGCAGCTGGGAGCAGCTGTAGAGTACCTCCCTGTGCCATTTTCCCCCCTCCCGAGCCACACACCCCTTCTGCATGAAGGGGTGGAAATGAAATTCGAGCCAAGGGAGCTGCGAAGTCTGTGGCCACCCATGCAAGGTCATGTGGACTGAAGTCCAGAGAGCCTCTTCTGTCCTTAGATCGGAGTGAAGAACGCTGAGCAGGGGTGTGGGGTAGGAGGAAAGCGGGAAGACGTTGCTTTGGACCGCGAGCTGAGGGTGCACGTGTACAAGGGGAGGGATGTAATTTCTCTGGCGCATATAGTTCCCGGGGGCTGAGAAGCCACAGTGTTGTCATTTTGTTAGCTGAATGTCTGTACTCTGGGCTTAGCATCCCAGTAGACTGCCCCAGCAGTACCAGTCAGACAGCCTAGCTCGTGTGTGTGTGTGTGTGTGTGTGTGTCCACGCGTACGTGCAAAAGCAGACACCTGGTAGGTAGGGAAGGTGATGAAATTGGTAACAGACAAGTTGTTAATTGGGGGAGGAGCTTCTGGACAAGATCAGACAGCCAGCATATGGAACAGCCTCTTGATGATTGAGTCCAGGCATGAAAAACAACAGCAACAAAAAACACTTAGGTGGTGTAGCCCAGAACTGGAATACTTTGCGGGCGCGAATACTCGTTTAGAACAATGAGATTTATCACGTACGGATGCGTTTTGTGGATACATTCGATGTGAGATGCATAACTCTCTTGGATTGAAAACTCCTCCTTGATATGATCTGCTCTCCACTTAAAAAGAAAGCCCTGGGGCCAAAATATTTGTCTCTTCTACGTAAGTCTGTTGATCGGCCCGGGGAAAGAATAGATGCCAGGTCTGTATTTTGGAGGGGTCATGGGAATAAAACAATAAGCCTGTGCAATTAACGACATCAGGGGCCGACCTGCCACAGACCAGATGCTCACATTGTGAGGAGACCGTCACAGAGTTGCTACAATATTAACAACGAAGGGCCTCACATCTCTAAGGGGTGCATTCGAACGACTGTAAATCGCAGTTACCATGGGTCAGATTGCCGGGCCCCGTTGGGAACTTCACACACGTAGCGCTTTCCCTTGGGGGAGGGGACATCCTCTTCTACCCAAGTAATGGTAACTTGGCTGATAGAGAGCGTCCTCTCTTGGTACGTTTCCCGGTGATGTCCGCCTCCACGCTTTTGGAAAATTGGTTTCTGCCGAGGGGATGAGTTAACAGTGGTGAAAACGAGGTTTATCATTAAATCTGTGCCTTTAATATGTAATGGGAGTCATATTGTAACTACGGGCGCGTAGAAGGAACGTCTTAAAATGTTTGATAGCACATTCGCTAACTGGACACAGTTGAGCCCTCTCTGGGGGGTGGGGGATAGTGATACAGTTGGTAAGATAAACTGATGTGAAACCAGAGCTTAGAAATTGGGGAAGCACTGCGTTCAGTGCCCCCTGAAACCGCTTCCCAGTTGCTCGCCTCTGCTCCTGCGGTCGTGAGTACCATGGCCGTGACCGTTAACATGCGCCCTGTGATCACTTGAGGACCGTATTCCAAAAGTTCAGATTTGACCTGTTTCAGAACCCGTCAGACGACCGTGCGTGTCAGAAAAGAGGAAGCGTTCATTACGAGTGAAATTTAGTGCTTGCCGTTAGGCGCGGGACCCTCTTGCACAGCCGAAAAAGAAAATCAGTGGAGAGCAGCCCACGATGAAGGTGACATCTGGTGCCACCTAGTGGGAGGGAGAGTCTGCAAGGGACCCAAGCCGCTGAACTTGGGGAGAAAAACCTCCCTTACCAGGGAGTAAAGTGCAGTCTTAATTAGGGAAAGGGGGGGGGGGGGGCGGGTCGCCTTTAGGTAGCATCTTACAGCAAGGATGGTCTGTTGGGCGTGGCTGAACAGTGTTTTTTTGCCTGTCTGCCTGAGCTCGCTCCTTTCAGGCAGGGGGTTGATCCTTTGGAGAGAAATCAAAGAGACTTGCCTTCACAATAAACCTGAGAAACAAGATATAAGTGATTAGGAGATTTATATTGGAAACGTGCATGAGTGAAACGGGATGCCTGGTGCCCCAGATTAGTTTGGTTAGTGTGTTTTTTTCCCCCTCCCTTTCTGTAAGCCAGCTTCAAATGAAAATACTTCCAGATGATTTTAGTTCAACAGCAGTGATGCAGGCGTATTCCTTCCCCCGAGCCGTCCAGGAACAGGCACCGCACAGAAGCCTGTTTCACCCCGATTCCACAGACACACCGTGAAGATCCTGCCCATGAGGGACAGTTGCACGGGAAGATGATTTCAGGGTTCCAACGGGAGAGCCCTTCCTGTGACTGCAGCCCGGTGCCTGGGGAGGATGGAAGCGGGGGGGAGAGGGGTGGGGGTCAGGTGAAAGTAAGGCAGGGGGGAGGGGAAAAATAGGAA
This sequence comes from Panthera tigris, assembly GCF_018350195.1. Lineage (NCBI taxonomy): Eukaryota > Metazoa > Chordata > Mammalia > Carnivora > Felidae > Panthera > Panthera tigris. The sequence goes on along the minus strand of NC_056673.1, from coordinate 7,463,780 downwards.
CATTAGAGCGGAGAGATTGGCAGACCCCAAGTGTAGCCAGGCGATAATGTTAACACTGCCTTGTATCACGTGGAGATCACACGCCCCCTGGTATGTGGCAGCAAGGAGGGCACCTCACCTGTGGGGATATTCTTCCCCCAAATCCCTAATCCCAGTCTAATGAGAAAACATTGGACCAACCCAAATGGCAGGGTAGCTACAAAGTAAATCCCTGACCACCGGTATTTTTTTTTTTAATTTTTTAACGTTTATTTATTATTGAGAGACAGAGAGACACAGACCGTGGGCAGGGGAGGGGCAGAGAGAGAGGGAGACACAGAATCCGAAGCAGGCTCCAGGCTCCGAGCTGTCAGCACAGAGCCCGACCTGGGACTCGAACTCGCGAACCGCGAGATCATGACCTGAGCCGCGAAGTTGGACACTTAAGTGACTGAGCCACCCGGGTGCCCCAAAGGTATTCTTAAAAAAATAATCAAGATCATGGGGTGCCTGGAAGGCTCAGGCAGTTAAGCATCATGACTCTCGATTTCGGCTCAGGTCACGATCTCACGGTTTGTGGGTTCGAGCCCCGTGTCGGGCTCTGTGCTGACCGTGCGGAGCCCGCTTGTGATCCTCTCCCTCTCCTTCTCTCTACCCCTGCCCTGCTCATGCTCTCTCTCTCTCTCTTTCTCAAAACAAATAAAGTCAGGATGGTGAAAACCAAAGACCGGTAAACTGTCACAGATCAGAGACTAATCACCAGTGAGTAAAAACAGTGCGGGACCTGATTAGATCCTGTTGGAGGAAGGACGTTGGTGGAAAAGCTGGTGAAATGGGTATTGCGCGTGTTTAGCTTTCGTTCATGGAATTAGACGAAGATTAATTTCCAGTTTTGATCACCGTCGTAGAGTCATGTAAGATGATCACCTTGGGATCTGGGTGGAGGGGTATCTGAGGATTCGCGGTGCTATTATTTGGGAGCAGTTTTAACATCCCAAATTACTCTAAAACCAAAGGATGCCCGACAGCATCCAGGGATAAAGGCCTCTACTCCTTCGCACGCCAGCTCCCTTTTGTGCCTTCCTCCTTCTTTCCTTCCGAAGGCCCCCGGCACAGCCCTGCCAGCTTCTCCCCTGCACTGCCAGCACCTGTTGCTTCCAGACATGCTGATCTTTCTCTCGGCTTATTCCGTAGTAAAATTGGCTCACGGCTCCCCTCCTACTCTCTTGTCCCTGAAACAGACACAGAGACGGTTTTGTTTTTCTTTCTCTCTCTCTCTCTCTCTCTTTTTCTCTAATGCCTGGCACATGTAAAGTGAAGAAGGCGTGAAAAGTCACCCACCCTGACCGGATCCTCGTGCTGGAGAGCAGAAACTTTGATGTAAAGGACAAGGTTTTTGAGAACACAAAGAACTGAAGGAGGGGTCAGAGGAAGATCAGTCTGGGGCATCTGGGTTTTTTTTTTTTTTTTTTTTTTTTTTTTTTTTTTTTTTTTGCTACAATGTAGGAGGAGCGGTTGTGGGGGGTTAGAAAGCTGGTTATGGGGTGGACCCATGGCACTGTGGCTCGTGGCTCGAGGTGACAGCACAGCCCCCATTTTCTTGACCAGCTTCCCTATTCTATCTGCTTGCTTGACCTGGTGCTTTCCGCCTTTGATTTAGACACTGGCTTTGGTTAGTGGCTTATGAGACCAGCCACTGGGAGCAAAACAGACGTGGAATGACCACAGAGTTCACGGACGAGGAAGGATCGGAGAAAATCCAACTTCTGGAGTGCTGGAGAACCCGGACCAGGGTGTCCTGGGTGTTTCTTCCCGCCGGGGCTGCTGAGCCCGGTGCCACTGTCCGTTTGGACTCCCATGTCCAGCCCAGGTGACAGGCTGGCATTTTCTGCTTCTGTTTTTAACACACAGTTGTGCGTCTGAGATTCTGGTTTGACACAGTAATGAAGATCTCCTTCGAAACGTTTCCTTTGATATTTTTAACAACTGTAAAAATAGTTTTATCCACGTTATGTTTTGACTTAAGCAAAACAAAACAACCTCGACTGCATCTCAAGAACTTAGTGTTTCCTTTTAATCATCCCTCACTTATCTTTATCAGATCAGTTTTACGAGCCTGTTTTGTGCAAAGGACAGGCTACTCATGCTGACGTAGATAAAATAATTTTTGTGGTTTAATTCCTTACTTGTTTGGCTTTTTTCCATCTCAGTTGTATATACTTTTCTTTATGCATCTTGAACCTTAAAAAAATTTTTTTTTAACGTGTATTCATTTTTTTGAGAGACAGAGACAGAATGTGAGTCCCGGAGGGGCAGAGAGAGAGACAGAGACAGAGACAGAATCCGAAGCAGGCTCCAGGCTCTAAGCTGTCAGCACAGAGCCTGACGAGGGGCTCAAACTCACAAACTGAGAGATCATGACCTGAGCCGAAGTCGGCTGTTTAACCGACTGAGCCACCCAGGTGCCCCATCTTGAAACTTTTTAAAAATTTTTTAAATAGCAAAATATTTTAACCCTGATGAAATATATCATTTTAGTCTCTCTTTCATTTATTTCTGCTCTGATCTTTGTTACTCTCTTTCTTCTACTAACTTTGGGCTTAAGTGGGTTTTTTCTAGTTCCTTGAGATGTCAAGTTAGGTTGCTCATTTGAGAGCTTTCTTTTTTTTCCAGGGTAGTTAGACGTTTGTGGCTATAAACGTCCCTCTTAAATCTGTTTCAGGAGCATGTTGTTCAATCTCCACATATTTGTGAGGTTTCCAGTTTGCCTCTTGTTATTACCTGCTGGTTTCATGTGATTTGGTCGGGAAAGATACTTGATAGGGTTTCAGTCTTCCTAAATTTGTTGATACTTGTTCTGTGGAGCAGCAGGTGATCTGTCCTGGAGAATGTTCTACGTGTCCTAGAGATGAAATGTGTGTTTCTGGTGCTGTTGGGTAGAATGGTCTGCGTGTATCTGTGAGGTCCATCTGGTCTAAAGTGTCGCTCAAGTCAGTGTTTGTTCCCTCTGTGATTTTCTGTCTAGATGATCTATTGCTAAAAAAAATTTTCAAATATTTATTCACTTTTTGAGAGACAGTGTGAGAGGGGGTAAGACAGAGAGAGAGAGGGAGACACAGAATCTGAGCAGGCTCCAGGCTCTGAGCTCTCAGCACAGAGCCCGATGGGGGCTCCAACTCAACGAACCTCAAGATCATGACCTGAGCCGAGGTCGGATGCTTAACCGACTGAGCCACCCGAGCTCCCCATGGATGATCTATCATTTTAGACGAAAGGTAACCATAGCCACTTGGGGTGCGGCTTCACCCTGTTGCTGAATGGTCTGCTGTGTGTAGTCTGAATATTTTATTAATGTGGTGACTAATATTGGGGAGATCATGTCACCATTTGCTTTTTAGAGATCAGGAAACAGAGACCCAGAAAGGTGAAGTAACTTGCCCAAGGTCTTTTAGCCAAGTGAATGGTAGACCAGTGCTGGATCCGGGTCTGTCTACCTCCCGCGTGTCACTGCTTTGCCACTGGGGTAATCTGTCATGTTCTCAGGATTGCTCTGTGTGGTTCCTGCCCAGACAGCAAGCCATCAGTGGCTCACAGCTTGTGGGTCAAGGCTGCTCCAAACTGGGCAATGTAGGGGCACCTGGGTGGCCCGGGTGGAGAAGGGTCCGACTCGATTTCAGCTCAGGTCATGATCTCACGGTTCATGAGTTTGAGCCCTGCATCGGGCTCTGTGCTGACAGTGCAGAGTCTGCTTGGGATTCTCTCTCTCCCTCTCTCTCTGCCCCTACCTTTCTCTCTCTCTCTTTCAAAAAAGTTAAAAAAAAAAAAAAGATTGGGCAATGTATCAGCATAGTTGAAAAAGTAAAATTTTAAGGGTAATTATATATCCTTGTGAGTGTTAGCCTGTATGGAATAACTTAAAATCACTTGTGTTTTTTCTCAGCTTCTCTTCCTCTCTCTTTTTAAAAAGTAATTTGATCACAGAATTCATCTTATTGAGCATATATGAAGTCCTGGGGGCGCCGGGGTGTCTCATTCGGTTAAGCGTCCAACTCTTGATTTTGGCTCAGGTCACGATCTCACGGTTCACGAGTTCCAGCCCCGTGTTGGGTTCTGCGTTGACAGCTCAGAGCCTGGCACCTGCTTTGGATTCTGTGTCTCCTCTCTCTCTCTCTCTCAAAAATAAACGTTAAAACAAAACAAGACAAAAAACATCCTGGGCCATTCAATGGATTTTTCTCCCCATCCACTAAAAACGACCAGTATCCGTGAAAACAACTCTTAACTATTACGTGGCCCCAATGAGCCAGTTTCCTCCTACGCTGCCGTGTGGGAAAGCCAAAATGCTGTCGGAAGCACAGTCAGAAGGCTTCTCCCTGCTCCTAGAAATTGGGGCCAGCCGAGCTGGTGGCTGTGCCCAGTTGCTGGCGTTACCAAGCGGTGCTTTGCTCTGTTTCCCTGCAGGCACCCCCCTCCTCCGGACGTGGCTGTGTCACTGCCGAAGCCCAGCTCTCTCACTCTTCTGTGCTTGCATCTTTTGATTGGCATTCCTTTTTTAATTCTTTGAGGTATGCTAGTCCTCCCAGTCAGGGCACAGCCCAGTTGTTACCCCACAGCACTGTCCTGTCCGTCTTCGTTATCGTTGTTATCAATAACCGTCATCTAATTGCTTTCCTGGCAGCTGGTCGTTACCAGTCCCCAAGCCCTTTGCTGTAGTGGTCAGGTCATTCATTGCTGCATAAGACATGGTTGCTGATTCACATTTCCATTGGTTCGAGCCAGATAGGATCATAAACTCTGAAGGATGCTGGCGTTCGATGGTATCCGAGAGATTAAGATGGTCTTTGGTTTATGGAGAAAGCGAGGTGCCTCGCTCAAGGTTCAGCTAAATAGGAACCCAGGGGTTCTAATTCCCAGGGTAGAATTCTGCAGAATAAAATTACAGACTCCAAATGATAAAAATTCCACTTGGGAAGTTTTGCAACAATGACAAAATATTAAAAATATTCCAGAGAATGGAACAAGTCACAGATTTTTTTTTTCCTCCTCCCAGAATGGGTGAATTAAAGCATCGAATTCACCTGAGTCAGCGGTCAGGACGTCTTTAAATGTCTGCTTTTCATCTCAGATGTCTTCCCCCACATTTTGATGCATATAGATTAGGGGACCCAGCTAGGATGACTGGCCTATGGGTTCTCGTCAGTAACTTGTGTTTTGTGGACGTTGCCTGCTTGTAAAAGATTAGTGGGGGAAATCCAAGTACAGACAGGTAAAAGTTTGCTTTCTTTCTTTTCTTTTTTCTCTTCTCTTCTCTTCTCTTGTTTGCTTTTTCTCTCCTGAGTGCTCAGAGTAGGAAGTAATCAATCAGATTATGGGAATAAAATTCTTTTTCCCTGTTTCAGCGTTTCTACTTGGAGTAGGTCTCTCCTTTCAATAAGAAAAAGCCAAAGTACCAAGCTGGGTAGAAGGACAAAGTCAAAAACGGTGTGTTTGGTGCTGTCATAAATCTTTATAGATTCTCACGAAGTTCAGGTGTTTATAAAGAGAGAACTGGATTAAGCAGTTAACTAAAGTGACATCCTTGGAGCTAAACATTGGGCTTCCTCACCTTTCCAGACCGAGGCCACGTTTGCTGTATTGATGGTTTGAAAAGCTCTGGCTGTAGGATGATGCTGCAGAGATGAAGTTACTTCGTTTCCCCAGCAAAGCTTTTCAGTAAACAAAATCTGGCGTCTGTTTTTTTGATTTTTTTTTTTTTTAATTTCCTGGCGGACTCTAATTATTCCTGTAGTTTCTTTCATCAAATGCTGTGGTTGCCTTTTTTTTTTTTTAAAAGAAATAAAAGCTACTTGTTTTTCTTTCTAATGAGCTCTCACTCTTTCTTCTTAGTGTGGGAGGATTTGGGATTACAAAAGTATCTGTTAAAAAAGCCCTACCCCCAACCCAGCGGGTCTACTAGAATGCCCTGGGAGGGTTTAATGATGGAAACAAAACAAATTGGATCTGTTTTATATTTATCTTGGGGGGGAAGTCATGGGGAGCTAATGCCTGTGATGGGGTGGTGGAAATTCTTGGGATTTTCAGGTGCATTTGCCCTGTGGCAAAGGGTGGTGAGTTGCATTGAAATAAGCATTGAAGAAATTACTTCTCAGCTCTAGCTCATTGTTATTACCAAGTAAGAAAGTAGACTCATTATGGCCATGCCCTCGGATGTTTCAAAAGAATCTTGGACTCTTGATTAAAAAAAAAAAAAATACTGGGAAATAATTTAATCATAATGAAAAACCCGAAGCAATGCTAAAAACAAAATTCTGCGTGGGTGAAGCAAGTCAGTCTCATCTGAAGGTGAAACGTAGCCTCTGGTCTGTGGTGAAGACCAGAGTATTTGTTAACAGTGGCCCCCGACGTAAAAAAATAATTAAAAAATTCTGACGAGTGTGAACTGAAGTCCTGTTTGAAAAGTCCAAAAAGAATGTGTTTTCGGGGTTCCTCGAGAAACTAAATGGGAGTGTTCCAGGCTGCAGATTCATCATCTCTGTGTTTTTCAACCTTGTATCTCCAGGGCCGGAAGCTCTCCTTCTGCCTAAGACATTCTTTATTGGTTTATTTTATTTTTTAATTTTTTTTTATTTTCATGTTTGTTTATTTTTGACAGAGAGAGAGAGAGAGACAGAGAGAGAGACGGAGCATGAGCGGGGGAGGGGCAGAGAGGGAGACACAGCATCTGAAACAGGCTCCAGGCTCTGAGCCATCAGCACAGAGCCTGATGCAACTGGAACTCACAGACTGTGAGATCACGACCTGAGCTGAAGTCGGACGCTCAACCGACTGAGCCACCCAGGTGCCCCTCTTTATTGGTGTAAAGAAAAACTGACCCTTAGGCCAGAGGTCAGCCTTCCCCCCCCACCCCCACCCCCCCGGAAAAAGCCAGGTAGTAAATATTTTAGGCTTTCTGGGCTCTCGGGTCTCAACTATTCAGCACTGCTTCTGTAACAGAAAAGCAGCTTTAGCCAGTATGTAAATGAATGGGCAGGGCTGTGTGCCAATAAAACTTTATTGAGCAAAATAGGCTTTTGGCTCCCTGGCTATGGATTGAAGACTTCTAGGGGAAGCTGAGGGCTTCAAACCTGCCGATTTCCCTTTCTTTACTTATCTTGCTCTCAGGTGAGTACCCCCACCCAACATTCATTGCAAGCGTCTTGAACACATGATGCAGAAGTAACCTTGCACTTGAGATACGACTCAGATAGAGGACCTCCTTGTGGTTGTGTAACAGCAGAATAGTTCACCCCAGAACAGCATGGCAGCGACCTGTGGGAACTTTTTGAAATCTGTGGATTTGTTCGGGATGGTGGCATTTCATGTCAAGGGGATTATACGCTCAACTACACGCATTCTATTTTGGAAGAGATACCCTATGAAAACAAATCAAAGCAGCCTTTGGGCATCTTAATAATCCATTTTGAGGTTTCCTTGACTTTGCACTTGAGTGCATGATTGGTTTATAGATTTTCCCTTGCACCTCCATTTTCTCTTTTGTGTTATGCCTGGGCCTTCTATGAAGCATTTGAAAGGAGTCACGGGGGACACAAGGAGGTCATACTTATCCCCTGATGGATCACCATTATGAGGAACAATCCCACTATGTGGTTTAATTCAACTTTGTCTTTGTAGAAGGGGGGTGAGACATCATGTCGGGAAGCAAGCACGGGGAAAGAGTTTTGAGGGCTAGTAAGTGGCATGTTTGAGGGGTTTTCTTCTAGAGCAATACTGTCCAATAGAAATATAATGGAAACCACATATGTCATTTTAAATTTCCTAGTGGCCACCTTATAAAAAGTAAGACCGAAGGGGCGAAATTAATTCCAATAACGATTTAGATTGAAAGGCAGTATGTCTGAAATACAGTGATTTCAACAGATAATCAAAAACACATTCTCGAGGAGACATTTTGCATTTTTCATGCATCTTCCAAATCTACACGTTTTATGCTTGCAATGCATCTCCATTCTGACTAGCCACATGTCATACAGTTTGAATGGCCCGTGAGGCCAGTGGCCACCATATTGGATGGCATAGCTCTGGAAGCCGGGCCGGGGTGGGGAGAGAGGGCAGTGAAGGCTTTCAGCAGAGGACTGATCCTACAGACCGCCTTTGGTTCTGCTGTGGACACCTAATCCCAGGTGTCATAAGAGGACTAGAACAGGTAGACCAAGCTGCGTGGCTGTCTCAGAGTCTAGAAGATGGATGAAGGAGGCTTGAACTGGAGCACAGCAGTGGGCGTGGGTAAGTGGGAGAAAGATTTGCTGGAAGTTTTGGTAGTAGGAATTATAAAACTTCCCGTGGAATTCTAGGCATGAAGGAGGCAGGAGAAATTGGAAAATCTTTGAAGATTGCTAGCTCAGGTTTATTTATCAATAACTGTGACTGTGGTAGGGAGCACGGAAACACCAGGCACCGAGAACAAACAACTTAGACGTGTCTTAGGCGTGAAATGGAAAGGGCTTTTGGGGTAAGCTGGAGCTCGTGAGTGAGGTCAGGCTTGGGAGCATGTAAGGCATGACTGTTGAGATTTTGCCAGCTGTCACAAAGCTGAGACGTGACAGTGTGTAGCAGGCACAAGGAAGGGGGGAGAAGAGAGCGGGACCAGGAAAACATGTTTATATTTTTGCCCCAAAGGAATATAGTTTCTATAGTTTATGTCATGCATGTAGAAGTGTTTAGAGGGAACAGGACTCATGTTTATAATTTATTTTGGAACACGGTAAAAAAGAGAGGATGAATTGGGTGGAGGGATGGATAGATAATGTGGTAATACAAATATAGATTCTTTAAAAAAATTTTTTTTTAATCTTTATTTACTTTTGAGAGAGAGAGACAGAGACAGAGACAGAGCACAATCGGAGGAGGGGCAGAGAGAGAGGGAGACACAGAATCCAAAGAAGGCTCCGGGCTCTGAGCTGTCAGCACAGAGCCCCATGTAGAGCTTGAACTCGTGAACCGATCGTGACCTGAGTGGAAGTCAGACACTTAACCAACTGAACCATGCAGGCGCCCCTAGGTTCTTTTTTTAATTTAAATTCAATTTAGTTAACATACAGTGCCGTATTGGTATCAGGAGTAGAATTTGGTGATTCATCATTTACAAGTAACACCCAAAGCTCATCCCAGCAGGTGCCCTCCTTAACACCCATCACCCATTTAGCCCATCCCCCCCGCCAGTACCCCTCCAGTACGCCTCAGTCTGTTCTCCATACGTAAGAGTCTCTTATGATTTTTAAGGAAAATACAGATTGAGCATTTAGCTGGTGGGCAAAGGGTCTTTCTTTTTTGTACGATTCCTTCCAGTTTTTGCCGTGTTGAAAATTTTTATAATAAAATGTTGGCGGCAGAGGGGAAGAGTTTTAAGGTCAGTGTTATCAAATGATGTATAAAAAAAACTAGAGGGGCGCCTGGGTGGCTCAGTCGGTTGAGCGTCCGACTTCAGCTCAGGTCACGATCTCACGGTTCGTGAGTTTGAGCCCCGCGTCGGGCTCTGTGCTGACAGCTCGGAGCCTGGAGCCTGTTTCGGATTCTGTGTCTCCCTCTCTCTCTGACCCTCCCCCGTTCATGCTCTGTCTCTCTCTATCTCAAAAATAAATAAAAACGTTTAAAAAAAAATTAGAAATACACAGGGAATGTAAATGAACGTCCCCCGTGTGTCTGTCTCCCGCTTCTTGCCTGGGCCGGGGTCAGCCAGTGGGGTCTTCAAACATGCTTTATGACCATTATAGTGGGTCATCCATGTAGATAAAACTGCCCTGTGTGAAAGGAGGGCTTAAAACGTGTTTAGTGGGCTTTTATCTGGGTTATTGCATTTGTACAACCTGCTTTCTGCCCCGATGTGATTACTAATGTGCAGTGACTTGATCGACAGTTTTTTTGTCTTTTTTTTTTTAATCAGAGGGCTTTAGCTAGGACTTTTTTTTTTACCGGATGCTTGAGGCTTTCAGCATTAATTATCGACACAAGTAGTGTCTGCTATGCCTGTTTTCTTGAAAACTTTAGCCAATTTTCAAGGCAACGCTGCACCAGCCTATCCTAAATTCCCCTGCAAGTGTGCAAAGGAAAATTAACTTGCCTTAAGAGCGTTTATCTTTTGGGGCACCTGGGGGGGTGCTCAGTCGGTTGAGCATCCAACTTCGCCTCGGGTCATGATCTCTCGCGGTGCATGAGTTCAAGCCCCCCATCGGGCTCGCTGCTGTCAGCTCAGAGCCATCAGAGCCCACTTCGGATCCTTTGCCTCTCTCTCTCTCTGTGCCCCTCCCTGGTTGCACTCTCTCGATAATAAATAAACCTTAAAAAAAAAAAAGAGCATTTATCTTTTGAACACTCGCTTGGAAGTTCCATGAGAGAAGGCAGAAATTTAACTGCAATTGTGTTTTCTTCTTCTATCATCAGCACTGAAATTTTTTTTTTTAAGTTTCAACCATAAAATATTCTTTCATCAGCGACCTCTCATTTCTTCACTATGAACACCAAGGATCAGACATTCCTTATTCTGCTACTGATCCTTTCCTCTCTCCCTAGAGGGGAGAGGGTACAGAGCCCAGAGGAGAAAACGATGAAAAGAGCTAGGGGGCTAGAGTCGAAACAAAGACCTGCATGAAATCTTTACACATTTAATATCCTGATTGAGATAAAGCCAGCCACCATATGTGGCCTCTGCATGTATGTGACAGAACATGACAGCGTTTCTTTGGATGTCCAGACACCCTGCATAATGACAGCAGAGGAGAACGTAGAGACCCAGAAGGGAAAATGAAAGAAACAGCAGCACTGGACAGATGCTTCGGAGGGCCACCAGCCACCGGGCGAAGGGACCGCCACCAAGGGGAACGGGATGTAAAAGCAGACACAGGCCTTGTGCATGGCCAACCTTGGCATTTCCAGCAGAAGCCTCTGGAGACGCTTTGGCGTCCTGAAATTCTCAGCTGCAGAAATGTCGTTCCTGCCCCTCTGTGTCTGTCTCCCCGATCACACGCTTTTTCCCTGCAGCCATGGGTTTCCAGTAAATTTCCCGAGACCCTCAATGTATTGCCTTTTCAGTTTCCACCATAATTTTTTCCCCTTGCTCTTTTTTGAAAAGAAACATGTCCCCCTGTTTCTGGATGCCGAATGGCTGTGCTGTCTTTCGTAGGAATTTAAATCATCCGCTTCTACAAAAATTAGCAAATGGTAGAATCTCACGAACTGTGCGGTCTCTTTACACGTTATCAGAGCGCGTGCCCGGGGTCACTCTACGTGGGGATGCTAGTTTAAAAAAGTAAGGCGTTCAGAAACATGGCTGGTATCTCAGATACTGTTTCTGATAATAGATGATTGATCTCTCAGGGGGAGGAAGCATGAAAATTGTTAATCAAATGGTATATTGTGGGAGCAGTGCTCTGTAAGTGTAAAAGGTGATTGTTAGAAAATGCTTAGAAATCCATGGGATGTTGAAGGTTCCGCGTGTAACCCCCCTTGATTGTGTAGCAAACCACCTCAAATGGATAAATTATAGTTTGGCTCTGTTTTCACAAGCATGTTTCACCTGCATGTATAAGAAAATCAAATAGGAAGGCCTGGCTGGCTCAGTCGGTTAAGCATCTGACTTTTTTTTTTTTTTCCTCCCAATATATGAAATTTATTGTCAAATTGGTTTCCATACAACACCCAGTGCTCATCCCAAAAGGTGCCCTCCTCAATACCCATCCCCCACCCTCCCCTCCCTCCCACCCCCCATCAACCCTCAGTTTGTTCTCAGTTTTTAAGAGTCTCTTATGCTTTGGCTCTCTCCCACTCTAACCTCTTTTTTTTTTTTTTCCTTCCCCTCCCCCATGGGTTTCTGTTAAGTTTCTCAGGATCCACATAAGAATGCAAATTGGTGCAGCCGCTCTGGAAAGCAGTGTGGAGGTTCCTCAGAAAATTAAAAATAGACCTACCCTATGACCCAGCAATAGCACTGCTAGGAATTTACCCTAGGGATACAGGAGTACTGATGCATAGGGGCACTTGTACCCCAATGTTTATAGCAGCACTCTCAACAATAGCCAAATTATGGAAAGAGCCTAAATGTCCATCACCTGACGAATGGATAAAGAAATTGTGGTTTATATACATAATGGAATACTACGTGCCAATGAGAAAGAATGAAATATGGCCTTTTGTAGCAACGTGGATGGAACTGGAGAGTGTGATGCTAAGTGAAATAAGCCATACAGAGAAGCATCTGACTTTTGAGTTCGGCTCAGGTCCCGATCTCACAGTTTGTGGGTTCGAGCCCTGCATCTGGCTCTGTTCTGGCAGCACAGAGCCTGCTTGGGATTCTTTCACTCCCTCTGCCTCTCTCTCTCTGCCCCTCCCCTGCTCAAGGTCTTTCTCTCTCTCTCAAAATGAATAAACATTAAAAAATTAAAAAAAAAATAAGTAATAGTTCATTTAGACAACTCTATTAGTATATTGGCTTGAACATGTGAATTATGTATACCCGTTATCATAATATGCCAGCATCATTTGAAAGGTTTGGGTGAAATCATTGCCCTTCAAAACAGGAAGTTCTTAAAAATTGGAAAGTAAGTAATCAGATGTGTAAGCAATTTCAGTATATTGATCTGGACATCTGACTTCTATATGCTTATCAGAATTTTGTAGAATATGTTAGCTTAGTGGTGAAGGCTTGGGCAACATCATTTTCCTTGAAAACAGAAAGTTCTTTTTCTTCCTCCCCAAGGCCTCTAAAAATCTGAACTATTGAACTCAGATCTGAGTAATGATGTACTATACTTTGCCAAATGAGTCGCTTCCCCTTTTATAACATCCATCAGAAAAAAAGGAAGTGTCCAGTCAGACAAACTGTTTCCCAGGAAAGGCCTTTTTGTGTATTTGCTGAAGTCAAGGTAATTTTAAAATCAGAGGAAAACTTGATATTGTTCTCCGGTGACATTCAGGAAGTGAAAAGGATTGAGTCTGTGGATTCTGTTCTATCGGCACAGAGATGGTAAGACAGCAGTCGAAGGAAAGAAGTGTCTTCCATAATCAGAAGAAAGTAATTTGGACTATTTCACGGCATATGTTCATATAAAAATGACAGAGATAAGACATGTTTCACATGTTTGCGGTTGTTTAAGATGCTGCCCCAACAAAACACAAAATGTGTTCTAAATGTTATTTTGGGGGCTTTTTTTTTGTTTGCAAAATGTGAAATATTTAGGCTCAGAATGGCGTGATTGGATTTACTGTTATTATATTCAGTTCCTGTTTGGAATTTATGGAGCCTGTACTAAATCTCAGCCCTTTGGGACGTGAACTCCTTTACTCTTCATCCAAAAATAAATACCTTGTTACATTTAGAGAAAAACAGCACCCTCTCATAAAATCTCATCATTAGCATTGGGAATGACCTCCGGGTCATCTAGTCCAATTCTTATCTGATAGACGGAAGTTTCTCAAAACAGCTTCATAGCTATTCTAATCATCAAGTAGTGCTTTTGAGAGATGTCTCCAAAACACTGATCTAACACAACTTCTTTGCAGAGCGAACTATTAAGTCCTCTGTTGTTTCTTTTGCCTACTGGGTGCCAGGCAGATTCACATCTATTTATTCTTCGTTCATGGGACTCGGTGTTCTGAGACCCTGCGGAGTGTGTAGACGAATGTATTACAAATGTTTCATTAGCTCCTATTAAAGCTTATTTACTTGTTAGAAAGAGAATGCAGTCAGTTCTGCGGTCAGGCTTGTTTTGAAAGCACGAATGTGTCCCAACGGAATTAATGCATTAAGACGCCGGTCAGTTAAGCATCTGACCATTTACAAAACAGGGGCACCTGGATGGCTTAGTAAACTAAGCGTCACTTCCCTGGGTGGCTCAGTCTGTAAAGCGTCCTACTATAGCTCAGGTCACAATCTCACAGGTTCGTGAGTGGAGCCCCACATCGGGCTCTCTGCTGTCAGCATGGAGCCTGCTTCAGGTCCTCTGTCCCCCTGTCCCTCTGCCCTTCCCGTGCTTGCATGCTCTCTCTCAAAAATAAACATAAAAAAAAAAAAAAAAACAAAACCAACCACTGTGGGGTTGAGAAGCCCAGGATCTAGTCCTGGCTTTGACATTGATGAGTGAACTTAAACTTGACTTCCCTGTGGCCGAATTCCTTCTTCTGCAGAATTACATCAAACGAAGGGATTTCTGTTCCCTTGTCCTAAAACTGTGCTGTTCCGCATGTATTCTGTACTGTGCTGTATGAATATAGGCTGAGGAAAGCTTCTGGGCTTTTCTATCATGACCAATATTCTCAAGGTCCCATTCTTTCTTTCATTTAGGAGGGGGCAGTGGGCTTTGTTCCCTAAAGGCTCTTCAGGGTGAAAGGCTGGGGGGAAGACAGGCTTCCCTATGGAAGCAGCTGGGAAGCAAACCTATGGACCCATGTTGGAGACAGAACCCCTAATAGCTCAGAGGATCGCGTCTAATCCAGACTAGGCAGGATCAGGATGAAGATACCTCAACTCCACTAAATGACAGCATGCTGGGTAGGCCATCCTACCAAAGCCCCATGCCTGTTCTTGCAGGAATGGAATTTGGGAGGAGTGACACTCATCAGCTTAATGGCAAAGAAAACAAGTAGAGTAGTTGCTTGTTCTCAGAATAACTAACCGATGGTGACCACGTCCCTTGATCTCACAGGCTGCAGAGGTCTTCATGTATATAACCATAAAAGGCCCTGTACTGTGGAAGCAATGTTGAGAAAGAAAAACAAAGCTGGAGGCATCATGCTGTCGGACTTCAAATGATATTTCAAAGCTATAGGAATCAAAACAGTATGGTACTGGCATAAAAACAGACACCTCGATCAATGGCTGCATAGAGAGCCCAGAAATAAACCCATGCATAGATGGTCAATTAATTTATGACAGAGGAGCCAAGAAATCACAGTGTCCTCAATAAATGGTGATGGGAAAACTGGACCTCTCTCTTCTGCATTATACTAAAAGTAACTCACGATGGATTAAAGGCTCGAACGTAAGACCTGAAATCCTAAAATGCCTAGAAGAAGACATAGACGGTAGGCTCCTTGACATCAGTCTTAGAGATAATTTTGACAACCAAAAGCAAAGGCAATAAAACAAAAATAAATAATTGGAACTACACCAAACTAAAAAGCTTTTGCACAGCCGAGGAAACCATCAACAAAATGAACAGACCCACTGAATAAGGGAAGATATTTGGAAATCCTATGTGTGAGAAGTGGCTAGTATCCAAGATACATAAAGATCTCATAACGGCTCAGTAGCAAGAAAAACACACAATTTGATTAAAAAATGGGCAGAGGATCTGAATAAACATTCTTTGTAAAGAAGACCTATAGACGGCCATCAGGTATGTGGAAAATTGCCCAACATCACTCGTTGTCAGGGAAGTTATAAACTGAAACCACAATGAGCTGTCACCCCACACCTGTTAGAATGGCTGTTGTCAAAAACACAAGACATAACAAGTGTTGGTGAGGATGTGGAAAAAAGAGAACCCTTGTGCGTGGTTGGTAGGAACGTAATTTTGTGCAACCACCCTGGGAAACCATATGGAGGCTCTTTAAAGAGTTAAAGATAAAACCACCCTTGTAATCCAGAGATCCCACTTCTGGATATTTATCCAAAGAAAACAGAAACACCAATTTCAAGAGCTGTATGTATCAGCCATTAAAAAAAAAAAAGTGACATCTCGTCATTTGTGACAACATCATGGATCTTGAGAGCAGCATGCTGAGTTGATGGAAGTCAGAAAACGGTAAATACCATATGATCTCACCTCTGTGTAGAATCTACAAATAGAAAAAGAACCAAGATGGTAAGATACAGAGAGCAGACTGGTGGTGGCCAGAGGGCGGGGGTGGGCAGAATGGGTGAAGTTACAAACCTTAATTTATAGTAAGTCGGTCATGAGAATGTAGTATATACGGGGGGGAAGGGCTGAGAGAGAGGGAGAGAGAGAGCATCTCAAGCAGGCTCTGCACTGTCAGCACAGAACACGATGTCAGGCTTGAACTCACACGCCGTGAGATCACGACCTGAGCCGAAACCAAGAGTCGGACGGTCAACCGGGTGAGCTACCCAGGCGCCCCAGCTAAGAAAGAGAGTAAATCTTAACAGTTCTCATCGAGAGATAATTCTGTAACTCTGCGCGATGAAGGACGTTAACTAGATTTACAGCGGTGATCATTTTGCCATATGTACAAATATCGAATCATCATGGAGTATACCGGAAGCTAACACAATGTTGTATGTCAAGTATATCTCAATAACCACAACCTCCCCCCCCCGCCCCCACCCCAACACACACATACAGACTCCTGGCCCCAGCTCCTGAGAATCTGATTGAGGAGGCTTAGTGTGGGGCCTCAGGCTTTGCATTTCTAACAAGTTCTTATTTAAACGATGGTCAGGGACCGTCTGTTAAGCGCAAAGGCCTTTATCTCCTTCCTGGAAAACATTGCTGTGATCATCTCATTCACAGCAGAGCAGAGCTTCTCCATGGCACTGTCCTGGGGAATTTTTCCAGCCTTCCTAATCTACCTGAGGCTATTTGGTATTGAAACTGTGAATGAAGGTTAATACTTACAGTGAAGCCTTCTGCGGCTTCTAAATCTGCTGGTGTGTTGGTAGCCATTCCAATAACGAGTCAACTCTCCCACTCACTCTTTACCAGTACAGTTTCTCTCTTATCTTGGCAGACTCTTTGCCAACCCTTGGCATGGTCTTGCGCTGTCTGGGAATCGCTTAGACAAATGCAAAAGAACTAAAATCTCGGAACACTCATAGAATAAGCTGTAAGCTACAGTGGAAAGGAGTTGAAGAGTAAGAATGGTTTTCCTACTTTTTGTTCTCCCAACACGAGTCACCTAATTAGGGGAGAGAGGGAGAGAGAGTGAGAGCGAGAGCGTGTGCAAGAACTCCCCGACTGGAGCTAGGAATCCACTGGATACAGACTCCTTTGTGCGCCTCTGTGGTTCCATCTTTATCTAAGCAATGCAGTTCTGTTTACATTGTCTCATGAATTTGGCAAAGGGTGAAATCAGGATGAAGGCTGGGAATTGCATTCCTTTCTGACCTCAAGCTTCATTACCCGACTTTTTTGATACTTTCTACCCCTTCGTGCAGGAGTTTGCAGTTTGGTGGAGAAATCGGGAAAGAATCGCGGTAGAAGGTGGGAGGCACAATGCCCCGCGAGGGGGAACAGGTGGCAAATATCAGAGAATTTCGAGCTAAGAGAGCAGGAGAGATCTTTGTGTGGCGGGGCATTGGAGTAAAGCCTCCTGGGTCATTAAAAATGGGTAGGGGGCACCTGGGTGGCTCAGTCGGTTGAGCATCTGACTTTGGCTCAGGTCACGATCTCACGGTTCATGAGTTCAAGCCTTGCGTCAGGCTCTCTCATGTCAGGTGAGAATCCAAATCTCCCTCTATCTCTGCCCCTCCCCCACTCATGCTCTTTCTCCCTCAAAAATAAATAAACTTTAACAAACGGATAGAAATTAGGTACACAAGGAAACATCGGGGAAAATTCCAGGTAGGGGCAATGGCAACGTGGGAAGGGGGATTATACTTGGGGGCTGTTGTAGTGGGGAAGCAAGAGAATTCATTTAACTGGGCGTGATGTTTTGGCGACAAAGGGGATTATGAGACAAGACGAGAAAGAAAAGTTAGACCCTCGTGGTGGGGGATCTTGAAAGTCCCTTGAAAAGTTTGGAAATTCTTTCCCACGGAAGTAGGGAAAGTTTCAGAGCAGGGTGATGACGGGTGCCCTTCAGTGTTTTTGGAAGACTGTTACAGCACTGAAGATAGATTGAATTAACTGAGGGGGTGCCGGGTGTGGGCTGGAGCGTAGTGGGGGGTGAGAACTCCCACCAGGCCACCATTTCCGTCATTTGAGCGAGAGGCGGTGAAGAGACGGTCTCGTAGCAGGAAGACACCTGCAGGGGCCGAATCATCCCATATGTCGGTGTCTGATTGGTTTGGGAGAATAACAAGGAATTAAAAGTGACCCTTTTTGGGGCTCCTGGGTGGCGTGGTCGGTTAAGCCTCCGACTCCTGATCTCAGCTCAGGGCCTGATCTCCCAGTTCGTGGGTTCAAGCCTACATCGGGCTCCACGCGGATGGCGCGGAACCTGCTTGGGATTCTGTCTCTCCCTCTCTCTGCCCCTTCCCCGCTTGGGTTTTGTCTCTTAAAATAAGTAAATAAGCTTAAAGTGAGCGTTCTTAGATGTTCATCATGATTGTATGGCAACAGGGGAAGGTAAGCAAGCATGGGTAAAAGGTTGTGGTTCTGGATTCTCAGAGAGGTCAGGAGGTGAGCTCCAGGCCGAACCGTCATCAGCCAGAGGAGTGACACTGCAAGGCCGACTTGGAGTGATGTTTTGGAGCACATCACAGGGGACAAACCAGGGATGGATTGCACTTACAAGAGATGGGTAGCAGGAGGCCTTGGAAGAAGCCTTCGTCGGGGCCATTGGGCCACAGAAGGGTATTTGAGATGCGTCCAAGAGGGGTCAGATGAAATGAAGGGTCACTGCCATGCCGCGGAGGCCAGGACGGTGTTCATCTTCCGTGCAGACAGGCAGGAGGCTTGGAGAACCCAGAACGGTGAGAATCGAGTAGGTTTGGCGGTTAGGAGGTCAGGGTGAGCAATCTGATGGGAATTCGATATCTTGACCGAAATCCAGATGTAAGCGGGAAAACGCCAATGGAATGGGTTGTTCTTCTCAAGGATCTCCTGAACTCCAGGCCCACACGTAAAAATCGCTTCCTGCCCACTGGGATTGAGCTATTAAATAAGCATGATCATAGGGTTGGAAAACGGGTCATCACTTTCCTGCAATTCAATACATAACCTTTTAATTCACTCTTTTCATGTCTCCTGTATCCTTAATAGGATGGTTAGTTCCTTGAGTGTGTGTTTTGCTGAATTTTTAAAAAAAAAATTCCTGTGGTTTCTGGCCCAGTGCCCCACACCTGGTAGAAACTCAGACACTTAGCTCTTGAATTCCCCATCTCCTTGTTCTTGCAAAATAAGAGAGTGGGTCTGAATGTCAGGCAGGTGGAATGACCTTAGCAGATGAGTGTCACCTCAATCGCCTCTGGGCAGCCCAGACGTTCCCCTCTAGGGAGCCCAGCCTTTATGAACAGAAGTTCAAGAACAACCACTTTAGCTGTGCGCCCAGTGTCAACCACGGAATCAAATCAAATCACTCCCGTCCCCTTGGCTAGCTCGTAGGTTGCCCTCAGCATCCCAGCGTCTTTAAAACCTCCACTTAGGGGCACCTGGGTGGCTCAGTCGGTTAAGCGGCCGACTTCGGCTCAGGTCATGATCTCGCGGTCCGTGAGTTCGAGCCCCGCATCAGGCTCTGTGCTGACCGCCTGGACCCTGTTTCGGATTCTGTGTCTCCCTCTCTCTCTGACCCTCCCCCGTTCATGCTCTCTTTCTCTGTCTCAAAAATAAATAAACGTTAAAAAAATAATAAAGAAATAAATAAATAAGTAAAACCTCCACTTAAAGTTTCTAAACGTAGTGTTCTAGTCCCTCCTGATTAAGGTCCCACAAGAAGGAAGTCCAACTGTTCATCCCCTTGGAAGGAAAGTATACAGCAATGCTGCATGTTCTAGATCACAGAAGATTTGTCTTATGCTCCTGAACTTGCCGTGTGATGGCTTGATTTGGGACAAGTCGGTTCCCCTTTTTAGGACTCACTTTTGTCCTCCCCAAAATGGGTTCGGCTCAATGCTTTTTGATCATGTTTGGTCATCTCTAGAGAAGTGTTCCCAAGCAATTCGTGGAGGTAAGAAGGACACGGTGAGGGGGCGAGGTGAACAAAGACGAGGAGACGTGGAAAAAAAGTCTAACCAGCAGCATTTTGTTACTTAGGAAAGCATTTTCTGGGGAGGCGGTCTCCCTTTAGTTTTCTTCTTTAAAATAGCATTTTCTTACAAGGAAAAATTCGATATGTAGCAAAGGGGAAAGAATTGTACAGGGCACGTGCATCCACTCACCGCCTACGTTCTACTTAACATTTGACTGCACATGTGTTGTCGCATACCTTTCCATCTCTTTATCCTCTGTCCAGTGTGAATTCTCTTCCATTTTCATAGCCCTCAGGGCATGAGGAATCTCCCGAGGCACCACAGGGCCATGGGAAGGTTAGGAAAAGTTGCCAGTTAACCTCTGAGACAAATTGGAGTTGGCCAATTGGTCACCAGCGCCATCTTGGATGTCCTGTGCGGGAGATTGTCGTCCTTCAGTCTACAGAGGCCAGCATTTACTAAAGTAATGTGTCAACTGTATAACATAAAACACGAACATAAGGACACGGAGGCCTTTTTTTATGAAACACAAGATTTGTTGTTTTAAATGACTGAAGTTCATCAAAGCAGCCTTGCTATCACACAGAGTATGGGCAGGGGCAGGGGCGGGGCGGGGGAGAGGGATTTTTTTCTTCTCACAACTGTCCAGCTCACAAGAAAACTGGCTTAATTGCCTCTTGGTAGGCACATGCTGATTAGACTCGTCATCGGCACTTCTCAAGCCACCACCTGTCCTCCTCTCTCCCTGTAGTTCTGGCAGTGGCTCACCATTCACCACCCAGGAGTTTGTGTGGGCTGAAGTAGCAAATGTGAGCTCCCTGGGTCTGCAGTCAGCGAAGAAAAGCTTTAATAACCACAGACGCCTCCTGTCTCTCTGATACCGAGCAACGGACTGTCAAATGCCTGGATCTCAGTTTCCTTCTCTGTAAAACATGGCCAGGAATTTTTACCTTGCTCTAGTTTGAGGGTTGTTGTTATTGAAGAGAGAGAGAATGAGAGAAAGGGAAAGGAAGGAAGGAAGGAAGGAAGGAAGGAAGGAAGAAAGGGAAAAAGAAAGAAGAGATAGAAAGGGAGGAAGGAAGAAAAGGAGGGAGAAGGGAAGGAAGAAAGGAAGAGGAAGTTTAGGAACCTAAAACTCCTATAAATACATGAAAATTGAAATAAAAATCATAAGGCAAAAAAAATGACTAGAAGGAAATACATTAAGAGGCTAGCATGCTAGAATTATCGATGAGGGATTATTTCCTCTTCTTATTTCCAGAGCTATTTATCAGGTGATACTATCTTTATTATTTAAAAAAAAAAATGCAGGGGCACCTGGGTGGCTCGGTCTGTTGAGTGTCCAACTTTGGCTCAGGTCATGATCTCTCAGTTTGTGAGTTCGAGCCCCACGTCGGGCTCTGTGCTGATAGCTCAGAGCCTGGAGCCTGCTTCGGATTCTGTGTCTGCCTCTCTCTCTGCCCCTCCCTGCTCATGCTGTGTCTTTCTCTGTCTCAGAAATAAAGAAAACATTTAAAAAAATGCATTAGGACTAAGCATCTTTTCTTACCATTTGGGGCAAAAGGCAAGACATGATCTCTGTAGTAGATAGCTGAAGAAGAAAATGACCAGTCATTTGGGAGAGAAATTGAAATATTATAGAGATGACCTTTCTTTGCCTAATACGAACACTGACTCCTGATTTATGCTTTCCATATCCTAAGAACATTCCTTTACTTGCACCCCTGCAAAGGGGAGAGGCCTGGGATCTCTCAAATGTGCTGAGAATATTTGAAAGTCAAAACTTCTAGCAGATTTTACCACTTTTGAGCTAGAAGACGACTTTGTGAGGTGGGGTTAGCTGTTGGTTAACCTGCTAACTGCTGTCTGTGCTACTTTCCAAGCTGGATTAGTGGTGACTCCCAGAATAGAATTTCCAGTCTACCCATCTAGGACACAGTTTATGTGAGCAGGAAGGTGGGAGGAGTGTGGAACGGCTACAGATCCATTTGAGATTTGTAGAGCACAGAATGTGAACCCCAGGAAGGTCACAGGGGAGGCATCATTGAGATTCTTCGGGTGTGCGATTCAGAAGTTCCCATTTTTACCCTTTCCCCCCTGCTCTCGTTTCCAAGGGATTGAATTTACATCAAGAATTTGACTTCCAGTCTGGTCTCCCGCACTAAAGTTTTCAGAAGCCGATAGTTGTGAAAAATGAGAGCCTTAAAAATCGTTAATGGTTACATAGAGAGGTAGAGATTGCAGGAGCTGGCAAGGCACAGCTTGGGAACGTGAGCAGTGAATCATCTGATTCATTCTGGTATCATCTCGGGGCATCGGGCTTTGTGCCCCCGACGGCATTCCATAGCGGTCTCCACCGGAGGGCTCGTGTTGTCGCGGACGTCTGCTGTGTGAGGGCCCTGCATGTAGGTGCTGGGTGCTCGTTAGCCTCTCGGCTCCTGAGATGCTGTACAAATATAACCTCGTTATTAAAGCCTTTCATTATCTCAGAAACACTTCCAGCGAGGAGATGGATGGAGCTGGGGAAAGATGAGATCTCCTTCCTGCCTCCCTCCAACGATGAACAATAAACACATAGGAATGTTGCATAAAAATCTAACAACCACCACAGTAAAAACAAGTACACCCAGTCAAAGTTTAAAGAAAGGAAATCCTGCCAGAACAGTAAGGAGAGCCCGAGGCCACAGGAACCCACAGAGGCGAAGCAGGAAAAAGGACCCGCAGGTGGAAAGGCCGGGGTTCTGGGATTTGGCCTGGGTTTGCCGGGAGATCCAGATTTTGCCCCCGACATAAAACCAAAATGCTTTGACAAACTCCGTGCTCTTTGACCTCATGGCTCGCCTCCCAGCTCAGAACAAAAAGTGCTGAGGAAGCTTTCCCTCTCTCTAGGATTTTGGACACAAGAAGAAATTTGCCCCCAGGGAATTCAAACCACGGCTATAGGAGTTGTATGTTTGCATGTGGTCTGAATTTATATTTCCTGTGAAGTGTGAGAAGTCCAAGCTGAGAAATGAACATAAGAACCTGCCTTGAACACCCCGTATCTTTGGCAGAAGAAAACTTGAAACTACCCTGGGTGATTTTCTTTGTTCTTCTTCTTCTTCTTTTTTTTTTTTTTTAATGTTTATTTATTTATTTTGAAAGAGAGAGAGAGCGGGGAAGGGGCAGAGAGAAAGGGAGAGAGAGAGAATCCCAAGCAGTTTCTGGGGCTGTCAGCACAGAGCCCGATGTGGGACTCAAAGCCACGAACCATGAGGTCACGACCGGAGCCGAAATCCAGAGGTGGAAGCTCAACTGAGTCACCCAGGTGCCCCTGGGTGATTTTCGTAACTTGGTTCCCTTGCTTTTCATCACTTCCCCAGAATGAACAACCATGACTGAGGACAAGTGCACCATTACCAATCTCAGTTACTTCCGGACAGACATCAACCACGAGGGAGGGGCTATAGGCCTTATAAACCTCAAGACGGACTTCATATAATACATCCCAAAGATACAGAAATGCTTATCTCAAATGAGTAAAGAAGTCAAATGAAATATAAAATCCAGGATGAAGACTCATGACCGCACAAAGAAGATTTGAAAAAGAACCAGAGAGAATGTGAAATAAAAAGTAGACTTGAGATTAGCAACTCTGTGGATGAGGTAACCCTCGGAGTGAAACAGGAAAACACAGTCATAAATAAAGGATCACCCTGATAAGTTTTCCAAACAGCAGAGCGGGAGAGCTGAAAAATAGGAATAACTAAAAGATTTGATAAAATTACCGAAGAGGTAATGGGATAGAAACTAAGATCAGGCAGTTTAGAGGCAGAGAGAATAGACCACATAGGTCTAAGATCTGTTTAGTAAGACTTCCCTAGGACGGAGCAGGGAGAATGTGGACAGTGCACTAACTACACACAGGCTTTGAATGAAACCACTACTCGATGACGTACTTTAGCAAGAAAGACTGACTCCGTGAAGAAAGCGTGGTGTAATTAAAGCAGTGTTGAGGCAAGAAATTGTTAAACTAGGAGGTCTAAATGAGCAGTGAATATAAAATTAACAGAAGGAATAAAGAAGTGAAGTGGGGCGGGGAAGAGGGGACAGTGTCAAGGCATTTTAAAGTCTTTGTGTGGATGGCAAGAAGGATAGCGACATTAACTTTCAATGTTCTTAAGTCCTTTGTCATGCGCAACATTGCAACTCAGCCGCTAAAAGAATAAAATGCAAGCTGGAGAGACTATAGAACAAAATACAAATAAATTTGTTCGATCCAATAGAAGTTAAGGAAGGAGCAAAGAAACAGACCTAGCAGGCGGAAAGCACCCAATAAGGTGGTAGAAAACAAGTTCAGATGTGTAACTTATCAAAATAAACGTAAATGGATTAAACTCAAATATGGAAAGATTCTTGGATTGAGTAATTTCCTCAGAAAAATAAATCTCTGTCAAAAAGCACCTGGGTCTTTAGAGAAGATCCTTACTCCCTGCAAACTTCCTCAATGCATTCCACTTCTGGTGTTTTCTACAGCAAGGGATAAAAATACATGTTGCAGTGTGCGGGCGAATAAAATCAGCGTATAGAAAAAAAAACAAAACAACCAAAAACACATGAACACATGTCCTGAGGTGTTGCTGATGGAAGAACTGACTGCTTTTCTTGGATTAACATTAAAAACTTTCTAAAACCAATTCTAAACTCTTAAACTTCCTACAGAGCCGTGGTAAGGCAGCTTTTCGGTCAGTGGGACGGGTCCAAATGTTTCTTTGTGTAAAAGAAGATTGGACCATTCATTCGACAATAATTAATTAAGAAAAACCGTAACCCTGGCCCCAGTGCTAACAGTTGCAATTTCGTGATTTTTACGTTGCCCTCCAACAGTTCATGAAAAAGCATTTAAAAAGTTCAGAAACGTAGACTCAGGAAAGGAAGGAGTGCCAGCCATGTTCTCTAGGGAGAAATGTCCACAGCCAGAAGGGGGGAGAACAACAGCCTTCAGTCCAGCATCGTGGACATATGTCTTGAGGGAAGGACATTTCCTCATGTTCTGCTAGGCTAAAAACTTTCTGGACTCCATCCACTTACTGATTCTTTAGAGGCAGAGAGTGTCAGAGCTGGAAAGAACCTTCTGAATTTCCAACCCGTCAAGCCACTATCAAGGTGAAGAAAACTTTACACCTCCACCCCCCCCAGCCCCCGCATGGGATCAGGGGAATGGCTGGACATCTGATACTTTCATAGTTTGCCCAAATTCCTATTACAAAATGAGGTACAAGGGGCTCCTTCCTGGGTGGCTCAGTCAGTTAAGCGTCTGACTTTGGCTCAGATCATGATCTCACAGTTCGCGGGTTCGAGCCCCGCATTGGGCTCTGTGCTGACAGCTCAGAGCCTGGACCCTGCTTCGGATTCTGTGTCTCCCTCTCTCTCTGCCCCTCCCTGGCTCACACTGTTGTCTCTCTCTCTGTCTGTCTCAAAAATAAAGAAACATTTAAAAATAAATGACGTACAAAAATCCTACTCGGGTTTCACTGGCTCCAGCCGACGCCAGGTCCTGTAACGTGGCTTAATGATTTAGTGAATCATGACATTGGTCTAACCAACACACAGATCCTTCAGTTTCCTGAAACAGCAGAGAACTCGCTACCCTTTTCTGTGGCAGGCGCTGCCCTTGTCACCCCCCTGCTCAAAACACCCCTTGTAGTTTAATTTTACTCCCTTTTGGTACCACGGTCCCCCACGAAATGATGACCAATGACTCTGACCTGCCCCGGGATTCTGGTGGCATGTTGGAGAGGTTCCTAACTGACTTTCTTCCTTTCCCAATGGGATCCATCCCTGGAGGAAGTAGGGTCTGGAAGGTTGAGGAAATCGGTTCTCTTCCTCCCACCTTGCATCTGGAGCGCGCTCAGACCAGGTAACTATTTCCCACTTCTGAGCGCACCCCCGATCACTGGGATCTTGCTTAGGGCCCCTTTACCTCTGACGCCGACCCCTTTTCTCCAACAAAATGAGCCCACAACGGCTGGCTGACTTAGCTTTTCAGGCTCTGTATCTGCGCCTGATACACAGTCTTGCAGGCACCCGAAGTTAGACAAAAATCGTCTTTTTATGAACTCAAATACTGTCCTGTCATAGTAAATATAAGATGGTTTACGGTCGCGGGGCACATCGATTGGCTTCATAAACCCTGACTCCGGGAGCTCAGCTGGGTGCCTTGATATTTGACTCTTTGGATGGAGTTTGGCCCAGTGGAAATGTTTGCCAGCCGTTTCCATCAGTGTAGAAAAACAGGACTTACAGCCCATAAATTCTCTTGCCTGGCTGGGGGTGGGTGGGGGGGAGGGTTGGGGGAAGGGCCTGAAGACAGAGGATGTTAAAAGACTGCCATCAGGATAATGTTTCTTCGGTTTTTGAATCTGTCTTTCACGCTGGACATTTTTATAGAGCCATTCAATCCCAGGATGTAAGGGAGATCAGAGGGGGCGGGAGGGGGCCGCAATGTCAGGAATCGGATAAGGTTACCGACCCGGCCCGCTGTTTGTCCGTGTGTGCCCCGGGGGCCTCCCTGGTGACAGGATGTGAGGTGTCCACAGAAGGGTCTGGGTGTCCCCACCTCTTGCAGAGTTGGCTGTCTCAGACTCCTCTCCTGGCCTGTCGCGGGAGCCCAGGAAACTCCTGGCACGTCGCAGGGCTCGCCTTCCCTGAAGCCGGAGCCCAGGTTCTAGAAAAGACAGTGTGGCAGTTGTGATGGGCAGAAGGGAAAGAAGGGACAGAGTCGCACTGCCCTGTGTTCTCATTTTTAGGTATTTTAGCACCAACGCCGGCTTTGCTTGAGGATTGAACTGTCCTTAAGGGACATTTCGGTGCCTACCGATTTCTCCTGTCGCTGAGCATCCTGGCGCAGTGACCACCCTTCACGGCCAAGGACTTAGCTGAGGAAGCCCCGCACGGACCAGCACACCTCGTCCTCCCTTTGCTTTTGGTTCCTCCAGTCCCCACCCCGGCGATGCAGGACCTTCCCGCTGGCAGAATGCACAGCTCTTTTTTGGTGGGACCCAAAGACCTGCCGTGTCCACCCTGCTAGAGAATTCCCCGGTGTCTCCGGCCTGGTGGGAGGTCTGCGGTCAGCGCCTTTAGGAACGGTTCTGGCCTGGCAGCATCTCGGGGTGAATGCTTGCGAGGAGATCAGCAGCAGGGGAGAGAAAAATGCAGGGTAGCATGATGTGCTGAGACCAGAGACTGTTGGAGGCAGACAGATATGAACAGCTGCAGCCAGTGTCTGGGCTTCTGTCCCTTCAGGACATTGGGTCCCCGAGCTGGCTGCTTCTCAGAATCCCCTGGGGAGCTTGTAAATACTGATGCCTTGGCTTTGTCCCCGGGACTCCTGTTTAATTGGCCCAGGGTAGTCTCCCAGGCATCTATGTGTCCTTTCAAAGGTCCCGGTTCTTTTTTTTGTTTGTTTTTTAATTTTTTAATGTTTATTTATTGTTGAGAGAGACAGAGCGTGAGCAGGGGAGGGGCAGAGCGAGAGGGAGACACAGAATCCGAAGCAGGTTCTACGCTCTGAGTGGTCAAGACAGACCCCGACCCGGGGCCCGAACCCACAAACCGTGAGATCATGACCTGAACCGACGTCGGACGCCTAACTGACGGAGCCCCCCAGGCGCCCCTCGAGATGGTTCTAAAGGGCATGATGGATGGGCACCTCTGTGTAGACGGGTTATGAACAGAAATATGGGACATGGAAGCAGTTTGCGCCTGGCCTGGGGTGACACTCTCGCACCCCCATCCCCAAAGGCTGTGCGTTTTAGGGTTTGGGGCTTTGCTGGACAAGACTGCTGGAATTTTAAGTCTGAATTTTACTGATGTTTCCTCAGCCAGTAAACTTGAGGCATGCCTCTTTAATTTTCAAACGTTGGTGTCTTTGTCTTTAAAAAAAAAAAAAAAATTTAAAAAGTTTGCAAAGTACCAAGTATTGTAGTTCAACGTGAAGTTCTTCCCCGGGACTTGTACTGCAGGTGTACTTTGAGCAAAATAGAATTCTAGCATTTAATTACTTAGAGATATTCATCTATGGTATTGAGTTATGGAGCTGGCTCGTTTTGTCCTGAAAGAGGTCAGCTCACTAGCGTGGGCAGAAGACACGGGGTATCCAGACTAACGAAAACCCTATATTCTAAACCAAACATCCAGACACGTGTTATGACGAAAAAGCAGGAGTCTCTCCAGGTTAAATATGCAGAGTGTGATCGTGGTTTAGTTACCTAGGAGAATGTTTTCGTTCTTTTTTTTTTTTTTTTTTAAGTTTATTTTTGAAAGCGAGAGAGGGAGACAGAGAATCCCAAGCTATGTTGACAGTGCAGAGCCCGACACGGGGCTCGAACTCGCAAACTGGGAGATCACGACTCTGCTGACTGAGCCACCTAGGCGCCCCAGAGAATGTTTTTGTTCTTAAGAGGTGCCCTCAGAAGTCTTTAGGGGGGAGATGTCACCAGGCCTCCAACCATCTCTGCTGTGCCTCCGCAAAAAGAACAGATACATTCCCATGCACGCCGAGGCCAGTGTGGCAGAACCAAAAAAAAATAAACAACAGTTGGTGATTCTGGGCGAGGAGTATTACAGACACTCGCTCTGAC
This sequence comes from Panthera tigris, assembly GCF_018350195.1. Classification (NCBI taxonomy): domain Eukaryota; kingdom Metazoa; phylum Chordata; class Mammalia; order Carnivora; family Felidae; genus Panthera; species Panthera tigris. Next base: position 7,435,322 of record NC_056673.1, on the reverse strand, counting down.
GACTCTCCTACAACTTTGAAAGTTTTTAAAATGAAAATTTGGGGTCGATTAAAAAAGTTGGCATTCCAGTTCTAAAGCGACTCTTTGAAAAATGAATAGTGCTGATTGCACAGTCCCAGCAAAAATCTGTCCCGTCGATCAGTCAATCAGTATCTTGTCATATTGTTCAGGAGTCTCCTCTGTTGCTTTAAGGATAGTACATTCCTACGTTCCGGGCCGAGAATTCGAGGAAAACCGCGCTAGCCGCTGTCAGCTCTTCACTGAGGCTGTCTGTTCATGGTTGGCTAATTTCTGTGATTTTGTAAGAGGAAGAATGCTGGAAAGATGATAAATTACTTAAACCTATATATATATACATACACATATATATAATATATATAATACATGTATTGTGTGTGTATATATTGTGTGTATATATGTATGCATATACACACACACATATATGTGTGTATATATATATATACACACACACACACACACACACACACATATATATATATATATACGCACATATATATACAGCCTGGGGGTGCTTTTTTAGGTTTGCATCAAGGTACTATAGGGGTGACAGGTTTTAACTCTTTATTTTTTAATTTTTGAAAAGTTTTTAAAATTTTTATTCATTTTATTTTATTCATTTTTGAGAGGCAGAGAGAGAGACAGAGTGCAAGCAGGGGTGGGACGGAGAGAGGAGACACAGAATCCCAAGCAGGCTCTAGGCTCCGAGCTGTCGGCACAGAGCCCGACGCGGGGCTCGAACCCACAAACCGTGAGATCGTGGCTTGAGCTGAGGTCAAATGCTTAACCGACTGAGCCACCCAGGAGACCCTAGAGGTTTTAACTCGTAACCATTCCTTAGGGCATCTTCCCTTTAACTCTTCCTTTTCTGCTTCAGTGATTTATTCATTTTTGCTTGGTCAGCTTTGCCTTGAGTTTTACTTTGGTGCCACTTTGTTTTAATATATCTTTTCAGAGAAATGTATTCGTGTATTTTTTTAAAAATACATCTGCCAGTCTGATAGGATTACCTCACTTTCTTTCACTGATGTCACTGTAAGTGGGGTATTTGGGCCAAACGATCATCATTTTCTTATATGGACTATGATTTTTGCTAACTCTGTAAACGTAATCTGAATGGTATTCATTTTTCTTATCTGCTAATTATATTTAATATTTTCAAAAATGGAAAATGCATTTCTTTTATCATCAGAGCACAGAGAGAAAGTATCTATTGACTCTCCCTCTATAAAATGAACTAATATTCCTGCTTTTACCTCTTAGCACATTTTTTTCTACCTGGTCCCATTTCTTTTGTTGTGGTGATAATAATATCCATAACTAATACTAATTGAGAGTTCGTATTTCCGGACTGTGGGATAAGAGATTTGTAGTCTTTGTTTTACAGATCTGTTATAATTACCCTGTGACGTGGCATTATTCACCTTTACAGAAAGGGAGAAAGGCATTGCAACTTCTAGTCACACAGCCACTAAGGACTCAAGTCAGGCTGTGAACCCGGTTCCGTATTATTCCTGAGCTCAAATCTTTAACTGTATTATACCACCTGGCATTTTATTATTACTTTTCAATGCCGTTGCCATTTTTTCAAGAGCTGTTCCTCACACTGGCATTCTGTATAAACATTTTTATGACAATGATATGGACTGTTGGGTTTCGCATGTTTGATAAGGCTTTTATTCTCTGCTCTCTCCGTTATGCTGTTATTTAAAAAGACATATATTGGGGCGCCTGGGTGGCTTGGTCGGTTAAGCGTCCGACTTCGGCTCAGGTCATGATCTCGCGGTCCGTGAGTTCGAGCCCCGCGTCGGGCTCTGTGCTGACAGCTCAGAGCCTGGAGCCTGTTTCAGATTCTGTGTCTCCCTCTCTCTGACCCTCCCCCGCTCATGCTTTGTCTCTTTCTGTCTCAAAAATAAATAAACGTTAAAAAAAATTTTTTTTTAAATAAATAAATAAATAAATAAATAAAAAGACATATATTTCTTCAAGCATGCACACGATACAGATAATCTTTTGGGTATTAGACTTGATACTTTGCTTCAGACTTAGATGGAGATGGACAGAGATATTTTTAAGAGACATAAACTTTGTAGTTAAATGTAGGCCTCTTGTACCTTCTCCCCCCCCCTCCTTTCTTGAGGAAACCCACTCTTCAATCTGTTTTTGAGTCCTTTGCTTGCATATTTTGATATTTTTGTTACGTATACTGTAAATAACAACAGCTATTTTTTTAATTTTAAAATTCGTATCACATATTTGGCATTTCGATTTTTTTTTTTTTTAATTTTTTTTTCAACGTTTTTTATTTATTTTTGGCACAGAGAGAGACAGAGCATGAACGGGGGAGGGGCAGAGAGAGAGGGAGACACAGAATCGGAAACAGGCTCCAGGCTCCGAGCCATCAGCCCAGAGCCTGACGCGGGGCTCGAACTCACGGACCGCGAGATCGTGACCTGGCTGAAGTCGGACGCTTAGCCGACTGCGCCACCCAGGCGCCCCGGCATTTCGATTTTGATTAAAGGGCTGATTTCTGTCTTCGTTGTAGTGCTAGTTTTAAGTAATATTTTCAGCATTTCGCTATGAATCTTTGCACATCAATTTTGTTCCTGTTTCTTTATTTTTGAGAGAGAAAGAAAGTGCAAGTGGGGGAGGGGCAGAGAGAGAGGAGAGAGTGAGAATCCCCAGGGGGCTCGGAGCTAGCAGCACAGAGCCCGATGAGGGGCTCAAACTCACAAACTGTGAGATCATGACCTGAACTGAAGTCGGACGCTTAACCTACTGAGCCACCCAGACACCTCTGAACATCAATTTTTTAAAAAGTCTTCTCATAGTCAGGGAAGTTTTGGTGGAGTATAGCTTTCCTGAGTCACAGATCCTTCCTCCAGAAATTCTGCCTGATCCGAGGCCCCGGTCTCCCGGCATTTTAATGTTGGGACACCGGTGCCTTGGACAGCTTCTTTGTGTCTCGCTGTCTGGTAACTTACGGGATTCTGTCTTTGTTCTTAAAATTCAAAACATTTGCCGGGCCACATCCCACGATGGTCCCTTTTCGGTAAGTTTGCCTCGTCAGTGGTAAATCCCTTCTGCCTGCAGATTCCAGATTATGAGAGATTTTTCTGGAACATCAAGTCACCTGCATCCTCAGACTCTGTTCCCTTAGCTCTAATCTCTGTTCTCCCCCCTTCCTGTTCTGGTCTCCTGATGGCGTTTCTGAGCAGCCCAAAAGGACTTCAAGTTTGGCCTCCAACGGTTAACTTGTCAGCCGGTTTGGTTTCTTTTACCGATGTCTTTGACCTATCTGCTTTTCATTTCTGTCTCTCTATCCAGCAACTCCTTCTTTTTTCTTAAAAAAAAAAAAAAGTTTATTCCTTTATTTTGAGAGAGGGAGAGAGAGCACGAGTGGGAGAGGGGCAGAGAGAGGGAGACACGGAATCCGAAGGAGGCTCCAGGCTCTGATTTGTCAGCATGGAGCCTGACGCAGGGCTCGAACTCACGAACCTTGAGATCATGACCTGAGCTGAAGTCAGATATTCAACCCCCTCCAGCACCTCCTTCTTAGCCTGTTTTTAGTCTTCATGCTTCATGCCTGCTCTATTTTTAGAGTCCTTATTTCACTTTTGTGAGCATATGGGGTTTAATTTGGGTTTTGTTGTTCTGCTGTGCCTTTTTTTTTTTTTTTTTTTTCCTCTCCAAAACATACCTTTGTTGTCTCTTTCTATTTAGGGCTCTGTTCCTTTCCTTTAATTCTGTGGCTTCCCTTTCTAGAACTGATGTCGGTTGTTATCTGTTGACTCATACTTGAATGCTCAAGGTTTTATTCAGCCCTTTAATTTGCTCAAAAGGACAGGGTGGGCGAGCCACCTCCGATAAACAGGATGTCCAGTTAATGAAACACATTCTGATGAAGTGCTTCGGCAGCAGCCGGGAGGGAAAAGAGGCCACAGGGCAGAGCACCCACCAAGAGAGCCTTTCTGGGCTGTCCCTCGGACTCCTGTTCACTCTTGCGGATCTGCTGGACAAGATGGCTTCCTTCTCCATGGGCGTCCCTTGCGAGTCTGTGCATTTTGTCCGATTCGCTGGGCTGAGCCCTGTCTTCGGGTAGATGATGTGACTGTGTCTGATGCTCCTGTGTGGCTGCCTTTTCTTCCAGGGAGAATTTCTGCTGCCTGAGGATTTTCTGCAGGGTGCAAGCACCAATGAGTTTCTGAGTGGTTCTTTGTGGATCCTAGGACTTCTCCCTGCTCTCTGACCTCTCCCCAAATTGAGGGGGATTCCAGATGTTTCCAGATGTTCTTCTAGGATATTCCCTGCTTACTGCTCGTCACAGCACACTGCTGTTTAGGAAGGATACCGGGTACCATAGCCCTATGACCATCCCTTGGCTTGATTCCGTCTGTGATCCCTCGCAGAAGGACCTGGGCACTGAACGTGACTTTCAGTGCTGGAGGGAGGTTTCCCACACTTTGATCTTCCTTTGGGCGTTTTGCCTAAAATGGATGAAGGGTGTGAGAAGGAGGGGTGGTAACGAAGCCAGAGGTATCTTTGACCTTCATGATTTGTTCCTGTCATTTATACTTCAGACAAAAACCTCTCCAGGGATGCCTGGGCATTCATCTCTGGGTTCAAGGTCTTCTGCCGTAATATAATACAGTCATATACACATTTCACTCTTCACGCATCTGGAACGAACTTCTGTGTGTGGCCAGAGGTACAGATGGAACTTTATTTCTTATTTCAAATAGTTACGTGATCGTCCCACCTTTACTTTGTGTGTTGGGGGGGGGGGTCGGAGGGGTGGTTCATGTCTTGTTTGGGTATTAGGTCTTCTTTTTTTTTAAGTTTATTTATTGATTTTGAGAGAGACAGAGACAGTGTGAGTCAGGGAGGGGCAGAGACAGAGGGAGAGAGGAGAATCCCAAGCAGGCTCTGTACCACCAGTACAGACCCCTATGCGGGGCTCGAACCCACCAACCATGAAATCATGGAGTGTCAGCCCCTTCCCAACCTTCTAGGTCATGAGCTCCCAGATGACCGTCAGTTTGAATCCCCTGCTCTGTTTCACTTACGTTCTTTCTCTGCCACCAAGTTGAAATCTAAGGGATTTGGGTTTAGTATGACATCTTTTTTTTTTTTAATGTTTAATTTATTTTTGAGAGAGAGAGAGACAGTGCAAGCAGGGGAGGGGCAGAGACAGAGGGAGACACAGAATCCGAAGCAGGTTCCAGGCTCTGAGCCATCAGCACAGAGCCCGATGCGGGACTCGAACCCACGGACCGTGAGAATCACGTCCTGAGCCGAAGTCGGACGCTTCACCGACTAAACAAGGGTAGGGTAGGTGATGTTTTTCCATCCGCTTCTTCTCATTCCCACACTGCAGGTAGCCCGTGGTCGGGTTTAGAAGGACAAGGATCTGGGGAAGGGGAGTGGCCGGACGGTGAGCTTCAGTCAGACAGAGGGCTCCGCAGAGAGGCATGATGGTTCAGGCTGTACTCGGGGAGCCCTAGGTGTTCCAGATCAGCAGAAACGTGGGTCTCAAGCTGGGGAGGGGTGCGCGATCACGCCAGAGAGGCAGGCGGTCTGGGGCTCTACTGAGGGACAACTGTGAATTCCAGACTGAAAGGTTCCATCACGATTTGCTAAGCAGCCGGGTGCCACTGAATGGCTTCAAGTGACACCATCCTTGGGGGACTTAGGGAGGACAAAGTTGACAGCACCCGGATGTAGGATGGAACAGAAAGGGGGCCGTGTGCCTGTAGGGAGATAACTTAGGAGGATATTGCCATCGTTGCGTTTCGAGATTATAAGGCAGGAAGGAAGTTGGATGGATGGCCAGGGAGGTGGGATCTGTTTTAATCTCAGGGGTGGCACTTTTATCCCACGCTGGCGGGCTTGGAAAATCTGGATGCGCTTCTCCTCTTCTCGCTTGGAAAACGCAACTCTGGCTCCTCTTGCGAAGGAAGGCTGAACGTGCTTCTGGCTAGGTTGGCCTCATAGGTCTGGGACTTGACAGTTCCTATGCCAACAGCGCTTAGCAAGGAGTGCGGGTCAAGGCTGAGAGCAAGTGTCCATCAAGGACCGCATCGCGGTGACATCAGCACTACACGGGACCTCGTGCTGTGCACTAGCGTGTCTGGTAGCGGTGATGTCTGGGACAACTTTGTGGATTTGCCATTTCCCCTGGTAAGCACTTGGATTTCCCACTTTTATTTTTAATAAGCTGGATACATTATACAGCGCTCATTTGCTACTAAAATTGCAACCAGTAGAGCAGCGACCCGGCAATTTACTCTTTTGAGCGTCGTGGATTTCCCTGCTACTCGTCTGCCTTCGGCGGAAGGTTCTGAGCTCCCCAAACGGCTGGCTCGACAGTGCTGAGCCCCGTCCTGCCTGGAGCACAGGCTGGCCACTCAGCAGAAGCGCTCGGAAACCAGGCGAAACAAAGCAAAGCAAACTAACAAACACCCCCCCCCCCAAATAAACCTACAGTCAAATGGATATGATGTCTTGTTTACGAGGCAGGAAATCGCCAACTCTGGTTAATTCTCCAAGGGTGTGGTTTTTCCTTTTGAACCCTGAAGTTTTCTCACAGTGCCCAGGGCCCATCCTTGGGGGTGATCATGTCAATGGCCTCATTCCTGTATCTTGCTGTCTACTTTTCCTTGAGATTCTTGCCTAGACTTTTCAAAGGAAACTAATCAGATTGTCCGTTGCTCTAAAGTACCTATCCGTAGGGGCGCCTGGGCGGTCAGTCAGTTGAGTGTCTGACTCTTGGTTTCGGCTCAAGTCATGATCTTGTGGCTCAGGTCATGGGATTGAGCTCTGCGTCGGACTTTGCACTGGCAGCTTGGAGCCTGCTTGGGATTCTCTCCCTCTCTCTCTCTCTCTCTGCCCCTCCCTGCTCTCTTTCTCTCTCTCTCTCTCAAAATAAATATATAAAAACATTTTAAAAATCAAGTATCTATCTGTAAAGGGCATCAGCATCAGAGAAAGAAAATTCCCTCTGGATATCATTTTAAGGGAAGTTTGATAAAGATGTGGGTAGGTAGGCTATGAGCCTACGAACAGTTTTCAAAGAAAGTACTTGAAAGAAGAAGGGTAGAAAGTTAGGGATCAAGAGCTTATTTTATTTTATTTTATTTTATTTTGAAGAATCCATCCTATTTCATATGTTTAGAACTCTAGGAGCACTGAGAATGGAGTAATTTAACTGGCCAAGGCACCTCAGAAGAAGAGTCTTTATTTCTCTTTTAAGTTTATTTATTTATTTGGAGAGAGACCGAGAGCAAGTGGGGGAGGGGCAGAGAGAGGGAGGACAGAGGATCTGAGGCAGGCTCTGTGCTGACAGCAGAGAGCCTGATGTGGGACTCGAACTCCCCAACTGGGAGATCATGACCTGAGCCAAAGTCGGATGCTCAACCGACTGAGCCACCCAGGCGCCCCAGAAGAAACGTCTTTAAGGCAGAGATTGCTTTGAATTGGAGCTTGATCTTGATTGGTGAGGCATCCTCATCTCAGAGATTTGTAGGGAGATGTGAACTGCTTAGAATTTTGGCCCACGGCGGGGAGGTGGTTCAGAAAGTAGTCTGATCCGGACAGGGCCCTGCACCAAGCACAGTAGACAAGTTATCAGTTGCATCCACTTAGAGAGCACGGTATCGTTCTCACAGGGGGGTCTTTACTGGTGCTGGTGTAAAGCCGCCGGCACGGTGATGGCTTCTGGCAGCTTCCGCGTTAGCAGGTGCAGCGGCGGAGAACTGCTCCTTCCCGCAAGCAGGGGCTCTGCACGCACCGGGTCTGCGCAGGGGCTCTCCTCGGCCATCCTGGCTGCACCTGTTGTAGGTGGGGAGCAGCGTGTGTCCTGTCCTGGGACTCGAAGGGCCCCCTCCTCACTCTCCTGTCCCACCTGTACTCTCCCTACCAGCAAGAAGCCGGAGGAATGGGCCCCCGCTGTATGACTCCGCGTTAAAAACAGTCTAATCGCTCCTTAACAGGGCTCTGGCTTTAGTATGTGCCTTTGGGCCTCTAGAAACCCAGGAGTCAGGAACCACCACGGAGAGAAGTAGTTGATTGGGTTTACTCAAGGTTCAAATGATTTGCTTGCTGTGGAAAAGGTAAGCCGTGCGAAGCCCTTCACCCCCCTCTGCTATTGGAATAACCTCAAGTACAATGGCTCGTGATGAGGCTGGATGAGGAAAAGTTTTCTCTGTACCTTTCTTAGTCTTCAAAAGTCGCCCAGACCCGCCTCGAATGTTCCTAACCGATGCGCCACTGAAAAATCACGAAGGTAGATTTTAACACTCTCCCTCGAGCCCCTCGGCAGGTAGACGTAGTTCTGGAGAAAAATACATTTCAGTACAGATGGGAACTTCTTCCATATTTACGAACAGAGGTGACAGGGCTGAAGCCAGGCACCTAAGAGGAGGCAGAAAGAGCCCCCTCCCTCAGGGCACGCACATATCCACGTTTGACGTTGCCCTTGAGAACGCTTTCTTGGGGAAGCTATATTGATCAGTGCTGCAGTCGTTATTCTGCCCAGTCATACCTGGCACTTAGGTTATAAGCACTGTGGTCAGCCGAGGGAAAATTAAAGTGTTCCAGAAGCAAATACAGCAATTGCCAGTCAGACAGCCATAAACTCAGGTCTAAATCAAATCAGTAAGTGCCCATCAATTGAGATCTTTGTGCTTGGGGATTAGAAGGAGGAGGCAGACAGGATTCTTGACTTTCACAAAGCATGTCGCTGAGTTGGACAGAGTAGACTCAGACCCGGAATGTTCAGTAGTAATTCTTGGGTTACATAAGGTACGGAAGCCATAAAAGAGAACAAGGAAATGACACAAGACAAGTAGATCGTTATGATGAAGTCTCGCGGAGGAGACGCTTGGACCTTCACCGAGGGGGGTTTGGTCGGATGAAGACGGTAAAGAAGAAAGAGCTAAGGACAAAAGCCGTTCAAGTACCACGTAAAGATGGAAGAAAATGCAATTTATTCAAAAGAATGTTTTAGAAGATTCCTTTTTTCTCCCCCCAGAGAATGAGAGATCTATTTAAGCAGGAAGAACGGTTTGGAGCCTGAGAGGGAAGGACTCTGGCTCAGTAGTTTCGCGGTATCTGGTGCCCTTAGAACAGGACAGTTTAACCTGCTGCTGTGTGTCCGGTCGAAACTTCTGTCAGTTTGGGAAACATGGCGACTGGAGCAAATAAATGGCGATCCTGTATCAAATAAACTTCTAAATGTTTCTGTTGTACCCTTTAGCAGATCCATAATGCATGATAACATTTTAAAGCTCTGACAATAAATGAAACAAGCTTGTTTTCATTTAACCTTATGTTCCCCAAATATATAGGACCGTGGACATTCTCATAGAATGTCTGTCAATATCCTGTGGGCATTTTGGGAAGTGGTGTGTCTAGAGGAAAGGAAAGTTTTCAGATAATCAATAGGAAATGAATAAAAGGTCCTCCGAGAATCATTAACCATTAACAGCCCAGTTATATTTATTGGCAAGAATTTATGTTCAAGCATGTGGCTGGTTCGGTCGGTAGAGCATATTGATTCTTGATCCTGAGGTCACGGGTTTGAGCCCCACGTTGGATGGAGATTATGTAAAAAAATAAAAATAAAATCTTTTTTTTTAAAGGATTTGTTGGGACTTACGGTAGGCAGATTTTGTGACTTTTTGCAGTAAGTTTCCTAGAGGTTAGAATGGAAAAAGACCTGGCAAGAGAGTTCCAGCTATGACAACTGTAAATAGTGAAGTCTTTGTGGTGGTTGAGGGGATTTGTGTATGGTAGTGTTGATGAGTTCAACTACGGGGTCCCAACAGCGTGAGGAACGGTGCAGTTGGTTCATGGGGGAGGGATCAGTGTCAGGTCAATTTCCCTGAGGTCAGGGGATTGTTGAGTGGTGGTGAGCAAACAGAATACAGCAAAAGAAAATATCCCTATAAGAGTCAGGCATCTGAAAGCTCAGAGACTGATTGGTGCTGTACCATTAACTAAGCTTGTGCCTTTGTCGATGGGTGGCAGGTGTGGAATGGAGGCTATCAGCGAAGTCTTAGAAGATGGTAGAACCAAGGTCAAGGTGATGGATGGTTCCATTAACCTGAATACTATCTAGGATGTTAAGAAACATGGTGGTTATAGGCTACGGATTGAAAATATGCATCCCCCTCAAGTTCATACGTGATGATATTTGGAGGTGGGGCCTTTGGAACGTGATTAGGTTTAGACGAGGCCATGATGGGCGAACACCCAGGTTGGCATTAGTGTCCTTATGAGAAGAGGAAGACAGAACCCACTCTCCCTGTGCCCCGTGAGGACCCGGGAAGAAGGTGGATATCTGCAAATCAGGAAGAAGAGCTCTCACTCAGCACGAGGCCTGCCAGCACCTTGATTTTGGACCTTCCAGCCTCCAGCCCTGTGAGAAATAAAAGTCTGTTGCCTAGGCCACCTAGTCTGTAGACTTTTGTTAACAGCAGCCCGACGCTGGATAATACGTAAAAGCAGTACAGCTGCGAAGTCATTTAAAGACCGTGGAAATGACTATCGGAAAGCATCAGAGTATGAACATGAGATGTGGACTTGTTAGTGTAATTAAAATTTTTTTTTTTCAACGTTTTTTATTTATTTTTGGGACAGAGAGAGACAGAGCATGAACGGGGGAGGGGCAGAGAGAGAGGGAGACACAGAATCGGAAACAGGCTCCAGGCTCCGAGCCATCAGCCCAGAGCCTGACGCGGGGCTCGAACTCACAGACCTCGAGATCGTGGCCTGGCTGAAGTCGGGCACCTAACCGACTGCGCCACCCAGGCGCCCCTTGTTAGTGTAATTAAATAATGGGGACTTGAAAAGGCACGACATATAGTGTTAGATGCTGAGGGGAGAGATGGAGATTTTTCATGGTACGTGTATTTTCATCCATTTAACACCTATTTACTGAACATCTACTGGATGGCACGGTGCTGTGAAAGGTTGGTCTCGTAGAGAATCGGTGTAAAAGGATTGGTAGAAATACATATGCATAATCCCACCCTCAGGCAACCTCCGAAATGGCAAGAGATTGGAGTTAAGGATTCATCTGATACTTTCTGAGTTACTGTGTTAGATGCCCTGCATGACACAGACACGAGGAAGACAGCGTATCCCTTCCGTGGAAGAGAGGACTTCTCCATGATCTCGCGGGAGATGCAATTCCGCCTCAGATCCGGGATCAACCGTATTCCCTGTCCCAAGCCCACTTGGGTCATTTCAGAGATCACAGGACTACATCCTCCAGGGCCAGTGGACTGTTCTGGAAACTATAAAACCTCCTCCCTGCAGAGAGATGCTTACCTCCCAAGCATAGATAGGGAGAAGGGAGAAAAGGTTTCTCAGATGGTGAAGGCAAACCAATGGAAGAGAAAATTTGAGACGTGAAAGCTCCGCCATGAGGACAAGCAGAGCCTAGGACGAGTTATTCGGGGCGGCGCTCTCTGTGGAGCGCGGGGAGCAATCGATGTCTCCATTCGTTGTGCACGGTCCCCTCGCACGCTGCTTTCATTATTTGAACACTATCTGCCGTCATTAAGATATCAACGCTATTTAGGTGTATCTGCATTGGCAGTTTCATTATGTCTGGGTAAGGCTCGGTATTTATTCATGGGGATCTTGGGGAATTGTCAGGCACCAGCCCGGAGATAAAGGCGAGGCGCCTGAAGAATGCTAATCCTCTTCAGCTCGCCACTTGACAAACCCACACGCCACTTATTACCCGACTGATCGTTTCGATCATTAACAACACATACATCAGCCTCCTTCGCCCGAGAGTGTCGCACGCATCCGTCTTCCCGTAAGCAGTCCTGTGACAAGGGCGCCGAGAATTGATGTTCTGGGGGCATCGCCCGGTGTGGGTCAGCCATGGGATGCGGCAGGCCGGCCACCCCGTCAGCATCACCGTGTCATTAATCAGATGGGGACAATAACCCACGGAGTGGGCACCACGTTCGTAAACAATAGCCAATCAGGGTGCCTTTGTGTTGCCCTGGGCAGCGGCTGCCTGGCTGTTTTGGAGGAGGCCGCTCTCCAGATCCCCGTGGAAAACGTGACTCTCTGCTCATCCCATCGCTGCCTGTTGGTAATAATTAACTCTTGTTCCAAGGAGCGGGGGCCCGGGGAGAGGATCCAGGGCTGTGGAGGGTGCCATCTGCCCCTCACGGGTCACCTGAGTCAGAGCCTCCCAGCATCACTTCACAGCAGCACGAGCCAAACAGAGCAAATAAAGAGGAGGGGGCCGGGCCAGACGTTGCAAAGGATGAGCGGGAGCAGGGGGAACAGAAGTGCTCCCAGGCAGAGACCCCCTGCCCTGGAAGGGAGAGGCAGGACAGACGGCATTGCCCACGATCGAGAGGTCGTCCTAGTCTGGTTCTAGACCCTTCTGATGAAGGACGGGTGGTTTCTGCATCCACAGCTGGTTTGGGGTGATCTCTCACCCATTTCGGGGAAGAACCCCCTGTCCGATTTCACCGAGGCTTTGTTGTTCTTCTGAAGGACCGATTTTCAGAGTTTGGCTTTTAAGGAGTCTCGGCGGTTACCTTTTTCTTTATTTCTTCATTTTGGATAATTTTTTTAAAGTTTTAGTTTTATTTTGAGAGGGAGAGAGAGAGAGCAAGAGCAGGGGAGGGGCAGAGAGAGGGGAGAGACAGAAGCCCCACGTGGGGCTCAGACGCATGAACTGTGAGATCATGGCCTGAGCCAAAATCAAGAGTTGGACGCGTAACCGACAGCCACTGGGGGCCCCGAAATCCTCTTTTTAATAATTGAGCCAAAATATTTTTTTTAAGTTTATTTGTTTATTTTTTTGAGAGAGAACGAGCTGAGGAGGGGCAGAGAGAGAGGAGGGGGTCACAGGATCCAAAGCAGGCTCTGTGCTGACAGCAGAGAACCTGACTCAGGGCTTGAACTCACAAACCATGAGATCATGACCTGAGCTGAAGTCAGATGCTTAATTGACTGAGCCACCCAGGTGCCCTGAGCCAAGAATCTTTATCTTTGTCATTTCCCGCCTATTCTAGATTTCCTTCTAGGTACACGTGGAAAAAATCTGATTCTGGTAGCCCGCCAGAGGTTTAAAGACAGACATAGGAGTCTGGAATTTTCTTTCCTTCAGGCTAATTTCAGGTATGGAGGTATGTGGTAGTGTCTCTGTCTTCTACGGCTGCCGTAACAAAGTACCAGAGACTGGGTGACTTAAACCACAGAGATTTGTTGTCTCACAGTCTGGAGGCTAGAAGTCCAAGGTCAAGATGTTAGCCGGCCTGGTTTCTCCTGAGGCCTCTCTCCTTGCCTTCTTGTGTCCTCACATGGCCTTGCCTTTGTGCACATGCGCCCTGGTGTCTCTCTCTCTCTTCTTTTTTTTTAAATATATATATTTTTAATGTTTATTTATTTTTGAGAGACAGAGAAAGACAGAGTGTGAGCAGGGGAGTGGCAGAGAGAGACCCAGACACAAAATCCGAAGCAGGCCCCAGGCTCTGAGCCGTCAGCACAGAGCCCTACGTGGGGCTTGAACCCACAAACCATGAGATCATGAACTGAGCCAAGGTTGGACGCTTAACCGACTGAGCCACCGAGGCGCCCCTCTCTCTCTCGTCTTATTAGAAGAGTCTCTAAGTCTTATTAGACGAAAGCTCACCCCTAGGACCTCACTTAGCTGTAAACACGTCCTTAAAGGCCCTATCTCTGAATATAGTCGCGTTGGGGGTTGAGGGTTCAACACATGAATTTGGGGGGGGGGGCATGACTCACTCCATAACAGGTACGGTTAAGGCGTCCGTTTCTTCAGCCTATGTTGTCACCTGTACAGGAAGCAGAAAGCCAGCACCATTCACAGGTGGAGAAGGCCCCGAGGTACATCTCTGTTATTTGAGTAGATTTGAGTAGCCTTCAGGGGCTGTGTCCATTGTGTGCATTCTGTGTCAGTGGCCAACAGATGGCTATCTGGCCATGGCACTCAAAAACTCAAGCTAGATCAGCATTGAGGGTGATCAAACCCATCGCAAGGTCACACCCAAGGCAAGGGGTATGATTCCACGAAGGAGAGAGAGCTCTCCAGGAACCCGAGTCTCTAGGAGCAGCACAGGATGTAAAATCGGAAGGCTCCCCCCGCCCCTCTCAAATCTCAAAGACACGGGACTCAGATCTTGTTTTCTTACAGTCTGTTTTTGGGAAGGTGGTGAGGGTAATTACAGAAACTGACCCTTCCATTCCCAACGTGTATCCCAAGAGTGAGTGAGACAGTGATGAATTACCCGCGATGAGGTTAGAATAATTTAATAAGAAAAAAGGTGGAAATGGGGCCTTTAATTCCTAACCTTTTGAGCTGTGGCTAAAATCCATTAATAGAACATGGATTAGGAAGCCCAAAGTCAGATTACTCAGCATCACCGACCAGTGAATCACTCTGGCACTGGGGTCAAAATTAACATCCGAAAATTCTTTAAAACTTTAGGGCTGAGATTTCTTTTTTTCCTGGCTTGACTTCTTCTGTAGTCTTTTTAGCCAGGGAGATAGAAATGTTTGGCATCCATTCAAAGCTCATTCAAACCACAGGGTAGAACTATAAAGGTGGCCTTTGGGATATGTAGGGTCAGTCTGAATAGTTTCTATCATAGTTTTCAGGAAAAAAAAAATTCTTTTACAACATCAGTAGGGAGAATTCTATCACAGTATATAAGTAGACTTAGCAGGATTTACAAATCCACATGTGTTCCCTTAAGCAGTAGTTTTCAGATATTTGATGACCTTGGAAGTCTTGGTTCAAATGAAATTTTACACTGAAGTGAAATGAAACATAATTGATAGATACAAGGAAAGTGGATTTGTTTAGATCGGGATATGGGGTCTCAGAGACCCCAGTGTTCCTGTTTCACCCTTTTGGGTAACCCTTAAATGCCAGATCTTCGAAGACGATAGATTGAACACTTGTTCTCTTAGAGATTATTACTCTACAGTGAATGTCTCCCAGTGAACCACAGAACATGTGTGAACGACAGTCGATCATTAAATAGTAAGTCACACCTCTCCTTAAGTTTTGCAAAAATATTTTGAAAGCGATGCGGTCTTCCAACATAAACGCAGAAACGAAAGGAGGTGAATTTTCCTCACAGCGGGAACATTTAAAACTCGGACTGTTTAAAACAAACTGCTCAAAAAAAAGGGGGGGGGGTTTGAACATGGAGGAGACCTTGTATATTGACATCAAATGAGATCATTACGTAAAACTATTTTTTGTAACATCTAGAACGTTTTGCAAGAGTAAGTGTTGATGGTGATGTTTCCCTCCTTTCCTTTAACTGGAACTTTAATATTCCTTTGATGTTTAGCCCCTGACCCCCTTAAATGGAGCTCAGAAAAGGGGAAAATATCTTGCCAGGGTCAAGCAGCTAGTCAGTGACACAGGGGACGCTAGAACATAGATTGTTGCTTGAGGACGTTTTGATCAAGTCACAAAAGCCTACTGGTCAGAGGCCAGTCAGAAAGGACAATACTTTCTCTCATATAAAAAGTGCATTTCATCTCTACCTGAGATGAATCCCAAGGAAATGTTTGTTGTTGGTACACAAAAGACAAGGCCATCAGACTGGACCTGTAAGTCTGAAGCCTGTTCATGGAGGGCATGGAAGCTGACTGACCTAAGCCCAAACTGGGGAGCACAGGGGCACCCTCCTTCTCTTTATAGCTCTTCAGTGATACATGTTGGAAAATGTAGAGTGGACTCTCATCTTATGTGGTTGCTGGTGAGTTTCTAAAATCAGTATAAAAGGCAAAGATCCTACAAAATCAAAAGTATCTCTGAGAATCCTTTGGACTCATTTTTTAAAAACATTTTATTCATCGTTTGGAGACAGAAAGAGACTGAGTGCGAGCGGGGTGGGGGCAGAGAGAGAGAGGGAGACACAGAATCCGAAGCAGGCTCTAGGCTCTGAGCTGTCAGCACAGAGCCTGACGCGGGGCTCGGACTTACGAACTGCGAGATCGTGACCTGAGCTGAAGTCAGACACCTAACCGACTGAGCCACCCAGGCACCACCCCACCCTTTTTAAACGTCCTTTCGACTCTTAGGAGCTCGAAGACCTATCATCTGTTATTTGTGTCTCTGAAAATTTGGCTGAGATGTTCCTTTTCCTGTGATGTTGGAAGCCAGGGTCTCTTTTGGACGGAACAAGGTGGCATAAATATGTTATGCGTTTTGTTCTCTGTGACCTTGATTGGTTGAGTATGTGGATGGGTTTGCACATGATCTGATTCCACCATACAGATGTCCTACTTTAGCCACAGGTTGACTCATGGTGATGGAACTACCTTGTGACTTAAATAAATTTGAAATTAGGACATAATAACAAATACAAGGAGAAAAGTGTTCTTGGGCGGTGTTTCTAACCTGTGGAGTGAAATTATGGAGAATCACCATGACCCCACCCCCACCCCCAAACCTGGCCATTAGTACCCTCCTGTGAAGTAGGGTCTGGATCTAGAAGAACACGGACAGTAGTTGTGGGATTACTCCAACAATGGCAATCCACATTTGGGCATTCCACGTCTCCCATCAAGAGGTAGAATCAGGTTATTTCCTTCCCTTTGGATCTGGGTTGGTCTCTGACTTGCAGAGGCTGGTAGAATGAGACAGAAGCAATGCTGTGTCAGTTCTAGGCTTAGCCATGTAGGGGCATGACGACTTCTGTTGAGCCTTGGAGCGCTGAGCCACCATCTCAGAGGTCGGCCACCCCACTGGGGAGAGAGGTCAGCCAGCCCCCAGGTCTTTTGGCCTCCCATCTGAGCACCTAGATACATGAGGGTAGCCATCTTGGTCATTCTGGCCCCCGCTGAGCTCCGGGATGAGTGAAGGTGAATGGGTACGACTGACATCACACAGAACAGAAGAACCACTTAGTCAAGCCCTTCCTAAAATACGGAAGCGTGAACACATGAATGCTTTGTATAGTTTTAAGCATTAAATATTGAGCATGTTGCAAAACAGCAGTAGGTGATCGAGACAGTTGGCCAGGAGATTTCTAATGGGTTTTGTTTCATAGCCGCTTCGCTCCTCTCTCTCTTTCTTCCAAATAGACCTTCTTCCAATTCCTGTTGCAAAGGGACCCGGTGACAGGTGGCACACTTTCTAAAGGATTCAAATCCTCAGGGAGAAGGAGTCAGCGATAAGGATCTGAAATGGAAAAACTAGACACTTGCAGGGTAAGGAAGGGTAAATGAATTTCTAGGAAAACAAAGGGCCACCATGAAAATGTCAAGAAACAACCTCAGCGGCTTGCAGGATGGTAAATCCAGTTCTCCTGGGTGACTCAGTGGGCCTTCTGAGTGGCTGGGCATAAGTCCATCATAGAGCCATTTCAGTCAACTAGAAAAGAAGTTTTTCCGGGGGCGGGGGGGAAGGTGGAAACACCATCTGTAAACACAAAAGGATGATTTTCGCAGGCAGTACCCACAGGGAGCTTGGTTCCATGAAACACAGTTGCTAGATGTCTGAAGATTAAGTAGCGAGACGCGTCACTTCTGTGGGATAGAGAAACACTATAAAATCACCGTGTCACTTAAAATACACAAACGTAGCACTTTATAGGCCAAATAGATAATTCTTGACAGAAAACGCCTTTTAAGACCTTGGCAGGGAGAAGCAACGTCTCAAGAATGTTTATCGTGTTAGTCGAAAACCTCCGTTAAATTCAGCCTTGTT
Source organism: Panthera tigris (assembly GCF_018350195.1). Taxonomy (NCBI): domain Eukaryota; kingdom Metazoa; phylum Chordata; class Mammalia; order Carnivora; family Felidae; genus Panthera; species Panthera tigris. The sequence goes on along the minus strand of NC_056673.1, from coordinate 7,417,573 downwards.
GTCACCTAAGGAAACACCAAAGCCCAGACTTTCGCTTTCCTGGAATATCGATGGCATGAAGTGGAGGCTGATGAAATAAATAATTGTCATCACGTTTGGTACCTTGGAATAACCTTCTACCTGTGCAGTATAGGAAAATGCTTCCCCCCCCCCCGCCTGCCCTTTTCATCCCTATCCTGTGCATGAGGTATCTCTCCCCTCAGTTGATAAGCATCTGGTGGAAACTTTCGAAGATTTTTTCGAGGGGCACGAGTTTGTCTTTAAGACTTGAAAGAAAATGGAAGAGAAGGATTCAATTACTCCTATGAGAAATGAACGTCCTACCCAAGGTTTGGCCACTGCTCGAATGCTTGTTTTAAAACTGAATTATAGGCGTAATACATTTGCCAGAGACACGGGCATTAATTTTTCCCAACCCATTCAAGACTGGGAGGACAGAACAGGAGGGCGCAGAGAGAAAATAAGATAATCAGAGTTTCACGTTGATTTATTCATCCTTGTGCAAAGTTAAGGGGCACGTGAGGGATACTGTTCCAGACCCCGCAGAAGGAAGGACGCTGGGGCAGCCTGCCAAACAGAAAGTCTCATTGTTGTTCTTAGATGATCTGAGATTGCTTTGTTTCTCTAGCTGCTTTATAAAAATACATATGCATAAAATACGCCCCATGACACAGAAGGAGTGAGCGGGGGGCCCCGCTGTTTGTCCGGGAAACGCCTGTATTCCTAACCTGCCTGTCTGCTGGCTCATTCCTTTCATAAAGATAAAGTGGGTCGGTGCAGAGCCGAGCTGAGGCTGTCATTCCTGTGTGTTTGAATCGGGTCGTGCAAGAGAGATCGGCGCACGGCCCGCCCTGGGCCAGACGGATGGGCTGGGGGCGCAAAGTTGATGCCGCACGGAAGTCTGTGTATGCGACCTGTCTGTCTCGCGGACCTGACGTCGATCGCTCAGTATGGGTGGGAGAGAAGCACTCCTCCAGGAATCCGCGGATTCTTCCATCCGTCAGCGATCAGGCTTATCGTGTGGGAGGCAGAGCTCACGGTGCAAGTGTAGGGCTCCTGGTTACAGGGCTGAATATCGTGGCTTTGACAGTGGGGCACAGAACAAAGGCTGAAGCTCTCCGAAGCGTGGCTCCTGGGAGATCACATTGGTGTCATGCCTCGAAAGCCCATCCTGGCTCTAGGACTTTGTGACAAGAAGCTTCTCCTCTGGAGTCGTCAGTTTCCATTGTATGAAAAGAAACCGATCGGGGCTGGGGACAGTACTGGAACATTGGTGAAGGCGGTTAGCCGTATTGTTAAGTTGGATCTTCTCTCCGTCATAGAACCCAGGTCTTCATTCCAAAGAACCTTCCTGGCATGCTGTTCTTCAAACCATGTATCTGATGTATCTGTGCAAAGAGACGTATCTGTGGACCCTCTTGGGTCCCCAGGAGGTGGGGAACAGAGAGTGCGTGGCTATTGTCTCGTGAGGCAAAGGAGAACTTAGTTGAAAAACAAAAGAGCCAGGGGTGCCCGAGTGGCTCGGTTGGTTAAGCGCCCTACTTTTGATTTCGGTTCAGGTCATGATCTCACGGTTGGTGAGATCGAGCCCCGCATCAGGCTCTGCGCTGACAGCACAGAGCCTTCTTGGGATTCTCTCTCTCTCCCTTTCTCCCTCTGTCCCTCCCCCACTCTCGCTTGCTCTGTCTCTCTTTCAAAAATAAATAAGTAAACATTTAAAATTAAAAAAAAATTTTTTTAATGTTAATTTCTGAGACAGAGAGAGACAGAGCACGAGTCGGGGAGGGTCAGAGAGAGAGGGAGACACAGAATCCGAAGCAGGCGCCAGGCTCTTGAGCTGTCAGCACAGAGCCCAACGTGGGGCTCGAACTCACAAACCGTGAGATCATGACCTGAGCCCAAGGCGGTCGCTCAACCGACTGAGCCACCCAGGTGCCCCTAAAAAAAATTTTTTTAAAGAACATATCTTCTCATATCCATAAACTAAAATCAAGTCTATTCAGTTGCCTTAAAAACTACTCCTTGCCTTTCTTCTAAGGCAACGTAAACCACTTTTTGCCCCCAAACGAAATTAAAAAAATAATAACATAAGCTCATTTATCTTAGAACTGGCTTTGCAGGCAATGTTGGCAGGTCTATCTGTTTGAAAAGAGACCTTGAAACCCTAGTGCCTTCTTTAAAGCTTAGGTCTTGAGGCCGACCCGCAGGGAGATGATAGGTGAGATTTGGATGGAGCATCACGTTTTTCTTGCTCTCGCTGCAAAAGGATCATGAAACGTGAACATAGAGATTTGGCCTGTGACTTCTGAGAAACATCACTCTCTGTCCAGCAGCTGCAAAGTGAGTGACTTTCTGTGGTCCTCCAGGTCACTTAGGAAAGGTTCTGGAATCGCCACAAAAACATGCTGATTTTCCAGTTTCTGGTCTTGAAGAGAGAATCTAATACAGTTCTGCAGATCTCTTTTCTCTCCCCCCCCCCTCCACCCCTTTCTTGCCCCAGAGAACAGTGGGTCACTAAATCCACCTCATTAGCATAAAGATAGCAATTTGACATCAGCTGGCTGTTGTGTAGGAACAGATGTGTTTCCGACCTATGGATGTTTTCCTTCTTTTGGAAGAGAGGAAGCCCCAGTTGGGAGGAGCAGGAGTCCTGCCGTACCTGGGGTCCACTTTTACAGGGTTTTAATTTCTTTTTTTCTCTTTAGCCGCCTAATGAATAAAGTTGACCTCTGTTACTCCCCGGTTTCTGTTTGTGAATTTGCCCACTTGTTACAATTCGTTTGCAGCCCCCAGATTAACACCTGCGGTGCTTTGGTGGCCATTTTTGGACACGCTCAGAGCAACAAGATACTTCAGTCACCCTGGACGTGTGTTCCGAGTTGAAGTCAAACAAAGTGGTGCTTTGCCTCCTTGTTTTACCTCTCAGATTGTCAAGAAGTGTCCTTTTCGTGGTCTGTAGGATGCCATGTTTTTTAATATTCTTTGTGTTTCTTTAGTGCCCTCCCCCCAAGATAGTGCCAAAGTGCTGCCTTGTGTTTCTAAGTAAAGGAAGGCTGTGATGTTCCCCGTGGAGAAAATACGTGTGTTAGATAAGCCTTGTTCAGGCAAGAGTTACAGTGCGGTTGGCTGTGAGCTCGAGGTTAATGCATCAGTAGTCTCTATTAAATAAGGAGGTTTTAAACAGAAACACATAGAAAAACAAGATTTTGTATTAATTTGTTGACAGCAGTGTCACCAGAGGCTCATGGGAAGCTAACCCTACATTTCCCCTGAGATTCATCGGTTTGGTGCATTCCCGGGACTTTATGGACCGTAACGACCTCGGATAACGAGCACAGACTATAGAGGTGTGGAGAGCCCACCCTGTTCAAGAGCCCTGAAGTGAAATAGAATGTATCCTGTTCTCAAGAAGTGTGTTTAAAGGCAGTAGTAACCATTTTGAGCATTACTCACTCCAAGCACCTGAATACAGTACCTGCCTTAACTTATCTCGGTGATAACGTTAAGTTGGGCATTAAACTATTTATAGGAACAAAGACTCAAGTTGGCACAGCTACTAATGGAATAGCTAGGATTTGGACCTGATTCGATTCATGGGCTCTCCCAATTCATTGTCCCATGCTCTTCTGTCTAGCTAGCCAAGGAAAAGGCCACTCACCTGCTATCACTCTTGGACCTAGAAAAAGAAGGGACCAAAATGGGTATTTCTGGTTGGTTTTCGCAAAAAACACCCCCAAGTTCGTCCTCATTTCTCTCTCCGGGCTGCTTTGGGATACCTGTAAAGCTGTTCTGAGAGAAGCTTTTCTAGAATTTACCATCCTTCATTTGTCCCTTTTCTTCTGATTGGTTGCAATACATATAAGACAAGAATTTTAAACAAGAAAAGAACTTTATACTCTAGTCTGTGATCCTTGATCATAGTAAATAGCATTTAATGTTTTTTGTTCGTTTGTTTTGGTTATTGCTGTCTCATCTGATCAATTTACAGGCCACACCTAAAGCATTAGGGAGTTGTTTTTATAAAAGTAACATCTGTTTATTGAGATACAGATTCTTCCTATTATTTATTATTTTGAATTAACTGATTTGCAATGGATGTCACCAACCTCAAAGGACAGAGACAGGGGGATTTCCTGTGGACTTAATAAAAAGTTTAGTAGTTTTTCAGATTATGACTTATTTTTTTTTTCTTGTTCTTACTGTTGTCGTCTTTCCTTGAAAAGTCCGAGGACTCTCTTTAAAGTAGGGTCTGTGTTTCAGACCTTTCCCCTCCAAACAGGACTTAGGACAGTGACAACGTTTCAATGTTCCTCAAAGGTTGCTGTCAGGACAGAGTGGAATCATTTATAAAAATCACCTTCAGTGGATACTAGAACTGGACTCCTTAAATATTTGTTCCTTTTCTATTCCCCTTAGTTAAAAAAAAAATGTTTATTTATTTATTTTGAGAAGAGCGTGCGAGCACAGGGGAAGGGCAGAGAGACCTTAGTCAGCAGTTTATTTCTCTTTAGAATTTATAAAGTCATTTACAAGGCTAGTGTATAAATCAGAAAGCCTAACTTGTTCAGCTGTTACCTCACATAATAACTTTGTACGTGTAGATTTCTCTATAGTTTACAGAGCCCCCTTCTCACTCTCAGACATATTTCATTCAATTTAATCCTTACAGCATCCCTGAGAAAAGGACAGAACAGATGCCATTGTCTTTTTTAAGGTAAGATGGTGAGGCCGGGGTCTATAGAGGATGAGGTTATTCGGGATAAGATCGAAGATGTCACTGAAAATAACTTGATAGAATTCTTCCATTCTCAAGAATTCTTCCATTTTCGTTATGAGTCCAAGTACATATGTCACCAAATTGTTTACCGGGTGCAGATGCTTCTTGGAAATCACCAGAACCGGACTGCAGAATGCCACTGTTCGATGTTCTTATCTTGCACTGCCCAGATGTCCCACATTTCACACTTTTATCGGAGGATGCCAGAGAAAATGGTTGCCTTTTTCCATCTTGGGTATCCTGTCTCCGGATACTGGAGAATTTCTTAACCCTCTTCTAAACTCTGAACATCCAGATCCCTTTTCTTTGTGGGTCTCTCCTTCACTTTCCTTCTCAATCTTTTTTTAACGCTTATGTAGTTTCTGAGAGAGAGAGAGACAGAGTGTGAGCAGGGGAGGGGCAGAGAGAGAGGGAGACACAGAATCCGAAGCAGGCTCCAGGCCCCGAGCTGTCAGCACGGAGCCCGATGCGGGGCTCGAACCCACAAACCGCGAGATCATGACCTGAGCTGAAGTCGGATCCTCAAGCGACTGAGCCACCCGGGCGCCCCATACTTTTCCACGTTCCTTCTGACACCTCGGGCTTTGGGTTCTCCTGGAAAGCTCAATTTGCCCATCTCATGGTCTCCATTTCTTTGGTCCCAGGTGTTCAGCTTCCTTCTTCTGGAACTTACTTCTGGCCCCTGACAGCCTGAGGACCATTCATTGGCCCGCTTGAAATCTGAACTTCCCAGGGGCCCATTCCTGGTCTCCCCTGGTCCCTGTGCTGCCTAGGAGAGCCTACCCATGGCCTTCTCCCTGTTCCGTGACAACCAGGTCTTTTGTAAATGAACGCGTGTGCAGGGATCACTCGTGAGTGCAAGCGAGAGCCCTCTGCCTGCGTCTGCGGGAGACCACGTTCCCTACCCCGGGCTTCACAGTGGTGGCCGGAGAAGTCACTCACTGGTGAACTGTGTCCATGGCGTCTCCACTTGGGCGGGGGCCGTTTCAGCTGGTCTGGCTCCCTGTGCTTGCAAAGAGGCTTGATTCGGAACTCTTAATTACAGCCGCTCATTCAGGCCTGGCCTTCTGATCATTCGTCTTTTAAGTGTTCAGCTTCTGAATCCCATTTGGTTCCCTATCCCCCCTCCTGGCCCTCCCCACCTCCCCTTGATGTGGCCAGAATAGTTAACTCAGACAATTAGTAAATGCTGAATCATTGAGTCAGTGAATAGAGCAAGGGTCTGTGTGAGATATACAACTTCCTGAGTGGGTTTAATGGAAGTCTAAAGAGATTTTTCACAGATTCATGGGTTTTCAAAGGAGAAATTTGCATATTAATAAGAAGCTGTTCAGACTGATTCGCTTAATGTGTTTGGAGTAAGTATAATTAAATGTCAAGGGAGATAGATCATGAAGTAATGAAGCTGAAGCCAATTTATCAAAAATAAGGTCTAGGGAGAGACATTTCAAATAATAAACAGTTCTCTAACCTTCCTTTTTAAGGTGATTTGCTTAGTCTGGGCCAAGATTTACATGTTTTCTGAGGCTCGCGCAAACAAAGATTCTGGGAACGGGGTGGGGGCTGGGGAAGGAGAATGGACATTTTTCCTATTCAAGTTCATAACATTCAAGGAGGTCTTTCCCGTCCGAAACACTTTTAAAAGGGACAAAACCTGTTTAGTTTTGCTCTCTCAGATATTGAGATGTGGTTAGGATCAGCACCCCCCGCCCCCATTCTACCCCCATGCACACAGCTGCCATTTGCAAAATCCTGCTCCTAGGACCAGAAACGACATTGGTGGAGGGTGGCTGGTCACTCGGGAATCGCACCTATAGCAAAAACTGATGGAGCGTTGAAAACCAACGCTGGGTTCTGGGTTTTGAATCCTGAGCTATTTACTCACGAGCTACTTACTAAGGAGCTGGCCATTCCTTGAACAAACTCAACCCAAGCTTTGCTTTGAATTCACTTAGGAAAGAAGTCATGATGCAGTTACACAGGCATCTTTGTATGCTTTACTCCCTAAGTGTTTGATTGAATTAATCAAGACATTCAGGCTCGTGCAGTAGACGGACGGAGTCTCTTGAACTCTGCACGACACTAAAGTGACCTCAGGAGAAGTTGCTTAACAGGGTCAAATGGAAATAAATACTAGTGTTTGATGCTGTTTCTCAGAGTGGGGAAGCCAGGGGATTCATTCCTGGGCAGACTGGGGTGAGCAGGACCCTCACTGAGGTCTCCAGGAAAGAGAGAGGAGGATTGGAGTCAATGCTGTAAAACCACTGTGTGGAAGGAAGAGAGGAAATGCCTCCCTCCTACCCTCTTGTTACACTGACAACATGGAAAGCCACGTTTCAAAACAGAGATAGGAAAATAAATAAATAAATAATAAAAATAAAAACAGAGACAGGGACGCCTGGGTGGCTCAGTGGGTTAAGCGTCCGGCTTCGGCTCAGGTCGTGATCTCACAGTTCATGGATTCAAGCCTAGTGTCGGGCTCCGTGCTGACAGCTCGGAGCCTGGAGCCTGCTTCGAATTCTGTGTCTGCCTCTCTCTGCCCCTCCCCCGCTGTGCACTCGCTCTCTCTCTCTCTCTCTGTCTCTCAAAAATAAATAAACATTAAATAAAATAAAACCTCAGAGATTACAAAGTGTTTCCCCTTGTGATGACTGTGGGTTGTACTGACTGGGGCCAGTGGGAGGGTTAGGAAGATGCCCTGATTCAGGGATCTAAGCTTTTTGAAGGATCGTTTAATTTTGGATGGTGACAGATTCCCCCATGTTCCACAGAGCAAACTGAGGATCTATTTTGTCCTACATCTGAACAGATCGTGACACACGGTGTTTTTTAAAAGTTAGTTAATGTGACCCACTGCCTTTGGACTCTGCCCATCGTGGGTTTAAGTCCCAACACCCTTTGTGATCCCTTGGGTGACTTTGGACAAGTCACTTAGCCTCTGGAAAAGTAGAAATCATAATGTCTGCCTTGTTTGGCTTTGGTCAGGAGTAGAGATGTGTATGTGAACTACCTTACTGTGATCATTGTGGTTGTATCCTTTCTCCCATGACCCCATGAAGCCACCATTTTTGGACCCATCCTTTGTGAGCATCCTTCACACTTTGAGTGACTAAACTTTGAGTGCCTAGTCCAATGACTAGAGACATTGGACCCTCTACTCTCTACTTATTTTCAAAGTTAAAATAAAAATAGTAGTGTAGGTGGAATTGTGTATATGCAACCAAGAGAATTCCTTGGGAACTTTGTTTTCTATCTCTTCGGAGATTAAAAGAAAAGCATTTCTTTCCTGGCGATCTAGCCTCTCATCATGTCTCTTTTCCCAATGACTGATGTATGTTCCTCTGTGTGTGTGTGTATGTGTGTGTGTAGATGGATAGAGTACAGTTGTGGTTTTAAATGTTTGTGCCACTGGGACTCAGTCTTAAAATTAAGAACAAAAACAAACACCATGTTGCCAACTCTTACTATACAATACTTATAATTACTTATAATACAATTACTTACTTATAATGCAGTACGTGCTAGTTGATTGAGGGAGGGGTGTGTCAGGAACCCACCGGCTTACCCTCTCCCTTGGTCAGGTCTCCCTAAACCCTTTCCAGGGGACCTCTAGGGCTGTATTCAGCCTGGTTTGAATGCATAACTCACCGGCTCACATTTTCTCTAGCATGTGTTGGTCATATTTGTCATCATGGTCTTAGTAATGTGCAATTTTTATCACATCACTGCAACTTGAAACGAACACGAGAGTATCGCGCTGCCGTCATAAATGTTCCTTCATTTCGCACAACGGGAAATTCTTTCCATAGATGGTTGTTCGGCGACTCAGCAAAACGTAGGCCTGGAACTTCTCATTCATACCTTGTGCTTCCCGGCTGTGAAGCGTTTCTTTTTCGACCACAGGAACAGTACGTCGAATATTCCCCAGTCCCGCCATTCACTGGACCTTCCATGTCATGACCAGTTGGAAGGACTGTCCTCGTATCTAGCTGGAGACAAATCTCTTTAACTTCATCCTTGAGTCCAGAGGCAGCAAGTTCAAGAAAATAAGTTCAGTTCTGGAGCACCTGGGTGGCTCAGTCAGTTAAGTGTCTGACTCTTGATTTCAGCTCAGGTCATGATCCCACGGTTCATGAGGTCAAGCCCCGCATCAGGCTCTGAGCTGACAGTGTGGGGCCTGCTTGGGATTCTCTCTCTCTCCTTCTCTGTCTGCCCCTCTCCAATTCATGCTGTCTCCCCGCTCTCTCTCTCAAAATAAACAAATAAATTTTAAGAAAAAGAATAAGTTCAGCTCTTTTATTTACTGCTAGCCCATTTTGATATGAAATGCTTTTGAAATCCTCAAAGTCAGCTTGCAAAATGTATTCCTTATAATGTTACTTCTATAGTGTTTTATGGTATCATGAAGGAAGGAGGATTTATGGTCAAATATGAATGGGAAATGAATTCTTTCTGGGGTAGATTTTTTTGATAGTAGACTTTTAATAGTCGTATGTGTAAGGTTCGCTGTGACCAACCAAATGGGATTTGTCGTCGACACTGTTTTCCAAGGACAGTGACGGCGCAAAAGCATTTGTCATGAACATCTGTCGGGACGGTGTGTTCCTTGGAACACAGTTTGGGAAAGGCTACCTTTTTTTTTTAATAAAGCAAAAATTGTGACTGATAAAATGAAAACTTCGTGAGGATAGACGAACTTCGTTGTTAGACTTTGATTGTGGCCTTTGGGAGGTTAACTGAGGACCCATATGGGCAGGTCCTTTTTTTTCTCCTGAATAAGTAGACCGACAGGAATGTTGACTGTCAGTTTCGTTCCTGAAAACATGGGCCTAGAGTCTGAATTTCACATGATAGGTTGGTGTTATTATGATATGATAGATTTTTTTTTGTACCATGGGACAAGCAGTTTATTTTCTCCCTAACAAATAACAGGTGCTGTTGGTTCAAGGAAACCACCTACATAGAGATAAAATATCTTTCTCTAGGGCTGTCAAAAGTACTATGCTATGGAATTTTCCATATTTTATTGCTTTGGGTGCCTCGTTATTCTCCCAGGGTTACCATTTCCCTATATCAGAGTCTACAGACCAATAGGACTGTGTATATATATAAGGCATTTGTGACAGCTGTATATCTTGGACCCCATATTTTCCAGCTTTATCTCCCTGCCCGCCCCCACCACTGCATATACTTCATTCCCAGGCACTATCCATTGTCCCACATCCACAGCTATTACGTCCTTGTTCCTTTCTGCGCGTGTCCATCCCCGTGATTGAGATGCCTGTTTTCTTTATTCTGTCCATCCAACCCCCACTCGTTCTTTTTATTTTCAAAAAATTAAAAAAAAATTTTAATGTTTATTATTTTTGGAGAGAGACACAGAAGGGGGAGGGGCAGAGAGAGAGGAAGACACAGAGCTGGACGTGGGGCTCCAGCTCACAGACCGTGAGATCATGACCGGAGTTGGATGCTTAACCGACCGAGCCACCCAGGCATCCCCCCTCCACCAACTCATTCTTCAAAGATACATTCACATGCCACTCTCTTCATGACTTGGCTGGCCCCAGTGTGGTTCCGGTGGCCAGACTTCCTTTCCGGAGCTGTAGGCCACTTTGTTTGTAATTCATGCTTTGTCACCGTTTGAACTCTCCGGAAAGCAGATCCTTAGAAGGAGTTAGGAGTATAAATGAGGTCTTGGAGATAGCCACCTGCACAGGAACAGGGAAGTAAGCTGGATTGGACAGAGCCAACGTAGAGTAAAGATTGCTCATCGAAGAAGGTCCCAATTCCCGCAGATGGGGCTCAGCTCCTGTGCCGCTGAGATTGACCCCATGGAAGGACTCCCAACAGCTGGAAGCTGTCAGCTGATGGCACTTCCCACAGCTGGGCTACGATACGAGTCCTTTTCGTGAAGAAGGATCAGAGAAGCTCATCTCGTGTCTTCTCTCTTTTTGCTGCCTCTCGGACTTTTTATTCCATGACCCACATACCTAGCGTGTGAGAACTCGAAGGGGCTTTCGTTATCATGCAGGTGAGCCTCCACGTTTTACAGACAAGGACACGGCACCATTTTTCACCCGCACTGGATTATGACTTCCTTCCTTGTATGACCCATACTGACTTGAGTCCCAAATCGGAATCTAGTGGGTCAGTCTAGCTGTTCCAATGACATCTGTGTATCCATTTATCTGTACCCAGCAAGCACTCTTTTCCTGGGGGCCAAAAGATACTGTATCCATCCTGTTGATGGATTTTGGGTAGAAAATGAGGCAAATATTAGTGATATCTATAATAGGCTATAATAGTTCAATGACACATCAAAAAAACCCAGCCCTGACACTTTAAATAGTAGGCTTTTATGACTTGCAGTCCCCAAACAATTATGGATAATGAAGGGACCTGGAACCCAACAACAGCAGATCAGCTGCAGCCATAGTTGGGAATTGGAACAGATTTTTGTTTGTAGAAGGAGGAAAATCAATAAGCAGAATGGGTCTGAATCACAGCAGAGTGTCTGTTTTCCTTTCTGTTTATCCATCGCTCTTTCTAGAAACCGTAGTGGCTCCAAGGCTGTCTTAGATGCACTTTTCAAAGCTCTGCTGTCTTTTCACTGGCTCTTGGTGCTCTTTGAGGGCGTGGTGGTGGGGAAGGGGGGGGCTCCACTCTCCCACGGGGGTCTGCCCCCCTCTACTGGTGACCAGTAATGCCTTAATTACCCAACCCAAAGCAGGTGATGTCTGTCTTCTTGGTCCTGAGGGCTCTTGATGGCTCAACTCCCTAAAAGGGAACACTTTCCACATCAATAATTAAACAGAGCAATTAGGGGAATTTAAAAAGTATAATTAGACAGAATCAACTCTGGGTCCCTTGAGCATTCTGTGTCTTTTTCTTTGTCATGCCCCATTCCCTCCCTCCCCTTCCCCTAAAGTGTCATTTTGTGGACATAGGACGCCTCTATTCTGTCTGTGTCTTTAAAGCCCAGGCAGAAGAGGGGGGAAAAAATCAATTGAAAGGATAAACGTGAGGAGCGGAAGCTTGAGTGCAGACGCAGACTGCCGGGTTCCAGTTGTTGGGATTTGGTATTTTCTCCTGGCCGCCGCAGCTCTTGAGGCTGAGGCGTGGAAAGGGGGCAGGGTGTTTCAGGCTGGCACATCCAGATGTGCAGGAAGTCTCTGGAAATGGGGCTGCTTATCCCCAGAATAGTGACGCGCTTGTCTCAGTGGGGCCGCATTTACTACAGAAATTCCCTCAGGGGGCGCCTGGGTGGCTCAGTGGGTTAAGCATCCGACTTTGGCTCAGGTCATGATCTCATGGTTCGGAAGTTCGAGCCCCGTGTCGGGCTCTGTGCTGACAGCTCAGAGCCTGGAGCCTGCTTCCGATTCTGTGTCTCCCTCTCTCTCTGCTCCCCTCTCTCTCTCTCTCTCAAAAATAAACATTAAAAAAAAAATCACAGGCCAAACCAGAGAATATGGTAGAATGGTGGTAATATGCTAATATGAATGCAAGTTTCCCCTTCTCCCAAATCCCCGATGAAATGGCCAAAGAAATAATAGTAATGAGGAACAAACAGTATCCGTAATGAAACAAAACCAAGGCGCCATCAATCTACCAAAAAATTCGTAAACCTCTCTAAGATACAACGCAGGGGAATTTGGATTAGGGAAAGGGCAGGCAGCCCAGGAGCCAGGGAAGAGAACAGAAGGACCCACTTGGAAGCCTGTACCCTCAGATACTGGGACCTTGGGGAGAGTAGGCTGTAGTGCAGTGACCCAAGGGCAGACACAGGTGTACCCTGGGGAGACCCCAAGGGCCAAGGTTGATGGGGCAGCGTTCACACCTGCAGACAACTAGGTGGGTCCTGCCGCCCTGATCCCGCCCCCTCCAGCGGCAGGTGGGGGCTCAGCACAGCTCATGCCTGGTGTCCCTGGACCCGGCAGCTCCTGTGCTCACACCCCTCCTTCTCCATATATGTGACTTAAAAAAATTTTTTTTTAACGTTTATCTTTGAGAATCAGAGACAGAGCGTGAGCAGGGGAGGAACAGAGAAGAGAGGGAGACACAGAATTCGAAGCAGGTTCCAGGCTCTGAGCTGACAGCACAGAGCCCGATGTGGGGCTCGAACCCACGGACCATGAGATCATGACCTGAGCCGAAGTCGGATGCTCAACCCCCATTTGACTTTTAATTAGACCAAGTAAAGCCCAGATAATAAGGTAACATTTCTCTTTTCCCTTCCTCTGGCCCTGACAGATTTCAGCAGGAACTCAGAAAAACAAAAGCCATCCCTGCCCTAACTGTGAACAAATATGGATTCACCTCTGGCACCCTGTAAGGGCAACAGCAAGGGCACATGATCAAACATAAGGCTTAGTCCTTTCAGAGAATATCACCGACTGGAAGAATCCCCCAGGATCTAGAGTTTCAGTGTGAAATAAGAGAAAACTTGGAAAAATCTCTCATTCATTTCCCAGCAAGATTTAAGTTTTCAGTTCAAAAGGCTAACCAAATACCATGCAGAAGTAATGAACACGGCCCTCCATGTATCCTGATTCCACAGAGAAAAGTTTCTCAAAGGATGAAGGGGGAAAAAGAAAAAATCTTAATCATCTAGATGACAAGCACAGGTTCCCCTAAAAGAAGAAAAATGATGTTTCCCTGAGACGTCTTTCTCAAAATATCGTCTTTCAAAAAGCAGTAGCCTGATACTACAGACTTTTGAGGGAGAAAAAGACATGGTTAATGTAAAGACAGTTTACGATAAAAACGAGTTAACTGGATGGAGTTCTATAGTAGAAAAGGGAATTAGCAGGGGCTCCTGGGTGGCTCAGTTGGTTAAGCATCTCACTACAGCTCAGGTCATGATCTCATGGTTCGTGAGTTCGAGCCCCATGTCGGGCTCTGAGCTGACAGCTCAGAGCCTGGAGCCTGCTTGGGATTCTGTGTGTCCCCCTCTCTCTGCCCCTCCCCTGCTCAATCTCGCTCTGTTTCTCAAACATGAGTCAACGTTAACAATTTTAAAAAGAAAAGGGAGTTAGTAATCTGTGATTACTCTTGTTTTCAAGAGACTTAAAAAAACAATATGGAGTAGTGTTTACAAATAGAAGAAGGGCCAAAGCTGACTTAGGTGTGTGGGCATGTGCATGCTCACACACACGTGGACACACATACGCATGTGCACACACATACACACACACTCAAAGGAAAAAAAGAAAGGAAATTAAGCTAGCTGGCATGACAGAATTGGCATCAGTATAAAATTCAAGATCAAACACTTAAAATGAGATCTACTGTTAATAATCAAGATGGGGCGCCCGGGTGGCTCAGTCTGTTAAGCGTCGGACTTCAGCTCAGGTCATGATCTCATGGTCTGTGAGTTCGAGCCCCGTGTCAGGCTCTGTGCTGACAGCTCAGAGCCTGGAGCCGGCTTCAGATTCCATGTCTCCCTCTCTCTCTCTCCCCTCCCCCACTCGTGCTTTCCCTCTCTCTCTCTCTCAAAAATAAAGGTTAAAAAAATTTTTAAAACAATAATCAAGAGTACAACCTGTAGCTTAATTTTCGTGAACCTTTATGTACCAGATGGCATAACCATGTAGCACCAAGGTATATGAAAGCTGTTAGAAATGCAAATACATTTTACGTTTTGTGGGTTTTTTTTTTTTACTTTTTATTTTGAAATAATTATAGATTTGCAGGATTGCAAATAAGTGGACAGAAAGTTCCTGTGTACCCTTCACCTACTTCCCTCAATAGAAACATCTTGTGTCACTATAGTACAATATCCTAACCAGGAAATTAGCACTGATATAATTCACAGAACAAGCAGAAATTGCTTAAAATATCACAATAGCAGTAAAACATTCCAACACATCCATTTGAATCTATGCGAGAGCAGTTGGGAAAGTATGAATAAAAAACATGGGAGTCTCCAAAATACACTTAAAAAAATAAGTATCAGAAGGCTACCTAATCCTACAAACAGAAAACAGGTGGCCTTTTCAAAAGTCTGTGAAACATTTACAGAAATGTTTATATACTTGGCCATAAAAAGCATAGTAAGTTCCCTGAAAGTTTAAATAATATGAAACTCACACTTTGACCACAAGTAAAAAATAATAATAACAAGGACAAATGAAAGTAATGACAAGATTAAAACCTCTTTTCTTTAAATCCTTGAATTCAAGAGGAAATCAAATCTTCGGTTACAGGTCAGTTAGAGAAAAGCCAGATGATCAACTAAATAGCTGTCATGCCTCTGTAGTCAGTGACGTAAGTGGAATGAATTCACGTTTATATATTTTAATATCACTCTAGAAAAGAATGGAACTGAGCCGAGTCAATGTTGAAATCCAAAAACTAAGAAAGAAGCAAAATAGAGTAAAACGATGAGAATAGCTGTGGCCAGAAATATCGAAGACCACGGAAAACACACACTATATAACTTTAAGGTAATGAATTTGAAACAGACTAGAAATACGTTCTCTATCAAAAAGGTACCCATCACCAAAACTGTCTGCAGAAAGCAGAGAGGACATCAGCTGTTGAAAGAGAACCCAAATTAAATTGAAAACGACTAAAGAAGAGCAGGCAAAACTAAGGGAGAGAAAACTGTTAGGAGTTTCTCCCTATAAAACTAACCCACATCTCTTATCTGAAGCCTAAGAGACCCTGCCCCACCATGGGGGCAGGAGAGGAGCGAGAGAGAGAGAATCCCAAGGAGGCTCCACACTGTCAGCTCAGAGCCCAATGTGGGGCTTGAACCCATGAACCATGAGATCATGACCTAAACCAAAACCAAGAGTCGGATGCTTGACGGTCGAGCCACCCAGGCTCCCCCAGGACCACTTTTTAAAGATCCACCCACTGGTTTTGTTCCCCACCAACACCACCCTCTTCCTTTGCTGTCTTTTCTTTCTGATTTTACCCCAAGTCCAGGCTTTGTCGTTACCAATTGTTAAATCGTTTGTCTCAAGGAACCCATCCTTTTCCTTCTCAAGAAAATAACGGGACTGGCCTCATTCTTGGCCTTTTTCTTATTATTTCACCCGCTTTCTATACAACTACATGACCAGATCTTGAAATCACTTTTTTTTCCCCCAGAAAGGATCGCACGCAAGAAGAGAATGGACAAAACTTGGCTTGATCTTTTTGCTTGATCCCAGAGTCTTACATGCTGGACCCTTGAGATCGAGTTCCTCCGCTGTCCTTTATGAACTTCCTGGCTGGTATAACTTCTCCCTTTTGATATTCCTTCTGCCTCTGATTCCTATCTTCCCCCATTTATTTCATTTCCAAACACTCAGCATTTATAGCTCATTCCAGATACCCATTTCAGCTTAAAAACTCGCTCTACCAATACCTACAAAATCGCACTTCAATGTTTCGTGGTAATATGGCACAAACCAGGAGCATCCTCTTCTGAACTCACTTTGTGTGTGTGTGTGTGTGTGTGTGTGTGTGTACATGTGTGTACATGAGTGGCCTATGAAACTTGAAATAGCTTTGGTGTTGTTAAACATTATTTGACCATTATATTTGTGTTCTAGTTTTTATGGATTTGTGTCGGATGGCCTTAACTGAGCAAATACCATTTCTTGTACGACTCCAGTATTCACCAACGAACTCTGTGTGATCTGTCCACAAAGTGAGATGTTCACAGACATTATTTAATAGATTTTATCCTGATATAGACGATAAATCCTCACATGGCAAGATCTGGCTTCACACATTGTCCTTCCACAGAGTAAAGACTCGCTAATTTGCTAGATGACCCATGATGTTCTGTTTTGGTAGTTTTGTGTATCTACGGTACAGATATATTACCATAATTGCCTTAACTTGATAGAAGACAAAATTTCATTAGTTTTGGTAGAAAACTATATTAAATTAAAAACAACCCCAAAAAGCATGCCATAAATCACTGAGAAAAAAATTAGACGTTTCTAAGTGGGAAATTCAGCAGTAACACAGATAAATACTTTTTTGAAAGTTGATGTACTCTATCAGTATTATTCATACTTTTAAAATTCACATTATTTATATGCATAATCATACAAGTAAACAAGTGTGAAATATATGTTCATGAAAGAATACTTTCCCTTAGTTCATTCTGATAATTTCTATCCTATCTTATTTTATTCAATTCTTTTTAAAAATTTTCTTAATGTTTATTTTAGAGAGAAAGAAGGAGAGAACGAGCGGGAGAGGGGCAGAGAGGGAGAGAGAGAGAGAGAGAGGGAGAATCCCAAGCAGGCTCTGCATTGTCAGCACAGAGCCCGATGTGGGGCTCGAACTCATGAACTGTGAGGTTGTGACCTGAGTGTAAGTCTGACGCTCAGCTGGCTGAGCCACCCAGGCGCCCCTATTTTATTCTATTTTTTTAATGTAGGTGACAATCTTGTAAAGCACTGACTCTGAATAAGGGGTGATTTTGCTTCCCAGGTGACATTGGGCCATGTCTGGAGACATGTGTGGTTGTTGTCATGCTCTGGGGGCAGGGGGGAGCGTGTTACTGGCATCTGGTGGGTGGGGATCGGGGACGCTGCTCAAACCCCACGTTCCATGGGACAGCTCCACAACAAAGAATTATCCATCCCAAAGTGTCAGTAGCGTTGAGGTTGAGAAACCCTGATCGAAAACCCACCAATCTAGAAACACCTGTATGCTCGCGTTTCCAAGAGAGGGGGAACGTTGCCTATAATAATAATATGCCAGGGGTCTTTCCAGAGGGATAATAACAACTTTTGTCTTCATGGGGACCCCACAAAGCAGACCCGTTTTGCCTTATTCAAGCGCCCGGTGTATGCTCTTCTTTGAGTTTACGTCAACTTGTGAGACTTAGGTCTTCAAAGTACGGGGCACTTTGAGGTTAAAACGTTAATGAGTGTGTCTCCAAGTGTCCATGAAAGCTGATTCAGCGCTCAGGGCAATTAGCAGTGTTGGGTCAGAACTAATGAGCTCTGGGTGGAGTGGTTGGTATTTGAGCTTAGTGGGGCATGAACACCCAGCAGCGGTCCACTTTTTCCTGACCTGCTTGCGCCTCTGTTTCTTCAAAACCCAGTAGTGAGAAAATTGCTGACATGGCAGTTTACTCCCCATCAGGCTAATTACTTCTTTTCCCAAGATCAAGACTAGAGTTTGGAAAGGGCTGGAGACATCTGTAAGCAGAGAACATCCTGACTGCTGGGGCAGGGACGCTGAGGTGGTTTTGTACCCTTCGGAAGAAATGGGCGTTTAGCAAAGAATCGGAAGGCGAGACGCCACGCAAGGCGGGGGGACTTTTAACGTGATCTGGAGAACAACATGGCCAAGAAGCAGGTTGTGGGTACAACTCAGTAATGTGGGTTTGGGGACTGTGCCACCACAGACAGCTGCTGCTGGGGAGGAGGAAGGGACGGCAGTGGCCCTGGGGACGTTCATCAGAGCTCGCATGAGCCACTGAGAATCTGGGAGGAAGCATATGAAGTTGCTTTTATTTAAAAGGGTTGAGGGGCTACCCGGGTGGCTCAGTCGGTTGAGCATCCAACTTCAACCTAAGTCATGATCTTGCTGTTCAGGAGTTCGAGCCCCGCGTCGGGCTCTGTGCTGATGGCTCCGAGCCTGGATCTGCTTCGGAGTCTTGTGTCTTCCTCTTTCTCTCTGCCCCTTCCCCACTCATGCTCTGCCTCTGTCTCTCTCTCTCAAAAATAAATAAACATTAAAAAATTTTTTTTAGACTAGAAAATAAAAGGTTTGAGGCTGTCTCTGCAAGCTCTCAACAAACTCAACATGTAGGGATGTTATTCTAGTTTTTCTGGGAATAAGCGATTTATCTGAGTGGAAATGTTTTGCACATTCTTTCGAATTTTTAGCTCTACAGATCGCTATGGGTTGCTTCTACAGACATGCACTGGTTGGGGAATGTTGGAGAGGCTGTTCTGACATGGAGGGCAGGGTCTTAGATTTTTGTCCCTATTTGATTCGTATGATGTTGGACAAATTATTTTATGTCTCTTAGGTAGGCACTTGTAAATAAACATTTATATTTACATTTAAATGTAAGTGTATGGTTGGTCTGGTATGATTCATAAAGGTGTGTTTTCCCTTGACTGTACTATGGGTTTAAGAGGACTGGGTAATCATGGAACTTCCCTGACTCTAGCCGATCTTTTCTATCTCCCCAGGTGGACATTTGGAAAGTAAAGCATACCAGAAAGGGACATTAATAATGAGTCAAGGAGCGCCTGGGTGGCTCAGTCGGTTGAGCCTCCCACTCTTGATTTTGGCTCAGGTCATGATCCCAAGGATCCTGGGACTGAGCCCCATGTCGGGCTCCATGCTAAGTGTGGAGCCTGCTTGGGATTCTCCCCCTTCCCCCCCCCCGCTCTCTCTCTCTCTCTCTCTCTCTCTCTGCCCCTCCCCCCACTCATACTTCCTAATAATAATAATAATAATAATAAAGTGAAAATCTTTTGGTTATAAGAGATAGGGAGAGGGTCCATAGCAATAGCTCATCAGTTCATTATTGATCCTTTGCCAGACGTCTCACTATTTTTAACGTGGAAGTAGGGAGATGATGGCAAATGGTTGAATTTGATTTTCATAACAGGAGAACTTTGGCTATTTCCATTAAATGGATGAGGACACATAGACAAAGAGAAATTTTGATATTGTGGGTCATCCACCTATGAGGAAATGGGACCAAATACCTCCTACCTCTCAGTTCTGTGCTTCTCACCAAGGGGTGCTTCCCTGATATTTTGGGTTTCTACAGTTATTTTAAACGCCCTCCAGGCAGTTAACAGCACTTGTTGAAGCTTAACATGGGGAGGGAAGTCCAACCAAATCCATAGTAGTTTGTAATTACTGTCTTTTTCTAGACTTGGTGAAGGTTAAGCATTAACCACATCTTCTTCTGGATGGTTGGTATGAATGAGTGAAATAACTGTACGCATCAGTATCCAGCCACCTGATCTCATTTGTTTTAATCACCTAGTCCACAAGCTAGATCAACCTCAAGGGGTTTAAGAGATCAGGTGGCTGTCCCTGGGGCTAGAAATACACACACCACCGCCATCGTCGTCATCATCCTCATCATCATCGCCATGCTAAGTACTTTCAGAGTATTTGCTCATTGGTACATCGTTTCAGGTAGCTTGAACAGTTTCTGTCATGGCTTCTATCATTCAGAGTAGACACCATGATTATCTCAGTGACCACCCCACCCCCCGCAGGAACCCCTTGCACCTTTACAGAAGAAAAATGGGCTAAAAAAGAGCGGTTACGTGGCTCATTCACCGATGTTCTATTAGTGTCCAGACCAGAACAAAAGCTGGCTGTTCTAACACTTTTGCACATAGAGTCGGTGCTGTAACCATTTAGACTTACCCTTCAGGCAGCAGGCAGCTGCCAGAATCAGGATCTATTTTCTTATCTACTCTATTTTTGACATTTAAAGAACGGGGTAGAGAAGGACAATGAATCAAATCAGAAGCAACAACCCCGTTTCTTAGAGAGTACAGCAATGCTTTCAGTGTTTGACCGCCCATTCCATTCCCTGGAGGTAACCACTATTAATAGTCGGTGTGCATCTGTCCAGATATTTGGTAAGCCTGTGTTATATACAAATACAGCGTATTAGTTATCTGTGGCTGAAATAATATTCCATGGCATTACCACAAAACCTCAGAGACATACAGTTCTTTATTTTACAAGGCTGCTGGGTTCCACGCTTGGTTTGCGATCTGAGCCAGCCTTGTTCATGTGTCTGTGGTCAGCCGTGATTCAGCCAGATGGCTCTCTGATCTTGTCTGGGTCTGCTCACATGTCTGGAAATCCGCTGGCTGAAGGCTGATCTAGGGTGGTCTTTGCTCGGATAACTTGGGTGACTCAACTCTGTCCTCCTTATCTGTCATCCTCCAGAAGCCTGGTCCAGACATGTCCTCACAGTAGTGGCCATGCACAAGAGCACGAGTGGGATAGACCAGAGGCTTTTCAAGCCTCTCTTTGAAATAACTATACCCTTGCTAATGTCCACCGGCCAGAGCAAGTCACGTGACTGAACTCAGTACCAAGGAACGGGAAAAGAGATTCCACTCAGGATTCAAAAAAGCTACAAAATCCATGGCAAAAGGCAAGGATGGAGACAGGTGCAAAAAATCGGGGCCATCAGCACTATCCACCTAATGATCACTGAACGTCTCGTAACACACAAGCATTGTTTTTTTTATATTGTAGGCTTTTAAAAATACGAGATAATATCCTATCACTTCATGGCTTACGCTAGTTTGAAGACCTTACTTAACTTCAAACAGATTTGAAAAGATCTTAATTTGAAAAGATGTAATTCGATCTCTTTAACACTGAAAATATTCCATTATAGGAGCATACCAGAAGTTTTTATCTGGTCTCTTAACGATGGACATTTAAGTCGTTTCCCGTTTTGGAGACCATTTTGACAGTGCTATCGTGTGCACCTGATTGCATAAATGCTTGTGTATTTATACTGGTATTTCTGGAAATTGAACCTGTATATTCAGGACTTAGGGATCCGTCGCACTTTATCCTCCCGCAAGACTCAGCCACTGTCTCTTAACAGCTCTGTGTTTTCAAACGCTATTTCTTCTGGAATGCTCACGCTTCTCTGATTGGACTTTGATAAACACTAGCAAAATCCACGGTAAAGAGAATGTACACAATTGAAGATGGGCTCCCAGCCTCCGTATCACACTCACTCTGTAATAACCTCAAGTTCCCAGCGTGTGCCATTGACGTGTTCTGGAAGCTACTTAGAGCTCAGTTGTCATCAGCACTCTGGTCTCCACCCAACCACCACTGTATTTGTGAAGCTTCTCCACAGTCCTTAAGCAGGTCAGGCGCTCCTTCTCCAAACATAACGAACACTCCCATCCTGGTACTTCTCCCACTGAAATACATTTGTTGTTATGCCTTTCTTTTTTTTTTCTTTTTAACGTTTATTTATTTTTGATACAGAGAGAGACAGAGCATGAATGGGGGAGGGGCAGAGAGAGAGGGACACAGAATCTGAAGCAGGTTCCAGGCTCCGAGCCATCAGCCCAGAGCCCGACGCGGGGCTCGAACTCACGGACTGCGAGATCGTGACCTGAGCTGAAGTCGGATGCTTAACCGACTGAGCCACCCAGGCGCCCCTGTTGTTACACCTTTCTCTTTGAGAAGAGGATCATTGCCCTTTTGTCCGTGAAGTTCCATGTTCCAGTAGGGTCCTTGGCCAAAGGAGGCAGTCACTAAATGTTTGCTGAATAAAAATCATGGCGCGCCTGGGTGGCTCAGTCATTTGAGCCTCTGATTCTTGGTTTTGGCTCAAGTCATGATTTTACAGGTTCATGAGTTCGAGTCCTGTGTCAGGCTCTATGCTGACGGCCTGGATCCCGCTTAGGATTCTCTCTCTCTCTCTCTCTGCCCCTCTTGCGCACTCTCTCTCTCTCTCAAAATAAATGAATAAACAAGAAAAATCTTACGCTTGTAAGATGCAGATGTAAGATACACTTGTAATGTCTTGACCATATAAGAGTAATTCAGTAAATATTTATTCATTCATTCGTTCAAACATACTTGTTGAAATTGTACAGTGAGTTGGATATGTTTGAAATGAGAGAATGGGGAGAGAACAGGCATGTGCCTTCTTGGAATGGAATGGTGTTTTTTAGAGAATGATGAAATTTCAGTCTTTTTGCCCAGAAAAATGCACATATGCTCACCCTCACATTTTTACATACACTCACGTGGGCTCGCTACCTCTCGATTCTTACTCTCAGAACTTAGGTTAAAAACTTACTGCCTTCAGTTCGTAGGAGCATGGCCCCATGTCAGACTTGACTACACCAGAGGCAAATCTGGGTACTTGAGGTTAGATCATCATTATGACCGACTTGCCCATCCGTCATAGTTCTTCATTCTTACCTCGTAACAAGTGTGCAAGTGGCCAGAATATGTATTCTGTCATATCCATATCTTAATCTATATTTTATTTTATTTTTCTTAATCTATATTTTAGATATCTAGTCTACCCCTAAAATATTTTTGACACTCATGTATTCTTGTAGGCTATTGATAATGAGATAGATGCAAATGGAAACATCTGTCACAAATATGCCATGTGACCTGTTTGACATTACATAACCATAATTCTGTGTAAACAAAGATATGTTCAATTTATTGGAAGAAAGAGTTTCAACGAAAATTGCCACGTAGGACATAGGACTTCTGCATCTTAATAAACATTTTAAGGTATATTTAGATAAAATGAAAAGTCAATAACCCATTCAAAATAGTAGCAAAAATAGCTATTTAGGAATAATGGCAACAAGAAATACACACAACCTGCCTATAAAAAACTTCACTGGGGACTTGTGACCAAAGAGTTCATAAACATGGCACCAAAAGCATAATCCAGGAAATAAATGGATAAATTGAACTTCATCAATATTAAAACTTTTGCTCAGCCAAAGACACTGCTA
This sequence comes from Panthera tigris, assembly GCF_018350195.1. Classification (NCBI taxonomy): domain Eukaryota; kingdom Metazoa; phylum Chordata; class Mammalia; order Carnivora; family Felidae; genus Panthera; species Panthera tigris. The sequence continues at coordinate 7,394,323 of NC_056673.1, read as the reverse complement.
AAAGAAAGACAGGTACTATGTAGTATCACTTTTATGAGGACCTAAAAAGAAAAGTCAAAGTGAAACAGAGAACAGAAAAGTGGTTACCAGGGGTGCCTGGGTGGCTCAGTTGGTTAAGTGTCCAACTTTGGCTCAGGTCATGACCTTGCACTTCATGAGTTTGAGTCCCACGCCGGGCTCTGTGCTGACAGCTTAGAGCCTGGAGCTTGCTTTGGATTCTAGGTCTCCCTCTCTCTCTGCCCCTTCTTCCCCAAAACTAACATTAAGAACAAAAAAACTGGGGTGCCTGGGTGGCTCAGTTGGTTAAGTGTCCAACTTCGGCTCAGGTCATGATCTCACAGCTCATGAGTTCGAGCCCCACGTCGGGCTCTGTGCTGACAGCTCAGAGCCTGGAACCTGCTTCAGATTCTGTGTCTCCCTCTCTCTCTTCCCCTCCTCCTCTCATACTCTGTCTCTCCCTCTCTCTCAAAAATAAATAGACCATTAAAATCAGATTTAAAACAAAAAGAAACGTGGTTACTGAAGGCTTGGGGTTGGGGAGATAGGGACAGGCTGGTAAAAGGGCACAAACTCTCATTTACAAGATGAGTAAACCCTGAGGATCTAACATAAAACATGGTGACTGTAGTTGGGAACACAGTTGCATAATTGAAATTTGCTAAGGGAGTAGCATTTAAATGTTCTCCCCCCAAATAAAAAAGAACGGGAAAAAAAAGTTCAAAATTTAATCATCACTAAATAGTCAAGCAGTCATGAAAAAAAAAAAAAAAAAAACGAGAAGACCAACCACAGACTGGGAAAACATTTCAGAATCCCGTATCTAAACAAGGACGTCTAGGTAGAATTTATAAAGAATTTTACAGGGCACCTGGCCAGCACAGTCTGCAGAGCATGTGGTCCTTGATCTTGGGGTCCTGAGTTAGAGCCCCAAGTTGCCAGTAGAGTTTACTTAAAAAATAAATAAATGTACAGCTTAAAATTTTTTTAAAGAATATATAAAGAACTTTCAAAACTCAGAAGTAAAAAAACATAAATTAACAACCCAATTTAAAAAATGGGCCAAAAACTTCAACAGACATTTCCCCAAAGAGGCAGTTGAGCAAATGAAAAGATGTTCAGTCTCATTAGCCATTAGGAAAATGTAAATGAAAACCACGATGAGATACCACTGCATAACTGTTAGAAAGACCAAACACACACACACACACACACACACACACACACACACACACACACACCAAAGAAACAAAACAAAAACAAAACACAACCTTCACAGAGTATCAAGTGTTGACAAGGGCTGAAACAATTGGAATTCTCATACATTGCTTTGGAAATGTGAATAGTATTGCTACTCTTTCAAATAATTTGGCAGGGCGCCTGGGTGGCTCAGTAGGTTGAGCGGCTGACTCCTGATTCTGGCTCAGGTCATGATCCCAGGGCTGTGGGATCAAAGCCCCACATCGGGTTCCGCACTAAGCATGTAGCCTGTTTAGGATTCTCTCCCTCTCTCTCTCTCTCTCTGTCTCTGTTGCCCACACTCTCTCTTTCTCTCTCTGTAAAATAAAAAAATAATAATTTGGCAGTTTCTTGGGAAGTTAAATATATAACTTATTGAACGACCTGGAAACCAGACAACTTGCTAGTTATCTGAGAGAGAAAAAAAAAAAATCAGTTCACACAAACCTACACCAGATGGTTTATAGCAGTTCTGTTCATGATGGCTGAAAACTGGACCCGACGCGACTGTCCTCAACATGTGAATGAATAAGAAAAAAGCTGTGGTATGTCCATACAGTGGAATACTACTCAACATTGAAAAAGAACAAGCTCTTGATGCATGCAGCCGCTTGAATGGTTCTCAGAGGCACTATGCTGAGTGAAAGAAGCCAGGCTCAAAAGGTTATATGACAAAAATTTCCATTTATCTGATATTCTCAGAAAGTCAAAATTGCAGTGATGGAAAGCAGATCAACATTTGCTGGGGGTTAGGGATGAAGGAGAGGGTAAGACTACCAAGCGAGAGCACAACATCAGAGTGATAGATGTGTTTTATACGCTGACTTGAGGTCATGGTCACACGAATCTAGATACCTATCGAATTTCATAGAACCATGCTCCTAAAAAAAGCCAGTTTTGCCGTGTGTTCATTTAAATACGAAATAAAAGATAAGTTTTATTAGGAACGTAAAAGAAAATCTGTATGAATGAAAGCCAGCTCATCTTTGTAGATTGACGGATTCAATACAGCGAGCTGTCGTTTCTTCCTAAATTAGTCCGTGCGTGTAATGGTGTTGTTGGTGCCAGTGGAGGTGAAGAGGGGAAGAGGAGTTGATGCACATATTTTGTAATTCCTTCTTTTGGAAAAAAAAACCCATTTAATACATAAAATAAAAAGAAAACATTTTCAAGAAGAGAAGACAGAAGCCATGTCATTTTAGATTTAAGACATATCCTGAAGTTATAATAATTTTAAAAGTGTCCTTCTAGTGCCAACATAAACATAGAATAGCAGAACTTAACACACACGACATTGACATGGGATTTCAAATATGGAGTGTCAGTCCTGGATGAAAAGTCAGTTATCTGTCATTTAAAAAAAATTAGAATTCAATCTCAGCAGTCACTGAAAATGAATTTCAGAATAAACTTAAAATCAGAGATGAATGTCTGTTTCATGTTAGCAGCAGCACAACCCTACGTAGAAAACATCATCAAAGAAAAACAAGGGTCATAAAGAAAAGACCTGGAAGATGTAAAGACGTTTAAAAGTTTTTGTAAATACCAGGGCTCCTGGGTGGCTCAGTCGGTTAAGGGTCCGACTTCGACTCAGGTCATGATCTCACAGTTCATGGGGTCGAGCCCCGCGTCGGGCTCTGTGCTGACAGCTCGGAGCCTGGAGCCTGCTTCGGATTCTGTGTCTCCCTCTCTCTCTGTCCCTCCCCTGCTCCTGCTCTGTTCTCTCTGTCTTAAAAATAAATAAACATTTTAAAAAATTAAAAATTTCTGTAAATACCAGGGCGCCTGGGTGGCTCAGTGGGTTAAGCACCGACTCTTGATTTTGGCTCAAGTCATGATCTCCTGGTCGACAGGCTGTGTGCTGATGGCAAGGAGCCTGCTTGGGATTCCCTCTCTCTCTCTCTCTCTCTGCCCCTCCCCCCTCAAATTAAATAAATAAATACTAAAAAATTGTAAATACCGTAAACAAAGAGATTAAAAATGACAAATCAGAACATTTGCTACATATATACAAAAACATGTAAGTGTATATAAACACATACATAAAAATGTGTAAGTATTGTCAATATAAGGAAAATGCTTAAAATCTAAGGAAGAAAGCATCCCAGCAAAAGAAATACATAACCAGGAAATGTCTTTAAAAAAATCATATAACTAATAAACATCTGGGAAAATGCTCACTAGTTTAAAATGTAAGTATTAAAATATTGAAACATCATTTTCCTATGTTTATCAGCAGTTATTGTGCAATGCCAAAATGCATAGTATTAATTAGGCCATGAAAAACATGTACCTTAATCTACTGAAGTAGAAATAAGATATTCAAAAAATACATTAAAATTCAAGGACAAAGTGTAAATAACCTTCATAGAAGACAAGTTTGCAACACGATTTAAAAACTTTCAAAACATACCTACCTTGGGCACCTGGGTGGCTCAGTCGGTTGAGTGCCCAACTCTTGACTTTGGCTCAGGTCATGATCCCAGGCTCCCGGGCTCCAAGCTGAGTGTGGAGTCTATTTGAGACTCTCTCTCTCTCTCTTTCTGCCCCTCTCCCTTGCTCGCACACTCGCTCGCTCTCTCAAAAAAAGAAATAAAAATAAATAACAAACAAAATACACATGCTTTCCTTTCCAGGTCAAGAAAATAATAAAACATTAGAATCTTTACCTATGGAAACAACCTAAGTGCCCAATGGTAAGGGATTCAGCAAACACTTTATGGCGATTCGTACAATGGGATGCTGCACAGTCATTTAAAATGAAGTCGATGCGTAGTTCGTACCAGGAGTGATGTTTTCTGTTTATCCCTAGTGCTTTTAAAAAGCAGTGTAGAACGGCATATGCACAAAATAATTTCATTTTACAAATCAGTTATGAAGAAATGCATAGTCTAGATGGATATATTTTAAAATGCTGCATCTGAGTGATGGGTTTTGGGTACTTCTCCTTTTTAGGATTGCATGCTTCTCTGATTTTTCTCCTATTTCTGTGGTGTAGCTTTTTGACGTGTGCAACTTTTATTTCATTTTTTTTATATTAAAAATATACTCGTGGCTTTAAACGTCAAGCATCCTTCCTCCAACCTCCTGCCTGTTGTGATCCTTCCCACCCCAGCCCGGTGTTTCCCTGTGGCCCCCTTCCCAAGGGTCTGTCTATGAATAGGGGTTCCAGATTTCTCTCACTGTTGCCAGAATTCTATGCCCTAAGGTCTGTCACAGTTCTGTTGGTCAGAAGCCAGAAGATCTCCTTCTCTTTACTGGCATTTGTCTGGTGTAAGAGACCAAAGAAAACAAAACCCTCCACGTATTCCAAAATTCCATGAAAGAGTCCTATCACTCACTCATGGAAAGGTGTTTTGGCCCCAGAACTCTGTAGAGCATTCCTTGGAATATTAGTAGGTGGAAATCGCGATAATTATTAAAAATCTGTAAGTCTGATCTGCCAATGTTCTGGAGACAAAAGACAACGTACCCCTTCCGTTGTCTTTGTTTCTTATTCGTTAAACTTCAGACTTCAATAGTTACTACTGTATTGTTCTCCCTTTTCCACTATTGACCTGCTATTCTAATTAGTAAAGATTTCAGAGTAGGGGCGCCTCGGTGGCTCAGTCGCTGAAGCACCTGAGTCTTGGTTTTGGCTCAGGTCGTGATCTCACAGTTCGTGAGTTCCAGCCCCGCATCAGGCTCTGTGTTGACAGCAGGGGGACCTGCTTGGGATTCTCTCTCTCTCCCTCTCTCTGCCCCTCCCCTGCTTGTGCTCGGTCTCTCGCTCTCTCAAAATAAATAAGTAAAACTTAAAAACGTTAAAACAACGTACATTCGGAATGCAGGTGTTTTATGGATGGTCTCACCCTAGATCCTGTGACTTTTTTCTTCCCCTGTGCAATCACTCAGATATTGTGAGAGTATGTCTGTGACATCTCTCATTTGGAAAGTCCAGCTCCTGAGGGCCCTCGGGCTTGATTGGAACCAGAGCCTCCTTTGTGTGCCTGCTTCTTTTTTAGGATGACATTTCTAAGTCCCGTGACTTCCCTCAGCCCTGACCTCCACGCCGTCCGGTCCCTGAACACGAATGCAAGTGGAGGTCCCGTATCCCATCGGTCTGAATGGTTAGAAAGTCCTAAATCAAGCTAATAAACTGTTAAATGACATATATTCTCCTCTCCTCTATTTAGGGATATTCCTTCCTAACAACGGAACAGAAAAGTATGTTGAAATCTATTGTTTTTTTTTTTTTTACATGTCTGAAAGTATTGGTCAAATGCCAGAGATAACTAGATGTCCTTCTGTTGCTCAGCTGGGTATTCTGTTGATGGGTCAGCAATGCTTAGACGGGTCGTAAAATTAGGACACACACAAATCATGAGCTAGTCTGTACTTCCACGGTATCTTCCGTTTTTTATGCTTAATTTCAGGCAGATGCTGATTCTGTTATAATTTTGTCCTATTGACAAAAACTATCCAAAGCAGGGATTGGAAAAGGCGTTTTTCTGAAAGGGCCCAGATAGTATTTTATTTTATTTTAAATGTTTTAAATTTATTTATTTTGGAGAGACAGAGGCAGAGTGTGAGCAGGGGAGGGGCTGAGAGAGAGAGAGAGAGAGAGAGGGAGACACAGAATCCAAAGCAGGCTCCAGGCTCTGAGCTGTCAGCACAGAGCCCGACGCGGGGCTCGAACTCACAAGCCGTGAGATCGTGACCTGAGCCGAAGTCAGACGCTTCACCGACTGAGCCACCCAGGCGCCCCGATGTTTTGTTTTTAATTTACACCCAAGTTAGTTACCTTACAGTGCAATAATGATTTCAGGAGTTAGAATCCATTGGCTCATCCCCTATGCGTAACACCCAGTGCTCATCCCAACAAACGTCTTCCTTAACGCTTCGTTTTTAAAAATAGGGATTGCACATTATGAAACATTTTCATAAAATTAGAACCGTTCCGAAGCCTGGCTTTCAGCATCCACCGGGCTGCCCAGGCAAAGACTTCCGTGTCCTGCTTTGCCTGTTTCCCCCGGACCCTACGTATTCACGAGGTTTTGAGTAGCACCATTCGCTTTGTGATGCGGAACGTCCCTCCACCTCCCAATGCACCTGTTGTGAGCACAGAGCTGGCCTGTGAGCACCTCTGGGGCCGTGAATTGGAAGAAGAGGTGAAGCCAGGACATGAACGCTCAGCATCACTAGCCGAGCTGGTGCACCTGCTACTTTCGTATCCAGTAGGTACTGCGTGCTCTGTGATCAGCACCATTCGATAAGCCACTTGTCTCTTCTCGCCGCGAACTGCTTCCCTCCCTCAAACCTTCCCGGAACCAGATCTGTGTCCACCTTCGTGTCCAAGTCAGCAGAAGCCCAGACCCGTGTCAGTTGTCGGCATTCAGCCGTTTGCTTTAAAGACACGGGGGGAGACTTGTGGAAGCTTCTTCCGGGACCTGAGCAGCGTTAGTCGTGAGAGTGGATGTCTGTGGTAATAGGTTGTGTCGATAGGCTAATAAATTTGTATGTGTGCAGCGAGGACTTTCTGAATTTGGGGCGAGGGAAGGGCTCTGAGCAGGGCTGTTTCTTGTCGAAGGGCACCGCTGATGCCGTTCCCCGGGGTCCCTGGAGGAGCGATGATGGCTTTCCCCTTCAGAATGGCGTGTGGGACAGCCACATCGACCGACTGTGTCTAATGGACACTCGTTGACGGCTTTCCCAACGTTTATTTTGTCTGTGTGCCTCGTTTCACGATGATGTCATGATTTTGGAGGTTTTCTTTATAGCATACGGGTGACATTCTGTGCGTGGGACAGACTGTGTATCCTTTTCTACTGTTCAAAACCAAAAGCTGGTGGCGGGGGTCACCTGCTGGCAATTTTAGTAAGAACCTCCAGGCAGTCCTAATCCCCCAGATCATGCAAAACCGTAGCGTCGCTTTTCCTGTTGGAAACTTAAAAGACACATTGAGAGGCGCCTGGGTGGCTCAGTCGGTTAAGTGTCCAACTTTGGCTCAGGTCATGATCTCGCGGTTCGTGAGTTCGAGCCCCACGTCGGGCTCTGTGCTGACAGCTCGGAGCCTGCAGCCTGCTTCGGATTCTGTGTCTGGCTCTCCCTGCCCCTCCCCTGCTTGTGCTCTGTCTCTGTCCCTGAAATAAATAAAGTTTAAAAAAAAATTAAAGAGAGACACATTGACTTGGCACCTACTCTGTGTCCGGATTGTAACAAACAGAAGGGAAAAAATAAAGCAACGGAAAGAAGCAAACATTGCACAAATGTAACAAAGGACCTTCCTTCTGGTTTCTCTGCATCCTGCCCTCCGCACCTCTCTCTTACCTTTCCCACTGTCCTTAGATTGTCCATTTCCAGGCAAGGAAAACACGTTTCTTTCCTTATCTCCAGCAGCACATATGCAAAGAGCTGATAATTCCAGGCTATGAGAGAGCTCTGCATTGAAGCAGCTGTCCACAGTAGCACACAGCTGATAGCACAGCTCTCAAACGGATCATTTATAAAACTCCTGTCAAGGCCAAGACAAGCCTTGATGGGGCTTTGTGGGGGCAGCCGCCACAGAGCCGGGAGACGTGCCCACCCTCGGCCCCCACTTCGGTTAGCAACCCCATACTCCCCTTCTAGATTGTTGATCTCCTGACGCCGGGTAAACTACCAGACGGGACCAAGAAAAACCAATTCTTGTAATCAGGGCTCACGTTCAATGTCACTTTCTGCCTCAGAAGCACTGTAAGGGAATTTTCCCTCTACGGGGGGGATTTTATCTTCCAGGGACTTGAAACGTAAAGGTGGTCGAGCCCTGTGTGTAGGGTATTTCTAGGATTAGAGAAGAATGTCCTATTACAGAAAGAGAGGGAACCGGAGAGGCTCAGTGGACCAGAGTCTAAGCTAAGCTTTGTCTCCCTTCAGCTGACTTCTCAGACCTTTCTGCGCCTGAAATGACAGGGTTGGATCAGCGGGAGTTCTGAGATCCTCCCTATTCTAATACTCAGCACTAGCCTTTTCTAGAACATTCTTGACTTCTTTGTTCTCACTTTCTCCATCTCTTGTCTCCCTATAAGCAGTCTCCTCTTCCAACCTCCCTCTTTCTCTCTCTCTCTCTCTCTCTCTTACACACACACACACACACACACACACACACACACACACACTTCTAAGGGTCTATAAATAACAACCTTGAGATCCTCACTAACTTAATTATACTTTACCTTTGCTATTTATAGTCCTTTATTGTAACTAAATGTAGAATCATTCTTTAAGACTTATTTCTACTCTGATTTTATTTTATTTCATTTTATGTTTATTTTTGAGAGAGACAGAGACAGAGCACGAGCAGAGGAAGGGAGAGAGAGAGAGGGAGACACAGAATCCAAAGTGGGCTCCAGGCCCCGAGCTGTCAGCACAGAGCCTGATGTGAGGCTCTCAGAGCCTGATGACCCAAGAACCGTGAGATCGTGACCTGAGCCGAAGTCGGATGCTCAATGGACTGAGCCCCGCAGGTGACCCTGGATATTCTCCGATATCTTCATACAACATTGGGACAAGTGTGTCAGTTCCCAAGAGCCAGACGCCTTTTAAGAACAGAATTGGGGACCCATGGATACAGAGTTAAAAATGATATTTTAAATCTGACAAATGCCTAAATTCCCCAGTGAAGTAAACTTGGAAGGAGAAAATCAGGGGGTTGAGGCAACGAGCCTTGTAAAAAACTGGTCTATTTCTGTATTTCCTAAGAGTCGATGAATAAGATAATTTGTGTCATTGCTTGGGAAACCCATGGTCCTACACAGACATAAAGGATTAGTGCTTGAATTTATGATCTAGGATGACCCCAGCTCCTTCCCTTTCAGGATTATCCTCCTCTCTGACCTGGATACAGATGTATTTTCTGCCATTTCATGAAGCCCTCCCCCCCGCCCCGCCCCAATTATCAACCAAGAAGCATTGAATTTTCTCTCTTCCCCTGGAGTGCCAAGGAACATAATGTGTTTTTTGTTTGCTTGGTTATTACTTTTTTAATATTTTTTTTTTTAAGAGAGAGAGAGAGCAAGCATGAGCGGGGCAGGGGCAGAGAGAGAGGACAGAGGATCCCAAGCAGGCTCCCTGCTGACAGCACAGAACCTGGTGTGGGGCTTGAACTCACAAACCGTGAGGTCTTGACCTGTGTCAAACTCACTGAGCCACCCAGATGCCCCTGTTTGGTCGTGTTTTTTTTTTTTATGTTTATTTATTTTTGAAGGAGAGAGAGACAGAGCATGAGTGGGGGAGGGGCAGGGAGAGAGAGAGAGAGAGAGAGAGAGAGAGAGAGAGACAGAATCAGAAGCAGGTTCCAGGCTCCGAGCTGTCAGCACAGAGCCCGACTTGGGGCTCGAACTCATGAGCTGTGAGATCACGACCTGAGCCAGAGTCGGACGCACAACCGACTGACTCACGCAGGTGCCCCAGTCGGTTCTTTTAAATGAGCTTTCTCCCTTTGTCATCAAGCCTGGGGAGAGTGAAGAACCCTTTCTCTTTTTTTACTTGGTCGTTCACAGTTTTAGAAGGAATCTGCTATCAGTGGCCCTAGGAAGTATACCAGGTTTTTAGCATTGATGTTGACGTACCTTGACCACAGTTTGGTTACTAGAATCGCACGTCTAGGGCGCCTGGGGTGGCTCAGTCGGTTGAGCGTCCGACTTCGGCTCAGGTCATGATCTCACAGTCCGTGAGTTCGAGCCCCGCGTTGGACTCTGTGCTGACAGCTCAGAGCCTGCAGCCTGCTTTCAGATTCTCTCTCTCTCTCTCTCTGCCCCTCCCCTGCTCATGGTCTGTCTCTCCCCAAAAATAAATAAACATTAAAAAAAAAAGAATCCTATATCTTGATTCGGTCAGTGTGGGAGCCGGTTCAAGAACATAAGTCTTCCTCTCCCACAGAAGCCAACTCAAACAACAGCTAAAGGGAGTTTTATTTCCAGCCTTACAAGTCACGTTTGGAGGGGGGGTCCGACATCACAGCAGCAGGAAAAGAAATACTGATGTGTTGGGACCTTGGCCCGAGGGATGGCGGGCTGACAGCGCTGGGAGCTTTCCTGCTCCAGGCTCACGGCATCGGGGACCCCTGGGAACCACCTTCACGCCAAGGCCATGCAAAGAGCATGTGTTTCCTAGCATTTTCTGCTGCCAGAGGCTTCCAAAAGCAGACACACTGGTTGTACAGAGTAAGAAAATGCGTGGTGAGCGTGAGCGCCAGGGCCAGATTTATTGACTCCTCAAGGTAAATTACCTGTGTGTTACAGCTCAGGGACTTTCCTTTAGGAAGAAAGCCTTTGGAAACCACGTTCTAGCCCTTCCTGCCTGTTTGCAGGATTCCAAGCAGAAACATTTTCACGGTGTGACGAGTAGGGAAGAAACGTCAGGCATGCTGATACATTTTGACAGAATATCGAAGGTGGCCAGTTACAGCAACCACAAGAGTCCTGCTAAGGCTGCTGGCATGCCTGGGGAGGTTCAAAGATTTTCATATTCTGTCTCTTTTCACTCATCACCGTGTGTCTTTGGACAAGTCCCATTCCCTCTCTGAACCGATCTCCAACTGGGAAATGATATTAACAATTCTAGCTTTTCGCTGCTGTCGTGAGATGCGAGAAATAGACGTCAGATGGGGGTCTGCCTACGGTAAATGCTTAGTAAGTGTTCATTGGCTTCTGTCTTCAGATACCTCCGTTTGAATTTTTGGCTGCCCTGTGTCTGTTATTTTTCACAAAGCCCTATCTGTGAATCTCCGTCTCCTAGCCGGTCTAGCAGTGACCTCTTGTTTTGATGTCGAGGCCCAGAGAACTGATGTGATTCGCTCAAGGTCGCACATTTTAGGAACAGCAAAATCAAGATGAATTCGCTTTCCTAGTCCCAGTTTTGAGTTTCCTGTAAAACCATGTTGTCCTCGTGGAGGTAGGTGATCCATCCGGGCCATATTTTATTGTAAAATCAATAATGCTTTGTCCTCATTAGAATTCTTAGGCAGAAATCCTAACCTTTAAAAATTAGCCTCAACTCTACTGAAAGAAAAACATATTCTTTTCCTTTTTTGGGGAAAAGGGAGCCCACTTCTTTCTTCAAAATAACTTTTTTTGGTGGGAGGGGGAGTGTTTATTCGTTTCAGTAAATTTCCTGGCATTTTCCATGTGTAGGCCTTTGGGATCTTCTTTGAAAACTGCTGTGTTCCCATCGTAATTCAGCTTTTCAGCCTCATCAAAAGACCTCTTCCTTTCCCGCATAAGCCTCCCCCCCAAACCCCGCCCCCCCCGCCCGCAGTCTAGGTCTTTAGCTCATGTTAGCAGAGCCTCCTACCCCAACTAACCACCTACTTTGTTTCTTCGTCCATCCCAGCGTGCAGATAATCTGCATTCAGTTCAGAGTTTGGGGCTCCCAGGGTCTTCACAGATACCCTCTGGGCAGGTGTCTCACGCTCCCACGTTCTCCACCTGTCGGATTTGCCCATCCAAGCCATCTTCAGTGTATTCTCATCCCGTTCCTTCTGTCTGCTGACTTCCTCTTATCCGATGCAGTGGACATGAGCTTGCACTAGGCACTGGGGCACCCATCCGTCACCTTCCGTACTGCCTACGGGAACTTGTGTATGCCACTTAGGCTCTCTGAATCTCAGCCTGCTCGTCAGAAAAACTGGGGAGCACGATGCCTGTCTTATCCCTCCTGGATCCGGGTAAAGCTTGAAGCAATTGCTAAACTGTTTTTGCAAACATAATGCATTCTTTATCACCGCTGTTGACGCTCTAGAGACACATCCGCTGTGATGCCTGATGCTGTGAACACTGCTGTGCTTACAGAGCCATGAGAATCAGTGGCCCGGGTGTGGGACAGAGGTTAGGTGGCTCCTGTTCTGATCACTGATCTGGGCGAGGGCGGGGGGAGAGGTCATTGAGAGGACCACTGATTCCCATGTATGGGAGCTGAGCTCCTTTTCCTTTATGATCTGAATTTCCACCAGTTGGAGATGCGGTTGGTTTAGCAAACGCACTGTTTTGAATGGCATGTTTTTCTTGGAGAATTAGGGAGAATTGGTCCATTTATTTTTTTATAAGTGTTGGAAACGTTTTACTGCAATGTAACCGAATCCAGAAAAGGACACAAATCCTGCATTATGGAGGGGGGTTACTTCCATCTCTCCAGAGGCACCTTGTGCCCTGTTCCAGTCTCTCCCTCCCCCAAGGGCATCCACTGTCCTGACATCTAACACTGTACGTGGATTTTGCCTGTTTTTGAACTTTTTAGAAGAGAAATCATTCAGTATATACAATTTTGTGTCTGGCTTGTGTTTGTTAATAACGTTGTGTTTTGGGGATTCACTCACAATTTACATCATCAAAAACGATACACACACACACACACACACACACACACACGTATATGCATATGCATACATGAATTTACATATATGTATACATACATATATACATATATATGCTTCTATTTTTGATGGATATTTGGGGAGCTTGTCTTTGGGGCTCTTGTGATTAACTGTGAATGTTCATGACCATGTCTTTTGATGAACATATGTATGATTTATAATTTTTGTTTTAATGTTTATTCACCTTTGAGAGAGATAGAGACAGAGCATGAGCAGGGGAGGGGCAGAGAGAGAGGGAGGCACAGAATCTGAGGCAGGCTCTGGGCTCTGACTTGTCAGCACAGAACCCAACGTGGGGCTTGAACTCACGAACTGTGAGATCATGACCTGAGCCGAAGTCGGACACTCAACCGACTGAGCCACCCAGCCACCTATGCATACATAGGGTATGATTTCTATTGCATATGGTCCTGGGAGCACAATTGCTAGGCCATAGGGTATGCATATGTTCTGCTTTGGTGAATAGTTCCAAATAGTTTTCTAAAGTCTTTATGCCAGTTTATACTCAGACCAACAGGGAGCCAGTTGTTGCACATCTTTGCCCATATTTGGAATTCTCTGTGGTTTTTCTTCTAGCCATCCACGTTGGGTGTGTGTTACTGTGTTTTAATATGCATTTCCTTGATGACTAATGAAGTGCAGTACATTTTCATATGTTTATTGACGATTTGGGTACTTTAATTTTTGTATGCAGTGCCTGTTCAAGACATTTGCCCATTTTTCTTTTATGATGTCTAGTTTTTTTTAACTCGTTGATGGTGTAGGAACTCTTCATGTATTACGGATATGAATCTTTTGTCAGGTAAATGTATTTTAAATACCTTCTTTTAACACCTGTCTTCTTACTCTCTTAATGGAACCGTTTGATGAACAGGAGTTCCTATTTTTAATATAGTCCAATTCATCATTCTTTGTGGTTATTCTTTTAAGACACTTCAGAAATACTTGCCCCCCTCAATCATTAAGATGCTCTCCTAGGTTTCCTTACAAAAGTTTTTATTATTTTGTCATTCGTGTTTATGTGTACCAGCCATCTGGAGTTGCCTTCTCTCTGTGGGGAGAGACCGAGATTTATTTTTCCATGTGAATAACTGGTTAACCAAACTAAAAACACAATGAGGGAGGGTAATTTTTTAAGGAAGAAGTACCTCTGGAGAGGGCCAGCAGCAGTTCCAGCAGGAAGGCAATATGAGGTCAGTGTGAATTCAGAGGAAATGGCCCAAATGAATACAAAGGGTGAAGCACATAATGAGGTCGGTTCTCTTTTATACTTTCTTGAATGTATTACACGCGTGATGACTATGTGTTGTGAGTGCCATCAAGGGCTACCTCTTGGTGGTGCCCTTGACCGTGCCAGGTGATGGTGGTGCACACAGCACTAGAGTGGCGGGTGGCCTTGTCTCTGGGACTGTCACTGGACGTGGAGGCAGATCTATCTGTTCAGCAGTGTGGCAGAAGGAAAAGTCTTCTGGGTCACCTGAGTACTCCTATCACAAAGTACTCAGTTGACTTAGGGCTTAGGTAAAAAAGAACAGACTATTTAGCAGGTGTATTATGGTTCCTACTTGGCCATTTCCTGTACCACAGACATCTGGAAAACTGCTCAAATACAACTGGAGGCCCATAGAGATTGATCCCAGTGAGACTGATCAGATCCAAAGTGAAATCCTAGGGCATCTGGGTAGCACAACATCCCGAGGCACATGGAAGTATTCCCAAACAGTTTCCTTCTGGGGACAGGTGTGCCACATGGCATGGGAAGGAGTTGAAAAACTGAGCTCACCTCTCTTCCACCGGAACAGGCCAGTCCTTCCAAATAACTTGGCTTTGCCAGGCTGTGGCTTTCAAACCAGGCACTGTCCTTGTCTGAACATCATACACACAGGGCCTCTAGTGGACAGGTGTGCAGATGTCCCGGGAACATGTCAGAGGGTCTCTGATCTTCTCTGGACCCTTGTGATCTGGACTGGATGGGGTTTTCCTGGAAGCTGGAAATTCTAAACACCAGGCATCCCCTTCTCGAGAACAATCTTGGTATGTCCCTTGCTATAATGGTCGTGTCAGTACTGCTTATGGTCCAGATTTCTGAGCCCTTTGGCTTGATTTTTTTCGGGTGAGGTGAGTAAGCGGAGATTAGAGAGGTTGAATGACTCACTCACAGTCACCCAGCCAGCAGTGGGCAAGAAGCAGGCCAAAAACCTCATTTCTTAACCAGACAGCTCCAGATACGACATAAATTCTTATATTCCCCTTTGGTCTAGCAAGAGGAGAGCGAAAACCACAGCCTCTCTCAGTACCTTGTGCTGAATGCTTCATGATCTGCAAAACCAGAAAGGTTCTTCTGTCTGATTAAATTCTGTGGATGCAATTGGGAGCCTTGTCTTCTTGGTGCGTTGTGTTTTTTTCTTTAACGAATGACAACATGATACAATCGACAGAACGTAATATTTCCCATCTTAACCGCTCTTAAGTGAACAGTTCGGCAGTGTTGAGTGCATTTACATCGTGGAGCAATCATTCCCCAGAACTCTTTCCATCTCACAAAATTAAAACTGTGTACGGTTAAACAGCTCTCCCCTCCGCCCCCACAGCCCGTGGGAACAACCATTCGACTTTCTGTTCCTATGAACGTGATGGCTCTAGAGACCTCACATAAATAGAGTCACAGTCCTTCTGTGACTGGCTTATTTTTCAGACCATAATGTTGTCAAGGTTCGTCCTTTGTTGGAGCACATGTCAGACTCCCCTTGCTTTTTAAGGCTGAAGCATATTCCATTGTGCGTATGGAGCCTGTTTTGTGTATCCGTTCATCTGCCGATGGTCACTTGGTTGCTTTCGCTTTTTGGCCGCTGGGATTCCTGCTGTGTCCCTGTTGGTGCCATCCACTTTGTAATAATCCTTCATTTGCTTGTGAGATCCCCTCTTACCCTTGGCTTCCTCGGGGCGGGGGGGAACAAGCTTATCTAATGTTTCCTCAAAATTCTAAAAAAATTTTTTAATGTTTTTTATTTGAGACCGGGAGACAGAGCATGAGCAGGGAGGGGGAGGCAGCAAGAGAGAGGGAGACACAGAATCGGAAGCAGGCTCCAGGCTCTGAGCTGTCGGCACAGAGCCCGACGCGGGGTCGAACCCACAAGCTGTGAGATCATGACCTCAACGGACTGAGCCACCCAGGCGCCCCTCGAAATTCTGGTTTTACCCATTTCCCTATCTCCATACCTGCTACCACTGTCTCTAAATCTGTGTCACTGTTGAGAGGTGAAGTTGGGATAGGGTACATAGCTGGGAATTGAGGCCTCGTAGGACATACCCTCCTATCTACCAATTGAATTTCTCACTCCCCACCCCAACTCGTTCTGTTTTTAGGGAAACTTCACGCGTCTTACTGCACACACCTTTCTTCTCCTTTAGCCTGTCTGGTGTTTCTTCAAAACTGTCATGATACCGGGATGGCTTTCTCCCTGCCCATTCGGGGCCCAAGTCCTGGCACGGCATAGGGTCCCAGTCTATGCCTCACTCAATAAGGAAGGTTGGTTTGCAGGTTGTCCTCAACAGTTTGAAGTAAGATATTCCAAATTACACGTGCATTTCCTTTCCTGTGATAGATGAGCTCGAGTTTGACCGTGACAATTCAACTTGCAGTGTGGAAAGGAATAAAGAAATTAAAAAGGAGATTCCTCTTCAGCGAATCCTGTCGCGAGTCCTTTTACAGCGTCAGCTTGGTTAAGGATCTGCGTAGACGATGATTACTTGGTTTCTGAAGAAAGTAGCCTGCAGGCAGCTTTCAGTTAACTCTGACTCCCCATCCCCACCCGCCCTGTTAAAACCAGTTCTTCATCCTGTGGATGACAGTAACGAATGTGTTTTTCTTCTGAAATCCCATTTGAGCTGTTTCCTCTTTTAAACGCCTATCTTGGATAGCTCTTTCCCCTTCTCTGTTGAGATCATTTGAAATATGGTTTCTTTTTTCAGGGACGTTAGCCGGGTTTCCTCTGGTGCAGCACAATCTGTAGCCATAATCTCTGCTGAAAGGCTGCTGGGGAATCTGTGTGTTCTCCAGAGACAGGGTGGGGGGGGCGGATTGAGATCACCAACCAGTAGTTTCTGAGCGAACTCTGTTTTCTCTATTTTACTGGCCAAAAAAGGAGGTAGAGTAGTTTGAAAGTCCGAGATCATAGGAAAGGAGGCAAGAATGTGTACTTTTTTTTTTCATCAGCCAATCCTTTTTCGTATCACATCACTGACATTGAACGTTTGCTTTTGCTGCCCCAGACCTTTTCACACAGGTGATCAAATTTCCTTCACTGATTTATGCCAACAGTATCTGGATGGATCTCCTGGCTCATCTTGGAAAAGCGTAACCTAAGCTTCCAAAGGGGATTGGCCTAGCCAGTTTGTCAGATCTCTGTGGGGAGCGTCACCGTGACGAGTCCGTGAATGGAGGTCACACAGAGACACCAGTGCTGCATAAGGCAGTGACCGCAATCTGGGTCTTCCTCATGGCAACACTGAACTCTGGTCTTTGCGGAATCTTAACCCCGACCGGAAGGCGTATTTAAGGAGTGGGAGAGGATGGGTCACGTGAAAGGTCCTTTTGCAGAAAGAATTGCAGATTGCTTAAAACAACGAAAAGCAACAGAAATCAGATATCTACTTATCAAGTCCTTCTCCAAGGAAGAAAGTGAAGATAACCTGACTGAAGTAGCCAAGACCGCAAGAATCTGAGAATACCCAGCATTACTAAACTAACCCAACGTCAGTGGCGTATTGCCACAAATATTGAGGAATCTGCCACGAGGAAGCAGAATTGCTGTTGTTTTTTTTTAAGTTTTCGTGTAAACTCCACAGTCAGTTAACATACAGTGTGATAATGCTAGTTTCAGGGGTACGATACAGCGATTCAGGAATTCCATACATCACCCGGTGCTCATCGTAAGTGCCCTCCTTAATCCTCATCGCCCATTTTACCCATCCCCCCCTCTCATAACCATCAATTTGTTTTCCAAGTTAAGAAGACTCTGTTTCTTGGTTTGCTTCTCTCTCTTTTTTTTTCCTTTTTTTCTCATTTGTTTTAGTTCTTAAATTCCACATATGAGTGAAATCATATGGTCTTTGTCTTTCTCTGACTGGCTTATTTCACTTAGCGTAATACTCTCCAGCTCCATCCATGTCATTGCAAATGGCAAGATTTTATTCTTTTCTGATGGCTGAGTGATATTCTGTTGTATATATACCACATCTTCTTTATCCATTCATCCATCGATGGACACTTGGGCTGTTTCCATAGTTTGCCTATTGTAGGTAATGTTGCTATAAACATTGGGGTGCATGTATCCCTTTGAATTAGTATTCTTCTGTTCTTTGGATAAATAC
The DNA here is from genome assembly GCF_018350195.1 of Panthera tigris. Taxonomy (NCBI): domain Eukaryota; kingdom Metazoa; phylum Chordata; class Mammalia; order Carnivora; family Felidae; genus Panthera; species Panthera tigris. Next base: position 7,376,325 of record NC_056673.1, on the reverse strand, counting down.
CTAGTAGTGCAATTGCTGGGTCATGGGTAGCTCTATTTTTAACTTTTTGAGGAGCCTCCCTATTGTTTTCCAAAGTGGCTACACCAGTTTGCGTGCCCACCAATAGTGTGTGAGGATCCCCCTTTCTCCACATCCTTGCCAACAGCTATTGGGGAACCAGAATGTTTATGAACCAGTTGATACGACATCTGAGACAGACTTTCGGGTAATTTATTTGTGGAGGGAGGGAGTAGAAATGGAGGGTGTTATGAATGACATGAAATTGGCCACTAGTTTTTTTTTTTTTTTTTTTTGACGTTGGATGTAACGTACATGAGATTTGCATTACCTTTCTCTCTACTTCGGGGTGTGTTTGAAATTTTTCTTAATATAACGTTAGCATTATTTTACTCCAGAGGCAAACTAGAAACGCATAACCAAATTAAGAGGAAAATACAGTAAACCCACCTTTAGAAATAAAAGTAAAAAGCAATCCCAGATAATACCTGGATTAAAAAGGAAATAAAAAGTATAAAACACAATTAACATATTTATGAAAATGACAACAGTGTGTGAAAACGTGAAACTTGACCAAATTTCTACGTCAAGGGGAAATAATGGTCTCAAAATGATTTTATTACTGGAGAAGAGAGATTGAAAATAAACGAAGCATCCTGCGAAATGAATTTGAAGAACAACAGAGCAGAAAAAGAAAAAGACAAAAGGGAGCATTAGAAAAGCTAAAATGCAAATAAATGAATTTAAAAAGATAAACGAATCTAGAAAGCAGAAAGAAAGGCAGAAAACACAAAATTACGGGAGACTGTAAAATTACGGTCAAGACTGGGATGTAAGGCTGGGTGACTTAGAAACATCTTAATTGCCAAAATTGACACAAGACAGAGTATTTACAAAAAATAAGTAAGTAAAACTGAAAAGGTTTTTGAAAATTCTAGTTTCTGGGGCGCCTGGGTGGCTCAGTCGGTAAGTGTCCGACTTCGGCTCAGGTCATGATCTCGCGCTCCGTGGGTTCGAGCCCCACGTCGGGCTCTTTGCTGACAGCTCAGAGCCTGGAGCCTGTTTCAGATTCTGTGTATCCCTCTTTCTCTGACCCTCCCCTGTTCATGCTCTCTCTCTCTCTGTCTCAAAAATAAATAAACGTTAAAAAAAAAAAAAGAAAATTCTAGTTTCTTTCCTATCCTGCCTCCCGCAAGAACCAGTATTAGATGGCTTTGTAGGTAATGCCCCCCAAATTTAAAGAACAGAAAATTATTTTCTACTTAAACTTCTCTAGGAAATGGAAAAATACAAAACATTGCTCAACTCATTTGTGTAATATTTCATATTCTAACAATTGATTAAGCTATTGATCAAGAGAAAAATGACCGGAACAGCTCATAATGAATATGAATGAAAATCCAAAAGAAAATAACGATGAGCCAAATACAGGTCTATATTAAAAGAAAAATAGATCAGAAACGGTCTGTATTCCAGGAATAAAAGTGAATCCAGTGTAAGAACATTTAGAAGTTCGATTCTTCTTATGACGGATCAAAGAACAAATTTAGTCATTGAAATAAATCTCCAAAATACATTTGTTCTAGTAATGATTTGTGCAACAGCTATTTCTTATAAAACTTGTAATTAGGGAGACAGTGCTTTTATATCAGATGGGGGGGTTTAATGGTAAGTAGTACGTTTAAAATGGAAGAATAAATAGGTTAACTCTCCTCCTCACACTTTAAAAACATGTTTATTTGTTTATTTTTAATTTTTTTTAACTTTTATTTATTTTCGAGAGACAGAGAGCAAGCAGGGGAGGGGCAGAGAGAGAGAGAGAGAGAGGGAGGGAGACACAGAATCCAAAGTAGGTTTCAGGCTCCGAGCTGTCAGCACAGAGCCCAACACGGGGCTCAAACTCATGAACTGTGAGATCATGACCTGAGCTGAAGTCAGACACGTTAACTGACTGAGCCACCCAGTCGCCCCTGTTTATTTATTTATTTTGAGAGAGAGAGAGAGAAAGAATCAGTGGGGGAGGTGCAGAGAGAGGGGGAGAGAGAGAGAGAGAGAGAGAGAGAGAATATCCCAAGCAGGCTCTGCACTGTCAGCTCGACCTGGGACTTGATCCCACAACCTGTGACACCATGACTTGAGTTGCAGTCAACAGTAGGATGCTTAATCGACTGAGCCACCAGGTGCCCCTCTCTTACTCACACTTTTTGACTGGTCCTGAAACCCATCAGTTCCCAGTAAGACCACGTGCTTGAACTGGATAGCAATGTCTGCTCCATCAAGACTCCAGTGGCATATTTTTCTTTCAGCGTGGCCAAGTGATGCTAACGTTCATCAGGAAAAATGAGCAGACAAGAATCAAGAATGTTCTGAACAGAGAGCCAGAATTCACTTTGTTGTCGTGAAAATATAACATGATAATAATGCCATAATCGAGCCAATGGATGTAGACTGTTGGAGTGACACCTTTTCAAATTATTAGATTAAGTTTAATAAGTCTTGTCTGTTACAGGAACATTCAGAAATTCTAAAGGGAAGTATGCTGTGTACTATGCAGGGGCATTAGGTTAAATCTAATTGCTTTGTTTATAAGAAAACTGCAGAAAGTGTTCAGGGTATTTTAATACCTTCTCATAGTAGTCATGTGTTTATTATGTCTAATTTGCCTGAAGAATTTGATCAGGGTTATTTTTTTACAGCATTGTGGGCTGATAATAATAATAATAATGATAATAATGATAATAATAATAAGGGACATCTAGGTGGCTCAGTCCGTCAAGCGTCTGACTTCGGCACAGGTCATGATCTCCCAGTTCTGAGTTCAAGCCCCGAGTCGGGCTCTGTGCTGACAGCTCAGAGCCTGGAGCCTGCCTTGGACTCTGTGTCTCCCTCTCTCTCTCTCTCTGCCCCTCCCCTGTTCATGCTCCCTCTCTCTCCCTCTCAATCTCTCTCTCAAAAATAAATAAACGTTAACTTTTTTTAATAATAACAATAATACTAAATTGCATAGCTCTTATTCTGTGCCACTCTTCTAAGGGATTGAGATATATTAACTCCCTTAAGCATCACTAACGCTGTATGAGATCCGTGATGTTGTTGTTTCCCTCGAGGCACAGTATTCGATCAACCTCTCCATCTAGCAAGTGGCAGAGTCAGCCCTGAGCTCCGGCACCCTGGCTCCCGGGTCTACAGGACGCGTCCCTCCTCGGAATGCGCTCTCTCTGTACAGCTGGGGAGGTCGCTCCTTTTTTAGGCTCTCACGTGACCTTTTGCTTTCCCCAGGGACCTGATGCCGAGGACCCTGGACGGGCAGATCACCATGGAGAAGACGCCCAGCTACTTCGTGACCCGCGAGGCGCCCGCGCGCATCTCGGCCATGTCCAAGGACACCAAGCTCATCGTGGTGGTGCGCGACCCGGTGACCCGGGCCATCTCGGACTACACGCAGACGCTGTCCAAGCGGCCCGACATCCCCACCTTCGAGAGCCTGACGTTCAAGAACCGCACGACGGGCCTCATCGACACGTCGTGGAGCGCCATCCAGATCGGCATCTACGCCAAGCACCTGGAGCACTGGCTGCGCCACTTCCCCATCGGCCAGATGCTCTTCGTGAGCGGGGAGCGGCTCATCAGCGACCCGGCCGGCGAGCTGGGCCGCGTGCAGGACTTCCTGGGCCTCAAGAGGATCATCACCGACAAGCACTTCTACTTCAACAAGACCAAGGGCTTCCCCTGCCTCAAGAAGGCCGAGGGCAGCAGCAAGCCCCACTGCCTGGGCAAGACCAAGGGCAGGACCCACCCGGAGATCGACCGCGAGGTGGTGCGCCTGCTGCGCGAGTTCTACCGGCCGTTCAACTTGAAGTTCTACCAGATGACCGGCCAGGACTTCGGCTGGGATGGATAACAGTATAATTTAAAAAGAAAAAGAAAAATATCAAAATATAATATATTTTTTTACCACTCGGTAGGGAAAAGGCAGTTTAATATTTGTGCTGAAAATATTTGTTTCCGAATTTTTTTTTCCCCCCAGTGAATGTTAAAGAGAGTGTTCTGGCCTCCGCCCGCGTCTCGCCTTCCACGTGCCGACATTTGGACCAGCAAAAAAGGAAAACCTCACTGGTCTAAATACTTTCAGTTTTCTACTTTTATTTTATGTGTTCTGTACACAGTTATAAACCATGAGCGTTGGTGGCCATTGAGGGAAATCCTGAGGGTAAATCGATCGATCTCGGTGTCTGTCTCTGCCTCTCTGTCTCTTGTCTGTCTTTCCACAGGTCCCAGATAAAATGATCTCTGCTTCTATTTCCTCCCTTGTCACTTTTTTTTTCTTGCACCACTTTTCAAAAAGCATTTCCCAGTTAATAATACTCCCATATTTGTACACCGCTTCCCAGTTACCATAGAACTTTGGAATAAAGCACCTTTTCCCGTCCTCATCCGAGGGTGAGGTAAGCACATAGCACATAAAGATTATGATTCCCTTTTTACAGAGAAGGCGACTGAGTCTCAGGGACGTTAAATGACTTCTCGTAAGGCCAGATGGTGGACCTCGGGCAAAACCCCATCTTCTACCTGTTCCCTATATCCTGCCACTTGTTCCAGAGAGAATTGGAAGTGAGGCATGTATCCTTTTAGAGACGGTTAGCTAGTCTGAGGACGATCGGAGATGGGACAGCGAGGGTTTCCTGTCGCCTTCTGAAGTTCCAGGCTAGCTTTGTGACACGCTAAGCCACAAGGAGTCACCCGTGTTCGAGGACACCGCTCAGACGTGGACATAACGTCTTTTAAGGGCCAGTCTTAGCTTGTTGAAGTACCCGGAGATCTAGAAATCTTGGTTTTGTTGAGGCTGAGAGAAATTACTGGATCTGTGTCTGGAGAACCAGACGGACACTCACACTAGGAACAGGAAAAAAATGGTAGGAGCATAAGTTACCTATGTGTGGTGTTCACTGTCCTTTTTTTTTTTTTTTTTTTTAAAGAAAAACCCACTTCAGCAAGAGCTTATACGTATGAACCTCCTTTTTTGTTACCTCTTTTTTTTAACAAAGAAAACCTGCTTCTCTTTGTAATGTGTCATTTCTAATCTTGGAGCTAATACTAAGAAAAAAAAAATAAATGTTATTATTTTTCACGGGTCGAAGACTGTCACTGTCACTTTCTTTCTCCCCCTGTTTCCTATTCATACCAGGGATAACCGAATATTCATTAATGTTTGGAAAATATTCTAAGAAACACAGATGTGGGTAAAATGGCAGTTTTTTTCTTCTCCCCATCTATTTCTCTCCTCCCCCTCCCTTTAAATAGCTCAAATAAATCAATAGTTTATTAAGAGTATTCCTTTCCTCTCTGAGTGGGCATTAACAAGATTAGCATTAATGGGAATTAAATTGGTTTAGAGAGAAGCACATATGCACGAAATATATAAAACATTTATAATTAGTCTGTCAGCAACCTTTTATTACAGTTGTAAACCCAAGAGGAAAATGTCTCCCATCTCATGGAAGTTTTCCGTATCTGCCAAAAATTTAAAGGACCAGACCCTACAGTCTCCTAAAATAATAATTCTTTTTCTTCTCCGGCGCAGTCAACGAAAAGAAACTAGAGTTGTCTGCAAATGTGCAGCCAAATGTGCCTCAACCATAGACGCTGCCTCAAGGGAAGTAAATCTTTCCGGAGAGACCGAACACGGGATTCAAATGAAGGGGAAAAAATTATTTAAGTTTCAAGGTGTTCCAACATTGCTCCAGACCCTTGAATTTTCTGTACGAATATACCACTTAGGAGAGTTAAGAAAACCCCAATTCCCCATCTCCTTTGCCCAGTTGATTGCCTTGCCTTCCGTGCCCTTAATTTTCCAAGGCAGCACCCCTGGTTTTGTTATTCTTAAATCCTCACTTTGAGAAACGAGATACTCATCTGAAACTCTTTGCATCTTTTCTCTTAACTCATTTTGTTCATGCCTCTGATTCCTTGGTAAGCATTTGCCTGGCATTGCGCAGATGTGCCTTGTGCAGGGAACCTAGCGCATCTGACAGTTGGATTCTGCCATTTTCCTCTTGTTGTGTTAAGAAATAATAAAAGAACAGAATTGAGTTCAAAGCACCTCTTCTTGCATGTAGATTTTTTTTTTGAAATTCATATTATTTTTTAAAAAAATGAATGACTCTAGAGCCAGCCAGGAGAGCTTTCTAACTTCTCAAGTTTCATAAGAGGGTCAGAAGTTATAGATCCCAGCCAAACAGATCTAGAGTCAGTGTACTGGAAGTTTCCTCCAGAGCAGAAATTGCACTTAACTCCTGCTGTGTGTGGACTTGGCTTCACATTTCTTTTGTCCATTTAGCTATATCAAATAGTAGGGGGGTTTTAAGATTTTTTTTAGAGAGAGAGTAAGTGGGGGAGGGGCAAAGGGAGAGGGAGGGAAAGAATCCCAAACAGGCTATACTCCCCGTGCAGAGCTTGACACAGAACTCCATCCCATGACCTTGAGATCATGACCGGAGCCAAAATCAAGACTCAGACACTCAACCTACTGAGCCACCTAAGCGCCCCAGGTTTTGTCCTTGCTGTGAACATCTTAGCCAAGCTTTCTCTTAAGTTGTCTGTTCCATAGCCATGCTGACCTCCTACACGCTTCTTAGAGGTGGAGAATTCTGTCTCCAGAAGAGCATATAATTCTTTAGGTAACTTGGCAACTTTCAAGGGGAACTCATTTATTCTAACCACTGGACATTAATAAGCTCCTTCATTATTACTTGCAGAGTATTAATCCCATTGTGATTTTATCTTCAAAGAGCTCCAAAGTCGGAACAAACCTCACGGATCGGGTCACCATTTGGCACTTAAATCCTTTCTATAACTGGTTACGTGGGGGTTTAAACCATTGCTGGGTCTGGACATTCTTCACTCTTGATTTTGCTGTTGTTGCAAAGAGGAATAATTTCTCCTAAACCCCTTCATCCGGTTCTGTCGGCCGAGACCTGCTCAATCTGTTCCACATGGAGATATCTCCAATTCAATGTGTGAATACCTAAACATGTGTATTAGATAATAGCACGTTCCATTCATGTGGCAGATTACCTTGTCAGAGGCATCCCCTTAAACCAACAGCAGCTCTCCCCTCTGTTGAATTGCACCTTACAGATAAGGAAAGGAACACTTAAGAGAACAAAAGACGCCTTTGCTTCCCAGGAAGGGTGTCTGGAGATACTTCTGTTGACTCAAAAGTGATGGAGTGTAGGGTGCTTCTAGTGGGCAGATCCCAGGGATGCTGCTCAAGACCGATGATGCACAGGTGAGCTCCCGCAACAACGAATCATCCTACCCCAAATCTCGGCGGTGCTGAGATTCCTGGTTTAAGAAGAAGTAAAGCCTATCCAGCGAGTGCGGGTCCAAAGCGGGTGTAAAAACCAGATTCTACTGAACGCTTGCCCAGTAATTCTTTCCCTTGTCACTCTAGGTTTTGCTCTTGAAAACCCTTCTTTCTCCAAGTCCGAGAGTGATCCCATCGTAGTAAGCAGATCTATGTTTCGTGTCACACTTTGTCAGGACGAGCGCAAAAGAGAAACATCACCGAACTGAGTTTTTCCAGCCGAGGTCCAGGAGCTCCTAACAACAAACAGACAATGGCATTTCTGTGAAGTGGAATCCATCAACTTCGAGGGGGAAAAACAGCTTCCCAATAAAACGTGTCTGAAGGCTTTTTTACGTTCAAGTCTTGCGGTGTCTTGTGCCTCCACGACAGCGCCGTAGCCATATTTCTTGTTACCTGACGTAACCAACGTGTCCAGAGACAGAAGTAAATGGCCCCACTTCTGGTAAACAGCTGAAGTCAGACGGGGGTGCTAGGGTTTACAAAGGGCTCCAAACTGCTGAGCGATGGCAAAGGAAGGCAGATTCTTAACTGCCATGCTTTCCAGAAAGCCCAGAACTTTGTGTGTGATTTCCACAGAATCAGGGAAGAGAAGAGCTTAGGAGTGTCACACATGGGGAAGCGTGGCTGAGAGTCAGTCCAATACAATTCTTCTTGTGTAAATAAGGGACCCTACCTATTTTCCTGTCCTATCCTACAATTCCTGAAGAATGGGCCACTTCAAACCCAAACCTCAAGCCTTGTTGGGGAAACATCCACATTATCGTAGCTTATCCGGTGCTTGGCACATCAACGGGCAAGCAGATTTGCATTCAGCCTCTCAAGTGTATGGAAGGAAAACGTGGATCGGGAAACTCCCAAACCCGTTTGTCCCATCATGGAATGTTGGCATGGGAGACCCACCCTTTAAAGCCTGAAAATTTGGAGCAATTAATGGGACCGAGCAACTTTATACCCAGAGTAACAAAATGATGGATTTTAGTTATGCCAGGAGGAAATAAAACTGAAAACAGAAATTGTTTCTAATGTATGGACCCATTGTGGGCTGTTAGGAAATGTGAGTATGTTTCAGGCTACCACCCTCATTTTCCCCTTCCGTTGAAGCTGTCAGTCGTGTTCCTTTAATAGTTACATGTTCAACAACTTCGTCCCCTTGAGTGTTCCTATCAGAATAAAAGGTGACAATAGGGGACATACCTTCTGCTGTCAGCCCTTTTCATCCCACTGTCCCTGGGTCTGATATCTTATGTGCGTCAGAAGGATCAGATAGGAGGAATGGTACCCTTAATTAGCTCTGCCTGGTTGGATTTTTAGCGTGGTGCTAGCCGTTAACTCCTAAGAGGGCTTTTAGGTCACTGTCTGGTCCACACATGGACACACTACAGTCTCTGTGCTTCATGTTCCTTTTTTTTTTTTAATTTTTAAAAACGTTTATTCATTTTTTGAGAGAGAGAGGGAGAGAATGTGACTAGGGGAGGGGCAGAGAGAGAGGGAGACACAGAATCCGAAGCAGGCTCCAGGCTCTGAGGTGTCAGCACAGAGCCCAACGCGGGGCTCGAACCCATGAACCGTGAGATCACGACCTGAGCTGAAGTCGGACACTTAACTGACTGAGCCACCCAGATGCCCCCACTTCTGTCTTGAAGCCCCTTTCTAGTAAGCCCAGAGTGTCTACTTCCATCCCTGGGGCTTTGTTTTCATTGCAAATAGGACTTGTCCCACCTATCCCACTCCATGCTACCTTCACTTTCTAGCGCCTTCTCTTCCTATGTGCTACCTGTGTCCTGTGATTCCGGCATCCCCGCCTCTACCAGCCTACGCTCGTCCCTCTCTTCAAATGCACCATGCGCAATGGCGTCCACTTCCTACTTCCGATTCCTGGGGAAACTGCTCTCAGCTTTGGCTTTGGGGAAGATAGTCTGAACGATGTAGACACCAGGAGGGATGACACAGAAAATGCAAGAATGTGGGCACATTTTTTGACGGGAGACGGAGACGTTGTTGGAAGGACACATAACCAGGTTTCCAGTACCCCACCTCTCACCATAGACCTGAAGAACGGGGTCAACAACTTGGCATCCCACTTCTGAAGGGCTGTCTGCCTCTGGCCTGGGCAGTGGCATCCCCCGCCCCCCCCCCCCACCCAGCACCACCTGCTTTCCCAGAAAGTCTTCTCTAAGCTCATATTTCTTTATTTCGAGCCAGCAACAGCTGGTCAACCAGAGAGCAGTAGGAAGCGAGAAGACTTTCACTGCCATTTTTCAGCATGAACAAGAGTTCTTGATAGTCTCCCATCAACCGAGACCTTTAGAGATTAAACGTATTCTTTTTAAGCAGGTTCACACACAGCACAGAGCTTAACACGGGGCCTGAACTCATAACCCTGAGATCAAGACCTGAGCTGAGATCAAGGTTGGATGCTCAACCAACTGAGCCATCCAGTCGCACCTAGAGTTCCAACCTAATTCCACTGGACCACTTGATGTTAGTCTTTAAATTCCAGATCCGTTCTTTGTTAGGCAACATCCAACTAAATACTCTATAATAACAACAACAACTTACTTTATGTAAAATGATTCCGAGCATTCTTACATCCAACTTTAGGCTGGAATAACTTTTTTGCTCTTGTTTTCCCTTCTTTCTAGATTAAGAAAGAGTCTATACGTGATCATATTTTCTCATTTCCAACAAACTCCACATATCCCCTCCACAGAATTCCTTGCAGACGTCTTTTCATTCTTTTTCTTTCCACCTGCCTTCCTACCATATTATTTCTCTTCTGCGTGAACTGTTACCCTTTAATATTTTCCTGCTTCCCTGTATCCAGATCCTTAAGTGAAAAGTTATTTCTGTCATTATTCCTCCTTGGCTTTCAATGGGACTCATAATTATGCCTTCCCCTTTTTTGGCAACCATCTGGCCCCAGCATTATACCTTATTTTTCATTTCAAAAGTTGGCCTTTTTTTTTTTTTCTACCTCCTTTGATCTCCTTTACCTTTTCTCAGATGGTGCCTTTCCATTTCGAGAAAAGCTCTCTTTAGAGAAACATCTCCTTTCCGCCAGCCTTCCAGCATATGGCATTGGAAACTTTCTGGGGATGTAGCCGTGTTATCCCTTCTTGAGTCGGTCGTGCACATCAGTCTTTCAGGGTGCGTCCCTAGCTTTGTCACCAGCCTGTTCTCTACTCTTCCATGCCCATTCATTCCTGCCGCGTTTACACTGCAATTACCCTAGCTCGAATTTCTCCAGCCCGATTGCCATCATTTTTACTATCGTTTCCCTTATTTCTGCTGTTACCACTACGATGCTTTCTAGGCGTCTAAAACTGCGCCGAATCTGCCTTTCCCCAGTGCTGTCTGTCTGTCTGTCTTCGGGAACATCTTCATTTCCTACATTATTGAAGATGTTTGTCCATTCACTGAGTCCTGGGAAACAGCTACGTGATAAATAATGTGACTATGTACTCATGAGATTTCCCTGGCTCTTCACACCTATTTATACCTTGAAAGGAAACCATAGCTTATCCAAATCACCCATTTTCTTGATCCTACTTACTTAAAAAAAAAAAAAGGATGTTCCTTTAATTCATCAGCTTCCTGTGCCTTAATGATGAGACCCGATATCTTGTGCATAATTTGGTGAATAGTCTTGATTTGACCACAAATAAGGAAGTGTTGCATGAATCATTCAGTGCTACTGAACTTCAGGGTGGTTTGTTGTTGTTGTTGTTGTTGTTGTTATTGTTTGGATTTTTACTTTTTTGATTTACTAAAAAAAATGCAGAGCATAAACTGTGCTCGTCACAACTGAAATGTCTGGAAACATTTTAGGGTTGGGGCCATCGCTAATAATTATTTTTCTTCTGTCTCTCAAAACGGTTGTCATTAAATCAATCATCTTACCTATTTCACATGGGCCACTGAAAACTGTAAGCAAAATGTGCTTTTATCAATAAGACTCAGTGCTGGCTGGCCACGGAACCTTTCTTCCTTGTATCACTTGGTGACACCTGTCAACGTCGGAGGAGTGATAACTGTCTTTGAACTGTGAGTTTCTGCCTATTTTCCTTGAAGTCCATGCATTACCATGTCCCCTTGGCTCTGAGGTCCCATCTTTTCTGGATTCTGAAAAAGTTCTGTTGGGGAAAACGAAGTCCTTAATGACAGCTTCTAAATTGAGCCTATCTTAACCCATCCCTTTTAGGCCTTTAATTTACAGACTACCCCCGCCCCCACCTTGAACAGTAAAATATAAAGAAACTCATTCATTCTTGCTCTAACCATTGCTTTCACCATCACTTTGATCTGGTCCAGATAGGGCATGTTTTTCCTTTCACATGTGCTGTTCTCTGCAAATTTTCATATTCTTGTTTCCCTCCACCCCCTGCACTATCCCTTACTTTTGCAAAAGAAGGAGGTAGGAATCCTTCAATCCTTTACTACTGAGAGAACTCACCCTTGACAACCATTTGGAATTGGGGACAGTGTTCCTTGCCTCCTGATTGGACATAAAGATGATTTCTGAGTCTAGAGTTTGTCCAAAGAGTGTCACTGAGTGACCACAAAAGCCAGTATCTGTTGCTTTGAGTCCTTGCCTCTACGGTCCTGACCATTAAATCCAGTCAATTTTCATTTGTGGGAATTGACTCAGGTCCCAAGGTGTCTTTTGAACTCCCTTTTCCAAAAAGGATCATCTAAGACAAATTGGGGATAAAATACACATCACATAAAATTTACCATCTTAACCATTATTATGTGGATAATTCAGTGACATTAAGTACATCCACAGTGTTGTTCTGCAACCATTACCACCAACCATTTTCAGAACTTTGTCATCACCCCTAACAGAAATTTTGTACCCATTGGACAATAACTCCCCATCCTACTACTCTCAGCCTCGGTGATCTCTGTTCTGCTTTCTGTCTGTGTGAGTTTGACCCTTCTAGGTACCTCATAGAAGCGGAATCATGCCATTTGTCATTTTGTGCTTGGGTCACTTCACTTATAATGTTGATAAGGGTCATCCACATTGTGGAATGGATGAGAATGTACTTCGTTTTTAAGGCTAAATAGTATTTCATTGCATGTGTATTCCACATGTTTAGTCATCTGTCAATGGACACTTGGTTGTTTCTACCTTTTGGCTATTGCGAATAATGCTGCTATGAACATGGGTGTGCAAATATGTGCTAGGGTCTCTGGCTTTGGGGTACATGTCACAAAGTGGGATTTCTGGATCACAGAGTCATTCCATGCTTAACTTTTTGAACAACCACCAAAGTATTTTCCACAACGGCAATGCATGAGTTTCCAATTTGTCTACATCTTCCCCAACACCTGTCGTTTTTTCTTTGTTTCTTTTCCTTTCTTCCTACTGCCTTCCTTCCTTTCTTCCTTCTTTAACCTTTCTTTTCTTTTTTCTTTTCTTTTCTTTCTTTTCTTTCTTTTCTTTCTTTTCTTTCTTTTCTTTCTTTCTTTCTTTCTTTCTTTCTTTCTTTCTTTCTTTCTTTCTCTTTCTCTCTCTCTCTCCCTCCCTCCCTCCCTCCCTTCCTTCTTTAAAATAATAGTCATCCTAGTAGGTATGAGGAAAAAGGAGGGTTTTTGTTCTTCTGTTCTTATTCCTTAACTCAAAGTCTTTGGAGGCCCCTTTCCTAAAATTTTCCTAGGGGGACTTTTAACAACTAGTAATATCCAAACTTGCTTCTCATGTTCTTGCCCTTTTCTGTCCTCTCTCCCCATCTCTGTCCCTGAGATGAAATCAGCTTCCCTTTTTTTCTTACCACAACAGGACACTGCAACTCCTCTACTTTCTTCAACTGCTTTTTCTGTCTTCTTTCAAACTTCCCACACCTTGGACACTCTGCTGATCATCTACCATGAAAGCATATGGTGGCTTCAACTGACTGGTGCCTGATTTGCCCAACTTGTCTGTTCTTTTCCTTCTGGGCTCTCGAAGCTGACCACCCTGTACCTTCTTCTGCCTCATCACAGTAAACACGCGGAAAGGGCGCCCACGTTCATGAACCCACACGCACACACTGGCACACAGCCTTCCCCCAAAGACCATGTTCAATCTCGCCTTTACCCCAGGTATTGCCAGATTCTTGGTTTGAACATTGGAGATGCTTTTTTGTTGGTATATAACACTCAGGAGACCCCCTTCCACCTACTCTGGACTTCAGTGAGTGGTCCGTGTCTTTGGCTACTGGCCGTGACCAAGCAAGTTCCAGAGAGCAGATGCCATTCACATTTCCTTTTCACATAATATATTCACCAATAGAGTCTCTGGGCTGGCTTGTTGGGCTCCACGGAACTGTAAACATAGCCACTGCTTCTTCACTTGGTCATGATTTCTCCTTTATTCAGAAGACATAAGCAAAATGTAAACTTAAGCCTCCTTAGGAGAATCACTGTGAATAAAAGTTATTCATGGTTTTCGCTTTTTAAAAAAGCATCAGAAAACAAGTGTTACCACGAATAAAGAATCTGTGTGAATTCTTGCTGCTGTCTCTTGAAAAATGCAGATCAGAAAAATACGACTGGGAACAAATGCAGAGCCACCCCAGCAGGTTCACAGCCTCATCCTGTCTTTAGATGGGAATAGATGCCTAAATGTTTTTTTTTAATTTTTTAATGTTTATTTTTTTCTTGAAAGACAAAGGATGAATGGGGGAGGGGCAGAGAGAGAGGGAGACACAGAATGCGAAGCAGGCTCCAGGCTCCGAGCTGTCAGCACAGAGCCTGATGTGGGGCTCGAACTCATGAACCACAAGATCATGACCTGAGCCGAAGCCGGACACTCAACCGACTGAGTCACCCAGGTGCCCCAATAGATGCCTAAGTCTTAAGTAGACAGCCACACACACTGAGGACCCACCTGCCTTGACATAGCCTTCAAATTCTTTTTTTTTTTTTAATTTTTTTTAACGTTTTATTTATTTTTGAGACAGAGAGAGACAGAGCATGAACGGGGGAGGGGCAGAGAGAGAGGGAGACACAGAATCGGAAGCAGGCTCCAGGCTCTGAGCCATCAGCCCAGAGCCCGACGCAGGGCTTGAACTCATGGACCGCGAGATCGTGACCTGAGCTGAAGTCGGATGCTTAACCGACTGAGCCACCCACGCGCCCCAACATAGCCTTCAAATTCTAACGGTTAGGTTCATTTTGCTTTTCTGTGATCAAGCTTCCAATCTCACATAATTCCGCCCAGTAGTTTAGTGTTGTCTTCTATCTCTATAGCTGGGTTTCCTCCTTTCTAGCCTCTTCCTCCAGTTACTCCAGGCTCAGGAAGTATGTCCAAGCCTGTCTCTTTGTTTTATAAAAAAAATTTTTTTTTAATGTTTATGTATTATTAAGAGACAGAGAGAGACAGAACATGAGCATAGGAGGGGCAGAGAGAGGGAAGACACAGAATCCAAGGCAGGCTCCAGGCTCCAAGCTGTCAGCACAGAGCCCGACGCGGGGCTCAAACCCACGAACCGTGAGCTCGTGACCTGAGCCGTGGTCAGATGCCTAACTGACTAAGCCCCCCTGGTGCCTCATTTTATTTTTTTTTAAGTTTATTTATTTATTTTGAGAGAGACAGAGACAGCACGAAGGGGGGAGAAGCAGAGAAAGAAAGAGAGAGAATCCCAAGCAGGCTCCGTGCTGCCAGCGCAGAGCCCGACGTGGGGTTCTATCCCACTGGGAGATCATGACCTGAGCCGAAACGAAGAGTCAGACACTTCACCAACTGAGCCACCCCGGCGCCCGATGATGTATTTTAGTTTGAACTGATAGGACCAGATAAAACTGACCAGCACAGGCCTGAACCCACAGTGATACCAGGGACATTAGATACGTTAATATAACAACAAAAAATCACCTCGCACCCTTCTTAGACCCTTCTGAAAGGGCCTGATTTTTCCGCCATACATCTTTATTCCTGAGAGTTAGTGGGGATTATTAAGAGGGTGGGCATTTGATTTGGATTCTAAATTTGTCAATGTCGAGCTGTGTGACTCTGAGAAGCACACCTAATCTCTCTGCTCCCCAGTGTTCTATCCTGTAAAGAAAGAACGATAATACTAACACCCCATACAGTTGTTAAGAGGATTGAAATATTATGTGAAAAAAGTGCTTATCTCAATGCCTGGGACATAGCCAAGAGAACATGAGTTTCAGCTTTTGTTTAGAAGATTTGTGGATGATTCTGGATTCTGGAAAAGGACTGTAGTTTGCACGAACATGCCCACATACGTCCACATCCTATCTTTCTACGCACTTTCGGGCCTCTTTGCGCAGAGATAATGCAACTTGGGATCACTGGATTACACTTTAATAGCATTGTCCCTTGAAACTAAAAGATTGCTCAGAAACGCACCAAAAGTTTCCAAACCTTAAATCTGTCTAATTAACTAAGTAGAAATCATTTCAACTCACTGACAGAGAGGAGTCATTTCAACTCACTGACAGAGTTCATGTTCGTCATTCCATAGTTACATCCCCACATTTTCCTGAAACAAGTCGTGGGCAGGAGGGACACCAGCTAGGCTTCCCCACCATCAGTCATCCAACAGAAGGCAAATCCCTGAGCTCCCTGGCTGGCTCAGTCAGGAAAGCAGGCGACTCTTGACCTCAGCGTCGTGAGTTTGAGCCCCATTTTAGGGGTAAGACTTACTTAAAAACATTTTTTTTTTCAATAAAAAGAAGGTAAACACTTGGGGTTGCTTGATAGAGTAGGTCATCCCACTACACAGTTGTGAGGCTCTGTAAGGAGCAACCCCAAGCAGGTCCTAGAGTTTTGCTCTGCCTGGAACTATCCTGTGGTTTTACATCAATCCTTCAGGGCTCTTAGAGTCTCCATTTTCTCATCAAGGAGTAGGTTGAATGGTTTTGAAGGTCCCTACCAGCTGTGAGCAAATATATAAATGCAGGTTTCATCAAACTGTCTGCTGGGGGAATCCTAGTGATGTCACATTTCACTTGTAGACCACATTAGAGTTTGCACAAGTCTTGACGACACAGACTACGGGTTTTCTTTGGTTAGAGGTCAGTCTCCCTAAAGGTGAGATATTTCCATTTTCATTACTGTATACTCCTAAAACACCTAAGTTCAATGACACTTCCTCAGTAACACCTTGGCAGCAACGTGGCAGAGTATTTTCTTTATTTAAAGAATCATTTCAGGGGCACTTGGGTGGCTAAGTGCCAAACTCTCGATGGCATCTCGGGTCATGATCTCATGGTTGGTGAGGTTGAGGCCTGCGTTGGGATCTGTGCTGGTGGCTCAGATCCTGCTTGGTATTCTCTTTTTCCTTCTCTCTCTGCTCCTCCCCCATGAGCACTCTCTCTCTCTCTCTCTCTCAAAATAAATAAATGTTTTTATTTTATTTTTATTTTTTTAAATTTGAGAGAGAGAGAGAACAAGCAGGGGAGGGGCAGAGAGAGAAGGAGACACAGAGTCTGAAGCAGGCTCCAGGCTCTAAGCTGTCAGCACAGAGCCCCACGCAGGGCTCGAACTCACAAACCGTGAGATCGTGACCTGAGCCGAACTCAGATGCTTACCCGACTGAGCCACCCAGGTGCCCCAATAAATAAATATTTTTTAAAAAGAATCATTTCATGGCACAGCAATCGGGTAGATTAAGCAGTCTATGCCACACCCCGCAATCATCTAGTATAGAATCATCTAGGATAGAAACATATATTTTCATTAGAAGAGGAAAATGATGGTGATACAGAAGTTAAAAATTGATTGGTTTTTCAAGTAATAAGCTTTAGAGAAAAAGGCTTGATGGGAGATGATTCATACCCTGGCAAGGTTGCTGTTCAACCCAACAACTCTAAAAACTAGGTTAATCAAACGGGGATGCTCTGTTTATCAGAATGCTTTGAGGTCATGGAATTAATTCATGCTTACAGTTGCAAAACTTCCACATGATGAAATGGTCTTAGCAGTGGTTTCACAAGATGAAGATATTTACCATGAAATAGGACTTCTATGCTATGAAATAAAACTTTACAAGGCTCCCAGCTTTATAGACTAGGGCGATTAGCATTTTATATATCTATCAAGTTGGCTCAACAGTTTTAGCTTCTCTGCCTTTTCTTAAATTATAAGTTGTAGCTTTTCAAGGGTAAACGTGGGCTTCCCAGGGATTTTTGCAAATATATCAAGGTTCATAAAAAACAAGAAAATTAATAGTTTCCCTTATTGGTTTGGTCCTGTGAAGCCGATTGTACATTTCTGTTTATTTTCTTCCCCCTGTAGTGGAAAGGGAACTGAAAGATCATTTGTGGTGGTGGGTGGTGATTTGATGCAATTTGTTTTCTCATATTCGTTGAAGTAGTAATTATATTTATGCATATGCTATATTAAGGAGGTGCTCTATTTGAAGTTCCAAGATTTTTGACCATATTTGATGATCATTAACATTTAAAAAAAGCTCCTCTCAAAGGTCTTTTAAAATATTTTTCTATGACTAAGTCGTCAAAAAGGTAGCTTTTATATGCTTCAAGTCTTCGAATTTTTTTAGTATTGCAAAATTTTAGCCCATCTGAGAGAACTCATCAGGTTCTTTCTCTGAGGAAATACAATTTCTTCTCCTGTTTTATGTCCATCCTCATTGATAATTTCTTACAAAAGTTGTGAAGGTCTCTTATTCAAAATGCTTCTCTGAGAATTTTCTTAATTCTGTACCTTTTGTACTTCAGTAATTTAAACTGGAACTATTTCATGTATTACATGTAAATTCACTATGGCAAAACTATCAGGAAAATTATAGACAATGACAACAGATTACAAATTTAAACTTAAAGTTGGAAAATCTCATTTTATATGTATTTATCAAATTGTATCATGACACCAGGTTTTCTGTCTCCTTTTATGTAACCAGAAATACGTATGTTTTCTGTGATAAAGGTTTAAAGAGTTTAAAACATTCATCTTCACAGGTTTTGTTGAACATTTTCCCTTCAGTGTTATTTCTGTTTAAAAAAATAATTTTGCTTCTGTTTTTATTTTATTTAATAAAAGGCACACATTTCATACAATAGGTTAGTTGCTCTCATTTATTGATGCTTATTTATAGAACATAATGCTTACAGATCCCAATATTACTGATGAGGTAAACATTATTTCAACATTAAAGTTAGTCTTATGTTTTTGACAATGAAAATGACCAAAACCTTAGACTTGTATATGTTCTTTCCTTCCTTAAAATCAACTATGTCTAACTTCCTTTTGGTCCAAAAGCAAAACATGGGAGGGTTTGGGTTTTTTGACAAAGCAAAAATTAATGTTAATTTATTTATTATTTGTTCATTTTATTCTTTTGGATTTCAAAAATACTTTTTAACAGCTCTGTTGAAATACAGTCGAACATAATAAACTATACATATTTAAAGCTTATGGCTTGAGAAGTTTTGAGATACATAAAAACTATGAAACCATCACTATATTCAAAATAACAAATACATCCAACAGTCCAAAAAGTTTTCTATTTCTTCTTACAGTTTTATTGGATTTTATTTTATACATCTTGAAGTTCTCTTATTAGGTACATATATACATTTAGGATTACTATGTACCTTTGATGAATTGACCTCTTTACCATTATGAAGTAGTCTTCTTTACCCCTGGTTATATTCTTTTCTTGGAAATATACTTTGTCTAGAATTAATAGTCACTCAAGCTTTATTTTGATTAGTGTTAGCATGGCAAGTCTTATTTTTCCATTCTTTTTCTTTTAATCACTTTGTGTCATTATATTTGAAGTACTTGTCTTGTAGGCAGCATATAGTTGGGTCTTCCTGTTTTTTCCATTATGACAGTCTCTGCAATTTAATTGAGGTAATTAGAACATTCACATTTAATGTGATTATTGATATAATTAGGTTTAAATCTATCACCTTGATATTTGTTTTCTAGCTGACTCATCTGTGCTTTTTTCTCTATGTATTGATGTCTTCCTTTGGATTAACTGGCTATTTTTATGATTCCAACTTATCTTTTTTGCTCATGGAAGTGGATTATTTAACATAATGAGTTTTATTCTTATGTGATATGTGTAAGAAAAGTGGGCTTGTCACATTGCCCCGTCTTTATAGTTTCGTGACAAAAACAAAAGAACTATGTTTCTTCTATTTAACATCTAACATTAAATCCTACCTACCATCTGCTTGTTACGGTTGATCACATGTGGTTTAAATAAGCGTGTGCACACACCTCATTTCTGCACTGCTCTCATTTGGTCTTTCACCTCTCTAAACTCTGTCCTGGGATCTTATCACTTTAAAAAAGCACTCAGATTTGGGAACATTGAGAATGTGCATCAATAAGCTTACTTCCAAGGCATGTTCTTTGGTTTCTTTGGGCTGCCCTAACAAATCCCCACAAACTGAGTAGCTTAAAACAACAGAAATTTATTCTCTTATAGGTAAAGAGTCCAGAAATCTGACATCAAGGTGTTAGCAGGATTGGTTCCTTCTGTAGACTCTGAAGGAGAATCTGTTCCATGCCTTTTCTAGTTTCTGGTGGTTTCCAGAATCCTTGTCTTTCCTTGGTGTATCACTGGAATTTATGTTTCTGTCTTCGTATAGCCATCTTCCTTCTCTATGTATCTGTGAGCCCTCTCTGTCCAAATGCACTGTCCTTATAAAAACATTATAAGTCATTAGATTCAGGGCCCACCATCTAGTGTAGTATGCTCTAAGCTCTTTGGGTTTTTTTCCTTATTGGAGTATAATTGACATATAGCATTGTATTAGTTTCAGGCATACAGCATAATTATTTGATAATTGTATACATTGTGAAATGATCACCAGAATCAGTCTAGTTAACATCCATCACCATACATAGTTATTAATTTTTTCTTATGGTAAGAACTTTTAAGATCTACCCTCTTAGAAAACTTTTAAGTCTATAATACAGTATTATTAGCTATAGTCATCATGCTGTATGTTACATCCTCATAACTTACCTATTTTATAACTAGAAGTTTGTACCTTTTGACCACCTTCACCCATTTCATTAACTCCCCACACCTTGTCCTTGGCAACCACCCGTCTTGTCTCTGTAACTATGAGCTTATTTTTTATTTGTTTGTTTGTTTAGATTCCACATATAAGTGAAATTATATAGTATTTGTGTTTCTCTATCCGACTTATTTCTTAATGCTCTCTAGGTCCCTCTGTATGGTCAGAAATGGCAAGATTTCATTCTTTTTTATGGCTGAATAGCATTCTATTGTGTATGTATTCCACGTTTTCTTTATCCATTCATTCATCGATGGGCATTTAGGTTGTTTCCTTATCTTGGCTATTGTAAATACTGTTGCAGTGAACATGGCGGTACACGTATTATTTTGAGTTTTCATTTTCTTCAGATAAATACCAAGAAGTGGAATTGCTGGGTCATATGATAGTTCTATTTCAAACTTTACTGTTTTTAAATAGTATGACCTCATCTTAACTTGTTTAGATTCTCAAAGACCAAACAGAGCCAATTTCACAGGTAACCGGGACTAGGATTTTAACAGATCTCTTTGGGGGAACACAATTCAATCTTGAGAAGTACCATACATTCAGAGGGCTTAAAATAAATATTTACTGAGGTACACTAAATTCACCATAGAATAATTATCTATTTCCCCTGGTGTGTGTGTGTGTGTGTGTGTGTGTGTGTGTGTGTGTTATCTATTGCTACAGAACAAATTGCCACAAGCTTCTTAGCTCACAGTTTCTGTGGGTCAGTAGTCCAGGCACAGCTTAGTTGAATCTTCTGATTGGGGTTTCACAAAGCTGCAATCACTCAGGCTGCCATCTTTTTTTTTTTTTTTTAATTTTTTTTTTTTAACGTTTATTTATTTTTGAGACAGAGAGAGACAGAGCATGAACGGGGGAGGGTCAGAGAGAGGGAGACACAGAATCTGAAACAGGCTCCAGGCTCTGAGCTGTCAGCACAGAGCCCGACGCGGGGCTCGAACTCACGGACCATGAGATCATGACCTGAGCTGAAGTCGGCCGCTTAACCGACCGAGCCACCCAGGTGCCCCTGCCATCTTATCTGGAGGTTAGTCTGAGGAAGAATTTGCTTCCAAGCTCATACAACTTGTTGGTGGAATTTTGGGTTTTTGAGGTTATAGAACCAAGGACGCAGTTAGTTCTTGCTGTCAGCTGGAAGCCACTCAGCTCTTAGAGGCCACCACAGTTCCTCTCCATGTAGATTTCCTCAACATGCCTGCCTGCTTCATCAAGTCAGCAAGGAGAGTCTCCTGAGTGAGTCAGCTAGCAAGATGAAATCTTGTGTCATATAACCTGATCACAGGAATGAGACTCATAACTCTTGCCATATTCTGTTGGCCAGAAGAAAGTCCTGACCATACGCCATGGGGAGGGGATTATTCAGAGGCATGTACACCAGGATGTGGGGGATGTTGGGGGGCACTTTAGAGTCTGTCTGCCACACGTTCCCTTGTCTGATGAATGAAGGGAATAAAGTTGATGCTACGGTTTCCTTCAGCTCTAGTATCTAAATGTCTAGGGAGATCCTTCACCCCTAAGTTTACATCTGCTGGCAATCTCTTCCCCCACCCATTACGTCCCACTTCTGACTTGTAAGCACAGAGCTGTTCATAACTGTATCCGTGTTTTTGTCAATAAAAGACCCAGACTTATCAACTACATTTGCTAAGATTGGTAACCACTCATAGAAAGGCTTCTATAACCAATGTAAGGTGGCTTTTAATTCCTGTGTACAACAAGGCTTCCAAGTTCCTCTGACTGAGTAGAATAACTTGCATTTATAGCACTCTTGTCTTTTTTTTCTTGATACATTCTCATGTGGAGTCCCTTGAAGAATAAGAGTACTTCCTTTGCTGATCTGAAGTTATCGTCAAATCCCTTGCTTCTAAAAAGGTGAATTCCAGAACTATGACTTTTTGATATAACCTACTAGTTGCTAAGAAGGTCCCCATCATATTGTTTTTCCCTTCCCTGCGTTGCTTTTATCATATCTGGTCTCCATGTTACTCTTGCACGGATGCAGCTAGCTTTACTATATTATTTATGATTCAAAATGATGTCCTCCGGGAGCGAAGAGCTCAGAACTTACATGCTCCTACTTCCAGTTTCCTGCTGAGCTGCCACTCTGGTCACTGTCCATACACTTGGGAAGACCTTCTCCCTCCCCTTCCTCCCCCTCTCCACCCCCACCTGGGACACTAGGTTCTTTAACTCCTGGGCTAAGTTCACAGAACCGTTCCTGAAGCCCTAATGCCCTCTTCTCTCCTCCTCAGTCTGTTCTACTCTCCACGCTCACCCCCAACTCCACCTCTTGCCTCCCTGGTGAGAGAAAAACATTCTCAAACCTGAGATACAATGCAGAGCTAGGTCAGTTTTACTCTGAGATTCCAGTTAAATAATTCGGATTGCTGGCCAGTCTCTGTTGAGACTTTTCTTTGAATCTCCAGCCTTAGGACAGTGAACCCATTCTTCAGTGTAGTCGTCTTTGACTGTGCTCTCAGAGGATAGGTGGGATTATTTTTGGTGGCGTGAGGGCAGGAGACAGCACAGTGCCACCACAGAGAAGCTCTTCAGAATACCTAAGTTAATACGTGAGTTTATTGTTTTGGGTCATTAGTGGAGCATCAGCAGAGGTACAATGGCACCACTGTGGGTACGTACATTACCTGGGTCACCTGCCTTGTATGCTCCCTTCGTACCCACAGAAGACATCGCTAGCTGATCATAGTACTTTGACATAGCAAACCCCGATTTGCCCCAAGAATCTTCCCCAACCATACGCTTTGGGGAGCCACTACCAATTGATTGAAGCTGGTGCATGTGATGACAACTTCTTTGCTACCCCTGCTCTAGAGCTCAGGGAATACAAAGGGATAAAACGAGGAAAAGAGGCTTATAAAGGAAAATGGACGGGATTCCTGGCATCTCAAATGACAGCTTACTCTTGTTATAGCCTGATTAACTTCACCACACTTCAGCCTCCCACCCTATACCTCGAATATGGGTACCTGGAAGATATCTGGGTCCACTAAGATCACAGAAGCGGATGATCGTGGTTTTAATTTGCTTCCTTCGCATTGGTAAATCAAGAGCAACAATGGCTTCAAGTCTGTAGAATTGTTGTAAACGTTCGATAAAGTTATGTACATCAGGTGCTGAGAGTAGTGCTTCGTATGGCATAGGTCCTTGATAGATATTAGCTATCACCGACAGTAATATTGGTTAGGATTTCCAAGAAGTTACCCTTCCGATGAGGCTTGGGAAATACCTTTTCCCACTAACACAGCCTTCCTTGTGTGGGCTGGGAGGGATTCTGTCTCTGCTCCAGGGACAAGTCAGGGAAAGGGACTGTCAAACTTGCTTGCTTCTACATTTACGATGTCACAGAGGAGTGGATATGTCTGCCGGGTCCACAGCATTGTGTGAATCATAATAAACTTCTCAAGTGCAACCTGACCCTGGCCCCTCACTGTGCTTCCCGTTAGCTTTTACCGTGCTCAGAAAGACCTTCATGGGAAATGTGGTTTTAAAAGTGTTGGAGGAATTCGTCATGAGGGACCTCTTTGGTTACAGAGCCCAAGTGAAGGAACCAGGGCAGGAAATGCATCTGTCCCGCAGCACCAGGCTGCCCCGGTGGGTGCACAGCTCTCCAACTCCAAGGGAATTTTCCAGAGCGGCATCTCACGTCGTAGCCATCCGCCCCAATAAATCCTGCACCTAGTGCTAGTTAAAACCCATGGTATCCAGGGACGGAATGCTTGATTCATTAGCTACTGATGAGGCTAAGAATCGAAAGGCCTGCCTTCCGTTTTCTGCTTCATTACATTTAAGAGCAATTAAGAAAAGCAATTTTGTCATCATACTCTTAGCAATACATGGCAGCTTCAGTGGGCTTAGCTGGAGCCTTGAAGCACAAAAGGGTCACAGGTTTCTACTATATTTTGGGGGTTGAAGCTAATGGCGGTCAGGGTTTCAACCTCTTTGCCTATCTTTGTCTCCATTTTGCTTCCTAAAAATAAAAAGAATGGATGAACACTCTGACTTCCTTTCAGTAGAACAATGAAAGGTGGAGCCAGCTGGCCCTCAGGGACCTTCTTGTGGCACCTCGGGGTCACGCTCCAGGTCTGAGAGGCTGGAAGGAAAGGCGCCATTCAGCCCGGCCCTGGGATTGGAGGCTCAGTGTTGGCAACAGGCATAAGGGACCCCCTCCCACCCCCCAGATTTATGAAGTGTTCTGAGATTTCAACTTCCATTCTGGACCTGGAAGGTACATCATGTCCTCTTCCTTGTTCCTTTGGGCCACTCACTGTAACACTCCGAAGGGCTGTAATAGGGAAGGTGGGTTGATATTAAAGAATTTGGCAAATCACAGTGTCTTTTTCTCTTTTGCCCGTGCTCTAAGTAAAACACAAACAAACAAAAAAACAGTATTTGAAGGCAATGAAAAAACAAACCAAAAAAAACCTCCATGAACTCAGTGATTGCAACTATTGCCACTAAACGATGTTCTCTGCTTCAATCCTAATTATATCCTCAACCTACACTACCTTCTTCAGGAATAACAAACGACACATTAACTTTTAAAATTTTCTAACAACTCAGAATTTGAAAGACAGCAAAGCAATCTGATCTTTGTCCCAACCCCGTGGACCCAAATCCAAGCATCCGATACGATTGGCCGGGGGCATAAGCAAATGCCCAGAACTGTCGATAAAATGTCAACCGTGGTGCAGAAAATCTCAGTTAACTTTGAATTCAATTTAATCTTGGAGTTCAAAGGGATCTTTGGGGTTAACCGTTCCAGCACTGTCAAGACCTACCCCAAGCCCCCAAGGGTCTATCTTAGCACTTCTTTCCAGGGGTCACATCCCGATTTTCTCGACCTTCTAAGAGGACAGAGGAGAAGACCCTTTCAGTCGCTCTTACTCTATTAACAGTTCGGAAGTACAGAGACATCCTAGAAGGGCCCTCCATGACACAACGGGAGCTTTCAACTGTATTTCTGCAACTTCAAATTGCATCCAGCAGCACTGAGGAAGCACTTTTTTTTAGATTAGGAGGGGAGAATCCAGTACTTTCTCTAGAAGTTGCCTGTTACCACTGACAATTCCATAGTTCAGGCACCCTTGCTTTGGCGTTTTGGATATCCATCCAGACCTGCCTTTGTGGACTCTATATAATTTGCCCGAGCAATGTCATTTGGTCCACCTGTCTCACTCATCACACCTTTAGCTCATTCTTTTCCTGGCATACTACACTCCTAGTCACGAGGTCTGCAGCCCGTGGGTTATTCGAGCTGTCTGCTGAGTTCTAGGTTCCTTCTGACTTACCTTCGGACTCAATACAGAGAGCATCAGGGCGTTTACCTGCAATGACTAGAGAGCTTCCGAGTGGGAGGGAAGAAATGGATACCATTGCATTGTATGGCACACTGGGCTCAGCTCAAGGGTTGGCATGAGACATTCTTCCTGATGTTAATGCAAACCACACGTGGTGTGGGGACAGAGAGAGGTTTGCTCCAACTCATACAGCCAGAGTCTAGCACAAATAAAGCTGTAGTTATAGGGTCAGAAAGCTTAAAGATGGAAGGAGTTTACTGCATGCTAAACTCACTCTGATGCAGGGATGGCATGAGGTGGGTGAGAGAAAGCAAAAAAAAAATCAAGATAAGACAGTGTGAAAACAGCATTGGCCAAAGGGACTTGGGAAAAGATGAGAAGGTCAGGGTTGTGAGACGTGCGTTGATTTCATCAGTAAGGCTCTACTCCTCAACTCCTGGTTTATTCCAGAAGGAAATCCTTGCCAGCCAAAGGATGTCACCCCATTAATCCCAGAAGCTCCTGGCAGAGGGAATGACTAAGGTCTCTCTGCCAAGAGTCATCTACGGAAGAATTGAGGACATCCTGCCCAACGGAGCAAATCAGGAAATTGCCTTGTTTTTCCCCCAATCTGTCTACACAAGTATTTCAAGTGGTTGTAGTAGGAATCCCTGGTGGATGGGCTGTTGCCCTTATTTTTAACACTTTACTGATCTCCCTAATTATCATTAATACCCTGCAGCTCTGACCCTAGTGGCTGCGTGCTGGGTTCTTCTGTGAGTTCTCTGTGGTTTATTTCTGGCTTCAGTCTACACTCTACTCATGACACCCTCATGGATGCCTATTCTAAAGGATATCACTCTTCGGTGGTGGCTGCCATCATCACAGGCACAATCCCCGGAGGCTGTGCCCCAATTCCAGGAAATGTGCCCACCCACAGTGCCTTCTGTAAATCTTTAATGCTAAGCTATCGTGCCGCAGAAGACTGACTACCGACCACTAGGGAGTATTTTCACACATGACACAATACCCGATTTCTGCATTTGCTTTTTTCCCCCACGTCAAAACTTACATCCCTCTGGTGCGGTAACTCGAGCTATGTTCTGATTATTCTCTCAGCTTGAAGATTTCCTTGATATTGAATGAGAAGTTCTCACTTCAATTAATCCAATCACAGTGTCTCTGAAGGGAGAAACTTAACTGATTCTTTTATATCGTCAGTGAAAGGGAAGTGTTATTCATCACGGCTCATGGGTTTCTGGAACCATTCAGGTCAGTGCTGTTTGCCACCAAAAGACACACGAGAGAGGTTTCCCCAACTCCTGGTACCTTCTGTCCCCTCCAGCACCCCAGGTTTCCTTTGCACCTGGGCTGGTGGTTGTTCTGGGACCTTGCACCAGCAAGGAGGAGACCGGGACTGGGCGAAGATCTTAGAGCCTAGATAAATGTCCCTCGTGGTCAGCAGTCCCGAGATGTGAAAACGGGAGTCTCATCAGTGACCGTGGATGCCATGTTTGGTGCAAAGATGCTTTCTTGGAAAACCCACCTATTTTAAAAGTGTACTTAAGGCAGGAGAAATACACTCCTGGACTCCGCAAGTCTGCCATCACTGGCAACAGTTCTGTTGTTATGCTTTCTGTCTTCCCCCAACACGATCTAATATTCTCTAGAATTACCTTGGTGTCTAACAGCACAATGCATCACAGTGCCTCTTTGGCCTTTATCATAGCAATGTATGCCATTTAAATTCCACACGGACACCTGCTGATTTTCATGTGTGATTTTTGGCGTGGCATTACCATTACCACCTAGTGAGCATTCAGATGACGTTGTCAGACGATTAAAAGGGCTTTCAGATTATACTTACGACGCATGCTGAAATGGAGGCACGCCAGACACACGGACAGCTCTGACCTTTGACAGTGAGAAACAGGTGCACTTGAATTTAGTGGTCAGTGAGAGGAACATCTTAGAAGAGAATTCAAAACTCCTCTCTCTCTCTCTCTCTCTTTCTCATTCCTGTCCGTCTCCCAGTCCATGAAAACTTCAACCTAGTTTAGTGAAAATCCTTCTCCTTTTTCTCCCCTCCACCCCCTCACCTAGTTGTTTGGATTATACTCATGGATCCCATTCATCTGTGCCTGCTCGCATTTCAGAGGGCGATGGAACTCAGAAAGGCGTTCTAACCTCCGGGGAAGGACGGTGGGAAAGACAACGACCGGAGTCATTTTCCAGCGGGGTCCTGACAACTGGTGAGACCCGGCCAGGTACAGTAGCCCACATCAACATGCCTTGCCGGGGAAAATTGCCAAAGGAAGTCAGAGGAAAATATTAGGAGGGTCTGCAAAGTCTGCATGCTTCAGAAATCCTGTGCTTGTGGGGCAAGTGTGGGAGGGAGAAGAGAACCTTAGAAACCATTGTGTTTGCTCCCCTCCCCACATGCAAGCCTGCCTCCCACCCTGTGAATTAACCATGGCACGCCTATTGATTTGGTCTTTTTGAAAATCGTATTTGAGAATACATGGCTGGGTGGCTCAGTCGGTTGAGCGTCTGCCTTTGGCTCAGGTCATGATCTTGCAGTTCATGAGTTCGAGCCCCGAGTCTGTGCTGTCAGCACAGAGCCTGGAGCCTGCTTCAGATCCTCTGTCCCCCTCTCTCTCCACCCCTCCCCCACTCGCGCTCTCTCTCTCAAAAATAAATAAAACGTTAAATTTTTAAAAAGAAACTGTATGAGAAAGGGATTAGTTATTTTCAAAATACTCACTTTGGACTACGAGGAATTGCTGGAAGAAATTCTTCCCATAACTGGAGAAAGGGACTGAATTTTTTACCCCCCAGTTTTAGTGAGATACAATGGGCACATAACTTTGTATGAGTTTAAGGTACACAACAGCAGGATTTGATATATGTGTATATTGTGAAGTAATCGCCATACAAAGTCTATTCAACACCCATCACCACACATAGTTACAACTTGTTTTCTTGTGATGTGAGATCTTCCAAGATCTATGCACTATTGTTAACTACAGTCACTGTGTTGTGTGTTACATCCTTACGGCTTATTTATCTTCAGATCGGGAGACTGGCAGGCATTTATGAAGAAAGCTGGACTGAGACGGGAAGTTTGGGGGGCAAGTAAGAAAGAGCAAATTTTGAGGGAGGAACAAGTAGAAAAAATGAAGCCTTCTCATGAATTGCATACGCACATTGGTTTAAAAAAAAACAAAAGAGGCAAGGTGCCTGGGTGCTTCAGTTGGTTGAGGGTCCAGCTTCTGTTCAGGTCATGATCTCATGGTTTGTGAGTTCCAGTCCTGAGTCGGGCTCTGTGCTGTCAGCATGGAGCCTCCTTGGGATCGTCAGTCCCCTTCTCTCTCTGTCCCCTTCCCCCCACCCCACCCCGCTACCCCGCTTCTCTCAAAAATAAACATTAAAAATAATAAAATACAATAAATGAAATGAAATAAAATAAAATGAAACAAAATAACAAGAGGGGAGGGCAAATATATTATCCTGAAGTAAAATTAGCTCCAGAATAGAAAGTACTATGAATTGGGGTTGGGAAAAGAGGCCCAAATTTCCAGAGTCGTGTTGTTGGGTCAGCAAATAGCAATGGAGTCAGGGACACAGATCTCCGCAGATCTCTGTAAGCCAGCACGAAATGAAGCAGCTTTAAAGTTTTGTTTAAAACCCTGTTATAGGGAACCTGGGTGGGTGGGTCGGTTAAGCATCCGACTCTTGGTTTCAGCTCAGGTCATAGTCTCACAGTCCGTGAGTTCAAGCCCCACATTGGGCTCTGCACTGACAGTGCGGAGCCTGCTTGGGATTGTCTCTCTCTCTCCCTCTGTCTGTCTTGTGCTGTCTCTGTCTTTCTCAAAATAAATAAATAAACTTAAAAAAATAGAACAAAATAGAACCCTGTTATAAATGTTGGAGGTGACCTAAAAATGTAAAAGGAGGAGGAAGAGGAGGTGAAGAAAGAAAGAAAGAAAGAAAGAAAGAAAGAAAGAAGAGAGGAGAAAAGAAAAGAAAAGAAAAGAAAAGAAAAGAAAAGAAAAGAAAAGAAAGAAACCTGGCCGCATTAAGAAGCCCACTTAGACAATAAAGGAGACATGTTCTCAGAGGAAAGAGGCAAAGACTCAGGAATTCTTACGCTCCTATTAAATAATGCACTTCCAAATGCATTCCCATTCCATTTTCCCATCCCCCTGGGGGAGGAATTTGGCCTTGCACAGGATAGGGGAAGAAACAGCAAGCTCAGTGATCTGGACCAATTCAGAAGACCTGATCGGAGCCTAAAGGCTCCAGAAAAACATCCAAGGATGACTTTGACAGAGAGCAATTAAAAGCCCTTATTGTCCACAGACTAAAACAATTTATCATGAAGACAATTTCTCTTATAAGCATCAGGGAATGTAGTGCAACAGGTAGAATCGGGAGGTCTGAACATGGCCCGCCTCCATTCTGGATATTATAGAACATCAACAAACGCCCACCTGCTATGAACAAAGATAAACATTCCATAAAGAAAAATTGATAGGTATCACAGGTTAATATTTATTGAGTGCTTATTATGTGTTAGGTTGTATTCTAAGTTCACATGTGGATTTGCTTAGTGTTCCCAGCACCTCAGCATTAGTTTATGGAAGAGGAAACTGAGTCATGGAGTCGCTCAGTGCTTGTTTACATTTCCAAAGGATTCAAGCGATAGAGCCAGACTCCGAACTAGACAGTCAGGCTCCAGAGCCTTCACCCGTAGCCCACCATTCCACTACCTCTGGTCCATGATAGGCACCTCATCACAGAGGACTTTGTTCTTGAGAGTTTCAAAGTCAAATGAGTCATACTGGAAAGCATTTCTAAGCAGTTCCTATAGTTACGGTGTTAGATGGTGTTCTGTTACTTTTTGCAACGACCCTGTGATGAATCTATTGAGTTTCTTCCAAGTCATGTTCTCTGGAGAGTAGGTCTATAATTGAAGTGCTATTGTTTCCTCTGGAGACAGCACTTTTATAAAGAAAACCCCAAAGAACAGTTTAAATGAGTGAATCCTATTATCTCCACTTCCTTTGATTATCCATACCTCATTCCTGTTGTAGGAACCAGCTCTCCCCCGTGGCAGTTACCCAAGTCCTGGCAAGATGTCCAAGCTGGGCTCACTTACCTCCAGAGATGGCATTCCACATTTCTCCTTTGCTTTTCATCGATGCCAGATATCATATCTGTGGTCATCTTTTAATTCAACTGGCATCCTGACCAGAAAAAAAAAAGTTTCAGTGTCAGATTGTTTCGGGGCGAAATAGGATCTTGTTTCTTTTATGTTCCTGGCTTCACACTGTCTGCACAGTCATCTTCCAGACGTTCTTAGAGAGACTCCCTCCTGCTCAGAAGTTCTCATTAACTCATTATTTGTCTTCCCATACTTCAGTCTGGATTATTTAGTTTTGATGTTACTTTCTGTGGTTTCCTTTCTTCCTTTCCTGCGCCCCATCTTACTGTCCATGCCTGCCTGCCTCTCAGACATTGGCTCATGCTTTCTGGAATGTTCTTCTGTTCTCCCCAACCTCCTAATTTCTCTGCAGGTCTTTGTGCTGTGAATCCTTCCAGGCCAGGTTGTGATGCTGTTTCTTCCATAATCTCCCCAACCACTCCATAATGTAAGCTCTCCCCCCTCTTTCCACAGCTTTCAGTGAACCCGTTGGTGATCAATTCAATGCTGTTATTTGTATGCTAATTATATACAAAACTCATTTTTCTAGATTACAGTGTCCTTACGCATAGGACTGGCTTCACTCTGGGGTAGAGGCGGACACAGGTTGTTGTGATGAAGGGAACGAGAGCCTGGGTGCAGTCATTACTGCACTGGGCGTGCCTCACATTCTACAAAGACCCGGAACAGCTTCTCAGCACTTCACAGAGAAATGGCTGAGGGGAAATGACTCAAATCTTCTGTGTTTACTTTACATTTATATGTTTTCCCAAAGAGGACCAATGGGGTCATTTTGCCACCAGGCTGTATAAGCGCCCCCCACTGGGACACGTTTGTCCCAGATCACCCCAGAGGCCATTGACTTACTTCCACTGGCCCCACCCTACCTACAGTGGCTTGGAATCAAGCACTAATCCTTGAACTAATCTGTGATGAGCAGGGAAGGCCAGGTGCCTCATGCAAGTTCACTTTAGCCATAGCAGCTTATACAGAAAACTCACCATGTTTCTTCAAAGCCAGTTAGATTCATTTTCCTGCCCGCCCAGCACAGTACAGCACTACAAATCTGGTGATTTGTTTTCAAGGCTGGATGAAAAAAGGTTGAGTCCGAATTCTGTGTTTCTTCACGGGATGGCCAAACCGAAGCAGGAGTTTGAGGACCAAGACAGGAGAGCTTGACCTGTCCCCATTACCTGATTCAACGTCTTGTATGGCCAAAGAATGGTTCTTACCGGTCTGGTCTCAGGCTGGAGTAAAACCCATTGTATCAGCTAGCTTGGGCTATAGCCAGTCATGCCCCACTTCTCCCCATTCCTGCCCCCTCCATCACTTGGATTCAGAGCTTTTATTATCTGTGCTGGCTTGAAGAATACAGGCCAATAAGAAGTTCCTATGTGTACCCATCACACAGCTTTGTATAACCAACCAACATGCTCATGAGCTGGCCTAGAGCTGACTCCTGTTGGCTCACCGGAGGCAAATCTTTGCCATCCCTTCCCAACTTCGTGGGCTCTGAATTCAGTGATGGTATGTTAGTAGCTTGAAATTGACCATGGCGGGAGTATTTACACTGTGGAAATTGGCAAACGCTACAAATATGGCCAGCCTGTCTTTTCCTTCCTCCTTCCTTCCTTCCTTCTTTTTCTTCCTTTCTTTCCTTTTTCTTTCTTTCTTCCTTTTCTTCTTTCTTTTCTTTCTTTTTCTTTCTTTCTTTCTTTCTTTCTTTCTTTCTTTCTTTCTTTTCTTCTCTTTTTATTTCCTTCCTTATTCTTTCTTTCCTTCTTTCCTCTCTTTCCTTCCTTCCTCTCTTTTTCTTTCTTTCTTTTTCTTTTTCTTTTTCTCTTTCTTCTTTCTTTCTTTCTTTCTTTCTTTCTTTCTTTCTTTCTTTCTTTCTTTCTTTCTTTCTTTCTCCTTCTCTTTCTTTTTTTAGAGAGCTGTTTTACCAAATGCCATTGAATTAAGCCCAAACGACCACTCCCAACAACAAATATAAGACAGAATACATGCCACAAAAGCATTATCCCATTTCTCCAAATACACAGAAGGCATCCTGTTTCTTGAGGTCAAGCCCGTATGAGGAAGGTGGAGCACAGCTGATGGCTCCTGGGGAAAGAACATGCAGTGGAGCTCCAGAAATCATCTGGATTGGCTGGATTGGCATCTCAATTCCACCCAGAGTCAGCCTAAGCTACCCAGTCTTTCTGCCCTGAAGAGACAGAAGAACCTAAGGAGCAGGGAAGCAAAAGCAGACTAATTAACTTTTTTAAAAGGATAAATGAAGTCAATCAATGTTTGGAACAGAAAGAACTGCTCCCGCTCCAGGCCTCCAGCAGTCTCTAGTACATTTCCATGTCATGCTGGCCGTAATGGGAAGTGACAGCTGATGAAAGCTGCTATTCACGGTCATCTGAAACAGCTTTTCCTCCCAGATGAAATTCGGTGTGGCATGAGTCTAAACACAGACCAAAGGCCGGGCGAATGTATTCCCCAGGTCCCCCAGGGCTGGCAGAGGCAACTGTTTGTGAAGGGGGCTTCCTGACTGGGCATCAGAGAGGCCCAGTGTAAACAATAGGAGTCTTTATGGCCTCCTATGCTCACACCCGAGATGGTGGTCCTGACCCTAGACTCTGCCCATCTCAGGCCCTCCTCTTTGTTTATAATCAACCATAGGCACTCAGGGGGACTTGGGAGTTTGATGACTAGTATTTTCCGCCACCCTAATGAACAAAGCCCAGATTTATCCTCACCGCCTTCCAGGTAAACCGTCTCCCTGTAGGGAGCAACGTTGGGGTGGGTGACACAATGCATGAACAACTTCAGTTTTGAGCTGACTGTTCTGACTCCTTGTCTGGAAGGACCGAGAGCAAAGGCGAGTCTAGCAAAAGGGTTTTTGTATGCAGTTGGGAATGCTGAGTTATCCCAGCAGCCTGTAGGATGGATTTTTCTGAGCCTGAGGCAAGCAAACACTCCTTGGAACCAGAAACCATAGCTCCTACTCCACGTCTTGCCATCTGACACGGACACGAAGTTACAAACATATGGTTTCCATCAAAACAGAGTTGGCAGGAGTCCATAAGCCTCAGGGAGCTAGAGACTTATTAGCTAGGGTAGCTGGTAGCTGAGTAGCTAGAGGCTGGGCCATTTGGAATAACAGCATCTGGGCCAAAAGACAAGTCCTTCTGGAAGAGCCAATACGCAAGCTACTCGAGGGTGAACATTGGGCAAAATGGTGATATCAAAAGTGTAAGACTGAGAAATCTAGAGTCCCATGGGTTCTGCTCCTATTCTGAGCCACCTATCAAGATAGCTCTTCTTTCTTGCTCTGAGGTTAAACTACCAGAAGGTTGCTGTGAATGTCCCCCCAGGAGAGCTGAAGAATACTGTAGATCAGGCTGGTGGCACAAGAAAGTTCTCAAGGTGTGGAAACCAGAGCAAAAGGTCAATGTCCCTCCCATCGTGCCTCCTGATTCCTGCCACACCTGTGAGATTCCCCTGGAACAAATACTCATCTCAGGCCACAGATGCACATTTGCAAGACCTGTGACTCTTTTCTGTAGCTTATCCTATTTTCTCTTTTAGGATGCTATGCCACTGGGTGTGGAAACTAAATTTTTTTATGCACTCTGTATCCCCAGAATCCTAACATGATGTGTAGAATGCAAGAAGCAAATTCTCGAACGTGGGAGTTTCAGGATGCTCCTAGCTCGTGTGTGTCTGTGACTCAGTTTCTTGCCAAGTGGCAGGGCAGGTGTGTGGGCACACTTGTGAGTGTGCGTGGCAGTGTGTGTGTGAACAGGGGGCGACGTGTCTGGCCCTACGTTGTTGTCCATCACTGCCAGCATTCAATGAGCGGACTCTGTGCTCATCACTTGTGCAGTTATTTGACTATTTGGCCTGTTGCTTCATCGTTCTTGTCTCAGCCAAGAGGCTTCTTCTCACAGACCCGTCTCGTTCCCCTTCAGAATTTGCTGTCCTACCTTTCGTTGCCTGTCCTGAGGCTGCCGCTCCTGTGACCCCAAGTGGCCCTCAGGAATATTTAGGGGAACAGTGCAACACATACTGCCTATATTCTGAGATTCAAAAGAACCTGAAATGTAAAGATCCTGCCAAAAACTTTGGACAAGGGGGAAATAGGCTCTTCGTTTCTCTTGCAGTCTCTCAGAATGGGGGGTGGTGGCAGATGACGGTCTTACCACACAGCACATTTTACTGAGGAATATTTGAAGTGTCTCCAGCCTGTCTGTTATCCCAGTATGTTGGAGGACTTAAAGCTGATGAGTAGGGGGCAAGAGCCATTTTTCCCAAGGTGTGTGGATTTCAGGGTCTCTTCCCACTGGTGGGGAAAAGAAATATGGAGGTTTATGTCTGCTTTCCTTTCTCTTAGAACATTGGCGTCGTTAGGCATAACCAAGGTTTAACCCTGTGTTTCAATCCTCCCACATGTCATTTATTAGTTTCTGTCTTTCATTGTCAGGACATTTGTTGTGTGCCTTGATGGACAACCAAAGGACTAACATCTAACCCCAGAGTTAGCAAACTTAGCTAAGTGTGTCAACAAGACCACTGCCCCTTCCAGAGCAGGTGAGAATGTGAGTCTCGAGATATAGGGGGTTGGGAAGGGTGGTGTGTGTGAGTGTGCGTGGTGAGGCAGCGACAGATACACTCTGATGCCAGGAAAATCACTCTCTCAATTTGCCTAGGATGGCCGCAACACTCCTTGACATTCTTTACTCCTGTCAACAGAAAGGCTGAATGCAACTGATTTATAGGATTTACCAAGTATCTTTTAAAATGTATATATAGGGGCGCCTGGGTGGCTCAGTGGGTTAAGCATCTGGCTCTTGATTTCAGCTCAGGTCATGATCTCATGGTTTGTGAGTTCGTACCCCACATCAGGCTCGACACTGACAGCGCAGAGACTGCTTGGGATTCTCTCTCTCTCTCTCTCTGCCTCTCTCCTGTTTGCGCTATTCCTCTCTCTCTTTCAAAATAAATAAAATAAAATAAAATAAAATAAAATAAAATAAAATAAAATAAAATAAAATAAATAAAATAAAATAAAATAAAATAAAATAAAATAAAATAAATAAAATAAATAAAATAAAATAAAATAAAATAAAATAAAATAAAATAAAATAAAATAAAATAAAATATAAATAGGGATGCCTGGGTGGCTCATTTGGTTGAGCATCTGACTCTTGATTTTGGCTCAGGTCGTGATCCCAGAGTTATGCGATTGAGCCCCATGTCAGTTCTGCACTGAGCATGAAGCCTGCTTAAGATTTTCTCTCTCTCTCTCTCTCTCTCTCTCTCCCCCATGCCCCTCCCCCTGCTCTCTCTCTCTCTCTCTCTCAAAATAGTTTTTAATTTAAAAAGCTTTTAAAAGTGTAAAAAATATATAAATATACCATATCTTTCTACCTACCTACCTATTATCTATCTCCCAGAAAACATAAAATTTCAACAATTCATATTGTTGTATGAATTCATTTCTCAGAAATTGCTTTCAGTTTACAATAGGGATTATAAACTAGGTAGCACAGGTAAGAAAATGGAAGCCAAGGGAAATGAAACTACTTATCCAGAATCTTCAGCTAGTTAAAGGTGGGATCCTGACTTCCATGGAAATTATTTTCCTACTTTGAGTTTAATCAGATTTCTGGAAGCTAGAATAATGGGGACTGAGGGAATAAGGGTTTTAATATGGATTTTAGATGAGCACCAAGAACACATTTGGATGGTGAGAGTTCTGATTTGCGCATAGCCATCAAGGTCTTAGAAAATGCCAGAAGGAAGCTGGAAGTCACTGGATACCCGGTGGTGCCTGGGAGATTATGTCAAGAGGAGTGTGTGTGTGTGTGTGTGTGTGTGTGTGTGTGTGGTGAGCGAGGAACAGCAGACATAAATTCTGTGGGGTCTTTGTTCACCAATGACTACCACTGTGTTAGAACTACTCCAGGTGCTGGAAATGATAATATAAAGATGAATAAAACATGATCAGGTAAAATTCAGATGCAACAGCATAGGAGTGTTTCACCAATTGTTTTGCAAAGTTCAATGTGATTTTTGCTGTTTTCTTTGCTTTGTTAGAAGGGTCCCTCTGTCCTATGAGGGAGTGGAGGACAGAGGACCAAGATTTACCCAGTATAGAGTGGAGACTGGAAGGCAAACCAGTTGTTTTGTGTGTGTTCATAACTTGGGCTTAGCTAGGTGGGATAGGTAGTTCTTTCTGATCTTCCACAAGAAAAGGAAAGGAGGGAAGAAAAAGGCTATTGTGGGGGCAGATATAGGATTGCGGCTACGAGCCTGGAGGAGAATGAAGAACGAGGGTAAGAAGGAAGAGGAAATTTGGAAACCAAGCTTATCCGTTCAGGTTCTCCAGAAAGCAGATGCTGAAATGGCACAGGAGGAGAGGCTTTCTGGGGGAGGATGCCTCTTTATCTTTCAGTGAAGGGGACACCCCTGTTAAAGGACACTGGGTAGGAAGAGCCTCACACTCCAAGGCAGCCCTGAGAAAGCCTCTCTGATGGAAACCCTAGGGCATGGACTGCCCATTGAAGGGGTCCACATCAGGGAAGAAATGGCCTGCCTCTAGCCACCCTCCTCTTCCTCCACCATATTCCATCATCTACCGGAAGCAGCCGGGGGGGAACATGGCGTCAACATGCACGCTGCAATGGATCCAAAGAGGTGGCATCTCCGGGCTGTTATTCAACCACTCTCCACTCAGCAGGCTCACCCAAAGGGAAATCTGAGCCATGCACCTTAATGGAACCCCGCACCTGGAGAGCCTCAAGCCAGAACAAGCGGCCCAAGAGTAGACTGCCCCCTGGGGGTGCTGGGTAAGGAACCCAAGCGCTGCCTTTTGCTGTTGGCACTACTCAAGTGACTCAGAGCTGTGTTGGATCAGAATCTTTGCCAGCCAGCCACCCAAACCTTACACGAGAGGACTTCACAGTGTCTGCGTTGTGGAAGCCCTGGATAGCTGGCTGGAAGAGAAGGAATTCCTGGCCCACACCAGGGATCTGCCCTTAGTTACAATCCAGCTGCGTGCTGTAGCAGAGGGGCTGGGGTACACGGATCCGTGGACCGACGAGCCCCCTGGAGAACCTGCACAGGAGGCCGGGGACATCTCCCTTTCCACTATTTGCAGTTCCCACACGGACTGTAGAAACCGGATCGTCTGATCCGGCAATGTGATGTGTGGACCCAGACCTCACGTGAATGAGTCAAGCGCTACAAAAGAAACACTTGAGAGATAATGTCACTCTGATCATGCCCTCACTAGAGTTAGGATAAGCCAGTGATGCCTGAGAAGATGTTTGCTCCCAGAACATAGTTAATGATTTAGCTGTGCAGTAATTCTACTGGGGGATGGGGGTGGGGGATGTGTATCAGTGAATGAATGAACTCCCAATATCCATCTGTCATAACTCCTGGGTGTTTGACTACAGGGCAACAGAGGGTTCAGGTAAGTAAAAAAAAAAAAAAAAAAAAAAAAAAAAAAAAGGTCTAATGAGCTAGAAATCTTTTATCAAACGTACAGGTTGCTACAATGCCACACACTTTGAGAGAGAACATCCACCATGATGAAAAGGAAAATTACATGTTTTAAAGTAATAAAAGCAGATATGCTTCATGTACACAAAAAAGCTGTACTTGGAGACAGGGAGTTCTGAATAAATAATTGATGGTTCTTTCTGCTGGATGCACAATGGATTTCTGCATCATAAATAAATGAGCAACCTTTTATTTATACAGTGAGACCTCTTTTGCACACACACCGAACATCATTCTTGTATCATCGTGTTCATTGAAGGGCTACCAGCTGTTGGCTCTGTGATCTGTGGAGTAGGGGAAATGGTTCATGCAAATGAAAATAGCCAATAAGTGTCAGCCACGGGTACTGTGAGGGCCTCGATTTGATGATGTTTGATGATATTTTCTTACACTTGACATGAAGAAGAATGGAACATGGTTTTCTGGGAGACGGGTTTCGCATATCTGGAGCGGGAGTCGTGATATTTGGTAAAACTCCCAACTTACACGTGCGTCGCAAATGCAGGACTCAAGAAGCTGATCGCTTGGGATCTCTTGACATTCTGCTTGCCATTGACTGAACAGTTCTGCTTTGCTGGGAGTTCTGTGGGCCAAATGACGAAGCCTGTGCTGCACTATCAGGGGATTAAATATTCCAATCAGTTACATTCCATTCGGTTACATTCCCTTAAAGTCATCAGTCCAGGGGATCGTGGCTGTGTGAAAACCTATCTGCAAATTTTTGACGCTCCTGAGCTGGGGAGGCGGAAGCTTGAATCCGGCCAACCTTAGTGATGGGTTAACCCGCAGGCTGTGGTAAAAGCGATGCTGTGTGGCTTTGGAGGCTGGTCATTAGAGGTGCGAGGCTCTAGCCTGGGGCCCTGGAGCCCTCAAGCTAGAGCTGTGTCACCCACCGAGTCTTACCACTCTGCGGACCCTGCACTGTGAGGAAACGCATGGTGACCAGTGTGGAAAAAGCACAAGAGAAGCTCTGAGACTCAAGGAAGAGAGAGAGAGTGAGAGAGAGCCATCCAGCAGCCCATTTGTGTGAAATGAGAGCTCTCAACCCCCAGACTCCCTGTCTGAACCCTTTCCGGATTCCTACCGTTCAGAAACTCCCAGAAAGAATAAAGCGACTACCTTTAGGTTAAGCCACTATGTTTCAGAGTGGCTTGGTGGGTGTCAATAAATAACAGGAATATGGTAAGTAACAGGCATCATAGAGTTATCATTACGGTCATGGAAATGACTCCACTTATTTTCAGTTCATTGTAACCTACTGCCCAGACCTTGTTCAGGACACCCATTCCGTGGGTATGTGGACCATGTTACTCACCTGGGACTTTGAAGCGTCGCCATGTGTCAGGGCTTTTATTGTCAGCAGCCATTACTTTGGACAACCTAAGGCCTTCACAGAATCTTTTCTAAGACTTCTTCAAGCCAATAAGAAGAAAGTATGCATTGTCCTTTCTAATTTCTCTGCTTGCTATTCTTAGCAACTGCAGCCTTTCTCCTTAGATGATATGCTCCCCCCATCCCCAGGCGTCTCACTGGGAGCCCCTTTAGGTCCTAGATTCATTTAATTACTTAAGAAAGAATCCCTCCAAATCCAGCAGCCTATTAAAAGGATTATATACCATGACCAAGTGGGATTTATTCCAGGAATGCAATGGTGGTTCAACACATGAAAATCAGCCAAGACGATGTGTGCATTAACAGAAAAGAGGAAAAAACCAAACGGCTTTGTCAGTTGATGAAGAAAAACCATTGACAAAACCCAACATCTTTTCTGATAAAAACACTCAGAAACAGGAATAGAAGAAAATTTCCTCCACCTGGTAAAGGACACTTATGGAAACAAACCACAAAACACACATCTGGCATCATACTTAACAGTGAAAGGCTGAAAGCTTTTCTTCTAAGGTCAGAAATAAGACAAGGAGGACATCCACTCTTGCCACTTCATTGAACGTAATACTGGTGTGCTAGTCAGAGCAATTTGGGAAGAAAAAGAAATAAAAGCCTCTGAATTGTAAGGAAAAAGTAAACTCTTCACAGATGATATGCTCTTATACACAGAAGATCCTAGAGTCTATTAAAAAAAAACCCATTAGCATTAGTAAACGAATAGAGCAAGGTTGCAGGATATAAGATTAACATACAAAAATTGGTTGGATTTCTACACCCTGGCCAGCTAACTATCCAAAAAGGAAATCAAGAAAACAATTTCACTTATAATAGCAGCAAAAAGAATAAAATAGTTAGAAATGAACTTAACCCAGGGGGTAAGACCTACACACTGAAAATGAACAAAAACACTGCTGAAATTAACACCTAAATAAATGGAAAATGTCCCTGTTTATGGATCGCAGCCCTTCATACTGTTAGGATGGCAATGCACCAAAGCAACCTATAGATTCAATGCAATCCTTGTAAAGACCCCAGTGGCCTTTCTTTATCTGCAGAAATGAATGAGCCAGACATAAAACCCATATAGAGTCGCAAGGGATCCTAACTAGCCAAGACAGTCCTGAGAAAGAACGAAGTTGGAGATCTCGCACTTCCCTTCCATATTTAAACACTTACATAATCCTTGTCATCTTAAGGTCCTTTGACCTGGCATCTTAGAACACCATCCTAGATGTGGTCTCTCCCTCCATATCCTCATGTACTCTGCACCTTTCCTAAAGCCCTGGTCACACTTTACCTATTTTAATGGTCATTTTGTATATATCTTTTTACTTACAAGGCTGTGCGTAGTGCAGTATGAAATTCAAGGTCCCACATGTCCCAGTATAAGCAGTATAAATTCTTGGGAGCATCACAACTTCTTTCTAATCCCCAGTTCCCTCAACGTGATGATGGCAAAGTGGCTACATTTCTGGTTCCAAGTCTGAATATACATCAGAATTACCTGCACTGCCATGATTCTATGAAAATGGACCAAATCAGAATCTTCAGGATGGTGTGGAGTGCTGGCATGGGCATCTTACAAGCTCTTCAAGTGATGCTAGAACATACGCCTGGATCATGGGAACCAGAGACTTGCCTGTTGTGGCTTATTGCTATCTCCTGAGTGTTCTAGGGGACACAAGGCTAGGCACCTAGCAGTGATTCAGTATCTACGTGAATGAATTAATGAATGGCTTCTAAGACCCTTTCATCACTAATACTTATGTCTCCTGTCTTGTTCATTTTTGCATCTTCAAGGTGTTTAATGTATGTCTTGGCTGTACTAAGTGATGACTGAGTATCTGTTGCATAGGATTGGATTGGATTGGATTGAACTGAATTAAACTGAAGTGAACTGAAAGTCAGAGAGTTAATTTGAGGCACAGAGGCAGAATTCTGGGAACCCATCAAATGAAAGCAGATACTTTTCTACTATATAACGGAGACATTGTAGAGGCATAAATGTCATCCATGGAATGTTTCTGGAGATTTTTTTAAAGAAAGCATTTTAGCATAATATGATTTCAACTCTCCCTATCGCATATTTGATTTTTGCCAAGTTTTAGTTGGTTTTATCCACTGGAGTCGTTTTGTGTCCACACTGTTGTGAAGTCTCTGGGTTCTCTACCCCTGGGGGAGGCTCTGTCTGCATTTTATCTCTAGTCCATTCCTGCAGAAGGAAGGGATGACTGCAAACCAGAAAATGAGACAGCAGAATGAATGCGGTGCCTGCTTGGTCCACTCTGGTTCCCTCCCCCAGATGCAGTGGAGCTGCCCCAGGCACGGCTCTCCCCCAGAATGTCCAGCCAAAAGGACAGCTTTGAATAGGCACCCTTTGATTCGGCTATTTATACCTCCTTGTCTTCTAGACTCCTACAGTTCCAGGGTCATTTGCTCCCATTCCTAACACACCCTTGTCTTACACTACAGCTCGAGGCTCATCTTTAATAACCCCGGCTTGTTGTTTTGTCTTTAAAAAGCCCTGGGAGGAGCTGGTTGGTAGTCTCAAGCTTCACAGAGGGTCTTTTAAGTTCAACCACTGCTTTTTAGGGAGGATCAATTACAGGGGAAAAAAATGCTCTTCATAAGTTCCATTTGCTTTCCTCCTTTTTTTTTTTTTTTTTTTGGACTAAGAGTAAAGATAACTTGCATACGTTTAGAAATATTAGATGTTTCTCTTATTTATACATCAGTCTGAGAGATCAGGAGGCTACGAATCCAAGCTGTGAAGCCGGGGAGCCCTGCCAGAGTTGGGGCTGGTGTTTGCCCTGAGCGACTGGCTGGAGGGACGGTTTGGTTTGCTGGGTTTATGGATTGTTTGCTTCTTTGCCGTCAACTCTCCATGCAAAGCGTCAGGCCCTTCACATCTAGAAGGAGGAAAGGTGTGAAGCGATGCACGGAGGCTTAA
This sequence comes from Panthera tigris, assembly GCF_018350195.1. Taxonomy (NCBI): domain Eukaryota; kingdom Metazoa; phylum Chordata; class Mammalia; order Carnivora; family Felidae; genus Panthera; species Panthera tigris. The sequence continues at coordinate 7,333,534 of NC_056673.1, read as the reverse complement.
AATGTCTGTCTCCTGCACAAGCCCCCGGAACGTCGGTACTTGGAACTGTGCTAAGCCTCTAGGTCCATACCACTCATCAACCCTGTTGACGCTCAGCCACATAAACTGCACACTTAGCTCGTTCCCCCAGCGGCTAATCAGCATGCTGCAGGTGCCACTGTCCTGAGTGTTGGGTATGTATGAACAGAAAGAAAAGACACAGTCTCTTCTTACAAGTGGCTTTACTTGAGGCGCCTGGGTGACTCGGTCGGTGAAGCATCCTACTCTCGGTTTCGGCTCAGGCCGTGATCTCACGGTTCATGAGTTCGAGCCCCACGCCGGGCTCTGTGCTGACAGCACGGAGCCTGCTTGGGATTTTCTGTCTCTCTCTCTCTCTCTGTCCCTCCCCACTCGGTGCTCTCATTTTCTCTCAAAATAAATAAATACGCATTTAAAAAAAAAGAAGTGGCTTTATTTCACACGAGGGAGGCACGTGGCAATGTGCAGAATGAGAATGTCAGAACAGGCATAAATTAAATATCACCTCATTCATTCCGATCCTATTAATTCACGATTTGTGAGGTCCTAGATATGGGATGAACTAATACTTAAATTGGAAACGTCTGAAGAATATACAGCTTACGTATAGGCACGGTTTTCAGATTCTGTCCCAAACTCCAAAATGTAATTCCAAAATGTTTGTTTCCACTTGGGTTGCTTCTGAGTCTTAGCTATTAGAACTAATGCTGAACATGGGGCTCCAGATATCTTTTTGAATTTATTGAAATTCCTTGATTTCCTTGAAATGCATACCCACAAGTGGAGTTACCCGATGGTACGGTAGTTCTGCGTTTAATGTTTGTAGAACCCTCCCTACACTTTTCCGTAGTGGCCGCAACTTACATTCCCACCAAGAGTAAGAAGAATCACTCGGTGAATTTGTGTAAATGTAGATTCTAGATACACAGTGGAGAGAAAAAAGGGACAGAAGAGACGATACAGTATGATTTGTGTGTGTGTGTGTATGTGCATGTGTGTGTGAATGCTTGTGTAAGTATGAAATCTCTGAAAGGATTCATGAAAAGCAAACAAACTGGGGCGCCTGGGTGGCTCTGTCAGTTAAGCATCTGACTCCGGCTCAGGTCATGATCTCGCAGTCAGTGGGTTCGAGCCCCGCGTCAGGCTCCTGGGCTGGCAGCTCGGAGCCTGGAGACTGCTTCGGATTCTGTGTCTCCCTCTCTCTCTGACCCTCCCCCTGTTCATGCTCTGTCTGTCTCTGTCTCAAAAACAAATAAACATTAAAAAAAATTTTTTTAAAAATCTTCTGACTCTGAGGTTAAAAGTCCCCATTTACCTCTGTCGGTCCTCGGAGGCTTAGTTTTGAGTCTCTTGGTGTTTCTTCTCTGTAGACCCTGCAACGTGTTAGTATTCTTCCAATAGGGCTACCGAGAATTCATGAGTCCTGAGTCTGACGTCTCCCCGGCTCAAGGTGGAGCATCTTTGACCTCTTCTGGAGGAGCAGAGTAAATTTGTGGAAAGAGCTGTCTGACCAGGATCTCAGCTCTGCCTTCAGCACGTGCTTTAGCTGAGTTCATCAACCTCTCTGAGTCTCACCCAAGCAATAAAGATTATGACACCCAACTTGGGTTGAGGCGGAGATGAAGACTGAGCAAGAGAATAGATGTCAAACACCAAGTGCGACGCTTAGTACACGCTGACAGGTGTCGTTGCCAACACCTCCTATTCTGTTAGGGTCAGATGGAGCCTCCTCCTCTCTCGGTCCCTCCCACGGTGCCCAAAGGCCAGCTCCCTCACCCTTTTTGTCCAAAAAAAAGCCGTCCCCCTGCATTTCACGCGGTTCCGTTGTGCTCAGCTGGGTCGCTCTGTAACATCAGCGACACAGCGTAGCTCCTCCTGACCTTCGGGGGAGAGCAAGGTGATGGCAAGATCCAAAGAAGCCCTGTTGACAGGGAAGGTTCATGATAGTGTGAGACACCGGGTAGGAAAGAGGGCATTTTTCATTTTCTTGCTATTCCCAGAGCACTAACTGGTGGGGAGTGGGAAGGCTTGCAAAGCAGGGGAAGAGGCAGAACATCTCCCTGCGATGGCTTTTCTGCACGGACGTGAGTCCAGCTGGAGTGAGAGACCCAGGAGTTGATGTCATCCCACACCTGGGAACCTTCTCTCGCAGCTGCCAGAAAGAACTGGAAGAGAGGAAGCCTGAGTGGAGTCCTACCAATATGGTGGTGGGGGCTGACACATGCCACCTCACTGGTCCCCAAAAAGCTTAGTGGTCCCAGGAGACTCTGGGGTTACAAGGACAATGTTGATTGCATTTCTCCCACCCCCTTATTTTGCTCTTATTTACTGCTAGTGTCTTACCTTTATTTTTCATAATACGTGTGTCGAAAAGCTAATTTCTTAAATCTTGTGCCCACGTCCGCTTTAAAGTGAAGATCGCATAACGATAGCCCCCCATTTGCATTTACTGATAGTTATACATGAATGTGGGGGCACACACGCAAACATACACAATCTTTAAGATATCTTAAAATTAGATATCTGATGAAAATTGAAACTTGAGTTTCTCTTTATTTTTTTTAAAGTTTATTTACTTATTCCGAGAGAGAGAGAGAGAGAGAGAGAGAGAGAGACAGAGAGACAGCCAACAGGGGAGGGGCAGAGAGACAGGGACACAGAGAATCTGATGTGGGCTCAGTACTGACAGCAGAGCCTGACTCAGGACTAGAACTCATGAACCGAGAGATCATGACCTGAGCTGAAGTCAGACACTCAACAGACTGAGCCACCCAGGCACCCTGAGTTTCTCTTTAAAGCTCCAAATATCTGGGGTTGCCTGGGTGGTTCAGTCGGTTCAGCAACTGACTCTTGATTTCAGTTCAGGTCATGATCTCACAGTCGCGGAATCGAGCCCCGTGACGGGCCCCATGCTGAGAGGCCTGCTTGGGATCCCCTCTCTCCCTCTGTCTCTCTGCCCCTCCCCTGTTCACGTTCTCTCTCTCTAAATAAATAAGTAAACTTAAAAAAAAAAAACAAAAACCTTCCAAATATCTGCCCACAATTGGTGCCGCAGACAGAAAGGACCAATCTTTTACTGGGGATGTCCTCTCCAGTCCTTCATTGCACCCACCTCTTGTACTGGGTTGGTCTGTGTCATTCACATCACCTACCACGTCCCTGTAGCTATTGAATTTGAGGTACCTAATGGGAGGTTTTCTTTTTCTTCCTTTCTCTCCGGCATAAGTGACACATAGGCTGTCTTAACCCGTGCACCCCTGGGATTTTATTGCACCTTCCCATTTTCATGAGTCTTTCGAGATTTGGGGTGGGGGGATTGGCCCTTGTGTGTGTGTTTTCTTCGTAAAGACAACTGTTCTGGTCCCTTCTTGCTCCCGCAAAATTGGTGTGTGCCACAGTGGTGAGGCTGGCGGCCTTCAGGCTTTGGTGTTTCTGTATAATGACACCGGGCCTGATGGCCTGACCCAGGAATCTCCACTGACAGCTTGGTGGCTAACAGGAGTTTTAACCTAGCAGGTGATGGAAGCCCCCATAAGCTAGCTAAGAAAATGAGGCAGAACACTCCACGTCATTCCACATTCTAGACTGTGTTGACTCTGGAGAAGTGTTCCGATAAAATGAGTCTAGTGATGACGGTAGTCACAGAGGTTAATGCGCTGTTTTCCTAAAATGATGGCGCAAGCTGAGAGAATGAGTGAAAGGGCATAGCTTTGGATGGGAATGTTCTTGAACGTGGAACGTTTCTACAGGTCATTATCATCAATGCAGCATCATCTTTTCAACGAGCCCCGTGGAAAACAATAACGTTCTCATTCCCCAGTGCAATACCATCAAAGTGTATCTTTGAAATGCATTACATTATACAGCGAATTGAGGCCAAGAACCAAACAAAAGTAACCCCAACAAGCACAACACTTAATGCCTTGTAAATGCAGTTATGGAAACAGGCGGAAACAGCCAGCGTCCGCCAGCACAGGGATTTTCAAATGTGATACAATAATCGTATCTCCACGTTTCTCAGGGTTGCCCTTCCCAACGTATCAAAAGCCACACGAAATTCAAATAATAGAGTCAATCATCTGGCAAATTTGATTTGGAGGAAAAGCTTTTTCGTTAGATTGTTTTGGGAGATACCCCCCCCCCCAGACTCAAAACCCAGACAGCGTTTTGTTTACAAAACATTCAAGCGGCTGGGTTTTAGAAACGACACCAAGGAACTCATAATCAAACACTAAAGAGCTTCTCTGAAGCCACGACACCAACGTGGGCAGGTGAGGCAATGTTTAAAGTCATCAGTTTTCAGAAGCAAAAACCAAATGGCAGCCAGTCAGGCGGCTACTTCCAGCTGAGTCTAATCCGTCAGGTTTCCACGTATCGTCAGAACCTGGGGGAATGACTCACTCCAGATGGATTTGGAAGAGCGGGCTCTCTTACCAACGTAGTGGGCAAAAGACTTTAGTTGAGCAGAACGTGCTCATGCACCAAGCCCCTGACTTTCAGAGAGCCATCACAAACGTGGAACTGTTTCGCGACTTGGTTTGCCAGGGGTGCTGTTTCTTTGCCTTAGTTAACACTGGGAGATCACCATCCAACTTGCATTCTCGGTCTTCACTGCCACTTTCAACAACCACGGCAGCAGCCGCGATAACAGGAATAGGACGGGACTGGTGATAGCGGATGGCAGCAGCAATAGTGGCTTTTGAAACATACAAGGTGTGGCTTCTACTATTAAATTAAAAAGAAAACCCAAGGAGCCCAACACGGTGAGGTGGAAAAGTTGTACTGTCCATCGGTGAACCTGACCCCACACGTCAGCTCAGGGGAATGAGGTTCTGGGGTAGCGAAGGGGGGAAAGTCTTTCAAACCCCAAAGGACGAAAATGGTCTCCATCCCATGTCAAGGGAGCAAAGTCTTTGCGTGCTGCTGCTTGGCTGGGGGTACTAGGCTACAGGGGGAAATGAATACTCTTTCCACTGAAGGAGATCTGCCATGAACAGGGGCGCACACCTCAGGATCATGATGACCAGCTGGCCAGGCTGCGTTGTGACATCTGAGACCAGCAGCCTAGAAAGACAGGTCAAGATTTACATCGTCTTGAGGGACTAGGGGTAGCTGAAGTTTTCACAGGTAGGATATATCCCTTTGTCCATAATTTATTGTATATCACTCATCATTGTAGATATCTGCTACCTTACCACCCAGCATCTGTTCATCACTTGATGTCCATTGCCTTTTGGAAGAACCACCTCATCCTACTCTCAGCTCGTGTGGACTTGGCTCTACCTTCAGGAGTCGAGTATGAGCCAGGCTAGGACAGTCAGTACATCATTGCCCCCATACCCAATCCCTCTCTCCCACAACTGAGTGGTTCCAGGATGAACCAAGTCAGATTACTCAGAGCCCACAATTCTATTTTGAGGATTTCATTTGATCTGTGGGGGAATCAACTCTTCTCTGCTTCATCTGAGCCCGAAACTATGAGGAATACTACTTAGAGCTTAACTCTGGACACAACCCCAAAGATAATGTGAGTCTGGCCTTACGCCTGCCATGTCTAAAGAAGCCATGTCTAAAGCTAGTTCAACCTCCTGTATTTTCCAGCTTAAATTACTTAGAGTTGGGGTTGGGGTTTCCATCTTGGAATCTAAAGGCCCTAATTCTATTGGGGGGTGGGGAGAAGGTTAGGTTGTCTTTCGTGGTTTGTCAATAAAAGAAATGTTCATGTAAAACACGAACACATAAAGCTGTAGGATGTATTTTTTTCTGCTTCCTGTTGTCCTTAATCAATGGAAATCACTCTCCCTTTCTAGAGGGTAAGTTCCTGGAGGACAAAACCCTAATTGTCTTTGTTTTCCTCCTATAGCACACTCTCCGTACAAGTTAAAGGATTTTGTTCATTAAGCACAGAGATGGGCAGACGTCTACAAATTTAAACGTGGAAGCCCCGGTGAGTGAGTTGTTTTGGATATTAACACTGTATAATTTTCTCTTTTGGGGAGAGACGGTGAGAAACTCAGAGACGGGGGAGAGAAGACAGAAGCTAGAAAAACTGGAGACCCCTTTCTTTTAACATCCTCCGCACATCTCCAAACCTTAGTAAAATTAAAAGATTATATATGCTTCATTGGAACTGTGTTAGCTGTGTGAAGCATAGTGCCAAACCTGTAACAGGAGTGGGAACACAGTTCGACCTTGGGGCTATCCCTGTGAGATTTGACAAAACAGGGTAATTTCCGAAATCAGATTCACAAATACCTACCCGCTCCCCCTCCACACCCACGCAGTCAACAATCCACATGTAATTTTGACTTCCCCCAAAACATCACTACGAAGAGTCTACTGTCGACCAGGAGCCTTACCAATAACATAAACAGTCCGTTAACACATATTTTGTTTGATCTATGTATATCTTATACCGTATTCTCACAATAAACTAAGCTAGAGAAAAGAAACTGCTATGAAGAAAAACGTAAGGAAGTGGGACGCCTGGGTGGCTCAGTCGGTTAGGCATCCGACTCCTGGTTTCAGCTCAGGTCCTGATCTCACAGTTCGCGAGTTCGAGCCCCGTGTTGGGCTCTCCGCTAACAACACGGAGCCTGCTTGGGATTCTCTCTCTCCCTCTCTCTCTGCCCCTCCCCTAATTGCTCTCTCTCTCTCATAATAAATAAACTTACACAATTAAAAAAAGAAAATCACAAGAAGAGAAAAATCCACTGACAGCATCATACTGTGAAAAATCTGCGTACATAAGGACACATGCAGTTCAAACCCCTGTTGTCCAAGGGTCACTTGGACTTGTTACCTTGGGGGGGGGTACTGGACCTCCATTATCTGTACTGTGGTTATACCACACTATCGCTGGAGGAAAAGAGAGTGGGGACAGCCCCATTCATCTAGAAGGGTTTACTCTGGCCAATTACCTGGATAGGATAGAAAATAACTATGGGCTGGGGGTCTGCCAGAGCCTGTAGTAATTATTTCTGCCAGAGACCTCCGTGTTCCAGAAGGCATCCCTGAGGAAATCAGACCCCGGGTCGGCTCAATTGCCTTTCTGAGCCTCACCGATTTAAGTGATTACTCCTGTTTGCATGCCCCAAGTCTCAGAAGTCACGAAACAGAACTGAAAAGAAATGTTTGTCAACATGTCTCGCGAGAGTGTGCTCTCATAGTTGCAAAAAAAAAAAAGGAATGGAAGCTTCCTGTTAGCGAGGGGCCTGATCCCCTACTCCCCGTGATGGCCTCTGCTGTCCATTACCCTTTCAAAAGCAAACCTTGATTATTATTATTTACTTTTTACCAAAGTAATCTGATGGCTGGTTAATAAAATAGGAGCTCAAAGCACTGCTTATTGCTTGGAAAAAAATAAATTCTAAGTTTAAAAAAATACGACATCCTGCTGATACCTGGGAAAGGGAAATCAGTGAGAGCCAGAGGCAGACCCACATTCTATCAGATAAAGTTAGCTCTATAAAGAACTAGGGTCACATCTTTTTTATTTTCTTATGTTTATTTTCCTTTGAGAGAGAGAGAAAGAGAGAGGGAGAGTTCATGAGCGGGGGAGGGGCAGAGAGATAGACGGAGACAGAATCGGAAGTAGGTGCCAGACTCTGAGCTGTCAGCACAGAGCCTGATGCGGGGCACGAACCCACGAACTGTGAGACCATGACGTGAGCCGAAGTCAGATGCTCAACCAACTGGGCCACCCAGGCGCCCCAGACTAGGGTCACATCTTAACAGCCAACTGGGCTCAAGTAAGAAGCAGAGTGCTTCTTACTGTGGGCAAAATAAATGCATGCCACTGGGGCCACACACCTCAGAGAAGAAAGAGAACCAAATATTAGAAATCATCCCTTCACAGACAAAAAAAAAAGCAAGAAAACAGGACATTTGGGGGAGTACTGGGGAAAAAGGAATATAGCTGCATGAATTGAAACAATGTTAAACTTCTTTTTTAAAAATAAACATGTATTTCTTTTTTGTAAATGTCTATTTTTGAGAGACAGCTTAAGCAGGGGAGGGGCCCAGAAAAAGGAAGACAGAGGATCTGAAGCGGGCTCTGCTTTGACGGCACAGAGCCTGATGCGGGGCTCGAACCCACGAACTGTGGGCTCGTGACCTGAGCTGAAGTCAGACGCTTAACTGACTGAGCCACCCAGGGACCCCAGGAGGCAGTCTTAGGACCAGTTCTGATCTGCTGTGGGGTGAGACACCATGAAGAACTGGTCAACAACAACTGGTAAGGGAGCAATCAGACCATTCCCTCCCCCATCCAAAGAAAACAGGCCAAAATGAAGGCAAAGGACAAGCTGTTGTTTGGTGTGTGTGTGCGTGTGTGTTTAAAGGTGGATGAAGCTGTATTTGTTAAAGTGTCTATTATATGTGAGGGACTTATCTTACCCTTAGAATAACCATACAAAGTTGGCAATATTATATTCAGCTGACATATTGAAAACAGGCTCAGAGGGGTTAAGTGTCCGACTTCGGCTCAGGCCATGATCTCACAGTTCGTGGGTTCAAGCCCTACGTGGGGCTCTGTGCTGACAGCTCAGAGCCTGGAGCCTGCTTCAGATTCTGTGTCTCCCTCTCTCTCTGCCCCTCCCCTGCTCATGCGCTCACTCGCACACTCTCTCTCTCAAAAATAAATGAACATTTAAAAAAAGAGAGAGAGGAAACAGGCTCAGAGAGGTTAGGTAACCTACCCACAGTCACACAGCTCATGTGTTTAAGAATCAGGATGCAAAGTTAGGATTGTGTTCTTGTCACTCTACCTACTGGACATCAAAAGGTATTGTCCAAAGGCCTTGTAATTCAGTCCCTTCCCTTAAGTGGCTCTTGAGGGTCACTCCAGTGAAGGAGGCATTGGAGGTAAGAATGGAGCCTGCCTCTGTGCTTCCATTTGTCGGAGAGAAGTCCTGGCTCCCCAGGGCTGTCCTGCTTCTCTATCTTCCCCCAGCAGATTTCAGTCTCCTCAACAAACACAGAGAACTTATCCAGTACATGAACCTTATATAAAAAAGAAACAGGACCCACGGACTTCCTCTTTCAGGTTCCATAACATGTTAAGAGTTGTCTTTTAAACCTGGCATCAGCAGCCTGTTTGGCTGCTGTTGTTTGTTTGTTTGTTATAAATAAAGTTTTATTGGCACCCAGCCACACCCATTTGTTAACTATTGAATATGGCTGCTTTCATGCTGCAATGGTAGAGCTGAGTAGTTGTGACACAGATTAGAAAGCCCACAAGCCTAAAATTTTTACTATCTTTTCCTTTACAGAAAAAGATCTAAACATAATGACCTGTCTTTCAACCTCTAACGCCAAAGCTCTCACGCTTTCCATTTCTAAAAGAAGGCAAGTATCCTCAGACTACCAAAAAACGTTAATAGATTTTTAAAATTTGATATATCATATGTACATCCCCTAATCATTGTCCAAGAAAACTGAAAGTTAATCCTTAAAATCAAAAAACAAAAAAACAAAAATACAAAACCCAAATCATTAAACACACGTCCTACTACCTGTAAATTCATCACTACTTTTTCTTTTAAACACTCTTGAGTCAAAGAAAAAATAAAATCATGCAGAATAAGAGTCCCATGATACAAATGGTAACCAGATAGAAACTAAGATGCAAGAAAATGTCTCATTTAAAAATCAATGAAGATGGGGCGCCTGGGCTGGCTCAGTCGGGTAAGTGTCCGACTTCGGCTCAGGTCATGATCTCATGGTTTGTGGGTTCGAGCCCCATGTCAGACTCCATGCTAATAGCTCAGAGCCTGGAGACTGCTTCGGATTCAGTGTCTCCTTGCCGCTCTCTCTGCCTCTCCCTTGCTTGTGTTCTCTCTCCCATTCAAAAATAAATAAATAAATAAATAAATATTTTTTAAAAAATAAAATAAATGAGGATAAGATCAAGACAAATTGAACTTTATCGAAATCAAAAACTTCTCTTGGAAAGGCTCGTTAAAAGTAGAAAATGACTCACCACAGACTTGGAGAAAATATTTGCAAAGAATACGTCTAACACATCTAAATATAAAGAGCGTATTAGCACACATCTAATATGTTCTTGTATTCAGAATATACAAATGTTTCTCAAAACTCAATAATAAGGAAACAAAATACCCCATAAGAAAATGAACAAAAGATCTGAATGGACACCTACCAATGAAGACGTATGGAAAGCAAGGAAACATAAGAAAAGAGACCTAAGATTTATTAATCATTAGCAGAGTGCACCCAAAACCCACAATGAGACATTGTGGCTATTTTAACCCCCTATTAGGATGGCTAAAATAAAAAAGAATGACCACAGTAAGTGCTGATAAGGATGTACAGGGACTGGAATTCGCATGCACTGCTGTTGGTAATGTAAGGCGGCGTAACCGCCTTGGAAATCAGTTTGATATTTCTTAGAAAGTTAAGCTTGCATCTACCGGGTCATTCGGCCACACCGCTCTTAGGCGTTTGTCTAAGAGAAAAGGAAGCATGCGGTCACAGAGTACTTTATAGCGAATGTTCACAAAAATGGAAACAACCTAAATGTCCACGGACAGATGAATCAATCAACAAAATAGCAGATAGATATGCTGCATAAAGTAGCTAGACAATAAAGGGTACATTCGGTATAACTCTATAAAATTCTAGACGATGCCTGCTAATACATAGTGATAGAAAGCAGATAGGGGGCTGAAAGTTGGGAAGGAGGCTTACGGAGGGGCACCAAGAGATGTGACAGACATGCTCGTTATCTTGACTGGCGAGGGCTTCTCGGATATAGAGATGTCAAAAGCTATCAAACTGTATACTTCGGATGTGTGCTGTTTATCAGATGTCAGTTAAAGCTGTTAAAAATATTGTAAACGAAGCCATATGCAAAAGAAAAAAACAAAAACACTTTACGACATACACCCTACGCTACGCACTAAATCTTTTTGCAAAGGTTTTAGAAATTATATTGACAATATTTCTTTTAACTTCTTTAATGTTTATTTATTTTTGAGAGAGAGAGACAGGGGCAGAGTGCAAGCAGGGGAAGGGTAGAGAGAGAGGGAGTCACATAATCCAAAGCAGGCTTCAGGCTCTGAGCTGTCAGCGCAGAACCTGATGTGGGGCTCGAACCCACGAACCGCGAGATCATAACCTGAGCTGAAGTCGGACGTTCAACCGACTGAGCCACCTGTGGACCCCTACTGGCAATATTTCTAAGAAAGCTTGTCAGAAGAAAATAAACAGGCCATTTTCAAATAATTGAACAAAAAATAACAGCTAGTGAAAACATGCTTATCTTCCCTTATAGCTAAAGAGACACAAATTAAAGAGCAAATAAAACATCATAGTTTGTTATTAATCTGGTGAAAGTTTAAGTTTTCAGGGGTGCCTGGGTGGCTCGGTTAAGCATCCAACTTCAGCTCAGGTCATGATCCCATGGTCTGTGAGTTCAAGCCCCACGTCGGGCTCTGTGCTGACAGCTCGGAGCCTGGAGCCTGCTTCAGATTCTGCGTCTCCCTCTCTCTCTGCCCCTCCCCTGCTTATGTTCTGTCTCTCTCTGTCTCAAAAATAAATAAAAACATTAAAAATGTTTTTAAAAAAATTTTGGTATACTGCAGGGTTGACCAGGGTCTGGGATAAAACACTCTCTCATGCACTGTTGGAAAGAATCTATTGATAAAACATTATTTGGAGGACAATTATCTACCACAACTAAAAATGCACCAACTGTGAACCCAATTATTTTGGAAGCATTTGCTCTATGCATATCTTGGCAAATATATACTGACTATAACAATATTTGATATGAGAAAATCAATCGAATTGTCAAAATTTTAAAAATATTCTGTATGTTTTGCAGCAGAAGGAAAGTTATATAAGTTATAACACTATGCAGTTTTCAAAATATTGATGTAAAATAAATATGCTGGTTTAGAAAGGGCCTAGAATGTACATTAATGAATGAAATGAGCAAGGTACAGAACAGGGTCCACTTAGATGAATTGCTTTGTGAAAAATTGAAATGTTTTACACACATCACATGCGCGTGCGCACACACACACACACACCTGTGCATAAGACTCTTTAGGAAGAAAGGAAAAAAAAGAATCTTCAAAAAAGAAAAAAAAAGTTTAGAGTAGTTAACTTTGGAGAAGGGTTAACTCTGTAACCTTATGTATGATTTCAAATTACTTTCAAAACTTTTCTAAGTTCTATCGTATGTGTATGTATGTGTACCTGTATGTGTGTGTATATGTGTGTGTGTATATGTATACACATATCTTCCTTATCCATTCATCAGTCGATGGACACTTGGGCTGTTTCCATAATTTGGCTATTGTAGATAATGCTGCTATAGACATCGGGGTGCATATATCCCTCTGAATTAGTATTTTTGTATTCCAGTAGTTTGCTGGATCGTAGGGTAGTTCTATTTTTAACTTTTGAGGAGCTTCACATTGTCTTCCACGGTGACTACACCACGTTTGCACTCACACCGACAGAGCAAGAGCGCTCCCCTTTCTAACGGGAATTTAAAAACTTAAAGAACAAAAGAAACTGGGTTGTATTACTACTGCTGTGAAATTAATAAAACCGAACACTTGAAACGTGAGGTCAATTCATACCAAATTTCAGGTAGTGGAACTAAAAATTGGCATTCTTGATATTTGAGATTATGAAAACAAAACATATGGAGAATATGCGGAATGTTTTCTGAACGTGATTGACAGAAGTATCATTATTTTGAGGCTCCAACCTTTAGATGATCTTCTGGAAGATGTGTGGCTGTTTGGCTACGTCCCCAGTGTGGCATAAAGATGGCACGTGTTCTGGTCTAAGCAGAAGTCTCAACCCTGTTCCATACAGGATATAGGACCTTGGCCAAATTCCTTCCTCTCAAACCACAGTCGCCTCACCTGTAAAATGGTAAAAATCTGTGTCACGGGGGTGCATGATTCTATGGAAAAGATAAAACACAGTTTTCTGAAGTCATAGAGGAATTTCTTCCTATATGCCAAGGATATTTTCTTCCACATCTTGTAGACACTGCATGTCTAACGTGAAGCCTTCCATCACTGAGAGCATTCTTGCTCCTGGCCCAGAGGTGTGGTATTGGGACTCTGTCAGCCAAATATACTCAATCGACCGGTCAGATGACAGGTATACCTGATGGCCTAGGTAACTTGGGAGGATGGCCGTAGATGAACTTTACTATTTTTCATTCCCCGGGCTGTCTTTTGGAAGAGTGGATGTAGCTGTGTGGTCAGTGTTTGTGTGTATGTGCTTTTCTTTGGGTAAATATTGATTTTTCTTGCTGGATCATGAACTCCCAAGAAAAACTCTCCATTTCATAAGAGTCCATTTGTAAGACAGCAAATACTGGTCATATTCATAAATACCAGATGAAATAAATTTTATGCATGCTTGGGCCTGAGTGATGGAATCACTGGTTTTATGATGTGGAAAAGTAATCAGGATAGGATCATGGAATCTGAAAGCAAAGTGCCATTGAAAGTCTGCCAACAAAGACCCCAAGAGAGGGACATTGGTGACCCATTTTTCAAGTCTGCCATTTAGTTGGTGAGCATTCGGCATGTCACCCAATCTTTTGGTCCCATACACAAGATGGAACTATCTAGATACACCTGTTCTTGCAAGGTATCAGGGATATTTGCATAAACAGTAATACCGTGTATTTATAAACATCATCAGGATGTTTCTACACCAACAGTAGGCATATATCGCCTAGATTTTTTTTTTAAGATAGAGGAGAAGAAAGATGTTCTCCGAGCATCACGGGAGGAAAAAGGGAAGGGAAGCAGAAGCAGAAGACTTTTCTGAGTTATCCTGCTGAGGATTTCCGCCAAAACTTAAGCACTTTAGAAATGCAACTAAGCCCTGGCTTAATTTGGTCGTAAAAAATGTCTGTATTTTGAGAACAAAGAAAACCAAATGTAGGCTACAAATCTGAGAATGAATCAAGAAATACATCTCAAGGAAAATCCCCCGGGGGTGACTACGGTCAGGTCGCTTCACCTACCAGGCAGAAAATCTGCTCAGTTCTCTGATAAGAGTCCCCCAGTTGCTGCAGAGGTTAACCCATTCCTGATGCTGTTCTGTGGAGAAGGAGATGATTATCCAACGTGTCATGCCAAAGCCACGACTTCGGTGAGCCCTGTCGGTCACCTCTCTGCCCTGGCCAGGCGAGAGGCCCTGGCTGGAATCCCAGCTCTTTCCCACCAAGCACAGAATTTCCCCCTGGGTTTGCTGGGCATGTCTTAATTCCTGCTAACTGATGGCAATTTTGACCCGTGAGTGAACAGGAACTGACCTTCGAATTTCTTCTGGCCTCCATGCAATCTATTAAGGCACTTAAGCTCCTGCCTTCTACATAAAACACTCCTGTGTTTAAAAACAAACTTCTAAGTCCAAAATGACAGGGTTAATTATTCTGAAATACGCTGTTTACAGCGCAAACTCCATAAAACAGAATACATGATTTAACACACCATCCAAGTCAGCGCTGGTTTCCATTTCTGCCCAATCAGGGACTAAATCTATGTCACTCCCTCCTCTTTGTGCGCTGGGAATGGTTTTATGTTCCATCTTACTGTAAATTATACACATCAAGATCATAATGGGACACAGTCCACTTTGTTGCCAAAACCTGCTAGGTTAGATCATCTATTAAACTCTATTTATTTTTTATGACAAACAAGAAAAATGACAAGGCAGCTACTGAATGCCTGCTAATGGACACCAAATGCCTTTTGAGGGTCCCTTCATAGTACGCTCATTTGTTCGAGAGTCCAGCTAACTTCCTCTTTGATGCTCTACCTCCCAAAAATAATCTTAAGAAGAAGCTGGTTTTCATAAGCTACTGGGGACTGACCTGCTTACCATCTGCCCTCTGTGTTCTGATTCTGGGGTCAAAAGTTTGCTTCTGCTCCGACATGCGGAGTCTCAGTCTGGCTAAAAGGAGAAAAGCCACGCGTTCCTTTGAAATCCTTTGTCTTAGGGGCCGAATGAATAGAATGAAACATCAGCTCCAAGTTTGCAAGAGTCACCTTTGGATCCACAAATAGCTCCAGAAAGGGTTACAGAAGAAAACACGAATAGGAAATAATCAGAACAGAGTTTGCTAAGAGTTCTCCTCAGGGGATTGAAAGGAGCATTTGGACTCCATGCGATCAATTCAGATGTTGATCGCATCACAGATTTTTATCCATCGTGCATTTCCGTTCGTTCTCTTGGGAATCTTTCTACGTTCTGTTTAAAACCATCCCTAACATGCCGTGTCCTGGGCACAGCCCATTCAAGAGCAAGTTCCAGAATGCCCTGGTGGCACCCGCTTGCCCAGATGCTTTCTGAGATTCAAGTTTCTAGAAGCAGAAAGACGTCCATGGGACCCTGAGACTCAAAAGCAGTGTTTTGCCTTTTTCACGGCATGGCACAAAGGGGATCAAGAATGGCTGCTTAGTCCCCTGGTCCCTGGTTAGCACAGACCCTAGTTAATGTGGCCAGCGGAAGAGAAAATACTGACGGCTGTTCTTTCCAGAAGCGGTATGGGGGATGCAATGATATGAAAGTTGAACAAGTTTAAAAAACAAAACAAAACAGCTCTTTTGCCTCATCCCCTGGATACGAATTCATTTGTCTCTTAGTCTTGGGCTTTTTGGTGGTGGTGATGCTTTATTCTTTTATGTCTTCACGGGTCTTTACACACGAAGTTACGAGCATGGAGGCCAGTTGCCATCTTGAACTGGAAATCTGGAATGCTCTTGTAACTTTATCACACTGATTTCATTTGACTGTCTCGGTGTTTTTATTAGATCCATTCATTGAGGCCGGGGGTATCGAGGCACAAACAGGAGGCGATGTATCTTTTGAAGGTGGCAAGCGGGTCACGAGATGGCAGGTGGGCACATGTTTTCGTAATCCTCCTAATGGAAGATGGGGACAAAACGCTTCTGCCCCCACTCGATGGGCGTGGTGGGGGGCGGCGTCTGTGTGTGTTTGCAGTGAAGATGGCAGAGAACACCAAGAGACTAAACTGTTGCCCTAGACTCGGAATATTCTGGCTTGGAGGGAAGAGCGAGGAAGCGGCCTTTTCCCATCTGCTTTATCACGCAGCCTAAGTCTGTTAAAATAATTCCCGTGTTGAGCTCCTTCACGCATCGCTGGCTGTGGCCTCCTGCCTTTCTGCTCATTCCTCACACAAGGTGAGTTGAATGATAATATCGGAGGGAGCGCAGATGAAGCTTACGGTCATGGCTTACTTCATGTGACTCCACACGGAAGATCGCTTCATTGAGCCAGATCCTGCTCTTAATTTAAATTCACTATGGTCGGGACCATGAGGGAATTTTTTTCTACTTTAAATCTTTGGCAGACAGGTAGGTTTGCCAGAGAAATTACAAGAGGGCCAATTAAACTTGAGTTTCAAGAAAACAAGAAGTGACTTTTTTTTTCCTTTCAGGATTTCCCCATTATTGCACGGGATGCACACATACCAGAAACAGTAATTCATTTTCTCTGAAATTCAAATTGGATTGGGTAGGCTATATATTTTGTCGTTGCTAGTGTTGTTAAATCTGGCAATTCTACCTACAGGGCTCCCTGTTTGTAGGTCACTTTTATTTTTTATTTTTAATTAACTTTTTTTTTTTTTTTTTTTTTTTGGACAAGGAGAGACAGAACATGAGCAGGGGAGGGGCAGAGAGAGATGGAAACACAGAATCTGGAAACAGGCTCCAGGCTCTGAGCTGTCAGCACAGAGCCCGACGCGGGGCTTGAACTCACGGACCGCGAGATCGCGACCTGAGCCAAAGTCAGACACTTAACTGAGCCACCCGGGCACCCCGACAATCTGTATTTTTATTAGAAAATAAGATTAAAGAGACTCAGACTACATCAAACATTAGATTTTCTTATTACCTTAAAACGATTTCTAGTCATACTCAATTTAGTCAAGTTGAACGCATACTGGAAATTGAATGTGCCTTTCATATTAATCTTACAAGTTGAGGAAAGTCAAAGTAACTTTCATGGAAAGATCAACCGTTGACTGACTTGATTCAAAGTCATCATCGAAGCAATCATCTTTGGTCATCCTCATATCCTGTCTGATTCTTTCACTGGCAACACACACTTAGAGTCTCTGGTCTTCATGGTTATGTGGTTGTTTTCCTATGCAGAAACTAAATTGGGATCACAGTCATTTGTAAAGTTCTCTCTATGAGCAACTATACAGTCATCGTTCAATATATTATCTCGGGAAATTATACATTTACATTAATCCAGAATTAATCAGAGTTCAAGAGGGTTCCTTGTGGGCGAACGTGGTCAAAGGGTCTAGATTTCCACTTAAAATATAAGTAAGCCCTGGGGATGTCATGTACAATGTGGTAACTATAGTTAACAAAAGTCTACTATGTATTTGAAAGCTGCTAAGAGAGTAGATCTTAAAAGTTCTCATCACAAGAGAAAATAACTATGGGAGGTGATGGATGTTAAGTAACCTCATCGTGGTGATCATTTCACAATATATACGTGTATCAACTCATTACGTACACCTAAATCTAGTGTTATGTTTCAATTAGATCGCATTTCTTTAAAAAAAGATGTTCAAAAAGAAGTCTCTTGTGGATTTCAGTTTCTTCACAAGGGAAGGATGAATGGATACAAGTCTTTCCAATTTAAATATGAAAAACTGAGTGGTTATGTTACTAAGAGCTGACCAAGAAAAAGAGTTGAGGTTATAATCTACTGTCTCTTCTTGGGAAGCCACCAACACAGCTCACTGCCAGCCAGAACCACAGCGACAGGGTGGGCTGAATGCCCACAGAAGAGGCTTGAGTCCCTTCCCACGATGTGTGAGTGTGGTGTCCAGACGCTGCCTGGGGAACAGTCCTGCACATCCGCTGCTCGAAGAGGAATGCCGAACACGGGCCAAGTTGTCCTTAAATTGGGGGGGATCTGTGAAATCTGTGGCCAGAGATACCAAATCCCTCTTCCTGGAGGAACACTTATTTGAGAACTTAAGGCTCTTACGTCTTATTTTTTTGTTCATGGTCTTTTAAAAATTAGTTTAGTTTTCAAAAATAATTTTTCAAAATTTGTATTGTTGGAGTATAGCTGACATGCAACATTTTATTAGTTTTAGGTGGTCAACATAGTGATTAGACGATCCTATACATTACTCAGTGCCCACCCACCACAAGCGTGGTCACCATCCAACACCACACAGCGTTACTACGACATCATTGGTCATATTCCCTTTGTTGCACTTTTCATCTCCGTGACTTATTTATTTTATAATCGGAAGTCTGTACCTCTTAATTCCCTTCACCTATTTTGCCCATCTTCCCCAGCAACCACCAGTTTGTTCTCTGTATTTATGAATCTCTTTCTGGGTTTTTGGTTTGTCCATCTGCTTTGTTTTTTTGATTCCACATATAAGTGAAATCCTATACTGTTCATCTCTATCTGACTTATTTCACTTAGCAGAATAGTCCCTATGTCCATCCATGTTGCTGCAAATGTCAAGATTTCATTCTTTGTGGCTGAGTAATATTCCATTGTATGTATGTACCACATTTTCTTTATCAGTTCATCTGTTGACACACATTTTAGGTTGTTTCCACCTCTTACCTATTGTGAATAATGTTGCAATAAACATGGGAGTGTAGATATCTCTTTGAGATCACGATGCCCATTCTTCTGGATAAATACACAGAAGTGGGATTATTGGGTCAAATAGTTCTATTTTTAATTTTTTGAATTCTCATATTGTTTTCTATATGAT
The DNA here is from genome assembly GCF_018350195.1 of Panthera tigris. Lineage (NCBI taxonomy): Eukaryota > Metazoa > Chordata > Mammalia > Carnivora > Felidae > Panthera > Panthera tigris. Next base: position 7,314,720 of record NC_056673.1, on the reverse strand, counting down.
GCGCCATTTTTTTATTCCCACCAACAGTGCACAAGGCTTCCAATTTCTTAACATCCTTACTAGCACTTTTATATTTTTGGATTTTTTGATAATAACTAACCTTACAGATGTGAAATAATATCTCATATCTCACTGGGGTTTTGATTTGCATTTTCCTGATGGTGAGTGATGTTGAGCATCTTTTCATGCCACTTGTCTGTCTTCCTGGGAAATATGCCCATTCAAATCCTTTGCCTATTTTTTTAATCAGGTAATTTAAGGGTTTTTTGTTTTGTTTTGTTTTTATTGCTTTTGGGTTGTTGGAATTTCTTATGTACTTTGGATATCAATTCCTTATCAGATATGTGGTTTTCAAATAGCTCTGTTGATTGTCCTTTGCTGTGCAGAAGCTTTTGAGTTTGATGTAGTCCCACTTGTTTGTTTTTGGTTTTCTCACCTGTGTTTTTGGGGTCTTCTCCAGGAAATCATTGCCAAGGCCAATGTCATTAAGACTCTCCCTTATGTTTTCTTCTAGAAATTTTATGATTCCAGGTCTTACCTTTAAGTCTTCAATCCATTTTGAGTTGATTTTTTGTGTGTGGTATAAGATAAGAGTCCTATTTCAATCCTTGGCATGTGGATATCCAGTTTTCTCAACCCTATCTATTAACAAAACTATCCTTTCCCCAGTGTATACTCTTGGCACATGTATCAAAGATCAGTTGACCACAGGTTTATTTCTGGGCTTTCTATTCTGTTTCACTGACCTATATGCCTGCATTTCTGTATATTGTACCATACTGTTTTGGTTACTATAGCTTTGCAATGTGTTTTGAAACCAGAAAGTGTGGGGTCTCTAGCTTTGATTTTGTTTTTGTTTTTTCCAAGACAGTTTTGGCTATTTTCTGTGTTATTTGTGGTTCCACGTGAATTTTAGGATTGTTTTTCTATTTCTGTGAAAAATGCCATTGGGATTTTTATAAAGATTTCACTGAATCTGTATATCACTTTGGGTACTATGGACATATTGTTTATATTAACTCTTACAATCCATAAACATGGGCTGTCTTTCTGCTTATTTGTGTCTCCTTTAATTTTCTTCCAGTAGTATTTTGCAGTTTCTAGTGTGCAAGTCTTTTGCCTCCTAGATATATTTATTCCTAAGTATTTTTATGCTTTTATAACCTTAAATTTCCTTTTTTTGGAATTTTTGTTGCTGGCATACAGGAATGCAACTGATTTTTATGTGTTGATTTTGTATCCTGAAATTTTAGTGACTTTATTAGTTCTAAAAGTATTTTTGTGGAATCTTTTAGGGTTTTCTACTTCTACAATTGTGTCATCTACAGAGAGACTTTTACTTCTCCTTTCCCAATTTGATGCCTATTATTTATTTTTCTTGCCTAATTGCTATAACTAGAACTTCTAGTACTGTATTGAACAGAAGTGGTGCGATAGACATCCTTGCTTTGTTCCTGATCTTAGGAGAAAAACTTTCATATTTTCACCATTGAGAATGATGTTACCTATGGACTTTCAGACATGACCTTCATTATATTGAAGTACTTTATATTTCTGATTTGTTGAGTATTTTATCATGAAATGGTGTTGAATTTTGTCAAATATTTTTCTGCATCTATCAAGATAATCATGCGGATTTTAATCCTTTGTTCTGGTAATATGGTATATCACATTTATTGGTTTTCATATATTGAACTATCCTTGAATCCCAAGGATGAATCTCACTTGGTTATGGTGTGTGATTCTTTTAATATGCTGTTGAATTTCATTGGCTACTATTTTGTTGAGGATTTTTGCATGTGTATTCCTCAGGGATGTCAGTCTGTAGGGTTTTTTTGTCTGTCTGTTTCTGTTTGTTTTTGTTTTTCTTGTAGTGTCCTCTTATGGCTTTGGTATCAGGATAATGCTGGCCTCATACACTGAGTTTGGAAGTCATCCCTCCTCTTCAATTTTTTGGAAGAGGTTGAGAAGGATGAGTGTTAATTCTTCTCTAATGTTTGGTAGAATTCACCAGTGAAGCCATCTGGTCCTGGGATTTTCCTTATTGGGAAGTTTTTGATTACGAATTCAATATTTACACTGGTTATAGGTCTGTTCAGATTTTTCTATTTCTTCGTGATTTAGTGTTGGTAGACTATGTTTCTAAGAATTTATCCATTTCTTCTAGGATGTCTGATTCACTGGCATATGATTACAGAAGGCAGGAAATAATAAGGAAAAGAGCAGAAATAAAATAGAGAAGTGAAAAGTGATAGAAAAAAATCAATGAAACTAGGAGTTGATGATTTGAAAGGATCAGCAACACTCATCAATGTTAGTTGGACTAACTATGAAAAAATGAGAGAAGACTCAAATAAAGTCAGAAATGAAAGAGGAGACATTGTCATTGATGCCACAGAAATCAAAAGGATTTTAAGGCTCCTAGCTCCAGTAGCTTGATGAGTTCTCTCCCACCTCCATGACACACACGCTTACTACTTAGTTGGAAGGATTTTCCTTCTGCAATTGCAGACTAGATAGGAATGTGGATAGCGGGTAACGCTGTACCTAATAGAGCTTGGTTTGTTGGGACACAAAAACCTCATTCGAACCCTCCTAAGTTGGAAATAACGATGATTCAGGCAAGATTCGGGGAGATTCCAATAAAGATGTTTGTTTCACAACAGTGTAGTAGTTACCCTCTGTTTCACTCTCCTCCATTTTTATTACCCGTGTAAACCGTGGTCCCAAAGCATATGATCCTCCTTCTGATGTATCCCCAAAAGGTCAAAAGTAGCCTAACGTCACAACGCCCGCGTCACTCACCTCAGTTCATCTTATCACATAGGAATTTTATCATCTCCTATGATCGCAAGAAGAAGGGTGAGTACGAGACATTTTGAGAGAGAAAAACCACATTCACATAGCTTTTATTACAGTATATTGTTGTAATTGTTCTATTTTATTTAGTTATTGTTAATCTCTTCCTGTGCCGAATTTATACATTAAACTTCATCATAGGTATGTACATGCAGGAAAAAGCATAGCGCATATAGGGTTTGTTTCTGTCTGTGGTTGCAGGCATGCTCTGGGGGTCTTGGAACATATCCCTTTCAGATAACGGGGGTCCACGATACTTGTAAAATTGAGGCTAATTAAACAAAAGACAGACTTTAATGGGATGAAGGACAAATGTGTAGCAGGTCAGTTCTGAGACCTGTCTCCTTTGCTTTATTTACTTCCTAATTTTCTAATTTATGACTGCTGAGTCTCAGGCTTAAAGATGTATGAATCTTGGGGTGTGTAGGTGGCTCATTCAGGTAAGCATCTGACTCTTGATTTCAGCTCAGATCACCATGATCTCACAATTCATGAGATCAAGCCCCACGTTGAGCTCTGTGCGGACAGCACAGAGCCTGCTTGGGATTCTCTCTCTCCTTCTCTCTTTTCCCCTCCCCTGCTTGCTCTCTCTCTCTCTCTCTCTCTCTCTCAAAATAAATAAGTAAGCTTTAAAAAACATGATGCATGAATCTTGACCAGAGGTTTAAGTAGTGAAGCTAGGAATCAAACCTGCCTGTCTGTAAGAAAGCAGTCACATTTTATGTGAATCTGAATTAAGCAAATCTGAAATAGTGTGTACAAAATATTATGTAACATGTTTAATTTTTTAAATTTTTACTTAATGTTTATTTATTATTTTTGGTACAGAGAGAGACAGAGTGTGAGCAGGGGAGGGGCAGACACAGAATCTGAAGCAGGCTCCAGGCTCTGAGCTGTCAGCACAGAGTATGACATGGGGCTCAAACTCATGGACTGTGACATCATGACCTGAGCTGAAGTCAGATGCTTAACTGACTGAGCCACCCAGGCACCTCTAACATGTTTTATGCTAAAATAAAGTATACAGATCTCAATTTTTTAAATCAAAATACAGAATTTTGAAACTGATTGATAGGACTCAATAGTAAGAAGTTTTTATCCCATTGCTACATAGTATTGTAATTTGGCTGGTTACACACACACACACACACACACACACACACACACACGCCACCATTTTTTGTCAGTATTTCATGAAGCATGTTGCAATTAACAGGTATTGTACTCCTGAGCAATTTTGGTAAGCCTTGTGTTGATCTGGATATGTATTATCGTTGCAATTTATTATTTAATACGCATTGTTATTACTAATGGGAACCTGACAAAGTAACTACTTTAACAACATCCTCCAAATGTTCACTATGTTGTGGTGTTACAGCTGCAGCTGAAAATTGCACCTGGAAGTCACTAAGTTCTAGAAACTTGTTGGATGTGATAAAAACACTATAAAGTAGGTCAAACTACCAAAATGTGCTGTGCTGTTAATTTTGGAGAGTGTACTAAGAGAACATTAGAGACACTGCTGAGGAAATAAAAAGCAGTCTTAAAGCAAAACTATGTAATAACAGTTGAAAGGGTATATGGTCCCCGAATTTAATTTGCTCTCCACTCCCCTTTTACATTTGTTCCTAGGGGAAAATTAGTCTTAAATAATGGTAGGTTTTCAGGAATGCATCTTTTGCACAAAGTTCAACCGCCCTGCATTTTTCATTAAAAGCATCTGACAACATTTTGCCTTCTTGTCCAGTTTTATGAAAGAGTCCTGTGGTTTATCAGCAAAATGGAATTTCCATGAGGATGAAGACAGATGTAGCCTCAGAGCTTAATACCAGGTTTGCCTGGAAAATAATAGTGTCTAATAAATATTTGCCGAATAAGTAAATGAATAAGTATACAACCTCAGAAAACTTAGCACCGACACCAGTCCCAAAGGTTTTGCTCTGAAGACTAAATCCCTCCAGAACATTTGTAAGAGTACTCATTCCTGGGAAAGATATTAGTACTTCTTGGTTCAGAGAATTGACAATTTATCCCTAATTTCCCCTGCCAAGTAACGAGTAATTAAATCAGTTTACAATCCTTTAGTAATCCAGATAAATAAATCAGTCTCTGGCACAAAATTGTGTCAAAGGCATCAAGGTCTGCTCCTTGTGGGATTTTTTTTTAATACAATGCTTTGTTTTGATGCTTTCCATCTATATTGAGAGTAAAATGTTAGAAATGGCTTTCTGAAACTCAGCGCTGTGTTCACCATAATTGACGATGAGCTGTTATATCACAGAGCCCCCTTTATGAGAACCCCACAATAAGTTCCTGCCTGGTGCTGATTATCAACAACAAATAGATTCCCCTGAGCAAATGAATTGCTTTCATCGCTTTGAAACAGTAAATTCTATAATCCACGATGTTTCTTTTTGTACGTGTGCCTATGTTAAGTGCTAGAAAACTTAGAATCTAAATTTGTGGCCCAGTATAACAAGGGTGTAGCCCAATTTCCAGCCATAGTTTTCGTCCTTCTCCTTCTTTTCTTGCTTTCTCTCTTAATTTAGCTTGTGTTTTGTTCATCTCTCCTAAGCCCCTTTGGGACAAGGCAGGGTCTCAAATAATGTCAAAATAAATAATGTCAAAATCTATCAAAGCCATTAGTGTTTTTTTTTTTTAACCCTTTAAAGGGGGAAATTAAGGCATGGAGCTCCCTTTAATAAATGAGACAAGCATGCATTCTTTGTGTGGTGTGTGTGTGTGTGTGTTTTCCTAAGCTAGATGATATTTTGTTAAATACCCAGTAACTAACTTTGGTTATAGGTGGCTGTAATTTATCTGGTATGAAATCTAAACTCACTGGCCTGTAGTTCCCTCCGGGCTTATTTTGGGGGTGGGGAGCAGGTTGGGGGTGGAGCATAGATCACATTACTCATCTCTCCAGCTCAGAGGCTATGTCAATAACCCCACAATTTTCCAATGACCCTTCATGTAGATGCCATCTGGTCTTTACTTGCTATATTTATATCTGGCTTGACAGTTTCACCTTGTGTGTTTCCCAGTAATTGATCCAATAACTCTGATGTACTTGGCAATTTGCTAGCAAAGTCGAAGGCACAGACTAGCAGACTCAGACCTGTGTTCCTCACTCAAATCTGTTACTTACCAGCTGTGTGACATGGGACAAATACTTAACTTTGCTGTGCCTCAGTGTGCTCATCTGTAAAATGAAATTAATAGCAGGAAGTTGCAGGGATTAAATGAGGCAACGTACATCGGATACTTGGTGTAGCGTCTGGCGGATGGTGGGCGGTCCCTAAAAATGTTGTGTTGTTGCTGTTGCTGTAGTTTGAATTCTACGTTTGCACAACATCCATTTACCCAGCTCCCTGAGCCTCTAGCTGACCTTGCCCTTTTTGTGGATATAAAGAGTCTATTATTTTTAGCCTTGGAGTCCCTTACCAATACTCTCTTAAATTCCTTTTTTTGGGCATGTCTAATTTCTAGTGTATGCCTTCCTGTTGTCCTCACTTAGCCTGTCTTACCATTTTTGAAAAATGGCAGGAGAAAAAACCTATTTTGTTTTGCCAGTTGACCATGAAGAGTTGTATGTGTGCTTTTGTTGTTTCCTTTAAAGTGCCAGGTCTATTTGGTTCCTTGGCATGCATTTATCCTGGACTTTTAGCAAGCTATTCTAAAATAGTCACCAGGCTGTCTTAGCTTTTAAACCCTTCCTTTCAATTTTTCCCCTAACAAATGTTCCCACTCGGCCATTAAGCTCTTTTCATGAATAATAACATGAGGCATTGCTTTAGTTTTCCCTCTCCCTCTGGAAAGTGAAAATTGCCCTGACAACTGCTCATGAGTACTTCACCCTCCATTCCTTCCAGCAAGATTCACGGTCATGTCTTGGAGCCAATTTCCACATATTTCCTTCCATCTGGATTATTCTTAACTTTACATCTACCTGTCTCTTCATCAGTCCTTCTGCCTGTCTACTTGTATCCCTTTATGGCCCTCTCCTTTATCCACTCAACAAGTATTTGACCATGTGAATAGACACTGCACTGAACGTGGGAATACATATGTTTCTTCTGTAACCTGTTTTCATTTCCTTTTTTATTATTTTAATTTTTTTTTTGAGAGAGAGAGAGAGAACATGAGAGGAGGAGGGGCAGAGAGAGAGAGGGGCAGAGAATCTTACGCAGGCTCTACGCTCGGCTCGAAGCCCAGTGCAGGGCTCAATCCCATGACCCTGGGATCATGACCTGAGCCGAAGTCAAGAGTTGGACGTTCGACCCACTGAGCCACCCAGATGCCTCTCATTTCCTTTGGATACACACCCAGAAGTGGGATGGCTAGATTGCATGGTAGTTTTCGTTTTGTTTGAGCAAACTCCAAATTGTTTTCCACCACAGCATGATTCACAATAGCTAAAATGTGGAAACAACCTAAGAGTCCATGATTGGATAAAGGAATAAAGAAAATGTGGGATATATTCAGCCATTAGGGAAAGAAAGGAAATAACTCCCATGAGCAACAACATGGATGGACTTTGAGGACATTATGCTAAGTGAAGTAAGTCAGACCAACAAGATAAACACTGTATGATATCTCTTACACGTGGCATCTAAAAGAAACACTTAAATTGTAAAAGCAGACCATAAAGTGTTGGTTACCAGGGGCCAGGGGAGGGGGAGGGGCATAGTTTAAGGACACACACTTGCAACTGCGGATGGTCCCCAACTTATAGCTTACGATATCTCCACTTAGGATATGCCACACTTACGATGGTGAGAAAGTAGTACATATTCCGTGGACACTGTACTTTGAATTTTGATCTTTTCTGGGGCTACCAATATGTGGTATGATCCTCTGTCGTGATCCAGGGCAGTGAGCCACAGCCCCACAATCACAAGGCAAACCAACAATACACGTACGACCATTCCGCACCCATGCAGCCATTCTGGGTTCACTTTCACACACTCGTCAATAAAATACACGAGATATTTAACACTTTGGTAAAAAAAAAAATAGGCTTTATGTTAGACGATTTTGCCCACTTGCAGGCTACTGTAAGGGTTCTGAGCACGTTTAAAGGAGACCAGGCTGAGCTATGATGTTTGGTAAGTTAGGTGTACAATCTTATGATATTTTCAACTCACAACTGGGCCTCTCAAGATGTCACCCCATTGTAAGCGAAGGAAGGTATTCAGGAGAAAAATAAAACCCGGAGACCTAATACACAGTACGGTGATTACAGACAATGAAGCTGTATTATAAACATTAAACTTAAGAGACTAGATCTTACGTGTTCCCAACACCAGAAGAAGGGACAGCTACGACATGATAGGGGTGTTAGCTAATGTGACCACGACACTCATCTTGCAATGTAAGTGTAGCAAATCAGTAAGCTGTACATCTTAAACTTACATAAATGTATGTCAAAAGCTACAATGAAAACCCAACCAAACAGGTCTTTGGGTAGCCCTATATATTGTTTGTCAATTTCTCTAAGTGAAGGGAGCCCCCCCCTTTCCACAAAATACCATTCCTGCCCTAAAATAATTTACAATACGGTAAGGACTAATGTTATGACCGGGTGAGTACAGGAACTATGGATGCATTTAGTGGAGGTGCCCCACTCAGTTGTGTTGGTTTAGGGACGTCTTCCTTAAGGGTATGATATATTAGCCGAGATAAACAAATAAAAGGAATTATTGCAAATGTTTTCCCACAGTAGTGGCGATCCGGAACAAAGAGACAACGGAAGCGGAGTCCTGTTTCTGAAGATTGAGCAATAATGAAATAGAAAAAAAAAAAAAAAACACATCAGCCAACTCTTCCAAGAAAATTGGCCATGCAAGATTGGAAAAAAAAGAGGATGTGATAGGGACAGTAGAACAATTGACTGATAGAGGCAAAATAATGAGATGTCTCCAAGGACTGGAGGTCTGGATATTATGACCCAAGGAAGAGTGGAATAACAACTAACAGAGAGAGTTGTACGTAGAGAGTTGTTTGGAAAGGAGGTGGTGGCCACATGGGCGTGAGTGGCCACAAAGAGTTGAAGCTGGGGTCATCAGGACAGCAGAGCTCACCTGACCATTGGGTAGACTGTCAACAGGGAACCTGAGCCTATTCAGGCAGCACTGGGGGTGGGAAAGAAGTCAGTAAGCTGTGCACTAAAGATTTCAGTAAGTGAGGAAGAGAGCTGGTTGAGACAATACATTCAAGAAATAATGGACAGAAGTATAATAATAGCCTGGGCTCCAAAGTCCAAGAAACACAGCCTAACATCCAGACTTGTCCCTGTGTGAGACCGGACAGTTCATCCTACTGCTCCCTAAGCCTCCTCGTCCTCATCAGTGAGTGGGGGATAATCGTAACGCTACCCTCATTGGTCATTTGCACTGTCGTGTGAAAATAATGGCACGTGGTAAATTGATGAATGCTCAGTCAAGATGCCAAAACTCTAAGACAACAGATATCAGATTCCAAAGTGAGGAGCCTGAGGGAGTGTAGATTATCAGAGAAAATATCTAAAACAGACACAAAACCACAAAAACCAGGATCAGTTTATGGAGGGAATGAAATGAAATTATCCTTTGTTAGCTATAAGGAGAGATACTTGTTAAAGGGCTTTCCCCGGAGTCAGTGATGCTTGAAGTTCTTCCATGAAGGGGGGTGGGGTGGGGGTGGGCAATGGAACTACTTCTCCCTTCCATGAAGGGGGGTGGGCAATGGGGGTGGAATGAGAGAAAGTACCAGGGTCTTGTCTCTTCCTGAGAAATCGCAAAGGCTAACTGCTGATAGACTGGTCAAAAGGGAGATTCAGCTCACACTCTTGGGGTTGAGAAGAGTGAAAATTTGGTTGGCATTTCCCAAGGACCAGATGTGGTCCCGGCAAAGAAAGAGTGGTTGTGTGGTTGTATTAGGCCCTGTCCTACTATTATTAGATGACAAGGATGAGGGTGAGCACAAGTAGACATCACTGTTTACCATGAATCTTCAAGAAACAGAGCTTTATTTGAAGTTGGAGAATTCACTGAATTCTGGAAGCAGCTCTGAGGAGAAAAAAGCAAGCCTGAGCTTTGACCCTGAGATACCCAGAATGGGAGTGGGCTGTGTCTCTCTGTGAGAAATCCTGGGATGGTCACATTTCAGTCAAGCACAGAGGAGGAGACAACATTTGTGAAGAGGCTGAGTGTGGAGAGAGTCTGCTAATCTGGAAGGGGTGACCCTGAGTATCCAGTGTGGACATTGACTCAGCGAAGAGAAAGTAGATGACAAGATAAAATGAAGAGAGTGGATTACAGAGATACTTAACGTTGCCACTTGGGACAGAGGTGGACACAGGGCAGGTAAGCTCCATAGAATCGAGATGATTTTGTGTCTGGTATTTGTTATTTGTGTATGATGTCAAAGGCCCATAAAATATAATAATGTCTAATGGGAATGGTAACATGATTTTAAAATAAAGAGTAATAATGGAATTGCCCTTCTGGTACGCATTTGCACATTTGATTTGCCTGGGCTGTAAGGCTGGTGTGTGGAGAGCGGCTCTCTCAAGGTGTATATTCATTCAATATCTTCATATAACTCAGCAGTCAATGGGGAGTTGAGGACATGCATGGCTGGGGGAATGGGGAGTAAACTTTCTTCCTCCTTCCTGACTCCTCTGACTCCCCATAACTCTGTAACTCCCAGTGGGGTGCTCTTTGGTCTTTCCAGTCATTCCTTTTTGGGTTTGCAACTGGTTTTTCCTCTTGTGTCATTGCCTCCTATGCTATGACTGGAGGTCACATCACTCCATCTGAGTTCCAAAGGCAAGAATGCTAAATCCATTGTCTACTTCTCCATCCAGGCATAGAATTGCTTTTGGAGCCTTGCCCTGATGTCAGGAGGGCGGGGAATGAGAATCTGCGGCTCCTCAGAAGATACTACCCAGATCTCACTCCATTCCCTAGCACCCTCCAGGGCACCAATGGCTATGTAGAAACATATGCTAGTATTTGGCATCCCCTGGAATTAAGCCATGTCACAGGCAAGACACGCATGTTAGTTGATGATGTGCCATTTGCTTCAGGAAATTTCATTTTGTATGTTTATGCACTTTTTAATATATTTTACTGATACGTGTTTGCTATGCATTTCACTCGGCAACTTCCCAAACATTCTCTTGCCCAGTGTCTCAAACCCAGTGGTAAAAAAAATACATAGGCTTTGGTAGAGATAGACCTAGCCTTTCAACTTGATGGCCTGAAAGGGTATTCATCGAATAGGATTGCCTTAGGGAACCAAGTGATATAAATATAATTTAAAATTCTTAACCTGTTGACTGATATTAAATAGAATTTTGGTTACTAATAATCAGGGCACTATTACTGATAACTCCACAGGGGCCATATACAGGCAAGGTAGGCTCAAGAACTTGAAGATATTGTTCCAGACCACACACTGGAGCAGTGATCTCAAGTGCTCTTTTCACTGTGTTGTGACTGACTCAATTTCAGTGTTCAGTGTCAGTTAATGCTGGCCATTCTCTCTGTCTCTCTCTCTCTGCATCCATATATCTATTATCTATCTGTATCATCTATCCATCATCTATCATGTATCCATCATTTATCCATCCACTAACCATCCATCCCTCCATGTACCTACATGTTTCTATCATCCATTCATCCACCCATGTAGCTATTATCTTTCTATCATCCATCCATTCATCCATTGATGGACGTATTATCTTTCTATCATCCATCCACCCATCCATCCATCCATCCATCCCTCCATGTACCTATATGTTTCTATTACCCATTCATCCATCCATGTAGCTATTCTCTATCATCCAACCATCACTCATCCATCCATCCACCTACCCACCGGTCTATCCATTCATCCATCCATCCATCCATCCATCCATCCTCCATCCACTCATCCATCCATCATCCATCCATCCATCCATCCTTCCATCTTATATATAGGATTTTTAATCATACAATGATTGGATAATTTTTTATAGCATTTGCTGCCTGCCTGTGTGTCAGACAAACCTGAGCCAAGTCTGATTGACCTTTATTTAAGATGAATTTTTTTTCCTTAAACTCACAATTTTATGAAATTTTTTCCCCCTTCAGAGATTAACTTAGAAGAACTCAGGCAGTTCAATTTACTTCTTAGGGCTTTAGGCGTTTTATCTGTAAAAACAGAAAGACACTACTTTCCTCCTCCAAAAGGAATGTGAGGGACTTGTTTCTGCAAGACATGGTGTCATGTTGGCCTCCTGAACAGAGGTCTGCTCCTAAATGGAAAGAGACTTCATAGCAAGAACACAAGCCCAGTGTGCAATCTAAATACTCTTTAGTTGAATGTCAGGCGACAGCTTGGATTTCTGTGTTTTCTGAGTGTGACTTGAGCCAGGGAACCTGGCCTGCCACCCACGTTTTTGGCAAGCCACAAGGTTTACAACTGTCCTCTGCGGGCTCCTGTGTACGAGCACTTTGAAGGACGTCTGCAAAGAGCCAAAAGTGACATCACCACTGCTGTTATCAGATGAAATGAGATCCATACTCAATGGCTCTGAGTTTGGGCTGCTTGGTGAAGGAATCACATCAGGAGTCACCCTTGCACCAAGTAGGTGCTCGGTATTTGTGGATATGACCTACTGACCTTGGGAATCAGCTGAGTTTCAGAACTTTCCATTCATTCTATAAATAGCTCTGTTATCCCCTCGGTGACTAATGAGTCTGGGTCCCTCTTTTCACCACCTTCTGCAATAGCCACCATTCATGAAGGCTTGAGCGTTCCTGTGCCAGACACATTTCATCTGGCAAAAGTGATTTTATGAGCTCATAGTGTCATTTCAGGAAATGAAAGATGAATTTCATCTGGTATCTTTTGCTTAGACTGGATGCCAAGGTAGCTTATCCCACCTGGAGGAACAATGAAATGTTTCACTCTTTTTTTATTATTTGGAAGATTCTTCTTTTCCATCTCAGTTTGTAGCTAAGCTCTGTACTTTCTCTGGGTGCGACCATCCTCCCATACATGTCCACCTACCATCTCCATGCTGAACTCTCACCTCCATAGCTCTGGACCCAAACCATGCCAGCCTTCATGAGTTTTCATCAGAGCTATCTTCACAAAAATTATCATGGCCATATGCTACTTGTGTTATAACTGTCTTAATATTTTTCTTTATGTTGATTTACTCTTTATATATCTATATCTATCTACATATCTATCTACCTACCTATAGCATATATATTATATATGGGCATACATATAAAGCTTTAGATCTCTTCCATAAATAGAAAACCCAGTATTATCAAAACTACTTGGCAACTACTTGGATGTCCATGAGATACCAGGTGATCCCCAAATCCTGTTGATTTGAGCTCACAAACAATTTAAATTCGGACTTATTTCTCTACCCCCACTGCCAAAGGGTGAGATTTTACAACAGCCTCCTTCTCTTTCTCTTTCACTTAATTCAGCAGCTATACCACACTATTTGTACCATGTTTCATTATTCTACGGTGCACATTTTTTCTCATTGTAGTATCTCTGAAGTCAGCAGGCTTATTTCAATGGATGACGAATCACAGGGTCCAATGAAAAATGCTGCAATGAAGGATTTGCTCTGCTTAGCCGTACACATGAAAATGGAGATTTTACAGTCAATCGCCTCTTAGATTTGATGAAGGACGGTGGTCCCCTGCATGTTCCCACCTGGCTGTTTTGTTCACATTTCCCTCTGCTGATGGATGCTCTTCCCCACCTTTGCCCATTTCATGTCTTCTTGTCTTCTGAGGCTCAACTCAGGAACCCCCCTTTCAGGAGGCTTTCTCAGACCACCCTCTCCTCCTTCCAGCTCAGGTATATCCTATCTGGGTTCCCATGATATTAGGCCGTATCTCGATTATGGTATTTCCACACTTTGTTATAAATATCTATGCAGGGCGCTGTGTCACCCACCAGACTGCCCTCTTTGCAGACGGTGACTTTATTAAACTCAGTACAGACAGCATGGTCAACAGCATAGACCGATTCCGCAAGTCACAATCTATGACCTTGGGTAAGTTGTTAACTTCTTGGTGCTTCTGTTTCTTTTCTAAAAAACGAGGACACCATTATGTTACTTATCCCACAGGGTTGTTGGGGGATTAAGTTAGTTAATGCATGCAGAGAGCTCATAACAATGTCTAGCACACAACCATCACTATGTAAAAGCATTTGTTCTTAATATTATTCTCTTTCTATCCGCAATTCCAGCATAACCCTAAGGCAGAAAGAAAGGATTAAAATTAAACCTATGTCTCATGCTTTATTCTAGGAAGATACAACTTGCTTTCTGGCTGGAAAGCTACCCTACCCATGGTCCTAGTGGCCACCTATAAGTGTCCAGATAAAATTAATCTTTTTTCAAGAAAACAGATCATAACACTATTTCATACACCGAAACTCTTCAAGATTGTAGAATCATTCTGGGCTCTCACTGAAAAAAATGACTTCAAAGTCACAATCTTGGCCCTCGTGATGGTTTGCATTCTATGAACAAAACTACATTTACCTAAGATGTAGATAAATAAAAATAAATATCAGAGAGGATAAAAGAAAGCCACATTTGTTTGCCAGCTGATGTCATCTGAAATCATGTTTAACCCCCGTGTGTTTTCAAAGAGGCTGCGTGAGGCTAATTAGACAAAGGAAAAAGAAAAGAAAAAGAAATATTCTGGAGATATCTGACTTATGGCACCTTTTCCTTTAAAAGTTGAATTATTGACCAATCATCAGGTGAACCTTGTTGGCTGGTACGTTTCTTTCATGAAACGTTTCTTTCATTTTTCATGAGCCAATAAGCAATAGGAAAAAATTAGTAAGAGACACGGAGGGAGAATTTACAACAAAGACCACCTTTTTATTTAATTTTGAAAAGGACTATATAATCCTAGTCACAAATGCTAAAACAATGTACATTTAGTCCATGTTCATTGCCAGTAAGTAAGAAAGTTAGAGGAGAGGGACACATAAAAGCTGTCTCTCTTACACCCGCTTCAGATGTTGGGGCTAAGTCAGCATTTCAGTGTGACGTTGTATTTTCTGATTTCTGGAAATATCTCAACGTTTTAGTGTTTGATCCTTTCTCTGAGGATGGATAAATTCAGGTTGGGGGTCATATGTGGCCTTCAAACTAGAATTTTTCTAGCCTGGTGCCTGGAATGAATTAGTAGCTAAAGTAAATCTCATTCAGGCAGTTATTCTTAAGTTCGTCTTTCAATACCTGTAAGTTTAAGAACTCTTAAATATCCAGCTATGAAAAGTAAGAACGCACGGTGTCAGCATATAATGGGAATTCAATTGTATTTGCAGTTGCTTTAAGGTGTCTACATCACACTCTGCAAGATTAGGTCATAGACGTTGAACTCAAGAGCGTTGGACACATACCTAATTCCTATCTTCTAGCTGGAGACAGGGGTAGACAGAACAGTCTCTTGCCTAGGACTGACTCTATTGGCATGATTTATTAAATATGAAAAGTCAAGAAACCCCTCCAGACACTGTTTCAACGTAGAGTCAATCTTGTGATGTGGAGAATTCTAACGCAGTAACAGAAAATAAGCAAACTTACCAAAACACAGGATTTGTTTCGCACGTGTTCTCCAACCTCTCGACAATCTCCAAGAATAAGGAATACACCCATGTGTATATTGGTGTATCTGGGGGAAGAGGTTTGGAGAGACTCTGTCCTTTAGTGCTAGAACATTGAGTTAGTCCTGTTTAGCCCAGGCAGACCATTCCTACCTCTACACCATCGGAAATGGAGTCTTGGTAATATATAACCTTGAACCTGATTTAGTTTTGTCTCTCATTTCCTATGACAGACATTTTAAACCTTCCCACTTTCCTCCTAACTTGTCCTATTCTTCCTACTTCTCTTGTTCTCAGCAGTCAAAATTTCCTCGTTTCCCAGATACACTGAGGCTGTCAGAAAGGCCAGCCTTCACTTCCATTGCCACTGTCACGTGCAGGGGTGCTGGCCTGGTGGTCTTCTCTACACTCCCTGGGTTCTCTCTGGCTGCCCCTTCTCTTCACTCATCTCCAAATGCCTGAAGCCCTGTTTTCTTTTTCTTCTAAGCACTCCCTCTAGTTTTTCTTTACGACTCTCATGACTTTTAATTGGCCCCGTGAAATGTTTAGCATTTCAAGATACACTCCTGCTCATCTCTTTTCAGAGCTTCAGAGTCATGTACCCGAATGCCTAAGTGGCATCTCCATCGGGAAGATTTTTCCAAATCAGCATGTAGGAACTGAACCCAAGCTACTACTCTCTTTGTGGTGCCACGTTCAATGAATGGCACCACCAACCCTGCAGTTGCCCAAAATCTGAATCTTAAACCTCTTCTGGGACTGTTGGTTTTGTTTTTTTTCTCATTTCTTCAATCTCCAAGAACTTTGGGCCCAGCATCTAAATACATCTAAGTTCTGTTTACCTCTCTCCATCCTCAGTGTAAACACCCTAGTTCAACATTATCTTTCACTAGGAGGACTGTCAGAGAAAAAGTACTGGGGCACCTGGGTGGCTCAGTCGGTTGAGCGTCCAACTCTTAATTTTGGCTCAGGTTGCGATCTCAGGGTTGTGGGATCGAGCCCCGTGTCGGGCTCTGCACTAACCTGCAGCCTGCTTAAGATTCTCTCTCTCCCTCTCCCCCTTTCTCCTACTTGTGGGAGAAAGAAAATTTTAAAAAAGAAAAATTATCTACCAGACTCTTGTTAAAAATTATAAGACAGATTTTATTAAAGCTACTGCAGTAAGAGAGACAAACTGAGCTCAATTCCAATCTGTACAGAGGTGACTGGGTATTTTAAAGGGAGAATGAAGGGGGGCACCTTCGTGGCTCAGTTGGTTGAACGTCTGACTTCGGCTCAGGTCATGATCTCACAGTCTGTGAGCTCAAGCCCACATAGGGTTCTGTGCTGACAGCTCAGAGCCTGGAGCCTGTTTCACATTCTGTGTCTCCCTCTCTCACTGCCCCTCTCTCACTCGCACTCTGTCTCTCTTAAAAATAAACATTAAAAAAATTAAAATAGAAAGGGAGAATGAGGGAAGAGGAGAGAACAGGACTTCATAGGGCCCATCAAGTGGAAAATCATATGCATCAGGTAGAGGGACTGCACAATGTGATTAAGACATCTGTGTCTGCTGACTGGTGTTTATTGAAGTTAGCCTCCTGCTCACCCACAGAGATTGGGAGACAAGGGTTCTGTCTTTATTGATGATTATATTTCAAAAGGATGACCTCAGGTTCTTGTGAAAGACATTCTAGGGTTCCTCAAAGGAACAGAGAAAGGATTTACAACTGCAAGTTTTCTAAAGTAAATCTTCTAAGAAAGGGGAGGTCAGGGGTTTATAGTTAGGTTTTGGCCAGAACAAGGAGTAAATTATCTTGGCCACAATAAGTTTTCTCAGGCAGACTTTTAAGTAGATGGGGGGTCATCATCCTAGAGACAGTCTTGAGCCGATAGAAGCTATGCTAGTATTTATTGAAGTCTCTAAGTGTTGGTGGTAGAGGAAATTGTTTATATTATAGGCTGTAGTTGCCATAGGCCAAAGTTGAGGACTAGCTGAAGAGAGGTCTCCCTTCTTTTTTAATTTTATTTTAGAGGGAGAGAAAGCATGAGCAGGGGAGAAGAGCAGAGGGAGGGAGGGAGGTAGGGAGGGGGAGAGAGAGAGAGAGAGAGAGAGAGAGACAGAGAGAGAGAGTGAGAGTGTGAGAGCGAGAGACAGTGTGTGTGTGAGAGTGAGAGAGAGAGAATGTGTGTGTGTGTGTGTGTGTGTGTGTGAGAGAGAGAGAGAGAGAGAGAGAGAGAGAGAGAGAGAGAGAGAGAATCCCAAGAAGGCTCCATGCTCAGTGCAGAGCCTGAAACAGAGCTCCCTCCCATGACTGTGGGATCATGACATGACCTGAGCTGAAGTTAAGTCAGATGCTCAACTGACTAAGCCACCCAGGTGCCCCAAGAAGGCCTCCTTCTTAGAGCTTAGCTAGAGTTTGATCAAGAAGAGAGTCTTTGGGGCACCTGGGTGGCTCAACCAGTTAAACATCCAACGCTGGCTCCAGTCATGATCTCATTCATGGGTTTGAACCCTGCATTGGGCTCTGTGCTGACGGCTCAGAGCCTGGAGCCTGCTTTGGATTCTGTGTCTCCCTCTCTCTCTCTCTCTCTCTCAAAAATAAATAAACATCACCAAAGAATAGAAGAGAGTCTTTGTTGGTACCCTACTGCAAAAGAAAATTGTAATAGATGGTCTCAAATATGGCCCCCAACATTTCTTCCCACCCCTCTACCTACGTGTCCCCCTAACAACTGGTGGATTTGACTTTCCTCCCCTTAAATCTCGTCTGGCAACATGCTCTGATCAACAGAATGCAGCAGAACTTTCTGCCCCTTAAGAACTCTTTCACCCTTGCAGAACTCTGAGCCACAATTTAAATAGCCTAACTGTCCTACTGGAGAGAGAGAGAGAGGCCCAGCTCAGGCCCCAGACATGACAGTGAAACCTCTCTGGATGTCCAACCTCAGCCAAGCTCCTGGTTGAATGAGCCTTGTAAAGGCCCCAGCTAACACCTTGTGAAGTAGCCTTGGGCCATCTCTGCAAAGCCCTGTTCAAATTGCAGAATCATATGCAAATAAATGGTTGTTGCTGTTCCAAACCATTAGGTTTTAGGGTGATTTTTGTCACCTCTGAATGAACACACACACACACACACACACACACACACACTCATACTCCTTTGTCACATCTGTCTCTTGTGCTTTCCTCACTTTGCTTGAGAAATCCGGAGTGATCGCAACAACATTTCATTTTTCCATGATAATGCTTTCTTAACTAACCTCTCTGAAGAAAAATTATGAGCTTCAATTGTTTAATTCCATGTATCCCAACTTTTGATGATCTTGCATACTCTCAGATCAACACTCTCCACCTTTTCATTCTGAGGTTTACAAATAGCACATTTATCTTCATTATGGGCTGTTTCAGCGAAGGCAACAGGACTGGGTGGACGGATAATGTGAAACCATTCTTACAGCTTGTGATTCGCCTTTCCTAACGCCGACTGTCATAACCACACCGTTATAATTAAAGAGTTTTCGCGGAGATCACTTCTCCGATTTCCCTGGTGAACCCTGAGACATTGCAGGTTATTCAAAAGGATAGTTTATATTCTGTCATATATCAGGACACACAAGAGGAAGCAATGGCGGTTATATGCCAGTGCGGGCCAAGCAGGGAGGGGATGCCCATCTATCCTTCTGTAGGAAAGCACACGTCAGGACTGTGAGGACACAGTCAAGGCACAGAAGGGATAAGACCTGAATATACATCACGAGAAAGTCAGGGTTAATGGCGGTCCCTGTATTTTCCTCCATATTGTCCTTACCAGGCCACTGCCAGACCTGTGAAAATAGATGAACCTTCCTACTGGGAAAGGAGCTTCCCAACCCCTGATGATATACCTGTGCAGATAAAAATAACAAAGTTTTCCTTGTTCCATTGGAATTCCAGAAATTCCACAGACCAATGCCTGAGCCAGTTGGTTTCTTTGTCTATAAAGAAAATGGAAACATAAATCTGATAGAAAACAAAAATTGAGGAAGATAAGTAACATCTGGAAAACTGGGTTTTTGGGGGGTTTTTTTGGTTTTTATTTACAATTTTTCTCCTAAGTTCTCCCCTAAAACAAACACATTCCTGTGGGAGGTTCACAGCATAAACAGATCCATTCACAAGGATGCTGCCTGGAGGACCAAATCCAACTTAAGGTCAAGGTTAAGGCTTGGTGCCCGTCTCACCAGGTTTTGGCGCTCAAAGAAGTTCTGATCTGATTTGAATTTCATTTTGTACTTCCTTTTTTTTTTTTTTTTTAAAAGTAAAATATACCCCAGCAAATAAAAAGTAAACACCTCAATTACTTGTCTTCCAACCTCAGTGGCTTCTCTGCTTCCCTTCTTATCTGAACCCTGCCCAGATCAAAAGGCTTAAATTCCACCACTTGGAGTCATGCCTATAGTAGTTCTATATAAATACAGTTTTACTTCATTAGTTTGTCCCCTATTAGATGTCATCGTAGATGGAAAAAACGCAACGTTGTGTGAAAAGTATGACCCGTGAGGGGAGAAGCCTGGCTCTGCATCACACAGCTTTGCCACTTCCTGAATAAACCTGAGCAAATTCCTTAATTTCCCGGGGCTCGCTTGTTAAGACAAACACGGTTCATGAACAGATTTAAAGGGGATGGCAGGGGAAGGTGCCCGGCAGTGTGCCCCACATGTCACAGATACTCAGGGTTGAGTATGTATTCGATCATCGTAGTCTTTCCACAGCTGGTGAAAAGGGGCAGAATCTGTATGGGGCACTTCATCAATTTCAGTGTCCTTGCTTCCAATGGAAATGCTTCCAATGGAAATGCCTTCCATTTGAATGTCCGGAGGAGGAGAAGCAGTGTATAATTCACCATAACCATTTACTGCTGGGGAGCCAAGAGGAGGGCTGGTCAACAAAGAAGACTTCATGTTCACAGAGCAGATTCCAATTAGGAATCAGGGATTCTGTAAGACAGGTAACAGTAACACCACTGCACCACTGGAATGTGAGGCTCAAAATGGCAACCAGTGTAATAAACAAGGGCTTTTTATAAACAGCGTGACAACTCATGTTGTTAATAGCTTGGTTTCCATTGATCGTTATTTTCTCTCCACAGGGGTTGGAGGAAGCTAGGGAAAAGGGACGGCTTTTTTGGACTTCTTAGTTATTAGTGGATCGTTTTTCTGTCTCTTTTCCTCCCCAAAACATGTTGTCCTGAAACATGGGAAGGAGGCCAGTATAGTAGGAAAAGTTAAGAATTTAAATGCAAGTGGATTTGTGTCCAAATCAGTTTACAGGTTATCCACTATGGGCAACCTTATCAACTGCCCCATACCCCCCACGCCATGTCTCCCATATTGGATATCCGTACCCATTGTACGCCTCATGGAGAGATGCGAAATATTAAGAACGGGGTATCTGGAGCCAGAGGCCATTCCTGACTATAGGATTCCTAAATATATGTAGGCTGATGGCCAGGCTTCAAGAGCGGGAGGTAGGTACGGCACTGAGTGAGTCACAGAATAGAGCTGGTAACTAGGTCAGTCTTCCTGAGGAGTGTGTGGTTAGAATTAAGTACAGGGAAAGACAGCAGGGGAATTCACAACTGTGTTTGTATTAACATCAGCCTAATAATCTGCTGACTCGAAGGATTATTCTGCTGCTAACAAATTTCCATGGAGTCATTTTATTTGGCTTTTTGTTTGCCACCACACAGGGGACCCTGTTGCTTACATATCCTCATGCAGTTTGCATGCAAACTGCAAAGCTCTGCTTGGAACCACTCGGGTAAACAGGATACATCAGAGATGTTTAAAAGTCGCCCACATCCTAATTTTCCCAGCATCTCTTATATTAAGACGTGCTGTTTGAGGCGGAATCAGAGAGGGTGGGAGGCACAGAATCCGAAGCAGGCTCCAGGCTCCGAGCTATCGGCACAGAGCCCGACCCGGGGCTTGAAGCCACGAACCGTGAGATCATGACCTGAGCTGAAGTCAGGCGCTCAACCGACTGAGCCCCCCCCCCAGGCGCCCCTCAGGAGGAAGTTTCTTTGGGAGTGAAACTGCAGTCATGGTGGGCGTTGACCATTAGCTTGTTTTTAAAGCGTCCCAAGGGTCTACACAAACATGTAGATCTACCAGAAAAATGGAGTGGAGATCATTTGTGCTGTGGATGGGATACCCATTGCCATTCCTTGAGGTTTCGTTTCTGGTGTATGTCTATCCCCAGTTTACATAATCAACCTTACAGACAAAAACAGGAAGGGATTAAATAATCCAACAATCTCCTTTCATCTCACCCCAGCGTCGCAGTTATCCCTTTTTGATTATTCAGTCGCCTTCCTCCCTACCCTACAAACACACCTTCTTCCTCCCCACTTTTGTTTTGGACTTTGCTTTCCCATGTGGGTAAAGAGGGTAAAACCTCACCGGATCCAAGAATCACCATTGCTGGAAACTTCTCATGGCAATGCTCCCCTCCTTGCCAGTGATTGGTTTCGGCATGGTCACGGACATAAAGCCCAAGAGGCAGTATTCAAAGAAGCTTCTGGTAAAGGTTTTCCTCTCTACTAAATAGACATGCATGGGAGAAATACTCTGTTTCTTTAATGGACATCCTTAACTTGTGTTTGATGCCCGGAGATGCTGCAGCCATCTTGTGACTATGAGGAACAACTGCCCTGATCGACTGAGCTGGTGGAGAGGAAACACAGGACATAGTTGTGCCACTGAATTAAAATTTCCAGACTGACCTGTCTCTAGGAGTGTTGTGATAGAGAGAACAAAGCCCTTACGATACTCTTGTTCGGTGTTGGTTATTCGTGGTCCAAAGCAGCCTAATACCTCCTAACTTGCTCCTTAGAAAGAAAAATGGTATAAACAGAAATTACTTCTTTAAGACAGATGAAGTAAAGCTGCAAAAGCGTAGAGTGTAAGTTTCTGACATGTGTAGGGCTGAAACGTCGCTCTGTTCCAGGAACTGCTCTTGACTTTGGCTGCAGTGGGGCTATGCCAGGGGTGGTTAAGGCTGAGGTCTGGCACTGGACATCTTGGGTCCGACTCTTGATTCTGCCGCTTCTTGGTTATATGTGTGTCTGTGGGCAAAATACTTAACTATGAAGCATAGTTTCCTCATCTCTAAAATGGGGATAATCATACCCTTGGAGATGTTTTGAGGATTAAATGAGATGATGCATGAAAAGCATTTAGTGCAGTGCCTGATACTTGGTTAGTTTCAATCAATCCAATGTCATTATCATTTTCATCTGCTCTGAGGACTGACATTTTATTTTCCAGTTGGCCACATCTCTTTTGCTTTTACCCTTGGCTTCCACACCCTCAGGTTCTCTTTCTGCTAATTCCTCTGGCCTGGCATGTTTCGGACCAGCCATTGCCTGTGACTCAGGCGTCATCTTGCTCCTGGGTAGCATTTCCAGTCCGCGGCTGGGATGCTTCTGGACTCCGAAGCTGCACCTTCCTTCCTGTGTAGCCAAGTGCTGTTGGCTTCTTACATAGGGCTTGTGTGTTTTTTTCAGTGTGGGCTTGAATGAAACTAGCCTGAGTAAGGCAGAAGACATTCTGCATGGGTGAGGGGACCCCCCGCGAATGACCCTGGACAAATCACAGGGCTGACAAGGAAAGATTCTTCAGCTAATAGAAGGCATAATGTTGCTGGCTGTGATCCTTTGTGACAGGGATGCAAATGAGCTGGTAACAGGGCGACATCCATGAAAAACCTGGGGAGGGTACCTACATGGTAACCTGTAGCACAGGAGAACGTAGGACCCAGCACATCTGTAGCAGGAGGGAGAATGGTCAGGTTGCAAGGGACAGAGACTGCTTAAGGGAGAAAATAACTAGATAACAGAGTTCTTACTCTCTAAAAACTTCCGGTCTGCAGAGGGAAGCAGGAAGTCCATGAACGATTAAGTGGGTAGATAGATGCATCCCATTTTACCTATGAGAAAACCGAGATTGAGGATTTGAGTAACCTTGCTGGTCAAAGGTCACGCAGATACTATGCGGTAAGCGGACTGATCTGTAGATTACCGCACCTTCTACACCATAGCGAAGGAAAAATCGTATCTGTTTGGTGTTCTTACGCTTTTTCACGAGAACCATTTGTTAGAAAAACATGAGTGTACAGACCTTATCGGCAACCCACAGATATCTGAATTCATAAAATAAAGGAGGGACTTTCCACGCCCCGACCCTGCAGTCGGCTTGCTGTTTCTGCTACGTATTTTGATTTGGGGTCATTGTGCGCCCTAACCAGGGAAGCATTTCAACTCCATCAACCACTGTGCAACTGTAAGTGTAGATTAACAAGGAGACTTGGCCAAGTGATGCTGTATATGTTAATAAACTCATCAGCGTTTGCCAGAGAGGCGCATGACCTGTGGGACTGCCGGTGTGTACTAATATGATTGTCAGCCCAGACGACAGTGTAATGACATCTCCTGACACATCGGTTGGGGCAATACCTTGGGGCAAGATAATGTGAAATTGTTTTGACTACTGAACAAAAAACACTTGAAACTCACCCTTCATGTTCCCTTAACTGTTCTCCCCACTACCAAACTACAAGGATCCCATTTCCTCCCACAGTGTCTAAGTATACTCATGAAAAGGAAATATGTCGTACAATATCTTTTTGCATCCGATCGTCTCAAGTAAATGGAGCTGCAAAATGAAATGTCGGAAATGACGATGGTTATATTCATTACACCTTTGTGAGTAGCCTGTTTCTTGGAAATTTATGCATATGCTATGCTTAATAAACCATAATTTAAAAATCACCTTGCATGCAAATTTCTAAAACGGTACTATCACCCATTATACTGTTTCTTATTTTCTTGGCAGAATTTGGCACCGTCCCACCCCCTAGGAAAGCAAATGGATGCACAAATGTTGCTCTAAAGGTTGATTGATTCCACTGGAGAGAAGAGACATGTATCAAAAGGGACTGTATTTCTGTTCTCCCCATATAGGCAGAGAGGCTGACATTCATTTTTTTGTCTCTTCCATTCATTTATGTCTCTTCCATCCATTTTTTGAGGGAGCAGTGAACACTGTGAGGGGTAGGTGTTTATTTATGTCTTCCTGAAAAAGGACAAATAGCTCCTGAAAAAGGAATGAATGGATTCTCAAATAACGGAGTTAGATAGGACCTTACAAATCATAGAGTCCAACGCTCTCCTTTGGCGGAACAGTAGCCGGGGTGCATAAAGCGTGAAAGACATGATTTTTAAATGTAAAAATGATGCATTCGTGGCAGGCATCTTCCCTTCTGACACTCTGAGGAGGGAGCTCTGTCCACAGCCACTGTCTCCCACCATCATTTCCTACCTATTACCATCCTGGATGGTAGAAAGTAGGTCATGAAAGTCTTCACAAAAGTAATGGAGTTAGGAAGGGCCTTGTAGGATGCTACAATGAAAGACGGCAGGCATTTCAATGGCGTAACAGCTTGAATAATGACCCAGGAGCAGGACTAGGCAAAGTGGATTTGTGGGACAGCAACTATATACTCTCTGTCCCTAAGGAAGTCTTTATACAGAAGGCAGGGGGGGGATATGGAGTCTAAAATTCAAGATAAATTGGTGCTAGATCATAGATGACCTTGAGTGCTTTCCCTTAACTATCTCCAATCCAGATTTATTTACTGAGCAATGGGAAATCATTACAAGTTTTTGAATATGGGAGAAATTCAGAACAGCAGTATTCCAGAAAGATTGACAGAGGGGTGCAGGGGCGGAAAAGTTTTTCCTTCTTCTGTTCTAGGTTCTTTGCTGGCCTAATTAAATTGACGGGAGACAGACATACAGGAGAAAAACAAAGAAAACTTTAATACCACGTGTACTTCCTGTATACAGGGGAAAGACCCAGAAAAACTGAGTAACTCTGAAATAGCCAAAGCCACCATCACCTTAAATACCATGTTCAGCTAAAGACAAAAGAAGATGTTGGGGGTGGAAAGTCAGGTGTGGGAGTTTACTAGGAAAAGCAGAGTAAACAAGGATAAGGATTTTATGCAGATTTCTGCATTGATAAGGATTTCTAGAGATTGAGTCATACTCCCAGGTACAGCGAGGGACACACCCTTACAAATGGAGATTTCTCTTACAAATGGATTTCTCTTATAAATATACATGTCTCCTATAAAAGGACAACTTTTGATTTTTCACAGCTTCTTTTGTGTCTCTAGTTTCTTAAAAATAACTAGCTTAAAATAATCAATATGCCAGAGAGACATATTTTGGGGGTGGCAAAATTCGCTCCCCTACCCTGGTGGTGTGGTCAATGGCTCAGACCAAGAACCTCTTGGCCTTAACATTGATGCTTGAGGGGGTCTTTGTCTTTTGTTTTTGTCGGTCCTGCATAGGTTCCTCACTCCTTCCAATACCAGAGGTCCTCTCCCTGGCACGGAACCCTCTTCACGTGGCTAGGAAGGATGACCTCTCATCACAGAGTGACGTGGCTAAGCAGGTCTGGGTGGAGTGAACCACACCTCTGACTGTAAATTTTCATCTAGCAGGGATCATGTGTCCTAAGTTGTCGGGACAGTCTGAGTGAGTCTTTCCTAGACTCTTAAGAACTCTTGAAGAAATCCTTCCAGTTAGAATTGCTAAGCAGATATTTGTGACTGAGGGGCCACAGCAGCCATTTCGTGCAACACAGGAGAATTTCCTGATCTACAAGCTTAATCCAAGTACTCACAAGTGGCAAATTCTAAGCTCTAGTGGTAGAAGGAAGTGGTCCAGAGCTGAGTCTGAGAGTTGAATTGCTCTACATGAGAAAACAGGAAGAATCTGTTTTTGTTTTTGCTTTGCTGGATTAATGCCTGTTAAACCAAACTTTCTTTAAAAGGCTGCAAAAAAAGAAGATCCCTTTTATTTTTAAAAACACCACTATCCGTTATCGCAAATAAGCCACGGGATGCTCGTATGCAGTAGAAAATAAGGTGGAGTCCGTGAGGTATACATTTCCCAGGGAGCCGGTTCCATGATGTTCTTCCAATTAATCTGGGAAAATGGAGGAATAAGACCTTTCTGAACGTTTAGGGTGCGCAGCAGGTGCAAGAACCCTGTGGGGCTGGAAAACAGCTCCAAGTCAATAGGGGCGGTTTAATTACCTTTGCTCTGTGCCAGGCACAGAGAAATAGGACTTAACACGTATTATCTCTATGACACAGCTCTGGGGCAGGGACTGGTAGCATCGCTTTCCCAGGAAACTGAGGCACAGCGATTCATCAACCTTCTGAGTTCACACCTGCTGAGAGTCATCTGGTCGGCAGAGTCCAGAGGCCGTTCCCTTAACGATGGCATCTTCCTGTCACGTGGCTATGGACGGCTGAACTGGCAACACCAGCTTCTCATACACGTTTGCGGTCTCTCGGGCGAGCCTCCGAACATCTCTGTGAGGGGGTGGCACCAGGATCGCTGTCCCAATTCTATAGTTGGAGAAAGTGAAGGGTCTGCCCAGAGCGCACAGAGGAAGATCCAGGACCCAAATCCAGACTTTCTGATGACAATGCAGTGTCTTGCTAGGGCACGTACCAGCGTCATAGACCAACGCCATAAAATCACCCACTGTGCACTCAGCATCCGAGACTCAGGTACTCCGAGCCCCTAATGGGGGGAGTGGAGAGTGATCTGTCTGTCCTGGGGCTGGGGGCAAAGAGCACGTTATTTGCAGATGGAAGACTCACCTGCTCACTCCCTTCTGCTCCAGAACGATCCCCGTGGCACATAACCAACAGTCTTCGCCATAATCTTCTGCCAACTTTGCAGATGGCACCTGAGTTCTTGGGACAGGACCAGCGTGTTGGCAGCTGATGGGGAGAACACAGCCTGCAGGAGCATGTAAGGGAGTCTCTGATACTCGAGGCTTGGCAGTGCTGGAGCCCTCCTGGCCGGTCCTCTGAATTGCCCTGTCCCCACAGTGTCTGCCTGCGAGTGGAAATGCATGCCTTTCCACCAAGTTCCAACCAGAGATTTGTGCCGATGTTGAATCAGGTGCTGTAATGGGACCAAACTACCAGCCGGTTTTCCACCAAGTCCTCGCTGTCTCCAACTGACTCGTTCACAGCTGCCCGACTTTCTGCAGTGGTTCTCAGTCCTGGTTTGTATGAATGCAGCCTAGACGATGTCAGTGGTAGAGGATTTTAGTTCCCTGGCATTAATCGGGGTTTTCAGAAGGAATGGCTGTATCTAAGGAACCACCTGAAAACCTGCCAAGGCCACAGCACATCATGATTTACATTGTCCTGATGATTGGCGAGGATGTAGAGAAATTAAAGCCTTTGTGCACTGTTGGTGGGAATACAAAATGGTACTGCCACTATAGAAAACAATATGGTGGATCCTTCAAAAAACGACAAATAGAGCTACCATGAGATCCAA
This sequence comes from Panthera tigris, assembly GCF_018350195.1. NCBI lineage: Eukaryota > Metazoa > Chordata > Mammalia > Carnivora > Felidae > Panthera > Panthera tigris. Next base: position 7,286,830 of record NC_056673.1, on the reverse strand, counting down.
CAATCCCCCTTGTGGGTGTCCATCTGGAAGAATTTTTAAAAAATTTTTTTCAATGTTTATTTAGTTTTGAGAGACAGAGAGAGACAGAGCATGAGCAGGGGAGGGGCAGAGAGAGAGGGAGACACAGAATCCGAAACAGGCTCCAGGCTCTGAGCGGTCAGCACAGAGCCCAACGCGGGGCTCGAACTCACGGACCGCGAGATCACGACCTGAGGCGAAGTCGGATGCTCAACCGACTGAGCCACCCAGGCGCCCCTGGAAGAATTTAGATCAGGATCTCAAAGAGACACTTGTGTCTCACGTTCATGACAGGAATAGCCAAAATGTGGATACAACCTAAGTATCCATTGACAAATGAATGGATTAAAAAAAATCACACACACACACACACACACACACACACACACACACACACGCACACACACTGGTATATATTGAAGAATTCAAAAAGAAAAAAATCCTGCAATGTGACAACACAGACGAACCCGGAGGACATTGTGCTAAATGAAATAAGCCAGACACAAAAGGACAAATATTGTATGCTTCCACTAATTTGAGATAATTAAATAGAGAAAATATTTTAAACATGGAAGCAAAAATAGAATGGTGGTTGCCAGGGGCTGGGGAGAAAGAAAAATGAGGGGCTGCTAATCAACACGTATAAAATTTCATTTATGCAAGATGAGTAAGTCCGAGAGATCGGCTGGACAACCTTGTGCCTGTAGATAACAGTATGTAGTGTACATTTAATAATCTATTAAAAGGGTAAATATGTTCAGTGTTCTTAGCACAATAAAATTTTAAAAACAAAAAAGGAAAATCTGTTGGGGCTAAAGACAAAGGCTGCTCCTTTCTCCATCTTTTTTTTTTTAATGTTTATTTATTTCTGAGACAGAGAGAAGACAGAGCATGAGTGCGGGAGGGGCAGAGAGACAGAGGGAGACACAGAATCCAAAGCAGGCTCCAGGCTCTGAGCCACCAGCACGGAGCCCGACGTGGGGCTTGAACTCACAGACCGCGAGATCATGACCTGAGCCGAAGTCGGATGCTCAACCGACTGAGCCGCCCAGGCGCCCCTTTCTCCATCTTTATATTCGTCTCCTAAGAGGAAATCACCTGCATTGCCCCAGAGCCTGCCCAGGCACGCAGGCCTTTTAAACTTAGAACATTTTCATTTTAGCTTCAAAGGAAAAAGTAAGAATTTTTCCCCAAAGAAAGACCTGAGTCGGCAGAACTAATTGGTTTATTAAGCACTGTGTACATTTTAAGAAACAGGGCTAAGATCCAGACTTACCGTGATGATATTTAAAATTTTTTAAATGTTTATATATTTTTGAGAGAGAGAGAGAGAGAGAGAGAGAGAGAGAGAGTGAGCAGGGAGGGGCAGAGAGAGATGGAGACACAGAATCCGAAGCAGGCTCCAGGCTCCGAGCTGTCAGCACAGAGCCTGACACGGGGCCCGCACCCATGAACCTCGAGATCATGACCTGAGTCAAAGTCAGATGCTTAAATGACTGAGCCACCCAGGTGGGTGGCAAGATATCAGCTTGATGATATTTTAGAGTTTCAAGAAAATTACTATGAATACATCCAAACAGGGGAGGAAAAAAAAAAATCTAAACCCAAAGAAACAAAAGTAGACTGATATCAGATTCTTCTCTACTTCTACTTTTTAAAGTTTTTATTTATTTTTTTAATGTTTATTTATTTTTGAGAGAGAGAGAGACAGAGCGTGAGCCGGGGAGGGACAGAGAGAGAGGGAGACAGAATCCGAAGCAGGCTCCAGGCTCCAAGCTGTCAGCACAGAGCCCGATGTGGGACTGGAACTCACAAGCTGTGAAATCATGACCTGAGCCGAAGTCGGTGCTTAACCGACTAAGCCTCCCAGGCGTCCCTTTATTTATTTTTGAAAGAGAGAGAGAGAGAGAGAGAAAGAGAGAGAGAGAGAGAGAGAGAGAGAGAGAGAGAGAGAGAGAGAGAACGAACTAGCAGGAGAGAGGCAGAGAGAGAGGAAGAAACAGAATCCCAAGCAGGCTCTGCACTGTCAGCACAGAGTCTGATGGGGGGGGGGGGGTCTTGAAATCATGAACAGTGAGATCATGACCTGAGCTGAAATCAAGGGCTGGATGCTTGGGGTGCCTGGGTGGCTCAGTCGGTCGAGCATCCAACTTCGGCTCAGGTCAGGATCTCACGGTTCCTGGCTTCGAGCCCCACGTCAGGCTCTGTGCTGAGCGCTCAGAGCCTGGAGCCTGCTTCGGATCCTGTGTTTCCTTCTCTCTCTGTCCCTCCCACTCCCCCACTTGTGCTCTGTCTCTGTCTGTCTCAAAAATAAATAAACATGAAAAAAAAAAGAGTTAGATGCTTAACCAGCTGAGCCACCTAGGCGCCCCTTCTTCTCCACTTCTAAAACTCCACAAAAGAGTGAGGAAAAAACTACAGTGTTTGAAAAATGGCTCAACCACTCCACGAAAACACAAACACAGTAGCAAAGAGGGGGAGAGGGTCTCGGTACGTTGGAAAATGAGGTTTGGATTGGTTATTGCAAGACTGAACACAAAATGAACCATTCTGGCACATCGTTGAGCTTGCTTCTCACGTGGGCAAGGGTTTCACAAGCCACGTGTATGTGACGCTTGCGCAAAGAAATAAGCTACTGTAGATAAGGGGAGTCAGGTTCCCCTCGGTGAGGGAGAATGGCTAGAAACAAGCAAGCAGAAGATGCTAGCATGAAGCTTCCGTTGCTGGTAAGAGGCAGAGGCTGCTGGTACCACCTCATGGTTATAACTGTCATGATGCTATTATTTCATATGGGTCCAAGTAGGTACAGAAGTATAGACCAGGCTCGGATACAAGGCTGTAGAATACACACGGGTATTATCCTGCTCTCGATGCGGAGTGCTTCCTAGAAGCGACACCCCATTGGCAACAGACAGGTGCACTCAGATCCTGGTTTCTGTCTCCGTTCGGGCTGCTCTAGCGGAATACCACAGATTGGATGGTTTAGAAGCAACAGAAATTTATTTCTCATAGTTCTTGAGGCTGGCAAGCCCAAGATCAAGGTGCCAGCAGATCTGGTGTCCGGTGAGGGCCCACCCTGGTTCGCTGATGGCCATCCTTCGGCTGTGTCCTCACATGGCAGGAGGGACAGGGGGCTCCTCGGGGTCTCTTTCCTAAGGACTGCCCCCTCACGAGCGCATCACCTCCCAAAGATTTCACGTCCAAATAGCACCACATTGGGCGTTTGGACTTAACATATGAATTGGCGGGGAACACAAATATTGAATGTATAGTATTACCCGAATACTGTTCTTCAATAAAAGGGATCAAGGCTCTCTAGAACAGTGGCTGATTCTAAGGCTGTACGGGGAAAATACAAGATGAGGGTCTTGTAGGGCCCCCCCCCCAAAAAAAAAACCAATGAAATACTTAAAAACAAAATAGGGGCATGTCAAAAAGACACAGGGTAACCCAAAAGAGATCCTGGTGGCCAAGCTCGAGCAACGTGAGGAACGAAATATATAATAATAGCATTTAGCTTTGGATCATAACCGAAGAATAAAATAAATATTCTCAAGTCCATACCGCTTTCAATACTTGATGGAATAAGTAAATAGGTGAAGAGTGCACTTATCTTGATGAGCATGGACGAGTACATGGAAGGGTCGAATCATTCTATTGTACACCTGAGACTAATACCACACTGCACGTGAGCTATGCCGGACTTAAAATAAAATTAAAAAATGATCATCCGTCAATCAATAAGTGGAGAAGGGACAGACAGCCCTGAAAGAAAAATTCCAGTAAGTAAATACAGAAGGGATCAGGGAGAGCTAACACCTAAGATGTTAGGTTTAGGAGAAGCCCGAAGGAAGAAGGTGTAGGAACTCTCTGTAACCTTCTGGAAATCCGGTAATCTAGAATTCTTTCAAGACGTTTGTTTTTCTTAAAGCACAAGCACGCTTCAATTAATTGAAAGAACTGTAGCTATGTGATGATGACTGTAAGAAACACAACCAAAGCCAAGTATCACGGAATATATATGTGATGGGTGAGAATGCATTAGGGCAAGTTTGAGCAAAAAAGAAGACAAAGGGACATTACCGTCAGACGACATACAATGGCGGGTAGAGTGTATTAAGGGGAAAGAATCCATTTCAGTTTGATAGTAATTATCAGCCTCAATAAAGGTATAATTGCACGAAACTTGATCCATCAAATGAAACGTCTTCGCAGTATATAAAGGAAAGACTCTTGGTAAGTGTAGACAACATTAACAGAAATATGAATGTTGATGATTTTAACACACCACATTTGGTCAAGTAGACATAACATGCGTAATTGGATAATAAAAGAAATAAGGTTGATTTACTAGATATGTCAAACTTTTTAACCAACGGAGAATACATATTCTTTACAAAGCCCCAGGGAGAATTTTGAAAATTGATCATAATCTACAGTACAAAAAGCCTTCAATGATTTCTAAAAGGAAAGAATGTGCAGACACTCTAATGTGGTCACGATGCAATAAAACTAGAAATTGACAGAATTTATGACAACAGCGACAAAATCCTAAATACTTAGAAATGGGGAGAAAAGAACCTAACAGCGTCCTGTAAAGTGTGTGCGCAAAGACGATGTTTTAATTACAGAGTATTTGGATGAAAACAAAACTGAGCAGAACTTCAGAATGCAGTCCAAACTGCAGTCAAATGCAAGCTAACAGATTAAATCATTTTATTTCAAAATGGAATAAGAAAAACTAAATGAGATGATGAACTCAATGAGACGGAAAACGGGCAAGGGAATTACAAACCGCAGGAGAAAATGAACGCGTCTAAAATCAGAAAAATAATTAGAAGAAAGTAAATAGTAGAATCAGTAATTTAAGGGCTGGCTCCTATCATTTCTAAAGAGTTCATGTGAGGGGCTCAGTCAATTAAGGACCCAAGTCTTGATTTCAGCTCAGGTCACGATCTGACAGTTCATGAGACTGAGCCCCACACTGGGCTCTGCATTGACTGTGTGGAGCCTGCTTGGGACTCTCTCTCTCCCTCTCTCTCCCTCCCCCCTCCCAATAAATACACAAACAAATAAACATTAAAAAAAAAAGAGTTCAAGTAAAATCGGCAGTAGTTTTTCCTTAAATGTTTGACATAATTGGAGCTTCTTTGGTGGGAGAAGGTATTTGATCATGGATTAAATATCTTTAGGGGCACGTGGGTGGCTCAATCGGGTGGGCGACCAACTTCAGCTCAGGTCATGATCTCACAGTTAGGTTCCTGAGTTCAGGCCTCGAGTTGGGCTCTGCGCTGTGAGCAGAGCCTGCTTTAGATTCTCTGTCCTCCTCTCTTTCTGCCTCTCCCCTGCTCGCTCACTCTCTCTTGAAAATAAAATAAAAACATGAAAAAATATCTTTCAAAGAGTTGAAACTATTCAGATCTTCTATTTCTTCCTGAGTCAGTTTTGGTAAATTACGTTTTCAAAGGAATGCGCTTATTTCATTTGAGTCATTGTATTTATTGGCATAAAGTCCCCCATAATATCCTTTTTAAGAAATCTATAGAATCTGTGATGATATCACCCTTGTAATTCCTGGCGTTCATTTGTGTCTTCTTTTTTTTTCTTTTTCTTGATCAGTGTTCCTAGACACTGTATCAATTTTCTTTAGTCTTTTCAAAAAAAAACCAAGCATGAATTTTGTTGATTTTCTCTATTAGTTTTTCCTATTTGGTTGACTTTGTCTTTATTATTCTATCCTTGCTCTTTGTCTAAGGTATGATTTATCCTCCTTTTCACAATTTCTTAAGACGGAACTTGATTTGTGATTTTAAACCTTCTCATTTATTTATTTATTTAAAGACGGGAGGGGGGCGGAGAGAAGGAGAGAGAGAGAGTGAGTGGGGAAGGGGCAGAGAGAAAGGGAGAGAGAGAATCCCAAGCAGACTGTGCTGTCAGCGCAGAGCCTGATGCAGGGCTTGAACTCACCCACTGTGAGATCATGACCTGAGCCCAAACCAAGAGTCAGACCTTAACCAACTGAGCCACCCAGTTGCCCCTAAATAATTCCTTTTGATGAATAGTTACTTATCATTGGTACCATTTGTCCCTGGGTGTAGTTTTTTTACAGGTCGTTCACACAGGTTCAGCAGGAAGCCAGTATCTTCTTGCCTGGTCAGTCTCACCTGGTGGAGATTCTCATCCGGGCAACCCCTCCGTCTGTCTTTTGCTTGTACCATGAACCGCCACGCTTCTCCGAATGTTAAGGGATAGCAACATCTCTCTCTGAGTTCCGGTCATCATCCAGAGTTTTCTCTAATATACTCATTTGGTCATTTGCATTGGGAGCTGAATCCAGTGGAGAGCCCTGACTGAAACTTCTATGTAGATAACCTGGAATTCTTCCCATATCTTTTACCTATTGAGGTTGTTGCGAATTCTATGCTTCTTGATATTAATGTGACACGTGATTTCTTTTCCCTTTGCATTTAACTGACATGTTTTCATATCCTCTGAATGTAACTTCTCCAGGTTCCTTTGTCTCCATTACACTCAAAATAGTTAACCTCTCCTTTTGTGCTGTGAGCTTATGGTCTTTGTTTTCTTATGCTGAACCAGTTTCCAATTCACATTTATTGTCTCCATGCCATCCTGCTTTATTCTTTCCTCTCTACGCTCATACATTGGTTTTCTTTTCCTATCTTTTGGGATATGAGCCATATATATTTGTTTTCTCTAGAGAATTTAAAAATATAAATCCTGCTTTTAATTCAATTATAGCTTCGTTTTAAGTTTTTTTTTTTTTTTTTAAACTGCATCCATTAGCGCTTTCATTATCAATCTCAAGTAGGAAACACTATCTACCATTTCTCTTTCAGTTCGGAAAATTATAAAATTCCTTATTTTTTTCCACTTTCTGTTTTATGTGAAATAGGAGATTTTAGAAGCTGCTTATTATTTTTTTCCTCATTTTAAAGCCTTCTAATCTTTCAAAATCACTTATGGCAATTCCACAGTGCTTTGCAACTTTATTTTAAATGTATTAAGACTTAATTATGTATGTAAACAATTCCAAGTTTCATTTCTAGCCCTTTATACTACTTCCTCATTACAGAGTCTGAGTTTTTAAAGATTGCCACAGTTTCTTATTACATTTGAGTTCAGTTTGGGGTAACATTTTTCTGGATAGGTATGTGGGTTGCATGCTCTAACTATTTGCGTATCTGGGAGCTTTTCCTATTTTCACACGTGAGTAGCATTTTGCCTAGGAATTGGGAGGTTAGTCAATTTTCCTCTCAAAACTCTTTATGGATTTCTCCAGCGACTTGACACATTTAATGTCACAGAGGAGCGGCCTCAAACCATCCTGGTCCTTGTTTGCTCTGCAAAAGAATTTACTAGACAAGTTCCTTCCTACAATGAGCTCCCCATACTGAGCTTGTGGACTCGACAATATCAGTTGAGTTGTAAAAGTTTAAATTACATTTTAATGTGGTCCTGGTAACTTGTCAGAAAAGTCAAGACGAACCTGCTCAGAGCACATGTTCCCAAAGGACGGAATAAGATTGTGATGTATGGTATGGTTTAGGGAAACGAGTTTCCTGCCCTAGCCCTTGGTCGCAAACAGGAGAGTGCAGGGGAAGCAGGAGGGTGGTCGTGAACAGAGAACAAGGAAATGTGGTGGAGATGTGAAATCACCACCAGTTGACCTACGTTCAGTCAGTTGTCACGGGTTTGGTTAAAGTGCTGAAAATAAGATCACAACAAAATGTCCTATTTGCTTCCTATATAGAAAGAGGTCTAGAAATGTTTCTGAAAATAGAATATGTATGTTTTGCCACCTTGTGAAAACTGTCCTTCGTATTACGATTGTGTCTATGGACTTTCTCTGTTTTTAGAGTAACAGTTGTGTAGTATTTAAATGTTCTGTTTATTGGGATGATAATATTACATACCGAGTACATTGCTTTGCTGGTAAATATCATGTATATTTATGGGAGGTAAGTGTAATGTAGTATTATATAGCTGAGGAACCCAAAATAAAACTTATTATGGCCCGAAGTATATTATAGACTATAGAGCTAATAATCTTTTGAGATAGATAATGCTATAAATGATGATTTTTGTGCACTCGGCCAAAGTACCCCCCAACACACACCAAAGGGGGGAAAACCCGACAGGGTGAGGGGAAGAAGCCATCTTTCATATACTCTGACTTTCTTACGGTTTCCAGAATTCCGATGAGTCTAACTCCTGCTGGGATATTTCCTCTGGGCTGACACGGGTTTCAGAAAGACATACAGTGGGACCGTTTCCTAATAAACCTGCACGTTTGTGTGTCGGATGTCTCGGAGCTGTCCCCGCACAGACCTGCTCTGCCCACATTCCGCAGGGAGCAAAAGCCGGGGAGGGAAGTGTCACAATCTATGCCCAGCTGGTCTGGATTATCCAACCTCTGAGGTGTATCCGCCGCTGCCCCTGTATCCCATTATAAATCACCTCCTTGCTGAACATCAGGCCCGGCTGGGGTCTGATTCATTGGCTGCAGGCTGCTACCTGGCTCCCTAGAAGCCTGTGTCTCTGTCCTGTAATAGTCATCATGTTTTAAGCAACCTTCACATTTCTGAACAGTTACATAGTGTCCTCAGCTGAAGAAAGAGGAAGTCTGGAGTCCATTTCCGGCAGCTAGCAGGGAGCTGTTTTCCTCTCCTTGACATTAGCAAGGTTTGTCAGCTTGTTAATCTTTAAGGGGATTTGGGGTTGAATTTTTTTTTTGGGGGGGGGGGGGAGGTGGGGCGGATACTATAATCAGAGCTCTTCAAAATGGTTTGAGGGAGTAAAATAGATGCCCATGTTTTTTATGGCTACGATTCCCACTTGGCCTTGGGTTTCAAGTCCCAAGTTTATGCGAAGGGAAAACCACAAACTGTTGGATGTATAAGCGCTCTCATAATAGTCTCTACCTTTTTTTCCTGATGACTTCCAAGTCTGTTTCCATCATTCTGAGGTAGCAGAAGCAATCAATAACTGTAATATAAATTATATTTGGATTGAGCATTCAAGCATTACAGTCTGCCAGAGTCTCCACGAGGCCAAGGTTAACCAGCAAGGTTGGCCCCGACAACAGTTTCCTCCTTTCCCATTATTTTTCTACCCTGATGCCCAGAAGCCACGTAAGATCTGGTGAGAAACGCAGAATTAGGGAGTTACTAGATTAATCCCCTTTCACAGACTAGCTTTGTTCTGATATACTCCCCTAAGTTGCAAAAAGCATATTAGCCATGAGATAAAACAGGGGAGGAGAAATTCTCCCACAGAGACTGCTTCTAACAGTCGCGCTTACCAATTATTCTCTGACGAATACATATTTGCCTTAGACAAAACGGTTGAGAGATGCTCCATCTGGCAAACATCTCGCGAAGCTTCTGTACGGCTCGAACAATCACGGCATTGTTTCCAGTATCAAGTGGTAGATGTGGAGTCAGAATGACGTCTGCCCCTTCTAGATCCTGGGTTCAGGTTCCCTCCTTGGGGCGAAGAGAGACGTCTTCTAAAGAGCGTCCTCTCTAGACTTTTCCTGGAGAAATGCTGTGCTCAGAACGCCACGCCCTGTCCATGAGAGCAGTAGGTAAACCGTCTTTCATGAACCCTGAAGGCTGCAGAAGTACTTAAGGTCCCCGTGGGAACGTGGAGGAAAAGGAACGACGTCTGGAGCCACCCTGGAGCACCTGAGCTCAGTCAGTTGAGCATCCGACTTCGTCTCAGGTCGTGATCTCACGGTTCGCGGGTTCGAGCCTCGCGTCGGGCTTTGCATCAGCCTCCACGCTGTGTGGAACTTGCTTGGGATTCTCTCTCTCTGCCTCTCTTTCTGCCCTTCCCCTGCTTGTGCTCTCTCTCTCTCTCTCTCTCTCTCTCAAAAATAAAGAAACTTAAAAAATATTGCGGGTAGCAATATTTTTGGAGAAAATTTCTATAAGTTTGGAAAAATTTCTGTAAGTTTGGAGAAATTTTTGTAAGATTTGAAATATAGCAGAGAAAAATGCCAGTGTTCCTGACTACGGAAAGTCCCAACCCTTGATGAACCCACTTTACACAGACAATCAATGTCTTGTAACAGAGATCTTTTCTTCCTCCAGGATTCAGTAGCATTTCATGCTCCTGAAGAAGCAGAGGTGGGTCAGAAATGCTTACCAAACATAACATACATCCTTTTCTTAATGGCTTTATTTTTGAGGGAGAAAGAAAGAGAAGGTGGGGGAGGGGCAGAGAGAGAGAGGGAGACAGAGGATCCAAAGCGGGCTCTGCACTGACAGCAGAGAGCAAGTCCGATGCGGGGCTTGGGCTCCCCAACCACGAGATGACCAGAGCCAAAGTTGGATGCTTAACCGACTGAGCCATCCAGGTGCCCCGCCCGCACCCTTTTTAGGGGCGCCTGGGTGGCTCAGTCGGTTGAGCGTCCGACTTCAGCTCAGGTCACGATCTCGCAGTCCGTGAGTTCAAGCCCCGCGTCAGGCTCTGGGCTGACGGCTCAGAGCCTGGAGCCTGTTTCCGATTCTGTGTCTCCCTCTTTCTCTGACCCTCCCCGATTCATGCTCTGTCTCTCTCTGTCTCAAAAATAAAATAAAAATGTTAAAAAAAATAAAAAATAAATAAAAAGCTGTTTTTTTTTTTTGTTCTTCATGAAACTAAAAAATACTGCAAAATTTTCTGTCGACATTTATTCTTTTGGCCTGCCTTCAGTGAACTTTTAAGGAGAGGCAGGGAGGCCTGACAGAAGAATACAAGGAATGTTTGTAATTAGAATTGGGTTTGGGTCCTAATTCTGCTACTTATTATCTACATATTTTGGGGTAAGTTACCAAGTCCCTCTATATTCAAATGCCCTCATTTATAAAATATAAATATCTAAGCAGCTTCATTCCTATGAATGTTAAATAGAAAAACCACAGAACTGGTTACAACAGAGACCAACAAACTGAGGTCTCCATTCATTTGTTTATTTGAAGTTTCTTTTGAATGAATCTTTAGGAGAATGGCTTTGTAGCTCTGTGAAGCATTCAAAACCCTATCGATTATCATTTTAATATCTGTAAGCATTGGGTGGTCTGGGAGGATGAAAGAATGCAGGCTTCCATCAAGTTCAAAGGCATTCAGCAGTAGACAGAAAATACACCTACATAATGTAAGACCTTGCCTTACAAGGCAAGAGAAAATCTGATGAGGTAATCAACCTAGGTTCAAGTTGCAGGTGTCCATGAGTAGAAGGAATTGAGAAATGCCCAAGACATGAGTCCAGAGGTCTCGCACCACATGAAAATCTACAGAGTCATTGACGCGTACCAAATATCAACATGGTTTAAGGTACCCCATCAAAGTTGCTGACAAGAATCCAGTCGGCGTCCTGGCTGAAATTTTTCTTTTTGCCACATGCTGAAAAAGCAACTCCACATCATCCGCGGATTAATATAATAGTGTCCTTCCTTGGCAGAAATAACGGTCCTGAATGCATGCAACTCTGGACCTCCCACCCGTCAGAAATATCTTGCCTAATTTCACATAGATTACTTGAGAGGGAAAATAGCCTCCTTAGTGGTGTGCACCTTATAAACCGCCCCCACCCCCCCCTCAAAGAGTCAGAACTCAGCATTCAAATGTGGAATTAAAAGAACACAGTGGTGGGGCACCTGGGTGGCTCAGTCAGTTAAGTGCCTGACTGAGTTCATGGGTTCGAGCCCCGCATCGGGCTCTGTGCTGACAGCTGGGAGCCTGGAGCCTGCTTCAGATTCTGTGTCTCACTCTCTCTCTGCCCCTCCCCCATGTGTGTGTGCTCTCTCTCTCTCTCTCTCTCCAAAAAAAAAAACAAAAAAACCCAAACATTAAAACTTTAAAAAAACACAATGGTTTTAATATTTAGTGTTAAACATTATATTTATGCTTGTTTATTAGAAGTCTAAGGGATGGCTTAAGTTACAAAGAAGTTAAGGAAGTCAAACATATCATATTTAAATATGCAATCTGAGATACTCCAGGGAATTAAATTATTTAAATTTATAACCAGGACCATGCATTAATCAAAAGAACTTTAAGAGTGAATAGTAAAATTGCTAAGAGAATAAAGAGAATAATACAATTTATAAGTACTATTTATTTATTTATTTATTTTTGAGAGAGAGAAACAGAGCACATGAGCAGAGGAGGGACAGAGAGAGAGAGAGAGAGAGAGAGAGAGAAGAGAGAGAGAGGAGAGAGAGAGGAGAGAGAGAGGAGAGAGAGAGAGACAGACAGACAGAATCCCAAGTAGGCTCTGTGCTGTCAGTGTAGAGTCCAATGTGGGGCTTGAACACATGAACTGTGAGACAATGACCTGAGTGGAAGTCAAGAGCCGGATGCTTAACCGACTGAGCCACGCAGGCGCCCCTATAATTAGAATTTAAGAGAATTTTTAAAAAATTAAAAAAAGAACTTAAAAGTGCAAGGAAGAGCTAAGCTTTTAACTTTGTAACTGAAACATGTCAAATATTAATCTTAGAAATTAAATAAGGGCACCTGGGTTGCTCAGTTGGTTAAGTGTCTGACTTCAGCTCAGGTCATGATGCCACAGTTTGGTTCGTGGGTTCAAGCCCCACACTGGGCTTGCTTCTGTCAATGTGGAACCTGCTTTGGATCCTCTGTCCCCACCCCCACCCCCCGCCCCTCCTCCACTCATGCTTTCTCTCTCTCAAAAATAAACAAAACATTAAAGAAATTAAATAAACTTCTGAAGAGTCCCTTCTGTGCACAAAAACTACCCCTCAGATTAATTCTCAAAAACAAAACAACATTCTTTTTTTTTTTTTTTAACATTTATTTATTTTTGAGAGACAGAGAGAGACAGAGCATGAACGGGGGAGGGTCAGAGAGAGAGGGAGTCACAGAATCCGAAGCAGGCTCCAGGCTCTGAGCTGTCAGCACAGAGCCTGACGTGGGGCTCAAACTCACGAACCGTGAGATCATGACCTGAGCCGAAGTCCGATGTTTAACCGACCGAGCCACCCAGGCGCCCCTAAAACAACAACATTCTTAAATTAATAACAATAACTCAGGGATATTATTTTCACAACTGGAATGAGCTGGACGCCACGAACTGTAGGCTGAAATCTTTTTCACCATCTCCCGTTAACCTTGTTCTGTGGAAAAACTCTCTATCCACTCCTAGCTCTCATCTCATGTGGGCTCCCCAGCTTTTTCTGTCTCTCTCATAAAATGAAGACTCCAACCTTGTCTTCGTAAACAAGTAACTCCAGTTCGGAGCAGTGACAAAACCCCAAATTCCATTCAACTTTAAGATACTCCCCCACCCTCAGCGTGGCTCACCTGCTTCCGGACCTGAAGCCCAGAGCAGAGGGCAGGGGGCTGGGCTGCCTCTTCGCGGAGTCCTGGCTCCACTGCTCTTCCTCAGGAAGAAGCTCCCACAGTGTTGGAACCAGAAGGGGAGGAAGGGAGGGCAGAAAGGAACTTGCATGGCATCATTACAACGTGTCTTGGTACCCTCCAGCGGTGGCAGATTCCACAGACTGATTCTTTTGATGTGGCATCATTTGTGAGTCTTCCACAGAGCCTCCTCTGGGGTCTTCTAGCTATGGTTTCTATGACTCAAGGAGGGTCAATGTACTCAATGTACATGTATGTACATGTATGATTCAATGTAACCCAACGCTGTGTTGGTGCTCCTCCCCCATTCCAGATATCGTCTTGGATGGGAACCCTTTGAAAGACGACACTACGGTGGCTCCCTTCCATTGCATCCACATCTAATCCCAAGGGAAACCCATTTTTTTTTTTTTTTTTGCCACCAGTGGAAACACAACCCGTCCTCCCACCCCCCGCCCACCTGTGCATTCATCTCTCTTTTCTGTCAGCTCCATTTTCTTAGGTCTGTATCACACCCCAGACTCTGCATCTCCGTGGTCAGAGAACACAGATCTGAGTCGTCAAGGATTTTTACCTGCCTTGGGGAGCATGGTGGCACTCTCCTCCTCTCCAGATCGACAAAGGAAGAAAGGAAGAAGGAATAACTGCCATCACTTTTTCCACCATTCTCTCCAAAGCAATTTTCTCCACGTCAACTCTTCTGATACCTTCGGGTTGGGTGATGGGCTAATGCAGGCAGAGCCAAATCTGCAATCTGTTGGTGGTCCCTGCCCCTTGATTTGGGAATGAGGATCCTTGGGACTTATTACACCTTTCTTAGCTTTGGGGAACGAAGCTTGGTAGTCTCATGGCAATATTCTGTCATTCAATTGCTGTGAGCAAACATTTTACGCAGGTAATTCACAGAAGATATTTTCATAGCCTAAGCATTCAGTATCATTGAGTAATTATTTCTCAAGTTGAGAAATGTGCACCCTTACAGGCTCACTGGCATCTCTAAGATATGTGTCAATGTGTCACTTCTCCTTTAAAAGTATGAAAAACCTAAGACTATTACAGGCTGTGCATAAACACTTTATGCACAGATGACCACTGTTAACATCTTGCTATGTATTTGTGGGAAATCCATTTCTCACAAGCCTGAGATGCTATTGTTTTCGCTGGTTCTTTTGTAATCTACTAGCTAAATCCAAATATTTTACTATTTATTTTGTTATTATATGTGTTTCTTTGTAATTTATAAAATACGGTTATGCACATTATAAAATCTAATGATACAAACAACTTTATACTAAAAAGCATAAAGTCTCCCACTGCAATCTTTCTCAACTCAAATCCTACTCCCTAGATGTGACCACTTTTAACAGTTTCTGTATTAGATACTTCTGGTGGATCTTCTTGTCTCTAAGTCAGAGGTCTGGTTTCTAACTTCACATTAAAAAAATACCCAGGAATTTTCTAAATTTCTGCATCCTAGCCCTTCCTTAATATTAACTGACCTGGATTCCTGGGGGCAGGACTCATGTAATGATATTAATTTTAATGCCCAGTTGGTAATTTTGCTGCACCTTGAGAGTTAAGAGCCACTGAGTTATATAATATGCTTACAGAATAATTGTTTGACCTATCCGTTTTAGGAACTATTTATTAGTTTTCTGTTATGAGAACTGAAGATTTCGTTTGCTTACACAATCCCTATCTTTCCCCTTCCACATGCTTCTCACTGTGGGTAATTACATAATTATAAATGTTTTTCCATTGGCTGCATTTAGAATTTAAAACCAATGCTGATACTTCTATATCTGGTTCATCAAATTTAGACATTATCCCCTTATTACCCATTACATGAGATGAGACTATTACCCTCCTTTTCCTCTCTTCACCTTCCCCCCATCCTACCTACCGACTTCTGTGAACTGTATACATGTTTGCATATTGCGAGACTGACAGCATGAACATTATATTCTAGAATGTTATATATATATATCATTATTATATACTTATATATACTATTATTGTATATTTTTAACAACAATATCATATGATAACGTTAGTAAGGGTCTTCCCCCATCACTTA
This sequence comes from Panthera tigris, assembly GCF_018350195.1. Classification (NCBI taxonomy): domain Eukaryota; kingdom Metazoa; phylum Chordata; class Mammalia; order Carnivora; family Felidae; genus Panthera; species Panthera tigris. Next base: position 7,271,346 of record NC_056673.1, on the reverse strand, counting down.
TTAGCTTTGTAATCTTAGTCAAGTTGCTTAACTACTTTTTGCCTTAGTTCTTCATCTCTAAAAAGAGGAAAATAATGTATATCTTTGGGGTTGCTGTGAAGGTGGTATCACTAACCCATGGCAGGCAGTAAAGACTCACTATATGTTAGTTACTCTTTACTGCTTAGCCCAGTCATGTGTAAGCATCACATTTTTACTGCTTCGACATGACTGTCTCTGGACCACCTAAAAGCAGAATCCCTCTTGAATCAAGGTTAAATGAATTTCTTTTTCTTACGTTCTAACAACAGCTTTTTAAAAATGCTATTGTCAATTTTTGTTTCATATTCTGACCTCAGATTTCCTGTGCGGTTTCTCCCTCACCTTGCCAGAAGTCTCTACGTGCCTTTCTTTTTTCTTGCTTGAAAAAATGTGGTGTGTCCCACTACATCTTCAAAATATTTCAGCCTTTCCATTATGTGCACGGAATTTCCATTATGACTGCACGGAATCCACTTTCTTCCTGGGGACACTCATCCGCCCCCTGACCTCTTGCTACAATCTAGACCAGATGCTTTCTAGGCTTCATGGACACCACTGGGGTCTATCAGTGTTTCCTGCATTCCACTATTTCCTCCCTTTGATCTCTCTCTATTTTTGCTGGTGTAAATCCTCAAATAATTTCCTCAGAATGGTACATGAAAGGCGACGTTTCTTAATCTTTGCATACTTGGAAACCTTATTATTTGCCATCAGGCATTCACAATGAAACTCTTAGCAGTATTTTTTTTCTTTCTAATTGACAAGCTCATTCTAAAACCCATAGGGAAACAAGAAAGACCCACACTAACCAAAACAACTTTGAAAAAGAAAAACAAACTTGGAGAGCTAATTGTACCGAACTTCAAGGCTTGTTTTAAAGCTATAGTATTCAATAACGTGTGATATTCGTATAAAGATAAACAAAGAACTCAATGCCTTGGGTATCTTCCAAATCTCAACCACTTTAAAGGGTCATTTCTTTCCATGTGGGGCTCACAAGGCAGACCTGACCAACTCCCAGCTGGGCATGATCACCCACAAAAATGCATCTCTGGTAATACATGTGTTCTAGATCTCAGCAGTCCCATCAACGGTATGGGTCCAACTTCAACAGAAGAATCTTCTTGCAATTAGGATGCTGGGAACACCTGGCATTGTTATCGAACACCTTGGACTCTATGTCGTTTCGTTACCACTGTGGCCACTGTGGTTCATACAGCCATCTCCCTGAGTAGATTTGGATGCCAGCCTCCCACTGACATCCCTGCTTTCAACCATTCTGCACACTGAAGTTACACTGCCTTGTCCAAAATGCAGATCCAGGGGTACCTGGGTGGCTCAGTCAGTTAGGCATCCAACTTCAGCTCAGGTCATGATCTTGTGGTGTGTGAGTTTGAACCCCGCACTGGGCTCTGTGCTGACAGCTCAGAGTCTGGAGCCTGCTTCAGATTCTGTCTCCATCTCTCCCTGCCCCTTTCCCTCTTGTATTCTGTCTGTCCATCTCTCTCTCAAAACGAAATAAACATTGAAGTGCAGACTAGTAAAGTCATCCCTCCATGACACCTTCCCTGCCAACACGCTCACAGAGATCCCAGATTCTTCAACATGACTTCATATAACCTATGCAAGGTGGCTCTCTCTCCTTAAGTCGAGCTTTTCCAATGTACCAGGCTCTCTCTCACATTCTGATTTATGCACCTAGATTTGAGTCTAGAATGTTCTTATTTTCCTGGTTCTCTCTTCTCCATATTTCAAGTCTCTGCTGAGATTGTACTTGCCCTCGCAAGCCTCCTTGAGGCCCTGACTGTTGGGTCAAATGCTTCTTGTCTTTTAATAGCACTTTCCTTCATTTTGCCACACTAGACCGTAAGCTCTTTGGGGAAAGGTACAATGGCCATCTGCTCGTACGCTTCTGGCACACGGCAGATGATCATTAAACACTCATCAAAATATGAAAAGGAAGAAGAAAGGGTGCAAAAGAAATAACTCTTAAATCAATCCTCTTTCTTGGGCTGTGGCTGGAGAGGAGTTGGCATTATTTTCAAGCACAAAGTTCCAATGCTGTTGGCCTGGTTTACATTACTCTTTCATGAGGGCTAAAAAAGGAAACCAGGCTGTTGGCCGAGTTTTCTAAATATGCTATTAGCAGCAATCTCTTTTTAATGATTGCCACCTCCTTGCCATTTGGAACGCAGAGTGGGGAAGTCTCGTATCTACGACGGCGTGGCCTTAGCGAGAGCTGCCGGCCCGCGCCTCCAGGAAGAGAATGTGCTGTTGCTTCCGAGGACAGCGGCTTCTTGCCACAGTCGAGCCAAAGGCTTGCAGATTGCAATGTGCCTGTGCAGCAATCTGTGTGATTATGTTGGCTGTTTGTGTTAGGAGAAGATGGCAAAACCGGGAGGCTTCTCGATGCGTTTGTAACTGATATTCACAGTGGAGGAAGGATTTGAGAGTCGAATAGCAAATTGGCCCTTTTCGGAAAGTTTTATAAGAACGCTCCTTCTCAACCCACATTTGCATTCCTGCTGAATGGGCTTTTTAGATTTTCCTTGTGAACACGCATAAAATCAACAGCCAAAGAAAATGCATTTTGGAGATGGCTTCGTACCAGGATAAATACAGGTTGATTTTATTCAAAGATAATGAGACTTTTTTTTTTTTTTCCAAGTTATGGAGGTAATGACTCTGATTTCTTTTATCAAACATACCAGACGTTAAGGCCATAAATGAGTTCAGGGATCTTGAATGTAGGTCCCTTGGGAAGCCGTGCACTTATGAAAACCACGCTTCCTTTCCTCACATCCTTTCTGGAGCCCCTTGCGGGCATGGCCCCTGAGCCTGTGACACATTCCTTTGGAAAGAGTCAAAAATCACTCAGAATTATAACGGTGAATAGGGTGGGTAACTAAAAGGTATTTTTCTCTTACAGACAGAAGAATGAGAAGACAGAGAAAGACCAAGTCGGTGTGAGACATAACTGCAATGCCACGGAGGGATTTAGCCCATGGCTGTGCCCTCAGGTCCCTGTGGAAGTTCAAGGTTGGTTCTTAGGCTAGAAATTGGCTTAATGGAAAGTAGTTCTGATGGTTTAAAGTGCCCAGGTGAAACTCATTCAGCACCAGACGAGACTCCCTATACCAAAGTTCAAGTTTTATTCTTTTAAAAAAAAATCTAAAGCAAGGAATGCCATCAAGCCCTTATAAATATTTGTCTTTTCATTAACGATGATCTTAGAGAAGTCCATCGGCAGCAAGACCCGCCCTTCCCTTATTGGCCAGAGCAAAAAAGGAGCCACAGCTACACATCTGGGTAAATTCATGACGATGCAAGTGTGGGTGGAGGCCAACTGTCTGCCTACCTGTGCACAGGACACCCCATAAAGGGAACCTTGGGCTCCCCTGCTTCTGACAAAGTGAGGCTCACACAAAATGTGTACATTTGCCAAGGGGTAGCATTTTCTGAGTTCTCCCTCTACTCTAGGCAGCCTTCTAAACACTTCCCATTGATCATCTCCTTTAACCCTTACTTACCACCACCATCCCACGCTATTATTAACATAAAATATTTCCACTGTACAAAGACGCAGAGAAGTTTCGTTACTCTTCCAAAGCCACAGAGCCACACTCAGGCAGATTTCAGAGTCCAGGGGTGATGCTTAAGAATGTGCATTCTCTTCTATAAAGGGAAGAACCGAATGCCCATGGCTTTTTATCCCTTTGTGGGGATATTTCCTTTGTGGGGCCGAAAACAGTCATCTGCATTTTGTAACTAGGGAGCTGGACACAAGAAAATGTGGGTAACTGGTCAAATACAATCCACGGTGAAACATTACCAGGCTTTGATCATGAATTGGGCATAGACTATGAAGACTGGCACGAGTGAAATACGATCTCAGCATGCATGGTTTCACTGAAATTCAGTGAGAGGGATGGGATGGGGGGAAAGAAAGAGATTAGTCTGTTTTAAACATTCGGAGCTTGAAGAAGGATGGAACATCCAAGTGAGGCAAGATGGTCAGAGAATGGAACCCTGGCTTCAGAGAAAGGTGTGGTGTGTACTCACTAAGACTAGATTAGGACAAGACACCATCAGAAAACAAGAGGAGGAAAAGAGTGTGGGGAGCCATTGAAGAGTTGTTTCATTGGAGGTTCCCTGGTATTCGCCGATCAAATTATAAGTTTCCTTATTCATGTTGCAGGAGAAGAAACTTACAGTAATGACTGAAAGAACAGAAACTGTGATGTTGCTCAAAAAAAAAAAAAGTGATACATATTATATAGAAAGAAGTAGAGACGCGGTACAAACAGAAGTACAAATAGATGATCTAGATATGGATGTAGGTCAAGAGAAATGTTTGGATGAGAAGCGAAGTTACAATACCAACGTATAATCCTTTTTGATCAAGCCAAAACTGCATCTGTAATTCCTACAATTTTTGCATCACCTTGCGATGCATCATCTTATTCTTCCGGGTGTGTGTACCATTTAATTGGGCATCTTCAGTCACAGAATTTAGCTAATTTTAGTATTTCAGATCAATCTCTCATCATCTGAATTGAAAATAAATTGTGGTCCTGGGCGCCTGGGTGGCTCAGTCAGTTAAGCGTCCAACTTCAGCTCAGGTTATGGTTGAACACGGTTCAACATGGTTGGACATGGTTTGTGAGTTCAAGCCCCGCGTCGGGCTCTGTGCTGACAGCTCAGAGCCTGGAGCCTGCTTCAGATTCTGTGTCTCCCCTCTCTCTGTTCCTCCCCCACTCGCACTCTGTTTCTCTGTCAAAAATAAATAAATATTTAAAAAAATTAAAAATGGGGGGGGCATCTGGGTGGCTCAGTCGGTCAAGTGTCCAACTTCAGCTCAGGTCATGATCTCGTGGTTTGTGGGTTTGAGCCCTGTGTCAGGCTCTGTGCTGATAGCTCAGACCCTGAAACCTGCCTCAGATTCTGTGTGTGTGTCTCTCTCTCTGTCCCTCCCCTGCTCGTGCTCTGTCTCTCAACAATAAATAAATATTTAAAAAATAATAAAAATAAATTTAAAAAAAAAGAAAAGAACTTGTGGTCAAGATTCCTGTCCGCCCTTCCTTCCACACAGTTATCGCACAGTGGTGAGTTGACAGAGGCACAGTTGTTCATTCAAACAACCTTTACTTACTGGGAACCTTTTTTGTACTTGGCGCAAAGATAAATAAGTCATAAGTAAAATGCTGTTACAGCCAGTTACAAAAGACCACATATTGCATGATTCTAGTTAAATGAAATGTCCAGACTTGGGAAATCTGTAGAGACAGAAAGCAGACATGTGATGGCCCAGGGCTTGGGGAGGGCTGATGTGGGGTTTGGCCAAAAGGGTATGAGAGCTCCTTTTAGGGGTGATAAAAACGTTCTGCGACTGATTACGGTGAGGGTTGCGCAACTCTGTGCATGCAATAAAAACCAGTGAATTGCACACTCTAATGGGTGAATCGTACGGTGTGCCAATCAGATCTCCAAATTGCTACTACGGAGTTTGTTCCCTCTGGAGGAAAACACTGTATTCAAAGAAAGCGGAAAGTACAATGGTTCTTTGCTTGGGCAAAGAACTCTGGACGCAGAGCAGAGGAGGGCATTTATTTTGTCTACGGGTTTCAAGGAAGCACAACAACCATTTGCAAATTGATGGATTGGCCGACTGACGACTTTCTTGCCTTTGGGGCTCAGCACCATATTGCTTTTAGCCTCAGTAGCTCTTGGCTTTCTCAGAGTTGGATATTAATTCATGAAATCAAGGCCAGATCATATGGGAGAGGAGCACGCCCCCTAGCTGCCTGGAGCTCTCTGAAACATTTGCTTTGCATTCAGACCAAACCCAGAAGAACAGGAAATCAAGCTCTGACATATGGGCTTTTGGTCCAGTGGCCAGAGCTTTCTTTCCTTCGAAGATTAATGAAGCACAAGGATGCCAGCCCTTTCCTTTCAACTAGCCACAATAATCGGCTCTCAGCAGCCTGCCGGTTTAATATTGCTTCACTTCAATGCTCAGGAACAGTCCCAACTGGAAAAGGCCAGGAAAACTTGGTCCAAGAGTTTTTATGAAGAGCAGCTTAACAACCTCTCTAGAACATTCCATAAGCAATATTACAAGCCTGCCTTTCTTTTTATATCTAGGAATGGGGGAAAGCGTAGGGGGGAAGGGCATTGTAATCATGAGTCAAATTTCAAAGTCAACTTTGTGAGGCCCTGGCTATTTTCTAAATTAATTGACCATCAAATTCTTACCCTCTACATCTGCCTTACGTTATGGATCATAAAACTATTTGGGGTTTTTTGCTACTTAAAGGAAAGACTGTGTGGCATAAGGCACTGAGAGGGCCTGTTCCTTTTCAAAAATTATTTCGAATTCATAAAAAGAAACGAGATGATCTTTTGTGTTTATGCATCACCATTCCTCTCTAAGAAGCTCAAAGGACTTTGCAGAGCTTGTCGGTCTTGATAAGGGAAAATGGAGACAGACTTCAGTGTTAGCGGCGAACTCAGGGAGAACTTGGGATTTCCTGCTAAGCTTGTCAGTGCTCGCAGACTGTTTCGTTTGATAAATTTTGTAAAAGAAATGCATTCCTTCAGCCCTTTCCTTTATTAACCTATTCTGTTAGTCCTTCAACAAATGCTTAGTAAAGACTGTGCCAGACTCGGCATAAGGCTGGGGCTACCAAAAAAAAAAACAAAACCAAAAAACCAAAAAACAAAAAAAACGAAAAACAAACCACACACAAAAAAACAAAAAACAGAAGAGCTTCTGCTCTCAGAGTGTTCACAGGCTGGTGTGGGGGACAATTAATATAGAAGTAAGTAAATAAATGGTAAGAGAAATAAATCTAGTGCTGTGATCAGGCAGGGAATCAGTTTACCTACTCCACCTAAAATGAGACCAAAAACCTCCCGGAGGAAGTGGCGACTGAGCTAAAATAGGAAGAACAGAAACCAGCCACACAGGGAAAGAGTCAAGGAAATGTGCAGCAGGCATGGGGAGAGAAGCAGATAGTGCAAAGGTCCTGAGGTGGGAAAGAGTTTCTGTTTTAGGAGCATGTAGACTACCATGGCCAGATAAAGTTAGTGAGGGGGGACTGGCAAGACAGAAATGAATATTGGCTAACTATATTTGCTCTTTTTTTTTTTTAAGTTTATTTATTTATTTTTGAGAAAGAGGGAGCATGAGCAGGGGAGGGGCAGAGAGAGAGGGAGAGAGAATCCTAAGCAGGTTCGGCACGGCCATCGCAGAGCCCAATGCGGGGCTCAAACTCACAAACCCCTGATATCATGACCCGACCTGCAATCAAGAGTCCGACCCTTAATCGACTGAGCCGCTCAGGCGGCCCTATTTGCTAACTCGTCTGTCAACTGTTTATGACGTCACCACACATTAGGCTAAGCCATCCCCATGCTCCGTCTTACTCCAAAGGTATGAGATAGGCATCATCATCAGTATCCGTATTTTACATATGAGAAAAGAGAGTAAAAAGTTGAGTCTACTGCCTAACACACACAGCTAACAACGTAGGTCAGGGAACAGTGATTTGAACCCAGGCGTTCGGATGCCAGAGCGCGGTCACTTAATCTGCTGTGTTGTTCCTTGGTTGTTGGGTGACGCTCAAGGGGCAGGGGGTCCAGGGAAGGAAACAAGGAATAAGAATACAAAGTCTTGGCTCCAGAAAATCATAGGATGCTCGCGGAACATCTGGACAAGGCTGAGGGTCAGCCATGGCTTGCTGGGGGAACGCTCCGGGTGGAGAGTGTGAAAGCAGAGCCATTGTTCCAAGATGGAGACCGGACACTCTCAAATCCATGAGTGGCTCAGAGGACCCACGCAGTTGTGCGTGACTGAGACACAGGGACGGGAAGTGGCTGGGCCTTGTTGAGAGAGATAATGGACCAACAGCCAGGTTCAAAGCCATAAAGATGGAACCCTCCTGGCTGACTTCTACCTTCACCCAGATCACCAAAAATATCGAGCCTCTCATCAGTGCTAAAGGCAACAGCAACATCTTACGTTTGGAGCCAGGTCAAGGGAAATCAATGAAGAGAAAAGGCAGAGTGATGTATTTGCGAGGCTACACTCATATTCAGGGATATCCTACAAAAGACCACCCGATACCCAAGTCTTGCTCAAGTCTGGGAAGCTATCTGCCTACTCTCCTGAGTCACGGAGGAGCTTTCTTCCAAGGTTATATAAGCCTGTTAAACAAACCCTCACACATTGTCTTTGAATCTGCCTTCTTGAGTTCAGGGATCTACAGTTTGAGTTTGGGGGGAAATTGCCTTTTTCTAAAGATAATGTTAAATCTAGCTCTTGGCCAGTGTTACGTGAAGGACAGTGGGGAGCCGAAAGGTCAAGGCAGGAAATGTCAAGGAGGAAACGCCCTGGAAAGTCCTTGGAGCCAGGCATGCTCTCTCTTTAGCATGATACAAGCCTATGGCTATTTCCCCTTCTTTCTTCATTGTGCTCTGTTTGGTCCCAGGAACATGCCATTTGGAGGCAGGCTGGGTGGGCCAACCCAGTCCTCACAATGGCTTCCCCTGTGTAAGACATCAGAATCTCGAGGCCAAAACCCCCATATTGAGGACCTTCAGTGAGAGTCCCGAAGCTTCTGCTCCCCCACCCCACCCCAACGAAAGCATGTTGAGGAAACCAAATAGCGCAAGAAAATTAGGTAGTGAGTCGTCCCTTTGTTCATATTTCTTCTAATTTTCACAGCTGTCATCAGTCATTCCGGGAGTAAAATGCGTTTATTGCTGAATGTTCGGAAAATCCAGAGAGGCAGAAAAGAAGCAAATATAGATTATCCGTGATCATATAACACTTTTAACAATTTGGGGCACATCTCTCCAGTTATTTACAAATAAATAAAATTATTTATTTAACTGTAAAATGTATTGCTTTTCTTTTGTTGTACAGAAATGTGTGTTTTTACAAAAGGCATATTTAGGTACACACACACAGAAAAAGAATACATACAAATGTGTTGTTACCAAAAAAGTTCTGGCCTAAAGTAGACCCTATTGCATATGTGGTATGTATTTCCCGTTTTTCTGCCGTGTTTTCTTCATTATTGGTGAGTTCTTTATTAGGAGGTCTAATCCTTTGTTAGTTATATATATCGCAATGGTTTCCCAAATGTTAGTCTCTTACTGGCCAATCCTGTTTGCATGCAAGTGTTTGTAATTTTTATGTTATTGAATGCCTTATATTTTCCTTAAAACTCTCCATCCACCCAAAGATATAGAAAGAATCACCTGCCCAGGGGCACCTGGGTGGCTCAGTCGGTTAAGCATCCGACTCTTGCTTTTGGCTCAGGTCATGATCTCATAGTTTGTGGAATCAAACCCCACATCGGGCTCTGTGCTGACAGTCCAGAGCCTGCTTGGGATTCTCTCTCTCTCTCTCTCTCTCTCTCTCTTTCAAAATAAGTAAAATAAAAAGTATAAAAAATTTAAAAAAAAGAACCACCTGTCCCCGTGAAACTTTTATAGTTTTCTTTTCTGAAGTGAATCATTAATCCCTGTGGAATTCATGCTGGTGTATATATATATAAATACAAATCAATATATTTTCTTCATAGTGAAGAAGTGATTTGTATTTTTCATTAAGATGAGCCAATTACTTCAATATCATACGTAAGGTTTTTTTCTTGGCAAATCTATCTTGTCCTCCCTGAATGAAAATGCCACCTTTATTACATAATAACTGTTATATGCTCACAATCTGTTTCTGGACTTCACATGCTGTCCCCTATCCATCAGTCTGTCTGTCTGTACCACAGTCTATCTCGGTATTTTAATGTATATCTTTTAACTGACAGGGAAAGACCCTCTTCATTACTCATTTTGTAGTTATTTCTGAGTGTTTATGAAATGAGTGTTCATGATCTCATAGTTTGTGGAATCAAACCCCACATCGGGCTCTGTGCTGACAGTCCAGAGCCTGCTTGGGATTCTCTCTCTCTTAAGAATCATGCTGGGGATTACAAGTAAAGTCCCCCTGAGATCTTTCTGGGAATGAGGGAATCAGAGGTGGAGGCAAATATAGCTTTGGGACTCTATTCTCCCCCTCTCTCTCTCTGTCCCCCTTTCCTTTTCCCTCTCTCATGGTCTCTCCCTCTCCCTCTCTCTCCTTTTCTCCTACTGTCTCTCCCTTTCTCATTTGTTCACTGTCTATGGGCTTCCCACATCCCTTCTTGCTGTAGCAACAACTCTCGTGGCTGTCCTGATCTCATTACACCTTTGCTCCTTCACTGCAGACCCTACTGTCAACGGGTCTAGTTCCTTACCATTTCTCAGTTGTCTCTTCTAGAATCTCAGCCTACCCACTGGTACTAGGCCATAGGTCACTGGTCAGCTATTGGATCACCTCTCTTTGTACCAGATCCCTAATCAGCTGGGGACATGGGGACAGGAGTAGAAGAGTAGAGTTACATGTGATAACCATGGCTATCTAAGTATCAGGGGCTGTGGGCAGGGTAGATTTTCTGAGACAGGAGTGTGTGCAGTGCAAACATTTGGACACTTGGCCAGAATAGGTCATAAATACAAGCAGAATGTGAAGTATATAACACTGTATTTTCCATATGACTCCAAATCTTAAATAGATCGACTTTAAATTACACACACACACACACATAATTATAATAACATTTATTGAGTCCTTAGAACTAGCTAGACACAGTGCTAAGTGCTTCACCACCATTATTACATTACTAAACTGTTCTCAGTCACAAGGTAAATCTTGTTCTCCTGATTTTACAGCCGGGAGAACTGAGACTCAAAGACACTTAAAAAAAAAAAATTACTCAAATTCACGACATTAATGCCAAAGCCAGAAATTGAACCAACCTCATTCTGTCTCCAAAAGCCAGACTTTTCAATGTTACACTGCTATGCTTTCTTTTTATGTTTTTAAAGGTTATTTATTTATTTATTTTGAGAAAGAGAGAGAGCAAGGGAGGGGCAGAGAGAGAGAGAGCACGCATGCACGCACACGTGAGAGAATCTTAAGCAGGCTCCGCATTGTCAGCACAGAACCCAGTGTGGGGCTCGATCTCACGAACTGTGAGACCCTGACGGGAGCTGAGGTCAAGAGTCTGATGCTTAACTGACTGAGCCACAGGCACCCCTAACAATCCTATGCTTTGAAAAGGGTTGAAGGGAACTGCATGGATATTAATGGGGTTTACCTACGGTCACAGGATTACAAATGATGGGATCTTCATACAAGAGAGCCCAGTGGGGACTACACAGTTTCCAGAATCTGATCTGCAGTATTTAAATCCTGATGCTGTTGCTTACTTGCTGCTGGTCTCTGAGCAAGTCACTTCACCTTCCTAAGATTCACTTTTTCAAGCTACGAAAGAGAAATTTTTCAAAACCTATGCCCTCGAGTAGTTGTAAGAATGAAGTGAGATTGGTTTAATTAATCAGTTAATTAAATGTAAGGGAACACAATGCACTGTCACAGAGCAAGTCCGATAAAAAGAGTAGCTCACGTTCTTCTAATTTCCAGTATTTCCCCAAATTTCTCAGTGATCATATATTTTACTTCTACCTAAGTGGAGGGGGGAGGGGAGAAGTTAGTGGATCTTTAATAGTGGATCCATATATTTGAAATGGCAATACTGAATTGCATTGAGCCATAAATAAAGGTATGCGTGTTTAGGAAAAGCTAACAAGATTTTTATTTGCAGTCGAAGGATCCAAAGTGCAACAGCGGACCTATTTTTATTTTCTGAGCAAACTTAACAGAGCCACATGAAAACTGCTTCTTGTAGCACTAGCTTTTACTGGTTCGATGCCCCGGCTACTCTCTGAATGGTGCCCACTGATTCTATGTTCCATGAGTGCTTTTTAGGATGGTGTTTTTCAGAGTGAATTATTGAACCACCAGCATCAGAGTCCTTTGATCGAAATGCAGATTCCTGAGCCCTAGCTATCACCCACTGAGTCAGAATCTCAAGAGATGTGTTATGTGTTCCAGGAACCTTTAAAAACGAAACAAAATGAAACACTAGTTCCCCTGCTCACTCTACGCACGCTGATTTTTGAGAGTCACTACTCTAAAAGACCCGAAATTGATGGCGGGAAAAAAAAGGAAAAGTGGGTTTAACCTCAGTGCAGTCATTCACTAGCTGTGTGTCTTTGAGAAAGCCCCTTCAACTCAGCCTATCAGTTTCCTCATCTGTCCAACGAATCATAAGACTTCTCAGGTCTCTTTCATGCTATTCTTTCTATCCGTGTAAAAATGCATGTCACAAAAGGTAACTGGAAAATGCCTCATGGAGAATACGGGACTTGATCAGTACCTAAAGGAAAAGGGAGAACTTATGTGACAAAGCACCCCAGCCATCAATAAACACAGCTGATATTGGAGGAACAATGAGACAATATTCCTGAACTGAGTCACCAGTTTCTTATTGGAAAGTACCCAGAGGCAAATTATGAGCAAAGACTAAAAACAGCCTAATATGTCAAGATAAAAATTTTGGATTTGTGTAAGTAAGCAACCAGAGGTCGCTGATGGTTGAGCTGAGAAATGGCATAGTAGAAGGGATGTCCTGGATGTTAGGAAACATAACATTCATGCGGTGGAATGTGCATTTAGGTGGCTTCTGGGAAGCCCCGGGTAAAGACAGAAGTATATGTTAAACTGAGATGAGACACAAAGAAATGGTTCAAAAGACGTAGAAGCTTCCGCTTCCGGCTCGGACATAAGGAAGGCTTGAGTGTTGTCACTCCCATCCTTACAACAGGACAAAGCTGGGCCAACTGAAAATTAGTGCCTTTTCATGGACTTTTCAGATAGCGGAGGTCACGGAGCAAACCTCCACATCTGGAGAGGGACATCCTGAGAGTCACAGCCCAGGTCTGTCACCTGGAACAGAAGCTCCCGGAGCCATCACGTAGTAGGAATGTCTAAACTTGAGGAAACGGTGGAGGCAGGGTGGAAGTTAGTCTGAGAGTGAGAGAATCACAGTCTTAGGGAGGTGGGACGTACTTTGATAGGTTTTACCTCTAGGAACCCGATCATGCTATGAGAACAAAGAGCTTAAAAAAGATCTCCTCCTGGTCCAGGCAGGCAGAGGGAGAGAGTACCGTGAAATCAACCTGAGCAGTCTCTGTAACAAAGTCCTAACAGAGCCTCATCTTACCTGGGGGTGGCGGGGCGGGGGTGGGGGGGGCTCCTGCCATCGTAGCCTCTCGTATGCTTTCTGTCTCGCCTAACAGAGTAGGGAGGAGAAAGAAAGTTTAGAATCACCAGCCTGTGAAACTGAAGGCCACAGCTCAGGGACACAGGCACGTTACAAAGAATGGGATTTAATCATAATATCATAGAACACCTTCCTTCCCCACACTGTGACACCAACAGGGCTCTGATAGAGTAACAATCGGTCACAGCTGAAAGAGTCACAAGACGCATATTCTAAGAAGTTCTTAAGAGAGCTCCAAGTCAACAGGGGAGACAAAAACAAGGATGCTAGAGGTAATCGAAACCTCCAGCAACTGCGGCTACAGCATCCATTGAACACAGCTCAATATCTAGCCAGATGAACAGCTTACTTACCTCAGTTTCCTATTATCTCTTTCTATCATGTCTGGCTTTCAACAGAAAATCACTAGGCATGCCAAAACTCAGGAGAAAACAAAAAACAAAAAAAACACAATGTGAAGACACAACACCAGCATCAGAACCAGACTGAGATACAGGAACAGATTTGGAACTGTCGGATTTGGCGCAGAAGTTAAAATCCCTGAGATGAGTACGTTAGGGGCTCTCGTGAAAACGTAGATCACATAGAAAAAAGAAGACGTATGAAAACAGAGAGATGGAAACATTAAGAGCCGAAAGGAAATGCTAGAAATCAAAAACACTGTAAGAGAATGAAGAATGCCTTTCATGGACTCCTGAGTAGACTGGACACCGCCTAGGAAAGAATCAGTAAGTACGAAGATATGTCGACGGAAACATCTTAAACTGAAATGCAAAGAAAAGAAAAAAGAATGGGGAAAAAAACAACAACCCAGAACAGAACATTCAAGAACTGTGGGACAATTTCAAAGAGTATAAGCTATATTCAACTAGAATACCGGAAGGAGGGGGGCTCCTGGGTGGCTCGGTTAAATGTCCTACCTCGGCTCAGGTCATGATCTCATGGTTCGTGAGTTTGAGCCCCACATCGGGCTTGATGCTGCCAGTGCAGACGCTGCTTTGGATCCTCTGTCTCCCTCTCTCTCTTCCCCTCCCCCACTCGCCCTATCTCTCAAAAATAAATGAACATTTTTTTTTTAGAAAAAATATCTTAAAAAAGAACACCCGAAGGAGAAAATGAATACAGCAGAAAAACATTTAAAGTAATAAAGGTCACAGTTTTTTTCAGAAAGACTGACAGTCACCAAATCACAGACCCGGAAAGTTCAGAGAATACCAGGGAAGATAAATATCCAAAAATTGACATATATGCATTTCATATTCAAACTGCAGAAAATGAAAGACAAATTGAAAAGTCCTGAAGCAGGCTGTGAGTGGGGAAGTTCTTCTAATAGAGGGAAAAAGGATAAGAATTACACTGGGTTTGTCATCAGAAACCCCACAACCAGGAAGAGAATGGAGTGATGTATTCAAAGTATTACAAGGAAACATAAATCAACGCAACAATCTAAAAATTCTAAATCCAGCAAAATTGTTCCTCAAAAGTGAAGAGGAAATCCAGACCTTCTTTGACAAATAAACACTGAGGGAATTCATCACTTCCAGGCCTTCCCTGAAAGAAAAGAGGCACTTGCAACAGAAGGAAAATGGCATGGGTCACAGACTCAGATCTCCAGAAAGAAAGAAAGAAAGAAAGAAAGAAAGAAAGAAAGAAAGCAAGCAAGCATCAGAGAAGGATCATATGAAGGAAAACAAAATGTTTTATTTGTATTATTCTTAGTCGATCTAAAAGACACCTGTTTGTTTAAAGTAATATATTAATACAATAATATATTCAGTTATTATATAAAGCTATGGGTAAAGGAAGAGAATAACCACAAAATCATAGGGGCTCCCGGGTGGCTCAGTTGGTTAAGCGTCCAGCTCTTGACTTGGCTCAGGTCATGATCTCACGGTTCGTGAGTTCAAGTACAGCATCAGGCTCTGTGCTAATAGCACGGAGCCGGCTTGGGATTCTCTCTCTTGGCCCCTACCTCACTGGCTCGTGCACGTGCATGCTCTCTGCCTCTCTTTCAAAGTAAATAAATAAACTTAAAAATATACACAACAAAGTCATAAAGAGCAGAGGGAGGAATTAGGATTCTTTGTTATGAGGTACCTATAATACATGTAAAGTGGTATGGTCTTATTTGAAGGTGGACTTAGGTTACTTAAAAATATGTATTACAAACTCTAGGGCAACCACTATTTTTTTTTTTAAAGAAGCATAGTTTATAGTCAAGGAAAGGAAATAAAATGGGATCGCATGATATGTTCAGTTAAAAGCAGGGAAGGCAGAAAAAATGGGATGAAATAGGGGAAAAAAAGGACAATGCAGAGAACACATTTACAAACATACTGGCTATTTCCCCAATTACATCAATAATCATGTTAAATGTGAATGATCTAAACACTTGGTTGAAAAGACAGAGACTGTCAGAGTAGATAACACACGAGACCCTAACTATATGTGATTTACAAGAAATGTATATTAAAGACACATAGAGTTTAAAAGCAAGAGGATGGTGAAAGACGTATCCTGCTAACACTAATCAAAACAAGTTGGCGCTGTTATTTTAATTTCAGACAAAGCACATTTCAGATCAAGGAGAATTATCAGAGATAAAGGGAGACACTGCATAGTGGTGAAGCGTTAATTCTCCAAGAAGATATATTAATCCTACATGTGGATGCATCTAACAACAAAGCACCAAAATATTTGAAGTACAAACTGAGAGGAAAATTAGACAAATCCCTACCCTAGTTGGGGATTTTACCACACTTCTATCAGTTAATGATGGGTCAAGAAATCAGTAAGAATATAGCTGACCTGAAAGTGATATCAATCAAATTGTTCTAACTGACATTTACACAACATCCCATCCAACAACAGCAAATTACACATTCTTCTCTAGCTCACATGGAGCATTTGCCAAAACAGATTAACTTCTGTGCATCAAACAAACCCTACCACATTTCAAAGAACAGAAATCATGCAAAGTATGCTCTCGGATCATGATGGAATTAAACCAAAATCACAAACAGAAAGAGAGTGGGGACAATTCTCAAATGTTTGGACATTAAACAACCTCTAAATAACACAAGGATCAAAGGAGAAGACCCCAAATTAAAAAAAACAACAACATTATTTTGAACCAAATGAAAATACAACTGATCAAAATGTGTGTGACACAGCAATAGCAGTGGGAAATTGGAGGGAAATTTATAGCTTTAAATGCCTATATTAGAAACAAATAAAGTTCTAAAATCGATCATCTAAGCTTCTATCTCAGGAACTAGAGAAAGGAGAGCAATTTAGACCTAACACAAGAAGGAGATAGTAAAAATTAGATCAGTAATCAGTAAAATTGAAAACAGGAAAACGACAATCAAGTGAAACCCAAAACTGGTTCTTAAAAAAAAAATCCATAAAACTGATAGCCCGCCAACCAAGGATAAAAGAAAGAAGACATAAGTTACCAATGTCAGAAGTCAAAGAGGGGCACCATTACTGATCCCGTGGACAAAAAGAATGATACGGGGAAGTCTATTGAATTTAATATTTTTTAATGTTTATTTATTTTTGAGAGAGAGAGAGAGAGAGAGAGAGAGAGCGAGCAGGGGAGGGGCAGAGAGAGAAGGAGACACAGAATCCGAAGCAGGCTCCAGGCTCTGAGCTAGCAGCACAGAGCGTGACTCAGGGTTCGAACCCATGAACCACGAGATCAAGACCTGAGCCAAAGTCAGACACTTAACAGACTGAGCCACCCAGGTGCCCATAGAGTCTATTGAATTTAGTGGATGAATTGACCCCATTACAGGAATGACAGAGAAGAGCCACTGCAGATCACGGGCGGCCATTTTATTAACAGAGGGGAGAACGAGAGAGTTTCTAGAAGAATGTCTAACATCTTCACCGGATGTTAGCAGTAATGGGATGCAGGGGAAGAAGGTGGACCAACCCGGGTCAGGACTGGGGGAAACGCCCCCCACTCCCCCCACAAGGAGGAAATTCCTGATGCTTCACAGTTGCTTGGGAATAGGTCTTCCAAATCAGCTCACACAAACATGCAATACACATAAAAGCAATATACTTGCCATCCATGTGGAGTTTTAAGGAAAGGCTCCTAGAAAAGCCCCTTCCCCAAGAGGAAAGGCTGAGCTTAGGGCCCCTCTTGTATAGAAATTCTGAAGTGACAACAAAGTGTCACCAGTGAAATCTAACTTCAGTATCCCAGAGAGCTTCCTGTGAAGGTGGGTCACACCTATAGGAGCATGTCAAGAGTGATAATCACCGGGGCGCCTGGGTGGCTCAGTCAGTTAAGCACCCAACTTCGGCTCAGGTCATGATCTCGTGGTTCGTGAGTTTGAGCCCTGTGACGGGCTCTGTGTTGACAGCTCAGAGCCTGGATTTGGCTGCAGATTCTGTGTCTCCCTCTCTCTCTGCTCCTCCCCCACTCGTACTCTGTCTCTCTCTCTCTCAAAAATAAACATTAAAATTAAAAAAAAAAAAGAATAATAATCACCAGTGTAGATAGGTAACCTCATCGTGGTTCCAGCTGAGCCATGGGCCAATCACCTCTCAGAGGACAGGAGGACAGTCCAAGCATCCAGCAGGAGATATAAGGGTCAGGTCACATGCTCTATCACACTCAAGACAAGGTTGCATGGGGAACAGGGGGTATGGAAAGGAAGACAGAAAATCCCAGTGATGTGAACAGGACACACAATGACTTAGAAAGACTCTCACACACCTCTTCATATCTGAAGCCAAAAGTGTGTGTTCTAGACCCCAGCTTCAGGTAGTTTCGTCATTATTATATTGTCAGAGCAGTTACTTAATAGAGGTCAGAGCGATTACTTAATAGAGCTAATAAAGTCATGTAACTCTTAAGTGACAGAGTTAAAACTCCGTCTCCATCACCATATGGCCTTCTTGCTATTAATTCATTGTGCTCAATCACCTTTGTCAGCTCTATGCCTTCCGGCACCACGGTCCTTCTGCTAGCTGGAACTTACACTAATTCCAGATCACTCATGAGTATACCTTCTCTAGAGTTTATTCCTGAAGTGGGGATAGTAATAAGAATATCGACATTAGCAGTGGTTGGGAAAATGACGCATGAATCATTGGGATGATTGTAAGAGTACTTCTCAAAATCTAGCAGGCTATCTACATATCTGGGTGAAAGATTTTGTGAAGACATGTACATTAAGGGCATCAGAAATGCACGGATACCCGATGGAGTATTAGGCATAAAAAAGGAAGAAACCCTGCCATTTGTGGCAACGTGGATGGAGGACCTTGAGGGCATTATGCTAAGTCAGACAGAGAAAGGCAAATACTGTGTAAGTTCATTTCTAGGTGGAATCTAAAAATAAATGAGTAAATAAATAACTCAGAAGAGATGGGTGGTTTGCCAGGCGAGGGTGGGGGGTGGGTGAAAATGTTCCAAAGGCACAAACTCCCAGTTATAAGATAAATAAATCGTAAAAAGAGAAGATAAATATGTAGGATAACAAAAGCCATAAAAATCAGTGAGTTCTCCATAGGAGAAAACTTAGAGTGTAAATATAAATACAGAGAAAACATAAAGAAGCAAGGAAGTGACTTGCAGTTAGGCAGTAGGGAAATCAGGGAAGTATATGGTCACAGACTCCAAGGGGTAGCAAAGTCTTAAGAAACCATGAAAAGTCAATGTTATTAAAAGTTCTAGAAAGTTCCGTGAAAGTAAAGTAACTGGAAGTGACTAGAAGGAGACCGTTGTTCATCTTGATGAGAGAATTATGGGGGAAGTTATTGGCAAGAACGCCCCACCACATGAGTCAAGGCTAGCTTGAGCAGATGGCATGTGCAAGCCAAAGCTTGGTGCAGGGAACACACTATGCGCGTTAGGATCCGGGCAGTAAAAAGAAGAGACGGCAATAGCTAAGAAGAAAAGCAGTTTTCTTTATAGCTGATGGGATCTGTGCAAAAGAAGAGTAGAGACATGGAAAACAGACGGGCGTGGCATTGGAGGCAAAGCTCCCGGCTGCTGAGCATGAACAGAATCAGAAGCACAGCCACAGATACGAGACAGTCACCTAGACAAAGAGCCTTGTTCAGAGGGAGAATGGGATGGATGGACTTACAGAGAGGGTTTCTCTTGTTAGATGGAACTTCGAGTCAGATTTTCAACTCTCTGCTGTCATATGTCGTTGGGGAGGGGTATGGTCAGGAACTGTCACATCTCTTGACATTCAAAGAAAAGCCAGAACACTAGATGTTTATGTGAAATATCCTGATTGTTGTGTATGTTGGCTCCACTGAAAAACAAAACAAGACCATGTAGGCCATCTGGGCACCAGACCTGCCCACGCATCAATCTGCATCCCCTGTTGTACACACTCAATTCAACCTGTCACAAACCTGGGAGACAGCTTTTGATACCTGAGAGTCAAAGTTACTTGTGGTTTCCTTTGGTTGCACTGATTAAAGGGAAGGGAAAAAGAAATCCTTCAAAGCCAAGTGAGCAGTCGGGATTAACGGTTTACCAGGACAATTGATAATGAGAAAACAGAGCAAGGGGCTTAAAGCAAACGGCTTCTCTAGCAGTTGAACAGTTGTCCGATTTTGATAGCAGGAGGTGTTCTTGTGGTCCTTAAATCAGGTTGAGTTAGGGTTCGCTTTACTTACTATGATGAAACTACATGTTATCAGTAATCCAAGAATGGGGTATGAATTACAGTGAAACGCTATGCGGGCATGAGACGCATGATTTAGAAAAATACTTGTTTCTCTGGGGAATTTCTCACTTTATATGGGCAATAGATCAAATGACATTATCAAATGTTCAAGCTTTAAAACAGATTCAGGTATGATACACAGCGTGATTCCATGGCTTCATAAATTATTTTATTGTTATTTTTTTCATTTCCTAAAACAAAAGCTTCTTTTACCTAAAGCTGTGTTGTTTAAGTTCTGGAATAACAGAAACTAATGCTCTAGGAGGGCTGTGACTCTGGTTGACAGAATGTTGGGAGATTTGGAGTTACTTCCTGGTCACACTCACATTAAGGGAGCCAAGAAATATCCCCATCTATGCTTATTTCAGAGATGTCACAAAAATGTTCCCAAATCCCAAAATTACAAGACTTGCCCTGACACCCCCCTTCAGTTCCTTCTCCCTTCCCTTAGCGGTGGAGAGTGTTGGTTTTCTCCTAGTATCCATTCCTTCCGGGACAGTAGGATTTGAGCTGGATCCCAGGCTCCTCAGAATAGGGCAAACGTTCCAGGCTTCGGTGGCAACTAGATATCACGTGTGGCTCAGTGGCGGTCCAGGTGACAGAAGAAGACCACTTTCAGGAACCCTCCTCTGGGGCTGTTTGTCTTCTCCCTCTGCTCAGCCTTCTCCCCCATCTTGCTTCCTGGCACGTGGACACTGCCATCTTGGATCACAAAGATGAGAGCTCTATTCTAGGGATGACTAAATGTGGTCTGGAATAAGAAGTCCAAGGAGAGCTTCTGGCCTCCCTAGCCTAAATGCTCACAGCTGAATTCCATCCTAAGTAATATACCTTCCTCCCTAACACTATAACTAGCTACATCGAAAGTTTGTGTTGGGATGACATGGCTAATAAATTACAACTCTTGTCTTCACTCTTTGTCTTAAGAGGTCTAACCTCATCCTTCAGTGATCTAATCCACCCACGACCAGATTCCTCGATGCCCCAATTAAAGTTTTAGAAGGATAAATTGATATGCTGGATAAGCCAAAACATCTATTCTCTACCCTTTTCATCAAAACTTCGCTTACAGTTTATTTATTTATTTTTAATGTTTATTTATTTTTGAAGGAGACAGATACAGAGCATGAGCAGGGAGGGGGAGAGAGGGGGAGGGGGGGGGGAGAGAGAGAGAGAGACAGAGACAGAGACAGAGACAGAGAAGGAAACACAGAATCCAAAGCAGGCTCCAGGCTCTGAGCTGTCAGCACAGAGCCTGACATGGGGCTCGAACTCACAAACCGCCAGATCATGACCTGAGCTGAAGTCAGACGCTTAACCGACTGAGCCACCTAGATGCCCCAACTTTGTTTATAGTTTTAAGAACCATAATTAATATTGCAACTGGAAATGTAGCCAGAGTAGTTCCACAACCCCATGTTTTTTTTTGTTGTTTAATTGGCTTTTCTTACTATTTTATCCCACCAGGTAAATATTAAAATTGTTACATTATGCTTCCCCAGAAATCATGCTGAATTTTTTTTGGCAGTTCATTAAATTTATGTTCATTCAGAGAGAATCTATCACTTTTCTACACTAAACCATTTCGCCCAAGGAAATATCTCCAAGTAGTTAATCAAGTTTTCTTCTCTGTCTCTAGTTGTAGGTTAATTAATATACAGTGAATTCCTGGATATTTTTTATAAATTTTGTTTCTATTGAACGGCCAACTTATTATTTAGTATTTTGATCTTAATGCATCATAAAACTAAACAAACATTTGACAGAAAAAAAACCAAGATTGTATTATAAACTCGTAACTTTTTAAAAAAATCATTGCTACTACCACAAGCGAAAATCACGCTGTGAATGTTCTGGTAATTTTGCAGACAACAGAATTTAAAAATTGGAATGTTTTATTTAAAAAAATTTTTGTTTAATGTTTGTTTATTTTTGAGACAGAGAGAGACAGAGTATGAGCCAGGGAGGGCCAAAGACATAGGGAGACACAGAATCCGAAGCAGGTTCCTGGCTCTGAGCTGTCAGCACAGAGCCTGACGTGGGGCTCGAACCCACAAACTGCGATATCACAACCTGAGCCAAAGTCGGACGCTCAACCGACTGAGCCACCCAGGTGCCTCAGGAATGTTTTATTTTAAATGCACAGCTATCACACGCGAACGTGTTTTTTTGAAAGCTTTGTCTCATTTTGACAGTAGTTTATCTTTTTATATCAATTACTGATCTGAAAACCTTGACGTTTCTATTCCTCTTTTATAGAGTTGGAAGACTCACAAGATTAAAGAAGATGCTTACGATTATTTAGTTCATTCCTCTCATTTTTATGCACTATGAAGCGGGCCGGGAAAGATAATGTGCCTTGGCCAAGAGCACCCCATTATTCTTTTTTTTACAAGGGCATCCACAGGCACCGTAAGAGTGGAACAGTAAAAAGAGAAATGGCTTATTGTCCAATAAACAGGGGGTTGAATCGCACACTGCCACATACAAACCGAGTAACTACGGCCTCTCTGTAGGTCAGTCACCTGCTCTGTGGACATTCTGGACCATAACATTAAACTTAGAGGGCTGTCCTGAGGATTAAATAGCAAATTGCGTTAAAAGCTCAGCTTCCCGGGGAGCCTGAGTGGCTCAGTTGGTTAAGTGTCGGACTTCAGCTCAGGTCATGATCTTGGGGTTTGTGGGTTCGAGCCCCACGTTGGGCTCTGTGCTGACGGCTCAGAGCCTGGAGCCTGCTTCGGATTCTGTGTCTCCCTCTCTCTCTGCCCCTCCCCAGCTCATACTCTGTCTCTCTCTCACACACACAAAAGTAAACAAACATTAAAAATAAAAGCACCCAGCTCACGGCTGAGCATATGACACTCACTGCCCTCTGCCCTATCTCCACCTGGGGTTAGGATGGTTACTGCCAACAGATACCGAAGGGAATTCTCCACGAAACAGAGTGATGACATTATTCCAACAGCCACAAGGAAAGCTGAGAAAATACCCTTCATTCAGAAGAATCATTGGAAGTAAGATAATGAGGCTGCCCTAGAGCAGGATTCTCGCACAGAGAATCGTGACACAGAGGCTTTTCTTCCCAGGAAGCAACCTTATTTGTGCTGGCCCCGCTCAGTTGGGTCCGCACCCAAAGAACTGAGCCCCGAACACCGCGTGGCGTAGTTTTTTAATATATTTTTTACTTTTTTGTTTCCCATACGTGGTAACACACAAACACGTAGCCTGATCAAGTGGTCTCATGTTACGAGGTGGTGAAGAATGTTGTCACGTATGCGTTGCCTTGATATGTTTTTTTTTTCTTTCCTTAGTGAGGGGACCCTACCACAGCCCCCAAGACAGCAGAAGATATTTTAACTTGAAAGCTTAAAGATGATTAGTGGCAGGCATGGGGACATTGCTACGGAGTCCCTGTCCGAGTCTACAGCTTGTTTACAACTAAAGCAGCACGGAGTGCCTCTAATGTGGGCAGTTTAATGACTTAGATTTGGAGCCACTTTAATATTTCCTAACTGTGGGTCAGAATTTTCCTCCCCTTCCTTTTTCAGGGCAATCTCTGGAGAGTACATAACACACTTAGAACTTTGATCTACGGACGATCCAGCAGCCCATTAGCGTTTTCTCCGTACAAGGTCCCACGCCGTCCAAGTCTGTTCCGTTCTGGTTTTTTCTGGGTGTTCAGTCCTGGAAGGACACTGCAAGCGAGAAACAGTGCAGGAAGCTTAGCGTCCTAGGAGGCAGTGGCCGAGACACACGCCAGGGCCAGAAAAGCACGGCATCCGGCCGGCTCTAAAATAATCAATTCCGACAATCACAGATGGAGCAGAATTTATACACAGGAAATGTCAGTCAGAGAACGTCTCTGCGTAATATCAGCAAAGCTCACTCTGCTAACCCAGGAGCTTTTAGTGTCACTTGTCAGTGGAGGCTGATTATGCTGATGTTTGTTGTTCGTCTACTTGACAATTTCCCTTCTTTCTGTGCTGTGTTCGGGACAGGTGACTCCTGGAGTCAGCTTATTTTGCTGGTCATCTGTACACTGAAAGGAGCACGCTACTCAGAGCCACCGTGTCGCCCAACGGTTCTCCAAGAAATATTTTATTGTGTTTGACACAAAGTCCAGAAATCATCATCACAGTATGCACGGTATTGGAGTTCATTCAACTGAGACTATCCTGGTACCTGGAGAGAACGAATTAACTGAGTAGCTATGCTCACCCCAGCAAAACAAAATTACGTATGTTGTAAAAAAAAAAAAAAAAAAAAAAAATCAGGTAACACTTTTATTTCCTCCCACCTCGTGTGTTCCCTTTCTCATATAATTTTGGCTCCTATTTCACTGAAGAATATTAAAGCTACACCACGTGGGTTCTTTTGTAAAACTGTCTCTTCATCTGCGAAACAGCTCTGTTGTTGCCATGTTAATCCCTGTTCACCCATCCAAGTATAATGAAGTATAAAATCAGTAGGAAAATCATAAAGGAAGAGGGTGCTATCTAACTAAACAAAAAGTTAACATCTCCCAAGTGTCCAAAACACCACAAGAAAACGTAAGCGTAAAATACGAGCTGGAAAAAAAATCAAGGCAAATATCTTCAGTAAACGTGTATCTATTAAAACGCAAGCATGGGGGAGGCGCCTGGGTGGCTCAGTCAACTGGTTAAGTGTCTGACTTCAGCTCAGGTCATGATCTTGTGGTTCGTGGGTTCGAGCCCCACGTCGGGCTCTGTGCCGACAGCTCAGAGACTGGAGCCTGCTTCGGATTCTGTGTCTCCTTCTCTCTCTCTGCCCCTCCCCCGCTCACACTTTTCTCTCTCTCAAGAAAAAAAAAAAACAAAAAACACCACCCACACAAGTAAGAACTATTACCCCAAAAGCAAAAGGCACAAAGAATGCAAATGGGGAATTTACAAATGGAGACACAGAAGTGCCCACTGGGCGCAACAAATACTGTTCACATTTGGTACTAACTGATCAATGGTCAGCAAGGCAGGACTGAAATCAGATGATCAAAAATGAAAAATACATTTTTATATCTCGCCCATCAAATCTATACAGATTTAAATGTTTGGCAATATCACTTGCCAGCAAGAATGTGGAGAAATGGGTGGGGTCACACCTTGTCGGCAGAAGTAGAAGGTTTTGTGACTCACGCAAAGAGCATTTTGTCAGTAGTCTGTAAAATTAAAAAGCACATATCTTATCGCTCAGGGATTCCACTTACAGTAATTATCGTCAAGAACTATTTGGACACAAACATGGAGAGACATGTGCGAGGATGTTTACAATCATTGCTTAGAACCATCAAACTTTACAAACATGATAGAATATTATACGGCAGTTACAAGGGCTTAAATCATCTTGTCTTCAAGTGGAACGTTATACAGTGATTAAAAGAAACTTTTAAGGGGCATCTGGGTGGCTCAGTTGGTTAAGCGTCTGACTTCAGCTCAGGTCATGGTCTCACGGTTCGTGAATTTGAGCCCTTAGTCGGGCGCTGGGCCTGGAGCCTGCTTCGGATTCTGTGTCTCCCTCTCTCTCTCTGCCCCCTGACCCCACCGCTTGCACTCTGTCTCTCCCTCCCTCTCAAAAATAAGCAAACATTAAAAAAAAATTGTTTAGATAAATAAACTTCTAAAAATATGTATTTCTCTTTTTAACATATGTAATGGGAAGAGCTAAAAAGCATATTGTCACGTAAAGAAGCACTACAGAATAAGGGTATGGAATTTTACCATTTATATAAATTTAAAACACACACGTAAGTAATACACTATTTAGCGCTCATGGTTGTTGTAGTTACAATATACACTTCTACCCACACTGCTTTAGTTCTATTAAAGACAGACAGTGAAAATGTTCTAAAATGCTAATCGTCATCATTTGTAGGCATGGGTATGGTTTTTATTGTTCTTTTTATTCTAGGAAAGCGAAAGAAAATCCTATTTTAAAAAGTCAAGAAAGATACACTGACCAAGCACATAAATAGGTAATCTGCAAAAGAGAAGTACAAGTGAAAATGTATTCAACATCATCGTTAGCCAACGGACTGAAAATTAAAACCACAATTGGTACAGATTTTTTAATAAAGGGTGGGGGGGTGCAGTAGGCATATGGCCCACGAAGCCTGGGGTGGCTGGGATAAGGCCCCTTTCCTACAATCCCCATTTCCCCAACCTTGCCCCTGGGGGAGCCAGAAGCAGTGAACTGAGGAGAACACAGAAGATTCAAAGAACAAGAGACATAGAACAGAATTTGCCCTTTACTTTGCTGGTCCTGAGGGCCTGATATCAGGTCGGGGTAAAATGCTGAATTACGTAAGAAGTTCCAAATCTGCCTTTAGGACTTTAGGACTTTCCTCCACACGAACATGGGACTCAATAACCCTAGTGGGAATATTCTTACAACTGAATGGGACAGATTCAAGATGGCGTCATGAGGCTTGGATAGATTTCATTCCTTACAGTTGAGCGCAATGATAGAAATTGAAACAAAACACCATCTGCCAACAGCCAAGATATGCCAAAGGCTAGAAACTTGGAAGACCAGTCACATTTTGATCGAGTAACCATCTGTCTGGCTTGCCCAGGCCAGTACCTGATTATGCTTGCTTTACCAGAGTAATTATTGACAACACTTCTTTTAGTCTGGGAAGTGGCCCAGCTTGGACAATGATGAAACTCATGAAGATCAAGTCACCTGTCCAAGGACAATCAGCTAAAATGTAGCATCAGGGTGCCTGGGTGGCTCAGTCAGTTGAGCGTCTGACTTCAGCTCAGGTCACAATCTCACACTTCATGGGTTCAAGCCCCGCATCGGGCTCTGTGCTGACAGCTCAGAGCCTGGAGCCTGCTTCAGACTCTGTGTCTCCCTCTCTCCCTCTGCCCCTCCCCCGCTTGTGCTCTGTCTCTCAAAAAAAAAAAATGTATTAAAAAAAATTCATCAAGCTTCACACTTAAGTTAAAAAAAAAAAATGGCACCACTGGAAATCAAACCAGGTCTGTCAGACTTCAAATTCTGCATTCCTTCTACTGCTAATAAATATCCCTAATCTAGACTCGTAGCTTGAATAGTAAAGTTTTGCAAATGAAGTTTTAAGAAAAAACGAATTATAACAATTACTTTCAAGACTATGCCATACTTTGTACTTAAGCCAGTAATTGCTGCCACACAGGAACCCTTGAGGATTGGTCTTAATGAATAAATAAGTTAAGATGTGCATACAGTAGAAGCATCTGGTTCTAAAGGGATTGAAATAGGTATTTTCTTAAGTATATCAAACATGTAGGGTTTGCATTTTCCATTTGCCTACATGTTTTCCCCATTAGCCAAACAAAGGTAAACGTGTATGTTTGAGTGGTCATGAATTTCAAATTACTAGACTTCCGATTAAATTGTTTCTAGGCGTATTAATAAAACTAATGAGATGGGATCAGTCTTCACAAAAGCTTAAAATATCAAGCAATAATTTTAATACCATGTAAAACAGCATAAACTGCATAAAAATTATATATCACTTCCTTTTACATCTCAAATGACAGAGTTGTGGCCCTTTTTAAAGAGAGTGAAACTTGAGTGTGCATTTGCAAAGAATTCATCCTTAGGGACATATTTTGAAATATTAAAAATATCTGCAAACCACATATGCTTCATTGGGCAAGCTGCCTTTTACACGCTTATATGTGAATGCCCACCGATACGTTTAATCTCACGGCTTATTTGCAAATATGCTATTGTTTTCTTTTAGATTAAAAAAGGAGTATTTCGCAAACCAGGAGGCAACTTGTCAACTTCAGTCTCCCTAGGTCCCGTCTTGGAAGGACATTTCCAAGAGATCTGTACTGATACGGAATGGTAGAGAGAAGTCCTGTGTTTTCTCCCCCTCCCGGCCCTCCCCCGCCCCAGCCCCCAACCCTCTACTCCCCATCAGCTGTGTGACCTTGGGAAAACTTTAACCTCTCTGAATCTCCATTTCCCTTTGGTGGAAAATTGGAATGTGACTATCTCGCGATTTTCAATGAGGCTAAAAACCCAATGTGAGCTAATTTTGTAGAGCAACGTCTTCCAAAGTGCCTTTAGAAATAATAGTCCTCGTTTGTCAGAGGACCGAATTTAGTGTACTATTATTGTTGGGATGAGTCTCTTCCAAGAAAACACTAACCTTAAGCAGCAAAGAACACCTCCTAACATGGGGCTCTGAGAATTCCAGAAGCAAAGAAAGGGGCGGGACAGGCTAACAGAGGTGGGAGGTGGAATCCGAAGCCCCCATGGAGGGGTGAATCAACTCTCAACAGATCCCTGCTTTTCAAAACGTGCACGTGTTGGGGTGGCTAAATCCTCAGGAAAGCTCACGGTCTGACAAGTTCAACCACAGTTGCCAATCTCCGCAGAAACGCTAACCGAGCCCTCTTGAGCTTGGGGAGGGAACTCCCGCCTTGGCCCAGACTCTCCGTCTTCTGCAACTCATCTTCCCTCAGCCCTTTAATGAAGGTTGACACTTGGCAGAGGTGGGGAGCCGAGGCTCATGCTCTTAACGAGCTCTCGTTCCTAAGAGGCTTTGGCGTCACAGAAGCATACCTCCTGCCATATGCTTCCTCCAGTTATCTGCCCCCGCTCTCAGGGTGCGGGGGGCCATAGTTCGCTACCGGCAGAGATGCTGCATCAGGCCACGTCTGGCTGGAGATCTGGGTGTCAGCCCTTGTTGTCGGGCTTCAGATGGAGGGGAGAACAGGTGATCATCAGTGCAGACTCCAGGGATCCTTGGTGGACTCAGCGATCTGTATCTTCTGCGGGGCGGGGGGGGGGGGGCAGTCGATGAAACCCACCCGCGATGGGCAGCAAGTCACATGGGACATCTAGCCTTCCGTGTCAAACCCCGAACGTCATCTTATGTGCTCAAGAAGAGAGCATTCCCTTGCCCCCAAACGTGTCCAACAACGGCTCTCCCAGTGGCTATCGCCCTGATGGTTAAATGGCACCATAGGCTTGGAATCCATCCACTCAAGCGAAGACTTAACCCTCACTGCTGTCAGGCCATCTTCTACCCCTCCCCTGTGGGGGCTTCGGGCAATCATCGGTGCCGGAACCGCTCCTGCCTTTGCGGAGCCCGGGTTCTACCAGGGAGAGACGGATAACGAAGAGTATGCCTAATGTTTGAGGAGAACAAGGATGATGTGAGAGAATAAAGGGGACTGGTGTTAGGAGCACCACTCTGGGGAGGGCAGAGGAAGACCCCTTGGAGATGGCGACGTCGGAGCTGAGCTCCAGGCTGGATGGGTGGGGCTTGGCCATGGAGGGGGCGAAGAGCATGCCAGGTAGGGAGATGTGTGCACGGGAAAGGGAGAAGCCTCTGGAAGCGAAGGATTGCACAGGGAGAGGCTTTCTAAGCCACAAGGCATGAGAGAGCGATGTTTTATCAGCATCATTATTTGAATGGTCCTTGTCTTGCACCTGTGCTGGGTATCCGTACCCCTTGTGCTCATACGGGTGGGTCCCTTCACTTATCCTGCAGCGTCTGTCATTATGGACTGTCCTGTCCTTCTTCCCCTTCTGACTGAGAGTTCCCCGAAGGCAGGTACGTTGCCTTTTGTTTTTGAGGCATTCATACCTGACAGAGCAATTTCACATACGACAGGCACCTTATAAATATTTGTACGAATGAAGGACACAACATCTACCGGGGTGTGGGACAACAGGCTCCTCTCCAGGAGGCCACAGGAGGGAGAGGGGCTGACATTCCTTTTCTTCCCCCGGTCTTACTGATATACAATCGACATACAACACCATGTAAGTGTAAGCCACAGGACAAAATGACTTGTGAAACTCTCATTGCAAAGTTACCCCCAAGGGAATGTCACCCCACGCACATCACTGTGACCTTGAGACGTGTCCCATCTATCTCTCCAGGTATGGAGTTACTTTTTCAGTTATTATTATTTTTTTTCCTTCTCAGTTGGGGGGAAGGATCCATGTTCTTGATAGGCAGGGTGTTATCTCTGCTAGTTAATACAAGGTGTAATGAAATCCATGTTCGGCAGAGGAAAAGGAAGACTCAAAAGAGAAAAGCCGAGAAGGTGTAGAGAAGAGAATAAAAATTCCAGCCCTTTGATGGTCACATCCTTTCTTGACAATGGCCAGTCTCTTAAACCTTGAGTTCATGAATGGGATTCAAGAGCAGGTCTAAAATGTGGCTGTCTCGAGGTTTGAATTTCATATGGCAGTTATCTTACATTATTTGAAATGCCAATTGATTATTAAAAACACATTTTTTAGCTTTGACTACCATGTAATAGACAGGTAACTATTATACCGCTGTTAAACCCCAGTAAATACCGTTTATTGGAAACACATTTCTTTCAGCTCAGCAATACGATTGTGTATGTATCTGTTACCGAGATCTTGAAACTCTATCAATTTGTGCCAAAAACACATCACTTTTCTTTTGAATTCGTCAGGCTGAAGATACTGTCTCAGATGGACGACACCGAAATCCGCAACAAGCTTCTCCGTAATAAATGATGACTGGCCCAGCACAGGCTTGGAAGTTTTCTTTAATCACTCAGAATAATAACGGGAAACGAGCACTCCGCACATTAAAAGCAGATTTGTTCAAAGCACATTGGCCACTTTGCGTCTAGACTGAACTGCTGGCTCAAATGTTCTGGGACAAAAATTTGTAGCAGCGAAACCCTTTTCAGGGACGAGGGAATCACTCTGTGGGTTGGGTGCATTTTTCTCCCCAGTAGATTTATCATAACATTCCTACCTTTTGGCACTAGGGCAAAGCGCTGAGGCCCGGGGCTATCACTCAACCTGGGCCTGTGTCATTAACCAAGAAAAAGGAACAGACTTGCAAAGATACGACGGTAACTTACTCATGCCACAGAGATGCCCACACAGAGGCCACTGGATAGTGAGGGGCCATTTACCCTTTCCGGGGAATGTAACAGAGACGCAAAATCTGAACACAGCTCTGCGTTAACATTTTTTTTTTTTTCTTTTTCACTAAAGGGAAAGAGGCATTCACTGCTCTGGAATAGGGTGGAGAATAAAAGACGCTCACTGTTTTATAACTGTATTTATTTCCCGCTTGATTTTGGTTCGGGATAGTAAGAAAGAACATCATTCAGATGGTAGTTTGGAAAGCCAGGCTGACATCCAGTTTGCCGGGGTGGGAAATACGGGAAATGCTCTCCTACAGGGGGGGTGACTGACACTCCCTGGGGTGCGTGGAGGGCCCTCTGTCACCATTCCAGCATTAGGTCCCTGCCCCAGGCTTCCCAAAATCTGGCATCTAGAAGGTTAATGCTAGGAAGCTCCTGTATTTTTTTAAAAACTTCTACACGTTTATTTATTTGTTTGTTTTTTATTTACTTAGGGAGAAGAGGGTCACAGAGAGAATCCCAAGCAGTCTCTGCACTGTCAGCACAGAGCTGGACAGGAGCTCGATCCCATGAACCAGGAGATCATGACCTGAGCTGAAACCAAGAGTTGGACGCTTAACCAACTAAGCCACCCAGGCGTCCCTAAGATGTCCTTTAGGGTGGTGTCTGTCCCTTATGATTGGTCAGTGCCTTTTTTTTTTTTTTACGTATTATTATAGATTTTTAATCTCTGTCCTAGATCGGAGCATAGATTTTGCTGAAGAGGGACGCAGTCCTAAGAACTGTGAGAAATGTTCTCTGATGTAAGCCACGTGAAGTGTAGTTAATAGAATGGACATAAACACTAAACATGGTATTTCCAAAGCAATCTATTCTTATAGTAACACCTCTAAAGTGCATATTAAGTGAGAAGTCCTCTTTGATACTTGGAGCTATTATCCTATAGAAGGAAGAACAGAGAAGTGAATTAAACTGGCCCCAATTCAAACAGCCAGGAAGTAGGGGAGATTTGGCTAAGTCTGAGCCGAAACACTACCACTCTAGAACCCAAGCTCTGTATCTCCAGAGTGAAACTCTCTTTGGGGCAGAATGTGGATCCAGAGTGTAGATTTGTATTTGTTGGTTCTTTCTAGATGCTAATAAATCAGAGTAACTGAGATTTAGTGTTGGGACGGTTTGACCCAATTGTTATTGTGACTTAATTTCCTATTTAAATGTTAGAGGTAGGTACCCTTATTCACCTGGCTTGCACTTTTTTGAAATGAACTAGTTCTATTTGACTATTTTTTCCCCCTACTGGTGATTATCAGTGAATTATTTGGATGGGTGATTAAATTATTGAGCTGAGGGGTTGCCTGAGTGGCTCAGTCGGTTCAGCGTCCTACTCTTGGTTTCCGCTCACGTCACCAACTCACAGGTTTGGGGATCGAGCCCTGCGTCAAGCTCTGTGTGGACAGCGTGGAGCCTGCTTGGGATTCTCTCTTTTCTCCTTCTCTCTTTTCCTCCCCTGCTCGCCCACTCGCTCTCTCTCAAAATAAATAAACGAACATTTAAAGAATAAGTAAATCACTGGGTTGAAATCAGACGCGAGTCAAGGATAAAAGACCACCTCTTGCATGGTGCCATTTATATGAAATGTCCAGAGCAGGCAAATTCATGGAGACGGAGGTACACTGGTGAGGGCTGGGGGGCTGAGACAGAAGAAGGACAGGCGGTCACTGCTGAAGGCTAGGAGGTTTCTTTTTGACGTGATGAATATGGTCTGGGGTTAGATGCTAGTGATCGTTGCAACACAAGTGTAAATTTCATGGTTTGTGAACTACACCTTCATGTAAAAACAGAAATTAGAAAAAAAAAAAAAAAAAGGGAGTCAAGGGCCCGTCTGTCAAGGAAGCTGATCACTACTGAGCATACACTGGTCACAGGAGATATTTAGACCTTGAGCTCTTTGAGGATAAACTATGTCTAGAAAGAAAAAAACTTCGGACGGCACGGAGGGTAGTGGAGGATTCTTTGATTGACAGAAACATCTGGAAAACACTCAATTCAATTCAACGTGCCAAATAATTGCTGAGTCAGTACCGTGTGCCAAGCGTGGTGCTGGGCAGGAGCTATGAAACAACAGTGGTTCCGGCAGAGGAAGAGCAGACCCGGATCATGGTGAGGTCGGACGACTGCCGTCAGCATGTGCCCAGGGACCCTGCAGGTGCCTCGGTTCAGAAACTAAAGGCAGCCCGGGGTCACCCTCTCCGTCCGCCAGATTCGGACACTGGATTTCATTGGAATATCTAAAAAAGATCTTCCTGCTGTTGCTTAAATGATAGTCACTAAAGTCATATGACATTAATAAATCACTCAGAAAGACACGGCATTAATGTGAAGAAGTGACCCAATGCTCACGTTTCTCTCCAGGCATGCCAGCCCAAGATCCCATGTGCACATCAAACATGACCACTGACCAAAATGGACCTTGGGGAACACAGAATAGAAGGAACCTCTCTAAACCCTGTCTTTTTGAGTTTTTATGGAGGCTTCATTAACATAGGTATGGTTGATTAAATCACTGGCTATCGGTGATTGAACTCGATCACTCAGTAAGTGTCCGACTTCGACCCGGGTCATGATCTCATGGTTCGGGAGTTTGAGTCCCACATAGGGCTCTGTGCTGACAGCTCAGAGCCCGGAGCCTACTTTGGATTCTCTGTCTCCCTCTCTGCTCTCTCCCCACTCGTACTCTGTCTCTCTCTCAAAGATAAATAAACATTAAAATAATTGATACAAAAGAAAATAATAGATGTAAGAAGCAACGTATTATTTAAACACGAATCAATCTAAGTCTCTTTCAGGTCTATTTTTTAAATACGCAACCAATGAAGTATAAACAGAGACACATTAAAACCTTGGCTTGCGAGCGTAATTTGTTCCAGAAACCTGCCTGTACTCCAAAGCACTTGTATATCAAAGTGAATTTCAAAGAACCATTGGCTCAATAGTGATCATGTGACGTCTGGCATCACGTGCTACTCGTATTGTAAGACATCGCTCGTTTATCAAGTTAAAATTTATTAGAAATGTTGGCTCATCTTGCAGAACACTCATGAACAAGTTACTCTCAATCCAAGGTTTTACGGTACTTGCTAACTAAATGCATTTCTATAACCTCTCCCCATTACAAAATTATATATTGCTTAAAGCACTGAAAGAATAGTACGAAGGCAGTAAAAAACAAAACAAACAAAAATCTTCCATCTTTCCTTCCACCGTACAGAGTATTGTATGTATTTATATATATAATTATAAACCTGGAAGGTTTACTGTTGCTGTTCTTACTTTCTGTTCAAGGCCACGAGAAAATACAGGTGATTCACCACGTGAGGCAATCACTCTAGAATGTAGCACACAGGACACTCTGGAGAGTTTGAAGAGATATAAAAAGAGACTCCAGGTTATGGCCTATTTGAAAAGATTCAGTCTGAAGAACTCAAACTAGTCTAAATGAGAACTTAATGGGAGTACATAATGAAAAGTACAGAAAAAGTGTAAATAGAGGAAGGAGATGGAGTGATAACGATCATTTATTTGGGTCAGTTTAGCCAGGCTATGGTGCCCGGTTTTTTGGTCAAAGATCAGTCTATGTGTTGCTGTGAAGCATTTTTTAGAGGAGATAAACATTTAATTCTGTAGACTGAGTAAAGCAGGTGACCTTCCATAGCATGGGTGGGCCACATCTAATCAGTTGAAAGCCTGAGAGCAAAGACCGTAGCTTTCCAAGAAGGAACTCTCCTCAAGACTGCAACATAAAAACTCTGCCTTAATTTCTAGTCTGCTGACCTTCCCTACAGATTTATTTATTTATGTATTTATTTATGTATTTATTTATTTATTTATTTATTTTTAATGTTTATTTACTTTTGAGAGACAGAGTGCGAGTGGGAGAGGGGTAGAGGGGGAGGGAGACACAGAATCCGCAACAGGCTCCAGGCTCTGAGCTGTCAGCACAGAGCCCGACGCAGAGCTTCAACCCACAAAACCACGAGATCATGACCTGAGCTGAAGTCGGATGTTTAACCGACTGAGCCACTCAGGTGCTTCCCCCCCACCCACAGATTTTAGACTTAACAGCCCCCTCAATCATGCAAATCGATTCCATAAAAAATAAATCTGTCTCCCCGCCTCTCCCCACGGGTATAATTTAAAAAATTTTATTGGATCTATTTCTCTGGAGAATCATGGAGAATACAAAGGGTCACAAGAGACAGGCTAGGCTTTGAGGGAGATGTGTCCAAACACAGGGCACCCTGGGTAGGAGGCTAGCCAGAGGGCCTTGAGTGCTGTGCATTGTATAATTGTGTATCACCCAAGTGTCCGGTAAAGGCATCGCACACAAATATGCTCTGTGTGGATGGTGGGCTGGAGATATTTATTTAAAAATTGGCGAGTGCAGTGTTCCATGTCTAGGTTGGCTTTGCTCAGAGAGGAGAGCCTAGGTGCAGACCTGGCAGGCTCAGAGTTTCGTGAGGCAAGAAGACGGGAACATTGAGGGTACCATGAAAAGTTAGATCCCTAAAACTCTCAGGAATGTTGGACAGGTTTTCAGCCTTTCGCTGTGTGAGGATGAATTTTACGTGTCAGTGTGACCTGGCCAGAAGATGCCCACGTGGCTAATTGAACATTATTTCTGAATGTGTCTGTGAAGTATGTGTTTCTGGAAGAGATCAGCATTTGAATCAATGGACTCAGTGAAACAGACCTATCTCTTCAGTGTGGGCAGGTAACATCCATTCCTGTGAGGACATGAGTAGAGCCAAAAGGCAGAGGAAGGGAGAATTTTCTCTCTCTGTGCCTAACTGCTTGAGATGGGAATCAATCTTCTGCCTTCAGACTTGGACAGGTCCACACCGCTGGCTTTCCTGTGTCTCCAGCTTACAGAGGACGGATCTTGGGACTTCTCAGCCTACACACTGCATGAGCCGTTTCCTTATCATAAATCCCTTTTTATATATATGCACACATACATTGTATGTATGTAATATATAGAAAGGATATAGATATCCATTCATCTATTTCTCTGGAAAACTCTGGGTATTAACACCAGATATGAGATAGTTGGTTCGAGTCAATTTTAGGTGAATCTAAGAATAATTACTGAGGGAAATTTGGAGAAGGGATCTAAAATCCTGCAGCTATGGGCATGGGCTCCCTAAGCCGGCATATTGCGGGTGTCAGTACTGCTAAAACTTCATCTGTGTCCTCTTTCTCTCGAGGACTGAGGCATCTGGGTTTCCTGCAAATGGGATCTCCCATGCCTATGGTTTCATGGACTGCTTCTGTCACCCAGCAATAACCTGTGAACATTTCCCGAGCCCTTTGTCGTTTAGATGTCTGAGTACATACTATGCTCCCGTGAAGAAATATTTGCAGAACTAGATAAAAGAATCTTAGGTACATACTACAGCTTATTGAATCCCTCTGATTTTCTTCAACATGTAAATCTGGCCCACATGTTGACAGTAATGAGAGACAGAAGGGTGATCATCCTTGCCCGGATATTTTTCTATATATGTGTAATCAAGTCCTAAATGTGGCATGCGTTGGTGAAAAGATATGCACATTTTAATGGGTTTGAAATACACTGCCAAATTGCCCTCCAGAAACGTTGTTCCAATTTACATAGCCACCACTGGAATATGAGAGTGTCCATTTCTCTGCATCCTGCCTACCACTCACATAATTATTCCTTTCAGCCACTGCCAACTTGAGACAAAAACAGTATTCCATTGTTATTGTGATTTTCGTTTCTTTGGCTACTACCGTAGTTGAAAAAAATTTTAAACCGCTTTATTGGTCGTTTATGTTTCTTCACTGGTAACTTGCCAGTTCATGCCCTTGCTTTATATTTATATTTCTCCTGTCGTGGTGGTGGGGTGTGTGTGTGTGTGTGTGTGTGTGTGTGTGTGTGTGTGTGTGTGTTTCTTATTGATTTCTAAGAGCTCAATATATTGAGGATAATAGCATCATTTCATTAATGTCTAAAAAAAAAATCTGTCCTTGTTGATAATTTAATTTATCCTTTTTATAGTTTTGGGGGGAAAACGTTTATTTTTAGGTAATCATATATGTGAATACGTTCCACTTTAATTGCTTAAAAGCCTTCTCTAACCCTATTATTGTGTAAATGTTCAAATCAATACTTTTAGTTTTCTTATAGATTTCTGTTTATTTCTATGATCCACCTGGATTTTATTTTGCAGTATAGTTTATGGTAGGGAATTAAATTAGTTTTGAAATATTAAACAAATATAATGTGTTGAATAAATCCATTCTTTACCCGATAATTTTAAGAGCTACCTTATTTTTTTAAATTTTTTAAATGTTTATTTATGTTTGAGAGAGAGACAGAGTGCAAATGGGGGAGAGGCAGAGAGAGAGGGAGACACAGAATCCAAAGCAGGCTCCGGGCTCCGAGCTGTCAGCACAGAGCCCGACGCGGGGCTCAAACCCACGAACCACAAGATCATGACCTGAGCCAAAGTCGGATGCTCAACCGACTGAGGCACCCAGGTGCCCCTGAAGGGCTACTTTATTAAACACTAATTTATCTATATATTATACGTGCATATACATTTATATATGATAATATTTTATAACCCATGTAAGTATATTAAAAATATATACTACAGATTAGTGTTCAGTTAATAATATATATGAATTTTCATTTTTCTTCTTGAGTAGTCTGTGCTATGTTATTGTCATTACTGTAGGTTTATGATAAATTATAAACAAAATACTTCACAAATTCTTACTTGCTTGGCTCTTTTTCTCACTGATTCTTCACATGAGCTCAAGAAATATTTTGTGAAAATTGAAAAGGAGAATCCTGGAATGACATTTGCTAGATTACTAAAATTTTAAATGAGGGTAAGAATTAATAGGTTTACAGTATTTTTCCCCATCCAGGAAGAGAGTAGTCTTTTCTTTTTTTAAAGTATTTTTATGCCATTCAAGAAAGTCTTGTAGTATTTGCCATATGGCAAATGAATTTCTTTTAAGCCCATGTGCATATCGTTGTAAATGGAATATGTTTTATTAATTTCTATTAATTGCTGTCAATATAATTAATATAATCTAATTCTGTTAATTGGATATATTGTGTTTCATTTATATTAATTGCTGTTTTAGGGCAGTTTACTTTTCATACAATTAGTTTTTTAAGTTTAATGATTTTTGTACAATTTTTTTTGTCACTGATGCAATTTCTTCCTTTGTAATGCTTTCTTATCACAAAACCTTCTATTTTTAGGTTAGGGAAGTAACATCATTTACACCTGATGCTTTTACCTCCTCTTTTCCCATCATGTTTTCTGTTTTTCTTGACTTGCTGCATTATCTAGGATGTCAGGGAGAAAAACTGTAAATTTTGAAGGCAAGCGTACTTCCCTTGTTCCCTGTTTTCATAGGAACTTCTATGATATTTCACCGGTAAGTGTATTTTGATACATATTTTTGAAGTAGTCGTGTTAAGGAAGTAGCCTTCTAATCTTAGTTCTAAGTGCTTTTAGTTCTCTTGGGTTCATACGTAAATAACTTAATCCAAGATAAAAGAAACAGCGTTGAGTTCAAAGTCGGGTACCATGTCACCAAAACTAGAGATGTCAGACATCCTGTACATAATGGATTACCCTGTATTTCACAAACAAGTGCGTCAGGATGTATAATCATTCTACATTTGATCTAGATCTGGCTCTCCTGATGACATCTGCTAGCCCGTAATCTTCCCCTTGCCAGTAATAATACGGCCCACGTTCGCCGAGAATAAAATATGGCAACCGTAACAAAAAGCGGACATGGAAACAAGGCTGTCGCATAGCGGGCTGGGTTTGCTCAGGTCAAGCTGCGCCCTCGTGTTTTCATTCTATAATCAGCACAGTCCCAGGTGCAGCCCTGAACTTCACTGTGAGAAAGGAAGGGCAGGGCAGGTTGTTAGGGTTTGAAATCGTGACTCTGGAGAACACCTGGGCACATCCACCGAGCCATCTAGTGGCTGCAGAGCGCGCCTGAAAAACAAACAAAAACAGAAGACCCCACCACACACACACACACACACACACACACACACACACACACACACTGGTGTGATTTCAATTTCAGACTAGAGATGAATGGGACAACATCGCTGAACCTGCCCCCATCTCCCAACTCAACAGTCCTCCGAATCAACGATGGGAGTGCAGTCACTACCGACGTGCAAAGGATGTGGTCAGCACACGGGAAGCATATCCAGGCTGATGCAGAAGCGTACACAACTCAGACGTGCATTTATGGGACGTGTGCAAAACGATCACTGAGGAGAGAAAATGTAGGCTAAGGCAGCACCAGATTGCGGTCAGGGGCCACCAACACGATAAGAGAAAAGCCTGAGTGCAGAGGAGCTGCTGGCACGAATGTGTACATGCACAGACCGTGACTGCTAAGAGGGAGGGGCTATAGTTGGACAAAATGCATTCCTAATAGAGGCGAAGTCCATGGCTCTTAAAGCATCCCACCCGGTTTGGACAGCGATAAAATTACCAACGCTATCTTTCATGTCTTCCTTGAATTTCTTCTTCTGTCTACATATGGGACCAAAAACAAAAACAAAAACAAACCACCACCACCAACGAAAAAACCAACAAGCAGACCAAAAAAGGAATCAGCTTGGATCATAGCTGAGAAAGCCAAAGAACAAAGATAAAGCAAATTGATAGCTTTCGAATGTTAATAGGGTTTGTCACCTCCGAGAGTGTGTACATTAAAGACATCTGTCTGGTCTCAAATAAATTCCAAAAATCCCAAACTAATTGCTTGGTATACACAAGGCGAAACCTCAGAATTCCATGCAAAAATAAACCTTCGTTTGGAAAATAAACTTCATACAGTCATGATAAAAGAAGTCTTGTCAATAAGCCAGCGCTTAATACAGAAGGATTATTTTGAAATAAACTTCTTCAGACTTCGTTAGAATCGGAAAGAACTGTGAAAATAGATCCGCCGACCCAGGTCCTTAGGTATGTGGTGGCGTTTGGAGACGCCCGGCTGCAGTGGGTGCAGCTTGACATCAGAAGGCTCTGTGGGCTTCCCGGCAATTTTAGTCACTTATAACACACAAAAGGGAAATAACATGGTTTTTCTCGTCTGACCTCTGAAAAATAAGTACAGCAACACGGTTCCCCGCGGAAAGGCCAGATGAATCACAACACAGGCTCTCACATCTTTGACGGACGTACTCTTCCTTTGGCTGGCACGTTCCAAAAGGGGGTTATTAGCGTTGTTTGCCAGACGGGTGGGAACGAAAAGGCGTCTTTAAACATTTTCTACAAATGGATCAATATTGGCAAAGTCCTCTCTAGGAAGTATATTAGTGCATTAGGAATAATTCTAGATGAGTATCATACCGCAGAGGGAAGGAGGGTAGTTTCATTTCATGCTGTTCGAACTCAGACACTCACAAGAGCACTGCATGGTCAGAGGCATTAATGGCCGGAAAAAGAGCCCACAGTTAAATATGCTCAGGCAAGACACGAAAGCGTATGGACTGACTCAGGTAAGCTGTAGGAAGGACGGAATCTGGGTTCTCCGGGTCCAGCTCATTATTTTATTCCAGAATCCTAGTGTGGACACCCCAAATGAAACTCATTCTCTCTGTGTCCTCGCAGAAAAAATCACCTACGCCCCCACCCCTACCTCTAAGGCTGGTGCTTATTTTTGGAATTGGTTAAGGTCTAACCAAAAAAGTACAGAGGAGGTCCACTATGGTTTTTCAGAACGGTTCTGCCCATTACACTCTATGCTCTCTTGCCGGTAAGCCTCCAGGACCCCTCGAAGGCATACACGCCTGCCCGAGAGCACACTCTGCCCCATGATGGAAGATGCCAGGTCTCCAACTAGAAGCTGCCATTGGTTTATGACCCAGCCTCGCTGTGTGTTTGAGTGGAGTGGGTTTTGACGAAAAACCTCATGTATCTCCTAGAACAGGCTTGTTTCTCATTCCTCTGAGTTATAGTCCCTTTTTATTTTAATTTTGCTAAGTTTTATTTATTTTGAGAGAGAGAGAGAGAAAGCACAAGTGGGGGAGAGGCAGAGAGAGAGAAGGGGGGGGAGGGGGAGAGAGAGAGAGAGAGAGAGAGAGAGAGAGAGAGAGAGAGAGAGAGAATTCCAAGCAGGCTCCACACTGTCAGTGCAGAGCCTGATGCAGGGCTCGAACTCATGAACTGTGAGATCATGACCTGAGCTGAGATCAAGAGGCGGACGCTTAACTGACTGAGCCACCCAGGCTCCCCTACAGCTCCTTTCTAGAACTTCATGAGCCCCCTTAAGAAACTCAGGCATACATGCAGTCAACATTTGCCTTGTACTGGTTAGACCAGATGGGAGCAGCTGTCTCTGACGAAGGCCTACGGCAGATACGGGTCCCTCCCGACCCCATGTCCCTCGGTCACATCCTCCCCCGCTGCCCCTGTCCTGGTTGCAGCTTCAACTGTCCAACTGCTGGCTGAGATCCTTAGAAGATCAGCAAGCCTGTTCTTTCTGGTTTATCGGGATATTTCGAGATGGCCTTCAACTGGATCTTACATATTTGAAAGTCTTCTCCCTGTGCTAGTTATAGAATCCAAAGTCTCTGTATAAAACACAGAAGCACAGGGTCGTCCGTGAGGCTGAGTCACTGTCGTTGTGGCCTGGAGCAGCTGATGTTAGAATCACGCTTTTTTCTCTCGGCCCTTCCAAAACTGCAGAGCCCGTGAGTGCCTCATTCGTCCCTTGTGGGCTCCCACTCTTCCGTTTGATACTTCTCCCATGTTTGCCTCAGTAAATCATCTCTCTCTCTCTCTCTCTCTCTCTCTCTCCCTCCCTCCCTCCCTCCCTCTCAATCTGGGCCCACCCTGGTCTCAGTAAAACCTGTCTCTTCGATTTGAGTCTTTTTAGTTTGTAATCAGGGTACGATGCCAATTATAAGCTGTGAAGTCTGATTCTGATAGCTCCCAGGCAGGCCCTTCAGGCAGTAGGGTCACAGAATGACCGAGGCTAGAATTCAGATGGGCAGAGAACATGGGCTTTCTTTATGCTCTCGAAAGGATCCAGTCTCCCTCAAAAAACTCTGCCCATTCAGCAGCAAACTTGCCTTACAAGTATGATCCACTAGTGTATTGAAGAAGAAAGAAGAAAGCAGAAGAAAAAAGAAAGAAGAAGGAAGGAGGAGGAGAGGAGGAGGAGGAGGAGGAGAAGAAGAAATGCTTCCTTCTTTTCCATACTTCTCGTTGGAAATTAGCTCTCCCAGGCTGTCCCATACCTACAATATGACCCTAACACTGCCATGAACACATTGCTGGCTTCCGTGACAGACTGGAAAGTGTGAGATGCAGTGTACCTTTTTCCTACTACACAAATCAAAGTTCCTAAGAAATCTGGGGACTGGGGAAGCAAGCAGGAGGTGAAGCCAGCTCATCTCCCTGCAACGAACCAGGGCTTTTGATATCAGTGAGCCAACTTCAAGGACTACTTGATTTTGTAGACGTCACAGAATCGTCAACCAGAAAGGAGAAAGAAGAGGAAAACAATATGATTACCTTCATAATAGAACTAGACACAAGCATTTGAGAGGGTTTTTTTTTTTTAATTTTTTAAAAGTTTACTTACTTTGAGAGAGACAGAGACAGAGCGTGAGGAGGGGAGGGGCAAAGAGAAAGGGAAAGAGAGAGAATCCCAAGAAGGCTCTGCGCTGACAGTGCAGGCCTTGAACTCGTGAACTATGAGATCATGACTTGAGCCGAAATGAAGAGTTGGATGTTTAACCAACTGAGCCACTGAGGCACCCCAAGCATTTGAGAGTTTTTAGCAGAGGGTAGTGGAGCTAGAGGAGTGGGTGAGGTTATCGAGTGAGACCATACAGATCTAGAAGAGAGGAGGAGAGAACAAAGTCTGTAGGAGGAAAAAGAGAGGTTATGAGGCACGGCTACCAGTGCAAGGGGCAGGGGGACGAAGGAGGAGCAGATTCATACAAACTGAGGGAGGAGGGCATTTCGGAAAAGACATCTCTGTAAGTGGCAAGGGCCACAGATCAAATATGATAGGAACCAAAAATAGTCCATTACATCCCATAAGGAGAAAGGGACCGTTTTCTTAGAATCGAGAGATTAGGAACAGCTCCTGGTAGTTAGAAATGAACAGCATTATAAATGGTACACTGTATGGGGCACCTGGGTGGCTCGGTCGGTTAAGCCTCTGACTCTTGATCTCAGCTCAGGTCTTGATCTCAGGGCGGTGAGTTCAAGCCCTGCTTTGGGCTCCATGCTTGGTGTGAAACTTACTTAAAAAAAAATAGCATAACATAACATAACCTATAAAATAATATAATATAACCTATAAAATAACATAGCATAACCTATATAATAGCATAAAATAACCTATAAAATAACATAAAATAAAATCAAAATTAATTAATTAAAAAACACTGTATGCTTAGCTCTTCGAGTTGGTTGCCCATTGCTCTCACAAACTTCCCCAACCTCAATGGCTTAAAACAGCACAAGTTACTGGGGCGCCTGTGTGGCTCAGGCGGTTAAGCGTCTGACTTCGGCTCAGGTTCACGATCTCACAGCTCGTGAGTTTGAGTCCCGAGTCAGGCTCTGTGCCGTCAGCTGGGAGCCCGGAGCCTACTTCAGATTCAGTGTCTCCCTCTCTGCCCCTCCCCTACTCACGCTCTGTCTCCCTCTTCCTCAAAAATAAACAAACATTAATTTAAAAAAAAAAAAAAAGGCAGCGCAAATTATCTTACAGTTCTGGACATCGGAATGGGTCTTCCTGGGTTAAGGTCAAGGTGCACTCAGGGCTGTGTTCCTTCTGTCTCCCTTAGAGCCTTCATTTCCTTATCTTCCTAGCTTCCAGAGGCCACCTGCATTCCTTGGCTGGCAGTGCGTTTCTACCTCTTTCTGACTCTGGCGCTCCTACCTCTCTCTTCTGGTTTATAGACTTTTGTGACTAGAGTGTACCTACCCAGATAATCCAGGACTATCTCCCCATCTAAAATCAACTGGTTAGCAACCTTAATTCCATCCGCAGCCTTGGTCTTCCTTTGTCATAG
Source organism: Panthera tigris (assembly GCF_018350195.1). Taxonomy (NCBI): domain Eukaryota; kingdom Metazoa; phylum Chordata; class Mammalia; order Carnivora; family Felidae; genus Panthera; species Panthera tigris. The sequence continues at coordinate 7,227,392 of NC_056673.1, read as the reverse complement.
AAGACAATGTGTTCACAGGTTCTAGGGATTAAGACACGCACCTTTTGGGGGGGGGGGGCGGGCATTATTCCGCCTACCACCTTCTCCAACTTGGTTGTCTTAATTGTACGTCTTAGAGATTAACTACATGTGCTACGTAGTCAGGAATGATACTCAAGGTATTTAACAACTAGTACGCAGGAAACAAATAGACCAAAATAGATACTGGATACGGTGCTGAGGGCCTACTGTCATTGGAAGCATTAACCCTCTTCATAATCAGTTGTATTAAGAGGGATGTTCAGGGACTTGGAGATGGGGGGGGGGGGGGGGATGAAGACAGGGTGGGATGGTCCAGCAAGTGGAGGGCACTTCAGAAACTGAAGGCAGAAGTTCTCTGTCATAGAAGCTTATCAACATTTTTTAACTAATTTATTTAAATTCAAGTTCATTAACATATGGTGTAGTGTTGGTTTTGGGGGGTGGAACCCAGTGATTCATCACTTACAACACCCAGTGCTCATCCCAACAAGTGCCCTCCTTAATGCCCATCCCCCATTTAGCCCATCCCCCACCCACCTCCCCTCCAGCAGCCCTCAGTTTGTTCTCTGTATTTCAGAGTCTCTTATGGTTTGCCACCCTGTTTTTTATCTTATTTCTCTCTCCAATATTTGTAATAACTGATAGAACCACACCACTGAATGCCAGCTAAGCATCAGCCCTATGTGTGTTTTATATGCCTACATACATGTAAATTCATGGGAAGAAAGTTCTGGAAGGAAATACACTAAACCGTTCATAGTAGTTACCACAAAGGGGCTACTGGTGCTGGAAAGAACTATCAAAGGCACTTGGGGTTTTCTCTTAGCATTTCTATTTTTTACAAAGAGAATCTATTCCTGTGTTGTTATGTACTTAAATTTAAGAACGAAAAGGTGGGATGCCTGGGTGGCTCAGCCGGTTGAGTGTCCAACTTCAGCTCAGGTCATGATCTCATGGCTCTTGAGTTCCAGCCCCGTGTCAGGCTCTGTGCCGACAGCTCGGAGCCTGGAGCCTGTTTCGGATTCTGTGTCTCCCTCTCTCTCTGCTCTTCCCCTGCTTGCACTCTGTCTCTCTGTCTCTCTCTCTCTCTCTCTCTCTCTAAGTAATAAATAAACATTAAAAAAAATTTTTTTTTAAAGAATGAAAAGGGCCTGAGAAATAAACACCAATAGTAGAGGCCAGAGTTGAGGTAGGAGAATATAAGTCAAATAAGAATTGAAGTATTAGCTCTATAATCCGAGGTGCCTGTGTTTTCAGATGCATTTTTCATGTAACTGAACAAATAAATTCTAAAATGTGTCTGTCCAACTGCATCAATTCTAAAATGCATGGAGTGTGCAACAGATTCAGGCTTTTAAAAGAATTTTGTATAGGATAAAGGTGGCATTTTATTTTTTTTAAGTTTATTTTTATTTTTATTTTTTTGTAATCTCTACACCGAATGTGGGGCTCAAACTCACAACCCGGAGATCAAGAATCACATGCACTTCTGACTGAGCCCGCCAGGCGTCCCAAAGGTGGCATTTTAAATCACTTGGGAAAGTATGCACCTTTCATGAAATGCTTTGAAATCACCGTATTTCTACTTCGAAAATAAATCTTTGAGTTCTCGCAGAAATCAATTCCAGGCGTAAAGTAATTAAATGTAAAAGCAAAATTATACGCAAATATAAAGGTGCTTCTTAATGTCTGAACAGGGGTAGCCTTCTAAAACATGACCCAAAGAGAAGGCATAAATGGAAAGTCTGACTATATTAACATGTAAAATTTTATTTATATGGGAAAAGATACCATAAAAAATATTAAAAGGCCAAGAAAGACTGTGAAAAACTACTTGAAACACATTTAAACATAAAGAATTAAGAACCAGATAAATCTAGAGAACTTGCAATCAATAAGAGGCGAACCATCCAGAAGACAAATTAACAAAGGACGCAGAAGAGGAAATGCTACAGCCAATGAACGCATAAAAAGATGCTCAATTTCCCTGTAATTCAGCAAGTACAACCTAAAATAACACTAAACGTTTCCCTCTTAGGTTGGTAAAATGAAACTGGCCATTAATAGCTAGTATTGGCGGATGCGAAGCAAATTCTTACATAACATTGCCACTGGCTTAGCCATTTTGGAAGACAATTGAGAAATATTTGTTAGAGAAGGAGATCTAATCTCACCCTACTAGGAAACAGTTTCATCCTACTTACGTTAAGAATAGAATAGATTGGGGCGCCTGGGTGGCGCAGTCGGTTAAGCGTCCGACTTCAGCCAGGTCACGATCTCGCGGTCCGTGAGTTCGAGCCCCGCGTCGGGCTCTGGGCTGATGGCTCGGAGCCTGGAGCCTGTTTCTGATTCTGTGTCTCCCTCTCTCTTTGCCCCTCCCCCGTTCATGCTCTGTCTCTCTCTGTCCCAAAAATAAATAAAAAACGTTGAAAAAAAAATTAAAAAAAAAGAATAGAATAGATTAAAATCATATCCCAAGAGATACAAATATACATGTGTGATTGCACAGGAGAGGGTCCAGAAGGGCCACCCCAAATAGTGAAAGCAGGTGAATCATCTTGACATAGGTCACAGGGCATGGGAAGAGGTGCCAGGAAATCAAGGGAGTGCTTAGCTTTCCCTTATTTTTTGGATTTTTAGAGTGAGACTAGAATCCCTATGCTTCCTATGAAATAAAAAGAACAAAATTACTATTAAATTGAAAATTTACATGACATGCTTATGAAGGCTTCAGAAAACAGTAGCTATCTGAATCCTCAGGCCCCAAAGCTTGGGGTCCAAGCCCTGTAGCGTTCATGCCATGGGACCTTGGGAAAATCATTTAGCAACTCTGCATGTTCATTTCCTCACCTGTAAACCAGAGATTTCATAACTGCCACGTTATTGTTCACAGTTGTTTGGCGAACTAAATGCAGCAAGTATGTGGGAGGGCCTTATAATCTATAAAATGCAATTCTGATGTCAGCTAGAACCGTTACTAATTACGTGGATAATTTTCAGTTAACATCTAGCTATGGATGAATATTTGAAAAGCCATATTTCCAAATGAAATGACATCTGCTTAAAGTAGATTATGGTTAATCTGATTGTTTCTCCCTCTGAACAGTCCCTCTCTGCCTTCCCTCCTTTCCTCCTTCCTTCCTTTTCTCTACCTTCCAGATTACAACAACTATCACGAGTCTGGTTTATAAACTCCAGGACTGTTTTAAAAATATAATTTCATGTACATAAGTAAGTCCTTCACTTCTCTATGGCTGTCAGCATCATTCCTTGTCAATTTTTTAAAGTCATTATATATGACTTATAAATTGCAGCCTCCAACTCTTTGAGTTAAATTTACAACCACCGAACCTGCAAAAGCCCGTGGTTCTCATGGTCCCATGGTCACTTTTTAGGCGAGAAGCTCTGAAACAGGAGTGAACGTTTCTTGGTCCCTTATTACATATGCAATACACATTTACATACGTTGTGTCAGTTCTTAAGATAACCAAGTACAAGTTTTATCTCCCCATTGTAGAGATTATGAAACTGGCTAACCACGTCAGGTTATTCCGGAAGCTCTTCACTTCGCATGATGAACACACTGAACCGAGCCACCATGGTTGCCCTGCCGACTGAAGCAGTGTCTAACTGGTCTCCTGCACCCCCTCTTGCCTCCTGCAGTCTCTTCCCACACTGGATCAGAGTGAAGTCTTGTCACTTCTGCCCAAAGCCTTCTTGTAGCCTGTCCCCCTCCCTAGAGTTAAGAATCCTTACACAAGCTGCAAAGACCCCGTACCATTTGGCCTCTGCTACCCGTACGACTTACCTTCTGCCTCCTTCACTCCATTTCTGCTGCACTGGACTCTGTGCCCTTCCGAGGACACCCCAGACATGCTCCTGCCAATGGCAACCGGTTGTTTCTTCTGCCTGAATGTCCCGCCTTCAAATGTCTTCAAGTCACACTCTGCTTTCCTTCAAGTCTTTTTGCAAATGATATCTTCTCAGGGACGTTTATCAAAACCAGCTGCTGACTTCTAGAACTCCACATTACTTCTCCTTAGTGACCACTGTTTTATGACATGGTCACTTACTTTGCCTGTCTGCCTTTCCCCTAAGAAGGTGTAAGTTCCTTGAAGTCAGAGGATTTTTTTTGTCTTTTTTTTTCTAAGCCCCGTGTACCCGGAATAGTACCAGGTGCATAGCTAGTCCTTAGAAAATATCCACTGAATGAATAAACAACTCTTCAAAGTCTATTTAACAAGCAAGGAGTGGATATTGAGTCCAAACAAATATCTAACACCAGCCAGTGGATTCTTTTAAGCCAAGCAGCCTCCTAGTGAAGGATCGAGGTCCATTATGGGAACTGTTGCTAGAAATTTGGAGAATAACTGAGCAACTTCCTTCTCTGCAGCAGAAGCGGAAGAAGAAAAGATGGTCTGTGTGTTCAGTCCAGTGATTCCACTTATGCTTGGGGGATCTGAGGGAAGGAATGGGAACTTTGTTCCATTCCCGGCACTTGAACCTGGAAGATAGAATCTACAATCAGATAAACAGATACCTGCCCTCCACACTGTGAGACAGAGAACCAGATGTGGTAGTTTTCACATCATGCAGAAAGCCCCTATTTTTTTTCCTGACTTAATTTAAACCTCTCCTGCCTGGACATGACCTCTAACAGAGAATCATTAGAAGCTTACCTATACGCCAGGAAAAGATATCAAGGAAGGAAAATAAATAGCCAAATGTTTAGAAATACTTTTGATTCGTATCAAGTTTGAAGGACTTAAGCAGTTATTAGGCACGTAGCATGGAATTATTGAGGACTAGCCTTTTCTGTCTGCAGTCTCCCTTTGCCCTAAATCATGTACACTCAGGCTTCTTCCTCAGCGAGCTTTCTCTGAAAGTTGATAGGGCACAGTTTCAGCAGGTTCGGCAGATTCAGAGGGCAGAGTTAGAACTCCTCTGGAAGCCAGCTCTGTGCTTCAGGAGGAAACACAGCTCATCCGTCGAAAGTCCCAGAAACCAGCCTATGAATTACCCTCCAAGGCCATTCCACTCTTAACACATCTACCATCAAGTACCGTACTTCACTTCTTTTGTTCCTTTTATAGATCACATTGTGACAAATGCAAGTGGAAACTTTCCAGGAAAAATAAGTTTATCTGCACAGAACCCTACAGCACCCCATGGCAATTTATTATTTTTCAATTAAATTTACTGCTAGTTGGCAGTTGCCCTAGTTTAATTTTCTGCTGTTTGTTTACCGAACAGGGAAACACATAACACAAAGCATAATAAAAGTCAGATTGAGTTAATTAAATGTAGAACCAGGAAACTCTAAGTCTGCCTTTTGAACAGTCTTCTCACTAGATCTTGTTGAAAAATATCATTTTTAGCTGAAATTTATTTTGACATTTGCAATACATTATTTATTCGGGTCACATTTTCTTTTCTACAGCCCCAGGAAAGGAGCTGACATTAGTTCATGCTAGTTTTGTCGGGGGATGAAAGGGACTGACAGGTAGTGTTGGGAGACACCCAAACATTTAGACCAACTTGGAGTTCTTTTCTGGGCAAATGGTGGTATGGTGCTGCCATCTTTGAGAAGGTTGGTGGTGGGTATATTGACCAGGACACATCAAGAGGGATCAAAGAATAGACTGTAATTAGACTGCCTCATTTCAAGACATCTTTAGAAACTCTTTGATACAGTCACGTGATCACAGTGACTTCTGTACGCAGGATATCAGCATCTCAAGAGCAAGAACAAGAACAAGAAAAATAAGACATAAATTGATAAGAGATTGCTTTTAAGGAGTAGAGTAGTGAATTGTGAAATGTCTAAAAAAATCAGTGGCATTTCTTGGGTCACCTCTGTCATGTGCATGTAAGATACATTTCAATCTATACCTTCAAAGGGCATAGGAAGCTATGATGGAAAGTTGAATAAATGTCAGTTCATCTTAGGGGATTTAACCACATACATTCAATTAAAGTATATATGACTTTCCAGGCTCATGATTGATTTTAATACATGCTAGAGTTATTCAGAGGTGTAATTTTCAAGGAGAACCTTCTGGGAAGCTCTAAAAAATTCTGTCCCAATATATAGCAGACTCATTCAAAAACAGAGAGAAAGAAAAAAATTTTCCCTATTATTTTATTAACGATAATAGGTTTTAGTTTCCAGGCCAATACAAATAGGCTTCTTCTCCTGGGGCACCTGGGTGGTTCAGTCGGGTAAGCATCTGACTTCAGCTCAGGTCACGATCTTGCGGTTCGTGAGTTCAAGCCCTGTGTCAGGCTCTGTGCTGACAGCTCAGAGCCTGGAGCCTGCTTCGGATTCTGCGTCTCCCCCTCTCTCTCTACCCCTCCCCCACTCGCACTGTCTCTGTTTCTTTCAAAAATAAATAAATGTTAAAAAAAATTTTAAATAAACAAATAGGCTTCTCCAACTATTACACATTTTGCACAAGATGCAAAAGGCACTATTGTTCGATTATGAACCAAAATTATAATTTTTATTTAACTATTAACATTATTAAAGTATTAAAATAGTACTGGAGATTCCTTGTTTACTCTCTATTATCTATATTTACCTGTGTAAAATTTAAAAATTTTGTTATTCAAAAGTAATAAATGCTTATTACATAAAAATGTGGAAAAAACAGAAAAATACATATATGAAAACTGCATTTATACTTAAGCTTCCAGAGCCATTAAGGTAATTACTATTTGGCTTTTGCTTGCTGTGATATCCAACAATAATTTTATATGTTCATACGTAAAAATTTATTTTAGTTATACCTATATTATTTTTAATTTACATTAATTTAGTTATACCTGTAATCGATTTTTTAAATCTCAAACAAAGCAAAGTTAATATTCTTATATAATCCATCCTTTCTCCGCATCCTCCCTCCCCCACCTCAACCAAAATACAGCTTCAATTCCACAATTACCACCAGAAATAACCAACGATGTTAATTTTATGTGCACATTTCTAGATACTTTTACAGATAATTATGAGCATATATGAACATGAAGAAATAGTTATGCTTTAACTTACTGGTTTTTAAACATAATCAGTACCAAAACATACATAAGTACAGTTACTCACTTTTTTTTTTACTTAAAACTATGTAATGAATATTTTTCTGTATCGGTACACAAAGTCCCAAGTCTTTTTAGTAGCTATCTAATATGCAGAAATTATTTAACTAGTTCTCATATCGCTAGAAACACCAATTGTTACCAACTTCTTCTGTTTTGTAAACCCTTGGAATTCAGCTCTTTTGGACAAGTGTATTTCTCTGAGGTTAATACTAACATGTAGATTTGCTAGGTATAGAAATAATACAACAAGAACACTGAGCTATACTTAGGCATCACAAAAAACTGAGAAGTCACGGAAAGCAAAGAATTGGGCTTGCTCATCTCAACCATTAAGAGCTTCCATTTATTACTCTGAAAACAAACCTTAAGTTGCTGAGAAAGCTTTTACTGCTGCATTGTTTATACTCACTAATACATTTTGGATCTATGATTAATTTTCACATTAGACATAGTTTTAAGATTTTGCAATTAATTTAAATTAGCAAACCTTAAAACAAACTTTTTTTAGGGGCGCCTGGGTGGCTCAGTTGGTTGAGCATCCGACTTTGGTTCGGGTCATGATCTCACGGTTCGTGAGTTCGAGCCCCGCATCAGGCTCACTCCTGTTAGCCTGTCAGCGCAGAGCCGGCTTCGGATCCTCTGTCCCCCTGTCTCTGCCCCTCCCCTGTTTGCGCTCTCCCAAAACTAAATAAATATTTTAAAACAAAACAAAAAACTAACATTTTTTTTTAAAGATTTCATTCTTAAGTAATCTCTACACCCAACACGGAGTTCGAACTCACAACCCTGAGACCAAGAGTCACACATTCTACCAACTGAGCCAGCCAGGCACCACCCCCCCCCCCTTAAAACTAATTTAAAGTGATGTCAACGAAACTGGCAAAGTCAGGACCTTGGAAAATGATCTCCTCCATAAAAGCAATGAGAATATTGCAAAGTTGTCAGAATTAACTTTTTCCAACTCTGGAACTTAACCAAAGCTTCAGAAATCCAGGGAGTGTTTATTCAAGAAAAATGGCTGAATCTTGATAAGAACAGCAACTTTGTAGAACTTCAGCTGTTCATATTCCCATCCCCTCTATCCAACTTTGCAGTGTCCCTGACGGCCAACAGACTATGATCACAGTAAAAATTAACAGCCTGGCAATCACACTAAAGGGCTGATCTGGATAGGAACTTGTTCCAAACTCCATTCCCTGTCTGGGGGTTCACTGGAAGACTCCGCTTGAAAGACTGTCTTGAGCTGACCTGACCCCGAGTTCTCCCAGTATGATCAGTTTTTTTGCCCAAAGAAACTTGTTGAAAACAATCATAGACAATTGTTTAACACCATGACTGCCTAAGATGGCAACAAAAGGTCAGGTGCACAAGAGGCCGATCAAAAAGCTTAAAAGGAAAATCCAGGGAATAAAATGTCCAGAGTTGGCTTTGAGAAGCTCTGATACATTGCTGGGAAGTCAGAAAGACCACATGCACGTGCGGGGTTGTGTACCTGTCCAGGGCTATGAGCATTCTCAGGAAAGAAAAACTGAGAAGGCCCTAAGCTCTCACCTTTGGCTAACTTTGAGGCTCTGAGCAAGCAGGCAGCGAAGGCTGAGAGAGGGTTGTAAAGTGTGCCGCCAACACACACACCAGACCCGATGGCAAATGTGGGGACATTTACTGGTTACAAGCATTTCAGGAAATCTCTGTTCAATCATTAACTGACCACTAAGTGAACTTACGCAAGACTTCAAGGGTCACCCATGAAAGAGAATGTATATTGGAGAGAATCACTTCAGAAAAGCCATTAAACAATAAAAAATAACAACAAAAAACAGTCACAGCGGCAAACCCTGAGGGAAGAGGTGAGGAGAATCTAATTTCCAATGATATTACCTCATATTACTTAAAATGTTCAGTTGTCAACAAAAAATTAGGGTAGGGAAGAGAACAAGATAGTATGGCCCATACCCAAAAAGAAGAAGTCAGTAGAGGCTATCCTAAGAAAGCACAGATATTGGCCTTACTAGACAAAGACTGTAATGCTTATTTTTGAGAGAATCTGAAATGGGTCTCACTGGGCTAAAATCAAGGCATCGGCAGGGTTGTATTTCTTTCTGGAGCCTCTAAGAAGAATCTGTTTCCTGATCTTTTCCAGTTTCTAGAGGCTTCCTGCATTCCTTCACTCATAGCCCTTTTCCATCTTTAAAGCCAACAATGGCAGATCAAATCTCTCTCACGATGCTATTTCTCGGTTTCTCGCTGTTCTGCCTCTTTTTACCCCATTTTAGGACTCTTGTGGTTTAGGATGGCACTGGACACGCCAGATAACCGATGATAATGTCTTTATCTTAAGGACAACTTATTAGCGTACTTAATTCTCTCTGCAATCTTCATTCTTCCTTGCAGTGTGACAATATATTCACAGATTCTGGGGCAGGACATGGAAATTTGGGGGGACCATCATTCAGATCAACAGTGGATGTGAGTAATCAGAAGAATGTATCAGCAAACCTGAAGACAGGTCCCTTGAGATGATCCAGTGTGAGGACCAGAAATAAAAAAGGAATAAAGAGAAATAAACATAACCTCAGAGACTTGTAGGACATAATCGAGCAGACCAATATACTCATAACAGGAGTCCTGGAAGGAAAGGAGAGAGAGAAGGAAGCAGAGATAATTATTATCCTTTATTATTTGAAGAAATAAGAGTAAACTTTTTTTTTTTTATTTGATGGTACTGTGCTCATCATTTTCTCCTTGGGTGACAGATTAGAAAAATACAAAACCAATAACAAAACCTGTGGCATACAGGGCCAGATTAGATAAATAAGTAACTAAACAAACAAATAAATAGTATTTGCTGGCCAAAAAAAAAAAATTGCTAATTAAAAACTGGCACGTAAGCAGAAACACTGGTTTCTGGTACTATATATCCTTCTGAAAGAAAGTAAAATACATTTTGACCCACTGCTCCCCCATTTTGGTGTTTCTCCCTCGTGTTACCATCTCCTCAGAAACCTGAATCTGTCCAAGTTCCATAATTTTCTTCTCAATTTATTTCCTATTCTGTTTTTGACACAAGCTGTGAGTTCGTGTTCTACATATTGGCACGTGGAGGCTCTTGGCTTCCTTTTCTTTTTGTCATATATGTACCCCTTAAAATTTGGATTCACTCTTTATATGCCAATTGGGACAGTAAGTGCAGCCTCTAGAGATCGTCGGTGTGGTAGCCACGAAGCTTCTGCGTGATTATCATTTACAGGTCCTTTCACTACAAATGGAGCAGTTCTTAGTGTGGTGGTTGGTCACAGGGCCACTGGGTAGGTCTTAAGTAGAGTTCCATCCCTCAGATGGTAAGAAGTATTTCAATCATTTTTCTCCTGGCAGAAAACAGGTCATCAGCACTGTCCCACTGTTTTAAGACTTAAGATCGGGTGGCAAAAGTCAAACTGGTGAGTCAGAAACAGAGACAAGGATTCTGGGGTAAGGAAAGCTTGAGAGATTTGTCCAGTGAACAGTCTTGTTGAATGCTGAGCGGTTCATGAAGCTGACAAGTTGGGGATGGAAAACACTGTCCTCTCACAGGGGTAAACTCTGAAACACAATTATCCTCCAGGGCACCCTCCTTATGACTCTACTCATTTGGATTGTAAGAAAGAGTCTACAGGGGCGCCTGGGTGGCTCAGTCGGTTAAGCGTCTGACTTTGGCTCAGGTCACGATCTTGCGGTTCGTGAGTTCAAGCCCTGCGTCAGGCTCTGTGCTGATGCCTCGGAGCCTGGAGCCTGCTTCCGATTCTGTGTCTCCCTCTCTCTCTGCCCCTCCCTTGCTCATGCTCTGTCTCTCTCTGTCTCTAAAAAATAAATAAATGTTAAAAAAAATTTTTTTAAAAGAGCCTACATATTTTTTTTTACTGGATTGTCTCAACCTAGCCCTTTATGAATTTATAACTAGTAAAATATTATTTAAGAGAGGACTGTCCTTGCAAGAATATGACTGGTCTTAGCAGAGTTTCAAGGCCTCAGAAATGCTCATTTAAAAAAAAAAAAGAAAAATGAAAGAAGTCAAAGGTTTTACCAACTCATCTAATTCCAGATGAAGGAACAGTCGCAGTGTTGTTGATTCCGTAAAGCTTCCTAGACTTTCGTTGCAATTTGTCCTATAAAGCACGTGCCCTGTTACTCTTATGGATAAGAACATTTTAAACTTGGGGATTAACTCCTTTAGAAGTATCCCATTGACAATCCGCTTTTACACAGACAAGGTTTCCAAGATAAGTTAACTTGGGTATGACACTAGCTAATTGGAAAAAAAATTAATCTTCTTTTAAGAACCATGATTAATTTACGAGTTTTACACACTACACTTGCCTAATTAACTGGAACTTCTGCTTTTTCTTCTGACTCGCAAATTGCCACCAGATCAACCAGTGGAAACACCTTTAATTTGGTTTCTTGTGCCTTTTTGACGTCATCTCTGAACTTAAGAACCTTTGCTCCAAAGCAACAAGGTATTCAAGCTACAAAATTTTCTCTACTCTAAGAATGTCCAGTGTTTTTGTAATGGTTTCTTGTTTTATTTTGTTGGCATTCTTTTTTGTTTTTTTGTTTTGGTTTTGTTTGTGTTTGTTTTAGTGGAGAACTTTACTAGGGGACAAAATTTGGGAACCAGATGCAGATATCATACTATTTCACATGAATACTGGTGTCCTTGAATGATGTAATCTGTATTTCTACTCTGTGCACCCTTTCTTTTTGATCAAAATATCTTGAAATCACATTTAACATGTGTACATCTCATTAAGTCTCCCTGTCAATGGTATTCTAATTCTGTACCGATTATCTGAAATTTTAAAAACTACAAATAAACCATTAAAACTAATAATACAGTTTATCAGCAAGGTTGCTAGGTATAAAGTCAATATTAAAATGTTGATTGAAGTTTTACACACCAACAGCAAGTTGTGAGAAACAGAATTCTATTTACTTTTACTTTTTAAATTTTAATTCCATCATAGTTAGCATACTGTGTTATGTTAGTTTCAGGTGTACAATACAGTGATTCAACACTTCTATACATCACCTGGTGCTCACCACAAGTGCCCTCCTTAATCCCCATCACCTATTTCCCCCAGCTTCCCCCCACCTCCCCTCTGGAAACCCTCAGTTTTTTCTCTATAGTTAAGAGTCTCTTTCTTGGTTCCTCTCTCTCTCTCTCTCTCTCTCTCTCTCTCTGCTTTGCTCATTTATTTTGGTTCTTAAATTCCACATATGAGTGAAATCATATGGTATTTGTCTTTCTTTGATTCATTTTGCTTAGAATAATACTCTCTAGCTCCATCCATGCCATTGCAAATGGAAAGATTTCATTCTTTTTATGGCTGAGTAATATTCCATTATGTGTTATATACGATATATATGATATATATCATATCATGTGGACACTTGGGCTGCTTTCATAATTTGGCTATTGTAAATAATGCTGCAATAAACACAGGGATGCATGTATCCCTCTGTATTAGTGTTTTTGTAGTTTTAAAAAATCCCTAGGATTACAAAGAATCAAGTAGCTGGAATGAATCTAACAAAAGATGTGTAAGAATTCAATGCAAAAAATTACAAAACATTATTAAGAGGAAGTAAATGGCACATAAACATATGAAGGATATATCACGATTATTTAATCGGAAAACTCAATATTGCAAAAATGTTAATTCTCTCCAAATTGATTATAGCTTCAGGGCAATCCAATAAAAAGTACAACTCTTTTTTTGTGCAATTTGACAGGGCGATTCTGAAATGTGTATGGAAATGCCATTTAGGTGGCATGGGTATTAGTGCCTAGATGAAAACAAAATAAAAGGCCAAAGAAACAGAAATAAGATCCTAGAAAGACATCCATGGATATCCAGAAACTTGTTTCATAGCAAAAATGGCATTGCAGAACTATAAGAAAGTAACAGCTCTTGACCTCTAATTCACACCATGTACAAAAATTAAGTCACATAGAGTACATACTTACATTTGAAAGATAGAAGTATAAAAGCCTTCAAAAATTGTTTGCATGAGGGGCGCCTGGGTGGCTTAAGCGTCCGACTTTGGCTCAGGTCACGATCTCACAGTTTGTGGGTTCGAGCCCCGCGTTGGGTTCAGAGCAGAGCCTGCTTTGGATTCTGTGTCTCCTTCTCTCTCTGCCCCTCCCCAACTTGTGCTCTGTCTCTCTCTAGCTCTCAAAAATAAATAAAGGAAAAAAATTGTTTGCATGAATATATGCTGTCATTTTTTTTTTGTAAATACATATTATAGAATGGCTGAATCACACGGTAAGCATATATTTACATTTTTAAGAAGTTGGTGAACTATTTTCCAAAGTGGATTCATGGTTTTCCATTCACACCTGAACAGAGTAAGAGTTCCAGGTGCACTGGACCCTCAACACTTAGTATGGGTAAGTTTTTTGTTGTTGTTGTTAGGTTTTGATCATTGTGACAGATGTGTAATGTTATCCCAGCATGGCTTTAATTTGCATTTTTTCCTAATGGTTAATTATGTTGGCTATATTTTTATGTGCCTAATTGCTCTCTACACATTTTCTTTGGTGATGCGTCTGTACAGATGTTTTTTGCCATTTATTAATAGGATAGTTTGTTCTCTTGTTATTGAGTTTTTGAGAGTTCTTTTCTCTATTCTGGAAAAAGTGTTTTTCAGATATACGATGTGTAACTATTTTCTCCCAGTTTGTGTCTTGTCTTTTCATTTAAACAGTGTCTTTTGGAGAGCAAAAGTTAATTTTAATGAAACTCAAGTTACCAATTTGAAGTTTTATGAACAATACATTTGGTGTTATGTCTAGGAACTCTTTGCCTATCCCAGGGATTCTAAGACTTGTTTCTATGTTTTTCCAGAAGTTGTATGGTTTTAAGTTTTACACTTAAGTCTATGATCCATTTTGAGTTAAATTTCTTACATGGTGTGAGGTTGAGATCTACGCTTAATTTTTGCATTTGGATATCCAATTATTCCAGCACTATTTGTTGAAAAGATGATTCTTTCACCATTAATTGCCTTTGTACAAAACCAAGTTGTCCGTATTTATATGGGTCTAAGTTTAGACTCTTGCCTTGGTTCTATTGATCTACTTCTTAATTTTGACTCCAGCACTGCATGTATCCATGAATTTCTTTTTAGAAGAAGTCTTAACACCCGTGGAGTCCTTCAAAATTGTTCATTTTCAAAGTTGATTTTGCTCTTCTAGAATTACCTTAGCAGTTTCTACCACAAAGCCTGTTGGGATTTCACTTGGTGTTGCATTACATCTATGATTAGTTTAAAGAGAACGGACATCTTCCTGGTATTGAATTTTCTGACCAAGGAACACGATGCATCTCTCCATATATTTAGGTTTTCTTTAGTTTCTTTCGAGAATGTTTTTCAGCGTTCAGTGTACAAGTTTTTGGTATTTGAAATGCTATTTTTAAAATTCAAAGTCTTACCGTTTCCTGCACTTGTACTTTGTGCTACAAACTCTAGCCGCCTGGGTTTTCATGCACTCAACCTTGTTTCCTCAACTCACAGAGTCTACCAGGCTTCCCCTGGATTCTTCTTCCCAGGACCATAAGCCCAAAACCTTGAAGCAGCCAGCTGGGGCAATTATAGGGCGGATCTTCTTGTTCCCAGTGGTAATCACTCTTGTTCATTGCTCAGTGTCCAGTGCCTTGAATATCATTGTTGCACGTATATTATCCTTTTTTTCCACCCCCCCACCCCCCAGGTCAAGGGGTAAATCTGGTCTCCATTATTCCATTTGTTGGAAGCTGAAGTCTCTCTGGATGGTTTTCCTATGTTTGAGCCTGATCTGATCCAGCTTCTAGATTCCTCTAAAATCTCTGGGCCGACAGAGGGAGTTCCCAGTCTCCTTTCAGAGAGGAGAACAAACTCCACTTACCGGAATTCTGCAAAGGCATCACCTGAGGCAGGTGTCGCACAAAATAATTCTCGTCCGCTTCAGGATTTGCACTTAGCACCTTTTATTGCCCTCAGGCTTATTGCTTGTTTTACTCATGTCAGAGCTCACCACAGCCCAGGAAGTTTGCTGCAGTTTCTGTTTCCAGTAGAAGGGGACTGATTATGGCACTTGGTTAATCCCCACTAGCAAGAACTGCAGGAAAACTTGTGCGTGTATTCTCAGCGTGTTGGACTGGAGACCGAGGGAGTGGAACACATGACCAGAGAGCAGCAATTTATTCACATGGATGTGCTTTCCAGTGACTACGGTTTTAACATCCTGACAAAGCTACCTGGAAATGATTCTTAAACATGGCTGAGAAGACTTTATGAAGCTTGGTCAAAAAATGACCTACAACGTGTGAAGTAGAGAGGATCAAATTGCCTTAATATGGCATTATTGAAGATACCAGAAGATGTATGTTAGAACGCATTCATCATAGGAGGTCAGAAAATCCACCAACCGATAACACACCCCAGAGCGGGGGTGGGGCGGGCCTCCGAGGACGCCTCCATGTCTAGACAACGAGAGGGGAGTCTATCCTTTGTGGGTGAGAGCTGACAACTTAGTTGGCCCTCTGTGTCAATGGGAATGATGGGTGTCTACAATGGCATCACCAGGCAATGATGCTTAGCTGCCAGAGACGAAGTGGATGTTATCACTGCAATGGACAGAAAGGAAGAGGGTCAGTAAAACTATCTCTGTCAATTGCTGAAGGATCACAGTATCCCAAGGGACAAGATACACAGACTACCCACTGCGGTGTTACCGAAACTGTAAGAAGAAAAGGAAAATGAGAGGCATGGAAATGAAGAATGCCATCAGCTGCAATGGAAAATCGTGATCCTTTACCCAGTTTCCAGATTTAAGTTTAGATCGCAAACCCAGAATTATCCATTCAAGTGGACACCAGCCTCCCGTGGAACTGTATGACATCACCAGTAGCATATCCTGTCGGTATTCCCCGATCCTTTTCCCAAATAAACTGCAGCCGTTCACCAGGGTAACTTCACTGGGGAGGCAGGAACACCCAGCTTTTAAAAGGATGGTTGGATAAGGAGTCTTAACTGACACTGACATCCGGGAACCTTAAGTGTCAATATGGCCCTCCAGTTAGAGTACATTCTAGCATATAGGAAAGCCTTTTATAAAGGGAATCCCGAGTGGCTTTCTAATCCCTAAGTGCATAATTGGGATGAACATATTGAACAATTAGCAATCTCTCACATTGGTTCTCTGAGTTATTCAGTGAGAGTCATCAACGGTAAGGGAACTATTTAGGACAAGACCCAGAAATTGCCCCTTCTCCAGTACCCCAGCCAAGTTTGTAAGTTAGACAAATCCTGCATACTATTAACATCAAAGACGTCGAGAGAGGCAGGGTTTGTGGTCTCGCCCCATTCCCTTTTAATTAAACTGTCTGGTCCCAGCAAACACCAGATGAATCACGGTGGATGAAAGTGAACTTCTGTAAGCCTAAAATCAGCCCCAGTTTCAGCTGCCATGTCAGATGAGAGATCTCTACTAGAACAGAACTGCGCAGTTTCTGGCATCTGGTATGTGGTTATCAACCTGGTGGATGTGTTCTTTTCCAAATCCATCAGTAAAGAATCACAAGCAATTTGCTTTTATGTAAGACAAGAGTGAGTACATGTTCACTCTCTTGCTCAGGGCTATGTTTATTCTCTTGCTCTCCGCCCTGATATAATTCCAGGGACCCTAACTGTCTTGACATCCTACAGAACGGCAAACTGACCCATCATATTGATATTATACTAATCAGATATGGTGAGCAGAAGCAGCAAGCACCTTGGACCCTCGTAAAGGTCCAATGTTTGGGGACATGTGGATAGATTTCTTCTAAGGTGACGGACAAGTTACTGGAACTTGAGCCCACTACCACTAATAAAGTGAAAGAGAATGGAACGAGATGAAGTCGGAGAGGCCAAATCCTATAAAGAATTATAAACCAGGGTAGGGAGCTTAGAATGTACTTACTCTAAGTGCGATGGGGAATCATTGGAAAGTTTTAAATCAAGAAATAGAATCTGATTTATCTCATTTTTAAAGTTTATTTATTTTTGAGAGAGGGAGAAAGGGAGTGAGAGAGAGAAAAAGAGAGAATCCCAAGCAGGCTATGCACTGTCAGTGCAGAGCCCAATGCAGGGCTTGATCTCATGAACTGTGAGATCATGACCTGAGCAGAAATCAAGAGGTGGACGCTTAACTAATTGAGTCCCCCAGGCATCCCTCCCAAGCTTATTTTAATTGCTGAAAGGATTTTAAGAGGGAAGAAAGAGGAGGAAGTCTATCTAGAAGCTATTGATATCATCTGGGTGAAGTAACAGTGCCCTTGATGAAAAGAGCAGCAGGAAGGATGAAGAGACGTGACAGATTTGGCATATATTTTGGAAGTAGGGCTTGCAGACCTGTTGAGATCTTGGATATGATTATTGAAGGAAAGACGCAGTCAAAGAAACTGTATTGTCTAAGTCCTGCAACAAGAACTTGTCTATAAGCCTAGAAATGTCTCAGTATGAAACACACCAGATACTAATGTAACCTCTTGGTGACTTGGTTTCTTTGCCTGTAAAATAATAACACATCGTAGGATTTTTGTGAGGATTAAAAAATTCACATCTCTAAAACACCAGAACACGGGATGCCTGCATGGCTCGATGGTTAAGCCTCTGGTCTCAGTTTTGGCTCAAGTCATGAGCTCAAGGTTCATGGGGTTGAGCTTCGAGTTGGGCTCCCCGCTGACAGTGTGGAGTCTGCTTGGAATTCTCTCTCTTTCTCTCTCTCTCTTTCTCTCTCTCTCTCTCTCAAAATAAATGAATAAACTTAAAAAAAGTAAAACACCAGAACAGATCTTGATACATAAAATGCTATTTAAGTATTTAACTTTTCTCCTCCTTCTCCTTCTTCCTCTTCTTATTTATTACTACTATTACTGCTTATTATTATTATTATTATTATTATTATTATCTGTGATTATAGCTTCTTTCTCTTCCCAAGTATTTTTGTTTCTCTACTTTGTCTTCAATCATAGGGGTTTACTTCACTGCCTTATTTTTTCAAGCAAGATTTTGATTTTATTTTTCTTCTTCCTTTTAACTTTTCCCCTTTACTGTGGTGACTTCACCTTTGCTCTATGTTTGCTTTTAGACTTCAGAAGTGTTAATATGGTTGGCCACAACTTGGCCATGGCTTTCACCCATTAACACTAAATATCTGACTGTGCCTGCAGTTAAGCTAGCACAGTTTGCAAGAAATTCTTCTTCTAACAAGATATTGTTTTGGCTTCTGAATTCTCAAATCACAGCTCTCCTCTGGGCTCCAGGGCACCTGGTTTGATTCAAAGTCAAGCGTCATCAGCCCTCAGGTGGGAACGTTAGGGAATGGAGTGTGAGAATGGTTTGTCAAGGATTGTGCCTCCCTTCTGATAGAAACTTCATAGCTGACCTAACTGCCCCAGAAAAAGAGAAGAGCTTAGGTCTTACAATCTGTAACACACTGGGAGTTGATAGTTTGCGAGCACCCTGAAGAGAAGCCAATGGTGCATCAGCGCCATGGATCAGTGTGTCAAACCCCATTAGTTCTAGGAAACTAGGAGGTGTTTTACAGCTGATTCTCTGCGCTTAGAACTCAGGACAGTGGGAAGCGGTAAGACTTCGTGGGCCGTGCCTTGCTGAGCTGGGGTGCCAAATTGATCGTCTTTCCCAAGGAACCAAGAGTTGAACCAGAGCTCAGAGGCGCACCACAGGGCAGGATGTTTTTCCATTATGACCCTGATTTGTGAACAGAATCTGCTTTTTTTTTACAGTGCTGTCAGAATACTTGTTTATTTCCCATGGGTTAGTTAGCCACCAGCTCTCTTAGCAACACGAGATTATTTTCACAGTTAGCTTCTGCATTGCTAGATTATTTCTACTTACTTATCCCCGTACATTTGATATGGTTCTTACTGCCTCCTGGCCTGCTCTTTTCAAACAGCACGTTTGGTACTCAGTCATAAACAAAGACTATAATCATAAACAAAGCTTCCTAATGAGAGTTCTACATGCCAACAGAACCCGGTTCTCAGAACTCAAGGAATATAAAGCCGCCAGAGGCTCAAGCAAAAAGTCCCCAGACCGCAGTGGAGGGTACAAGCGACAGACCAGGACTAAGGGCTATCACCAGAAGGAAGTTTCCTAGAAAAGAGGGAAGGCATCCACTGATCCGAGACCACTTCATAGCACTGGGGATCGTGAATACTCTCGAAAGCCAAGGGATGTTTTAGAATCCCTGTAGCAACCAGGGGCACTATCCCAGATGGCTTTGTGTCGCCACAACAAACAAAGGAAGGAAACTGTTTGTCACTGAGGTGATATTACACAGCCGGTTCCAGCTGTAGCTCTGTCTCAGCTCCACAGATGAAACTCAAGTCTTGCACAGTAAAGCTAGCATAGATCCAAACTTCCTTACTGTCTCCATCTGGGCCTCCGATATTTGAAGAGAATCGCAGGCACGTTTTTGAACAAATCCCTCCAGATTCCCAATGCGAGATAAACAGATAAATAATCTATTTTATATGCAAGATAAATAATCCCACTGGTAGACAGGATGAGTAAAAAGAAAAAAAAATATCAAGAGTAGGAAAAAATCAGGCGGTTCGAAAGAGAAGGTTTTGCAATGGGGCCAATTCCTACCACGACATCATGTTCCATTTGAGCACAAAGCTCGAAGCAGCCACCTTCAAGCAAGACTTTGGGTCGTTTCAAGACCAAAGCACAAGTCGAACCAGAAGAAACTCACCGAGGCAGATCTAAGATCCTGTCTTTGGATCTCAGGGGCTTATTTCGCAAACGTGGAACTCTTCAGGTGTGTCTTAGAAGCAGAACATAAGCAGAAATTCTTGTGAGCCTGAGCTGACATAAGTTCAAAATGTTTCAAACACCTGATGTGTTCATTTTTAAACCTTTAACAGAATCTTATGCTGGCTCGAGAGACATCGAATCAAGGCAACAGTTTCACTCTTCACTGGCCTCATCGTTGCTGGGAACACCACTCAGAGTAGATTCAGACAAAATGGAGCACAAGGGGGTTGGATGGCTGGCCAGATGGTGAAAAAAAGAGAAAACGTTTGAAGGAAGCACGATGTCAAGACACTGTGAAACTCAGTGTGTTTGTTTTAACCTGGAGAGAATATGAAACCTATCTTCAACAATTTAAATGGTTCCCATGCAGAAAGAGATGGGTCTATTTTTGTATGGCCTGATGTGAAAAATGAGGTAAAAAAAAAAAAAATGAGATGTATCAATCCCTGTAAAAAAAAAATAATAATAACTTTCTATTATAGCTATTCAAGACAAAATAAGGGTTGGGATTTGTATGTTCTGTATTACTGGAAGAACTTAAGAACAGAAATGAGTATTTGCTCAAACACTGTTTGGAGCTGAATTTAATGGTCATTGAGGCTGTTCTATTTCTATGATTGTGTGAGTCTTGATCTTAAGCCCTTGTAAAGCAAGTGCTATGTTATGGGTCTTTACATTCTAGAGTCTTCCCCAGTGCAAGCATATAATGCAGGGGGTTGATATATAGGACTAGATATTTTTTAACCCTTGGGGTACTCAAATTTTTCCAAGTGCTAAACAATTATTTCCAAGCAAACAAAACACAACACAGAGAGAAACTCCTAAAAGAAACAGGAAAAGAGAATTATACCATTTGTCAATCAAGTCAGCAAAATTTCAACCATCGTCACACAACGTTGTAACCTTAAAATATAAACATCATGATGGGACGGGGAAAAAAACCCTCTTTTTGTTGCATTTTCCTATATAAGAGAAACTCATAAATCATTATTTTATAGTTTTCTCGTTTCCTTTTATTTAGTTTTAAACTAAATTTATAGGACTTATTCTTGTGAAACAAATAACTTTATTAAAAGACCTGAAAGAGCCAAGAATACAATTTTGATATTTTTAATATTTGCAAGACAAAGTACATCCCTTTGTTTATAATAATTCACTATAAGCCCAAACTACAATCTTCAACCTAAGAAGTAGTGACTTTACTCAGTTCACTGAGCTCCTGGTTTGTTATCGCAGAATTGCTTATGGAGATTAGCCTGATGGAAATAATTATCATTAAGAATTGTATACGTTTATAAGGAAAACCAAATATTTAAAATTTTACTTTTCTAGGAAAACACACACAGATTAACTTCTGTTGCAAGGAAAGATCATCTTAAGTAGAGTTAGGAATAACAACTCAAATATTCCTATTATATTTTGGTCTCACTCTGTTAAAAAAAAAAGTCACTCAGACACCCCAAGAGTTCACATTAAAAAATTTTTTTTTAATGTTTATGTTTGAGAAAGACAGACAGAGAGTGAGCAGGGGAGGGGCAGAGAGAGAGAGGGAGACACAGAATCCAAAGCAGGATCCAGGCTCTGGGCTGTCAGCACAGAGTCCAAGGCAGGGCTCGAACCCAAGCCTGCTTTGAACCCACGAACCGAACCGTGAGATCATGACCTAAGCCAAAGTCAGATGCTTTAACCAACTGAGCCACCCATGCACCCCAAGAGTTCACATTTTAAAATCTGCATTGCAGGTGGCTCAGTCGGTTGAGCATCTGACTTCGGCTCAAGTCATGATTTTGCGGTTCGTGAGTTCGAGCCCCCATCGGGCTCTGTGCTGACAACGCAGAACCTGCGTTGGATTCTCTGTCTTCCTCTTTCTGCCCCTTCCCTGCTTGTGGTCTCTCTCAAAAATGAATGAACATCTTTTATGAATAAATGAATGAATGAATGAATGAATGAATGAATAAAATGTGGGTTTCAACTTCACTTGAAAAAAATCAAAAGGTCTGGCCACACTGGGACCCCATTGCCTCATGACAGCAACAAGCAGCAAGTGAGCTCTCCACTCCTTAGAAAGGACATGCTCTTGCCAGTCTGCCAAGTGCTCCATGACCTTGTAGTGTATTACACCTAGCCTCTCTCACTCATGAGCATACTTGCTGGCTTTGCCCGGCAATCACTGATTTCTGACCATGAGCCCAACTACACACATGGATGTCTGTAGGAAGCATCAGGGTAACCCGTGCCTCCCATGATTCCACTAGCCAGCTCTGTACAAATGCTTTCATGGAATCTAGAGTTGATACATGCCTTCTGGGATGAAGGTGATTCCCAAGACCCACCACGAGAGCCCACCTGACAAGGACAGAAGAGACCCCATGCTCCCTATGGGTAAGCAAGACACTTGACCATTTGCCTAGTTGAAAAGGTAGGAGTGCGGGGGAAATTGTCCCAACTTACAACCTTTAACTACATGACGATCACAGGCATTAGATGAAGTGAGGAAGGAGGATTCAAAGGAAGACTTTTAATTACTCTGGCTTTGCAATGGCCAAGTCGTGGGTTAAGCGCGAGGTCTGTCAATGCCCTGCAGCCAAGCCCAACAGGAATACGCCTGATGTTAAACGAATGGGGTTTTATTACTCCTTTCACGAGGGAGAAAAAACACCACAGACAAGAGTGTGGGAGGGTGTACCTCAGTGAGAAAATGTTAGAAAGCACAGAGTTTCGGTTGGGTTAGTTGGGGAATGGTCTACAAAAGCAAGCAGTTCCCTCCAGCTCGGAAGCTGTCAGAGAGCAGGGCAATTTCATGACTCGGTATTTCGTGGGTGTCACGGTGACTTTGTTTTTATCTGTTCTAAGACGAGATTCTGAAGCGGCCCTATTTTTGTTTCCTTTTCTCGTTGTCTCAGAGTAATCGTGTCTGAAGTTGGTGCTCTGTGGAATTACGTGCTCCAGGAAAACAAAGTGGCCTGGCTGTGGGCATCAGGCAGCCCTGTAATAACATTGAAGTCCAGCTGGGAATGTTAGGTCAGTCTTAACAGAGCTTTAGAGTGTCCAAAATGCGGTCGTGGATATGAATTGGCTTAACTAATGGTAAAACAATTAAGGTAAAACAAACAGAAGATATTTTCACATGAATGTCTCTCATACAGCCCTCAGTTACATGCCAGCGGGATTGAAGCAGACCCCCCCCCCCCGCCTTTAAACTGAGCTCAACTGGAGGAAAAGAAGGGGCAGGATAAGGGGGTTCTCCTACAACATTACTGGAACCATTCCCAGAGACAGTCACCTCCGTGGGGTCCCATCTTCAGGAAATGTGCCCTTCACCTTCCATCCTCTGCTTGTCATGGCAGGTGACCAGTCATCCGCCCCAGAATCAGTGTCCTTGTGAAGAACAGAAACTATTTCCCAGAGAAGAGGGGACACCTTGAGGAAAAGCTTCCATCACACAGACAAGAACAGGTGCAGTGTTTGGCTTCCCTGACCAGCTGACATGGGCTCAGCTCTGGGGCCTCCGTCCAAGTGTGTCCCCTGATGCGGGGAGTGCCTGGTGGGGGCAGGAAGTGGGTGTGGAGGATGTGCAGCAGGAGACCAACCTCTGGCCTACAAAATGTCAACTGTAGTCAGGAGGGAATGCCACTTGTTTACAATCAAAAATTTGTGGGGGCGCCTGGGTGGCGCAGTCGGTTGAGCGTCCGACTTCAGCCAGGTCACGATCTCACGGTCCGTGAGTTCGAGCCCCGCGTCGGGCTCTGGGCTGATGGCTCAGAGCCTGGAGCCTGTTTCCGATTCTGTGTCTCCCTCTTTCTCTGTCCCTCCCCCGTTCATGCTCTGTCTCTCTCTGTCCCAAAAATAAAAAAAAAAAAAAAAAAAAAAAAATTTGTAAGTAGGATTAATAGTAATCGGTGGGTTCCTGTTGGCACATGATGTTTCAGAATATTGCAGAAGCCCTCAACTTCATGGGACTCCCCCCAGGCCACCCTTGGACATTGGGATGTTAGCGGTCACAAGGTGTTTGGTGTTGGCCTCCACCATGGGTTCGAATCCCAGGCCTCTTGTGGAGAAGGAAGAACAGGGCTCTGTTGTCAGGCAACCCTCCCTCAGTTCAAATCTTCATGGCCTTAAATATGACATCAGTGTTCCACCCATGTCATAGAGGTCCCCTCATCTGAGACGTAAAGGATGCAATACACTTACTTCAGTAGGTTTTCACTCTAAGTGTTGAATGAATTGATGCTTGTTGGTTCAGTGCTGGCTTCCCAATGCTTGCGGCCTCCACTCTGGACATTCCCCCGTAAGTCCCTCCCCATCGGATTTCCTATTTTTCCCCCCCTTTGGGGAACACACCATTCAGCCTCAGACCAAAAGCCTGTCTTGCCATCTCTTCTTCTGAAGCCTGTTTTCTCTTGAAATTTACTCTTCTGGAAGGCATTCTCATCACCGAACATATTAGCTCACTCCTTGCCTAGGATTAGTTTGGGAGGTGTGACAACCCTTGAGAAGGTTATGCCCCGATGAGGAAGATAGGAAAGAGACCATGGAAGAGTAAGTCAGGTGCCATTTTGGTCCGCTTTTCGATTTTGATTTGGGTGGACCGGACGCCGAAACCCAGTAACTACTCGGGACAAGTGATTGGCTTTCCTGGATTTATTTCCGAAGCCATGTTTGTGTTCAACAGGGAAAGTGACTGTGTTCATCTTACAGTCTGTTATAAAGATAAAAAAAAAAGAGAGAATTATGAACACAACTGTAAACCCCTCTAAAGGACCCACGTTTCAGCGTGGGTCCCAGAGAAATCCCAGAGAAATCCAGGATTTCTTTTTCGTATCATGATGTTTTAACATTAATCAAAATCAAGTTCCCTGACTAAAGGGACAGTCTGGGCCACGCTCAAGGACCCACTTCCCTAAGTCATCAAATTCTCCTCCAGTTTCTATGAAAACCATTCTTTCCCTCCCACAGCATCTTCTGTCTTCCTAGGGAAACGAAACCCTTTTTGATCTACAGCCCTAGCTGACCCAGAAGCATTTTCCATTGAACATTGTGCCAGAATACTGCCAGCTGGTCCGCCATTCACCAGCCGATAATTACCTCCCAATATTGGTCATAACCATCCACTTAATATGCTTCTGTTCTAAAATTCATCTTCTTATAGGGGAAGATTTCTGAACTTGAAGTGAGAGCAGCACCATCGGAGATTGTATTTAAAAGGGTTTGTGTCTCCATCCTACGATGCTTCTTATAATTGACGTGGGATGGGAGGTGAGTAAATGTTGAAGATTATCAGGAGATACTAAGGAGCCCTGTGGGAGCAAAGATGGTGGCCAGAGCAGAAATATCTTAACGCTCTGTTATTCTGACATTTCTGTATTTCAGGATTTTAAGATTTCATCATTTAGCTCCATATGTTTAGAAGCCTGATTACTGTATCTAAGGTGATGCATGATGAAAGAAAGTGAATTTAGAAACACCAGTAAGAAAACTTCCAATTTATTGTGTATTATTTGAAATCACATGATGTCTATTCCACGGTTAGGCAATTCCTGCTTGTAGAAATGGACACACAACGCATCAAGCCTTCCCACTTTTGCTATACTGAGTCAAAATTCCCACCGAAGTAACCACAGAAGCACCACAGTCACTGAGTTGGGCTTTTTATTTTTCTCTTGTCTCTTCTATTTTCAGAGAATCCTGGCATGATGTCCTCAGCTTTTCCATGACTAGGCTTCCACATGTTCTGTCTTGTTCCTCACTATCAACTTTCATCTTTCTCAACAGATACCTTTCCTTGGTTTTTGTTTTTTCTTTTTTAAGTTTTTTTTTTTTTAATTTATTTGAGAGAGACAGAGACAGCATGAGTGGGGAGGGGTACAGAGACAGGAAAAGAGAGAATCACAAGCAGGAGCTACACTGTCAGTGCAGAGCCCGACGCGGAGCTCGAATTCACGGAAACATGAGATCATGACCTGAGCCAACACCGAGAGTCAGACACTTAACCCACAGAGCCACCCAGGTGCCCCCACCTTGTGTTTTCAAACATAATGGCACATCGCCTGCAGGAGAAAGGTGGGAAGGTGCAGAGATGTTTGGGGGCTTAGCGTTACACTCTTTCACAATCAGCCCTTAGTGTGACTTTCTCTCTAGTTCCTACCTGTGCGTGAAGGGACTCTTGACATGTTACATAACTTTTCTGAGTCTAAGGAGTGCTGCTGTGAACATAAAATGCATCTGGTATAGAGCATAGCTACCCACCAATGTTGGATGTTTATCTTGATGTGCCGCAGTACAGATAAATAGACTACATGTCTTTTAAGCCACTGAATAGAGTTGGATCTATAATGTTTACCCGAAGACGTAGGTAGGTGCGAGGGTGGAGACTTCCGGGGTTCCCTTAATATCTCTCTTGTTTTCAAATATCTGTATGGATGAGACTTTCCTATTCTTTCAGTAAATCATGGTCATGAAACATCCTGGCCGACAAAATATGACCGTATCACTCTAAAATAGTCATTTGCCAATGTGAGATTCTCCAGCTCTCTCTGTCCCTCCTATGGGAACCAAGAAGGTTGGATGTTTTTGACTGTTCAGCTGCAAGATGGTTAAGCCTCTGTCAATCCCCAGGGAGAACCATGGGGCAGAACCACCTCCACCCATAATGGACATTCAACAAAAGTAAAAATTGTATCTTTGTTGTATAAAGCCACTGGAGTTTTGGGTTCGCTGTTGCTATAGCGCATTACCAGCCTACGTTGATTAACACAGATGCCCAAGACCTCCCCAATGTAGAGAGCTGGATATCATCAGGTACATTATTTCCATCAGCAAATACACTAAAAATGAACTTCCAGATAAAGATGACAGATTAAACACATGTGTGTGTACCCCTTCCCTCCCAAAACCCCATTATAAGGAAAACAATGGGGAATTTCATAACATAAACATAAAGATAGAGCAGGAGGGACAACAGCAACAATTTTTTTTTTAAGTAGGCTTCACACCCAACATGGAGCCGAATGCGGGGCTTGAGCTCACGACCCTGAGAGCAAGACCTGAACTGAGACTGAGAGTAGGGTGGTTAAACAACTGAGCCACCCAGTTACCCCGCAGAGCAACAAAATTTTAAAATCTAAAAGCAGATGGATGAGTAATAAGAGGCTTATTATTTAAGAAGGCTGAATTGAAGCCAATGGTAGAGAAAACAGATTATACCACAAAACCCTCAAAAGTTTCAGTGAGCATACATATGAGCAGCTTCTGGAAGTGGAGGTAAAGGGAAAATAGGGGCCTAAAATAAGAAGGCTTGGTTGAAATCACGTTAGAAATTAGTTTCTATTCAATGTAATTGGGCAAACAAAGATTGGGTACAATGAGGAAATCCCACAGTCTCCCAGAGAGAAAAATAAATGAAAAGTTCTACACAAAAGATCAAGAATCCCGGGGGCTCCCGACTTCTTAACAGGAAATCCTGCAGACGTAAAGAAAAGCATGAGGTATTTTCCTATCCCTATTCTTAAAACTATGTACCCAGCTAAACTATCAACCAAGTGTCAGGCAGAAATATAAACCGTTTCAGCAACTGAAGTCTAAAAAAATTTACCTCCTATTCATCCCTCCAAGAAAAGCTACTGGAGGACATGCTCCACCCAAACTAGGGAGTAAACCCAGAAATAAGTATTGAGATCAAAGAAACAGGGTATCCACTCAAGAGAAAAGAAATGAAAAATCACCAGGATGGTGAGGATCGGAGAACCTCAGATAACCCTTGTGGAGGAAAACCATTCCACACTGAAACAAGCTGTGAAGGGATTTCTTAAATTAAAGTGTCAGCATGACTAACGTGAATGAGTGTATTGAGAAGAGATTCAGATGACTTCTGGAGAGTCTGTGTTACCCTGGTAATAAATACGTAGACTACTGAGCAAAGTTACAGCCTCATCTTCCCTAGCAGGAAGTGAAAAGGTATAAAGCTAAAAAATCAAGAAGAAGGGGCGCTTAGGTGGCTCAGTCAGTTGAGTGCCCAACTCTTGATCTCAGGGTCATGATCCCAGGGATGTGAGATCGAGCACCACGCTGGGTTCCATGCTGAGCAGGTAGCCTGCTTAAGATTCTCTCTCTCTCCCTCCACCCCCTCTCCACAGCTTCTGCATGTGTTCTCTCTCTCTCGAATTAAAAAAAAAAAAAAATCAAGAAGCAGAAAGACCAACACATCATTTAGAGATATGCAGGAAAACACCACAGTCATCAGCTGGAAGAGGTGATAGTGACTTTTGGGGACCTGGGGGAGGGTACAGACGAAAAGGGAATTGACAATCGGCATATCAACTCCTGTAAGTTTAATTGGCTCTTTACACATTGTACCTGAGTCAATGTTGGACCCTCCACTGGCCTTCCTCAGTAGGCGTAGAGGGTCCCATTCTCGCCTCAGGACTCTGCCCTGACTGGGACCATATTCGGTCCTCTTTGGGTGGATGGTGGGGGGGTGCTCTGCCAATGGACCTCTTTTCAAGCTGTGCAAGCAGAAAGCACATAAGCACGTTAAGGTCTCATCTCAAAAACTCAGAGTAAGCCAAGCAAGGTATTTGCCTGGAAGCAGGGAGTTTTAGGTCATTTCACTGGTCTGCACAATCCCTTTCCTATTATTTTTCCCTTTCTGGAAGACAGTGCTGCCACTTTATTTATAGAGTTCATGTCAACTATTACATCCAAAGTGAAAATCCCACAGCCAGCCGTCTGTGTGCCAGAACTGAGGACCAGTCGAGCTCGGCTGGCAACCCTTCAATTAATTATGCTGCTAATTGCCACACAAGCTGCTCATTCATTTAACATCATTCAACAAATATTTCCAACTCTTGTTGATGATGATCTTGGCATTTTTCCAGGGCTCTGTGGGGAAGACTGGTACTCCCTTCTTCAGTGACCCATTCCAGATGTCTCTATTTGTTTGTGATTTTCTTGGCTCTATTTTCCATCAAACCAGTCTACTTTACAATTTTCTAAAATTCCTTAAAATATCTGCTGATAAAAACTTCTCTGTCTTCTGGGACTGCTAAGGATTTCATTTTGTTCTTTTACTCCTTTAGTTATTTTCCTGGGATTTGAAGAAGAGCTGGTGGAGGTATATATTTGTTTAATCGCCATCTTGGTATAGAAGCCATGTTCCTAACCTTCATTCATTTCTTAATTTGCTCTGAGTACATTTACAAGAAGTGTATGTTGGTTGCTGCATCTTCAACAAACTGCTGTATCTTCTGCACCCTTGCATTTCCAAGAATTTTTAGCACCCTCTGACATAAACAACAGCTGGGTATAAAATCCTGGTCTCACAATCTTTCCACCTTGAATCTTGTAAGTGTTGCCCCACGGTGGTCTGATATTTGCAGTCACCATCTGGTGACAGACTGCTTCTAGCTCTCATTTCTGTTGTTGATTTCCTTCCACTTACTTACTGCATTTTCCCACTAAACATGATGTTTAAAAACTTATGTCTAGAATATACCTCAGAGTGGCTCTCATTTTACTTCATCATGTCTCATACCTCATATCACATCTCCTATCCTTTCCCAACACATAAGATGCAATCCTTTGTCATGCATTTATCTCTTTTCCACATATGTCTTTATACTTTCTCTTAAATCTCTCCTTTTTCTTCCAATTGAAGCACTTCTTTGATGAGAAAAAAAAAAAAACTCTTGTAAATTTTCTATCACTTCACTGTCAGGCCATGTTGGAAACCTAGTCCTCCCTTCCAAATACCCTTCCTTGCATAGTTCTTCCAAATACTAAGTGATCTGGGGCAAGATTTTCCACGTGGCATTTCCACATGGCTGTCATCCCTGACTCCCCCTTCTTCCTGATACCCACATCTAATGAATTTAAAGTCACTTCTACCTCTTAAAAATTTCTCACATCTACCTACTTCCCTCCATTCCCAGGGCCACTAAAGATTACCTTTCCCTCCCTAAATTCTTGTGGTGGCCTCCTAATTGATCTCCCACAATTAGTCTTGCTGTTCCAGTGCTCATTCTTCACATTATCACTGGAGAGTCCTTTTGAAAACACACATGTAATCATTACTAAAAGTCTTTATCTTTGTGTTACATCCTCAATCCTAAAATAATGGCTAAAGTGAATCCTAGAGACGACAAGATCATTTGTAATGTAGACTCTGGTTTTCCTTCACTCTCATTAACTCATCTTTGATTTTTCCAGGCTTACAGGAATTTTTCCTGTTGTTTTCCCCACTCTCTCCCAGTGTTGAGACTTTCTCCAGACTGTGACCTCCACCTGGATTACATCCCTTTCTGCTCCCTGAGATTTTTTTTTAATTTATTTATCCAGATAATGCCTGCATATTCTTCAAGTCTGCTAAAATATCATGTCTTCTGGAAAAATCACTCCTGATCCCCTCGGCCAATTAAAGTGCCCCTCTTATAAGCTTGCCACTTCTCTCCCAGAACTTTCTGTGCTTTGTGCTGCTGGTTGAGACTGGTCTGCCTTACGAGGCAGATCTGGCTCTGCTGGAACAGGGACCACGTCCATCCTCACTCAGGGCCATGATATAAAGGTACTTGATCAGTTTCACCCAATGAACTTTATTAAATAAATCTTCTCTGGGATTTAAATAAAATGTAACCCTTATTCATTTCAGCAACTTTCTCTTCTCTTATTTTGGTGATTTCTTCTCCCTGATCTGCTCTATTTTTGCTTCTGTTATTCTTAATACACAAAACGTGTCTCCTTTCATTTTTTTTATCATCCACTTAGAGTCAGGATGCTTCTCCTCTGAGTTCTGACTTTCTTCAATTTTCTTCTATTTGAGTGATTCAGTGTCCTGTGGCGGTCTCTCTTCAGTTCACTCCTTTCATGGCATTTTAAAATTTAACCAGCTTGCTTTTTGTCTGTAAACAATCTGCCTGACTTCAGATCTGTACCTTTTTATGACTGCCTACTCTAGCTGCAAAGATGCTAGGTCCTCTCACACTTGGTCAGAATACCAATTAGAGATTTCCTAACACTGTATTCTCTCTCATGTAGGAATTTCATTTCACGGGCTACCTTGGAGAGATTTTGCAGATTGTTTCTCCTCTTTGGCACAATCTTTTCTCAGTGGATTTTCAAGTTTTTTGTTTAATTCCAGTTAGTGAACCTACGGTGCTCTATTAATTTCTGGTGTAGTGATTCAACACTAAAATAAATCAGCCGGTGCTCATCACAAGTGCGCTCCTTAATCCACATTGCCTATGCCACCCATTCCCCTCTTTGTGTCTCCTTTTTCTGTTTGCTCACCCTTAAAGTGGTGAGTAAATGGGTTTAGTTTGATCTGCTTTAACTGTAACACTTCTAAGTCTCTCAAACTCAAGAAAAGAAAGAATGAGAAGGCTACTTTTACGTTGCCACTTGAGGTCCACTTCTCCGTAAGGAGGAGCAAATGCCAACTGTGAAGGATGCCTTTGTGCCTCGGGCTACACTTCCCAGTTGTAGGACCGGAAGTCTGCAGAATCAGTGCCTGCTTTACTGGTATGGCTCCTGCTGGTGTAAGTCAAGGACAAATGCCACAGCTGGTTTCCCTGCCCCATGCGATTGCTGGTGCTTTGAGCTGTTGTCAGAGGTAGGAACAAAGCTCACCCAATGCCAACCTGTCCAAGTTGAGGAACACCTGCTACTTCTAGATACCTGGGCGCCTTTCAGGGAGTCCCTCAACTTATTCTGCAGTCAGGCTTCAAGCACCGAAGCCCATTCACCAATACCTTCGCTTCTTCAATCTGTGCTACAAAAGAACCTTAAGATTTCTGACATATTGATGGCAGCCATTAGTAATTTCTAAGATGGGTAAAGATTTTTCTCTATTCCTTCTTGGTCACCTAAGTGGGAATACGATGACTGCCATCTTTACCCAGATACTCTTTCCAGAACTGCACTGTAACAGCATTGGCTTCCTTTGTGCTGTGCCCCCCGTTACGTATTTCTAGGCTGTGACTTTTCTTCATCTGCACCGAAAAGCTGAACAGCCTCTGATACCTTTACACAATGGCTCCCCCTTCTGGTCCCACAAGGAGCAGCAAGTCCGTTTTGTACTCGGGGAACAACTCTCCCCCAGAATACTGATCAGGCTTGAGTAAAGCTCAGAAGTTCTCAGCTGGAGCAGACACCTCTCTATTAACTGGGTAATTCAAATTCCTGAGAAGCTTTCAGTGTTTCTTAGGAGACCGCCAGCAGGAAATTTGAGAGCAACAACATCTGCACATCAAGGATACTCTCCAGTTCTGAGCCCATGGATGTGAAGGTCCTGACTTCATCGGGACTCTTCAGACAGTCAACAGGGAAACACAAACCCTGTGTACTGGGAGAGGGCATGTGGAAAAAAAGAGTATTTGGAGTCCACCTGTAACTACGCCGTCCTCAGAGACTTGGAGCACTGGGCTTCTCGTGAGTTTACAAGGAAACTGTGGGATTGAAAACACGCGCACAAGTTCTCATTTTTCGTAACAAGATAAAGATGGGATAATATAATGCTCTTAGTGTCCATCCTTCCTTAATGACCCATAGTGATTTAAAAGCCACAGTCTGATTGGCGTTTTAGGATGTGATCGAACTCAGAAGTATGAAATTTAATCGAGAAGAAGCGTCTCTGCTGTTCGTGAAGCTAAAAAAATGACGAAAAACCTGAGAAAACTTTTGTTTTTTCTTTCCAGCTTATGGTGCTCTCAATATACACGTGTTTTGTGTTTGGAAGTCTGACCTTTTATTTCCTCGTTACCTCAGGCTATAGATTCAAGTCAAATAATAGTTATGTGTGGGTACGTGTGTGTGTGTGTGTGTGAATATATATACCGTTTTATTTTTATATACCTTTTAATATAAAAATAGTCATTTCTACATATGTAGATGAATGTGTTTGCCATTGGAAATGACTGTCAAAATGGGGCACCTAGGTGACTCAGTCGGTTAAGTGTCCAACTTCAGCTTGGGTCATGATCTCACGGTTTGTGAGTTCGAGCCCCGCGTCGGGCTCTGTGCTGATGGCTCAGAGCCTGGAGCCTGCTTCGGATTCTGTGTCTCCCTCTCTCTCTGCCCCTCCCCTCCTCGTGCTCTGTGTCTCTCTCTCTGTCTCAAACATTAAAAAAAACTTTCTTAATATCATTAAAAAACACTTTGGGAATAATTAAATGAACTAAAATAATCTTTTCCTTGTGCTTAGAGACATCACTTAATAAAATCACGTTGTTAAGGATAACACGCCTAGAGGTT
This sequence comes from Panthera tigris, assembly GCF_018350195.1. Taxonomy (NCBI): domain Eukaryota; kingdom Metazoa; phylum Chordata; class Mammalia; order Carnivora; family Felidae; genus Panthera; species Panthera tigris. Next base: position 7,194,182 of record NC_056673.1, on the reverse strand, counting down.
CCCGTAATGTGCACAAATTGCTATTTTTCATGCACTAACGGATTCTCTCCAAGGCTTTTCTGATTTTACTTGGGACTCCTTCTATAGCTTCTGCCCACTTCAGAGCTTGCTTATGTGGATCTGCCCAAGGAACTACTGATACATGTCTACGTGCTTTCAAAATGCTTGACATTCAAAGAAAACCGTGTATCGAAAAGTTGTTAAAAGCAAATTATTTTTAAAAACTCAAGCTGCAGAGAGATGACATTTGTCCTTGCTTCTTGCCTTACACTCACAGGCATGAGGGGAGGTCGCAGAAGTGGTCACCCAAGGAATCCTATTTCCTACTGGTTTTGGAACTTTTTGTAAAAGTAGTCATGGGGTGGGGGGCACACCTGGGTGACTCAGTCGGTTGAGCATCTGACTTCGGCTCAGGTCATGATCTCACGGGCAGTCTGTGAGCTCCAGTCCCACACTGGGCTCTGTGCTGACAGCTTGGAACCTGGAGCCTGCTTTGGATTCTGTCTCCCTCTCTCTCTGCCCCTCCCCGACCCACACTCTGTCTCTCTCTAATATAATTAAACGTTAAAAAAAATTTTTTTTTAAGTAGTCATAAGAACCAGCAGGGATGTTATTAATGGATCTACTATTTATTCTACATTTCAGGAAACAGTAATTTCTTTGAGTAACCCCCACCCCCAATCCCAGTGTATCATGTGGTTGAGGTAAGACACCACTTTGGCCAATCAGAGCAACCAATCTCCCCTCCCTAGCGACTGGGATCTGGATGGCCAGCGAAAATCCCTGGACTCTCACGAAAGTGACCGGAGAAAGATGTTCCCCTTATGCTGGATTGAACCTGGCGGGCAGCCACCTTGTCACCCCCTGGAACCCAAGAACAAACCACCATGGAGCAGAGAGAAGAGGACAGCTGTGTCACTCGAGGCACTAGATCCGTCTAAGCTTAAAGCCTTGAGCCCCTCAGTTACACAAAAGAATACCATCCTTTAAAAAACTGTTATTGTGTTTTCTATCATTTGCAATGGGAAAAGTTCCAACTGAGTTTTTAAAAAAATCACTGAGGTTCGATCTTAAAACTGAAGAATCACAATCCATCAGGATGGGACTTACACACACACCCCAGTGCCGTGGTGAGAATAACCAGAGTGAAGGAGCGAGGGAGGGTTGGACGATGAGATTGACTTTCCCTTGCTCCCTGCCTCTGTCAACAGGCACACAGATGTGGCTGAGATGGGGGCTGAGTGCCTCAGGGTGACTTTAACCCACATTGTACCTTTCAGCCCAGAGCACCCTCCTTGTAGATCTAGGATCTCCTCATACAGCTTGTTTGGGTTTGGGTTCGGTCTTCTTAGAACTAGAATTCCAAACAGAAAACTAGTCCAGCATTTCTTTGGTTATGATGTAGAAGGACACTCTGAAAAAGTCAAGTGGTAGCAGAGCTGCTGGGATCGGAACTGGGGTGGGGGTCTTAGAGCAGTAGCACCCCCCCACACACACACACACATACACACCCACCCAGCTTTCTCACTAGCCTCCCTGGGCCTCCTGGTCCCTCCGATCCCAGAGGCTGAGGACCTGCCAGGAGCTGGGAGAAACCACAGAGCCCTGTGAGCAATTCTCTAATCGTGACCAAGAAGCATCTCCTTCATACGTACTCAATTTCTGTAAGTAATAGATAAGTAGGTTCTAATAGTGTAACATGTAATGAACAGTCCAGTTGTCTAAAAATACAGCTCTTTGTGAGTCTGCTGCTTCCACAGAGTACTGTAAAAAGCATGGACGATTTACTTTTAGGATCTTGCATACAAGCATCTGTCGAAATAGAGAGCATCACTTCATGGGGCATTGATGCAAAAATGGCCAACAGAGGGGCACCTGTCAGTTAAGCGTCTCTGACTCTAGGTTTCGGCTCAGGTCATGATCTCGCAGCCGTGAGATGAACCTGTCGGGTTCCAAGCTGAGCTTGGAGCCTGCTTAGGATTCTGTCTCTCTCCTTCTCTCTCCACCCCTCCCTTCTCTCTCTCTCTCTCTAAAATAAGTAAAAACAATTTTTTTTAAATGGCCAAAGGAAAAAGGACCTTAATTATCCTGATCTTGGTAATCATTCCACAATGTATATATTGGCCACCTCACCCCCATATATAATTGCATTTGCCAATTATTCCTTAACAAAGTTAAAAAATGAAAAGGATCTTGAAGATGCCAATGAGATTTTCCTGTTTAAGATTCCACATTCTGTATTTCATTCCCTTTATCCTCTCTGATAAAGGGATATTTATTGGTAGAGCACATATTTAAGAACTGTCTGTGTATTTGCTCTGAGGTTCATTTCCCAGCCCTTTTTAGTCTAGGCCTTCCTTCAGAAATATAGAACACTGAGATCTTCTTTGTGTTACTTGAGATTTCAAGATAATGCCTACCGATGAAAACAAATAAGCAATTACAGGATTCAATATACCTTTTCAGACTACACGCTCCCCCTCGCAGACTGTTCCTCCCTACCCCCTACATGTTCAACAGAACCAGATGACTGCCCCTCCACTTAGCGACGCCCCTTTCACCTAGCGGCGTGACATCCCTGGGGAATATTCTAGTCGATAGCTCAGAGGTGACTAAACATTTATATTCCATATCCAGCGATAATAACACAGCTGCATTTGAGAATACTGGAGAACGCATTACAGATCTCACGAAATACGGGCTAACAAACTCATTCAGGAAGGCCAGAGTGGGCTTTTCTTGTGAATTCATGAACGATCCTACAAGATTCCTCATGGTTACCTCAAACAACAGGGACAGAAATCGGGATGGTGTCGTTTTCTCGTTTGTGCACGGCGTGATTTTGAATTTAGCTCTCTGGTGTGTAGAATGGGAAAGGACGGAAGGACCAAGTAACCACTCGACCTTGGCTTTTCTTGAACTACCTGCCCCCAAATGTTTTGTTTTGGTTTTTTTTTGTTTTCCCAACTCTTTGGAGTTTAACACAAACTAAGAGTGGCAAACCCTAGAAATGAGGTGATGGACGGGCTATAAGGCGTGGAGATTGTTATCTGAAGATTAAGCACAGAGGCCCCGAAAATGGGGCTGAGATGTTTCAAGAAGAAATCCCCCGTGAGGCTTCCAGGTCAGCCTGGCTGTGCTGTGATCCCAACGTTGTCAGGAATTCTGCCAGGCCATTGCTCATCTTTGACAGAACATGGGCAAGAGGGGAAGAAAATATGGGACACGCTACTGAGAGAAGCAACATGGTCTCATTTATTTAAGTGGGTTTTTGTTTATTGGGGGGGGGGGGGGGAAATGACTCATAAGCTCACCAAAGAGAGGTGTGCTGGGATCTCTCCCAGTCTCCCTGTCTACCGTTACTTACTAAATATGACATTGTCTCTCCGAGGCAGCTGGGGGACTGGTTAAAAGCCCCTGTAGACACACACACTAAATTTCAGGTGCTTCCCCTGTCCTCCAGGCCCTGCCTGAAGGCAGTTCTGGTCCATTCACTCATGTCCGTCCCCCCAGCTACACTACAGCACACTTGAAAGAGCTCTGCTGAGAGACCAAAGCCTCTCAAGGGCACCCACTAGATCCCACTGGGGTCTGGACCTGTCTGCATTAACACCACACTCATCAGTATCATCGAATACATTCCTCCTCCTCTGATGTCACGGTCATCCAGCAAAGCTATGATTATAATGTGAAATTTCCATGAAGATATTACTATAGCAGAACATAAATAGTGGGCAACTGATCTGTGGTAATTCACAAGCTGGCATTCTGGCTCTCACCAGAACCTTTTAGCATGACCCAAGCCCAGAGATGGGGCCAGGATTCTGCCCTCGGACTCTCTGTGCCTAAAAGCTCCAAATCCCTTCTTTTGCTGAGACAAAGTTCCAAGATGTGATGTCCTGCTTAATAGGACGACTGGAAGTCCTAGTGAGATCTCTCAACTACGGTGAACACACTTAGGGAAAAATAGATCTGCCGTTGTTGGCTAAAAATTTGTATAAGAAAACAGTGGGGAAGAAGAGTGGACAAGTTGAGACTCTGAATGACAGGCTAACATATTTGGCTTTAACAGTTTTTTCTTTTTAAAAAAATTCTTTAATGTTTATTTTAATGTTTATTTATTTATGAAAGGGAGAGAGAGAGAATCCCAAGCAAGCTCCAGGCTCTGTCAGCACAGAGCCTGTCTCACAGACCGCAAGATCATGCCCTGAGCTGAAGTCGCATGCTTAACCAACTGAGCCACCCAGGTACCCCAAGTTTTTTCCTTTTTAAATGTTTATTTATTTTTGAGAGAGAGAGCGCGCGCACCAGGGAAGGGGAGAGAGAGAGAGGGAGACACAGAATCTGAAGCAGGCTCCAGGCTCCGAACTGTCGGCACAGAGCCCGACGTGGGGCTCGAGTCCACGAGCTGCGAGATCATGACCTGAGCCAAAGTCAGTCGCTTAACCGACTGAGCCGCCTCATTGCCGCAGCTTTAACAGCTTTAAGAAATAACCGAAAGTCATCAAAGCTTCTTTAATTTTTAGTAAAAATGGGAGGAGGGTAAGAAGGGTGAGAACAGAGACATGGATCTTAGATGTATGTTGTATTTGTAATTTAGGCGCCTCTTCTCATACATAGTTTTGGCCTAATCCTATCAACAGTGCAGAGCAGAAATAGCCATCCACACTTAGTGGATGAGAAAACCAAACACAAGGGGGAAGTGACTTGGTTAATGTCACTCAACCAGGAGAACGTGACGTAAGGGCAGCTACTGCCATTCCAAATGCAATATTCATCCCCAAATTATTTAAATAATCTCATAGTAGTGTTAGGCCACAAGTATCCTGCTCAAGCCACCATAACAAGGTTGCATTTGCCTACCTAGATCTTGAAATAATATAAATAATACCTCTTTCCCCAATGGAATGGAGAGGGGTCTACAAATAGTTTCCTATTCAATGAAGGTGAGCGTAAACTTAGGCCTAGGAATCCTATGCGTTACACGACCAACCAGCCTGCAAGATTACCCTTATCCGCATGCTCCCTGCTAGCCAGGGCCCTTGACTTGGGTCCTAACTGGCTGACCTTACATAAGTTCATTACATTTCTTGGCACTGGCCTGGACCCTCCATCTGCCCATCTTTAAAAAGATGCCATGTTATATTCCTAGTTTCATTAAGGGCAAGACTGATATTGCAAACAATATATTCTTCTTACAACCAATTGACCTGATGGTTGATGTCAAGGTCACTCTACAGAGTCGCTAAAAATAGTTATCATGTTTGTTATGTTGGATAGTCAAAATGAATATAGACATAAAGTACACTCGGCACACAAAAATGGTTTCACTGTCATCCAACAACCATTCCTTAAAGTGAGAGAGTTCAGAGGATATTGGTAAAGGGGAGTGAGGTGCGTGTTTTGTATTTATAACAATGAATGGGGATTTACGGGTTTTGGTTCCAAGAGGAGACTTAAGATGTGTATCTAGGATAATTGACACTTCTACAATCTCAACGGAAAATCCTTGAGATTGCAAGTCACCAAAAAAAAAACTTTTTTTTTTTTTTTTTAAATGGATGACTCAGAGAACAAGCTCATATCACCAAGTGAGAACTTAGAGAAGATCTCCAGGGCCAGGAACTTGAAAAGACTGTCTCCCTTCTGATGGATTATACAGCCAGTGGTAGAGAGAAAACTAAATCAATGGTACCTCTCTACTCTTTTTACAAAAGCTTGAAAGGAAAGGCGTTCTAGAAGGTACATACAACAAAGGTAGACAGGAGATTAATATTTTATGCGAAGTTAAAACAAATGTGGTGGCTTCTACAGCCTTCTCGGTAAACAGGATATGTCAGCCAGTTTTCTGAGATCCCGGTCAACTGAATTCTCTTGAAGAGAAGCTCAGCCCCACACTATTCTACAGAGTGCTTCCTAGACACCATCCTGGTCTTCTTATGGGGAGTGGGGGATGGTAATTAAGATCAGGAGTGACCATATATGCAAAACACTGTAAGGCTATTATTTATTTTCAGCCCACCAAGAACCATCGTTTCTTTTATGGAGATTGAAGACCAGGCTCAGGAAAACCCAAGAAACACTCATGAAATCACACAAAGTGCACGTGTCTGAATGTAGGTTTGCACCCAACTCTGCTGGACTCTATAAAACAAGGTCTTGGGGCGCCTGGGTGGCTCAGTCAGGTGAGCGTCCAACTTCGGCTCCGGTCATGATCTCACGGTTTTTGTGTTCAAGCCCCGCGTCAGGCTCTGTGCTGACAGCTCGGAGCCTGCAGCCTGCTTCGGATTCTGTGTCTCCGTCTCTCTCTCTGCCCTTCCCCCACTCTCTCTCTCTCTCTCTCTCTCAAAAATAAATAAACATAAAAAAAATTTTTTTTAATAAAAAACAAGGTCTTTCCCCCATGCGACATGTGTCTTTTACCCCACTGCTCAAGAGTAGAAACCCCCCAATCAAGCTCACTTCATCAATTAACGAGTAGCTCCCTTAAAGGCAGACACCAGCAGCATTTGACATGAAGCCACTGCTACAGAAGTCTTAGGTCGAACGTCCTAAGTTTTCTGACGGCGACTCGTAGGGAAATACAGGATTTCATCTCTCCTTCAAATACACGTCGCATATATACTACCACCTACAACACAGGCCCTAGACCACACTCATTCCTTTGTTCCTCTGCATTTATTTGAATGAGTTTTGACCCCTGACAGTGACTCAGTGAGCTTTATTCCTACTCTCTGAATCTTTGAAGAAGGTGCATATCCCTTTGCTCTGGGCTGATCTGGGCTCAGGGTTAGATGCCGGCATGGGATGTACCTGAAGACTCTGCAGGCTTGTACCTTTAGGTGCCTTTAGGTGCCTGGCTGAGCCGCCTAGCTCCATTCTCTTGCGTATGGAGACCATTCTGCAGACCCACTCTTAGGTTTAGGGCTGTCTCCCCCAACCTTATTCTGCTAACGGTCCTTATTGCGATCTTGCTGGGTCGTGCAGGATACGCTAGATCTAATCAAATAGGAAATCTGAGTTACCCTGCTCTGGCAACATACATTTTAAACTATGGATCTAAACCACAATCCCATAAATCACTAAAAATCCCCTGGGTTTTTTCTCCCCTGCCAAGTGAAGGGATCACCACCAAAAGAGGAATCCCTTCACTGCCTACCAGGGACCGACAAAACGCTCAGGGTTGCGTGGTTATTTCTCTTGCCGCGCCATATCGGGATACGGAGCAAGATGTGGTTATCGATGGCGCGCTGCCTTGGAATAGGTAGAAGCCTGACTCGATGGAAGTGTCTACCTTCGGAGGGAGGCTAAGTTCTCTTAAGTTTCCGTTCTTCCTACGTTCAGAATTCACTCGGGTTAAATGAACACAGATGACAACGCAGAATCAATAGGGATTTTTTCTTCCAAGCCCGTCAAACCTGTGGGACCTTTCACATCATCACCATTTTATTATTTCTGTATTGAATCGTTCCAGGAGGACCTCATTCACATCCTACTCCTTTCCCTCCCGAGGCAAAGGCAAAGCTCTCCCGGCCTCTGAAGACACTGCTGCTTTCTTCCCAGTCGCCCTCTCCTGCAGGAATCGATGTTTATGGCTGCAGTTACAGTAAAAATAGCAAAAGTCAATATTTGTGCTCCGTATCTGTCAGATAATAAAGCTGGCTAGAGGCATGACCACATGACATCTGCATGCAACACACAGGGGCTGGTCCCCCCATCCTTCCAGACAGTTTGTCTAAAGATGACGTCATATTTGTACAGCTGACATTCCCAAATCCCCCGTGTGTGTCCTCGGGGAAACTCAAGATTTCTGTTTGATTTTTGATCTTGTTGATTCTGGCCTTTGGACTGGAAAAATTGTTTTTTTTTTTTTTTTTTTAAAAAAAAGGAAGAAAAGAAGAAGAGAAAGAAGGAGCGGTGGAAAAGAAATATGAAAGTAAGAAAATGAAACAAGATGGAAAACCACTCAGAAAATCCATCTAACAGTCCTCTTTGAGCTACTGTTTACTTACTGACTCCAAAAGGGAGAGTCGGAGACAAAGAAGTGGTGGAGAAATTGAAACAAAAGACCCAGAGACAAGCTGGGAAATCAGAGTTCCTTCTGAGGGTTTGGATTTTAGGCGAGGACCTAGGTCTCAGGTTTATCTCTACGAACTTGGGCAAGAATCTCACAGTAAGCCTCAGGTTTCTCGTCTGTAAAATGGGACCGTTACTAGAATCCACTCTGTAGGATGGTTGAAGAGACTAAATGAGATCCCGTGGAGGAAAGACTTGAGCACAGCGGGTGGGAACAATACCAGTGATTCTTATCCAAGCAAAGCAGTTTGTAAGTGAATCAACTCTACTTCTCCTTCAGTTCCTTGGCCTCCTTAAGCCACTAATGCAACTCAAGGGGGGGGGGGGGCAAGCGTGAAAAGTCCAAACTCAGGCATTATAAATGCATTTTTATGTTGCATTTCTTTGCTGGTATCATTGTTAGTCCTCCATGGCTTTATTCTTCTGCGCATTCGTCTCGCTCAGTGTTTCCAAGTCAGAATTATTGTGCTAGTCAAGGGGCGCCTGGGTGGCTCAAACATCCCACTTCGGCTCAGGTCATGGTCTCACGGTTCATGGGTTTGAGCCCTGCATCCGGCTCTGTGCTGACAGCTCAGAGCCTGGAGCCTGCTTCGGACTCTGTGTCTCCCTCTCTCTTTGCCCCTCCCCTGCTCACACTCTGTCTCTCTCTCTCAAAAATAAATAAACATTAAAAAAAATTAAAAAAAGAATTATTGTGCCAGTCTAAGACACCATTGTTGTAACTGTTCTGCAGTTTGACCCCTAATTTCCACTCAGAACTCCTACAGCATTTCGCAGCCTCTTTGCATCGCCCCTCCTATCTAGGTTGCCTTCCCGGTCTCTAAAGGGGACCCATTTTGGATCATGGGAAATGATTTCAGATGAATGAGGTTCTGGATTTCCAAAAGTCACTTATTCAAATATGTATTAGAGAAAATATAACCACAGACTACATCCATGATTCCCTAGATACTATGCTTCAGAGGTTGAAGGTTACCGTTTCTTGAGCAGATCGCACTGTTGCCCGTCTAACATGGTTTCACGTCTTTGTCTTGTCAATCCTTCTCTGAATATGTTCTAATGTGTCAATGGCTCTCTTAAAATATGATGTGCAGAGACAAATGCAACCCACCAGATGGGATTGGAATAAAATGGGAGTTTCCCTCCTTCCATCTGAATTCAGCCTAAAATCCGTGAGCCTTTCTTGGGTTCCTCTATTCTGTTGTTGGCTCGTATTAAAAATACACTCCTTAAGACCCTTTTCTTGTGGACTTCTCTGAACCCTTTCTTCTCCCTCTTTTTTTTTTTTTTTGAATTTATCATATCAGGACAATTTTTATCTTTTTACTTTTTTAATCTTTTTATCTCTTTACTAAAAAGTAAAGGACCTCTGGTTCTTTAAGGTCCGGCTACAGAGAGACTTTTCAGATCTTGATTCCTTCATCCAACATAAAGCCATCCCTCCAGGGTTTGTATTTTTTCATCTACTGGATAAGCATGCTTTCTAGGACTTCACGTAAAGCAGTGTTTCTCACAATCATCTACCCAAGAATCCCTAATCGTGACGAGTCCAAAATGATCTTCTGCACGTTCAACATCAAGTTGGATTCACTAAAATCAAATAGGACATTTTTTTATCTGTACGTTTTATAACGCATGTGACCTTTTTTCATTCCACCTAGAAATGTCAAAGCCTACTGTGGCATAATTTTCCCCAAAACCTCTGAGTACAATTGGTTCTAGAAGAGAAAGTACAGTGTTTATCTTGTGTCTGGCATGGAATGTTCCTCAAGACCATTTTTTTCAATGTTTGTTTTTGAGAGAGAAAGAGACAGAGCTTGAGCAGGGAGGAGGCAGAGAGAGAGAGAGGGAGGCACAGAATCCGAAGCAGGCTCCAGGCTCCGAGCTGTCAGCACAGAGCCCGATGCAGGGCTCGAACCCATGAACTGTGAGATCATGACCTGACTGAGCCACCCAGGCGCCCCAGGAACTTTTCTTTTTTTTAAAGAGGGGGAAGAAGGAAGGAAGGAAGGAAGGAAGGAAGGAAGGAAGGAAGGAAGGAAGGGGAAGGAAGGAAGGGGAAGGAAGGAAGGAAGGAAGGGGAAGGAAGGAAGGAAGGGGAAGGAAGGAAGGAAGGAAGGAAGGAAGGGGAAGGAAGGAAGGAAGGAAGGGGAAGGAAAGAATGAATGAAAGAATGTACGAAGCATGTCCTTGGCTTGTATCATATCATCAATCTTCAAGAGTGGGACCACTTCTGTGATAGTCTTCTATTTCCAATATATATTATTTATTTGATTTTCATTTAATATTTTCTAGTACCTTGTTCGGGGTTATTTTCTTCCGATTATTCAATGTGCCTCCTCCCTTTCCACTTGCTTTTTATCCTCGCTTCTTGCCACTTGACTACATACTCTGTGTTATGTTACAATATAGGTTCACTTATTTAACAACTACTTACTGCGCACTACTTAATTCCACGCCTGGGAGTCGGCTGGCCAGAGAGGTACAGTGACCAACAAGACAAATCTGGCCCCTGACCTCATAAAACCGAAAACCAGATGCTTTGGACAGCCCTTTGGTCTCTTCAGACACCCTCTGTTCCCCTCCCCTCAGAATTATCGTCATCGGTATAGGCAGCTCTCACCCCATTAAGTTGCCACTAGCTATCAAATCATAATTACACGTCCTCTGAAAACCCACCCGAGCCGCATTCTAAATGCTGCTGGCTGGCGTCTTTATGTAAACATTCCTATGTGCTCCTGGCTGAGAAACAGTTCTACTTAAGCAGAAGGTGAACACGCTGGGCTCGGTGAGGAAAAACCAAGAAAGGATCCCTGAGTGGACGTTGCTGTCCATGAACACAAGGGCCTTCTCAAGATGTGCTTCCTTCAAAGGCTGAATGAAGCATGTTGTGTGAAACAACTTACATGATGGTTTTCCCAGCTGGCGCCGTTTGCAGAGGAAAACGCTGTTATGCTATTTCTTTCTCGACGACAAATTATTTCAAGGAACTCACTGTATTACTACGGTCACTTTTATCACTTTTATTACAAATGGTCGCTGTAGCAATATTTTGAAAATACAAATGGAAAAACAGAAGAAAATTAAAATAAACTTGGGAGAGCCACTGGCAGAGATAGCAATATATTGGTGTTGATCCTTCCGAATGTTAAAACTTTCAAAATTGCGAACACATATTATGTTTGTTACTTTATCCGGTTTGGTATTAGACCATAATCGCATACTACATTTTTCCTCCTACAATATATGACTGTTTCTCGTGCTACTAAATGGTTTTCTAAAATACAGTATTAATAATGGTATAGGATACTGTCATACCATAATTTATTTTAGGATGCCTTAATATTTTTTAAGTTTTTTTTTAATGTTTATTCATTTTTTAGAGAGAGGCACACACACAGCATAAGCAGGGGAGGGGCAGAGAGAGAGGGAGACACAGAATCCAAAGCAGGCTCCAGGCTCCGAGCTGTTAGCACAGAGCCACGAGGCTCACTCACAAACCATGAGATTGTGACCTGAGCTGACGTCTGTGGACGTGTAACCAAATGAGCCACCCAGGCACCCCTAGAATGCCTTAGTATTACACACTGAAGCAGTTCTCAAATTTTTTACTATTATGGATATCAGTCTGATGAACTTTCTTAGAGCAAAATCATAAAATACATCTGCATGTATTTAGAATAAATTCCTAGTGGTAGAATTATTAAGTAAATTTCTACTAAAAGTATCAATGTTGTCATTTTACATAAATTCCAAGTATTTTATCAGATTTCTGTCATTTGAATATTAATTGTATTTACAACGTTGGAGAGGTACAGCTTTTATTTATTTCCACTGTAGTAAAATATATTTATATTTTATGGTTGTATTTTATGCCCTGTTTGGTGTTCATTTAATTTTTAATTCTTTCTTTCCAAAAACCCCCATAAAAGAATTAGATAAACAGGGGAGGGGGCTTCTGATTTTTATCAGTGCCAGAGACTAACGTTTAAGTCCCATAGGGTAGAATTTTCAAAGTCTGTGATAGAAATATACAGAAATTTCCAAAATACAGAACATAAACAAGATCACTTTGAACCAAGCGCTGGCCAGCCAATGAATTCTACACAACTAATTAAAAAATACCACAAACTGAGAAGTTAAGTGGTCCAATAATAAATGTTCACAGTCTTCTTCCTCGTGCTTTCTAAATCTTTTCCAAGTAATATGGACTTCCGTTGTGATACAAAAATCAGCAAACAAAATGAGTAAGCAAGGTAGACTGCAGAGGGGGCAGAAGGTGCTTGTTTGATAGATCTGCGGGTGATGGGGGTATTGCCTTACAGCGGGGGGTGTCAGGTAGGAGCAACTCACGCGCCTATGGCTTTAATCGGTATAGAGCGGTGGTTCTTAGCCAAGAGTAATTTTGCCCCCCTCTCTCAGGGACACTTGGCAATGCCTGGTTGTCACAACTGGGGATTCCACTGGCATCTACTAGATGGTGCCCACGGATGATGCTAAATATCCCACAATGCACAGCCACGCCTTCCACAACACGTAGTTATTTGGCTCAAGACAGCAGTGGTGCCAAAATTGAGAGACATTCGTGTACGGGCTGTGGCATGAGTGATCTCTAAATTGGGGTGCAGACGACCCAGGAAGCGCACAGGACTATAGGTTACAGCGCAAGGAAAAAAATATTAAAATTTCAGTTCATTTTCGTTCCCCCCAAAAGTCACATTAATGTTTATTAATACTTGTATAGATCGACACTCTTCCCCTTGCGCAGTCTAGGTGTCCCTCCAGTCACACTTGACATTTACTCTGAAACACCCCGAGGGATGACAGAGGACCACAGCACAGAGGGGCTGGCCGTGGCACCCCATTTGCTGGCTTGCAGCCTACTGTAACATTCCACAGCTGACATGTGCCACATCACGTACATCACGCAATTTTGACTGAGTTGCCTATCACAACACGTACCAATACCTTGAAAAGATCTCGTAAAGGATCACACTGAATGAAGATAGCATTTGAGAATTGAGAGTCCAGATAGAAACTCACGCATGTATGGTCAATCGACTTTCAACAAATGTGCTAGGAGAAGTCAATGAGGAAAGAATACACTTTACAAGTGGTACTGAGACAACAGAAGAGCCACATGTAAAAGAATGAAGCCGGACCCCTACCTCACACCATATGCAAAAATTAACAGAAAATGGATCAAAGACCTAATATAAGAGCTAAAATGATAAAATTCTTCCAAGAAGACATAGGTAAACATCTTTGTGACCTTACATGTGGCGGTGTTTTCTTAGGTGTCTCATCAAAGGCACAGGTAACCAGAAAATTAACAAGATGGCTTAGGCCTTGTGAGTAGCCAATCATAGTATAAAGACTACTTTTAAATGAAAACATCTGGGCTAAAGAAGATGCAGAAAGAAATTTTATCTGAACTTCCCTTACCTGACGAGAATAGAACTTCCAAAAAACACAACTGACAGTGACCTCGCTCCTAGGGAGTTTCCTGTGAATTCAGCTGCAGAGACAGCCTGCCCCCATTCCACTAGCATGAAAAGGTCCAATAGAATCTTCCAGACCATCCCAATGAAGCCCTAAAAACAAACAAAAACAAAACAAAACAAAATACCGTCAAGTTATGCATATAGCCCTTTCTCTCTGGCTAATGAGGGAGATACACTTCACTGAATGCATAAATATATAAATATTTTTTCTCCTCTTAACCTGTCTGCTGTTTGTTAATTTGCATGCCCCCATTCACAGCACCCAAATAACAACAGGAAGTTTTCCTCCCAACATCCTCATTCAAAATAAAAACTTCTTATGTTTCAAAAGACACTATCAAGAAAGTAAAAGCCAACCCAAATTAACAGGGCAAAATATTTGCAAATCATGTATCTAATAAGGGTCTAGTATTCAGAATATAGGAAGAATCATATAATAAAAAGACAAACAACCCAATTAAAAATTGGCAAAGTATTTGAATAGATATTTCTCCAAAGATAACATAAAAATGGCTGATAAAGGGCGTCTGGGTGGCTCAGTCGGTTAAGCAGTTAAGCGTCTGACTTCGGCTCAGGTCATGATCTTGCGGTTTGTGAGTTCGAGCCCCGCGTTGAGCTCTGTGCTGACAGCTTGGAGCCTGGAGCCTGGAGCCTGCTTCAGATTCTGTGTCTCTCCATCTCTCGGCCCCTCCCCTGCTCATGTTCTGTGTCTCTCTGTCTCTCAATAATAAATAAACGTTAAAATTTTTTTTTTTTTAAATGGCTGATAAACACATGAAAATATGCTTATCCGTCACTAGTCATTAGGGAAACGCATTTCAAAACCACAGTGAGATGCCATGTCATACCCACTGGGGTGGCCAGAACCAAAAAGACAGAGAAGCATTGTGGGAATGTAGGGAAATCGCAATCCTTGAACATTGCTGGTGGGAAATGTAAAATGGCAAAGCCACTTTAGAAAACAGGTCGGCAGCTTCTTAAAATGTGAAATTACAGAGTTACCATACGACACAGACATTGGACTCCTAGGAATATACCCAAGAGAACTGAAAACATATTTCCATATAAAAACACTTGTAAACTTGTTCATAGTGGCATCATTCATAATAGCCCCAAACCGGAAATAACCCAGGTACCCAGTAAGTGCTGAATGGATAAACAAATACATATGTCCCTAAAATGGCATGTCCACACAGTCATAAAAAGGAATAAAGTACCAACACATGCTACAACATGGATGAACCTTAAAAACATACTAAGTGAAAGAGGCCAGAGACAACAAAACCACATATTGTAGGATTCTTTTTTTTGTAAGTTTACTTATTTGCTTTTTTGAAAGAGATAGAAAGCAAGTGGGGTGGGGGCGGGGAGGGGGGGCGGCAGCAGCAGAGAGAGAGGGAGACGGAAAATCCCAAGCAGGCTCCGCCCTGTCAGTGTAGAACCCGATGAGAGGCTCGAACTCACACACCGTGAGATCATGACCGGAGCGGAAACCAAGAGTTGGATGCTTAACCGACCGAGCCACCCAGGCACCGCTGTATGACTCTGGATAATTTGAAATAGGTTTTATCGTTACTTAGGAGATAATAATTTACTAATAAATGAGTAAAGACAATAGAGCCATTGACAACTGGCATTGAAAAAAGAGTCTGTTCCTCACAATTTCCCGAAGGAAGGGAGACGCCATACCTCAGAGGCCACATGAGAAAACACAGATGTGGCAGGAGGCAGAGGGAGGGTGGGCAGCCATGAACCAGAGCGGTCGTTGAGGTTTTCATGGGAAGGAACAGCAAGCAAGCTCAGGGGGCAATTTCAAGGGTGCAGGGACTGTCGCAAGTTGTCTGATACCTGGCCCTGGGGTAATCAGTGCAGGTGCAGAGTGGCCCATGTGTGAGAGCTCCTTCCAGGGGGGGCCTGGAGGTGTGTGTTGGGGATCTGTTGGTTTGCATCTGCATTGAAAGGCACACTCTGGGCTGGGTTGTTTACGGACTCTAGGAATTAGCTACTCCTGGAAGGGTCAGTCCCTCAAGGGTTAGCAAGACCTCAGATGTCAATGTTTCAGCACACAGACGATAAAAGACATGGCCAATCTATACGAAGTGCCCAGAACGGGCAGATCCAGGAAGACAGAAAGGTTTGTGGTTATGCACGGGGGCACCTGGGTGACTCAGTCGGTTAAGCGTCTGACTCTTGATTTCAGCTCAGGACACGATCTCGTGGTTCATGAGTTTGAGCCCAGCATCGGGCTCTGCGCTGACAGCTCGAAGCCTGCTTGGGATTCTGTCTCCCTCTCTCTCTGCCCCTCCCCCTCTTGCGCGCACGCTCTCTCTCAAAACATATATATATATATATATACTTGTGGTTATCCAAGAGTTGGGGACACAGAGGAATGAAAAGTGACTGCTCATGGATACGGAGTTTCTTTGGGGGGGTGACAAAAATATTCTGGCATCGGCCAGTAATGGTGGCTGTACAACCTTGTGAATATACCAGAAAACACCAAATTGTACACTTCCAAATGATGACTCTGGTGCCACAGGAATTATACCTCAATAAAAAAAAAAAGAAAAAAAGAAAAGTTGTAACAGGGAGAAAAACCATCCAGTGGAAAAAAAAAATACTCTGTAATTAGGAAGACCTATTGTTGGGGAATCATTTGGGGGGGAGAAAATTAGGTTTATGATTTTCCTATAGTCAAACAAAGGAATATTGGCAAAGCCAGTTTCTTCAGGAAAGCAAAAATTTTTTTTAACCTTTATTTAAGGCATAAGTGGTTTAAAGCCATTGCTTTGGGTTGGAATTTAAACAAAATATGGCTCATGTCGTGGGGTGTAATAGATATTCACTCCCCGTATTTTTGGTACAGAACTCCAGGTACTGAAGGGTTAACCATATCCCCAGTTTCCAAGGGGACATGTGACCTACACCTGACCAACCAGGCATCATATTACCATAGACATAAAGATTGACTGAGACCAAATTAGACCAAATTATCAGTTAAATGAAGCCACTAAGACCCAATTCTGAGGCTTCTGTGTGAAGAGACATTTCTTTCTAGTGCAGTCAACACAGAGACAAAAGTCAACACAGAGACAAAAAGACAGGGAGAGATATTGTATCCTTATACCTGGATTGCTTATGTACCTGAATTAAGCCTTGCCTGAAGCTTACGTGCAGATGTTTCGCTTGTGAAGGTTAGCTTTCTCGTTGTTTGTTTTAAGCTAGTTTTAACTGGGTTTCCTGCCACTTATAATCAAGTAAGTCCAAAAGGAAACCCAGAAAATGTTTTCAGGAAAAAAAAAACAACTCAAATAATATAATGCATAAATGATCTTGCTAAGGAAACAAATGAGCTAGTGTTTACCAATTGCTTAACAGGCTTTATTGGATCTGATCCTAGCAACCATGTGCATTATTTTGCTCCTGTGTGGTTAGCTACATCTTAAGCATAAAGCCTGATATCCGTGACCATTCCTTTGAAAGCAAGAATGAAAAAAAATCGTGCTCTTGGGGAGGAAAAATTTTTCCTCTATCCTCTTATGTCTGTGCTCAGAGTCCTGCAAATTAAATTAGCAAAAGACAGGTTGGCAAAAGAATGGATTTTTATTCACCTACTCTTTATGCAGGAGTACACAGAAAAATGACTTGGGTTTGGGGGCAGGCATTTAGAATTTGGGACTTATATACCAAATTTAACAGGTGAGGAAAGGGCACTTATAAGAAGACAAAGGACTTCTTTGGAAAGATAAATGGGCTCTTAGGAGAATGGGTGGGACGCAGGACAGTTTTTCAACAAAGTCTGTTTGGGTGTGATACTGACCGCTTTTCTCAGAGAAAGAGAAAATTAGAGTTGCTCCCAAGAAGGGGATTTAGAACAATTGAGTTCTTTTGAGGGGGGCTCTGCATTTAGGCAGATAAAGGATATCAGGGACACAAATGCCTTCAGCTCAAGATAATTTTTATGTCACAGTGGCTTATTCTGGATCCCTTCAGTGCAAATTATTCGACATTCGCGTAGCTAGTTACGAAGCAAAACAAAGAACTAAAATAAAACCCGTGTTGTCTGGCTCCACTTGTGAACTGCAGTCTCTTTGATAAGCTAAAATTATCATCTTTTCTTATTCTTAAAGCCATTCAACAATTCCCCCCAAAGACATTCAGATCTTGGTTTTGCTCTGTAAGGAAAAAGAGAAATTGTCGCACAAAACGTGAATGCCACAGCTCCTTGGGTCTTTAAGTGGTTCCTGAATGTCAAATATTTTGCTCTGTAAAGTGCCAGGCATTTATCTTATTATGGTCATCTTTTGCTTTCTGCTTTTTTTTTCCTTTGGAAAAATATTTGCAGAAGAAAAAAAGGGGGTGGTGGAAATATGTACCTTTCCAGCCACAACAGACTAACCGTATGTGCCTGTCGTCAGCCCTTGCTGTCGGATTGACAGTCCCAGCTGTTGATAGGCTGTGGCAAGACAGGGGAGAGAAAATGCAATTCGTCAGGACGCTGGGCAAATGGGCATGTCTTAATGTTACCATTTTCCTTATGGTCATAATAACCCCCTGCATAGCACACCTGGAATAATTTAACCGAGTTTGACCGATCAGTTGAGAAATTATTTGGAAAGTATGCGGTCTCTCGTTTTCTGCCAGGGGCTGGTGGATTCCACAGTGAGCAAGCCAGAGTGTGCTCTCCAAGGCCGGTGATGTGCTGATGTGCCACTGACGGGGGTTCACGATCATCCAAAGGATGCCCTTTCCTGTCTCTGACCGCGTTAGCCCAGCTCCTGACTCCGCGTGCAACAGACATGATGATCACAGATTGGCTGCAAAGAGGTCTGTGTTACTGTTTTTGTTTTTTGTGGAATTGACTGCCATCACATAAAATTCAGGAGGTCACATTAAAAAGCTCCCATTCTTGGGGCACCTGGGGGGGTCAGTCGGTTGAGCGTCTGACTTCGGCTCAGGTCATGATCTCACGGTTCATGAGTTCGAGCCCCGCATCAGGCTCTGTGCCGACAGCTCAGAACCTGGAGCCTGCTTCGGATTCTGTGTCTCCCTCTCTCTCTGCCCCTCCCTCACTAGTCCTCTCTCTCTCTCTCTCAAAAATAAATAAAAACATTAAAAAAAAAAAAAAAAAAGAGCTTCCATTCTGGCTTCTCTGGAAGTATCAGAACGTTTGGCCCAGCTGGGCTTCCATTTTCACACTAGAGTTGGCTGGTGCCTCACATCTAGACAGGAGCCATGCGTTCCAGGGAACTGTGGTCACCACTGTCATTTGACATCTGTGTCTTCTATTTATGCTGTCTGCCTGGGCCCTGGAAGGAGCTGAGTGTGCTTTCCTTAAGGCAGAAAGTAAAAAAGGACTACTGGGGAAATTTCCCTTCACCCTGACCAGGTCCACACTGTGACCAATCACTGCCTTTGAGAGGGTTAGAACTCCTAGCTGTTCATCCAGATGGGATTGTGGACTTGATTCTGATTTCTCTCTCTATTCTCTCTGTCAATAGGAAGGTAGGTAGGTAGATGATAGACAGATGATAGGTAGATAGATAGATAACACATAGATGATACACAGATAGATAATAGATATATGTAATAGGTGATAGATAATACATACATTATAGATAGATATACATAGATAGAGGAAGAAATGCGCACACACACACATTTTCACTTCTTTCCTTTTGTCTCGGTGAGAAACACCCAACTTCTAGCTTAGCAAGCCCACATCTGAAAAGGATGTTTGAAGTAATAATCAGTCATAAACTGATTCTTTATCACTGTCTCACAAATGGAGAATGTTTCTTGCTATCTCCAGCCATGTGTTAATGGTTTCTCTGAGGTCACCTGTACAGATAGATCTTTTGAATTTCACTTGGAACACATGTGGTTTTAAGCTAGATGTTAATTGGAAACATTTATAGTGTCAAACATTTGATTAATGCTCTGGGTTTTAATTGAAAGGAATACGCATTTCTTAAATCAGCTCTTCACAGTAATATAGCTTAAAAAAAAAAGGTTCCTAGAATTAGTTAAACATTTATTTGAAAACCAAGTAATATTAAAAAAAAATCTTCATCATGTATACTGATTTGCCATCATCCCCTTTAAACAAATATTTTGGGGACAATTATTAGTCAATTGACCATTAGAAAAAAATAATCAGATCCCAATAAACACAATCCTGCTTCTGGCTGATGACCAGTCAAAATTCAGAAACATACTGACGGTGATTTCACTCTAATGTTGCGTTTTGGGTGCAACACAGAACATTCTACATGTTTCGCACTTTGGAGAACAAGGTCTAAGAAAGGGAAACCCTATTGCCTCCACGCGAGAGCTGCTGTTGTGTGCCTGGGACCCTCTAACCTGAAACAGTTAAGATGTGGTTTGGGGACTGAGCACAGGGTAATATTCTCCAGGTGCGAGAAGTCCAAAGCGGGACCCAGTTGCGTTCAGAAGAAGGTATATTTTGACTTTAATTTTCGTTCGTAAAGAACCCAAATTGGGTCTCCAGATGGTGCCCTGTAGACATAATTAAGCATTGCAATAAATCACATGCCAGTGACATGGCAATTATTCCTGGGTTCTCAACCCTCCCCTGTCAGGTGCTCAGAGAGGCGCACCCAGGCATTCTTTTAGGTGTTCCGGAACAACGATATGCCACCTATTAGGGGCCGAAAGGGGGGATGCCGTCACTTGCTTCTTACTGTCGGCCAGGACAGATAATAGGTGCAAGATGTAGTCTGGTGTGGAGATAGGAGTCCTCACGGCTGCCCTGCTTTTAGTACAGGAGAGAATCCAAATAAGGGGGGGAAAGTGTCACAAGGCCATTCCTACCTAATTGCCCTGCTTGAAATGGGAAAAATTAAGTATGCCCACCAGGCCTTTGAGTTTTCACACCAGCAAACAACTTGCTTTAGGTTTTTTTTCCCCACTGAATGCACTTCCTGAGAGATTGTTTGGGACCCGTGTATTCCTTATCCCTTTGTTCATTCAACAAGGACGTGTTCCAGTGTCCCTCAAACTCAAGTAATGTGTAAACCTCTTTACTACTCCCAAGAATCTGTCCGCGGACACGCCTAGGACATCTGCCTGAGCAACACGGACTTGGTTAAGAACTTAAAAGCTTACCCGATGAAAATATCTTACAAGGCAGAACAGTCAACGCGAAATAGAAATAAATGTCATTTTTCAGGGCACCTGGGTGGTTCAGTTGGTTAAGCGTCCAACTCTCGACTTCGGCTCAGGCCACGATCTCATGGTTCATGGGTTCGAGCCTCACATCAGGCTCTACGCTGACCATGTGGAGCCTGCTTGGGATTCTCTCCCCGCGCCCCTCCCCTGCCCGTGTGCTCTGTCCCTCTCTCTCAAAATAAACAAATAAATTAAAGAAAAAAACAAAAACAAAAAACGAAGAAATCTCAGGGGCACCTGGGTGGCTCAGTCAGTTGAGCGTCCGACTTTGGCTCAGGTCCTGATCTCATGCCTCATGGGTTGGAGCCCCGCGTAGGGCTCTGTGCTGACAGCTTGGAGCCTGGAGCCTGCTTTAGATTCTGTGTCTCCCTCTCTCTCTGTACCTCCCCACTCACACTCTGTCTCTCTCTCCTTCAAAAATAAATACACATTAAAAAAATTTTTTTAAAGAAATCTCATTTTTAAGTTGGGTAAAAATATTTTCTAACGTTTTTATGGCATTAAAAACACAAGATTTCCCTAAAATTCTCTTTAGTCTGGGAAACTACCGTTCTATGAAATACTTAAAGTGTATCATATCAGACACCCTAACACCCCCTGGGCCTACAAAGCTCATTAAGGATTGCCCTGGTCTTCAAAAAGACAGAAAGAGGCCTCCAAAGAGGCCTCCAGCACATCATCCGTATTTGTTTTTTTTTTTAATGTTTATTTATTTTTGAGAGAGAGAGAGAGAGCACAGTAGAAGAGGGGAAGAGAGAGAGAGAGACACAGAATCTGAAGCAGGCTCCAGGTTCTGAGCTGTCGGCACAGAGCCTGACATGGGGCTCAAACTCACGAACCGCGAGATCATGACCTGAGCTGAAGTCAGACTATTTACTGACTGAGCCACCCAAGCACCCCCAAATCATCTGAGGGCTCTGAGTGTTGGGGTCACCTGAGCAGGACTGCATGGTTCCCCGCTGTGCTGTAAGCTACTGAAACAGAACTAAAAGTCTCAAATCACTGGGAAGGAAACGTCGTAGTTAGAGGGTCTTTCTCCCTCCAGTGTTAGTGGGATATCTCAATACAACGTTATTCTTTTACAGTTTTGGAGGTCAGAAGACTGCAATCAATTTCACTGGGATGAAGTCAGATGTCAACAGGGCCCGGTCTTTCTGGAGGCTCCAAGGGAGAAAGAACATGGTCCTCACTGTTTTCAGCTTCTGGAGGCTGCCCACACGCGTCGTCTTCCGACCCCTTCTTCACGTCACTCGACCTCTTGCTCCCATCATTTTCTCTCTCACGTCCCTCTGACTTCCTTCACCCCTCTCACGAGGACCCCTATGATTAGACCAGGCCCGCCAGGATAACGCATCTCGACACCCTTGAGTTACTTCCATCTGCAAAGTCCCCTTTGCCACTTACGGTGCCTTCGAGGATTCCGGGGGTGAGGACGTAAATATCTTGGGAGCCGTTATTCAGCCTAGTGTAATCCCTTAGGACCCAAGCCTTTCTCCAGCCCTGACCCCTCACTTCAGGGTTCGTGTCATCAGCCTTACCTCTTGACTTGGCTGTGACATCACTTTGTACGAACAAATCTCAGAGAAGCTCGTTTTAGCTCACCTAAAATCTGCTCCACAACCGCACCTCCCTTCTCTTGGAAGAGCCGTTAACGGTTCCACCTTTTTCGTGGCTTTGCAATCCCGGTGTTATTCCAAGAATCAGCATACTTTCTTTATCCCACCCTCAGTGCTCTCTGCCTCCTAAGAGCCAACACTCAGCCTTTGAAATGCCTCCCCATGTCTCCCTTTGCTAATCTCAGCTGCTACCTCTCTCTCCGGAACAGTCAAGTGTCCTGATAAGGACTGCATCACATGTTAAGTGAGATCTTCAGGCCTTTGGACCAGCGTGCTTTATATCTAAATTGGTAGTACCCCTCAAAGAGAATAAAATTTAGGTCACAATTTTTTTTTTTTTTTTTTTTTGCACAAAAGTCTTCTTTTTTTTTAATTTGGGACAAAATTTGGCATCTTTTCAACTGCTTTTAATCACTGGCTCCACAATTTTTTTTTAATTTTTTTTTTAAATTTAATTTTTAATTTTTTTAAATTTACATCCAAATTAGTTAGCATATAGTGCAACAATGATTTCAGGAGGAGATTCCTTAATGCCCCTGACCCATTTAGCCCATCCCCCCTTCCACAACCCCTCCCATAACCCTCAGTTTGTTTTCCATATTTATGAGTCTCTTCTGTTTTGTCCCCCTCCCTATTTTTATATTATTGTTGTTTCCCTTGCCTTATGTTCATCTGTTTTGTCTCTTAAAGTCCTCATACGAGTGAAGTCATATGATTTTTGTCTTTGACTAATTTCATTTAGCATAATACCCTCCAGTTCCATCCACGTAGTTGCGAATGGCAAGATTTCATTCTTTTTGACTGCCAACTAATACTCCATTGTGTATATATACCACACCTTCTTTATCCATTCAACCATCGATGGACTTTTGGGCTCTTTCCATACTTTGGCTATTGTCGAGAGTGCTGCTAGAAACATGGGGGTGCATGTGTCCCTTCGAAACAGCAGCCCTGTACCCCGTGGATAAATGCCTAGTAGTGCCATTGCTGGGTCGTAGGGTAGTTCTATTTTTAATATTTTGAGGAGCCTCCGTACTGTTTTCCAGAGTGGCCGCACCAGTTTGCATTCCCAACTGGCTCCACCATTTTGTTTTTCTCCTCAAATGCCTTTGATAGGACAACCACAGACTACAGCAGCCACTGCTCCCCACTTTAGAGTTTCTCTCCATCGGCATGTCACCACTGTCCCTTGCGACAGGGGCTCAGCAAGTCCAAAACTTGCTCCCCTGTTTCCATCCAGCGAATTTACCACAGGTGGGCAGTGGGGATGGGGTCTTCACGTTTTTCTCTCTTGTTATTCACGGACACAAAATATTAGCACTCGGTTGCATTCCCACCCCTTTTGAGGATAGAGTTTTTCCTCCATTATGAAAAGGGAAATCTAGAATAGCTTCTCCCCAACAAGCCTTGCTCTTAATGAACCTAAGATGCTGCGCCCAGATGACCCAATCGCGTAGAACCTTCAGAAACTGGTTTTAGACGTACAATAGTCCACGCCATGTGATTTAACAATTTCTTGGTGGAATGACTGTTCTCTTCTCTAAGGCTGGAAATTCTCTGAGGACGGGGAGCATGGCCACATATGGCAAACAGCGTCACATAATAAAGCTATTTATATTTATGAGAACTTGAATCCCACTTGGTGAGGAAGCTTATCTCAGAGTGTAACTAAATTCCTACCAGCCACATGCAAACCTCCTCTCTGGAAGTGATGTATATATACAATGTATCTTACTTACAAAGTAAGTAACTCTTACTCTACTCTTTTGAGTCTGTAAAATTCACGGAGACCACAATTTTCCCACAATTTGTTAAACCTGGCTCGTTACTGATCTCCTAACCCAGCTGTTACGTCACAGGAATAGTGTATACCTTTAATAATGAACTTTCTGTCTCTCGGTTTTATTTTATTTTTTGTTTATTTATTTTGAGAGAAAGAGAAAGCAGGCAAGCATGGAGGAGGGGCAGAGAGAGAGGGAGAGAGAATCCCAAGTCGGTTCCACCTTTAGCGTGGAGCCCAACACAGGGCTTGATCCCATGACCATGAGCCAAAATCAAGAGTCAGAAGCTTTACTGACTGAACCACCCAGGTGCCTCTGTCTCTCAGTTTTAACACACAATCTTAGCTGCTGTACAACAGGAATGATGTTCTCTGCTCACAATGAATTTCTATCTCTTTCTCACCTACAGAAAGAAAACTATGCATTGATGTACCCTTTACTAACCTAAGAACATACAGTAAAACCTTGGATCACAAGTGACTTGTTCTGCGAGTGTTCTGCAAGACGAGCAAACATGTCTAATAAATCTTAACTTGATTAACAAACGATGTCTTGCAATACAAGTAGCCTGTGAAGCCGAACATCGTGTGATCACAACTGAGCCAATGGTCCTGGAAATTCGCTTTGATATACGAGCGCTTTGGATGACAAACACGTTTCTGTAACGAATTAGGCTCACAAAGCAGGGTGTTTGTTTTTTTTTTTTTACTGTACTTTTAATTTTTGCTTCTACAACCTCAGCAATGTGTCCTTCATTTCAATTCTTATTGAACCAACTGTAAATACTGATTTCACATTAATTGTGAAAATGCAGCTTTGAGTGCATCTCAGGATAGATTTCTATTCTAAGAGCGCAGCACCTCTGTTTCTGTGTCAGGAAGAGATGATACATCTGACTTCAGGCTTTGCTGGTTTGGGATATCAGGTGTTCTCTCCAGTTGGCCGAAGTGTTAGAATACAAGGTGAAACAGAGGCTTAGAGCTGTCTTCCCTCCCAAAGTTCCTTTTAGGTAACTCGCCTTTCCCACATCTTCCCATCGAGCCATGAAGCCCACACTCCCAGGGAGAAGGACGTGACGAAGAGTAGGAGTCTGGCTCCTTCTGGTCCAGAGGAATATGGGAGGAAGAAGCAACTGAGGTAGGATGAGGAGACCAGACGTTAGAGACCTCATATTCACAGAGGTGTCGGGAACTCTGGAAAGTCAAGGCTAGTGGCCTCTTTTCCAGCTGTGCCCTGAGACCATGTGCTTCTAGGCCAAAAGTCATCAATGGTGCAGCCGTAACGGATGGA
The DNA here is from genome assembly GCF_018350195.1 of Panthera tigris. Lineage (NCBI taxonomy): Eukaryota > Metazoa > Chordata > Mammalia > Carnivora > Felidae > Panthera > Panthera tigris. The sequence goes on along the minus strand of NC_056673.1, from coordinate 7,168,724 downwards.
GACAATTAGCCAAAGGAACTTATCAAGCCAACGCTACCCAAGGTGGCCCATGTCCTAAATATGGCTGCAGTGAATCCAGAAGATTCTGCATCCCCCATGATAGTGCCAAGATGTTGGAAGGGTCAGAGAACTGATGTCCACTCAAATCTGAAACGGAGACACAAAATGTTGGGAATTCGCTACGGAGATGAAGAACCAAGATCATGAGCGTTAGCTATGGGTACCCACGAGGTAGCCCAAATGCTCAAAACTCACCTGCAACTAGACCAGCCAAGTTCAAGGTTAACACATGGCTCTGAGGCCTCCCCCCCTACTGCCATGATGTCATAGAAGTACCTTGATGTGTATGGAGAGAAGTGGGTGGGGGAAGTCGAGACTCTGATAGATTAAGCCTCTGTCCCCAAAAGGTCTAACAACCTTAAAAGCACTGTTTAAGCTCCTGAATGCTGAAATATTACTTAGATGCCACCTTCTACCTTCAGGCAACATACAGAAGGATGGGGGCTTATTAGAAAGATTCTATCAGTTATAGAAAACAAAAAAGCTACATTCTTTTTGTTCACTGAGCAGTTGAGTTTTCCGTGTTCCTACCTCTCTGGCAAATTTCTCCATGAAACGCACGAATGCTTTATCTGTCTTATTTCCAAATTCTCCTCCCTTCAAGATCTCAGTTCCAAAGAGGTATGCAAGATGGAAACTGGTGAGCTCAAAACTCAACCATGGAGGAGAGAGGAGATTTCCAGCGACCAGTCTTCCCAGTGACCGTCTCCACGTGAGCACGAAAGCACAGTGGGAGATCTTACAAGGGACCATAAGAGACATAAGAGAATTGCCCGGGAGGAGTTCCCTGTCAAGCAGGCATTTTGGAACCACCACTCATAAACACAGAGTCCAAAGAGTTGAGTGAAAGGAGTACATATAATTCTTCAAGACAAGGACTGTGACCTCATTAGGAGCATTCAGTAAAAAGACTTCTGTCTTCTCTCTCTTACTTTTCCAACCACAACTGGAGAGGAAGAAGGAGGGCAGGCAAAAGGGAGAGGAGGGAAGCCGTGGGAGGCAGACCACCCGGCCCAGTCTGTCTTCTCCCTAAGCCACCTCAGCCACGGTTAGCCCACCCAGGCAGGAGGGAAAAGACAGAAGTTATTAGGCATTAGATTGAAGGCTTTAAATAAACAGGACCGAGTCTTAAGAACTCAAATGAGACACTTCAAAAAACCAAGAGAGACGGAAAAGTCATAGACTCTTAGCTGAAACGTCATTAAACATCCCCACCGCCCAGAATAGAGAATGTGGTTGTAGAGATTAGAAAAAATAAAACTGTTTCATGCTGGTCCCACGAAGAGTTTAGATTCCTCAATAAACTGGTTATATGAGGGTCATGACTTCCACATCTTATGGTTGCTTTGAAAATTGAATCAGGTAATAATTATGAGACCTAGCGCTCAGGAGACACTTAACACATGCTATTAACGTATCTCTTCCCCTCTCCTAGATGGCTTCTGATGTATTTTTACCTTTATCTAATTCAACGAGATAGTTATTTACATATAAATGTATAGATATAGAGCCATTTACATAAAACTTTCAACATAAAATTACACAGCGATGCCCATGTTGTGTACGCGTGTGCCTGTGTGTGTGTGTGTGTGTGTGTGTGTGTTTAAATGAAATGAAAACTCACTGTCATCCTCTCCTCTTTTCTAGGACACCAGCCTGAATCTCTTTATCTTAATCCAGGGACAACATTGGTCCACAGTTCCCTTAGAAAACACTAAGAGAGATGGATTATTCTAGACCAAAAAAAAAAAAAAAAAAATTACAAGAGCCAAGTCATGAAATTGGTAACGAACACAGTCTCTTGGAGATGGATGAGAGACCCAGTCAAACTAAAGCAGATGGCTCCCACTGGGGTTCGTAATAGAAGACAAAGTTGGGTAAATATGGCGGACTGTGGTTGGAGAGTTAAATCATGATTCTCTATGTTACCAGTTTCTCTGTCCCCTCCTTTGTTTTTGTTTTTTTTTTTTTGCCCATCATTCCTTCCTCCTTCCCTTCCTTCCTTCCTTCCTTTTCTTCCTTCTTCCCTTCTCCTTTCCTCCCTCCTCCCTTCCTCCCTCCCTTTGCTTCCTTCCTCCCTTTTCTTCCTTCCTCCCTCCCTCCTTCCTTCCTTCTTTCCTTCTTCCCATCCCTCTTCTCCTTCCATCCCTGTCTCTCTCTTTTTTTTTTCTTCTTTAAGCAACAACATGTACCTTTTCTACAAATGAAATATCACTGAGAAGTTCAACAGAGAAAGCAGATAAAGGCAAAACCATTCTGGGTGAAGCAGGGCCGAGGAGCCCAGAACTCTCTGCTGAGAATCCCTACCCTAAGACACCCAAAAATCCCTCTACCAAAAACACAGTTAAAGACACACACACACACACACACACACACACACACACACACACACAAAACAAAACTCGCCAGTTTCTGTAGTGCCAAACCACTGGAATTTTTTAAATAGCATAGTGGTTAAAAAAAAAAAAAAAAATCAACATCCCCAAAACATCAAGTCGGTGGGAAGGTGACCCACGCTGTGGAGGGAACAGTCACACCACCTGGTGGGGCGACTCCGCGCTGCGTCAGCGTGACTCAGCCAGAGCCACGTTCCTCCGACTGCGCTTCCCAGGACGGGGCCAGGGGTTGGGGTGGCCACAGGGTGTCCCGTGCGAGATGTGGGGGGTGGAATTAGAGCAGGTGCTCGTGTCCGTGAGCTCTGCTTTCAGCGCTGGCGGAGCTCACACGTGCTGGCTTCTCCGACCCCTGGGACAGCCGTGCATTCAGGTGCACGACACAGGGCTCCAGCAGACCCCCCGTGTCAGGGAGGTGGGTTACTTGGAGGTGCAAGAGGAAAATGTGGGTCCCGGCTGCTCTCGCTGCCTCACTCTCACACCCGTCATCCCTTCACAACGGCCTGCTCCACTGGCTTCAGGCTCCAACACCCCCCCACACACTGCTTGACCAGCTCTCGCCATGGGGGCAAGTCACGTCCCCAGAACGGAGCCCCTTCTGTAGCTCACCTGGGGTTTCTGCGGGTCTGGCAGAAGCCTGGGTAACGCCACCTGCCGCCACGGGGCAAACTGATTTTAAAACCACAGGGAGTCTGACGGGTGCCCTGGGTGGCTGAGTCGGTGGAGCGTCTGACTCTTGATTTCCGCTCAGGTCATGATCTCACGGTTAGCGAGTTTGAGCCCCAAGTCGGGTTCTGTGCTGACAGCATGGAACCTGCTGGGGATTCTCTCTCTCCCTCTTTCTTTGCCCCTCCCCTGCTTGCTCGCTCTCTCTCTCTCAAAATAAATAAATATTAAAAAAATAAAATAAAAAACTAAAATAAAATAAAATCCCAGTGAATCTTCCAGGTGGAGGTGTCCATTTGGACACAGTAGCCTGAGACTCAAGGCTCTAAGTTCTCTTGATACTGGTTACGCCATTTTAAATGTTTATTTGATTTTGAGAGAGAGAGAGAGAGAGAGAGGATACAAGCAAGGGAGGGGCAAAGAGAGAGGGAGAAAGAATCCCAAGCAGGCGCCGTGCTGTCAGCACAGAGTCCGATGCGGGGCCTGAACTCACGCACCTCAAGATCATGACCTGAGCCGCAATCAAAGAGTCTGGCGCTTAACCAACCGAGCCACCCAGGCGCCCCTGGTTTGGGCATTTTCAACACGGAGAGAAGTAACAGAGATGAGGAAAGAATCCGTAAGTGTTCTAAGAGAAAAAGGACAGAGCGGTGAGCAGAAGGCTGAGAACAGAACCCTCGGGACTCTCCCCAGCTGGAAGCAGGGACAGAGAGAAATCAGACAGGAGTCAGAGAGGCTGGCGCAAGTCTGGGGAGCGGTGCAGGAAGGCAGCAGCGGAAGTGAGCTGAAGGAGGAAAGACCCAGTAGAGGCCGAAGAGAGGTCAATATGACGATTATACAGATTGTCCTTCCCAGGCAGTCCAGGGTAGCACTTTATCAGAGGAGCCTCCCTTTCCTCCCCAGGAGTAGGAACTACAAGGGGGAGGGGGTGGCAGGAGATGGTGACCTCCTCGCATCACATTTTGCATGTTCTAGGTCATCGGCTATTTCGTTCGTCTATTCCATCAACAAACGTTTGAGTCCAATTGTGCACAAGCCCTTTCCTGTTGGTTCCCCAGTTCCCCGGTTCAGACTGGAAAAATGCACCTGGCCGTAAGAGATTAAACCCCGTCAAACACCCACTTTGGGAACCATGGCCGTGCCCCACAGTGAAGGAAATTAACATCTGAAAGGACGCCGGATAAATTACCATGAAACAGAGAAGACACAGAATATAATTTCCTGGGCGTGGAAATCCTCACCCAAGCGGGGGAACAGCGTGTGGTGGAAAGAAGGTGATCATTCATGTAATTTTCACTGAAGTCTTCTTGAACTTAACTGCCTATAACCCCATTAATTATCCCAATGGTTCTCAACCTTTCTCCCCTGCACACGTGATGGATGGCATGTGGGACCCATTACCGCGCACAGACTCCGTGTCATGCAGGGTTCCCGGGCACTGGCTGGAACCCCATGCCTGTCAGGCACATGGAAGCAACTAGAATCCAAGTGAGAGACGGGGATTTTCTTCTTCTTTAGAGATAAAAATAACGCTGAATCCACCCAAATAGGTTTTAAGAAGTAAATGGTTCGCCCATAGGAACGCGAAAACACCATTACCGGCTCAGTGCGCAACAGTAGCCTGCAATGCCAGGGCTCACAACCCATGGTTTATAAAAAGGAAAACCACCCTTTCCTGCTAAGATCTGAGACGACCACCTGTATTGCCAACCTGGCAATTAACTGAAGGCACCTGTGTCTTGCATGGCTTGTCGGCTGCTTCAGTAATTAGCCTTCCCCAGACACACACTGCAGGCGCCCGCTGGCATCTTTACGAGACCCCGGAAAGCACCTGGACAGAGAGGCTGAAGATGCTGTTTGTTCTGGAAAGGCCAAATCTTGGGCGATGGAACCAGCCTGCATAGTGCTCTTGGCCGGCCCTCAATAAAAGTGTCCATTAAAACGCCAAATAGCACCAATGCAAAGAGAACAGATGTGGAGAGCAGAGGTTACTCAAGTTCAGTTCACACCTGTGGGTCAGCTCACTGCAGGTTCCCCCTCCTCCCCCACCACCACCCCACCCCCTACATGCAGGGGAAATTGCTCTCTCAGGAGTTAAAGATCAAAAACGCTTCCCAGTTCATTTTATCCAGCCCCAGGCAGCAAGGCAGGAGCGCCCTTGGTCTTAACTTTGGAGGGTCTGGCTTGGTGAGTCTGGGGGTGAGAACAGCCTTCTCTGAGATCATCCTGCTGGAGCAGAAGGAAGTCTCAACCCCCAGGGAGGCAGAAGCGGGCACTGTACAAACAGGAAGAGTTTTTAGATGTGCAAAAGCCCTTCATTTTCAAGGGGGCTCAAAGAACCATCCCCATGCATACTCTTTCGAAAAACAAAACAAAACAACCCACTATTTAAACAAAACCTGACTGCAGCTGTGTCTTTCTCAGCCAGTGACATCATTTCTCTTTGGGGCAAATAGTTCTTTTGCTTCTCACCCCTGGGGATTCAGCTTTCATTTGCTCTGGGAGAAGGCCTGGGAGTTGGCATTTTAAAACAATTTTTAGGTGATTCTTACATAGAGCCAAATAGGAGAACCATTGACTGGACTAGAGCGGAAGGCTCTACCAAGGGACACAGCCAATAAGAATGTTTTTGGAAGGATGGGGCGCCTGGGTGGCGCAGTCGGTTAAGCGTCCGACTTCAGCCAGGTCACGATCTCGCGGTCCGTGAGTTCGAGCCCCGCGTCAGGCTCTGGGCTGATGGCTCGGAGCCTGGAGCCTGTTTCCGATTCTGTGTCTCCCTCTCTCTCTGCCCCTCCCCCGTTCATGCTCTGTCTCTCTCTGTCCCAAAAATAAAAAAATAAAAAAAACGTTGAAAAAAAAAAAAGAATGTTTTTGGAAGGAGCCAAGACATTTCTAGAACTACGATGCCTGGCGTTAAATTGGATATTGTTTAGGGGCACCTGGGTGGCTCAGCCAGTTAAGCATCCAGGCAACAACAGTTGGGGTGTACAGGCTACAAGGGGAGGGTGACTTGGGGATCATTCCGGAGAAAAACACATCAGACATAAAGGACTCATGCTGCCAGGAACCCTTAGCCAAGGCAAGATGAGACATTAGGCATTGTAAGCCTCGGGTCTGGATTCTTCTCACTGGGTTCCAGAACCCCGTGACCTGATGCTTACGGTCCTCATTGCCGCGATGTTCAAGTTGGGAGTTTGGAAAAACAGAGATTTGGCATACACCAGAGTTGGCCTTATGAAGACTCACCCCTGGTGATGTTTATGTTCTGAGGTCGATTATTTATTAATGATCCTGGGTGAATTCAAACTGATGGTCATTACCGGGTAGCCATTTCTCTTGTTTGTTTTTTTAAGGGAAAGAACCTTGCTTTGAGGTGGGCAGTCAGCGAGGGTAGAGAAAAGAGGAGGAGGTAAAGAATATGGATAACCATCGGGGTGCCTGGGTGGTTCAGGCAGTTAAGCATCCGACTTGGGCTCAGGTCCTGATCTCGAGGTTCCTGAGTTCGAGCCCCGCATCAGGCTATGTGCTGACAGCTGGGAGCCTGGAGCCTGCTTGGGATTCTGTGTCTCCCTCTCTCTCTCTCTGCTCCCTCCCCCACTTGTGTGTGCGCTCTCTCTCAAAAATTAATAAATGTTAAAAAAAAAAAAAAAAGGGAATATGGATGACCATCAAGTGAAATCACTATTGGCAATGAACATCCCTGTTCAGAGATTTTATTACAACCATGTTACATTTATTTTTCTAATGAGTCTTTAGGAAAACCTGACCCTGTTTTCTCAAGTCACAATTTCTTTAACTTATTTTTAACTCCTTCCTGCTATCAATCTATATCTACCTATCGTATATCTATATATCTATATCTATAGATATAGATATATAGATATGCTCTGTTCTGTGAAATTCACAAAAACCACTTTTAAAACTTCAGGCTATCGTGTGCTCTAAATTTTCTTCACTGAAAACTTTGTCTACAGAGAAGCACAAAATCAAGTAAGGCATCTCTGACCACGCCAGGTGTATTAAGTGAGGTAAATGTGAACGCATCCAACTCAGACGTGGCACAGAGCAGGTGATCCATACACTTGTATTTCACCCATTTACAAATGAACAGCCCAAATTAATGAAGCAATATTTTGTGCCTCTTTCCAGCTCTCCTCTGGACTTTTAGATTTTTTTTAATTTTTTTTTTTAATGTTTATTTATTTTTGAGACAGAGAGAGACAGAGCATGAGCAGGGGAAGGGCAGAGAGAGAGAGGGAGACACAGAATCCAAAGCAGGCTCCAGGCTATAAGCTGTCAGCACAGAGCCCGACACGGGGCTCGAACTCACAGACCGCAAGATCATGCCCTGAGCCGAAGTGACACTTAACTGACTGAGCCACCCAGATGCTGGGTTTTTATATATATATATGTCCTCTCTATTTATATCTAATTCTGTACACCTTTTCCACAAAAAAAAGAAAAGAAAATCACAATTTGGCAGCTTCTGTTTCATAGGACAGCCTCATTTGAGTTCAGAAGATATGATCTCCTTTGACATTGGATTTCTACCTTTGTGTCCCTCCTCCCGAGCCCCCCCTATACCCCTATACTGGCCACATTCACGTCTCTGGCAAACTCAAAGTGAACAATGTTTCCAATGAACACTGAGCTGAAAAAATGGGAGCAACTTGACCTTTTTTTTTTATCTCAACGGGGTTTTAACCTTTGGGGGAAAAAACAGTCAACTCAGCCTCCCATACCATGCTGCCAAATATCCTGAAGTTCCCAAGTCTCTTATTTCTATAGACTACATTTACATAGATACATTGCTGAGTTAAAGGATGTGTACTTTTGTTGCTGTTGAGACTGCTAGATTACTTTCCTAAAATGCCAAACCAATTCACTGTCCCCAAGACGGGGTTTCCGAATACCATTCCCTTCTGTCCTGGCCTTCAGTAGATGTTTATAATTTCTACTTTTATGCCAGTTGTTTTCATAATGCATAGATATGCCCTATGCTAAAAAAAAAAAAAATATATATATATATATAGTGAATATATAAAAAAACATATATAGTGTATATATATATATTGAATATATAAAAATATATATAGTGTATATAAAAATATAGTGTATATAAATATATAGCGAATATACATATAGTGAATATATAAACATATATAGCGAATATAAATAGTGAATATAAATATATAGCGAATATATATATAGTGAATATATATATACACACACACATATATATTCACATTTTCACCTCTGGACCTTTACAGGCCTGAAAAAAAAAGGAAGGCATTGAAAACATGGGCATGCGTCACTGAACAAACATTTAGTGAGCTCTGTGTCTTGATTTACACAGTGTCAAAACTAAAGAGCATGACTTTCATTATCAGCTCTTGAAGAGTCTGATGATAATCAGGACTTTCCTTATGCAACTGGGGACTGCTTAGCCAAAACCCTGCTCCTTGAGGGTGAGCAAATAAACACATTTATATGAAACAGATGGCTGCAAGGAGCCTTTTCATGGTAACAAATAGTGTGCCAAGATGATGACTGTCTTCTCAAAGAACTGGGATTTCCTTTGGTGTGGAAGGTAGGTGCGGCCGGCAGACCTCCAATCCGAATGCACAAATGATGAAGATAAAGATGGGGAATTTCCCAAATATTTTAAATTCCAGTGTGAAGACGGTCTCCAGATCTGACTGCATGTAAAATGAGACTTCCTCATGTTTCACTTCTTCCCAAGTTTGTTGCTTCTTCTGTGATAGCTGGTTGGCTTTCTACTCTCAGATGTTCTTTGGATGAATATGCCTCTTTGGAAACGTTCTGGGTTAGGAAAGAGAAATTAGGGGTATTTCTGGAGAGTCGTACCAATAGGGTACTGGTATTGGTAGGAGTGAGGAACTTCTTTAAGGTGTTTCTGTCTAAGGAAAAGAAATGGATGGAGGTCGGAGTTATTTACGTGCTGTTACAGATGATTAAAATCCTGCCACTCACATAATTTCAGTACCATCTATCACCCCGATGCTAAGCCCAGGGACACAGCCTGAGCCCTTAATTTTCTTCCCAAGGACCGTGACCTAGATCTTAAGAGCAGGGTTTCACCTTCATACAAATGAGGAATTTGGAATTTCAAAGGTACAGAGTACCGCCAGGGGAAGCTTAATCTGAATCCTTAGTTTCAAATGCCAACCTGCTCCAGGTACAGACTAAATGGACTACTTTTCCCACTCTTACGCATAAAAAGGTACGTTTCCACTGAGTTCTAAAAGGGTTTTAATCCCTGCCTTGAGGCTGATTGCCAATTCCTTCCATAGCATCCTGCCACCTGATAGGATTATTCTCATTCCTGGATCCCACAGACATAGTCTACCTTATTCAAATACCTAGAGTTTCTTTTATAACAAACCAGGAAAAATCACAATACCGGACACTGTTTGGCAAGCATTTCTGGAGGAGCTTCTACTAAATTTAAGATCAGTGGAGCTGGATTGAGCAAAAGATACTAGGATTTATTCTAATAAATCAGAAGTGACATAAAAGAGAGTGACTCGGGAGTTGAGACCTCCCACCGCTCTGGCCCCAACGTCCCTTGTGACCAGGAATCAATGTAACTAATCTTTCACCTCAAGCACAGGAGATAGTTTTTGATGCAGCCAAAGTAGAAAATAGTAATAATAAGTGAAAGAAAGAGGCTGATTTTATAAGATCAATCAAAATATAACCCACAATAAAGATACGCGCTATGGGTATTTAGATGCCAAATTACAGACAGCCAATACAAGTAGAAAGCAAATACCAAGAAATTAACAAAAACACACTCTATGAGACTTTTTACATGTTTTAGACTTGACAGATGGATTAGACACACAAAAAAGAACACAGTAAATAATGTTACTAATTAAGGATCATCACATTTAAAATTTTTTTAATGTTTATTTTTTGAGCGAGAGAGAGATTGAGACAGAGCGCAAGTGGGGGAGGGACAGAGAGAGGGAGACACAGAATCTGAAGCAGGCTCCAGGCTCTGAGCGGTCAGCACAGAGCCCGACGCAGGGCATGAACTCATGAACCGTGAGATCATGACCTGAGCTGAAGTCAGACACTTAAATGACTGAGCCATCCAGGCACTCCAAAGATCATCACATTTTTAGGGTATTATATTACCTGTTCTATAAAAATAAAAATTATAATTCATTCTTAAACATCTATAGAACATTTATAAAAACTGATCATACCTGAGGACATTAATAAAAACTTAATGAATTCCAAAAAGTGAAAAGTATACAGATTACTTTAACAAAAGTACAACGGAAATATAGATTCATAACAAAGAAAGGTAATTACATATGCGCTAACCAAAAAAAAAATTAAAGTCCTAAATAATTATTGAGAGAAAATTAAAAGAAAATACGGGGCGCCTGGGTGGCGCAGTCGGTTAAGCGTCCGACTTCAGCCAGGTCACGATCTCGCGGTCTGTGAGTTCGAGCCCCGCGTCAGGCTCTGGGCTGATGGCTCGGAGCCTGGAGCCTGTTTCTGATTCTGTGTCTCCCTCTCTCTCTGCCCCTCCCCCGTTCATGCTCGGTCTCTCTCTGTCCCAAAAATAAATAAAAAACGTTGAAAAAAAAAAATTAAAAAAATAAAAATAAAAAAAGAAAATACAACTATAGAACATAGACAGGATGAAAATACTACTCTCAAAATTGGCAGTATGTTAGGGGCACCTGGGTGGCTCAGTCGGTTGAGCGTCCGGCTTCGGCTCAGGTCACGATCTCGCGGTCCGTGAGTTTGAGCCCTGTGTCGGGCTCTGGGCTCATGGCTCAGAGCCTGGAGCCTGCTTCCGATTCTGTGTCTCCCTCTCTCTCTGCCCCCCCCCCCCATTCATGCTCTGTCTCTCTCTGTCTCAAAAATAAATAAACGTTAAAAAAAAAAAATTTTTTTTTTAATTGACAGTATGTGGCTAAAATGGTACACAAAGCCAAAATCAAAATACTAGATGGTTTTATAGTTAAGCAAGAAAAACTCAAAATGGACAGATGATGTATTCAAATAACAGAAAACAATTTTAAACCTAGCAGAGAAAGGAAATAATAAACATAAAAGATGCATTTTGTAAACTAGAAGATGAAAAGCTTAATAGGTTGTGTAGGGAAGGAAAAATTCAAGGTCTTCCAGCTGGGCTAAGAAGTAAATTTACATGAAATAGGTTAACAGGAAGGAAGGGGAAAAAAACGTTTTATTACATGTACACAGAAGCCCAATAATGAAATTGAGACCAAAAAAAAAAAAAAAAAAAAAAAAAGCCAAGATATAGACAGATCTTATACTTTTTAGAAGAAGGGAAAATTAATGTGGGAGGAAATGACAGGATAAAGAAAACAGATACTTGGGAACTTGAATGACTAAGGAATTCTAAGCAGAATTTGGGCTGAGGAAGTAGATTAGAAAAAAAAGTAACAAGGTTTGTTTCTACAGCTTTCTCGGCCTTCAAGTCCCTGTCTCTAATGATAAGGAGGTCTTTTTACTTGTTAGTACAGAGAGGTTGCCTTCCACATGGGAGATTTATTTCCTGCTTCAGGGGGACGGAGGAGGGTCTGAGTGCCTTGGCCCTGGCTGTTTCCCAAGTAGCTTCCATTCAAAACAATCAATATGCCATCGTGGCCTGCCCTTGGCCCCTACAGCTGCTTAGCCTCAGCTCCTCCAGAAAATCCAATGGAGAAAATGGGAAAAGACCTCTTTAGAAATCAATTAATTAAAATTTACATGATATACTGTTTTTCTTACCTAATTTCTTTTTATTTTTAAAATTTTTATTTATTTTTGAGAGAGAGACAGAACATGAGCAGGGGAGGGGCAGAGAGAGATGGAGACAGAATCTGAAGGAGGCTCCAGGCTCTGAGCTGTCAGCACAGAGCCCGACGTGGGGCTGGAACCCAGGAGCCGTGAGATCATGACCTGAGCCGAAGTCGGAGGCTTAACCAACCGAACCACCCAGGTGCCCTCCTACCTAATTTCTAAAAATTAGGGTTTTTTTTCTTCCTTTCTTTCTCCCTTTGTTTTCTTTCTCTCCTTCTTCCTTTTAACTAAACAAGCATCCTGTTTTGCCAGATGTTAAGGAGCAATATGATTAAGGATCTGAAATACACACAGTCCTAATTCTGGGGAGTTAGCAGCAATTCATTTATGTGTCCATTCACCGACTGAATGCACGCTGTATGCCCAAAGGCTGCTCTAGATGCTGGGACAGATGAGTGAAACCAAACAAGACCCTCTCGTTATGGAGCTCACATTGCCACGTGGGGACGGGAACATCAAACAAATGGACAAAGACAGATCAATGTGCAGTAAAACCTTGGATCGCGACTAACTTGTTCTGAGAGCGTTCTGCAAGACGAGCACACATTTCTGATAAATTTTAACTTGATAAACGAGCGAGGTCTTGTGATACGAGTAGCACGTGATGCCGAATGTCACACATCACAACGGAGCCAGGGGTTCTTGGAATTCGCTTTGATATACAAGTGCTGTGGATTACAAGCATGTTTCCGGAACGGATTATGCTCGCAAACCAAGGTTTTGCTGTATAAGAAAACGTCAGAAAGTGTCCCCCAGATTTGTGAGCATTGCTTATATTTGGGATGCCAGATTTCACTTCCTATTTTATATCTGCCTGTAATAGTTACATTGGATAATAGGCATGTATTTTATTTGTACAGGATAAAAATAGTCAGGATTAATCAAAACACCTGTATATGCACTGTAATTCCATTTTACAAAAATTTCATAAAGGGATTAAGATTCACTTTGGGTTTTCTTTTATATTCTTTTCTGAATGATCTCATATATAGGATTATAACTCCTATGACCAGAGGAATACTTTGAAGCATGAAGTTTGCATGGAAAAGACACCCATAAATATTTGAAGACAGCCTCGGGATCTCCCTTGGTCCTTCCAGCTGTGACCCAGCGTCCCAACTTCTCCCATCAAACCACTCGTATTACATTGTACTCCAGTTCTCCTTCTTTAAGTGCACCTTTTTTCTTTTTTTTTGTTTGTTTTTGGGTTTTTTTTTTGGGGGGGGGGGTGGCAATGGGTCTCTTGTAAGATTTCTAAAATCAGAAGAAAAGACCCCAGAGGAGTCCTGATGTGCACAAAACACACTGAGGAAGTTACCCCCTAAGATTCACACAAACTTAGGTGTCACTGGAATCGTTGGTAGTCATTAAGTCAGCGAACAGGTTAAGCGATGTCTGCTGAGTCCCCACTATGTCTGCCACCACATAAGAGAAAGATCCCAAGATAGCAACTGTCTGGGATTCCATCATGCCAAATTGCCTCTTTCCCTGATTATGTCAAAGAAGTGGGAATACTCAGCTGAACTGCGTTTAGAAACAAAGCCCTGTCGTGTAGCTGCTGACACTGACGCGGTCTCAGAACCACGACTCCTCCTCTGGTTTCTCCCACACCTAGACAGCTCGGTTCAAATCTCCGCCATGCGCAAAATCGGTGCACTGACAGAGCCTGGGAGAATCCGTTTACCAACCCGGCAGACCGACCACAGAAGCTCGCTTTGATTCCAAATGGCATCAAGCTGGTATTTTCCAGTGAGCCACCCACCCTCAGAGTTAGGTAGGTCTGAGAGCGGCTGGTGTACTTATTAAGCAGATTTATAAACCTCAGCCCCCAACTTTTGCAAACCCCGGGCCGGAGTGGGGCCCATGTTAAAACCGGATGTGCGAACATTTGAAAGCAGTGGACATGCTGTATCTTTCGAGGCTCCACGATACAGTTTGAAAGAAGAGAAGAGGAAGAGAGAGAGAGAGAGAGAGAGAGAGAGAGAGAGAGAGAGAAAAGTACTCTGATGAACTTAGCAGAAAGCCAGAGAGAGAGAGAAATGAGGGGGAAGAGAGAGAGGAATGTGAGCCGAATGATAAATGGACTCTGCGTCCAATGAAATAGATTTTGAAATAACTGTGAAAAGGATAAAATGTCTGAGCATAAAGAGCCTGCCACTGACAAAAGATGAATAAATGGGGCACTTCAAAGAAAGAATTTCCCAGCTGTGGCTCACAGGAATCTTCAAAAGCCGTTCCATATGAGATAGCGGGAAAATATTTCGGTAATAGAAACAAATAACGGTGCGGAGGGCGAGCAGCTCAGCCGTGTGGAGACAACGATTTGCTCTCTGTTACAGAGACCAGAGTGATGGCGGCTGCGTTTTAAGACATTCACGTTTTCCATTCTCGTAGCTTCGATAAGTTCCGACAGCGGCATCTCAAGTGTGATTTGCGTGTGTATCCCCAGGAGAGTTCACATAAAGTAACTGCTCAATAATCACCGGGCAGATCTGGAGAGACCACAGTGAACGTCAAGGGGAAAGAGAGCAGAGCACGAAAGGACCCGATGTGGGCAGAAAGAACAATGTTTTGTGTGCTTAGGTGCTTTCAGGGATGAAACAGATCTCCCAAACGTGAGCAGGGGTCCGAGTCCCTGAAACCCGAGAGGACGGACGTCTGTTTCGGTCCCAGATCAGGTGACACGTCACCTGTTGTTCTCAGTTCAGAGGATGATCGTCCCCTCTCGAAGCCTCCGCGGGTCTGGGCTGCACCACGCTGATCGTTCACATGGCAGGACCTCCATCCAACCCACTTTCCTGGAGTGTGTGATCACCTGTTGGAGCAGGAAAGCTTCTCCCTGCTGGGGCCGGCTTCGCCTTCCCACCGTCAAGTTCATGCCTTTAACTCTGTGCTCTGCTCCAAACCAGACCGGCCAACGACCAAAGAATAGCCATCCCTTTGTTTTTCCTGGAAGGACCTCAGGCCAAAACCCACTAAGCTCATTATTAGGCAGCTGCGCAGCCTCCCCCGCTCAGAAAGGCCTGCCTGAGGTTGAGAGAGAGAGCATGAGCTGGGAGGGGCAGAGAGAGAGGGAGACACAGAATCCGAAGCAGGCTCCAGGCTCCAAGCTCCAAGCTCTCAGCACAGAGACCGACAGGGGGCTCGAACTCACGAACTGTGAGATCATGACCTGAGCCGAAGTCAGACGTTTAACCAACTGAACCACCCAGAACCCCCTGAATTGCTATTTTGTAAGTCAAGTCTGATGGGGCCAGAGAACAGGTTCCAGGAGCTGGAGCTTTGATTCGTATTCGGTCTCCCATCCCCCAGCCTCTCCCCAGGATGGGTTCCTGCCCTGCCGTCTCCCTCAGGTCTCCACCTGTGGATTCCTGCCACCCAAGTGGCAACCTCACCATATCGACAGAGGAATGGTTGCCTTTCACCATCACCTTCTGTTTCCAGGAGACAGCTGGGGCCCCACTCATGCCCTGCTGTTCCTGGGGAAGAGGCAGGATGACAGCAGTCCCCAATCCAGGGGACTCCTAGGAGCTTCCCATTTACCCCCAATCCAGTTATGGAGCATGTCCTGCCCCGAAGGCTGCAACCCCACTGGCGGTCACGCAAACACAGAGGGTTGGGGGCTGTGGGACTATGACATCCCTGCTCCTGGCAGGAGCCCCACATTGTCACTTAGCGCTGGGCCCCACAAAACGAGTTAGCCAAACCTGAGGAAACCCATCTACCATGAATGGTCACCAGTCTCTGTGTAGACACCTGTCAGTAACAAGGAACAGATTACTTTGTGAGGTAACATGCTGAAGCCCCGGGGAGTTTCACCTAAACAGTTCCTTCTGTTAAGATGAAGGGGTACCCGACTGGTGCAGAGAGGTAAGCGCCCAACTCTTGATCTCGGCTCAGGTCCTGATCTCACGGCTCGTGGGTTCGAGCCCCGCATCAGGCTCTGCATTGATGGCACAGAGCCTGCTTGAAATTTCTGTCTCTCCTTCTCTCTGTCCCTCCCCCACTTGTGCCCTCTCTCCTCAAATAAACTTAATTTTTAAAAAATGGGGCACCTGGTAGCTCTGAACCCCCTTCTCGTGCTGTCTCTCTCTCAAAAATAAACATTAAAAATTTTTTAAAAATGGGGCACCTGGATGGCTTAGTCTGTTAACCTTCCAACTTTGGCTCAAGTCATGATTTCAGAATTCATGAGTTCAAGCCCCACGTCTGGCTCTGTGCTGACAGCTCGGAGCCTGGAGCCTGCTTCCGATTCTGTGTCTCCCTCTCTCTCTCTGCACCTCCCCGCTCAGGCTCTGTCTCCTTCTCTCAAAATCTAAATAAACAATTTTTTTTTTTAATTTTAAAGATGAAAATTGGTACTATGTGATCACGATTCACAGGCTCTAACTCTATCATCTAGAACAATGCAGTAAGAGTCTGTACATCCCTTCAACAAAACAGCTTCCAGTGTCTGAAAACTCAGATCACATTCTCCCTACCCTTCAAGTAACACATTCTTATTCCCATCAGCTTTGTTAAATACATCTTGGTGTCAAAGCCCCTTTCCACACTGGTTCAATTCCTTTGGAATCACTCTTGGGAAGGTCACCCAGAGGGATTACAGCTTGCCACGTATCATTGGACAAATTCTTGGGTCAATAGGGAGATTCCTACTCTATCTGGACTATAGAATTTACATTGCCACACGTAATAACAGCCTCATTGTAATGGACAACATTGAACTTGTAATTACAACCCCAAGACCCATATAAATTCAAATGTTCCCCCATTTTTCACTGATACAATGGATTTTTTTTTTATCGATGTGCTGGACTGAGCTTCTATTTCTTCTTTTTTTTAAAAAAAAAAAAGTTTTTTGTTGTTGCTGTTGAGAGAGGGAGAGCAAGAGAGAGAGAGAGACAAGGAGGGGCAGAGAAAGAGGAAGACAAAAGAATCCCAAGCAGGCCCCATGTTGTTAGCACAGAGTCCAACGTGAGTCTCGAACTCACAAGCTGTGAGATCATGACCTCAGCTAAAATCAAGAGTCAGTGGCTTAACCAACAGAGCCACCCAGGAGCCCCGACTTCTATTTCTATCAAGCTTTATCTTTCATGATTTGGCCACACTCTCTAGCCAGATGAGAACTTTTAAATCCTGATTTTATTTTTATTAGACTTCATCCCTAGCTCCGTGTCAGCAGCCAGGTGTAAATGTCTTTTCATATAACGGCCGCTCATTTATTTATGCAACAATATTTTGAATTGCTCATAGGAGCAAGAACTACATTACTCAGCGATGACCAAAGACAGTCCTCACGAGGGGCACCTGGGTGGCCCAGTCGGTAAAGCATCTGACTTCTGCTCAGGTCATGATCTCGCAGTTAGTGAGTTTGAGCCCCACGTCAGGCTCTATGCTAACAGCTCGAAGCCTGGTGCTTCAGATTCTGTGTCTCCTTCTCTTTCTGTCCCTCCCCTGCTTGCATGCACGCACTCTCTCTCAAAAACAAATAAACATTAAAAAAATTAAAAACGTTAAAAAGAAGACCGTCTTCATGCTCATGGAGTCAAGAGTCTACAGAGGGAGTAGACATGAACCAAATATCACACAGGGAGGTGGGGTAAGTGCTATGGTGAGCAGAGGCCATGAGAACAGGCGATTGGGGGAATTATCTAGTCAGGGAGGTCAGAGAAGCCTTCCCAGAAAAGTAGAGAACTAGGGCCATGTTGTGCTAGACAAATACAATGTGAGCCACAGACATAATTTTAGCTTTTCTACTAGCCATGTGAAAAGAAATGTTTTGCCCCTTGGGGATGTCCCCAGTTTTCTGGTACCTGGTCCTGAGATGATTAGGGCCAGTCGGCAGAGGCCTAGAATAGAGTATGAGGACCAGGTAAAGGAGCTGGTTGGGGTTAGGGGCTCTGACTGGTTGGTTTGCATTTGAAACGCACACTCTTGGGCAAAAATCGTGGACTCTCTCTAGGAACTGACCAACCCTGGGAGGGACAGTTGCTTCAAGATCAGCAAGGCTAATGCTGTCAAAGCATCACAATTACAGAAAATAAAAGATGTGGGTAATACAGGTACTTAGCATATTCCCACACATAGAGTGTGTGAGGCTTAGTACACAAAATTGGGAAAGTCGTGTTACTTTTCTCCTAAATTAAGTTAAATGACTTGGGAAACTCGATTCTCGTGGTTTAGAGTACTTTCTAAAGAGGAAATTAATTTTAACAATATGTTGAATATAACGTTATTTCAATATATCATACAACATGTCATGGTAACATACAGTACTCTTGAGATATTTTACATGCCCCTCCTCCTTTTTTGGGCATTAAGTCTTTGAAATGCAGTATGTTTTGTAGTTTGGATGCCCACCGTCCAATAGCCACACATGGCTAGTGGCTACAATACTGGGGAGCACAAATGAAGTTTAAAAGGTGGAAAGCGGGGCGCTGGGGTGACTCAATCAGCTAAGCTTCCGACTTTGGCTTTCGTGATCTCATGGTTCGTGAGTTCGAGCCCTGCATCAGGCTCTGTGCTGACAGCATGGAACCTGCTTGAGATTCTCTTTCTTCCCTTTCTTTCTCTCTCTCTCTCTCAAAATAAATAAACTTCAAAAAAGGTGAAAAGGGATTTACTTTTGTAGGCTTTAATAATTATTTTATTTATACATTTCTACCAACTCTTGTCAGTCATATTCTGCATATCACAGATGGATTCTATAATGGTATTGTTTTGCATGCCTCTGTATGAAAATTAGGGGGAAGAAAAGTGGAAGCATGTAGACTGATAATGACGGCTACAAGTTCCTAAGGACAAGGCAGAGCTCTGTAAACACACAGGCCTATTAGCTGAGGCTGACCCTCTCTGGCGAAGGCAACAGCATGTGTGTGTGTGACTCTCCAGGAGAAAGAAGGTGACCCACGTCACAGACCGAAGGAAACCCAGCACAGAGCAAGATGAAAAGGAGGTCAGTGGGGGCCTGATCAAGCAAGGCTTAAAGGACATGGCCGTGACCTTTAGATAGTTTTATATTTATCTGGAAGTAATGGTGGAAAAAAAAAAGAGTTTTAAGCCAGCACATACCCGTACTTAAAAATCTCACTCTTGCCTTCTAGGCTTCTCTAGAAATTATTGGTAGAAGCACTGAGTTCTAGGACCAACCAGAAGCCTGGCTTCATTTAGACTGATGACAATTCACTGAAACGTAAGGTGCAAAAAAGCCAATTACGTCCCCTGGGCTCACCATAGAGCTGCCACAGAGTAGGTCTTCAATGTGTATCTGTTGTATAAAAAATGAATCATAATTGGGGTCATCCCCAATGGACGCCTTTTCCAAGCACACGTAGTGGCTGGAAGCCATTTAGCTCAGCTGTTTCCATGTGGAGTCAGTGATCCTTCCCTGGCGCCCCCCAAATCACAGGTTTCGTTGTCCTGTCTCAGCCAGCGTCCCTGACTCACCCCATAAAAGTTCGTATTTTTCCTTCTAGAGGTGGGAGCTTCTGCTGGTTGCAAAGCAAACTTAAAGCCATTAACCCCTTCACTGTTATCGGCACAAACTCCCCTTTCCCATGCGCCAAATATCCTTGGTTCCAGGATTTGGGACACTCTGTCCTGTTACATCAAAACCACTAACAACCCACTGAGACCAGGAACTCAGAACACAGAACGAGCTTGATTCCCTACAGTCGCCCACAGAGGCAAGAAGAAAACACATGCTCATGTATAAGTAAATACATTTAAAAAATCCAACTTTCTAGATAATTTATAGAACTTTAAGAATAACAGCTGAAAATAACTTACAATTTGAAGTTCCTAAAAATGTGTTACGAAAGAACCGTGTTACTGAGGGTCCTTCAGAAGGGCCCAGCAGTCAAGGTCCCGGCCTCCTCTTTAACTCCCACAAAAGGGACCCCACTTTCCTCTGTTCCACTGGCAGTTTCCTTTAACATCTGTTTGAAAAACAAAATAAACCAAGAAATCCTTGTTCTACTCAGAAATTGTCTCCAGATCATCAAATTAAAGACTTTCTAGTCTCTTCTTATGGTGCCATTGGAGGAGTCCCGATTTTCACGTGTTCCTGAAGTAGGCCTTTCCCACTTCTGAGTCCTTCCTGTGAAGAGACTCTCCAGTGCTAGAATGCTCTCCAGTCCTCAAGATTTAAAGCCCCAAACAATTTTTGGGGGTGTTTCTTTTGCCTGCTTGTTTATTTTCATGCTGTTTCCTTCAGTGCTGGGAGGCACATCCTTCTTTCTGGGCTGAGGGGAACATTCAGCACGACTTCAAGCCAATAGCATTTAAATATCTGTTCAACACTTAACTTCGAGAAGAGGCTGAGCATGGCGAGGGAGCAGAGCTGGAAGGATCTACCCGCTGGGCAAGGTCTCCTGCTGCTGCTCAGTAGATTCAGTCCTGACCTGCCAATTTGCAGATTGTCTACAGAAAGGGCAGGAGTCCTACAGGCAGCAGAATCTACCCTCTTGAAAGGCAGTCTGAGCATGCTCTCAGGCAGGTCTTCCTCCCCAAAAGCTTTTCAAGTCCTCCCTCTATCCACAAAAGGCAATCTCCTTAAAAGGGTCAGAAAAGTACAGAATCTTCCCATCTCCTGGTATTGTCGAGTTTAAGAACTGTCAGCCTTGGGGGACCTGGGTGCCTCAGTCGATTAAGCGTCCGACTTCGGCTCAGGTCATGATCTCGTGATTAGTGAGTTCGAGCCCTGCACCTGGATTTCTTCCAGCAACTTCTGACACCTTTAATTATTTCTGCTCGTCCATCAGGAGCAGACCAGGTGCTACTAACTGCATTTGTGGAGTGCTAACGCAATGCCCGCCAGCAGATTTCTGCTTAGGGATGAGGGATTTGCTCTCTGCTGACCCCAGTGACCTCGGCCAGCATCCCCCCTCTGGAATGGTTGACGAATCGTTCTTAGTTGAGATCTCATTTCTCCTCTTCCTCCTTCTAAGGTTTCAGTCGAGACTGGCATCCTCCCCCTAGGTTTTTAGCAGCAGCAAATAAAACTCTAAAATGGCGCCTGGCTCATGAGAGGGAAGCCAGTTGGCCAAATCTTGTCATGCTAAGGTGAGAGGCAATCCTGGTGTGGGCAGTACTAATTCTGGGGGTATAGTAAGTATCATTAGTAAACCGGGGGCTTCTCTCCAGTGGAAGGAAGTAGGGGGAGTCACTGTCTTTGTGTTAAGAAAATTTCCAACCCTTCGACCCAAGCCCAGCTCATAGTGTGTTTACATTGTAGTATATTTGCCCCATTCCCTGTGAAACTAGCCAGCTTTGTTTATTCCCTACCTTCCATTTTTAGCTGAAATGTGGTTCTTCTGAGCCTTATGGCCTCATTACATGATATCCTGTCACATGCAATGCTGTAAAAAAGGGATGAGATCATGTGGGTTAAAGGGTCACTCTAAGGAAAGGAATTATTTGTGTTAATACCAAGTTTATATTGGGCTCATTTTTTGGAACGTTTCAGAAACACTCCATCTTGAATGCTTGGCAGGAATGGATACAGGAGCATTCTGTTTCTTTTTCTGAATGGCAACATGAAAATTAAGCCCAAGATAGCTCGGGACATGGCTTTCTGTAAAGAAAAGGTAGAATCAAATGCCATAAAATGCTGTTCAGCTCTATTTCATAGATACTAAAGTTTCAGTTAATATGCAGACTTCATTTATATCCCTCTCTTCCTCCTGAGTTTTTAAATTTAGGCCCCGGTCTCTTAGAAGATTGTTGCCATGAACTTTAAAAAAAAAAAAAACAAAGACAAAAAACAAAAAAACAGCTTCATGTTCATGTCCAATGGCACCTGTGTGGTCTTCTTTTAAAAATGTGTTTTAAAAGTTCTTTTGTTTCAAGAGCTCACAATGTACATATTGGTAGAGAACCAAATGGGAAATTTCTGAAGCAAATGGACCTTTTGTTTATAGGAAGGGAGGGTCAGAGTCAATAAACAAATCTCCAGCTCATGAATGAATCACTCTAAGGGTTGCAATGGAAAACGAGGTGGGAGTCTGAATTAAGGAGCTCTGTCATATGCTCTAATTATGAGGCAGTGCAACGTGATCCAGAGGCGGGGGCGCTCACTGAAGAATGACCCTGAATTATACATCATGGAAGACTTCAACTGGTCTGAATTCTTCCTCTCCTGAATTTTGTTATCAAGCTCTTTCACTGGCCAGCACCTCATATGTTTATAGCTTGTTTCTAGGAGCTGTAAAGTCTTAGATTGACAAACACTGGCTGTGGCAGTGGATTTCTGGAGACTTTCCAGATTGGTCTGGCCCACTTTCACATTACAAAATCGCTACATTAATACAGCTACAAGACAGAAATATACTCTCCTCCCCTCCCACACTCTCTTACTCCTTTCATCCATGTATCCACTGATTCAACAAATATTTATTGATACTCCAGCGAACCAGGTGCCAGCCAGTCGGGCACCAAATGGACAGGATCTAAAAACTATTCATCATCTCGAAGGTAATACATGTGAAGTCCCTACCATCTCCTGGAGTCTGTCATCCAAAAATATGTCCATTTATTGAGGATTATTTTCTGACCCACCATAGGATGTATCTTAGACCATATTCCCTCTGCACTTGAAAAGACTGTGTGTTCTGCTGTCATTGGGTACAACTTTCTACTGATGTCTGTAGGTCAAGGTAATTGACAGTGTTACTGATTTTTCTGTTTAGCTGTTCTACTGAGAGTGGGATAATGCAGTCTATTATTGTTGAATTGTCTGTTGCTCCCTTCAGTTCTGTCCATTTTTGCTTAATGTTATTTTAGCGCTCTGTTTTAGGTGTCCATGCACTTAACACTGCTATATCTTTTTTTTTTTAATTTTTTAGTGTTTACTTATTTTTGAGACAGAGAGAGGCAGAGCATGAGCAGGGGAGGGGCAGAGAGAGAGGGAGACACAGAATCCGAAGCAGGCTCCAGGCTCCGAGCTGTCAGCACAGAGCCCGACGTGGGGCTCGAACCCACGAACCGTGAGATTGTGACCCGAGCCGAAGCTGGATGCTTAACCGACTGAGCCACCCACGTGGCTGCAAATTACTATAGCTTTCTGATGAATTCTATTATCCATATGACTTGTCCCTGATCATTTCTAGTCCTACTTCTAATCTTTAAGTCTCTTTTGTGCACTATTAAGACACTCATTTCAGATCTCTTGCTGTGAGTACTCGCCCGCTATTATCTTTTCCCCGTCACTGTCCTTTCGCCTTACTTGAGTCTAGAGTGTATTTCATGTTGAAAGGGTATATTTGGATCTTGGGTGTTCTTCTGATCTGAAGATCTGTGCCTTTGGTCTGGATTGTTTAATTCATATTAATAGAATTATTGATATGGTTGGGTTTTCAATCAGCCCTGTTGCTCTTGATTGCTAGATGTCTCGGGTTTTTTTCCTCTCTTCCTTTTTATTGTCTTTTTGGTTGAATAACTTCTTTTGGTGTATCATTTTATTCCTTTGTTCTTTTGTAACTACATAACATTTTAGCTATTTTCTTAGCAGTCCTTTCAGGAACTATATATGCATCTTCACCTTTTTAAATCACCTTTAGGTGAATACAACTTAATTCAGGTAAAATATAAAAATCCACCGCAATCTAGCTTCACTTCCTTCCCCCACTTTTGGGCTCTGGTTACTGTAGGCACTTCTTCTATGTATGTTATAAACTCAAAGTTCCAATGTCATAATTATTGTGTTAAGCAATTTTATATAAATCTTTAAAAAAAAAGTTAAGAGGAGAAAAGGAGTACAATGTATATTCATAACAATCTTTTATGCTAACCTAGTCCCTGGGTTCTCTTCATTTCTTCATATGGATTTGAATTACCATCTGTGACTCTCTTCTTCAGCTGGAAAGACTTCCTTCAGTATTGCTTCCGAGGCAGGACTGCTACCGACAGGTTCTTTCACTCATTTTTGTCAAGGCGTGGTGTCTCTCTTCTTAAAATTGCATAGAGGAAAGAAAACCAGTCTCTCTAACGATTAATGTTTAGTTAGGAAGAAAATGACCTCTATGTTTTAGTTTCCAAGTATGTTTATACAAAACACTTTCCATGCAGTAAATGGTGATAGGGTATAAAGATACAAGATTAGTTGTTTAAAGAAATATTTTGGGGGCACCTGGGTGGCTCAGTCGGTTAAGTGTCCGACTTCGGCTCAGGTCACGATCTCATGGTTTGTGAGTTTGGCCCCACATTGGGCTCTGTGCTGACAGCTCGGAGCCTGGAGCCTGCCTCCGATTCTGTGTCTCCCTCTCTCTCTGCCCCTCCCCTACTTTCACTCTGTCTCTCAAATATCATGTTTATACATTAAAAGAAAAAAAAGACTTACAAGCAATACAACACTATAATTTCACAGTATCTTTGTTATTAACGGAGCCAACTTTTAGCTCTGTTTGCATTTCAGATCCTAAACGAGAAAAGAACAAAAACTAATAATAACGAGAGTAAACGTAACTCAGAAATTCTATTGGAAAAAATCATTTAAAAAAAGGCTAAGAAAAATCAAACTAAAATCAATAAAAAATTAGAATATTAAACTGATGGTCTTGTGTATTTGAAAAGATGTGTGTGTGTGTGTGTGTGTGTGTGTGTGTGTGTGTGTGTGTGTGTGTGTATGTGTTATAAATTCAGGAATAATCCATGTGAACTACGTACCTCACTTTATGGAAATTATCTGTATTACACATGCTGGATGGATTAATGGTTTATAAAAAAATCTGTTAGTTTTACTTCCTAAAGTTCATTTTTCCTTGTGCTGTCATATAATAGTTCATCTTCGATAAGTATCTGTAACTTGGGACAAAGGCCTCCAGGGTCTTGGCTCATAATTTACAACAATAATGGAAATGGCATGCTTCATAGTGATAGCCATGGGACCCCTGCATATTTGGAGGGAAGGAGAAGTTATATCACCCATGAAAAGGCTAATGAGATAGGCAGATTTCAGCAGAAAATGATCTTTTTGTCCTGGCCTTAGACCTTGTCCTACCAGGGAGACTCATGTCTGAATGTAATGACTCCAGCATGCGCTTTCTTAGTATGAGATTAGCTGACACATGGGCGAGCTACTCAGAAGTCAGAGCTTTCACCAATAAACGCCAACTTAATTGGATGCCTTAATTATGTCACTTTCACCCCCAGGACATACGCCCAGGGACAGATGGAGGGCTGATTTTCAACTCAAAGCCTCCGTTTCTGGTCCTCAACTTCCAGAACAGTCTTGCTGACAGATAGCTAGGGTCTCTGGCAACATAGTACAGATTTGTAGGTATGGCAGTTGGAAATATCACCCTGAGGTTCAGGAGAGGTCACAGGGAAAGAGACAGAGATCTGGGAGTTAAAATACGTCTACACCAGGTTGGCCTGGTTTACAAGGCAACCCTGACCCCCTTTCCTCCTCTTTACTCAGCAGCTGGGAGGCGGCCATCTTGAAGCAGGTGGAAGGCAGGGATGCTGTTGGCCACCTCCCAGCCAGCAGCTATTCCCCTTTGTATCCAGATGTTGTAGCAGTTGTGCACACTGTTTGGAAACGACCAGAGAATCTGTTACTGCTTCAAGTGTTTCTGAAACCCTAGGATCTTAAAGTCATTCTCTAAGCTCGCAACGCACTAGCGAGGGAGACACAGGAACTCAACAGAGAAAAGGGGCATTTGGGATACATGAGAAATTCAATATCAGCTTTGTAAAGTTGTTAATAATTAGCCACAGCTTTTGCCTCTATCCCCGCAGCTAGTGACTTGAGAGTGAATACGTCTCTAAAACACAGATTATACTTCTTATGTATGAAGTAACAAGGATTTTAACCGGCTGTTTACTAAGGACAGTTGTGAAAGCTCAGGATGCTGGAGAAACGGGTTTGTCGGCCTGTTTACTTCTACTTAAAAAATCAAGGTAATAGATACGTTAGAGTAAATTATGGGTATTCCCCCCCCCCCCTTTGGTAGTAACTCCAAGACAAGGAAAAAACAGTTGCCATCATACTCAAAATGATATTCTAGTATAAAACCAGTTTGGACCTCTCTTTTTTCCCTCTTTTCGGAATTACATTTTAGACCAAAGAGGCTACTGACTGATGTGTCCCTTGTAGAATCACTACTCAGTAAACATTTCTAGAGATGTCCAATTTAAAATGTCACGAGGGCAACCCACGAGAATCCCTGAAAATCCAGAACTACAAAAATCTGCAGCGATACCAAAAACGAGAGGCACCTTAAACCTAAAAATGGTAATGCCCGAAACCTATAGGCAACATGAGGTCTGAAGTTTGAAGGATTATCCCCTATGAAGCTAATAGAAGTGACATGAGAAAGACCTATGCTGATTTTTTTTTTTCCACATGAAACACAGACCTGCAAACAGGCTGGGGATCCAGTGCTATCATCAGAAGAGCAGAAGCTCTCCCTCCACTGGGCAGGTGTTAACTTTTTGAGGCTCTCACTCCTGACCGCCATGTTTCTCCTGCATCCATTCTGGGACCGTGATTCACAGCAACTGGTCAGCCACAAGAGGAATCCGTTGTTGTGTTGTGTTACCCAAACGGAGGACTGAAGGGATCCAACCACCAGCAACAAGGGTTCCAAAGAGAGGAAACAGAGAAGGTGGAGGAGAAGAAATGATCCAGGTAGGGTTTTCCAGGGCTGACAAGTCACAAGAGACATAAATGTTCAGACCAAAAAGGACCATGGATTGTTAAGCAGGCTGAACGGTAGACACCACCCCCCCCCCCCCCCCCATACACATTTTGGAGAGGAAGAGAAACCAGGAAGCGTTGTTTGTCATTGCCGTTCTTGCCTGGGGTTAGAACTGTGAGAATCTCCCATGATCTACATTTCAACAGTATTCAGATTTTATTCTGAGGTGACGTTATAGCCCACAAACGTGAAATATTTCCGCTTAAATGTAACTAAAGACTCACCCAGAAACGAAGCGAAATTGTGTGATGTGGTAAATAATCCCAGATGATCTGAACTTTGTTAAAAAAAAAAAAAAAAAAAAGACAGAGAAAGCAGGAAGAAAACCCATAAATTGTTTCTGATCTTCTTATAAGGGCACTTGAATTAAATCCCTATCGTTGCTTGACTCCGACGGTAAGAAAAATAAGGGTAGACACTGATTTTTCTTTGTACGTTTCCAGCACCAGAGACAATATATATCCTCTCCATACAGTGAGGGAGATGAAAACAACAGATCCGCATAGACAAAGACAGAAATTAAAGGAAATGACAAAGATATAGTACACAACAAGGTCGCAGAAGACAAACCTGTTTCACCCATGAACAATTTTGAACTTCACATTTTTTCAACATTTCAGCCACATTTCAGCCACATCTCAGAAATACTTGACATTACATTTCATTTTAATTCCAGCGTAGCTAACATACAGTGTTATGTTAGTTCCAGGTGTACAATATAGTGATTCAACAACTGTATACATTACTGAGTACTTCTCACAATGAGTGTCCTCTTACTCCCCATCACCTAGTTCACCCATCCCCCCCCCCACCTCCCCTCTGGTGACCATCTGTTTGCTCTCTACAGTAAAGAGTCTGGTTTTCTGTTTGTCTTTTTTCTTTGTTTGCTTTGTTTCTTAAATTCCAATAGGAATTTCTTAAATCTCTTAAATTCTTAAATTTCTTAAATTTCAACAGGAGTGAAATCATATGCAATTTGTCTTTCTCTGACTGGCTTATTTCACTTGGTATTAGACCTTCTAGAGACATCCATGGTGTTGTCCCAAATGGCAGAATTTTGTTCTTTTTTATGGCTGAGTAGTATTCCATGGGAATATCCGCTCATCAGTCGATGGGCTTCCATGGTTTGAACACTTGACATTCCTTCATTATTCTGCTTTTAAGACTTCTCCCCCTTGACTTTCATGATATCACCTTCTCCTGATAATTCCTTCTTTACAGATAGGTCTCCTTGCAGGCTGAGGCTCCAATATCCAGACATGAAATGTTGGGGGTTTAAACCTACTCTCAACTCTGTAAATGCTGACACGTCAAAGGCCTCCATACCCACAGCTTCAGCTACCATTTATATAACGGTGACCCCTAAATTTGTCATTCGAAAGCAGATCTTTCTTGTGAGCTCCAGACCCGCACACACATCTACCCGTTTATCCTGCTTCAGAGTCCTGGAGTCACCTCAAATTCAACATGTTTGACACTGAACTCCCACACCTGTCTTCTGCCAGATCTTCCCCTCTCCATGCATGATGTCACCAGCCCCCAGCTGCTCAAGCCAGAAACCCAAGTCATCTTTCATGATTCCTGCTGTACTTGGTGAGACTGTCCCGGGCATGCCCACTGCCACCACCTTGGTCACCACCTTTCATGGGACCCCCGCTTAATCTGTTTTTAAGTCCTCTTACTTTCAACCGGAACCTACACTCAATGGGTCTCCAGGCTACAGCCAGTGTAATCTTTGGAAACACAAGTCCGATCGATCAGTGCCACTTAAAACCCACCAGTGACTTCTAATCCTTTTGGGACAAAGCCACAATACTTCAACATGGCTTACGAGCCCCCAGTGTCCTGCCCACTGCCCTGCTTTCCTGCCATCTTCCTTCTCACTACCTCCCTGCATCTACACTGGCCCTTCTCGTGGACAGTTAGGACCCTGTTTCTTCCTGCCACCGGGCCTTTGCATATGCTGCTTCTTCCATCTATAATGCACTTCCCTCATCTCTCCACTCCATTAATTACCATTCAGGTTTCAAATCAAATGTCATTTCTCCGAGAAAACTCCTCTGACTCCCAGGCTAGTCAGACAGCACTTCAACCTTCCCATTGAAACGCTCATCTTCACTGTGGTTATACATATGTCTAGACATTACCTGAATAACATCTCTCTTCCACCTACAGACTTTAAGCTCCATGTAGCCAAGGACTGTGTCTGATGTATCTCAAGCATCTGAGAAAGTGCCTGACATAACACTATGAATACACTTTACTAACTGAATATATATATATCATATATAATCATATATACTGAATATATATCATATATTCACACAGCCATTCATTCACTTACAAAATGTTCTTCTGTCCCTTTAGAAACAGAGTAGGAGCTTGGACTCCCTGTATTTCTAAATAAGTCATCAGTAGATTGTATTTCTGAAATGAAATGTCTTCTTTACCCACAATGGTGCTTTTACAAAGAGAAAGGGATTTTGTTTCAAATGACCATCTTCTCTCTGAGACTTCAAGCAAATCAACAGCTGGAGCATCCATGGAGTCCTACATCTCTTTGTTTAGGGAACATCTGCCTTGTGCGGTGTATTTCCACTTTATATTTGGGCCAGTGCCTGAATGCTTTATTTCCCAAACACACGCCACAAATCAAAAGCTATGGTTGTTTGAAGAGCGACATTTTTACTTCTACATTGGAGACCAATGAGGAGTTCCCTATGGCTGTCTGCCATTTGCAAATGCAATTTGCAAATGTACCTTTGTAAACTGAAGGACACATCAAGAATTTGGTGGGGGTCACCAAATGCTTTCAATGTTGCATTTGGATACTGCGGTCCTGAAAAATGGGGCTTGATTGTACAACCATCAATGAGGGCCATTAGAGAGCCTATCTCTGACCAAAAGTTGGGGGAAACATTAAAAAAATTACACAAAATTGAGTACTGTGTTGTAACATGACACCAGCTTGCTTTCCAGCTTAAAAAAAAAAAAAAATCCATGATTGCCTTCAGGAGCCATGAAGATAAAGGGAATGATTTCTGTTGTAGGAGAAAGCACACAGTTTTATGGGGTCTCTGGGGGAGCTGAGGAATTCTTTGTTGGGTGAGACGGAGGTAAACTTACACTAGGTGCCATCCTGGTAAATCTGATAAAATATTTAAGCAGAGTTAAGCAAGTGGGAGCTACAAAAATACTCTTTCAAAAAAAAAAAAAAAACCCCAGAAATTTATAATGTATATGATGAAAGATTACTTAAATATATACATACATATTTGCATAAATATGGAATATATACACCCAAAAATTGGAGTCAAAAATTAGCTCCAAATGGGTCATAAAGCCAAAATTACAAAACTTTTAGAAGGAAATATTTGAGACTTTGGGCTAGGCACCAGTTTCTCAGATAAGACATCAAAACTACAACCCATGGGACACCTGGGTGGCTGGGTCAGTTAATCATCCGACTTCAGCTCAGGTCATGATCTTGCAGTTCGTGAGTTCAAGCCCCACATTGGGCTCTTTGTTGTAGGTGCACAGCCCGCTTCAGATCCTCTGTCTCTTTCTCTCTCAAAATTAAAAAACAAAACTACAATCCATACAAGAACAAAGTGATAAGTAGGACTTCAGTATTTAAAAATTCTGCTCCTTGAAAGATACTATTCAAAGAAGGAAAAGACAAGCCACAGACGGGGAGAAAGTATTTACAAATCACAGGTCTGATACAAGGTTTGTATCTAGATTATACAAAGAACTCTCAAAACTCAGCACTAAGAAAATAAATAGCCTAGTAAAAATCCATGCTGGTTTTTTGTGTCAGTAGTTCATTCAGTTTTATAGCGGAGTAGTATTCCATCGTAGACCACATTTATTTAACCATTCACTGTTTGATGAACATTTGAGCTGATTCCAGCATTTAAAGATCACGAATAAAGCTGCTCGAAACATCTCATGCAATTCTTCATGTAATCAAACACAACTTTTCGAGATATTCCATATGGCTGACCCAAGTGGCTGAACCTAAAATCTACACTTCATTATCAGTGCTCTGAATAGAGCACCCAGACACGTTGTGCCCAGATTCCTGCCCCACAAAAACTGTGAGCTATTAATTGTTGTAAAGCCCCGAAGCTTATGGTAAAATGTTACACAACAAGAGGAAAATAATACAATGCTAAACTAATTATTCTTTTAATTTTTTATTAATATTTATTTATTTTTGAGAGAGGGAGGGAGAGAGAGACAGAGCACGAGCAGGGCAGGGGCAGAGAGAAAGGGAGACCCAGAATCCGAAGCAGGCTCCAGGCTCTGAGCTGTCAGCACAGAACCCGACGTGGGGCTCGAACTCATGAACTATGAGATCGTGACCTGAGCCGAAGTGGGTCACTCAACGGATGGAGCCACCCAGGTGCCCCCAAAGTACAGTCTTAAGCTCAAAATACCGGCAAAGCCTAAAAATCCAATCATCTCAACCTCTGACCAGGAGAAGAAACACTGATAATTCTCATAACTGATTATGGAGTGTAAATTGTTTCCACCACCTTAGGAAGCCATGTGAAATGGCCCATAAACTTGAAAATGCTACACCAACGACCCCGGTAATTTCACTGGAGAATCTCTCATGTATCCACATAAAGACGTATGAGACGGTCAATTTTAAGTGTCAATTCGCCTCGTTATTCAATCAAAAACCAATCTAGGTGTTGCTATGAAGATATTCTGTAGCTGGGATTAAAGCCCATAATCTGTTGATTTTCAGTAAAGGAGAGGATTTTAGGTTATCTGGGGGGACCTGATTGAATCATTGCGGAGGTAAGACTTCTCTAAAGAAGAAATTTTGCTTGTATCGCCCTGTAGCTGAGACTTTTAGTCTGCCCTTCCTGGTGACCCACCTCAGCCTGCTCCATCACTATGTAGACTAATTTATAAGAAATCCCTTCATACACATCTCGTACTGGGTTTGTTTCTCTGGTTGAAACCTGACAGATACAGCGTATATGGTTATTAATTTCAGCCTATTTCATGAAACAAAAAAGAAGAGACAAATCGATGGATGGATGGATGGATGGATGGGTGGATGGAAGGAAGGAAGGAAGGAAGGAAGGAAGGAAGGAAGGAAGGAAAAAACGGAAAGCAATGTCCTAGGGGTGCCTGAATGGCTCTGTTGGTTAAATGTCTGACTTGGGCTCAGGTCATGATGTCACGGTTCGTGAGTTTGAGCCCCATGATGGGCTCTGTGCTGACAGCTCGGAGCCTGGAGCTGCTTCGGATTCTGTGTCTCCCTCTCTCTCTGCTCCTCCCCAGCTCGTGCTGTGTGTCTCTCTCTCAAAAATAAACATTAAAAATAATAATAAATAAATAAACAAACATTAAAAAAAAGGAAGAAACTTCCTTGAAAGGAGAAACAAACAAACGTAGCCTATATTAGCACTGAAAACTAAGTATCAAATCAGATTTCAAATACACATATTTCACCAAAATTAGAAATTCATACATACGGGATCACATTTAGGTACATTTTGAAAATAGTTAGAAATTACCCATCACTTCCTCACTTCACTGTACATAGGTATCCGGTCCTACGGACTAGACACATTCAAAGTCGCACTAGTTATCACTGTGGTATAACAGAAGAAAGTAATTTCAACTGGAAGAATCAAAAAAGCAAGGCACTGAAGAGGTCACATAAGTAAATGCTACCGAGTACGCCAAGGGATTCTTCCGGCTATTTTCACAGACGCTAACACATCTACGAAGGGGTGTTTTCTCCCCCCTCCCCCCCCCCAGGTCTTACAGATTTAGAACATAGCAATAAAAGGAAGGATAGTAGCAGCAGGCTAAGGGCAGGGAAGTGCATAAACGAAAACGTGGAGATCAGAGGGTGAATTGTTCAGGAAAGAAAATCTGATTTGCTTGCAGCCCAGAGTTTACAGAAAGATGGAGGAGAGGTGACACCGGTCACTGAGGTCACATTACGGACGGTCACGTTATTCTCTAGGCAGGAGGGAGACTGTTGTGGCCACATCAACAAGGTTTCTTTCAGTCTCTAAATCTGGGTTATGAAAATTTGATAATAACACATATCTCATTACCAGAATAAAACCGACACCTCAAGCCTCAAAAGAGAGCTTGAAATCTCAGTGTCTGGGAGATAACAGATCAGAACGCGAGCATCGCTGCTGTGGTAAAAGGCACTAACTCCCTGTCAGGGTCATACACAGCCCGCGACAATGAAACTAAGTGAAGTCTTGCGGGGAAATGCCACGTTCACTGTTTACTGAACCTCGGATTGTTTATGTGATGTTACCACCCAAGGCCAACTCGTGTCTCAAAGACCATCCCCAGATTCCAATCTTTCTCTATTCACCCCTTCGACCCCATTTCCTTCCCTCAGCACTGCAGTACAGAAAGCATCAGTTCTAGCTTGTAAGCGGTGTGCAACATTTTGGGTTAAGTTCTATGCAGATTTGAAATAAGTCAGACACACATTCCTTCACTTTGAACATTTCCCAAAGTAGAAGCAAGGACTTGCATGCTCAGACAACCTAGTTAATAAGAGATATGCATGCAACCTGGGTTTTTCCAATCACAGCCACGAGAGCCTTTGCAGGGATTTTCACAAACTAGTCAAAAAGGATTGAATGCCTCGTCAGGCAGGGCGTGTGTAGCTAAAATGCAAGTACAGAGTCTGATTCTGGGGTCTGCTGAGTTACAGGGAAGGTGGGGTTCACAACTTTATCATTTCCCACATGCAAAGTTCACAGCATTCATGGAGAGGATCTCCCGTGGAGCTCTCCTATTATTGCATTTCCCTTTGGAAAAAGCTAATAGAAAATTGTAGAAACTCCAAATACCCAGGATTGCCAAGGTTAAAATCCATCCCTTAAGCAAAAGGTCACCCTCTCAGGTAAAGAATCCTGACAAGGTGAATACTTACTAAGGGAAAAAGAAGCCTGAAATTGGTAGGTACTGGAGAAAAGCAAAAAATACAACTACACCTTCATGATCACTCTCGCTACTCTTCACTATTTTCTATAGCATACGCTGGTGGTGGTGAATTTCACAATGTACTACATTGGTTACAAATACCTAACAGAAATAGTGATTGAGTTAGAGGAGGAAACACCATTACCTGGAAAGCCTGTGACCTTCCATGCTCCCTTTTGGATAAGAGAGTGATTTAAAAAATAATAATAATATTTTTATATTTACATTTGAGAAAGAGAGAGACAGTATGAGCAAGGAGGGGCAGAGAGAGAGGGATCATGAGGCAGAATCTGAAGTAGGCTCCAGGCTCCAAGCTGTCAGCACAGAGCCCAATGCAGGGCTCAAACCCAAGAACCATGAGATCATGACATGAGCTGAAGTCAGATGGTTAACCGACTGAGCCATCCAGGCGCCTCTGGAAAAGATACCTGATTCTACTTTTGGATTATTTTATGAAAGAGTGTTGTTGGGGCACCTGGGTGGCTCAGTCAGTTAAGCATCTGACTTTTGATCTCAGCTCAGGTCATGATCTCATGGTTTGTGAGATCAAGTCTCGTGTCAGACTCTGTGCTGACACTGTGGAGCCTGCTTGGGATTCTGTCTCTCCCTCTCTCTACCCCTCCCCTGCTCACTCGCTCTCGCTCTCTCTCAAAATAAATAACTTAAAAAAGAAAAAAAAAAAAGAGTGTTGTTCTTACTTGGAAATGTAAGCCAAGGGTTGGACTGTAGTGGGCACCTGTGACTTATGTCCATCTAACATCTTTGCTCCTTTTCCACATGAAGTGATACATCTTCCTAAGGCTGAACCCAGAAAATACATCTTCACGTTGCCCTGCAGCAATAAGGTCTAGGTTTTACCAATTAGGATCATCCGTAAGACATTTAGACTCTGAACTAAGTGTCAAGAAAAAGCAGAATTCACACCCACAAAGCCATCTACTAGAAGGCACGTTAGCGGAGATGTCCAATTCTTCAGGGTAGCAGTGTAAGAGCTTTTGACACTTAGTTGAGAGTTAATTTATTTCTACAAGAGAAGGACCTTGGCTCTCCTAGAGATTCTGTAGACTACTTCACATCCTTTAATAGATACTTCTACTGAAATGAAACATAGAGGATTATTTGTGTACAAATAAAAATGCTGAGGTCATGATCTCACAGTTCATGAGATGGAGCCCCACACTGGGCTCTGTGCTGACAGCGTGGAGCCTGCTTGGGATTCACTTTCTCTCCCTCTCTCTCTCTGTCCCTCCTCTGTTCGCACTCTCTCCCTCTCTCAAAAATAACTTAAAAAAAAAACAAAAAACAAAAAACCCTGACTTATATACCTGGTTGGACAATGTACTCACAAAGGCAGAATGTACAACAGTTGCATTATCGTGTGCCTTTTAGGGGCCCCTGGGTGGCTCAGTCAGTTAAGCGTCCGACTTTGGCTCAGGTCATGATCTCATGGTTCGTGGGTTTGAGCCCCATATCGAGCTGTATGCTGACAGCTCAGAGCCTGGAGCCTGCTTGGTATTCTGTGTCTCCTTCCCTCTCTGCCCCTCCCCCACGTCTGTCTCCCCCCCCCCCCAAAACTAAACAAAACATTTTTGAAGAGTAACAATCTTTCATTTTTTTAACTGTATGTGTGCAACAAAATATGCAAACAGTGAAATTTTTTAAAAGCTTGTGAAATTCCAAGTGACATTATGTTGTAGCTGTTTTGTTGGTTTTCATTAAAATTTTATTAATATAATTATAGATTCACATGGAGCTATAAGAAATAAGAGAGAACTTTGCAATTCCTTTCCCAGTGTCCTCTAATCACAACCAGGATCTGGACGATCACACAGCATGTACTTTGGCACTGACTTTACTAAGCATAATCCTGTGGACACGTAAGCAGGTTTTGGGGCAAATCGGTTGTCTGTTGCTTTTCATTACTGAGTAGTGTTTCATGGCATGGATGTACCACAATTTGTTTAATTATTCACTTGTTGGAAGGACATCTTGTTTCCAGTGTGGAGATACCACAAATGAAACTGCTACGAACATTCATATGCATGGCTTTGTACACAAATACCAGTTTCCACTTTTCTGGAATAAATGCCCAAGAGCGTACTGGCTGGGTGGGATGCTAATGCTATATTTAGTTTTATCAGGAACTGCCAAACTGTTTTCCAGAGTGACTATACCATTTTATATACACACCCGCAATGTATGAGTGATAGTTTCCCCACATACTCACCAGCATTTGATGTTGTCCCTTTTTTTACTTTTAGCCATACTGATAGGTTTGCGGTAGTTAAGTCATTATGTGTGTATTTCCCTGATGGCTAATGATACTAAACACCTTTCACATATTCATTTGCCACCTGTATATCCTACTGCTTACTATAGCCTTTGGTTCAATCACCGTTACTTCTTAACTGGATACAACTTCTCATTCACTGGTCTCATGTTTCCGTGTCTTATTATAAGTCACCTAAAATCCATTATTCCATTCCCAGTAATGGCAGAGTAGCTAAGTGTAAGTCAGTCCCTCTTCTGATAATAATCATGAAAGCCTCTTCCCAAAGAAATGCAAAAAATATCTACTGGAAGCCATGAGGGAACTACTCGGCCAGAAGGCCTTGTAGGACCATGACCCTGGGGAGAGAAGGAACATGCAAAAATTATGGGCCCAACATGAAACACTAGTTGTCCCTTCAAAGTTCTGGTGAACAACTCTGGATTTCACTGTGACCCTCCCAGAGCTCTTCCCAAAAGGTATGGGTAAACAAAAGCTTACATCAGCCTTCACGGAGACAGAAGAAGAGCTTCCTATCAGCTCAACCCCTGATTAGATTAAGCTGTCTTCCGCTAAACCAGCTGTCTATTAGAAACAACAGTAATCCTATCTGGAACAAAAAAAAACCAAACAAGCATCCAGATAGAAGTTTCAAAATGTCTCCATAATAGATCATGAACCAGCCACAACTCAATAACCATTATCGAGACTGGGAGACACAAAAGGCAAAAAGAACAAGAGTGAAAGAAAAAAAAAAAAAAAAAAAGGTTAGAGTTCCAGACAGTGGTGTTATTAAGACATGGATTTTGGGGCGCCTGGGTGGCTCGGTCGGTTAAGCGTCCGACTTTGGCTCAGGTCGTGATCTCGTGGTCTGTGGATTCAAGCCCCACATCCGGCTCTGTGGTGACAGCTCAAGCCTGGAGCCTGCTTTAAATTCTGTGTCTCCCTCTCTCTCTGCCCCTCCTCTGCTTGTACTCTCTCTCTCTCCCTCTCTCTCAAAAATAAATAAACATTGGGGCGCCTGGGTGGCTCAGTCGGTTAAGCGGCCGACTTCGGCTCAGGTCATGATCTCACGGTTCGTGAGTTCGAGCCCCGCGTCGGGCTCTGTGCTGACAGCTCGGAGCCTGGAGCCTGCTTCACATTCTGTGTCTCCCTCTCTCTGCCCCTTCCCTGCTCATGCTCTGTCTCTCTCTGTCTCAAAAGTAAATAAACATTAAAAAAAAAATTTTTTTAAAGACATGGATTTTATTTGTTTTTTAAGATTTTCTTTTTAAGTAACCTCTACACCCAAAGTGGAGCTCAGACTCACAATCCTGAGACCAAAAGTCACACGCTCCACCGACTGAGCCAGCCAGGTGCCCCCAAGACCTGGATTTCAAAATAACTGTGATAGGTGTGTTCAAAAGTTCCTATCTGGAGAGTTTAAGCAGAGAATCGAAAACCATGAAAAAGAATCAATTAGACGTTGTCTAACTGGAAAGAAAATCACAGCTGAAAATAAAGAATTCAACAGATGTGCTTAACAACAGATTGGCCCCTCGATCGGCAAACTTTCTCCGTAAAGGTCCATGGGCTTCGCAGACTAATAGAACTGCCAAACCGCCATCCACAGGCAATCCACGAGAGAGCAGGCACAGCCACGCGCCAAAAAAGCTTTATTTACAACAGACCACGTAATCACAGTAAGAAAACAAGGATGGAAATTTTAGAAATGATTTCAAGAGACCTATGAGCCATGAAAACACAGTTACGGAAAAAGAGCAGGGACGAAAATAAAGCCGAAGAACACTGGAAGAGAGAATGGCTAAGAATTTTCCAAAATGGATGGAGAACTTCAAGCCGAAGACGCAAGGAATAGTACAAACCCCTCACAGGAGATACAAATAAGACAACTCACCTCTAAGACGTGTTCCTTGTAGCCAGAGTAATTTTCTAAAAGTGCATAAGGCACCCCCTTACGGAGAAACTTCCATTGGTCCCATAACAATACTTAGCATCACAGCCAAACCCCTTAGCGTGCCCTACATTACCCTTCAGGGCCTGGCTCTCGTGTGTCTCTCCAACCTCCTCTGTCCACTGTCCCTGCTCTAGGCTCTGGCCACCATGAACTTTTAACTATTTCCCCCTAATCTGCCCCAGGGCATTCTCACTGATTTGCCCAAGGAGCTCTCTCTGCTTGGAATTTGCTGCCACTGATTCTTTAGAAAATCTACTCAATCTCAAGTCTCAGCTCAAAGGTCACTTTCTCTTCTTGCCTCTCCTGACCCTTCTCCAACCCGGGAAGGCTGCCTTTAACCTTGTCTGTGAACTCACTGTGCCGCAAGAACCCATCACAGTCTCTATGGTAATACCAGACTCTCTGACTGGTCTGTGAGCCTCCTGGAGGCAAGGATCACATGTTGCTTTTTTTCCTAACCCTCAGCAGCTAAAACAAAATCTATCTCCTTGCATAAAAGGCCCTTAGTAAATGCTTTTTGCATATATATATATATATATATATATATATATATATATATATATATATATATATATATATATATATGGAGTCCAGGTAGAGAATTTAGATATCCAGACACATCACTATGAATGCCAGCTACTGTCCCAACGTCAACCACTACAGCTGTAGGCTGTGCAGAAAACAGCACGATACAAGCTTTGGGGTAAGGAGAGAATTAATCGGGCAACACTCTGGTATTTTCAAATGACCTTCAAAATGAGACCAAGTGAGAAAAGCCCCCTCTGCCCCCACTCTCTCTGAAGGTCACCCCACGTATTTCCTTAATTCTGTTCCTGTAAAATTCCTCATCGTTTTACTAACCAGGAAACTGAGGCCCAGGCATCTTGACTGAGATCATGCCTAATCAGAGACAGAGCTCTGTTTCCGACCCATGTCAACCTGATTCCAAAGCCCATGGGTTTTTGGGGGGCTTTTTTGGTGTTTGGGTTTTTTATTTAGATTTTATTGTATTTTTGTTTTGTTTTTTGTTTTTTGCCACGCTCTCTTCTGCCCTGGGATTGACTCTCCTTGAAAACTGAGACGCAGCCCAGGCCACTGGAACTTCTCGAGCCTCAGAAGCATATAAAATGATTCTCCATGGTTGCCTGTCTTGAACTGTGATACCATTATCCTCTGACGGATCGATGGGTGTGAAATCAGATCCTGCCTGGGAGCAGGAAAGAGAACAGAACGAGAAGCCTCCGGCTCCAAGCTTGGCAAGATACAAAACCTTACTGGAGTTCTGCAGAGGTCTGATTCAGAGTCTGGGTATATTCTGTCATTTGGCAAGAATTAAATAGAGCCTTGTGTCCTCCAAGATTATTCTGTTACCTTCAGGATTAGGTTACCCATCATTAGTTTCAACCTATGGGAAAAGCCGACACAAAGCTGTGCTAAAGATATAATAGGAAGCATATAATAACCCTCATGTCAAAGAGATACAAATTTCCCACAGAGAGCTAGTGCAGAATGAATTCTTTCTGCTCCTGCCTACCATCCCTGAGGGGGACTCAGCCGCGGAGGCCCAAAGAGACACGGAAAACCTGTCCCAGCCCCCTCTGGACAAATAGAGGTGGCTCTGGTTTTATTCACTCGTAAGGTGACTATGCAGACAGGGCACAGGAAGAAGAGAGGGGAGCTTAGAGCTGACCTTATCTTGCTTAATCTGTATGAATTCCAGAAGGCTCTGGGGAACCTGAGATTCCTAGACATTTTCCCTTCTCACATTTCCTACTGGAAATCCCTCCAGCTGGTGGGATACTAAAGTAGGTACCATTTAGCGGGCTAATGAAGTCCATATGCAATTGTTAGAAATATAATTGACACTTCAGACGTGGGACGTGCATTTTCCTTTGGACAGTTTTCTGCTGCCCAGCGCGGCTGCCTGCTGGGAACGCTTCTATTTTCCAAGTTTCTTTGCCCCAGCTGGAATTAAAAGGAGACACTTGATGTGCTAATGTCAGGTTATAATAATACCTATCTGTTATGCGGATTAAATAAAATAACATTTGTAAAGCAAAGTGCCAGACACACGGTGGGCACTCTCTAAATCGTACCATTATTTACAACCTGCCCCCTACCCAACTTTTCCAGGCTCATTTCTCAAGACTCTGTTCCTCCCCTAAGGCCCAGCCCAGCACACCTTACTGTCTATCGACACTGAAACAGTCATTGTTCCCGGCAGACATTAGATCCCTTCATGCCTCCATGACTTCCCGCAAGGCTGCTGCAGAGAATGCGTAATGGCCCCAGGATTTAGCTCCTGAGCAGTAAAGTATGGTTCATGAGGGTCAGAGAACAGTCTCCATGAACTTGGACCCTCTCTGTGATATTTAAGTCTCTTGGCTTTGGGGATAGCCTTGGCACTCAATATCAGTGCATAAAGGAAGAGGCTTTGGAGTGATTCTGAAACACCACGTACAAAAAATCACCAAGGGGGCGCCTGGGTGGCTCAGTCACTTGAGCATCCGACTTCGGCTCAGGTCATGATCTCACAGTTTGTGGGTTCGAGCCCCGCGTTGGGCTCTGTGCTGACAGCTCGGAGCCTGCAGTCTGCTTCGGAATCAGTGTCTCCCTCTCTCTCTGCCCCACCCCCTCACTTGCACTCTCTCCTCTCAAAAATAAATAAAATGTTTTTAAAAAATTTTTAAATCACCCAGGAGGTACTTGCTAAAACTGATCTCCTCAGTGCCTCCCCTGACAAATAGAGAAGGGACACAGAGACACAGACACAGGAAATTCAAGCCCCAGAGTTTTACATGCGATAGAGTTTGTGCACACACACACACACACGCACACACACACACACACTGATTAAATACATAAATAACTTAAGAACCTTTTTTTAAAAAAAAAACAAAAAAAGGCAGTAATAGTGTATGATACTTCAGAAAAAGGTACCATCCGCTTTGGGTTAACAGCTTCCTATCACTGCAAGTTCAAAATAAGATCAGAAGAATCTGTCTTCTTTCTAGTCTGTGTACGGTACAGGTTAGACTCTCAGAAAGCAATAGTACATCAGCAGCGATTATTCTGACAAACACCACTAAGGACTCTTCTTGAATTATGCTGTGTACTGCTTAAACAGCTTTACGAAGATCAGACATAGATATAAATGCACGTGTGTGCACGCACACACACACCCCAATCTTACAAGCAAGCAAACCTTCAGAGAGGTTAAATAACTTCACTAAAACTACAAAGCCTCACGTCCAGACTCAACCCACGCACCCCCGACTCCAAACCCGGTACTCTTAACCATAACCCTCTACATTATTTTCCAGTGAGGTTAAAAGGTGAGGCCAAGTGTGGAAAGACCCCAACTCACTCCGAGCACGTCGATGAGACCCTCCACAGTTTTTAAACCCCTTCGACTTGGAGCATAATCCAATTGTGAGTTACACCGCACACTTGCATTCTCTGACTCCCAGATGAATTTTGTTCTTGAAACAACCTCAAACTGCTTACACTGCCTGAGTGTTCACTGGATTCATACGGGTTGGGAGGGGATGCTTCCACACTGAGTTTACCGTGTGCGAAGGAACAGGGCTGCAGAGACAACATACTGTGTGTGTCTCCTTCAAAAAAGAATAAATGGAAACACTGATCTAACAGGAACTAAGAGAAAAAGCTTCTTCGTTCTGTGATTCCCTCTCTTCACCTGATTCCCCTGTAGTATTAAGAAAGGGATATTTTGGGGCGCCTGGATGGCTTAGTAGGTTAAGCATCCAGCTCTCGGTCTCAGCTTAGATCGTGATCTCGTGGTTTGTGAGTTAGAGCTCTGTACTGGGCTCTGCACGATGGTGCAAAGCCTGCGTGGGATTCTGTCTCCACTCTCTCTGCCCCTCCCTAGCTTGTGCTCTCTTTCTAAATAAATAAATAAATAAATAAGCAAATAAATAAATAAAAAGGCATATTTTAGCGACGAAGGCCATTTATAAAATGTAACCAATATCTCAGAGGAGGTCCCTGAGTTAAGTTCACACCCCCGTCCTCACCTGAATGCTGCATATGGTCTGAAGGTCCATAATTGAAGAACAAAGGCTTTACAGTCCTTATTCCCTGCTAAGGTGCCAATGCCAGGAGTACAGCAGAGTAATCTTGGAAATCTTTTTCTGAAGGGCGCCTGGGTGGCTCAGTCGGATAAGTGTCCAACTCTTGATTCTGGCTCAGGTCACATGATCTCACGGTCATGGGATAGAGCACCGCGTCAGGTTCTGTGCTGACAGCAGAGAGCCTGCCCGATGTTCTCTCTCTCTCCCTCTGTTCCTCTCTCACTGCCTATGCTCTTTTCTCACTATCTCTCAAATAAACAATAAATAAATAAAAAGAAGTATTTATCTGAAATGAGAATGTGTGAGCTTAGAAGAACCCAACGTGACATCTGGGTGGTGCGGACCAGAGAAGAGAGGCCGCCACGGAGCATGGGAAAGGGTACCGGGGCGGCTTGAAAAGACGCTGAGTCGCTCTGCAACGTGGCCGAAGTCTGTTTCCGGTCCCAGGGAGGTAGTTACTCCAATGGTCCATCCTCATTCACTCCAACCCTCTGTCCCTACCGCCATGCTCCCGGGCCCCAAATACGCTCCTATGAAGTAAATTAGCACTCCAAAGTGCCAGTATGCAGACTGGTTACAGAAGAACCCCATGGGGGCGGGGGTATTCTTGGGAAAATACACGTTTGTGGGCCCTGCCCCCAGATCCTTCCATCCAGTGCTTCTGGAGTGGGGCCCGGAAGCTGGGTTGTCAAGGATTCTTCTGGATGATGCTGAGGCAGCCTCTGGTGACCCTGCAAAGACCAGCACTTGGGAGACCTGCTTCCTGTGTCCCGCAGTGCCCCGGGAGCATCGGTGGGGAGCCCTTGTTCATGTTTCTGCTCTCTTTAATCAGTTTCCAAGAGCCATTAAACCGTAAAATGCGTATACTGGCTTACTGCACGGGGTGGTACACAGATGCATCTGAGTCTGGAGTTCTGTTGCACTCTTACCATCTGCCACGTTCCCATCAACCGAAGGCAAAAAAATGCCTTAAACACTCAGAATATTCAGCTTCCTGGGCTTCTCTGGTCACACGGTTCAATTACTCGGCCACCCTAAATGATCTACTAACTCAGCCTCATATTCTCAACTTTCTTCCCAGATCTCCTACCTTAGGAACCTAGGATCTGGGTGACAGAGATGCTTTTGACCCTCTTCAGTATAAAATCCAGCATCTTTTCAAAGAGGAAAGGAAGCAGGCATGATGGTCTCCTCGGGCCTCGGGCCTGGTTCTCACAAAGCCCATCCACTTTATTTTAAACCTTAATCTAAACAGGTCAAAAGAAACACCTTACAATAAACCCTACAAGGTAAGTACATTTATAGAGACACAAAGCAGAATAGAGGTTATCAGGGCTGAGGGGCAGGGAGCACAGGGAATGGGGAATTATTATTTAACAGGCAGAGAGTTTCCATTTGGGATGATGAAAAAGTTCTAGAAATAGTAGTGATGATCAGAAAACACTGGGATTGTACTTAATGTCACTGAACGGTACCCTTAAAAACAGCCCCAAGAGTAAATGTTAAATTTTGCCACAAAAACAAAACAAGGGACATAAAAATGTCCTAGATTGCAAATAATAATAATAATTATAATAATAATAATAATAATAATAAGTGCCACAGGTTGGGGTACTCCAAAATAAAAGGGGAAGACAATGGAATGTATCTTGGTGTCCATCCACCCCACAGGGTCTCAGAACGGGCTCTCACTGGCCAACAAAAGCCAACTCTGCACACTTTCCATCTTCACGGTCAAGGACATCACCTGGGAGCCTGAACAAAGGCTATTATGAGAGCATTTACAGCACGAAAATGAGCCAAATGCTACAAATCATGGCTTCTCTATTCAGAAAGCTGGTTAACCCATGCACCGCTGGGCAAACCTTCCTGTATCACCTGCTTGGCCTCTTGGTAACAACTAGTGTCTTCCTGGCAACCTTAAGAGTCAGAGAGCTGGGACTTTTAAGACCCACATACCTGCTCTCCCACAAATACTCCAAATGCACCAACAGAGTTATCTTCACTTGACCCATTTATTGTACGGTAAGGCACAAATATAGAAAACCATAAAAAATCCATAGAAGGAGCAAACCTTGGTAAACCATCCTTTGGGTCAAGAATCAGAACTTTCCAGATACTCCCGAGGCCTTTCCATGAGTTCCATCCCAAAGTTAAGCCTATCACTCCCCCCAAAGGTAACTACCATGCTGACATTTATATAATTCCTCTCTGCATTTCTTCATTGTATCGTCACCCAAGTGTATGTCCACACGTTATACTGTACTTGCCAAGTTTTATAAAATCGATATGCCTGGGCAGCTCAATCAGGCGTCCAACTCTTGAGTTCAGCTCAGGTCATGATCTCACAGTTCATGAGTTCGAGTCCCACATCGGACTCTGTGCTGACAGCTCAGAGCCTGCTTGGGATTCTGTCTCTCTCTCTCTCTCTCTCTCTCTCTCTCTCTCTCTCTCTCTCTCTCTCTCTCAAAATAAATAAACTTAAATAAATAAAATTGATATGTCTGTTAAGTTTCTTTTCATCTATCCCCCTTTTCTCTTCCTCTATTTTCCCCACAAATAACCTA
Organism: Panthera tigris; assembly: GCF_018350195.1. Taxonomy (NCBI): domain Eukaryota; kingdom Metazoa; phylum Chordata; class Mammalia; order Carnivora; family Felidae; genus Panthera; species Panthera tigris. Next base: position 7,124,179 of record NC_056673.1, on the reverse strand, counting down.
AGGCTTTGACATGTAGGTTTCTCCCACAGCCCTGATTTTACAGACTGCGTCCTCATGGTGTAGTATGGCCCACCCCTTCGCCTTCTGTAGTTCTGGCACGTTAGCAGCTGCAGCGAGAGGTCTGACCACACTTAGGTTTGATGCCTTTGACAAGATGTAGGTGGTACCACGGGTTTTTTTTAATCAGAAGACATGTGACAACTGGTTATTCTTTGTCTTGTGGTGTTCATCCACTGATTCCCAATGCCCAGAGCCATTAACTCAAGGGAGTCTGCAAAATGGTGATTTTCTATTTCTCTCATTTCTTCCTTTTTCACTCATTGGCTGGAATATTGTAAAAAAAAAAAAAAAAAAAAAGGCGGGGGGGGGGGGGTGATGCCTTCTGTCACCTACTCTTTGGTGACCTAGTGGTACAGACCACACAGGAAAGCCAGGATAAATGGTTGTGTCTTCCCCTTTTTTTGCCAATGTCAGAGATGAACGGATGGCCTATTTTCTTTTTTAATTAAAAAGAAAATTTAACTGTCTTATTAATAAGTTAGTAAAATAGATTCACAGATACCAAAATACATCTATCTCAAGCCAGCACCATTGCTTAATGAAAAAAAACAAGACAAAACACTAAAAGAGTTCCTATCTAAATCAGAGACAATTCAAAAAGGTCCACTGACAGTGAAAATGAACATTTATTTATCCCCATTCTGGAAGTTCCGGCCAATATCATTAGACAAGAGCAAAAAATCAGAGGTATAAATTTTGGGAAAGAGGAGGTAAAATTATCGCTTGTAGGTGATATGACTGCAATCCTGAAACATATCAGAGAATCAACCCAAGACACTGCAATATGAGAACAGAGTAAAAAATTAATATGTAGGAATCAGTAACACCCACATGGAAAAACAACAGATTAGGATAACTAATGGAATAACACACCCCATTCACAAAAGCAAAAATAAGTAAATAAAATACACAGGAATAAACTTAAAAATGTAATCTCTCTATAAGGGAAAAATACTGTTTAATGTTTATTTATTTTTGAGAGAGAGCACGAGCAGGGAAGGGCAGAGAGAGAGGGAGACACAGAATCCGAAGCAGGCTCCAGGCTCTGTGCTGACCGCGGCGCTCAAACTCACAAACCGCGGGATCATGACCTGAGCCAAAGTTGGACGCTTAACTGCCCGAGGCACCCAGGTGCCCCCAAACCATATTTCAAATGAGAAAAATTTGTGAACAGACTGTTCACAGAATAGGAAACACAGACGACGCCTAAAATGTGAAAAGATGTCCACCTTGATTCATCAAAGTGAAATTTACACCACCATAGATTTCCGTGCTATTTACGTCTCTAAGTGTCTCAGGTGGGGGCATCTAGAAGCACAGCCTGAGGTGGGGAGATGCTCATGATGGGGTTTTGGGGAGGAAGTGCTCTCAGGACAAAGGGAGCCAGGGCAGAGGATGGCTCAGGGGAGGGAAGCTGAGTGAGGATGTGGCCTCAGCCCCCAGACTGGCTTCTGCCTGATCGCACGGTGAGCCCTGGAGTCGGAATCACCCACAGGTGTGGTCCCCTCTCAAGGCAAGGAGGTGATCCTTCGTGTCCCGTGTCAATCAGTCACTTCTGGCTGCCTCTCCTCTCTGCGCCCCCAGGGTAAAGAGGGAGGACCGAGGTGCTCCCTCCACTGAGGAAGGTCCGGAGAGAAAGGGCTGATGTGAGCTTTTAGGAGCCACCACCCACACGGGCTAAAGACAGAGGACCACCGGCCTGGAGAAAGGGGTCTGGGCAGGGCACCGACTGCACCCCACTACAGTAAGTACAGCCTTGGCTCATCACATTGTATGTAAACTGAAGCATTCGAGTCACAATGAAAGATCAATAAATCCAAAACACGCTTGGACCCTCTATTCGCCCACGTCTGCCATCTGGAAGGCAGGCAGAGTCCGGGCTACAGACTTCAACAGACAGTTTTAGAGTTCCCGCCCAGCCACCGTGACATGGGAGAAGGGTCCAAGTGAAGCCTAAGTCTTTTCTTCTGCAAAACGTATAGCACTGTTCTCAAGCCCACCTTACAGGATAGCCACAAGGATTACAAGGGGCCGTATATCAACACGTACACCGCAGAGCACTGATGTGCAACAAACCGGGTAAGTTTTAGTTCTTTGTTCCTTTGCTTATGCCTGATCTAATTAAGTTTGAACTTCTTACCAAAAGAGCCAACAAATAACTAAATAAAGTCCATGCCTAATTTAATATTGCTCTGGCCCCAGAGCTGGTGTTTTTCACTCCAAAATGTCTTAACTTCCTGCCTCACGCCCTTGCACCTGTGAACCCAGAACATATTATCCACCTCAACCCTGAAGCATTTCATTCATATAAAATAAATTCAGTCTACTCGTTGGGTATTTTAAAAACAGCAGTTGCCAACATCACGTATGGCCCAGACATTATTTTAAAGGGAATTCAGATGGCTAAAATCCTTCTTATAAAGCTTTGAAAATACATTCATAAAATTACATTCTAATAATTTCAATACAAAAGCCTTATATACACCCTGCAAACATTTTAGAAAATACAGATTAGCAAAATAAAGAAAGCAAAAGTAATCCAAATCCCATCATGTATAAACACTCAATATTATTGTTCATACATAGCTTTCTGGACTTTAAGTGCATAAATCATTTATCACCAGAATATATGAATACAAATCGTATCCACAGTGATTGTAATGTTTTACAAATTTTACCATTTCAGAGAGTATCAAGTCTTTCCAGGTCTCATTAAAAGTTTTCTAATCACATTCAAGTGGCACAGAATACCAAAATATTAGATACAGATACAAATACAGGTATAGTTCTGGATCTGTATGTGAAAAAATATATGAATAAGTATATAGGTACAAAATATATATAAAAAATTATCTACCATATACCTATAGAGAGAAATGTGTTTATACTATGTTTAAAAACAGGCTTTATTTTTTTTTTTATTTTTTTAACGTTTTTTATTTATTTTTGAGACAGAGAGAGACAGAGCATGAACGGGGGAGGGGCAGAGAGAGAGGGAGACACAGAATCAGAAGCAGGCTCTAGGCTCTGAGCCATCAGCCCAGAGCCCGATGCGGGTCTCGAACTCACAGATGGCGAGATCGTGACCTGAGCTGAAGTCGGACGCCCAACCGACTGAGCCACCCAGGCACCCCAAAACAGGCTTTATTTTTAAATAACCAAATCTCATTCAGCTTTTCTAGCTTTTGTGTTCGCCATTGTGATTCAAGTTCTATGCATATTTCAAAACACAGAATGATGGTAGCTTTTGAAAATATATTTTAAATCCATTTAACAACTGCCTTTGGCACCTGCTGGGTGGAAAGCATTATAGGTGTTACCAAGACGGATAAGAAACGGATGCTGTCAGATTCCCCCACTGACCTCTGAGACAGCTGTGGGCACAAATAATTATTAAGACGAGAGACAAAATGTTACGATTATTATGCCAAATGCTAGCACCACGAAAAGAAGAAACAGATCATCGTTTCTGGAGGAAAGAGAGAAGGATCAAGAAAGCCATCACAGAGGAAACGGCTTTGCACCAACATTTAATGGGGGAAGAAATATTCTGGCCGAGGGAAAACACAAGCAAAGATACAGTGAAATCAGAGCTCCAGGGAGCAGGCTCCCAGATGAAATCTCTAGGTCATTCCAAACGCTACAACAAAGCAGAGTTCCATGAGCTGTGCTCAGTGAGAGACACCGGTGGGACAGAAACCTTTCATGACATCTTTAAGACTGTCCTTATGGTGGCAAGTTCCCCTTGGAAGGCAGCTGACTCCTCTGGCTACATAGATCTTTTCTTTGGAATAAAAAGGTATGGAGTAAGGTCACCTCTTGATAGATGCCCCGCAACTGTGCAAGCAGACTCGGTATGGGCGTGATTACCCTCCCCCTTATGCGAATAGCTCAACAGAAATGTGCTTGCTGGAATTCTCAAGCCATCCCTAAGTTCGGAGCACAACTAAAATCCCCTATTAGAGAGCCAATTTGTTGTGAGGGAAATTAAGTTATTATTGCCTCTTGAATGTCAGCTGGCAGTCTCCATCTCTGGCTGATGCCTGTAATTATACAAACAGCCTTTTGAGCACAGCCCGTATGGCAGCTGCATATGGCATTTACAGTTGTTATAATAACACAACAGCCAGCCAAGAAGCACAACACAAACGCACCTCTAACCCGCAAGTGACCTGCTAATTAGCAGCTGTGTGGGGTTAACAGAAGGAGCACATCGTATAGTGTGGTGTGTTATTAATGTAAACAGTGACCCTGGTAAATGGGAGAATGTATGCCAGGAGGAGTTTCCTCATTCCCCTGCCCGTGTTGGTCAAACAAATGAGAAAAGCATGCACTCCACAGAAAGGGCCTGTAAAATTAATAAAACGCTGCGAAGAGGGAATCTGGTGTCTCTTTCCCACACCTCTCCCCCCAAGCCCCGAAGCACAGCTTACAGAATTAGTCTTTGGGTTTGGCTATTGGGGCCGAATGGGTCCTGTCTCAGGAGCCCTGCTCTCCATCCTGGTTGCGATGGCTTCTTCTCCCGTTCCATTGGGGTCCTTTCATTTACGTTTTCCCCCCCGAAAGCTTCCTTCTGTTCCCCGGGAAGAAGTTTTGTTTGTTGCGTTTGCTTTGCTCAGGAGGCGGTGTGTATAATTCCACTATTGCGGGGATGCGTAATGAAAAGCGAAATACCTCCTAATACTTCTCTTCCTCCCATCCAGCTGCTCCCAATACCAGTGTGTCTGCCTTGGTCTAGTCCCTTCTAACTCAGATTCTGCTCTAGCCTAACGTTTGAGTGCCGTTCTTAGTAACTGTCATTTGCAAAGGTCATTTACAAACAAACGTTATCGTTATCGGGTAGAACAAACAAAACAGTTGTGAAGGGCGGCTCACAGGGTCTCCTCTTACTTTCTTTTTTGTATTTGCCTCATAGCAGTAACTGTTCCTCTATTTCTTCCGAAGAATGTCAAAACTCCTCTCCTGTCTCTTGGGCAACTTACATCGCCTACAATGTCCCAAAGCGAAAGGGTGCCAAATTGGATGATCAGTAGCCATAAAAACAAATACTTACTGAGTGTGCAAGTAATTTAAATCTGGATGACATGATCAACGGTAACGGCAATATTTATTAGGCTGCGGCCATTTATAGCACTGTGCTAAACACTTTACGCAGATCATCTCATTCTGTTCTCACGGCAACTGGACTGAGCATGTTCCATTATGGTCATTTTATAGATGAGAGAATGGGGCTGGGAGAAATTCAGTGCTTGCTCAGAATCTCACGGCCCGTGGGAAAGCTGGAATCCAACCTGACCGACCCTACCCCAAAATTCCAGGGCTTCTCCACAGGTCAGTCAAGGGCTGCCTGCTCAGAGCCCTGGTTTCCTCAGATGTAAAGAAAAGGAATTCAACAAAATAATCTATAAAATATGAGGAGACTGAGAAATCTAAAAGGCAATCTCAAGAGGGTTCCACCTGTGAATCAGAAAATAAAGGCAATTTAAATGAACATTATGTGGTGTTTTGTAGTGTATCTGTTACTTACAGTTTCTTTCTTTAAGAAAATAATTTGATGAGCCCTGGATGTTGTATATAAGTGATGAGTCCCTGGGTTCTACTCCTGAAACCAATACTACACTATTATGTTGACTAACTTGAATTTAAATAAATAAATTTATTTATCGGTGGCTCGGTCGGTTAAGGTAATAAGCATCTGACTTCGGCTTAGGTCATGATCTCATGGTTCACGAGTTCAAGCCCCACTTTGGGTTCTGGTCCTGGAGCCTGCTTCAGATTCTGTGTTTCCCTCTCTGTGTGCCCCTCCCCTGCTCATGCTCTGTCTCTATCTCTTAAAAATAAATTAAAAAAAAAACATTTAAAATAAAAATAAAATAATTTAAGAGAAAAATAACTTGAGATTTTCCATTTGAGAGAGATCTGTCACATACTTTTTACTTCCCTTCTCTCCCCGAAGCTCATGGAAATGTCAAAGAAATAAACCCATAACTGCACAAACCAAGAGGAATGGAAGTTCTCAGGGGACGAGCACTTCCAGGATATTTCTGGATGTCAGAAACAGATGAGTGTGCTAAGCAGAGAGCTCCAGGGTAAGGAGGGGCCTGTCTTGCAGATGGATCAGTGAGAGGTCCCCAGTTTGGAGATGGTAGAAGCCGACGTGAAAGACAGTGGAGGTGGGGGTGGGGGAGGGGGGTGAGCAGGTGAGGAACAAGCAACTATAGGCAGGTTTAACCATAAACAGTGGTGCCATTTGCCACCCCCCCACCCTCCACACCCTGAGCCTGGCAAATCTACTTTCCTCCCACAGGAAAAAACACACACACACACACACACACACACACACACACACACACACACACACAAATCTGTCCTCCAAATAAATTCAGAACATTGTGCAGGAAGAGTTGATGTCACTGGGACCTCTTGGTACAGAGTAAAGCCCTTCTGATTCTGCACTTGGATGACCTTCATTTCAAAGGCAATCTGTTTCCTTCCGGGCCATGTTGAGGGGAAGCCAGGCTTCACCTACCCTGAATCTGCAAGGTGCACAGGACCTCACATCGACTCCACATAGTGATCAACATGGCTCTTCAGTCTCACATATGAACAGGCAACCAGGAATAGAATGATATATGGTTGAAAAATGGCAGCGTGGAGAAAAGAAAGACCACGCAAACAAACAGAAATCACCACCACCCAATAAGTTGCATTAAATGATCCCGACGAAGGTAATCATATTTCTTAACCTCGATTACATCCGAGAAGAAATTTATCTATTAAAACATAGGATGTTGAAAAGTGGGGAAAAAATCCAGAAAGCTGAAAAGAGTTCTTAGAAATTAAACAGAAGATTGCCTAAATAAAATGTCAATGGGAGGACTGGAGAATAGAGTAGGGTATTTCTGTAAGACAGGTTAGAAAGGCAAAGGTAGACAATGGAAAAAAAAAAAAAAAAAAAACAGACTGAGGCAGCTCCACGCAGCTCAACATCTTACTAAGGAAAATTACCAGAAAAGGAGATCAGAGAATGATGAGAAAATTATCAAACATGGAATGAAAGGAACTCAAGTGAAAAAATACAAGAGTCTTCCAAATAGAAGGCTCTTGTGTAATGATCAAGACAAATGACAGCAGACCACATCTAAAAGACTATCATGAAACAAGAACAGCATGGATTTAACAAAATAAATAAAGTCTCAAAGCTTCCAGAGGAGGGGGAGAAGTCCTATCTTCCAAAAAAGAGTAACAATCTGATTTCTCATGAAGACCACTGGCCATTAAAAGACACTGCCTTCAAAGCTCTGAGGACATTTTTTAAAAAACAGAACACTTGTAGACTGACAGAACAATCGAGAAAATAGTACAGAGAGTTCCCATAAACTGAGGACCCAGCCTCCTCTATTATTAGTGTCTTACAATCTTACATCAACATGGTATATTCACTACAATTAATGAACCAATATTTACACAACTTTATTCAGATTTCCTTAGTTTCTACTGAACACTCTTTCTCTGTTCCAGGACCCCGTCCAGGGTACAACATCACATCTAGTTGTCAAGTCTCCTTAGGCTCATTTTCTCTGTGATACTTTCTCAGACCTTCCTTGTTTTTGATGATCCTAAGTTTTGAGACATACTGGTCAGATTTTTTGCAGAACGTCCCTCTAGTGGAACTTGTCTGCTGTTTTTCTCATGATTAGACTTTACAGGTTATGGGTTGGGGGGAGGAAGATCACAGAAGTCAAGTGCCATTCTCATCACATCGTATCAAACATAAATACCGTCAACATGACTAGTCATGGTTAATGCTGCTCTTGACCATCAAGCTCAGGTAGACGGTGGTCGTATTTTTCCACTGTAAAGTTATTCTTTGTTATTCTCCTTCCGTACTGTATGACGCAGAGCTCTCCATGAAGGAGTGGAGACTCACAATCCACCTCTATAAAGGCAGAGTATCTATTTGAGTTATGTAGAATATTCTGCATGGGCCCTCTGTCTATTCCTCTCCATTAGTTAATCATGTATTTATATCACTATAGATAGACTCAGGGATATTTATTTTATCTTTTGGGTTGTAATCCAATGTTACTTTATTTTTTTGTGCAAATTGTATCAGCTTTGGGCAAAGAGCGCATTCAGTTATCTCCTATCATAATCCCCTCAATGAATACTGGCTATATTGGGGGGTTTTGTTTTTTGTTTGGAGTACTTCCCAACTTTGTGCACTACAAGATATTCCAAACTCATCTTGCCTATTTTATGCCCCGATCCTAAAATCAACCATTTCTCCATAGAACCTCACCTCTTTTATGGAAATGGTGTTAGGAACCAAGATCTAAGTGCTGGGTGTGCTCATAGTTTCTCAGGTATCATTGCTTCTAGGCTCTCTGAGTTGACAATACAAGGAAATATGTGTGTGTGTTGTAACACATGAATATACACATATCTACAAATATTTCTATATGTAAGCATCTGGGCCTATATTAAGCTAAACATGAGTTCATACTGATGTCTCTAACCATACTCTGCTGCTACATGGATTATTCCAGCCTCCTCCCCTTGCCTGTCAGCTACCACACCCACAGTGGGAAAACTGGCTCCCACCATTTTCCATCCATTTATTTAATCTGTCAACTTCAGTATACATGTATACAGTATCAGAGTTGTTCACTCATACACCCATGGGAAACAACTTTATCGCCTGGAGTATGGTACTTATGTGCAGTTCTTTTTGCCTTTAGAATTTCAGATTCCATTCATTCCCAGAGTTAGTTAGATCAGCACTTTTTCCTCTGGTTGGACTGCTTTTCATTTTGCAAATGTGAAATTCACTGTGTATTGTTACAGTCTATGATTTTGACAAATGCATACCATCTCGTATCTATCACTACAGTATCATACCACACAGTTTCCCCACCCTAAAAAATCCCCTGTGTTTAGCCTATTCAATCCTCCCCACCTTTCACTCCTCTGACATAGATCAGAATGATAGAGGTGGACAGAACGAAGAAAATAGATTAAGAGTCTGTTCCATGCAGTTTAACATCCTACTAAGTAAGTTTACTAGGAAAGAGAAGAGAGAACGAAAGAAAATGATCAAATACAGAATGAAACACAAAATACAAAGGTCTTCAGAATATAAAAGGCTCCAGTATAATGATCAAGATAAATGACAGCAGACTACATCCAAAAGATTGTCATGACACAAGAACAGCATGGATTTCTCACCATTAAATATAATGTTAGCTTTGGGTTTAGGTTTTTTTGTAGATATTCTTTATGAAGCTGAAGTATTTCTCCTCTATTCCTTGTTTGCCAAGAAATTTTTATCATGAGTAGGTAGATTTTGTTAAATTCTTTTTTTGCCGTTGACATGATCAGATGATTTCCTTTAAGTTTGCTTATTTTAAGAGAGACGGGGACAGTGCAAGTGGGGGTAGAGGAGAGAGAGAGAGAGAAAGAGAGAGAGAGAGAGAGAGAGAGAGAGAGAGAGAGAGAGAGAGAGAGAGAGAATGAATCTCAAGCAGAATTTGGCCTATCTTGATGAATGCTCCATGCAAGCTTGAGAAGAGTTTGTATTCTGCTGTTGTTGAGTGGAGTTCTCTAGAAATGTCAATTAGATCAAGTTGATTGATGGTGCTGTTTGTTTCAATTATATCCTTATTGATTTTCTGCCTCCTTGATATATCAATTACTAAAAGAGTTGACGTCCCCAATTATCATGGTGGAGTTATCTATTTTCTCCTTCCAGTTTTTCATTTTTTTAAAAATTTTTTTAAATGTTTATTTATTCTTGAGATAGAGTGTGAACAGGGGAGGGGCAGAGAGAGAGGAAGACACAGAATCTGAAACAGGCTCCAGGCTCTGAGCCATCAGCACAGAGCCCAATGCGGGGCTCGAACCCACAAACTGTGAGATCATGACCTGAGCTGAAGTCGGACGCTTAACCAACTGAGCCACCCAGGCACCCCCCAGTTTCTTGGTTTTTGCTTCAAATAGTCTGAAGGTCTGTTGTTAGGTTAAGGATTAGTTGTGTCTTCTAGGAGAGGTGACTCCTTCCTTGTCAGGTCACCGTCTTTACCCTGATAATTTTTCTTTTTCTGAAATCTGCCTTGTCTGAAATTAATACAGTTAAATTCCCTCTGGTTTCTCTAAGAAAGTCTTTATTCCTCCTTAATTTTTAAAGAATAATCATCTCTGGGTATAGAATCCTAGGTTGGTGGATTTTTTCTTTCAACACTTAAAATATTTCATTTTTTTTTTTCTTAAATGGAAAGAAGTCCACTGTAATAGTTTTTGTTCCTCTATAGGTAAGATGTTTCCTCCTCCCTGGTTTTTTTCAAGATTTTTCTTTATCTTTGGTTTTTCTGCATTCTCCAGACTTGGGGAAGCAGCCTGTCCCAAGACCTCAATTTCCTAATGGAACAAGAAAACTCATGATTTTCAGTGCGTTCAGCTATTTTGTTATAAACACAAGATGACTTTTTATTTATTTTTAAATATAACTTATTGTCAAATTGGCTTACATACAACACCCAGTGCTCATCCCAACAACTGCCCTCCTCAATGCCCATCACCCATTTTCTCTCTCCCCCACCTCCATTCACCTTCAGTTTGTTCTCTGAATTTAAGAGTCTCTTGTGGTTTGCCTCCCTCCCTCTCTGTTTGTATCTCTTTTTTCTCCCACCCCTCCCCCATGGTCTTCTGTTAAGTTTCTCAAGATCCACATATGAGTGAAAACATAGGATATCTGTCTTTCTCTGACTTATTTCACTCAGCATACCACCTTCCAGTTCCATCTATGTTGCTGCAAATGGCATGATTTCATTCTTTCTCATTGCCAAGTAGTATTCCATTGTATGTGTAAACTACACCTTCTTTATCCATTCATCAGTTGATGGACATTTGTGCTCTCTCCATAATTTGGCTATTGTTGAAAATGCTGCTATAAACATTGGGGTACAAGTGCCCCTATGCATCAGCACTCCTCTATCCCTTGGGCAAATTCCTAGCTATTGCTGGGTCGTAGGGTAGCTCTATTTTTAATTTTTTGAGGAATCTCCACACTGTTTTCCAGAGCAGCTGCACCAGTTTACTTCCCACCAACAGTGCAAGAGGGTTCCCGTTTCTCCACATCCTCGCCAGCATCTATAGTCTCCTGATATGTTCATTTTAGCCACTCTGACTGGTGTGAGGTGATATCTCAGTGTGGCTTTGATTTGTATTTCCCTGATGATGAGTGACACTGAACACACAAGATGACTTCTAAGCTCTTTAAATTTGGGGGTTCAAATCAGAAGTCCAGGCTATTTATTTTGAACCTTATTCAATACCCAAGCAAACCATCAGTCAAGTTTGAGAGCAAAATAAGGACATTTTTAGATGAGGATGGACTAAAAAATGTCCAACAATTGAGTTCTTTAATGAAATGATATAGAGAACACAGAAACAAAATACTGGAAGCCATCAGATCTAGGAAATAGTGGATTCACCTAGAAAACAGAGATGGGAGATCTCAGGATGACAGCTGGAGAGTCACTGGACCGTGGGGGAGCAGAAGGTTCCAGGGTCTCCAAAAACGGCCATGAAGGAAGTAGATCCCATGCCGATATGAATGACAGGCTAGATAATTTGCGACGGTTATGAGGACACACCATTCTCTGGTCAACAGGGGAAAATCAAGGCAATCAGAAATTCTGGTACAGGGCTAGGGATTGTATAAGAAAGTCATGGTTGGGGCGCCTGGGTGGCTCAGTCGGTCGAGCCTCCGACTTCGGCTCAGGTCACGATCTCACGGTTCATGAGTTTGAGCCCCGCATCGGGCCCTGTGCTGACAGCTCGGAGCCTGGAGCCTGCTTCGGATTCTGTGTCTCCCTCTCTCTCTGCCCCTCCCCCACTCATGCTCTGTCTCTCTCACTCTCAAAAATGAATAAATGTTAAAAAAAATTTTTTTTTTAAAAACGAAGGTCATGGTTGATTTCTGATTCCAGCAATAACCTGAATAACCACACAGCAACAAAATACCTTATAGTGATCATTTTACATGTGTGTTCCTGAGCTGGCAAGAAAACAAGGAAAATCCTTAGAGGTCAAATTACAGAGCTAATGCATGAATCCAGTCAAGTGAGCTCTGAAGCTGCTGACTGCCCAATCACCATTCACATCACTCCGTTACCCAAATACTCCCTTTTTACAATTGTCCAGGGAAAAGAAACTAGGTCTAGGAATGTGTTTCCTTCCCACAGAATGTCCCTCATCTGACAACGAGTTGGCACAAAAATTCCTGTGGATCTGGGACATCTTCGGTGAAAGGGAGAATCAGGAAGAAAACCAACCAAACAAAAGTGACTGAAATCTACCCCACTAAAAGAGACACCAACGTACCTATCATTACCTTGTCTCTGGGTGAAGGGAAAAAAAAATCTCTGGGGCGCCTGGGCGGCTCAGTGGATTAAACACCCTACTTCGGCTCAGGGCATCATCTCACCATTCATGAGTTTGAGTCCCCCATCGGACCCTGTGCTGACAGCTCAGAGCCTGGAGCCTGCTTCCGATCCTGTGCATGTCTCTCTCTCTCAAAAATAAATAAACATTAAAAAATGTTTTTAAAAAACATCTCGCTTCATAATTTGCAACTGTAAGCTGGCTTTTACATGGATTTGAGGTCGAACTAATGCTGTGGGAATACTCTAAAGCCAAGCACGGTAAATATGAAGTAAACTGAGAAGTCAGTTGAAAGTGATTCCAGGGGGGGAAAAAAAAGAAAGAGGAAAAGAAAGAGAAAAGGAAAAAGAAAAGGAAAAGAAGGAAAAAGAAAAAAAGGAAAAGAAAAAAAAAAGAAAAAAGAAAAAGAAAAAGCAATTCCAGGAATTTACAATGCCTCCAGGCAGGATCAAACACAATCTTTTTCAGAGCCACTGTCCTTAATGTAGACCTCAAAGAACTCCTACAATCCTACTGATAAATTTCCAATGAATACAAGCTCTCAATAAAAGCAAAGCAAAACAAACGAAGACATAAAGACAAAGCATACAAGGAGAAAGACATCATAACTGAGAATAAGCCAATAAAAAACAAAGAGCAGTGTTAGACTTGCAAAGACTCCAGAAGTTGTTTTTATTAGACACAAAATATGTGTAAGAATGTCTAAGATGATTGTAGAAGAAAGAAGGAATTTTAAAAAGTTAAGAGTAAGGAACAAAGGACTAATAACAATGACCAGAAGAAGGATAATAAAAAAGAATCAGCTAGAACTTACGTAAGTGAAAAGAAAATACCCTCATGTGTTACTTGACTGTGAACTGAGAGCGCTATTTGGGATTACTACAGGTCTATAAACTTTGGGCACAGGAATTTTTGCCATGAGACGTGCCAAATTAAGTTTAATGGGGGCTTGATGGAAGCAGTGGAAACAGTAAGTGAAACACCTAGTCAGCACATTCAGGAAAGCTGGGTTCGGTTCGAGCCAAGCAAGTTTCTAAGAAGCTGTCAGGGCCATCGACCTGGTTTATTGCTTTATTCCAGGGCTTCTCTGGCGAAGGCAGCAACAATTCTCTGGCTCCAGCTCCAGCATTCCACCCACTGGTGGCGCCACCAACTTCCCAGTGCCGGTAGCTTTCCACCACCACCTCCTGGGCTGCTTTCCAGACCTGCACGGCCAACTCATTTATCATCCGGGCCCCTGGAGTTCAAGAGCCTTCTCCAGTCCTATCTCCATCATGTTTCCTATCTCAATGACGTGACCTCCCCCGGTTGCTCAAGTTGGAAAGCTGAATCTTCCTAGTCTCCCCTTTTCCTCCTCCCCTCACCCTCCCTAAATAAATCACTCCAATGCAATCAATTATACTCCACCTTAAAGAAGAAATGCAAAAATCAATGATGTCTTTCTTTCTCGTTCTCACGGACATACGGTAGCTCATCATCCCACTGAGGTTTCTCCAGGAAGTATCCTTTCAGTCCATGGTCACTTCACCTCCCTTGCCTTTTGTTTCATGATCCCTCACGTGTGCCAGCCCCTTCCAAGGCTTGGAAGGAGCCCTGGTTCGACATTCTTAGGGCCATGTGATTTCGAACACGTTCAAAGGTAAGATGCTTTCACCACAGTTGGTTAAGACTATTGTCTCTCTATTCCAACACCCCACACCTGTCGCATTTCCCCTTGAGGCAGGTGGTGCTGGGCACAAAAGCCCAGGAGAAGTAGGGCTGAATGACCCAGGTTGGAGTTTAGTGGGATCTATGTACACGGTCTTCCGTCACTTCCACACAGGAGTGAGTTATTGCTTACGGCCCCCATATAAGAATGACTTCCAGAAACACTCTGTGCCTACTCTCCTGGAATCATGACATAAAGCCACCAGAGACAACCTGGATAATTAGAGTCACCGATTCAAGAGTTTTTATCTTAGTAACTGCACAAGAAAATCTGATATGCCATGTCAAAATCTTATAGCTCACAGGGGCGTCTGGGTGGCTCAGTTGGTTGGGCATCCAACTTCAGCTCACATTATGATCTCCCGGTTTGGGGGTTCAAGCCCCGCATCAGGCTTTATGCTGACAGCTCAGAGCCTGGAACCTGCTTCAGATTCTGTGTCTCCCTCTCTCTCATTCTCTCTCACAAATAAACAAACATTAAAAAAAGTTTTTTTTAATCTTACAGCTCATACTATGTGAAATAAACCTTCAGAGGTTTTCTCAAATTTGACAAACCAACCTAAAAATCTATGTAAGACTGCCAATAAACCATAAGGACGAATGAAAATCCTACATTCATGATAATAAATAAAATTTCCATTAAGCACATTGAAGGAATAACTAAATATCTTCTAGTTCTGTCAAAAGCAAGCGATGTTACAAAATTCCCATACGAAGAGGTGAATAATTACTGTATGAAGAGGGCTGATGTCTACAAACCTAGGGGGGAATCTTTTACAGAAATGTGTGGGCAATAAATTAATTAAATGGGTCATTTTTCTGGACATTGTGATTGTTCTCAGCATTTTTAAACTTGTAATTTGTGGTGTTTTCTTTTCTCATTTTACTTAATTTTTTAAGTTTATTTATTTTGAGAGAGAGACAGAGCAAGTGGGGGAGGGGCAGAGAGCGGGAGAGAGAGAGAAAGAATTCCAAGCAGGCTCTGTGCTGCCAGTGCAGAACCCAATGCGGGGCTAGAACTCATGAAACCATGAGATCATGACCTGAGCAGAAACCAAGAATCGTCCGCTCAACCCACTGAGCCACCCAGGCGCCCCTTTTCTCATTTTAAACAAATATTCGCGGGGCGCCTGGGTGGCTCAGTCAGTTAAGCGTCCGACTTCGGCTCAGGTCATGATCTCGCAGTCCATGAATTCGAGCCCCGCGTCGGGCTCTGTGCTGACGGCTCAGAGCCTGGAGCCTGTTTCAGATTCTGTGTCTCCCTCTCTCTGACCCTCCCCCGTTCATGCTCTGTCTCCCTCTGTCTCAAAAATAAACAAACATTAAAAAAATTAAAAAAAATTCGCTTTTGTACCTAATTTTGCATTTTTTTAAAAAAAAATTCATACTATTTTATTCTTAAAAAGAGACCCCCGAATTGTATATGCATAAGGCTCCAGAAAACCCGGGCACACCACTGCTGTCAGCAGAGCGACTGTTTCCAAATATAAATTAAGTCACCCCTCTTACCTCCAGCATAAAAATCCAAAATTCCATAGTGTCCTCTCTAGTGACTCATGATCACAGTCTGTCACCCATTCCGGTTTCAACCTACCACCCGATCGCCTAGATCGCCTCCATATACTCCAGACACTATGCCGCTTAGCGTCAGCACCGTGACATGCCTTGCGCCCCTGCATCGGTGTGCACGCGGGGCACACTCAGCCTGGCTTTCCTTAGCCCCAGCCTTTCCTCCTCACTGGGATCTTCGCTAATTAGCCTATAAGCCAGCGCCTCCTGCAGCACGTCCTTCAATGCTGTTCCCCACAACATTTTCCTCACATGATGGACATTCATCCTGTTCGTCAACATTTCCCTTACTTGGTTTTACTGGCATTTTCATTTTAGGTTTTCCTCGGGAGACTCTAGACTGAGAGCAGAGATCCTAATCGTCTCACTTAGTGTGTATGCCTAGCATACAGTTGGTGCTCAGTGACTATTTACTGAATGAATGACAAGTCAGATAGTAGCATCGAGAAAAGCAGACGGTTAACTGGAGTCAAATGAGGTTTATTTCAGGAGGAGTTTCTGAGCGGCAATTGGAGATAAACTGAATAACCAGTGGGCCAAGTCGTTTTGATTTTGCTACATGCCCCAATGGCATTAAAGAAATGCTGCGAGGGAAGGGAGGGCACCTGGGTGGCTCAATCGGGTGAGCATCTGACTCTTGGTTTTGGCTCACGGTTTGTGGGATCGAGCCCCGCACTGGACTCCGTGCTAAGCATGGAGTCCGCTTGGGATTCTCTCTGTCTCTGCTCCTCCCCCCTCAAAAAAAGAGAAATAAATGCCTGGAGAGTATCATTTATACTATTCAATAGAAATGCCTATGTGCCAAGGTACATACTGGAAAGAAAGAGCCTAGTTATAGGAATAAAGAAGACACACCAACAAATGGAAAACCAACAGATGGAAAAGAAAGAAGGGAGGGAGGGAGGGTAGGGACAGACGAACGAAAGAACAAGGTGAAAGGAGCAAGGAAGGAAGGAAGGAAGGAAGGAAGATTATTATAGACGATAAGAAAACCCAGATAGCTCCTCAAGCAAAATTGTTTCTTAACTATAAATCATGAGGATTTCTGACTACCAGAGATGATGCCCACACGCATGCATATATATGCATATAATTAATATGCAATTACTAACAATTCATGCTATAATTCATATGTCATGCAATAGATAATACAGATATTCAGAAAAATGATAAGGTCGTCTCTTCTGGCATATCCAGAACTGTTTAGCCAACAAAAAATAAATGGGGATGAGGCGTAGAAGGAAAGTCTGCCGTATCCC
Organism: Panthera tigris; assembly: GCF_018350195.1. Taxonomy (NCBI): domain Eukaryota; kingdom Metazoa; phylum Chordata; class Mammalia; order Carnivora; family Felidae; genus Panthera; species Panthera tigris. The sequence continues at coordinate 7,107,140 of NC_056673.1, read as the reverse complement.
TTTTTCACCAAGCACATGCATGTGCACACAGGTACACACACACCCTCACTTGCTATGTCCATATAACTATAAAATAAGCAATAATTCTCCTGTCCATATAATCCAGACAGTGTATAGGTTAGTTGGAGAATATGGCTGGGCATATAAGCATGGTCAGGGGGCAATATATATATATATGTGTGTGTGTGCACACGCACGTATAAATGGCTGTGATTAACAAGTTCCTAAAGAAGAGAAAATATGGGGCAAATGGACCAACGTAAGCATCCTATTGCCTACTGAATACATAAAAGTTTCAGTTTTGATTCTATCATTCACTCCTGGGTGGTTCTGAAAATTCTCAGCTCTTCCCAAGGGCAAATGATGGCTTTAAAATTAAGTCATGGCTTCTGGGCGAAGACCAAATCCAGAGCACTGCCAGGAAACATTGGAGATGAATCTAATGGCATGAATGTGAAATATTTTCTTAAGACCTCAGAAGGATTACAGATGGTGTTCTGGGAGCATGTGGGTGGCTCAGTCGGTTGAGTATCTGACTCTTGATGTTGGCTCAGGTCATGATCTCAAGGACCGTGAGACTGAGTCCAGCGTCAGGCTCTGCACTGACAGCATGGAGCCTTCTTGGGATCCTCTCTATCCCTTTATCTCTATCTCTTAAGTAAAAAATTTTTGAAAAATGATGATCTGGACCATTCAGTCAGAAAAAAAGCCCTCTAAAGAGATTAAGGGGATGCCTCAGTTTCTCTAAAACAACCAACAGGGCTTGTATTAACTCAGAGAGATTTGAGGGTGTGATGTTATATCTACTGGAACGTACCTCAAGAAGATTTACTGAAGATGCAGGGACTAATTAAGAGACTGATCTATGCAGACACATCGCCCGTTTGGACTGAAGGAGACAAAAATGGTAATAAGTGAAAAGAGGGCTTTGGGCCCGTGGAATTCTCCTGGCAGGAAAGAGAGAGAGGCTGTGTCATCAGATACATAGATATGTGACCTTTCCTGAAAAAGGAATGATAACTCAGAATGGAAAGCCTTGAAGAAAGAGCCAAGAGCCTTGGGAAGGGTTCCCAGGCCTTAAGACCTAATCAAAGAACTTCCACTTTTCCCTGTGGTATCCCAATTACCAGAGACCCATAATTCCTCTGTGCCTCTTCAAATGGAAATGCCTACTGCATTGACATAGGCGTGTCTTGCTTTTATCTGTTGGGCACGTGAGCGGGCAGATAAATGGTCTCTCTAGTTTCACACACCTACAGACCAACAGTAACTAGACTCAAGGAGCAGGACTTAAAAATTATAATCCGGGAAGTTCATAAACACCTGGGCCTGGTTTAGATGATGATGTTTTTAGACTCTGAGGTGATCCCATAATGAGCCTATACTTCACAGGATGTCGGGAGAAGGTAAGTACATTTCGTGTGGAAGGAACCAGAAGCCTGGAAAAGGAAGGGTCTAAGACGACTCCTGAGGATCCCTGCCTCTTTGTACTCACACCTTTATGTAATCCCTTTCCCTCGAGTGTGAGCTGAATGTCTTGATTCACTGCTAACAAACAGAATATGGCAGAAGTGATGGGTACACTCTCTTTCTCACTCTCAAATCTACCTGGGGAAGTCAGCTGCCATGTCATGAAGTCCTATGAAGAGACACGTTGTGAGGGACAATGGCCCAGCAACAACCAAGTCAACTCAGAAGTGGACCCCACACTCCTCCCGTTAAGCCATCTTAAGAGACCACAGACCCAGCCATCAGCTTGATTCAACCTCATGCGAGACCTTGAGCCAGAGGCACCCAGTTAACCCATGATCACATTCCTGACCTATTAAAAACCATGAAATAAAAAATATCTGTTGTTTTAAGCCTCTAGATGTGAGGATAGTATGTTACATTGCAATAGATAATTAACAGATATTTAGAAAAATGGCAAGACCATCTCTTCTGGCATATCCAGAAGAGCTGTATAGCCAACAAAAAATAAATGGGGCAAGTATAGAAGGAAAAGCCATACCCCTTCTTCACCAAGCACATGAATGTGCACACACATACACACACACACATCCTTACTATGTCCATGTAACTATAGAAGTAGCAATAATTCTCCTGTCCATATAATCCAGAGGGTGAATAGGTCAGTTGGAGAATATGACTGGGCATAGAAGCATGGTCAGGGAACAATGAGTCAAGGAACGTTTTGCTCTGGGACAAATGAAGAGAAGGTATAGCTGTCATGAGTGGAAAGGAGAGTGAAAAATGGAAAGGAGGGAAAGAGGGAAGAAAACTACCCTGGTTGAATATAAAGGCCACAACATCAAGAGCTGAAGTAAAATGCCATAGAAGAAATTTCAAGAAACACTTTCTAGAACATTCCATGCATCGTGTGCCTTAAATTGGTACAACAATCTTCTAGGGCACTGTCAGCAAAAAGGTGGACAGTGAAGCATTGAAACCAGGCTCAATGTTTCGTTCCTTGAGGCATAGTTACGCACCAAGAATTCCAGGGGATATCGCTGACTTTTGGGGGACAGCAAAACTTCCAAAGTGGGAAGTATCTTGGGGGAACATTGCGTTTGAGTCACTGGATGGGTAAAGACTATGAAGCCTAGGGAACTGAAGTTATAGACCCACGTCCTCACGGCTAATGAGGGGCAGGGCTGGACAAGAGGATTCCTTGCTCCCGGTGACCTACTTTTCACAGGATCACTCGAGCAGGATCACTGATTTGTGAGAAAAGACATTTTTAGCAGCAAAGGGAACATCAGGAGACCAGTTGTTAAAAATGGAGCACGCAGAGTGATTGCCCACATTATAAAGAGAAGAAAAAAAAAAAAACTATAATTGCCGGAACCAGGAGGGTAGGAATAGCAGATATTAAAACCCAATTTTACTATTCTATTGATTTCAAACAAAAATACAGAAGCAGGATGGGCTTCCCCAGAGATGCTGGCATTCAGGCTATGTGATCACTGGTATAAAGTAACCCATAAAGTAAATATTCATTTTGCACCAATTAGAAGAGAACCGATTTTCACTGCAATCTGTCAAAAAAAAAAAAAAAAAAGAGAGCGAGAGAAAGAGACTAAAATTCAGCGTTAGTTGCCATTAGCTATAAATATTGGCATTCTGGAAACTATGCCAATGATTGATACAGCAAAGCCCCAAACTGGAATGTGCTTGGGATGCTTAACATATTCTGTGGCTTTGCTCATTACTTCAAGGAAATGGTCAGCACATTCTAAGCAAATGGCTCATAGAGACGCGCGTTCAGAATTCCTTTGGGTTTGGCTGCTATTTGTAAACTGCCTCCGTGTTTGTGAACGCTTGTATGTGTCTGTGTGTGTTCGCGGAGGACAAGGTGCAGATCAGAAAGGATGGGGACGCTCTTGCCAATACTCAGAGGCAGGCAGATGTTGAACTTGAGACCAACACCATAGCCCTCTATTTTACAGTCCCAAACGGAGAGATTTGAAGTTTAGCAATGGCATTGGTGAGCTGCCAGATTTCTGAGCCACGGATAAAAAATCCATGTGTTTTGTTTTGTTTTTGTTCAGACAGACCTTCTCAATGGGGTTCCAAAATCCACAAAAACAGTTCAGAAAAATTTCCTGAGGAGCATCCTCATATTAAAAGCCTGCAGGTTACTGAAATAAGTGAATAGATTTCAGGTGGCCCAAGTGTCTTTACTATTAGTCTCATGTCACCAGACAAGACACTCTGAGATAATGCTTCTCCATGCCCTTTGCAGAAGCCCATTTTGTTTGACCGCAGACACTGAATTTCTGCAAAGATGGAACAAGAGCCAGCCATCTGGAACATTCTAGAAGCCCATGCTTCTCCCAAAGGGTCAAAAGACACACAAATACTAGTGAAATTTATCAACCAGGCTACCACTTTGGGCCCCCCAATGTTTATTTACTATTTAGCACCTCACTGTTCTCAGAATCAAAGCCTTAACACCAGGCTGAAAAGAGAAGAAATTGCTGGGGAGGAAGATCATCATAAGACGAATCTGAACAGAAAACATGAAACCTTAAAACTCCTATAAATATGCTGGATAGCAAAGTCAAGACAAAAATGAAAGGGAATGAGAACCTGCCTTCTGCACTCCATGCACAAAAAACAATTTCAAGTGGGAGACAAGTCTAGGGTGTATTTCACCGTCTTGTGAACATTCCGAACAGGGGCTCAGACAAGGTTTGAAGCAGGATTCATTTGACAGCTTTTGCAGTGGGTAAAATACCTTTAATCAATTAGAAAGGCAAAGCCATGTGGGTACATACACAAAATGCAGATGTGCAGAAATAAATACCATCCCGGGCTGGCCCAGGGCCAGGTAAACACGTGACCTAAAAACTTTCGTCATTTTAGCGTGCTCAAGTCTGGAAAAGTGATTAAGTATCTAAACGCAAGTGTCACTGCTCTGTGCTCCCCCACGGGATGGTGGGAGAGAAAGGAAGGCTCTTATATCCTAATTAAAAGTCCAAGCTTTTGCCCCATGGAATGCAAAACGCCTTTGGATACAGGAAACTGTTCTTTATCCAGCTACACTCATAAAGCTGTCAATAAGGTGAGAAAGTGGCCTTGATGGTGTGGAAAAAACCACTTCTTTGAAAGCACTGGCTGCTAATAAAAATCTTTTCTGTTCAATGAAGTCCAACAAATCATCGAGGATCATATAAATAGCAAATTTAACAGCAAATTAGCAAGGCTTATAAAATATATGACCACTTAGGCAGCCAGGAAAGCTAAAAATCAAGGTTGGAGAATTACTAGTTTATGGTTAAAAGATTTTTTTTTCTTTTTATGCTTTTCATTGGAAGACTTTAAAACTGTATTTTTGAATGAGTACACTACCTTTAAGAGGAGATGTAATTAAGCTAGCTGCTTTTTCGAGGGTCAGGGCCTCTCATACTTGATAGCCACCAGAAAAACGAGTAATGATTTGCTCACTGTGAGGGATCAGGGCACTCCAGCCTAGCCATAGCTGGAATATCACCTTCTGATTACCTACTAGTGGGTGGTAGATGGGTATAAAGATTTAGCCGCTGCAGTTATGGGGGGGCGGGGGGGGGGGAAGATATCATCTCCACAGACCCTAATGCGTCCAGAGAAATAAAATAGTTGTTTCCCTTTATAAAACCGACGACTTAAAAGATTCTGATAAAACTAGGAGCCAAAGTTTGCTTTGAAGAAGTCATTGATGCTACTAACATTTAGCCTGTACATTCTCAACTGTTTTCTCTCTCCGTCATAAGGACTGTCACTAACTGTGTCCGAAACACACACAGGTACTAAACTGGAACATTCCTGATGTTTCATGGAAGGTTATGTGGACTCTGCTGAAAGTAAATTCTCAGAGCTGGTAACTTTGCAATACAAAGTCCCTTCCACCAAATTCTGGCTCACACAACCCCCTGCTGGGCTCGGAGACATTTTCAGGAACACGGAAAAGGGAGAAAAAAAAAAAAAATCCAGTACTTTTGGAGTTTCCATCTTTACTATTAGAAGAAGTGACATGTTTAAGATTTCTTGGGGCGCCTGGGTGGCTCAGTCGGTTAAGCGCCCGGCTTCGGCTCAGATCGCATCTTGCAGTTCGTGGGTTCAAGCCCCATGTCGGGCTCTGCGCTGACAGCTCAAAGCCCGGAGCCTGCTTCAAATTCTGTCTCCCTCTCTCTCTGCCCCTCCCCCGCTTGCGCTCTCTCAAAAATAAACGTTAAAAAGAAATTTTTTTGAAATAAGACTATTTCTTGCCTGGTTATCTTAAGCTATTGCTATGTATTCCAAGCTTTAGTTTCTAAGAATGCTTTCTCAAGAACATTGGAAGGAGGACAGCTGAGAATAAACATCCCGTGCTTTTTCTTCACCTCCCTACCTCTTAAAAATTGAAGAAAGCAATTATCGGAAAAAAAGAGGAGGGAGGGGGCTGTGTGTTCTTCTCAAGCACTGAAACAAAAAAAGAGTATCTTCTGTTTTCTGCAGAACTGGATTATCATCACTGGAAGCGGGGGAGACGGACAGGAGGGGACCATGGAGGCTCCAGAGGACCACTGTCCAGCAGAAACATGATGCAATACACCAACGAGCAGCACATATGCAATTTTAAAATCTCTGGCAGCCATATTTTTTTTAAAAACAAAACGTTGTTGAAATTACTTTTAATATATTTAACCCAATCTAGCCAAAGTATTATCACAGCAACACGTGATCAGTTTATAAAAATCATTAATAAGATCATTTACGTTATTTTTTTGAACTGAGTCTTCAAAATTCCGTGTGTATTTTGTATTTACAGTGCATCTCAATTTGGACTAGCCACCTGTGGGTACCAGTTACCATACTGGGGGAAATAAGTTTATAGGACAAGTTCAAGCACACCAAACAGGGACCAGGGATACAAGGCTTTTCCCTAAAGCAGCTTCTGCATGAATTCAGTAATACATGTTTCTGAACTCCCGAGGGTCTTCCTAATGTTGCAGGGACCCCCGCCCCCCAAATCTATTCCCTATGCATCAGGAAGATCTGGCAACACTATTTGTTGAAAACATAAAATCACATTCAGAAAAATTGTTTCCTCCTACATCTTCCCTCTGGATACCTCCACAAACACACGTACGCTGCCCCCTCATTTTAATAAATATAAAGAAGATGGGACACCTGGGTGGCTCAGTCGGTTGGGCGTCCTACTCTCGATTTTGGCTCAGGTTACCATCTTGCAGTTCATGGGTTTGCACCCTGCTCTGGGCTCTGTGCTGACACAGCATGGAACCTTCCTGGGATCCTCTCTCCCCCTCTCTTCCTGCCCCTCCCTTGCTGTCTCTCTCTCTCAAAATAAATAAACTTTTAAAAAACACATATACGTACAAAGAAATTACATAAAGACCCAATTTCCCCGCAAGTATTTATTCGATAATACAATAATTATCTTTTTAAAAAGAAAAGGAAAAAGAATGACTGAATATGACAATTCAACACATATACTGAGAACCTATCAGGAGCCCAAAAATTGTGATAAGTGCTAAAAGAGATTCAGAAGAAAGAAATGCCCACTAGGAGAGCCACCTTTGGTTGGAGGGAAAAAAAGGCACACACAAACACATAAATAATAAAGCAAATGAGAATGTAATTAACCACCAGAATGAAGGTGTGAAGAGTTAAGGCCAACCACCAAGTTAAAAGGGAACAAACAGTCCATGCAAGGACTGCCCTCACTTCTGATACCGACTGCAAATTCAGGGAATGTCTTGGTTCAGGCTGCTGCAACAAAAATACCACAAACTGGATGATTTTTTTTTTAAGTTTTTTTTTAATGTTTATTTCTGAGACAGAGACAGAGCATGAGCAGGGGAGGCGCTAAGAGATGGAGAGACACAGAATCTGAAGCAGGCTCCAGGCTCCGAGCTGTCAGCACAGAGACCGACGCGGGGCTCGAACTCACAGACCGCGAGATGGTGACCTGAGCCGAAGTCGGATGCTCAACCGACTGAGCCACCCAGGCGCCCCCAGACTGGATGATTTAAACAACAAACATTTATTTCTCACAGTTTTGGAGGCTGAGAAGTCCAAGACCAAGGTGCAGGCAGATTCAGTGTCTGGGGAGGGCTCTTTTCCTGGGCAGTTGACAGCTGTCTTCTCACTACATCATCACATGGCAGAAGTGGCGAGGGAGCTGAGATCTTTTTTTATAAGGGCATCAGTCCCATTTAGGGGGTTTCACCCTCATGATGTAAGAACCCCCCAAATGTCCCAGCTCCTTATATCAACACTTGGAGGTCAGAACGTCAACATATAAATTTTGAAGGGGATGCAAACATTCAGTCCATAAAAGGGGGCCCCCAAAACCACTTTCAGTTTTAATAATTCACTAAAAGGACTCACTGAACTCACAAAAGCTATTTACTCACGGTTATGCTTAATTATAGGGGAAGGACGCAAATTAAAATCAGCCAAGGAAATGGACACACAGGGCAGAATCCAGGAAATTTCCAAATGCAAAGCCTCCAGTCATCCCTTCCCTGTGGAGTCATGGACAGTGTTAACTCCTCCCGGTCACTGTGAGTGACAATATTCAAAGAGTACTGCCAATCAGGGAAGTTCACCCCAGGCTTTGGTGTCCAGAGTTTTTATTAGGACTCAATCCCATACTACCTGCATGGCTGACCCCTAGTGTTCAGCCCCTTCCAGAGGTTGGGTTAATGCCTATAGTCTCCAGTCCCTCCAGATGCCAAAACTGATCCCACATGGCCCAAAAGCCCCAACATGAACCACATTGTAGAATGAGCAGTGCCAAGGCCCCCAGGGAAACAAAGACAGTTCTATGCAGCAGAATATTCCAGATGCCTAGAGATCATCTCCCAAAAGCTTTGTGGACAAAAGCTAGACATCTCTTTGGATCAGGTTAATTCATCACTAACTAGACAGAGGGTACAGAGGTTGTCAGAATATAGAAAGATCAGTGTGGACAAAGTATTAGAAAGAGTAAGGGATTTCTATTCAGTACTTCAAACATCACAATGAATTGAATACTAATAAAAATGGAGACGTTTTAGGGGCACCTGGGTGGCTCAGTCAGTTAAGCGTCTGATTCTTGATTTCGGCTCAGGTCACGCTCTCCTGTTTTTGTGACTTCACGCCCCACCTTGACTCTGCAGAGCCTGCTTGGGATCCCCTCTCTCTCTTTCTCCCTCTCTGTGCCCCTCTCCAGCTCGCACTCTCTCAGTCTCTCTCAAAATAAATAAACCTAAAATAAAAAACTATTTAAAAATGGAGAAGTTTCAGAGAACCTTGATCAGGGGAGCAGGAAAATGCCCAAATAAGAGTGTTTTTGGAAGATTAGTAGGATTATGAAATTCGCGTCTCTTTCTCTCTCTACTCTCTTCCTAAGGTATTATATCCAGTCTCATGTTTTTAAATAAGTTGGTAGGTAGTGCTCTAAGTTGTATCTTTAGACTTGAACCCTATCTGAAGCTCCAGGCCCATACGACCTACAGTCTATCTGACGTTTTCACTGGGCTGTCAAATGGGCATCTCAACATGCCCCAAGTGAACCTATGATTTTCCCCTGCTCCTGTCCACCTCCCTCGTCACAGGATGGCACCACAGGTGACCCAGTTACTCAAGCAAAGACATCAGGACTATCTTTACTTCCTCTTCCTCTCTCAACCACCGTCTACCCCATTAGCAATGGTGCCCCGTAATCCAAATTATACCTTAAGTCTGACCACATCCAGCCAACCCCACTGCTGCAACCCTGTTCTAAGCCACCTGCATCTCTGATTTAGAGTCCTCGGATATCACCTGCTCAGTAGTTGTCTTCTTTCCCTGCACAACCCCTTCCCCACACAGCAGCCCAAGTCATCTCCTTAAAGTACAAATCGTATCATGTGACACCTCTACTTACAGCCCTTCGATGGAGCCCCCAACCCATTTAAAATAATATACAAATTCCCCCATCACCTTCAAAACCCTGCATGGTTCCAACTACTGCTAACTTCAACTCCCGTGGCCCTTTCTCTTATTCTCCAGTCTCACTGGCTTTTCTCCTGAACACAACAAGCTGCTTCCCATCTCTGGGCCTCCGCAGGCTCTTCTCTGTCTCTGGAACACTCTTCTCTCAGCTCCTGTCATGGCGGCTGTCTTCTCATTTGAATCTGGGCTTAAAAATAAGCCACTGAGAGGTCTTCTCTGGACATCCAATCTGATTGGCACCCATATCCAATCACCATCAGGGCACCCTATTTTTTTCCTTAATATTAAGTAGCATTCTCTTTAGTTCATATATTTATGTTGTCTCTGTTTACTTGTGTACTGTCTTTCTCTCTTGGTACAAAGTAAATTCTTACCCATTTTGCCTGCTTCTCAATTTCTATTCCCTACCACAGAGCTGGACACAGAATAACGCACTTCACCAGATATTTGTTGAATGAAATGTAATGGGTGTTGGGACTTATTATAAGCATTCAAAATTGCTGAGAGGAAAAAGTATGTTTTTTCATGTTTCTTCTTTTTTCAAACTTTTTGTGTGAAACATTCCAACAATAAATTGTAATAAACTTTATCCTCAACCTTATTCTAACTCGTTCCTTCAAAAAAGCTAAGGCACCCAATCACTCTAAAATGTAAATGACTGATAAAGTTAAGGGTGTTAAGGCTTTTCAAATTGGGACAAAGCATGAAATCGGTGATTTTTAGACCGTGGCATTCCCAAACCATAGATGAAGTTCTCAGTTCTTCAATGTATCCAAGTTTTCTGCTGGAGTATTTTTTCATGCTGAGCTCTCCAGAGTACACAGTCACCTTGTATCTTTTTTCCTGAATGATGAGCACACAAGTAATTTTGAAGGCAAGTACCCGTGGAATGGACCCTCAATGGTCACATTTCTAGCCAGCTGAGCTGAAGACTCTAGGATCTGGAAGGCCCTTCCAGTGTCCTTAAAAGAGCTACCCCCCCTCAAGGCACCTGGGTGGCTCAGTTGGTTAAGCATCGTACTTCAGCTCAGGTCATGATCTCACAGTTCGTGAGTTCAGGCCCCGCATCAGGCTCTACGCTGACAGCTTGGAACCTGGAGCCTGCTTCAGATTCTGTGTCTCCCTCTCTCTCTCTGCCCCACCCCCACTTGTGTACTCTCTAGCTCTCTCGAAAATAAAAAAACATTAAAAAAAATATTTAAAAACATAGCTACCCACTCTACCTAAGTATACAACAGCCCTGGTTACAGGAATAAGCAAACAGAAGTACAAAGTATTTTAATATTTAATATATAATATTAAATATTACATGTGAGAGAGAAGTGAGACCCTCAAGTTTTAGGAGGCAGTGGGAGTCAAAGGGAAGAGATCAAAAAAAATTTTAATGTTTATTTTTGAGAGACAGACAGAGTGCGAGTGGGGGAGGGGCAGAGAGAGAGGGAGACATAGAATCCAAAGCGGGCTCCAAGCTCTGAGCTGTCAACACAGAGCCTGATGCAGGGCTTGAACCCACAAACTGTGAGATCATGACCTGAGCCAGAGTTGGCTGCTCAACTGACTGAGCCACTCAGGTGCCCCAATGTTTATTTATTTTTGAGAAAGAGAAAGAGAGAGAGAGAGAGAGAGAGAGAGAGAGAGAGAAAGAAAACATGAGTGGGGGAGGAGCAGAGAGAGGAGACACACAATCCAAATCCAAAGCAGGCTCCAGGCTCCCAGCTGTCAGCGTAATAGAGCCTGATGCAGGGCCTGAACTCACAAACTGCAAGATCATGACCTGAGCTGAAGTCGGATGCTTAACCAACTGAGCTACCCTGGCGCCCCAAAGCGAAGAGATATTTTAAACAAACAGCAAAGGGCAACTGCTTACAAACAGAGGACCACAGAGAGAGTAAAAACTCCAATGTGATGCCACGGTATTGAGCCTTGTTACAAAATGAACAGGAGAAAGCAATGATAAAAACAGAAAAATTGAGGCGTGTAAAAAATTCTGGTGAGGAAGAACATGCCAAGTTTGGAGTCACGGTAGAACGGCTATCCACAGATGTCAAATGAGCAGTAAGAAACAAGAGGATGGAGTTATGTGGTAGCTTAAGGCTGGGGATCAGACACTGGTAACGAACTCACAGCTTCATTTGCACACGGAAAGCCCCTAAGTAATATAAGTGAGAAATTTCTAGATCCTGAAACGGGCACAGAGGGAGATACCATAGTTTGTGGTACAGGCACGAAAAATTGTAGTTGCATAAATACGAATGACCGAGTATTTCACGACTTGGAACCCAGGCGTTAGGCTTGGGTGACATTAACTTTCTGAGCAGCAGAATCACTATAGTAACAGACCGTTTCTGGGTCCTGCGGTGGCTGGTCCAGCAGGAGAAACAAGAAAACCACAGAAGTCCCTCGTTCAAGTTTCTTCAGATCTGATAACTCTGAGTAGTTGGCTGACAGTTCTCACTGTCCTGGGTGCGTGTGTCCCCGTGAAATACACAGGGAGGTAACTGGGGATCCCTGCTCGCGGAGACACGGCCTTGCCTATGCTGGTTTCATAGCACTTTTGATTTTTGACTAAAGCTGATGAGTAGAAATGAAAACGGTCTCTGACTTTCATTTTTGAGACACTTACATCCAGCATTTGTCCTTCAGGATCCAAGTCCTAAAACACTGAAATTTTAAGCAGAAAAATAATGAAACATTTTAACAATGAAAGTAACAAAACGTACAACCATCAGAAAAGAGATCCAAGCAGTAAATCCCTGCCCTCAATGTCTTTTCTTCCATCTAGAAACGGGCTCGTGCCAGCCATTCACTAAAATTAACCCCATTCACATTGAACTTCAGCTATTTCTGATCTGCTATCGGGGGCTTCAAAATGAACTTGTGGTTGCCTGCACTTTGACTGTCTTCTCAGTAATGTCACTGCCTGCTTTAGGATAATGATTACCATTGAAAAATGCCCCAGATGAGTCTACGTTCTTCTACTGGAAACCATGGTGGGTGTCGCGCTCTCCTTGAGTCCAAAGGTCAGCTCCGGTCACCTCTGCCCCTCATCAAATGAGCTGGAACCCAGAGTTGATATCCCTGGGGCCAGCTGCCCAGAAAATGCTTCCCAGACTAGTTGTTGCTAAAGACACACACACACTTCCCCTGGTTTCCATCAGGTGATGGAGGAAGAGGGCCTCAGTGGGCCACCATCCACGTACGTAGGGATAGTTCACTTCCCACCCTAGAACCATCCCATTGAACTTTTACACTCCAGTCCCTCCGAAAGAGTATGAAACCACCCCCTGACCAAGACCAAAGGTCAGCCTCTTGCTTCAAAATTGAACACATTTCAGAGTAACTATGGGGGTTTTAAATAATGCCCCCCACCCAGATAACCTCACCCGAACCCCTGGAACCTGTGCATGTTACCTCACAGGGGGAGAAAAGGACTTTGCAGGTATGGTTAAGGAATTTGAGATGAGATTATCTTGGATGATCAAGGGGGGGGGGGGGGGGTCCCTCAATGTGATAACATGTACTGTCACAGGGAGATAGAGATAACAAGAGAGAAGGCCCGGTGACTACAGAAGCAGAGACAGGAGCGATATAATGACCCCCCACAAGCCAAAGAATGCCAACAGCCACCAGAGGCTGGAAGAGGCCAGAAAGTGATTCTCCCTTAAGAGTCTCTGGAGGGTTGGAAGCCCTGCTGACTCCTTAATTTCAGCCCAGGACACGGACTTCAGACTTCTGGCCCACAAAACAGGGACACAATTAATTTCTGTTGTTCTAAGTCACAAAGTCTATGGCAATTTGTTAGAGGAGCCACAGGGAAGTAACACACAGTGACTGACACATCCATAACATGGACTCCCTTCAAGGGAAATCCCTTCCCCCATCCGCGCATCCAGCAGAATACAGAATTAGCCAATACCTCTACGTTTCTGAAATATATATGTATATATCCCCAATACCTAATTTACATTATTTAAGGTTTTCATCCAAAATTTTGAAACTATACAGCAAATATGATTCTTATAAGGCTGTTTGGTATTTAAGACTTTGTTGTGGGGGCATCTGGGTGGCTCAGCCAGTTAAGTATGTGACTTTGGCTCAGATCATGATCTCACGGTTTGTGAGTTCGAGCCCCGCATTAGGTTCTGTGCTGACAGCTGACAGCTCAGAACCTGAAGCCTGCTTCACATTCTGAGTCTCCCTCCCTCCCTCCCTCTCTCTCTCTCGCGCGCTCTCTGAAAAATAAACATTAAAAAAGTTTAAGATTTTGCTTTGAATATAAATTACCTAGCCATCACTGCCTCAAACATTACCAAAAAATTACTGTATCTTTTTCTGACTACAAAAGCAACACCTGTGTTGGAAACTACAGAAAAGCTCTAAAAAGAAAGTAATGGCTTCTTTGCCATTAGATAAACCTAGTCAATTTTTTCGGAAATATTTTCTTCTGCTCTTTGCAGAAGAACAAATGTTTTTATTGCAAAGTAGGGATCGTATGACACAACAGATTACAACAAAGATTATGAAATAATCTTTTAGTCTGAGGCTGGTTTAAGAATGTATCATGCTCTTGATTATTTTCCTTTGTCATGAAATACTCCTCTACAACATGCTTTTCATAATCACATAGAGTTTATGATCTTTGGACAATGAGGATTCAAATTTCTATATAATCCACTGTCAGTCCATTTACGTACGTATTCGCCATTGAAAGTATACTTAGAAGCCCATTATGTTTTGTTTTAGTATTTTATGGTGTCCACTAAAGCGTTAATCCACCTGGAATGCGTGTTAATATGTGATTTGGAAGCACGACCTAATCTTGCTTTTGTTCAAAGGGCTCACTAGTTGCATGTTATTAACAAGTTGTGGAATGGCTTTTGTTTTTTTAATTTTTTTAATCTTTATTTTTGAGAGAGAGACAGAGTGTGAACAGGGGAGGAACAGAGTGAGAGGGAGACACAGAATCCACCAGGCTCCAGGCTCCGAACTGTCAGCACAGAGCCCAACACGGGGCTCAAACTCATGGACCACGAGATCAGGACGAGCCAAAGTCAGACACCTAACCGAGCCCCCCTGGCACCCACCCCATCAAGTTGCGATATGGCTTTTCATGAATGATATTTTCTCCACTGACTTGTCACATACTAACGCCTTATTTGTTACTTTAGGTTTAGTCTTAGATACAGTATTCTGTTCTACTGACCAGTTTTATTCCTCGTATTTAAAAATTATTGAACTTGGTGAGCCCGAGTGGCTCAGTTGGTTAAGAGCCTGACTCTTGATCTCGGCTCAGGTCTTGATCTCAGGGTCACAGTTCAAGTGCCATGTTGGGCTCCACATTGGGTGTGGAGCCTACTTTAAAAAATTAAAATTAAAATTAAAAATAGGGGTGGCCTGGTGGCTCAGTTAAGTATCTGGCTCTTGATTTTGGCTCAGGTCATGATCCCAGGGTCATGGGATCGAGCCCCACATCGGGCTCTGAGCTGAGCATAGAGCCTGCGTAATAAGATTCTCTCCCATGCTCTCCCTCTGCCCCTCTCCTGCTCTCTCTCTCTGAAAATAAAAAATTTTTAAAAATAAAAAATAAAAATTGTTGAAACTTTATATGATACAGCACCTCTTTCCTCAAACCCTCTCAGCTCTGCTCAGGCATGTGATTTTATCAAATTAGATACTTTAAATGTGAAGAGTTTAACTGAAAACTGTAACTGCACAGGTTCATCTGGAGATAACAAGGCATATCTGCATAGCTCATATCTAAGAATAAGTTTTCTAATTATTTATGAGGGTTCCCTTCTCTTTCCCATCCTCAAACATTCCCTCCAGCAATGATGCCCTCTCTCCTGCAGAATCAACAGATTCCCTCCTGGATTATTTGCATCAGAAAATAAACGTGATCTCGTTTCGATCTTCCTTGGGAAAAAAAAAAAATTATCCCAAACCCTATGTCCTCCTAGATCTCTTTCCCTCCACATTAAAACCTTTGGGAAGAGCTGTCCGCCATCACTGATTGTACTTACCTCCCACTCACTAATCAACCTACTTAAATGTGATTCTTCTCATGATGGTCCATGAGAAAGATGCCTCTAAGGATATCAAAAATGTCCCCGCTGTGAAATCCAGAACCTTCTCCAGGCTCATTTCTGACCTCTCAGCAGTAGACGCCTCTCTCCTTCCTGAAAACATTCCCTCTCTTGGCCTCTGTGACCCCACGCTGGTGATGTTCCTCTGATGGCACCGGGCCTTCTGTTGGTGATACTCTAGCTCACCCATGATGCTTGGTGTGCACCTTCATAATCCTGGGATCCTGGGTTTTCTCCCTCTTCTTCCCCAGCCCCTCCTCTCCCTTGACATTTTCCCATCAATTCCTTCTCTCCAATTTCACTGATTTTGCACTTTCTACAGAACCATCCCATTAGCATCGCAAACAAACTGCTCCTTCTGTCCTCTTGCTTGACCTCACTCCCACTGGCAGCTACAGCAACATTTCTCTTCCTTTGGGTCATTGAGACATTTTTTTTTAAGTCTTAATTTGCAACCAGTCGTCTCCTGCACTTGCTTACTGGCCCCAGGTGGTTTCAGTTTTATTTTGGATTTTTCAGTCATGCTATTCTTATTGGTTGAGAGCTTTTCTCTTTATTTCCCATAATTATACCTGTGTTCTTCCTCAACTGAACTGATCAAAAACTTCCAGAAAAATTGTAGGGAAAGCTGGTCATATCAGGCTTCATTATCAGGCTTCTGACTTGAAGACTACCTCTGGCATGACACTGTTAAGTATGACAGAGTTTAGGATAGATGTTCTTTATGACATTATGAAAGTTTCCTTAGTTTACAAAGGATTTTCAACCAGTAGTGGATGATGTTGAATTTTATCTACCATATATTTTTTATTTATTTTGAGAGAGAGCACGCGCACCATGGTGCAAGCAGGGGGAGGGACAGAGAGAGAAGGAGAGAGAGAATCCCACACAGGCTTCATGCTGTCAGAGCAGAGCCTGACTCGGGGTGGATCTCATGGACCACAAGACCATGACCTGACCCAAAATCAAGAGTTGGATGCTTAACCTACTGAGCCACCAAGGCACCTGGAGAATTTCTTTCAAGTCCAGAAGATGTCAAGATATTTTAGCATTCTATTTATTGTTTATGACCTTCATCTAATGTTTATAAACTTCATTGCATTTTTTTAATGTTTCTTTTTGACAGACAGAGAGAGAGAGAGAGAGAGCATGAACGGGGGAGGGTCAGAGAGAGGGAGACACAGAATCCGAAATAGGCGCCAGGCTCTGAGCTGTCAGCACAGAGCCCGACACGGGGCTTGAACGCACGGACCGCGAGATCATGACCTGAGCCGATGTCGGACGCTCAACCGAGTGAGCCACCCAGGTGCCCCAACTTCATTGCATTTTTAAATTCAGCCATTATAGTTTTTCTTACTAGAAAAATCTCTAACCTCACACTGATTCCCAGTCCCTGTTTTTTGTTCTGTTTCAATTCTTGTAAGGTTCTTATTAAAGTTACAAAGATTAATTAACTTCTTTGATGTTTTTCTTTTCCAACAAAAGTCTAAGACATAGATTACATTCTGAAATATATTAAGGCCACTAGGTGGCTCAGTCGGTTAAACATCCAACTCTTAATTTCAGTTCAGGATATAGTCTCGCGGTTTGTGAGTTCAAGACCTGCATCCGGCTAGGCTCTGACAATGTGGAGCCTCCTTGGGATTCTCTCCCTCCCTCTCTCTCTGCTCCTCCCCTGCTCTCTCTCAAAATAAATAAATAAGCTTTAAAAAAAAATGAAGAGTATTTTCATATGCTTTTATCAAGATTATTTCACTTGCTCCTCTTTGTGGTGTCATAAGTTAAACAGGGCAACGTATATAAGAGATGACTTGGAGATGTGTGGACTATCACAGCTTTAATATGAATTAGCATGCTGAGAATTTAGGGAAATAAAAGAGGAAGTGAATGTATAAATAAATGAATAAACTAAATACCCGGAATATTGTGCAGTTCAATAGTTTGTGTAGGGGTGCCTGGGAGGCTCAGTCAATTAAGTGTCTGACTTCAGCTCAGGTCATCATCTCGCAGCTCATGAGTTCAAGCCCTGCCTCGGGCTCTGTGCTGATGGCTCAGAGCCTGGAGCCTGCTTCGGATTCTGTGTCTTCCTCTCTCTCTGCCCCTCCCTCACTTGTGCTCTGTCTTGCTCTCTTAAATATAAACATTAAAAATAATTTTTTAAACATAGTTTGTTGAATGAATGAACAAAATCCCTTCAGCTGTAAGCTGGAATCAGCAGGAGATAATTAAACAACTGGGTCCAGCAGCGTCGGTCTGCCCTCTTAGTTTGGATTCAGTCATCATGATTCTCCTGTGAAAAGCTGAAAAACTCAAAAACCCACACGAATGGTCCCGATAGAATAAGAAATACTGTTTAAGACTTTTACAATTTTCTTTCTGTTACTGGTCTTTTTACATATCTTACTTTCCCATTTGTCTCCTGTTTCACTTCCATCACAAACCCGCTTCCATTTCTGCACAAAATCGGACTCCACTGTTGCCGACGCTGGTTTTCATCTGTGCACTGACGAGCTTAAAGGCAACAAACGACAAAAGCTGAGTAACCTTCACCTTTCCATGAAAAAACGGGGCTGCAATAACCCTTCCATTTCAGTTTCATCTTCTACTATTCAGCAGTCAAACTGGAGAGGTGATCACGGGGCTGCATGAGGCGTAGCCTGGAGGGTGGTCCACATGAGCAAGGTTGAGGTTACGGCAGGGGCAGGGTGAAGGGTCAGGCTTTCCCTGTTGCACCTGGAGGGTTTATAAATGGGGATATTTTAGTCTCTAGTACCGGCCACTCCTTAGCCTGAGAGAGCACAAATATTTACAGAAGGAAAACCAAATAAGAGCACCGCGGCATTGCTGGGCTGTGCCGCTGAACTTAATGGAGGGTTTCTTTCCCCCTATGGATTTCAAAGCAGCCTGAACTAAGGATACTAAAGCAAACAGCACATCTGAGATTTAATGGAAAGGAAAACATGCATGTGGCATAAAAGCCCCATTATGATTCCTTAGCACCTCATTGTAGGCCAAGAGCACCGCAGTGGCTTTTGGATGCACCACTCTGTCCCCCTGCCTGTGAAGCAAGTCAGCGGCTCAGGCAGTGATACGGTTGGACGACATCCATCACGAGCCTTAGCCTCCTGAGGACCAGGAAGTGGTGACGTGCGGCTCGATTAGTTGGATTTACGGTGCAGTGACACCTGTGAACAATGCCAGGTGACAAGCCCTGCCATCTGAGGTGATCACTGGGAAGCTTTATGCTGGAGAGGGAGGGGACGGGCTGGAACCAAACAGAACGGAATGTGAACCCAAGGTCTATCAGTTGTTCTGTAGGCTTGGGACTCACCCTGGATACTTTCTTCTCTTTTTACCACTGTAGAGAGGAAGACAGAAAACATTCCCATCTCCCCAGAAAGTTCCTGGAGTCCTTTTTGTCATTTCTCCCCAGGAACGAACCACCATTCTGATGCTGATCACCATGTGTCTTCCGACGTCACCCAAGACATACTCTGTTGTGTTTGGGCTTCTTGCAATTAAGGTGATGACTGAGACTCATTCATGAATCTGCGTGTATCCACAGCTGGTTTTTTGTTTTTTTGTTTTGTTTTGTTTTTTTACCGGTGAGTAGTATTCTTTGCACAAATACATCACGGTTTATTATTACTATTTATCCATTCTCCTGTTGATGGACATTTGGACTTCTGACAGTCTGAGCTATTACAACAGAGTGGCTTCGAACTTTCTTTGTGCAAATATCTTTGGGAACATACGCACTGATTTCTCTAGAGATGGAACTTCTGAGTCGGGTAGGGCAGGAAAATGTTTAACTTAAAGAAAAAATGGTTAGACAGTTTTCCAAAGTGGCCGAACCACTTTACTTTCCCAATAGCAATGTAGGAGAGTTTATCGATCAACATCCTTGACAATATTTGGTCTTGTCAGGTTTTTGGATTTCAACTATTCAGGTGGCGTATCTCGTT
The DNA here is from genome assembly GCF_018350195.1 of Panthera tigris. Lineage (NCBI taxonomy): Eukaryota > Metazoa > Chordata > Mammalia > Carnivora > Felidae > Panthera > Panthera tigris. Next base: position 7,087,627 of record NC_056673.1, on the reverse strand, counting down.
TGGGTTTTCATTTACATTTTCCTTGATGAATAATGATGCTGTGCATCAATGCGTCACGTGCTTTTTGATAACTCCGGTGTCTTCTTTTTGTGTAGCGCTGGGCTGAATCTTGTCCCTTTTTAATCAGTAGTTTGGTTTGGCTTTTAATGCGTATTTACATTTGACAGAGAGAAAGAGAGCACAAGCAGGGGAGGGGCAGAGAGAGGGGGAGCCAGAGAATCCGAAGCAGGTTCCAGGCTCCGAGCCGTCAGCCCAGAGCCTGACGCGGGGTTCGAACTCACGAACCGCGAGATCGTGACCTGAGCCGAAGTCAAGCACTTAACTGACTGAGCCACCCAGGAGCCCGTGGTTTTGTTTTTGAGTTGTAGAATGTATTATTCTGATGAGCTCTTTGCTAAATATGTATGTCACTCTAATATTTAATAATTCTGTATTCTCATCTATAAAATGGGGGTAACACTGTTCATAAAGATGAAATGAGTTTGTGTTACGCCTCACGTCACTCCCATTTGTATGCTCCTGACACAGAGAGCTTCCAGAGCAAATACCATTAGTTTTAATTAATCTAACTCAAATGATGTAAGAGTGGAGAGAAAGTTCCTCATTCCCAACATAGGAAATTAAGAGAAATTATCTTTAAAAACAGAGGCATATGGTGGGTGTGCCTAGGTGGCTCAGTCACTTGAGTGTCCGACTTCGGCCCAGGTCATGATCTCATGGTTCGTGGGTTCAGGTCCCACATGGGGCTCTGTGCTGACAGAACGTGAAGGCTGCCTTGGATTCTGTGTCTCCCTCTCTCTCTACCCCTCCCCCACCCACAGTGCCTCTCTCACTCTCAAAAATAAAACATCAAAAAAACATTTTTTTAAACAAAAAGCAGAGGCATATGGGTATTACAAAATTGTTTTTAAATTTTTTCTTCTTTTTTTAAATGCATTTTTGAGAGAGACAGAGACAGAGACAGTGTGAGTGGGGGAGGGGCAGAGAGAGAGATGGAGAGAGGGAGACACAGAATTCGAAGCAGGCTCCCGGCTCCTAGCTGTCAGCACAGAGCCCGATGTGGGGGTCGAACCCACGAATCACAAGATCATGACCTGAGCCGAAGTCAGAAGTTTAACTGACTGAGCCGCCCAGGCACCCCATAAAAAACTGCTTTTTAAAAGTAACCAGTAGAACAAATACTCACATCCTTCTAATGCCTCATAAAATAACCCACAAAACAAAAGAAACAGACCACATAATGGTAGATTTTTAAAGCTACAAAACCAGAAAATGTATCATAAAGCATGTAACATAATTAAGACCAAACATGTATCATATCATTAAATGCAATGTACTAAATTCATTCATCAATGGAAAAAAGACACTGGGGTTGGATCACAAAAGAAATGTTCCAGATATGAGACACAACTGAAACACAATTCAGAAAGATTGGCTATAATGGATTGGCAAGGAAAGGAAGAGTTATGAGTAACTAATACCAACACAGCATTTATATTCCTAAAACAAAAACATGGGAGCCATTATGAGAAATAGAGAAAGATGTTTTAATTCACGGATTTCAGTCCATAAGAGAAAAAGCTGACATCAGTAAAGGAGAGAGGAGAAGAAGAAAATAGATCTTTTCATGTCAAAGTCGTGTTTTCAAACCTTGGCCATTTATTAAGCCATAAGAAAATACTAATATATTTCAAAAAGATGAAAAACATCTGTGAATATCAAAACAGAAAACAAAAGCCCTACCTCTTAAAAATTTTTAAATCCTTCCTAATCAATTCTGAAGCCAAAGAGGAAATCTAACTTTATCTGTAGAGCTTCAGAAAATCAACACCAATAAAAGTGTTACATATTAGACCCTATGGAGTACAGGGAAAGCAGTGCTCAGAGGAAAATCAATGATCTTCCATACGTGTTTTAAATGAAAGAATGATAATGAATGAATTAGGCATTGAACTCAAGAAATTAGAACAATAACCACCAAAAAGCGAATAAAACAAAAAAGAATAAGATAAAAAAAGAAAATAATGAATTGGAATACAGAAAATGGAATAATTAATAAATAATTCCAAGATCCGGTTCTTTGAAATAGAAAAAAAATTAACTTTCATCTGACTTAAAATTAAAACCCAACCTCAAATAACTAAACAAGAAATAAGAGGAAATAACCATGAATCTAGAGGAAAATTTTTAAAAAGACAGTAACTACTTTCCTCTACCTTTCGAGTGAAAATAAACTTGAAAACTTGACTAAATACTTTCATAGGAAAATATGATTTATTAAAATGACACCAGAAGACATGAAGTCTAAGCACACTGATTACAGTAGAAGAAACAGACAGTTGTCATGAGCTAAACATCACAAAACACAATTAGTTTAGTGGCATAAAGCTTCCAAATCTTTAAAGAACAGATAGCTCCAATTTAATTTTTTTAGTATTTTACTTATTTTTGATAAAGCCAGAGACAGAGGGCAAGCAGGGGAGGGACAGAGAGAGAAGGAGACACAGAATCTGAATCAGGTTCTAGGCTCTAAGCTGTCAGCACAGAGCCCGACGCAGGGCTCGAACTCACGAACTTTGAGATCAGGACCTGAGCTGAAGTCAACGCTTCACCGACTGAGCCATCCAGGTGCCCCAAGTTAACAACAATTTAAACTGTTAGAGAAAAAAAATTAACTTTTTACAGAAAAAAAGTGATAAACTACCTACAATCATGAATTATTGCATTAAAAAAATACTACAGAGGAAGTCAAAAGACGACAAATGGAAAAACACATTTGCAATTCCTATCACAAACGTTATAAATTTCTTCCAAATGAGCATGGAAAAGACAACTGCCTAATAGAAAAATTAGTAAAGCAGGTGTGTCCATAGTTCACAGGACATATATGTGACTGAAATATGTTCACGTATCGTTAACATCACTCATAAGAGAAAGGTAAACTGAAACTAGAATCAAAGAACATTATTCGTAATTGGGGGTGCCTGGGTGGCTCAGTCGGTTAAATGTCTCACTTTGGCTCAGGTCATGATCTCACCGTTCATGAGTTAGAGCCCCGCATCGGGCTCTGTGCTGACAGCTAGGTGCCTGGAGCCTGCTTCGGATTCTGTGTCTCCCTCTCTCTCTTCCCCTCCCCTGCTCATGCTCTCTCTCTTAAAAATAAACATAATAACATTTTGTTTTAAAAAGAACATTATTTATAACTGGATTGGCAACACAAACAATTTTAGAAACCAGCAGGGCTTGCTGGTTGAGTAGCGGCAGATTCCCAATTCAAGGAGTATTTTTCAAATGTTACAACAATTTATGTATATTTTAACAGGTAAATATTCAAAATTTTAAATATGTTATAAAAGAACTGACCATCAAGTCTGCTGCCTGGGGCATCTAGGTGGCTCAGTTAAACATCGAACTCTTGACTTTGGCTCAGGTCATGATCTCACAGTTTCTGAGATCGAGTCCCCCCTCTGCGCTGACAGCACAGAGCCTGCTTGGGATTCTATGTCACTCTCTCTCTGCCCCTCCCCCACTTGCTCTCCACCTCTCTCTCAAAATAAATAAAAACAAACTTAAAAAAAAGTCTTCTGCCTAACCTTGGCCACCTTTAGGCCAACCTGCCTAACCTCTGGGCTTCCCCAAAGCCAACTATATTATCAGCTTCTGAGGTGGTCTCCCAGAACTACTTTTATTATATTCGTTCAGTCACTTGCACACCCAAAAACACTCGAGTAAGGTACGGAAGGTTTTTGTAAACAAAAAGCTTTCCTCAAAAGGATCCCACCCTCGTCAAGTTTTCATTCCAGTAGAAGTATTATACGGGGATAAAAAAACAAAAAAGAAAAAAAGTAAAAAAAAAAAAAAAAAAAACACATAAGTAATGATAAAGAAAAACCACAAAGCAGAAAAGCTGGATATGAAATTCTGCTGCGGGAATGGTGTAAAATGCTAGACACACAGGTCAAGGTAGACCCTACTGAGAAAAACGGCTTTTTCGTCAAGACTTGAAGGAACCATGGGAGGCCAGCTACGCACCCGGGAAGGGCTGTCCAGGAAGGAACAAGAGGAAGAAAAGCCTGGAAGAGAGAACATGCCCACGTTGCCCAAGGGAATCCAGGAAGACCAGTATGGCTGGAACCCAGTGAGTGAGAGCAAGGGTTGGGGGAGCGACGGTCTTATACGTCACCCTAAGGACTCTGCCTTTTACTGTGAATAAGGCGGGGGATCTTTAAAGGGCAGAAGAAACACGTGATCTGACTCACCCCTTAAGCCGAACAACCCTATGTTAACATCCATGGAGTAAAGGCAGCAGCAGTGACCCGTTTGGAGCCCATCTCAGCCACCCCTGTGAGAGAAGCGGGCAATCTGGACAGCGGCAAGGAGGGTGGTGAGAGTAAGTTGAACTCCAGGGAGACTTTGAAGGCGGAGCGAGCATGGATGGATTCCTCCCCTTTCAGCTCACAGATGCTAACACACCAGGCATATTGTTCGGAAACAGCCTTGTGGGTTTCACAGAACTTGGCAATTGTTCCACTAGAGCGAATGAAGAGCTTTCTCATTCTTCTGATGACGGTACCTCATTCCAGTCTGTAAGTGTTACCATAACGTATTTAACCAGTCTCCTTCGATGGACGTTCCAGTTCTTCTCTGACCTTTAGCTCTTACTGCAACGCTGAAATGAAGAATCTCATCTATGTGCCCCATTAGGCACAGGAGAATACGTCTACGGGATACGTTCATCGCACAGAATCTGCTTAGTCAATGGGTAACTGTATTTGTAATTTTAACAGGGATTTTCTCATTTCCACCCATCAAAATTGTTCCAGATGACACCCTCACCAGAATGCTCGGGGGCTGCTTCTTCCTCACACCCTTGAGAAGCTGGATCAAAGACCAAGAGCGTCCCTCCAGCTTCAAATTCAGCAACAATTTACCAAAGGGTATCCAGATTTTTACTCTCTATCTTTATGAAAACTGAGTATTTATGTATTACTGTAGGGGATTCACTTTGGTACACACAGGAATAGAAAGATGGCTCACACTTTTAAATGGTATTCAATAATTAATGTTATGATACAGGTTTGACTTTTGATGAAATTCACTATTGGTGCCTAACTTAAAGTAAATCTTAACTCAGTCAGTATCAAAGGTCACTTTAGTTGAAAAGCTATATCGTTTTGAAATCAGAAGGAAGTACAATTTTAATGCGACACATTGGAAGCATTCCCACTGACATCAGAAATAAGGCAAAGATGTCCTCTGTTCCTGATGTTGCTCAACATTTCTCAGAAGGTCAATGTGAAAAGAACAGTCAAGAAAGAAAAAGAAAAGGCACAAACCTGGTCATTTATAGATAACATAATGACCTGCATTTAAAAAACAACAAAACAAAACAACAAAAACCCCAGCTATCAAAGTAAAGCTTTTTGGAGTTCCTTCTATGAAAATGGAAATATCTGGGGCACCCAGGTGGTTAGGCGGTTCCATTGGTTAAGCATCCGACTTCGGCTCAGGTCATGATCTTGCAGTTCGTGAGTTTGACCCCCACGTCGCGCTCTGTGCTGACAGCTCAGAGCCTGGAGCCTGCTTCAGATTCTGTCTCCCTCCCTCCCTCCCTCCCTCTCTGCCCCTCCCCTGCTCACACTCTGCATCTCTATCTCAAAAATAAACACTAAAAAAAAATGAAATATCTGACATTATAAATTCTATTTGAATTAAAGTTAAAAACGTAACAGAAAACAGTTTAGCTTACAGTCATGATATGAAAAATAAATTTTAATGGAGCACGGTACCATAATAAAAATAATGTGTTCACTAAATTAAGAAATCGAGGAACAGAAATGTACTTGGACATAGCTTTGGTGCACACATCATTTCAAAACTGAGTTCAAACGAATTGTGGTATTCCATTAGGTGAAACAGAAGTTAAGGTCAAAATGTACCAATGTTTAAAATAAAAAAATAAAAATTAAAAAGTCACATTGAAAAAGTTCTTCCGGGAAAGGCCAGTGACAGAGTATTAGAGACAAATATCTAAAAACTGGATCATATAAATATGTATCAAAATATTTACTCTGGTTATGTTCATTTTTTTTATGGAGGTTCCATGCCCAATGGGCAGCCCAACACAGGGCTTGAACTCATGACTCTGAGATCAAGACCTGAGCTGAGATCAAGAGTGGGATGCTTGGGGTTCCTGGGTGGCTCAGTTGATTGAGCATAGGACTTCAGCTCAGGTCATGATCTCATGGTTTGTGAGTTCAACCCCTGCATCAGGTTCTCTGCTGTCAGCACGCAACCTGCTTCAGATCCTCTGTTCCCCTCTCTCTTTGCCCCTCCCCAACTCTCACTTCATGAGGTTGGGCTCTGCATTGGGCTCTGTGGTGATAGCATGGAGCCTGCTTGGAATTCTCTCTCTCCCTCTCTCTGCCCCTCCTCCATTTGTACTCTCCTGTCTCTCTCTCTCTCTGTCTCCCTCTCAAAATAAATAAATAAAATCTTTAAAAGAAAAAAATCTTACTTATGAACATAGGCTTAAAATTATAAATAAATCCAATTTCAAAGCAAACCATATCTTCTAATATACAGAAATATCATGGACAAGCTAGATATATCCCAGAAACACAAGTATCTTTAACTGTATAGAATCTATTGCACTATTATACTACCAATTAACAAAGAAGAAAAATACTTGATTTTAATAAAGAAAAAAGCAAAAAGCAGTTGATAGAATTTAACATTAATCTATTGAATAAGTCCTAGCAAACTGATATAATGAAGGGAATTTTATTAACCTGGCAAAAAAGTATCTAACAATTATCAATTATCATGCCCAAAAATTAAATATTAGAAACATTCCTTTACAATTGTAAATAAGAAAAGAATGGTAGCTATCTTCCCTACAACACAATAATATGAACATTTATCAATAAGGGAACAGTTCAATAAAACAAGTTAAAACCATACCAGGTGTATTAGTTATCAATTGCTGTGTAACAAATTACCCCAAAGTTTAATGACATAAATCAACAAACATTTATTATATTGTAATTTTATGGTTCAGGAATTTGGGGATGGCCAAGCTGAGTGGATCTGGTCCATGGCTTAATGAGGCTATAGTTGGAGGTTGGTCAGGAGTGAAGTCAGGTTAATGCAGACAGAAGTCTTCCTCGCTCACAAGGCTATTGGAAGGTGGCCCAGGTTCCTCTACACCAGGGTACTTCCATAGGACTTCTAAGCGTCCTCATGACATGGCAGCTGGCTTCCCCCAAAGAGGGAGATCCAAGAGAGAAGAGCAAAGAGGAAGTCCCAAGGCCTTTTATCACCTACTTCATTACTCTGCTTTATTCTATTTATTAGAAGAGCATCACTAAGTTCAGCCCACACTAAACAGGAGAGGAACCAAGAACATCTCTTGAAGAAGTGTAAAAGAATTTGTGGACAAATTTTTAAAACACCACATTAGGTAAAACTATGTAAAACTAATACTGTTTAAAAAAGATAACAATTCAGGGGCACCTGGCTGGTTCAACTGGGTTAGGCTTCCAACTTCAGCTCAGGTCATGATCTCAACGGTTTGTGAGTTGAAGCCCCGCATCAAGTTCTCTGCTCCCAGCACAGGGTCTGTTCCAGAGCCTCTGTCTTGCTCTCTCTTTGCCCCTTCCCCACTCACTTTCTCTCTCTCAGAAATAAACATTAAAAAAATTTTTTCCAGATAACAATTCATATGTATGGATATGGGAAGACAGGAGATACATCAGGATTGCGCATACTGTGCAACATCATTTATATTGAGTGCATATATGCAAACACCCAAAAATGGAAGTACAATTTTCTTTACTCATATTTTAAAAATACAAATCTAGAAGTATCCAAAATATTATAAGTCATTCTCTGTGGTTTCCTAGGAATGGGGGTAGGATAGCAAATGATGTTCTTAATTTTACCTGTACTTTCTATGTTTTATAATGAAAAAGGCACTCATGTAATTCTTCTGTAACTGCAAACACATATATGTGTATATCCATAGGTGTAAATAAAAGAATTAATGGAAGACGGGGTGGGGGGGGCACCTGGGTGGTTCAGTCAGTTAAGCATCTGACTCTTGATATCATCTCAGGTCATGATCTCATGGTTCGAGTCTGAGCCCCGTATTAGGTTCCGTGTTGACAGTGCTGAGCCTTCTTGGGATTCTCTCTCCCTCTCTCTCTGTCCCTCCCCCCCCCCCAAAAAAAAATAAACTTAAAAAATTAATGACGGGGAATACTCTGTGGAAAAGACTTAGGATTATCTAGGAAGTGGGTAAATGTGATTTACCCTGAGAGTTGGGTAAAACCCCAAAACTTGAAGGTCACTCCCAAGACTGAGGTGAAAGCAGCTACTCTTCCAGGTGTGTCCTCCCATCTTAGTCACCTCCTTTAAACAACTGGTTACCTAAAATGCATCTTGGATCAGGAGAGTGGATCCAATAAGCACGGCTCCCTGGGAGAGTGCCCTCTGCCAACTTCAATAAAGGCCAGTCTGCCCCTAGCCATGAGTGGGCTACCAAAGAGTACCCGTATGGAGAAACTGACCAGCACCTTGACACTGGGAAGGTCTACAAGAGGCCAGCAAGTCCAGATGCTCAAATCCTACACTGACATTATAGTCACTCTGAGTCAGAGCAAAACCCTTCCATTCTTTGGTTTTTCACCTTCTAAGCCCGGAAAGCGTGACGAGACTAGGGTTTTTCTTGGTTCAAAAAAAAGGACTGAAGTCTTCTACCAAAGTGATTCGATACAGAATGCTTTCAACAAGTACCAGAACACCCGACGAGCACCGGGCTTAAAGAAGTAAGGATTTCTTTTTCTCACGTGACGAGTTGGCAATCCAGACCTTGCATGTTCTTGGCCACACCTGAGCCCCCTGAGGCACAAGGGACACGGGCAAGTAAGTCCTGGCTTCTCTAGATGCCACGGTGGAGCCGGGCAGGGGAAGGGTGCCAGCGCTGCCTGCCACAGTCACCATTTCATTAGTCTGCTCTTTCTCTAGAGTCAGGTCCTTCTCCTATTTCTCCCGAGCCCTTCAAGAAGTCCTCCAGAAGATGTTTCGTGATCTCTCTCTCCTTGGTGGCACTCACCCGACTGGATGCCGTCACCTGACTGGTCTCGATGGCCACTTGCGGCCCCGCACATATTCTCTGCTCAGTGCACTCGGCTTCACAAAAAAGGTCACTGCTTCCTGTACAATGTCTTGTAAGTCCTCCTCTGCTTTCAACTGTATTCTCACGTCCTCTCCATGGTGGAACATGCCCACAGTGAGTGGAATGGTGGCTCCACAGGAGATAGGTCTACCTCCTAAGCCCCAGATCCCATGAATGGGACCTTATTTGGGAAAAAAAAAAAAAAAAAAAAGCATCTTTGCAGATATAATGAACTCAAGTGTCTTGAGATAGGAATCATCCTGGATGATCCAAGTGGCCCAAAGTCCAATGACAAATGTTCTTCCAAGAGACAGTCAGGAAGTGAGAAGACACAGAGGCGGCTCACATGAAGATGGAGGCACAGGTTGGGGTTAGGTGGCCACAAGCCAGTAAGTGTCTAGAACCACCAGCATCTACAACATGCAAGGAAGGATTTCCCCCCAAGAGCCTTCAGAAGGAGCACAACCCTGCCGACAGCTTGATTTTGAATGGCTGGCCTCCGAAACTATGCCAGGATAAGTTTCCGTCATTTGAAATAACCCAAGTTTGTAAGAATTAGGTATGGCAGTCCCAGGAAACTACTCAAGTGACCATCACGTTGTTGGTTTTGCTGTCTACAAAGTCAACAGATCTCTAGAATCCTGCATACAGAACTCGGAGCTCAAGTCACATAAGCTATGGTTGTTCTACTTTAGATCTGGAAAGTCGATAGGGGTCTTTTGTTACATTTCTTACATCAAAACTAATCCTGACTTTTTCCCCTAAGTCCATGATTCATTCCAATTTACCAAAAAGGAGCTTTTCCCTGCTAATCTTCCAAACTGTGGATTCAGTCTGGCTAATTTCCCACTTACTGATCCCAGGCAACAGCTTTATCAGGCTGTTTGATAAATTCCAAATTCACATCAATTGTCCTTTTCACGGAGCTTCTTAGATTTTTAATGACAGCAAAGTGCATTTTCCAAGCTCCTTCTGAAAACTGAACTCTGTACCAAGTAGGATGACCCAAGATGATTTGAGCAAATCACACATCCCAGCTCCACTCTTGCTCTATCCCTATCCTGGTATCTCATGACCAGTGTTGACTGAAAATTATAAGCCTATTCATCGTTTGCTTTTTGAAACCAAATTCTGGGCTATCTCCATGAGAACACCACATTCTGATGTGCCCTTCTGAGTGGGAAGGAAAGACAGAGCATTGCAGAGGACACCTGAAGATCACGGATATCCACAGGGAGAAGTGTGGCACTGTGTGCTCTGTCATGCGTATCACAGAATAAAAAGGGTAGCACCCACTGCTTCATAGAAAGCTATTGTGGCACAATGGGAAAATGCCTGGATCAGGGAGTCATCTAGGCCTGAGTTTAAACCCTGGCTTCTCCGTCACGTGTATGACCTCTGGGAGGGTCCTTACTTTCACTGACACCTAGTTTTTTTCATCTATAAAAGGCAGGTGATAATAACTACCTTGTAGGGCTGGATAGGATTAAACGGGATGGCTCACGTAAGCAACCAGATACAGTGACCGGTGCATGGTAGGCCTTCAAAAGTAACTAATTTGCTTTCTTGAACCTCACCCCCTCTCTACTGTTCTCTTTTCTCAGCCTTCCCCAAGTCCTAAAGCTTGCATGCACATGGCTCCTTTTATGGACTCAGGCTCCCCTCGATTCCCAACTTAAGACCGGTAACACCATGATACACATATAACCTAGTAGGTGGCTCACCCTAAATCCCCTCATTGGTTTCATGGTTTTGGAAGAAAACCAGAGCAAGGATCCATCCCTGGTATTCTTCTAGACCACCAACCTGACCCAGGATCTGGTCCCCCACACCCTGCCACAGCCATTCCCTAGCCCCACACGGTTGCTTACCCATTGGGGTCCTTACTGCTCTCTCTCAGAGCATCTCAATCCTCACCCTTCCCAAACTCCAAAACTGGTAGGTAGCTGCCTCAATTACTGCCAACCCAACCCTCTTCCCTGAGGCCAGGGTCAAGTGTACATTGACCAAATTCCTTGGTTATCACTCTTTGCTACCCACTCTGTTTCCAGCCACCACGTAGATCACTGGATTTTCCCCTCTCTTCTGAGTGGATACCAGGACTGAGAACCCACTGATTCAATTATTGAAAACCTGAAAGTACCAGACATTGTTTTAGGAGCTGAGGACACCACACTAAACACACACACACACAAAAATGTTGTTTATATACTATCGCAAAAAGACGAAAGACACGCCAATAGTCAAAAATAGAAGAAAGATACGTGAAGGGTTCCTAAGAAAACAAATAGGGTGGCATGAGGGGTAGAAGGAGGGGCCACTTGAGGCGAGACCTGAATGAAGAGAAGAAGGTGGCCTTGCAGAGGTCTGAAAGCTGAGCCTTCCTCCCAGAGGTTAGAGCTCCTGAGGGGGCCAGGTCTGAGTCTGGCTTACATAGAACTTGGGTCTCTATGGGGCCACAGTTCTCAATAGGCCCTTCCCTCCCAAATCTCTGAAGTTCTGGAATACTTAACAGACTTCTTACACTCCCAACAGGATTACTAATTCCTGGATGCTCAAGATGTATTCATTCACTCAATCTGTTCATTCACACAAAGGCTGATTTAATATCTACAGGGTTGCAAGCAACGTAACAGGTGATGTAGGATACAAAGATGAGTGAGACGTGGACGGGCCGTGGCCTCAAGGACTTCACGCTTAAAAGTGACCGTAACTGCAGGCTGCATTTGAAGGTGTGGCAGAGACGACACGGGAAAGGTTAGCAGGGACCAGGGCATGAGGGGCCTTCTAAGCCAAGCTGAAGAAACTGAAATGGGAACCACTGAAGGTTTAGTGTGCCCACGGGAGGGGAGTGAAACAGGCCAGATCAGAATGGGGGTCTGAACTAAGGCAGAGGCAGCCACAAGGATGGCACGAAGCCACAAATGAATGCAGACGATTCTAGGAAGTAGAACAGACTGGCTATTCCTAACGATCTGAGAATCTCAGGAGGAAGGCACCGGTGCCCCTCTCTATCCTCCCCTGGCAGAACACAGATAACCTAGAGCAGCTGGAGCAAAGCACTGGGCTCACGGGCTGAGCCTGAGCGATGAGAAGACTGGCTCGTGGCTGGCAGGGACAGGAAATACGCGGCCTTGGGCTTCCACTCCCAGATACCACAGTCACGGCAGGCATCTCCTATCAATCACAACAGGCCTCTTCATTGAATTCAGATGTAGCTTCAGACGCCTTTTCAACACAGGGCTCCAGGCAGAGGACAAAATCCATCAGGGTTGGTGTGCTAATTGAAACCTACTCACCATGGTTGGTGCTTGCTGGGCTCAGCAGAGCGCCGTAAGACAAAGTCTGGCCATCATCCAACGGGCAACGGGAAGCCGCTGATGGCTTCTGAGGGGGAAGATTGATGGACAGAGGACGTTACTTTCGGAGGAATAAGCATCTGGAGGCGAGCAGATGGGTCAGAACGTTATTTCAGAATTGTGATGGCCGGCTACCAGGCGAGGAGGAAATAAATATGTACGCAGGGAAGACGAGGCCACACTGTACCCTCTTATTGGCCAAAACATCTCTATTTCACGAGGCCAAGGCACCAATCGCTTGTTACGTGGCTCACCTCCGAGGACATCTGCGCATATGAGCCGTGATTGTGTTTTGCGTCTGTCTGCATGGATATAAACGTAGCCCATGTCGTATTTTACTTCCAAATTAAAATATCAGATCTCCCATTTAAAAGAATTCAAGGGGCGCCTGGGTAGCTCAGTCGGTTAAGTGTCTGACTTTGGCTCAGGTCATGATCTCACGGTTTGTGGGTTCAAGCCCCGCGTCGGGCCCAGTGCTGACAGCTCAGAGCCTGGAGCCTGCTTCCGATTCTGTGTCTCCCCCTCTCTCTGCCCCTCCCCTGCTCACGTTCTCTCTATAACAAACATTTTCTTAAAATTTAATAAAAAAATAAAAAATAAATAAAAGAATTCAAGAGGGGCACCTGGGTGGCTTAGTCGGTTGAACATCTGACTTCCACTCAGGTCATGATCTCAGTTTGTGAGTTCGAGCCCCGTGTCAGGCTCTATGCTGACAGCTCGGAGCCCGCTTCAGATCCTGCACCCTTCTCTCTCTGCTCCTTCCCCACTCGTGTGCGCTCTCTCAAATAAACATTTCAAAATAAATAAAAAATAAAAGAATTCAAGAAGCCCTTATTCAGCCTTTCATTGGGGATCTTTGCCCCCTTAAGACTGTTGCTCTTCTTGAGGCTTCCATTTGCTATCTTTGGTCCCTCTTCAATTTTTTTTCTCACTTCTCCTGCCTGAAAAAGAGACAGTGAAATTTGAGGAGAATGGCTAGTACAGAAAAGTTAAGATGATGGACGAGATGTTGGTTACAGGTAGCTCTGCACAGGACTTTCCTCTCTGTGCCCACCTCTGACCTGACCTGCCTACAGTTCTTGATCTGAGCATTTCAGTGCATGGAATTCCCTTTGGCTTTCAGGACAAGATAACGTTGTTTAAGTTGACACCGATGACAGAACGGCCATCCACAGGGAGCTGGAAGGGTAATGAACCAGTCAGAAATTCAGAGGCATAGGCTCTAAACTGTGAATCAGGGATGAACCCCTTAGCCCCTCTATCCCTGGTTCCTTTTGTGAAAAATCGCAGAGTTGGAATAGATGTTCTCTAAACACCCCCACATTTGATCCCGATTCTCTATCACGGACAGGCTGCCACAGGAGTGGCCATCGGCTGTATCAAGAGAAACAGGCACCTTCAGTAACAGAAGACAACCCTCCAGAACGAGATTCTGGTCACTGCTTCGCATTTAACAACTCCGGCTAGTCCCAAGCTTCTGGCCACGGACGGAGCATTTTGATAAGATCCCAAAACATCTGGGGTCATTCCGGGGCACTGAAATAATAACTTATGTTCTTCGTAAACAGTCTGTTCTTGGAGTGTGCCTACGCATCTCCTTGCCCCACGGAATCGGGAAGTGTTTGCCATTGGGACCTCCAACCTGATGAATGATGAGGCCTTAAACAATTTCCCGACCCTTTTCGGAGCCTGCAAAGCAGCCCGTGTTTCACCCCACACCGCTCTATCACGACCACCAAATCAGCACCATATGGTGGATGAGACCAGATTACAGAAGACAGGGCCTGCCTTTGAGGACATCTGGAAGTTCTTTAACACATGCACTTGGAGTGACTTGAATGGATCATTTATAGCTGGTCCTGGGCCTGTGGGCTGGAGATAGCATTGCTGTTCTTTATCTGGCACGCAGTGGGCTCACTTAGCTAACTGGAGGCCTTTCCTTGCTCAAACAATGTTTTCATTTTGTTTTTTGGGTTTTTGTGTTTTTTTTTTTTTTTTTTTATCATTTCTAGGTCTTGGAGAGTTTGGTTTTCCCTGAAATATGTGATCGTTATGTGGTGAATAGCTCTGAACCCCCAAAAGTCGGGGCCAAGTGGTGCCAAATGTCTACGGTTGCAATAACGCAGAGAAGAACCAGCCATCAATCCCAAGGCATCGGGGGTCATTGATATTTACTGACGCTCCCTATCAGGGAGTATATAAAAGGAGCCTGGGCACCAGAAGGTATAATTTACTGTTCAAGCTTTTGTGGAAATTGGGAACCAATATATCCACTCGATGAACATGGTCCTTCTGATTGGGGTGTTTCACTTGGCTTGGAAAATTTTGAAGAGCGCCTAATATTTTAACGTTGCATTGGCCAATGTGCCATCAGGATATTTTTGTGCGCGCGCGCGCACGCACACACACACACACACACACGATTCATAACTACTGTAAAAAAAAAAAAAAAAAAAAAAAAAAGGCCAACAAGCAATATTTCTCCAGAATCCAAGACAATTCACCACTGTTGTTATTTAAAAAGTTACTATGGCCGTTAGTTACCGTCTTTCGGTATACATCATTTCTGTGCTCAAGGTCGAGCAGAAAATTCCTTCGATTTAAGGTGAATGAAAAGTATTTACTAAGTACAGCAGTAAACTGAACGTTGCCCCTCATGCATATCAGGTCCTCATACCTGGAACCTGTAAATGTTACCCATCTAGAAAAAGAGTCTTTGCAGGTATGATCAAGGGAAGGATCCTCCCTCCAAGGGAGGTTGTCTTAGATTGTCCAGATGGGTCCTAAATGCTGTCGCAGCTGTCCTTACAAGACAGAGGCAGAGGGGAGGAGCAAGTGACCAGGAGAGGAGGCAATGTGACCACGGAGGCAGAGACTGGAGTGAGGCTCTGTGACAAGGAACGCGAGAAGCCACCAGAAGCTAGAAGAGAAATGGATTCTCTCCTAGAGCCTCTGGAGGGAACTCAACCCTGTGCACATGCTGACTGGGGCCCAGGGAAATTCACTTCACACCTCTGCCCTCCAATACCGTGGGAGAAGGTATTCCGGGAAATCGGTTGGAGCAGCCAGAGGAAACTGATACAGGGACACTGAAGCCTTTGTTTCAAAGTGGCACTCTTTCCTGAAATTGACCTGTCCTAAAAATGTGCTGTGGCAGAGATGCTAAACGGTTCTCTTTCGTCGCTTTCCCTCTTACTCTCACCTTCTTCCACTTTATAAAAGAGGCAGTTCTCACCCACCTGAATCTCACTGTACTACATACAGGGGTGTGAACGAACATGTCCCAAGGGACGTTCAAGTCACTGGTGTCTGAGAAACTTCTTTTAATCAAGCCACCATAAACACTCGGTTGCGTGACCTTTGATGTATTTATACCACTTCCATCAGGGTCAAAGCATAATGCTCTGGCCTGTATTGGGATATTCTTTTTTGTTTTTAACTTTTTTATTTTAAAAAACAAAATTTTTTTTTAACATTTATTCACTTTTGAGAGACAGAGAGAGACAGAGCACAAATGAGGAAGGGACAGAGAGACAGGGAGACACAGAATCCGAAGCAGGCTCCAGGCTCCGAGCTGTCAGCACAGAGCCCGACGCGGGGCTCAAGCCCACGAACTGTGAGATCATGACCTGAGCCCGAAGTTGGACACTCAACCGACTGAGCCACCCTGGCGCCTTTTTTTTTTTTTTTTTTTTTTTTTAACATTTATTCACTTTTGAGAGACAGAGCACAAATGGGGGAGGGACAGAGAGAGAGGAGACACAGAACCTGAAGCAGGCTCCAGGCTCTGAGCTGTCAGCACAGAGCTCGACGTGGGGCTCGAACTCATGAACTGCGAGATCATGACCTGAGCCAAAACCAAGAGTCAGACGCTTAAGTGAACCACGCAGGCACCCCAAGGCAGTGGAATCTTAGTGTCACAAAGCTGCAAACTGAGGGCAAGAATCCACGTTTATTCTGTCTACCTGTCATACTGTTAGGACAGTCAGGGGGTGCTCCCATGTGCTGTGCACACACACGCACACCAGGGACACACCCGTCCGCTACAGGCATGTCCTTCTCTGCATTGTCACTGGCCTTAGGGAAAAAAAAAAAAAACACATAAGTGTCAGGTGCATATTTTGTATCATTTCAAGAGGGAGGAAGTGAAAACTGCTTCTTTCAACAGATGAGGTCATCACTTTGAGTAAAAGGAGGCTAGACTGGAAGTCAGACAGAATTTTATATTTTCTTGATTATTTGCTCAGACTCATGGGAGAAATAATCTCATTAACTTTTGTCAATAAACCCTTGTAAATCTAGGTTTCTGGGTTCCTTGGTGGCAGGTCTTCTGGTAACCGTGTTTTCTAACACCGGCTTATTCCTCCTCTCTGACAACATGCTTCTCAGGTTCGTGTTAGCATCACTGAAACATGACACCGTACTTCACAGCCATTAATATGCCTGTGATAAGTTCCTGCCTGCTAACTTACTAGTGACCTCGGCTCATCTTTTTCTTTTAAAGTGTATTTATTTGGGGCGCCTGGGTGGCTCCATCAGTCAAGCCTCTGACCTCAGCTCAGGTCACGATCTCACGGTCCGTGAGTTCGAGCCCCATGTCAGGCTCTGTGCTGACAGCTCGGAGCCTGGAGCCTGCTTCGGATTCCGTGCCTCCCTCTCTCTGCCCCTCATTCACTCATGCTCCGTCTCTCTCTCAAAAATAAATAAACATTAAAGTGTATTTATTTATTTTGAGAGAGAGAGATCACATAAGAGCACAGGGGAGCAGCAGAGAGAGAGAGGGAAAGAGAGAATCCCAAGCAGGCTCCATGCCATCATCACAGAGCCCAACAAGGGGTCAATGTCATGAACCACAAAGATCATGACCTGAGCTGAAATCAAGAGTCAGATGCCTAACCAACTGAGCCATTTAGGTGCCCCTCAACTCTTCTTTATTTGTATTTTATTTCTACAAGTCCATTAAACTCCTCCTTCACAGAGAGAGCATCTACTAATGAATGTGTGTATGAACAAAGCTTAAGATTCTCTCTCTCCCTCTGACCCTCTCCCCCACTCACTCACTCTCTAAATAATTTTTTAAAAGAAAACACCTTTGTTTCATTTGAAGTACTTCCTCCTTCTCAAATCTCATAAGTTATTTTAATTTTGTCAAATTGTTTTCAACCATAAAATGAATTTTATGTCTCTGGGTGTATACGTTCTCAAGTGTCTGTCATTTATAAAGATATTTTGAGATGACATGAAAAATTAAATTTGAAATAACTCACTGTTCACAGCCAGTGTGAGGAAATATGAAAATGTGAGATTCCAAATTTTATAGGGCTGCTTCAGGTCAGCCCCATCTAAATTTACCTTTAACAAAAGGTGCCTTTAAGGGTAACCAGTAAAATTAATATCATTTGATAAGTCTCAGGAAAGGTATGTTGCTGTGGAAATTAAGAGGGTATATTAAGAAAGTAAATTAGGAAAGTAAATGACAAATTACTGGATTAACACACTGTTAGAGAAATTTACTTTTTATGGCTAATTAATTGTTTATCAAGGGATGCCTGGGTGGCTCCGTCAGTTGAGCAACTGACTTGATTTCAGCTCAGGTCATGATCCCCGGGTCATGGGATCAAGCCCCACATCAGGCACTGAGCATGGAGTCTGCTTAAGATTCATATTCTCTCTCTCTCTCCCCCTCCCCCTCTGCCCCTACCCCCTGCTCACACTCGCTCTCCCTCTCCAAAATAAATACACAAAAAAATATTTATCCAATTTGTAATACATTCATCTTGTTTGATCAATTACTTGCTAATAACTATAATGATAACTCATTCCAGAATAAACATTCAACACTTAAAGCTTTATAGTCAGAAAACAAAAAAAATTCAAATATCTATGTGTATATATACATATATACATACATATATATATACATATATATGTATATATACACATATATACATATATGTATATATACACATATATATGTATACACACACACACCTCTGTATGTATATAAACACATTTATGTCTACATCTATTCACACATATACATTTATATCTACGTATAGACAGACAAGTTTATAGACATACACACACTTTTCTTTTTTCAAAGAGATCTGATGAGGTGACTAATAAAACCCTCATGCATAAAAATCTATCATACTGTCTGGACTTCCATTTTCGGGCCCAGCACGCAAGAAGCTTAGAAGCCATCACTCTGGGGGCACCTGGGTGGCTCCGTTAAGCGCCTGACTCTTGATTTTGGCTCAGGTCATGATCTCACGGTTTGTGAGATCAAGCCCTGTGTTGGGCTCTGCACTGACAGCTCGGAGCCTGCTTGGAATTCTCTCTCTCCCTCTCTCTCAAAATAAATAAATAAACTTTTAAAGAAACCAAAGGAATGGAGAAAGATATACCATGCTAACACTAATGAGAAGAAAAGAAGAAAGCCAGAGTAGCTACACTAATTTCAAATAGAACAAGCTTCAGAGTTAGGAAAACACCAGGAATAAGGAGGGGCATTACATAATGATAAAAGGGTCAGTTCTCCAAGGGATAATAACAATACTTAGTTGTTACTTTGACAGAGTATCAAAGTACATGGGGCAAAAACTAACAGAATTTCAAGGAAAGATGGATTCACTATTACAACTGGAGACTTCAACGCCCTCTATCAGGAAAGAACAGATCCAACAAGGGGAAAACCAGTAAGGACATAGTTGAACTCAACAGCACCATAGCCCAACTGGGTAAGTGGATGTCAACAGACCACTTCATCCAATAACAGAGTACAAATTCTTCTCCAACTCACATAGAACATTCACCAAGACAGACCCCCTTCTAGGCCATAAAGAATGCTTTGACAAACCTAAAATGATAGAAATCATTTGCTATTTGCTCTCAGACCAACAATGGAATTAAACTAAAACTCAAAAATAAAAACGTATCCACAAAATCCCAGAATACTTGAAGATTAAACAACGTACTTCTTTAAATGTTTTTGTAATTTAAGTATATTTATTTGTTTTGAAAGAGAGAGCAAGAGAGCGCGCGCATGAGCCAGGGAGGGGCAGAGAGACAGATGGGGAGAGAGAGAATCCCAAGCAGCTCTGCGCTAACAGCAAAGAGTCTGACATGGGGCTCGATCTCATGAACCGGGAGATCGTGACCGGAGACAAAATTAAGAGTCAGATGCTTAACCAAATGAGCCACCCAGGGGCCCCTAAATAATACACTTCTAAGTAACACATGGGTCAAATTAGAAATCTTAATCAAAATTTTAAAATACTTTGAACTAAATAAAAATGAAAGCACACCTTATTAAAAAATGTGGGATGCTGTAAAAATAATGCCTAGAGGCAAATTTATTGCACTGAATGCATACATCAAAAAAAAAAATCTAAACTCATTCATCTAAGTTTTCAGGAAACTGGAAAACGCAGACCAAATTAATTCCAAAGTAGGTGGAGGAAAATAAATAATAAAAGAAATAAAGCAGAAATCAATGAAATTGAAAACAGGAAATCAATAGAGAAAATCAACAGGACCAAAAGCTGGTTCTTTGGAAAGATCAATAAAATTGATAAGCTTCTAGTCCGGCTAAGTAAAAAGGGAAGAAGACACAAATTACTAATATCAAAAACGAAAGAAAATACAGACCACGTGGACGTTAAAAGGATAATAAAGAAATACTCTAAACAACTCTATTCCTACAAATTTGATAACCTAAATAAAATGGACCAATTCTTTGAAAGACATCATCTGTCAGACTCATAGAAGAAGGAATGGACCCATTATCTATTAAGTAATTGAATCAGTGGGGCATGTGGCTGGCTCAGTCGGTGGGGCATGTGACTCATGGTCTCAGGGTTATACATTCCAGCCCCAAGTTGGGTGTAGAGATTATGTTAAAAAAAAAAAAATATATATATATATATGTGTATGTATATGTATATGTATATACATACACACACACACACACACACACACACATATATATAATCTTAAAAAAAAAAAAAGGAAAGAAATTGAACCAGCAATTAATAACCTTCCAAAACATCAAGCATCAGGACCTGATCCTTAAGAAAGAAATTGTACCAATTCTCTACAATGTCATCCAGTAAACAGAAGCAAGGTAAATACTTTCTAACTCATTCTACGAGGTCAGCACTACCTTAACACCAAAACCCAACAAAGGCATTACCAAAACAGAAAACTACAGAGCAAGATCTCTCATGAACAGATACCAAAGTCCTCCACAAAAGATTGGCAAACCAAGTCCAACAACAGTAAGAATTATCCACCACAACCAAGAGGGATTTATCCCAGGTATGAAGACTGGCTGGACATTTGAAACAGAGTTAATGTAATCCACCATATCAACATGCTAAAGAAAAAAAATCACATGATCATATCAATCAATGTAGAAAAAGGAGCTGACAAAACCCAACACCCATCTATGATCAAAACTATCAGCACACTACAAATATGAGAACTTTCTCAATGGGATAAAGAACGTCCCCCAAAAAACCACAGCTGAAGTCATACTTAATGGTGGGACAACCTCTTTCTCACTAAGATCAAAGCAAGGATGCCCCCCTCAGTATATACCTACTATATAAAAACCAATCACTTCCTTACATACTGACACTTAAGCAGAATTTGAAATTAAAAATACATTATAAAAAACACAAAATACAATTCTTAGGTATAAATCTAACAAAATATGTTCCAGATCTATGGGAGGAAAACTACCATGGTCTTTTTTGGCTTACTATGTTGAATTCTATCAATTGATTTTCAGCTGTTAAACCAACCTTGCATTCTCAGGATAAATACCTCCCAGTCATGATGTGCTACCCTTTTTACATAATATTGGATTTGATTTTTCCAAGTACTAACCAGGCCTGACCCTGCTTTGCTTCTGAGATCAGACGAGTTTGCACTCATTCAGGGCCTGAAATTTGCAAGAATTTTTTCATCTGTTTTTATAAGAGATATTACGCTGCAGCTTCATTTCCTTGTAACATTTTCCTGTTTTTCATCATGGTAGCATAGCCCTCACTGAATTAGTTGGGAGTGTCTCCCTCCTCCCGTCTTCTGAACAAGTTTCTTTGTGAGATGGGTATCATTTCTTTCTCCAATGTCTGCACCAAGTAAATGTAATGGGTATCATTTCTTTCTCCAATGTAAATCACCAAGTAAATGAGAACTGAAGTTTTCTTTGCAGAAAGTTCATATCCCAAATTGTACTTCTTTAACTTATGTAGATCTGAGTTCTCTATCTCTTCGTGGATAAATGTTGGTAATTCAATATTTCAAAGACTACAAAGCCAGGCCTCTTATCACAGGGAAGAACCAACAAAGACCGCCAACAACAACGGTTGTGCAGTCAAGTCAATACCACCATCTCACACGGCCCTAATTTTCCTTGGCCACGATACAAAATGGAAGACATTCTGCTCATCTACCCTTCTGATACACTCATTCTGTCCATATGGTCATATTCCCCTCCAAAATTATTCTCTCAACCCAACCTCTCAATGTTCTCCCAACAGAATGTCTTGGGGTTTTTTTTCTTCATTAATTCAGGACATGTTATTTGACCTCTTGATGAATTAAATTCCTAGAGATTCTCCACTTCTGCTTACTCTTTAGCCCACTCCTGGTTCTTCCTCCTTCTGTATCCCTCCACCTGTTTTGTTCAGCTATCCTCCGAAACATCTCCAACTTCCTTGTGCTGCTATTCTGTTACATCAGCCCAGCAGAACTCACACCGTGGATTAGCTTCACTTCGCACTTTCTCTGTTCCGCCTTCCAGACTGTGAAGTAACAGTGAAAGAAACCACATAACCTCATGAAATGGTACGACCTCAAGTCCACCAGAAAGGTCTCCCGCGTCTTCAGCACTCTGTGACAGTTTGTGTTTCTTGCATCAAACGTATCTCCTGTATCGTACGGTGACCATCTCACACCCACACCACAGAAAATCTATACACTACACACCCCTTCTCTTGTTCAACTGATGGCTGGCCTCCTACTTCAGTAAAATAGAAGTAATAACGTGGAGGGGTGCCTGGGTGGCTCAGTTGGGTGAGTGTCTGACTCTTGATTTCTGCTCAAGTTATGATCTCATGGTTGTGAGATTGAGCCCCCTCTTGGGCTCTGTGCTGGGCATAGGGCCTACTTGGGATTCTCTCTCTTCCTCTCCCTGTGCCCATCCCAACCTCCAAAAATAAAAAAATAAAGTAAAAGAAGTAATAAGAAAACTTGTCCACCATCCCTCCAACACACTTACCAGTATCCCTCAAGGTCATGTTCGTTTCCTAATAGTTTGACATCAGAGGTGTCTCTCTACCTGTATAATGATAATCCTTCCACTTATGACCAGGATCCCATTTTCAACATTTTCTTTGGGGATTTAATTCTATCATTTACCTCCTTTCTCACCTGAGATTTCCACACTCCATTTTATCCTGGTTTTTCCCCCCCGCTCAGAGCCTGAAGCCTGCTTCAGATTCTGTGTCTCCCTCTCTCTCTCTCTGCCCCCCACAAAATAAACATTAAAAAAAATTTTTTTTTCCCATTTATATCCTGGTTTTGTTCCCATCAGCACTGAAATGTGCTTGATTCTCTCTTATAAATTTTTTTTTAACTTAAAAACTCTCATGAGGGGCGCCTGGGTGGCTCAGTCAGTTAAGCATCCAACTTGGGCTCAGGTCGTAATCTCTCAGTCTGTGAGTTCGAGCCCCGCATCAGGCTCTGTGCCGACAGCTCAGAACCTGGAGCCTGCTTCAGATTCTGTGTCTCCCTCTCTCTCTGCTCCTCCCCTGCTCACGGTCTGCCTATCTCTCTCTCTCAAAATAAATACACATGAAAAACAAAGTTTCAAAAGAAATTAAAGTTACAAACTTGACACAAGGTTGAAAACAAATAGCTCAAAAAAAAAAAAAAACAAACAAAAACGATTTTCACGATATTAAAGAATCTCCAGATGATGCTGGGCTCAGAAAATTCACCAATGAGTTCTAGCTAACATCAAGAGACAGACTATTCATGTGGCATTTTAACTGTCCCAGAGCAAGTAAACCGAACGGAAATCCAGCATAATCCCAATACTAAAACCTGAAAAACATTGCCTTAAGACAATTTTTAGACCAATTTTTAGTTATGAATATAGAGGGAAGTTAGCAAGGGAAGTATTAGCAAAGCAAATTCAGCTGCATAGTAAATAAATCACACACCATGAAAAAGCAGAAGTCCTTCCTCAGAGCTGCAAAAATGAATCAATCCTTAGAAAAATCTATGAACATAATTAACTATATTAATGGATGAAAGGCGATTTCCTAAAACATATAATCATACTGTTAGCTGCTAAAAAAATTGTAATGAAAAATGTGTTCCTAACTTCTCTAAAAGCATGGCTTTTTTGTAAAATAAAACTAGAAGAATATTCAATTAATTTAATGCATTAAATCTGTCTGAAGCCAACTGCAAATACCACTCTTAACTCTGGGAGTCCGGAGGCCTTCCGTTAAAGTCAACAGTAGCACGATGGCAGCAATCTTGTTACTCAAGGTAAACTTGCCAGTCCTTGCAAATACAATCAGAAAGAAACGTGTGTGTGGGTGGGTATGCACATGTGTAGATTTATACGTAAATGAGTGTGTGCGTGTAGGTATATATGTTAGAATTGCGGAACATTATCACCATTCACAGATGAAATGCGCGGACTCCCAGAAATCCAAAAACACCCAAGTGAAAAATCTGAAAACAACTCACGATTTTGGTTTGGTCACTTGCAACAGAAACATGTGAAAATCAACGGCCATTTTACATTCCTATAATGACCAGCATATTGTTCAGGACTGCTGTGGTTGCAAAGGACTGGAATTGTTCTGAACAATGGCAAGACAGAATTTCCTGGAAGGGTTATTTTGTAGCCCAGGTGAGCTCTGGTCCTTTGATCCCATCAGCTGCCAGGGAAAGTCAAGGACAGCTAAGCGGAGGGAGCTGCCCAGGCCCGAGTCCCCTAAGCTGGATGGTCTCTCCCCAACTCTTACTTGCTGTGATCCGTGTACCAACCTCTGTGTCTTGCCTTGTTACTGGGTTGGGTTCCTCCACCTGGTCTGAAACACCACATTCTCAGCTCCTGTGTCTCATCTCCCATGAGCAGGGAGGTGAGACTTACTACCAAGAGAGACTTATTCTCTAGGTCCCAAGTTTGAAGACAGGGGAAAAGACGCTGGCTATCTTTGCTGGGTGGAGGAAGCCCCATTTTTATCTGGTCAACTGGTGGTGGGGTATATTAAACCAGGACAGCTCCTGCTGAATCGCATGGCCGCGGTGCAGGAGAGCAGACCTCCCCCCACCGAGAGAATGGGAACCAAGAATAATGGAAACGAAAAGACTGGCTTGAAAATCATAGTGAACACACTTAACTTAAATATAAAGAGCATCTGGAAATGTCTAAAGTTACTGGGAAAACCTCACTGAAGGAAAGAATGTTGGCCAAGAAGTTTTCTTTAGAGGATTCCTTTATCAGGTGTTAAGATGTATTTAAAAAAATTTTTTTCTAATGTTCATTCATTTTTGAGAAAGAGAGAGAGAGACAGAGAGACAGAGACAGAGCTCATGCTCCCCATGAGCAGGGGAGGGGCAGAGAGAGGGAGACACAGAATCCAAAGCAGGCTCCAGGTTCTGAGCCGTCAGCACAGAGCCCGATTCGGGACTTGAACCCACAAACCGTGAGATCATGACCTGAGCTGAAGTCAGACACAACTGACTGAGCCACCCAGGCACCCCAAAATGTACTTTAAACTACAAAAAAAAATTAGAACCAGTGAAGAAATAGGCAGGTTAATAGAAAAGGATAGAAAAGTCCAGGTAAAACAAAAGTACATGTGATATTCATGTATAAAGAAATGGCATTGTGAGCCGTAAGCTGGAACAGGTTGGGAACAACTAGCTATGAGAAAAAAAGAAGTCCACCTATCATATCAAAAGCACAAAACATAAAGGAAACCATTAACAGATTTGGTTACGTAAAATAAAAATAAAATAAAAATATGTCACGGGCAGATAAAAAAAAAAATCCACATGTAACTAATAACACAGTCAAGTGGTTAACACCTGTAATATAAATTCCATTTTAAGGCTGAGTAGCAAGGAGGTTTAGAACCAAATTGCTTGGGTAACATCTCAGCTCTAAAGTTTACAAACCACGTACCTTCGGTGAACTTCTTCAACGCCTCAGTTTCTCCACCGCAACACAAAGGAAATCATCATTGTACCTACCTCACAGGAGGTGCGAAATTGTTTTCCAGAAGAAGTAAGCATTTCTGAGAGCTGCCCAGAACAGGGTGGGGAGGACACCGAGGAAGGAGGCTTGTGCACATCTCCTGTTTCAGTTCTCAGAACACCACAGACTTTGACTTTTGTCAACTGCACCCGGACCACCTCCTGGAACGCATCCTTGTACGGTGGACTGAAACAGAGATAATGGAACTTCTGTTAGCTAAACAGCCAATCGTGTATTCGTCGGTCAGTCTAACTCTGCCAGCACCAATCTTAATTCCTTCTAAACAATTCACGAACTCCTATAACCCTGTGGGTTTTGCCTTCATCAGCCTGCCCTCCCCTCCCCCAATTTAGAGCACTTGTCAATTTCTGTTGTACCCCCCACCCGCCGCCCTGTGTCCCTCTGCTGGACTGCAAGCCCTAACATCCCAAATAAAGACTTTTAGCTGCTTCACAACCTCCTCGTCGTCTGGATTGTCAGAGGGGTAAGGCTTAACAACGCTAATGTGTAGAAAAGCTTAGACTAGTGTCTACACAGCGTAAGTGCCAAACACTGCCCACAATTAGATCAAATGTTAGCCATCAAGATGCAAAGGGTCTTTAAAACTGAGTAACAGAAACCAAACACACCAATAGAAAAACACAGGCAGTAACAGCTCACATGAACTAGAAGCCAGTAGTGTTAATAAATCAGTGAGGACATAACGGCTTATTCAATCTTGTTACTAATGAAACAAATGTAAGTAAAGATAGCAGAACAATGACACTTTTCATTTCAAGCTCTACCAAAAATTGATAATACCAGTAAGAAGCCACAGTAGTAACTGGTATCTTTGGGAGAGTAGTTTTGTCAAAATACATTTTTTAAAATTTCAAACTGCCCCTGTCCCTCCCCCTAGAAAAGCCACTTTAAATTTTTCAGCTGGGGGCGCCTGGGTGGCTCAGTCAGCTGGGCGTCCAACTTCGGCTCAGGTCACAATCTCACAGTCCGTGAATTCAAGCCCCACGTCAGGCTCTGCTCTGACAGCTCAGAGCCTGGAGCCTGCTTCAGGTTCTGTGTCTCCCTCTTACTCTGCGCCCCTCTCTCTCTCTCTCTCTCAAAAGTAAATAAACACAGAAAAAAAGATTCATCTAAAGAGGGGCATCAGGGTGGCTCAGTCGGTTAAACGTCTGACTCTTGGTTTTGGCTCAGGTCATAATCTCACGGTTCACAAGTTCAAGCCCTATGTCAGGCTCTGTGCTGACAGTGCAGAGCCTGCTTGGGATCCTCTCTCTCTCTCCCCCTCTCTCTGCCCCTCTCTCTCAAAATAAATAAACTTAAAAAATTTTTTTTCATCTAAGGAAAATGATTAAGATTGTGCACAAAGTGTTATCTCTGAGAGTTCGTGATAGCTCTGTTTAGGACAGAAGAAATGCTGTATATCTAACTGTTCAAAAGACAGCGGAGGGTGCCTAGAAATGAAATACTGCACTGCTCTCACAATCAAGGCTATAGAAGTACGTTTACTGTGTGAAAAGATTTTCAAAATATAGTAGAGATTTTAAGATGCAGGTTAGAAAACTAAAACAGAAGGATCTTTGTAAAGTGCATGTGTGTACAAAAACAGAAGCGGAAAGATACATATCAAGCCACCTGGTTGCATGAAATTCCAGGTAACTGTTTGTTTATTCTCTTATCCTTTGTATTTTTCTTTGACGAGCATATTCTGCTTTTGTAATAAGGAAAAAACAAGGAGCTGAGGAATGGGATCTAAGAAATAATTTCTATGACCAGTGTAACTGTGTGGCCAAGGTGTATTTTAAAGAGTGAGCTGGAGGGAATACCGTGACCCTGCCCCCCGTTCACCGGACAAGAGGGTTCAGATATTATGAACCTCAATTATAAGCATTGTCACTGTTGCTGAAAACCAACCTCTGCTCCGGGGCCAAAATATGTAACGTGAAGACAGAGTTTGGGGGTAAAGAGGGAAGATAGTTTTATTACTTTGCCGGGCACAGGAGGCTATGACAGGCTAACCAACTCCAAGCCCGCCTGGGGTACAAGGCTGGCAGGGTTTATAGGAAAATACAGGATCTGGGCAGTTTCCATAGGAATCTGGACAGACTGCCAGCCTTGTTTGTCATGTCTTCAAGGTGGTCTCCTGACTAGCACTGCCACCTGGCATCAGAGTCTCGTCACTAGGTATACACTGAGGTCAGCGAGATGTCAATATTGATGCCAAATTCCTGAAATGAAGGAGTCTGCAGACAAACAAGTGAAGGGGGGGGGGGGGCAGGGCTTCAAGAATGAAGAAGAGAAAAATACATTCCGTGTAATATCAAGCCTTGCTGAAGCCCTACTGTGTCCATCTCAATTTCCATCCATCTTTACTTTTCTCTAGTGGTCTCAGCCACAGTAAAATATACAGCAGAAGATACCAGGACACCCTCTGGGGGAAGGGCGGGCCGGCAGAACATTTCACCTGCAGGCTTCAGACTCACCACTGGATACATTCAGCCCATGCTTTCCCAGAACTGTTCAGCATGTATCCTTCACCAACCTTCCACCTCCCCCCAGTTTGGGAAACAGTATTTCCTACTCTTTTAACTCTCTTGTCTATTTTTTTTTTCATTTGCTTATTTGGCTCTCCACTGGGGAGAAGGGGGGAATCCAGCAGGACTTCTCTAAGAAATACCATTCCAATTAGACTTAACATTTTAGGACACCAACCGTTTATTCTAAGTCATTGAAATCCACACATTGAATGCTTCGTAGTTGCATCATCCTTTTAATATTAAATGTGTGCAGCAGTAAGAGTTCTCAAGCTATTTATGAAGAATGTAATTATTTTTCCAAGAAGGGGAGAGGGGAAGGCTGTTAAACGACTTCAAGACCTCCCTCTGTTGAGGGAGAAAGTCAGTGTCATTAACGCATCAAGAAACCGGAAGTGAAAACTAAAATTACAGAAAAAGGTGACATCAGTTGAGGGGAGTGAAGCTGGGGGAGAAGGGGCAATCTTCCAAATATATTTGTGAAAAAGACAAGTAAGGATAAAAACGGGAACAGAGGAGAAAGAGGTGAGTTTACTTTCTATACAAATCTATAGAAGTGGGTGAAGACCTTAAGACACATAGGGAAAAAGACCCAGAAGCAAAAGTTGAGCATTGAGGAAAGTCTATGACTGGGTAGGAAAAGATGAAAGAACATTCCAAGATGCCAAAGGAGACCGATCAGAGAAAAGAAACACGGGGTAGTCTCACGGTCTCTAGATCCACAACCATTAATGAATGATATGCAAAATAATGTTCTCTGGTCAACTATGTGAGTTTGGAAACCCAAGGGTGAACCTAGTCAAGGGATTTATTGACTCCAGGACTTTATGGAGCCTTTGATATGGAGATTTGAGTAAGGTTCTAAATTATGTTGCAGTGTTTCCCAAACTGAAAGAACCACAGAACACTTAGAGTGAAACCTATTGACTTTTCAAGGAATGAGTGTTCCAAGATACAAAGTTTGGGAAACACTGGTTTAAAAGTACACCAACTGAGGGAGGAAATGATTTTCAGAGGGTGTGAATGGTCATCATATAACCACACACAGAAATACATAGTTTACTGGGGCGCCTGGGTGGCTCAGTTGGTTAAGGATCCAACTTGGGCTCGGGTCATGATCTCATGGTTCACTGAGTTCGAGCCCCACATGGGGCTCTCTGCTCTCAACACAGATCAACACAGAGCCCGCTTCGGATCCTCTCTCCCTCTCTACCCCTCTCTGCCCCACTCAAAAATAAATATTATATAAAATAATAAACATTATATAAATAAAATCACTTACTCAATGACTTAGAAGCCTTTTTTTTTTTAATTTTTTTAACGTTTTTATTTATTTTTGAGACAGAGAGAGACAGAGCATGAATGGGGGAGGGTCAGAGAGAGGGAGACACAGAATCTGAAACAGGCTCCAGGCTCTGAGCTGTCAGCACAGAGCCTGACGCGGGGCTCGAACTCACAGACCGCGAGATCATGACCTGAGCCGAAGTCAGCTGCTTAACCGACTGAGCCACCCAGGTGCCCCTAGAAGCCTCTTCACCATCCAAACACAGCCAGAGTTCATTGAAAGGTTAATATCATCTCTTACTGAAATGTCTAAAAGTTACGTCCACGGTGAGAACCTGAGCCTTTAAAACAGCATTTGAAGGTGTATCTGAATGGCACTGGCCATGTAACTGAGGTTCTCCATATTGCTTCCTAGCTAAAGCCATTGTGATGAAGACGTCTAGCATCGACTGGAATATCCTGGTGACATTTAGATGACGTCTTGTTGTTTCTGAGCCCTTTTCTCATGCAGAAGAGAAAAATGGGAGAAAAGAAAAAAAGCAATGGAAAGAGGAGGGGAGGGAGGAAGGATAGACTAGACTACAGCCTGCGTTGAGAGAATAATCTATCCCCATTCAACTTTTTGTCGGTTTCAAAATATCACTTGAAGGGCTGGAAACAATGGTTACAGCTGAAAATATCCACATATCTTGTTTTCAGGGTTTTTCATTCTATTCAAGTTTTTATTTATTTACTTTGAGAGAGAGAGAGAGAGAGAGGGAGCACTAGCAGGGGAGGGGCAGAGAGAGAGGAGAGAGCAAGAATCCCAAGCAGGCTCCAAGCTGTCAGCACAGAGCCCGACATGGGGCTCCAACCCACGAACCGTGAGATGATGACCTGAGCCAAAGTCAGACGCTGAACTGATGGAGCCACCCAGGCGCCCTTAGAGTTTTTCATTCTAGATCCCACTTAATTCTGATGCCAAGAGAAAACAGAGAGAGGTACGCTGGGCTGGAAATACAGTCCCAGCTCACCTGCAGAGCCCAAAGGCTGTGAGTTCCTTCCCCCTGAGACTTCCCCGGCAAACAACTTGAAAAGAGTCAAATTCTCAAGGCAGATAAGTCGGCAAGTCTTCCCCGTAGTAATGACTGGCAGAGCGCATTGATCTGAGGTAGGACACTGGCTGTCGAACTGCCACCGAGGCCAGCCAGAACCCCAGCCCGTCTTTGATATGGAAATCCAAAGGGTGGGATTCCTCTTGAATGGATACGCAGCCAGTGCTGCAGACAAAGCGTAGAAGCTGAATCAATCAAGTCGTATTCTTGTTCCTGGAAACAGCTCAGAATCCGGCTTCCCGTTAGCCAGATCCTTTTGATTCTACTGACATCTACGGGCTGGGACTTAACTCTGCTCTTCTCTTCACATACCCATTGTCCAAATCCGCCTATTTTTTAAGGCTTGGATGGGTAGAGTTTCAAAAACAGTGGAGTAAACCCACAGTCCGTTCAAAGGGGGCGCTCTAAGAACCACCTGCCTTTCTGTCCCCCCGAGACAGGTGGAAAATTAGTTCTATCAAAAGCCACACCCGGGGGGAACAGGGTCCCCTAGTAGTGGCCTTTCCAGGCAGTGTCTCATCACCTACCTGCTTTGCTTCAGTCACTTAAGAATACCTTGGCACACAGAGAGGATGCGGCTTCAGAATATACTATCTTCGGTATGGTACACTTCATCTACAGATTAACCAAGCTTGCCTAACACACACTGTATCAAAGTAACTGGGAGGAATGACAAGGTCCTTTATTTTGTGGCACCTGTCACAGTCCTTGAGGCGGATCTGGAGAGACTGACCAAAGTTCCGTGAAGCCTCACCCTGCCTCTGGATGTTCTATTTTGAAGCAGGTGGCCTCTCGACTCTCTCCTCTTTGCATCCCACAGCCGGTACCTTGGTCGCCTTCCATAACGCCTGCTGCCTCTGTGACCAGGTCCCCACTCAGTGCCACCAACTCCAGTCATCAACTCGCATCACCCGGAGGCTCTGTATCCCCAAAGCTACTTCCACGGAAGCCTGTGGAACCGCGCTGGTCTCACATCTGCACCGTCTGCCGACCTCCCCCGCCTGTGACCTGAGACCCCACGTTTGTTTCCGAAGGCAGAACACTCCACCCCTTCTTTAATGTGCTTCGTCTGCCACACGCAATTTTTCCCTCACAAGGAGGAAGAGGACCTTCCCCAGGCAAACAGCCCAGATTCTTTAAACGGCACTGAGAGTAGCATGAATCCTGCATTTGAGATAAGAGCGTTAGCCAATCGGGAGTGCCTGGGTGGCTCGGTCGGTTGAGCGTCCAACTCTTGGTTTCTGCTCAGGTCATGATCTCGCAGTTTGTGGGTTCCAGCCCCGCGTCGGGCTCCGCACTGGCCATGCACAGCCTGCTTGGGATTCTCTCTCTCCCTCTCTCTCTGTCCCCACCCTCTCAAAATAAATAAATAAAAAGAAAAGAAAATTAGCCAATCAAATATATAAATATGAAAATAGCATGTTCCAGTGAGCCAGGCTCCCATTGGGCTCTGATGGCCCACAGTCTTTGACTTAGTGCTCATTGATAGCAGAGGATGTGCTCGCCAAATGCTGAGACGCCGACCCCTTTCCTTTCCGGAACAATCCGTATTCACACACAACCACCACGACAGAGACCTGAAGGTAACGAGAACACACGCTCTTGGTTTAAAATCCTCCTGAACGAGAGAAACTAGGAAACAAAAGACCCGTGCATTTTCTCCTCACTTGGAGGCATGACACAGGAGGAAGATCATGGACTTTAGGGTCTGAGAAAATGGAGTCTGAAATCATTTACTTTATCTAAGCCTGACACTCATCAGCTGGAGAACATAAAAGACAAGGATTTGAACAAGCCAAATATTTACATTTCTGACATGAGCCACACTCTATACAAATGGTAGAGACTCTACAGAGAGTCTCAAACTAGCCATCATAGATCTTAAAAGGTGGTTCCAATAAAAGAAAAGAAGGTCAACCATCATTCAATAGGAAGAAAGGACCCAACCATCTTGAGCCTCCCTGCTACATCCTCTTCTGCCCCAAGATATCCTATGTCAGTGGTTCCCAACCCTGGCTGATACCCAAACCTGGTATAATTACATGTCCGTGAGCCCTACCCCTTCATAGTCTGATGCAGTCTAAAATTGGGCCAGGAATGTGTATTTTCCATAAACAAGCACAAGGTGATGCTGAATTCCAACTACGTTTGTAGATTACTGACCACTCTACAGAACACTGGGGATTCCTCTGAGCTCAGGCAGTGACTGATCCTTTTACCCAAGACCCTTCCCTTACTCCCCAGCTACTCCCCTCCGTATGAGGCTTGCCTCACATTTGTATAGGTGTTAGGAAAAACAGATTCCACTTATGCGTTCTCTGAGATCAAGGGGTGCGGAGGAAAGGTAACGGGTTCTCCCCATATGTTTATTTACTTTTGAGAGACAGGGAGATATACAGCATGAGCAGGGGAGGGGCAGAGAGAGAGGGAGACAGAATCCGAAGCAGGCTCCAGGCTCTGAGCTGTCAGCACAGTGCCCAACACGGGGCTCGAACTCACAAGAAGCGAGATCATGACCTGAGCTGAAGTCGGACGTTTAACCGACTGAGCTACCCAGGTGCCCCTGATTTCCAACCAGAGCTAAAGGCAAATCATTGCCACTCATGTAGCTTAACGTTGCTCTCAGGACAGGCCTGATGTCATTCTCAATTCTTAGAGGAACGTCAGGTGTCCCTCACTTTAAAAAAAAAAAAAAAAAAAGACCAGATCCAGGCTTGCTGCTCAAGGAATCACAAGGTAGCAGCCCTCCCCATGCAGGCTAAGGGCAGATACACTTTAATTATTTGCAAGCCAATTTCCAGGCGAAATCAGATTCAAAACATACCCAGAATCTGGATGGGTTGGATTATCTGCTCTAGAAATAAATCTTCCATTGAGGAAATACACAAAATATCCATGTTCCAGCTAAGTAATGAGCCTTGGCCTTGAAGGACCCAGATTGGATTTGAAACACAAGAGTCACAAGATTGGAATTCAGGACCCCAGAGCGGGTCTGTTACTTGTAAATTGTATTCTCATGCCTAGCCTCACACCAGGATTTCCACCAAAGTCCCTGAAGATTAATTCATCTGTAACGGAAATACACCTTTCCTATTCTTTCACACCACGTTGCCTTCTTTCTCTTTCAAATAAATAAAGCATTAAAAGATGCTCAACCCCACAGGGCAATTTTTAAATGAAGGATTGTTTCAGCCTGGAGGGTAGAGGACCCGGAAAATATGCTCAGTGTGAAAACTCTCCACCGAGAAAACTCCAAGCAGAACTTAGTGTTGAATCCAGTCCCCTGATTTTGCCACGGTCCCCTGCCCTCCATCCCCCCTTGTCTCTTTGGGGCTGAGGAGAAGCTGACAGCTTAAACAAAGCCCTGGGTGAACAAAGGGACCCTTAGAAGAGATGAGCCCCTCGCCCGGCCTCACCCATCTCCCGCCCCCTCACCCCGAGTTTCAGGCAAGGCTTACCTCACCCAGAGAAGAACCAAGCCCCTTGGATGATGAACACTAACCCTTTAGCATCCATTTTTAAAAACCCGCCATTAATATAGACTGACACTGAATCCCCTGCTAATCGGATTAGGGTATATTGCTCAAACTGTCATTCAGGGCCAAAGCCCCTTTATCTCGTTGCTGATAGGAAGCTAAGCTCCTTGACTCACTTTGCTGCCTCTTAGGAGTCATCAAGAATCTGACTTCTTCAAGCCAACAATTTTATTTGCTTAATCTTGGGTGAAGAGATTAGGGATTTAGAGAAGATTTTTCAACATCCCTGCCATTCCTGGTGAGAAGAGCCATTCCTTCCTCCTGTACCCCTTCTCCCTCTGCCGATGACACACATACACCCCAAAGCAACAGACACACGCCCCAACACAACACAGAGAAATACAATACACACACCCCCAACACACTCCACACACAAAGATGCCACACACACCCCCAATACACAGAGATACGAGACACACACCACACAACACGCACGTTATGCATACACAAGAGAAAAAACAGGAATTCAAGCCTGGTGGTATTTCATCAAAACGTGGCACTTTCAGGGGCGCCTGGGTGGCTGAGTCAGTTAAAAGTGTCCGACTCTTGGTTTCAGCTCAGGTTATGATCTCGCGGTTCTTGAGTTCGAGCCCTGCATCTGGCTCTGCACTGCCAGTGCGGAGCCTACTTGGGATTCTCTCCCACTCTCCCTGCTCTCTCAGTCTCTCTCTCTCTGGAAATAAACTTTAAAAAAAATACTAAAAATAAGTGATGCTCCTATAGGGCTAGTGGAGCGAGTGTCAGAGTTTAGGAGGCCTCTGAAATCAGGTGGCCAGCGTTATGCACTTTTGTTGCAAGACCTGTGAACAATCAGGGCGACTATTCCTTTATGTTCTGCCAGGGGTCAGCTTTAACTGGAGCCTGGTGGCTTTCAAATGGAGACCCCAGTTTTAACTGAAACCTAGCAGTTTTCAGATGAAGACCCCAAGTGTTGGGGCGTGGGGTGGTGGGGGGAGAGAGAGAAAAACTTCACATTCCCAGGACCTGGTCAGTAACACTCAGCAAATTCCCTGATATTTGTGGGTCCTTCATCACCACTGTGCATTAGAACATGTAATGCTCACTCCAAACCAAGCTCTGTAGGCCCACTCAACTCCCATCTGCTAACAACGTAAGACAACCACGAAAAGGAAAACGCTCTCCTAACCTGAGGACCAAAGGGGAAACTTATTACTCAAACTGGAGGTTAACTCAGAGTAGGGGTACCAAGATGGCCAGGATTCAATAAAGCACATACAGTAACAGAGGAATGTGAGTCAGATGAACTCATATCCCGTCCCCCTCCCCCGCCCCGTGGCCCGGCACAAGCCATCACTGATGCTCTAAAACTCTACTTCTCCATCTCTCACCCGGGGACAGTGACAGATGTACAGCTGCTAGATGGTCCTTATGGAGTCGTCTGTGGGTCAAAGTAATGCAGTAAAAGCTCTGTATGTGTGTGTGTGTGGCGGGGGGGGGGGGGGGGGGGGGGGGGCGGGGGGAGGTGCACCTGGGTGGCTCAGCCGGTTAACCGTCTGACTTCGGCTCAGGTCATAATCTCATGGTCTGTGGGTTTGAGCCCTGCATCGGGCTCTGCGCTGGCAGCTTGGAGCCTGGAGCCCGCTTCGGATTCTGTCTCCCTCTCTCTCTGCTCCTCCCCCACTCACACTCTGCCTCTCTCAAAAAATTTTTTTAAAGAGCTGTGCATACTAATAAACACGGTTCATCAGTAATTTGTGTAATTATTGTAATCACTTGCAGAATGGAAAAGGGAAGGTTAAATAAGGTGCCTATGGCGGGGTGCCTGGCTGCCTCAGTCGGTAGAGCATGAGACTCTTGATCTCAGGGTTTGAGTTCAACCCCCACGTTGGGTGTAGTTACCTTAAAAATTAAATAAAGCCTTTTTAAAAAGTTAGGTGCCTATGGCCACCTTCAAATTAATCACTCATGTGGAAGAGCAACAGGTCTGTCCTGCATCCGTTCAAGGAAGAAGCAGCACCAAGGTCCAAATTTCAGAGACGTGCACTTGAGTGAGCTCAGCTCATCCCAACTCAATCCCAAGGCCCCTTATCAAGCACATCACATGTGCCAGGCATTCTGCCAGCTGATCACCTGCTTCCCGGGAGCACATGCAAAGGGAAATCGTGGAGAGGAGCTGGCTTGGGTGAGATCTACATGGTGTTGGACTTCACCAGGAATCCAGAGGAGAACAGTATCCGTAAACGTACATGTGGGTGAGAAAGTGGGAGCTGGGCACGTGATCAGCAGGTGTTTGAGGTAACAGCAGAAGGTCAAGAGATGAGACTCGCCAGGTAAACGGAGATCAGTCTGTGAAAGACCTTGTCCATCATGCCAAGGGCTAATTCTACAGGTGGTGGAAGCTGCTAGAAGCTTTTAGGCAATGAGGCAACAAGATTAGTTTAGAGAATAGCTATGACCTATCGCTTGCCCCCAAACACCAACCTGAAGAAGCCACCATGCCTTCAGCGACTGACATACCCATTTTCCACTTGGCAACCCAACCCCCGTGCAAGGGGGGGCAAGGGCATCTCCCCTAAAACCTCAGGTGGTTAGGAACACTGGACACATCCAAACTGAAGACCTGTGAATCGGGTTAGGAGATTCACAGACATGAACGAGCTCATAAATGTGAGCCCAAGAGGGGCACCTAGGTGGCTCAGTTGGTTGAGCAACCAACTTCGGCTCAGGTCATGATCTCAGTTTGTGAGTTCGAGCCCCGCATCGGGCTCTGGGCTGACAGCTCAGAGCCTGGAGCCTGCTTCGGATTCTGTGTCTCCCCCTCACTCTGCCCCTCCCCTGCTCATGCTCTGTCTGTCTGTCTGTCTCTCTCTCTCTCTCTCTCAATAATAAACGTTAAAAAAAAAATTTTTTTTTTAAATGTGAGCCCAAGAAATTGTGAGCACAGTCACAATCCCAAGGGCTTTGTGCAGAGAATGGAGAGTGCCGATGACATTTCTCTAAAACCGGTGAATGTTCACGTCCGCTTCTACTGTGCTGCCCCCACACCTGTTGAGACGAGTGTCGATCGCTGTGCTTTGCTGCCCACAGATGGCACCTTGGGCTGCACTTTAGCAACCCCCTCTCTGCATCTCAGAGCTCAACAACTTTGAATTCAGACCTGTGGCCACCTGCTCATTTGAGCCTGCCTGAGTCTAAGACTCCAAGTAGGGAAGCCGGACATGCTGACCGTGTAACCACACGACACGGTCACGCAGGGCCAGGGAGCACCGCCCACCCCTCCCCCTCCAAGTTGCAAGGCTGGATCACACAAGCACTGCCCGGGGTAATGCCCAGTCGCAGCAAGCCCTGTGAACTCGTTATGGACATCCCAGTGTCTTCGTGCCCTAAAGACAGAAGAACACAGCACTGGATTGCCAGCTTGCCTTCCCTCACTGCCTTTCTCTCCCCTAAGCTTCCTTGCCAAGGTCTCTAAGCCACCCTATTTGCTTTAGCTCCTCTGCCTGTGTTTGAGGGGGACCTCCTCTTTAAATTTTTTTTAATGTTTTATTTATCTTTGAGACAGAGCATGAGCAGGGGAGGGGCAGAGAGAGAGGGAGACACAGAATCCGAAGCAGGCTCCAGGCTCTGAGCTGTGAGCACAGAGCCTGACGTGGGGCTCAAACTCACAAACTGTGAGATCATGACCTGAGCCAAAATCAGACGCTTAACCGAGCCACCCAGGTGCCCCAGAAATTCATCTTTATATGCTGGCATTTCAACTCAGCAGAAGCTGGGGCCTGTAATGGCAATGCAATGGGATAAAGTGCTGTTGGAGACTATGTATGAATAGGTGTTCAGGAACCAGAATGCACAACAGCCAGAGCATCTCACCCAGGAGGATGTTTTCAACGGCCAGAAACAAAAACCCTTTATTAAAAGTAACTATAACGATATGATCTCCCATAACAAGACGCCCCAAAGAAGCTATCTGTGGGGTTAGTGCAGGGGCCAGCCATGTCTTCAATAACCCAGGTCCCTTCCACCTGTCTCCTCTATCAGCATATTGACACGACCCTGAGGTTTACCTGCCCACGATCCCAGGATGGCTGCTGCAGTTCCAGACATCACACCCTCACACAAAGGCAATTAAGATGGGCCATTTCTCTTTATGCATCTCTGCTAACTGGTTTCCCAGAAGCTTCCCAGCAGATTTCCCTTGGACCCCGCTGACCTACATTAGATCAGACACCCAAGTCCAACCTACAAAGAAGGCTACAGGAACGAGTATCTGGTATGACCAGCCTCTAGGTTAAGAGGCAACCTCGGTCGTGAGCAAGCCACCAGCAGTAGGGTGACCAAGTCACCCTCGTTTGCCATGACCTTCCCAGTTCTAAAACTGGAAACTCCATGTCCTGGGAAACCCGAGTCGTGAGAAAACTGGATGGGGTCACCCAACTGTTGTAATGGACACATGCAGGGTGGTGGAACAGTGCTAGGAGGGGGGATGCTCGTAGCTTCAGGAAGGCGCTAAAGTACTCCAAGTGGCATTTGGGAGGGGAAAGAGGGACTGTCGCATGAGCTCTCCAGAGTGGAGTGGACCGGTCGTGATTAACATGTGACGCGTGAAGGGCGGCCAGAAGTGACTGATGGCTCTGAGGTCCTGTCCTAAGGAACAATTCCCATTTATTCTGTCACCATACCGTGCACCAAGAGTCTGGGCCCAATGTGACTCAGCTGGCTCTTTTGCTCAGGGTGGCACAAGGTTTAAATCGGAAGGGCCCAAGCTCTTTTCAGTTGCTGGCAGAAATCTGCTTCTCGCGATTGTAGGACTGAGGTCCCCAGTTTCCCCAGCACGTGGTGCCCTTCATCTTTAAGTCAACGACAGTTCCTCCTATCTGGTCCCTGCCTTAAATCTCTTATTTTCTCGTGTCTCCAACTGGAGTAGGATTTCTGCTTCTACAGGTTCACATGATTAGATTAGGTTTGCCCAACAGTCCAGGATAATCTCCCAATCTTAAAATCAGCTGAGTAGTACACTTAGTTACATCTGCAAAGTTGTTTTTGCCACATGATGTAACATATTTGCAGAAGTAACACCAGGGGGCGACGGGCACGGGGACCAAAATTCTGCCAAACAGTTGGGTGGAACACGTAGGAGGCCATCAGTGGCACTGTGCCAAAGAAGAAGGAGGCTTCTAGCAATATAGATCAGCCTTCAGTTAGACTCCCTCCACCCAAGAAAGAGAAAGAATTTGAAGCCATCTGGAATGCTCCTAAAGAAATTCCTGCACTGAGGAAGGAGAGCAATGGATAGTTCCCAAGACTCCATCTAACGCGAAGACCCCACAATTCCAGTTTTCCAAGCGGAGAAAGGTCCAGTATGTTTGATTAGTGAAAAGGCAGAAGTTTTCAGAAAATGCTCAAACCATTCTGATACACGTGTTTTGACTTTCTCTGCAAACGACTCGCAGTACAAACTCGAAAGCAAGGACTTCCAGAAATTGACCTTTCCTGTCCCGTCTCGTGGAGTCATTAGTTCTGAGAAAAGGCATGGAGACACTCAGATTCCCAATACTGGCCCTCTTCGACTCGACTCCAGGGGACTGGGCACTATAATGAAACACTCCCTGGAAGGGGCTGTTAGGATATCTCACCAACGTGAGGCTGTGAGGACCTTTCCCCTTTAGGTGACAGCCAGAGCGCGAAAAGTGGAAACAGACTCTGGCCTGCCCTGAAACTCAGCTTTCATTGATGGTAGATGCGGGGAAGGGGCTGCAGGCTGGACGGGGCTGTAAGGAGCAGGGATGAGGGCTCACGAACTTCTCTTTGCAAAAGGAAAATCCCCATGGCGCTAAACCCTTAAGAACGGGCATCTGGACAGATTACGTATCTTCTCTGCCTATTAAGCAAACACTGACACGAAAGCCAGTCGAGGACGGGATGAGGGACAGCATGGCTTTAGACAACGTAGGTCAAGTGTAGCAACCGTGATCATCTGGTGCTCCAACTGGACAGCAACATGAAGTCAAGTCGGGCAGGAGAACGACTGGCGGATATGCGTGAGAGTGGGTCAATTTTGGCTCACTGTTCACCTAGAAAGTGGAAGGGAAGAAAGTAGGATCGCAGCGCTGCAAAATCTTGGCGAGCACAGTATCTCATGTGGCGGAGCTGAAAAAGCAAGCCTGGAGTAGGTCAGAAAGTGCCCAAGGGATGAACGCCCCAAAAAGGGAGCCCTGAAGTCCACAGTCCCTGGGCACAACATCGAAGACATCAGGGCACCTGGGTGGTGCAGTCAGTTGAGCTTCCCACTTCGGCTCAGGTCATGATCTCACAGTTTGTGGGTTTGAGCCCCGCGTCGGGCTCTGTGCTGACAGCCTGGAGCCTGCTTCGGATTCTGTGTCTCCCTCTCTCTCTCTCTGTTCCTCCCCCGCTCGCACTCTCTCTGCCTCTCAAAAACAAATAAATGGTAAAAAAAAAAAAAAACAAAAAAACAAAAAAACAAAAAAAAAACTAAGACTTCACGTGATCCTGAACATAGCAGAGAATGTCAGATAAGGAGAAACGCACACTAGAAAATATGGGTGTAAAGGCTGAAGCAACTGGGAGAGGATGGGGGTTATGATACTGGCTACAACGCACACACTATATACACCAGGCAAGTATGGTTATCACTTCACTCACCCACACTCTGGCACGCCCACAACAAAGCTATGAGGAAGTAACCTGTCCGTGTTCGGCCAAGCTAGTGGAAGGCACAGCCAGGACATGGCCCACAACAGCAGGCTGTAGGACAGTACTCTCCTAAGCATGATGTCACCCTAGCACAGCTTAGACGCAGCACATGATTCAGGGGCTGAGCTCTCAGAAATGTTGACAGCTTTGTCCCAACTCCCTACGTCAGACCACGAGGATCACCGCGTCTTTGTGCCCAAAAGGGCCACAGCAGTCTCTTGCTTCCAGTCCCCTAACGCACACAGGTTACCTTCTACGGTACCATTACCAGGTGACTCTCCCTACCTGCCAAGGTCTGAAGCTGAACCCATTTTGCTCACAGCACACTCCACTGCCAGCCCTTTATAACTGTTACAAAAGCCTTCCACGAACAACACACACCTCAGCCTGCCTTCCGATGCCTACTGCTCATTGTTCAAAGGTCTAGACCTATACGAAAAAAGCCCAGTATTTCTCTATGTATAAAATACAAGAGGGACACCTGCGTGGCTCAGTTGGTTAAGCGTCCAACTCTCGATGTCAGTTCGCGTCACGATCTCACGGGTCGTGGGATCGAGCCCTGCGTCAGGCTTTGCGCTTGACAGCACGGAGCCTGCTTGGGATTCTCTCCCTCCCTCCCTCTCTCTCTCTCCCCCTCCCCCTCACACTCTCTCTCTCTCAAAATAAACTTAAAAAAAATAATCAACCACTAAAATACAAGAGAGAGTTGAAGGCACCTATCACCACCCAAGTCCTCACTTCTCTAGGAAAAATACCGTCAATTCCCTCAAACATCGTGAAAGAACCAAAGACTACCAATGTCAACCTTGCCACTTCATCCACACAACCACAGCTGCTGCCACTGACCCTTCAAGCACAAAGAAAAAACAATACTCAAATATGTGAAAATTTTTACCAGGTCTAAGAACAGCACCCAATCAAAGGATTCAGAGTAACCATCTCATTACAAAAGACTGCTATAAGAAAAAACGGAAGCTCCAAAGGCTCGAGTAGATATTCACCGAAGAAGATCTAGGAAGATCAAATGCACATTAACTCATTAATCATTTGGGCAATGCGAATTAAAATCAAAATGAGATACCACTGACCATCTACTAGAATGGCTAAAAGACTGACAATGTCAAGTGCCAACAAGGGTATAGGGCAACCGGGACTCTCACACACTGCTGGTGGGAATGGTTTCTAAACACCGTTCTTTATTAAAAAGAGCCCAGAGTTCTTGGAGAAGCAGCTACTTCCAGGGCTGGAGCAAGAAAAACATAAGATGATCCAGAAGCATCCTACACTACCAGAAAGTAAGACAGGGTGTTGAAGGACGAGTAGGGACACATCTAAAGGACACAGGAGCCAATCTGAGAAAGTTTCCCAACAGCCAAACCTGGAATGATTTGAACAAAGTAAATAGCAGGAACACTGGATTCTAATCAACAGAATTAAATGAAGATCCACAAACTCAAAATACATGGTGGGGAAGGGAGAGCTACTCCTTATAGGAGAATTCCAAGTAACAGATGCAAAGGAAATGAAGAAAATGGCCAAAAACCAACAGAAATACGTGTAGACAGGGTACACCAATGAGGGTTAAAATTCCATGGCCAAAGTTTGAGGAGAAACAGGGTATCTGAACATAGTCCAAAAGTATCTCCCCCAAGATATAGGGCAACAGAGAAAGAATAAAATAGAAGACACAGTAACTGCACTTTAGAGAAAGCTAGCAGATCTCAACCAAGTGATCAAAATCAAATCCAACAATATCCAAGAACATCAACATCCAAGAACAAGGCACATCCACATCACGGATCCCCTGCACTAGGCAAGAACGTGTCACTTCAGTGGGTATCCTTGCCAAAAACCAATAACCTCCATCAAATTATAAGAAAACATCAAACTCAAACGGAGGGACACTCTACAAAACCACTAATCGGTACTACTCACAAGTGTGAGGGCCCTGAAAAACAAAGAAAGACAGGAGAATGGGACAGATTGGAGGTAGCCAAGGAGAAATGAAAACCGAATGCAATGTGGAGCCCAGGATTAGAAAACATTAGTTGAAAAACATGGAATCTCGCTAAAGCCTGTAGTTTATGTAACAATATAGTACCAAATTCTTAGCTCTGAGAACCCTACCCAGCTCAGAGAAGATGTTACATGACCTTAGAGGAAGCCAGGGGGCTTTGTACTAATTTTGCAACATTCCTGTGAATGCAGAAATATTTCCAAATACCAAGTTTTAAAAAACTGCGATCAGACGCTTTAGAAAGTAATGCTAACATGGGGCCCTGGGCGACTCTGTCGGTTGAGCATCAAACTCCCGGTTTCGGCTCGGGTCATGATCTCACAGTTCCTGAGTTCAAGCCCACACAGAGCTCCCTGCTGACAGCACTGAGTCTGCTTGGGATTCTCTCCACCCCATCCCCGCTCATGCTTTCTCTCTCAAAATAAATGAACTTAAAAAAAATTTTTTAAAGAAAGTAACAACAATATCTGATTCATGCCCTACAGCCAAAGCTGAAGTCAAAGAGAAATTCCTACCCTTAAATGCCTTTTATCAGTAAAAACAATGGACGTAAAAGAACTAAAACACATGCCTTCAAGAGATTAAAAAATATAAATGTGTACATGTACACCTACAAAAGGAGAAAGGAATAATAAATGTTAAGTGTCTATAAACCGAAAGAAAGAAAAATAAAGTTAAAAGGATCACAAAGAAAAAAATACAAGTACACAATTTAAAGGCTAAGAAAGACATATTACCATTTATAGCCATGTATAGGCATGGAGAAAGAATTTTTTTAAACTGCAACAAACACTGTATATTAACTTTCTATTTTAGGAAATGGCAATCATCTAGAAAAACATAAATTATGAAAATTGACACAGAATACACAGGAAAGTCAAAACGCTTAATAATGATAGAAGTAAAAAAAAAAAAATTATTAAAGACCTACATATCAATGAGGCCTTAACTCATTTTACAAATAAATCCTTTCAAAGTTTCAAGAAATAGTTAACTCTTGGGACACTTGGGTGGCTCAGTCGGTTAAGCATCCAACAATTCATTTTGGCTCAGGTCATAGAGCTCAGTATTCACAGGATCGAGCCCCGCATCGGGCTCTGTGCTGACAGTGCAAAGCCCACTTGGGATTCTCTCTCACTCCCTCACTCTCTCCTCCCCTTTCCACCTATCCCCTGTGCATGCTCTCTCAAAATAAACAAACATTAAAAAAAAAAAAAGTTAATTTTTATGTCAATTCAGCTGTTTAGGAACATAGGAAAAGAACACTTAACGCGTTTTCCACAAGAACAATC
This sequence comes from Panthera tigris, assembly GCF_018350195.1. Classification (NCBI taxonomy): domain Eukaryota; kingdom Metazoa; phylum Chordata; class Mammalia; order Carnivora; family Felidae; genus Panthera; species Panthera tigris. The sequence goes on along the minus strand of NC_056673.1, from coordinate 7,043,373 downwards.
CTAATCACAAAAACACGGTGTAAGTATAAAAATTAAAATGCTCCTGTTATACAATTACTAGGGCAGAGAGTCGCAATTCCTACCCTTAGGATTTTGTTCACATGTAGAGATGGAGAAATACGCCAAACAGAACAGAGGCAGATTTTAAAAATGTCTGAGTCATTCTGTTTTCTCTGCATCTGTCTTAACTGTCAGACCACTTGCCCAGGGAGAGGCAGGCACACCCCTCGGGACGTTCGGGACACATTTCAGGAAGCCCGTGATCTTGGCGTTCCTGCCAAGGCTCGGTGCTACGCTCCCATTCGTACCAACCTGTCTTTTCTGTTCTATCGTGCCTGTCCTTACATCTCGAGTACGTGTTCTTTTAAAATGGGATTAATCAGAAAGTCTAGCCACATCGATTTTTATAGACGTCTTCTCCTTTTCCTCATCACAAAATCATTTGTAATTATATTGCCAGAATTTAATTTTTGAGAGTATTTCATCCTTTGTGGGCCCTCATGCTTTATAATGATTTCAGGCTTGGAATAATGGCTCCTTTTTCTGTAAAGCTTTGGAAATTGAAGACCACGGGGTTAAGACATGGCTGACTGATGCTTCCCTTTGGTGTCTGTAAGATGCCAAGCTTGCTTTCTCCAAAGCCTTCTTTCGATTCTGCGTAACCAACGATTCCATCCAAGTCGACCAAAAAATTGCAGTTTCGCTACAGTTACTTTCTGTGACTTTTCAAGAGGGGACATTCCCCAAATCTCAGTTTTTTTTCTTAAAGAAACTCTTCATGTTTCTTATCTTCATGCACAAAGAAGGCCCAAGCTGGTATCCATTTTTCGAACAGTGCTACAGCACTAAACAACTCTAATAGGATATTTAGAGTCTCACTAGGCCTCAGGAAGATGTCTTACAAAACCAATTCAGCTCAAATGCCTGTTTTCACTCTACCAGTTTTAGAGTGCCCTGCAGAGACTTCTGAGGGTAGGAGAGCCACGACCGGACCCGTTTCCCCTTCTACGGGACCCTGGAAAACAGCAGGGTACTCATGGAGGAAGGGGCTTTCCAGCGAGGATTCTTAAACATGGAGGCAACCGACCAAGCTCAAACCACTGGCAAAGTCCACCTGTGAGGTCACAGAGAGCCCAGGAGGTCAGAGGCCTTCCCTGTGAAGCCACGTCCTGTCCTTGCTGGAGACCAGCTACTGTAAAACAGCAGGAAGATGCCAGAGAAATGGGAACAGGTCGTCAGGAGCCACCCCCCCAACCTCCCTGCCCATGGCCCCTGAGCGTCCAGAGGGAAGGCGCTGAGGGGTGACCTCCCCACCGTGTTCAGCCACTGAGCTCAACCGAATCCCGGAAGGAAATGGCAAGACTGTGCCAAGATCATTCACTTGGATTTCTACTTTTTTTTTCTTTGCCTTCTTCCCTCTCACTGCCTGCATTCCAAAGAAGCTGCTAAGCCTTTACTGTTGTTTTTTTTTTTAAAGTGTATTTAAAGTATAAGAGGGCCGCCTGCGTGGCCCAGTCAGTTGAATGTGCGACGCGATGTCAGCTCAGGTCATAATCTTGCAGTTTGTGAGTTCGGGTCCCACGTCGAGCTCTGTGCTGACAGCTCAGAGCCTAGAGCCTGCTTCGGGTTCTGTGTCTCCCTCTCTCTGCCCCTCCCCTGCTCGTGCTCTCTCTCTCAAAAATAAACACTAAAAAAAAACGTAAAAAGAAAGCATCCACAGACATTACAAAAACAAGTGAATGCTGCTGGTTTCCGGGAAAACCGCCAATTGCTGTCCTACAGCAGAACCATCTTTGACACCCCACGATATGGTGGTGCCCATTCAGCCTTCTCCAGCTGCCCTGTGTCTGTCTGTGCTGCCTCCATCATTTCTTACCATGGAGACTTCTGCGGAGCTGAGAACAGAAGTTGTTTCAGGTCGCCAGATCCTCGTGGTTTTTAGGCGCCTCAATTCATTGAAAGGATTGAGTGTTTGGGGTTGAGAGAGAGAAGAGGTGTGGGTATATGTAAGAGACAGACAGAGACAGAGAAGTAGAGAGACACAGGGATAGAGACAGAGAGAGAGGGAGGCTGGCTTTGGAGGCCGCCAAGAAAAGGGGAGAGGTGTCCCCCAGACTGTGGTAGGTTGATTGCTTGAGCAGTGGGAACTCTTTCAGCCCTCAGGGGCACAGAAGAATGGCTGGGTAATGAACCTCAGGAGACTACAATAAGCTTCGGAGCCTCAAGGAAGCACAATACCAGCACAGTGACCAAACTTCAGATGTAATGAACATCCCAGCCTCGACGAGAGAGGAGAGAAAAGAAAGGGACCTCTTTGGTCATCTGACCACTCAGGATTATTATGGGACATGGAGGAGGAGAGAGAAAAAGGAATCCCTGTTAAGAAAGAGCTTGGAAAATTATTCTAAAGGTAAAGGGAAAAACCTACTTGCACACCTGGGCTTCACCCACCGCAAGAGAATTTAACTAGGAATCCTCTCGCCGGTTTATTCAAATGAAAATGTTTATTCAAATGAAAATCCCTCAAGGCTACATTTCCTTCCTCACCTGCTCCAGAAAACCATCTCTAAGGATATGGTTTGGGGCTCACTTTGGGGCCCTCTCCCCTTTTTGCCTCTTCCAACTCCCAGCTGAATGTGAAAGCCCTCTTTCCAGCAGGGCAATGCCAAAGGTACCCTGAGAGTGGGCGTTATGGGCATGGCCAGGGTATCCATTTGGGATGAGTAGCCCAGGTCCTGGGCCTCTGCAGGACCTAACCCCTGGGGACCGGGGGGGGGGGGGGGGGGTCCCTGACCCACCCTCGACCAGCCCCTATCTTCATCTCTGCTTCTCCTCCCTTGCCAGTCCCTCTGTTCTCTATGTCCTTTGGTCCCAGTGAAAATTAAAGCCATTTAAAGTGGGAAGCACAGTTCCTGATACAGTGCAGGCCCTCAATAAACGTTTGCTCAACAGATGAAAGAACTAAAAAAAAAAAAAAAAAAAAAAAAAAAAAAAAAAAAAAAAAAAAAAAGGCCACAGCTCTATCTTCTACTGAACATAAACTGGGACGCAGAATGATGGAATGAATGATTAAGAAGGTAAACTCAGTCACCTAGATCTGCATGGTAACTCTTTTTCCATGTACTCTTTTTTTTAATGCTGTTGGTATTTTGACAGGGTTGCATTAAATATATACATTGGTTTGAGTAGTAGGGACATTTTAATATGGGTTTTTCCAATCATGAGCATGGGATACCTTTTCACTGGTTTATGTCATCTTCAATTTCTTTCAATGTTTTATACTTTTTAGAGAACAGCTTGATCTTTTGCCTATTTGGTTAAGTTTATTCCTAGGTTTTTTATTCTTTTTGGTACAATTGCAAATGGAATGGTTTCTCTTAATTTCTCTGCTACGTAAATCTAGGAGACAGAAAGGAGCTCCAAGTGCTTGTACAAAATGAAAGACTTTTACAGGCATGAGAGAGTGGGAACAAGGAAGTTACGTTAGTCACTTCCCTTTAGGGAGTGGCGGGGGTCTATCAGGCAGATGACATAACTATTGCGGATCAGACAATTCGTGACAGACTGGTTTAAGATTCCATTTCTGGAAGAGCTGAGACTGCAATGAAGTTAGCCTTGGTTTGGTGATGTGGGACTTAGCATATACGACTCCATTTGGGACCTGTTGTCTTGTTTCTAGCAATGTCCTCTCGAACAGGGGCAATTTACTCAACCTCTCTGAGCCTCAGTTTCCTCATCTTTGAGAACGAGAAGAGTATCAGAACCCTACCTCACAGGGTTGTTGTAAGAATTAAGTGAGATAGGTCAAATATTTACAGCATAGCTATTTTCCCCCCCAAATAACTGTGTCTATTATTATCCAGTATTGCACTTATGATCTGTAGCACCTATTTCGGTATCTCATTGCATGCTGTCATGACAGCAGTTATCACTGTATATCATGTGTGTGTTTATTTCTTCTTTCCCACTACACTGTGAACAACTCCACGGCAAAATTTTATATGTCTTTTCATCTCTAGTGCGAAATACAACGTATTATGAATAATACTGAGTAAGTGACCTCTTACAAAAGTTGACTAATGTTGCTTTGTGTTATCAGCCCACATACCAATCAACAAAAGGGTAAAACAGAGATTTTTCATAATTCTAAAAAATTTACAGCAAGTTTACATCCAGTGAACCTATTCTTAGGAAACTATCTGCAATAGAAGAGAATAAACCAAGACTCTGAAAGATATGGAATCTACAAATGAATATGACCCAGAAGAAAAGAGAATTCCTATGATAGCATCAAGTTCACATCACAACCATTTCAGGTGGACAGTGAGTTCAAGGCAGGAGTCAGGGAGGGAGAAATTGATAGAATTCTTGGGACTGAGGACTGGGAAAATTTTGAGAATAATAAAGGCAACTCTGAATAGGAAATAAAGGGAGAGCCCATACGAACTTGGATGAAGAGAAAGATTCTCCTTTCAGTGGCACAGAGATTATCACACCCTACACATATTAATGGAAATGTAATCCTAGCCTATGACTTGGTTCCACAGAGATCAATCACTACATATCTATAACCGAATAAATGCTGAGGATTAGTTCTCAACATTTACAATCAACTCAAACCATCAGGAAAGGCAGCCCTGCTTAGCTAACAAAATGTAAACAGTATAAGCCTAAGCTTTTGTGAATAAACTCTAGGAGGTAGATGGAAGGAGCATTAGTCAAGGACAGGGGGTGAAAATTACAGGTACAGAAGAAAGAGGTCTTATGGCTGCTAGACAAAGAAATGTGAATGGAAGGATAAAGTCTGAATCTGCAGGTGTGGCTAACAGCTGTGCTGGCTGGTGAGAAAACTAACAAATATTCTTATCCATCAAGCAGAAAGATAACTGCCGACAATTACAGTGGATTCATCCAGAATTGGGAGCATGAACGTACTCTCTATAGGGAGTACACCCAGCAGAACAGATACATGCATACACACAGGCACACACACCTGTTAACAAAGGAATAAACAGTCAGCCGTACAATGCGACCATTTTTTAAAAATATGGTAGGAGACAGGGGCCGACAGGTGGCTGTCGGTTAAGCGTCTGACTCTAGATCAGCTCAGGTCATGATCTCATGGTTCGTGAGATCGAGCCCTGAGTCGGGCTCTGTGCTCACAGCATGGAGACTGCTCGGGATTCTCTCTCTCACTGCTCCTCTCCCCCTCACACGTGCGCACGCTCTCTCTCGCAGATAAAAAATATTTTAAAATCGTTAAAAAATAAAATAGGAGACATATACAATATTGATGGCATTATTTGCTACAGTAGAAAACTGAAAACAACCTCTTAACGGGTAGAGAAATTTCTGCATAGCAACACGAGACAAGACAACATATTACTGGGAGACAAACACATACATACTAAAACCACTAAGAAAAGCAAGGGAATGAGAAAAAGTGGTGATGTCTGGAGGGAAAGTAGAAGGAGAATGGGAGGAACACATATGAAGCTTCAACACAGTTGCTCCTGTGCCTCTTCTGAACTTGAGACGCAAACAAGGATTCATTTTATTATAAATATAATCGTGCACATAAATTTACATGCATTGCATTTGGGTTTTTTGGGGCTTTATCAAATATTTCTATTAAAAATAGTGTCTATGTCACACCCACGCATTTATGAGAAACTACTTTTGGAGACAAAGTCTGGAATGATGTCACAAGTTTATCGTTCCATGGAAAAAACTTAGGACATAGCTGTACTCGTTAGTGTAACCCCACTCGTGGAGCAGAGAGACGACGTATTGCAAACGTATGCTTGTAATACTCAGAAAACATTTGAAAGGACATCCACAAAATCATTACAGGGGCCCCTGTGCAACAGGACTGAAGGATTGGGGGAAAAGGAGATTTTTCTTTTTCCTTTGATACGGCATGTTTCATACTTCCCTAAACTGAGCATTTATCAAAGGATAAAGGATAAAGATAATGGATAAAGGATAAAGCTGATCCTTTAACAACATGAGCAAGGCATTGACATGGACTCCCCCTTTCCACGCAGTTGAAAATCCACTCTTGTAACTTTTGACTCCCCCAAAACTTAACTACCAATAGCTACTGTTGACCAGAAGCCTTACCAATAACATAAACAGTCAATTAACACATATTCTGTAGGGCGCTGGGGTGGCTCAGGTGTTGAACGTCCAACTTTGGCTCAGGTCATGATCTCATGATTCATGAGTTTGAGTGCCCCGTCGGGCTCTGCGCTGGCAGCTCGGAGCCTGGAGCCTGTTTCAGATTCTGTGTCTCCCTCTCTCTCTCTGCCCCTCCCCTGCTCACACTCTGTCTCCACCTTTCTCAAAAATAAACATTAAAAAAAATTTTTTTTATACACATACTCTGTATATGTATTATATACTGTTTTGTCACAGCAAAGTAAGCTAGGAAAAAGAAAGTGTTATTAAGAAAATCCTAAGGAAAGGACGCCTGGGTGGATCAGTCAGTTAGGCATCTGACTCTTGATTTTGGCTCAGGTCATGATGTCATGGTTCATGGGTTTCAGCCCTGCACTGGGCTTGGGATTCTCTCTCTCCCTGTCTGCCCCTCCCCCACTCATTCATTTTTTTCTCTCGCTCTCTCTCGAAATAAATACACTTAAAAAAATTTATAAAAAGAAAATCTTAAGGAAAACACATTTAGAGTACTATATTATATTTATTGAAATAAAACCCATTTTTTAAAAAAATGTTTTTAACATTTTTATTAATTTTTGAGAGACAGAGACAGAGCACAATAGGGTGAGGGCAGACAGAGAGGGAGACACAATCCCCAAGCAGGCTCCAGGCTCCGAGCTGTCAGCAGAGCGCCCAATGCAGGGCTCGAACCCATGAACCGTGAGATCATGACCTGAGCCAAAACTGGATGCTTAACTGACTGAGCCACCCAGGCACCCCCCCATATTTATTTTTTTAAAAAACAACCACATAGTTCAAACCCATGTTGTTCAAGGGTCTGCTGTATAAAAGTGTAGGATACTAGGAAAATGGTACTAGAATCATAATCAATACTTATCGAGTTCTTAGCACTGGCGCATAGTAAGCACTCAGCAGAAGTTAGCTAGTGTTCTTATTACTCAGAGGCGTGCAGCCAGGATGGTGAGACCATGCCATAGAAGAAGCGTTGCAAGAAATAGGGATTTTTAATCTGAAAAAGACTCCAAGACTCGATCGCTGCCTTCAGACGTAAGGGCAACCCTTCAGGAACGCAACGAGGTTCTCTTCGCATGTTTCTGAGGCAAAGGATTACTCCGTTGGCCTGAAGCTTTACGAGAGAAGCCAACAACCCTTCCTAAAGGAAATGAGCGGCCTCTGGTCATGGCCCGCTCACTTCCACATTTGTCACCATTGCCCACTGTGGATTCCCAGCTCAGCCCGGAAGACCGTTACTCGCTACTCAAGGATAACTCTTAAGACCTCCCAAATAGGAGATCCTGTTCTTCAAAGGCAAAGGTGGCAGAGCTGACAGGGAGGAGACAGAGCATGTCCCTTGTCAGAGTGGAAAGCCATGTGCTGGCACGTCACATTCCAAGGTAAATGCTGACATCGTGGGTTCTGCTGGGATCCTTCCTATGCTGGGTGAGAGCTACGCTCCCGATCAAGATGTGTGAAAAGAATGGACATCGGGGGCGCCTGGGTGGCTCAGTCGGTTAAGCGTCTGACTTCGGCTCAGGTCATGATCTCACGGTTCATGGGTTCGAGCCCCGCGTCGGGCTCTGTGCTGACAGCTCAGAGCCTGGAGCCTGTTTCAGATTCTGTGTCTCCTCTCTGTGACCCTCCCCCATTCATGCTCTGTCTCTGTCTCAAAAATAAATAAACATTAAGAATGGACATCGGCACAAAACCTCTCCTCCGAAGTGCGGAGGATGGGGGAAATCTGAGAGTCAAAAAGAGAATTCGGGGGGGGGGGGGGGGGGGGGGCCAAAGCCAGGACTGAAAATGAGGCAGACGGACACGAGGCTGGGCAAAGTCAGGTGAAGGCTGCCACCCACGGGGCGAGATCCAGAGGGATGGACCACAGGTTGAATCCGGGATAAACTATGGAATGGACCGTAACCAGGAATGAGAAGCCTGGCATTTTGGAGTTTCTGGAGAATTCCTCCTAAATTCCCTTTCCTTTCAGCAAACACATCGAAAAAAACCACTGCCCGCTGTGTGTGTGGTCTCCATGGCACACAGGAGTGAAGGTCACAGCCAGGACAGGGCGAGGGAAGCCCAGAGGCCACGGGTGTCCCAGGTACAAAGAGAAGAGGGACAGCCTGCCCTCTCCTGGCTTCCTGGGGACACTGCACCCTGGAGGTTCTGACGCTGAGCCCCAAGCCCCGGATGGGCGCCCCAAAGCAAGGGCAACACTGTGGACAGCAAGCTTCTTGGCCAGTAGCAAACAAGATAATGCCTTTCTCAAGCTGACAATTTTATCAGGGAAGGGAACACACAAACCCAAAACTATCTCCACAGGCAACTAGACACCTGGCCAGAAAATGATTTTGTAAAATGGTTGGAAAAACCCGGTTGGGATCATCATCCTAATGACGGACCTCGTTCATTCGCCCGGTGACTGGCCTTTTGCAAAACGCTTTGATATCTGTCGTCTCATCACGTCCCTATGAGGAACTGACTTCCTGCTTTGCAGAGGAATGCAGTCCACAGGCATTCCAATAGGGTCCACTGCACAACCAAGGTCTCCCATCATGCCACTGTACCATCCAACCCAAAGGCCCTAGGAACAACCCAATACGTCAGGCCACGTTCAACACCATCACTCAGACTCGTGGCACTTCCTGCTTCGTTAAGCGCGGAAGCCCCTCCTGGACCGGACGCCAAGGTCGCAAGCCATTTACTCTGCTGGCAAGGAACCTATGTCAGGAAGAAGAAATGCAACCAAGAGCTTTGGTATTTATGGATCATTCATGTGTGCCTGCACACGACCCACACGATCCCTTGCTTTATGGCATCACTGGAGAGTTCATAAAAGAAGCAGGCTTTTCTTCTCAGCAGAGTTGGGCGTTGCACGATTACAAGATAATAAAGGGAAGTTTGTCTGCAATTTTTCCGGGTCCCCACAAGTTAAACTTTTGACACCAAAGTCACCCTGCCGTTGGAGTTGGGGAGACAATCAGGTCAGTAGCAGATCAAGTAAAGCCTTCTTGTCTTTAGCCCAGCCAAGGTGGTGAGCCCCTTAGCACCTTGTCAAACACTAAATTTAATCCTCGTTTTATTTTCGAATCGCTTTTTAAAAAATACACTAACCATTAAGCAACGGGGGAAAGGTCCTTTTAAAATGATTTATTATGTGTTAACAGCTAAAGAAAACCTAAACAATGTCTCCATAAAGACCCACGATCGCGTTTTTAATTAAGAGCCACAACTTTTAATGGAAGGCATAATACGCCCATTCATTTCGGGGTACCGGCCGAGGTTTGGTAATCCGGCAGTCAGACTCGGGGGAGAGTAACAGCTTTCGATTCACACCTCAAAGTCTTCTGTTAAAGAAAATAACAATAAAGTAATATCCCTTTAAAACTGGAGTTTGGGAATTTCAACCCAGAGAAAGGACACATTCTGTTTCATTACAGGGGTGCGTGTTACTCTTTCTATGCCCACAATAGCACACTCAGTCACCCCTAAGTTTTAATATGCAACTAGGTCATTCTAAATGTGCCCTGTGTGTGTGTGTGTGCATGTGTGCGTGTGTGACCTGGTAAATTCCTGCCCGTACTCTGGGGAAGCTGTGCCCTCTGAGAAACAAACTATTACTGTCTCTTTCTCAAACTGGTCCCTTAAATGCTTTTCCTTCTCTAGCTCTTTTATTGAAGCCCCAAATTTCCTGATCTAAGGAGAACTGAGCTATGGACAATTGCATGGCCCTGCAAGGAAATATCAGTCGTAACAGCCAGCATTTATTTCTGCCCACCCCACCCCCCCGCCCCCAAGTGCCAGGCTCTGCCATGGGGGCTTCTCAACATCATCTCACTCAATCCTGGCAATAATGAAGTGAATGTCTTGTTATCCCCATTTGCAGATGGGAAGCTTGGAGAGGGTGGGCTGCAGGAAGGTGGGGTGGGGTTGGACTAACGTATCAGATCCACGCCTTTTCCCCTCAAAGAGTGGTGTTAGGTCTTGCTGGGAAGGGAGAACCACGGAGAAACAGAACCCAGTGAGACGGAAGGGGTCCCACAGCATTGCTAAAGAAGTTCCGAGAGGGAACACACCTGATCTGGGGTTTCAGATACAGAGGGATTCCATCTTGACCTTTTAAGGATACTCAAGAGTTTCCAAAAATGTGAGCGACAAAGGTTAATCCTGTAAGCCTGGGTTCGCCTTATCTGGTTCTCTGTGCGACCTTTAAGATTTTTTTAGCTATTCATATGCCACCCGGGTCCCCCAAGGACCACATGCTGCCTAGATACTCTATTACAATTTCTCAACAACTTCCTTAATACAGATTACCTTTAAAAAAAAAAAAAAAAAAACTTTAGTTGTTTTTTTTTTTAATTTACTTACTTTGAAAAAAAGACAGTGCAAACTGGGAAGGGGCAGAGAGAGGGGGGAGGGAGAGGGAGGGAGGAGAGAGAGAGAGAATCCCAAGCAGGCTCCACACAACCAGCATGAAGCCACACGTGGGGCTCGAACTCACGAACCAAACTCACAAACAGTGAGATCATGACCAGCGCTGAAATCTAGAGTCGGCCACTTAACCACCTAAGCCACCCAGGTGCCCCTCCTAAAATGTACTTTTAAAGGAGACTTTACATCAGTACTATAACCTACAAAGGAGAATCGCGTAGTCAAAAGTAAACTGCCCAAAACAACGTGGGGTGAAAATAAAATCATGCTCTCCAGTCTAAAAATTCGATTTAGGAATAACACTAGGATAAAACTAGAACTGAGGAAAGTCGCTAATTTGCACAAAGACAAAATCAACATGCGTACCTAATAACTCAGTCTTGGTTGGGCGGCTAATGCCAAGCCACCCCCAGGTTTTCCCGGCTTCCACGCGGCGAGGTTCCAGAAGCCCAGACACAGGGACAGCGGCCGACCACGTGCTTACTCTTGGAAAGTGAGCTCCCCCCGCTTCCCCAAGCCACTGCCCCCAGTAGAGAGCCTGCCATTCCCAAAGTGGGGGCTGAGGGGCACTTGTTGGACGTGGGGAAAATGCAGCAACAGCAATTCACTGTACCAATGCTTCCCAAAATGTGTAAATAAAGTTTGGTTACACAAGGTGTAAGATACTGATGAGCTGGTAGAGGGCAGGCAAAGAGGCAAAGATAATCATGTGCGTGGTGACAAGGACATTAGACAAGACGGGGAGGGAGGTGGGACAGTTAGGAACCAAGGGAACGTGCCCCAGGCGATAAACACCACATACCTGGAGGCGCTTTCTACAGGGGTTAAGGTCAAACCGCGACCCTTACAGAGCAGAAGCAGGATGTGGCCACCCACAAGCCGGACTTAAATTGGAGGAGCCCGGCTCCAAAATTCACCAATGAAAATAGAGAACCAGCTCCAAAACCCACCAATGAGCTGCCTGCGTGGCCCGCGGATATCAACCAGTCAGGGCGCAGCGCTTCTGACCAATCAGGATGAGGCCTTTCCAGCCTATCAGGATGAGGCTCCCCCCCCCTTCCTCCTTATTAGCATATTGGAAGAAAGCGGGAACGTTGGTAAGCAGAGCGTGCTTTAGGCGCGGAGAGGCCAAGTTTATCCTAGGTTAGTCCTGGGTCTCCTTGGAGCTTTGGGCTGTAGCCCCAGTAAGGTCTCGCCTGTGCCTTTGATTTTTGGGTCTGACCTCGTTGCTATCGTTGTGGGGCCCTGGAACTGGACCCTGGAAACATAGGGAGGGAGGAAGGAAGAAAAAGGTCCTGGGAGCCATTGGGGTTTTGCTTACAGTTACCACGGATCCTGGCTGTTACAACAGCTCCTGTTCTTAGATAACTTATTAGGAATTTATTTAGGATATACTGTCTTTTTTTTTTTTTCTTTTTCAGTGGCTTATACCCAAAAGATTACTGCCTGGAATATGTCAGACATTGAAACCAGATGTTAGAGGAGTAGCAGTTTGAGAGGCAGAGAGAGGGCTGTGCGCTCAGGATAAGAAAACATCCAGTGTCCGGGAGGTCATCCGCAGGGTTTTCCGCAGCATTCCACGAGACAGACTGAGCCAGGATGGGAATTCTAGGTTCAGTTTGCAAACCAGGGATGATTATCCAGAAAGTTCTCTAGAGCCCCAGAGCAAAGGTGGCCAAAAGTGCAGATGAAGCCTTGTCCACGCATGTTCGTAGCGCGGTTCCGGACAACAAAAGGCAGCAATGACCCAAGTGTCCATCACGGGAGAAATGAATAAACAAAATGCGATATATCCAAACAATGGAGTATTCTCCAGCCTTAAAGCATGAAGTGCTTCTAGATGCTATGACTGGAAGAGCCTTGAAGACATTGCTAAGAAGTCAGATACAAAAGGCCCCTTATGATATGAACTATCCGGAATAGGTCTCCAGGCGCAGAGAGCAGGTAAGGGGCTTCCAGAGGACCAGGGAGAGGGTGATGAAGACTGGAAATGGGTGCAGGTTTCTGTTTGGTTTGGTGATAAAGTTCTGGAACTAGATAGTGTTGCTGGGTCGCACAACATTGTGGGTATACTTAATGTCACTAACTTGCACACTTTGAAAGGGTTAAGGAGGGGGGGAGGGAGCGCCTGGGTGGCTCAGTCGGCTGAGCATCCCACTTCAGCTCAGGTCATGATCTTGCAGTGTGAGTTCGAGCCCCGCGTGGGGCTCTGTGCTGACAGCTCAGAGTCGAGCCTGTTTCCGATTCTGCGTCTCTCTCTCTCTCTCTGCCCCTCCCCCACTCATGCTCTGTCTCTCTCTTGTCAAAAATAAAAGTAAACATTAAAAAAGTTTTTAAAGGGTTAAGATGATAAATTTTATGTGTCTTTCACCACAATTTTTTTTTGGGGGGGGGGGGGGTTGGTTTTGTTGAGTTTTTTTGTTTTTTTTTTTTTAATGTAAATTCAAGGTAGTCAACGTATAGTGTAGTATTGGTTTCAGGAATAGAATTTAGTGATTCATCACTTATGTTTGACACCCAGTGCTCATCCCAACAAGTGCCCTCCTTAATGCCCACCCCCCATTTAGCCCATCCGTCTGACCCACCACCCCTCCTCCAGCAACCCTCAGCTCTCTGTATTTAAGTCTCTTATGGTTTGTCTCCCTCTCTGTTCTTATCTTTGCTTCTCTTCTCCGTTCGTCTGTTTCGTTTCTTAAATTTCACATATGAGTGAAATCATATGATCTTTGTCTCTCTCTGACTTAAGTCACTTGGCGTATTACACTCTCGTTCTATCGACATTGCTGCAAATGGCAAGATTTCTTTCTTTTTGATGGCTGAGTAATGTTCCATTGTGTATATGTATATGTATATATATATATATATATATACACACACACACACACACGCACATCTTTTTTATCCATTTATCAGTGAATGGACATTTGGGCTCTTTCCATAGTTTGACTATTGTCAATAGCCCCAATGTTTTTTAAATACTAAAAATAATAATAATGAAAATAGAAAGGAGAACTAAAGTTAGCTATGGCTGAGCTGGAAAGCCCTCTGGAACATGTATGCTATCAGCAGAGGCCACGGTGAAGGGGAATTGGGCTCACCTGCTCTCTAGATAACCAGACAAATCTATTTAGTGCTACAACTAGCCCTTGTTTAAGAAGGCAATCGACTGGGAGCACCTGGGTGGCTCAGTCGGTGGAGTGTCTGACTCTGGATTTTGGCTCAGGTCCTGATCCCAGGGTCGTAGGATCGAGTCCCTTGTTGGGTTCCAGGCTAAGCGTGGAGCCTGGTTAAGATTCTCTCACTCTTTCTCTAAAAAAAAAAAAAAATTTTAAGTTACATCGTACTGGTGGAGTGCGCTCTGAAAGAATCAGATTTGGGTTCAAATCTTCGCCCTGCCTTTTTTGTGGTATTTGACCTTTGGCAAGATACCCTCTCTTTTGGCCTCCGTTTCCTCATCTGTAAAAATGAGATAACATACTACCCACCAAGGGGCTTAGGTGATGAGTAGGTGAGATGAGGTGTATAAAATGCCTAGCATTACCAAAAAAAAAAAACTTTTTTAAGGGTCTCAACTGAGGACAAGATGAATAAAATTTTCAAATCGGTAGTAGCCTTGAGAGACTGAATATACCAAGGGACAATGGCCAGAGTGTCTATAAAAATAGATCTCTGACCCACAACCTGCAGCACCCAGCCCAGAAAACCAGTGACCACCCCCAGGAAGGCAGCCTGCTCTATGTTGGACGTGAAGGAAGTCAGACTATCTCTAGAAACCATCCGGGAAGCCAAATGATAACTCCGGTCACAATCAGCCCCAAATGCCCAAGACTTGATTAATGACTGACAGCTTCCCTTTCTGCCACCTCTTCCAATTTAAGACCAAGAAAGAAAACCAAACGTGCTTCCCCAGCTAATCACTGAGGATGCCCTGCTCACCTCCAGCTTCTCTAGGCCAACAGCGTCCATCAGGGCACACCTGAGCCTTCCCCTTGGTCCCTCGTAAAGCTCCCCCCCGCCCCCGCCTGCCTCTGGGTCTCCGCCAAAACATGGGTGCTGGAGGCTGACTTCCTTGCAAGAGCGAGCTCTGAATAAATGGTCTTTGCTTTACTCATTTGGTTGGTCCTCACTGCCGTGGTTAGCTTCACGTAGACGTGTGATGTTCTTAGATACCTGAAGGCCATCGGCGTCCTCGCCAGGGACCTCACCCCTCAGCCTCAATTTTATGAGTAAATCCTTGTTTTCAGCACATTCCCCCACGCCTCCCCCCTCTTCAAAAGTAAAGGGTGGGTTTCCAGCCCAAGTCCCACAGTGCCTTCTTGAGAATCCTCTAAAGTAAAAATAGAGAAGTTCAGAAAGCATGATGGCTTTAACAATTAAGAGAACAGGAGGGGATCTGCCTTTCTCTGACTTCTTTCACTTAGCATAATACTCTCTAGCTCCATCCGCACCGTTGCATGTGGTGAGATTTCATTCTTTTTTACAGCTGAGTAATATTCCATTGTGGGCGTGCATGAATGTATACCACTTTATCCATTCATCAGTCGATGGACGCGGGCTTTTCATAGTTTGGCTACTATAGATAATGCTGCTATAAACATCAGGGTGCATGCATCCCTTCGAATCAGTATTTTGTATTTTTTTTTTTTTTTTAGTTTATTTATTTTGAGAGAGAGACAGAGACAACGCAAGTGGGGAAGGCACAGAGAGAGAAGGAGAGAACAAGAGAGAGAATCCCAAGCAGGGTCTGCGCTCAAACTCCCGAGCCGTGAGATCATGACCTGAGCTGAAACCAAGAGTTGGGTGCTTAACTGACCGAGCCACCCAGGTGCCCCAGTATTTTTGTATTCTTTGGGTAGAATTGTACCTGGTAGTACAATTAATGCTGGGTCATAGGGTAGTTCTATTTTTGACTTTTTGAGGAATCTCCACGCTGTTTTCCAGAGTGGCTGCCCCAGTTTGCATTCCCACCAACAGTGCAAGAGGGTTCCCCTTTCTCCACATCCTCGCCAACATCTGTTGTTTTCTGAGTTGTTCATTTTAGCCATTCTGACAGGTGTGAGGTGGTATCTCATCATGGTTTTGATTTGTGTTTCCCTGATGATGAGTGGTGGTGAGCATCTTTTCATGTGTCTGTTAGCCGTCTGTATTTCCCCTTTGTAAAAAAGGTGTATTCATGTTTTTTGCCCGTTTTTTAACTGGATCATTTGGGGTATTAAGTTTTAGAAGTTCTTTATATATTTTGGATACTCTTTATCAGACACTCATATGTGGAATTTAAGACACAAAACAGACAAACATAGGAGGAAAATAGAGAGGCAGACCAGAAAACACAGTCTTAACTATAGAGAACTATAGAAAACAGAGAAGGTGGAGGGGAGGTGGGCGGGGGAGGGGAATGAGCTAAATGGGTGATGGGCATTAGAGAGAACACTTGTTGGGATGAGCACTGGGTGTTGTAAGTGATAAATCCCTAAATTCTACAGCTGAAACTAATATTACCCAGTATGTTAACCGTACTGGAATTTATATAAAATCTTGAAAAGGGGGGCAGGTAAACAAAAGAACAGGAAGGGAAAACCACAAGTTTCAACGAATTTCCAGAAGATGTAGGAGAGGTTTAAGAGTGTTGACAGGTGGACGTGGCAGCGAGGGGCAGCAGTGAGGGATTAGAAAGAATGGGGGCTCCCTAAGTGGGGAAGGGTCATATAAAATGTGAAACCAGGAACCGGGGAGGGGGGTGGCGAGAGGTTCATGCTTGGAGGGTCTGTTGGCACCAGCAGACCCCAAACCCCACATGCAGAGGGTCTTTGGGCAGCTCATATTTATCCCCTGGGCAAAACAAATCCTGAACATCTCTTTTTCTAAAGAAACCAAAAGTCCCTGTCAAAAATATTAAATGTAGTCGAAAGCGTCTTTAGAAACATCAGTGTTTAAAATTCCTTTAAGCACCCAAAATCTGCCTCCCTGCCCTGGCAGGGGATGCTAGAATAGCAAATCCCTCAAAAGGGGATTGGATTTTAAGCAAACCCATGTGCATTGTCGGAAATCAGCTCTGTGTGAGTTGGCCTGTTATCCCCAGTCTGGGTCTAAGCTGTTGCTACTTCAAATTCAGGCCAGGCCAGGTATCTGACACAATTTCATACATATATATATATACGGATATAATTTGTTTAAGTTTATTTTGAGAGAGAGACAGCATGAGTGGGGGAGGGGCAGAGAGAAAGGGAGAGAGAGAATCCCCAGCAGGCTCCGCACTGTCCGCGTGGAACCCAGTGCGGGGCTCGAACCCATGAAACCGTGAGACTGTGACCTGAGCCGAAACCAAGAGCTGGACGCTGCACCGACTGAGCCACCCAGGCGCCCCGAGGCGTCTTGACACAATCGGGAGGCTGCCGGCCAGAAGTGGATTTTCATGAAGCCTCAGGAGGGTTCTAGGGAGAATTGAGGGGAATTGTGTCCAGGAGACCGTGTGACCCGGTGACAAGGACTTCCAGATCAGAGGACAGAAGTCACTGTGAGTACAGTTCAGTCACTGCTGTTTCCAGTCCGGACTCACGTCTTTAGAGAGAAACTGAAATGTTCAGGCTCTATTTTCACCGAAAACTCCCAACAACCCTGGTGTGGCAGTGGCCGTGGGATCCAGGGGAACCCACAGGGAGCACCCAGCCGAGGAAGCAGTGCTGGGAAGATGCAGAACAGCAGAAGGAAGCAAGCGTCTGGGGGATGTGTCCCGGTGCCTGGAGGAGCCCTGTGGGTGAGCGCACCCTACAGACCCCCAGGAATAGCTTCCAATGCTACAGATGGGGGCAGAACCCAGCACACAGAGGTTATGGCTCAAACTATGTGACACGTGAAACAAAATGGAGTTGCTGACGTCAAGGAGTTTGAAAAGGGAGCCAGGAGGCCATTCAGGAGGTGGGTCTGATGGGTGTCTTCGCCAGGTGGAACCATGAACTTCTGAAACTGGGCCAAACCTAGAACATTCGAAGGACTCCACAGGACCATCTGCAGCTTGGTGCGGTGACAGACTTTGGCTTAGTGATCGTTTTAGCACCTGTTAACCAAGAAGGCCACTAGGCTGCAAAGTGACCGGAAGCATGCATTTGGGGTCCGAGGGAGTGCGGCCCAGGAGACCCAGGGAAACAGAACACACGCTCCAAACGAGCAGGCTTACAGAGGCCAAAACCACAAGGTCGCAGAAGTTGTTTAGAAGGAATTATGACCGGCGCTGACAGAGTTAAGCGGAGTATCTAATACACGATTGGCTGTTTAGCTAACGGGTGTGGTGTTCTCTCTACTTAGGCCCAAAGCAGAAGGATTTGTTCCAGGAGGTGGACCGGGTGCAACTGACAAGTTGCAGTTGACAAAAGGCCACGGCGTTCAAAAGCTGAAGCAGGAGACGTGCACGAGCCTCCTTCCTCAGTGTCCTCCCCCACCCTGTTCTGGATGGTTCTCCCCAGATGCTTAATGCACTTCGGAATCTTCCTTCACATAACCAATCGTGTTTTGCCAAGATTAGTCTTCTGCCACCAACCAATCAAAATTATCTGTGAACACATAAACAGGCATTCCCTTTCGTTTATAAAAACCCTTCACTTGGGTCGCTACCCAAATCTGTACCCACCAAACACGTGCTTTTGCCTTGTTTCACTTCTGCCTCTTTTCTCCATCTGCCACTAAAGCAATCATCAATCGATACTGCATGTAAAGAACAAAGACGAAAAACCTGCCCAAGGCAATTTCCAGCAAAATTATCTATAATCAGGGCACCTGGGTGGCTCGGTAGGCAGAGCACGCGACTTTTGATCTCAGAGTTGTGAGTTCAAACCCCATGTTGGGTGTAGAGGTTTTTTTTTTTTTTTTTTTAATTTTTTGGGGGCACCTGGGTGGCTCAGTCAGTTAAGTGGCCGACTTCGGCTCAAGTCATGATCTTGCAGTTTGTGAATTCAAGCCCCACATTGGTCTCTTTGCTGTCAGCGGAGCATGCTTCAGATTCTGTGTCTCCCTCTCTCTCTGCCACTCCCTGCCCGCCCCCCACCAGCTCGCTCTCTCAAAAATAAAAACATTAAAATATTTTTTAAAGATTAAAAATTTCTTTTTAATCTTTAAAAAAATGTATAATCATGCAAAAAGAATTTTAATAGCCCCAAGGAGTTTTCTTGTTATTGAAGAGGTTAGTTCTGTTAAGAAGATAACTTTGAAGGGGCACCTGGGGGGCTCCGTGTGAAGCATGTAATTCTTGATGTCGGGGGTGTGAATTCGAGCCTCACGCGGAGTGTAGACATTACTTAAAAATCTGTTGTTTTTTTTAAGCTTCTATTTATTTCTTTTTGAGGGCGAGCGCAAACACGGGAGGGGCAGGGAGAGGGGTACAGAGGATCCGAAGTGGGCTCTGGGCAGGCAGCAGAGAGCCTGACGTGGGGCTCAAACTCATGAACTTGCGAGATCACAACCTGAGCTAAAGGCAGATGCTTAACCGACTGAGCCACCCAGATGCCCCTAAAGGAACTTTGCAGAATTCAAGTCTGTGAACCCTGTAAATCTATTCCAGATACAAGAAAATGTTACATGCTTTTGCAAAATAAATATTTGCTGCTTGTTTGTTAATGATAAATAATCTTCATGCCTTCATTGCCTTCTCATCTCTATAACCCCCTCCTAAAGTGGGCAGTCAGGTGTCCTGGTGAAGAATCAGGATAAGAAGCCCATTTCTGCAGAGTGAACTTGGAGATTTCGGGGGTTTTTTTGTTTGTTTTGTTTTTTGTTTTTTTGTTTTTTTGTTTTGTCATCAGGGCCTCATTTGTAAAATGAAGGTAAAAATACTCCCTTCATCAAAGGGTTGCTAAGAGGAATAAATGAATTAGTACAAGGTAACACTTAGCTCTGGGTGCACCTAAATGGTCAATAAATGTTACCAGCATTCTTAGCATCAGAGAAGTCACTGCTGATAAGTAGTTTAGGGGTGATCCAGCGCCTTTATTTTTTTAATGTTTATTTAATTTTGAGAGACAGAGCCAGAGCAGGAGTGTGGGCGGGGCAGAGAGAGAGATGGAGACACAGAATCCAAAGCAGGCTTCAGGCTCCGAGCTGTCAGCACAGAGCCTGGATGTGGGGCTCGAACCTGCCCATCTCAAGATCATGACCCAAAGTGAAGTCAGAGGCTTAACTGACTGAGCCACCCGGGCGCCCCTCCAGCCCCTTTACCAGCTGAGGAATCTAAATTTCAAAGAACTGTTGCCATCCAGAGCCTGGGCTTCCAATCAAGTTTGCTCTCCTACTAACAGAGACTCTTATTGAGGCAAGGTATACAGGTAAACCAGAAAGCAAGAGTTGTTTACTTTACAAGTACTTTATTATTTTTTATTTAATCTCTACACCCAACATGGGGCTTGAACTCACGAGACCCCGAGGTCAAGAGTCGCGTGTTTAAAGGCTATCTTGAAAGAATTCCATGGTGATGGTTTAAAATGTTATTCTCTTAGGAGACAGGAGACAGACAAACCTCTTCATCTGGTCTGTGGAGAGCTGACTTAGAAACTAGAAGGGCAGGGGGTTTTATGTGGCCTCTGAAGGTTCTAAGCCCCCTGCAGGCCTGGGTTTCCCACAGCCTGAGAATCATCTCTTCTGACAGATAGTGCTGTTTCCTTTATGTTTGTTTATTTTTTTAATGTTTATTTTTGAGAGAGAGACAGACTCTAAGCAGGGGAGGAGCAGAGAGAAAGGGAGACAGAATGCAGAGCGGACTCCAGGCTCTGAGCTGTCAGCACAGAGCCCGATGTGGGGCTTGAACTCACAAATCACGAGATCATGACCTGAGCTGAAGTCGGACGCTTAACCGACTGAGCCACCCAGGTGCCCCTTTGTGTATATTTTTTTGAGAGAGAGGGAGACACAGAACCTGAAGCCGAATCCAGGCTCGGAGCTGTCAGCACAGAGCCCAACGCGGGGCTCAAACTCACCAACCTGGAGATCACATGTAACTGAGCCGAAGTCGTACTGCTTAACCGACTGAGCCACCCGGGTGCCCCAATAGTGCCATTTCCTGGAGACCCTGATTAAAGCACTGAAGAGCCTACCCGACATCACATGCCTCACCCAGAAGCTAAGTGAACACCTGTAATTTGTTAACAATGATTAATATAACTACCTAAGTTTATAATTTACTCTTTTCAAAAATTAGAGCAAACCCCAGATTATGCTGGTATAAATACTGGTGGTTTTCTGCTGTGCTTTTTCCAGCTGGAGAAAAGGGGAAGCATTACAGCTAACCCGACAAGTTTCTTCTGTCCTTCCTTCAGTCCATCTGCCTGTCCGTCCATCCTTCCTCTCTTTCTTCCTTTTCCCTTTGCATCTTCTGTCCACATAGGAACAAGAGTGATCTTAAAATGTAAATCAGATTGGAACACTCCCGGGGGCGCCTGGGTGGCTCAGTCGGTTAAGCGGCCGACTTCGGCTCAGGTCATGATCTCGTGGTTCGTGAGTTCAAGCCCTGCATCAGGCTCTGTGCTGATGGCTCAGAGCCTGGAGCCTGTTTCAGATTCTGTGTCTCCCTCTCTCTGACCCTCCCCCGTTCATGCTCTGTCTCTCTCTGTCTCAAAAATAAATTTAAAAAAAAGTTAAAAAAAAAAACAAACAGATTGGAACACTCCCTCTGTTTAAAATTCTGCAGCGGCTTCCCATTCACTTAGAATAACAGTTCTTTTTCTTTTCTTTTTTTTTTTTTTAAGTTTATTTATTTATTTTGGGAGAGCAAGTGAACAGGGGTGGGGCAGAGAGAGAAAGGGAGAGAATCCCACCCAGGCTCCACACTGCCAGCACAAAGCCCCGTGCGCGGTTCGAACCCACAAAGCCGTGAGATCCTGACCTGAGCTGAAACCAAGCATCAGACGCTTAACCAACTGAGCCACCCGGTTCCACCCTTCACAATGGCCCTGCCTTTTGTGGCTCCCCTTTATCTACTCTGTCTCTCCAGTGGTATCCCTGCCCGCTGTCTACCCGCCCAGCAGGCTCAGCCCCACTGCTTGCTCACTTCCTGAACTCAACTCCCTTTCCCACCTGTGGAGATAAACGAAGAACAATCAAATGAGAAGCAAAGGCTATTTATTCAGTGCTCACACTTGCAGACGGCTACTTGCTTTACATGAAGCTCTCTTTCTCCATCATTCAAGACTTGTTCTTTTTCATCTTTCTCATCTCAGACTACATGTTACCTTCTCAGACCTCCTCAGGCCACCCTATCCAAACTACACCCTTTATTTTACTCTCCTCCTTGTCCCCATACTGTTACCATTTTCTCTGTAAGACATGCCAACATTTGTAGTTCT
Source organism: Panthera tigris (assembly GCF_018350195.1). Lineage (NCBI taxonomy): Eukaryota > Metazoa > Chordata > Mammalia > Carnivora > Felidae > Panthera > Panthera tigris. The sequence continues at coordinate 7,021,441 of NC_056673.1, read as the reverse complement.
GTCCGTTGTTTATTTTCTTGATATTTTACCCTGATTAGAATTGAAAATGTGCCAGATGATGGGACACCTGGGTGGCTCAGTCAGTTAAGCGGCCCACTTTGGCTCAGGTCATGATCTCACAGTTCATGGGTTCGAGCCCCGCCATTGGGCTCTGTGCTGACAGCTCAGAGCCTGGAGCCTCCTTCAGATTCTATGTCTCCCTCTCACTCTCTGCCCCTCCTCCACTTGTGCTCTGTCTCTCTCTCAAAAATAAACAAGTATTAAAACAAATTAAAAAACAACAACAATAAAGTATGCCAGATCAGAAAATATGCCACCCCAACATATACCAATTTGGTATATGGATCAGGTTGAGCTGAAGGCAGTCTGAATCAACAGCTGTAGGAAGGGTTCCTACCTTCTTAAACGTAGTCCCTGTGGGGCCTGAGAAACTTACAAAAGACATACAAACAGAAAATGTTATTAAACATTTGTTATTAAACACATAATGTTTATTAATATTTCCCTGCAGGAATTTACAGGAAACAAATTCAATGAAGTGGTTATGCTCAGGGACTCATACCCTTTTTTTTCCCAACATTTTTTTATTTATATTTATTATACTGGGTTATTGGTTTTTGTTTTTTTTTTTAATGTTTATTTCTGAGAGAGAAGGGGTGCAGGTAGGGACAGAGAGAATGGGAGAAAGAGAATCCCAAGCCGGCTCCGTGGGGACAGTGCAGAGCCTGACTTGAGGCTCAAACTCACGAACGGTGAGATCATGCCCTGAGCCAAAATCAAGAGTCGGCTGCTTAACCGACTTAGCCACGTAGGGCGCCCAGGGTTGTTGGTTCTTGACGTGTCAACAGGAAATAAGATGCTTGATCATGTCCTGGTAAGATAGCTATGAGCCGAGCTGATAGTCCGAGTTGAAGGAGTTATATTGACGACGTTACCGAAACCCGAGTTGGGCTGTTCACCACTCAAAAGCCAATACTGGAGAGACGAGCCAAGTGTTAGTGGGAAAGGAAAAGTTGCAGCAACCTGGGGAGATGGCAAACTGATACCCAAACACTCTCTCTGAGGTTCTGAGTTAGGAGGTTTTTTCTTTTTAGTGTTTATTTTTGAGAGAGAGAGGATTCGAAACGGGCTCCGCACTGACAGCAACAAGCCCGACACAGGGCTGGAACTCATGAACAGCGAGATCATGACCTGGGTCAACGTCGGACACTTAACTGAGCCACCCAGGCGCCCTAGGAGCAAGGTTTCTAAAGGGGAAATTCATGGTGGGAGGTCACATGCATATCAATGAAAGGGTCAGCGAAACTTAAAATTATTCAGGAGGAAAGTTGAACTTATGTATTGAGCAAACACATGTGTAACTTATACCCCGTGTTCACTTTGGGATGGAGACTGAACACCTGAACGAGGCAAAATCCAGTCCCTGATGTCAGGAGGCTACCTTAGGAAAAGGAGGAAGGGGCCAAGTGCATGCTCCAAGAGCTGGTGTGATTTGGCTGGGGTCTTGAGCTCCTTATCTCTGTTAAGGAATGCAGAGCCCTGCTTTTTCACAGGCTGGAACCATATCATTTGACCTTGAGTCCAGGCTTCTGCAGAGACAGCAGATTTGCTAGTGGGGTCTGAAAAGACCACAATAGCTGATGAGGGAGAAACAGTTCTCTGACAAATAAGCTTTAATTTTTGTTAGCATTTATTTATTTTTGAGACAGAGACAGAGTGTGAGTGGGGGAGGGGCAGAGAGCAAGGGAGACACAGAATCCGAAGCAGGCTCCAGGCCCTGAGCTGTTAGCACGGAGCCCAACGCAGGGTTCAAACTCATGATTTGTGAGATCATGACCTGAGCCAAAGTCAGACACTTAACTGAGCCACCCAGGCACCCCTAACAAATAAGCTTTAAGTGTTTTGCTAGTTTCAACTTCATTAACCCTAGGGGGCCTGGTTTCAATTCCCCCTGAGTTATGATCATTCCTCAGTCTTGAGGAATGGGGATGATGACCAACCGCTCTGGCTCTTTCCTTATCTCCTCGTGTAAATTTTGGGTAAAGAGCCCTTCTTGCAAATCTTAGCTGTAAGCAAAATTCCTTTGATGATTAACATTCCTGTGTGCAGGGCTAAGCAGAAGTTTCTAACCTATAGGTCACAGTAGCAAGGGAAATGAAGCAATACCGAGTTAAACACACTGAGTTTCTTCCCTACTACATTATCAGCTAGCTGGCATTCGGGAGGAATAAGGCTTCGGGGATCTTTCACCAGAGGCTAAGAAGATGCATAGAGAGGGAGTTGGGGTGGTAACTTCTTTTTTTTTTTTAATGTTTATTTAATTTTGAGAGAGAGAGAAGGGCAGAGAGAGAGGGAGACACAGAATCTGAAGCAGGGTCCAGGCTCTGAGCTGTCAGCACAGAGCCTGACGCAGGGCTCGAACCCTTGAACCATGAGATCATGACCTGAGCCGAAGTTGGGCGCTCAACCAACTGAGCCACCCAGGTGCCCCTAGGATGGTACCTCTTACCATACTAGGAAACGGAGGAAAGGATGCCACTGACATCAGAATGACCGTCTCGAGGTACAAAAGGGCACCTGAGGTAAAGAGGTCCCCCTCTACAGCTCACATGCTCAGACTGCTAACATCCGGGTTTGAGATTTATCACTACTGTTGCTCAAAAGCTCACTGACTGAAATCATAACTGGTCCAGGATTCCTCTTTATTCTTTTACTTGGGAAGCAAGGAATTGGCATGATTGGAGACGGAATATCTTCTGGGCAGTAAAGGGCTAGAAAATCTGATCCTGGACCTCCTCCGCGAGACTTCCCACTGGACCGTCCTTACCTGCTTTGATGTGTCCTCTTGCTAGGATACTGTTAGGCGTTCCATGGTGCCTCCCAAAATTCACGTGTTGAAATCTCAACTCCCAGTGCCTTGGAATGTGACCTAATTGGGAATAGGACCTTTATATAGGTACAGAAGTGAATATGAGACCGTCAGGTTGAGTCCTAATCCAAAACAACTTGTGTCCTCATAAGGGGAAATTTGGAAGCACATATGCGCATGGGAAGAAGACCAGGGGTGCCTGGAGACAGAGACTGGGGTGATGCTTCTAAAATCCAGAGAACACCAAAGATTGCCAACCAACCACCAGAAGCTGTGACAGAAGCAAGGAATAGATTCATCCTCATAGTGCTTGGAAGGAACCGGCCCCCCTGACACCTTGATCTTAAACTTCGAGCCTCCAGAACCGTGAGGCAACGAGACAGTCCCATTTCTGTTCTTCAAGGCTCCTGCTATGTGGCACTTTCCGACAGCAGCCCTAGCCCACCTAATACAGATACCGAAGCGTGGCCATGGGGTCTCTGAGCCACCAGAGCACAGCCTGGCACCTGGCGAATATCCGCAGAGGTTCTATGAATGAACGAATGAATCGCTGAATTAAGAACGGAGGCCCGGGGCGCCTGGGTGGCTCAGTCGGTTGAGCGTCCGACTTCAGCTCAGGTCGCGATCTCACGGTTCGTGAGTTCGAGCCCCGCGTCAGGCTCTGGGCTGATGGCTCAGAGCCTGGAGCCTGCTTCCGATTCTGTGTCTCCCTCTCTCTCTGCCCCTCCCCCGTTCATGCTCTGTCTGTCTCTGTCTCAAAAATAAATAAATGTTAAAAAAAAAAAAAAAAGAATGGAGGCCCTTTTGTGACACACGCCACAGAATGCCTGTAAGTAATTTGTGGAGGATATATGATGTCGCCTCCTTTCCTTTGAGAAACGATCTCTTTCCTACCCACTGTGCTCCCAACAGGATGGCAGTTGTGGTACCCACTGCCCTCCCACAGGGACAACTGTGTGACCCAGGAGGGTCAGTCAGGGAACCACTGGCTCTAGGGATTCATTGAGAGCTGGGCCTGTGTCTCAATCTGAGCCAGACCGGTACCCGCTAAGATTTATTTCTCTGCTGGAGCTCAGCAAGAGGGTCTGGTTCTTGTCTTGAGGATCTTAATGTGGGAAAGACGGGCAGTCGGTAGCCACCCAATCCGTAGCCATATCCACCCAATCCATAGCCACAGCCATATCCACCCTAAGACTAGGCAACTGGCCAGTGCACACTGGGAAGCATTGTCCAGGGAGAGAGGGCAGGGGAGAGACGGAGGGAAGATGGATAGAACACTGGGGGCCTCTGGTCTTCGTGGGGCCCAGCCCAGGTCAGCCACTGCTTCCTGCTGGTAAAAGTCAACAAATCCCCTTTTCCGCTTAGACTAATTTACGTTCCTGTCACTTGCAGGCAAAAGTGAATCCTGGGAAATTCAATATCAGGGCTTTTAACAGCAACTGTTCAATAGGCTGTACCTATCTATGACTGTATCTCTCAGTACATCCCCTCAGAGAAACCCAGTTTACCTAGGCTGCTAACTTCTTTTCTTTCCGTCCAAGTATTTTCATTCCACCTGTGGTTCAAATGACACAGAAGCAACCCCTGGTCCGGTGCCTCATACTTTTTTCCTACCTTTACTGTCATTTAGCTAACTGTCATTCATGGAGATTCATGCAGATTTGTGGCTGGTGCTAAATGGTTCCAGAAAATGGAAGAAAACCCATTGCCACCCTTCTGTGCCATTCTTCCCATGGAATACCAGCACCTCTTCCAAATATACATGGAAGAATATTGATTTGAAGATGTCCACATGTCTCAAAGTGGCCCTGTTCAAGGAGGACCCACCCACCCCCACCCAGGGCCATCTCAAGAGATAGGGTATGTTGGGGGCACCTGGGTGGCTCAGTTGTTAAGCGTCCGACTTCGGCCCAGGTCATGATCTTGCAGTTCATGGGTTCAAGCCCCGCATTGGGCTCTGTGCTGACAGCTCAGAGTCTGGAACCTGCTTCAGATTCTGTGTCCCTCTCTCTCTGCCCCTCCTCCCCTCAAGTTTTGTCTCCTCCCCCTCCCTCTCTCCTTCCCTCCCTCCCTCCCCCCCCCCTCAAAAATAAATAAACATTATGGGGCACTTGGGTGGCTCAGTCGGTTAAGCATCTGACTTCGGCTCATGTCATGATCTCCTGGTCCATGAGTTTGAGCCCCGCGTTGGGCTCTGTGCTGACAGTTCAGAGCCTGGAGCCTGCTTCGGATTCTGTGTCTCCCTCTCTCTCTGCCCCTCCCCTGCTCATGCACTCTCTCTCTCTCTCTCTCAAAAATAAACATTAATTTAAAAAAAAAAAAAAAAACATTAAAAAAAGAGAGGGTATGTTGGTATTCTATGCCCCTATCTCCTGGTCAACCAGGGAAGTTCTTCTCAGAATTACTTTATATATTGGAATATAGTTACTTAATATGAAATGTATTATATTAAAAGAGACTGCTGCAAAAAAAAAAATTGCTTAAGACCGTTTAGGACAGTAGATCCCAAGTAAATATTTATTGCATTAATAAACCAATGGTAGGCACTCAAGAACTGAGGTTGGCATCCCCAGCCCAACATCTGCCCATGCGCCAGCAGACCACTGTGGCAATAGGTGTGACACATGTAGGGATAGAGCAGAGGCTCTGCGCGGTGGTGGCCCAGAGCATGGCGTGCCCAGCGAATCCCAGCTCTGCTAGGGACTAGTTATATGACCTGGGACAACTTAACGCGGGTATCTTGGCTTCCTCAGCTCTCAAATGTGGGATAGAAGTCACGCTTCCTCGTGAGATCATTGTAAAAACACTGAACTCCTCTAAACATAGCAAGTGTTGGCGACAGTACCAGGCACACACAGAACCTGGGGGAAATCCAGAACGTCCAGGGAGGTGGTGGCCAGCCTCTCCTCCTCCACCAAAAGCCACCCCCCCCCCACACACACACACACACAGAATGTGCTGGAAGGAGGACAGTAAGACCAGGGCGCTGGGAAAACCAGAGGGAATGTCCATCACATACACATCTGCGATTGTATAGTGTGGGACAGGGTGACTTATTCTTCTGCACACATTTTCCATTAAAAAAGGGGTGAGGGGGGAAAGAAAAAAAAGAAAGAAAGAAAGAAAAGCTCCGGCCCCATCCAGAGCATCTGTCCCCTGGGTTTTGTGCAGAGAATGGCTAGCAATGACTAATCTAATATCAGAGGTAGCTTGACAGCCAAGGACTTAATTTATGAAGTGTTTAGTACATTCCTGACAAAAATCGGCTCCAAAATATGGACGCGCGTTCATTCATACCTTATGGTTCCCAGCTGCAGGCCTGCAGCCCTAAACGCTGCTCCTTGAGAGGCTGGTGGAGGCTGTGAGTGGATTTCTAGGAACAGCTCTTTCTTCAGACGGGCCAGAGAGCAAGGCTCCTGCCATCGCCCAGGGCTCGGAAGAATGGGGGACACAGCAGCCCCCTGGCTGGGGCAGGAGGAAGCCTGAGGATTGGGTCTTGCCTCTGGGAAGGGGCTCTGAGGCTCACATTCTCTGGAATTCAGCGGCTGACAGTGGAGGGCAAGGGGTCCAGAGGTGATTTATTTCTTCCCCAGTTCGTAGATACAAATGCAAAGACTAGGAATTCACGGGGCGAATTTGTATAACAAAAGGTGTCAACTCTTTCACCGGAAGGCGGGGGAGGAAAAAAAGGTCTGGAAGGCAATTTGGGATGGAGCCTTCTACCGGCTGGGGAAGAGGCGGATTTAGTGGGGAAACGCTAGCTTGAGTTTTACCCAAGTGAAAATAACCGTGGAGTGTCTGGGGAACGAATGAGTAGATGAATGGATCGTACAAGTTGCTCTTTGCAGGGAGAATGGAGTGCGAAAAGCGTACTCGCCTGGGTTCAGATGAGAATGTATGGATTCTAGGCTTGTGGGTGATGTGTCCCTGTTTCGTGACTTGGGTCAAATTATTTGCTTCCCTAAAGCTCTATTCCCTTCACTACAGAATAGAGCAGTGTATCCTTATGACATCAAAGGGTGGCTGCTGCTTAGCTCAAACAAGGTAATGTGTGTGGAAGCACACGGTCAAGGAGAAAGCCAAGTCCAACCACGAAGGGGGGGGGGGGGATGGGATGCAGGAAAACGGCGCCATCCTGTGGCCGTGGGAAGTTCTGTGCCAGCTGATTGCAGAGACAGAAGGGCTCAGGGCACAGAAAACTGCAAACGCTGATCACTCCGGCCAGGGGAACTCAGGACATTCCCAAAGGCGGTGCCAGGTTCAAATAACGGTGGGCCCTAGACCGAGTTTAAGGAGATGTAAATGAATACTTTTAATAATGAATGCAGTCTGGCACAGAGCAAGTGGGCATCTGAAGTATAAAAACTGCGGATAGATGGTGGAAAGTTTGTCAGGTTGTTATTAAATTCCCCCTTTGTTTTTTATCTAGGTGTTTTGAGGGTTTTGTTTTGTTTTGTTTTCCTGACTCCTGATGAAGTACTCTTGTGTCCTATTCCCCCCCCCCCCCCGCCCCTGCAGAGATCTTGGTGGTATTTGAGAATTTATGCAAGGATACAAAAAGCATTTAAAACAAGAAAGAAATGGGGCGCTTGGGTGGCTCAGTCGGTTAAGCATCTGACTTTGGCTCAGGTCATGATCTCACGGTTTGTGGGTTCGAGCCCCGTATCGGGCTCTGTGCTGACAGCTTGGAGCCTGGAGCCTGCTTCAGATTCTGTGTGTCCCTCTCTCTGTGCCCCTCTCTCGCTTGTGCTGTCTCTCAAAAATAAATAAAGATGTTTAAAGAAATTTTTTTAAAAGAACAGAAAAGAAAAAAGAAAGAACATGTCTTAGTTTGGATTCCACCTACATAGAGCCTGAGACAAGGATTTGGGTGTAAGTTATCTGAGAGGTGAGTCCAAGAGGCTCCGTGAGGATGTGGGGGGAGTGTGACTGGGAAGGAAGAAAAGCCAAATACTTGATTGAGTGTGTGCTCATGGTGAGTAAGCAGGTCTCTATCCTCTTGGGGACCTTGGGGACCTTTTATAAGCTGTGCAAAAGGTCCCTCAGAATTGTCCCTTCAAGAGGCAAGAAGGCTGGGCTGCCTAGCCCCTAGAGCAGTTTGTCCCTGCTTCAGTGACTGTCCTAAGAGTTCACTCCCTGGTGCTTCTGCTCAGCTCCGGCGCAGGCTAAGAACACTCCAGATAAAACCCAAAGGCAGACAGAGGTGTGGTTCCTTGCAGAGCGGGTTCAGGTCTCTGGGCGGGGCGGCAACAGTCTATCACACAAAGAAAAGAACCTGGGGGGAATAGTCTTAAAGTATCAGTGGCCTGAAGAACCTTATACCAACAGCTGAGCCCATCTGCGATTTCAATGATTCTTCTCTAGAACGTGGAATTTTGAACTAGGAGCTGTGGTTTGAAATACCCAATAGGTGAGGCTTTCTCCACTTTCAGCCAAGGATATCCTGTATCAGAATCACCTGGAAAGTACCTATGACGAAGCAATATTCCTGGGCCCGCCCCAGTCTTAACCCAAACAGGATCCTGGCTTGGCAGGGAAGAGGCCATAGAGATACCCCCCCAGTGGGGAAGGACTTACACCGTGTGAAGCAAACACCTGTGATTGGAGGCACTTCAGAGCCCGGAACTCTTTGGGGTTAAAGTCCACCCTCCTGTTCAACGGGTGCTAAATAAATGCTTGGAGAACAAATGCATGAGTCCCTCTGCATTTTCTGTCTCATTCTCTCTTCCTCCTCCTCTCCCCACACTCTCTACCTCACCGCCCCCATTTCTATAGCATCCTGTTTTGGGACTCTCCCTTTCTCTCTCTCATTCTTTGTATGGCTCTACTATAGAATTTGATGATCAATTGGTGTGTTAGTCTCATTCAACGTAATTTTATCTTTCCTTAATTTACAAAGTATACAAGACATTTACAAAGACATTCACAAAGTACATAAGACATTTTATTTGTCTGGAACCAGTCTACTTTGGGGTCTTAGTTCCAGGAATGTTTTCTTTTTAATACATGAAATTCTCAATATATTTTCCCCCAGTCACTGGACATTAGTAGGAAAAATACGTTTCTGATTCTGCTACTATGTGAACACACACACACACACACACACACACACACACACATCAAAATGTGTCAAGGGTAGCACCGATCTGGGTTTCAGGTTAAGAAACATGAACTCTTGGTCTACCAACCTGTTTTCGTTTTCGTCGTTCACTCCAATTTCACGTTTAACTGAAGATGATTAAGTCAAGAGATCAGATCGAAGGGATTTTTGTCCCAACCCAGAAGAAACTGATGTTGGTTTTAAATTATGGGGGAAGGCAGTGCGGTGGGGGCATACATGAGGATGAAGCTTTATTCCACATTACAAGCTTAATCTCCTCTGATAGGGACCCCGCACCACGAGGGGAGAATTATCCTTTACTCACGAGATACCGCTGGCCTGGAGTTTGATTTAAGAATGGAACATCATTTTAGAACCGTCTGTTTACAGCCCTTTTTACATAAAAGCCCATAAATTAAGAAGGAGGAAAAGAGGGATCCGGGTGGGGGCGCAAAGGGTGAGTCGCTATGTCTAAAAGGATCAAGGCCTGAGTCTTGGATGATTTACAGCTCGTAAAACAAGAAAAGAACAGAGCAGGGAGGGCTTCAGAAGCCTTGCGGCCCGAGGCCTGGGATGTGAGGCAGCTCAGAGTGAAACCAAGGGACTCTTCAGACTACACACGATTCTTCCAAGTCCATCCTCCTGTTCCAGGGCGAGATCAGCGGGTGCGCCTATTTTAGAGATGGGGAAAACTGAGGTTTGAGAAACTACCTGCCGGAGGTCTCCTTGGCATACGTTTACGGGCTAAATCTACAACTTAAAACCACCATTGCTTTAGCAGCTAGGTTAGAAGAAGCGGTAAAAGGAACTCCTAGAAGCCGGGAGAGGAAGATGGGGGGCCCTGGGAGGTGATGTGGCCACTTTGAAAGGGGAGGTGAATTTCCCTGGAACAGCTGGAACACCCCGCCCGCCTTCTCCCCCTCCCCCACCCAGGCTTCCTCCCCTCCATGCAGAGGTGGTGGTGGGAAGATGAGGAAGAGGGGTTTTCCTGGACATGCAGGCTTTATCTATTTATTTTTATTATTATTTTTTTTAATGTTTATTTGAGAGAAGAGAGCCCAAGCAGGGAAGGGGCTGGGAGAGAGGAGGACAGAGGATCCGAAGCAGGCTACGTGCTGACAGCAGCCAGCCGGATGCGGGGCTGGAACTCACAACTGTGAGATCATGACCTGAGCCCAAGTCAGACGCTCAACCGACTGAGCCACCCGGGTTGCCCCTGGACAAGCAGGCTTTAAACGTCTATGACACGAGGCCAGAGAACAGGGGACAGATTCATGGCCTGAAGCTTGTGTCTTCTCAATGATCGGGGGAAAAGGAAGGGGCATTTTAGTGTCGGTGCAATTGCCCTCGTTTTAATGCCAGCCCCTATCTGCTCATTTCAGCCCTCAAAGCCCTCCCCCCCCCCCCCCCCGAGAACACACACCCGTGCAAGCTCACACTCAGCCATTCACACATCCCGGACACTTTTTTTTTTTAAGTTTATTTATTTGGAGAGAGAGACAGCGTGAGTAGGGGAGGGGCAGAGAGAGAATCCCAAGCAGGCTCCGCACATTCAGCACAGAGCCCAATGTGGGGCTCGAACTCACAGAACTGTGAAATCATGACCTGAGCCCGAACCGAGGGTCAGACGCTCAACCGACTAAGCCACCCAGGCGCCCCAACACTTCCAGGACATTTAAAAGAGGGAAGCGGGGAGACGTAAAATGGCAGTACACAACTGAGTGTGAGGCCACACTGCCCTCCACGACACTTTGTACAAAGTAGGAAAAGTCACCCTGGGCAGGATCCTGGCTTTGTGGGCGGTACTTTCCAGAGGCCTCTTCCTCTAGGTGAACACAGTCCATGGCAGAGAGCCATCAGGTGTCAAGAATAGTGTGGGATGGGGGGCGCCTGGGTGGCTCAGTCAGTTGAGCATCCAACTCTCAATTTTGGCCCAGGACACCGTCCCAGGGTTGGAGGTTTGAGTCCTGTGTCGGGCTCCATGCTGGATATGGGCCTGCTTGGGATTCTCTCTCTCTCTCTCTCTCTCTCTCTCTCTCTCTCTCTCTCTCTTAAATAAAAATTAAAAAAATAAAAAAAGAAGAATAGTGTGGGATGAATTTTAACTCACTCCTCTGCCGGCACCTTATGCGATGTGACCTCACACCTTCATCTAAAGACTTGAGCATAATCCAGTTAACGTGGCCTTGTTCTGCTCAACTTCTTTCTGTCTGTCTCCGTTTCCCAAAGGGCCTGGCTGTAACTCGGTCTGAGTATATCCTTGCCTAAAGGCAAGACCGCCCTTGAGCTGTCATTCTTAGCATGCCCTAGACCCTCGCCGCATGCAGCCGTTGTGGGGGGCGGGGAGGGGGGGGTGTACCACTAAGAGGGAGAGGGGGTTTTCTAACGTTGGAAAGGCATCCTATTTCTGTCTTGCTTCGCCGTGAAATCCTCCAGTGTTTCTCAGGGCTGGAAGTTAAGATCCACACGTGTACATGTGTGTCCACACTAATGGAGAAGCGAGTCATTTCCCTTCTTCGTTCAGCAAATCTGTACTGAATCCCTGATACGTAAGCCGTGGGTGGTGATAGGCACTGTGGAAGGAATCAAAGAGCACTTTATCTGTGACCCTAGAGCTGACCTCAGGCTTCGTGTGATCCTGGTATGCAGCAGGGAGAGTTCCCATATCCTAAACCCCAGGGCACCGCCTTTCCTGGCATGAACCCCAAACTTGAAATCCAAGGAGCCCCCAGAGCCCCAAGATCCAGGACGGTGGTTCCCTAGGGCAGCTCTGGACTTGATGAAGACTTCTTTGCCAGCCCCCATTTCCCATCCCGTTAATAACATCCCTGGCGTGAGGTCAAGGACCTGGGGGCAGGGTGGAGGAACCCCACAGCTGTGGGAGGATGTGGGAAGGTTTTCTATGAAGCATCAAAACCTTTCCCAAGCCAGAAATAACGCTGTTTTAGGGGCCTTTGCTCTGATGTGGTGACGTGGCTCCGCCTTAGGACAGGGAGAAGCTGTTATTTTCCCCCAAAATTAAATTTAGAGGCATCTCAGGAGCTTCATCCTTTCCCCCCACCTTGAGGAAAGCTGGGTTTTGTTCAGATCGAATACACGATGGGTAGGGACACCCACGGAGATGCCGGGAATGCTCCTGCTCCAAGTGGTTCAGAAGCCACTTGGCAGGTGCTCCAGCTTCTGAATCACCTTGGGTTTCCTTGGTCCCTGCTCAGCAACCTGAGCCACTCGCCGCCTCCTACCAAGAATCTTGCAAACATTCCAACCCCAATGCTTCAGGCGTCTGAGATTGCCTAGTATTTGTGAAACCGACATAGGGTCTTTTGTGCCCACAAAGAGAAACAGACAGTGCCCTTGGCTCTACAATTCCTAGGCATTTATCCTAAAGAGAGAATCTAACACGTGTGCAAAGCTGTAGGTATAAGAATGTCCACCGCGGTGTTATTTATGGCAGCAAAGAATTGGAAAACCTCAGGACCCAGCAGTAAAAGGCTGGTTAACTCAGCATTTCCCAAAATGTGTTGTGTGATATGAATGGGTATGACTGGGCACGGAGGAGAAGAAGAAGGTTTTGACATTCCCTGGTCACAAATTTTATTTATTTATTTATTATTTACTTATTTATTTTTATTTATTTATTTATTTTTGGGGGGGGGGGGGGACCGAGAGAGACAGAGCATGAATGGGGGAGGGGCAGAGAGAGAGGGAGACACAGAATCGGAAACAGGCTCCAGGCTCCGAGCCATCAGCCCAGAGCCTGACGCGGGGCTCGAACTCACGGACCGCGAGATCGTGACCTGGCTGAAGTTGGACGCTTAACCGACTGCGCCACCCAGGCGCCCCAATCCCTGGTCACAAATTTTAAAGAAATATCACCTTAAATAAAGAAAAAAAGTCACAAAGATTTCTCTAATGTGGATTTTCACTGGCCTTTTAGGCAGCATATATTAAGGACTCGATAAAATCTGGTAAATGGTTGAGCAGAAAATATTTATAGTCAGGGGGAGAAAGCTGTTTGCTTCATTTTTTTTTTTTTTTTAAGTCATGGAACATTGTGCCTCTCAGTATGGTTTTCATTTATAGAACCTAAAAAGTAGAGGGTATATGTTTATTTCTGTTTTTATTTATTTCCAGCATTTTTTCCAGGAAAAGATTTGACGTGGGTGAGCAGGATTACACCGTAGAAAGTTCCTAGAGGTCCAGGGACCCTGCCTCAGGCACTCTTCAGATTCAGGACTCTAGGCCTGGAGAAGAGGTAAGCAGCAGAATATATTGTCTGTATCCCTGTCCAAAAGCCCCTTCTGTTTCCTATAAAAATGATCAGTTCAGAATGGAAATAAATGTATTTGTTTGGAATCCCAGATCTCAGAATCTTCAACCAGCGCCTACTGACGCTGCAACTTTTCACAGGCAGTACGTGCATCCTAACAAGACGAGGGATATTTATGTTATTTATGACTATAAGCCTTCTTTCCTAGGCTCTTCTCCAGAATCGTGTTCTTCTGGTGAGCCGGGTTGGACCACATGTGAGTTAGAAAGACCTCTTTGTGTTCCTAGCCCGAGACTTAAGTCTAAAAGTAAACATAATATATGGCAGAATCAAGAGTTTATAAACATCGTAACAGGCTGGAGCAAAAGACCCCAAGCAAAAAATGTTGTTGGCCACAGTAATGCCGGTTAACATTTATTGAGTGCTTTGGGTATACCAGCATCGTTCCAAGTGGCTTTGTGTGGATTGATTCATGATTCTTACACCAATGCCACCAGGTGAGCACCATAGTTATTCCCTATTTGACACCTCGGGAACACTAAAACAGAGAGGTGAACACACAACTGCACACAGCTGATGATAGAACTACGGGGCGCCTGTTGGCTCAGTGGGTTAAGCTTCCGACTTCAACTCAGGTCATAATCTCACCCTTCCTGAGTTCGAGCCCCACATCGGGCTCACTGCTGACAGTGCAGAGCCCGCTTCAGGTCCTCTGTCCTCCCTGTTTCTCTGCCCCTCCCCTGCTCACACACACACACACATACACACACACACACTCTCTCTCTCTCTCAAAAATAAACATTTAAAAAAAATTAATGATAGAACTAAGATTTGCACCCGGCTCTCTGTCTGCAGAATCCACGCACTTACCGGGCGCATGATGCCATCTCTTAACTGGCTCTCGATTAATAATCTTAAAAAGCGTTTACTAGAAATGTTGTGAATCTATGGTACAAACTGATGAATCTTTATAAAGTGAACACACCTGAGTAGCTATCACCCAGTTCACAAAAGAGAACATTAGCTAGATAGAGTCTAGAGACCTGCCTGAGTATTGCTTTCTGATAATCCCTATTTTGACCATTATTGCCACAAATTACTTTCGCCTGTTTTTGAACTTTATGTATGTGGGATCATAAAGTATATGCTCTTTTTGGTCTGGCTTTCTTCCGCTCATGATCATATCTGTGAGGTTCATCCGTGTTTCTCTTCATTTCTGTCTCAAGGAGACAAAATGTTCTTGTACAGCCCATGAGTCAAGAAGGATTTTTATATTTTTAAGGGCTGTAAAAGATTTCTTTATTTTATTTTATTTTATTTTATTTTATTTTATTTTATTTTATTTTATTTTACTTTATTTTATTTTATTTTATTTTATTTTATTTTATTTTATTATTTTTAATGTTTACCTATTTTTGACAGAGAGAGAAAGACAGAACACAAGCAGGGGAGGGGCAGAGAGAGAGGGAGACACAGAATCCGAAGCAGGCTCCAGGCTCCAAGCTGTCAGCACAGAGCCCGATGCGGGGCTCAAGCCCACAAACCGCGAGATCATGACCTGAACTGAAGTCAGACACTTAACTGACTGAGCTACCCAGGCTCCCCTGGAAAAGATTTCTAAAGAATAATTTTGGTGATATGCAAATTATATGAAATTCATATTTCAGTGTTCATAAGTAAAGTTCTAGAAACATAGCCAGGCTCATTCATTTATGGATTGTCTGGACTTCCTTTTACACTGTAACAGCAGAGATAAGTACTTATGACAGAAACAATAAAGCCTAATATGTTTACTATCTGACCCTGTACAAAAAAAGTTTATCGAACTTTGCTGCAGAATGTTTGTGTCCCCCGAATTCCTATGTTGAAATCCTGATGCCCAATGTGATGCTATTAGGAGGGGGGTGCCTTTGGGAAGTGATGAGGTCATGAGGATTGAGCCTTGTGATGGGATTAGTGCCTTTATAAAAGAGGACCCCTTAGAGCTCCCTCATCCTTCCCACCCTGTGAGGTTAGAGTGAAAATATAGACAACTAGGAAGTGAGCCCTCACCAAAGACCAAATCTTCTAGCCCCATGTTCCTGGACTCCCCAGCCTCCAGAACCATAATAAATGAAGTTCTGTTTATAAGCCACCTGTCTGTGGCATTTTGTTATAGCAGCCTGAGTGTACCAAGACACCTGCTATATAGTGTTGCAAGGTATGAATGAACGATCATTTATTATCTCTTCAAGCATTGAGAGGCATCTGGAGTGTTTCCAGTTGGGGGCTATAATAATCGGTGATGTCATGTACTACACTCTTGTACATGTCCTTTGATATATACATGTACACATTTCTATCGCTTTACCTAAATGTGGACATGCTAGGTAAGTGAATAGTTATATGTTCAATTTTATTAGGTACCATCAGTTTTCCAGAGTGAGTGCCCCAATCTACACTGTCATCAGTAACGTATGTGACAACTTTATTATAAATCAGGTGGTTTATAATCAATCATGTGAATCTGTCTCTGAACACTCCATTCCATTTCATTGATCAATGTGCCTATCCTTACATTAGCAAACCACAGTCTTAATCACTATAACCTTTATAGTGTTGTAAAGTTTAAGGATCTCTATTCTTTTCCGACCTTGGCTGTTCTCAGGCCTTTGCATTTCCACAAAAACTTTAGAATCAGCTTGTCAATTTCCACACAAATAAGACCTGCTGGGATTTTGGTGGGGGTTGCATTAACTATATAGATCAGTTTGGGGGCGCCTGAGTGGCTCAGTCAGTTAAGTGTCCAACTTCAGCCCAGATCCTGATCTCACAGTTCATGAGTTTGAGCTCAGCATCAGGCTCTCTGCTGTCAGTGTGGGGCCTACTTCGGATCCTCTGTCCCCCCCTCTCTCTGCACCTCCCCCCACCCTTCTGAACCTACTCTTCCTCTGCACCTCCCCACTCATGCTGTCTCTCTCTCTCTCTCCTCTCTCAAAAATAAATTAAATAAAAAAATAATAAATAAATAAATAAATGTATAGATAGATCAGTTGGTTTCAAGAAAACAAGATATGGTAACTGCATTGAATCTTCCAATCCATGAACATGGTATTTCCTTCCACTTACTGTCAGTAATTGTGTGTAGACTTCAATGTAGAAATCTTGAATATTTTTCTTTGGGCATTCCTTAGGTATCTGATGTTTTGACAGTCCTTTGAGCCACATTTCTTCTTGAATTCTCCAAATTCCAGACCTCTCTGATCATCCCTATCTAGACCTTTTGCACCATAAATTAGTTTTGCCTGTTTTTGAACTTTTAATAAGTAACAGTATGGATGACCCTCACAGATAACAGTGGTGAGTAGAAGAAAGCCAGATCAAAAAGAACATATACTTTGTGTTTCCATTTATATAAAGTTCAAAGCAGCTCTCCTCACTGGCCCTTGACAACCTCTAGAACATCCTTCTCTACAACTTAGCAGTCCACCTCTTCTGAAATGTCCTCCTTGCTTTTCCCACCTTCTAGGATTCTTATTACATTTGGAATCCAGAAAAAAAAAAAAATCCATCTTCTAGTTGAAATTGTCACAGACCTCTCCAATGCTTCAGTACTGCCCCATGGCCCTCAACTAGTGGTACTTATTATTTGTGTTCCTTATTTACTAGTCAATGATTCTCTGCTATTTGGCCTCTCTTGGGAATAATTCACCACCCAACTTTTGATATTTTGTCTCCCCCAAAGTGCCCATTCGCTGAAGATAAACATAAATTCTCTTTCCCTTTTAGTATTCTTTGAGTATCTCCAGAGTAATGCGTTCAGAAGGAACGTAACACTAGCTCCTTATTTGATTGAATCCTAAATTCATTTCCCTGTACATGGTTTCACTGGAGATTGATGCAAACCAGTTATTCATTTCCTATTCTTTCTGTAGTTGATTCATGCATGATACACATAATAATTCATGGGTTTAGAATCGTTTAATGCTTTAAAGCTAAACTTTTCACTGAATTAAGAGAATCATATTTTTTGTTGTCTTCTTTCTTTCTTGTTGATGAAAGGCATAGGCAGCTAGTTTAAAAAGAGACTTTTAAAAAACTACTTTATCATTTAGCCTTTTTTTTTTTTAGCTTCTAAAATCCTGCTGAATGATGCCATGAAGTTATACAAGATGCAAATCCGTTATCCATAATTTTCAGTTGTTGACATGCAGGGCCCCCCTGTGTGTATTAATAAATCAGTTTTCAAAATGCCAAGCAGCATTTTTTTTTTTTTGTCTTACAAATGACAATAGTGGCCTGTATGACCCAAATAATTTGTTTCCTCAATTGGAAAATCCTTAGATGTAGCCAAGTTGAAGCAGAAATACAGACAGAAGGAAGAGGGAAATGGCCAGATTATGACTGGAACCCATTTTACTCCTGCATTGGCTTCCATGAATTGGGATTAGGACAAATGATGAGGGGGGAAAAAATTAGAAAGATTGAGCTTTTGACAAAGGGGATTTTGTGGAGAGTCTATCCACAGATCATTTGGGGCTTATGTTTTGTTTTAAAAAAAAAAAAATCATACCACAACAACCAGCCTGATCCCTCAAAATGCTCCCAGCAGCTGGCTCCTAGAGATAAGGCAGAGGTATTTCACAGTCTAATACTAATCATATTTGAGCATTTCAAGTTAGATTGGACTATACTTTTTTTCTCTCTCTCATAATATTTACTTTTAAGTTCAAAGCAAAAACTTGTTATATATATGAAAGATCCTCTCAAGTCTAAAATACAAAACAGAGAGAGAAGCAAGGGTGCAGCACAAGGCAGGGGGTAGGAGTCAGAGAAGGCTCGCGTCTCTCTCCAGCAGAACCTGGTCGTTCATGTTGGGATTCTTATAAATACCCAGGCTCCCCCAGCTGATACCCGCATGAGTGGCTTCACCCAGGGCTGCCAGACCTCTGGGGTGGGGAAATAAAATGCAAAGACTAGTAGTGTCCTAGGATGTTCTAGGATGTCACAAATGGGAAGACCCAAGGGGGACGAGACACATTTTGAATCATGGTGATCAGCTTTATTTCTTTGCCCTCCAGCTCACACGCTTCCTTCAGTAAGTAATCCTGTAAGTGTACATACTCTGTACATCATTTCCTCCGACTATCACTGGGAAAGAAACTGTAGTCTATGCTGGAAAGGCTCATTACAATTAGTTTCCTTGTCTTGAAACTGTGTCTTCCCAGTCTTGTTCATGTTATGGGTATCATATGTTTTCCTTCCTGTGCATTAGACTGGGTATAAGTCAATGGCTTCAAGCTAAAAAGAAATTTCCCTCCTTAAATTATAGAAATCAGAGGATGAAAAAAACCCTCATCGGCTAATCCACTTTACTGCCACACAGATAAAACTTGATGCCTCTATACCTTCATCCATGGTTTTTCCTTTGGAGTTCTAAAGAGCTTTAACTCCTATTTCCGCTTATTGAGCTCCTGGTTGTTATTCAAGAACCATACCAATCACTATTTTAGTGAAAATTTCCCTCCTAAATTCCTAGGAACAGAACTGTCTTTCTCCATTGTTCTTTCAGCCTTCTTCATATACCACAATTGTGATACGTGGCAAATAATATAATAATTATAAATCAATTTAATGTCCACTCCTACCAGATGGTTAGCACACGGGAGGAGAATTTTTTCAGGGACATCTATGCCCCCATAACTTCTAGCTATGGATGGCACACGGTGGCTACACATTACAACACTGGATAAGTGGATGGGTGTTGGATGGATGGGTTGTTGCTTAGATGGAATTAGAGGAAGATTGGTTTTATTGGTTTTCCATTGTTGGCAGGAAATAGAGCGTGATTCCATTTTTTCAATGTTTGCTGATGGTGTTCAAGCAATACCCCCACACTGTTCCTTTTCTGCCCCACACATGGTCGCCCTGATAAAAATGCCTGGGTGCTCTATCCTTTGGGACTGATGAGAAGATCAAACCATGCACAGGAAATTTCACCTGTCTCTACCCCTAACCACCAGTGAATCTCCACACCAGTCCCCTTTCCCTGCTTCCTCAAGTCATTTTTGGACTTGCTTGGGAATTACTCTGAAAACTCCATTACCTGAGTAACAAACTCTCTGTGTCCTTTTGGTATATGAGACATCATTAGTCTTGACATCTGAACCAGATTTTGATGGGGGATCCACCTTGTCTCTTTGGCTATAACCCGCTGTCACAAATTACCACCAAGTGAATGACTTAAAACACAGATTTATTACTGTAGAGTTCTGTGGGTCAGAGGTCCAACATGGGTCTCACTGATTCAAAATCAAGGCATCAGCAGAGACACATCCCTTTCTGGAGGCTGTGGGAGAAAATCCATTTACTTGCCTTTCCCAATTTCTAGAGTTGGCCCCGATTCCTTGGCTCTCAGTCCTTCCTCCACCTTCAAAGACATCAGTAGAGCATTTCTCTGACCCTGCCTCCATCACCACACCTCTCTCCCTCTGACCACAGCTGGGGAAGGCTTTTCACTTTTGAAGACTCATCTGATTAGGGTGGACTCACCCCAATGATCCAGGATAATCTTCTAATTTCAAGGTCTGTACCCTTAATTAATCATATCTGCAAAGGTCATCTTGTCATGTAACAACTGGTTCTGGAGTTTATGGTATGGACATCTTGAGGGTGGGGGTATGCATTACTCTGCTTGCCCAGAGTAAGCTAAAAGATACACATCCAAATACTTGTCAGTCATTTGCTCCAGCTATGAGGTTGACCTTTACAAAAATAAAGCAAAATTGAGACTGGGAGAATCCGGGTCAACAACAACAAAAGCTCAAAGAAACAGAACCAATGGTGTGGATATATAGAAAGAGATTTATTATGAGGAATTATCAGGCTCGTGAGATTATGGAGGCTGAGAAGTCCCGCAATCTGTTGTCTGCAAGCTGGAGACCCAGGAAAGCTAGCGGTGTAATTCAGTCCAAGTCCAAGGGGCTGGGGAACCAAGGGAGCTCATGCTAGAAATCCCAGTCTGAGGGCAGGAGATGATTGATCTCCTAGCTTATCAGTCTGACAGAAAAAGAGAATTCAGCTTTTTCTCTGCCTCTTTTCAGGCCCTCAGTGGATCGTTCAGTGCCCACCCACATCGGGAAGGGCAATCTTCTTTACTCAGTCTGCCAACTCAAATGCTAATCTCTCCTGGAAACACCTTCACGGACACTTCCAGAAATAATGTTTAGCCATATATTGGGGCCCACCATTAGCCAGTCAAGTTGATACTAAAATTTAAACCATCACGGGTAACATGATGGAGTTGGGTTTTTATGACTGTGTTACTTTTATGAGCCTCTGTTTCCTGTGACCGACATGTCGTGTGAGAGCATTGGAGGGGTTGCGGCCCAGTCTTGCTTGGAAAATTGTTGAGTAATGTTCACATCAAAGGTGCTGCTGGCTTTGGGGGCAATGCAGGCAGCCATGCACGTCTGGTCCATGGGATTCCTACTCGGTGGCAAGCACGGTGTTAGGCAGGTAAATAAGCATCGATTGGCTCTGTTCACCTCAGTGGATCCAAGAGATAAGACATTCTAACATGCCAACTTTACAAACGAAGACACAGATGAGAGAAGTTAATTAAGTAAATTGCCCAAGATTACTCATTTACTAAGTGACAGTTCTGGGATCCGAACCAAGCCCCCTGACTCCAAGGAGGATGCTTTTCCCCACATGGCCACGACATCAGAAGACGTTTCGCGCCCTCTGCGGTGCTGGAGAGTGATGAGTGGGGTCTGAGCTCCAAGTCTCAGATGGGGTGTGTTGCCAAGTGGACCTCACAGGGAGACAGGACGTCAAGGTTCTGCCCTGTGCTCTGTCACTTTTATTTGTAAGATCTTGGGTTTCATGCTGCATTAATTTTCTGGAGATGAGGCCCTGGGACCTTCACACACCATTGATTTCAAAGCAGAAGGCCATGGTAGCCAGAATGTTTTAGTTCCTTACCACTCCAGGATTCACCTTCCAGAATAAGATCTCTGCTGTATACTGAAGGCCCTAAATAGTGTCCTATTTTTTTTATTATTATTTTGTTTAATGTTTATTTTATTTTTGAGAGAGAGAGAGAGACAGAGCACCAGCAGGAATGGGGGCAAAGAGAGAGGGAGACACAGAATCCGAAGAAACAGCCTCCAGGTTCTGAGATGTCAGTACAGAGCTTGACGTGGGGCTCGAATTCATGAACCATGAGATCATGACCTGAGCTGAAGTTGGTGCTTAACCAGCCTGGGCCACCGAGGTGCCCCAGTAGTGTCCTTTTAATTGTGCAATCTCTACTTGTAGAACCTACAAAGAAAGAAAGAAAGAAAGAGAGAGAGAGAGAGAGAGAGAGAGAGAGAGAGAGAAAGAAAGAAAGAAAGAAAAGAAAAGAAAAGAAAGAGAAAGAAAGAAGACAAAATTGGTTCAGAACAAATCCTCACAGACTTGCAGGGACTCACTGTCTGGTTCAGTAACAGCCAGGAGGTCAACGTGCTGTGTAAGAAAGAGCACCGAGCGGTAAGCCAAAACACCTCCTCTCTATCACTCAGTAGCTGTGTGCCCTTTAGCAAATCTCTTAGACTCTCTGTGCCTTTGTTGCCTCATCTGTAATATGGGGATAATATTTGCTGTACCTCTTTTTAATATAAAATATAGTACCCTCATCAGTGTGGTAAGAAGTCCACCCAGCCTAGAGACCTGCTGAGAGTCTCAGAAGAGAGAAGAACAAGAACAGAGTGAAAAGTGGGGAGACCACACAAGTTCAAAGAAAGTTAATATCGCCTTTGTTTTTACCTAAAGACAGCAGTTTCTTTCAGTTCCTCATTCTTTTTTTTTTTTTTTAATGTTTATTTTTGAGACAGAGAAAGACAGAGTGTGAGCGGGGGAAGGACAGAGAGAGAGGGAGACACAGAATCCGAAGCAGGCTCCAGGCTCTGAGCTGTCAGCACGGAGCCTGACGCGGGGCTCGAACCCATGAACTGTGAGATCATGACCTGAGCCGAAGTTGGAGGCTTGCTTAACCAGCTGAGCCACCACCAGGCACCCCCTTTAGTTCCTCATTCTGTCCCCAGTCTTTTCCCAGTGAAAGCTATATTTATTTTTGTTTTGTTTCAGTAAATGTCATGACAATGAATATCACCAGGGCACAATTGTTACCATTCCCTACCCTGATGGCCTTGTGAAACCCTCCAAAATGTTTAAACTGTAAGGAGCTATAAAAATGTAAGTCATAGGGGCGCCTGGGTGGCCCAGTCGGTTGAGCATCTGACTTCAGCTCAGGTCATGACCTCGGGGTTCATGAGTTCGAGCCCCACGTCAGGCTCACTGCTCTCAGCCCAGAGCCCACTTCAGATCCTCTGTCCCCCTCTTTCTCTGCCCCTCCCCTGCTCATGCTCTCTCTTTCAAAAATGAATCAACATTTATAAAAAAAATATGAGTCATGGCCGTTATTATGATGGTGATTGCTATTGTTTTCATGATTATCACCACCTTCGCACCATTATTAGACGCAGAACAACACTGATAGAGTAGAGAGAGGGCTGAGCCAGACACCAAGAAGCCAAGCCCGGCAATGATTGATTTGCGGATCGTGGGCACATCAGCTGACCTCTCTCTGCCAAGTGTTCTCCACCTCCAAGTGGGGAGTCGGACCACATGACGTCTCGTGGTCCCTTTGAGCTCCAGAATTTTAATCCTCAGCATCGAATCATTACTTTTGGCACATGAGGTGGTCCACCTCAAGCGCCGGTTCTCCATCTTGTGGCCTGAATGCCTTTTCCGCCCCGGTTATATTTAGCTCTGGTGGTCTTTTTGATGGGTTTGCATCCGCAGAGGCACATCCTCGTGGCGGCTGCTGAGCCCGGGCCCCGATGCCTGATTCAAAGAACACGTCGAGCGTGTGCAGATCTCCATAACCACCTTGCTGTTGCCCTGAACGCTTGCCTCCGGAAAGGCCGACAGGGTCCCTCCCAGAGAGTGTGTCCAGAGAACGTCAGCATAATAGGCAAACAGGGGAGGAGGGGTTCGAGTTCTGCGCTCTCTGGTACAGCTTAGATTTCCATCCTGCCCCTCCATGAAGCCCTGGGCCAAGGCTGAAGAATGAGTGGAATGATCCCACCTCACTGCCCCCCTCCTCCTCCGTCTCATGTAATCTCTCAATAGCCCTGGGCAGGTTTATAAACGTGTAGGTGTCATAAAAGTGAATGAGAGACGGAGGGTGCTGGGGGAGAGAGAGAAAGAAGAAAACAGACAACCCGCCTCCACTGTTCCTGGCCACGGCCACCAGACCCGGGCTTTGAGCCCATTTGAAGGGCTCAGTTCCATTTTTCGGGGTTTTCACTGTGTTACCCACACACACAACGAGCCTAAAATCTGCCTTCAAACTCAGCCTAAGTGAAAATGTCCTATAGGGTAGAGCCCTGTGGTTGGCCATTAGAGACGATCTCTCGGGTTGATGCTAATCTTTGCTTTTCATCTTTTGGAGCCAGGCGCTCAGGAAGGTACAATTAGTCTTAATTATATTGTTACTCAATCTATAGCTTTCTGTCTACATGGAGAGACTTGGTACACGTAGCTCAAATACCTCACTCAAATTCATTGAGTTAGTTAAAATGTCAGTTAAGAAACACGAGGTGGGGCGCCTGGGTAGCTCAGTCGGTTAAGCGTCCAACTCCTGATTTCGATTCAGGCCATGATCTCACGGTTCGTGGGTTCGAGCCCCTCATAGGGCTCTGTGCTGACAGTGCAGAGCCTGCGGGAGATTCTCTCCCTCTCTGCCGTCTCTCTCTCTCTCTCTCACTCAGAATAAATAAACTTAAAAAAAAAAAAAGAAATACTAGGAATTGGGTGAAGGTGGTCAAGATATATACACATCCAATTCTAAATGAGTAAGTTCTGGGTATGTAATGTATGACACGATAGCCATAGTTACCGATATGATACTGCATATTTGGAAGTTTCTAGGATAGCAGATCTTCAAAGGGCTCATCCTAAGGGCGATAAAATTGGTTAACTGTGAAGTGATGATGTTAAGTCAACTCACCATAGTGATCACTTCCCAATATACTCATATCAAATCATTATGTTGCATGCCTTAGACAATGTTAAGGGCACCTGCGTGGCTCAGTCGTTGAAGCGTCCAACTTTGGCTCAGGTTTGATCTCATGGTTAATGTGTTCGAGCCCCACATCAGGCTCTCTGCTGTCAGCACAGAGCCTGCTTTGGAGCCTCTGCCCCCCACCTCTGTGCCCCTCTCCTACTTGCACTCTCTCTCTCTTAAAAAACAATAAACATTTACCAAAGCAACAACAAAAAAAACAAACAAACAAAAAAAAAAAAAACCTCACACAATGTTATATGTCAATTATATATCTGAATTAAATGGGAGGGAAGGACTGAAAATAAATAAATAAATAAATGCAAATGTAAAAAAAAAAACAAAACAAAAAACTCCCAAAGATACACTAGAATTACAATACTTCCTTGATTGAACTAGTCTAGCTAATCCCATCCAAAAAAGGAATGTGTCCAGCCTGGGATCAAACTCATAAAGAATGTGGTCTGGGGGTGCCTGGGTGGTTCAGTCGGTTAAGCGTCCGACTTCGACTCAGGTCATGATCTCACAGTTCATGGGTTCGAGCCCCGCGTCGGGCTCTGTGCTGACAGCCCGGAGCCTGGAGCCTGCTTCGGATTCTGTGTCTCCCTCTCTCTCTCTCTGCCCCTCCCCTGTTTACGTGCATCCACTCTCTCTCTCTCCCTCAAAAATAAATAAACATTAAACAATTAAAAAAAAAAAAGAATGCCGTTTTACGTGTATTGGATTGTATTTTATCCGTCCATATGTCATTTCCATTTGTAAGACTCACCACCCCATCAAAAGCACGGTTTGGCAAGCCTGATCCAAAGCTGAAGGCGGGGGGCACCCTCAGGGTAACGGCCCGGCCCTGCACATGTTGAGACACTAATTGCTACCTGCTCCGTGTCTGCTTACTGTTTGAAGCCGTCCCTTTTTGAAAGTCCGGGCTCCCCCTGCCTCCTCTACTTGCCTACTTTTCACCCCGTGTCCCACAAGCCCTCAGCGTGCCCTGCTGGTAGTTCTGTTCCAAACACATCACTGGGACTTTCAGAAGAACAGGCTTAAGTTTCAGCAGAGGATTCATTTCCAGCTCTCACTAGGCTCCAAATCAAGAATCCAGTATATAAGAACTGAGGATTAGTGCCATTCGAGCTAGGGGTTGGGGCGATAACCATGGAATTTTTCAAGAGGCTGATTCGGCATGAAACGCTTTGTGCAGATGTAAATGCTGATCGAATTCACATGGTAATGATCCGACTGGCCACTTCTGTTTGCTTGAATCTTCTCAGGGTGCCTCCGGTTCCAGGCAGGGAGACAGGACCGCTTGCCTGCCGCTTGGCACATGAGAAGCCTCGCTCCCTGGACGGCTCTGGGTACAGCCCGCTTCTCGGTGATGTTAACCAGAGTTGGCTGCTGGGATCTTAGAGGATCAAAAGGAATTTAAAGAAATTGTACATGAGCCCAGAAGAAAGCCCATCAAATCACTTCCTTGTGTCTGTGGGTTCCACCCACTAATAGCCTGCCAGACCCAAATACCTGAGAAGAAAACAGGGTACAGAGAGGAGAAAGAAGGGGAAACTGACCCCAGAGGACAAATGAATCAACCGCCAAATTCTGGATTCACCGGCAAGTGATACAGGCCAAGGGGGTATCTCCTTCCTGTGTATATCGTTCGTGTATGAGTGGAGGGACAAAGTTATATAATCTTCTCATATTGCACTAACTAGTAATCCTCATCAGTGTTTTTAGAAGTCCACCAGCCTACAAACCCGCTCCAGAGTGAAGTTCTGGGAGGGAGAGAAAGACAAGGTGGAAAGAGAAAAACAGAGAGACTGAGAAGAAAACAGGGTACCGAGAGGAGAAAGCAGGGGAAACTGACCCCAGAGGACAAATGAATCAACCGCCAAATTCATTTTGTCTCCAGTCTTCTCTTTACTTTTGTTTTGCTCCAGGAACTACCATGGCAATGACTGTTAATACCAACACACAATGGTTTCCCTTCTTTACTCTGCGGACCTCATTAAGTCATCCAAGAAAAGCTCTCATTTCTGGACTTTGATCAAACCGACTCCACTCACAAAGCCCACCTCTTGGCAATTCCGCTTCCCTGGAGAAGAACACACTTCCAAGTGAGTTGAGCAATCATCTCCAGTGTGCCTCTGTGCCTTTGCGTGAGTTATTCCTACTGATCCTGTGTTTGTTCTCTCTTACCCACCCGGTCTCCCGACTCAGCCCCATGTCAGCTCCTGCCCTCTCGACAGCCCGCCTCCTTCCCATCCCACAAGGGGCTGGCAAGTCCCCTGCTTCCCTTTACAAGCCTGTCTCTATGGTCTCATAACATGTGTGTATTGTTTCAGTAGAATGATCCTTCACATCCGGTTTTCTCAGCTATGCACGACACGAGGGCAAGACCCCCAACTGATTCACCTTTTGATTACTAGCAACCAGTAAATGATGGTTGAATGAATGATCTTTCACTGGAGGAAGGCCAGTCCCATTCTCTGTCCCGTCACAAACCCTGCCCCTGATTCTTTGCTTTCAGTGAGGACAGGTAGTCCATACAGAATGGATGGGGAAAATCATGGTAAAAGCAACAGCACTATAATATATGCATGAGTTCGAGCCCTGCATCGGGCTCTGTGCTGATAGCTCGGAGCCTGGAGCCTGCTTTGGATTCTGTGTCTCCCTCTCTCTCTGACCCTCCCCCGTTCATGCTCTGTCTCTCTCTGTCCCAAAAATAAACATTAAAAAAAATTTTTTTTTTAATTTTGAAAAAAGAACTTCACTGCAGGCTCAACCAATGATTGGTAAAGGAGTCGATTGAATGACGGAATAAATGAATGAAAGCAATATGATTGGTTAAAAAAATAATAAAATAAAATACAGTACAATATGATTGAGAGCAAGTTTACAAGATGTTGGGGCAGTTTCCCATAACGTCTTTGTGTCGTATGTGCCGAATGGGGTACAGATGCTTAATAAACGTTAGTTATCATCACCATCATCATCATCATCATCAACATCGTCACGAAGAGTGCCTGGTATTTCTATTTAGCAACGAATCTATTGCCATTGCAGCCTGATGCCCACCATTATGGTTAATATGTGAGGTTCTAGGAGTTCCAGCCAACGGCAATCAGACAACAATAGCCATTGTATGTGCCAGGTACTGGGCTATATGTGCTCTACAGGCAAAGTTTTGCTTAATCCTCAGAAGATCCCTGTAAAGTAGGTATCATTATCCGTTTTTATAACCAAGGAATCTGAGCCTCAGAAATTGGGGTAAATTGCAGAAGATTTGAGCAACTAGGTGGTACAGTCGGGATTTACCCCAGGTCTGTCTGTTGCTCTCCAAGAAGAAAAAGAAGGAAACAGTCTAAATATTGACATACATTTCTTGCAAAGAAATGACTATCTCTGTGCAAAGCCCAAGATCTCCAACCCACATAAAATAACATAAGATAGCAAGTAAAGGCTAATTATAAAATAAATGCTCAAACATTTTGCCTTGTCTAGAGACCCCCAATATTTGGTTCAAAGTAACGTGCTATCTAAAGATCTCCTTCACAACAATGATAAAAAGATGAAAATATCACATCATGTGCCCCGGTCCAGAAGATGTGATTTCTCATGTGGCTCCCAGCCCAAATCATCCTGCTCTAGAAGCCACAGCCCCTTTGTTATCTTGAGGACAAAAATTTAACCATATTTTTGGCCAAGTGGGAATGAAACTTGTAAGTAATATTCAGGGTCTATATCAAGAAAACAACTGGGGCGCCTGGGCGGCTCAGTCGGTTGAGCGTCTGACTTTGGCTCTGGTCATGATCTCACAGTCCGTGAGTTCGAGCCCCGCGTCGGGCTCTGTGCTGACAGCTCAGAGCCTGGAGCCTGCTTCGGATTCTGTGTCTCCCTCTCTCTCTGCCCCTCCCCTGCTCATGCTCTGTCTCTCTCTGTCTCAAAAATAAATAAAAACATTTAAAAAAATTAAAAGAAAAAAAGAAAACAACTGAAAAACTTTACTAAGAGACATTCAAAATGAAAATACATTAAAAGATGTACCTTATTTCCAGGGGCACCTGGGTGGCTCAGTCAGTTAAGTGTCCGACTTCAGCTCAGGTCATGATTTCAGGGTTCATGAGTTCGAGCCTCATATCAGTCTCTCTGCTGTCAGGGCAGACAATCCCTTTGGATTTTCTGTCTCCCTCTCTCTCTGACCCTCCCTCACTCTTTCTCTATCTCTGTATCAAAAATAAATAAACATTTAAAAAAAGATGGACCCTATTTATGGATGAGAAGATTTAATACGGATAAAATGTCAATTTTTCACAACTTTAGATTTACCTTGATGATGCCAGTAAAACTCTGACAGGCCTATTTTCTGAAACTTCACAGATTGTTTTAACATTTATATGCGAGAATATGCACAGCAGAAAAGCCAAAAATATTATGGAAAAGAGTTACAAGAAGGGTTTACCACACAAATATTAACATGTAATATACAGGATAATAATTAAAGCAATATGTTACTGGCACCAAATTAGGAAGACAGAGTAATAAAATAGAATGAGAAGTATAAGGGCACCTGGGTGGCTCAGTCAGTTGAGCGATTGACTTCAGCTCAGGTCATGATCTTACGGTTCATGAGTTCAAGCCCTGCATCAGGCTCTGTGCTGACAGCTCAGAGCCTGGAGCCTGCTTCAGATTCTGTGTCTCCCTCTCTGTCTGTGTCTCCCTTCCCCACTCATGCTCTGTTTCTTTCTCTCTCAAAAATAAATAAACGTTAAAAAAAAAACCTATAAAACGCAGTACACGTTTCTATATAATGTTTAGCAAGGCAGAGCTAAAGTGTTTTATCAAGGGCAGAAATCTAAAAGGAAAAAAAACAGAGATTCAACCACATGCAATTTTACACTGTTTGTAAGTACAGGAAAAAAATCAAAAACCGAACGACAAACCCAAACAAGCTTTTGTAAGTTATGTGGTAGCAACTTAATTCCTCCACATGTAAAGATCTTGTATGAATCAATTAGAAACAGATACACATGCCAGGTAAAGCTCGGCAAAAACAAGTCACAAAAGAAATACAAACAGTTGTCAAAGCTGCCAGAAATCGGAGAATTGCATTGCAAAACATCTTTGAGAGGATACTGCTTCAGGGCTCAAAGGGGTAAGAATTTTCTAAACTGTCTGTTTGGTTTGAGTAATGCCCTGCTTGTGAGGGGTATAAAGTTTTTCAGGCTTTCTGGATGTTAATTTTGCTACAGACATGAAAAAGACCTGAAAAGAAGAGTAACTTGCTCCGGAAATATTAGGAAGGAAGTAACCATACATGCAAATAAGCATTTAGCATTTAGAAGGTTCACTGAATCAGGGCACGTGGGTGGCTGTTGGTTAAGCATCCAACTCTTGATTTGGGCTCAGGTCATGATCTCATGGTTCCAGAAAGACAGTGCGTTGACAGCCCTGGGGGCTGCTTAGGATTCTCTCTCTCCCTCTCTGTCTCTCAGCCCCTCCCCTACGTGCACATACGCATACATACAGTATCTCTCTCTAAATAAACAAACATTAAAAAAAAAGCTTTAAAAAAAAAAGTTCACCAAATCATTGTTATGGTCATGACAAACTGTCAATAGTTTGAATCTCGAACTTCAGAGAAATGGCTTTATGTATTTATTTATGGGAAAATGGTTGTAATTAATTAAAAAGATTTTTTTAACATTTATTCGTTTTTAAGAGAAAGAAGAGAGAGTGAGCAGGGGGGTTTCAGGGAGAGTGGGGGGCAGAATTCAAAGCAGACTCTGGGCTCTGAGCTGTCAGCCCAGAGCCTGACACGGGGCTCAAACTCGCTGACCTCAAGATCATGATCTGAGCCAAAGTCGGACACTCAACCGACTGAGCCACCCAGAAGCCCTGGAAAAATGTTTTGTTTTTGTTTTGTTTAACATTTATTTATAGTTGAGAGACAGAGCATGAGCAGCGGAGGGGCAGAGAGAGAGGGAGACACAGAATTGGAAGCAGGCTCCAGGCTCTGAGCTGTCAGCACAGAGTCCGATGTGGGGCTCAATCCCATGAACTGCGAGATCGTGACCTGAGCCCAAGTCAGAAGCTTAACTGACTGAGCCACCCAGGCGCCCCTGGAAAAATGGTTTTAAATAGTGGTTGTACACACACACGATGAAAGACTGTGCAAATATATGGATGGATAAAGAAGGTGCAGTGTATGTACATTTCTATATAATATCTAAGTGTTCATGTTGGTGAAAATATATATTTAAATATATACATGAAATTATTTTTATATGTTATCTATAATGGAATATTACTCAGTCCTAAAAAAGATCTTGTCATTCGTGACAACATGGGTGGATCCAGAGGGCGTGACGCTAAGTGAAATCAATCAGAGAAAGACGATTCCCACGTGGTTTCACTTACATGTAGAATGTGAACAACACAACGAACGTGGAAACGGATCCATAAATACAGAGAACAAACTGGTGATTGCCAGAAGGGCGGTGGGCAAAATGAGCGAAAGGGAGAGGGAAGTCCAGGCTTGCGGTTATGGAATGAATAAGTATGTCTGGGAGAACATGGTCAATGGTGTTGCAAATTGCATCGTATGGTGGGTGACAGGTGGTGGGTACGCTTGTGGTGAGCAGAGCATATTAGAGCTGTCCAATCACTATGTTGTACACCTGCAACTAACGTGACCTTGTGTGTCAACTGTGTGTTCATCTTACTTTTTAGTTGTTTTTTTTTTAATGTTTATTTATTTCCGAGAGAGAGAGAGACACAGAGCGCAAGCAGGGAGGGGCAGAGAGAGAGGGAGGCACAGAATCCGAAGCAGGCTCCAGGCTCCGAGCTGTCAGCACAGAGCCCAATGCGGAGCTTAAACTCACAAATCGTGCGATCAGGACCTGAGCCGAAGTCTGACGCTTAACCGACTGAGCCACCCAGGTGCCCCTGGAATTTGCTCCGATTGTTATCTGTCTATGGATATGTCCAGTCATAATACTGGAAAGACGCATGCCTAAATGGAAGCAGCAGTCATCCCTGAGATGATAGGTGTCTTCTTCGTTTAAATAAATTTGAATGAGTTTTAATATCGGAAGGGGAGTTCTTTGACAACTGAGGAGTGCAAAGTGCTGTGAACTGCTTTGAAAACACGGTTGGTGTGAGGGAGGAGTGGTGATGTGGGTCTGCCTGGCCATCTAGACTGAGACTACTTAATTGGAGGTCCTGTGTTTTCCCCGAGGGCCCCTCCAGATGTCCCTGCCCCATATCCCTGCTCACCAGGGACCACCTCCCCAGAGTCATGGCCCTGGGCTTTGGTCAATGCTACTTGGCCAACAACAGTTTCCTTAATGGATGGGCGGAGAGTAAAGAAAACGTGCGTGAGTGATGGGGAAGGAGGGCTGGAGTTAATAGACGCCACGCCAGCATGGTGGGATCAGCCGCCCTGCTCCCATTCGGCTTGGCTTATCTCATCTGCTGTCAGAGCTTTTCATCACGTCGTGTGTGCCCCAATCCGGGCAGATTTGCTACTCATTATGGCTCCCAGCCCAGCTGTCCGTCCCAGGAGGCAGGCCCAGGCATGCCTCCAGGATGAAAAATTATTCGAGCTGCTGGGCGTTCGGTGTTCTTAAGAACCCCTCTGGAGTTGAGTGCGAGTGAAGGAGTCGGGGCCAGAACAGTTCTGCCAGATGCCCGTACCTGGGGCTCCCCCCACAACTCTTGAGGGCCGTCACGTAACGCCCCTTTTGTCTTCACGGAGCTCTGCTTCTCCCCGAGACCAGCGCGGAATAATCGGGCATGAATACAAGCCTCTCCTCTCTGCTGGCTGTTCATTTATCAGTCCCAGGACTCGACTCTGCTGAGTCCAGCCAGCCCACCGCACCCTTCCCACCATATCGAGAATGGACACATCAAAAGAAAATCCGTCCGGCCCCCAGAAATTAAAGTTTGTTGTCTGATTGCCCAGGGAGCACAGAGCCCCTGTAGACACCAGGGCCTGTATTTGTGGATATTTGAGAGCAAATAGCAGCGATCCCTTCTATCTGTGGACTGACTATAAAGCACTCTCACGTACCTCTGGATATCCCAATGACCCTGGGAAAGAGATAGAGGGGCCCCGATTTTAGCTCTCCCCCCCTCCCCCCACCGCCATGGCCCTGCTGCTCCATTCAGCTGACAGCAGAAACGTCCTAAGGGACCCAAGCCTGTCCACACCCAAGAACATACAAGGGGGATGCTGAAAGGTTGGTCACCTTCTAGCACTGGGCTCAAAATTTGGCCTCGCTGCTTACTGATTATGTGACCTTAAGAAGTTTCCCAGCTTCTGTAAATATCAGTTGCCCCAGCTATAAAATGTGGATGCGGAATCGGGGCGGGGGGGGCAGGGAGGTGGGAGCACAGGGGTGACTCAGTCGGTTAAGCATCCAACTCTTGATTCCGGCTCAAGTCACGATCTCACAGTTCGCGGGTTTGGGCCCCGCATCAGGCTCAGCGCTGGCGGTGCAGAGCCTGCTTGGGATTCTCTCGCTCCTGTCTCTCTCTCACTGTCTCTCTGCCCCTCCCCCCTTTCTCTCTCTTTCAAGATAAATAAATAAACTTAAATAAGTAAGTAGGTAAATAAATAAATAAAATGTGGATAAGAAAATCGTTGCCCTCGCGGAGCTGTGAAAATCAATCACGTTACACACTACCTGGTCTATGGTAGCACTCCACAAAGGGAAGCTCTGATCATCAGTCTGGCTTTTACAGATCCCTAGGAGAAGAAGCCCCTGGAAAATGGCCCGTCTTCCAGAACAGGCACAGGATCTCTGTACCTTGAACCCCCAAGTCGCTTGCATAAAAGATGGATAACCCCCCCCCCCATAAGAGAAGGACTGGAGTTTGGCCAACGATGAAGGAAATGGTGGGGAAGTTTTTTCTCGGGTCCCCGTCGAGATGGATGGACTGGCCTGAGATCAAGGCTGAGGCCCCGGGATGGGAATGGGACCCAGCGTGCTCAGCGGGGTGTGGGATGCGCAGTGACTGCCCCCATCGTAGGGTGCCCTTGGACGGTACCGGCTCTCACTGGGCTCTTGCAGTGAGCCACTCCCTCATCTCTTGGTCTCTGCATGGTGCCCCAAGAACAAGCCTTCAAAACACTCAGTCCCCAAGCTCAGGATTCCTCTTCTTTAATGCAAGCCACTGTTTGCGAAGGCATCCGTCTAGCTGATCTACATCACCCCCCAATGAGACATCAGTGTTCCAGGGAACTGCCGGCAGCTTGGAGCTCCTGCAGCCTGCGGGACCCTACCAAAGGTTTTTGTCTCTGACCCAGACCCATCCGTCTCCGACTCGGGTCTTCTGCCAACATCCGGGAAATAGTGATAGGTTAGCCTAGTAGCTGACGAGTAGGATAAACTCCCAGCACCTTTGTAGTTCTTGGCACGGAAACATCACCTCTGAAAAAAACTTAGCGTTCTGTCGTGTTCTGTCTTGAGTGGTTTGCTAATCGTGGGATACTGTACTAGGACAAGGCCACCAGACTGCCTCCAAGCCCATAGCCCCTTCCAAATGAAGCTGTCCCGTGAGATAGGCCAGGGGAACTATCCCCACACTTAGTGACAGCTAATTGGACCCGGAGCTGGCCCTTGGAACTGAATTCAGCCAATTCATGAGCTGGCCAGCAGTCTGGGAAGAAGATAGACCCAAAAAGATGAGCTGGGTCCCATTCACTGCAGCGGGAAACAGGCAGTTAGCAGGGATAGCTGAGCGGAGATATAATTGTAGCAATGCCTGAAGCCATAGGAAAGCAGCCTCTAGGAGTGAACAAAACCTATAGGGTAGATAAAGGATATGAAGAATCAGGGGGAAGGAATAAACCAGTTAGCAACTAGACATTAAGTAGTAGACATGTGCCCGCTGAATTTCAGTTCTTGGTAGAATACAGAGCAAAGACTCACGAGCTCCAGCTAAGGAAGTCTACTGAGGCATCTTAAACGCCAAACCACCCACGACTTCCTGCTCTTCTGGAAGCCTCCTTGACTGGGGTTCCATGCTTGTGTCCACTTTTGATAAGCCCCCATTACTTGAGGTGACTGAATTCCCCAGTAGAACAGTCATGCTTGTACCCATCCCCTTGCATGGTCATTGTTTGCCCAGTAGAGGCATAGTTTGAGGAAAGCTGGGCTGACACATTTAGGGGCACTCCCTTGGGATTAGTGCGTCTTCCACTGACACTTGCCTGCATGCCTATCCTGAGGCTTCATTGACAGGGGTCCCCCAAGGAACTAGCACACCCTATAAGCCTTCTAGCCTTTTTTTATTGGTGGTAAACCCTGGACAACCCTTAGATGCAAAGTAATATGGAACACATTTAAAGTGAAAGAAGCATAATACATCTTTGTGAAAACTGGTTTTCTAAAATTCTTTAAAGTTTATTTATTTATTTATTTATTTAGCAAGAGCGAGCAAGCAGGGGAAGTTCAGAGAGAGAGGGAGAGAGAATCCCAAGCAGGCTCTGCACCATCATCCCAGAGCGAGATGCGGGGCTCGAACTCACGAATCGTGAGACCGTGACCTGAGCCAAAACCAAGAGTTGGACGCTTGACCGACTGAGCCACCCAGGTGCCCTTTGCAAAAATTGTTTTAAGCCAGTGTTAGAATAGAAATGTGGAAATCATTTAATTAAAATTCTAAGACCTTTCAGTACTTGTTTTTCAAGTTAACGTAAATTTGTACGTGTGTGTATACAATTCTATAAGTAAAGATTTGTGTATACAACGCTACAGGAAGATATAGAATAATTGTGTCCTCTCACAAAACTCCTTCATGCTGCCCCTCTTAGCAAGTTAGACCCTCACCTCAACCCTACCCATTGGCAACAACTGGTCTTTCATCACGTACTTTTGGCTTTTTTGGAATATCATGTAAATAGAATTATATAGCATGTCATTTTTTGAGATTGGCTTCTTTCACTCACCATGAGGCCTTTTAGTTTTATTTATTTATTTATTTATTTATTTATTTATTTATTTATTTTTAATGTTTATTTATTTTGAGAAAGACAGAGAGCAAGCAGGAGAGGGGCAGAAAGAGAGGGAGAGAGGGGGAGAGAGAGAGAGGGTGAGAGAGAATCCCAAGCAGGCTCCATGTTATCAGCACAGAGCCCGATGTGGGGCTTGATCCCATGAACTGTGAGATCATGACCTGAGCAGAAATCAAGTCAGATGCTCACCTGACTGAGCCACCCAGGCACCCCATCATGAGGCCTTTTAAATCCACTCATGCCATTGGGCATAGCCACAGTCTGTTCCTTTTACTGCTGGGTAGAATTATTGATGAATGTTCCATGGTTTGTTAATCCATCCATCTTTCAAGGACAACCTTCCAGGTGCCCCCGGGCACCTGTTTTCTGCCATCTACGCTGTCCAATCAACTCAAGGAAAAGATTGCCTCGGACTGTCTGATTTTGGGGGCCACGCTGCCTCCTCCATGGAACTTTCTCTGTGGTGTTCCTTTGCCCAGACACTGCTATTTCCATAGTGAGGGACCATATACTGTACATACTATTGCACTTTATGACTGTTTCTTCTCGATTCTATGTGCATTCCTGTGTACGGGAACCCTATGACGGCTTCTTCTATTTTCATGTTACTTCTCACCTTGCAGATTAAAAAAAAAAAAAAAAAAGGACAGTATTGACCCCAAATATTAGCAGCATAAGGCACATGGGTTCAGAGCCACGACAATATTAACTGACTTTTTCTGTTCACGTTCTCTTCTCCCTCATTCCCAAGCTTCTGTCCTACATTTAGCCAGTACATGACAAACCACATCAGCACGGTCTGGTCCAAACCACACATCACTCCAGGGGAAATTAATAACAGCCTGAAGAAAAATAATAGCATGGCTGAGCAAATAGCTGAGTTTAAAAATAAGTTTTAAGTCATTCCAATTCAGAAAGTCAGTAAACCCGCAGGTGAAATCAGACCCAGGAGGAGTCGGCGAGGAATCGGAGCAAATGATTTTGAGATCATTTTCTAGAAATGGGAACAAATGTTCCGGGTCAATCATAGTCCAACTCCGTCCATAATGCAGGTAGCATCTGTTGAATATGAAATCCGCCTTTCAATCACCAAAGAGCACAGTAAACATTTCAGAGCTGATGCCATCCCCGGTTGAGATTTCCATTATTTTCTGGACAGCTCGACCCTTATGAGCTAAGCCATTTGTGAGACATGCAGTGTGCTCTTATCTCAATGTCTCCAAAGCCATAAATTTCTCCATGAAGCCCATTCACTCCCACAAATGAGTTGTCAGGAGGCTTGACAGAGTGTGGGGCAAAGTCAAACTTTAATGGACTGACGCATAATTACAAAACAAAACAAAAACAGTTATACGAATTAAACACACCCACAGATTGACAAGGACCGAGCAAGACTCTTCTCCCAAACCCAAACCAGCTCACCAGCATTTTAATTAGGGTTGAATACTTGGGATTAGTATCAGATTTCTCCTTGCAAGGGATCTAGCTTCTGGAGGAGTGAGTCTATGGTTTACAGAGTGTCCTTCCCACCCTTCCCCCCCACCCCAGAAAACCCTCCTTATTTTCATTCACATTATGACAAGGCGGATGGTAGAGTAATGTTCCATTCAAAAGCAATGATTGAGACAATCATTGCGTCTGAAGACAAACTACCTGAGTTCAAATCCTAGCTCTGCTACTAACTAGCTAGGTAAACGTGGAGAAGTTACTTACTCTCTCTGGGCCTCAGTTTTCTCAGCCCTACAATAGGGATAATTCTATTTGCCTCATAGGATTGTGGTGAGGTAAGTGAGTTATTCATGTAAGTCACGTAGCTCGGTACCTTCAGTAACTATTAGCTACGTATCGCCCAGAACTTTCTTTCCTGGTCTTACCATCTTGCATTCAGGTACACCTATGTCTCAAGAGACCACAAAGAACCATGTTCCACTTAAACAAAGTGTCTCATTGATTTCCCTGTCTGCCCCGTGAAGGCTCAAGGACCCGCACCCCCTAGTAAGAACCCCAATGTATAGCAAGAAAAGAACACCGTAGGCGAACGGCAGCCTACTGGGTTTGATGATGTTGGTTTTCTCCAAGATGGCTTCAGAAGTGCCATGGCTGGTTTCCGGTCCTGGCCCCCTCCAGAAACATTCTTCGTCCCGCTGGCCAGATACCAGTGTGCTACAACCCCATTTAACCTGACCTTATGCACACTCTATTTTTTAATTAACCTTGGATCAGCAAAGCAATATCTGTTCTCCAAATACAGTCATATTTTATGCAAGCGGTGACAAGCTAATTAAGTTAATTATTGTAACACCTCTCTGTATAATGAAACTAAGGTTGGATGATTCCAGCTGCTTCTCCTTAAAGTGCATCCCAGCGATGATTAAAAAATAATTAATATTTCACCAAAGACAGGAACAAGAAGTTAATTAAAAGACAGAGGCGCAGTCTTAATGAAACATATCCGATTGTGTTCACCACCGCACTCCACAGCCAAATCCCTCCTCAGAAAGCAGACGAACACCGGTGAACATCAGGCCTTTACTTGAGAGCATGTAGAGATCATTAACATCTCCCACTTGCCCCATCCGGCAAGCATTCTAGAAATTTCTCTTTGCCTTTTAACGAGATAAAGGCAACTCTTGTATTTACTTGGGCAAAGTGGGTTGGCCGAAATGAAGTCCAAATTTGAACCAGTAATATGACATTTGGGGGGGGGAGGAGCTACTTTGTCAAAACTGTCACTTCTCTGATAGTATCACAGACGCCCCCAGTGGGTCTCACCTCCATGAGAAAGCTCTCACTAGCACCATTGACATCTAGCTGATTGTCCTATCTTTAAAAGGGAGAGGTTGAATTAAATGTCGTGGTTGAACTCTGACTCCAGCTCCTGGAAATGCTGTCCTTCATGGATCTAAGCTGTCACATGAGAGAGTTTTTGTAAGGTTAAAATGAGGTAGGACGAGTATTATTAAACCTATTTTAAGGGCACCTGAGGGGCTCAGTCGATTAAGCGTCCGACTTCAGCTCAGGTCACAATCTCGCAGTTCATGAGTTCGAGTCTCGCGTGGAGCTCCGTGCTGACAGCTCAGAGCCTGAAGCCTGCTTCGGATTCTGTGTCTCCCTCTCTCTCTGTCCCTCCCCCACTCACACTCTGTCTCTCTCTCTCTCAAAAAATAAATAAACACTAAAAAAAATTTTTTAATCCCAACATGTATTTTCAACTTAGGACAGCAATCAAAATACGACAAAAAACATTCTTATATATCACATTGCATATTCGAGAATTTGATTTTATGTCAAAATAAGTACTTTTCTGTCTTATAAGAAATTTTGGCTGTAGCAAAATTATATTAAAGTATCTTTGTTTCGGGGTGCCTGGTGGTTCAGTTGGTTAAGCGTCTGACTTTGGCTCAGGTCATGATCTCACAGCTCGTGGGTTCAAGCCCCATGTCAGGCTCTGAGCTGACAGCTCGGAGCCTGGAGCCTGCTTCAGATTCTGTGTCTCCCTCCCTCTCTGCCCCATCCTGCTCTCTCTCTCTCTCTCACTCAAAAATAAATATTAAAACAAAAACAAAACACAACCTAATTTATAGACGTGAAATCTCCTACTCTTACAACTTTTCCAGGATTTTGTCGAAGTGACGGTTTCCTCTGAACCTCCAAGTTCACACTGAACTCCAGGTATCCTGACGCCTAACCATCCAGTGCCTAACCTGCGGTGCCGAGAGCGGTGTATCCAACAAAGTCCCCAGGTTCTTTTCCTAGAAGGAAATCCCTCTGTAGATCTGGTCACACGATTTGCGAGCCACCCCTGCAGGTAAAGCATCAGGCTCACAGTTATGGGGGGCGGGGGTGGGGGGAAAGGGAGGAGTCTGTCTGCCTGCTTGGCTTAGTTTTGTTTTCCTC
Organism: Panthera tigris; assembly: GCF_018350195.1. Classification (NCBI taxonomy): domain Eukaryota; kingdom Metazoa; phylum Chordata; class Mammalia; order Carnivora; family Felidae; genus Panthera; species Panthera tigris. The sequence continues at coordinate 6,982,199 of NC_056673.1, read as the reverse complement.
TTGCGGGACGCTCCCCAGCCAAAGGGGAAGCCACTCTAGGAAGGGCCACGTCCCCGAGAAGCAACTTAATGTAGTCAATCCAGATGGGACTTTGCTCCAGTAACACACCCTGTGGCGCTCATCATTAACACCTCATTTGCAGCAAAGTTTTCATGGTCTTCCTCTCAGGAAGCAATTACACACACATGCACCCCTCCTCGCCTCGAAATTGTATCCTGGCTTGGGTGGCCGGGTGGCCGGGGCACTGAGCAAAACCTGGCGGGAGGGGGTCCCTTTCCCATTTATTTGGAACGGGGGATTTCAGGGCTGGTGTCACGTGAAAGTGAAGACATTTTAGAAAGGCCTTCGGTGCCTGGAGAGGGATGGGTGAGAAGGGACGGGGTGGGAGGGGGTGGGGGGAGGCTGTTAGGTGGGGGAAGCCCAGAGATCTAACTGGGAGTCTATAAAACCCGGGCTGAGCCCGGGAGGGTTGGGATGCAAAATAGGATCGCATCCTTAAGGGGCTTTCTGCTGCTGTCTCCTAGGGCCACTTTCCTAGAGAGTCGGTGCTATAAAAGGACCATGAACACAGAGGAACAGGCCTGCAGGCTGCCCTAGATGCTGAGAAATCACACACACTTGTCCTGGGGAAGGAAGAGTGCGTAGAAAAGAATCTCATGGAGTGCCTGGGTGGCTCCCTCAGTTAAGCCTCTGACTTCGGCTCAGGTCATGATCTCACGGTTCGTGGGTTCGAGCCCCGCGTCGGGCTCTGTGCTGACAGCTCGGAGCCCGGAGCCTGCTTCGGATTCTGTGTCTCCCTCTCTCCCTGCCTCTCCCCCACTTGTGCCCTCTCTCAAAAATAAATAAATAAACATTAAACAAGCAAACAGACACACAAACAAACAAGAGAGAAAAAGAATCTCATGTTTGTTTAGAGTCAAGACCGGGCGGGCATCTCCTCGTTGCCTTCCCCACGTGGCGACTTTCCAGTGGTCACAGCCGAGAACCTGGAACGTCTCAATTCTCGTTTATGACACTTCCGGGTGGCTGCTGTCTCATCCGAGCTGCCTACAAATGACACAGACGGCTATTATCATCATCCCCATTTTGCAGATGAAGGAACCGAGGCCCCGAGAAGGGAAGTGGCTTATGGCTAATGTTGCATGGATCCTGAGTGGTTCAAGCATCTCGGTGGAGCCCTAACCTGCAGACGCCCCTCTCCCTTCAGTCACTAACCCCTTCCCCTCAAACCCCCAGAACGCTGCACCCTCGGAGGCAGAATTCAAGATGTTTAGATGCTTCTGGAACCAACACTGCTGCGTAGATTTATGCCATTTATTGGAGGTTAAGATAACTGGATCTATCAGGAGGGAAAGTAAGGGGACTTGGGAATACACTTTTGCCTTCCTTCCTAAAAGAAACCCAAGCCCTCTCTATTCCCCCTAAGCTGCCCCATATGTCAGCTCTCCCCTTTGTGACATTTTAGACTTCCCCTCCCTGCGGTACACGGGACGGTCCCAATGGTAAGAGTCCATTCAATAAGCATGTGCCAAGTAGGAGAGACTTTAGGGAAGAGCTTGGGTTCTGGGGTCAAACCCCTGGGGTTCGGAACTCAGCTTCTCCATGCAGTACATGGAATTTTGAGCAAGCTACCTCACCTCCCTGGTCCTCAGTGTCTTCATTTGTCAAAGGCAGGTGGTGATGGTACCTGCCTCCAAGGGTCGTGGTGAGCAGGGGGCTCCGTGCGGATAGATGAGATTAGCACATCAATCTGGCACAGAGCGAGAGCTCAGTGTTGGCTCTTAGTTTTGTAATGTTTACTTATTTATTATTTGAGAGAGAGAACAAGGCGGGGAGGGGCAGAGAGAGAGGGAGACACGGAATCCGAAGCAGGCTCCAGGCTCCGAGCCATCAGCACAGAGCCCGACGCGGGGCTCGCTTTGAGAACCACGGGTGTGGAGAAAAGAACAGGGTCCGGGAACCCCGAACCCCGGGCTGCCCCTTCGTAGATACATGTGTAGTGATGCACGTGAGCTCACGTTTCTTCTTTGGGGAACGTGGTGGAGGCATGAACGGAAGGAGGGTGCGTGGCTGAGTGGTTCGCTTATAGGAAAGACGGACCTCGCTGTTGGGCCACGCTGGCCCACGTACTTGGCCAACCGGGCACGATGTAGCAGAAGCTGTGAGGAGACACTGGCCCCAGTTGGGAGGGAGGCCGCAAGGACAAGGTTAAATCTGAGCAGGGTCCTAAAGAGTTGAAAGTCACAGTGATGATAACATAAGTGCTTTGAGCCCTTGAGGAACAAACCCTGGGATATTGAATAAGGGCGTGATTATATCAGCTTTGACCCTTCTGGACCTTGAAACAAAGAGTCATGGCAGGGGCACCTGGGTGGCTCAGTCAGTTAAGTGTCCAACTGTTGATATCTGCTCAGGTCATGATACCACAATGAGATCGAGCCCCACATCGGGCTCCGTGCTGAGCCTGCTTAAAATTCTCTCTCTCTTTCTCCCTCCCTCCTTCTGCCCCTCCACCACTCTCTCTCTCTTTCTCTCAAAATACATTTAAAAAAATAAATTAAATTACATCAAATTAAAGAGTGATGGCAGGTGGCCAAGAGGCACCCAATTCTCCCCACCCACCATCCACATTATGAAGGCTTCCACGTTCGGTGGCTCCAGGCGACATTGAGATGGGATTTATAGTCTCTGCAGCAAAACACCAGAAACCGTTGTGTCAGCCGAAAGCATTAAAACCACGAGTAACTTCTGTCACCCAAGCTGGTTTGCCGTTGGCACCGTGGTCCATTCGTCTCACTCACTCGTTGCTACAATTCAACACTTCACTCGCTTGCCATTTGCAAATGTTGATGTAAAATGTGGCAGACGCTTCCCGAACAGACCAAAAATTTGACAACCGGCTCCCAGGAGAGTCATTTGACATTGCTCAACGTCCTTGCCCACAACAGAATCCAGGGTCCCACATTCACACCGACTTTCGGTGGTTACAATCCTCCCCTTCATGGATGTTTGCCTGGATCTCGAGGCCACAGAATATGAAGCGATTTGACATCTGGCAGCTCCTGTCAAAAAAATAAGTAAATAAATAAGTAAAAAGCAAAGTTGCAAGCCGGGAAGCACAGGGTGGAAAAGGAGCAGGGGGGGGGTTCAGACACACAAGAGAAGGAACCGGGGTGTTGGCTGCATAAATTCTCAGCTTCCAGAGGGAGCCAAGTGAGCGCACAGCCTAGAGGTGGCGGGGGGCAGGGGGGAGGGGTTCCTGACCCTGGACTGGGGGAGCCATCCGTCTCACCCCTGGAAGGAGCCCAGACATGAAGGGAAGAAATAACCAGCCTCCGTTTTCCGGCAGGTCTTTGTTTATAGGCATGGTCAGTTTCCCCAAGGATACTTCCCAAAGTGCAGATAAGCGAGAGGCTCTCGGAATGCCTGTCATTTCCAAAATCCTGGATCCCTGTCTGTTTCCTTCACAGCGACCGTAAACCAGATGTCTGCAGGCGGCTACTGGCAGGCTCCTCTGTGTTTCCAGACCCTTCTGGGGCCCTTCCTTCCGCCATCATGGCCCATCTCCGGTATAACTTCTCCTTCGGTCCTCGGGAAAAGTGAGGCACCTAGGTAAGAACGTTCTGCCTGGTCTGTCCTTGTCTCCCTCTCCTTGCCTGTGAACCGCACAACCCACTACGTAAAGCAGGAGGCACCAAGCAAAAGCATGCGTGATACATGCAGGGTTTCCCAAACCCTGACATGCACAGGCATCACTTGGGGCTGTTGTCAAAACACGGATTCTGAGTCGCTGCGTTTGGGGTGGGGCCTGAGCTTCTGCTTTATGGACGAGCCCTCAGGTGATGCTGATGCTGCCGGTCTGGACACCGTACTTTGAATAACACAGTTATGGAAGATGGGAGGGAATATTGAAAGCAGAGCGGGAGTGCCCCATTATTCTGAGTCACTGGGACGTGGGGGATGGGAGGTGGTGGAGTTAAATTGTATGAATCTCATCTTAGGGATGGTTTAACACAAATAGATTTTACTTGTGCGCTGACTGTCCATGAAATCACGTTCAACCTTCAACGTTCAACGTGGGGGTTCCGACGCTACTTTGTGGCATTCCTTGAATCTATGGGCAGGAGAAAGGCATAATAGGAAATGACTTCTTCACCTGGTGTGGTGGGGTAGAAAGCCCCCAGCTGGTCTTGGGATCAGAAGACTTGGCGTCAATGTCAACTTGGACCCATTGCTAGTGGGCACTCTAGCAACGCCTTGTCCTGAATTGCATTTTAATACACCACCCTGTTTTATCATCCTTCTTACACGGATAATAACGGTGCTTACAGCCAAAGAAGATGTTGTATTACCATTACAGCATTCACATAAAACATGAAGTGATCAAACATCCCGGCTCATTTTCTTAAATATCGTACCAGTGAGATTTACACACGTCTGCTTCCTTCAAGCTCGGCCAGCTTTCCAGATGCACTGTCTCCAGGGCGCGGCCCTTCGGAAAAATGAGCTCTTTGGCCCCACGTGAGTTCCTCTCTCATGTCAAGCCCTTAAGGAAATAATTACGGAAAGCGTCCTGGCCCACACATCCGAGGGTCCCTCTTTGCTTGTGGGAGATGGTCGCATTCTTGGAAATGTTTCGGGAGGACACCATAAAGGGGAACTTGAGGGAGTTAATGTTGGGGACTGGCCTGTCTGAAAGAGCCTGGGTGGCTCGGTCGGTTAAGCATCCAACTTGGGCTCAGGTCACGATCTCATGGTCCGTGAGTTCGAGCCCCGCGTTGGGCTCTGTGCTGACAGCTCAGAGCCTGGAGCCTGTTTCGGATTCTGTGTCTCCCTCTCTCTCTCTGCCCCTCCCCTGTTCATGCTCTGTCTCTCTCTGTCTCAAAAATAAATAAATGTTAAAAAAAATTTTTTTTGAAAGAGAAGCCTGTCTTCATGAGGCCGAATTCTGCGCCCAATTCGTATCGCATTGGGATGAGCCATGTTACAGTCCTAAGTCTGTATATTACACAATTACAGAAACGTGATTTTCATTAGGTTACTAAAGCGCTAGTTGTTATTGCGTTGGCCACGGAGACTCACTCCCCACAGAGGTTCCTCGAACAGCAATGCTGCATCGGCCACTGATGCTGTTACTGTGACCTGAGTTTCCAGATCTCAGGGCCACGTTGGTCCTGTGGGTATAGAATCCTGCTGGGGCTCACCGGAAGTCCTCGTCAGCCCCCTAGATTGTTTCTGATTGGGCTCAGCTTCCGGGGGAAACTGGACTCCTACAAAGCCCAGTCCAAGGAAACAGAATTCTCCCTCCCGGTCATCATTAACCCTTTTCTCGGCAGGCAGCAATTTGCAAATTTAAACCAGATGGGTGACAGTCTTTGCAAGAGGCAGGAAAATGCAATTTTATGGGCTCCACATGGAAAACGAATAAGGGTGTGTTTCATGCATCGGTCGTGTGTTTCAGGAAATCTGTATTGAGTATTAGGTGAAGTTGGAATTAAGCTGGAGGTTCAGACCCAGTGGGGGAGGAGGTCTTCACCCATCCTGGGTAAAGATGACCGACCCCACTGACCATCCTAACAGCCCTTGGGACCGGGATGTTGCCGGGTCAGACTGGGTCGGTCGCAAATCAAAACTTTGCTTGATGATATCAGCTTAATCACTCAGCAACTACGTATTGTGTGCATTCAGTGCAGAAGGGTCAACGGGCTTCGGACAGGGTTAAGCCCCAGAATTTCAGGACAAGGTCAGAGAACGTCACCTTCTCAAACTGCAGGTAATGACGAATAAGCACCGCATTGGTGCAATCCGCCACCTGCAGGGCTAAGCTGCCTTTTAGCATCGCCCCTTGCAGATGAGACTGGGCTGTGTTCCCGAAATCTCCACCGAGAATGGAGACCTGTGAGGTCTTCATAGCTGTTCAAAGAGTGAACTCTAAGGGCTATAAGGCAGCTCTTTTTGTGAAGCGCTCAGAAATCGGGAGGAGCCGCCCTAGCCACGCCCTTGGCAGATAAGCATCTCAAAATCAAAAAGGGCAATTGATCGACCTTGAAGGAAATAACACCCAGAAACAACAAAGGCCCTTTGATGAACTTTGCACTTGGCAAGCCAACTCTCCCTAAGGACTGACAGCAGGCCCCCCCCCCCCCCCCCCCCCCGCTCAACACGGTGCCCACAGCGAACTAATAAATTAAAATTCCAGTGGGTGAAACTCGCCTGAATCTGAAAAACAAACCCACACTAATTAAGTCTGAATGTCCCTGGGTAGTTATATAAAACTGAAACCTGAACCCGCGAGGGCCATATTAAAAATCATTCATTCATTCGATGATACATTCCATGAACTTATATAACAGTGTGGCATTTCTGTCCTGGGTATTCTCTTAGGTATTGGAAATGTCCAGTAAATCTCAATGTTCCTACTTCCCCCCCCCCCTTTTGAAGTTTTATTTATTTAAATAATCACTACACCCAATGCCGGGGCTCGAACTCACAACCCGGGGATTAAGAGTCACATGCTTTTCCAACTAAGTCAGCAAGGCACCCCAGCAATGCTCTTTCTCTGAAGAAGCCTCAAGTAGATTACAGTGTTTTATTTATTTATTTATTATTATTTTTTTTTTAACGTTTACTTATTTTTGAGACAGAGAGAGACAGAGCACTTTCTAGAATGACTCACAGGACCAAAAACAGCCTTGATAGAAGTTTATTATCAATGATGTAAATGAATAGCCGGAGGAAAGGCACGTACAGTGGAGGGGGGGTAGGGGGGTGGGGTCGGGTCCCTATGGCATTGATAAGTGGACCACTCCCACTCTCCCAGTACCTGGATGTGGTTACCAACCTAGCAACTCCCCAAACTTCATTATTCTGAGGTTGTTTTTTTTTTTTTTTAAACCAAGCATGATTGTTTAAATCATTTTCCATTGGTGGGGCGCCTGGCTGGCTCAGTCAGTTAAGCATCTGACTTCAGCTCAGGTCATGATCTCGCAGTTCATGAGTTCGAGCCCCACGTGGAGCTCTGTGCTGACAGCTCAGAGCCTGGAGCCTGCTTTGGAGTCTGTGCCTCCCTCTCTCTCTGCCCCTCCCCCGCTCTCACTCTGTGTGTGTGTGTCTCTCTCTCTCAGAAATAAATAAATATTTAAGAAAAATTTTAAATCATTTTCCATGGGCGATTAACTCAACCTCCAGCCCATCCCCCCTGCAGGCAGTTCAGAGGGTGGGGCTGCAAGCTGTAACCCTCCTCCCCTGTGATTGGTTCCCCCGGCGACCAGCCCCCACCCTGAAGCTATCTGGGGTCCCCTGAAAGTCACCTTATTAGCATAAACTCAGCAATGGTTGAAGGGGGCTCCTTGTGAATAACAAAAGACACTCGCTCAGGAAATTTCAAGGATTTTAGGAACTGCTGTGCCAGGAACCAGGGGCAAAGACCAGATCTATTTTACATTATATCACAGTTGCACGTAGTAGGGATTAGTGGGGGTTTTTTTTGTTTTGTTTTGTTTTGTTTTTTGGTGGAAGCTTTGTTCGTGGTTGCACATACGCGTGTTTGTATGTGCCCTTCTACAGGATCTTGATAGAAACGGGATTTCTTACCATGGACTGTTGTGAAAATTTGGAAAGTTCTAGCACTGAGACACACGTGACTCCCAGAGGGCCCTGTCAAACCTGAGTCATCCGCCGCCGTGCCCGAGCTTCAGGGGGGCTGCTCATGAACATTTCTCTGGTTCTTAATCTCCCCTCTCTGGACGTGTGCTTGCCTGGCTCCTCCTACAACGCGTAGGGTTTGGTTCTTATAATGAATCCTGCATTCTATAATGTGTTAAAAAAAATTTTTTTTTAATGTTTATTCATTTTTGAGAGAGAGAGAGAGAGAGAGAGAGAGAGCGAGCACAAGCGGGGGAGGGGCAGAGAGAGAGGAAGACACAGAATCCGAAGCAGGTTCCAGGCTCCGAGCTGTCAGCACAGAGCCCGACATGGGACTCAAACACACGGACCACGAAATCATGACCGGAGCCAAAGTCAGATGCTTAACTGACTGAGCCACCCAGGCATCCTGTCCCCCCCCACCCCGCCATAACGTGTATTTAAAGTTTGAAAACACTTTACTGGAAGAATCATATTACACAGTATTTACAATGATTTGTGGCCATGTCTAGAAGTTCCACTAAAACTTGTAAAAACAAAGAGGTTCAGAGAAGGAGTGATGTGAACCGTCAGGAAAGGCTCCTTAGAAGCAGTTAACATTGACCGTGGTCTTGAATAACGAGCAACCCACCACCAGTGTTAATGAGAACATTATTCATGACGCTTGTTAAAAACGATAAGGAAGACTTTATTTAAAGGAGACTATCTCGACAGATGTAGGGACCACCTCAGTGGGGGAGAGAGGCTGGGCTCAACTTGGAACACGACAAGAAAAAGTGGGAATTTATAGCCAAGGAGCGCAGCGGGGGTCAGGGGATGAAAAATTACTAGGAGGAAACATCATTGTATTTGATGTTGATATTTTTCATGCACACAGAGGTCATCTTATACAAGAAATGGAGATCCAGGGCTCCTGGGTGGCTCAGTCGGTTAAGCGTCGGACTTCAGCTCAGGTCATGATCTCGCAGTCTGTGGGTTCAAGCCCCGCGTCGGGCTCTGTGCTGACAGCTCAGAGCCTGGATTTGGCTTCAGATTCTGTGTCTCCCTCTCTCTCTGGCCCTCCCCTGCTTGTGTTCTCTCTCTCTCAAAAGTAAATAAACATTTTTTTTAATTTTTTTTTAACATTTTTATTTATTTTTGAGACAGAGACAGAGCATGAACGGAGGAGGGGCAGAGAGAGAGGGAGACACAGAATCAGAAGCAGGCTCCAGGCTCCGAGCCATCAGCCCAGAGCCCGATGCGGGGCTTGAACTCACGGACCGCGAGATCGTGACCTGAGCTGAAGTCGGACGCTTAACCGACTGAGCCACCCAGGCGCCCCAATAAACATTTTTTTAATTAAAAAAAAAAGTTCCTTCAATTTCTCAGACTTCACTCATTCTGCCTATTAAGCAGAAAGGCAGGAGTGCTGGGTCCTGATATTTTTAGGGAATCAGGTCCAACGTCCACACTCCACAGGTGTGGAAACGGAGGCCCAGAAAGATGAAGAGGTGTGCCCCAGGCCACACCTCGTTCTGCCCAGGCAGGGGCAAGAACAGAGGGGACATTTTGCTTCCCCCCCCTCCCCCCCCCCCCCCCCCCCCCCGCCCCGGGCTCCTTCCTTCCCCACCCACCTCTGCCTCTGCCATCTCAGGCTGGGACATCCAGGAAGGGCGGGGAGAGGAATCAGCTATGTCCCCCCAGTGTGCTGCCCAGTTTTCTGCAAACCCAGGACCTCCCTGGTGCACGTGTTCTATCCCAGGGTGCTGAGACATCCCTCTTGCCTATTTCCAAGGGGAACGAGGATCAAACCAGCCTTTTCCTTTCTCCCCCTCTGCCCAAACACCTAGCTCAGGGCAGAGAAGTGACAAAGACAAAACTGATTTCCTCTCCTGAAATTCCATTTTCCTCTCCTGAAATTCCATTTTCCCAAGACAGGGAGGCACCTGCCCCCCTACCTTACCGCATAGCCCAAGCCTTGGGACAGTTTTCTGCCATCTAGAAAATTCCACCCAACATCTGCTTTGCAGGACCGGCCTTGCTCAGAACTCAAAGCCCTTTCACGTTTATTTTCCCGCTTTTTCCAACAACATCCTCCAAAGGCAGAGAATGGCAAAGATCGATCTTTTAATTTTGCAAGGTGGACAGGGAAAGGTCCAAACAGAAGAGGGGGAAACAGGGAGTCAGAAGAGAGAAGACAGAAGAAGACTGTAGGTCCAGCCTCTGAAAGCCAACTGCTGCTCCAGTCAGGTTCACAGGAAGCCCTAGTCACCCAAGAATGCCGGAAGCTTCCATGAGCAGCACGGATGGGGGTGGGGAGCTGGATCCCCATCACCCCCAGGCGACTTCACAGAGCACCGTGACTCCTGACGACACATGAAATGCTCTTAGCCAGGCATCCATCGTGTGATGAGGGCGCCATCACTTGGCACGGTGGTGCTTTGCTGTGTCAAACAAGTGTCTCAGCAGAAGCTGGGGACCAGAAATGGCAGGTAGACACAGAATCTGAGGTTTCAGAGACTCTTACAATTGAAGGGGTCTTAGCTATTCCTTAGTCAAACTGTAAGCGCCATCCCTGTTAAGGAGCACAAAGGACGATGGAGAAGATGTCCCTTAGCACCAATCCATGTGGGCCTTCTGAGCCTCCTCTAGGGCCGTGGCAGATGTGTGGAGAGAAGGGCGCCTGGGTGGCTCAGTCGGTTAAGCCACCTTGATTTCGGTTCAAGTCATGATCTCCCGGTTCGAGGGATCGAGCCCCACATTGGGCTCTGTGCAGACAACAGGGAGCCTGCTTGGGATTCTCTCTCTCTCTCCCTCTCTCTCTGCTGCTCCCCCACTCGTGCTCCCTCGCTCGCTCAAAGTAAATAAATAAACTTAAAGAAAAAAAAACGAACTGTGGTAGGGAAATGGGAAGAAAGGACACTTTGTTACCCTGGATACCATCTGCCACTGTTAAGAGGCGATCACACTCCCTGCTCCCCCTCCTTCAAAGGCCAGCTCGTTGTCTTTTGGCTTCTAAGCAGAAAAGCATAACGTCAAGTGTCCAAAATGAACGGTTGCTGCCCAGAATCCTTCAACTGTTTTCAACATAGCAGAGGATGGAGTTAGGAGACGTTGACATCATGGAGCCATGTTTGCTTGTGTGTTTGTTTGGTCAGAGTTCTGTGTGTGAAAGCAGGACTCCAAGAGTTTCTAAGACAGACGGACTGGGGAGGGGCCCGGCTGAGCGCCTTCTGCAAAGGATTCGGAGCCGCTGAGGTTTGAGAACCCCATGCCTCAGCCTCGTCTCCCCCTCCGCTGCCCGAGTTACAGGCTCCTCTGAGGCTCTGACTCAGGCCAGAAGCTCTCCCCGGGAAAAATAGGCTAGCACAGACTTTTGCCTACAATTTCGGGGAAGGCGGGAGGGAGGTTCAGAGACCACCGTGAAGCTCATTCAAGAAAAGCCTTAAGGATCCGGATATGCGGCCCGGCCTGCCCGTTCTGCCTATATAGAACCGTATATCCTTACTGTCCATTCCAGGACTTTGGATCTGGACCCCAGACAAGGTCACAGTGCCGGTCATATTTCATTCGGTTGGCTGGGACCGACAGCAGGTGCTGGAGCCTGGCTGTCATCACAAACCCCACCAGGGCCTCAAGGACAGCGCTGCCCTCCCCCTCACCCCACCCCCAGTTTAAGGGCTTTCCAGAAGGGGAAGGAGGAGGATGGCCATAGGGTTGGCACTCTAAACCTTGTCCTAATGATATCTTTTTGGGCATCAAAACCAGATTTAAAAAAAAAATTTCTTTAATGTTTATTTATTTTTGACAGAGAGAGAGAGAGCGAGAGAGAGCATGAGTGGGGGAGGGGCAGAGAGAGAGAGGGAGACACAGAATCCCAAGCAGGCTCCGGGCTCCGAGCTGTCAGCACAGAGCCCGACGCGGGGCTAGAAATCACAGACCGCGAGATCATGACCTGAGCAGAAGTCGGACGCTCAACCGACTGAGCCACCCAGGCGCCCCAAAACCCAGATTTAAGAAGCGGGGGGGGGGGGGAAGGGGGGGGAGAAAGAAATTTGTCCCTTTGGCTCCAAGGAAAAATGAAGGCTGCACCAACCCACTGTCACCACTAGATGGCGGTCATAGAAACAAAGGCTCAAAAAGGCCTGGCGTGCCTAGGGGCCCAGATTCTGCTTCCGCGCATCTCTTGTTTTGGCCTCCGGAGTGTGCATAAATAACTCCTGAGGAACGTCACAGAAAAATCTAGCTTTCCAGACTCGCTTGAAAACCCATCCCAATGCCACGAGGCAGGCCTGCATCTCTCAAAGCATCAGTCCCCAGGAACGGGGACTGTCACTGGGTTTCCTGTTTGCCTTGTCTTCTCCTCGTCCTCCCTGGTCACTGATCCGCTGCACCTGCCTGGCCTCTGTAGGGCCACCCCCCATGGCCCGACACCACCTAAGAGGGTGTCGGGTGAGGTGTACAGGTAGTTTTCAGAAAATTGGCGATTCAGAGCAGGAAAATGGAAGCTCAGAATTGCCTGCATATGTTTTTCTGTTCTAATATTTTTCTGGCTTTTCTGTCTGCACCCCCGTTTCCCCTCCCATACCCCAAGGTGGGTGAGGTGCCCCTGATACGTGCCCTCACAGCACACTGAAGGGCCCTATCATAGGGCTTACCTTATTATGGCCACCCAGAATGTCACCACCCCTGCCATTCGTACATAAATTCCCGAGTGGGCATCCACATCCCCGGGGAAGTATTGTTACAGCACCAGACAGCTGGGCCCCACCCCTAAGGGTCTGATTCAGTGGGTCTGGGATGGGGCCTGAGAATCTGCATTTGTACCAAGCTTTTGGGGGTGCTGATGCTGATGGACTGGGATCCGACGGCATGTTGAGAATCTCTGCTCTTGGTGGATCTTTTTCAGAATGCCAGCTTCTATAAATACAGATTTTTAACTTTTTAAAAATGTTGTATCTTAGTTTTTGAGAGACAAAGCCCGAGCAGGGGAGGGGCAGAGAGAGAGGGAGACACAGAATCCGAAGCAGGCTCCGGGCTCTGAGCTGTCAGCACAGAGCCTGACGTGGTGCTTGAACCCATGAACCATGAGATCATGACCTGAGTCGAAGTCAGACGCTTAAGCGACAGAGCCACCCAGGCACCCCTTGGATTTATGTTTATTTATTCATTTGAGAGAGAGAGAGAGTAGTGCAGAGCCTGCTTGAGCTTCTCTCTCTCCGGCTCTCTGCCCCTCCTCCACTCGTGCTCTCTTTCTCTCTCAAAATAAATAAATAAACCTTAAAAAAATAAGACAGATCAGATCAGGTTGATGCCATTTGCCAGATACCTCCCACAGCCCTCCCCAAATCGCGTGGTAAAGTAAAAGGGTAGCGAGTATCAGGCCAACATTGCCGATCAAGCAAAGCATTCCCGCCTTCTGAGCCCGGACGGTAGGGCCTCAGAGGCCTTCTTAACACAACACCCAGAGCCGCGACTCTGAACCAATCTGAGCTGGCGCACGAGGTGCAAACCACTTTGTGCCTGATTCCCTGGAAAGACACGGCTTGAAAGGAGATGCCCTTAAAGGAATCGCCGCCCTTCTTAAATCCTGGACCCGAACACATCAGGGAAGATGGGCAAATCTTCCACCGTGTTCTGGCAGGAAGCAACTGTTCAGCAAACGGAACATAGAGCATCACCCGAAGGTTCGGTTACCTTTGGGGTTTGGGTCACGGGAAGGCAGTCGGCAAAGGAATTCTGTGGGCAACTAAGTTAAAGTGAAGCCCCCTGAGAACAAAGCCCCAGACGGGTAGGAACACTTCCCCCTCCTGCGCGGCTCAGCTGCAAAACAGATGGAGGGAAAAATGAGGGTACGCTGCCACCAAGTGGTCACGGCTGGTTACAGGCTGCGGCTAAGGAAGTCCCCCAAGCCGATACCCACCTAACGAGCGGATGCCACGGAGAACAAAAACTGTAATTCTTTTATTTCGGTGTCTTCCCGCAAACGGAAACGCGCGCTCCCGTTTCGGTATAGAAACCGCTTGGAAAAAGTAGCATCCCCACGAAAGAGAGTCGAAATCTTTTAATATCCCAGACCAGAAAGAATGGACGGATTGGGAATTCAACTCAGGCCCCTTGGATCCCATCCAGATGTTCGAGCAGCTGGTCGCACTGAGTCCCCTCCAGTCAATTACTTTTCTTGATGTTTCCAATCAACAGTGTTATATATGTGATGCTATAAAATTTTATATTTAATATTAGCTCATAACTCAGGATCCTAAACCAGATGTTTTGGGCGAGAGAGACATTGATGACTTATCAGTAGATTGAACCCAGGCCACTGGCTGCTGTCCAGGCATTTTACCAGCTGAGCTGCAAAGCACAGCCGTTGTCACCCATCTCCCTTCAGGTATGGGGGTGGGGTAGGGAGGGAGAAGGAACATGAATACGGACGGAAAGCCGCATTCGAGAAGATCTTTATGAGGTTTTTTCCCTCTCTTACAAAACAGAAGCTTGTAGTCGTCTCAAGTAACAACAGTCTGGTATTAGCAGTCCTCTGAACATACGCCCCCAGTTGACTCTCACGAACCAGGTGTGATAATGTCTTTACGTTTATTTTCTCTTCTTTATGCTAGAGAGAGACAGCAAGCAAGTATGAGCAGGGGAGGGGCAGAGAGAGAGGGAGAGAGAATCCCAAGCTGGCTCCACGCTGTAGGCACAGAGCCCCACACGGGGCTCAATCCCACGACCCTGGGATCGTGACCTGAGCCACAATCAGGAGCCGGATGCTTGACTGACCGAGCCCCCCAGGCGCCCCTGTCTTTACATTTTTAATGGATTTTTCCTCCTCCAGAGATTCCGCCGTGGCTCTTACCCCCGTCCAAGCAGCGGGGGCCACTCATGGAAGGCAGAACGGGAAGCAGAGAACAAAGAAGCCTTCTGGGCTGTGGTTCCAGGATCCCAAAGGAGAGGAGGCATCCCTGTCCCACCATCCCTCTTGAGAAACATCCTCCAGTCTGTGGCTAGGGGCCCAGAATCACGGATGGGTCCCCAAGAAACAGGTTCCGTGGCTGGCTTCCTGGGTCACAGTCCTGGGGAGGCAACAGAGCCCAGAGAGGGGCCAGGGGGATCCCAAAGGAGATAATCCCTGAAAATCAAGCGCTTCGCAGGCTGTTGGGGATACAGCAGGTGGTTGATGAATTGTGGCCATGACTGCGTTTATCACGGTACTAAGTTACATTTCAGATGCCTTGATGATCACCAAAGCCAAGTGTCCTGTGGGATGCTTCCTCAGCGAGGGACAGTCAGACTGCACAGATGAGTCTCCCCATTTCTAGTTTTCCTCCTCACACCAGACAGGACTACTTTTAATTCAATTTCCTAAAATGAGCCAATCTAAGCCAATATGTGGTTAACTTCATGTGTCAACTTGGTAAGGCCACAGTGCCCAGATATTTAGCCAGACATTATTCTAGATATTTCTGTAAAGGTATTTTTTTTTAAATTTTTTTAGCATTTATTTTTGAGACAGGGAGACAGAGCATGAACGGGGGAGGGTCAGAGAGAGAGGGAGGCACAGAAACCGAAATAGGCTCCAGGCTCCGAGCTGTCAGCACAGAGCCTGACGCGAGGCTGACACTCACGGACCACGAGATCATGACCTGAGCTGAAGTCGGACGCCCAACCGACTGAGCCACCCAGGCGCCCCTCTGTAAAGGCATTTTTAAGAAAAGATTAAGATTTAGGTCAGTAGGCTTCGAGTAAAGCAGATGACTCTCCAGGATGTGGGTGGGCCGCGTCCAATCAGTCGAAGGCCTGCATGGAAAAACACAAACAGACAAACACAAAAACTGAGCCTTCCGGAGGAAGAGGGAATTCTGCCAACAGGAGGCCTTCGGACTCAATTATAATTCTTCTATGTCTCTGGCCCACTGGTTCACCCTGCAGATTTCGAATTTGCCACTTCCCATGATCACGGAAGCCAGTTCCTTAAAATAAATCATTCTCTTCCTACACACACACACACACACACACACACACACACACACAGTAGTGGTTCTTTGGAGAAGCCTAATACACAGGTGATTCCACAAAATCATCATGGAACCCACGTAAACGGTTTTCCCGTGGGCCGGGCCACCCTGCTGGACTGAAAGGCAGAATTCCTGGATGTCTTCTGGTGAAATACTAGGAGAATAAATCTCCCTGAAACTCAGTTTCTTCATCCACAAAACCAGGAGACTGGATTCTATCAGGAGAGGCCGATAGATCCAGAGTGCTTGCCATCCGTAATCTACGAGTGGTGGCATATCCTGAAACAGTGTTAAGAAGGATTCTGAGGTAGCAGCCGTGGCAAGGGGGGCCATGTGCTAGGATCTCCCGACGGTGTGTGCGGGGTGGGGACCGTGTGACCACGTGGGGCCCCTCCGCTGTCCTGATGGAGCCCGACCTCTTGGCATTTGCCAGCTTGAATTTGCCCTCTTCACCACATTCTTTCCTTGGGAGGGTCCGTGTTTGACTCGTTTCGATCTGACTCACTGGCGGCTTATTCCCAGGGCCCCCTTTTCTGGCTGTCCCTTCTCCGTTTTGGTTTTTCGGCTCTGGGAGTGTTGCCGTGTCTCCCGGGTGGGCCGGCTCCGGCCCCATTTTCTCCGCTGCCTGCCAGAGAGACTCTCCCCCCGCAGGAGGTCTCAGAGAGCCCCAGGGTTTCAAGGAACATCGGAATGTGAATGGATCCCAATCTTCTACTGACAACCTTCAACTCTTCTCGAACCCTGGTCACGCATGCGGCGGTCTGCTGTCTGGATCGGCAACCCACAGGCAGCACCATGCAAATGGAACTCTCCTCTCTCTGCCTTTCACGGTCCTACCAAAGGCAATGTCATCTGCGCTTACCCAGGCCAAAGCCTTGGAGCTCCCCCTTCATTCCCGAATCTCCTGGATCCCCCGCTCCACCCCTGCGTCCGTCAGGATCCAGGATGAGACTCCAGTGCAAAGAGGGAGGGAGGTGGGGAAGGAAGGAGGGAGGAAGAAGGAAAGAGAGAGGGGAAGGGGAGGGGGTGACAGAGAGAAGGATGCGGGGAGAGACGACTACGCATCACTACTTGCTCGGTTTCAGTCCTTTACCTCTGCTGCTTCCTATAATCCTTATAGGATTATACAATCCTTCCTATAATCCTTCCTATAATCCTATAATCCTGGGGAGCTGGGTCCAGAGCAGCTACGAAGCTTGCCCCACGTTACCTGGCTGGTCTAGTTCATGCCCAAGACCCGAACTGATCGGGATCCCTGAGGGCACTATGCTGCCTCCATAGATGCCCAGCTTCGCCCTGGGCCACTCCTGACCCCCCGGGGCCATCAGCAGCCCCCACACCCGACACACCTGTGTTCCCAGCATCCAGGCTCTTGTGTCCACCCCCTCAGGATCCTGCTGTAGCGTTTCTCAAACTCCAGCCATGTGAGGAACCCCACTGCCTGGAACAATTACGTCGAAGACCCTCAGAATGCACCTGACAACCCCAGCGGGGGCTAAGAATTAAATAGTAAACCCTGGGGGCGCCCGGGGGGCTCATTCGGTCAAGCGCCCGACTCTTGATTTCAGCTCCAGTCGTGCACGATCTCACGGTTCGTGAGTTCGAGCCCCGTGTCAGGCTCTGCGCTGGGTCAGCACAGAGCCTGCTTGGAATTTGCTCTCTCCCCCTCTCTCCGCTCCTACTCCATTCATGCTCTGTCTCTCTCTGGCTCTCTCTCTCTCTCTCTCTCAAAATAAATAAATAAACTGAAATAGTAAATCCTGGCCCTTTTGGAGATGCAGGCTTGGAGGTGGGCAGCTGTTCCTGAGGCCGGTGGTGATTGTGTTATTCACTTCAGAAGAGCTTTGAAAGGAAAAGAGCCATCTGAAGGATTCGTCTGGAAGTCCCAGGTCCCCCGGAGTCAATCAACCACCTCTCAGGGGTCTGGGGACCCCAGCCTGAGTAACCCTGGCCTTCAGCAGCATAAGGTTAAACCGCCAAGGCTCCTGATCATCTGACTTTTGCTGGCTTCCAGGCACACCTCCTGGTCCTACTTTATCCTGAATTTAGGCTCCAGTGATGGCTGTTGTTTGGAACACAAAATAGGGAAGTGGGGGGGGGGGGTGATGGAGACGGGGAGTCGGGGACCTGGGTTTGCATTCTGGCTCCGTGCCTTTTGTAATCTCCGGCAGGCTAATCCCTTTCTGCCTCAGTTTTCGCCTCTGTGAAATGGGTATAATGATAATAGCACACGCCCAGCAGGCTCGCTTGTGAATGTTGCATGATTTACGCATTTAAATTCACAGAAGCCTGCCGATCACGGAGTTCGCACTCAGTGAACCGTTTCGGGTCGTTCTTCGGATACACTCCCGTCTTCCATGTCTCCAACCTGTTCCCTCGGCTGGGACAGCTTTCCTCATCCTGCCATTCTGGAAATCTCCTGTTAACTTTTCACAATGCCACACGTGGCACGTATTCTGTGAGAAGCCGCCCCGACACCACTCTTTTTTTTTTTTTTTAATGTTTATTTATTTTTGAGACAGAGAGAGACAGAGTATGAATGGGGGAGGGTCAGAGAGAGAGGGAGACACAGAATCTGAAGCAGGCTCCAGGCTCTGAGCTGTCAGCACAGAGCCGACGCGGGGCTCGAACTCACGGACCGTGAGATCATGACCTAAGCTGAAGTCGGACGCTTAACCGGCTGAGCCACCCAGGTGCCCCCCGACACCACTCTTTTGTCCCCAGAGCGTCCCATCGTTAACACACCCCCTCAAATCAGTTGTTTAATTGTGTACCGGATAGGACTTCCATCAACAGCGACAAAAATCAGCTGTGCAAAAATAACCCTCTTTCTCTTACCTGCATTTGAGCCGCTATGTGGAGTTAGTGGAAAATTCAGGCCCCATAGTGGCAGGATCCCCCGGGGTTTCCCTGGGGCCAAGTCAGGTTCATGTTCCTCTGCTCAGGCTGCCATAACAAAATACCAAAGGCTGGGGGCGCCCAAACCACAGACACGTATTTGTCACAGTCACCCTGGTGGCCTCATTACACTTAATTTACCCTCATTAACTTTTTAAGTTTATCCATTTATTTTGAGAGAGACAGAGACAGCACAAGCAGGGGAGGGTCAGGGAGAGAGAGAGGATCCCAAGCAGGTTCTGAGCTGCCAGCACAGAGCCTGACTCCGGGCTCGAACTCACAAAACCATGAAATCATGACGTGAGCCGAAACCAAGAGTTGGACGCTTAAATGACTGAGTCACCCAGGCGCCCCTGCTCTCATTAACTTAAATACCTAATGAAAAGCCGTATCTCTAAATACAGTCGCATCCTGAGGTTACTCAAAGTTAGGGCCTCAGTGTATGAATTTGGGGGGAACACAATTCAGTCCATAATATGGGGGTATCGATTAAGCTGACACATTATTAAGGCAAATGGGGGGGGGGGGGGAACTATGTGATTCCCAGTCATCAGGCCACAGGGATTTGGGATTCTCATCATCTAGGTCAGATGACCCATGTGCCCAGAAGCCCCAAGCAGCCATGTCCCCGCCCCTCCCCCCACTCCCAGGTCTTACAGCCTTCAGGGGGCATTAAAGGTAGCTCACGAGGTGTTTGAAGGGAAAGAGGGGAGACCCAAAAGAAGAGGAAAATATCACGGAACAATGTGCCTTGCTCTGTTGGAAGCATGTAAAATTTACATAGATTGTGGGATGGACAGAAGTATGGGCAGATGATAGATGGTGATAAAGCACGTGTGGTGAATGTTCGTGGCAAGGGTTAACGGTGGGATCGAAGTACTGGGTGGATGGATGGGTGTTCAACGTAGGTTTGAAATCTCAGTATAACTTGGCGGGGCCAAAATATTATGGTTCACGTTTGCCACAAGCTCTTGGTGAATGAAATATGGTGCCTTCCTTCTTACTGGAAACAGAGGGCTTAGCTCTTGATAGAAGCCCTAAGGACAGGTAGAGGCTGTGGCCCCAGAGCGCCCCCTCGTGGCCAGGGCGGGCGTCACACTCCTCGGGACAGCTCTGCTGTGACCCGACCCTGCCCTGGGACCAGGTTTCCCCACTCTGACCCTGACACCTGGAGGCAGAGCCCACAGGGCCGGCAGATTGTAGGAGCCACGCAGACGATGTTTCATTGACCACGTGAGAAAGATCTAGAAGGTGTGCTGGTAATCAGAAGTCTTAACTGTTCCGCCCAGCGCCAGCTGAGCTCACCTTCTAGGTAAGTGTTAGGGCTGGCCTCCCTACACCTGCGAATATTCCGATAAAGCGGAGAGAGAGGTGCTTTACAGCCTCTTGCCCCGCCTCTAGGCAAGAGTCTGAATTCCCTCGTTTCAGACTCTGGTTCAGATTTAGCAGCTGGGATCCTATCGAGAGGGGCCCCCGAAGTTCTCCCTTCTAATGTTCAGGGCAGCAGATAAAGGGAGAGCTGAGGTGGGGGGTGGGGGTTCTAGGTACAAAGGGGCAGGGGGAGAAGAGGTCAGAGTGAGCTGTTAGGGGCCGAACTGTGCCCCTCAAAATTCATAGGTTGCAACGCCAATCCCCAGGATTTCAAAATGTTTTCAGAGTCTTTAAAGACGTGATTACGTTACAATGAGCCCATGATGGTAGGCTGGTGTCCTTATCAGAAGAAATTTGGAGAGCCCCCACGAGAGACACCTCGGGAGAAACCAACCCTTACAACCTTGACCTCGGATGTCCAGCTTCCAGATCGGTGAGAAAATAAGTTTCTGTTCAAGCCCCCCAGTCTGTGGTATTCTGTTATGGTAGCCGGAGCCAATGGACAGCCGGTGGGCCCTCTGTGCCCTCAGCTCTTACGGAGAACCCCACACCCCAAGTCTGGGCACTGTGCCTGATGCTGAGGATAGAAAATGAATAAAGCCTAGGAGGCATTAACTGTGGCCGAGCCTGACGCAGGCTAAGCCAATTGTTTTTGTTTGAGACTCCTGCTGTGTTAAAATCTAGTGCAGAGCTTTTTTGGGGGCATCTGGGTGGCTCAGTTAAGCATCCGACTTCGGCTCAGGTCATGATCCCAAGGCTCTTGGGTTCGAGCCCTGTGTGGGGCTCTGGGCTGACGGCTCGGAGATTGGAGCCTGTTTCGGATTCTGTGTGTGTCTCTCCCTCTCTCTCTGCCCCTCCTCTGCTTGCACTCTCTTTCAAAAATAAACACTAAAAAAAAAATTAATCCACAGTATAGACGAGGGATCCACAAACCACCTCTGTGAAGGGCCATGTCGTCAAAGTTCGGGGTCCGTCACTGTCTGTGGTAGGGTCAAAGCAGCCATTGACAACATATAAAGTGTGTGGATATGTTCCAATAAAGCTTTATTTACAAAAACAGATGGTGGGCTGATTTGGCCCCCGGCCTTTTGCTGTTGACCTGTGGTATAGACAGTATAATCCAGTTAGGGCCCACAAGTTTATTTTTTTTTAATTTTTTTTTCCAACGTTTTTTATTTATTTTTGGGACAGAGAGAGACAGAGCATGAACAGGGGAGGGGCAGAGAGAGAGGGAGACACAGAATCGGAAACAGGCTCCAGGCTCCGAGCCATCAGGCCAGAGCCTGACGCGGGGCTCGAACTCACAGACTGCGAGATCGTGACCTGGCTGAAGTCGGACGCTTAACCGACTGCGCCACCCAGGCGCCCCAGGGCCCACAAGTTTAAAGCTGTACGAAAAGCACCTTCATTCAATCCTGCTACGAATGAACTGTGTAACCTCAGGCAGAAATACTAGCAACATTTAAATCTGAGTCCCTCCCTGAATGAGCCTAGGCCAAATCATCTGAATGTTATTTCTGCCCGAAGGTAAGCTGATTTACTCGTTAGGCCTGCAGGCTTTGAAGTCGGTTGTGTAGACAATAAACAAGCTATCAAGCTTCTGAGTCTGTTTCGCCTTCTGTGAAATGGGGGCACAACTGCATCCTAGCAGATTTGTGAGTGGTATTAAATGAAGTAATCCATGCAGAGGCTTAGATTAATAAGCAAAGCCTGGGGTGGGGGGAGGGGTCAGCCCCGGAGAATGTAGCTGGGAGGCTAAGCTACGAAATTGCTGCTTGAACCCTTTCCAAGTTCTTAGTAACAGAGAATAGGTAGTTTGAGAAACTGTGGAGGAATTTGAGGGCAATATAAGTTGTCTTTGGAAGACTCTATGGTTTGTTTCAAAATAACTCGTTTTTTGTTAAAGCTCGTTTTCAGAGGGAGGGGGAGGAAGGGCAGAGAGAGGGAATCCCAAGCAGGCTCCACACTGTCCGTGCAGAGCCCAACTCGGGGCTCGAACTCACAAACGGTGAGGTCATGACTTGAGCCGAAATCAAGAGTTGGACCGGTCACCGACTGAGCCACCCAGGTGCCCCATAACTTAAAAAAAAAAAAAAAAAAAATCCTGTGGTGTTGTTCCTAGGGGTCTAAACCGGAAACACCTGTTAGACCCCAGCGCCGACAAGAACATCGTTGTCCACATTCCCTTCTGACATTTTCCTCTGCTCTGGGGCCACACCCCCATCCCAGCCCTGAAGACACCAGGTTTCTGAGGGTTTTGGTGGCAAGTCTATGTCTGCACACCAGCGTCTTGGCACGGTATCTAGAACCTAATAGAAGCTCCATGCGTTGATTGAATAAATACGTGAATGAATGTATTGTATGCGGAAGGCCCAGCGGGTGCCTGGGGTCCCCAGATTAGGTGTCCCTTGGTCAGATTACGAGAGCCGTGGGAGCTCAGGATTTGCCTCGGCTTTGTGGGTGTGGAAGTTAAGATTTGTGAGGTACACAGGAGAGATGGTTGGGGTGAGGGGGCTCACTCATGGCAACCGTATCTACAAGTGTAGATTCCGGAGACCCAAGTTGTAAGTTACACGTTTATATCTGCCCAGCTACAGAAATACACCTACGCCAGCGTTGGCTGGCCACCTTATTCTGCCCGATGGCCACATCTTCATGGGTAAGGAGTTCAGTCGCTTCTGGGGAAGCATGGGCTCTTCCGTTCCAAATGTCTTTGATACTTCTGTCTCCCTTCCCCTCGAGTCTGGGTGGGTCGGATTGTGACTTGCTTTGACCTCTGAGCCTAATCCTTCGGAAGCCCTGACATCCCACTTTCGCCTTCTTGGGAACTGGTCACCACTGTAAAGAAGCTCACCCTGACTGTCCAAGGAGAATGATTTAGGTGTAGAGTCTCCCTGGAGGTGTACCAAGGCCCGAGACAGGTGAGCGAGGCCAATGGTGGACACTTCTCCGACCATTCAGCTACTATGGCAATCAACACAAGGGACAGAGATGAGCCATCCCCGGTGAGCAAAATGGTAAGCGTTACAATGACTGGAGATGGTTTTCAAGCCTCTTGAGTTTTGAGGTTGTTCGCACACCCAGAAGTGCACGCTTTAAAAGAAAAGAGGTTCAATGCGAGAGGAACTCGTTGGATTATATAAATTGCTGGGATTGCTGAATTTGGAAAGCCCTCTGTCCCTGTTGCCCTGATGTCAGGTTCCTTCTACCCTAGCAAATCTGGAGAGACTCTTCTGTCTGACTCTCTGACTTACCCTTGCCTCGGTCTGTTAGGCATCCGACTTCGGCTCAGGTCATGATCTCGCGGTTCGTGGGTTCAAGCCCCACATTGGGCTCTGTGCTGACAGCTCGGAGCCTGGAGCCGGCTTCAGATTCTGTGTCTCCCTCTCTCTCTACTTCTTTCCCACTGGCAGTCTGTCTCTCTCTCTCAAAAATAAAGACATAAAAAAAATTTGGAACATCTTCTTGTTCTAAGATTTTTTTCAAAGTACCAGTCAGACCATCCCATCTGATAACACCCTTGTTGTGGTCTTGATTGAATTTCGAGCCCTGTTCAATTGCAAGGACATAAATTCATTTAAACGACCGGGTTCTTCCTAACTTCCTGCTATTACTTGCCTTCCATAACCCAGGCCCTATCCTAGGAGCCGATGATACAGCAGAGAATGAGACTGACCAAGCCCTGTTCTCGGGGATCATTCCAATATAACCTCCGATTCGGCAAGTTACCTCAGCCTTCATGTATTAGGCATAAACCTACGACCCAGAGCATCATTACAGAAGGGCATACCATGCCCTGGAAATGACCTGATAGCCAGCTTTCCCTAACTTTTTCACCCATCTCTTGGAATTTTATACAAATAGATGACCAGTAGGGATTCTTCCGATATTTTTTAAGGTATTGGGATTACCTGACAGATATGAGCCTAGGGAACCAGTAAAAGAGAACCAAAATTTACTTTAGTCTGTGGAATTTAACGCTTTCAAAAAAGGATCAAAGTAGTCATCAAAGGAAAAATCAGCATACATTGAACTTGTTAACTTAAAAAAGTGTAATCGTTTATTTTGTCCCCCTTGCCAGGTTTCTTGAGATATAATTGACCTATAATAGTGTGTAACTTTAAGGTGCACAACAAGATGATGTAAGTATGTATTGCAAAATGATTATCACCATGTAACTAATACCCATCACCTGGCAGTTATCTGTGTGTCTGTGTGTGGTTCTCAGAATTTTTAAGATCTATTCTCTTAGTAACTTTCAAGTATACAGTATTGTTTTCTTTAAAGTTTATTCATCTATTTTGAGAGACACACAGACCGCGCAAGGAGGGGGAGGGTCAGAGAGAGAGGGAGACAGAATCCCAAGCGGGCTCCGTGCTGCCCGTGCAGAGCCCGAGACGGGGCTTGAACTCATGAAACTGCGAGATCGTGACCTGAGCCGAAACCAAGAGTCGGACGCTTAACTGACTGAGCCACCCGGGTGCCCCACAGTATTGTTAATTATAGTCACCGTGCTGTACATTAGATCCCCAGAACTTACTCATCTTATAACTGAGTCTGTACCCTTTGACTCCCTTCAACCATTTCCTTCACTCTTCCAGCTCCTGGTACCCACCAACCTACTGTTTCTCTGAGTTCAATTCTTTCTAGATTCCATCTATGACGGACATCATACAGTAGGTCTTTCTCTGACGAATTACACTTGGCATAATGCCCTCAAGGTTCACGCATGGTGTTGCAAATCTTTGTTATGACTGATAATGTTTTACATATTATTAGTACATATACTATGTATTGTTACATAAATATCTTATATGCAAACGCATATGTAAATTATATATCTATGAAGATGTAAGATATATACGTATATATATCTCACATTTTCTTTATCCATTCATCCACCAACGGACACCCAAGTTGTCTCCACGTCTTGGCTGTTGTGAATAATGCTGCAGTGAACATGGGGGCGCAGGTATCTCTTCAAGACGATTTCATTTTCTTTAGACGTGTGCCCCGAAGCGGGATGGCTGGATCCTATGGTTCCATTTTTAATTTTTTAAAGGAACCTCCATACTGTTTTCCCTCGTAGCGGCACCAATTTACACCCCCACCGACAGTGCACAAGGGCTCATTTTACTTCACGTCCTCACCAACACTTGTCTTTTTGATAAAAAACCATTCGAACAGGTGTGAGGTGATGTCTTGTGGATTTGATCTGCGTCTTCCTGACAATTAGTGATGTTTGGCACCTTTTCATGTACTTGTTGGCCATTTTCGGTTTTCCTCAGGAAGAAAAATGATTCCTTTGCCCATTTAAAAAAACAATTTTATTTGAGAGAGAGCACATGCTAGCAGGGAAAAGGGGCAGAGAGGGAGGGAGAGAATCCCAGGTGAATTCTGCTAAGGGGCTTGATCCCACCATCCCTGGGATCATGACCTGACCTGAGCCTAATTGAGCCACACCCAGGTGCCCCTTTGCCCATTTTTAAACTGGATTTTTTTTTTTTTTTTTTTTTTGCTATTGAATTGTAGGCGTTCTTTATGTAGTCTGGATATTAACCCTTTATCAGACACCTGGTTTGCAGATCTTTTCTCTCATTCTGTCTGTTGCCTCTTCATTTTGTTGATCGAGTGTTGTTTCTATTTTGCATGAATTTGGGGGATGGTAGTACCATAACCTTTTCAGAAGTTCAGCCTTCTACAGTAGCAGATCTGCAGTTTTCCTGACGCTCACCAGGAAGGTGACTTCAAGCACAAAACGTATTTTTACACAGTTGTGCCCTAACCTTCCATAGAACCAGCTTCATAATTGCGTGGAGCTCCTGGGTAAATCATCTTGCCCGTTTGAGGGCGCTCCTTGTATCTCTAGTGGCGTTAACTGAGCTCTCTCTCAGGGAGAAATCCTCATTAGCTATGCGAGGGGATAGGAAGTCCTTTTACTGCTTTGCAAAGGGCTGGTCCTGGGACACTTACTCCTGCGAAGTCCCCGCCCAGCATCTCTTTAGCCACCTGTCGTTGGTTCCAATATATTTTGCGTGGGTTGAAGTACTCTACTTTTTATTTCTGCTACCATCAACTGAGTGCCTCTTTTGTGCCGGCGCCAAAGTGCTTTCAATATATTATCAGGTGCTTTAATTATAAAAATCTGGCGTAGATTGTTATGCCCAAAATTCGTGATCCCCAAAGACCACTAGGGAGCCGAATCCGATGCAAAAGCAAAAGAGCCTTTATTCGAGCTAGCTTGAGCTCAATCCCCTACCTGCACCGACGCAGCAGTGAGATGCCAGGGGGAGAGAGCGAGTTTCAAAAGGACCAAGGTTTTATTGGGGCCTAGGGGCAGTTGGTGAGGTAATGGCTGTGGTCTCAGCCGATTGGCTGGGGAAGGGTCCGAGTCCTGTTAGGCAGGTGAGCGGGAGGTTACTCAAGGGGAGGAGGCGTGGTCAAGGTGAAGGACACAGAACAAGATGGAGTTGGCTGGGGTAGGCCTGCCCTTTCATAGATAACTAACTACCCCCACCCCACCTTACAGATAAGCAAACTGAGGCTCAGACAGGTCGAGATCACCCCATTAACAAACGAACCAAGACTCTCTTGCTCCAGGACTTGTTCCCTTAACCCCTAATGGATTATTCTTGCTTTTCTTCCCCAAAGATAGTAAAACAATCTTTAGGAGCCTGCATTCATTCATGCGAATCACTGGAAATAAAATTAGCGAAGGCACCTACGCTAACGCTCTCTAGAACTTACCCCCTCACATTTCATCCTAACAACCACCACAACTAAGAACGAACCAAAGTTCCAAGGGCTGACTCGCCGAGCGGGGCACATCACGACCCCTGGAAAAAGGGATCAAGCGCCCCGTGCACCCAACGAAAACTCCCAAGAATCGGCTCCTATGCCAGGTGGCTTTTTCCGGCTCTGCGCTCCCGGAAGTCCCGCCCCAAGCAAAACAGTTTCCGGAAAGAATCGACGCAGGGAAAGCCGGAAAGAGATAGGGGGCGGGGCCGTCCGGGGCGCTCTAGTATGCCCCCACTCTATGGCCGTCCCCAGTTGACAAGCCGCGAGGGGCAAGGCTCTTCGCTATTGGACGCGTGGCCCCGCGTAGGTGGGCAGTTCGGCGCGCGGCGCTCTGATTGGCTGGGCCCGCCACGCGGGGCGGAGGGGCGGGGCGTGGGGGGGCACCAGGAGCCCAGTGACCCGCAGCCTTAGGAGCGCGGGCGGAGGCCGGCGCATGTGGGCTTTTCGCTCGGTGCTGCTGCTGCGGTCCGCGGCCGGGCGCGCCATGTCGCAGGGACCCGCCCGCCGCCAGCGGCCGCCCAAGGACCCGCTGCGGCACCTGCGCACGCGGGAGAAGCGTGGCGCGGCGTGGGAGCCCGGGGGCCCGAACACCGTGTACCTGCAGGTGGTGGCGGCCGGCGGCCGGGACGTGGGCGCGGCGCTCTACGTCTTCTCCGAGTACAACCGGTCAGTGCGCCGCCCCGGAGTCTGGCCGGGCCTAGGCGGCGTCCCCTTGTCGCGCCCCGCCCGCCCTCGGGGCTACGGTGTCTCCGCGTCACCCGTGGGGAGTTCCGCTGCTGCAGCCGAGCTTGGCCCCTTGGGGGGTGCGGGGGGTCCCAGATGCCCCACACCCCCACGGCCGTGGGGCTCCCGGGGGCCTCTGAGAGCTGCACACTTGGGCAGGAGCGTCCTCTTTCCAACCCTTGGGCCCCGAGCCCCCTCGTGGCACACTTTGGCCGCACGACCTCTCGTGTGCCCCGACACCGGGACCTCATGGTTGGCGTGTGGGGTGGTATCAGGTCTGGTGAGGTGATGGGGGAGAGGACCCATCTCGCTCCAGCACCAGCCTGCTACACAGGCCCCCAGTCCCCTGCTCGCCGCTCCTCTAAGGAGGGTTCGTTCCCAAGCAGCATCTTCACGCCAGAAATGCAGCCCAGGAGCGCAACGCTGTGTTTTTCTCGAAGCGAACAGTAAAGCATGTAAAAACGGTGGCAGAGCTTTTACAGAGTAGCATCTCCTGAATGTCTTGCGTAACGTGTGTCCTGTAGGTATCTCTTCAACTGTGGGGAAGGCGTCCAGCGACTCATGCAGGAGCACAAGTGAGTCCGCCGTTTTCTCTTGGGGCGGAGGTGATTGTGGGCCCTGAACGCCGAGGTGACAGACAGCAGTGCTTCTGAAGCAGCACAGAGGGTCCCTGTGTTGCTCAAGTGTTCTGTCTTTCTTAGGTTGAAGGTGGCTCGTTTGGATAACATATTCTTGACCCGAATGCACTGGTGTAATGTTGGGGGGCTGTGTGGTAAGTATATTCTTTCTGAAGTTAGAGGCTGGAGGGAAGTCTGGGATTTTTAGCCTGCCCTGTTCGTTTTTTGTTGTTTTTTGTTGTTGTTTTTTTGTTTGTTCATTTTTGCCCATCTTCTGAGCCCACGGGAGCTGGAGTCTTTTTTCTTTCTTTTTTTTTTTTTTTAATGCTTATTTTTGAGAGAGAGAGACAGAACATGAGCAGGGGAAGGGCAGACACACACACACACACACACACACACACACACACACACACACACACAGAATCAGAAGCAGGCTCCAGGCTCCGAGCTGTCAGCACAGAGCCCGATGCAGGGCTGGAACTCAGAAACCCTGAGATCATGACCTGAGCTGAAGTCGGGCCACCCAGGGGCCCCTGCGCGCTGGAATTCTTTTTATGCTCGCCCAGTCAGCTGCAGCATGAAAAGCTGTGAGTCAGAAGGACAGATTTTAACACGCATGCCGCTTCCCAAGCGTTACCATCCACTTCGTTTATTGAGTTGCTGGACTGGAGAAACGTGCCAGTAAACCGGAGGGTGTAGTGGTGATGGTTACAGTCACCTTACACCCCCGGCAGGCGTCACTGCTGCACGTGGCCCTTGATGACTGAAGCCTGAACGAGGACGAGTAGATAAATAGCTGGTTAAGCGAGGAGTGCGCCCCCTGGTGGCAGCTTCCGGGCACGGTGAGGAGACGGCTGACCTTCCTCCCTTCTTTCCTTCCTTCCTTCTTTCCTTCCAGGAATGATTCTCACCTTAAAGGAAACCGGGCTCCCAAAGTGTGTGCTTTCGGGACCGCCACAGCTGGTGAGTCTCTCCTGACTAGCTGCCAAGGTCAACCACTCCTTTTTTAATGTGAGTCGCGAGCGTTTCTGCTTCTGCAAATTCGCCTGTTGCCCTCGGGAGTTAACCGCCTTTCAAGCTAAAGAGGCCGTGTCACCTTGCACAAGTCGCTGTATCTCCTAGAGCCTCGGTTTCTGCCTCTGTCAGATGGCTGTGATGTTCCGTAAAGTTGCGAAGGGGTCCGCGCTAGGCCAGCTCCTTACGTGTTCGGTAGCAAGTGCGCGCGCACATTTCAGACCTCTTCGTACCTTCCCAGGCAGCCCCTGCACACTGCCGCGAAGTGGTGTGCCCATCGTGATTTCCCAGTTCTTAACATGAAAGGCAGGCAGCCGCCAGGTGCTGTTAATTCTGCCTCCAAAATAGTGCCTCGAATCCATCCATCTGTCTGTCCTCGAGGCCTTCGTGCCGTCTGTCTCCTACCCGTGTTTTCCGTGACAGCTTCATACCCGCCACGCGGTGGGGACGCACCCGTAGGGAAGTCACACCCCGCACAGTGCCGCCCCCGCAGTAGGGCCTGGGAGCCCTGTGGGTCCCGGCTCTGGCCCACCCTTGGCTTCCGTATCTCGGTCCCCACGCTGGGGCTCCGCGGGCCCCTCTTAGCTCTTCCCTGAAGCCCCTTCCTGTCCCAGGGCTTTCCTTCTGAGCCCCCAGAGCCCCGTCGCAAGGACATTTGCTGGGGAGCCTGCCTGACTCTCGGACGGGCCGTACCCCGGCCCCCGCGTCCCACGGGCTTCCTGCAGACCCTCAGCACGGCTGCCACTCCCCGGGGGTTTGTGCTCTGCCTCGGTTCAGTTTTGTCGCCGGATTTTATGTCTCACGAGGCTGGGGAGCGCGTCCCCCGCTCACCGCTGAACCCTTGGCTTCTAGCGTAGAGCGGCCACCGCGTGACTCTTTCTGCAAAGGTGGCTCGGAATACTTACTGGGCTTTTACGTTGACTTCTCTGCATACTGCCCGTTGCCGTTTGCGCCGCCGGAACTGCTGCTTTCCTTCTTTCTCTTTTGTAGGAAAAATACCTGGAAGCTATCAAAACATTTTCTGGTCCGCTGAAGGGAATAGACCTGGGTACGTTCCTGCCTCTGACTCGGGATCGGCCATTTCTGCCTTCTGTCTGCCCCAGTCTCTCAAAGGAGAAACCATAAAAATTGGACCCCGTGAAACCTTAAAACCCCGTGCTTCATCAACAGGAGATGAATTTTTTAAATCTTGCCTGTTGCGCTTTTCTGCGCGCCCCCTCCTGCCCCCCAGGTAGAGGCTAGAGATGCTACTCGGTCCAGCTGGGCTCTGCTGGGAGGCAGGTGGCCTCCTCCTGGGGCCAGGCGGAGCCCACGATGCAGTCTGCGTCCCTGGTTTGTTAACACTCCTTTTCAAACATCATTTGTTTTGTTTTTTTTTGAAGCTTATTTATTTTTGAAAGAGAGCGAGAAAGCATGAGCAGGGCAGGGGCAGAGAGAGAGAGAGAGGGAGACACAGAATCCGAAGCAGGCTCCGGGCTCCGAGCTGTCAGCACAGAGCCTGACTTGGGGCTCTAACTTTTTTTTTTTTTTTTTTTTAATTTTTTTCAACATTTATTTATTTTTGGGACAGAGAGAGACAGAGCATGAACGGGGGAGGGGCAGAGAGAGAGGGAGACACAGAATCGGAAACAGGCTCCAGGCTCTGAGCCATCAGCCCAGAGCCTGACGCGGGGCTCGAACTCACGGACTGCGAGATCGTGACCTGGCTGAAGTCGGACGCCCAACCGACTGCGCCACCCAGGCGCCCCACTTGGGGCTCTAACTTAAACCACGAGATCATGACCTGAGCCAAAGTCGGACGCCCAGCCCAGCTGCCCGGGCGCCCCTGATGCTCATCTTCAATGGAAACACTAACATCTTATTTCACATCGGATGGTGGTTCTTACAGCTGTGATGATGCATTCCTTTTGGTGTCACGAGGCCGTGTGTTAACATATGCCTTTTAAATTTGAGAATTGTTGGGGCGCCTGGGTGGCTCAGTCGGTTAGGCAGCCAACTTCGGCTCAGGTCATGATTTCGCGGTCCATGAGTTCGAGCCCGGCGTCGGGCTCTGTGCTGACAGCTCAGAGCCTGGAGCCTGTTTCAGATTCTGTGTCTCCCTCTCTCTGACCCTCCCCCGTTCATGCTCTGTCTCTCTCTGTCTCAAAAATAAATAAACTTTAAAAAAAAATTAATTAAAAAAAATAAATTTGAGAATTTTTTTTTTAAGCAGGTAGTGATAATACATTTTTTTCATTTAGCGTAGTATTGGCCGATGAAAATACATTGGTGCTTCTTTCTTAAAATTTGTAATTTACTCAGAAATTCTGGTTTTAGTGTAGCTTCCCAGCAGAATCCCAAGGGAAACCATTTGCTTGTGGTTGGTGATCTGGAAGGCTCTTTCTCCCCCAGTGCCTCTGTCCAGTGCAGTCACTGCCCCGTGGTCTTTTTCATACAGCCGTGCGGCCCCACTCGGCACCCGAATACAAGGATGAGACCATGACAGTTTTCCAGGTCCCCATCTACAGTGAGTACAAAAGCCCCGTTTCCTGGGAGGAGGGAGGCATGTAGGTCCCGGGCAAGGAAAGGGGCGTGCGAAAATAGAAAATGCTCGAGTACTGGCTTTGTGTGCCTGGTTTTGTGTTCTCAATGCGATCAGGAAATTTAGTGGAAGAATTAAGACGGTTCCTGCCCTTCAGGAGTTTACAACCTTACCAGACACACTGGACTCCTAACGATCGTGATTGTACTTTGGGACATCGTAATCTGCACTGTCAGTTTTGCACGTTTATCACTTGGGGTTTATTTGCCGCGGATGTAAGCACTCCTTTCGTGATGGGATGCTGGAGGGGTTTGCGCTAGGAAGGCGTTTTTTATAAACACTAATACCGATAGAAGTGTTGTGAGTAGTTCAGAAGGTCCCGTGAACCTTCGCGAGTCCCAGGATCGGACGACGAGGTTTTGACTTAGAGACCGTCCGCCTGTCAGGCCCCGCCACGTGTGTCTCATCTGTGTCTGGCCAGTCACACCCTGGGCCAGGTTTTGCTGATGGCGAGGAGGACGCAGGGCACTAGGGACGTTCCCTTGACAGCGAGGCCAGGTGCTCAAGGGACACAGATGACAGACAGCCCCCTGCAGGGGGCCGGGAAGCCCGGCCCTGGCCTGGACACGCAGCTTGCACGGCCCCTGTGTGTGCGGGAGGGAGGTGGGTGTGTGTCTCGAGCAGAGGCAGACATGCTTGGGGCCCAGTGAGACTCTGGTCGCATCAGAGCCCGCCTTGTCTGGCTCACTCCTGGTCAGATGTCCTCTCTTTCCTGACCCCTCCCGACCCCCCGGGCCTGATGTGTGTCCCTCTCTATTCCTCCCTTCCTGGCATGTGACCGTTTGCTTTGACGTGAGCTTGTGTGGCCCAAGCTGGCCGGCCGTCCCAGCCCCTAGGGCCGATAAGGAACGTGCACGGGGGGAGCGGGCGGGCTTCTGCGAGACAGCGGCCCAGCCGGCCTCTTAGCATGGCGAATTGTTTTACTGGCCTGGAGACTTAACTGGCTGCAAAGTCACGGCCCTCCCACGGCGCTGTCACCGCCGGCCTAGGTCTGTTCGCGGAGGGTGGCGCCGGTGTGTGAACCAGCCTGCTGCCTGCCTGCGTTTCAGTCGCAGACACTGTTGAGTCCCTGCCGTGGTCAGGGCTCTCAGCTGAGCAGACATGGGAAGGGGATCAAAAGGTCCTGCGGCCCAGAGACCCGGGTGGGTGTGGCGCCTGGTCAGAGACCCGGGTGGGGAGGCACCCAGTCACTGTCATAGGAGGCAGGCTGTTTAGTGGGCACTCCGGTACCGACCCGTGTGCACAGCGGGCTCCTGGCCGTGAGCTCACCTCCGCGGCGTGGGGTCTGATTGTTTTCCATGCCAACCAGGCGAGCAGAAGCGTGGAGAACGCCAGCCATCTCAGAGTCCAGAAAGACTCAGTCCAGGGCAGTCTTCGGATTCTGGATCCACCGAAAACGAGCAGCATCTTGCAGACGGTAATGCTATTTAAACCCAACAGCATGCAGTCTCGAGAACGCTGGCTTCTTTATCTGCTGCCCCGTCCTGCTGCAGGTTGGAATTGTTTTCGTAAGAAGCCTGTGTGTAAAACGGGCGCTTCTCTGTCAGTGTGGGACTTGGCCCGTGGGCAGAGGGTGAAGGTGGCCGTATGGAGCTCTAGGGCCAGTCCCCGACCCTGGGTGGGCCCCAAACTTTGTGTTCCGTGCACCCGGAGGAGAGCAGGCTCCGGCAGATGGGTTCGTACGCAGCCTCTCGCGGCCTTCGTTAACACGAGGTGATCTTTCACGAGTGCACGAAGTGCTCAGCCCACGGGCCCTATCAGTGAGTGGCTCTGCCCCTTTTCCTGCAGAACGACAGGCTGCTGGGAAAGTGAGTGAAAATCCCAGGAGTAGAGGTGTTGGAGGCGTGGGAGCACGGCGGGCGAGGCCGGTCGTTCCGCTCTCTGCCCTGGTCGGGTCTGCTGCCCCAGAAGGGCCGGCCTGTGCGCCACCCTGGTGTGGGTGGCAGAGGGGCATCTTCCCTGCAGGCCTTTGACTTTCGAGTTCGTTCGCGTATTTGTACACTTGTTTATAAAGCACATTACGGCTTGCTTTCGCTTCTCCACGTCTGGGTACACTGTCATTTTTTGAAACGTTTCACCAGACATTTCTAGCTTTTCCGGTGGGCAGTTTGCATTTTCTGTTTGTTCCGATCTCGGCGCCAGTGGGACGACATCCATGTCTGCCGCAGAAAGGATACCAGGGTTTTCTTTGACCCTTGTCTCGTACGGTTGTGTCCGTTCCATTTTGCACGAAGCCAGACTTCGGATGACCATCCACCTGGGAAGCCCGAGAAGGTTCACACTGGCCTCGTTCTGACCACATTCGGTTTTCCTCAGGTGTCGGCCAGAGAAAGCGTGGCAGGGACCCGTCCTTGGTCGTAGCCTTTGTCTGTAAGGTAAGCGCCTCCCCGGTGGGCTTTCAAAAGTGAGCGTGCGTGGTGACCTTCCGTCAGTGCTTGCCCTGTGATTCTGAGGTGGCAGCTCCCGAGTCCCCTGTGCCGGGAAGGAGCACAGACCCCCTGTGTCTCCATCTGCCACCTATAATTTT
The DNA here is from genome assembly GCF_018350195.1 of Panthera tigris. Classification (NCBI taxonomy): domain Eukaryota; kingdom Metazoa; phylum Chordata; class Mammalia; order Carnivora; family Felidae; genus Panthera; species Panthera tigris. The sequence continues at coordinate 6,948,032 of NC_056673.1, read as the reverse complement.
ATGTACTTTCAAACGCCCTTCCGGCAACGGAGCCCTTCCGCCTACGTGTGGTTTGTGCTTGGGAACAGTCAGCCGTCTTGCACTTCAGAAATGTGGCTTTGTGTTCCTGCAAAGGAATCGGGCCTCCGTTCAGACTCCTTCAGCTCTCTTTTAGTTCAGATGGTTTTACCGTAGCTGTTAAACCACTCGAACTAGACTCATTTTAATGCCGGCGAGCACTCACTGAGGCCTGTGTCTGCAAATCTGAAGTTGGTCCGATTCTGTGAAAATTTTATGACAATAGAGTATTTTAAAAACTTGACTAATGGCCTGATTTTAATAGGGCTTTGCATTAAAGTTTTATTAAGTGTAGCGAACACTTTAATCTGTGGTAAAGCTACATGTGTTTTTGTGGGCTTTCATTGGTTTTTGAGAAGTAATGTTGATTTTAAAATAGGTTTGTAATTTTCATCCAAATTATAACACCAATCAGGGAAAACACTTTTGGAAGGTCAAGTAGTAATCGTTATCAGTTGCAGGATCATTGATTGTATCACTTCTGTCAACCTGATTGAAATACATTTTTTTTAATGTTTATTTATTTTTGAGAGACAGATTGCAAGCAGGGAAGGGGCAGAGGGAGAGGCAGACACAGAATCTGAAGCAGGCTCCAGGCTCCGAGCTGTCGGCACAGAGCCCGATGGTGGGGCTCGAACTCACTGAATGCGAGATCATGACCTGAGCTGAAGTCACCTGCTTAACGGACTGAGCCACCCAGGCGCCCTGGTCAATTTATTTAAGTAATAGTAGGTTTTATAAGTTAGGTACTATTGTCGATAGGCTTATTACTTGGGTATGTCTGAGTTTTTAGGCAGTAAAATAATTTTTTTTAATGTTTATTTTTGAGAGAGAGCACAAGCAGAGGAGGGGCAGAGAGAGTGGCAGACACAGAATCCAAAGCAGGCTCCAGGCTCTGAGCTGTCAGCACAGAGCCCGATGGGGGGCTCGAACTCACAAACCGTGAGTTCATGACCTGAGCCAAAGGTGGATGCTGAGCCACCTACGTGCCCCCAATTTTTAAAGTAGGTTTATACGGTAATCTGTAAATTGTATGAGGTCCTTCCCTCTTTTCTCAGTAGAGGCCATGGAGCGTGATGAAGTGTGCCCTGTGTGGTGGGGCCGCCCCCCCCGACTTGTAAACCTGGCCACTGCTGGGCCGCCGTTCCCGAGGCTGTGGGCTATGGCCCCCCCGGCCCTTGTGTCCCCTCCTTTGTTGTTTGCTGCCCCGTCTGGGCCCTGCTCTCACCGATCAGCCTGTGGGCCCTTATCCCTCCTGGAGCCAATTTGCTGCTTCCCGGCTGAGGCTTTGGACGGCAGCACAGCTGAGCTGGTGCAGGCCGTGGGGGGTCGAAGGCAAGAGGCCCTACGTGTGAGGGCCTGGGACTCGGGCTGTCCTCTGCTAGGAGAGCATGGGCTTCAGACCGCCGTGTGCCAGCGCAGGGCCTCATGGGATTGTGTTCTGCTTCTCCGCTGCCTGCCACACACTCCGTGCCCTCAGGTGGGCACATGTCTCTTGTGGGCTGAAGTCAGCTTGGAGTAGAGGGAGGGGTTTTGCCTGCCTTAGTCTGCAAGTCCCTGTTAAATGTTAGAGACGTAGTTTCCATCCTGAAGCCCATCAGGGTCTGTGGAGGGAAGGTCACGTTATCACAGACGATGCTGTCTGAAGCCGTCATCTGAGCTCATCATCTTTGTGTTACATGCACTAAAGCTGTAATCCTTCATCTAGGGTAATGTTTGCCGAGCTAGAAAATTCTAGAATCCCAGTAAGACTCAAGGATCCAAATTGGAGGCTTTGCCCTCAGAGTTACTTCCCTTTTAAAGATCTAAGGAAGAAAATGAAAACCAAGTGGAACTTCGTAGTCAAAGATTTATTAAGTTTTTATGCCGTTTCTGACTTTTTATTATTACATATGAAACACGTAGATCCGTAGAATGAACGTACGTGTTTTTTAAGTACAGGAGGGTGACTATCAGGTTTGGGGGCGGGATTTGTTGTTTGTCCTTCCGGCATGGTAAGAGCATGTCGGGCATTTTTCATTACAACTTTTCTCCAGGATGAAAGCAGCTCCCTGTTACGGGTTTGCGAAAACCACAGGGGGAAGATCACTCCCGTGTTAAGTGCCTATCACTGCCCTCACGGTTCTGGGTCCTGTAGGGATTTGTGCGATCATTTCTGTTAGACAAGGTTCTGGTCACGTCCTGTTAGCTATTAAATGGTAAGTATGGGATGATCAGACAGAAAGGTGTTTGTTTCTTCTCAAGGATGCTTGAAGGATACTTTTGATTTGGAAATGGATTGTATTTTATTAATCTGTAACAAGTTAACATCAGGAAGTAATGTGCTGGGTTTTAGGTCGTTCAGCTTTTAGTCCTAAAGTATTTGAGAATCAGTGACTTCTTCAGGATATAGCATGGGATATGGTGTATTTCATTTCAAAGCAATAACTGGACCTGAGTGCTTCATCAAGCGGTAAGAAAGAAACCGAAATTAAAGAGCAAAGCCAGGGGCGCCTGGGCAGCTCAGTGAAGCGTCTGACTTCGGCTCAGGTCATGATCTCACGGTTCGTGGGTTCGGGCCCCACGTCGGGCTCTGTGCCGACAGCGTGGAGCCTGCTTTGGATCTTCTGTCTCCCTCTGTCTCCACCCCTCCCCTTCTCACGCTCGCTCTCTCAAAAATAAATTAACATTAAAACACACACACACTAAAAACATAAAACCAGAAAGGTGATTAAAACCCAAGAAAAGTGGTTAAAGCTGAGCTTCCTCCTCCCTCACTGAGATGACGTCTGCGTTCTGTCTGTGGCAGCTGCACGTGAAGAAAGGAAACTTCCTGGTGCTCAAAGCCAAGGAGCTGGGCCTCCCAGTGTGAGTGTGGCCGGGCGGCCGGGGGGTGGGCGGGGGGCCCGTGTCCCCGCAGTGCCCGGCTCACCCGTGGCTGGCCTCCTCTTTTCAGCGGGACGGCTGCCATCGCCCCCATCATCGCTGCTGTCAAGGACGGGAGGAGCGTCACTTACGAGGGCAGGGAGGTGAGGCGCCCGTTTCCGTGAGGTGTCCGCAGTCCCCGTGGGGGCCCAAACGTGGGACAGCTGTGCTCTGGCCTGGGCCCCGCAGACAGAGCTCACTTTGAGGGAAGCGTGTCCACGCTGGCCACATTTGGGTGTAAATGCAGAGCGTCTAGTTAGGGTTGGGGGTCCTCCTCTTTACGGGATGGGTGCTCTCCCTTGTCGGACATACGACAGACCCCCTGAGGGTGGGCTTGGGGCACGCGGCCCAAAGGACCGCCACCGTGCTCTTAACCAGGGTGTTTTCTCTGGCGTCTGAGAATGTCAGAACCAACGGCCACAAACCCGAGGGAACCTTGACTGTCCTGCCCGGCTTCACGGCCACTCTGGGTTTGAAGTGCCCTCTCCAGGTCTGCGTACGTGTAGAGGAGCAGCACGAGCGGGAAGGGGGCGGGCGGTGATCCTCCCGCTGGTCCGTGCGTGTTCCGTAGGGATTCTGTGCGGTTGGCAGTTCCCTGCATGTCTGCTGAGCTGGGGCTCTGCCCTCGGAGAGAGTCATCGCCCCGCTGTTTTGCAGATTTTGCCTGAAGAGATCTGTACTCCTCCAGATCCCGGCCTTGCTTTTGTTGTGGTGGAGTGTCCGGACGAAGGATTCATTCGGCCCGTCTGCGAGAACGCCACCTTCAAGAGGTGACGAGGGCCGTCGGGGTGGAGGAGGGCGTCTGCCTGGCCCGTGCTTTCTCCTGGCACGGAGCCGCGTCTGGGAAGCCCGTGCTCCCAGCCCCAAGTGCCGGGGTCAGGCCCCTGCTGGCAGGATTGACCAAGGGACTGCTAGTCGGCGGGCTTTACGGAGTACACGAGCGTGTGAGTGAAATTAGGGAAGACTGAGACCCGGAGAGCCCTTGCAGACTGGAAGATCAGCGGTTGGTTAGGGTGCTAAGTCTAGGACACGTTCTAGAATTGTTTTCAGCCCTTTTTTTCTCTTTCTAAAGTTTATTTATGTTCCAGAGACGTAGCGAGCGTGCGCGTGAGTAGGGAGGGGCAGAGAGAGGGAGAGAGAATCCCAAGCAGGCTCTGTGCTGTCAGCACGGAGCCCTCTGCCGGGCTCGATGCCATGAGCCTGAGCCAAAATCAAGAGTCAGATGCTTAACTGAGCCACCCAGGCGCCCCTGGACTATTTTTAGCTCATAAATTGTTCACTTGCCTGCATTGAATCTGTTGAGGCAGGTCTGACGTGTGTGAGAGTCTTGGTCAGGGGTCTGTGTTAAGGGATGGAACCTTAGTCTCGGAACACCTTTGTTCTGATCTTCCGGTGGCCTGGGCTCCGTTGTCTCCTGTCATGCAAAGATGCGGGGCCCGTTTTCAGGTCGGCTGTCATCCCGGGTAGCTTTGCCCCACACGCCTGTGCTTTCCTCTTTCTCCCGTTCCTCGTGGTTTCTTCTGCGTGTTTCCCCTGCTCCTAATTCTGATTTACGTGTTTCACTCAGTCATTTTATGCTGCTTATCACAACAGACCTTCTGGGGCAGCTCTAACTCTTTCAGGTTAGTGTGAGAAGCTCTTCCTCAGACCCGCCTTTTCTCCTTGGGTGACTCTGGGTACCCGGCTGGCACAGGCTTCGTGTTTCAGTCATGCCGTGGCGGCAAAGCTACTTGGAGTCCCTGTGAGCTGATTGGCGCGTGCACTGAGGCAGTGCTGTGAGGTTTAAGCACACGACCCCGTGCGCTCTGTGTGTGTGTGTGTGTGTGTGTGTGTGTTGTCCGTATGTCTGTGTGCATGTGCGTGCGCGGAAGGGAAGGACAGGTTAAAAATACTGTGTGAATTTTTTTACGGGAACCGGAAGGAAATGCATCAGCATGTTAGAAAGTGAGCCTCTCTCTCTGGACGGTGGAATCACAGACCATTGTAACGGCCCATGCCTGTGCCCTGGGTCTACTGGAAGGCGGGCAGTAAGGCAGACCTGGAGGTGCCGAGATTTATGGGGGGAGCTGCTGTGAAAGATGGGGGGCGGAGCAAGAAGAGGCCTGGAGAACCTCTGTCCTGCTCCACAGGTCCGAGCCCCTGTGGCCGGAGGGGACGGGGATTGTCTCCGGCGCCCGCGGGAAGGCCCGGCGGGCGGCGCCCGCGGGAAGGCCCGGCGGGCAGCCCCCGAGCCAACCAGAGGGGCCAGCTGGCGCCCTCCCTGTGCTCACCCACCCGGAGAGCAAGCCGAGCGCCCCCCCCCCCCCCCCCCAATGGCTGCACAGGCACCGCGTGCAAACGTTGTGAGCCTGTATCACTGTCCGAAGCAAAACGCCGCTCTCCCCTCCCCCCAGGTACCAGGGAAATGCCGAGGCCCCCGTGGCGCTGGTGGTTCACATGGCCCCGGAGCGTGTGCTTGCGGACTCCAGGTACCAGCAGTGGATGGAGAGGTAGGACCCTGTGCCGTCCGTCTGTCCTCCCCTCCTTCCCCCGGGCAGACACCTGTGCCCCGCGTGGGGAACAGCTGCCACTAGGTGGCGCCATGCGCACGCATCCAGCAGCTAGTGGGGTCCCCGCACACTCGGTGTCCCAGTGAGCACCGCCCGCTCTTGATGACCCCGTGGCCGAGTCCTAAAGAAGAGACTGGCGAGTGTAGAACAGCAGCCTCAGGTCACTGGACACCCAGCACGTGACAGGCAGTGTGCTGGTGCCTCGCTATTTCATTCCGTCCCGTGAGTGGCCATCTGCCCACGCTCGGGACCGGGAGAAGAGGGCGCTCCACGCCGGCCCAGCTCAGCACCAGGCGGGGCCAAACCCGGTGGTGTCGGAGCTAAACTCTGAGCGCAGAGTGACGTGGTGGGGTTCCACCCCCCAGCCCCCTGTTCACCCAGGCGCCCCCTCCGCTCCTTCCTGGATAGCTGGTTGGTCGTCACGTTCTGTTCCTGGAGGAGGGCCTGAGCCCTAACACACGTGGTCTGTTCTCCTTTTATGGTGCCTTTTCTTCTACCCTGAACTCCGTTTTGTTTCCCAGTCCCTACGTAGGCGCCCGACGTCTTAGCTTTCTGGTTTCTTCTGGGCTCTTTCCGGTCCGCAGAGAGCACTGGACTCCGAGCAGAGCAGTGCAACTTCCTCTCTCTGAGCCCCTCCACCTACCTACGTGCACTGGTGTCGCTGCTGTCCCCGCAGCGGGGTCCCCCCTGCAGGGCACCGTGAACACGCCGTCTCTGCCTTAGGTTCGGGCCCGCCGCCCAGCACCTGGTCCTGAACGAGAGCTGCTCGTCCGTCCACAATCTCCGCAGCCACAAGATCCAGACGCAGCTCAGCCTCATCCACCCCGACATCTTCCCCCCGCTCGCCACCCCCTGCCGCCAGGTAGTGCCCCACACGGTCCCCCAGCCCAGCCCGGCCCCTCGGCTCGGTTTCTCTCCATGCAGTGGGGTTTGTCTCTTCCAGGAGGAAGTCCCGGCTTCCCGTGTGCCCATCGTCCGGGGCGAGTGCCTCCTCAAGTATCAGCTGCGTCCTCGGAGGGAGTGGCAGAGGTCAGGACGACTCTGAGCTGACGGAAGGGTCTAGAGCGGGAGCGGCAGGCTCTTCTCGTGAAGGGCCAGGTAGTGAATACCGCAGCCTGTGCAGGCCACATGGCCTGGTCTCGGGCACTGAATTCTGTCCCTGCTGCAGATGAGCCCCGGACGAGCAGTAAATGAATGGGGGCGGCTGCGTCCCAGAGCAAAGTCACCAGGACACGCGGCTCTGGTTTGGGTCGAGGCGGGAGGATGAGGCCAGCGACGAAGCTTTTGCAAAGTCTCCCCCATGATGACAGGGACACATACGTGTCCCTTGTTTTCCGTCAGACAAGTAACGTGTGTTTGATGGAGAAAATTAGTACCCATCATCTCATTCCCGAGATGAGAGAAATTGATGGTTAACATTCTGTTTTTAAATTGGAACAAGCAGGGAATGTATCTTTTGAAAAGTGTGTTTGTGGATCTGTGACCTGACACGTCTTTCTTTTCCTGAGTCATTACGTGGTCTTTGGTAACCGGATTTCTAATGGCATTGCAGATGGGGTGTTTGTTCATTTTAGACGTTTCTAGTTTTGTGTTGTTCTACTGAAGCATTGAGTGTTTTATAGGCAAGCGTCTGAGGGGAACTCTGTTCCCTCAGGGGGGTTCGCAGATGTGGGGTTACTGGGTCAGAGGGCATCCGGTGAGCGTTAAGTTGCCGGCAGGAAAGCCTCTACCAGTCCAGCCAGTACCGTGGGAAGTGCCTCCCGCCCACACATCTCTCACGTCCAAGCGAATCCTGAGCGAGTTGAAGCTTCCCGTCCACTGTGTTGTGACTGCACGCCGCGCGCTCTTGTGACGAGTGCTCGGGATTTTTACAGACCGTGCGGTCTTCAGATTTCGGAGCCTGCTGTCAGCCTCTGCACACAAGGTTCATAAAGCTGAGCCCAGCCGGTACCCAGATGAGCCTCATGCCCACGCACGGTGCAAGTCCCGGGCCTCCCGGGTCGGATTCTGGGGAGCCGGGCCCGGCCTCCCTGCGCGAGTGCCCGGTCGGGGTGGGGAGCCGCTGACGGAGCCTTGCCTATCAGTGTGGCGGGACCAGCCACGTCGCATCGCCGGCGCCTCGCTAGAAACGCATCGGTCAAGGCCTGCGTTTCCACAGGGTTCTTGGGCTCTGAGGACTTGTTACCACGCGAGCCATTGCTCGTGGGCTGTGCGTGTCCACCAGGGCCGTCTGCTCCTCTCCCCTCCCTTCCTCTGGCTCCCAAGGGACGTCAGGCAACGTCTGGAGACGTTTTTGGTGGTTACAGCCCGGGAGGGCCTGGGGGCTGCCAGTGGCATTGAGTGGGTGGAGGTCGGGGTGGCACGCGGGACCCTGCCCCGAATGTCAGTCGTGCCGGGTTCGTGAGACTTTGAGCTGAGATGTCGTGAGGGGCTGAAGCTATTCAGAACTTGCTCTGAGACCCCCCCCCTCCCCCGACTAGGCTGAGAAGGAAGCGTCCACACAGCAGGAGGACAGGACTGCCTGGGGTCTCAGGCACTTGGCCTTCACTCTTGATGTGAAGGACTTTCTGCGGGTCACGTCCATAAGTCAATTGCAGACATCCACTCGGGTGTCTGCTTGAGGCCGTGCCCGGGCCGGTCACCTGAGATGCTTTTCTCCCTGCAGGGACGCGGTTATTAATTGCAATCCTGAGGAGTTCATCGCCGAGGCCCTGGAGCTCCCCAACTTCCAGGAAAGTGTGCAGGAATACCAGAAGGCTGTGCAGGACGGCCCAACCCCCACAGGTGAGCGGAAGACCCCAGAACGGCCTTCCTCTGCTGGCCGCTGGTGTTTTCGGAGCGCTAAGTAGGAGGTCGGCAGGCACCCTCTAACCTGGGCTAGTGACGTCACGTGTGTTCTCTGAGAACACCGGTGCCCGTGCCTGCCGCCTGCCCTCGCGCCAAGACCAGGTACATCAGAGTGTTTGGTGATGGCACCGGCCATTCTTTGCAAGGCACGTGGCTGTGTGCGGCGGGCCTGGGAGCTCCTGCCGGCCTCCGGAAAGAGCTTTGAACCCTGGCCGAGCTGACTCGGGATCCGGTCTTGGCTTTGCTAAGGATCCGCAAGAGATTTGGCCACGACGCCCGCCTTGCCGGGTGACACTCACCATTGTGCCGTCAGCAAGAGCAGTTGGAGGCAGCTTGGTGACCTTGGCTCCGGGAGCTGGTGTTTGTAGGGTGCTTTTCAGCTAATGATAGAAGCGGAGAACGCTGGTCCGGAAACCGGTGGGCGTTCATGGGGCCAGATGGCCTTCCACCCAACTGCAGTTTCTGGAGTTTTTGTTTTTTGTTTATCTTGGAGAAAGAGCACGAGTGTGCTCTTGGGAGGGGCAGACAGAAAGGGAGACAGAGGACCCGAAGCGGGCTCTGCGCTGACAGCAGAGGGCCTGATGTGGGGCTCGATCCCATGAACCACAACATCACCACCTGAGCCGAAGTCGGATGCTTGGCCCACCGAGCCACACAGGCACCCCGCCCCCGGCTACAGTTTCTGCGTGGAAGTTTGCCTGGGCGGGTATAGAGGCTCGCGTCCCCAGAAGTAGCCGTCCCGTCTGTCCGCTTTGGGTTTGTGATTGCATTTCTGGTTTGCGTGTGAAAGATCCACCCGGATCAGGCTCCTGGCCGTGCACGCGGAGCTGGTCAGGCTGGCTGACGCCACGGAAGGGGCCTCGGCTTCGGAACCATCAAGTCTCTCTAGACTCTGGTTCTGGCTCCGCCTCCTCTGGAGACAACCTGCGTGCGGTGCGTCCCCTCCCAGCCTGCTTGTGTCCCCTGTAAAGCTCTTGGTGGGAAGAGCTGGATGCCAGGCAGAACCCGCCCCGTGAGGTAAACGATTCGCAGCGTAAAGTCCCCTTCCTTTCGTAAAGGACCAGGAGCACTTCTTTCCAAGGAAGGGCCGTGGGATTTATTTGCCATTCCTCCCAGACAGCTATTGACGCCCAAACAGCCAGTGGAGGGGGGGCCTCGCCTCCTGAGGCCCTGCCACGTGGGATCCGCAGCCCCTCCTGGGAAGCGAGACTTCACGCCCCTCGTGGCTGAGTGCCGGCTCACTTTGGACCCACAGAAATGGGCTCTTTCTTGTGTGTGTTTTTCCATAGAGAACGGAAGCCAGTATCCAGAAATCGTCTTCCTCGGGACGGGGTCTGCCATCCCGATGAAGATTCGGAACGTCAGCGCCACGCTTGTCAACATCAGGTACTGCGTTCCTGGAGCCCGCCCCCCGCGCCGGGCACCGCCCCGACTTGCCAAACAGAACCCCTGCCCCGCCGCCCGGCCCAGGGGCAGATGGGGCGTCCTCTCGGCCAGGGTGCCGGGGAGAGGAGTCGTGGGCGCGGATGCGTCTCGTGATTAACCTCAGTAGCTGGCGCTTCCGCGACTCACCAGGCTTCGTCCCCTGCGCTGTTGATGAAAATAGCCGGCCCTGCCGTCTGCCGTGCGCTTTGCTGAGAAACCATCTCGCTGAGTTTTCACGTTAACCCTATGAAGCAATGCCCACCCGATGCCTTGATCGGTAAACCAACGCTCAGAGAGGCTACCGGTTCCCACCGTCGGTCGCGGCAGCTCCGGAGTGAGGCGGTGTGTTCATCGCCGCGCCGTGCTGTCCCCGAGCTGGTGTCTGCTGGTGCGTGGAGCGGCCGTGGGGCCGGTGCGCCCGTCTCGTGCTCGGCCCCCGGACTCGGTTCTCTTGGGTCGGGCTGGCGTCCTCGCCCGCGGAGAAGTTAACCCGGGCGCCGGGCCGTGTTCGCCGTGCGTCTGCAGATGCGTCCGTGGAGGAAGTCAGACTGTGAGGGGCCGGGCCCGCTTTGAGACTGTGCGTGCTCGTCTCGGATGCCAGCCGTGTCCAGTGCGCACGGCACGTACGAGGCGCGCCCTGACATCAAGCGTGCGCGCATCTGGGACGGACTCCGTAGGACCCCGGAAGAGCAGTCAGGCGGCCAGGCCTCCCTCTGGGGGCTGAGAGGCTCCGTGGAAGGGGCTTCTCCCGACCGACCCCCCCCCCCCCCCCCCCAGTGGCACTGAGCCTGACGCGACTCGTCCGGAGGCGCTTCCGCAACGCGGTCCCTGCCCAGAAGGTCACGTGTCTGTGTGTCTGGGGCTTCTCCGCGGAGCCCGGCCACAGCGCCCCCTGCCGGACGGCCCCTCCCGGAGGAGGACGAAGGCCTGCGGGAGACTGGCCTCTCCCCGCGGGGCAGAGGCTGAGACGGGCCGTCGGGATGGAAGCACCCGGGGCCCGACTCCGCGAGCGGCTCCCCGGCAGTAGCGGGGCCTCCGCCGGTCACCCCCCTGCGCCGCCGGCGGTCACTGCCTGTCCTGCCCCTGCCGGGCAGGGGGCGGCCCGGGCTGAGGAGGCCAGGACTGCTCGACCGGAAGCACAGCGGGCGGCTGCCCCGCGTGCGCACCCGTGCCCGGCGCCGGTGCGGCCGCGGGGGCCGTTGCCGGGTTCAGCTCCGATAACCCGAGGGGCCTCCTTGCGAGTAGATGCTTTTGTCCTCCCGTTTCACGAGCCGGGCGCCGGCATCCGCGTGGCCCTGGGTGCTGTGTGTGTTCAGGGGTTTCCGTGGCCGGTGGCCGCCTGTGTGTGATGAGCTCCGGCGTCCGGAGTTGCCGCGGCGTCGGGCTCGGCCTCTCAGCGCGCGAGAGGTGTGGGAAGGCGTGGGAGGGACGCAGCCGCTCGCCCCGCCTCTTCCGGACGTGGGAGCCCCGCGGGCCCCAGGGGCCTTTCCCGGCCACGTGACCGTCACCCTCGTCCCCAGCCCCGACAGGTCCCTCCTCCTGGACTGTGGCGAAGGCACGTTCGGGCAGCTGTGCCGTCACTACGGAGACGAGGTGGACAGGGTCCTGGGCACCCTCGCCGCTGTGTTCGTGTCCCACCTGCACGCGGATCACCACACGGTGAGCGGCGGAGGGACCCCGGCGGCGGGCAGGCGCCGCTCTGGCCCGCGCTGCCCGCTTCCTTTCCTGCTGTGCCCAGATGTGCCCAGGGCCTTGGCTCTCCTCTCGCTGGTGCGGTCGCTCCGCTCGGTGCACTGCTTTGGACAAGGTCCCGCTGTCAGCCTTCACCGGGCTTGCCTGCCCACGAGCCTGCCCTGAGGGGACCTCCCAGGGCCAGTGGGGACCCCAGACCCCCGCGCTGTCCCTGGTCACGCTGCCCACGGATTGTGGCCGATAGGGAGGTGGGAGCGGCTGCAAGAGGAGGACGCCAGAAGCCAGACGAGGCGTGGCGGAGGGGACTCCGGACGTGGCTGACGCGTGTCCCCTTCTCCCCCCTGCAGGGCTTGCTAAATATCCTGCTGCAGAGGGAGCGAGCCCTGGTAAGTGCCGCGCGCACTTTTATTGTCCTTTGAGTTTGGTTGGCTCACCCCTCAGCCACATCTCCCGTCACCCTGAGCTCCCGTCCCTCGGGTGTCCTTGCCTCAGGCATCTCTGGGAAAGCCGTGTCACCCTCTGCCCGTGGTCGCCCCGACCCAGCTCAGGGCTTGGCTCCAGCAGTACCACCACCAGTGCCAGCGGATCCTGCACCACGTCAGGTGAGCGTCGGCACCTGCCGCCTTCGGCCGCGGCCCTCGCCAGACGCCGGGACCCCGCGGCCTTCCCCGGGACTGGGCCCCCGGCGGCGGGCGACGGGGTAGGGACGCTTTGACTCCAGGACAGGAACCGTCGACGGTTCCCCGCGCGCGCCTGTGTTGATGTCCCGCGTCGCATCTCAGCCCAGGCCTCTTTTCGGTTCTGCTCTAGTTCCTAGCTTTCCGCCCGCACTTCTCCGTGAAAGCGGCCCAGGGCCCGGCGCCCGAGCAGGGGCCGACAGACACACAGGCGACCCGGGGAGGGAGTCCCTGTGCCTGGGGTCGGTCCCCTCACTGTAGCCTCCGGCGGCCCTCATCCGCGAGGTCTCTTACCGCGGCCTCGGGGCTTGGTTTGGCTCTTTTTAAACGACAACTCTCTTCTCTTAGTTACTGATTTAAATACTTTCCGTACAATAACGATTTTGGGGCTTTCTAGCCAGACACTTGTACTTTGAATCACGTTAATATAACATAAGGTAACACCCAGGGGCACCTGGGTGGCTCAGTCGGTTGAGTGACCGGCTCTTGATTTCTGCTCAGGTCATGATCTCACTGTTCGTGAGATTAAGCCATGAGTCGGGATCTGCGCTGACAGTGCCCGTTTGGGATAGTCTCTCTCTCTGCCCCTCCCCCACTTGCTCTCCCTTTCTCTCTCAAAATAATTTTTTTTTTAACGTTTTCATTTATTTTTGAGACAGAGACGGAGCATGAGCAGGGGAGGGGCAGAGAGAGAGGGAGACGCAGAATCCGAAGCAGGCTCCCGGCCCCGAGCTGTCAGCACAGAGCCCGACACATGGCTTGAACCCACAAACTGGGAGATCATGACCTGAGCCGAAGTCGGACGCTCAACCGACTGAGGCACCCAGGCGCCCCCTCTCTCAAAATAATTTAAAAAACGCGTGACATTTTTTTTTTCACGCTTGCCGTTAAACTCTTCTGTCTTCTCCCAGCCTGATTCCCGCCAAATGCCTTCAGAAAGGGGCAGAGGTGCCCAGCCCCGAGGTTGAAAGGCTGATTGGTTCGCTGCTGCAAGCGTGCGATCTGGGAGAGGTAAGGGGGCGCCCGCAGGCGGGAGGGTGACGGGGGCACAGCCAGAGGCTGCTCAGCCGCTCCTTCAGTTTCAGACCTGCCTGGTCCGGCACTGCAAGCATGCTTTCGGCTGTGCGCTGGTCCACACGTCCGGCTGGAAGCTGGTCTATTCCGGCGACACCATGCCCTGCGAGGCTCTGGTCCAGATGGGTGAGTGGAGGCGAGTGTGGGCGGGGGAACGGATGGCGGTGTGGACCCGGGACCCAGCGTTTCTCAGGCAGAGGGCGCTGCTCCAGTGTGTGCTGCTTCCTCTCTAGGGAAGGACGCCACCCTCCTGATACACGAGGCCACGCTGGAGGACGGCTTGGAGGAGGAGGCCGTGGAAAAGACGCACAGGTAGGGGAGACTGATGAGCCGCTCCCTTCTCCCCCGGGGGCACTCGGAGCCACCTCGCGTCAGCCCCGAAGGGAACGACTGTGCTTTCCAGGGACCGTGACACGGGGCCAGCTGGCTTCCCACTAGGCCGTGGGGGCTTCTGCCCTCATTTCTGCAGCGCCGTCCAGGCAGGCGCTAGCCGGGGTGGGGATCGAGTATTGCGCATATGGTGGCAGAAACGGAAGCCACAGCAGAGAGCTGCCCGGGGAAGTGCGGGCCCGCCTGGGTCGCAGGCTGTTGCTGTGACAAGAGTATGCACCCCAAGCGAGAAGCCCCCTGCCCGTTCGCTGCCCTCAGGACGGGCGCCCTGACGCCACCCCCGGCCTGGGCTCCATTTGGGGGCGTGTGCGCAGAATCCGGCCGTCAGGAAGAGTTTGTAGGCAGTAGGGGCGCTGACGGAGGAGCCCGCCCCCACCCGGCCTTCCCGGGGCGCGCCGGGGACCCGGGGCTTGTGTGCGACGGCGTCTCCCTCCGCTGGGCGCCGGCCTCACGTGCGCCCTCTGTCGGCAGCACCACGTCTCAGGCGATCGGCGTGGGTGTGCGGATGAACGCGGGCTTCACCATGCTCACCCACTTCAGCCAGCGCTACGCCAAGGTCCCCCTCTTCAGCCCCGGCTTCAACGAGAAAGTGGGGATCGCCTTTGACCACATGAAGGTCTGTGCATGTGGGTCTTGCACGGGGGGCTCCGGGTAGGAGGGGGGGGGTCTGTCCATCCTCCCGCCATGGCCTGCCCCGGCAGGATGGCAAGGCCGACCTTCTCCGGGGCCTTCGGGCTGGACCAGGGTCTCTGGCCACTGGAGTCCCTGAGGAGTCAGGCCCGGCCGTCCCCACGGCCGCGTCTGCGCCTCGGCACTTGCTGGGGAGTCGGTGTTCTCTCTCGTCAGCTGGCCAGGAAGCCAGCCTGGGGCCTCTGGTCCCTCTGAGTGAGGACGGGCAGCCTTGCCTTTCCTGACCCCTGTGCGGTTTTGCTCCTTTGGCCACGAGCGGGGCGTCCCTGCCCCTTTCCCTAGAGGGCTTCCTCCTCCCGCGGCCTTGTCCTCCTCCCACTGGTAGGAAGGCAGGGTGGTAGGAAGCCGGTAGGAATGTGGGTGGGGGGCGAGCCGGCACCTGCCGCGGCCGAGGGCTCCCTCGGCGCAGCTGACCCTGACGCACGTCCTTGTTCTCCGCTCCCCTCCCAGGTCTGCTTCCGGGACTCCGCCACGGTCTCCAAGCTGATCGCCCCGCTCCAGGCCCTGTTTGCTGGCGACATCGAGGAGATGGAGGGGCGCAGGGAGAAGCGGGGGGTTCGGCTGGCGCGGGCGGCCCTCCTCTCTGGGGAGCAGGCGGGCGGCCCCGAGGACGGCACGCCCCAGCAGAAACGAGCCCTCCCGGAGCAGCCGCAGAGCCCTCAGAGCAAGAAGGTCAGGGCCCAGTGAAGGCAGGGCGACCCCGGACTCGGGAGGCTGGCATCCTCTGCACAGTGGCCCCGGGTCTGCTCCCCTGGGCGGCCCTCGGCGGGGCCCAGCCCGGCCTTGGGACGTGAGGCTGCCGGATGGAAAAACGGACAGCTGGAATTCGGTACAAGCCAATTTTTAAGGAAGTCACGAAAAATGGCGTGCCCACGCCTGCCGCAGCCAATGCATTCTATCTGCACACCCGAGGCAAGCCGTGTCCCAGGAACGCTGCGTCGTGGACGTGAGTGCCCGAGACTCGAGAAATACCACTTCCAAAGACAGAACCCAGTAAAGATGCCGCGTGGAACCTAAGTGCTTTGCTTCGTCCTCTTAACACCTCTGAGCAGGCGTCTCCCCGCCCTGCACCCAGGGTGACCTGGAAGTCAGCTCCGGTGACGGCGAGGACCTCCGGAGCCTGTCCCCAGGGAGTGGCCACCCCTCCGTGCCCTGGATTTTGACAGAAGTCAAGCCGTGCCGGCTCAGGAAGACGCGGGTCCTCCCACTGCTCGGGGGAGACCCCCTCACCACCCTGGAGTCATGAGAAATCCGACCCCGAGTTGGCTCTCCTGCCCTCCTTGTGGGATTTAACAACGCTGAGGTTAGTGCTTGGAAACGGAGGGAATCTTCAAAGATGAGTCTGGTATTTATTTGTGTCTTCTCCCTCCCCGGAGAACACACAGATTTCAAAGTGAAACCAAGGATGTAGCCTTGCCCAGCCCTGGGCTCAGGTTTCTTCCCGAGGAGGAATGTTCCCGGCAAGTTGATGGTCAGAACAAGAAGATAGGCCACGCTCAGGGATAATAAATCTATTTTAATAACATTACTTTTGACAACTATTTGTACATGTATTTAAAGGTAACTTTCAACCCCTGGGCTCCGTTACAAATTGGGTACTGAACCGTCCTCGCCAGAAGTGAGCAAAGCTGTTTGTTAGCATCAAAAGTGGCAAAATCCCACCAGCGGGGAGGGTTCCTTTCCACCGTGTGGGGGGGAAAAATAAGCATTTGAATTTCTCATTGTACACCTATACATGGGTTTAGTTTGGCTCAAATTCAACAAATATAGATTTCATATATACAAACATTATATCATGTATAGGTAGATCGCATCGATTTTAAACGGATAAAATCGGAACTTTTGAGTTGCATGCAAGACCCGATGCCGTCTCACTCCCTCAATCCCCAAGTGTGACTGGGCTTCCTGTGTCCTCCGACCCCGCTTCACTGCTGAGCGCAGGCCGCGGGGCCGTGCGTCCTGCCCCGCGTTGCCGAGGGCCACCTTCCCTTCCTGCGTGCTGCTCGGGTTCGCGCGATTATTGCTGTTCCCTGCGGCCTCCGGGAAGGAGAGGCGACCTGCGTGGGGCGGGGGAGGGGAGGGGGGTATGGGGGTAGTTACTGTCGGCAGAGGTTTCTGCGGGGCCGGGCGCCATCCTCCGCCGTCCAGGCGCCCTCAAGATCAGATTAGAAATTCAGAAGTATAAAACGAGAAGGTAGTGACGGGAGCTTTCGGTCACACGGTAGGGAAAAGCAAAACCCTTAGGAAGGGAAGCAAATTTTGTGTTAAGCCATTGACTTTAAAGCCCGCGCGTCAGGGGCGGCCGCAGGTTGTACACCGGCTGCCTCCCCCACCCTCCGACTTGCGCTGCGGGCGCACGTCGCTGCCACGATTTCTGGATCCCAGAGCCAGTCTGCTGTGGGGGGCGGGGGGGGGGGGGTCCCCTGCAGTCACCGAGGTGACGGGAGGGCGCCCCCCGAGCTGTCAGAGCCTGGGAGGGCAACCGCGGGTGGCACCAGGCACCCCAACCCTGCCCGCACCCCCAGCCTGCAGCTGCAAACGACCTTTCTGACGCGCAAGCCCGGGGGGGGGGGGGCGGGGGGTGCTGAAAGTGGATCAAAATAGGCACAAAGTCAAAAGGCAAAGATCAAACAAAAGGCCAAAGTCACCACCCCAGGGAACAAACGAACTCTGCACCTACTCCGGCCGCGCAGGCCGGAGGGGACAGTTTGGCGCACGACTCCAGCGTCGCTGGCAGTGACCGCACAGCCGCTCGCTCGGCGAGCCCAGGGGGCGCTCCAGGGTGGGTGGTGGGCGGGGCCTGCGCGGGTCAGAGGGCGGTGCTCTCAGACTCCTCCTCCGAGTCCCTCTTCTCCGTCACCGAGTGTCGCCGCGCGTGCTCCAGGGGGCTCAGGCGGAGCGGCGGCCCGAGCTCTACGTGGATGGAGGGGATGTCAAAGTGGACGAGATCTGCAAGGTGGCAGAGAGAGGGGCGGCTGAGGGGCTGGCGGGGGCCTCCCGCCCACCGCAGGGTCGGGGTGGGCCTGGGGTGCTCTGCTCCTTCCCCCGGAGCCTGTGGGAGCGGAGCACCCCGACCCCTTCCGAAACCCATCCCGCGGGGGCGGGGGGGGGGGCGGTTCACGGAGGAGCCCCCGCAGCTCCCGGGCCGCGCCCCGCTGACGCCCTCCAGCTCCGTTCTCCGAGGGGAGGTGGCTTTCGGGGCGGGGCTCAGGGACCTCAGGCTGTGGGGACAGACCACCCCCCCCCCCCCCCCCCCCGTCGGCCCCAGGACAGCTGCTCACCTCCCAGTACGTCCTTACTGCGGGCACTGAAAGATCATGCCTTCTGGGAGCCGATCAGGAAGACTGTGCCCGAGGAAACCGGGCTCCGCATGCGGAACTCAGGGCCTCTGCGGGCCCCAAGCCCAGGCGGTTCCTCAGAGCCGGTAGCTAGGTGCACACGGGAGGTGGTGGACCCAGGGGGTGGCCGGGGGGCGGGGCAGAACCAAGGCCCTGGGGGTGCTCCGCCCCCTGTCGCCCCCCTTAGCCAGCTTCCTTTCTGGCCCCACACAGCCTTGCCTTCAACCTGGGCCTGGAGGACAGGGACGTGCTCCTAGAAGGGGTGGCCCTGGGCTAGCCTCCGGGGTGGGGGAGGGAGGAGGGGGGGGCTCTTTAGGGTATTTTTTGAAACCAACATTCAGCCCAAGGACAGACAGACATTCGGACATACAAACATGGAAGCTCTGGGACAAACGTCCTTCTGTTTGTCACCCCGCCCCCCAAACGGTCCTCAAAGCGTCCTTCCAACCCGTCTTCATCCTACTGAGAGGGGCCCCAGGCTCAGCTCCCCCTGCCCCCGGGGATGCCTCGTGGCCCCCGCCTGGGGACGTCTACCCTGCAGCCTTCTGTCCAGATTCGAAAGCCTGTCCTGTCACCTTGCAGGTGTGGCTGTGGAATCACAGGCTGGCTGCTGACCCGACTGTTCCCTGAGAGCCCGGAGGGAAGGCAGCCCACTGGCCGGGGGCAGGAAGGGGGGGTGGGGGGTGGGGACAGGAGCCCCCACCGACTGCCGGGGATGGGAGACAGTCTCAGAAGCATCTGTTAGGAGACCCGGGGCGGGGGAGGAGGAGGGCCCAGGACACCCTCGGGCTGTGCCTGTCCCCAGTCTCCACAGGACCAAGGGCCTGGCAGCTTCCACGGAGGGCTGGCCCCCAGGGGGAGAGCCGCCCCTTCTTACTGAGACCAGAACAGAGGCTTTCCTCGCTTTTACTTTTGAGCATCTAGTCCCTGTGGGCAGAGGAGACCGGGCACAAACCGGGGGGAATGCTCCCCAAACCCTGAGTTAGGAAGGACCCGGCCGGCCGCAGACACTGGGGCGAACAAGCCCAGGCTGAACCCACCGCGGCGGATTCTTCGGGCCTCGCCGGCTGCGTCGGCCCAGAGGACAAGTTAGAGCCCGCGTGGGAAAGTGGGGGTCCGCCAGGGGGACCTCACGGCCACGGGGACCCCGTCCCCGCAGCACTGGGCGGGACCCTCACGGGACACCCGCCAGAGCCAAGGCCCACGCTGTCACGCCTGCACTCGTAAACCACAGGGAGAGGGCGCCCGGTGCCTGGGGGGTGGGGGTGGGGGTGGGGGCGGAGAAGGTGGGGGGAGCGGCTAAGCCTGCTTGCGGACTTCCTCCCCGGGACCCAGCGCGAAGCCAGCCAGACCCCACGAGGCCAGCGGTCCCCCGAAAGCCAGAGGGGCTCGCGGGCGTCCCCGAGGCCGGGGAGGGCGCGGAGTGGAGCTGCCATGCGGGCGGGTCGGAGCCACATGCAGAGCCGGGTGCGCCGTGGCCCCGGGGGGCCGCTTACCCTGAAATCCCCCTCACGCGCATCCGCAACCGCGGCCCTCCCGTCACACGGCTGCAGGAACACAACGACAGGATTCGGAGAGAGGAATAAACACGATGAGACAAGAACGGGACAAAAAACTACGCCGAGCAGGACAGTCCGTCGGGCCGCGCCCCAAGTGTCACGGAGGAGGCCCGTGCGGACGGACAGGACGACAGCGTGCTGCAAAGAACACGGACACGCCACGGCGTGGGGGCCGCCCCTCAGAGCCTTCCACTGCCCACGTTCGGCCCCCGAATTTGTCCTCTGATGGTGTCACCACCCGTCCGTCTCTGTCCAGGGGCAGCCCAAGCTCCTTCCGCTGCTTCCGGCATCAACGACGCCACCCCGCGTCCCTTCCCTGGGGTGGCTGGAGGAGCGGCCCCTCGGGCCGACTCGGGGTGACCTCGAGCTCCTGGGGTCACCCGGGCCCCCTCCCCTGTGGAGGCATCACCGCCGTCAACTACCAGCAGGAGGCGGCACTCACCGTCGATTTTCGGGGAGGGATTTCCTGTATTTTTTACAAGCCTCGCGCAGCCGTCAGCGGCTGTACCTCGGACCTTAATCACACCCCGAAATAAAGCCAAACCACCAGAGGCCGCTCCCCGCAACGTTCCAATCTCCCGACCCGCCCCAACCGCTCGGATCAGACAAGCCCAAGGGCGCTGGACCCCGCAGCCTCGCCCTCCCTGGTGACCCAGGTGGAAAAAAACCTCGCTCTTGGGGGGGGGGGGGGAGGGGAATGGGTAAAACTACCATCCCCGTCGGAAGTCGCAGGGGACCTGAGACCTAGGACCCCTGACGCGTGCAGGGTGCAGTGTGTGGACGCGGTAGGGGCACAGGTCACGTGTACTTGGGTGTGGTGTGTACGCATGTGTAGGCCTCCGGTACGGAACGTGGACGCGGACGTTGGGCATGTGTTTGCGTCTGCGCAGGGTCCGCGTGCTGTGCGCGCGAATCCGGATATGTGCACGCACACCCCAAGCCGCCTCGGCTTCTGCTCCTTGGGACGACACAGGCGAGACACGCCCGGGCCCCGCCGCCCGGCCAGACGCGGCCCAGCGCCCTGCCTGCCTCCCTGACCGAGGAAAACGCTCGAAGGACTTGGGCGGCCGCCGCAAAGAGCCCCTAACGTCACGTGGTCGAGCGCGCCTGGGGAGACGTTTCAAAAATACCCTCTTTCTCCAACCCACAAACGGGTTCTGCTGAATGCGGCATTCGTGATGTCGCGCTTTTACGTTTCCTCTGTTGGGGTGGGGGTGGGGGTGGGGGTGGGGGGCGGGGATGGCTCCATCTTTAATTTTTAAACTTCAAGCAAAACTAGGTGGAGCGGTTGTGGGCCCGTCCGACAAGCACCTCAAAGAGCCGGGATGGCGGGGCGGGAAGACGCATCTTTCCTGAAACCGACCCTCCCCTGAGCGTGGCTGGAAACGCATTTTTCCAATGAGGCTGATTTCCTTAAGAGGGAAAACCCGCCTCTGGATCTCGGCCTCTGTTCTCAAGATCGGGGCCCGCAACTGCGCCTGCACGCGGGCTCTAGCCGAGGCAAGCGGCCAGTACACTCACCTGCGCTTACGCGCCAGCTGGTCTGGATCCCGGTCCGGCCCCCCCCCCCCCCCCCCCTCCCCTGAAGCCCCATCCCGAGGACTCGGTGCTCAGCCCCCAGGTTCCGAGCGGAATCCGGAATCGGAACCCCGTGCCGGCAGGGGTTCCACGGGGAGAAATGCCATCGGGAGCGCTTCCCGCGGGGCAACCCGGTTCCACTGACCTCGTGGCGCCGGGAGGATGGGGGGTGGGCTCCCCGGGCCCCAGCGCAGCTTGTCGAAGGACAGTGGCGCCAGTGACCCCGTCCACCGGGCACAGCCAGCTGAGCGCGCGGAAAAGCATGCGGGCGCCGCGGCTCGGTTACCTGTAGACATGCTCTCCCCGGGGGCCACGCCATCCAGCACGGGGTGCTCCGTGGACTGCGGACTCGGGGCCGGCAGGCTGACCGTGGGAGGCTGAGGGGGCGGCAGCGTGGGTCTCTGTCGGGGCTTGGGGGTGGGCCGAGACTTGGCCGCGGCGCTCGTGAAGCCGGAGGGGGAGGCCAGGGCAGGGGCCGCGGCGGCCGGGGAGAGCTGGCCGGAGGCCAGGGAGTACCCCTGAGGGTAACTCAGTCCGTAGGGCGAGGGGGTGCTCGGGGGCGTGGGGGACAGGCTGAGCGGGGACGGCTGGCCGGCAGGCTGGTCAGCCACGGCCCCCGGCTGGCCGAAGGGGACCTTGGGCGGGATGGGTGCCAGCTTCTTGGAAACTGGAAGAGAAAACGCAAGAACACACACGCGCGAGGCTGTGACGCGTGCCCGTTGTCGGCCCAGCCTCGCCACCCCCTGCCCCACGCTCCCCCCGCCCTCGCCACCCTGCGCGCAGCCGGTACAGCTTTTAGAGATCACCCAGAACCGCAAGCTTTCGTGCCTTCCCATCTGCGCTAGTCTCTCCTCCTCCGCCCTGGATCCCCGCCGTGACGCACACGCGGCCCCAGCCAAGGCCGAGAGCGCGCTGCCCACGCACGGCCGGTGGCCGGCTCCCCAGCGTCCTCTCGTGGCTTCCGAGAGGTGACAGGTGTCCAAAGTGCACTGGGAAGGGGGAGTCTGCGACACGGGGTCCGACAAGGACGATCAGAGCTCACTTGGAGACACGGGGGACCCTGGAGCTGGGCAGGGGGCCGGGGGCGAGCGTCTGGGGACTTTTGGCTGAACCTGCCCACTGGCTCCTGGCTCCTGGCAGAGCGACCGATGCCCCGGGTCCTCCGGCCGCAGAAGCCCAGCGTCTCTCTCGCCTTCTCTGTCCTTTCCCGGTCCTTCCTCGGAACCCTGTCTACTCGCCTCCGACGTGGTTTTCTCTCGAGAATTGTACCCTCTGGGCAAAGACCACCCAGGCATACTGCCCCAACCCCTCTTTTTCTTTACTTGACCCTGCTATGGGATGGCAGATCCTTTACAAATTACAGATGAACCAGTAAGAAGGACAAAATCCAGCACTTGGATGATCCCGCTGCTGTGCAGACGTTTTGAGAAAGCGATCACTAACTAACGTGGCAGAACCAGGTGAGGGCTGCGGGGGGCAGCGCTGATTCCAGAAGAAACTGCCTTTTAGATGCTCCAGGAGGCACCGAGGACTCTTCTCCCTACCCCCCGCTTCCCACCCCCCCACCTTGGAACCAAATCTATTCTAATGCGCTCCCCGGGCTCCGCCGGGGTGCGGAGTGGACAGGGACGGTCTCACCAACCTGGGGTCAGGTCCCTACCTCGTCTTACCCACTGCAGTTTATTTCAACCTCCTCCACACAACGGGCAGGGCAGTCTATCCCGCACAGGGTTGTAGTGGTTACACAGCATCATTCATGGAGAGCAGCAACCAGGACCCGTAACAAAACCACTGCTCAGCCGGACAGCCCCCGCGAGGACAGCCGGGGCTCGCGACAGCGGAGTGGCTGCTGCTGGACCGACTCGGGGTGGGCGGCGAGCGGAGACCCTAGGCACCGAGGCTCGAACACAAGCTGGGGGGAGGGGAGTGCCAGGTGACGGCACCATGTCTGTGATGACACTGACCACTCCTTGGTGGCGACGGGACTGGGCCATGACATAAAGCTGGAGGCACGGTGTGAAAAGACGAAGGGGGCTTAAAAACACACAAAAAAGCTTGGGGCGCCGGGGTGGCTCAGTGGGTTGAGTGTCTGACTCTTGGTTTCGGCTCAGGTCACAATCTCACGGTTCGTGAGTTCAAAGCCCCACGTCGTGCTCTGTGCTGACAACACAGAGCCTGCTTGGGATTCTCTCTCCCTCTTTCTCTGTCCCTCCCCTGCTCATACTCCGTCTCTCTCTCAAAAATAAACAAACTTCAAACACATTTTTTAAAAAATTAAAAAAAAAAACAACAAAAAAGGTTAGGACAAGTACACATTCCGTGCTGCTCCCCATTTATGACATGTCCCCACAGAGCAGCTCATTAGCTTCCGGAAAGTCATTCCAGAGAGAATAACGGGGCCTTTTACAGTACGCTCCACGGAAGATTCTGGGTTGGGCGGCTCATGGGTCCACCTTCCCAAACAGAAACACGGAAGGTCAGGACTTCTGTGGAAACAGTCCCGATTCCCTCGGGAACCTTCCAGAAACAATCTGTGGAACCTTCCAGAAACGATCCCAGGGGTAGGCAGTTGTGCGCCAGTGTCTCTGGGCTCCTGCCGAAGATGCCACATAGCATCTTAAATGATGGCGGTAGGGCCCGGAAGGGTCCTTGAAGACCCGTGCCATCCTGGGCAATGACGTCTACACAGAGGTCTTAGTGTACGAGAACCGACGCCCCGGGTACACTGTTCAAATGAGTCGGAGAAGGAATAAATACGAAGTGGGCCCTCTCAGAGCTGGTTAACTTCCAAAAGCTCTCACGCCCGGCCCAGGGACGTCTCGCTAAGTCCGCGGTTTCTCAATATCCACGCCCGCCGAGGGACACGAGCGTCCAGGCAGTGTCCCAGGCCCGAGACCCACGCGAAGGGTGGCGGTGACGTACCTTTCCGAAGAGTGTGAGGGCTCTGGTCTGGGGGCGGCTGGCTGGGGCTGGCGCCTGGCGGGGCCCCTGGCTGGGTCCCCGTACAGGGCGTCCCCTGGCTGGAGCCTGGACTTCCTTTCTGCCCAGATCCAGGAGAAAGCTCCTTGCTTTTCGAAGCGCTGGAAAAGAAGCACACAGGATAAGAAAGCCCCTGAACTCGGGCAGGTGCAGCGTCTGCCTGTGGGTCGCAGTCCCGCGTGCTCCTCCGGGCCAGCTCCGGTCTGCCCCACGCCCTTCATAATGCTTTCAGAGATACTCCTGGAGGCCACTGTCCCTTCCTGGGCTCTGGGGGCCCGGGTGCTGCTCCCATCTCCACATCCGTGGCCCCCACTGCCAGCCCCCTCTCCACGCCTGTGCCCTCTGTCCACCGGGAGGCCATGAGCATCCCCACTCTATCCTGTGATCGACACGGGGGTTCTTGGACACCCTGACATGGGAACACCTAGCTGCTCTTGGTGTTTCTGTGTCCACGGCACAGCAGGGCCAAGAGGGCTTCCTTGGGTCACTGTGTGACATGGGGGCTCCCTGCGGGGCCTTGTGGCCGTGGCTCTCCACTGATTTCCCTGACCTCCACCACAGCCCCAAGCCGAGTAGGGCTTCTGGAACCCATCCTGGGGACGAGCGAGTCCCAGCAGGTGGGAGGGCTAACACAGTCCTCGGCTGTGCTTCCAAATGTGGCCAGCTCAAGTCCCAGGCCCCCCGGCTTAGGCGGCGTAAGGGCCAATGGCAGTGAGGGCCTCTGACGTCCCCTGAATTGACAAAGGGACACCTGGGTCACCGTGTCCCAAAGGGGATTCATCCTTCACTGCTGGCTTTCCGCCAGGCATGGTCCTAAGCATCAAGTGCATGTTAAGAGACACCCTACTCCACGCCACAGAATAGGGACAGCAGATATACGGCCAGCTCATCACTCCGCCCCATCCCCCACTACGCCCTCCAAGACAGACATTCCTAGTTGATCTCCAGATGTCCCCTCTGCTGGGGTTCCCCACGCGGTGCTCCAGGAGACCCTGGCAAACCAGGGTTTAAGCTACCTGCCAGCCGTACAGGAAACCGCCTGGACTCTGATGCCCCCGGGGAGGGTGTGGGGATGGGAACCTCAGTCCTTCACCCTGGCCACCTCTTCCCCACGACGAGACAGAGCCTAAATCTATCTAGAGGCCCCAACTATGAGAGCTACAGATGTGGCACCCCTTCCCACCGGGGTTCGGTGAGAAGGGCTGGGAGGCAGGGGCCGGGCCTGGGAGAGCAAACGCCAACGTACAACCGGTTTTCCCCACGTGAAGGAGTGAAGGGAGCACCACGTCCAAGGCCGTGGTAAACTCTCCCCCTTCTCGGGGGGGAGTTTCAAACCACACGTGGGTAAGTCCCCTCTCCGCCCCCCAAAAAAGCCATTTCATCCAGAGGGTCTGGAAGGGCGACTCCTTTCTCTGTGCTGTTAACAAAAACAATGAAACCCTCGAGCGCCCTTGGCTCACTCGGGTGAGGCGAGACTCTCTCTTTTCTTCTTCCTCAGACCGAACGTCACCAGACACCCAGGTATTCAGGCCAAGTATCTATCCATCCTTCCTTCCACCTCTACCGCCGTTAAAACAGTAAAAGAAAACACAAAAGCAGCAAAGAATCTGCTTCTGGTGGGATTCCAGACTCTTCTTCCTTACGATTGGTAAGACACCTGCCCATGGAGTGTAGGGACCAAGCAGCTCACACGTCTTTGCCCCGCCCAGCTGATGCACCCCCCCCCCCCGCCCCGAAACAAGTCTTTACCTACTTACTAGCCTTGCTGGCTTCTCTCCAGCACAGGTGCAGCTGACCCAGTGGGGAGAGGTGGGGTGTAAGCTGGTTACTAGGGGCGCTACATGGAGAAGGCACAGGGAAGGGCCCGCTCAAGGACACGTTAGTTCTGGGGACACAGGACTCAGCGAGCTGGGGCGCAAAGGGGGCGGGAAGCAGAGTCTGGGGTCAGAGTTAATGCCAAGCAGATGAGCGGGAGGCCGAAGCTGAGCCTGGCTGGAGAGAGCCGCCAGGCCTGGAGGTTTGGGGGGGGGGGGTGTGCTGGGGAGGGGGGTGCACGGAGAGGCTCGAGCAAGCCAGAGGGAGGAGGGAAGGGCCTGACATCCTGGGGAGGCAGCTGCGGGGGGGGGGGGGTGGTGCGTAACAGGAATCTGGCAACTGGAGGCAACATCATCTGAGCTGCAAATGTCCACAACACAGAAAAAAACAAAAACAAAAACACCAGTGCAACACCCGTCTGTACTGGAAAGAATCCACGTGGGGGAGAGAAGAAGAGAGGTAGGAGACAAACAGAAACGCTGGTGCCCAAAGGAAAGCGACAGCGGGTTACCCCGAGAGAAAGGGGCGGTACGATGTATGGCTGTAGAGAGAGGAGAACGGCCTCTTGGTTACTCTGATCCAGCGGGTAATGTCCCCTGCCCGTGAGCGACTCTCAAGGCCACCCCTCTGTGACATTCCGGGACATCTTCAGAGGCTGGGGGAATCCACCTTTGAGGGGCATTTGCTAGAAATGTTGTTTCTACACCAAACGGCGTTTAGCACCAAGTGTTGGTTCAGGCTCAGTTGGTTAAGTGCCCGACTCTCGGTTTCAGCTTGGGTCATGATCTCGTGGTTCGTGGGTTTGAGCCCCACATCGGGCTCCATGCTGATAGTGCAGAGCCTACTTAGGATTCTTTTTCCCTCTCTGCTCCTCCCCTGGTTGCTCTCTCTCTCTCCCTCTCTCAAAACAAATAAAATGAAACAAAATGAAATACAATAAAATAGAGTAAAATAAAATAAAATAAAATAAAATAAAATAAAATAAAATAAATAAAAGTTTGGCTTCCCGAAGTCTCCGACAAATTTTTTCCAGCAGCAGCAGCCATGGGGGAACGCTGTGTCCCCTAACAGAACGCAGAGGCATCTGATTTTTCCCAGAACACATGGACACACCCAGCAAAGCAGTCTTGTGCCATTCCCACTTCTAGGATACCCCTTTCAAGGAAGGGCCAGATGAGGAAGGGCCAAAGTCTCTCTCCCCTGTGACCCCGGAGTGGCCGTCGCTGGGACGGGTCTGCCTGACGAGCACCGATCACACGTTTCCTCCTTGGATGGACACAGTCCTCCATAAATGCTCACTGCACTGGCGGCGCCCTGAGCTGGTCTGCTTTCTCCCCCCCTGGAAAGAGCGGAAGCTCCACCCGGCAGCAGGCTGCACGGGCCACCAGGCCCAGGGAGGCCACCTGACTTCCTCTCCAACTTCCCCGATCTGCGCCCAGGAAACTAGGCAGTGAGAACGGCGCAGAGGAGAGAAAGGGAGAAATCCTGAAACTCCGTATTTCGAAACCGGAAGTATTTACAGCCCAGGAAGCAAGCGGACAGGAGAGCGGGAAGCTTCGGTCTCTCACGGATTTTAAGAGCTGCCACCTTAGCCGGCTGCTGGCGGAGGGAGTGGGGGAGGGGGAGGGAGTGCTATTCTCGGGAAGCCTGGGCTCGGTCTGAAAATCCGCGGAGCCGGGAATCAGCAGGTGCCGGCGTGACGCGCGAAGCCAAACACGAAGGCTCAGGCACGGGGAAAGTGACAGCAGCCGGAGGGCCCCCCAGAGCAGGTGCAGCGACCCCCGCCCCGCGCAGGCGCGCAGCCAGCCCGGCCCCCCACCCCCCCCCCCCTCCCCCGGCTTACCTGGTGCGCTCCACCCCGGGCTGGAGCCCCAAGCCCGACGGCGAAAGCGAGGGGGCCGCCACCGCCGCCGCCACCGCGGGGCCGTCCGGGGGCTGCTCCGGGAGTGGCGAAGGCAGAGGCGCGGCAGCCAGCTCGGCGGGCGGCGCGGGGGGCTGCATGGTGGGCGGG
Source organism: Panthera tigris (assembly GCF_018350195.1). NCBI lineage: Eukaryota > Metazoa > Chordata > Mammalia > Carnivora > Felidae > Panthera > Panthera tigris. Next base: position 6,920,447 of record NC_056673.1, on the reverse strand, counting down.
GCGCAGGACGCCTTCCTGCCGGCCGAGGAGCCTCTTCGGGCCACCCAGGACGTGTCCATGACCCGCACGCCCATGCTGGCGAGGGACACAAAGACAGCCGCTTAGCCGCGCGTGACGGGGGTGGGGCTCCCTCCCCCGCGCGGCGGACACATTCAAGCACGTCCGCCGGGAGAACAGCAGCGAAGCCTTAGCGACCCTCCTGGGCGCCCCGGGGAAGCGAGGCCGGGCCGCCGCCGCGCCCCCTGCCGGAGGCTCCGGGGTCCCCCAGCCGCGCGCACCAGCGGCCCCCGGCGCTTCCACCCTCTGCCAAAGCCAGCTGGCCTTAGATCTGCGTGTGGACTCCAAAGCTGTCCCCCAGAGCAGAATGCAGCCTCTCTGGGGGGCACTCGCTCCCCCCACCCCCCCACGAGTGAGAGATGGAGATGAGAAGGGCAGGGAGCAGCATCGCACTAGAACATGGCACTGACCAGCAGGACACATCTAAACGTCCGTCCTTCCTTTTGTCACTTGGGGTCTAGAGCACAGGCCCGAGTCCGGACTCCCGCACTGGCCCCAGGACCCTGGCCCGGCTGCAACCCCTACAGGCCCCAGCCGCTCGTCTCTGCCGCAGGGAAGGGGCTGATCGTGCCTATTGGTCACTCCGGGTTCGGATTCGCTTTTAACCACCGAGCCACAGCTTCCATTAAAGCCGGCCAAGCACCCAAACACGGCACATTCACCCTCTCGCGGAGCTCACTAAGGCATGGCTTGCTTTGTTTTCAGAGATTGAACGTGACCTCATGGCTACCCGCGAATACCGTACCTTTGGATTTTCCTAAGGCTGCAGGGACAGAAACATACAGATATTAGTGTCAAAAAAACTATGCCTTCCTTTGGACACACAGGTTGCCGGGGTCGGGGTCTGAGAGTGGGGCCTTTACGGTGCTGTGAAATGGTTTCAATTGACTTGCCCTCTCTCGTTCGAGCGACTCTTCTGATTGGGCCAAGGTTGTATCCTACCAAGGTCACAGGTGAATAGAGAATCTGGAGGGCTGATATCGGTGTGGGTAGGAGTGCGGGTTGTGGGGAGAGGGTGTCATAAGGGAGAAGAAAGAAATCAGTGGAAATTGCCATCTGCCGGCTTCCAAGTTACATGATTTAGAAGGCTATTCATTCTGGGGCGCCTGGGTGGCTCAGTCGGTTAAGCGTCTGACTCTTGATTTTGGCTCAGGTCATGATCTCACTGTTCGTGAGTCGAGCCTCCATTGGGCTCTGCGCAGACAGCTCGGAGCCTGCTTGGGATTCTCTCTCTTCCTCTCTCTCTGCCCCTCCCCCACTCACGCTTTCTCTCTCCCCAAATAAACGTTAAAAGAAAAAAAAGTTTTAGAAGGCTGTAAGTTCTTTCCGTCGCCCTAGGAGGTAACTGGTACCATGGTGTGAAGTCAAGACTTTCGCCGTCTAAGCCAAGACCTGATTATTTCCAGTACCAGGGAGACGCAAACATTTGTGCGACGAGAAAACCTTCCAGCCTCCGTGTCTGCCGTGTATCTGCACAGTGGGGTGTGGGTATGGGGGTGATCTCGTGCTTACTCTGACCCACCCCGGTCAGAAGCACAGACCTATTACCGTGAATTCTGTCCACCCCGAAAGGGCTTTTAGACATGAGCACCAACATCAAACAAACAAACAAACAAAAGGCTCAAGTTCCTAGACTGGTTGCTGCAGGTAGGATTTAGGTTCCTTGAAGGAAACGTGCCTCAGGATGGAGCAGGGTCAGTAAAAGCAGAGCACACACGAGGATGGGGACAGCTTCCTGACACTCGTCCCTCCATGAGATCCCCGGAGGTCTTTTCGCGTCCCGTGTCATGGTTACTATTTCTCATCTCCCGTGGAGGGCACCTGGGGGATTAGGGGGCTGGATGCCTGGGTCTCTTTCCAGGACCTACTAGCTTTCAAGCCATATTGGGTCTGAGGAACCCCCCCCCCCAATAAATAAGCACCTTCTCCAGGAGCTCCAGAATCGCTCCTGGAGGCCACTCGAAACTCTAGGACAAGGTCCAGCTGCATACCCTGGTGTTTAAAGGGGACTGCAGGGGAGAATCATTAGGCTCCAGAAATTATCAGGATGAAAAGGGCAAAAGGCTTAGTCTCAGCAGAGGAAGGGAAATGACAGGGCTTAGCTGTGGTGGTAGGTGAGGGTGACACACAGGCAGGATGGTTGCCACAGTGACCAACGGGGGGGGGGGGGGGCCTAAGGATGTCCGTCTGTCCATCTCACCCCGTCTTCTTTACCCAGTGCTCTTTTACTTAGAAGGATCTTTCCAGGGGCCCGTGGGTGGCTCAGTTAAATGGATGACTTCGGCTCAAGTCACGATCTCAAGGTTTGTGGGTTCGAGTCCCGCGTCGAGCTGTCAGCAACAGAGCCCAGAGCCTGCTTCGAATTCTGTCTCCCTCTCTCTCTCTGCCCCTCCCCTGCTCATGCTCTGTCTCTCTCTCAAAAACAAACATTAAAAAAAAAAAAGGATCTTTCCAATTTAGGGGAGGGGGGTGCAGCAGGGCGGGGCATGGGCTTCAGGATCAGGGCTCCTGGGGGATGCCTTCTATTTCCAGGGGCATCTTCCCGCATCGGCAACCTCCGATACCAGGCTCCCTGGTGATCTGGTTTACCAAGTGCAACGGGCTTTAGGGTCTGAATCCCAGCTTTTCTCATTACCGTGTGATATGGGTTGAGTTACTTAACGTGTCACGTCCTCTGCTCAAATGGGAGTGATAATGACCCTCCCCCCTCCTCCTCAGGGTCGTCAAGAACAAGCAGGACAGTGTGTACAAACCACGGAGCAGCTACTAAGAAACCAACTAGCGGTAGCCTTGACAATGATGATGCTCTGTCCTTGCAGGTGCCAAGTACAGCCTTTTCTTTCTTAATCTTCACAGAGAATGAAGTAAAGACAGTGAATCCGGCCAGGAGGAGATGGAGATACCATGAAGACCCCATCTGGGTCACGTCACCCGAGTCCACAGGATCTGCCATGAGATCGTTTCCCCCTCCTAACAAAACACCAAAGATCAGGGTGGGGGGGTTCTCTGGTAGGCGTAAGAGGAACAAACAAGGAATACAGTCCCTTTCCCCCAGGCTCTGGAGTCTTCCAGGGACCTGGTGAGGTGGGCCCGTGTGGGCATCAGAGGGCGGGATGCTGAAAGCCTCCTTGGATGACTGTAGGCATCAGGAATAGAAAAATAAAGAGGGGATCCTCACCTCCCTAAGTCTTACTGCCTAGCCCGGGTCGTCAGGGCAGGAAAGAAGGGAAGAAGAGGAGTCGTCTTGGCTGAAGGGTTCTTTGGGAAGCAAAACCTGTGACGGGCAGCAGGGGACCCGGGCAGAAATGGCCACAACACTCCGCCCCACAGAGGCCTTCCACGTCCCGGGCGGGGGGCTGCGGGGGACGTCCGGCAACCTTCCTCGGTCCTCGGCCAGTCCATTTTGGCTTTAGTGCATTTTCTCTTGCGGAACCAGCCCGAATGCCCACAGCGGGTGGAGCCAAAAAACCATTTCAGGTGTTCTCAGTGAGACGGAACACCATCCACCCAGTGAGTGGAAAGGAAGGGGTTGGTCAGAGTACCTCATGGACGGAGAAGCGTACCCAGGCACGTCGCTATCTTAAAAACGGCACGACGTCACTCAAAATTCCAGTCTGTGTGCTAAAAGCAGCTAACGCTGACCATGTACGGAGGACTGCTCTAAACACTTCATAAGCCAAATTTTATTTAATGCTCAAGGCAACTCTCAGGTGGGTGCCTACTATCATTGCGTATCAAGAAACTGAGGCAGTCAGAGATTAGGTGACCTCCCAAGGTCACGGGACCAGAATCTGAACTTGGAGAGAGTCTGACCCCAAAGCTCACATGCCGCATGTTCAGAGTATGTAAGGCTTCTTCTTCTCCCACAAGGTGGGTGGACGGAGAGAATGGAAAGGTCAGACCTATAAATGTCTCCTTGGTGCAGGAAAGGAAGTGATGTTCTTGTTTGAAAGCCTGTAACCTGGTAGGCCATGCAGGGAAAGCCTAAGAGCCAGAATCTTAAAAATGAAGAGACAAAGGACTGCCTCCGTGGGGGGAGGGAAGGAAACAACCCAAGTCTGAAAGATGGAAAATCCAGCTGCAAGGACACGTCTACAGGGGTGCCTGGGGGGCTCAGTCGGTTGAGCGTCCGACTCCAGCTTGGGCCATGATCTCACAGTTTGTGGGTTCAAGCCCCATGTCGGGCTCTGTGTCGACAGCTCAGAGCCTGGAGCCTGCTTCCGATTCTGGGTCTCTCTCTCTCTCTCTCTCTCTCTCTGCCCTTCCCCTGCTCATGCTCTCTCAAAAATAAACATTAAAAAAAAGTAAAAAAAAAAAAAAAAAAAAAAAAGAATAGGTAGATCGTCACGGGTTAGCTGTTGCTTTTTGCTTTTTTCTCCTCTGCAGGACAGCTAGCTGCCACGCAGCTCCTGAATCCCCGGTCAGGGACAATCCTAGCCGGAGGTATTAACTAATATATGTCTTTGAAGTATTTTAAGTCTATAGAGATCTGGAAGGTTTTGATTTTTGTTCTAAAGATCAGTTGCATTGGGCAAAAGCCGGCCAAGGGAGAGGAGACAAGAAATGCATCTGTCATCAGACAGGAGGCCCTGGGGAATCTGGGTGGCTCTCCAGGCATCCACGGAAGACTTTCAAGTTCAAGGAATGTTTAAGATACACTTGGGGGCCAGGAAGCAGTGGCAGGGGCCTTGGGGGTCACCACATGGTGAGTGACAGGAAACCTAAAAATCCAAAGACTTACCCTTGCCTACACGCACCTGGGAAGGCCAGACTCGGGTAATTTCCAGTCCCTCCAAGGATGATCCCTTTTTTAAATACCTAACAACAAAGTTTTGTAACCTCCCCCAGTACAAATAAAGGCTGGAGTCATCTGGCCACATTTCTCGGCCCGGGCCTGGGCCAAGAATTTACCTCTCCAAGGTCCATTTGGCCAGTACAAATCCAAAATAGGAGTCAACTTTCCCACTGATACCCAGGATGACTAGGTGAGCTCGTCTGCATTAGGGTTCAGGTTCTATCGGAAATAAAATGAACGCACCAGACAGACATCCATGACACGTCTTTTGGGGTCGCTGCCTTCGCTGTTCATCCTCCCCTTCAGGGTCTATAGAACACCTGATAGCCGCAATTACAGAAGCAAGGCCCTTGGACCACTAGCTCTGATTATCACGCGACCGCCGACTTCGATTTAATGAATTTGGGAAACAAAGCACGCCACAGCGCCCTCAGGAAGATCTGTGACACGTGACAGACTCTAAGAGGTCACACGCTAAACCAACTGGTCTCCGTGTGTTGAATCATGTGTTTTAGGAGTCCGTCAGACCCCAGACTCCCAAGCCAATACGACCAACAGCGGAACCAGTATTCCAGAAAGCACCATTCACATTGCTCTTGGACCTCCTCAATTCAAGACGCCTATCCTGAGCTGGACATCTCGAGGAAGGTCCAGGCAGGTGGGACAAGACCCATCAGAGAGTGGCTGTCACACACAGGCTAAGGATGTGTCGCACACCAAGCTGAGCTCTAAAGGAGATCATGAGCTCTGGTGGAAAGATCCTCGTAGATTTGTGGGCTGCTGATAGAACACCTCTGACGACCAGACCGCCGTGGGACAAGTGAAATGGCGACAGGCACGTCAGGTTTTAAGACTTGAGAGAGGAGCCACGTGTTGGTCTTCTGAGTCGGAAGAGCCAACGCCACTGGGATTTCTGGGGACAGACTGCTGTCCCGCTGGGACCCAAGAGGCTAGAACTGAGCAGAGGCAGCGGGACAGATGTGCCACCGGCAGGGTTAAGTGAGGAGAGCGTGAGCCAGAGCCAGAAGGCAGTTAACAGACAGCAGGGAACCCGGTGTGTACGGAATGGGTCGTGTTGGTACCGGTGAGGTCTCTCAAGTATATAACAGGCAGTGGGCTGGGAGCGGAGGCAGAGGGGAGTACAAAGGGGGAGGACCACAGCCATCAGGTAAGCGAGCAGGGAGGCTCCGCTGTTGACGTCACTTCTCTTCCTGCCTCTGGCCTATCCACGGGCCTCTCGACCGTCCCAGGTGAGTTTGTGCAGACTCTGCCGATGCATGCATCTGACAAATGCTCAGGGCTCCTGGGTCCCTCCTGACTAATGGGCAAGAGAGTGTAGACACCTTGGCCAACTCTTTAGGCAGGAGGGTTCACATAAACTATCTGATAGGACCAGGGCGCATGGGTGGCTCAGTCGGTTAAGCATCCAACTTTGGCTCTGGTCACGATCTCATGGTTCGTGAGTTCGAGCCACGCGTCAGGGCTCTGTGCTCACAGCATGGAGCCTGCTTGGGATTCTCTCGCTCTCCTTCTCTCTCTCTCTCTCTCTCTCTGTCCCTCCCCCTCTTGTGCTCTCTCTTAAAATAAATAAACTTAAAAAAAATTTTTTTTCAATTGTATCATTGCCAAGTTCTTTATTCAGAATGGCAAGATCTTTCTGTGATTCAGTGGTTCTCAGCCCTAGATGCATGTTAGAATCAGCCAGGACACCTTTAAAAAACCATCAATGCCTGAATCCCAGCCCAGGCCAATTAAATCATCCTAGAGGAATGGGGCTGGGGCCTCAGAACAGCAGTATTCTTTTTTTAAAGCACGTTTTATCTTTTATTGCGTAAGAAGCCACCCTCGAAACAAACCAGCTTATTTATCTGGGTCTCAAATCCACACCTTTGGCAGAGTTTGGCAGGTACGGCTTGTATTTTCTACACGGCACTAGCCGAGATGGTCTGGCTTGGCGAGGACAACTCCCGAGACGATTCCCTTACTGGGCACTGGCTGTCAGCTCAGTGCTCAGCTGGGGATGAAGGTGGGGTGGGGGGGGCGGGTTTCACTTCTCTCCAGTGAGAAGAGTGGAGAGCTCTTGGGCTCCAAGAGTGGCTGCTTGGACTCCCACACGGCGAGCTACTTGGGTTCCAAGAGCGAGTGCTTGGTAGACCCAGGCACAATCAATAGGGCTCTTTCTGACCCTGTTGAAGTGCTGGTAGATCTCTTCCACCACATTCTGTTAGTTAAGTCATGGACGCCAAATCACTGCCAAAGGGAGCGTGGCTAGATTTCAACCCCCAGTGGGAGAACCAAGCACCTGCCGCCATTTTCACCATGACACGCCCGGCACGCATTTGCGGCGAAGGGAGGTGTTAGGGCCCTGTGGCTGCTGTAACAAGTACCACAAAGCTGGGAAATGACAGACATCCACTCTTTCGTAGTTCTGGAGGCCAGGAGGCCAGGATCCGTAGGAATGGGCCGAAGCCAAGGTGTCAGCAGGACTGTGCTCCCTCCAGAGGCTCCAGGACAGAGGCTACATCTTGGCTTTTCCAGTATTTGGTGGCATACACTTCTTAGCACGTGGCCACATCTTTAGATCTCTCTCTGCTCCATTTCTGCATTTTGCCTTCTCCGTGTGCCTATGTCAAATCTCCTTCCGCATTTTAGGACACACGTGATTGCACTGAGGGCCCGCCCTGATAATCCAGAGTGATCCCCTTAGTTCAAGGTCCTCATTTTAATCACATCTGCAAAGACGCTTTTCCCAATTATTTACAGGTTCCGTGGTTCAGGACCTGCTATCTTTCGGTGGGGGGGGGGGGGGTCATTATTCTGCCAACCAGAACAATGAAAAAAGGCTGATGTGAGCTTGTAAATCTGCCTCCAGGCCTTACTAAAGACACTCTGTTTTCTAAGTCATCCTGAATCAGAGGCATCAGGACCAAAGCCTGGAGCTGGGATGGGAGTGAACCACCTTGAATAATGTCTGGGACAAGAGAGCCATCAGCCAGAAACACACTGCTGGCACTGAAGGGGAACTCACCATTTCTTCTAAGTATTGGCCAGTTTTTCCTTTTCTTTTCTTTCTCTCTTTCTTTTTCTTTCTTCCTTTTCTTTTCTTTCTCTTTTTCTTTCTTTCTTTCCTTCCTTCCTCTTTCCCTTTCTTTCTTTTCTTCTCTTTGTCTTTCTTTCCTTCCTTCTTCTTTCTTTCCTTCCTTTTTCTTTCCTTCTTTCCTTTCTTTCCTTCCTTCCTCTCTTTCTTTCTTTCTTTCTTTCTTTCTTTCTTTCTTTCTTTCCTTCCTTCCTTCCTTCCTTCCTTCCTTCCTTTCAGTAATGGCATTATTGACATACAATTGGTGGTTTTGTTTTTTAACTTCAGCAAAACGCTTTGACAAAATGAGCTTTAATTTATCACTGTTTCAAGGGGTAGTTTGGAGACTTTAAAATGTGTCTCATAGATTTGGGGTGCCTGGGTGGCTCCGTTGGTTAAGCGTCCGACTCTTGATTTTAGCTCAGGTCATGATCTCACAGTTTGTGAGCTTGAGCCCCGTGTCAGGCTCTGCACTGACAGCAAAAAGCCTGCTTGGGATTCTCTTTGTCCCTCCCCTGCTCGTGTACTTTCTCTCTCAAAATAAATGAACATTAAAATAAATGAAAGAAAATAAGTGTCTCATAGATTTTAGGAGCTCAGAAATGGGATGAACGTAGAGAATTCCCCTGCTATTACTAAAACAACACAGGGACTCAACTGATGTAAATTCCTTTCTTCTCCCTCAGAACATTTACTCACAACCTTGGGGTTCTAGTTCTGTTAAAGCCAGTTAAGATCTGATCATCTGTAAGCCCACTGAACCTTAAAACACCTGTGCCAGTATCCCATTACCCTAAGCTGGGAAGCCCTCTGCTTAATTTAATGTTTAATACAATTTTTTAAAATATTTATTTTGAGAGAAAGAGAGCACAAGCAGGGGGAGGGGCAGATTGCGGGGGAGACACAGAATGCGAAACAGGTTCCAGGCTCTGAGCTGTCAGCACAGAGCCCAATGTGAGGCTCAAACCCACGAACTGCGAGATCATGACCTGAGCTGAAGTCGGATGCTTAACCGACTGAGCCACCCAGGCGCCCCAATACAAATTTTACAATTCATAAATGTATCCGTTTAGGGTGCCAAGAGTAATTCGCATAGCGCATCCCGAATACCCTAAAAGTAGACGGTGCCAGTTTCTGGCTTTCAGTCAGAATTGTAGGCAGAAGGGGCATTTCATTTACAAAGTTCTCAAATGCCAGAATGTCATCAGAGATGAGGCAGTGGCTTAAAATATCATCATTCGAGGGGCACCTGGGTGGCTCAGTCGGTTAAGCACCAGACTTCGGCTCAGCTCGTGATCTCACTGTTCATGAGTTCGAGCCCCGCATCAGGCTCTGTGCTGGCAGCTCAGAGCCTGGAGCCTGCTTCAGATTCTGTGTCTCCCTCTCTCTCTGCCCCTCCCCTGCTTGCACTCTGTCTCTCACTCTCAAAAAAAAAAAAACCATGAAAAATAAATAAATAAAATATCATTCAAGCTTCTGCAACTTCCTGTGTATTTTGGGGGCCGGTGGACTTTGGCCCAAGATTCCATAGTGGTAACTCTCCCATGGATGGCATCTGGATTGCTTTTCATGGGTGCCTGGAACCAGACAGGGTCTGGCAGGGAGGACAGAGCTGCACAACTCTGATGGAGAAACACTAGGACCCAAGGAGTTCTCCAGAACCCAGCCAGGTCCAGAATTCACCCTCCAGGGTATATCCCCTCGGCTCAACGAACTTCACAAAGGAACAGTGGCTTCGCCTGAGATTAAAAACAAAATCTGAGGGGCGCCTGGGTGGCTTGGTCGGTTTAAGCGTCCGATTTCGGCTCAGGTCATGATCTCACCGTTCGTGAGTTCGAGCCCCGCGTCGGGCTCTGTGCTGACAGCTCAGAGCCTGGGGCCTGCTTTGGATTCTGTGTCTCCCTCTCTCTCTGCCCCTCCCATGTTCACGCTCTGTCTCTCTCTGTCTCAAAAATAAATAAAAACGTTAAAAAAAAATTAAAAAAAAAAACACCAAAATCTGAGGCACCTGCTAATATGCACTTGTCTGTCTCTTCTCTCTCTGACTTTCTCTTACAATGCAAAGATCAGATTCTAAGTACACTCTTTTTTTTTTTTTTTTTTTTTTTTTATAGATTTAAGGAATTTCTCCTACTCCCTGCAGCATCTAAGAATTCCCAGTCTTTCTTTCCCCCTTCGCTGGAGAACAACCAACCACACAGAGTAGGTAATCAAGACACAAGACACAATGCACAGCAAGAGTCTGGTGGGTAAGGAGGTAAGCAGGGATCCTGGCCCCTTCTGAGCATGCCTCTGTCAATCCCACGACACAGGTCTAGGTCCCCGCTCTGAAAACAAGAGGGGCGCGTGGTAAGACGCATGCACCCCTACAGTTCCTGGTTTCCAACCTTCCCTCTGCAGCCCTTCAGGCCAGATGCCTTTCAAGCAAGCGGGCCTTTCTGGCTGCCTCGTGACCTGTCGGGGAGACGGAAGCTGTGACTGCTACGCTTCTGTCATCTGAATTTCTGTCATTCCCATCCAACGTTTTACACTCCTGGTCCGGCTCAAAGGAGCAGTTGCTGCCTTTGATTTCATGGCGGCAATTTTCCGTTCTTAACCGAAGTTTACTTGACTGACTCCCTGGACCAACGATGCAACCCAATCCTTCTCTGAGACATATTTTCGCGGAGGCCCCCGGCTTGCGGCCGTGCGCGGTCCTCGCGGTCGTGGCTGACGCTCACCGCGAATCAGCCGTGCTTGTCAGAAAACACGTTTATGCCCCTTTTATTTGCTTTGGGGATCCTAGGAGGCAGTTGCACGTTATGGAAACTGATTTCACAGCAGCGTGGAGGGGGTCATTCCTATGCAAGTGAAGCGGAAGGCATTGATGAGTCTCCCCCGGGGACTGTGGCATCAGGAGGTATAGGTGTCCATCATAAGAGACGGGAAAAAGTCTTAGAAACTGACAGGTGACACACAGATTGCGTCAGGTTGTAGGTTTTACTCTCGGTCTTAAAGAGACTGAGGCTGGAAACGTAAAAGCGTGCGTTCAAGGCGCTGCTCGTGCAGGAACGTTGATGGACAATGCAGGTGAGCAGAGCCATCGTCAACGAGGAACCGTTTAGGATTTGAGAACTGACGTACTCTGATAAATTTGGAGTCAAAATATAAAGCGTGTTCCCATCTTTTAATTCCCCTTGCTGGCCGACTTTTTTTCCTTCTTTTGATGATAACTAATGAGTATCGATCACAACCCTCATTTCAGAAGGTTGCACTTACCTTTGCCCCTAAAGCCAGGGAAGCGAGCCAAGGGACCCAATCTAAACAGCACAGAGGAAAACCTCAAGCAGGAGGCAACAGCTTGATTGCTACAAATCCCCTAAATTGCTGCCAGAGAGGGCGTCCTGCCTGGCAATCCGGTTCCATGTTACCTCTCGGCCCCTCCCGGCTCCAACCCCCAATGCTGAGAAAGGCACACTAAGTCATACCCATCCTTTTTGTAAAACTCCAGCATCATATTATCTGTGGCGACGCTGAGGGGCCGGCGGATCTGCTCAGGCTGGCGACGGTCAGTGGGGTCCATGTCTGGGGAGGGCATTGAGCTATAGTTGGCGTTGTGGTTCACGTGTACCGGACTCCCATAATTCCCTGTGATGTTGAACTCTATCTCTGTGGGGAAGAAAGAAATAGGTGTACGTGATCTATGGGTCTGTCACACCCTTCCTGGGCAGGAGAGATAGGAGCAGAGATGGGCTCTCATTTACACCTCACCCCTAGAAAACTTTGTCCCGCGGTTCAATGTTAGGTCACCTGTTGATATGAATTCATCTTAACATAATTCATCACATCAGCAGGTGCACACAACTGCTCACCTCTCACATTAATATGATGGGCACTTAATAAAGCAATTTCTATTTGTGATTTAAAAAACAACATGGGGTGCCTGGGTAGCTCAGTCAGTTAAGCATCTGACTTTGGCTCAGGTCATGAGCTCACGGTTCATGAGTTCAAGCCCTGCCTCGGGCTCTGTGCTGATGGCTCAGAGCCTGGAGCCTGCTTCGGATTCTGTGTCTTATTCTCACTCTGCCCCTCCCTTGTTTGTGTTCTCTCTGTCTCTCAAAAATATATAAGTGTAAAAAAAGATTAAAAAAAAAAAAAAACCCAAACTTAAACAAGGAACAGTTGGGGTACTTTCTGAAAAAGACAAAATCATCCATTTCAAACCTCATGGTTAAAAGTGAAACACCAGAGCAGTCTTAATTAAATCATGAAAAAGGACAATGCCTACAATCACCACTGTTACTTAACGTTGTTGGAGAAGCTGGCCAATGGAATAAGTCAAGAAAATGAAATGAGAGGAAAGATCGTTATTTTTAGTGATGATGATGTCTTTCTGGAAAACCAAAGAGAAAAAATTAGGAAGGACTGGAAGCAGAGATTTCACTAAGGTCACTAAGGTGGTGTTGGTGATCAAGTGACATCAGAAATATCCCAAAGTTCCCTCGCCATTTCCTATCTGCAACAGAAATGAATCCACTCATCCACAACCTTATAGTGTTATGCCTTAGACTCCTATTCCCTTCTTTCTTTATGCCGATTTCCCACCCTCACTCAACTTGATGTCATTGACAGAACTCTTAGGACATGAGCAGTTAAGAACCTTCATGGTCAAAACACACAAAACCAAGTCAACACCATCAAACTTCTTCGATGTTGATCATCTGAGTGATTACTGCTGATGGACAGAGCACAGAATTATTAACATTCTATCCTCACAGGAGGTAAACAGTTTACTGTAGCATAGCCAAAAGCACATCCTTAATGTTTACTAACCACAGGGTACAGTGCTCTTTTTTTTTCTTTTGAAAACAGTGAAATTAGTACAACTGCTCTCTCCCGAAAGCTGTTACCTTCAGAGTTATCCCCTTCTGCTATGCTGCTTTTTGAACATTTATGAAGCATCATCCAAGGGAGCCACCTCTACAGCCTAATTTTGAACCGGATCCAAAAAAGAACCTGATTGCCTTTGAGCCTCACCTTTACATTTTGAGGGCAACTCAAAGGACACACAAAAGGAGTAACAAAAAGATGGCACCCAGGGGATCGCCGAGCCCTGGATAAAAATTCATGCGCATCTCAGATCTATGCGGCATCTATAAAAGCAGGCGATCTCGCTTTCCTTTCTGCTCCAGCATTTCATAATTCATAGATGTAAAGACACCACGGTGTGGATGTGAGACCAGTAAAATCCACAGACACGGTTAGTGCAGGCAATGGACAGCAATTGTCACTTAGCCAAGGATTAGACAGTAAGACACTGACGTGACTGTCCACACCCTACTTGAGTATGTGTGTGTGTGTGTGTGTGTGTGCGCGCGCGCGTTTGTGCAGGAAGATTGATAACAAACACTTTTGGTTTCAAAAGTTTCGAGGGGCGCCTAGGTGGCTCAGTCGGTTGAGCGTCTGACGTTTGATTTTGGCTCAGGTTGTGACCTCACGGTTGGTGAATCTGAGGCCCACGTCGGGCTCTGTGCTGACGGTGTGGAGCCTGCTTGGGATTCCGTGTCTCTCTCTACCCCCTCCCCTGCTCACTACCTCTCTCACAAAATAATTAAAAATAAACTTAAGAATAAAGTCTTGCATCCACAGTAACACTGGTTCTTCCCCACCCCCACACCTCAATGCCGCCACATACCTCCAGGGAAGAACCAGTCTGCATGCTGGATGATGGGTTCGACAATCCCGACAATCTGCAGTGAAACCGTGGTCATCATCTCCGTGATGTTCCTGCCAGCGCAGAGCAGAGGGGGGGCAGGGCTGGGTCACCGGCTGGGGCGGGGAGGCACGTCTGGCCCCACAGCCCAGGGCCGGAAGCCTGCAGACCTAGGTCTAAGGGTAGGCTTTCTCTCTGCAAGGGCACTTGACCTTTCTGAGCCTCTCCTTCCCTTCCTCAGAAAGGGGTAACCACAAAAGGCCTCCTTACAGGAGACACATCAATGGATAATATACATAAAACTGTCTGCTTTCCAACTCTGTTCTCCTTTAGGAGACGGCCCTCTATCCCCCGGTTCCAGATGCTGGGGATGCACGCTCTTCGGAGACAGTCAGGAAGGCCTGGAACAGCTTGCCTGGCCTGGGGCTGACTCAGATTAGCTCAAAGACCCTCACCGCAGACCCGTAGCTCTGAGACCATCATGGAGAAGGAGCTACAGAATTCTGGGTCTCCTCCTGAGTCTGAAACCTGAGCAGGCCAAGAGAGAAATAGAACTTGGCAAATAAATGAGGCCGATGATATGCTGGGGGCCCCGGTCGTGCCCTCTGCCACCCGCCCCATGCCTTACCCTTTCGCGTGTTCTGCCCTATACTCACCCTTCTGCTTGCGGCCACAGCAAGTTGGGGCCTAACACAATTGCCATGTTGCTGGGAGTCATCTTGTTCACATCTTGATATTCTGATAGCTTGGATAAAAATTTGATCAAGTATCTGAAAGGGAGTCACAAGGGCCAGGTTGAACCAGGGCTCAGCCCCAGCCGTGTTCCCCCAGCACAGGGCAGACACTTCTCTCCCCCACAGCCCATCTTACCGACAGCCAGATCATACACCCCGCCTTATAATGAAGACACATCATGGAAGAGGACACGAGAATACTTTACAGACAGACAGACTCACATACCAGGACGCGGCTACCTGTCAACATCTACATCACCTAACCCTGGCCAGAGAAATTCCCCATCTTTCCTTTTGACTCTGTTATCTAGTGACCTAAAGTCCCTCTTGTTCTTCAAACCTCAGTCGCCTGCCACCCTCCCCGTGTGCAGAGGTGAGAAGCAAAGTGTCCAGGTGTCACCGGCAGGGACCTCCACATGCTAGGGGTGGGATTAACCTCAGGGGGGCTTTCAGAGCTAATGGAAAAAGAAATTAAACATAGGGGCGCCTGGGTGGCTCAGCTGGTTGAACGTCCGACTTCAGCTCAGGTCACGATCTCACGGTTGGCGGGTTCGAGCCCTGCCTCAGGCTCTGTGCTGATGGCTCAGAGCCCGGAGCCTGCTTCGGATTCTGTGTCTCCCTCTCTCTGCCCCTCCCCTGCTCATGCTCTGTCTCAAAATAAATAAAAAACATTAAAAAAAATTAAAAAAAAAAAGAAGTTAAACACAGAGCTAGCACACGAGCCAGGCACTCACTCCTAGAGATGTACCCAAGAGAACTACACCCACACATACGCATTTGTGCACAGGTGTGCACAGTATTAAGTCAGCTAAGAACTGGAGACCACCCAAATGTCCAGCAAGGGAGGACCAGATGAATGAAACGTGGTCTGTCCGTACAACGGAATACTATTCACCCACGAAAAGGAACAGAATACCGACACACGCTACCACATGGATGAACCTTGAGGACACGATGCTCGTGAAAAAGGCCAGACACGAAAGACCGCATGTTGTGCATGTTGTGTAAGCCCACCTAGAGGAAGTTCCCAGAGAGGTACCTCCGCAGAGACAGAGAAGGCAGATAAGCGTTTGCCGGGGGCTGGGTTGGGGGAGATGGGGAGTGGCTGCTAATGGGAACAGTGGCTGCTAATGGCGGCGAATGAGATGGTCTAAAAACTAGGGGTGATAGTTGTGGGACTCTACAAACACACCAACAACCACGACACTGTACCCACCAAGAGGACACAACGGTATAGGACTTCTATCTCAAGGAACTATTGAAGGAGCCATACATTAGATCGCTCTTGGGATTTTTTTGTTAATGTTTACTTACTTATTTTGAGAGAGAGAGAGAGAGAGAGAGAGAGAGAGAGAGAGAGAGAGAGAGAAGGAAGGAAGGAGGGAGGGAGGGCAGGCACATGTGAGCAGGGGAGGGGCAGAGAGAGAGAGGGAGAGAGAGAATCCCAAGCAGGCTCTGTGCTGTCAGTGTTGAGCCCAACATGGGGCTCGATCCCACGAACTGTGAGATCATGAGCTGAGCCAAAATCAAGAGTCGGACGCTCAACCGAGCCACCCAGGCGCCCCGTGCTTCTTGTAAAATATACATAAAAAATTACCACCTTGATCATTTTCAAGTGTTAAGTACTTTTGCACTGGGAAGCGACCATCACCACCATCCTCCAGATCTTTTGCGGCTTCCAGAATAGAAACTCTGTCCCCATTGAACGCTAACGTCCCGGCTCCTGTCCCCCTCCCCCAGGCCCTGGCAAACACCCCTTTGCTTTCTGTCCCCGTGAACGTGATGGCTCCAGGTACCACATACATGTGGAATCACACAGTATCGGTCCTTTTGCGTCTGGCTTCTTTCATTTAGCACGAGGTTCTCAAGGTTTATCCATGTAGTAGCACGTGTCAGAATCCCCTTCCTAAAAAGGCTGAATATTGCATTACATGTATATTCTGTTTCTGTTACCCATCGACGGACACTTGGGCTGATTTCACCTCTTGGCTATTACGGATAACGCTGTCACGAACATTAGTGTGCGAGCAACGAGTCCCAGCTTTCGAATAATCCATCGGGCACATACAGATATACCCAGACGTGGAACTGTTGGATCGTATGGTAACTCTATGTTTAATTTTTTTAAGGGTCCGCCACACCGTCGGCTCTTGGGATTTTTAACAGGAAGGCGGAAATACTCAGGCAGATGGAGACAGGCACTGACGCTGAAAATCTGCATCTGGGGAAGCACTGAGGAGAGGTGACAGGGCCAGGAGAAGTTGCTGGCAAGCCAAAGGGATAAGGAAGCAGAGAGTGTGAAGGTGCAGAAAAGATCCGCAGAGCGGCGGGAAGTGAAATCGAGGCGAAGCAACAGTGAGAGACGTGTGGAAAATAGCTAAGTGCCAGATCACCAGAGGACGTTCTCCGGTCTCCATCTCCGTGCAGACCAGTTCAAGGACACGTCTGCCAACCAGCTCCACGTTTGGTCAGCTTCCCACAGGTGCACCTGAACACCTACCTTTGCGAAAAACCCACAAGATCTTTTTTTTTAATTAAAACATTATTTTTAATATAATTTATTGTCAAATTGGCTAACATACAGTGTATAAAGTGTGCTCTTGGCTTTTTTTTTTAATGTTTATTTATTTTTGAGAGAGAGAGAGAGAGAGAGAGAGAGAGCGCGCGCGCGGGAGGGGCAGAGAGAGAGAGAGAGAGGGAGACACAGAATCTGAAGCAGGCTCCAGGCTCTGAGCTGTCAGCACAGAGCCTGATGGGGGGCTCGAACCCACAAACTGTGAGATCACAACCTGAGCCGAAGTTGGACGCTCAACCGAGCCACCCAGGCGCCCCTTTTTAAATTTTTTGAAGTGTTTAATTTACACCAAAGTTAGTTAGCATATAGTGCAATAATGATTTCAGGAGTAGAATCCAATGATTCATCCCCTACATATCACACCCAGTGCTCATCACAAGTGCCCTCCTTAATGCCCCTCCCCCGCTTAGCCCCTCCCCCCACCCAATGCCCCACCAGCAACCCTCAGTTTATTCTCTGTATTTAAGAGTCTCTTATGGTTTGTCTCTTCCCTGTTTTTTATATTATTTTTGCTCCCCTTCCCTTATGTTCATCTGTTTTGTGTCTTAAATTCCACATATGAGTGAAGTCCTATGATGTTTCTCTTTCTCTGACTGGCTAATTTTGCTTAGCATAATACCCTCTAGTTCCCTCCACGTTGTTGCAACCACAAGATCTTAAAATAGGTTCCGTTAAGCTTTGCTTCTTGCAAATCAAAGAACTGAACTGCCTGAGCCACTGGCCGCCAAACATAGAGTGCCCTTCATTCTGTGTCTTCATTTGCAAAATGGCAGGGTTGCTTGAGGGTGGAAAGAGAGCCTGTGCATTAACTGTGCCTGGCACCCCATACAAGGCTGTGCATGCTAGTTACCATGACCATTAGCCGGGAAGCCAAGTGTCTGTGGCCTCAATAACTCCGATCCCGTGTCTCCAGGATCCATCCACTTACCGGATGTTGTTGTGATTGGCCTTGGGCAATTTTTCACAAGCATTCCACAGCGCCTGAAGCCTCTTGTCTTGCTCCTGAATACTGGGAAATAAATGGGAAAGCCACTGGTTGAGCTTGAAGCAATGATATCTCACTGGCAATCATATTAACCAGTCATCATACTATGTGGGTATAAGAAACCAACTATCGGGGCGCCTGGGTGGCTCAGTCGGATAAGCGTCCAACTTTGTCTCAGGACGTGATCTCGCGGTTCGTGAGTTCGAGCTCCGTGTCGGGCTCTGTGCTGACAGTGTGGAGCCTGCTTGAGATTCCCTCTCTCTCCCTTGATAGATAGGTATTCTTACTGTATTTTATTTTACTTTATCCTATTTTACTTTATATTTTATTTTATTTCATTTATAAGCCCTCTGAGAATGAAAAGAAATTGCTTCTAGGACTACAGTTTGTATATACTTCTCCTGAAAATCTACATCAAGGTTTACATGGTGAGGAAGGCCTTTCTGCTCAAAGAATCTTTTCTCCAAAAAAAATTAAAAGGGAAAATGTCAGCAGGGTGAGGGCCCAGCTTTGACCCCTTGGCCTGGGGCCCAAGGCAGGGAGGTCCTCCCACAGATCATGACCAAGGCAAGAAAAATGGTTTTCCCTCATTTCAGGCTGAGGAAGAGGTAAGCATTCTCCAAAACACACTTCTACTAGGAAACTGAAGACCAAATGTCCCATTTAGAAACGGAAAGGTTAACAGATCATATTTGGTCGCAAGCTGACCAAAGGCTGGACAAAGAGGGTCATGTGCAGGGAGGCCGTTAAAGACCCAGCTCCACCCTGCCCGCAATCTGGTGCCCATTACTGAATCTCTATGCGGCCTCACTTTTCCTAATCTGTAAAATGGGCTCATGGGAGTACTTTCTGTCCGGAGTTGGCATGAGTGGTTTAAAGGAGCATCTGTACAAAGCGCTCCACAGAGCGTCTGGTTCGTCTCAAGCTCTCAGTTCAGCGTCTGAGGGGAGAGGGCAGACGATGCCAAGACCTGGGTAGAACCTGAAGGCCTGGCTGCCTCCCTTCTCTAGCTCATATGTCATCAAGATCACACGTACAGTCAGGAAACAGAAGGGCCAGTTTCCATCGAAGGATACGGTCTCGCTTATCTTCATCCCTAAGACCACGGGGTGGCCCCAGAGAGGCGGCCAGTGCTGGAGATGAGCACTTGGGTTCCTGAACCGGATCCCATTCTGCCATTTATTAGATGCCAGGGAACCTGCCCTCATACGTCATACACCTGTTCTTGTACTCGACTTCCTCCTCCATCAGCTGGGGAGAACAGCACAACCCACTTTCGAAGGGTTACTGTGACAAATGAGTTAAAAGCGTATCGTGAGCTTATAACAGCAGCGAGCCCCTCGTAAACACGGGACACAGATATGGCTCGTGATTAATACTGTCACAGAACTCACGCCCACTCTCCACGGCGAGATGTTTACACATGCCAGATACTCGGCCAGGCTTTTCTGATACACAGTCTCTACTCCACCTTGAAAAAAAAAAAAAAAAACAACAAAAAACAAAACCATGGCGCTCTGAAACTTGATTGGAGCCAGCCTTCTAGAACACCACACAGATGAGCCTGGCTTCACCTCTCGGCCAGTGGGTTTTTTTTCCAGGGCCCAAGGAAGCATAAACATACTCCAGTGATCCTTCCGACAGGCTAAGCTGGCTGTGCTTTGAGACTTAACCCACAACTAGAGAGTTCTAGAAATCATGTCCCTTCCTCAAGCACCCAGCAGAGGCCAGCCCACTGACCAGAGATCATGTTTATATATTAGCATTTTTTTTTAAGTTTATTTGTTTATTATTGGGGGCGGGACAGAGTGAGAGGAGAGAGAATCCCAAGCAGGCTCTGTGCTGCCAGGGTGGAGCCCCGTGTGGGGCTCAATCCCACAAACTGTGAGATCATGACCTGAGCCCGAATCAAGAGTTGGACGCTGAATCAACTGATCCTCTGAGGCACCCGTATATTAGCGATTAATGAGCTGTTGTTAATATAGATGTAACGATTATAAGTAAGAGTCAAGGCTCTGTGACCACTCCTTTGTACTCTTCTCTCCAGAAGGAAGCACTACAATCCAGAACCTTCTATGCATTTACATTTACATGGAGGAGCACTCCTAAAACTGAACTGCTTTGAGTATGTTGTGCTTTTTTTCCTTTTTAAAACAACAGAACATCATACGTGTCCTCGTTAACTTGTTTTATTTCACTGATGAGTATGTCTTCCTATCTTTTCATGCTAGCAGTAGCTTGAACAGAGCTTTTAAGCACTGCGGAGTACGTTAACAGGGCAGATACACCATAATTTACTTGGCCATGCCCCACATTCCCCACCAATGAGGCTTTACTAACTTCTAGGCTTTCGTTATCCCAAATAACGCTGTCGTTGGCATCCTTGTTCATGCCTCTTTGGGCACATATTCGGGCATCTCTCCACGATATATACCAAGAAGTGGAGTCGTAAGATCACAGGCTAATAAGCTTTCGTAAGGCATACATAGGCTTTCATAATTTCAGCAGATACTTAAATCAACTCCAACCAACAGCACACTCCAAAAATGTGGCGTACTCACTTGGAAGCCTGAATCCACTCGTCATAGAGTTCAAAGGTCATAAGAGGTTCTGGCAACTCTCGGAGGTAAGATTTCAAAGCTCCTGGACACAAAGACAACATCGGCTAGGAGCCACTTGCCATCGGCACAGACAAGTTCTACCAGCCAGCATCACCCATGTGGGTTACATGTGGGGATGGGTTCCCTGACCCTCATGTGGTTTCCCACATGCACGGATCAGAGGCTCTGGCATGGCGGTGGGACCTGGGCTTCCAATCACGCTCGCTTCCCCCTTTTATTTCCCACCAACATCTTGTCTTCTCTTGGCACGTTGGGGAGAACTTTCTTCAAGGGGCCCGAGCAACCAGGCTTAAAACCGAGCCCCGAGAGGACACATCGGAAGCACGTTGGGAGCCACATGGTGTCATGTGACCACATGCCCTCCACACTGACCCCTTCCCCGTGAGCCTCTGCAGCCCAAGGGAGCACCTTGCTACGGGGAGGTGGGCGCCCACCTGCAATTGCATGGGGGTCTGCTGAGTACTCCTGCACATCGACCACACAGCAGTCCAGGGCGGCTTTTAGCTTCTTCAACTTGGAGGCAGACGGCGCCACCCGGAAGAGTCCCTGCCGACAGCACAGAGGGTCAGCGCACAGCGCCGTAACTCAAGGGAAGGGCACAAGAGCAAGGCGAACAAACAGGAAGTCTCCCCACTCCCTTCCTCCAAAATCTCCTCGCTGCCTTCTTCCCATCACCATTTTCCAATATGGCGGCTGCCTGCTCTCTGAATGTCTGCTCCTCCTTTAGCCATAAGCAACTCTGGAGCAGGAACTGAGCCTCACCCACTGTTGTGTCCCCAGTGCCTAGGATGGGGTGACCCGTCATGCTGGTTCGGTAAGTATTTGTTGAGTTAATGAACCCTGGGCACTCCCCAACTTCTTGTTCTTTTGTATTTAAGATATATTTTGGAGAAGGGATGCGTGATCAGATGTGGAAGGCTAGGAAGCTCAACACGAAAAGGTCTATGGAGTGAGTGTGTGTGTGTGTGTGTGTGTGTGTGTGTGTGTGTATTGGGAGACACAGGGCTCTACTTGAGAGACAAAGTCTATGTCCTCAGGGGACGGGCAAACTAGGGATGGTCTGTGAGGGAGCAATGCCTCCTTTGGTCCTTCCAGGTTTCGTTCTTCAAGTTCTGAATCACTGTCCTGTCTTCCAAGTGAACCCTTGTGCTCTGTTCAAAAGTGAGCCCTGAAGAGAAAGAGAAGAAGACGGGTGTGCGGAGGGGCGATTACAGGTCAGAGTTAGAAGCGAACCCCCAAGTCACGCATGGGATGAAAAGTTTGGCTTCAGCTTCTCGGCTCCTTACGTTCTGTGATGCCACCCCCAGGGGTGAGAAACGGGCTGGCAGAACAGGCCTTTCAACCTTTCATGGCCATGGTTCAGGTCTCCAAGTTTTCTTCGGAAGAAAACGTTCCTGGTCTGAAATACTGAGTTTCTGGCCTGCTGAGATCACTAACTCCCTTCTAAGTAGATGTCCAAAGCTCTCTGGCATGTATGAAGGACTCCATACGCGTTTGGACTGGTGCATCAATAAGGCTGCTGTGACCAAGAGCAAGCTACAGCATGTGTTAAAGAAATGGGTTGGATCGTCATAAAACCATGCCCCTACCGTGCAGGAAAACCAATAGCGTTTGGTGATGGACAACATCAAAGAGAAGGGAGTAGGGTCGTCAAATAGAAGCCTATAGATTTTTTATTTGGTTCCTTAAAAAAAAATTTTTCTTAATGTTTATTTTTGAGAGAAAGAGAGAGAGCATGAGTGGGGGAGGGGCAGAGAGAGAGGGAAACACAGAACCCGAAGCAGGCTCCAGGCTCTGAGCTGTCAGCACAGAGCCTGACACATGGCTTGAACCCACGAACTGCGAGATCATGACCTGAGCCGAAGTCGGACGCTCAACCGACTGAGCCACCCAGGCGCCCCCACTGCGTCCCTGAGAAGGCCGTTTCACTGAACGACATAAAAACCAAGAGGAGGAGAAGGGGATTCTCACAATAGCTAGTGAGTCCAGTCTGGGGGTGTCAGTGGAAAATCTGCACGAGCATGTTGAAGAAATAGTGGCAAATGCGGGAGTAGAGTCCAGAGCAGGGGGGTGGGACCCCAAATCCTCACAGGAGGCAGGGCTGGGCTGATGGTGTTTGGATAATCCCAATGCCCCTCGCTGGCAGAGGCAAGAGGGGACCTGGGGAGCCAAGGCAAGTGGTAGGTTCAAGGACAGCGACGCTTCCAAGGCGGCTGCATGAAGTCCTGGAACTTGGTACACTGGCTTCCCTGAGGATGGCAGAGGGAGTGGCCCGGGGGTGGGGACAGAATGGAGCTGTAGGAGAGCGAGAGGCAGTGAGAGGGGGTAAGGGTCCAGGGGCAGCACACATGGAGGGTTCTTTTAAGAAACTGGACGGCCCCTGGGGTGCCTGGGTGGCTCAGTCGGTTGAGCGTCCAACTTCAGCTCAGGTCATGATCTCACGGTTTGTGGGTTCAAGCCCCGCATCGGGCTCTGTGCTGATGCCTCGGAGCCTGGAGCCTGCTTCAGATTCTGTGTCTCCCTCTCTTTGTGCCCCTCCCTCACTTGCACTCTGTCTCTGTCTCTCTCTCTCTCTCTCTAAAAAAAAAAAAAAAAAGGAATTGGATGGCACCAAAGACAAAAACAAGAAGGCAGGGAAAGAATAGAAGTGGTAGCTGGGTTGAGAGAAGATATTTCTCCCTAGGCTATGGGCCACCTGAGCTTATCTATGACTTACTACAAGGAAAAGAGCTACTGCGTGGGAAGGAAAGTTGAAAGGGAGAGACCGAGGTCTAGTGAGCGGCGGAAAGAACCGGCTTACGTTGGTTACGTGTTCGAAGATATGAACAAATTATTTTTATGTTTTGCACATGATATTTTTAAGTTACGGGTTACACAGAACTATTACGCACTCCCCATCTTTTGGAGAAACGTCCTGAAATAGTACAGATGAAATCACAGAACGGTCTGGGATTGGCTTCAAATTATCCAAGGCAGGCGTTGGGGGGCAGGATCGGAGGGAGAGACAAAACAGGACCGTCCATAAGCTGGGTGATGAGGCTCATTTTCTTGTCTTTACGTGTTTCAGGTTTTCCATAATTCCAAGAAGTGATGGGGAGGAAAACAATACAACAACAACCCAGTTTACCTTCCACCGTGAAGCTATGGCTCAGGGACCATACAGACCCCTTCATCTGCTAACCGATAACAGACATGAAAACGGCCAGCACTTAAAACGTGGTTCGTCTGGAATGGCCGGCGTGCGAACATGCCTGGCACAGAAGAGGGGGCCAACACGCGTCTGAGCGTTCACTGGCTTCCTTGTCTTGCGCGGCCCTCAGTGTGCCGCACGGGACCCAGTGCTCGCTTACAGACTTGCAACTGTTCCGAATTAATCAGGTTTTGAACCAGTAAGTTCGAAAGGCACCACGTCCCCTTTCATACTCTGCTCGGAGATAAATGCCTGGCACGCCCTGAATATCGACTGGCTGGTCAGATCAAAGGGAGATGTTGTTGAGACTTCAAAATAAGCCTATAGAAGAAACCAGACGTGAGGGCTGCCTCCCAGGAAATGGTTGACGCAGCAAAAAAACAACAGTCGCCACTTTCCCATAGACGTCGTCACATGTGGCTCTTAAGAAGTGCTTCCTAACGTCTCTACCAATCATGTTTCCAGGCTCTCTGTGAGAGTGTGATCAAAAGGTTAAAAGGTCTATTTCTGAAATGGGGGAGCTTATAAAGCAGTGAAAATAAGAGGAGGAGGGGGAGGAGGAAGGGGAGGAGGGGGAGGAGGAAAGGGAGGTGGGGGAGGAGGAAGGGGAGGAGGGGGAGGAGGAGGAGAAGGAGGAAGACGAGAAGGAAAAGGAGGAGGAGAAGGAGGGGGGAGGGAGAGGAAGGGGGAGAAAGGGGTTGGAGGGGGGGGAGGAGGAGGGAGAGGAGGAGAAAGGGGGGAGGAGGGGCAGGAAGAGGAGGGAGGAGGGAGAAGAGAAAGGGGGGAGGAGGGGGAGGAGAAGGAGGAGGAAGACGAGAAGGAGGAGGAGAGGAGGAGAAGGGGGGGAGGAAGGAGGAGGAAGAGGAGGGAGGAGGAGGGAGGAGGAGGAAGGAGGAGGGGGAGGAGGAGGAAGAGGAGAGAGGAGAAGGGGGAGGGGGGAGGAGGAGGGGGAGGAGGAGGGAGGAGGAGGAAGAGGAGGTGAGAGGAGGCAGAGGAAGAGGGGGAGGAGGGAGAAGGAGGAGGAGGGTGGAGGAGGAAGGAGGGGGGAGGAGGGAGGAGGGGGAGGAGGAAGAAGGAGCAGGAGGGGGGAGGAGAAGGAGGAGCAGGAGGGCGGGAGGAGGAAGGAGGAGGGGGAGGAGGAGGAGGAGGAGGAGGGTGGAGGACAGGGGGAGGAGAAGGAGGGAGAGGAGGGGGAGGAGGAGAAGGGGGGAGGAAGAGGAGGAGGGGGTAGGAGGAAGGGGAGGAGGGGGAGGAGGAAAGGGAGGTGGGGGAGGAAGAAGGGGAGGAGGGGGAGGAGGGGGAGGAGGGGGAGGAGGAGGAGAAGGAGGAAGACGAGAAGGAAGAGGAGGAGGAGGAGAAGGAGGGGGGAGGGAGAGGAAGGGGGAGAAAGGGGTTGGAGGGGGGGGGAGGAGGAGGGAGAGGAGGAGAAAGGGGGGAGGAGGGGCAGGAAGAGGAGGAGGAGGGAGAAGAGAAAGGGGGGAGGAGGGGGAGGAGAAGGAGGAGGAAGACGAGAAGGAGGAGGAGAGGAGGAGAAGGGGGGGAGGAAGGAGGAGGAAGAGGAGGAGGAGGGAAGAGGGAGAAGAGAAAGGGGGGAGGAGGAGGGGGAGGAGGGGGAGGAGAAGGAGGAGGAAGACGAGAAGGAGGAGGAGAGGAGGAGAAGGGGGGGAGGAAGGAGGAGGAAGAGGAGGGAGGAGGAGGGAGGAGGAGGGAGGAGGAGGGGGAGGAGGAGGAAGAGGAGAGAGGAGAAGGGGGAGGGGGGAGGAGGAGGGGGAGGAGGAAGAAGGAGCAGGAGGGGGGAGGAGAAGGAGGAGCAGGAGGGCGGGAGGAGGAAGGAGGAGGGGGAGGAGGAGGAGGGTGGAGGACAGGGGGAGGAGAAGGAGGGAGAGGAGGGGGAGGAGGAGAAGGGGGGAGGAAGAGGAGGAGGGGGTAGGAGGAAGGAGGAGCAGGAGGGGGGAGGAGAAGGAGGAGCAGGAGGGCGGGAGGAGGAAGGAGGAGGGGGAGGAGGAGGAGGAGGAGGGTGGAGGACAGGGGGAGGAGAAGGAGGGAGAGGAGGGGGAGGAGGAGAAGGGGGGAGGAAGAGGAGGAGGGGGTAGAAGGAAGGAGGAGCAGGAGGGGGGAGGAGAAGGAGGAGCAGGAGGGCGGGAGGAAGAAGGAGGAGGGGGAGGAAGAAGGAGGAGGGGGAGGAGAGGGAGGGGGAGGAGGGGGAGGAGGAGGAGGAGGAGGGTGGAGGAGGATGGAGGACAGGGGGAGGAGAAGGAGGGAGAGGAGGGGGAGGAGGGGAAGGGGGGAGGAAGAGGAGGAGGGGGTAGGAGGAAGGAGGAGGAGGAGGAGGAGGAGGAAGGACCACCAGAGGCAGCACCAGCAGCAGCCGCAGCACAGCCACGTCCTGCTCAATATGAAGACGGGATCCTGGAGTGTGGCCAGAAGGTCCTCAGGCCAGTGCTGTCCACCTGCCACAACCCTCCCTTCCTGCCTGAAAAGTAAAAGCTTCTGGGAGGAAGCAGGACCAGTGTGTGTGCTGGGGAGGGAGGGGGCTGCCCCGTATCGTCACACGTCTGCGTGGCTGGGGGCCAGAGAGGAGGAGACCCTGGAGGCGCGGTCACAGGGAGGAAGAGCCCTGCTCGGGCGGGGTCGAGGCGCGCCCAGACCTACCTCCTCCTGCATCCCACATTCCAGCAGCATCGTCACACAGGCCTCAATGGGGAAGGCGATCTCCCGGCCGCTGATCATGAGGTGCTCCTCCAGGGGCTTCCCGAAGGAAGGCTTCTCTACCCAGGCCTCTGAGCGGGGCAAGCGACAGAGGCCAGTGGGCAGTCAGTGAAGGTCACTGGTGCTCGGATACGTCTGCCCTCCGGGCAGATCTTCCTGACCATCAAACACACGGAGGACCAGTTAGGTCCCCGTTTTTGTGGTTTGGGGATGAGGGAGACAGGACTGGGTGGGGCAGACGGCTGGCTAGCTGTGTCCAGACCGCCCGGCCTGCCTCCACGGGGCACAGCCCCCAACTCGTCGCCTCGTCGTGGGGGCCGTGCGTGTGAGTGCGCCATTAGAACAAGGCACCAGCCTTCGAAGTTCCCGAAGCTCAACCTAATGTGGTTCTGTCGGGGCGCTTGGGTGGCTCAGTCGGTTAAACATCCGACTCTTGATTTCAGCTCAGGTCGTGATCTCTGGTTTGTGGGTTCAAGTCCCACATTAGGCTCTGTGCTGAGAGCATGGAGCCTGCCTGGGATTCTCTCTCTCTCTCTCTCTCTCTCTCTCTCTCTCTGCCCCTTCCCCCCTCCCTCAACATAAATACACTTAAAAATTAAAAAAATAAACAGATGTGGCTCTGTTGAGAGAGCGTAAGGGGGGCTGGAAGACAGGGAACAGTCTCGGCTCACAAGGCACTCGGCCCCCCCACCCCCAGCTCACTCACCCTGCTGTGCCTTTATCTGGGGCAGCACAGCCTGCAGGAGCGTCAGGGACTTCCTGTGGTATTCTGCCTGCACTTCTATTAGCTGAGAAGACACAAGGACAAGGTTATCGCTCGCGGGAGGCTGGGGCGCACAGGAGGCTGGCCCCGGCGGGGTGCCCTGCGAGGAGGCGCGAGTCCCCTGCTCTCTCATCCACCGAATGTGACGGCTGCAGCATGCTTCCCCCCGAGCCTCGGCAGCAGAGAACTCGCCGGAAGTGGAAATCTCGGGGAGCTGGAGAACCACGAAGGAACAGGGGGACCACCCCAGGCCGGGAGCCTGACACGGAGAGCTGGCCTCCACGGCGACGGGATCTCGCCTGGCACCCCATCCTCAAAGCAAAAGCAGCAAAGGGAGGAAAGCGATAGGAAAACAAGTGGGAAACGCACTTAGAGATTGGCCTGGAAATTCCGTTTCCCTGGAAGACCGAGCTGTATGCTAGTCTGTATGGATCTTGGTTTCTGTAAGGTGAGTTTATACAGCTTTTTTTTTTTTTTTTTTTTTTTTTTTTTTTTTTTGAGAGAGACAGAGAGCGCACGAGCGAGCTGGGGAGGGGCACAGAGAGAGAGAGGGAGAGAGAGAGAGAATATCCCAAGGAGGTTCTGTGTGGTCAGTGCAGAGCCCAACATGGGGCTCGATCCCATGAACCGTGAGATCACGACCTGAGCCGAAACCAAGAGTCAGTCGCTTACCCGACTGAGCCACCCAGGCACCCCTCTGCAAAATGGGTTTGATATGTAAGTGATCAGAAAACGTGTGGCTTGAGACGCCCGGGTGGTTCAGTCGGGTAAGCGACCGACTCTTGGTTTTGGCTCAGGTCGTGGTCTCATGGTTCGTGAGCTCGAGCGCCGTATGAGGCTCCACGTTGACAGCAGGGAGCCTGCTTCGGATATTCTCTCTCTCTCTCTCTCTCTCCCTCTCCATCTGCCCCTCCCCCACTCACTCTCTCTCTCTCTCTCAAAACGAACTTAAAAAAGAAAAAAGAAAAGAAAACGTGTGTGGCTTGATGTAGCATCCTCTGGGAGTACCTTGGCGGCGAAACGGCTTTGGCTCTCGTGATACAACCCCAAAAATCAAATTCTTTCAATTTGCCCACTTTTGACCATCCCACCGCTAAACCAGCGGCTGAAGTGTCCACAAGGGCAGACAAACCCCAGGGAACAACACCATTTCCGAACCCCCACCCCCCCACCCCGCCATCGGGTGTGCGTGCACCAGGGGAGGGGAGGGAACCGTTCTGTTTAAATGCTCGACGCGGACAGTAGATAACCTTGACCTCCGAGTGAAACCTAAAAACATGAGTTAAAAAAAAAAAAAAAAATCCGAGCACCAGAATAAATGGTCCATAAGTAGGAAGGAGGCAGTCCAAGGTGGCTTTGGAATGTCAAAAAGGTCATTCATTTAAGAAATTTTAAAATATTACCTCCGTACATATACCCGATGGAATAAACTTGTGAACGTGCTATTTTTAAATAAACCGTCCAGGTTGGAAGGAATATGCTTATCAGTGCTTTTTCAGGATAGAAGGGATTCATCTGAATGTCTGGACCACTCGCCGATCACAGCCGTGACCGGCCCTTGCCTCTGCTGCTACGCTTCCGTCATAAACGTTCCAGTCCTCTTTCTTCTCTTTACCTTCCTTCCTTATCATCCCATCACTTCCTGGATCATTTAAAGTTTGCATCTTATCCCCCAGACTTAAAGGCAGGCGAGCTTAACCTGGATTTTTAACTTGTGGTTTTTCTCTCAGGTGTTTTGAATTGTTGCTGGTTTTGTTTTGCTCTGCTTTGTTTTTAAAAAACTATTTTTAACGTTTATTTTTGAGAGAGAGAGACAGAGCGCAAGCGGGCAGGGGCAGAGAGAGAGAGAGGGAGACACAGAATCCCAAGCAGGACCAGGCTCTGAGCTGTCAGCACAGAGCCCGACGTGGGATTTGAACTCACGAACTGTGAGATCACGACCTGAGCCAAAGTTGGACGCTTAACCGACTGAGCCACCCAGGCACCCCTGTTCTGTTTTGTTTTTGACTTGCCTTGCACTTACCCTGGTAAAGAGCCAGGGTCTTAATTATTTGGACCAGATTATTCAAGTATGGATGACTCAGACCTGTTTCTTAATCTGCTTTCATCGATGAGAGGCCACCTTAATCATCGTTTACCTACTTGTCATGGTCTTTGGCCAAGATCGAAATGAAAAACAAATATTTGCTGGGGGGTTATCATCTCCTTCCCAAGCTCCCTGTTTATGATAGACCAGGGCGTCTTAACCTTGGCCTGACGGACATTTGGGATGGAGTCACTCTTTGCTGTGGGAGGCTGTCCTGTGCACTGTAAGATGTTCAGCAGCACTCCTGACCCTAGGTGCACCTCCCCCAGTGGTGACAGTCCCAAACGTCTGCAGACATGGCCAGACATCCACTGGAAGAGGGGACAAAATCACCCCTGAGAACCGCTGTTACAGACGACAGAATTGCAATCATCTGCATGGACGGATGGGTTGAGTTTTACTCTTAGGTTTTTAGTGAAATCCATGCAAAGGGAAATAGAAGACAGGATTTATTCACAGACAGGACCATTAAATACCATATTCTTTCCCATAGCGTGTTCCACCATTTGGTTCCACACCCCCTTCCTTCCTGTCCGCACCCTGCCTCTTAGGACCAAATTTTAAGGGCTCTTACCTTTCTGGACCCTTACCGTTTGAAAGTAGTTTGCATAGTCGATTTCTTTGGCCACAAAACTGTACATGTCCGCCGAGAGCTGGTCCTGCGGGAGGGGAAACGCAGCACTGAGGCCAAACATAAAACAATCGAGCAGCTAACGCGTGAGCCTAGACATCACAGGAAGCCTTCACCGCTGAAGGAAGCAGGAGCCTTCACCACTGTGAAATCCCGTTTTTAATAATTCCTGACACATGGCCAAGTTTCCTCATGGGCGTCCCTGTGTCTCCCAACCAGGACTCCAGAGGATGAGTAAGTGTGAAAAGAACACCTAGGCCGGTAGTCTCCCCGGGGATTGTAACACGTGAGCCAGAGTCCAGAGTCAGGAAGGCTGGTGTGGGGGAGT
Source organism: Panthera tigris (assembly GCF_018350195.1). NCBI lineage: Eukaryota > Metazoa > Chordata > Mammalia > Carnivora > Felidae > Panthera > Panthera tigris. The sequence goes on along the minus strand of NC_056673.1, from coordinate 6,890,205 downwards.
GATGTGCAAATCACTTCCACACATCTCCGTGGCCGGCACCCCCTCCGAGGACAAGGGGCGCTCCTGCCCTCCCTGAAATGGCCTGCCACTTCCTTTCCCTGATCCCTGAACCGCTCTGCTCTCCTTCATCCTCAACACTGACTGGTTGGTCACCCGCGTCTGGGCGAGAAGTGGAAACACAACAGTTGGGGGGAAGGTGGCTAAGACAGGTGGGCCGGTTCAAAGCAGGGCTGCTGATTCAACATTGGGAAGAGCGCGGGCTCTGCCCACGTCATGCGCAAGTCTCGGGGTGTTGACCGTCCTGCACCATCCAGCTCTCCGCGGGATCAGGGGGCAGTGGCCTCTTGCTGGATCGGAGTCTGGGGTGCGTTCTCTTTCGAGAGCGGTTCACTTCCATGGAAACGCCCACGGCAAGGGGGCAGTTAACGGTACATTTTGGGTAGGACTGCAGACTCCGTCACTGAGCATGTCCGTTAGCCTGTCGTGTCTCTGAACTTGTCTGCCCAAGTCAGGTGGTCTCTAGAGTTCCTCCCGGATCTCTGCAAGAGACAGATCTTTACAAGAGACGCTCAGCTGAGCAGAGAAGAATCTATCACGCGTGCGTTGCGGAAACTATGAGAACAGCCCTAGAAAGCAGATCCAGATGCTGAATGAAGGAAGGCGAGCCACCACATGCTTCAGGAAGAGGCTGTTTCATGGACTGCCCCCCCTTCCCACCAAACATTCTACACCAACCTCACAACCCTCAGCCCCCCTGCCCCCCAGCTGCCAATGAAGCCAGGCTCAGTGAGGGCATTGGAACATGAGCAGGGATCTGTTTCCTTTTCCAGGACCCTGGACAGGCAGACACTGTTGAACTGTTCTTGTACCTACAAGGCACAGAGTTAAAAGGGAAGTCTGTTCTTTGGAGAGCTTTAAGCACAGATCAGTCAATGCTACACTTGGTCCAGTTTCAAAGGATGAAGAAACAGGAAAGAAATGAATTAACATTCTGGGCACCTGGGTGGCTCAGTGGGCTAAGTGTCCCTCTTGGGCTCAGGTCATGATCTCACGATCTGTGAATTCGAGCCCTCATCGGGCTCTGTGCTGATAGCTCAGAGCCTGGAGCCTGCTTTGGATTCTGTGTCTCCCTCTCTCTCTGCCCCTCCCCCACTCGTTCTGTCTCTGTCTCTCTCTCTCTCTCTCAAAAATAAATAAACATTAAAAAGATTTTTAAAAAGAAATGAATTAACATTCGTGGGGAAGAATCTAGGTGCCAGGCACGACGTCACATGGAGTTATCATCTAACTATCTTAGGTAAGTGCTGTATTTGGGGGGAGTGGCTACCAAGAAAGAGTTCAAGGATCTCACCTGCCCGTCCTCCACGGTCTTAAATGTGCTTTGCACAGCAGAGGCTTTGTAACTATTTGCTGAATGAGAAATGAAGGTGCGGCAATTTTCCCCACGGGTAAGATGGGTTCTTTTTTAAAAAATTTTTTTTTATTATTACGTTTCTTCATTTTTTTTTTTTTAATTTTTTTTTTCAACGTTTTTTATTTATTTTTGGGACAGAGAGAGACAGAGCATGAACGGGGGAGGGGCAGAGAGAGAGGGAGACACAGAATCGGAAACAGGCTCCAGGCTCCGAGCCATCAGCCCAGAGCCTGACGCGGGGCTCGAACTCACGGACCGCGAGAACGTGACCTGGCTGAAGTCGGACGCTTAACCGACTGCGCCACCCAGGCGCCCCACGTTTCTTCATTCTTGAGGGGCAGAGAGAGACAGAGCACAAGTGGGGAGGGGCAGAGAGAGAAGGAGACAGAATCCAAAGCAGGCTCCAGCCTCTGAGCCCGACGTGGGGCTCGAACCCACAAACTGTGAGATCATGACCTGAGCCGAAGTCGGACGCTTGACCGACTGAGCCACCCAGGCGCCCCCAGGTAAAATGGGTTCTAGGCCTCAGCTCCCCCTCACCAGAGCTCCCCTACAATGAAAGCCTTTGTAGGACTGCGGAAGCCAGCAGTTTCTAGAGGAACCAACTTCATCTGCCATGCCTAAGACAGTTTTGGTCAGGAGGCATCCCACCAGCAGCCGTGAGGGAGGTAGGTCAAGGCAGGGAAAAAACAAAGGGTCGAATGATAAAAATGGCTCAGCACACAGAGGAAAGGCAGGGACCCCTTGAAAGACTAAATGGTACACCTTCGATGACTCAGCATTTGAGCTATGCCAAAAGATGATGCTGGAAAAGTCAGACAGACCATCTGTGGGCGCCCTCAGGAACACGAAAGGATTTCTTAAAGGTATAATCGGATTACCGTCTTACTGAGTTAACGACAGTCCCAAATAAGCCGAATTGTAAAAAATGAAAGTGAAAACTAAATCCAATTTCCATTTATGTGAATCATGAGCAAACTTCCTTTATAAAGAAAAGAAAAATCAATCATCACCAGAGTTTAACGTGTTTTAAAAATCATTTGTTTTCTGCTTTCGCGATGAATCCACACTCGGAAAAAATACAGAGTAAATACCCAAGTTCACCTGCAATCCCACCACACAGAGACAGCGCTACAAACACACGTGATGTCTGCTCACATTGTATCTATTTTCATCAGTCCCACATTTTGTATGGTTGGTTTACAAAAATGGGACCAGACCATGTTGCAGTTTATTCCCCCCCCCCACCCCCCAGAGAAACAATCTTTCTAACGGTCACATGACATTTAATGTATGAATGGACCATATATTGAACAGACCAACCAGTCTGTTGCTGGATACTGTGTTTCTAATTTTTCATTACAACACTTGGAAAGCATGTGTTCGTATAGATTTGCACCCGTCTCTTGATTATTTCCTTAGGATAAATTCTGCAGTTTAAAATTAATTCTGGTTTTGTATTTCCTTATAGTTAAATTTATTTAAAAGAATTTAAGTTTTTATTTACATTTGGGGGGGGGGGAAGGGAGGGAGGGTGAGAGAGAATTCCAAGCAGGTACCACACTGTCAGCACAGAGCCGAATGTGGGGCTTGATCTCATGAACCGTGAGATCATGACCTGAGCCAAAATTAAGAGTTGGACGCTCAACCAACTGAGTCACCCAGGCACCCCGTTCTTATAGTTAAATTAAAAAATATTAGCAAGATTGAGTTGGGATATTAGGGATTTTAGTTAAAAAAAAAAAAAGACACCTAGGCATAGCATAGCATATTCAAACTTCAGAAAATCAAAAACAAAGAAGAAATACTGAAAGAAGCCAGAGGTTAAAAATGTTTTAGCAGAACACTGAAGATAAGAATTACATCTGACCTCTCCTCAGAAAACATGCAAAGCCAGAAGAGGGTAGAGTAAAATATTTAAAGTATGGAGAAGAGGGGGAAAATAAAAAAGCCCACCAACCTAGAAATCCATACACTGCAAAATTACTTTCAAAAGGGACTTAAAGAGGAGTGCCTGAGTGGCTCAGTTGGTTAAGCGCCCAACTTCGGCTCAGGTCATGATCTCACGGCTCATGAGTTCGAGCCCTACACCGGGCTCTGTGCTGACAGCTCAGAGCCTGGAGCCTGCTTAGATTCTACATCTCCCTCTCTCTCTCTGCCCCTCCCCTACTCATGCTCTGTCTCTCTCTCTCAAAATTAAGTGAAACATTAAAAAAAAATTTTTTTAAAGGGATTTGAAGAAATTTACGGGATTTGTTGCCAGTAGGCCTGTCTTACAAGAAACGTGTGGAAAAAAAATGTTAAGACAGAATGAAAAAGATAAACGTCAGAAACTCAGACGCTCACAAAGAAAGGACGAGCATTAGAGAAGGACTAAGTGACGATACCATAAAACTTTTATCTTTCTCATGCTTAATCTACGGGATAAATTTGCAAGCAACAATGTACTTACACATATGTGAACGTATCCATGCATTCAGATAAACACACATGATTACACGGTATATGATTACATGGATACAGTCATGTATCCATGTAACGGATATAGTCGAGCACACCCGTGCTTACGAATGCTTATGTACAAGTCAGTGGAAGGAACTAGGGGTATTTTCTCACTGAGACATACTTGCACTATATGGGAAATGCTAAACAGCTCTTCCAAAGTGGACTTGAATGCGTTATAAATATGTATCGCAAACTCTTGGGCTCCCACTAAAAATATAAACCCTAATGAAAGTATAATTAATATACCACGAAAGGAGAAAAAGCAAAGCCACCTGAAAGGCTAAAGTGAAGCCTCAAAAGGCAGAAACCCTGAGAGCAAAAATAGTAACAGAGAACAAGAGAAACAAATAGAAGACAGGAAGAATTATGGTAGGTATTACTATATTCAATAATCACTTAAACATCAATGGTCTAAACACACCAATTCAAAGATTGTTGGGGCTCAGTCGGTTCAGCCTCCGACTCTTGGATCTTGGCTCAGGTCATGCTCTCACAGTTTGTGGGTTCAAGCCCCGCGTTGGGCTCTTTGCTGACTGCTCGGAGCCTGGAGCCTGCTTCCGATTCTGTGTCTCCCTCTCTCTGCCCCTCCCCCGTTCACGCTCTATCTCTATCTCTCAAAAATAAATAAACATTAAAAAAAAATTTTTTTAACAACATGCTATTAAATAACCCAATTGAAAAATGGACAAAAGACCTGCACAAACACGTCACCAAAGAACATAGACGGATAGCAAGTAAGTGCATGAGAAAATGTTCATCATCTTATGTCGTTAGGGAAGTACAATTTAGAACAACAAGGAGATACCACTGTACCTCTGCTGAAATGCCCAATATTCAAAACACAGACCGGGCCAAATGCTTTAACCTTAAGGTGGAAGATGCCTGGAATCTTATCCCCGTGCAAGGGAAACATATACATATAAACAAGTTTTTAATGGCAGACATCAACAAAGACTAACCGCAGACTGGAAAATGACTTGGGACACAACAGGTAGAAGAAAGTTGAATAACCTGAATATGCGGGGAACATCTATAAACTGGCATTTAAGGAAAGTAGAAATGTTAGTTCAAATGCCAACAAAAATAGGCAATTAGAGGGGCACTTGGGTGGCTCAGTCAGTTAAGCGTCTGACTTCGGCTCAGGTCATGATCTCGCGGTTTGTAGGTTTGAGCCCCACGTCCGGCTCTGTGCTGACAGCTCGGAGCCTGGAGCCTGCTTCCGATTCTGTGTCTCCCTCTCTCTCTGCCCCTCTGCTGCTTGTGCTGTGTGTGTCTCTCTCTCTCTCTCAAAAATAAAGACACATTAAACAAATTTAAAAATAAATATCGGTGAGCAGGGGGACTTGGTCATCCTCTCTGGAAGCAAAAGGGTTGCTGGGCAGGAATGGGGCGGGGGGGAATTACTGGTGCTTTTCTTGATATGTTTTTGTACTTTTTCACTGGTTATGGTAAATTGTATCACTTTTTTAACCTTTGAAGAGGAAACTAACATAGTTTTTGGTAAAAATAGCAACTGTAAAAAGGCATGGACCAATGAAGGTATTAAAGTTCTGTTCTGATGTAGTTGGATAGTCCTATCCAGCACCCCCTCGACACCACCGTCTCTTGTGTGTTAAGGTATAATTTTGTAAGAAACAAGATTCTTTAAAAAAAAGTGTTTTTTAAATGTTTTTATTCATTTTTGAGAGAGAGACAGAGCACAAGCAGGGGAGGGACAGAGAGAGAGAGAGAGGAGGACAGAGAATCCGAAGCAGGCTCCAGGCTCTGAGCTGTCAGCACAGAGCCTGACGCAGGGCTTGAACTCGTGAACCGCGAGATCGTGACCTGAGCCAAAGTCAGACACTTGACTGAGCCACCCAGGTGCCCCAAGAAACAAGATTCTTACCTAAGGAACACAAGAAATGCCGCGTTAGGATGGCAAATGAGCTGTACTTACTCACGAGGAGTCCTGGATCTGATGAAGTATGTCAAAGTTTTACTTTGCTGGATTCCATAGCAATGCAGGTGGAGAGATCATGAGTTCTTGACAGATTGGCCAGTGTTGCTAATTTCCAGAGAGAAATGCTATCTGACCCTGAACGTCATCTGAATGCAAGGTCAAAGCCACCTGCGCTGTAAAAGGATGCGCCCAGGGGCCAGCGGACGAGACTAGAAAAGGCCACAAAGATCAGAGATGTCTGCATGCAAAGTGGCTATTCTCTGCTAAAAGCGCAGGACATAAAGACACCTGGTTCCCAGCATACTTCCAGGAACATGACACGTTTGTTCGTTGGATCTGAACCAAACGGACCTGAGCGCACATATACAGACGTGCATAGACTGTTCTTCGGACTGAAGCCAAACGGACCTGAGGCCACGCATACAGATGTGCATAGACTGTTCCCCAGATCTGAACCCAAACGGACCTGAGCGCACGTATACAGATTTGCAGAGACTGTTCGTCGGATCTAAACTCAAACGGACCTAAACACAAACGGACCTGAGCTCACGCATACAGACGTGCATAGACTGTTCCCCGGATCTGAACCCAAACGGACCTGAGCGCACGTATACAGACGTGCATAGACTGTTCCTTGGACCTAAAGCCAAACGGACCTGAGCGCACACATACAGATGTGCATAGACACAGAGCTCCACAAACGGCATGTTGCCAATTAACGCCTATCAGCTCCAAGGCAACTATTTCTCTCTTAAACCAGAGGGAACGTGTCTCGTCCGTGACTATCTCCTCGGTCAGCATTCCAGCGTCATCATTAACTGTGTCCCGGGAGGCGAGAGACGGATAAAAGGGCTCAGGGAGTATTAAAGGGTGAACCAGAAGCTAAACAATTTAATACCAGCAGTGAGTCAAGGTTCGCCTACCGTCTAGATTCTCGACTGTTCTTTCCAGCCCGGAATCTATCCTGTGGGACTCAGAGCGCCCTACAAACGCTTCGCACGGAGGCCAAGGCCATTTCCTCTTTGCCTGCCACGCAGGAACCCTGTTGATAACCCACCACTGCCACCAACCCCACTCCCCAGTCTAGGTCGCCTCAAAGCCCCAGCTCTTAGGGCTCATCCTGGCTCTGGGGATGCCCGTGGGCAAGCCTGGGGACGTTCAGTCCAACCAGACCTCACCCTTAGGGTTTTCCTACAACTCTGGTGAAGAATCAGGGACTCCCTGAGGGCTCCCCCATCTGTCCCAGTGAGGAGGAGCAGAGTGGGGGGGGGGGGGCGGATACCCTGCAAATCTCCACTCGGTTGGCGGCCTCGTCCATCTCTTCCCTGAGGGCGTCAGCTTTGGCACCTGCGGGCTGCAAGCTGCCGGACAAACCTAAAGACTTCGACGTCTGCTGCCACCTGGTGGAAAACAGGACAAAAAAGAGGAGAGGTGTGAGACAGGCCGAGCCCCGGGGTATCACGGGAACACCGAGAGAAGAGCCGGTTAGGGACGTTCCCCAGGAGGACCCGGGCGGTAGCTGCTGGACACAGAGGATCAGCCGCCCCATTCGGACAAGGGCGGGCATTCCCCAGATTGTCCCCCACGTCCCCTGAACACCAAGGATCACACAGGACCAGCACCGGTGCTGTCTCTGAAGCACAGGGCTGGCTGTCCCTTTCTGGCCCCTGACTGTCCCGCGGACTCCGAGTCTGGAAACGCTCACTGACTTGGCTGCAGCCGAAACCGTGGCGAGCTGAGAGCCCGGGCAGTTAAGATTAAAGACGAATCTGAAAGCAAAAGCCTCTGCCAGCCAGCATGGAAAGCTTGCTGTCAACATTGAGAGGCGGTGCTTATATTTTCTTAAACGTTTCTCTTTTCGCGGACAAGACCCGCCGTCGGAGGCAGGCGCTGGGGGCAGGTTGGGTGGCGAAGCTGCTGCTCTGGCGTCATCAGGGAGACACCCACAAAGCAGCCCCCCGGAAGGAAGGCTCCGATGACCCTAGATGGTAGCAGGTGTCGCGGGGTCAGGAGCGGGTTCCTCGTGTGATCAGGACGCCAGGACAGCCAACACCTGTCTGCAGTCTAACACCTGCCTGAAAATCGGGGTGGGGAGGGGCAGCGAGGGGAAGGGGGCCCTGGTGGGGGTCACTGCCCAGACTGCAGTGCACCTGTGTTTCAGCGGGGGCTCATGGGACCCAAGCTGCCAGATGTCTCAATTGCCAAGAGAAAGCTGGCAACTGTCACAGGAACCCTCCTGATGAAATATGGCAACAGGTTAAATAGTTTCTTTCTTTTTTTTTTTAAGTTTATCTATTTATTTTGAGAGAGACAGGGAGAGAGACTCCCAAGCAGGCTCCGCACCGTCAGCACAGAGCCTGATGCGGGTCTCGATCTCACAAACCATGAGATAATGACCTGAGCCGAAAGCAAGACTCAGACGCTTAATCAAATGAGCCAACCCGGCACCCCTAAATACTTTTTTAAAATTTATTTATTTATTTTGAGGGGTGGGGCAAGTGGGGGAGGGACAGAGAGAGAGGGAGAGACAGAGAAAATCCCAAGCAGACTCCATACTGTTAGCGCGGAGTCTGACGTGGGGCTCGATCTCGCAGACCGTGAGATCACAACCTGAGTGGAAACCAAGAGTTGGATGCTTGACCAACTGAGCCATCCAGGCGCCCTAAATAATTTCTCTCAGACACCATACAGGCCAATAGCATACAGACCAAACTAGACGGCCCTGCAGGTACCATTTGGCTCTTACGCCATCCAACATAAAGGCAAAAGATAACGTGACCACCACTTTGAGAGTCACAATCTCTTCTTACCCTCAGGACCTACAGAGGGGTCCAAGGCTGTGACACAAGAAGAGGAAATAATAGTCATCTTTGCTATTAGCAAAATAACAACAACAACAACAACAACAACAACAACAACAACAACAACGATTCTGTATTCCTTAGAGAAATGCATTCATGGGAAAATTACTTAAAAAGCCTTTGGGACGTCAAGCTGGCTTGAAGGTCCAGAGACGGACACACAGGTCTTGGGAACCATTCCTCGCTCAAGGAAAGAATTCAAGGCAAAATTGAAAGGAAATACTCTACTCAAAGATGTTTCAAAATCTAAACTAACAGATAAGGATTAATACAAATTCCTGGGGAATTCTTTCTCATAAAATGGTTTGCCCTACAGAAAGGATACATTTAATAGACATCCGGAGGTTTGTTTAAGCATTTGAAACGAAGTATTAAAGTGTTGTGGATGGGGTGCTTGGGTGGCTCAGTTAAGCGTCTGACTTCAGCTCAGGTCAGGATCTCACGGTTCGTGAGTTCCAGCCCCGCGTCGGGCTCTGTGCTGACAGCTCTGAGCCCGGAGCCTGCTTCGGATTCTGTGTCTCCCTCTCTCTCTGTTCCTCTCCCGATCTCACTCTCTCTTTCTCAAAAATAAATACAGTGTTTAAAAAATTTAACAAAAAATAAAATTTTAAAAATAAAGCGTCGTAGGGCTTTCAAATAAAATAGGAGACTCCATGGATGTAATTTAGATCACTGATAATGAATAGGGTAGATTATGAGATCAAGCTCTAGGGCGCCTGGCTCACTCAGTCAGTGGGGCATGTGGCTCTCGTTCTCAGGGTTGTGAGTTCAAGCCCCACCCTGGGCGTGAGCCTACTTAAAAAAAAATATATATATATATATTATAAATATATATATATAAATATATATAAATATATAAATATATATAAATATATAAGTGTGTGTGTGTGTGTGTATCTATCTATCTATCTATCTATCTATCTATCTATCTATAACCACCATTTGGCTCATGCTACCTAACGAAAAAATAACTAACCAACATAGGTGTGAAAAAAATAAGTAAACAAAGTTTACAGACATGGATTTTTATGGCTTCAAAGATCTGGATTAGATTAAAAAATAAAACAATTGTACTTAAATGGGTGTATTAAAATGAGGACATTTTCCTAGGTTACCTTTCTTTTCTTCCTTATTTCCTTCCATTTTCCCTGTAAATTCTACCCCCTTGGCCCACATCTTGGTAATTTATTTGTTCCTCTGAGTGTGTAATTTTTTTTTAATTATTATTATTATTTTTTTTAGAGAGAGAACACGTGCGAGCAGGGAAGAGGAGGGGGGGGGAGGGAGGGAATCTTAAGCAGGCTCCACACTCAGTGCAGAGATCCTGGTGCAGGGCTCGAACTCACTAACCGTGAGATCATAACCTGACCCAAGATCAAGAATCAGATGCTCAACCAACTGAGCCAACCAGGCACCCCCCACATCTTGGTAGTTTAAAATCCTACATCTTTCCCCTCCTTTTATAGGGAATTTTATTCGTAATAGATAAATTACCTATTTTGAGATCACAAAGTAGTGATAAGATGTGGAATGAGACTGTGGAAATAAAGAATAAAATGACAAGGAAAACACAGAAACATGTGTATGGACAGTAATCTGCCGGGAAAAGAGACCTTAACCGTGAATTTCAAGGTACGGTGGTCTTGCCAGCCACCTGTTCTATAAATAAACTCAAGAACTGTCCTGCTTTGTCAAGAGAAGAAAACAGGGATTCTTGACCAAGAAGCGTGAGCTTTAAAATTTGCAGAGCAGAAAGGTCTGCTGTGACACCATCGTTCGCTGGGAAAGATGTCATCACTATACAATCTGGGGGAGGTGGAGACAGAATACCGGCTGGCTTTCATGAAGGCGAGAGGAGAGAAAACGGCCGGAAATAAGGGTATGAGATTTTAGGGATCAGGAGGAGGGTCAAGAGGGCAAATGCAAGAGAATTTCAAGGCAACCGGAAATCAAGAGGAAGACTTTTCAGAATGGGAATGTTCCTGTAATGGGACATTTATTATTTCCTCTGGCCAGTCTCCCCCTTTCCTGTGTCACTGTCATCCTCTGCTTTGTGAGGCCCTGCCCCACTCCTGCTCCGATGTGTGGGCCCCAGAGAGCAGCCAGTTTGGCATGGCCCTCACCGTGAGCGGTCCAGATGAGGGTCCCTGATGCAAACCAACCCCGTGCCCCCATCCTTCATCACTGTGACCAACTGACAGGGCAAGAAAGTGGCATGTAAGCAAAGTCCGGACAAACGAGCCTCTCCTTTGTACTTCTAGAACTAGAACGAAAGGGTCAAGGGTCATGCTGAAGAGACATGAGCCTAGAGGACCATGAAGACAATGGACAGAAGAGGCCCGTATGTGGAGAGAAGCAGAGGTGACAGATGAAGAACAGCTATTGCCCTCCCTTCCAGAGGTACTTAAATCGGCCACAGCTCCAGAATTCACTTCTAATTAGCCACTTCCTTACTTCCATGAGCTACTCAGGATCCTTCCCCAAACTCTCCTGCTTTATTTATATTAGTTTATCTGCTTCTGAAGAAGGCAGGTGTCTTAATCTGCTCAGGATGCCATGATAATATGCCACACACCTGGGAGCTTGAACAACAGGAATTGGTTTTCTCATAGCTCTGAAGACTGCAAGTCCCAGGTCAAGGCTCTGGCAAGGTTTGGGTTTGGGGAGGGCTCTGTTGCTGGTTGGCAGAGAGCTGCCTCCTCACTCCTCAGCACACGGCCCTTCCTCTGAGCATGGAGAGAGAAAGAAATCTCTCTTCCTCTTCTTATAAGGCCACCGACCCTACTGGATTAAGGCCCTCCCCTTACGACCTGACTTCATCTTAATTACTTCAGAAAGGCCCTATCTCCAAAGACTGTAGGGATTAGTGCTTCAACATATGAATTTGGGGAGGGAAAACACAATTTAGTCCACAGTGGGACCCAGAGGCATCAATTCAGCAGAAATGTGACGTGTTCTGGACTCAGAAGGGTTGATCTTGAGATACGTGCCCAGAAAAAAAGTGAGGCAGACTTTGGAAAGGAATGGGGCTCCTTCTGTAACCATTGTCCAACCAAACCTATCACAGAAAAGACATCTGTATAACATTCAATTCAGTTTAATTCAATTCAGTTCAATTCAATTCAGTTCCATTCAGTTCAATTCAATTCAGTTCAGTTCAATTCAGTTCAGTTCAGTTCAATTCAGTTCAGTTCAATTCAGTTCAGCTCAATTCAATTCAGTTCAATTCAGTTCAGTACAATTCAATTCAGTTCAATTCAATTCGCATCTTTAATCCAGCGTAAAGCTTCCTTGAGTTTTTCCTCCATCCTCCTTATCTACAATCTTTTACTCAGCTTTGGTCTTCTCTGAGGATACGAAGGCTTATCAAATTGGCTTTTGAAACAGATAAACCAGATATACTCGGATAGAGGTAAAGACACACCTCAAATTCGAATTAAACACTGGAAAAATGAGGTGGATTTGACACTACTCACCCTAGTTGTAGAATTCAAAGATCTAGTCACAATGATCAAGAGCGTGTGTCCACCTGGGATATGCTGCACAGTGGAGAGTGTAACTCATGAAGGACCAAACAAACAAGACTAAAGAAAGGTCTAATAATCAGAAGAAGGACATCACAAAGAACAGAAGCGCAAACTGACCACATGGGGAGGCTGGGAGGGGTGGAGATCAGGGCAGGGAGAACCCAACTGTTCCAGAAGAACGGCTGGTGATCTTGCTATTGAACATTTGGTCTTACTCTCACTGCTGCCTCTCGGGATGCAGTCCTCATGTGGGGTGACGAGCCAGGGGTCAGGGAAAAGGCAGAAGTTGGGGGTGGGTTGGCTTCCGAAACAACGAGGGTTGTGAAGGGTCTCGGCTGAAGTTCAGAGGCATAAAGATTTGGATAGGGGAGGTAGCGATTTCCTCCCCGAATCCCAGCATATAAGAGATGACGGGCTGGAAATGTGCAAGAGTTCATTATATGGCAGAGTTCATTAAATCATGGAAGGCAGGTTCCTAATGACGCTTCTCTATGGTTTCAGAATCTCTACGCCACTTGGTGTCACCATCAAAAACACACCATGTGACCAGATGGACCATGACTGCCCACGCACTCCCCATCTCATAAGGAGAGTGAACAAAAATACGAACGTAGAGACAGCAACTGCGAGCCCCTGATGCTACTAGGATCTGGCCCCCCAACCAGAAGCTCCGTGTTGGAAATTCAGGTTTCCCTTACAGAAGCAGAGAGAAGCCCTCTGAGCTAAGAACCAGGTCCCCACAGAAGGAAATCACTCTACAAACCCAGGAGCAAGGCATCTACCAGTGGGACCAACAGCATGTGTTTCCTCCTCCCGTGTGACTCCCACATGTGGGTCTTGAATGCTGACGTCATGGGAGCATCTGTATGTGACCCAAGCATGTAGTCGTGAGCGATGCCAAATGAATACTCCCCATACAACCTGCTCGGTCTTCCTCCACATACGCTAAGGAGAGAGCCTCAGGGGGCGCCTGGGTGGCTCTGTTGGTGAAGCGTCCAACTCTTGATTTCGGCTCAGGCCATGATCTCACGGCGCATGAGATCCAGCCCTGCGTCAGGCTCCGCGCTAAAAGTATGGGGCCTGCTTGGGATTCTCTCTCTCCCTCCCTCTCTCCCTCCCTCTCTCTGCCCCTCCCCTGCTCATGCTCTCTCTCTCTCTCAAAATATATACGTAAACTTTGGGGCGGGGAAGGAGAGAGCCTCAGATCTGGGTCAGAATAGCTCTGACAACCTTTCTGTTCCTCTTCCTTCTTAACAGAAGAAGAGTGTCAGCATCACCACCTTCCGTAGGCAACGGGATTTAACAGCACTGGCTTTGCTTTTGTCCCGGTCACTTTCAGGTGTAGCCAGTACATATACAGCAGGGGCTACCGCGTTTCGGTTTCTGGGAGCGCTCCACAATGTTTCTAACAGATTCATTGGAAAGAAGTGAATCAACTTTTTACCAGATGTGTGGCTCCAGAGGCCCCCAAAACCGTTCAGGTGGACTGGGAGTCTGGGAAACACAAAATTAACTAAAGAAATCTTCGTGTCTCTGTTGATACGACCCGTTCTATTTCTGGTCTTGGGGGACTGGCCTACATTTCCTATTGGTCCAGATGCAGAATTCCAGGGTCTGAACCAGTTACCGTAGCTGCTTCCTTTTGTAAAGCAGTTGCAAAATGTTAAAAAAAAAAAAAAAAAAAAAAAAGGGATAAACGTGATCTCACTGGACACTGAAAACAATCCTCAAGTCAACCCACAAGTGGCGTTATTACCCGTGGGCAGGTGAGGGCACTGGAGTTCGGGGGGCAGGTGGACTGAGTAACGTAACCAGGTGGTCTGGATCTGGGAACCTCACCAGAGATTCCTGGTTCAGGATTCTATATTGCATCTCTCGGCCCAAGCAGATCTGTCTATTCGGGGTTTGTTTTTGTTTCTTTTTCTCAGGAAAATCAAAAAAGAGCTGTGCAGGTGATTAAAACTGACCGCCCAAAGGTCCTAGAGTCGAACCAAAATGTGCCTTCCACATTCGTATTCGTGAACCTACATTCCTTCGAGGTGTGAGCTTGGGCGCACACACCAGGGCAAGGATTAGAAAGGTGGATATGCGCCATTGGGACAAAAGGAGGCCAGAGTCAATGGTGGCGTCTCGGAGCCTCTGGAGGTTCCCCTGCTGTAACAGGAGCTTTCTGGGGGCTTCTGGGAGACAGTGCCGGAGGAGAACAGCACAGTGGGAATGGTGCTTCCCTCATAATAGTCTTGGGTTCAGAACACGGCTACAGAGGGGACAGCTGCACCGCTGGCCCCTTCTACCCCAGCCACACTGCCTTCGTGCTGTACCCTGGATATGGCAGCCTGACTCCCCACCTCAGGACCTCTGCATGTGCTGTTCCTGCTGTCATGAATCCTTCTGCACCCAATCTCTGCATGGCTACCTCCTTGTCATTTGTGTCCCAGATCAAGTGTCACCTCCTCCAAAAAAGCCTCCTCTGTTTTAACGGACCTAATGTTGTTGCCTTCCTTTCTCCATCATTCTCTCTCAAAATTGCACCGTGCTATCTTCATTTTTTTTTTTTTTAATTAATTAGTTTGCGAGACTGAGACAGAGAGAGTGTGTGCATGAGCAGGGAGAGGGACAGAGAGAGAATCCCAAGCAGGCTCCGCACCGTCAACACAGAGCCCAACACGGGGCTTGATCTCACGAACTGTGAGATCATGACCCGAGCTGAAACCCAGAGTCGGATGTTTCACCGACTGAGCCCCTCAGGCATCCCAAGTGCCGTCTTCTTTATATGACTCACGGCTGCCCGAAATCACCACATGTTCACTCCTCATCTAGGGTTTCTGTCTCCCACACTAGACTACAGCCCCCAAGAGAGCAGGGACCCCATGTCTCTGACTCATGACTCTTACCGCCAGTGCCTGGCACGTTGTGAGTGTTCGGAAAAACTTAGTCAATGAAAACATACTCAACATGCAAACCCCTACACGCAAAGCCCTACACGCCACCCCCCCCCCCAAATATGATCACTATTCCTTCCAAGAAGCAAAAATGAAAGCGGAGAAACTCTACCTTGTTCGTGATGAATCCATATCCAACACCAACTTTGCTAAATGTTTCCTCTGCTTCTGAATATTTGGGATTTCCACCTGTGGTTACAGAAGGTAAGAGACATAGTCAAACTGAAGTTCCAGACAAATTCTTTTCGTTTTTGAAATGTATATATTTTTTAAAAATTTTTTAATGTTATTTTGAGAGAGAGACAGAGAGAGAGAGAGAGAGAGAGAGAGAGAGAGAGAGAGAGAGAGAGAGAGAGAATATGAACCAGGAGGTGTGGGGCAGAGAGAGAGGGAGACACAGAATCCGAAGCAGGTGCTTCAGGCTCCGAGCTGTCAGCACAGAGCCCGACACGGGGCTCGAACTCACGGACTGCAAGATCATGACCTGAGCTGGAGTTGGATGCTTAACCGACTGAGCCACCCGGGCACCCCAAGTTGCAGATAAATTCTTAAAGAACTACGGACAGCCAGCCATTCAACAAGTGTGGTGGAGGGCTCCCAAGCCTTATTTCCGGATGAAACCTTTGATTCTTGATCCTGAGCTGACCTCTGCTCTTTTTTTCGCCGGACACCTGCCAGGCCCCCCATCACCCAGACCCTGTAGGGGTTCTGCTCTGCTCTGCTCACTGATGCCTGGCCTCATTCTTGTTCCTACCTCAGCCAGCAAAAAAAAAAAAAAAAAGGCTCAATCCCAGCTCTGTCCTCCACACCAGGGTCACAAGTGGAGAGCAAAGCAGAAAGAGTGGACACACGGACCTAATTCAAAACAGACAGCAGGCGGATGACGGAGACGAGTCTCAGGAGACCTGAGATCCGATGAGGAATGCAATTAGGACATATTTTTATAGAAATTCAGTAAGAAGTTTTTCCAAAATAAAAACCAAATAAACACAGCCATGGCTTTGCTCGGCTACAGCAAGTTCTTCCATAGTGGGTGTATGTGGATGCTCTTTCTCTATTTTTATTTCTAAAAAAATGACTTCTCTCAACATCCCGGGGTGTGGGATTTGGGGTCCAGGCTTAGCCAAAGTGGGGCAGGAAGTGAGAATTTCGAAGGGAAAATTGGCTGTGCATTGAAACCAGCATCATCTCAGGCTATGGTTTTTATAGAGAAGGAAGAAATGGGAAGAAGATCTTCTGAGCAGGGATGACTGACGTATGGGGGTAATAACTTCTGGCAGGTAAGAGAAGATGTGGCCCTGGGCTCCCAGAGTCATCACTGCCCCCAGAAGCAAAGTTGGAGGGTCACAGGGACATCTGGGTGGTGTTAAGTGAGCCTCAGCATCCAGGTCAAACACATCCCTTGGGTTTCAGTCAGGCTTTGCCAGGGACCCCAAACCACCTTTATGAAGAGAGAAGGGCCTCTCATGCACGCTGTTGGTTGAGCAATGGCCTCTAACTGGATGGTATCCGAGAAGTCTAGAGCTGATCTCTGTCAAACCACCATATATAGGATTTTCTCCTTGAATACTTTTAGGCACCCAAGTATTTATTTGCCCATACATTCTGTCACAGAAATTGCATCGGGAGATGTGGAGGTGCTGGGGGCAGTCCGGGAAGGAAACCAGACGTGGTCTGGAGCAATGCTAATCCAATATGGTAGCCTCTAGCTCCTGGTGGCTACATCATTTTAAATTCTCAGGAACACAACAATAGCCAAACTCTGGAAAGAGCCTAAATGTCCATCAACTGATGAATGGATAAAGAAATTGTGGTTTATATATACAATGGAATACTACGTGGCAACGAGAAAAAATGAAATCTGGCCTTTTGTAGCAACGTGGATGGAACTGGAGAGTGTGATGCTAAGTGAAATAAGTCACACAGAGAAAGACAGATACCATATGTTTTCACTCTTATGTGGATCCTGAGAAACTTAACAGAAGACCATGGGGGAGGGGAAGGAAAAAAAAAAAAAAAGGTTAGAGAGGGAGGGAGCCAAAACATAAGAGACTCTTAAAAACTGAGAACAAACTGAGGGTTGATGGGGGGTGGGGGGGAGGTGAGGGTGGGTGATGGGCATTGAGGAGGGCATCTGTTGGGATGAGCACTGGGTGTTGTAAGGAAACCAATGTGACAATAAATTCCATATTTAAAAAAAAATTAAAAAAATTCTCAGGAGCAAAAATTAAACAAAATTAAAAATTGAATTCCTCAGTCACACCAACCACATTTCAAGAGCTCAATGGCCATGGGTGGCTACTGGAGAACAAACTGTGCAGATGTAAAGCATTTACATCGCTGCAGGCAGCCATATGGGATGGTACCCAGGGAGGTTTTATAGGACCAACTAGAGGCAATCGGGGGGAGGTCCGGGGTTCAAGGCAAAAAAACCCCCAATCATTTCCTTTCTTACTTGACACACAATTTTACTTGGTGGAAGCCGGCAAAATCGTCACAGAGACCTCAAGGTGTCTTTGTAATAAAATCGTTTTTATTTAGTACCCTTTAAAATCCAGGGATGAAGGAGATTAAGAGCACACTTATTAATGTTTGTTTATTTTTGAGAGAGACAAAGTGTGAATGGAGGAGGGGCCGAGAGAGAGGGGGAGACACAGAATCCGAAGTGGGATCCAGGCTCCGAGCTGTCAGCACAGAGCCCGACACGGGGTTCGAACCCACGAACCACAAGGATCATGACCTGAGCTAAAGTCGGACGCTCAACCGACTGAGCCACCCAGGCATCCCAAGAGCACACGAACTGTGAGGAGCACTGAGTAACGTACAGAATTGTTGAATCAGTATGTTTGTACAGCTGAGGCTAATATAACACTGTGTGTTAACCGCACTGGAATTCATGCAAATAAACTAAACTAAAATGAGTAAAATAAAATAAATAAATAAATAAAATAAAAATAAATAAATTAAAATAAAATAAATTAATAAAATAAATAAAAAATAAAATAAAATAAAAATAAAATAAAATAAAAATAAAATAAACTAATATAAAATAAAAGAAAAAATAAAATGAATAAAATAAAAATAATAAAATAAAATAAATGAATAAAATAAAATGAATAAAGTAAAATAAAATGAATAAAATAAAAGTAAATGAATAAAACAAAATAAAAAATAAAATAAAACAAAATAATAAATAAAATGAGTAAAATAAAATAAAATAAAAATAAATTAAAATAACAAAAGAACAAAATAAATAAAAGTAAAATAAAAAATAAAATAAGATATAATAAACTAATAATATAAAATAAAATAAAAAATAAAATGAGTGAAATAAAAATAAAATAAAATAAATGAATAAAATAAAATGAATAAAATAAAATAAAAATAAAAGTAAATGGCGCGCCTGGGTGGCTCAGTCGGTTAAGCGTCCGACTTCGGTTCAGGTCACGATCTCGCGGTATGTGAGTTCGAGCCCCGCGTCGGGCTCTGTGCTGACTGCTCAGAGCCTGGAGCCTGTTTCAGATTCTGTGTCTCCCTCTCTCTCTCTGACCCTCCCCCATTCGTGCTCTGTCTCTCCCTGTCTCAAAAATAAATAAACGTTAAAAAAAAAAATTAAAAAAAATAAATAAAAGTAAATGAATAAAACAAAATAAAAAATAGAATAAAAAATAATAAAATAAAATGAATAAAATAAAATAAAAATAAATTAAAATAAATGAATAAAATAATAAAATAAAATAAAATAAAAATAAGGTAAATAAAAGAAAAAATAAAATGAATAAGTACAATAAAATAAAATAAATGAATAAAATGAATAAAGTACAATAAAAATAATCAAATCAAATCAAACCAATCCATGTACACATAACCTGTGAGCCCCTACAGAGTCTCCTTCTGAGGAAGGGCTGCCTTCATTTCAGTGAAGACTAGAGACGGGTGGAGGGCAGGGACAGTATAGCAGTGTAGACCCTGGTGGGGAAGGAGGTACAGTGCCAGCTTTATTCCCTTCCCCAGCGGAACGCCAACAGAGACCAGTACGGGTGGGAGACAGAGCTGACAAACAGTGCACGGGGCTGTCATACCAGGGAATCCTGACCACGCGGACAGGCAGTAATCATCCGTGGTGAAAAACAGTCTCACAGCGCGGGTGGCCTCATCCCCGCTGCTTACCTCGGCCAGCAAAAACAGGGGCTCAATCACGTCTCTCTCCACCTGCAACTCAAAGTGGATCAGCTCCTGAGCCAGCTTGTCCTCGGTCTCTCCACAGAGTTTCAGCATCTTCCTGCAACAGGAGGGGGAAGCCAGGCTGAAAACCCCAGAAGGCAAGAGGTCACCTGCAACCACCATCATCGGCTCAAGGCTGGGTAAGCTTTCAGGGGATGGTGTTCCTACACTGGCTGGTTCCCCTGCTACAACACTGACCAACGTGCTCCGTTCATTTGCATTTCTGAAATTTTCAGGTTTTTTTTTTTTTAACATTTATTTTTTGGGAAGGGGCAAGCGGGAGAGGGGCAGAGAGAGGGGGACAGGGGATCCAAAGAGGGGTCTGCGCTGACGGGCTGACAGCAGTGAGCCCGATATGAGGCTTGAACTCACGAATCATGAGCTCATGAAATCATGACCTGAGCCGAAGTCGGACGCTCAACCGACTGAGCCACCTAGGCGCCCCTGAAATTTTCAGTTTTTTTAAATGATGCTAAGTACCTACCGTGTGCCTGGAGTAAAGGGAACATGTAGGGAAATATAAGAGAGGTGTGGGGAGCACAGACTCATGCATGCTGAATGCACACTCCTCTAAGACCCAGATGCTTCTATCTGCCCGGAGCACTGGAAAACTAGCTATAACTGATACACGAACAAACCAACATCTTTAAACACATCCCAAAATCTTCAATTGCAAGAGGCTCTTAGAGACAGAAAACCCCTTCTCTTAAGCCGTGACAACTTACCTTTGTAGAGAATGAACAATTATCCAGTGGAAAGTTGGAATGGAAAAACCATTACAAAAGTGTGTTCGTAATAAGCAAATAACAGAAGACCTGAATGAGTAGAAAGCTATATACCATATTCCTAGATGAGACAATATGTTATTTCAAGGATGTTAATGCCCCCTGAATGGGTATACAGACAGTCCTCCTTTTGCGTGGTACCATGCTGACTGAAACTCACGCAAAAAGTTTTTACAAATCAATAAAAGTATAAGAAGAGACCACTGTTACTTTTCAGTTAGTATGTATTTGTTGTTTCCTGTTATGTTTACACTTTGATGACACATAAGCGGTCACATACAATACATGATACCAATGCCCCACCTGAACGACAAGTTCACATCAGGGGGCGCCTGGGTGGCTCAGTTGATTAAGCATCTGACTTAGGCTCAGGTCATGATCTCAAGGTTCATGGGTTTGAGCCCCATGTGGGGCTCTGTCCTGATGGCTCAGAGTCTGGAGCCTGCTTCGGATTCTGTCTCCCTCTCTCTCTCTGCCCCTCCCCCACTCACACTGTCTCTGCCTCTCTGTGTCTCTCTCAAAAATAAACATTAAAAAAAAGAAACACGTTCACAGCAATGGTTTTAGGCTGAACCTATCTGCTGCTTTTTTTCATGCATCATCATCTTTGGGGCTTATGTGTCTCGATATCCACAGAATTAAGTCATTCTGGTGTATGCATTTTCACTCCACCATTTATTAACCCTTCCCATAATCAACACTGCCATTCCGTCCAGAGCTGCAGGACATATGTGCATGGTCTCTGTTTGCATGTGAGAATTTTTCTGTGCAAAGGAGAGGAGACACACATCCCCTTAACCTTACTAGATACTTGCTCTTTAAGTGAGAATGCTAACTTCTCTCTCACCAGTGCAAATAGGAGTTCCCAATGCTCCACACTCTCTCCAACCCTCGGTACCAGTAAGGCATTTAATTTCTGCCAAACTGGTGGGTGCAAAACATTACCCCATCCTGGCTTTAATTCGCATTCCTTGGCTCCTGGAGAGACTGAAGATCTTTCCGTGTTTGGGGCCATTCACGATTCCTGTTCCACGATGTGCTTGTTCATGTTATTTGTGTACCCGGATCTATTTATTTCATTTTATTTGCAGGAGTTCCTTTTATATACTTAAAAATACGTGTGTGGAGGCAGAGTGGATTCACATTCTATTTCATATCTGCTGCAGATGTCAAACTTCCAGGTCGTGGGCTTAGGATCATTGTTTTCTTCTTCTAATGGTGTCTTTGACCTAATTTGTCTGTTACTTACCTCCATGCTCCTGATGCTACTTTGTTGTTGTTGTTGAATTGTAACCACTGGCTATTGACTGCCAACTGTGGAAAGTGAAGATTTAGCTACCTTTACACCTGACCTCCCTGCATGTATTTAGAGACCCTTAGTATTTGCACTATATTTTTGACCCCATGTGTTTGATTCAGAGTCGTATATTGCGATCGCTGGTCTTTGCTGTGTATGTGTCCTCTCTGTGGAGTTAATAATCGCCTTGTTTTGGTTTGCGTGTTTATTTCTCTATAGACCTGATCGAACCCCAAACCCTCCACCACGAACTACTTTCTCTCTTAAGAAACTGAATCACGCTGGATGTGAATGAATTTCAACTTCTCAAATTCTTCTCTCCCGGACCCGCGTCAACCTGGATTGAGTTTTCCTTCAATCGTTTGGCATGGCCATCTTCCCGCATACTTTCTTCCCCATTTCCTGGGATTTTCCTCTGTCCTGTGCTGGACAGACCTTATTTCCCATGTCCTCTGTCTATACCTCTTTCTTGGTCACTCCCTCACTGTCGAGCACGTCTTGCTGAAGCAGCTTGAGAGAGTGTGTGGGAAGTCAATTTTTAAAAAAAAAATTTAATGTTTATTCATTTTTAAGAGAGAGAGAGAGACAGAGACAGTGCATGAGCAGGGGAGGAGCAGAGAGAGAGGGAGACACAGAATCTGAAGTGGGATCCAGGCTCTGAGCTGTCAGCACAGAGCCTGATGTGGGGCCCGAACCCTGAACTGTGAGCTCACGACCTGAGCCAAAGTCGGATGCTTAACCGACTGAGCTGCCCAGGCGCCCCTTGGGAAGCCAATTGTTGAGACCCTGTGTGCCACAACATTCTCCTCTATTACCCTGAGTGTTGACTGACAGTGAGGCAGGATACTGAATTCTACACTGATCATCAGACGCCTTCAGAAATTTGAAGGCATTCCACAGTAATTAATCTTCTGTTTCTACTGTTGATCTTGGCAAGTCTGGAAGCATTCAGATTTCTGAGACTTTGTCTATGACAATTTTTTTTTTTTTTGCTCCAGAAGGTTGTAGAATCTTTTCACTTGTCACTCGGTCCTCACTAGTGGTGAGCCTGGCATTGGTCCAACTTTTTCTATTGTACCAGGAGCTCCGTGGGCCCTTTCAATACAACAGCTCATGCCCTTCGGTTCTGGAAAACTCTTTCGGATTCCTTTATTATTTAAGTTATTCCTTAACTACTGTTACTGCTAGGATTATTTCTTCCTCTCCTTTTCTCTGAAGTCCTGCTATTCAGGCCTAAAACCTCCTGGATTCGCCTTCCAATCTTCCAACTTTTCTATTTTCCACGTCATGGTCATGTTTTTCTAGTCTCTGTATTTCTTCCACTTTATCTTCTAAACCTACCACTGAAAAAAAGTTGTACATTTTGTTTCCATGAGCTTGCTTTTGATCTCAGAGTATTTTTCCATAAGTTTTTTTTTTTTAAGTTTATTTATGAGACAGAGAGCGAGCACGAGCAGGGAAGGAGCGGAGAAAGAGGGAGAGAGAAGGAATCCCAAGCAGGTTCTACGCTGCCAGCTCAGAGCCCAATGCAAGGCTGGAACTCTTGAACCTGCAAGATCATGACCTGAGCCAAAACCAAGCTTATGGCACCCCCATAAGCATTTTTTTTATTTTTTTGAATGTTTGTTTATTTTTGAGAAAGACAGAGCATGAGCGGGGGAGGGGCACAGAGAGGGGGAGACACAGAATCCAAAGCAGGCTCCAGGCTCCGAGCTGTCAGCACAGAGCCCAACGCAGGGCTCGAACCCATGAACCGTGAGATCATGACCTGAGTCGAAGTCGGATGCTCAACCAACTAAGCCACCCAGGTGCCCCGCCCCCCCCCCTTTTTTTTAAATTGACACCCTGGGCTGTTGCGTGTTTTTTTTTTTAAATACTTTTTTTTTCATTGAGATGTAACTGACAAACATCCTTTTATTTCACGGACGCATTATTTTCTCTGATCACATGACAATGTTACGTGAAGCATTTTCCTGAAAGTATCTCCTCCTGACGTGGTATCTATCTCTCCCCAGTTACATTCTCTGCCTCCACCTCCAATTGTTTTGGTATATAGGTTTCAGGTCAGACTTCCCTCCAATGTGTGGAGATCTGGGACGCCTGTCTATATTTAAGAGTGGAGACTCGGGGGCGCCTGGGTGGCTCAGTTGTTTAAGCGTCCAACTTCAGCTCAGGTCATGATCTTGTGGTTTGTGAGTTCAAGCCCCACATCGGGCTCTGTGCTGACAGCTTGGAGCCTGCTTCAGATTCTTTGTCTCCCTTGCTCTCTGCCCCTCCACTGCTCACGCTCTCTCTCTCTCAAAAATAAACATGAAAAAAAAAAAAAAAGAGTGGAGACTCAAAGCTGGGAGTACGTGAAGAAAGGCTTCGAGATCATCTGTAGGATGGTCAAGATGGGTCATATTAATTGGAGCAGTGTCCCCTCCAATATCTTTGATCTTTAGTCCATTCCTGTTGGGCCGGTCACATTTGCCAGGCTCTTGTTTCTTTCCTGCCTAGAGAGCACGGGCCTGGGGAGGCTTGCAGAGGTCAGGGGGAAGAGACATGAAGAGTCTCAGCATCCAGTATGCGTCAGTCACTTTAACGCCTGAGACCCTTACACGGTGCCCGCGGTCTGGGGACACTCTGCTTTACCCCCTCCAGAGAACAAAGCTGCAGACTCTTCTGCTGGGGTTGGGCACAAGGGGATGAGAGTCTCCCAGGGCTGTGGATAAGGGCTGCGTGTGAACCGTCCGAGTGGTACCCGACTAGCTTTTCATGCGCATGCCTAACTGCAATCCCTTGCCATTCTAGAGGTCCCGAGGGCCAGCAGCCCTGAACCAGTGAGCATTTCGGGATGTAAGGGATGTGGCTCTCTGCAGAGCCTACTTCTGGCTCCGGAGTCCCCTTTCTGAGACCCGCTAATACCGGGTCAGTTACTGGTACCATCCAGAACCTTTACAGCTTTCGCCAACTCTTGTTTTCTTTCCTGGCTTTCAGGCCTTTCCGGGTTTATTAGATGGTTGTGCTCAGTCTGTCATGTTTACCTGGGTGTCCCTCATCACCTGACCTTCAATCTACCTGCGTCACTATGTTTTGGGCAAGTCTCTGAAACGGCGTGGGTGTCTTATCCACCTGTGACTCTCTACATTATGAGCAGTCGAGGTTATTTCGTCCTCTACAACTAGAGATACAGACCCAGTAAGTGCTCTCAATTTCACCTGCTGTTTGCCCTTTATTACGCTTTTCTCTTGGCCCGTGCTGCTCGTGTAGCCCCTCCTAGGGGGTGTTTTCTATTTTTATCGGTTTCCCTTTACATCCTTTCACTAGTTTACAGGTTTTCCATTCTATTCCCTGTGTGGTGGCTCATTTTTCCAACATGTACACTATACATGGAAATGTGATACCTTTTAAGAAAACACTTCTTAACGTTTATTTTTGAGAGAGAGCAGAGCGCAAGCAGGGAAGGGGCAGAGAGAGAGGGAGGCACAGAATCCGAAGCAGGCTCCAGGCTCCGAGATGTCAGCACAGAGCCCGACGACGGGCTCAAACTCACGAGCTGTGAGATCATGACCGGAGCCGAAGCTGGATGCCTAATCGACTGAGCCCCCCAGGCCCTCCTCCCCCTGCTTTTTAAAATTCCCTATGTTGTACCTTTCATCTCTGTGACTGGTTTCATAACTGGAAGCCTGGCCCTCGCACCCCTCCCCTCTGGGCAACCATGAGTGTGTTCTCTATATTTATAGGTCTCTTTCTGCTTTGTTTGTTTTTGAGTCCACATGTAAATGAAATCATATAGTATTTGTCTTTCTCGGTCTGTCTGATTTATTTCACTTAGCATAAAACCCTCTAGGTCCATCCATGATCACAAGCGGCAACATCTTACTCTTTTTTTACGGCTTAGTAATATTCCATCACATGTAAATACACACACACACACACACACACACACACACACACACACACACACACACCACTTGGGCTGCTTCCGAATCCTTGCTATAGTACATAATGCTGCAACAAACACAGGAGTGCATATACGCTTGTGAATTCGGGTTTTTGTTTTCTTTGGGTAAATACCCAATAGCACGACTACTGGGCCGTAGAGTAGCTCTATTTCTAATTTTTGGAGGAACCTCCATCCTCTTTTCCAAAGTGGCTCCACCTGTTTGCATTTCCACCCACAGCGCACGAGGCTTCTTTCCCCACCCCCCCCCCCCCCCCCCCCCCCCCCGCATCCTCGCCAATAGCTTGCCTCACGTTTTTAAATCATATTAAGTACGATTTAAATTTTTCAAAGTCCTATTTGCTTTTTCTTTGATTCTATTCTCTCTCTCCCTTTTTTTTTTTTTTTCCATATCACTTGATTCTTTTGTTAAGGACTATTTTGTCTTTACATGTTAATTGACATACATAATATAATCGACGTATAACGGTATATTAGCTCTAGGTGCACGACACAATGATTCCATATCTGTATATATCGTGAAAAGAGCATGAGAAGTCTAGTTAACATTTGTCACCGTACATAGTTCCAAAAACACTTTTCCTTAAAAATAGGGAATGTTTCACCCACCTGTGTGTTACCCATTTCTGGGGGCCGTGCTAACGTCTACCGTTCTGATTTGGGGGTACGTGCTGCTAAAGCCTGCACTGTCTGTAATTTTTCAGCTTCATGTTAAGAACAGTTGCTTCATATCGACATTATGATTTCCTATTTTCCCTCCTATTATCCTACCATTTTTTAGTTCGTAGGGACCCGATTCTCCTGCTGACGGTGCCTGCTGCTTCTCCCTCACGACGATTCTATTTTTAGTTTGTTTTCATTGTGAGCTCCAAATCAGTCAGGGCGGTTCTCGGAATTCTGTAATTTTTGACATCTGACATGGAGAGCTTTCCCATTTGCTTCCGCTGGAGCCCTGGGGGTTTCAACTGTCCTTCCACAGTGTAGTGTGTTTAGTATGCTAATTTTCTCCCCCAGGGAAGTTGCCTCACTGCACAGAAAAGATGACTTCGATCCCTGGGCTTTTTGCATTTTTCTCACTGGCAAACCCTTTCTTCTTCGCACCCAAGCCCCAGCCAGACTTTCAGGTGTCCTCAGTGCATCCCTGAGAAGTTCTGGTGCCCTTTTCAGGGATGGGGACTTACGCAGATTTGGTACAAACCCACACATGGTGTCACTTACCCGAGAAGCGTGTCATCTCCCAGGATAGCTGACCCCTCCATCAAACACTGAGCCAGTGTTGTCAAAGGCAACTTTTTCTGAAAAGGAGAACAACAACAACGACGACGACGACGTTGTAATGAAAACCACTCCAACAGTCACCTGCCTACTCTAAAACAGCAGAAAGTCAAATTCCTGCCTCAATACTGTGTTAGTTAAGATACAAACCGACCTTAAAATATGTTTAAAACCTAAACACTCATAGCATACAAGGACGGATTAGACGCGGACAGGTCAAAACTCAGAAAATCAAAACTGAAATAAAGGTGCCAATTTAGGGGGCGCCTGGATAGCTCGGTCGGTTGAGCGTCTGACTCTGGCTCAGGTCACGATCTCACAGTTTGTGAGTTCAAGCCCCGCGTCGGGCTCTGTGCTGACGGCTCAGAGCCTGGAGCCTGCTTTGGATTCTGTGTTTCCCTCTCTCTCTGACCCTCCCCTGCTCATGATCTGTCTCTCTCTTTCTCTCTCTCTCTCAAAAATGAATAAGCATTAAAAAAAAATTTTTTTAAAGAGATTTAAAAAAAAATGTGCCAATTTGGAAAATAAGCCTACAGTTTACAGACTGCATTTTATTTTTTATTTTTATTTAAAAAAAAAATTTTTTTTTAACGTTTATTTATTTTTGAGACAGAGAGAGACAGAGCATGAACGGGGGAGGGTCAGAGAAAGAGGGAGACACAGAATCCAAAACAGGCTCCAGGCTCTGAGCGTTCAGCACAGAGCCCGACGCGGGGCTCAAACTCACGGACTGAGTGATCGTGACCTGAGCTGAGGTCGGACGCTTAGCCGACTGAGCCACCCAGACGCCCCCAGACTGCATTTTAAAATACAATGAGATAGGGGCGCCTGGGTGGCTCAGTAGGTTAGTCATCCAAGTCTTGATTTCGGCTCATGTCACGTCATGGTTGTGAGTTAGAGCCCTGCATTGGGCTGAACGTTGAGCCTGGAGCCTGCTTGGGATTCTCTCTCTCTGCCCCTCCCCTGCTCGCTTTCTCTAAAAAATGAAAATAAAGTGGAATAACAGCAAGAAAAAAAAAAGACAAGATTTGAAACTTATGTTAACAATGACCTGAACAATGCTTTAAGTTCCAAAGGTCAGTCTCTCCTGGGAGAAGTACCACAGCTCCATTTTATAAACGAGGCAGCTTATGGTCAAGAGAGAGAGAGAGAGAGAGAGAGAGGGGGAGGGAGGGAGGGAGGGGGAGAGAGAGAGAAAAGTGTTCACATACAGTGACAATGCGAAGAAAGTAACCATAAAAACAAAGGCACCCTCCAAAGAAGACAGAAAATGCCTCTGAACATATGAAAGACGCTTGACGTCATCAGTTATGAAGGAAATCCACATCAGAGCCGCAAAGAGATACTACTTCATAGCCACTAGCATGGCAAGGGCAATAATAACAACCAGAAAGAAAGTATCGGTGACCATGGGGAGCCTTGGTGAACAGGTAGAGAAACGCTGAGCTTCATCGAGCAGGGCTGGTGGAAATGCAAAATGGGGCAGCGCTTCCGCGGAGCGTGGCAACAGTTCAATAAACGACACAAAATTACCATACAGCCTGGCGATTCTACTCAATTCCACTCAGAGTAATTGAAAGCAGATGGTCAAAAGAAACACACCACATGTGCGCGCATGAGAACGGCAGCTCGATTCGCAACAGCCGAAAGGCGCAAACGGCTTGATCGTCCACCACCTGACGCAGGGATCGATAAAAAGCGGTATAATCAGACAAGGGAATATTATTCAGCCATAAAAAGGAACGAAGCGCTGACATAAGCTGAGGGGGAACCTCGAAAACATTATGCTAAGTGAAATGAGCCAGACGCGGGGCACGTATCATACGAGTCTATTTAAATGAAATATCCAACTTTGGCAAATCCACAGTAGGGTAGCACGACCCATTCCTTCCTTACTAGTAAGTGACCAGCTCTCTCCTTGCTGAGCCTGAACCATCCAACACACACACAGACAACAACAAGCTGGGAACTGCCAACACAGTGGTACCTGGGGGGGGGGGTGGGCAGGCAGGGGGCTCAGTCGGTTGAGCAGCTGACTCTTGACTTCAGCTCAGGTCACGATCCCAGGGTCGTGAGATCGAGCCCCGCCTCGGGCTCCATACTGAGCATGCAGCCTGCTTGAGATTCTACCTTCCCTTCCTCTACCCTTCCTCTACCTCCCCCACCCCTTTCCAAAATAAATAAGCAAATAAATAACCAGCAGCATGAGAAAGAATAGTCCAGGTAGAGGGAACTGCATGTGCAAAGGCCCTGAGTTGGGACCAATATGGCTGCCCTAAGGTCCCCACCGAGGCCAGCGCAGCTGGGGCACAGTGAGTGAGTGACAAGGAGTGGGTAGAGCATTAAGGCAGAGGCCAGATCGTAGAGGGCCTTCTCCTCCAGAGGCAGGCACCGAGGTCTCATTCTGAGGGCGTCTGATGACCCTCAGAGGTTTTAAGAGTGTGATCGGATTAAAATGACTCAATCCATGGGGCTCCTGGGTGGCTCAGTCAGCTGAGCACCTCTTTTTTTAATTTTTTTTTTTAATGTTTATTTATTTTTGAGACAGAGGGAGACAGAACATGAGTTGGGGAGGGGCATAGAGAGAGGGAGACACAGAATCTGAAACAGGCTCCGGGCTCTGAGCTGTCAGCACAGAGCCCAATGTGGGGCTCGAACCCACGAACCATGAGATCATGACCCAAGCCGAAGTCGGACACTTAACTGACTGAGCCACCCAGGCGCCCCGTGCACCTAACTCTTGATTTTGGCTCAGGTCATGATTCCGGGGTCGTGGGGTCGAGCCCTAAGTTGGGCTCTGCCCTGAACACAAAGCCTCCTTAACATTCTCTTTCTCTCCCCTGCTTTCTCTCTAAAAACATAAGTTAAAAAATAATTAAACTGAACTAAACTAACTCAATCCTGAGACAGACAAATCCAAATGGCTTGTAAGTGGGATCAAGCAGGAAAACAAGTTTTTAGGGCTCCATCCACTTGAATTTAGGGATCTGAACACCCCCAGGAAATCTGCATACTCTAATGTGTCCTCAGGGAAGACACGGGGAGGCAGGTCAACCCCCAAGAGTGATCTGGAAGTTCATGTGGGTCCTGAGGTAAATCCAGGGAGAGAGATCCCAAGACACCTGTGTGGATAAGGCCTTCCTTGGGTCTAACATGTATCCCTCTCCCTGCGCTTAGACGCATCCATTCCAGTGGGGTCAGACGCCTTCCACACAGGGGACAAAATCATTACTCGTCACTTCAAATAAAATGGGACACTCTTCTTGGTAAAAACTAGACTAGGCAACTCAGTATTAACACATCCAAACTTAAACATCACCTTCTAGTTGTCCTACAAGGCTGTGGTGTAGAAATTTCAGGAGACTTAAGAAAAGGTGCAGCAAACAATACGTTATGAGGAAATGTATTTCCACATCACCTTTTTTTTTTTTAAATTGTGTTTAACATCTGTTTATTTTTTG
The DNA here is from genome assembly GCF_018350195.1 of Panthera tigris. Taxonomy (NCBI): domain Eukaryota; kingdom Metazoa; phylum Chordata; class Mammalia; order Carnivora; family Felidae; genus Panthera; species Panthera tigris. Next base: position 6,860,029 of record NC_056673.1, on the reverse strand, counting down.
AGAGACAGAGACAGAGCGTGAGTGGGGGAGGAGCAGAGAGAAAGTCACAGATTCTAAAGCAGGCTCCAGGCTCCGAGCTGTCAGCACAGAGCCCGATGCGGGCTCGAACTCACAGACTGTGAGATCCTGACCTGAGCCGAAGTCGGATGCTTAACCAACAGAGCCACCTGGGTGCCCCCCCACACCCCCCCCCCCCACCAACATCACCTTTTATAAAAGTTATTTAAAGCACATTTTAAAAAAGTGTCTAAGGTAGTTAGAGAAGAAAAGAGTGAAGCAGGTCTAATATATGCTCACAGAGGCACCATGAATCATGGTCTTGTTCTTTTTTTTTTTTTTTTTAACGTTCATTTATTCTTGAGAGATTGAGAGAGACAGAGCATGAGCGAGGAAGCAGCAGAGAGAGACAGAGAGACAGAGAGAGAGAGAGACATGAATCTGAAGCAGGCTCCAGGCTCTGAGCCATCAGCACAGAGCGTGATGCAGGGCTCGAACCCACGACCCTGAGATCATGACCTGAGCCGAAGTTGGACGCTCAACCAACTGAGCCACCCAGTAGCCCCTGGTTTTGTTTTTAATCAGGAGTGATTCTGCCCTCTGTTCTCATGGGGGGTTTGGCAATGCACAAAGATACTCTCACTTATCAAAACATGGCGGACACTTCTGGCATCTAATGGATAGAGGCCAGGGATTCTGCTCAATATCCTACCACGCACAGGACAGCACCCCCGCCCCTCCGTCGAAATAAAGAATTACTTGGCCCAGAACATCAAGAGTGCTGAGGCTGAGAAACCTGGTTTAAAGAGAAAGGTCTTCAATACGTAACGTCCTAAAATATCCCAATAATCAACCAGCGGAGATGCTCTGTCTTGAATGCAGACAGAACAATCATAGTATCGATCTCTTCTGGTTTGTGTTGAGCACCTCAAGTCCCCCGGCTTTAGGGCAGGACCTCAGCTGTTCAGAATCCTTCTTTGAAATGTGACAAGGAAGAAAGCTAAGAGAGACGGTGCCTGTATCAGACTATAGAGGACTTTCAATAGCCAGGAGGTTGACATCTGTTGAAGAAACATACCTACTGGCTGATGACTCAAGTTTTTCTAACTATGGACAAAGATTAGTTCAATTAGTCCCATCAGAGGGTCTAAGTGAGCAAGAAACTGTGCCTGTGGGTGGCCAGAGGCACAAGGGTCAAGACCAACATAATAAAAACAGCCACTGATGATCATGAAGCTAACCAGTCTCGGGGAAGGATGGTGGGGACAGCCAAACATCTGAAAAATGCAGACTAGAAAAACCAGCCTGAAGTGTAGGACTTTGGGTCCTGCTCTTGTGCGAGGGAAGCAACATAAGTTTCCAGCCATTCCTAGTCACTTACCACGCTCGCTAATGACTCTGAGATGCGTTCAGGTGGCAGAGAGGGTAGTAGTCAGTGACAAAGTATCACACAGTGACAGGGACTCCTGTTTCAATGGCTCTTTCATTCTTAAGATTTTTAACGGGGAGAATGACCTTCTTCTCTCTCTCTTGTCCTTGGTCGTATCTAGCTAGCTAGCTAGCTATTGGAGGAGGTCACCGAGAGGATGTGACTGCTGACTGACCCATGCACTGGACCCAGGCAATCGGAGGTTCCTCGCCCACTCCCCTGTCCTTGGAACATTCTATCCACCTGCCTCGCTCAACCAGCAAGCTGCCTTAAGGACACAGCCCTGGGAGAGTAAAGTAAGGTGCTGTTGAGACCATCCGGACAGTCTATGTGACCAAACCCTAGTTGAGGTCTCTTTATGAACTTTTAAGATTTGGAGAGGGGGAGGGGGGATCTATTGGCCTTATGACCACCAAAGACAAACCACGTAAATAAGCTTCCTTATTAAACCTGCCACCTACTTAACCTGGAGCGGTCTGTCTGCCTCTTCCTTTGGTCTCTGCTCGCCCTCTGTATACAAGGGCCAGTTTGCGAGCCAACACCCTAACGAATTACTTTTTGAACAGGAAATACATGGGCATGGCGCATGAAGTCACCAGAAGGGTTACAGCAACCAGTGTCCCTTGCATCTGTGACTCTTGCCACCAGAGAGCCAGTGACAGGGACCAGCCTTTTGTGTACCCTTCCGCAAAGATTCTAAGTGGATCCATTATACTCAGTGTGTCTGTTCTTAGTGGATCTATTTCCCCCCACAAATGTTGGCATACAACTTACACGACTCTACGCCTTGCTCTCTGCTTGGTGTGGAGATACCGTGGGCTCCATTTCCCATGGTGACACACACAGCTGGCCCATTCTTTCTTTCTGTTTCTAACGGATACATAGATCACTGAACGAAGACGACAACATTTATTTAAACAAGTCCTCTACTGGGGAACCTGGCTGGCTTAGTCGGTTGAGTGTCCGACTTCAGCTCAGGTCATGATCTCATGGTTCGTGGGTTTGAGCCCCTTGTCGGGCTCTGTGCAGACAGCTCAGAGCCTGGAGCCTGCTTCGGATTCTGTGTCTCCCTCTCTCTCGGCATCTCCCCTACTCTCGTTCCATCTCTCTCTTTCAAAAAATAAATAAACATTACAAAAAACTAAAATAAACTTCCCCCCAATTCTAGAGGACTGACAGAACCTTAAGAATTAAGGTTAGGGAAGCCACAATGTTCCAGGGTCTGGAAGTCATCAAATCGACTTTTCTGAGATGACTGTTCCCTCTAAAATTATCTCAGGAACAATCAACACACTTTGTAGAATGACTAAGAGACAAAAAGTCTAATCCTAATATCCACTCTGTTTCCCCAACATACACACCTGTACCCTCTAGTCCTGAAAACTGCTGATTCCAAGCCCAGGCAACTCCCGAGTTCACTCCCCAAAAGATACAGCCCAGATGGGCTGCTCAGGGCTCAGTAGTTGTCAATGGTCATTTCAGCTGAACGGTGGGGCCCCAATAATGGCAGTGGGTTACACCTCTTGAATATTTACTAACGTTAAGCACTGTGCTAGGCATTCCTGTGTATTACCTCACTGAGCTCTCAAACAACGTTATTGGGTAGAAATTCGTTACTGTTCTTACCAAATGAAGAAGGCAAGAGATATACAAAGCTAACTGACTTGTCCAAGGTCAGGTATAATCAGGAAGCAGTGGACCTGGGCTTCAAGCTCAGGTGGTCAGCTTCCAGAGCTTAAGATCATGATGCTAAATTGCTTCTGGAGAGAAAAGGAAAGATTCAAACTGGCTTGCTGACACATTAGGCAGGTCCTGTGCCTAAAATACTCCTGGGCCATCCATTCATGACACAGATGTATTTTTAGCATTGCCTACCCTGTGGTGGGCCCTGTTCTAGGCATTAAAAATGTGGTCGTGATGGATGGGCAAGATCCCTGCTCCCGTGGAACTCATGTATTCGTGGAGGGGAACGATCTTAAGGATTTCAGATAATCATATTACACACGATGAAGGAAATAAAATGAGGTGATGTGATGGGGGGAGGAAGGGAACGAACACATTAGGTGCTGAGAACCCTAATTAGGAGCTGAGAATTGAAAAATAAAAAAGTTGCGGGCACCCCCGTGTTCTGCGACGGGTCAGTGCCGTTGGGACAATGATGACAGCGGGCGGGAACAAGAGCTGAGCTCAGAGATGCAGGGGAAGGCTTATCATTAGGGCCCAAGGGTCAGGGTGAGGAGCTCAAATGTTATTCTACAATGGGAATCTTTGGGTGGGACTGAAGCAGGACAGTGGCATTGTCTGATCTCCGTTTTAGACAGTGGATTATAACGGGGATGGGTTTGGAGAGGAGAGTGGGGGACCCGTCGGGAACAGCTATGTTTAGGCCAGAGATGATGCCTGCATGGACGAGGGTAGCAAATGCTGAAGCAAGTGGAAATTGTCTGAAGGAAGACAGTGGGCCCTCCCGAAAGTCTGGGTGTGGGAAGAGAAAAATAAAGGGTAATGTCTAGGAGTCACGGAGGTGGTTTTCCTGTACCATTCTTGACTGTTCCACCTTCTTTGCTAGATCCTCCGCCAGTGAGGGCTTAAAATGTTGCAGGTCCTGGGGCTCTTGACTCAAGGCCATTTATCTCCTTAAGCGATCTCATCAAATCTTATGGAGTCTAGAGTCGCTCGAGCCAGAGAGACCCCGAAAGCCCTCTTGACTCTTCAAACCCCCATGTCCATTCAAGACCCAGATGCTCTACACGGTGTATCTACCACATCTGCCAATTTCTCTCCCTCTTCCCTGATCCTGGTGTATCTCCCAAAGATCGCCGCCATTATTTGTCTCTCTTACTTCCCCCATAGCCCCTGCCCCACACAACTGGGGCCCCTGCCCCCTATGCCCCACCATAGCCACTGCCCCATTTTTCACACAACTGCCAATAAATCAGACCATGCTGCTCCTGATTAAAGCACTGGCTCCCCACTAATCTTAGAGATCAAGTCCAAATCCTTACCATGCCTACACAGTGAGATGGGGTCCCCGCTGCCCCATTTCCTGCCTCTCCCCTTGTCATCATCCATACTCTACGACCCCCTCGTGTTTCTCGAAAATGCCCCGACTCCTTGCTGTCTCTGAAAACTCTGCACATGTCATCCCCTGTCCTACAGGCACCTTGACCTCTTTTGGTGCCACTATCTTCTGCTGTCCTTAAAGGCCACTTCCTCACAGAAACCCTCTACTACTTAATTCCTAGTGACGCCTAATTACTGACTCCACGGAATGGCTGCTTCCCTGCAAGACTGTGAGCCTCCAGAGAACAGGGATCTTGCTGGGTTTGCTCAGCACGCGGCATTAAGTGTGGCTTCACGTGGCAGACGTGGCCCTTTCCAAGTATTTAGTGATTAAGGTGGAGAAGGACTCCTCCTAACTGTGTGCTTGTTGAATGGGAATGCCCTACAGAAGAAGCACAAGGACGGTGAAAAACCAATCATGTTCATTATACTGACGGTCTCAGAAACCAATGAATTAACCAGCTATTGGCCTGGACTAAAGGAAGCAAAATGGCAACCTGATTCGTATCTTCTCTAGTCTCCATCCCACATAAGGAATCTGGTTTAGCTCAGTACCCACTGAATAATGCTGCTCGGGTCACTGAGACAGTGCCAACCAAACTCCACTCCTCTGTCTGCTCCCATGTGACAGCCAGCCCCGGCTTTCAGGTATACAGTAAGGCTGGAGGGTTGGAAACTACTAAACTGCTAAGAACTAATGAGCTTGGGGGCGCGTCCGACTTTGGCTCAGGTCATGATCTCGCGTTTCGTGAGTTGGAGCCCCATGTCAGGCTCTGTGCCGACAGCTCGGAGCCTGGAGCCTGCTTCGGATTCTGTGTCTCCCTTTCTCTCTCTGCCCTTCCCCTACTTGCTCTCGTTCTCTCTCAAAAAACACAACAAAACAAACAAAAAACAAAAAAACCCACAACTAGCGAGCTTGTTTAAAAACAAGCGCCAAATAAGGGGGTGCCTGGGCGGCGCAGTCGGTTAAGCGTCCGACTCTTTGTTTCAGCTCAGAGCATGATCTCACAGTCGTGGGATCAAGCCCTGCATCAGGCTCTGCGCTGACAGCATGGAGCTTTCTTGGGATTTCCTGTTTGCCCCTCCCCCGCTCTCCCAAAATAAATGAACATTAAAAAAAAAAGAAAAGTGACGAGTAGCAACAAACTGCCATGGGCTCCAATCAAAAGCTGTACACCTTCCGGGATAAAGTCCCTTCCCATCCTGAGACTCTAGGACTCCACCTCTCATTTCCACTGGCCTTATTCCCTGAGGACCATCTCTTGACCCTCTCTCCCTCTCTTTTTACAGAAGTATAGATGGCAGACGATGATACGTTAGTTTCAGATGCATAATGTAGTGATTCGACAACCCTATACCCACGCACGTTATCTGTGCGGACTGTCACCGTTGTATGATATCACCACACCACTGACTATTCCCCAGGCTGTCATCCCTGTGACTTATTCATCCCATAACTGGAAGCCTGGACCTCCCTCTCCCCTCCACCCCTTTCACCCATCCCCCTACCGCCTACCCTCTGGCCTCCATCAGTCTGTTCTCTGTATTTACATCTCCCTCTCTGAACACCTACCTTCCTCGTTTGGTGTTAGCTCATTACTTTCTTCACTGCCAATCTTCCCCATTCTCTTCTATTTTTTTTTTTTCAGTTTCTCACTTAAAATTTTTTTTAATGTTTTATTTTTTGAGAGACAGAGAGAGACAGAGCGTGAGCAGGGGAGGGGCAGACAGAAAGGGAAACATAGAATCCAAAGTGGGCTCCAGGCTCTGAGCTGTCAGCACAGAGCCTGACGTGGGGCTCGAACCCATGAACACAAGATCATGACCTGAGCTAAAGTCAGACGCTCAACTGACTGAACTACCCAGGCACCCCCCTCTTTAAAAAAAAAATTTTTTTTAATGTTTTATTTTATTTTTTGAGAGACACAGAGCATGAGCAGGGGAGGGGCATAGAGAAAGGGAGACATGGTTAATGTTCTCACTCCTAATCCCTTTTTCTTTTTGCCTGTTTCTTGGATCTTGACATATCTCCTTACCTAATAATCTCAGAGAAATGAGCACATATTTCAGTATGAGGCAATTAATAAGTGCCATGGCTCCTATTAAACCCCTGGATGTGTTACTTCAGAAAAAAAACTGGAAAAATGGATTTGAGTCACGGCCTTGGACATTTTTTTCTGGCCGGTCTGAGGCTGTTCAATATTTAAAATAGCTCTTTGACTTTCTTTCCTGCCAGATCATATATTCGGTCCCAGGAGGACACGAGAAGACTGATCAGCTCAAGAAATCAATGACCAAATCAGATGCTTGAAATTTATGCTGTGGAATCACTGACCTATACGTATTTGAGCAATACCCCCGTATTGAGCACAGACTTCCTCCAGGTCGACCAGAGGGGTGTCCAATTTGTATAGTGATCACTGTAATCCTCAGGGCCTGACAACAGCCACTGTGTGCCCCCCCTCCTCCCCCCCCCCCCCCCCCCCCCCCCGCCAACAGCAGCCCCATCACCTGTGTCCCAGCTAGCAAATCATGGCCAACCATGGCAACACCATTTCTCCCCAACACGTATTCCCCTCCTTAGCCTCCCTTGCAGCTAGGGCAACATAAAATAAATTATTCTGGGAAAGGCTTTTCTCTTCCCCGATAAAAACAAAACAGAAACAAGCATGCAAAGATAGTTCATCTTCTATGCCACCCTCACGTGTTCTGCCTCTGATGGGGTTAACATGAAGATGTGATGCCTGGAGCCACAGCAGCCACGTTACAACTACTAGGAGGGACAAGAACATCGCAGACATGCTGGCCCAAAGCTGATGAATATACCTCGGGACCCACTACCTCAGACATCTCATTAAGTGATAAGTAAGATCCTTTATGCAAAAGTCACAATTAATCAGTGTGTTAACTATGTCCTGTATTTGTTGTAATCTGAGGCTTTGACATCTGGTGCCTTTATGACCCTGGGGGGACCACCTCTGCCAGGGTTAGCTGATTTTTTTTTTAAATGTTTATTTCTTGAGAGAGAGAGACAGAGAGAGACAGAGCACAAGTGAGGGAGGGGCAGAGAGAAAGGGAGACACAGAATCTGAAGCAAGCTCCAGGCTCTGAGCTGTCAGCACAGAACCCGACAGGGGCTTGGACTCATGAACAGCAAGATCATGACCTGAGTTTCAAGTCAGACGCTTAATCGATTGAGCCACCCAGGCGCCCCCATTTTCATTTTTTTAAATGTTTATTTTTGAGAGAGAGAGAGAGGGAGAGGGAGAGGGAGAGGGAGAGGGAGAGGGAGAGGGAGAGGGAGAGGGAGAGGGAGAGGGAGAGGGAGAGGGAGGGAGAGGCAGGCAGAGTACAAGCAGGGAAGAGGCAGAGAGAGAGGGAGACACAGAATCCAAAGCAGGCTCCAGGCTCTGAGCTGTCAGCATAGAGCCCAATGCGGGGGCTCGAACCTATGAACCATGAGATCATGACCCGAGCTAAAATCGGATGCTCAACCAACTGAGCCACCCTCAGTTTATTTATTTTTGAGAGAGACAGAGAATGAGTGCAAGCAGGAAAGGGGCAGAGAGAGGGGGTCAGAGGTTCTGACGTGAGCTCTGTGCAGACAGCAGTGAGACCAACACGGGGCTCTAACCCACAAACTGTGAGATGAGACAAAGTTGGATGCTCAACTGACTGAGCCACCCAGGAGTCACGGGTTAGCCAGTTCTCAGAGACAGTCAACAATTCACCCATGACTGTGCCTTTCGAATGAAAACCAACCAACCCACAGCTTGCACCCCAATGCGTTCGTTTATGGGGCTCTCGCTGTCCAATCCACCATCCACCTACCCTAACCACCTCAGAGCCAGGTACCAGACATTAGAGACGGCCCCGTGCCCCAGAGCCTGCCGAAGTTACTCAATCCGGCCAACTCTAAGCCTCTTTATCCTGCCTCAACTATTCCTTCCAAGGGAAAGCACGATCAACTCTTGCGTGCACTTGCCGCTCTCTGTCCTGTCTGACCCTGGTGTTTCCCCGTGTGGCCCTCCATGACATAGTGTCTCCCTCCCCCATCAAACTTATCTTTTCAATACCAATGATCCCCTAACCTGGTGGCCTCTCCCTATCTTAAATTTCCTATTAATATATTTTAGAACATGTGGGGAGCCAAATGCCTCCTAACTGATACAGTTTGCAAAGACCCTCAGTCAATTAAAACCCTACAGGTCTAGGCAATTTTATCTTATCCCAGGAAAAAAAAAAAAAAAAAGGTCTAGCAAGAATCAACCTACCAACACCAAAGGCCAGTTTCAAACCCCTAGTGGTAACATTTGGATGCTACTCCTGAGCTTGAGTGGGGTAGGGGCAGAGAGAGAGAGGGAGACACAGAATGTGAAGCGGGCTCCAGGCTCCGAGCTGTCGCACAGAGCCTGATGCGGGGCTCGAACTCATGAACCTTGAGATCATGACCTCAGCCGAAGTCGGACACTTAACTGACTGAGCCTCCTAGGCGCCCCTGCAGACTCTCCCTTTAGACGGTTCGGGTGCCCCTTGCTAAAACACTGGATACACACAGAATTACTTCCACAGATATTTCCCAAGCCCTGTGAACATTTTCTTTCTACCACACATAAGTGATTCCTTCTGGGAATGTTAAGAAAGAAGACACGAGCACTGGGAAGAAGATGGAATGATTGACAGGGAAGGTTCTAGAATGGCAGCATGAGACGGGATGAAGCATCCGGACACATCGCGTGACAGTCACTCAACATGAGCCCGCTCAAGCTGGGGGTGGGAGGCTCAGGAAGACCACTGAGAAGCAGAGGTCAACAGTAACTGCATGCCAGAGACAGAAAGACACCAAGCATGTTGCCTATAAACTCAAGGAGGATTAAAACCTCCTAGATGGCAGAGTCCTTGTAATAAAGCCAATGGAACCGCTAAGAATTTGTTCTAACCTCTGGTGGAGTTGGGGGCGGGGAGGAGGTCAGGAGGGAAGCCAGAGACGACTGGTTCCAGCAAGGACTGTTCAACAGGATCGCAACAGGCAATGCCTCTTGTTACTAACGCAGCTTACACACAAAGACATTAGGATACCTTCATTTGTCAGGCTCTCTTTCAAGGTTTCATTAACCTTTATTAACCTTTCAGTAGCCTTCCCTTCCAGGGAAGGGGTGCCCGGGTGGCTCAGTCGGTTAAGCCTCCAACTCTTGGTTTCGGTTCAGGTTATGATCTCACGGTTTCAGGAGTTCGAAACCCGCGTCGGGCTCTGTGCTGGCAGCACGGGGCCTGCTTGGGATTCCCTCTTTCTTCCTCTTTCTGCCTCTTCCCCACTCGCACTGTCTCTGTCTCTCTCAAAACAAATACACTTTAAAAATAAACAAATAAAATGAAGTTTTCATTATAGGGAAAATAATTTTCACAATGGTCTTTACAGGTGCCCTAGGGGGGATTTTTTTCCATGGGATCCTAAATACTCTGGAGGCACAGGGAGCCTGTAAGTGAGACAAAGCAGAGAGAAGACAGCTTAGAGCTTCCCTAACCGTGGAATCCCAAGCACACCCTGGTTGCTCCCGTCTGGGGAGAACAAAGAGAGGGACAGAGGGACAGGGTCTTGCCTGCTGAGGGTGGGGAAGGATGCCTCGGGCAGGGTTCAAGGGCAGGAAGGGGTGGGAAGGGGCTGCCACACGGCAGAAACACAGGACACGTCAACCCTCAGACACAGAAATGGCCGAAGAAACACAGCGTAACCAAACACGGCCCCAGGAGCGGGACCCCTGTCCTCCGATGGCCAGGTTTAAGCTGCCGGGGTGGTGCGGTCAGGGCGTGGGGGGTACTTACAGAGCGCTTGTCAGCCTCGGCCCCTTGCTGGCCCTGGAGACATGCGGTGAGCTTCTTGTGCGTGCTGTGGGAGACTTGCTTCACCAGCTCCAGGCGTTTCTCAACCTGCACACAGAGCAGCGGGCGGGGTTACCAGGTGAGGGCAAGGTCAGGAGAAGCAGGGCCATCCATCTGGGCAACCGAGGGAGAAGAGCCTACCCTGTGTCTGTGCAGAGACAAGCACTGCTGGGGACTCAACACCCAACGCTGGAGAACCGGAGCTGGGGGGAGGGAGGGACAATCAAAGACCAGGAGACTCTGTGACCCCGCAGTGAAATGACAGCCAGGTCTCCCGAAAAGTCTTACCTAAACCGGTATTTAAAGTAATATATAGGGGTGACTGGGTGGCTCAGTCGGTTGAGCCTCCGACTTCAGCTCAGGTCATGAGTTCGAGTCCTGCATCGGGCTCTGTGCTGATGGCTCAGAGCCTGGAGCCTGCTTTGGATTCTGTGTCTCCCTCTCTTTCTGTCCCTCCTCCGCTCACGCTCTGTCTCTCTCTCAAAAAAAAAAAAAAACAAAAAAAAAACAAAAACCTAAAAAAGAAACCCCACCTAAATAAACATTAAAAAAAAATAAAGTAATATCATAAAGGGAAAGAAGCTGTGTCTAAACAGACTGCATGAGGAGCAGTGTAAGTGGTTTAAACGGGCACTGGGAACGACTCAGTTTTAACGGGAAGATATATTTCATGTCTATATGCTAAGGGGCCTGTGACAACCTTACCTGAAGAAGGTCTTCACTCAGAACTTCAGTCTTTTCTGCCCTAAAGAAAAAATTGAGAAATATATCAGTGAAAAAAAAAAAAAAAAAAAAGAAAAAAATTAAGAACACAGTCTCATACTTATTCCCCACTTCCTCTGCTCATGGTGAGACTAGAAGAACACACATTATTAGCAGACATTTCTAGCAAGAGAAAATACAGACCATACTGTCATTTACTGGGAACCTTAAATACTCTGGCAAGTAAGATCCTCTGAAGAGTCTATTACCGTCTCAACCCGGGATGAAGGACAGCAAAACCATTTCTGTTGTTACAGACATTCTTTTTTTTTTTTTTTTTTTTTAAAGTAACAGAATTAAGCATGTTCCCCAACTTGTACCCCATGGCCTCCCCCAAACAAGCAAGTAAAAGTAACAGAAATCTGACCAGGGATCGATAAACAGCCAACAAGGAGAAAACATGGATTCCTAGTGATAAACTCAAATGCCACCATTCAGATCTGGCAACCAAGCGTTAGGCGCCCCTGCCAGAAAGTGGGGGTGGGGGAGCTTGAACCCGAGATGAACACATCTGGAGAAAGAACCTGGACACGGGCCGAAGTGCCCCCAACCTCTTAGCAACCCCTGCATCACATCAGGGGAGAATGCGAATCTTATATGGTGCAAAGCATTCCTAATTTATTGTCTAGAGAATCTCAGAGATAAGGTTCGGTCAATGATTTCTCTCCCGTGGGCGTGTTCTCTGTCATCTTGTCTCTCTGGGGGTCACTCTCTCCCTCTCACACTCACACATACAAACTGCAAATTCCCATGAAAACAGATGATCAACACTCAAGGTACAGAGGAAGAAAACACAATATATGGAGAGCCTGAAGAACTTCAACGACCAGAATTGTCAAAGATGGCAACATATGTATGAAATACTGAAGAACTAATGATACACTGAAATATTAGTGTCAGGACTTCCACTCCTGGGGAGACGGAGGGAACACATTTCACCTATTTCCCGTCGCTAACTAAAAGCAAAACCTTGGGGCTTTCCGTATAAAACACAAGACTTTGCAAGGCGGACAGAAGGTAGACTGGCCAGTGACCGCCAGACCCAACGAACGGCATGGTGTGAAATATGGGACTTCTGCCTCACATATTCCACGCTTGAAGCTGTGAACGGAAATACCAGTGAGTGCAGAGATAAAAAGTCCAACAAAAGCCAGGTCCCTGTAGCCCAGGGATCCGGAAGGCGGCAGCCTAGCAAGATAGAAAATGTTCATAGATAACGACTGCTCACTCCAGCCAAATGCTACAGAAGAAAACACCGTTGTCCTACCCCGTCCACACCAGCCAACACCGGGAAGGGCACCTAGCCTTTCACCCTTGCCTGGCTATAACAAAGCACCCAATCCTCCCCTTCCTCTTGGCCAGTGTAGCATCAGAGACGTTTGAGCATGGAGCTGGGACATTTGTCACTTCTCAGCTATCACAATGGAAGCCATATGAGCGGTCCACACATCCACCCTCACCTTGTGTTGACAAAGACTCTGTCTCCTCCTCCGGGAACGTGGTGTAAAGGGAGGCCCAGGGGAGTCGAGACTTTCACCATCATCCAGCAGTAACAAAACCACCCTCTGGATGGCAACAATGGAAGCCTAGTGGGGAGCAATAATGAGCCACTCCCAGCCAGGGCGGTATCAGTGAAGGCCTAATGGGGAGCCAGAATGCCCACTCTCACCCAGCAGTAACGAGGGGCATCACCCTCTTGGGGGTGTGGGAACCAGTGACGGCCAAGGGGGGAACCAGGACTTCTATCTCCACCTGGCAGTAACAAAGCAGAATTCTCCCTTCCCTTGCTAGAATGAGATCAGAGGAAGTCAGCTAAAAGAGAAAGTTTAAATAAAGCCCAGAATCTCATCATATAAGACAATAGTCAAGTATCAATAAAAAATTGCTTATCCTATCAAGAACCAGAAAGATCCCAAGTTGAATGAAGGCAATCAATGAATGCCAAGAGCAGGATGACGGAGACGTTTGAATTATCTGACAAAGACTTTAAAGCATTCGCCAAGAAAATGCTTTGATAAGCATTTATGAACGTGCTTGAAATGAATAAAAAAAATAGAAAGTCTCAGAACAGAAGATATAAAAAAGAAGAAAATGAAAATTTTAAAGTTGAAAACTGTAATAATCTAAGTTAAAAATCCTGGTAGGTGGGGAGGGGGTGCCTTGATGGCTCACTCGTTTGGGGGTCTGACTTTGGCTCAGGTCAGGATCTCATGTTTTGTGGGTTCGAGCCCCGTGTCGGGCTCTGTGCTGACAGCTCGGAGCCTGGAGCCTGCTTCCGATTCTGTGTCTCCCTCTCTCTCTGTACTCTGTCTCTCTCAAAAATCACCGCCCCCCCCCCAAAAAAAAAATTCCTGGTGGATGGGTTCAACTGTCGAATGGAGAAAGCAGAGGAAAAATCTGTGAACTGCAAGAAAGCACAAGAGAAATTTCCCAGTCTAAACAACAGAACAAAGATAGAGCAAACAACCCAAACCAAAGCATTAGGGACCTGTGGAACTATAGTGGAAGATTAAATGTTGATGTCATCAGAGTCCCAGAAGAGGGAAAAGAAGGGGGCTGAAAAAATACTCAAAGGTATAATGGCTGAAAACTGCCCCAATTTGGCAAAAGATGTAATATTCAAGAAGCTGAGCACATACAAACAGGATAAACACAAGGAAGTCCTCACCAAGACTCATAGTCAAATTTCTGAAAACTAAAGACAAAGAAAGACTTGATAACAGTGAGACAAAAATGATACCTTACTAATGGAGGGGAAACAACTCAAATTACAGAAGATTTCTGATGAGAGACTACAGAGGACAGAGGGATGTGGTACACCATTTTCCAAGTACTGAAAGAAAGTAACTGCTAACCTACAATCCTATATCCAATGGAAAACATCAGGATGTTCTCAGATAAAAGAAAACTAACAAAACATGTCATCAGCAGGCTCGTCTTAAACAACTGCTAAGGGAAGTTCTAAACAAAGAAAAAGAAATGGTAAAAGAAATAACCTTCAAGTATCAGGAACGAAAAAAGAACCTGGTGGTCAAAAATAGTAAATAAGATAGTCTTCTTTCTCCCCTTGAGTTTCCTCTATTAATGGTTGAAGCAAAAAATTTATAACATTGTGTATATGGCTCTATATGTATGTAAAGGAAATATTTAATACAATTATACTTTATTTGGAAGAGGGTAAAGGGACATAAAGGGAAGTAAAGGTTCTAGATTTCACTGAAACTGGTAAAATAAAGATACTAGTATGCTGTGATAAGCTGCGTATATGTAATAACCAGAGCCACGGCTAAAAAAGCTACATAAGAAGATACACTCAAACATGTTATAGAGAAATCAAAATGTAACCTAACCCAGAAGGAAAGACAAAACAAAACAATGAAAAACAGAAAAACCAAACCTAAAATAAAAAATAGTGGACGTAAGCCCTAAACCAGCCATACTTATGTTAAATGTAAATGGTGTAAATATACCAGTTAATAGAGATTGGCAGAGTAGGTTAAAAATGTTGTCTAAGAGAATCTCACTTCAAAGGACTATTTTCTTTTTTAACGTTTATTCATTTTTGAGAGACAGAGTGCAAGTAGGGGAGGGGTAGAGAGAAAGACACAGAATCTGAAGCAGGCTCCAGGCTCTGAGCTGTCAGCAGAGTCCCACATGGGGCTCGAACTTGGGAAGGTGAAATCATGACCTGAGTCGAATGAGAATCTCACTTCAAATATAATTATATAAGTAGGTTGAAAGTAAAATTGTAGAAAAATATACTACATAAACATTAGTCAAAAGCAAGCAGGAGTACCCATATTAACATATGAAGTAGGCTTCTAAGACAGAGAAAATGACTAGAGACAGAAAGGAGAATCATATATTCATAAAAGATCAATCAAATAGGAAGACACAGCAGTCCCAAGTGTGTATGAACTAAACAACAATACTGCAAAATACATAAAGCAGAAACTTATAGAACTAAAAGGACACATAGACAAATCCACATTCGTAACTGGAGACATCAGTACTTCCTCTCTCAATTATTGATAGACCAACTAGATATACAAAATTAGGAAGAATAAGTAAGGACACAATAACTCCATTAACCAATAGATTTTAACTGACATTTGTAGAACACTGCATTCAACATCAGCAGACATACTTTTTCCAGGGCTCATGGGACATATACAACATACAACATCTGGGGTCATAAAACAAACCTCAATTAACTTGAAATAAATGAAATCATAGACAATGCATTATCCAACCACAGAAGATGTCAAAGTAGAAATCAGTAACAGAAAGATAAGAAGAAAATATTGGAAAGTTCAAATACTTGGACACTAAATGAAACACCTCTAAATAATCCATGGGCCAAAGAGAAAGCCTCAAAAGAAATAAAAAATACTGACCTGAATAAAAATGAAAATACCATGTATCAAAATGTTGGATGCAGCCAAAGCAGTGCTAAAGAGGGAAACTGGTAGCACTAAAATCCACACATTAGAAAAAGAAACATTCTCAAATTAAAATATAAGTTCCTACTGCAACACCTATAAAAAGTGAGTTAAAATAAATCCAAAGGAAGGACATCATAAAGATAAGGGCAGAAATGAGTGAATTTAAAACAAAAAAATAATAATAGAGAAAAATCAATGAAAGAAAGATCGGGTCCTTTAAAAAACTAAGGACAATTGAAATACACTGTAGCATGACTGAAAAGAAAGAAAAAGACAAATCACCAATAGTAGGAGTGAAACAGGAAATATCACTACAGAACACTAAATTTCAAAATGTCTTTGAACAACCTTACACATGTAAATTTGACAACTTGTATATGATGGACTAATTATTCAAAAAAAAAAAGTTACTATAATATACCCAATAGGAATAGACAATCTTAATAGTCTGTAACTAGTAGGAATTTGAACTTCTACGATTAACTACCTCCCACCCCGCGAAGTCTTCACAAAATAATTCTACCAAATGTTTAAAGAAGAATTGACACCAATTCTATACGATGTCTTACAGAATATAGAAGAGGAGGGAATACTTCCCAATTTATTTTATGAAGCGAATATTCTTTTGATACCAAAGCTAGACAAAAAACAGTAAAAATAAATAAATAAATAAAAGTAAGATAACTATAGACTAATATTCCCCATGAATATAGACGTGCAAATCCTTAACAAAAGATTACCAAAAGAATTCAATAATACATAAAAATAATTATTTACCATGACCAAGGTGGGTTTGTTCCAAGGATTTGAAAATCAGTGTAATCCATCATCTCAAATACAGACTGAAGAAGAAAAACCGGATCATATCAATAGATGTAGAAAAAGCATACGCAATTCAATTCAAAACCCATTCTTGGTGAAAACTCTCAGAAAGCTAACAATAGAAGGGAATGTCCTCAACTTAAATAACATGTGTAAAACAAAACAAAACAAAACAAAAACAATATCCTACAGTTAACATTATAGTTAGTGGTGAAAGATGAGATGCTTGACTTCCGAAGACCAAGAACAAGGCCAGTATGTCTGTACTTGACATTCATTCAACACAGTGCTACGCGTCTGAGTCAGTGCAGTAAGGCCAGAAAAGTAAACATAAACCAAAGAGATCTGAAAGGAACAAATTAAAATATCCCTATTTACAGATGACATTATTGTCTATGTAGAAAATGCCAAAAACCTACAGCGTGCGAGCAGGGGAGGGAGGGAGAGAGAATCTTCCACTCAGCATGGAGCCTGACGCAGAACTTGATCCCACAACCCTGGGATCACGCCCTGAGCTGAAATCAAGAGTCAGATGCCCAATCGACAGAGCCACGCAGGTGCCCCTCCAATGGGAATTTTTTAAGGTGATGGGTTGCCCCGTATCCTGTTTGTGCTGGTGGTCACACAAATCCATGTGTGTTAAAACTCAAAGAACCGTAACGAAAACGTGAGGTTTACTTTGTGCAAATTTTTAAAGTAAAAAAATAATTTCTTAAAAGAAAATTGAGATAATAGACAACAGCAGAAGTCAATGAGGGAGGATGAGGTGAATGAGGGAGGGGAGTTAAGTATTCTCAGCTCCTGGGGGCGCCTAGGTGGCTCAGTTGGTTGAGTGTCTGACTTTGGCTCAGGTCATGATCTTGGGGTTCCTGAGAGTCCACATCCAGCTTTTTGCTGTCTTCGTGGAGCCCCCTTTGGATCTTCTGTCCTCTCTCTCTGCCCCTCCCTCACTTGTGCCTGCATGCACCCTCTCTCCCCACCCTCCTCTCTGTCCCTCCCAGGTTGGCACTCTCTTTGTCTCTCTCTCAAAAATAAACATTTTTTTAAAAGGCCTAAACACGCCATTTAAACACTAAACATGTTCAGCATAAAAATAAATAATAATAAAGAGAATTAGCATAGAGCTAGATTTTTAAAAACTAAGAAATGTATCTAAAACATAAACAATCAGGAAGATTAAAGAGAAAAACAGGGGAAAAAAAACATACCAGGCTATTTCTAATTAACATTATAATAATGTTGGCCAAAATAGACTTTGAGGCAAAAAATAAATAAAATAAAAATAAAATAAAGTAAAATAAAATAAAATAAAATAAAATAAAATACAAAAAAAACCAAAAAACGACATTAAAAGGGAGAGAGGATCGCAATATAATGATAAAAGTCTACCTCATCTAGGGGCTATGAGAATTTGAAACTTGGATGTACCTGTTTAGAATCACAAAGTATATAAATCAAAACTGACAGAACTTCAGGAAGCCTTTAAAAAATCTACCATAATTGAAATGTCAGCATTTCCTTTTTAATTAATGAGAGGTAAGGCAGAAAAAAAGTTAATCAAGATACAGAGGATTTGAAAAACCTAAGTCAACACGATTTATTTGACAGACATACATGGAACCCTGAATATCATCACTATAGAACATAAATTCTTCTCATGCACACAAGAATTCATTTCCAAAAATTAACCACTTATTAGCCTATAAAGCTCTTCTTGATCAACCCCAAAGAACAGATGCCTTGCAGATGATGTTTTCTGACCCCGGTGCAATTTAGTTTGAAATCATTCACTAAAAAGTTAAAATTAAAAAGCAACAACAACAAAACAAGATTTGGAAACTTCAAAAACAATTCTAAATAGCTCATAGGTCAAAATGAAGGTGTTAGAATTTTTTAAATATTTAGAATTGAAAAACAATTAAAATACTGGATATCAACTTGTCAGCAAAGTGATACTTTAAAAAAAATACAGAAACTTGGGATGCCGGGATGGCTCAGTCAGTCAAGCGTACTACTCTTGATTTCGGCTGAGATCATGATCTCGAGGTTTGTGATACCGTAGAGATGAAAACAATAAATGAAAGTGACGAACAGTTTTATTTGAAAACAGACAAAATGGCCAAATAGAAAAATAAAGCAAGCGCAAACTGACTCAAGAATAAATAGGATGCTAGGGGCGCATGGGTGGCTCAGTCGGTTAAGAGTGCAAATTTGGCTCAGGTCATGATCTCGCTATTCCTGAGTTCAAGCCTCGAGTTGGGCTCTGTGCTGACAGCTCAGAGCCTGGAGCCTGCTTTGGATTCTGTGTCTCCCTCTCTCTCTCTCTCTCTGCCCCTTCTCTACTCACACTCTGTCTCTCTCTCTCTCAAAAATAATAAACATTAAAAAAAAGAATTAATTGGATGCCTGAATAGTCCTATAAACATTTAAAAAACATTAAAGCAGCAATTAAATATCTTTCCACAGCGGAAAAAGAGGACCAAGGTGTTTAGCAAGAAAATTTCCAAGAAATGCTTCTTTCCAAACTTGCACAAACTTCAAAAGAATAAAAAAAGAAGCTACACCCGCAGCTCATTCTAAGAGACAAGTATATAACGTGTTACAAAAACTACACAAGGATGTGCAAAGAAAATCAATCATAGACTGGTTCTGTATATTAACAATGATACAAATACCCTAAACAAAATTAATTAGCACATTATGAGCAAATCAGATAAATTGCTAGACTGCATGAGTGGTTTTTGTGGGTTTTTAAGACTTTACTTTTGTGGTTTTTTAATGTTTGTTTATTTTTGAGAAAAAGAGAGAAAGAGAGCAAGAGAGTGCACTTGTGAGCGGGGGAGGGGCAGAGAGAGGGACACAAAGGATCTGAAGTGGGCTCCAGGCTCTGAGCTGTCAGCACAGAACCCAACATGGGGCTCAAACTCACAAACCATGAGATCATGACCTGAGCTGAAGTCGGACACTTAACCGACTGAGCCACCCAGGCTCTTCTAAGATTTTAAGTAATCTCTATACCCATCGTGGGGCTCGAACTCACAACCCCAAGATCAAGATTTACATGCTCCATTGACTGAGTCAGCTAGTTGTCCCAGGAGTGCTTTAACACTAGAAATCTGCAAGTGTAATTCTTCACGCTGACAGGTTAAATGATAAACCATGACTATCTCCGGCAATGCAGACAAAATGTTTAATAAAATTCAATGCCTATTCATGAGCAAATTTTAAAATTTTTAGGAAAATCCTTATGTTTGTATTTTCAAACATACCTATAAAACATTATTCTTAATGGGAACATGTTAAAAATATTCCCTTTGAAGTCAAGAATAAGACAAAAATGCCTACTATCGCTTTCTACCCAGCTTACAAGTAAGTAACTAAAATAGAAGATTTAAAAACTAAAGAGAAAGAACCTAAACTAATATAACCTACAGAAGTTATAGAAAATAACTGGGGTGCCTGGATGGCTCAGTCAGTTATGCGTCTGACTTCAGCTCAAGTCATGATCTCATAATTCGTGGGTTTGAGCCCCCCAGCAGGCTCTGTGCTGACAGCTTAGATAGAGCCTGGAGCCTGCTTCAGATTCTGTGTCTCCCTCTCTCTTTGCTCCTCCCTGGCTCATGCTCTGTCTCTCAAAAATAAAAATGTTAAAAAAAAAATAAGTTATTTAAAATAATCTAAGTTTCCAATGATAGCTGGCTATAAAAGCAATATAACAAAATCAATATAGTCAGCAAATACTAAGAAAAACTAATTTTAAAAATCACTTAACATGGAACAAATATAGAATACATTTAATAAGAGACTGGCAATAGCTTATAGAGAAAAAATTAGTAAAAGACATTAAAAAGACAAATTGAGAGACATACTATATTTATGGAAAGAATTAACTTTGTAAAGATATCAGTTCTCTTTATGCCGATGCAACCCTAATAAAAAAGTTTCAAATATTAACTTAAAACTGAGTTAATGAGCTAAATCTTAAACTTATAAGGAATGCAAGATGTAAGAAAAAAACACGAATATCTGTAGGAAGAATAAGTTGGAGGAACTTCACCTCCAGACACTGAAACTTACTCAAGTCAGAGTAATTAAGATAGTATTTATTCTATCAGTGTTCACACTGAACATGAGAACAGAAGACAATGTTGGGGAACAGACTCACACACACAAAATGATAGATAGAGGTGTTATCCCAGATTGTGGAAAAGGGGTGTTATTCAATATGTAGTGCTGGGTCAACTGCATATCCCCCCCCCACCCCCCACAAAAAAAGAAAGAAAAGAAAAGAGAGTTCTACCCAACACTATGCATAAACGCCAAGTCCCAACGAATTAAAGACTTAAACTTAAAAGGCAAGACGTTAAAACTTCTGGGAAAATACATACGGCATATCTTGTGTTTCTGACCATGGAATGACACTTTGAGAAAAAAAGATCAGCCATAAAAGAAAAGAATAATAAATATATTTACATGAAAACGAACTTGTTACAGTAGATGAGAAAAATATCTAAAAAGAAAGTCAGAAAATGGAGAAAGATACATGTAAAAAAGTATGTAACTGCTGAAGTATTAAAATTCAGGTTGTATCAGGAACTCCCAAAAGTCAATTAAAAAAAGAAAATAAATCAACTCTACAGTATAACAGGGTGAAGACTGGCACTGCTTAAATGAGAAAATTCTAATGATTAACAAATATATAAAAACACGGCCAACCTCATTAGGAACCAGGACTATGCAAATGAAACCTACAAAGAGATATCATTCTATATCTACCAGTTTGATGAAAACGCATGTCTGACAATTCCAAATAGTGATGAGACGAAGTAATGAGAATCTCTACAAAGCACTATGATAAGTATAAATTGTTAACAGCATTGTAGAAAACCATGTGTCATTATCTTGTACATTTAAGACTGAAACTCAGTACCCAAACAAAACATCTTTTAACAAAACAGTACAGAATATTTACTCTCTTTATGTCTCATGCGCTCTAATATTTTCTAGTATGCTCACTAAATCGATTCCATTATCACTAATGAGTTGGAACCTGCGTTCCAAAACAAACACTATCCTACAGAAACCCCTGCACATTTACCAGGAGACATTTATAAAACATTCCTGGCAGGTTTTTGTGAGATTTTTTTTTTTTTGCAAAATAAAAATTAAAAAATGAGGGGAAAAAAACTCCATCAAAAAGAGAATAAAGATACACCCAAAATAATACAATACCTAGGAATAAACATAACCAAAGAGGCGAAAGATCTGTACTCTGAAAACTATAAAAAAAGAAAGTGATGAAAGAAATTGCAGGTGACATAAAGAAATAGAAAAACATTCCATGCTCATGGATTGGGAGAACAAATACTGTTTAAATGTCTATACCACCCAAAGCAATCTACACATTTCATGCAATCCCTATCAAAACACCAACAGCAGGGTGTCTGGGTGGCTCAATTGGTTAAGCGTCTAACTCTTGATTTTGGCTCTGGTCATGATCTCATGGTTTGTGGGTTTGAGCCCTGCGTTGGGCTCTGTGCTGACAGCACGAGACTGCTTGGGATTCTCTCTCTTTACCCTCCTTCTCGCTCTGTCCCTCCCGCGCTCACGTGCATGCTCTTTCTCTGAAAATAAACTTAAAATACCAACAGCAAATTGTGCAGGACCACAAAAGTCCTTGAGTAGCTAAAGAAATCTTGAAAAGAAAAGCTGGAGGCATCACAATTCCAGACTTCAAGTTATATTTCAAAGCTGTAGGAATCAAAGCAGTATGGTCCTGGCACAAAAACACACATAGGTCAATGGAAGAGAATAGAAAATAACCAGAATAAACCCACAATTATATGGTCAATTCATCATCGGCAAAGTAGGAAAGAATACTGAATGGAAAAACACACAGTCTCTTCAACAAATGGTGCTGGGGAAACTGGACAGCAACATGCAGAAGAAGGAAAGGGGACCACTTTCTTACACCATGCACAAAAACAAATTCAAAATGGATGAAAGACCTAAATGTGAGTCATGAACCATAAAAATCCTAAAGGAGAACACAGGCAATAACTTGTTTGACGTTGGTTGTAGAGACTTCTTTGAAGATATGTCTCCCGAGGCAAAGGACACAAAAGCAAAAATAAACTATCAGGACTTAATAAAAATAAAAATCTTCTACACGGCGAAGGAAAACAATCAACAAAACTAAAAGGCAACCTGTGGAATGGGAGAAGATATTTGCAAATGACATATCTGTTAGAGTTAGTATCCAAAATATGTAAGGAACTTCTAAAACTCAACGCCCCCAAAGCAAATAATCCAATTAAAAAATGGGCAGAAGACATGAACAGACATTTCTCCAAAAGCATACAGATGGGCCAAGAGGCACATGAAAAGATGCTCATCATCCCACATCCTCAGGGAAAATACAAATCAAAACCACCATGAGATACCAGCTCACACCGGCCAAATGGCTAAAGTCAACACCACAAGAAACAACAGGTGTTGGCGAGGATGTGGAGAAAAAGGAACCCTCGTGCACTGTCGGTGGGAAGGCACAATGGTGCAGCCACTGCAGAAAACAGTAAGGAGGGCCCTCGAAAAGTTAAAGATAGTATGACGTTATGATCCAGCAGTCTCACTACTGGGTGTCAAAGAACACACGAATACTAATTCAACGGGGAACAATGCCCTCCTATGTTTATAGCGGCATTATTTGCAACAGCCATGATACGGAAGCAGCCCAGGTGTCTATCGACCGACGAATGGATAAAGAAGTCATATGGAAGATTACTCAGCCATAAAAAAAGGAATGAAATCATGCCATTTGCAACGACACGGATGGAGCGAAATAAGCCGGTCAGTGAAAGACATGTGATTTCGCTCATATGGGGCATTTAAGAAACAAAACAAATGAGCAAAGGGGGAAATGAGAGAGAGAGAAATCAAGAAGCAGACTCTTCATTAAAGAGAACAAACCGATGGGTCCCAGAGGGGAGGTGGGGAGGGGTTAAATAGGTGATGGGGCTATTAAGGAGTATGCGTATCGAAATGAGTACCAGGTGATGTGCACAAGTGTTGAAGCAATATACTGTGCACCTGAAGTTAATATAACACTGTGTGTTAACTAACTGGAATTAAAATGAAAACTTAAGAGAGAATAAAGAAATTGGGATATAGGGCGCCTGGGTGGCTCAGTCGGTTAAGCGTCCGACTTCGGCTCAGGTCATGATCTCACGGTCCGTGAGTTCGAGCCCCACGTCGGGCTCTGTGCTGACAGCTCAGAGCCTGGAGCCTGTTTCGGATTCTGTGTCTCCCTCTCTCTCTGACCCTCCCCCGTTCATGCTTTGTCTCTGTCTCAAAAATAAATAAACGTAAACAAATAAAAAGAAATTGGGATATAGCTGCATAATGACATATCATACAGTAATAAGTAGTGAAATAAAATTTACCCCAAACAAGGGATGATTCTTGGAGGTACAATGTTGAATGGGGGAAATAGCTAACAGCAAGATTACTTAAATGATACCATTCGCATAGAGCTCAAAACCAAACATCACTCAACAACATACTGTTAAGGGATAAATACAGATGTAGTAAAATGGGAAGAACCCAAGATTGTAATCACAAAATTTCGAGTAGTGGTTCTCTCCAGGAAAACGAGGGACATTGGATTTGGAGGGATACACAGGTGACTTCAGCATAATTGATAGTGATTTGGTTCTAAATTTTTTTGATGTTTTTATTTTTGAGAGAGAGAGAGAGAGAGAGAGAAAGCGAGCACACAAGCATAAGCAGGGGATGGGCAGAGAGAGAGGGAGACACAGAATCCGAAGCAGGCTCCAGGCTCCGAGTCGTCAGCACAGAGCCCGACGGAGGGCTGGAACTCACGAACCATGAGATCATGACCTGAGCCGAGATCGGACGCTTAACTGAGCCACCCACGCGTCCTGGTCATGATTTGGTTCTAAATTTGTGCAGTAGGTTCATGGTTCTCTTAATGTTTCAGAACATATAAGAATATAGTTAATCTATGTATTAAATAGATAATGAAACAAAATAACAAAAACCAAGCATTAAGCATATTCTTCTATAAATGATTACCATGATCCCACAAGACTAAAAACAAACAAAAATAATTATGCCCATTGATTCTCTATATTCTGGTTAAAAATAATAATGCATACACACACCATATATATCATATACCATATGTATAAACCATATATATAACATAGCATATGCCACATATAAACAATATATATAATATACACATAAAATATACATGTTATTATACAGATATACAAATATAAGTTTTACGTATATGAACATTTTCTTTAAACTTTTTACTACTTTTTGCTTGAAAGAAAGAGCTGAGTTTCAGGGCATCTGGACAGCTAGCTATGGCAATTACCCACACATCAACTACATTAAAACTAAAATAACCAATAAGAAACATTGTACCTACACAGCTGATAAGAAAGCAACAAACCCTGGTCCTCTGAAGGAAAGTATCTTGTGCTGGAGACAAATTCTGCTCAAGTCTGCTCTTAAAAATTTGGGGCCAGGCGCACCTGGGTGGCTCAGTCGGTTGAGAGTGACTCTGGCTCAGGTCATGATTTTGTAGTTCATGAGTTTGAGCCCCGTGTCGGGCTCTGTGCTGACAGGTCAGAGCCTGGAGCCTGCTTTGGATTCTGTGTCTCCCTCTCTCTCTGCCCCTCCCCCTGATCACACTCTGTCGCTCTGTCTCTGTCTCTCAAAAATAAATAAACGTTAAAATTTTTTTTTTTAATTTGGGGCCATAAAAGTTATTTATGACGATCAAAAGCATTTAAGAACATTCTAGAACATGTTTTACTGACTGAAAGACTCATCGATATTGAGTTGGAAGGAGCAAGGAAGGTCACTTAGCCCAATTTTCCACTCCTCTGAGACTTCCATCCATCACTCCAGAAGCATTTCAAGAGAGCATTAAAGACTGACCAATGGAAGGTAATCTTCCAGGAAGGGAGGTGGGCTAACGGGTGATGCTATTTTTAGGAAGCCTGGTATTTTGGGCCTCATCTTTGTAAATGAAAGACAGAACATCATCCATTATCAAGAAAATGAACACTACCATTTCCAGGGGATGAGTCACTCCACAGGATGACCAGCACTCTGTAGGTGACATCTGGGTACAAGTTACCTCTTATTTTTTTACATCAACAGACTACAGCAAAACAGAACCCTGGAAAACTGGTCTAAAAATTGTGCATTGTTCTACTTATGAGCTTCAGGAGAGCAACACCACCCACAAAAAAATCTTGATTGTCATTGTACGTGAGCTTGTTCGGTCACGGTGGCATTTCTCAAAATGTGTTCCCATGCAAAAAACGGACTCATAAGACACTGAAGAAAAAGGTCCTGTGGACAATTAAGGAAACATTGAACACTATATTCTCCATTAATGGAGTCTTATTAAAATAGTAAAGGTTCTGAGAAGGCCTGCAGTAAATGAAATACTTTAATGTGAGCTAGCCCATCATTTCCCAACTGCATAAAAAATATGAAAATATGCTTCACATCACACTTAGTAACCACTACCTCCTGGGTGCCAAATATACTTTAGGAAATGTGGAACAGCCTCTGTCGCTCCCTTTCTATTTGCGCAGTCCCAGGCTTAGCCCCGTAGGGCTCCGCCCTGAACTACCACCAGATGCTCAGAACTGACGTCTACACCTCCACCATCCTAACCTCTCATTCATCATCCGCGCTGTCCTTAGACATCCTTCCCCAAATGCCTCCCTGGCTCCCTTTTGCCTGATGCCTAGGAGGTGTTCTGATAAATGCTCCAGCCATAAGCAATGTGTTACTGTTTCAAAATGTACCCAGGAAAGGGGCACCTGGGAGGCTCAGCTGATTAAGCCTCCCACTCTTATTTTTTTTTTACTGTTTTATTTTTGAGAGAGTGCAAGTTGGGGAGGGATATAGGGAGGGGGACAGAGGATCCGAAGCGGGCTCTGTGCTGACAGCAGCGAGCCTGATGCAGGGGCTTGAACTCACGAACCCAGGAGATCATGACCTGAGCCAACCTCAGACACTCAAGCGACTGAACTACCCGGGCAGGTTCCCCTGAACGTCCGACTCTTGATCTCAGCTCAGGTCTTGATCCCAGGGTCAAAAGAATAAATAAATAAATACAGGGCTGCCTGGGTGGCTCAGTCAGTTTAAGCGTCTAACTCTTGATTTAGACTCAGGTCATGATCTCACAGTTCACGGGATGGAGCCCTGCGTCGGGATCTGGGCTGACAGTGCAGAGCCTGCTTGGGATTCCCTCTCTCCCTCTCTCTCTCTGCCCCTCCCCTGCTTGCTCTCTCTCTCTCTCAAAAATAAATAAACTTAAAGAAAATAAATTAATTAATTAAAGCAAATAAAATAAAAATAAGATAGATAAAATGAAAATAAAATAATAAATTAATAAAAATGAAATTAAATTAATAAAGTTAATAGGCAAAATAAATAAAAATAAAATAAAATAAAATAAAATAAAATAAAATAAAATAAAATAAAATAAAATAAAATCAGGAGGCACAGCAAACCATGCCGGGCCACCCAGGGAAGCATCGAGGCCAGACAGGGGGCAAAGAGAGTAAAGAGAAAATGTGGGCCACGGCCTTTACTGTGGTTTTCACAGGAGGCAAGGTGAGCCAACTGAGCCGGTGTAGGGCTGGAGAGTTGGAATAATTCTGGTGGTGGGCTCAGGGCTATCAGGGTGGTCCCCAGGTATCCAGTACGTGGCCCTGGGTGATTTGAGGCAGAGCACCGTATCCTGACTGCAGGAGCCTGCTACGCGAGGTGGGTAGGGGTACAGACTGAGGAGTGGCAGGTCTGTGTACCCAAGATGTGCCTGCAGGCCAGCTGTTTACTATCTCTAGAAATGAGGGGGATCTCGGTGGGTCAGCGAGGCTGCAGGTGCCACAGCATCAAGAATACAGAAAATATATCAGGGTGCCCGAGTGGCTCAGGTCATGATCTCAGGGTTCATGGATTTGACCCCCACTTCGGGCTCTGTGCTGACAGCTCAGAGCCTGGAGCCTGCTTTGGATTGTGTCTCCCTCTCTCTCTCTGTCCCTCCTCTGCTCATGCTCTGTCTCTCTCTCTCTCTCTCTCAAAAATACACATTACAAAAAATTAAAAAAAAAAAGATTGTGTCTCCCTCTCTCTCTGCCCCTCCCCCACTCACGCTCTCTGTCTCTCAAAAAGTTAATAAATGTTAAAAAGAGTTTAAGTAAAATAACATTAAAAAAAAGAATACAGAAAATAGAATTAATCCAGGCACTCATTCCTTAAAACAACCCAGAAAGTCTTATTATACCCATTTTTTTAAATGAGAAAATGAGGTTACTGTAAATTGTCACCGCCTTAGGATAACATGCCACAGGGTGGACCCCAGACCTACAGCAGCGGCATCTCTTTGAAACTTCTTAGAAATATACATTCTCCAGCACCGGTACGGAAATTCTGGGAGCGAGGTCCGGCAATCTGTGCTTTTTTTTTTTTTTAATTTTTTTTTTTTTAACATTTATTTATTTTTGAGACAGAGAGAGACAGAGCATGAACGGGGGAGGGTCAGAGAGAGAGGGAGACACAGAATCTGAAACAGGCTCCAGGCTCTGAGCTGTCAGCACAGAGCCCGACGCAGGGCTCGAACTCACGGACCGTGAGATCATGACCTGAGCCGAAGTCGGCCGCTTAACCCACTGAGCCACCCAGGCGCCCCAGGCAATCTGTGCTTTAAGTAGCCCCCCCCTCCCAGATGATTCTGAAACACGTTGAGAAACACTGGTTTATGGAAGAAAATCGAAAATCCCTGCTTGGGAAAACCTCACTCTGACTCCACAGACTGATCTCTTCAAGGCTCTCTAAGCTGCCCCCATCTTCTACCCCCCCTGCCCTGCCTTCGGTCGCTCCCCTCCCCTCCCCTCCCCTCCCCTGCCAGATGAGATCCAGGCTCAGGCACACCTAAGTTTCCCTTGTTCAAGGACAACCCCCACGGGGACTCAGCACCCCCTGCACCAGCACAGTACCCAGACCCTGCAGGAACGGGTGTATCCTATCGCACAGTATTCCTGTGAAGGCTTTCGGCAGCTGAAACGGGGTAGAGGGAAGCAGCATGAATTTACGTGGGAAAAATGTTCCAGCCATTCCCAGACCCAAGAAATAACCTCTCTTAAACTTTTCTCAAACCGTAGGACACATCTTGCCAACAGAGGCACAAAATAAATCGAGAGAGGGGCACCTGGGTGGCTCAGAGCTCAGTTAGAGCGTCCGACTTCGACTCAGGTCTTTCCGAGAGTTTGAGCCCTGCATCGGGCTTGCTGCCCTCGGCAAGGAGCCCCCACTTCAGATCCCTTGCCCCCCCCTCTCTCTCTGCCCCTCGTCAACTTGCACTCTCTCAAAAATAAATAAAACATTAAAATAAATAAATAAAAACACATAAATCGAGAGAGAGCACAGAGGGCCACAGACGGGAGTTCAAAGGTATGGCAGCTTGATGATGAGAGGCTGAGTTCCTGGAAGGGAGCCTGGCGGGGTCACTCTCGCTGCCTGGGGTGCGTGTTGCCTCTGTTAATAGTTTGCTGCAAAACAAAAGCTGGGTGCTACTTTCTTTTTTCACCTTTTTTTTTCATAAATGCAAAAGTGATCTCTGGATTTCTTTCAGTTAGCGAAGACAGGTACTCACGGAGGTCTTTTGTAAGAGCAGAGTGGCAGAATGAGAATTTTCAAAGAGCAGGGGACGCCTGCACTCTCTAAATGCCTATTAAAAAGAGTGCCTGGGGCGCCCGGGGGGCTCAGTTGGTTGAGCATCTGACTTCAGCTCAGGTCATGATCTCTCGGTTCTTGGGTTTGAGCCTCAACACTGGGCTCACTGCTGGCAGAGCAGAGCCTGCTTTGGATCCTCTGTCCCCTTCTCTCTCTTTCCCTCCCCAGCTCGTGCTCTCTTTCTCCCTTTCAAAAATAAACAAACATTAAAAAAAATAATAAAATAAAGTGCAACCTTGATACAATTGGGCACAAATGCTTTTTCTCACTGTCTTGCCCCGTTTTCCTCATTACGGTAGAGGAACCATTCTGTTACATGGTTCTCCTAAAGCCACTATCCACCACTGCCTTCTTTGCTGCCTCCCACTATAGAGGGAAGAAAGTCAATACTGTCCCCAATGTCCCCTGAAATTAGAAGTACCCATCAGACTTGGTCCCAGGCTGTGAGACAAAAGCAGAAGTGTGCTACAGGGTCATCCAGAAAAGCTCTGCTTTCCTGCTAAAAACCAACAGGACACAGCTGTCGAGCTCGTCGCTTCTTCCTGTTTTGAACGCAGATACGATGGCCAGTGCGGTGGCAGCCATTCTGTAACCAAGAAGGAATGGCAAAGAGAAATGACAAGACATCGGTCCCGACATCACTGAGTCACTGATCCAGCTACCGTTCCAAATAACCACCACTTACGCACGGACTTATTTCTGACAGAAATAAACTCTGTCCAAAGCCATCCTACGTGGATTCTCTGTTATGATAGCTCAATACAATCCTAGCTTACTACGCTGGCAGTGGAGGATCTCATCCTACGAGTAATTTTATCTTGAGTAAAAGTATAATTATTTGTTATTCCTGAAATTGCCCACGGTTCTCTAGTCTAAAAATCTTTAGAGCCATTGTTAACTTTTCCCCAAAGGTCTTCACAGAATACCTAGCTGTACCAGGATACATACCAAAGGAAAAGGGGCTGATGTTGGTGAGAAAGAATTTGACGGGTGGCACTAATAAGCATTGAGGGCTGGGTGGGATCTGTCAGGCAGAAACACGGGAGAAGGTCCAAAACAGCTGAGCAACCCCCAAAGACATTCTCCTAGCAGCAATAAAAGGCTATAATATAGAGGATTTGGGGTGGGGGGCGCCTGGGTGGCTCGAACATCCCACTTTGGCTCAGGTCATGATCTCGAGGTTTGTGAGTTCAAGCCCCGCGTCGGGCTCTGTGCCGACAGCTCAGAGCCTGGAGCCTGCTTCGGATTCTGTGTCTCCCTCGTTCTCTGCCCCTCCCCCACTTGTGTGCCCGCTCTGTCTCTCTCTCTGTTTCTCTTTCTCTCTCAAGAAAAAACATTAAAAAAAATAAAATAAAAAATAAATTTAAAATAGAGGATTAGATTAAAGAGAGGAAAACTCCCCTTTAGGAATTAAGGACCGAGAGAAATGGGGAGAAAACAAGTTACAAAGTTATTCCAAAACTGGGACAAATCTATGCTTTCAAACCAACACGACAGCTGCATTCTGGTGAGGCACAGAGAATGCTTACAGGAAGAACCAAAAAAGCATGATTAACTGGCTTCTTAGGAGACCGTCAGGAAGAAAAAGATACCTATAAACGAAAAATAGAGTAGTGTGCAAAAGAACAGTCAGAACACAGGAAAAACTGCTGACAGTAGATTATAATACAAGTTGCCCAGGGAAGAGAGGGGAAGATAGGGGGAAAATAAAAAGGGAAATGGGAAATTTTTATTTTAAGATTTTAAGTCAACTCTATACCCAACCTGGGGCTCGAACCCACAACCTTGAGATCAAGAGTTGCATGCTCCACCAACTGAGCCAGCCAGGAGCCCTGAATGAGGAACTATTTTAAAAGAGAGACAGATTTTCCTAGAACTGAATAAGGCACTCAAATCCTTAACCTACAAGGGTCTGAGCTGTGAGGCACAGACTGGAAATGAAGAAGAAATCGTAAAGAGCTGGCAGAGGGGCGCCTGGGTGGCTCAGTCAGTTAAGCGTCCAACTTCGGAGGATGCACTTCAGAAAAATCAGGATAAGACAGGAGCCTGGTAAGACACGAGAGAGTTAAAGCGGACGGCAGCAGGTGCCAAGTCCCGGATGCCAGCCCCGCAAGAGGCTAAGAAAGCAGTAAATCCACGTCAGAATTCGGTAGCCTCCAACGTGAAGAGAACACTCAAAATAACAGAGGGGACGAGTGAGGTGGAATGTATGAAAGCGTAGGATTCTCCCATTAGGAAAAAGGAACAAAAGGTAATTCATACAATTCCGGGGGGGGAGGGGGGGAATGCCCAAGAAAGATAGGATTCAAATATGAATCAAAGTACAATGAGGCACGGATTGAAGAACCGATAGAATGTAAGAAAAGAGATGGTTCCATCCCCCTCTACGTGAACAGGTGTCTCCACAGGGGACCAGAAGAGCAGGAAATGTAACTGACGGCAGTATCTGGTTCTGCAATCAACAACATTTCAGTAAGAAGCCATAACAGAAGCACTTAATTGACTTTTGAACTTGTAGAATCGACCTATGGACAATGCATCCAAGACCTAATGAGGAGGAGCCCAGGAGAGAAAGAAACGTAGAAAGGGTAGGGTAGGGTAGGGTAGGGTAGGGTAGGGTAGGGTAGGGTAGGGTAGGGTAGGGTAGGGTAGGGTAGGGTAGGGGAGGGGAGGGGAGGGGAGGGGAGGGGAGGGGAGGGGAGGGGAGGGGAGGGGAGGGGAGGGGAGGGGAGGGGAGGGGAGGGGAGGGGAGGGGAGGGGAGGGGAGGGGAGGGGAGGGGAGGGGAGGGGAGGGGAGGGGAGGGGAGGGGAGGGGAGGGGGAGGGAAGGGGAGGGAAGGGGAGGGAAGGGAAGGGAAGGGAAGGGAAGGGAAGGGAAGGGGAGGGAAGGGAAGGGAAGGGAAGGGAAGGGAAGGGAAGGGAAGGGAAGGAGAGTACAGGAAAGAAGCAAACAGTAGATAGAAGCTAGGATTGGAGAGGCAGAGGTGAATTAATGCTCCTGAAGCCTGTCAAGGGAAACGGGACCATCCGTGGCAGAGAGGCTTGAACAGAGCAAGTAAAATGCTGTTACGTGGACTTAAAAATTGGGTACAGAGAGGAACGTGGGTGACAGAATCCAGCAGGCCTGCTCTCCCCGACGGGAAGTAATGGTGTGTAACGTGTGTGTATGTGGGTATAAGCAAGAACCATCAATATAAGCCTTTGTTTAGGGATGTAGGAGGCAAACCACCGGAGGAACTAAAAACAGAAGCCATTAAAGGCAATTGCCTCCAGAGAACAGGGCTGAGAGTGGCACCATGGTGGGAGGGCTGGTACCTTTCCATTGTAAGTCCTTCTCTACAACTTGATTTTTTAAAACCGCATTCATCTACAATTATTTGTGCTTTAAGGACCGGGACCCTAGAAAATAGGCATGCCCGTCCAAAGAATCATTAAATGGTATAATTTGGCAATATGCATTAAAAGCCTAAAAATGTAGAAAACCTTCCTCAAAGTTAACTGAAATGGAGGAACTCATCCTAAAGAAACAACAGAAGGTGTAGACAGAGGTTTAACTCTAAGAAAGGTCATCAGGGCAATGTTTATGGAGGTCTACATTTCGACTCCATCTTTTGTCTCCAGCCCTTTGCTTTTATGGACATAGTGGGGGGGGTGGGGTGGGAAATCTAGATTCCCCACCCCCCTCCAAATCCAAAGGGGATTGTTTAAATACATGGACTTCCATGTGAGTATTAAAAATGAGAACAGGGGCTCCTGGGTGGCTCAGTTAGTTAAGCATCCGACCCTTGATTTTGGCTCAGGTCATGATCTCAGGGTTGTAGGATCGAGCCCCACATTGGGGGCAGAGACTGCTTGAGAGTTTCTCACTCTCTGCCCCTCCCTGGGCTCGCACTCGCTCTATCTCAAATAAAAAAAAAATTCTTTAAATGAGGACATACACCCTGGGAATCTACCCCCAAAACCAAGAACACACTGTGCTCACTGTATATTAGCTAATTTGACAACATATATATTTTTTTTAATTTTTTTTTCAACGTTTTTTATTTATTTTTGGGACAGAGAGAGACAGAGCATGAACGGGGGAGGGGCAGAGAGAGAGGGAGACACAGAATCGGAAACAGGCTCCAGGCTCCGAGCCATCAGCCCAGAGCCTGACGTGGGGCTCGATCTCACGGACCGCGAGATCGTGACCCGGCCGAAGTCGGACGCCCAACTGACTGCGCCACCCAGGCGCCCCGACAATATATTTTTTAAAAATGACGTATGTTGACATGTAAAGTTACTGAAGATACACTAAGGGAAAAAGGCTACAAGCCAATGTGTGCAGTAAAAAGTTACAGGTATGGATATGCAGAGGGAAAAAACATATGTCAAAATGTTAGTAGTCAGTTCCTCAGCTTTGCTCCTGGTGTTTTCAATCTTCCAACTCCTCTACAATGCACAGAGTAAGTATTATAAAACGGATCACAAAGGTAGTTGCCAGGGGAAGGGAGCGAAAGGGTAGGCTAGTGTTTCATGGGGTAGAGGCTCAGTGTTTGCAAGATAAAGGGTGAATGGATGGGGTGAGGATACCATACCAGGGTGAATGGACTTAACGCTGCTGAATTCCGTATTTGAAAATGGGTAAGATGGTAAATTTCATGTTGTGTGTAATTTACCGCAATTAAAAAAATAAAAACTCTTTTAAGACAGTGAAAGTACATATTACAATGCTGCATGATATTATATGGAAGGATATGTATCATTAGACATGTGTCCAAGCCCATGGAATATACAACATCAAGTTGTTTCTAGGGTAAACTATGGGCTTTGGGCGATTAGAATGTGTCAATGTAGGTTCATCCTCGGTAAAAAAAAAAAAAAAAAAAAAAAGTACCATTTTGCTGAGTGATGCTGAGAATGGGGGGAGGCTATGCCTGTGTGGGGGCAGGGGGTTTGCAGGAAATTCTATGCCTCTCTCTCGGCTTTGTTACAAATCTAAAACTGCTCTAAAAAGAAAAGCCTTTAAAAATTAACATAAATGTATTATAAGAGAGTGCAAACTAGATTATATGCCACATGATACATTTATGAACAAATCAAGTTATAAAAAACATACCTTAATTTTGCAAAGGTTAACCAAACGAATACATTTGTAACAGGAGTTTTAAAAGCACTGCATATATTTCAGATTTTCTCCAAATGAGACTTTTTCCCTAGTGCCAAAAAGGGAATTTTCCTGGGGCTCCTGGGTGGCTCAGGCGGTTAAGCGTCCAACTTGAGCTCAGGTCGTGATCTCATGGTTTGTGAGTTTGAGCGCCGCATTACCCTCTGTGCTGACAGCTCAGAGCCTGGAGCCTGCTTCGTATTCTGTATCTCCCTTTCTCTCTGCCCCTCCCCACTCATGCTCTGTCTCTCTCTCAAAAGTAAACAAACGTTAGAAAAAAAATTTTTAAAAAGGGGGAATTTTCCTGCTGCTCCCAAGATATCCAGGCATTATTTTTTTTTAAGTTTATTTATGTTGACAGAGAATGCATGTGCATGGAAGCACAAGCAGGGGAGGGGCAGAGAGAGGGAGAGAATCCCAAGCAGGTGCCATGCTGACAGTTCAGAGCCCCACGCGGGGTTCAATCCCACAATGGTGCTGCGGAATCACAACCTGAGCTGATATCAAGAGTCGGATGCTCAACCGACTGAGCCACCCCGGCGTCCCTCCAGGCATTATCTTTAAATTTTTAACCCAAGCCCTACAAATTCTACATTACTTCCTTTCAGTCCTTCCAAGAATATCAGCCTTTCCCAAGGGCACTTTTGAGCCCCAAGATTACTACTCCCTTCTCAACAAACAAGGCATTTCAACCTCGAATGTCTTAAGTTTTTAAACATGACTGTCTTGTATCCCGTCAATAACTGCATGGTCCATTAGGGTAACAGCATGTATACAATATATAAAGTTACGTACAATTATATATTCTAATATTATTTAATACCAGTTAACTTTAATAATATATGATATTTATAGTTATATTTTTATGCATCTCAATGAGTTATTTCAAATGTCTTTTTTGATTTCTCAATCTCTCACAATTCATTGTACATGGACCAGGGTTGCAAAGAATAGGTTTCCCCACGATTTCAGAAGTGGCTTTGGGGTGTGAATACAGCGGCCTTGGTGTTACCTGATCTCTGCATGCGTTACGGGCTACAGTGTGTTCCCCCTCCCACATTCACGTGTTGAAGGTCCTAATCGCCTGTCCCTAAGAGTGTGGGAGTATTGGGGGACAAGGTCTCTACAGAGGTGATAACCTTAAGATCAAGTCACTAGTGGCCCTTATCCAACACAACCCGTGTCCTCATGACAAGAGTTTAGGACACAGGCACACACAGCGGGAAGACCTTGTGAAGACACAGGGAGAAGGTGGAGGCAGTCTGCAAGCCAAGGAGGGAGGCCTCCAAGAAAAACCAGACCTGCAGGCTCTTGGAGCTTAGACGTCCAGTCTCCAGAGTCACGGGGAAAGGACCGTCTGCTGTTTAAGCTCCCAGTCGGTGGCACTTTGTCCCGGCAGCCCCCACTCATCACACATCTTCCACCTGAACCTTCTCTTTGTCACTGTGAATTCCGAGGGTTTGGGGACTTTTGTGGGTTCAAGGGTGGGTTAGAACATGACCTAGGGGCGGCAGAATCGAGTAAACAGCGTGACGTACGCAAATCACTTTACCCTCTGTCAGAGACCACAGCAGTATTCTGCTCTGGTGGCTGACGGAGCGGGGCGTGATGTGGAAACAGGAGAAAGGCTTCCTGAGGACAAATGGATTCCAAGCCCTCCTTTAGAGCGTTTTTCTTGATACCTGTCACTGCAGAAAGGTTCACTGGGGTGGCATTTAAAGTGTGATTCTCTCTGAAGTTAAGGACAAGACTCAATGTCTTGCCAAGGTCTTTTTCTGGTCTGTGGTTCTGGGCACAGTTTTAAAAATAAACCCTTGATCCAGTCCAACGGAAAGTGGCTCACAAGCATAGGTCTCCAAGGTCCAAGCCTGTGACACTGAGGATGGCCAAATATCCCGGGCACAGTTCCTGTGTGATGTGCAAGCTTTACCCAGGTTCGGAGACAATTCACTATGGCCACAAACATGGACTTACTCTTCCCTGGCCTCCTGCCCTTGGCATTTTTTGGCAGGCAGGGCTATGGGAGAGCAATGAACCATTATTTTGCTAAGAAGGGGGCTCTTCCCTGACTACCTGCATGGGAAGGGAGAAGAGCCCCCCTTTAGGCAACACGTTGGTGTCCCTGCTTGCCGGGTCCTTCCTTACCCCCTGCGACCCCTTCGGGCAACTGCTCTGTTCAATCCTTCTTATAACTATTACCTGTCCTGTTTCCTAGTGGGTGGGAGGTGCCCATTTTACATCACTCCCCCCACTTCCTATAATCCTACATTCTTTCTCAAGTGTGACCCCATCCCCAAGCCACATGGGAAGGCTTCGAGGTAAAGGTGCAGCCATAAACGACCTTAGGCAGACCAGGGTCCAGGCTGACGTTGCGGGGTGCAGAGCAAGGGTAACGATGAGGCTCCTGGGTTAGAGTTCACGGAGAAAACTTTTCCAGGCAAAGTGATCCAAACCTATGTTTGTCCAGGGTCAAGCATATCAAGGTAGATAATGAGATACAGATCTTATCTGCAAGCCTTCTCCCTGATGGAGGGCAACTACCCGGGGGAGGAGAGGAGAACCCCAATTCAATTCATAAAGGAACTTCTGTACCTGTAAATCATAATTGAACCTATTTTCCTCAATTAACACATCAGAAGATACTTAGGACCCCTTCACCAAACTGTTTTACTTCCCCACTCTCCTCCTGTGATCTGTGAAAGGAAACATTTAGAACACATTTTCTTTTCCAATCACCCTCTCCTCTTGTCAGATCCCACCCCTTTCCCGAGTTTGGTGGAGATTTGACTTTAGGCTACCGTTAGATTCTCCCCTTACCATCTGTCTATTCTGTTGCAAGAATTATGACTTGACGCGCACTATAGATTCCTGGTAAAAATGACCTCGACGGTTTAGGCTAAGCTATACACTCATCACAAGATCACTGCTCACCACTCTTTCCTACCCTCTTGTCCTCCAGTGTCTAGAGATCTCTATTGGATTTGCCATTTTGCCAGCCATCTTCCACAGCTAAGTTACATGGATAGTAAACTCTGAGGCCACCATGCCCTTAACAGGCACTAAGTTACAACGGGGAGCCTGGATGGCTCAGTCAGCTGAGCGTCCAACTCTTGATTTTGGCTCAGGTCATGATCTCATGGTCATGGGACTGAGCCCATGTCGGGCTCCATGCCAAGCATGGAGCCTACTTGAGATTTTCTCTCTCTCTTGCCTTCTCCCGCTTATGCAAGCACAATCTCTCTCAAATAAATAAATTACATACATATAAACTCCAAGGCCTTCGTGTGTTAACCTTGAAAATGAGTGGTAATTGGACTTGATAAAAGATTTCTGATCACAGCCTTTTTGCCCCAAAGAGTCTACTGACACTGCCCTGTGGTCTTTCTTCTACCTTCTAGAGCTGCTCAGTCGTCTGGTATCAGTTCAATTCTTTTGGTTCTGCCTGTCCAGAGAAGTAAAACTTTCTCTTCATCCACAACATTCTAAAACTCCACCAGAAATGCCTAGACACGTAGCTTGAAATATTCATTGATCCTGTCTGACTTCTCAACTCAGAGAACTGTTCTCCTACTGTTGTTTAACTACTGGTCCTCTTCTTTGTGGTCCCCTTTTCTCCTTTAAGTGTTTATGTTAAGTCTGGGATCTAATCTCCAAGTTTCTTATCTTTTCCCTCAGAGGTTTTTTAGCCTCGAAATGTCTTCATTCTGTGGGATGAGGTATCTGTTACTCTTGACCTTCCAGAACAGTAATTAATGTTCTTGGCAGTGACTATATTTTTAGTACACCGGGGGGGGGGGGAGTTTATAATGTTGAAACAATGCTTTAGTTCCATAAAGTATTTTATTTTTTTGTGGGTTTTGTGTTTGTTTGTTTTGTGGGACTTTTGTTTTTTGTTTTTTACACTGTACTCATGTTTCCTCGAGAGGCCATTGCATTAAAGTCCTCTTCTGTCTTTTTATTCAGTTCTATTTCAACAGGAGCTGTATTTTTTCTTTTTCTTTTAAATTTTTTTTAATGTTTTATTTATTTTTGAGACAGAGAGAGACAGAGCATGAGCAGGGGAGGGGCAGAGACAGAGGGAGACACAGAATCTGAAACAGGCTGTCAGCCCAGAGCCCACTGCGGGGCTCAAACTCATGAACTATCCTGAGCGGAAGTCGGACACTCAACCGACTGAGCCACCCAGGCTCCCCAGGAGCTGTATTTTCTAGTTTAGAGTTTGCGCGCATGACTCCATGTTACCATGACCTCTGAAGTGAGCTTACTGAAGTTTCTCTACGTACTCACAGCTATGTGTTCCCTCAGTACCATTACAGGTTAGGCTACTGGTATTGACTTAGTGGAAAATAGCAAATGGTGAGAGACACAGATTCCTGAAAGCTGGGGTGGAAGGGGTGGGGTGAGGTACTTAAGGGACTGGATGCAAACATTTCCTAATCACAAGGTCAAGGAATTTAGTCAACCTTCAGTCCTTTCTAAATCCCTTATGGTCAAAAGTATCAAATAGCTCCTGCCAGACAAAGAGCGTTTCCCCTGATGTTTGAGGAAGGATCAGCCTAAACCATTCTGGCCTCTCAACCCACACCAGTTACAGAAACAAAAACCAAAAACCAAAACAAAACACCCAAGGCACAAACAGGAAACTGAGGGCAGCACCGCCTCCCATCCCTGGATATCCTAAGTAAGCTCTTGGCTTCAGACACAACCTCTGAAGTTCTGCCACTAACAGCAGACGTAGTTTTCAAAATGGAGGTATTTCCAATCTTGTATGCCCTGCCAGTGCCTTTCCACTGCTCTGTCGGGAGGTGAAATTTATTTCTGCCCTCTAGAATGAAATTGGGGGAGCCTTTATGACCTTCTCCGTAAATAAAACGTGACAGAAATGACATCCCAGGCCAGGGCATAGGGACGCTCAGTCCTGTAGTCCCGCCACCATACCGTGAGGAAAC
The DNA here is from genome assembly GCF_018350195.1 of Panthera tigris. Classification (NCBI taxonomy): domain Eukaryota; kingdom Metazoa; phylum Chordata; class Mammalia; order Carnivora; family Felidae; genus Panthera; species Panthera tigris. The sequence goes on along the minus strand of NC_056673.1, from coordinate 6,820,745 downwards.
CAGAGTCACACAGAGCGGCCTCGTGTGGGTATGTGGCCAACAGCTCCAGCAAAGGTCCCAGTTGATGGCCAGCACAATACCTACAGGCAGGAGAGTAAGTGAGCCTTCAGAGGATACCGGCCTCAGCGTTTAAACCATTGTGGCCAACTATCCCCCTCTGAGCCCTGACCAAACAGCAAATCCAAGTGAAAATAAATGCCATTGTGACTTTAAGCAACTAGTCTGGGGGCAGTTTGTTATACCGCATTAGATAATCAGACTAGCCCTCATTTTATCTGTTCACTACACAATCCCAGAGAAGAAAGGAGGGACATGCCCTCAGACCAACTCCTCCCCAGAATCCTCCAGGATTTATACTTTGATGCGGAATTTTCACAGTTCTCGAGGATCTGGGTGTTGTCTCCGGATCTCTGCTTGGTCTCGGGGATGGCTCTGAGAAGATTCTAGAACCATCTACTTCTTTGGCACTGCAATGACTGTCAGTGAGACGTAAAATGGAAGGAAACTAGCATAATACAATAGTTTTCTTTGCTAAAAATACACTTAGCAAAAGAAGACATGCTAAATGTTATGTCAGTTCTCAGGCTGAGACTCAAATATCTGGAGTTATCTCAGCGAGGGACACTAGATTGTACAAACTTGGGGGAATTCATTTAACTAGGTCAAGGAATTATAGAAATGTGGTATAATGGGATTAGCGATCAGAAGCCCTTGTTTTCTCCGGGCTGTTTCAGAGCTGTTCATTCCCCGACGAAGCTTCTTAGCTTCTCTGGGTCTCATTCCCTCAGTTCCTAAGTGAGGAAACTGGGCTGAAAGGCCTTTCAAAGGATTCCGCCAGCTGGGCCATTCTGCAGACGTTTAATGAATATTCATAACGTAGACACCAAGAACATACTGTCCACCCAACCCCATCATTTCAGAGATGCAAGAACTAATGAGAACCTGAGATGTTAAGAGGCAAGTGAGAGATAAGGATCCAGGGGAGAGGAAGACACAGAATTCTCACCCCTGGAACAAGGGAAACTCTGCTTGTGGGAGACCAGTCCAGACGTTCCTAACAGAAAGCTGTACCCTGTGATCAGAAGAGCAATGGAAGGGGCGCCTGGGTGGCTCAGTCGGTTGAGCGTCCGACTTCGGCTCAGGTCATGATCTCGCGGTCTGTGGGTTCAAGCCCCGCGTCTGGCTCTGTGCTGACAGCTCGGAGCCTTGAGCCTGCTTCGGATTCTGTGTCTCTCTCTCTCTCTCTGCCCCTCCCCCCCACTCATGTTCTCTCTGCCAAAAATAAGTAAACATTTAAAAAAAAAATCTAAAGAAGAGCAACGAAAGAGGGACCTACTCGTGGCCCGTTTGTCTGGAGAGACGACCAGAGAGGAGCCGAGGGGCGATGTTTGGGCCCTGGGTGCTAACTCAAAATGTGTACAGGAAAGCAATCTGGAAGCTGTAAGTGATGATGGCAAGGTCAACTTGTGGGTCTGACTCGATGTGATGAGACAGTAGGTTCATGCCAGGAAGAGATGGGGATGGGGTGGGGGGGGCATCAATCCTCTTACTGGGACTTGGGATGAGCTCTTGCATTATTTTCCTGGGACTTTCCTAACAAAGTATCACAGCAGACAAGGGCGTCTTCAACAACAGCAAGTTATGGCTTCCCAGTTCTGGAGGCCAGAAAGCTGAAATTATGGGGTCGGCAGGGTGGGCTCCTTCTCGGGGCTGTGAGGGAGGCTCTCTCCTAGCTTCTGGTCACCTCAGACGTTCCGGGGCTGCTAGACGGCATTCTCCCTGTGTCTGCACATCGTTTTCCCTCTATGCAGGCATGTCTGACTGCGTCCCAAATCTCCCCCCCGTACAAGGATATACACACAAGGCACAGAGGATCAAGGCATGCCTGAATGGCATCATCTCAACTGGACCGCATGCAAAGGCTCTGTTTCTAAGTAAGGTCACATCTGGGGTGCCTGGGTGGCTCGGTGGGTTAAGCATCCGACTTTGGCTAAGATCATGATCTCATAGCTCATGAGTTCGAGCCCCACGTCGGGGTCTGTGCTAACAGCTCGGAGCCTGCTTCGGATTCTGTGTCTCCCTCTCTCTCTCTCTCTGCCCCTCCCCTGCTTGGTCACTGTCTCTGTCTCTCAAAAATAAACATTTGAGGCACCTGGGTGGCTCAGTTGGTTGGGCATCTGACTCCAGCTCAGGTCATGATCTCGCAGTCCGTGAGTTCAAGCCCCATGTCAGGCTCTGTGCTGACAGCTCAGAGCCTGGAGCCTGCTTCACACATTCTGCCTCCTCTCTCTCTGCCCCTCCCTGCTTGCATTCTGTCTCTCTCTCAAAAATAAAATAAAAACATTAAAAAAAAAAAGAAAAAGAAAGAAACATTAAAAAAAATTTAAATCTAAGTAAGGTCATATTCCCAGGTACAGGGTCGGGGCAGGGAGGTGGTCAGGATTTCAACACCTTCTGGGTGGGGCCATGACTCAATCCATAGGACCTCCCTGTCTTTGGTGTTTTGTATTGTATTTTTTTTTTTAAGTGTATTTATTTTGAGAGAGACAGAGCAAGCGCTGGAGGGGAACACAGAAGCAGAGAGAAAGAGTACCAAGCAGGCTCCACACTGTCAGCACAGAGCCCGACGCGGGGCTCGAACTCATGAAACCGTGAGATCATGACTTGAGCTGAAATCAAGACTCAGACGCTCACCGGCTGACCCACCCAGGCACCCCTTTGGTGTTCTTTTTTTTAGTTCCTCCCGATGTGCCCCTCTCTGCTTCTTCCAAAGTAAAACCCAGAAGGCCAGGAACAGGGGCCTGGCGGGACTATTTTATTTAGTTTTTAATTTTTTTAACGTTTATTTATTTTTGAGAGAGAGACAGACAGACAGAATCCGAAGCGGGCTCCAGGCTCTGAGCTGTCAGCACAGGGGCCGACGCTGGGCTCGAACTCGTGAACCACAAGATCATGACATGCGCCGAAATTGGACGCTCACCCGACTGAGCCACCCGGGCACCCCTGGAAGGATTATTTCAGTCTGATCCAAAAGGCCCTACACATACTGGCAGGGTCCCAGCCGACGACTCACACACCTCGCCAGCAACCGGCTGGCTCTCCCAGTCTACCCTCTCGGGCACCTGTAGAGATGGTGAGTGGGGGGCTCTGCTCGGGGGATCTGGGAGTCCCATCACCACGAACGGAGGGCAGGGCAGGTAAAGGACAAGGAATGAGATACGGCAGCCGTGCACACATTTCCTCTCTTCGGCTGACCCGGGTGTTTTTAGAATCGCAGACTTGGTTGGAAGTTTCCATTCATAAGATCCCTGTGCCCACACACTGTGGGCTAATACACAGCCAAAGGCTTACTACAGACTTGGCATCAGACTTACTCCTGTTCCTCCTTCCAGGCTGGAGTAAGCGCGGCGTCTCAAAATACAGAGAAGCGAGAACCCACAGGGTCCCAAGCACATGTGGCAACAGGGGTGACAAGGGCAATCAGAACACACAGCAGCAAACCCCAACCCTCTAAATGGCAGCTGAGTGCATCGTGCTTATCAGGGACCCTGGTGCCCCCAAACCGGATCTGCCCAGAAGTGGACACAATCTTTTAGCAACATCTGACGATACTTGCTGAATAAATTTACAAGTTCCCTTTGGTGCAGGGCAGGATATAAACAAATAAATAACCACTGCAAGTAAAGTTTAGCAGAGAAGGCGTCCTGTTATAGGAAAAAAAAAAAAAGGAATAAAAAGGGTATGAGTCATTTCCTAGAAAAGGCAACTAGGGGGTGCCTGGGTGGCTCAGTCGGGTAAGCATCTGACTTTGGCTCAGGTCATGATCTCATGGTTCGTGGGTTCAAGCCCCACATCAGGCCCTGTGCTGACAGCTCGGAGCCTGGAGCCTGCTTCTGTGTTTCCCTCTGTCTCTCCCCGTCCCCTGCTTGTACTCTCTCTCTTTCAAAAATAAACACGAAAAGAAAGAAAGAAGGAAAGAAAGAAAGGAAGAAGAAAGAAAGAAAGAAAGAAAGAAAAGAAAGAAAGAAAGAAAAGAAAGAAAGAAAGACAAAAGGAAGGAAGGAAGAAAGAAAGAGAGACAAAAGAAAGGAAGGAAGGAAGGAAGGAAGGAAGGAAGGAAAGAAAGAAAGAAAGAAAGAAAGAAAGAAAGAAAGAAAGAAAGAAAAAGAAAGAGCGAGCAGCTAGCTCCAAGTTATTCTACCATTATAGAATATCTTCGCCAGGACAGCTGCATCGAAAGGTTGTTTTGTTTTTTCCATCAGCAAGAACATAAGTCCACAGGGACACCTGGGTGGCTCAGTCGGTTAAGCGTCTGACTTCAGCTCAGGTCATGATCTTGTAGTTTGTGAGTTCGAGCCCGGCATGGGCTCTGTGCGGATAGCTCAGAGCCTGGAGCCTGCTTTGGATTCTGTGTCTCCCTTTCTCTCTGTCGCTTCCCTGCTTATACTCTGTCTCTGTCTCCAAAAATAAATATTAAAAAAAAAAAAGAATATAAGTCCACTCTTACTAAGGGAAAAAAAACACTCAAAGAGCAGACACATAACGGCAAGTATCTGTCAGCCACCTGTCTCAGTCCATTTGGGCTGCTCTAACAAAACAGCACACACTTGGGTGGCTTATAAACAACAGAAATTCATTCCTCACGGTTCTGGAGACTGGCAAGTCAAAGACCAAGGCGCCAGCCAATTTGGTGTCTGGGGGGGACCTGCTTCCTTGTTCGCAGAGAGCCATCTTCCGGCTGTGTCCCCACCTGGTGGGAGGGGCTAGGGAGCTCCTCTGGGATCTGTTTTATAAGGGCACTGATCCCGTTCATGAGGGCTTTGCCCTTATGCCCTAATCACCTCCCAAAGCCCCCTTTCTCCCACCGTGCCCCCCCCCCCCCCCAAAGACCATCACGCTGAGGTTAGGATTTAACATATACATTTGGGAGAGGACACATATATTTAGTCTATGGCACCATCAACGTATGGGGAGAGGGGCCAACCTACTGTATCTTATCTGGCCTTTCGTCAACTCCAATACCTCCTGGTCTCCAGTGTCCACGCATCTGGCTTTTTGACAAACTATTACTTCCTAACGCTGGAGTCTGAACATTAATAATAAATATTTAATCTGTCCTGAATCGTAGGTTCTCCAAGTCAGCAGTTAATGAACCCAAGTGCTCTATTTAGGGTCTGGCCAATGCAGGCACCAGCAAATGGATGAAACTTCCTTTTCGGATGGGGGCTGGATTCACATTTAATTAAGCGCCTGAGTCCCATCTAAGGTGACTTTTGGTATTTCAAGATAGTTCATTCCTTGCCCCTCCAAAACGCTGGGGAGCGATACCGAAAATACCACATAAAACATTCGATCCTTCGGTGGCTTAAGAGGTTATCCTTTTAGACGTCATCAGCCACTCAGGACTTCGCAGGAAGGATTTAATCCGGTCCTTGTAAGAACAAGCTTCCAGGGGAAGGGGCAGGAAGTGGATTATTAGGGGCTGGGAAAAGAGGACCCCCCTCTCAGGTTCAGAAATGGTGCTGTGGCTAATTAACAGCATGACACTGAGGTTCAGAAAAGGCAACTTTATATATATATTTATATATATTTATAAATAAATAGATATGTGTGTGGGTATATATATATATGTATATATGTGTGTATATATATAATCTGGCAAGAGATGGGGAAAGGAGATTTTTCTTAAAAAAGGTGTATTCATTATTATACTTCTAATGATAGGTTATATTCAGAATACACATTACAGAAAGTCAATCTCCAAATCTGGGGAAGGCACAGGGATCCATAGAAAATGCAGAGAAGGGATCATCTCAGGCAGTGTCCTTACTCATAAAAACCACCAAAAGAGGGGTGCCTGGGTGGCTCGGTCGGTTAAGCGACTGACTTTGGCTCAGGTCACATGGTCTCACGGCTTGTGAGTTCGAGCCCCACGTCAGGCTCTGTGAGGGCAGCTCAGAGCCTGGAGCCTGCTTTGGATTCTGTGTCTCCTTCTCTCTCTGCCCCTCCCCCACTCATTAATTCATTCTCTCTCTCTCTCTCTCTCTCTCTCTCTCTCTCTCTCTCTCTCCCCCCCCCCCTCTTCCTCCCTCCCTCAAAACTAAATAAACATTAAAAAATAAAATAAAATAAAACCACCAAAAGAAACATTCATCAAGCCCTCACAAGTACCCTGCGGTGTGTTAAAACTTGACCTTCATGTAACCTTCACAACAACCCCTGAGGTCAAGACTATTAATAACATCATTCTATTGATGGGGAAATTGAGGTTTTGCGAGTTTACATAACTCGTCCAAGGTCACCAAGCTTAGAGAGGCAGATGATGAACCCACTCTGAGCTCAAAGCTCACTGGCAGAACGTCCACATTATCATAGCTTTTTAAGAACTTCAGAAATGCTGGCAATCCCCAGTGTCTTCCACAGAAACTTCTACTGTGGAAGACAGTGAGAACAGAATGCAAAAATAAACCTCACCTACTTCACAGTTGCTTAAAGCTAGCTTTTGGTATATTGCTATATATAGTCTGACTGCTGTTTAAAAAACAGCAGAAAATCATAGCTCTCAGGGGACCTATGAGGAAACAGAGAGGAAGGAACTTTAGTTGCCATGCCCAAAGTCTTCTGGCCTCATTTACCCTAAAATCTCTGGAAGCAGCCACCCCATAGACAATGCGACAACTCCCGTCGCTGTAGCCAGAACTGAGCGGGGGCAGTGGTGGTGATGAAGCTATCAGGACTAAGTAGGTTTTCTTGGGATTTTAAGACAGGAGAGGACAGCTAGCTGGAGCTGGACCTGTCAGGCTTCAATGGTCTGTATGTAGAGAAACTCCCAGAAACAGAAGTGGTGAGGGCAGAGGGCAGGATAACATGGCCGACGTGGCCTCTTGGCTCCCAATGGCAGCTCATCTCTTGCTGCCATGACACCTAGCTAATCCCGGAACGTGCCTGATGCTGGGGACTTACAATGAACGAACTCCCCTTTCCTGAATGCAGCTTCTGGGTTGTCTTGTTTTGTTTTGCCTTTTGCAATACAGAGCTTTGCCCAGATGTTAACACAAGTAGGTGCTTTTTAAGCCACACACCCTACCCCATGCATTTCAAAGCCTTATAGCCAGGCTCCATTATTTCTTTTTATTGTTTTAATGTTTGTTTATTTTTGAGAGACAGAGAGAGAGAGAGAGAGAGAGAGAGAGAGAGAGAGAGACAGAGCACGAGGGGAGAGGGGTGGGGGGGGAGACACAGAATCCAAACCAGGCTCCAGGCTCCGAGCTGTCAGCACAGAGCCCAACGTGGGGCTCGAACCCATGAACTGGGAGATGATGACCTGGGCCGAAGTCGGATGCCTAACTGACTGAGCCACCCAGGCGCCCCCATTATTTTTATTCGTGGTTCTGTGTTGTAGCTGTGGCTTTCATTTAGTGCCCAGGCTCTGCTAGATAATTCATCTCACAAGTATCTCTCCAGTCTTCAGCATCAATGGGCCACTTAATTGAGCTTCTGTAGACACACAGACCCCTAATTATAGACAAATTTGAATAAGCAGTCCAAATATGTATGGGAATTTAGAAAATATAAAATTGGATCGGTCAATTGTTTAATCAACGGTGTTGGAACAATTTTATCCATTTGGATGCATTCCATTACTTAGACTACACAGAAAAATAAATATCAACTGGAATAAATAATTCGTTGCAAAAAAAAAAAATGACGAAACCAAGGGCAAAAAAGAAATGAAGGCAATGTTCAATCAGAGTGAGAAAGGTCTTCCTCAGCACGATTCCAAATTCAGAAAGCATAATATAAGAAGGTTTCGTGACACAAATTTCTTAAACTGCTACAGGAGAAGAGACATGACAATAAATGACAAATGACAGACTCGAAGAAAATATTTGCGATATACAAAATAAATGACTGATTCCTCTTTGCAAAGGTTTCCAGGGCATTTGTCAAGTGCAAGGTGAAATGTGAAAGACCCTTCTCCCCATCTACCCCTAGCCCGAACCTCTCCTTGGGAGGAATCTGTGAAATCTACCCTTCCTGTCCCTTACCTATATACTATGCACACATACACACATGTGAGCTCAAGGATATACTTTTTCTTTTCTATGTAACTGGGTTCTTACTGTCTGCACTGTTGTGTGACTTGCTGTTTCCCACATAACACGTCCTAGAGACCCTTCTGTGTGTCTACACACATGGTCGACCCACCTTTCATCAGCCGTGTTAAAATTATTTCATCACGTGGTAGAAATAAATCATCAGTATCTCTTTGACCCTTCTCCAATGCACAGACATTTCCAATGCTTCCGGGTTTTCATAGTATCAATGACACTCACCATCACTTGTCCCTTCACCTCTGTGCATAGGTCTCATAATACTGTCAAATGGAGAAAAGGTTACAAATCTATATATGACATTACCCTGATTTAGTTTTAAAGACAACTACACATATACGTACGGAGAAAACCAATGAGAATAAACACACCAAAACTATTGTTAGGGGATATAGCTTGGTAATTGCACGGAGTGACATGTTTCCCTCATACCCTTGGGTTTATTTTTTTTTTTAATTTTTTCAATGTTTATTTATTATTTTTGAAAGACAGAGAGAGAGAGCACACGCAGGGAAGGGGCAGAGAGAGGGGGGAGGGAGATACAGAATCTGAAGCAGGAGTCAAGCTCTGAGCTGTCAACGCAGAGCCCAACGCGGGGCTCGAAACCGTGAACTGAGAGATCATGACCTGAGTCGAAGTCAGACACTTAACTGACCGAGCCACCCAGGCGTTCCACTTGGGGCTTATAATTTTTGTACAATGAACACTATACTTTAATCATCAAGAAAAAAAAAAGTTTTGGTAGGAGTTAATAAATTCTGAATGGTGACATAAAGACATCACTCTCGGTTTGTAACAATGATCTCAATCATTCAGATGCCTCTCCCACTTAACTTCTGGGTTCATGTGCACACTTACACATCTTGTAAGAACCAAGAACCGAAGAGCTCTCATGGAATGTCTGGTATTTGGTGCACCTGTCACCGTAGGAAGTCAAACGTAGCAAGCAAGGCTCCTCCCTCAAGTGGGGATTGAGGAGGCTGTAGTCTTGGGGCAAAGTCAGTGATCAAAGCTGGGGTCCCAGAAAGACCACAAGGGAGGTCCAAGAGTTAGCTGTGGTACCTGAAAAAGGCTCTATAAGCATTCTCGAAATGGGTCCCCTAGGAACCACTGTCCCTCACCCCAAAGGATAATGATTTACCAGGAAGTAGTCCTACTGGATAAGCTGGTGGAGACCTTAAAGCTACTACGTCAATCATACAGACATAACTAAATGGACAACAGATTGTTCACTTTTGGGGTTGGTATACTTGTTCCATCAGACTGCCTTCCAACACCACTCCACCTCCAAACTCGGAACTTCCCTGGCCTCCTTCCCGCTCCTCTAGAAATATCTAGTAGCTTGCCTCCTTGGTCTATCCCAGGATTTGTAGATAACAGAGCATGCTCACAGCCTGGGACAGTAGCAATGACAACAGGCAATGATGATGCCCTTGCATCCTTGGTCAATGAAGCAAGATGGCGGTCAAGGCATGTAAAACATTGAGCCTAGCAACTGAATGACAGCTTCAGGAGGTGTGGCCTGTCGATGACAGTTTTTACAAAGGTCATCCTGCTGGAGTGTGATGTGGCCAGAGAACAAAAGGCAGGGAAGCCCAGTTGGGGCTTCTCCAAGCAGGCAGGGCCTCATTTGGACAAGGAAATGAGGACCTAGGAGTCCTGAGATTCCAGGCTTACCGAACACCCCTCTGTGCACCGTCCTGGGGTGCCCCATTACCTTCAAATCCCTCTACCGATGCCTGCCTCCCCAACTTCCAGCTCGTTAGCTGCCCCCTACCAGTCCCCCTGCCATTAGCTCCCTAAATTCCCATTCAGGGATGCCGCAAGCTTTGGGGAAAGAGAACACTGCGGGTCAGACCGCTACAAACACACGCTGACTCCCGGCTCACAAGGAGCCAGCAGTGCCCAGGCTCCTTGCTTGCTGATGCTGCAAAAGCTGTTTAAAACCTCTGCCTCCGTCCTCCCTTGCCACTCTCCATCTGGACAGGGGCCATCTGGTAAAGGCTCCCGCCTGCCTGCCCACGAGCACCAGGGTACACTGCATTTACTTCTAAATCTAGCCTCTTGCCCTTGCTGCACCCAGAGGAAAAGAGACCTTGCCTCCTCCCCACCCTGCCCCTTGACTGACGCCAGGCCATGGGCAGCCCAAGGAGCAGCAGAGGGCAGCATGGCCTGGGGGAGATTGAGACACGATTAGGACAGAGCAGAGGCAATCAGTGGTAAAAGGAGTGACAAGTCAGGGTTGGGGGGGTGGGTGGCATGAGGGGAGTGGGAACGCATAGGGAATTGGGGTAAGAGGTGGGTGAGAAGCCAGGCAGAGACAGCGGGCAAACCCACAGGGAGAGGAGGGAGGAAGGCAGAGGGTAGCATGTGCTGGCAGTTGATGTCAGGAACCAGGAAATCTGCAGCTACGTAGCAGAACAGGTTTGCAACGAAGTGGCCTCAGAGACAGAGGACACCGAGGAAACGCTTGGCTCACCACCTCTACGGGGAGGATTCTGCAGACAGCGGATTCGGGTAATTAACACCTGACTGCCGCTAGGGGTTGCAGGTCAAACACAAAACAATTCCTGACAAGACATCCTTCTCTTGCCCTGCTGTCTTCCCTGCTCCTCCCAGCCCTCCTCACGTGTGTATTTCTGTCTTGCTTCGGCCAAGCTGTTCTCGTGGATGGCTCACCTCTACTTCCTGGGCATTCATTCGGATCCCTTTCCTCCAGTCTATGTTTTGTCCCCTCCCATCCCCTGGTAGATCTGACAGGAGCCCAGCCCTGGGCAATCAATCCGCTGCTCATTTTAGATAGACTCTCTGGTGCGTAATACACTGCAACACTCTTCTTTGTTTAAAAACAACAACAACAACAACAAAACAAAAACAAAAACCTACCTAACCAGGGTGTCTGGGTGGCTCAGTAGGTTAAGCATCCAACTCTTGATTTCAGTGCAGGTCATGATCTCATGGTTTGTGATGTGGAGCCCTACGTCGGGCTCCGTGCTGACAGCACAGAGCCTGCTTGGGATTCTCTCTCTCCCTCTCTCTCTCTACCCCTCCCCTGCTCATGCTCTCTCTCTCCCTCAAAATAAATAAACATGACAAAAATTTTTTTTAATCTACCTGTCCATGAATCAGTGCCCATTTTTCTCAAAAATGAAAAACATTAGAAGGAAATCAAACAGAATTAAAAAAAAATAGAGACATGTATTACTTATAAATGTATATATAAGTGCATATAAGTGCATTACTTATACATATTTATATTTATAGAAATATAAAAGCAAATGAGACTATAGGCAATAACAGAATCCACCAAAGCTAATACGGATTCTTTGAAACAACATAAAACAGACAAATCGCTCAGAAAAACTAAGAAAAACTGAGTAAAGGCAGAAATGACCACCATTATGAATGAAAAAGAGTTGTTTAAAAGAAATTTCTGGGGGCGCCTGAGTGGCTCAGTGGGTTAAGCATCTGACTTCAGCTCAGGTTATGATCTCACAGTTCTGGGTTCAAGCCCCGCATCGGGCTCTGTGCTGATGGCTCAGAGCCTGGAGCCTGCTTTGGATTCTGTGTCTCCCTCTCTCTCTGCCCCTCCCCTGCTCATGCTCTCTCTCTCTCTCCCTCAAAAGTAAACATTAGAAAAGAAATTAAAAAAAAAGAAATTTCTGGAAACACATAAATTACTCAACCTGCCAAAAGAAAATCTTCAAAAGCAAAGACTTAGCGGTGAGGTAAATTTAATCACTACCCCCTGCATCATCACTGCTCCCGAAAACAAAGCAACACAATTCACCCACTTCAGATGGTGTTGCAGGCGAGCTGAACACCCAGTGAAGGCGTGAAGGCGTAGGTAATTGCAATCTTATCTACTCCAACTACTCCCAAGAACGGGGATGGGGGGTGGGGGGGCAGGGGGGCTCCCAACTCATTTCTATGCCCTTGAAACCAGAATCACATAAAGAAAGCACAGGAAATGGAGAGAAGCTCACCGTGAGGACCACAGATTTCCAGCAAGAGACACTGCCACTGCTCTAAAAGATTTTAGTCCCCTTGGGGCACCTGGGTGACTCAGTCAGTTGAGCGTTGAGCATCCGATTTCAGCTCAGGTCATGAAGACCTCATGGTTCCTGGGTTGGAGTCCTGTGTCGGGCTTTGTGCCGATGGCACAGAGCCTGCTTCGGATATTCTCTCTCTCTCTCTCTCTCTCTCTCTCCCTCTCCCTCTCCCTCTCCTTCTCCTTCTCCCCCTCTCTCTCTCTCCCTCTCCCTCTCTCTCTCTCTCTTCCTCTCTCTCTCTCCCTCTCCCTCTCTCCTCCCCTCCCCCGTTTTTTTTTTCTCTCTCTCTCTCTCAAAAATAAATACATAAAAAAGTTATAGTCCTCAACCTCCGTCTGACTTAGATGTGGCCATGGTCCCTACTTTGGGTGGACAAGATGTAGTCAAATGCACACACAACTTGATTTCTGGGAAGTTTTCTCCAATAGATGGCATCTATTGACAAAGTCGTTCCCTGCTTCTATTTCGAACATAACGATGACAGCCTAGGTGGGGGAACAGTGAGGAGGAGAGGTCTGTGATGAAACTTGTAGGTCCCTCATGACCAGGGGTAGCCTTCCTACCTGCCAGACTTCTCTGCACATGAAAAACAAGCTTCTGCCTTTGTCAAGGCTCCATTTAAAAAAATTTTTTTTAATGTTTATTTATTTTTGAGAGAGAAAGAGCGTGAGTGGGAGAGGAGCAAAGAGAGAGGAGACACAGAATCCAAAGCAGGCTCCAGGCTCTGAGCTGTCAGCACAGAGCCCGACGCGGGGCTCGAACTCACAAACTGTGAGATCATGACCTGAGCTGAAGTTGGATGCTTAACCAACTGAGCCACCCAGGTGCCCCAAGGCTCCCATTCGGTTCACAGTTGTACCATCAAGGACTTTTCTGTTATGAGCAACCCAAGCTAATTCCAATGGCTGGAACTTGGGCCAAGTGAGCGGGAGAGACCCAGAGACAGGCAACAGCGAAGCTACCAGCCTTGACCATGAGCAAGGAAGAGCCCTGAAGAGGCAGGACCTGAGGAATCCAGGCTTTCTGGTCACGGTGCTGATAAAGCTGTTCAGAGTCACATTATGTGGATGTTTGAGCACAGAAACAAGACAGCTGAGAGGGACCCCGTGGGCCATCTCACCCACCCCCCTGCATGTTACTGCCGGAGCAGACAGGAAATGACCCCCCAAGTTGATACATCAATACAATTCTGATTCCAATTCCAGTGTGTGTGTGTGTGTGCGCGCGTGTGTGTCTGGTTTTTCCTGACACCACCAAGCAATTCTCCCCAACACCAGTTGGGGGTCTTACATTTCAACTCAATTCTGATGCTACCTGGAGAGAGCATCAAGTCCCACAGATTAAGTCCCATAAGATGGCACGCCCCCAACTTCAGAGGCCAATTCAAGTCCAAGCTGTCACTTGTGATTCTGACCGACCTGCCGCCTATCTAAGGTTCCCATGAGCCTCTCCTCAGGTTCCATTAATTTGCTAGAGGGACTCACGGAACTTAGAGATGTTTTACTTACGGGATTACTGGTTTAAAGGTTGTAACTCAGGAACAACGAGGTAGAAGAGATTCCTAGGACAAAGTCAGGGGAAAAAAAAAGCTCAGAGCTCGAATAGTCTGAGTGTATCACCTTCTCAGTACCTCCAGAAGCTCTGTGAACCCAATCATTTTGGGTTTTTGAGGAGGCTTCACTATACAGGCATGGCTGATTAATCACTGGTCATAGGCAATTGACTCAACCTCCAGCCCTCTCCTCTTCCCAGAGGTCATGGTCAGGGGGGTGGGGGGAGACTGAAAGTTCTGACACTCCAATCACATGATTGGTCGCCTGGGCAACCAGCCCTCATCCTTTGGGGCTTTCAAAAAGTCACCTCATTGGGGCACCTGGGTGTTCAGTCAATTGAGCATCTGACTCTTGATTTCGGCTCAGGTCATGATCTCAAGGTTCATGAGTTCAAGCCTTGCATCGGGCTCTACACTGGCAGTGCAGAGCCTACTTGGGATTCTCTCTCTCCCTCTCTGTCTGCCCCCCCCCCATAAATAAACATTTAAAATAAAATAAAAAGGGGTGCCTGGCTGGCTTAGTTGGCTAAGTGTCCGACTTCAGCCCAGGTCATGATCCTGTGCTTCGTGGGTTGGACCCCAGCATCAGGCTCTGTGCTAATAGCTCAGAGCCTGGAGCCTGCTTCAGATTCTGTGTCTCACTCTCTCTCTGCCCCTCCCCTGCTTGCACTCTGCCTCCCAGAAATAAATAAACATTTAAAAAAGTTTTTAAATAATAAAATAGAAAGATGATCATAAGGTGTTTATTAAAAAAGTCATCTCCTCAACATAAAGTCAGATGTGGTGGAAAAGGGTTTGTGATGAATACCAAAACCTTTGTTGCTCTTGTCACTTGCTAAAGTCCAAGGGTTTTAGGAGTTCTATGCCAAACATGGGGACAAAAACCAAATACAGATTTCTCATCACAAATCAAAATATCACAAGTGTTCAAGGACAGGGTGGGGAACAAAATCTAGGTCTTCTGACTTTCATCTAGGTTCCAGACCGTCAGTTACATGCACGATTCTCAGTGGTTACAAGATGCTTCTGTATTTAGCCAAACTGTCATTCATTCACTATAAACCTAGGGAGCACCTCCTCTGGATCAGGAAGTGACCCAGGTCTTAGGGACACAGCAGAGCCAACTCTTTGGAGTCTTGGCACTTTGTGGTGACCCAGGTAGATGAGGATCAGTGCTGATGTCTCCAGCCAGACAACAAGGTGGTGGTGAGACTGGGTATGCTGGGGCGGGGCAGGTGAAGGAAGGTGATACAGTATGGAGCCCATGGGCGCGCGCGCGCGCTCTCTCTCTCTCTCTCTCTCTCTCTCTCTCTCTCTCCCCTTCTCCCCAGGGTGATGTGTAAACCAGCAGACGGTGATCTTTAGAGCCTGAGAAAGCCCCTCATGTTCTCCTGACCTCTGTCCATGGACACAGGGGCTCAGAGAAAGACAGTTTCACCCACTACATACAACAGGGCAAAGGATCCCTTATGGGCCAATGACATGGAGTAAGGCTATTATAATTTCTAAAACATTTTGCTCTGCTCCGTGCCCCTTACTTATTTTAAAGTTAGAGCTCCTTCATCTGTAACACATACAGTGAAAAGCCACTGGCTACACATAATTTTGTCACTGTGAGAGCCTGACTTCATCCAGGCTCCTTATCAGCCAGCTCTGGGTTGGGTCGTGGGCCATTTACTCCATTCACCTAGGACTTTATGTCCTCATCTGTAAAATGGAGCTGGCTGGAACATGTTCTTCTGAGTTTTCTCGACTCTAAAATTTGACCCTTACATTTATATTTGATTTATCCCTTGACGAGGCATTACATGTCGGTGACATTCAACTTTGGCAATGCTTCCCAATGTCTACCTTAGCAGGAAAAAGGCATCTGGTGCCTTGAACCGCAGCGTAAGGAAAATCTGAATGCTCTTTTATGGGCAATTCTTTTTCGGTCTTGGAGAAAATGAACATTTCAGTGATAGACAAACTGAATCATCGCAAGATCAGTCACGCAAACGAACGCTTCCTGGACAGCCGTGTCATACTCTGTCATGCACCATCAAATACTGCCTGAGAAAAGGCAAGCAAAGCTATAAATGAAAAAAAGGTTACACCTCTTTTGTAACAAACACCATCCTACTTTTGGACCTGGCGGGGATAAATATTCAAGAAAGTCAACAATTAGCAAATACTGTTTAACTTCATCGTCAGAACCTTTTGGAGTCTGGGTTTGGGCAATCTCACTGAGCACATGGAGGGCTAAGAGGGGTCAGACACAGCCAAGGTGAAAACACTAGAGACTAATGATAAAAAAGAACACAAAGCAGAGGGAAAGACTGGGTTATGTGTCTTACGTCAGAAGAGATCAGGTTCCAGGTAGCAACCAGGACTCAAACCAGCATCAGACCGTCAGAATGAGGTTAACAAGCCAAGGTTACAAACAGCACAGAAAGCATCAAGCACTGTCCCACAGACAGACTCACAGATAGGTACAGGGTCAGGCTGGAAAGGCAGGGGACAGAACAGAGAGGAAGGGCACACAGGCAGATTCAATGCTGGGTTATACAGCCCGGTTCACCCCGATGCTTTCAAATAGACTCTGAAAAGTGCATTACACAGAATATGAAAAGCCCACACCCACACATACCCACACACACCCTTCAGGAAAAGATCTCAGACATGAAGACCCTTGAAAGTATTCATTCTAACATAAAAGATGCATTAAAAAAGTTTTTAAGTCTGTTCATTTAGGTAGGTAGGGAGAGAGAGAGAGAGAGAGAGAGAGAGACAGACAGACAGACAAAGCATGAGTTGGGGAGGGGCAGAAAGAAAGAGAAAGACAGAGAATCCCAAGCAGGCTCTGTGCGGTCAGTACAGAGCCCGACGCAGGGCTCGAACTCATGAACCATGAGATCATGACCTCAACCCAAACCAAGATTCAGATGCTTAACTGACTGAGCCACCCAGGTGCCCCAAAAGATGCATTGTTAACGATCTCTGCACCTAGATTCTGAATACTCATTTCTGGGCTAGAATCTGCACGCTGAACTCTAGTCATCATTTAATCCGATAAATACACACGTATGTTCTAAGAACATATAACGCTGTCCAAAAGAGATGGTCTCTGCCCTCAAGGACCTTAACATCTGGTAGAGATGACGAAGCAAATTAAGAACTGCAGAGGCATGTTAAGTACAGGTTTCATGAACATTTACAGAGAGCTTGGTAACCAATTTCCAGAAGGATCTTCTGATGGGGGTTGAGGGGAAACCTCTAGCTTTGGCATCAATTACAGGAAAAATGTATTAGCAGGAATACTTGAAGGATACTCATATTTCCTACCCAATCAACCAATTTAATAAAAAGTGCAAAATGACCGGGTTGATGCTGACGTGCTCTAAGCACCACACTGTGTTTCCAGGCAGGAGTAACAAATCCTTTCCAAAGCTTGAAATCTACACCACATATGGCAGTAAAGGAAGTCCCGGAGAGATGGCAACTTGGAAAGTGGCTCTTCTGCCCTTTGATTCAAAGTTATTATTAATAGCCTATTCGACAGAAGGATATCTAGGCTCTCCTTCGCAAAAAGCATGAAAGCAGTTATCACATTTTCCACTCTTAGAGTCCGTATCTTCGTATCTTGCATGGCATCCTAGTCTCGTAAGTAGCAGATAATAAGAAACACACTGCTACTTGTCTTTAGTCAAGATCACATTCTAAGTGATACCCTATACGGCTTGTTTGATCACCTCAATGTCACTCATAGCTATATAATGCAGACACATCTGCTATCATGCAGCATATGTTCTGAAAAACCAGGCAGCATGAAACACAGCACAGTAAAAGTACGGTTCTAGGAAAAATGGGGTTGGGGGGAGCCTAGTCTATGCTGTCACCAGAGCATTAGCATAACCAGCAGCAACCCTAAAAAAGACACTAGCAGAGGGGAGCCTGAGTGGCTCAGTTGGTTGAGCGTCCGACTTCGGCTCAGGTCATGATCTCATGGTTTGTGAATTCGAGTCCCACCTCGGGCTCTATGCTGACAGCTCAGAGCCTGGACCCTGCTTTGGATTCTGTCTCGCTCTCTCTCTGCCCCTCCCCTGCTCACAAGCGGGGTCTCTTTCTCTCTCTCTCTCAAAAATAAACACTCATTAAAAAATTTTAAAAAAAGATACTAGTAGAGTTGCAAAGCATTACCAACCCCAAATTATCATTTAAAAAAAAAAATACAGCTCAATTAGGTCTTTACCTTAAACACACACACACATACACACATACACACACACACACACACACACACACACAGTGACGTAGCTTAAAGAAGGGGTAGGGGAGGACTTCGCCCACTAAGTTATGGAGAAAAGAGCTAAATGCACAAAGATCAAGGAGGTCACCCTCTGCCCCACAGTGCTCCCACCCAAGCCCTTCCAAGACAAATCACTTGGCCCAGGCCAGCCAAGGAAAAAGAATGGGTATCATGACTGGCAGCTTACTCCTCTTTGCCTAGGTGTGTTCCTGCCGTGTTAGTTTCTCTTGTGTTCAGCTCCAATTACTTGGTATAAGATAATGTTAACATCCTGGGGAAACTGTCTTTGAAACAAAGTGTCTTTTGAAACACTTTGGACAGACAGCTTTCTTCCCTTTACCACTTGTGATCTGTTAGCATTTTTATAGTTATGGCCACACATACTTTGTAGCAAATCAGTTTGTACTGTTATCCCTAATTATTTTACATATAGAGATATAGATATATATATATATATAAAGATACACACACACACACACACACATATATATATATATATACACACACATAAAGATATAAAGATATGTGCACATCAAGAACTTTATGTATCAAATTAGATCAATCAAACTGGGGTGCATTATACCAAGCTAAAGACAGATTTTAAAAGATGTAGTTTGGGGCAACTGGGTGGCTCAGTCCGTTGAGTGTCTGACTTCGCCTCAGGTCATGATCTCACGGTTCGTGGGTTCGAGCCCTGCGTCGGGCTCTGTGCTGACAGCTTGGAGCCTGGAACCTGCTTCGGATTCTGTGTCTCCCTTTCTCTCTGCCCCTCCCCTGCTCACACTCTGTCTCTATCTCAAAAATAAATAAACATTAAAAAAAAAAAAAGATGTCGTTCGGAAAGGGCTCAGGTACAGTTAACAGTGTATCACTTCAATGATTGTCATCAGCACCGTGTCGCTTAGTGGGTTAACCTGAAACACCCTAAAAGTGCCACAAGAAAGATTTCTCAGCTCCACCGTGGCACCATCAAGGTTTTCCCCTGAATGACGGATCATTTTAAACTGCTTTGCAGCAGGAGTCAACATTGTGAGTGACAGGCAGTCAAAATGAATTTCAACCGCCTCGTGAAAGCAACTGAGGAAACAAGTAATAAAAGTCTTCCCCAGTTGAAATCACTTTAAGTACGCTGTGATCTAGTCTTTTCATTAATTCCAATTCTGTCTCTTTTACTCATATATTCAGCTCCAAGAACGGCATTATGAGAGATGCTCTGGCATTTGAAGATGCCTCAGGTTGTCAGGGTAACTAGCGCCACTGCAAAAATAATCTTCATTACTCCTCTTTGAGAGCTGTTGGTCCAGCCTCAGATAATTTTGTTTCAAAAGTGTTCTTCTGGGGGCGCCTGGGTGGCGCAGTCGGTTGAGCGTCCGACTTCAGCCAGGTCACGATCTCATGGTCCGTGAGTTCGAGCCCCACGTCAGGCTCTGGGCTGATGGCTGGGAGCCTGGAGCCTGTTTCCGATTCTGTGTCTCCCTCTCTCTCTGCCCCTCCCCCGTTCATGCTCTGTCTCTCTCTGTCCCAAAAATAAATAAAAAACGTTGAAAAAAATTTAAAAAAAAAAAAAAAAAAAAAAAAAAAGTGTTCTTCTGTAGGGGACTGGATTGATGCATTGTTACATAGCAATGTAAGGAATGTAAGTGCGAGGAAATTCCACATAGTCATAAAGAAGTTCAATGTATTCACGTGGGCTAGCATATGTAAGTATGTATAATACATACGCACAAATGCAGACAGCATGTTTTTCAAAAGGGGGGAGAGTACACACACACACAGAGATGTATCAAGCTCAGTGTCCTAAGTACAGTTAAAAGTAGTTAACTGTTGCCTCCAGGAAGGGGGATCTGAGAGTTACAGAGTTGGGGAAATGTTACACTTTTAATTTGCACTATTAAAAAAAAAAGTTACCACGTATTTGTTTCACAATTTAAAGATAAAAGCAAAGATTTTAATTTCAAGCTAAGTGGATCTAAGTCTGCATTCTTCAGTGTCCTCTTTAAAAAAAATTTTTTTTTTAATGTTTGTTTATTTTTGAGAGAGAGCATGAGAGAGGGAGGGGCAGAGACTGAGACACAGAATCCGAAGCAGGCTCCAGGCTCCGAGCTGTCAGCACAGGAACCCAAAGTGGGGATTAAACCCACGAGCCTCGAGATCATGACCTGAGCTGAAGTCGGACACTTACCTGACTGAGTCACCCAGGCACCCCTCCAGTGTCCTTAAATTGATCTATTTGCTAGCTAAATATGTTCCCTAGAAAACACTCTTCTTCCTTTATCATATCCCTAAAAACAGGGTGGAAAAAAAAATGCGTTTGGAAAGAAGGGCAAACGTTTTCACTAATCTATTTTTATTTATTATTTATTTGTATTTTTATTTTTTGAGAGAGAGTATGCACAAGCAAGGGAGGGGAGGAGGGAGGGAGAAGGGAGGGGGGAGAGAGGAAGAGAGGGAGAGAGAGGGAGAGAGAGGGAGAGAGAGGGAGAGAGAGACAGACAGACAGACAGAATGAGAATCTTAAGCAGGTTCCACGTTCAATATGGAGCCCCACATGGGGCTTGACCCCAGGACCCCAGGATCATGACCTGAGCTGAATTCAAGAGTTGGACACTCAACTGACTGAGCCTGCCAGGTGCCCCACTAAATCTATGTTAAAATATGTTTTTGTAAATAGATTTTTTAAAATCCAGGAACCCTGTCTTCCACTTGTTTCTTATGACCCTCTGAAACTTAGATTTTCCCTAACATAGAGGGACTAGCTCAATACTCTACAGAGTAAGCATTCCATTGACACTTGATGCATTGAAAGGAGAGCATCTATGAATTACTGAGTTAAGTTGTATGTGTGCTGGTGGGAGCAGAGAGCCTAAATATCTGTAAGGGCAGCTGTTATTACAGTTACATTAGGAATAAAAATGTCACAGGGCACTTGGGTGGCTCAGTTCATTATGTGTCCAACTTTGGCTCAGGATCTCATGATCTCATGGCTCGTGAGTTTGAGCCCCAGGTCAGGCTCGGTGCTGACAGCTCAGAGCCTGGAGCCTGCTTCGGATTCTGTGTCTCCCTCTCTCTCTGCTCCTTCCCCCCCCCCCCACTCAAAACTAAACATTAAAAAAAAATTGGGGCGCCTGAGTGGCTCAGTCAGTTAAGCGTCTGACTTCAGTTCAGGTCATGATCTCACAGTCTGTGAGTTTGAGCCCCGCATCGGGCTCTGTGCTGACAGCTCAGAGCCTAGAGCCTGCTTCAGATTCTGTGTCTCTCTCTCTGCCCCTCCCCCACTCACACTCTGTCTCTCTCTCCTTCAAAAATAAATAAAGATTAAAAAAAAATTTTTTAAAGGAATAAAAAAATACAAATGGAGGGATACTTAACCACTTCCGGCCTCTCCAGAGAAGGATAAATATCCTGTGACTCAGCAGGACAGTTCCATGAAGCATTAACCCACTTAATAAACACTTGAGTCAATTATTTCTCAATAGACTGGGGGAAAAAATACTCTGTGAGAGCTTACTACGTGCAAAGGTTTAGAGGCACGGAACATAAAGTGAAGAATAAGACAATGTCCTTGTCCTTATGGGTTTACATTCTAGCAAAGACCCAGGTGATTAA
This sequence comes from Panthera tigris, assembly GCF_018350195.1. Classification (NCBI taxonomy): domain Eukaryota; kingdom Metazoa; phylum Chordata; class Mammalia; order Carnivora; family Felidae; genus Panthera; species Panthera tigris. The sequence goes on along the minus strand of NC_056673.1, from coordinate 6,799,133 downwards.
AAAACAAAACAAATACCCAAGAATGTCATGACCTGACAAATGCCATAAAGAACAAGATACTGGTTAATAGGATAAGCCTCAGGAAAAAGGGGTGGCAGGGAGGATATTTTTTTAGGTGGCAATCTTCTGGAGACCCTACAGGATTCAGAATTAAAGAGAAGCTCTGAATTCTGAGGACAGAGAGAACTCAGAATGAAGAAGCAAATCTGAGCCCAGCTCTGTGAAAAGGTGGCCGTCACCTTAGTTTTACTGGATTCTTGGCAAATCTTATAAAAGCATGTACCAATTCTGCTTCTGGGAATGGTGTGGTTATTTCCTATCAGACCAACCTTCCCATCTATAGTTACAGATAACTATAAACCCTTGGCAAAACAGTCCCTTGAAAGATGACCCACAGGCACTGGAGAAGGGGTAAGAGCAAGCAAAATTCGAAAGTTCAATGCTTGAAAGAAGGAAATGGAACCAGGGAAGTTTCTCATTTTATAGTTTTTGCCTAAAGACAGGCCACAACCTACATCACGAAGGCGCAGCTAACACTTGACAGAAATTGTCAGTGCTATTGCCCTGAAGAACCACAGAAGAGTTCAAGGCACCCCAGTAGCTGAAAGGTGCAGGGTGGGGGGGGATGACAGAATCACAGCAGGGTATCCCCAAATCTGCATTCAAACCTTCCACATTTCTGGCTGACTCCTGAACTATGCATTCATAGAGCAGACTCCAAAGGACCCAGCTACGACTAAATACACTAAATAGAAATTTCAGCTACTGCCCACGGAGGGAAGTCAGAATTTTGAGTTTGAATTCAGTCAAGAATGCCTACAAAAAAGTAGCCGACGCTCAATGGGAGAATGTAACAGCATCCACAGTTCCTAGACTATGTCGTTTGCAACATCCAGGATAATAATCAAAATTACTAGACCTAAGAAACAGGAAACCACAGCTCCAGAGAAACGTTAAACAATTGAGATTGACCAAGAAGGTAATTGGATGCTGGAATAAGCAGGTAAGAATTTTAAGGAACTATTACAGCCACGTTCAAAGACATAAAAGAAAAAGTCCTTCAAACGAATGAACAGATAGCAAATATCAACAGAACACAAGAGCTGTGGCAGATGGCCATGAGTCTGAAAAGTGGTGGCAGACTGTGATACTGTGGTTTATAATAAGAAATACATATCTTGCCTTCCTCCTAAAACCCATCCTAATCTCCTAAAGGAGGAGAGCAAAGAAGGTGTCTTTTGTCATGTTAATTGGGTGACTTCAGGACCCCATCTCAAAAGGAGGTTGGTTGTCATGGGAACCAACCACGTGATTAGGGGATTGGAACTTTCAGACCTATGCCCCAAAGTCCGGAGAGGGCCAATGGCCAATGATTTAATCAACCTTGCCTATGTAATAAAGCCTCCATAAAAACCCAAAGGGATGGGGTTTTCCTCATTGGCGAATGCATGGAAATTTGAGCAAAGTGTCATACTCAGAGCACAGAAGCTCTGAGCCCTTTCCCACATCCCTTATCTTGTGCATCTCTCCCACCTGGCTGTTCCTGAGTCATTTCCTTTTAGAATAAACCAGTAATCTAGTAAGGAGAATGCTTCTCTGAGTTCTGTGGGTTGCTCTAGCAAATTAATGGAGCCTGAGGAGGGTGGTCATGGGAACCTCCACTCTGTAGCTGGTCTGTCAAAGGTACAGGAGACCATCTGGACGTGTGGCTGTCATCTTAAGTATGGGGCCAGGAGGCAGTCTTGTGGGACTGAGCTCTCCACCTGTGGGATCTGACCCCATCTCCAGGTAGCCGGAGTCAATTAGAATTGAGTTGTAGGACACCCTGCTGGTGTCATTCAAGTTGTGTGTGTGACAGCAGTGTGGGAGGAATGGAGAAACACACCGCAGAAACCAGAGGAGCTCCACAAAGGCAGCAAGGAGCAGGTGGCAAGGCACAGGAAGGCAGGAAGAGACATCAGCTTTAGGAAAAGGTCAGAAGACTTCAAGACCGGCCAAGTCCCAGCAGAACCTCCCATCCGCCACACCGGGCAGAAGAGACATTCGGGCAGAAGACACCCACAACAGCAGTTACTCAAACACGGCTTCCACGGCGGGCAGTTGCTGAAAACTCGGGGCTGAGGTCAGACGGAAGGGCTGGATGAATGGGATAAACGGCAAATTCCCCCCTCCTGACCTCCGCACAGAACTGCTCCAGCAGAGTCTCGGAGTTGCGAGTGCCCTCTGCCCCTCTGCATCTAGGGGTGACGCAGTGATCGGATACCTGGGTGGCCCGTGGGACGGTGTGTGCTCCCTGAAGTGCTAAATGGGCTGTATCTACACAGCACCTCACCCTGCGCTGTCACACTCCGAGGGTTTGCTGTACGTCAACTCCCACCTGCTGTTACGTTTGGGACACCTATTTTCCGAAACGTGTTCTGAGGCCTTGCTGTGTTTCTGTTCTCAGGGATGGACATTCAGGGTTTGGTCAGCATCACGCGACACCCACATCGGCTAAGCCAGTGGATCTCGACGTGTGCTGCGTGAGCAGCACCTGGAAACGCGTCACGAATACAATTTTGGGGGTCCGCCTTTAGACCTACTGAATCAAACTCTGGACGTAGAAGCTGGAGAACGAATGAACACAGAACCAGTGTTCTCAACCCCGGCAGCATATTTGAATCACCTGGGGAATTTTTAAAAACTCCAGTAAGCAGGCTGCAGCTCCTATCAAGAACGTCAAGGGGCGCCTGGGTGGCTCAGTCGGTTGAGCATCCGATTTGGGCTCAGGTCATGATCTCAAGGCTCGTGAGTTCGAGCCTGGCATCGAGCTCGCTGCTGTCAGCCTATCAGCGCAGAACCCGCTTCCGATTCTCTGTCCTCCTCTCTCTGCCCCTCCCCCACTTGCGCTCTCCCCAAAATAAATAAATAAATATTAAAAAAAAAAAGAGCATCGAAACTTTGGGGATAAGATCTGGGCATCAGTAGCAGCAGCTCCCCGTATGCACCACCATCTATGTTCTCTTAACCCCAGAGACCATGCAGAATTATTCTATTTCCCCAGAGTGGTTATGCTGTTTCAAACTTCCTTGGGTTGTTCACTCTAGTCCCTTTACCTTGGATGCTCTTTATCCAACACGTTCATATAATTGCACCTGTTCGGAAGTTTTGCAAAAGAACAAGTTTTTGAACCTTGTACTTTTTAAGAAGCTTCCCCCCCATCCCCCCAAAATCACATAAACTTCACACCTTTGAAACAAAAAGTGAACGCGCCTCAATGGGCTTCGTTTTACAAACGAAAAAGATGGAGCTCAGAGAGGTTAAGCGGCATATGCCCAGGATCCCGGGAGCTAAGACGGAGAAATGAAAAGGGCTCAAAGGGTGTCCCTGCAAAGACCCCATTTTGAAGAAGAGCCTAAAAGTCACTGGAGATCCCACTTTCCTAGTGCCGCGCCCTCCCTCTCGAGGTAAATTCCCTCTGTCATGTGCTGGCACCGAGCCCTGCTTTCCTACGTACAAGCCAGACGGCAGGGGCCCAGAACCCGTCTCTGTGCGGACTGGAAAGGGCACCCCTTCCTCAAGTACACCATTTTAAGGTTACTGGGTATTGCACGGTCTGAAGACTTCCTCCTGGAGGGGGCTTCCGGAGCTCCGGTGGGCAGCAGCCACGGACGAACACATAGACGTGCCCACGCTGCTCCACCTACTCACGGGTCCCTCAGCTGCCGGAGGGAGCACACGCCAGCCACCGTGCACACGCACGCACATTGAGGGGACTATGCCAGGTCACAGTCCGTGACAATGACAAGTGACCGGGGTCCAGTCAGGTCAGGGTATACCGTGGGCATCAGTGGGTTGACATGGATGGGGCTTCACCTGCAGTTCCATGACTCTGCTAAGAAACCCAGGATTCACCACCTGCGTCCTCTGGAGTTAATTTATGTCCCTGCTGTGAACAGGTATCCCCGCAAGGGCAGCACCTGGGGTTGGCAGAACCCGGAGTCCCCTTCACAGTGGCCCTGAATAGAATCCCTCATCTACCCCAGTCACAACCCACATGAGCCACCCCAGAACCACTTCTTGCTCACCCTACTTTGCTCTCACAGGCTACCCACACTTCGTTCCCATCAGATGGAAGGAGGAGAGGTGCCTGGGATGCAAGGTGGTACCCCAAGAAACTGGGGGTCAAAGGAAACAACTAAATAACTGCTGGGATGAGTCCCCAACTGGTGACAAACCTACGTCCCTTCCTTGACCTTGGTTCCCTAGATCAGCAGAGGCCCATCAACGGGCCTGTGGGTCATTGGATGTGCAACGAATTTGCCGTTCTTTTTACGTTGAAGATGTAAAAAGACTTACCCTGTGCACACTTCCGGGCTGAAGAAGTAAGGGGCACTGGCATCAGGCTACACAAAGAGGTTATTAAAACACATCAGATCACACTGGGATACAGAATAAAATGTGTTTATGATTAAACTTTGTGATGACAAAAAAGAAATCACGATACTGAAAATCTAAATCACGGAAGGGATTAAGAGACCACGGTGTAATGACTGCCCCCACAGCAAATGACAAGAAGGCCAAATTTATGCTGCGTTTCCATAAAGAACAATGAAGGTGCGTTTTTGCTAATGCAAACCCAATAACTGGAATGAGATGTATCTTGAGTTTCTGCAATTGTTTAGGAAGAAAAAAAATAAAAACAAATTTTTTGCCACTGAGAAAATAAATATTTGAGAGTGAATGGTGGTTATGTCTTGTGCTTTTTACGTGAGTTCTGATCTGGACCACAGGACGAATAAAAATAAGCGTGTTATTTACCCCTACGAGTGAGGGCTTCACCGGTTTTATTTCTGGGTTAACATCTTAACCGTATTTGGAAATAAACATGACCTGTGTGAAGATGAGGTCTAATCTGGAAACAGAAGAGGAGTCGGGGAGAAAGCAAAACGTAATATCCTTCCAGTGGGAAGTATGGAATTCTCCATTCTTTAACAACCACCAAAAAAAAAAAACCCAAAAAAAAAAAAAACCAAAAAAAAAAAAAACATTTTAAGCCCAGGGAGATTGGTGAAATACCTCTAGTCAATCTTTATAGCCTTCTGCTCATCTGGTTTTAAAGACTCAGAAGTGGACTGTAGTCCAGCCAAGAATCTACAAATAATCCCCAGCAAGTTCAAGCATAGAAATAAAAGGTGTGTGGGACCAAGTCTCAGCGGATTAAACCACTGCACTTAATTTTGTTGAGCAAATTGGATTTCACTGCTACTAGTAAAGCTCACAGGATGTGGTAAAGAAGGACCCAGAAGGTGACTGAGGAGAAAACCCACCCGCTTTTGAGGACCAGGAGGCACTCAAGGAGCACAGGATACACAGAAGCAGGACAGCAGTCCTTAATTTTGAGACAGGAAGATCACCACCTTCATAAAGGTGAGCCCCTGGGAAGAAGTAAGAGGCTCTGGGCCAGACCATGACAAATGGCCAATCTTTAACTGATGAGTCAGCTTGTCAACTGCTAAATAAATAGCCTAGCTACAGATCTTTTCTTTGCTGTGGTCACCCCGCTAGTAAAATTTTCATAGAATATAATCAAAGAGGGCTTGGTGTCGAGGGCGTAAGGTAAGGAACCTGATACAGGTAAAACTAGTTTTAAAAGTTGGGGCTGGACTGGCTGGGAACGAAAATTGGTGCAGCCACTCTGGAAAACAGTGTGGAGGTTCCTCAAAAAATTCAAAATAGACCTACCCTATGACCCAGCAATCGCATCCCTAGGTATTTATCCAAAGGATACAAAAATGCTGATTTGAGGGGGCACACGCACCCCAATGTTTATAGCAGCACTATCGACAACAGCCAAAGTCTGGGAAGAGCCCAAATGTCCACTGACTGATGAATGGATTAAGAAGATGTGGTATATATCTACCATGAAATACTACCCGGAGATGAAAAAGAATGAAATCTTGCCATTTGTAACAACGTGGATGGAACCAGAGGGTATTATGCTAAGCGAAATGAGTCAGTCAGAGAAAGATCTCATATGATTTCACTCATATGTGGAATCTGAGAAACTTAACAGATGAACATAGGGGAGGGGAAAGGAAGGAAAAATAAGATAAAAACAGAGAGGGAGGCAACCCATAAGAGACTCAAAGTCAACTAAGTCGGGCACTAAGGAGGGCATTCTTCTGGATAGACACTAGATGTCATATGTACGAGATGAATCACTGGGTTCTACTCCTGAAGCCAAGACTACACCGTAAGTTAACTAACTTGAGAATAAAAAAATAAAAATAAATGAATAAATAATAAGGTAAAAATTAATACCAAAAAAAACCCCAAAGACTTGGAGCTGGAACAGAAAGGGAGGGCTTGGGGGGAGGGGTTTCCCAAATCCCCCCCCCACACACACCCAAACCTCCGATTTGGAAGGAGTTCTCCTAATGAGGCTACCTCACTTCCAATGTCTCCACCCGTCCCCACAAACACAGGACTAATTCACTTTAAGATACAGAGCACTAGGGTACTTTCTGAATGCAGAGGCCACCGATTTCAGGTGCAGGAAGGACATAATAGCCAAAGATGAATCTATGCAAAAGTCAAGTGGACCCCTTGGAAAACACAAGAAATTGCCAAAGAAAAAAGCAGCATCTGAAATAGTCACACCTTTTCTTAACTTTTGGAGGTATGTTCTTTCAGACTTTCAATACTTAAACAGGGATTTTCAACACGACTGTGAACATACATACCGACACAAACATACTTCTTCCCTCACTTAATAATATTTTCTGGGGAAACACATCTCACCAGGTCTTAAGATAATTCTAGGCGTTATTCTTAAATACGACATGCAAAAGAATTGTTTTTTTAATAATTTTTTTCAAATAAAATGTTTATATTTTTTATAAAATGTTACTCAAATGTTTACTATGATGAGCGAATAAACAACAAAACACCTCACTGATGTATCAAAGCGAGACAGAAGGGGAGGAACAGAGTAACCTGTTCAAAAGTGTCAAAAGCGGGTATCCAGGGACACCTGGGTGGCTCAGTCGGTTAAGCATCCGACTTCAGCTCAGGTCACGATCTCGCAGTTCATGGGTTCGAGCCCTGCCTCGGGCTCTGTGCTGACGGCTCGGAGCCTGGAGCCTGCTTCGGATTCTGTGTCTCCCTCTCTCTCTGCCTCTCCCCAGCTTGGACTCTGTCTCTCTCTCTCAAAAATGAGGTATGGACCTTACTTTTAAGGTACCCATAAGGTGATGGACAAGTGGGAAAGTCTGTGAGCAAGAGGAAGATTCGGGAAAAGTGAAAAGGCGAGTTCTGAATGGAGCATGTTAATCATCTTCAAATATGCAATTGTGAACCAGATTTACTCAAACCATCCACAAATAGGGGCACGGCCGTCATAGCACAGCACCATAAACCATTCCCCCCGGCTCCTACCTTCCAGACACGCCCTCTGTATAAAATAAGGTCTTTTTCCAGTTACCACCCCTGCTAGTGAGACCATCATCCCATGCACCTCCTCGTACTGTCGACAGACTCAACATCTGCTCTTGCCAAAACCATCTACATTCATCACCTCTGCCATCTGCCCACATCTATAGGCCTAGTGACCTGATTTTTTTTTTTTTTAATGCAATTAGCCTCCCATAACTTATGCTTCCTCTTCCCAGGCTCCCTCCTAAAGACCATTGCTTCCTTTTCTAAATTCCTACAAGTCCACTCATTCATTTGTCCCAGCATCTTGCTTGGGATTGGAGTAAGGCCCACCACCCCCCCCAACTATACATTTTTAAAAGAACTACCTACCCTCTTCTCTTTGGAAGGAAACAAAGGGGTGCCTGGGTGACTCAGTCAGCTGAGCATCTGACTTGGGCTCAGGTCATGATCTTAGGGTTAGTGGGTTTGAGTCCTGCATCAGGTTCACTGCTGTGAGCCTGTCAGCGCAGAGCCTACTTCGGATGCTCTGTCCCCCTCTCCCCCCAAAATAAAACATTTTTTAAAATGTCTAGAAGAAGAAGAAGAAAAAAAAGGACTAACTAGCATGACTTTGCTCCAACTCTGTGTCTTCAAGCATTTTCTGCCCTTATCAACAAGTTCTTAAAGGTCACCAGTCACTCCCACGTCTGGGTATCTATCCGAAAGAATTTGAAAAAAGGATCTTGAAGGGACTTTTGCACACCCAAGTTCATGGCAGCACCGTGCACGACAGCCAAGAAGTGGGAGCAGCCCAAGTGTCCCTCAACGGATGAACAGATCAACAGAATATGGCGTTTACAGAAACAGAATTTTTATTCAACCTTGAAAAAAAGAAACTCCTGTCACCTGCTCCAACATGGATGGGCTCTGAGGGCATCATGCGGAGTGAGACGCTAGGCCCAACACAGTGCGACAAATGCTGCTAGTTAGATCCATGCAGACAGAGAGGAGAACGGCGGTTACCAAGAGTGGGCGGGAGAGGGAAATGAAAAGCTGTTTAATGGGAAGAGTTCCAGTTCTGCAGGATGAAAATATTCTGCAGATCTCTTGCAGAATAATGTTGGAATGCTTAATTCTCTTGAGCTACAGGCTTAACAACGGTTAAGATGGTGGGGGGCGGCGCCTGGCTGGCTCAGTTGGGAGAGCACAGGACTCGGGGTCGCGAGTTCAAGCCCCATGTTGGGTGTGGAGCCTATGTGTAACAATAAATAAATAAATAAAAATAAAAAAAGGGTTAAGATGTTGAATTACAGGTTTTACAATTTAAAAAAAATTTTTTTTTCTTAATTATTTAAAGAAAATTTACCAGGGTGTCTGGGTGGCTCAGAGAGTGAAGCATCCGATTTCGGCTCAAGTCATGATCTCATGGTTTGTGGGTTCGAGCCCTGGGTCGGACTCTATGCTGACAGCTCAGAGCCTGGAGCCTGCTTCAGATTCTGTGTCTCCTGCTCTCTCTCTGCCCCTCCCCCGCTCATGCTCGATCGCTCTCTCTCTCTCTCTCTCTCTCTCTTTCAAAAAAAAGTAAACATTAAAAAAATTTTTTTTAAGTAAAAGTAAAGAAAAACTTACCAGCCAAAGTTTGGCAACTGGACCAGGACAGGTAACAATGGTAGAAATGAGGTAAGTTTCTCTTACAAAATCTGAGGCTTTCCCTTCAAATCACTAAAGGTCATTGTACCCTTTTAAGTCAGAAGATCACTCTTTTCAGGAGATCAGAGCAAAGAGTAATAGAGAAGTCTCGTTTTCTCCGTTTTTACTCACCAACACATATCATCCATTCCAAGGAGTCAGCTTATCCTTTCTCCTCTTCCTCATGAAACTCAGAAACTGACACTTCCTCCTATCTTTCCTCCTGTCTGAACATGACCAAAAGGATCCTACACATACACATGTGCCTTTTATTTTTTTCTTGGTCTTAAGGGCTTGAGTAATCCTATACTCGACTGGGCTTTGGGTCGTCAACTAAAATTCATACTGACTAACACCATTTGGCCATTTACACGCTAGTTGAAAATGTTTTCCCCCGGCTTGAGATGTCCTTTCTAAATTAGACTCGTCGAAAGACTGGACCCTGAAGCCACCAGGGTTTGTTTGGAATGTTCTCTTTCCTCCGGGTGACACTGAATCTCTTGTCTTATACAAGATTATCTGGGATGAGGAAAAATACATTTGGTTTTTGAAACCAGTCAGGGTGGCTAAAATGAACAAATCAGGAGACTATAGATGCTGGTGAGGATGTGGAGAAACGGGAACCCTCTTACACTATTGGTGGGAATGCAAAATGGTGCAGCTGCTCTGGAAAACAGGGTGGAGGTTCCTCAAAAAATTAAAAATAGATCTACCCTATGATCCAGCAATAGCACTGCTAGGAACTTACCCAAGGGATACAGGAGTGCTGATGCATAGGGGCACTTGTACCCCAATGTTTATAGCAGCACTTTCAACAATAGCCAAATTGTGGAAATAGCCTAAATGTCCATCAACTGATGCATGGATAAAGAAATCGTGGTTTATATACACAATGGAATACTACATGGCAATGAGAAAGAATGAAATACGGCCTTTGGTAGCAACGTGGATGGAACTGGAGAGTGTGATGCTAAGTGAAGTAAGTCATACAGAGAAAGACAGATACCATATGTTTTCACTCTTACGTGGATCCTGAGAAACTTAACAGAAGACCATGGGGGAGGGGAAGGAAAAAAAAAAGGTTAGAGAGGGAGGAAGCCAAAACATAAGAGACTCTTAAAAACTGAGAACAATCTGAGGTTGATGGGGGGTGGGAGGGAGGGGAGCGTGGGTGAGGGGTACTGAGCAGGGCACCTATTGGGATGAGCACGGGGTGTTGTAGGAAAACCAATCTGACAATAAATTTCATATTAAAAATAAATACATAAAGGGACACAAGTAAACAGACAAAAAAAGAAACCAGTGATTAAGATCTGTCCATATCACTTTCCTTGGGTAACAGTAAAGAATGTGGAAATTTAAATAAATGTATAACAATAACTTGGAAATAAAGGAAAAAGGAATAATAGCAGGAGGCAAGCAGGCAGCCTGGCTCTGGCTGCTGAGCTGGGTCACTGGGTGACTTCGAGATGTTACCCCGAATCTGTAGAAGAAGATGCCACCCTCCACCTCACGAGAGGTGCTGAGCAATGAAAGAAGGGAAGGGATGGCGTGAATTCAGGATCACGTCTGGAATACAGTAAGCACTTGATAAATAATTCCTAAGACAGCCAACAGGAATAAACCTCCAAGAGGGCTCTATGAGATTTGGCAGGTGAATGAAAAACCAAAGACGGCAATGCAACACGTTTCAAGAAAACTAAGTGCAAAGTTAGAAGATGTGTCCCCGGACGAAATTCAGGTTATCCTCACCTCTCTGCTCTCATATATGGGATGATGTCCCTTTAAACCACCTGACCCAACCCCTTTCTGAGAGCGGGCAGTTGCTAAGTGTTGCCGAGGGATACCGGCTAAGCTGGTGCAGAAATTAATCACTGTGTGTAAATGAAGCAAAACACCAGATGAGAGCTGTCTGGAATAGCTCCCTATCAAAACAAAACACAACCCCCCCCTCCCCAAATGAACATATCTCACAGATTTTTGTTTGTTTGTTTAGCCGTTGAAGGAAAAAAACTTACTGGGCACCTAACCTGACTCCCCCATTTTACAGAAGGGAAGTCTAGAACCCCCAGCAGCACAATGACTTGCCCAAGGTGCCAAGGCAATTAGTGACTAGCTGGACCTAGAAGCCAATCTGACCACACCTTCCTGATGCCTCACGGTCACAGCAGAAAAGGAAGATAACACAGACTGGGGGTGGGTGGGGGGGAATCCCAGATGGTGACAAGAAGCATGAGGCATGAGATTTTGAACAATCTGAAAGTGTAGATTTAACAATCTGAGAAATCTGTCTTCCCCTGCTTCTTCCCTGAATCTAAAAGGGACACACACAGCTGAGAGGCTGAGCCCAGACTATCAGAGAACCAGGGATGAACACAGGAAGCAGGCGTCTTGTCACCAGCACCGGAGAGCATATGGGATGATCTTCTCAGCAAAACATCGAAAGACAAGAAATAAGTTCCTTGGCCTAAGAGAATTTAGCAATCAGCAAAAAGACTCGTAGTTCAGCTCGGGGAGCCTGGGTGGCTCAGGAGGTTACATGTCCGACTTCGGTTCAGGTCATGATCTCAGTTTGTGAGTTCGAGCCCTGCGTTGGGCTCTGTGCTGACACCTCAGAGCCTGGAGCCTGCTTCGGATTCTGTGTCTCCCTCTCTTTCTGCCCCTCCCCCACTCGTGTTCTGTCTCTCTTAAAAAATAAACACGTATGTAAAAGACTCCTAGCTGTTTTTGACAAAGAAGGAAAGCATTTGATTAAACATTTGAGAAAAGATTTCACTCTCCTGGCAACCCAAACGCCCCAGGGCTTCTACAAGCAGTACTTCTTTGCTGCCACACAGTGGTAGAAATGCTGAATTGCAGGGCAAGTTCTTAATTGAAAGCTGTTGTATTTGATTTTATTCACTTATTCTAATATTTACTGAGTGACAACTATGTTACTCTTTTAGACACCATGACACATCAGTGAACAAAACACCAAGATTTCTACCTCGGAGGGCCTTACATTACAGTGGGGGGATAGAAAAAATTAAACTTAATGTATATGCACAGTACAGAGGTGATGGGTGCCATGGTGAAAAAATAAAGCAGGATATGTAGGGAAGACTGTGAATGCTGAAGTCCTGTGACTGCAGTTTTAAATAGGGCAGGAAAGTAACATTTGAACAAAGATTTACTATAGGTAACAAAAATGCTTGTGGGTATGATGCAGAAAAATATTCAGAGGAGAGAAAACACATAGTGCAAAAGCCTAAGGTGAGAATGTTTGGTGTGATCATAATAAGGAAAAGGTTATTCTGATCATAGGTGAGTATGATATAACCAAGTGATCACCATCAACAATTATAATAAAATTTATTTATTATTTATTATTATAATACATTTATTATAATAAACTCAAAGCACTATGCTTGAGGCTTAAAATGCAGGTTTGGGGGAGAGGCCCAAGGAAGGCTCCTTAGACACTTATGTACATGGGGGTAAATAATTACCCAACATAGCCAGTGCTAAGGGTCAAAGAGTGAAACAGACAATAAATGCTACAGGAAGCCAAAAAATAGGGCTGCTGAAAGGCTGGGAGCATCAGAAAGGGTGATGGAAGTACTCTGGTCCTTGGAGGATGAGGGGGAGATAAAAAGAGAAAAAGGAAGTCACTAGATAAAGGACAGCAACAGGAAACATACAGAGAAATAGGCACAACACACCAGCTTTATTAGATAGAAAAACAGTCAAGGTTAGGTTAGACAGGCAGTTTGCACCTGTGAAAATGAATAAAGGAAACCTCATTTAAAATGGGAGTCAGGAAGCCCTGAATTGGGAGCTCTCTTACATCACCACCTGTTACTGTTTGCAGACTCCAGCAGGAAGAAACCTTTCCCCAAAAGGAGGAAGCTTAAGACCCTGAAAGCAGAAGGAAGAGTTCCTCCTTGCCTAGCAACTCCCAGCCAATGAGAACCATTGCCACCCAGCCAATGAGAACCACCGTGACCCAGCCAGTCATAAGTCTCCTGCCAGCAATTCTCCCTCTCCTCCAAAGGCCTTTTATCCCAAGCCTGCTTGGAATTTTCTCTCTTCACCCCTCCCTTGCTCCCTCCCTCCCTCTCTCTCAAAAATAAGTAAATGTTTAAAAAAATATATTCAAATCAATATCTGAAAAGTGGTGATGTATATAAAACCAAATAGGACCTAGAGTACAATTCATGTAAATTAAAATACCCAAAAACGACATCACACAGCTTATAAGAACATATAGAGACGAAAGACAATACATTCAAACTCTTTCTACAGAGAAAGAGCAGAGGGGGATTCAATAAATAATAGAAAATAGGCTTCGGCAGACCAAAGGTGATATATGCCATGATCAGAAAGGTTAGAGTAACTTAATCCTAATAGTTTGGATTATCTGGTATATAAGGAGGACCACCAAATGAGTTCCAAAGTAGTGACTGAGTGTCAGGTGTTGGGGAGAAGAAAGTGTACTCAAGCTAATGCTTAGGAAGATTCGTGTAGCATTGATGGCTACAACAGGTGAAGTTGGGAGAGTATCGTGGTAGAAACAACCAATAATAAATCTATTATTATGCACGAGCCCATGAGGGCTTGCTGGAAGAAATGGAAAAATAAAAGCATCCATTTTGAGGGATCCTATTTTCCAGAAAGAATCAAGAGAATCTTGTAATTGAATGGGAACACTGGGGGTGGAAAAGTCAAGGATGACTCCAAGCATGCTTGTCTCGGTGTCTGGCACCAACGACAGAAATAGAAAACTCTGGAGATGGGGCCAGAATAACTTTGGGTTTAGAAACAGAAAATTCAGCACAATGTGCTTCTGTAGCCAAAATGGCCAATAAAACTGAAGAGCACTGGGAAATAAAAATGCAATTATCTCCTCAAATAAAAGTCATGGTCCAGTTACACTGGGGCAAAGTTGGCTCTGGTTACTATACCCAAGAAAACAGGAAAAAGATGCAAAGGGGAAGACTGGAGAAGAGCAAACCAGATAATTAAGTCAAGTGGCTGGTAAGGTTTCCTTACAAGACCCCCTTAAGAGCTTGTAAAGAAACAAGCTAAGAGGGACTAAATGAATTATAAAGCAAATTTGTCAAAAATTACAGATATTTCTTGTATCAAAAGTTAGCAACACGATATTTTAGAATGAACGCAGAGAATAACTCCAAAGAATAGTGTGCATGTGGCCATGAAGTGCGTTACCCACATTGGTGTTGGCTGCAGGCAGAAAATCTAGAAATCCAACACTCCCGAATCCATCCAATCAATATTTATTGAGAGCCTTCTACAGATCATACAATGTTAGGCTAAGACAGACATAGTCCCTTTGATGGTTAATTTTATGTCAACTTGGCTAGGCTACGGTACCCAGTTTTGGGTCAAACATCAGTTGAGATGCTGCTGGGAAGGTATTTTTTAGATGTGAATAAAATCTGCATCAGTAGACTTTAAGTAAAGCAGACTATCCTCTGTCTTGGTCCACGTGGGCTGCTTGAACAAAATACCATAGACTGGGTGGCCTATAAACAAGAGAAATTTATCTCTCACAGTTCTGGAGGCTAGAAGTCCAAGAGCAAGGTATCAGCAGATGCCACGTCTGGGGAGGGCCCACTTCCTGGTTCCCAGATGCTGTCTTTTTGCTGTGTCCTCATGTGCCAGGAGAGGAGAGGCATCTCTCTGGGGTCTCTCTTATAAGAGCAATAATCCTGTTCATGATGGCTCCACCGTCATCTCCAATCACTTCCCAGTGATTCCACCTCCAAATGCCATCACATCGGGGAATAGGTTTCAACACATGAATTTTGGGAGAACACAAACATTCAGCTTACAGCACCCTCCGTAATGTGGGTAGGCCTCTTCCAATCAGTTAAAGGTCTTTAGAGAAAAGACTGAGGTCCCCCGAGGAAGAATGAATGTTCTGCCTCCAGACTGCCTTCAGACGTGAGACTGCAACATCAACTATCCCCTGGGTCTCCAGCCTGCTGGCCTGCCCTACAGATTTCGGACTTGTCAGATCCCACAACCACGTGAGTCAGTTCCTTAAAATAAATCTCTCTCTTGTCTACATACATATATATCATTGATTCTGTTTCTCTGCAGAGCTCTGATGGAAACAATCCTTTGTGTCATAAAAAGACACTAATCCAATCACTCTATAGATAAGTATATCTTTGGAAACTAGGGTAGGTCTACAAAAAAGAAATCTGGTTCTACAAGAACATATAATAAGAGAATTTGACCTAAGCTGGAGTTGAGTGCTATGGGAAATCTTCACCAAAAATGACACTTCAGCCAAGATTCTGGAACAATAGGAGATGCGTGGGCAACAGTAGTCAGGGTAGCAGAGAGCAGCGTAAGCAGAAGTTAGAGCAGTGCAGAAGCAAAAAGAGGGAGGTAGGGGGCACCTGGGTGGCTCAGTCAGTTGAGCATCCAACTCTAAATTTCAATTTTGACTTAGATCATCATGAGCCCAGCGTCGTGGGATCAAGCCCTGTGTCAGGCTCTGTGTGGAGCCTACTTACAACTCTCTCTCTCTGCCCCTATCCCCTGCTTGGTCTAAAATAAATAAATAAAAAGAAAGAAAGAAAGAAAGAAAGAAAGAAAAGAAAGAAAGAAAGAAAGAAAGAAAGAAAGAAAGAAAGAAAGAAAGAAAGAAAGAAAGAAAGGAGGGAGGGAGGGAGGGAGGGAGGGAGGGAGGGAGGGAAGGAGGTTTCAGAGGTACATCAAGTCCAGACTGTGGAGAACCTTATATGGACCTTATAGGAGGTTCCATATGTTCCAAACATATTGAAATTTTTAGTCATTACCTTCAGAGTGATGTGAAAGCACTTAAAAAAAAAATTAGTCTGCATTTTGAAGACTACTAAAGCTACTGTAGAAGAAACAGTGGAAGGAGACCAGAATGCATAATGGTGAATTGGAAAGAAAATGTCGTGCTTAACGTATGAATGTCTGTGTCCCCACAAAATTCTTATGTGGAAATCCTAACTCTCAAAGATGGTAGTATTAGCAGGTGGAGCCTCTGGGAAGTGATCTAATCCTGAGGGCAGAGCCTTCATGAATGAGATTAATGTTCTTCTAAGAGAGGCTTCAGAGACGTCCTCAGCCCCTTCTACCATGTGTGGACCAGCAAGATGGTGCCACCTATGAACCAGGAAGAGGGTTCTCACAGGAACCTGACCATGCTGGTACCTCCATCTTGGACTTCCAGCCTCCAGAACTGTAAGAAATAAATTTCTGTTGTTTATACACCACGCAGTCTATGGCATTTTATTATAGTACCCCCAACTACTAAGACAGGTGGAGTCAAGGTATCTGACCAGTCCAACTGGACAGATGGTGATGGAAGACAGTACAACAGGGAAGCTTGTGTAGAAGGTCATGAATTAGGCCTTGGAAGTATTGATTATGAGGTACCTTTGAATATTTCACTGAAGACTTCAAGACCCCAGGACTTCTTTTCTGGATATTAGCCTCGTAAGAGGTTTCCACTCTTGCCTCTCTATTGTTTATTCTGCACACGGCAGGAAGAGTCATCTTGGAAAAATGTCAGTAAAATCTTCTTATTCCTTTGCTCACAATTCAAATTCTTTTCCATGGCCTAGAAAGTCTTGTGGATCTACTATTTGCAGTTCGAAGAAGACTTATGAGAAGTTAAGTGTGAGTCATCTGCACAGAATGATCACCGAAGCCAAGGGCATGAAGGAAATTGCATAGGGAGAGATTATAGAACGATCTATGAGGAAATCCATTATTTCCTGCAATGGAGACAGATAAGGAGTGGCCAGAAAAACAGGAAGAGCCCCAGCAGAATATGGTATCATTGAAGTCAAGGGGGAGAAAACAGCCTTTCAAGACAAAGTGATCAACAATACCAAATGCTCCTAAAGAAATGAATAATAAAGACTCAAAGATGTCCAATGAATTTAGCAATGTGGAACCTGCTGTCCTTTTGGTACCTTAAAGAGTTCAGGCAGAATGGTTTGGGGAAGGAATAAGGACAGAAGCCAGATAAGGTGGGATATAGAATGCATGTGAGGTGAAGAAATGGAGGCAATGAACACAAACAAGTCTTTCCAAAAAGTTTGGAGAGGAGAGGGAAGTGGGGGTTGGGGAGTGTCAAGGGAGGTTTGTTGTTGAGATGGAAGGAACTAAACATGTTCAATTGTTGATGGAATCAATTACGTGAAAGAGTGGTTGAATATACAGGAGACACAAGGGATCCCTGCTGGCATGAGAAGGTTCAGGAGGACATACGACCCAGAGCACAGATGGAAGCATAGGAAGAAAAGAGAAATAAGGATACTTCCTCCATTAGAACAGGGAGGAAGAGAGAAATGGTTACAGATGTGGGTGGTCTTTGACCTCACAGTGGAAAATAAAGTTCTCCCGTCCATTTAACAGAGCTTCAACTCTCTCTAGGAAGTAGGTGAGGGTGACCATGAGAGAAAGTGCCAGGAGGCAGACGTTTAAGGCAGTAGAAAAATACTACTGTTTTGTAGAATGAAAACACAAAATTATCTGACAAGCGGAAGGAGTCAAAAGCAGTGACGGGAGCCCATTTGAGTTGGGTGGTAAAGAACTCACAGTGGTACCAACCTGCTTTGTTGAGTCACTTCCTCCAACAGGGTTCCCCTCCTCAGGTGCAGGTACAAAAATCACAGGAAGTACTTCAAGAGGATTTGATGGTCAAGTTGATGAAAAGTACTAAGGGAACGTGGGACTCTGAAAATTCATTTTATCATAAAGACTATGATGCCCTCCCAAGAAGCAACCTGTGGGTGATGGTCATTGTCAAGAGAGACTGCCAGACAGAACAGTTCTCTAGATTATAGAAGAGATTATAGTGTATAAATTATACAGTAAGTTCTATAGTGTAAGTTCATAGATTTTAGGAAGGCAGATTTCTACTTAAAAGACTGTGTGAATCAAAGGAGATAGAGAGCCAAATCTAGCTGTGCAGGGCAGCAGATACTGTTATGAATCAACAGTGGTCCATTCGTTGCAGCTGATGAACCTATATTGACACACCATTAGCATCCAAAGTCCATAGTTTACATTAAGATTCATTCTTGGTGCTGTATATTCTATGAGTTTGGACAAGGGTCCAACTCAATGATGACATATATCCATCATTATAGTAACATACAGCATTCTTTCACTGCCCTAAAAATCCTCTGTGCCCTGCCTATTCATCCCTCCTCCTCCTCCAAATCCCTACCAACCAATGATCTTTTTACTATCTCCATAGTTTTGCCTTTTCCAGAACATCCTATAGTTGGAATCGTACACTATGCAGACTTTTCAGATTGGCTTCTTTCACTTTTTGGCTATTCTAATGGTTGTGTAGTGGTATCTTACTGTTCTTTAATTTACATTTCCCCAATGACCTATGGAGTGAAGCACCTTGTCATATGCTCATTTGCCATCTATATATCTACTTTCGTGAGGTGTAAGATCTTTGGTCCCATTCTTTAGCTGGGTTGCTTTCTTATTGTTGAGTTTTAAGAGTTCTTTATATATTTTGGATAACAGTCCTTTATCAAGTGCGTCTTTTGCAAATATTTTCTCCCAGTCTATGGCTTGTTTTCTCTTTCTCTTGACATCATCAGGACAATAAAAATGGGAACTTGCATTTTTGTCAAAATTAAAAACTTCTGTTCATCGAAGGACATTAAGAGGGTGGAAAAAGCAAACAACTAGTGGAATGCGTTGTTAATAATGTAAACAAAAGACTTCTATCCAAGATATATAAAGGACCCCTACAAATCAATAATGAAGAGACACAGAATCTAAGTATGGGCAAAAGATTATATAGACATTACACATTGTCAGGAGAATTTCTGTAGCACAGAAAATTTTACTTTTCATGAAGCCCAGCTTATCAATTATTTCCTTCATGAATCATGTCTTTAGTTTTATATCTAGGCTTGCCACACTCAAGGTCATCCAGGTTTTCTCTGTTATCTTCTAGTAGTTTTATAGCTTCACCACCTTATTCTTGTGTTCTCATGATAATGGCAGGCACAATAGTTTAATAATCCATTTCCCAGGTCATAACGTAAGTCTTAACGAAATAGTCTCCACCTCCCATAATCTAACTTTTTTCTTTTATTTTTAGTGGACGTTTTTAAAATGTGTTACAAAATATTGAGTAGTTACAAAAGAATTACTTAAAACCTGTAAAAGATGGGTAAAATGCAACAGAATCACAGTCCAGAAACAGACCCACATTTACTGTCAACTGACTGTGACAGACAGATTAGTGTAATACAGTGGGGGGAAGAATGGGCTGTTCAATAAAATGGTGCTAGAGAAACTGGGTACTCATTTGGAAAAGAAGCTAAAATTGATCCCTATGTTAAAATACACTCAAATATTTATTTAAGGTGGATTACAGACCTAAACGTGAAAGGTAAATAATTAGTCTCTAGAAGAAAATACTGAAGAATATTTTATCTCTGGGATAGTCAATGATTTCTTCAATAGGATACAAAACTACTAACTATAAAAGAAAACATGATAACGTGCACTTTGCCAAAATTAAGAACTTCTATTCATCAAAAGACATCAAGAATGTAGAAAAAGAACAGCAACTGGCAGAATGTTAATAATACAATTAACAAAAGATTTCTATCCAAAATATATAAAGAGACCCCACAAATCAATAAAGAAGAGACACAGAATTCATTTTAAGTATGGGCAAAAGATCATGCTGGCATTTCACAAAAGAAGATATGTGAATGCTCCGATAAGCTCATGAAAAGGTTTTGGCATCTTTTGTTGGTAGGAAAATACAAATTAAACCCAGAATGAAATTCCTCTACACACCCACTGAGTGACAAAAATCAAAAGGAGTGGCAATACCAAGTGTTGATGTAGGTAACAGCGCAACTGGAATCATATATAACTGGTGGGTATAAAATGATACAAACACTTTGGAAAAATGTTTGACAGGTTTTTTTAATACAATTGACCAACAATTATGCTTGTGGGTATGTATCCCAAGAAACAAAGGCATATGTTCCCAAAAAGACTTCTCTAAGAATTTTCAGGGCATATATTTTCAGAAAAGTCAAAAACTGGAAACAATCCAAATGTCTACCAGTAGGTGAATAAATAAACAAATTATGGGTACATTTGAGCAATGGAATACTAAAAAGGAAGATACATACAACATGGATGAATCTCAAAAACAGTATATTGAAAGAAGCCAGACACAAAAGACCTGTTACAAGATTTATGTGAAGTCTAACTTTTCCAACACCATCTGTTGAAAAGACAATTATTTCTCTATCAAACGGCCTCTGTGTCTTTGCCCAAAATCAATTGACCACATGTGTGTGAGTCTTTTTCTGGATTTTTTATTCTGTTCAACTGATCTAAGTGTATATGTCTTCATCAATACCATAGATGATGATTACAGTAGCTTGATTACAGTAGCTTTACAGTAACTATTAAAATTGGGTAGTGTGATCCCTCCAATGATATTCTTCTTTTTCTACACTGTTTTCAATAGTCTTATTCATTTACCTTTCTGTTAAAATTTTACAGTTAGACTGTCTCTGTCTACAAAAATATCTTGCTGAAATTTTTATTGGAGTTGCATTAAACCTATAGGTCAATACAGGGAGAACTGACACGACTAGATTGAGTCTTGCAAACTGGAATACAATCATTGTTCTGTAGTTTTCAGCATATAGAGCCTGCATGTTTTGTGGGATTTATCTAAAGTATGTTTTCTAAATTTCATTTCCAATTATTCACTGCAAGTATATAAAAATACAACTGACTTTTGTATGTTCATTTTGCAGCTTGAGACTTTGATAAGTGCACTTATGAGTTGTAAGAGCTTCCTCATAGATTCCTCAGTATTTTACCCATAGGTAATCATGTCATCTACAAATGGGGCAATTTTACTTATTCCTTTCCCATCTGTTTATCCTTTATTTATTT
The DNA here is from genome assembly GCF_018350195.1 of Panthera tigris. Taxonomy (NCBI): domain Eukaryota; kingdom Metazoa; phylum Chordata; class Mammalia; order Carnivora; family Felidae; genus Panthera; species Panthera tigris. The sequence goes on along the minus strand of NC_056673.1, from coordinate 6,778,085 downwards.
TTCTTGCCTTATTGCACTGACTAGGCTCACTAGTATGAGAATGAATAGAAGTGAAAGAGAACATCTCTGCAATAGTTCCAATCTTAAAAGAAAAGCATGTGATTTAATATGATATTAGCTGTAGGTTTTCCTTATATACCATTTATCAGATTCAACTTCCTAATATTTCTAGTTTGAGAATACACTTAACCATGAATAGATTTTAAATTTTGTCATATGCTTTTACTGTACCAGTTGATATGAGCATTTGTTTTTTTCTTCTGTAATGGGGGAGATCACCTTGATTTGTGAAAGTTGGACCAATCATATATTCCTGAGATAAAGCCCACTTGGGAATAGTGTATTATTCTTTTGATATATATTGCTGTATTTCATTTATTGATTTGAGGATTTTTGTATCTACATTGAAGAGGGCTGTGGTCTGTAGTTTTCTTGTAATGTCTCTGGTTTGGTTATCAGTGTAATGCTGAATCTCTCACTAGCTAGGTGGGAAGCATTCTATTTTCTGAAAGAAACTGTGTAGAACTGATGTTATTTCTTTAAATGTTTTGCAGAATTCACCAGTGAAACCATCTGGACCTGCAGTTTTGTTTTTGGAAAGAATTCAATTTCTTTATAGATGTAAGACTATTCCAGTTTATGTGTCTCTTTGGTGAATTTTGGTAATTTGTAGCTTTCAAAGAACTAGTACAGTTTAAGTTGTCCAAAGTATGTGCAGAGTTGTTTTTAATCCTTTTAATAACTTGTCAAGTCTGTAGTTATAGCCTCTCTTTTATAACTGATAGTGGTCAACTGTGTCTTATTCTTTTTCCTTAGTTTTGTTAGATCAACTTTATTGATCTTTTCTGAGCATCAGCTTTTGGTTTCAGTTATCCTCTCTACTGATATGCTGGTATCTCATTGATTACCATTCACCTCTTTACTACTTCTTTCTGTTTGATTAGGTTTTTATTTTGTACTTCTTTTTTTTTTATCTTAAGGTAAGAGCTTAGATTACTGATTAGAGACTGATTAGAGACTCTTCTTTTCTAATGTAAGCATTTAATGCTATTGATGTCCCTCTAAGCTTTAGCTGCATCCCACAGATTTTGATATGTTATATTTTCATATTCATTCAAAATATTTTTAAATTTCCCACAAAATTTCCTCTTTAGCTTATGGATTGTCTTTAAGGGTATTGTTTAACATTGGAACTTTCTAGTTACCTTTCTGTTACTGTTTCTAGTTGAAATCAGTTATGATCAGAGAACATACTTTGTAAGATTTCAAATTTTTTAAGATAATATTTATTTTATGACCCAGGTTTGGTTGACCGTGGTGTTTCAGGGACACTTGAAAAGAATATGCATCCTCTCGTTAATGGGTGGAGTGCAACAAATATTTATCAGTTAGTTTATAGTGTTACATGGTTCTTCTACAGTCTTGTTAATTTGCTATCTACTAATTCTATCAACTGAGAGTGGAATGTTGAAGTTCCCATGGAACTATGAATTTGTCTATCTCTTTTCAACTCTATCTTTTCAACTCTCTTTTCAACTCTATCACTTCTTGCTGCACATTTTTTTAATGTTTATTTATTTTTGAGAGAGAGGCTGAGCACAAGCGGGGGAGAGAGCAGAGAGAGAAGCAGAGAGAGAAGGAGACACAGAATATGAAGCAGGCTTCAGGCTCTGAGCTGTCAGCACAGAGCCCAACGCGGGGCTCAAACCCACAAACCGTGAGATCATGACCTGAGCCAAAGTCAGATGCTCAACCGACTGAGCCACCCAGGCGCCCCATTTTGCTGCATATTTTGAACCTCTATTCTCAGGTGCATACACATTTAGGTTTATTATGTCTTCTTTGAGAAACTGAACCTTTTATCATTAGGTACAGTCTTCCTGTATTCCTGTAATTTTCCCTGATCTGAAGTCTACTGCACCTGATATTAATATATTCACTTCTTTCTTTTGAATGCAATGGCCTTGATAAACTGTTATTATTTTCAGGGTTTTGGGTTTTCTACATAGACAATCATATCTGAAAATAATTATACTTTAGAGCTTCTTTCCAATTTTCCTGGCTTATTATCATATTCAGAGACTTGTTACGACTTCTTTATTCTTAGAATGGCAGGGACAGATATGTGTCATTGCTACTCTAATATAATCTCTCATCACACTCTACTCAGATTAACTTAAAACTTCCTCCTCTTTTAGACTAAACGCTTATGCAGCAGTTTCAGCAAAGGGCTGTAGGGTTACTTTTATACCTTTTCAATTGGAAAAGGTTGTGCTCCTTGCTCAAATGCACAGCTTTAAGATGAATAAAATAGCAACAATGACCAAGAAAACCTAGCCAACCAAATCTGCCTAAAAATCCTGAGGCTCAACCAGGTTTGCTTCTATTCTCTTGGCTGGCCTCCTTCATTCTAGGCTGCCCCTTTTCAATCTACCCATACACAGCAGCTAAAGTGCTATTCCAAAACAACCACACTATTAACCTCACTCCTTTTCAACCACCTGCCATCGCTCCTCTTTGTCTAACAGACCACCTCTCACCCAATGGACTCTGCTTCCCCAGCTCCCCAACACGGGTCTCCCCCAGCACCTGACCTTTCATCAAGCTTCACGACACACACTCCCTTCTAAGAAGCCCTCCATTCCCACTTGCTGTGCAAATACAACATCTATTCCCACGTGTGTATGCTGGGTCCCCTTCCTACAGACTGTCTGCTCTTCTCTTTATTTAACTCTGAACTACTCCCGAAGTCTCCCTTTCAAGTTCCACCTCCTCCACGAAGCTTCTCAAGCAACAAGAGGAGAGGAAAGAGAATTTCAGAATGTTGGTGGTGTTATTTGTATCTGGCCCGTGGCCAGTTCGCGACTTGGCAGTGCCTGGATTCAACTGGGTTCTGGTTGCCAAACTCGGGCAAATCTCTTACCTTCTCTTGACTAGTTCATACTCCTATAAAATGGAGTCATGGGGGTGGGGGTGCCTGGGTGGCTCAGTTAAGCGTCCGTTCTTTATTTTTTAATGTTTATTCATTTTTTTGAGGGGGTGGTGGCAGAGAGAGAGAGGGAGACACAGAATCCGAAGCAGGTTCCAGGCTCCGAGCTGTCAGCACAGAGCCCAACGCGGGGCTCTAACCCACGAACTGTGAGATCATGACCTGAGCTGAAGTCCGACGCTTAACTGACTGAGCCACCCAGGCGCCCCTAGTTTCAGACTCTTGATTTTGGCTCAGGGTGTGACCCTAGGTCATGGGGGTCATGATTTCACAATTGTGGGACCGAGCCCTGCATCGGGCTCTGTACTGACAGTGTGGAGCCTGTTTGGGATTCTCTCTCTGTCCCCCACCTCTCTCTCTGCCCCTCCCCTGTTTGTGTGCTGTCTCTTTCTCTCAAAATAAATTTTTTAAAAGATTAAAAAGGATTTAAAAAATGGAGTCATAGGGGCTCTAACTGCATGAGTTTACACATTTATTATCGTCTTTGTGATCATTCTATCCTCCCACCCAAAATCTTTCTGACCTTTTAGTCAGCACCTCTTGGCTGCATGCAACATTCTCTTGTTCACTATTCTCGCTGTTTCTACCCCCACCAGGACTATTTCTGCATTTTTCTCAATACTGAACACAATAAACATTTACTGAATATGAGAGGAAACTGCTTATTTCTCTCACAGGATAGGTATAAGGGGGTTTGTTTGCAAGGAAATACAACAGGCACATTCTAAATGCCTCAAGGATAACCACTAAGGGGGCAATGCTTCTCTCTCCTCTATTATATTCCACAGCATCCAAGGAGACAGAGGACAATCAAGAAAGGCAGGACGACAATCTTCTTTAAAAACATCAAAGAACAGACCACAGCAGAGTCCTTTATCCTCATTTCTCCATTAAACCAGGAGATGCACAATAAGGGCAGGTGGGAGGGGTCTTGTGAGAAACGGAACCAGGTTTCCAATGCAGTGGGGTGGGTAAGGAAGTTGAATGGCTTTCTCACAATGATCTGACCCTGACAAACAGTTAACCATGGTTCAGAATGTCTACCACTTTAAGATCTGTAGAAAGTAAAGAAGGTTTAAAAAAAAAAAAAGATAAAGAAGAAATCAGAAGTGAAAATATGGAAAGAGCAGGACATAAAGGAACAGAGAAAACAAGAAGGGTACCTGGCTGGAAGAGGGGACCAGACGGAAATGAAGAACCAATTAATACATGCATGTATGTGCACATACTCGTATTTATATTTTGAGCTCCTCTGTCTTTCAGCCCAGCCTCTATATCAGCTCAAGGCACAGAAAAGTTCCAAAACAATCTTGGTGGGTTTATGTACAATGACAGGATTGGCTGTGTGGCTTGGCGTGACCCCCACCATCCAAGAGAGGTTGTACCAGAAATCTGAAAGACCCCAATGAGGTTGTATCCTGTACAAATATTAGGCTTATGAAAAAGGGCATTAAAAGCCAGACCAATACTACCTAGATAATTACTCTTTCAGCCAGCAATAAAAAGACCCAATGCAATCAGGAACCCTGATAGGGAAAATAGCAACCGTTCTTGTGAATATTGCAAAGAAGTTCCCAAAACCTGACCCCAAAGAGCTGAGGTCTTGGGGCTAGGGAGCCACGGACAGGAGTGATGGGAGTGAGTGAGTCCCATTCCACAAGGACACCCGCATTCAGCGGGGCCAGGAGAAATGGCAGCTTCTCTGCGGCTTTCTGGGGCACACTTGCCCATGGGCGGGTCTCGGTGGAGGAGGAACCACCTTCCCTCGACTATGCTTTTGTGCCCGCTGAACTGTGACTGATGGTTCCTGGGAGAAATGCGATCTCCCTCTGTCTCCTGTTCCCAAGTTACCAAGGGGCACTGTCGGCAAGTTTTTAACATTCTCCCAAGATGCTGTGTGCATTTACCAGCACGGTGACTACGAGTGTTTGGGGGCCTATCACTTACCATACACTAAAACCTGACGTCGAATACCACACGCAGGGTTCCTTCCACATCCTGTTCCTTGCCCTTGTCAGTGTATCATACAGATGGCTGCATATCGGTGCAATTCGATTTTTTTTTAAATATTTATTTGTGAGTGAGTGAGAGAGAGAGAGAGAGAGAGCGAGCATGAGCAGAGGAGGGGCAGGAAGGGAGGGAGAGAATGAGAGAGAGCAAATCTCAAGCAGGCCCCACACTCAGCATGGCGCCTAATGTGGGGCTCGATCCCACAACCATGAAATCATGACCACAACCAAAGTCAAGAGTCGGATGCTTAACAACTGAGCCACCCAGGCACCCCAGGGCATTTCTATTCGATTCACCTACTGTTCCATCTGTGCATGTCTCTTACTCTAATGTGAAGAATAAATTCTATATGCATCCAGATTAATATCTTGGATTTGCACGTCCCCTTGGCTGTAGTGCACTTCACTGTCTTAAATGTTCGTTTATATTTTTCCCTCCTTTCCATCCGTCAGAATTCCATGCTTCCTTCCAGGGTCCAACTTACATCACCTTTTGCTCCTTGACACCTGATATGCAACTAAAGCCCTAAGTGACTGTCCTATCATTCTGACATTTCATACCATCTTAGGGTATTAGTAAAAAAAACAGCCTCTGGGGCACCTGGATGGCTCAGTCAGTTAAGTGTCCGGCTTCAGCTCAGGTCATGATCTCGTGGTTCATGAGTTTGAGCCCCACATCAGGCTCTGTGCTGACAGCTCAGAGCCTGGAGCCTGCTTCGGATTCTGTGTCTCCTTCTCTCTCTGCCCCTCCCTCCTTCCCTCCCTCCCTCTCTCTCTCTCAAAAATAAATAAACATTTTTAAAAAATACAAAAAAAATTAAAAATACAAAAACAACCTCCAACATCTACAGTGTGCTCCTGTCTTAATTTTCCCTACTGGAATACAAGCCCCTTGAGGGCAAGGTTATTGGACGGACTTACCTCTGTCTGCCTCATGACCCCCACACCACTGCACTTGGCACAAAGCAAACAGAAAAAAATACAGTTTGTGAGATGGGAAATGTGTGCCTTGTAGGTGGTGTGGGTTGAACTGCCCACACCCCGTCCAGAAGATATGATGAAGTCTTTTTTTTTTTTTTTAACTTTTTTTTTTTTTTTGAGACAGAGAGAGACAGAGCATGAATGGGGGAGGGGCAGAGAGAGAGGGAGACACAGAATCGGAAGCAGGCTCCAGGCTCTGAGCCGTCAGCCCAGAGCCCGATGCGGGGCTCGCACTCATGGACCGCGAGACTGTGACCTGAGCTGAAGTCGGACGCTTAACCGACTGAGCCACCCAGGTGCCCCTGATGAAGTCTTAACCACAGGAACCTCAGAACGTGCCCTCATCTAGAAATCAGGTTGTTGCGGGTGTAGTTCCAATGAAGTTGTACTGGAGTAGGTGGACCTTAGAGCAATATGACTGGTGTCCTTATAAGTAGGAAGAGACACAAAGGGAGAAGGACATGTGGTTACAGAGGCAGAGAATGGAAGGATGGGTCTACCAGCCAAGCATCACCAAGGACTACTGGTACCAGCAGAAGCTAAAAGAAAGCCCTGACACCATTCTCTGATGCCAACCAGATGTCCTACAATTCAATTCCACTCTGATACTAACTACCCAGGGTTGGCACACACCCCACAAGTTAAGGACACAGCACTTCCCAAGACGGCCCCTACCTCACATGCCAGCCACATGTTTTGAGTGTCCCCAAACCATCCATAATCCTGCCCAGCTGTCTACAAATTCAGGGCTTCCCATGACCCTGTCAGGTCCCAAGAAAGCACTATACTTAGGAGTAGAACTTTATGTGTGTGGATTAAGATTCAGCTCAGAACAACCACACGAAAGACATGCACAGGGCAAGGTCTGGGGTGGGCTGGGGAGAAACGTCCAGCTTCCACAAGCTCTCCTCATGGAATCCGGATGCCCTTCCAACACATTGGATGCCCTTCCAATATATTGCCCTTCCCCAACTAGGAAGCTCTACTGGTTTCAACGCCCAGAGTTTTTATATGGGATTTCATTCTGTAGGCATGACACAGAAAGCCATGGGCAGCAGCACTGAACCCTGGCTCCCCTCGCCTCCCTGGAGGTTGGGCTGGCCTCAAGGGCCAACCCTTTAATCATGTGGTTGGTCTTTCTGGTGACTAGCTCCCATCCCAAAGCTGTGTAGGGAGTCACCTCATTAGAATAAGAAAGCATAACTATCACTCAAGAAATTCCAAGGATTTTTGGATCTTTGTGCCAAGAACTAAGGAACCAAGAGGAGATCTTCTTATTACACCACAGCAAGGAACAGATTCTCCCACAGAGCCTTCAGAGAGAGCGTGGCCCTGCCCACACCTTGGTTTTGTCCTCCTGGCCTCTGGAACAGGGAGAGAATCCTGTGGGGTTGTTTTAAGCCACTCGCTTCGTGCTAATGTGTTACAGAAGCTGCAGGAAACTAACACAGTGGGTGGAGAAAGGCTTTCCCCTCCGGGTAACACTCCACCTTAAAACGGGCTCTTCTTACCCCATTTCCAAGCTTCAGTTCTACCCGCCTGCTGCTGATCCCCAGCTCCATCACCCCCCAGACCTCTCTCCCAAGCTCCAGCCCCTCATCCCCGCTGCCTACTGACTCCCACGTGCCTTTCTCCCAGGCTCCTTCTCAGTGACTGGCACCCACATCCACTTTGCCCAAACCCAAACCTCAGCAGCTTTCTCTCCTGCTGCCCCACCCCCCCCAAGTCCTACCAAGGTCCCCTGACTCAACGTCTTAAATATCTCTGGAAGCTCTGCAGCTCTTGCCTCGTCACGCCCACAGATCTGATCCAGACCCTCATTGTCTCAACTGGATTACCAGCTAGTCTCCTAATCAGCAGTATCATCTCCTAGCTGGTCTCTCGGCACCAGGCTTGCTCCCCTCCATTCAGTTCTCCACTCTGCACCCAGACCGGTCATTCTAAAACCCAAATCTGACCTTGCGAGTCCTCTGTTCAAAGGAGTAACAGCAGTATCTTACACCTACTGAGGGTTCGCTCTGTCCCAGACACTATTTTAAGCACTAGATTGTATTAACTCATTTAAAACAATATCATAGGGGCATTTGCGTGGCTCAGTCGGTTAAGCATCCAACTTTGGCTCAGGTCATGATCTCGTAGTTCGTGGGTTCAAGCCCTGCGTTGGGCTCTGTGCTGACAGCTCAGAGCCTGGAGCCTGCTTTGGATTCTGTGTGTCCCTCTTTCTCTGTCCCTCCCCTGCTCACACACTTTCTCTCTCTCTCAAAACTAAACGAACATTAAAAAAAAATAAAAATAAAAATAATCCAAATCTACTGAATCATGTCTTACAAGTAGGGTCACTAGAAAGTTTGCCCAGGTTTATACCTGCCGTTCTGACCCTATGAATTCTGTAATCACTCTCAGGATGTCCTTGTTTGGGCAAGACGGTCATCCTACTTATAAGCCTCATCCCTACTCCCAGGGACATTCCTAACACAGAGAGCTTACTTTTACTTCCTTCAAGGAGCCGCACTCTATATCCCTTGGTGTTGATCCACATCATTTCGAAACACTTTCCTTATCCTAAAAGTGTCTTTCTGTTCAGGTGGCAGCTTGCAGGACTTCCTCCCAAACCCCACTCCAGCCAAATCCAGTTATGTTTTCATTGTTACCATCAACAACTCACTTATCATCCAAGCGAATTGTGATGGCTTGTTTATTTGCTCTCCTAGTCCCGCTCATGCTTCTAGCAGAAGATCTGGCACATGTCAGGTACAGTGGGCACCCGACTCCCCTTTAGGAAGGAAGAACTTATTCCCTAGCTGGTAGAACACATCCAGATGACTACCCTCAGCTGTCTACCCCTTGGCATCGCTTTGGTTAAAGGTCTGTCTTCCAGGGAAGGCCCAATTCCAATGTCTGATCAACACAGAGATGAGCTCAGTTTCTTCTCCCCAACTCAGGACAACTCTGAAGATACACCCAAGCTCCAGCAGGAAACATGGAACCAGCTGAGGCCTTTGCTGGGACATCACAGCTTAACTTCTCTCTCTGCCTAGTCCTCCTCCTTTTTTAAAATTTTCTTTATGTTTATTTTTGAGAGAGAGAGGGAGGCACAGAATCCGAAGCAGGCTCCAGGCTCTGAGCTGTCAACTCAGAGCCCGACATGGGGCTGGAACCCACAAACCACGAGATCATGACCTGAGCCACCCAGGAGCCCCATAGTTCTACTTCCTTTTAGTCCTTTCCATAGGTCCTGATGCTAAGAGCACTTCCTAATAAACATTCTGCATGTTATTTTCGGGATCTGGTTCCCAAGGACCCAATCAGTGACAGGTGCTCAATAGACATCTGTTGGATGAATGGTTTCTTTACTAAGTTGTCACATCTTACACCTTCCTCCTGGCATGAATGACTATGCAGTGGCATAGGTATGGGGTCACAGGTAATTACGGGTCATAGGTCTGAGCCCATATCTACTCTCTAGTCATACTTATAATTAGAGAATCATACTTTCGGATTGAAGGCAATATGCTAGGAACCAATCCTAAAGCCGTGTCATATTTTTGCCAGTGTAATAAAATCTTGGGAGATCGTCAAGGCAAGATTACAAGCCCACAGCTACCCACTGAGCATGGGAAACCTTGACTGTGTGGCAATTAAAAGAAAAAAAAATCTGTCATGACTTCCTGTTTGAGCCATGCCTACAGCCTCATTACCACCACCTTGATGAGGACTGGCCCCCTCTGTTTGTGAAGCACCGTGGACAACAACACAGGGCACAGAGGAGTCAGCCCCGCTCCCTGTAAATAAAAAACCAACAGCAGAAGCAACCAGAGATCAAAGGAGGGTAACAAGAGGGATAAAGGAGGACAAGCACGGCACCGTGGACCCACAAAGGAAGGAGGTCAACACCGGCAAGAGGCGGATCTCAACTGAGCTATAAGAGCGTGAACGAGACAGGGTTGCCTGGGTGGTTCAGTTGGTTGAGCATCTGACTTCGGCTCAGGTCATGATCTCATGGCTCATGGGTTCGAGCCCCGCATTGGGCTCTGTGCTGACAGCTTAGAGACTGGAGCCTGTTTGGATTTTGTGTCTCCTTCTCTCTCTGCCCCTCCCCTGCTTGTGCGCTGTCTCCCTCTCAAAAATAAATAGACGGTAAAATAAATGAATGAGGGGCGCCTGGGTGGCTCAGTCGGTTGAGCGTCCGGCTTCGGCTCAGGTCATGATCTCACAGTTTGTGAGTTCGAGCCCCGCGTCGGGCTCTGTGCTGACAGCTCAGAGCCTGAAGCCTGCTTCGAATTCTGTGTCTCCCTCTCTCTCTGCTCCTCCCCTGCTCATGCTCTGTCTCTCTCTCTCTCTCTCCTTCAAAAATAAATAAAAACACTAAAAAAAAAAAAATTTAAATAAATGAATGAAGGAGTGTGAAAGTGACAAACGGTTCTAGAGTCCCTTCCATATTCCAGATACTGTGCTGGGGCATCTCCAGGCCATCAGACTAAAAGATTACAATAGACCTATGCAAAACAATACACCACGTTTTCTACAGTGATATGAACCAGGGCTCTGGAATCCAAGAAAAACAGTTCTGATAAACAGAAAGGGGAGGAAAAGGCTGGATCAAAGGTGAAGATGTGGCCAAAGTAGGATTCAAACTTTACAGACAAACGTTCCCCGTGACAGCATTCAACAGACTCTAATTTAAGGCACAGACGTTCCACAGGAGATGGTTTCCATAGTCAAAATGGTGGGTTGAGCGAGCGCCAGTGGGCACTTCTGTCTACCCAGAATGCTTTGCTCCTTCTCCCTTCTGAACAGAAGTCTGATTTTGTCCAGGTATCAGTCCCTCCCCGTGAAGGTCTCCAGACTTAGAACAAGCTTCCCCACCCCAACTCCAGAAAGGTTCTTAATGGCCCTAAGCCAGTCACCATAATCCTGCCTCCCCTGCCTGTGACTAGTTCAAAGACTCAGGCTGGAGAGGCGCCTGGGTGGCTTGGTTGGTTGGGCGTCAGACTTCAGCTCAGGTCATGATCTTACAGTTCGTGGGTTTGAGTCCCGCATCAGGCTCTGTGCTGACAGCTCAGAGCCTGGAGCCTGCCTTAGATACTGTGGCTCCCTCTCTCTCCCCCTCCCCGGCTCATGCTCTATCTCAAAAATAAACAAATATTTAAAAAAATAAATAAAAAACAAAACAACGACTTGGGCTAGAGCCCAGTCAGAATCCCTTCCCTCCGACATGGGTTAACAGTCAACAACAAAGCATGTTGTTTTAATGGTCAATGGCAAACGTGTGAATGAATAGGCTCAGACTGGAGGAAAGGACTCTGATTCCATCACTGGAACCATGTGGGCTGTTCCTCTTAGCCCATGTGAGCTGCTCTAACAGAACACCATATAGACTGAGTGGCTTATAAACACCAGGAATGTATTTCTCGGTTCTGGAGGCTGAAGTCCAAGATCAAGGGGCCAGCTGATCCCATAAGGGTCCACTTTCTGGATCATCATGGTGCCTTTGTATTCTAACTCAGGGTGGAAGGGACAAAGGAGCCTTCTGGGGCCCCTTTTATTGGGGCGCTAATCCCATTCATAAGGCTCCACCCCCATGACCTAATCACTTCCCAAAGGCCCCACCTCCCAATACCATCCCCTCGGGGATCAGGAGTTCAAGGCAGGAGCTGTGGGGATTGTGGGAGAGGGGTGGACGCGGACATTCAGACAATAGCACCTCCCCTGCCTCCTGTTTGGTTTATGAGCGAGGAAGCAAAGACCTTCAGTTGTATTCTGACCAGGAAAAAGGCCAATCTGAGGAAGAGGCCGACGCAAAGCTGAAGGCACAGCAAAGGAAAATGGAAGGTAAGGCGGCAGGTCCCCTAATCACAAGGCATCTGGACTCTCCCGACCTCTGGACACCCTGTCACTTGAAATAAAGTTACCTGATTGTTTAAGCCACGCTGAATGGACATCTGCTGCTAAAATTCAAAGCATTCTAAGTGATACAAACGGCCAATGGTTTTCCTTACTGCAGGACTTCTCAAAGCCTTAAATACAAATGTGGACCGTACATTTGTGAGATGAATCTGCAGTGGTCTGTCACTTTTCCTACAGTCCTAGCATCCCCCCCCCCCCCCCCCCCCCGCCCAACCCCAGAACAAAACCTGATAAAGAAGGAAAAGGACATTCTTCTGTCCATGAATTTAAAAATATAGTCTGGCCAGTGCTGCAGGAAGTCGGAGAGAGGAGATCGAAGGCAAGAATACAAACAGGAGGCCACCGCAGGAGTCAAGGGCGGAGACACAGACTATAATTAAGACTCGGAAATGAAAAAGAAGACATGGGTAAATTTAATTCAGTGACAGATTCAGAGTAACTGACTGGAGATGCAGGGGCGGAAGACGGTTTCTCTGAACACCAGGGGTTGTGTTCTCTAGATCACGGTAACTTGGCAGATCTCTGGCACTCATGAAGACTACAGGACGGTCACCATCTTGCCATGCTAAACGGCCATCACCCCTTCCTGGTCTTTTGAGAAAAAGCCTTTGATGTTCCCTTGGGGAACAGCCTCTGCCCACACTGCGGTCTTTGGACGTGAACTCCAGACAGCTTCCTACCCTCCCTCCCACTGCCCGGAAGGGATGGTCAGGTCACGTGATGCACACCAAACCAAGTGAACTCTGTTCGGTGATAGCATCGCTGAAGGGATTCAATGACCAACAACAATTGGGAAGCAACCTTTTTGAAGGTGGCTTCTGAAGAGGCTGTCCTGTTGTCCTGTTCCAGGGGCACTACCAGGTCACTCCGATTCTGTGAACCATGCCCATCCTTCCCAATCTCCATTTCTGCTTATATTGGCCAGACTCCACTTCTGGGGCTGCAACCAGAGAACCCCAACCTGTCATGGGGAACCACCAGCTCCTCGGCCTCCCCGGTCATGCAGACCGAGTATCAAAATGTTCTGTGTCTTCAGAGTGAGCAACCCTGCAAGGCTACCGGCATATCGCTCCTAAGGGCAGACTATTTTATTCTATAAAATGAGATCTGACCTCATGTCCTTTCCAGAGCATAAAGATAAGAAGTTTCCCATGTTTGAAACCAAGGCTTGAGAGAACGTCAAACATATTTATTTAGACCTTCCAGGACCCTGAACTTAAAACATCGTTATGAGAAACTCCAACTACATTTTACCTTTGCCCCCTTTTGAGTCCTGAGAGGGTTTTACATACATATACATCTATATATACATCTATATCCATCTATCTATTTTAAATATATTATTTTATTATATAAATACAAACATAAGTATATATTGAGTATATTAAGATAATATTGAATAATATTTATTATTTAACAGTAACATTTAAATATATTTAAAGGGGCCCCCGGGGGGCTCAGTCAGTTGAGCATCCGACTTTGGCTCAGGTCATGATCTCACAGTTCGTGAGTTCAAGCCCCATATCGGGCTCTCTGCCATCAGAACAGAGCCCGCTTCAGATCCTCTGTGCCCCCTCTCTCTCTGCCCCTCCCATGCTTGCACTCTCTCTCTCTCAAAAAATAAACAAACATTAGAACACATGTTTAAAGAACTTGGAACTCTTAAACAGTACAAGCAGCAAGAACCCAAATCACTCATAATCCTGCCCAGAGATAAATACCACACGCTAAACCTTCCAGTCTTTCCCGATTTGCTTCCAGTCTTTTCTATGCAATTCTTTTCTAACCCTGTATAATCTCCTCTGTATGGACTTCTGTATCCTGTTTTCTTAAACATTTCTCTTGAGCCCTTCAATTCTTTTGAATGTTATGAAAACAGAGATTGTTAGAGTCATAGAGAGATGCCACAATGAATCAATCATTCCGCTAATATTAGACGTGTTTTCCACCTTCTCCCCTACTGCACAATCCCTGGAGTACAGTCGTAAAGAACATCCGTGTCCCAGCCAGCAGGTCTCGGAGCAAATCTCGGCTGCCGCCCTTCACAACAGCGCACCTGCTCTGAGGCTCGGGTAGAAAAAGAGGAAACTCTACAACATACACCAGGGGTCGTGAGGATTCAGCCGGACTGTCTGCAAAGCACCCTACGAGTGCGTGTCACGGGACACGCTCGGTAAAGAGCAGTCACGACAGTGACTCACGAGTGAGTATACACGTTAGGTCTGCAATCACAACAACATGCACCAGGAGTCGGAGCTAAAAGTTCTGTCTGCTTCTCATATTCCTGTTTCTCAAGGTCTCTTTGCTTAATGTGTGATGCAGGAGTCTGTAAGGGCTTCTGCAGATATCCAAGATGCTTTCTTTCAACATCGTGCACAGAGCTAAAAAAATAAAATAAAACAAAATAAAACAATAATAAAATAAAATAAAATAAAAATGAAACAAAATAAAAAAATAAAATAAAACAAGATAAAATAAAAAATAAAATAAAATAAAAATGAAATAAAATAAAAAAATAAAATAAAAATAAATAAAATAAAAAATAAAATAAAACAAAACAAAATAAAACAAAATAAGATAAAATAATAAAATAAAATGAAATAAAATAAAAAATAAAATAAAAATAAATATAATAAATAAATAAATAAATAAATAAATTAAATAAAATAAAACACTCTCAAATGGCGCTCTCTCACCCTTTCTCTGAAACTGCAGTGAGGACGCACAGAGAAGAATTTTCTATTGGCAGACATTTCGCTGTATGCTCTTTGTGGTTAAGGCTGCCTGCACGATACCCATTACCTTAAATGAATGTGACATTTTTTAGTTTCATTCCACTCAAGAGCAGTTAATGAGCACTTGCAAACCCACCTCATCTGAAGTATCCACCGATGGGGAGAGCCGACCAGAGGAAGCATTTGCCTGTGCTTGACCTACTTAGGAACCCAGCTCCAGTCTGGCTCTGCCCTTTGTTTGGTCGGCCACTTCTAGCCTCCGTTCCCCACCTGTAAAACAGGGCTACAAAGAACACCCTCTTCATACAGACGTCGCAATGAGTCCATAAAAATAATGCCTATCAAGTACATAGCTGGCTCTTGGCTACAGGTGACATGGCTGTGGCTTTTGTGGTTCTGCCCTTTCTGGGTCCATGAAGGATTAGCCTTTGCCTGCCCCACTTCAAGTGAGGTGCGGCCAGGTGATTTACTTCGGCCAATGAAGTGAGTAGAAGTGACACATGTCACTTCCAGAAGAAAACACGAGGAGCCACGTCATTTCCTGCCTCCGCCATCAGACAGGCAGGTGTGGAACAGAGCTATGGCGGCCTGGGTGCTTGGGAGGACTACGCCCAGTGCCTACCAGCCACTGAGACTTGGAGGGCTTCTGTCACAGCAGCATAACCTAGAACACTCTAAGTCATATGGTAACTATAAGTCCTGATGGTTTTACATGAATGAGGCCATGAGTATTACTGGTGTTTCAAGATCATTTCACCTGTGTGACTAAACAGAAAAACTGGGTTTGATTTGGGACCGTAAGACAAGTGGTTATGAAGTTCAGGCTGTAATTTTCAGGCACTCAGGCCTATAAATCAGATCAAAACAAGGGCTTCCCATCAAAAAGACTTGCAGCACAGCAAGGGTTAGTGGTAATACCCACAATTTACTGAGCGCTTTTTATTCCTCAGGGGTTATGCTAAGGGTATTATATTTGTTATCTTATTTAACCCTGGCAACAATCCCATAAAGTCGGTGACATTCCAGTGTGGCAAGATGAGAGGGAATTTCCGTTCTCCTCGTTAATCTTTTCCCCATTGTAGGAAGGACTTAAAAAATACACACACACACACACACACAACAAATCTTGGCATGAGAAATAGTAAGGGAAACATCATTACTGGGCATCAGTAAGGGAAAACTTTGTTACCCTAAAGATGCCCCCCTCTGATGGATCTGTTTCCTATAAAGGACTCTGACAATCTACAGCCACCCCCTCATGGTGGAGAGAAAGAATGACCTTCTCATGAGGGGAAAATTGTGGAGGGGGGCAGGGCAGGCAGAGGGGACCGTGTGGAGCAGGGGAACACGCAGGGCTTCAAAGATGGGCAGTGGGAGAGAAGAGAGATTATACTTCTGGTTATGCAGCAGCGGTAGACGTCCCATCTCCTGTCATACCCCCGGGGGGACTTTGTGACCAGCTCTGCCCAATGAAATATGAGCATAGGTGCCATTTGTAAATGCCAGGCCCAGGCATTTCAGAGCAAGGATGGCATTTCTGCGCTCTCTCTTCACCTTCAGCAGTGACTGAAAGCCACATGTTGAGATGAAGGAGGCAGGGTAGCGGGGAGGGGGGAGGGGGGTGGGGGGAAGGGGGAAGGAATCAGACCGCATCCCTGAATCACACATGATGGAAAGCTGTCCTTGGAAGTCCCCAGACCCCCTTCACGTTTCACGTGAGCTTAAAATAACCTTTGGCTATATTTAGCCACTGAGGTGCCAGAAGTCACATGTGACCATAGCAGAGCCTGACCTACTGGAACACAACACGGAGAACTAGAGACTAGTCAAAGAACACAATCAGCCCAAGGAAATCAAGAAGGAAAAAAATACTTAAAAAAGCAAAATTTATTACAAGCAGAAAAAAGAAAACGCCAATCAAGAGCTAAAGAGAAAGACATTTTTTTATTTAAAAAAAATTTTTTTTAATTTTTTAATGTTTTTATTTTTGAGACAGAGAGAGACAGAGCATGAGCAGGGGAGGGGCAGAGAGAGAGGGAGGCACAGAATCCGAAGCAGGCTCCAAGGCCCGAGCTGTCAGCACAGAGCCTGACGTGGGGCTCGAACTCACGGACGGTGAGATCGTGACCTGAGCCGAGGTCGGACGCTTAAGCGACTGAGCCACCCAGGCACCCCCAAAAACACTTTTTGGTACATTTATTTATTTTTGAGAGACAGAGAGAGACAAAGCACAAGTGGGGCAGGGGCAGAGAGAGAGGAGACACAGAATCCAAAGCAGGCTCCAGGCTCTGAGCTGTCAGCACAGAGCCCGACACAGGGCTTGAACTCACAAACCGTGAGATCAGGACATGAGCCTAGGTTGGACACTTAACCGACTGAGCCACCCAGGCGCCCCGAGAAAGAAATTTTTTTAAGAAAAGAATAGATTAAACCTAAGAGGTGATTCTACAGGATGTGGAGGAAAGCAAACCCTCTGGCAAAGCTAGTTAGGTGAAAAAAAAAGAAACAAATGCAAATTAGGATGATAAAGGAGACACAATTCTATACTCAGAAAAGATCCTATTAAATTTTAAAATCACAATGAAATGAATGCCTTCCTATAAACTATGTTACTAAAAATGACCCGGGAAAAGACAGAAAACATCAATAGTCCAACGAAGAAATTGGGAAAACTGTCAAAGAACTATCTCCAAAAAATGTCCTAGAAAAGTTGTTTCCAACCTTCAAAGAACATGTAATTCCTTAACCTCACCACTGCACGGAAAAAGAATGCAGTGGGCAATTTCATTGTACAATGTTATCAAAATTTGGCAGGGTTAGCCAAAGAAAAAAAACTCAATGCTCTCATTTATGAATCGTGAATGCCAAAATCCTAAAACAACAAATTAAATAAATTAAATCCTCCAGTAAATTAAATGTAGTATTTGTAAAAACTAACAAATTAAAGTCAAATAAGAGTGACTGCAGGAAGGCACAGAAAGGTCAATATTAGAAAACAGTAGGGGGTCAAATTCATAAAACACAAGGTCCTCACGGGTAGGTACCCTGTCACTGGTGTATTCCCAGTGAAAAGAATGAAAACAATGTCTGGGACATAGTAAGTGCTCAATAAATATTTATTGCATAAATTATCAAGTGAATACATTAGTTAAAAGGGAAAAGATATGATGATCTTTAAAGACCCTGAGAATATAGTTAATCAAATTTAACTTTGGCACCAAAGAAAAACCCAAAGTAACATCATAAAATCATGTAATAGGTAATGTGATTGAAAAACAAGATCTCTTGAACCAGCTGTCATGCATTTCCAAGGAAGACAGTAAGGAGATGTGGAAGCCCACTTACTGCTCCAGTATTTTAACACTGTTCTAGAAGTCCTAGACAATGCAGTTACACAAAATAATAAAATAAGTATGAATACTGGAGAAGAAGAGGCAAAATTATTATTTGCAGAAAATATGCATGTCTACCTAGAAAGTTCAATAGCCTCAATCTTTGTAAAAAGTGTTTAAAAGCGGGGTGCCTGGGGGCGCCTGGGTGGCTCAGTCGGTTCAGTGTCTGACTTGGGCTCAGGTCATGATCTCACGGCATGTGGGTTTGAGCCCCATGTCAGGCTCTGTGCTGAGAAATCGGAGGCTGGAGCCTGCTTGGATTCTGTGTCTCCCTCTCTCTCTGACCCTCCCCCACTCACGTGTGTGTGTGTGTGTGTGTGTGTGTGTGTGTGTGCGCGCGCGCGCACTCTCTCTCTTAAAAGTAAATAAACATTAAATAAATAAATAAAATTTAAAAAGTGGGGCACCTGGGTGGCTCAGTTGGTTAAGCATCTGACTCTTGATTTGGGCTCATGTCATGATCTCATGGTTCGTGAGACCAAGCCCCACATCAGGTTCCGTGCTGTCAGCTCGCTCGCGCTCTCTCTCTCTCTCTCTCTCTCTCTCCCTCCCCCCCCCACTTGCTCACACCTTCTCTCAAGATACATAAACTTAAAAGTATTTAAAAATAATGAGATATGTTTACGACGGTGGTGGTTACGATAATTACAAAAAAAAAATCAGTAACTTTTTTACACTCCACCAAAAAAGAGGAAAAAAATAGACCTTAACAAAAGATTCCCAGCATTGAGTCAAGAGTAATGACAATGACAAATTACCTAAAAACAAAAGCAAAATTCTGCAGGACTTAAACGGACAAAACTATTTCATAGGATCATAAAGAGACTTGAACAGGCGTATCCTACTGCCAGATAGGAAGAATTCTCATCATACTCACTGGTGTAAAACTGTCAGTCTCCCCCATCTTAATAAAAAACGCTGAGAAAAAAAAATAAACAGACAAGCGAAGTCAGGGAAATATAAGCAATTCTATTTTATTTTATTTTTTAATTTTTTTTAACGTTTATTTATTTTTGGGACAGAGAGAGACAGAGCATGAACGGGGGAGGGGCAGAGAGAGAGGGAGACACAGAATCGGAAGCAGGCTCCAGGCTCCGAGCCATCAGCCCAGAGCCCGACGCGGGGCTCGAACTCACGGACCGCGAGATCGTGACCCGAGCTGAAGTCGGATGCTTCACCGACTGAGCCACCCAGGTGCCCCAAGCAATTCTATTTTATAAGGGAGTAATTGGTAGATTAGCTGAGGTGAAGGCACCACAAGACAGGCAAGGCTGTTGAGGTGTTTTTCTTTTTTTTTTAATGTTTATATATTTTTGAGAGACAGAGACAGCATAAGCGGGGGAGGGGCAGAGAGAGAGGGAGACACGAATCTGAAGCCAGCTCCAGGCTCCGAGCTGTCAGCACAGACCTGACACGGGGCTTGAACTCACGGAACCATGGGATCGTGACCTGACCAAAGTCGGATGCTTAAGCGACTGAGCCACCCAGGTGCCCCAGAGCTGTTGATTTCTAAATGCCAAGCCAAGGAGTTGCCCTGGATGAAGCTGAGATTTGGGAACCAGACCAACTCCATAGCTCCTCCCACCCGAAGCATGGGACAGCAACCCACAGCTGCTCCCCTGGGCAGGTGAGCCTATCTTTCATTCCTGCCAACTGACAGGTAAAGAGAACAAATTAGAAAGCCTAGAAATAGATCCAAGTAGATGAAATTTTTTAGTACATGATGGCATTTCAATACAGTGGGATTGAATTACATTATTCATTTTGATAGTAGGGTAACTACTTACTTAAAAAAAAAAAAAAAACTAAATGTGACACCTAAGTCATGTCATGCACCAAAATTAATGACTGATGAATTTAAAATCTGATGGTAGGGGCCCCTGGGTGACTCAGTAGGTTAAGCGTCCGACTTCGGCTCAGGTCATGATCTTGCAGTCTGTGAGTTCAAGCCCTGCGTCAGGCTCTGTGCTGACAGCTCAGAGCCCGGAGACTGCTTCAGATTCGGTGTCTCCCTCTTTCTCTGCCCCTCCCCTGCTTGCACTCTGTCTCTCTCTCAAAAATAAATAAACATTGAAAAAAAATTTTTAAATAATAAAATCTGATGGTAAAATTAAATTATGTAAATGGTAATGAAAATGTAGAAATATTTGTCATCTCAGGCTGGGAAAAACATCCCTAAGCATAATATTTAAGCACAAACCATAAATTGATAGACTTAAGATCACAAAATACTACAAAAGACATCAAACAAAATACAAAAGGCCAAAAAAACTATAGGGTATACGTGTGGCATATGACAAAGCACATACATGCTTAATATGTTAAAAATTACCTAAAAAATTTAAAAAAAAACCAGTTATGATGTGACCTAAGAAAAATGGGGCAAAGACCTATGCAGGCAATTCAGAAAAGGTAAGAAATATCGAGTCAACTTAAACAGATGTTCTATCTCACTTAAGTTAAAAGAGAAGCAAAGAGAGGTTTTTCACTCACACATCAACAAAGTTGTGATATTACTTGCTGATAGGGCTAGGGAGAAGAAATTGGCAATTCTACCGAGAATGTACATATAATATGCGTGTATGTTTTTATATACAAAATATATACTCATGTGGTCTTTAAAACTCACATACTCTTTCACCCAGAAATTTCCCTTCTAAGACTTCATCCTAGGAAAGTGAACCAGTGAAAAGTATTTGCTATGTGATGAGCAAAAGGAAATTGGTTGACCATAATGGAATATTACATACCCTTGAAAAATTATACTGTAGTTTGTCGACACAAGATGATATTCAAGATGTAATACACGGGGGGCGGGGAGAAGCAGGTTGCAAAACAGTATACACCATATGATCTCTCTCTCTTTTTTAAGAACATATATTTGCCTGTTAAACACTTAGAAAATTATACTGAAAATATTAAATGTCCCCAGGTAGTGAGATTACTGACCACTGTTTTGTTTTACGTTTTGCCCGTCTATAAGTTTATAACTTTCCTACCATAAACAAATAGCATTTATATAACCAAAAAGAAAGTTAAAAAAAGTAAATTGAATTCTGTGGGAAAATAAACATTTACTCTAAAAATAAACTCTAAAGTTGGAAACCGAAAGCAAAAACATCTGCTTCCCGGACAGAAAGGATAGTTTTAAATTGCTAGATGGCCACACGCTTCCCAGAGCCAGTGGGGTTCCGGGTACCAGCTTACTCCGACGCCCAGCGCCCCACAGGAGAGCCCCTTTCTCTCCTGCCTACACCCGACACTGAGCGCAAGCACGATTTCATTACTGGCTGTCGTTATCAATACAGCCTTTGAAATGAACTGTTCTGGGTTATCAATGAGAGGGATTGCCTACTAATCCCCTCCAAAAAGAACAACCATAAATTACTGCTTTATTCACAGGGCTACTGACCCACTTTTTCTAGAGGGGAAAAAAAAAAGTGGTCCCTATCACCCATCATGAAAACCACTAATGAGTATTGATATATTTCTTCGGCGGAGGTAAAGCGGGAAGGAAAGTCATTAATTGCCGGTGAACAGTCCCTCACAATGACTTGCAGGTCTGGGATAACAGCATCCTCCAGGAAACCCAGGCAGCCTCACACAGACTGCCGAGAACAGCCCGGCAGAAGGCTGAGAGGCAGCAGATCTGCACAGTAAGGAGCTCAGAAGACACGGGCAGAGAATATTCCTTCCAGATTTGCTAGCGTGCTCTGCAAGTGGGGAGTACGTTCTGTTATCTCGCGTATGCACACCAGAGCAGGTGGCAAGGCATGGGCTTCCACGGAACTCCGACGGACAACTTCGCCCTGAGACCGAATAAATGCGCACGGTGCTCCTTGCGCGGACAGGTTTGGGTCTGCCCGACCCTGCTGGGTTAGCAGGAAGACGCGGCAGGGCCTGCGTCCATCTACCGGGTCCAACTCACAGGAAATCATAGGTGGGGAATGGAGCGGTCTGATGACTAATTTAGAATGGCTTCTGACTTTCTCCCTGATGTCCTATTGATTGGGTCACGGCTCTCAGGAGGCCTGCTGATGGGCAAGGCCGTGTCTCAGAGAGAAACCTTCAAGGAAAAGATCCTCACTGGCTTGGCTGTTTTTGACCTAGAGGCTCTCTCTGCATCCTCAGCATCTATCTGGGTACCAGTGGCTGCTGCAGTCATATTCTGAGAGCTGCACAGCGGCAAAGGGACTCAGCCAAGCCGTGCACCAGAAACCAAGTCCACTCGGGGCTGCGTGCCGAGCAGTCTAGAAACGGAAAAGTGGGGCTCTGTAGACAAAGCTCTGTCTTCCCCTCCCAGCTCGTAGCCTCCCAAACCGAATAATCCAACCCGACAGCCCTGAACTTCCAAGCCTCCCTCCCAACACTTCATAGCCCCTCGCCTACTCCCAGTCACCGCGAACGTCACCCGTCAACGCACCACGCACAGGAGCACGGCTCCTGTCCATTCGTTGCCACCACTGGACAATGGCTGTCAAAATCTAAGAAGCCCTTCATGCTTCTCAGGACAATGAACCTCATCAACCATTTGCTCAGCGCTGGATGTGAGCCAGCCTCCCTTCGCCCTTCTCACAGTTCTGAGCTGGGCGCCACTGGGACCCTCACGGTGCAGACCGGAGGCGGAAGAGGTGGGGGGAAATTTCCTCCTCCCCAGATCAAGGTGCCGGTTTTACTCCCATGGTCTCTCGCTGCGGGTGCGTCTCTAAATGCCCGCTCACGGCTTTGTTCCTCCTGACACAAACCAGCACCACTTCCAAGAAAAACGCTCGATGCCGTTCAGGGTGCCTCTCACCCCAGCAGCCAACAGATGCTCTCGAAGGTACAAACTGGCGTATAAATCAGGCAAGAACGAATTCCCCCCTTAAACCTCGTTCTGTCTTTCCAAAGCCCAGCAGCGATGCTGTACCCAGTCTTCAAGGCACCCACTCCATCACAACATGAAAGAGGCACCGTGTCAGGAGTCACTCGGGCCTTGGAACCACTTTGCGTGACTTCCCCAGCCACGGCACCTGGACCTTTTGCTCGCTTATTGATCCGGTTCTCAAAGAATTTTGGAGAACCTACTACCTGCTAGGCATTAGGGTCCCTGCCCACAACGAACTTGAAGTCTAGAGGGAAAAATAAACGAGCGAAGATAAAAACTGCGATACGATGTCACCACAGCATGCCTTTAGAATACAGATTCCAAGGGGCGCCTGGGTGGCTCAGTCGGTTAAGTGACCGACTTGGGCTCAGCTCGTGATCTGACAGTTCTTGAGTTTGAGCCCCACGTTGGGCTCTGTGCTGACGGCTCGGAGCCTGGAGCCTGCTTCCGATTCTCTCTCTCTGCCCCTCCCTGCTTGTGCGCGCTCTCTCTCTCTCTCTCTCGAAAATAAACATTTTTAAAAAAATACAGATTCCAAGAGGACAGAGATTTTGTTTACTCCACACTCTAAGGTTTCCTGAACCACAGCAGGGCCCGGCACTTAGCAGACACTCAATACATATTTACGGAGGGAAGAAAGAAATGAGAGAATGTAGGAGCGCGTGCCGTAGTGCAGGTAACCCAGTAATGGCCGCAGCATCTGCCCAAAGATGCTTGGAGTTACACTTCACTTGGCATGTCCTAGTGCTGAGCGCAGTGTCAGGCACACGGGGGTCCAGGCTTGCGGGGCCAGGGAAGGCTTCCCAAAGGACGGAGGAGGGAAAGGAAGGCACTGAAAGGAGAAAATTCAAAGCAGAAAGAACCCATGCAGAAACGAAACAAGCAGCTGCGGGAAGAGACGACTCTCTTCCCGGTTAAATGCAATTGGTGGATTTTATAAATTCTTCACAGTTGCTGATGCCCTCTGCACTCAGGCGCGAGCACTTCGAGAGAAAATACTAGTAACTCCACAGAGGACGTTTAAGTACGGCGACTCCTAAGTCGCGAAGGAGACTCATCCAGTCCCTAACTCTTCTGTGTTCAGAAGATCTCCAGAACCCGTAATTTTACGGAAGGCGAGGGGGTAAAGAGCTGGGAGGAGGAATAACCCTCAAACTTGTTGCTGGTCTTCCCTCAAACACAGGAAAGCCTTGTCTTCCCGGACACGCAAGGACGAGAAGCCAGCGTCTCACCAGAGCACCTGCGTAAATCGATCCACCAATTCCAAACATTCAATCCTGTGGCTTCTACAGACTCCAGAAATTGAGCGGTGTTAGGATCCCGCACCTCACTGCTTTCTCAATAAGACAAAGTAAATGCTGCCTCTTTATCGGGGTGGACCCTACGGTACACGGTTTTCATCTTGTCAATACAGTGAACGAAGATCGGGTTCAACAGAACAAGCATGGGAAGACAGAGAGGAATCAAGTCGGTAAGGGCCGATAGGCCCCTGGAAAGATCTGCGATGCTAATGCAATGAGATGCCACCGGAAACTCTTAAACAGTCAAGCGTCACGAACTGACTCTGGCTTTAAAAAGTTCACTCTAAATGTCACCAAAAGGGGGGCGCCTGGGTGGCTCAGTCGGTTAAGCATCCCACTCTTGAGCTCCGCTCAGGTCATGATCTCAACATCCGAGGGAGAGCCTTTCGGCGCAGAGCCCGCCTGGTATTCTCTCTCCCCCTCTCCCACTCCTCCTTCCTCACTCTGCTCGCTCTCTCAAAATGAACTTAAAAATAAATAAAAATGAATGTCACCAAAAGGGATACCTATCGGTGAGACACAGTGGTGGACCGGCCTTCACTTTCCCTGGTGCGTAACATAGCGGGCGCCATCTGACAGACAGACAGCATTCATTCACACGCTGGGACCCACCCAAGTCCCAACAGACGGGTGGAAAGTACCTCTTGGTGACCAGCTGCTTGGACTTCCGAGAATGCGCTTTCTTAAATAAGTAAGGTCACTCACCGGTTCTGAAACCCAACTCCCCGTGTTCCTTTGTCATTCCCTCTGTGGATGAGGGTAAAAAAAAAAGGTTTTATGCCTAAGGTTCACAAATCTTACCACTCTGAGACAAGTCCTGCAAAGAGGCAGAGGAGATGGTTGGTTTCCAGGGCGCCAGGGAGGAAGCCTGAACACCTTGCTTACATTCCCATTCGAGCCCTGAGCTGAAACCCCAACACCACGCGAGTCGAGCCATCCAAGTCTGCGGCCAGGAGCCTCCTGATCGCTTAGGTGGTCTGTCGGGATGCCCGATGCCAGCCGTCAGAGGCAGAAATCAAGATATCAAAGACAGGTCAGCTGGACTACCATTTGCGCAACGACCTATACGGGAAAACACGGTCTCGGTGTCCAACACATCAAAAGGCAGCCCACGTGAGGCTATATCTGGGGCGATACCATGCCAGAAATCTGGGCTAATC
This sequence comes from Panthera tigris, assembly GCF_018350195.1. Taxonomy (NCBI): domain Eukaryota; kingdom Metazoa; phylum Chordata; class Mammalia; order Carnivora; family Felidae; genus Panthera; species Panthera tigris. The sequence continues at coordinate 6,752,744 of NC_056673.1, read as the reverse complement.
TGACTCTGCTATTCATAAATTCCCCCTCATGTTAAAGCACATGTGTTTGGGAAAGGGAAATGAATCCAAGGCAATTTTAGACATTGTTACTTGGAAACCATCTGGAGTCCCTGAAAGCATAAGGAGCCACCGCATCCCCTGCCCTCAGATGCCCACCGTAACTGGGGCAGTATGCTCACCTGGGAGCTTAGGGTCCCCTCTTGCCCAGGGATACCCCCACCCCCACCCTACCAGATGCCAGTTCAGTCTCCACTTCCCACCCAAGAAAGGTATTTGGTTTCCCGGTAAACCTGGTGGAGAGCCCTCGATGTGTCTGCACTTGAACTGCACCCAAGGCTGGGTTCTCTGCTTTCCACTTGGCTTTACGGCTGCACACCTGAATTCCTGTGCCACGGCGGGCCAGGACGAGGTCCACGAAAGCCCCCCTCAGCCTCACAACCCCCTGTTCACAGCACGTCTAGCTTTGGAAGAGACCCACCAGAATCCTTATGTAACGGTTAATAGATGTTGGCACCCTGCAGAGCGGCTCCTGGAGACACTAGCCCAGATGCAGCCCATTTCACCGCGATGACAGCAGGCTGGGTCCTGCAGCTTTCTCCGGCCTGGCTCTCCCCGACCGTAGGGCCTCTCGGTTCCCCTCCCCTACCTGGCTGTGATCCTCTGCTTATCTCATCTTCCAGAGGAGTTGGACCTCCCTTTCTGCAGCCTCCCTCCCTCCACTGAAATCGGTCTTAGGACCCAGCCCACAGCAGCGCCATTCCAGCAGCACCTTCCCTGCCCCCCTCTCCCCTCACCCCTCCGGAGCCCCCCGTCTCCAACACCTATCGCCTTAAGAAACCCGGCCGATAAAGAGATCCAGAATCTCGTACAGTCATAGTCCCAGAAAACAAACGCGGCAGGAGGGGCGGGCTCAAGCTCTGCCAAGCCGAAGACCAGGCCCCACACTTGCCCTGGACCCCCGAGAAGCCTGAACTCGGCGCAGGGGAGGGAATCTTCGGAGAAGCCACTGCGGGTCGGCTGCCTCCAGCACAATCAGAGCAAACACCTGTTTCCAGGAAGCCAGGCGGCCAGGGGCGAAGGAGGGAGTCCCGGGGAAAGGCAGGGAGGACGGGGTGAAGGGGCAGCTGGGGACGCAGGTAAAGGATGCGTCACACCTCGCGCTTGGCAACCGGAGCCGGGGCGCAGCGGGCAGAGCCCCCGAAGGGCTCCGGGGGCGGGGAAGTTCCGAGAGGAGGGGTCGCGCCCGCGCGCGGTCCCGCAGGGGCCGGAGCAGGGGGAAGGCGCGGCGGGGAGCGGAGGGAGCGAGGTCGCGAGGCCGGGCGGGCTCCATCACCTGCGCGCCCCGGCGGCTGCAGCCTCGCGGGCGCGCACCGGGGGAACCTACCTGCCCACCGTCTGGTTGGCCAGCTGGCGCATGCGATTGAACTGCTTCTTCATCGTGGCCCCGCTGCCGCGCTGGCCGGGGAGCTGGGGCGAGGACGGAGCAGCCCGGAGCCCGCCGCAGGTTACATGGCTCCCGCGCGGAGCCTCCCGGGCGACGGCGGCGGCACTGCGGAGCCTCCGGGAGCCGTCTGGCCCGCGCGCGGCTGCCTCCCCAGGGCACCGCCGCCTACTCCTCCGCCCGCCGCGGCGCCCGCTGCCGCATCCTCCTCACGCGCGCCGCCGCGCCTGCATGCTGACGCCCGCGGCCGCCCTCGGCGCCCGCCAGGTCCGCCCGGCCGCCTGCCCCCCAGCCCCTCTCCGGCGCGGGGACCCGGGAGGCTCCGCAGGCTCCCGGCCGGCTGGCCGGGTGGTCCCCGCTGCGCCTGTGCGGCGGGCGCCGTGCATTCTGGGACTTGTAGTCCTGCCCCCGCTGCCCACCTTGCCGCGTGCAAAGTTTTGCAAGGACGGAGGCGCGCGGAGGTGGAGGCCGGTCACGTCGCCGGGCGGGGTCCGGGAGAGGGGGGCGGGGGGGATGGGGTTGCGCGGTGGCACTCCAGGAAGGGAAAGGTTTCGCGGCTTTAAAAATAGCAAAAGTGGAACCAGGACTCCAACGGCAGATAAGGAAAGCGAGCATCTGCCTTTCATTGTATTCTAAGTGAATGTGAGGCTTTGCTGTTTCGAATTCACGGGAAGAAGATTTAGGCCGGCGGGTACGTGGCTCATAATATTGCGTCAGGCCACCTGGTAGTTGTTGAGGTGCACAATTAAGCTTGGGGCCCGGGGCTTGGCCCTGCAGGGCAGGCGTCACAGAAGTTTCATCCTTGATTTTCACCATACCCAGTAAGTAACCAGAAGCCCAGATAGAGGAAGGGTAGGATCATCGTAGCATCGTGTCTACGCAAGCGGCTTGACTGGGACGGCTTCCTTGCGTGGCTTACATCCCAGTCTCATAGCTGTTCCCATTTCCCTTCCACCTCCAGGGGACCAAGGGGCAACAGCTGTGGCAGGCCCGGAGGGTGCTCCACAACAGCTCTGCATTAGGATCAGTTGACTCTTTGAAAAGGGATTGTGACTTTCTGCGGGCTCCGTGCTTCAGAACAGATAGGTGATTCCAAATAGGTTTTTCTCACCACCTGTCAAGTAAGAATAGTATTGTTGGCTGGTAGGGGCTTTGGATCAGACACGAGTTCGTATGTTAGAATTCCAAAACCCAATTATATAACCTTTGGAAAAAATTACATAACCTCTCTAAGCCGCCGTGTTCTCCTCTCTAATAGACCTTTAATATTGCCCAGCAGATAAGCAAAGATAACTATCTGCTAAATTACCAATAATTAAATAACATATAAATTTCTACGTCATACATTCGTTGCCTACAACTATGATTATACTTTGCACAATAGAGCAGAATGCTCTTCCGAAATAGAATGACGAATCTGATCAATGAGAGAACTTCTTTGAGATGGTATATTTTGCATATGTTGATTATAGACGCAAGATGGCCTAAATATGGTTCTAAGTGTCTTGCTGGGCAGCTGAACAAGAGATGGTTTGAGGCAAGTCTTGGCTGAATGAACATGAAATCTTTAATTAATTGTGAATTTAGCCTCCGCTTATTAGGTCAGGCAACTCCAGCCAATTAATAAGGGAAGGCATGATTTGCTCTTAACCAACTGTGCTCTGCTTATAAAGTCAATAAAGTTTTTATAGAAACTGCAATTATTTCCACTTTGTGATATTTTTAAAAGCCAGGGGGGTAGCCTGGTTTTTATATGTATACATAACAGAGAGGCATTAAGGTCACTGTATGACTTTTTTTTTTAAAGTGTTTTATTTTGTTTTGAGAGAGACAGAGACAGTGCACGTGGGGGAGGGGCAGAGAGAATCCCAAGCAGCCTCCACACTGCCATCCCAGAGCCCGCTGCGGGGCTCGAACCCATGAAGATGTGAGATCGTGACCTGAGCCCAAACCAAGTGTCCAGTGCTTAGCCGACTGAGCCACCCAGCTGCCCCCACTGTATGACTTTTAGCAACGCTGTCTCTGCTACCATCTAGAACTGCAATGTCCAATAAATGCAGTCGCCATCGACTGCATTTGGGTATTGAAATTTAAGTTAATTAAAATTAAATGAAATTAAAAATTTAGCTCCTCAGGGGCACCTGGGTGGCTCAGTCGGTTAAGCGTCTGACTTAGGCCCAGGTCATGATCTCACGGTTCACGAGTTCCAGCCCCGCGTGGGGCTCTGTGCTATCAGCACGGAGCCTACTTGGGATCCTCTGTCCTCCCCCTCTCTCTGGCCCTCCCCCACTTGCTCTCTCTGTCTCTCTCTGTCTCTCTCTCAAAACTAAATAAACATTAAAAATTGAGCTCCTCAGAGGCGCCTGGGTGGCTCAGTCGGCTAAGTGTCCGACTTCGGCTCAGGTCATGATCTCGCAGTCCGTGGGTTCGAGCCCCGCGTCGGGCTCTGTGCTGATGGCTCAGAGCCTGGAGCCTGTTTCAGATTCTGTGTCTCCCTCTCTCTCTGACCCTCCCCCGTTCATGCTCTGTCTCTCTCTGTCTCAAAAATAAATAAACATTAAAAAAAAAATTGAGCTCTTCAGTCCTCCTAGCCACATTGTGAGTGCCTAATAACCACATGGGCTATACTGGACAGTGCAGATATAGAACATTCCTATCATCTCAGAAAGTTCTATTGGACATCCCTAGTATCAGGGAACTCCGGTAGACAATTCCAATATCACGCCAGTCTCGGTCTTCAATCTGGAGATACTTCCATTCGAAAAGGGAACTTTCTACTTCTCCACAGACACAGCCTACCCTGCTAGTGTGCATTTTATTAACTGATGGCTTCTTCACATATTTCCTGTTCTCCCATGTGGTTTTCCTCCATTTGGGAAGCAGCTCGTGTTTTTCTGTTTCCTACCCAGGGAAGGGACGGCAGTGCGGAATAAAAAAGAGAAAGGGGGGTATCAGGTCTCCTCATCTGATCTTTCAAAGCACGCTTCAGAAACACACGTGAGAATAGACTTTCTAAAGAAAAGCGTTTTGAGTTTGAAGAATACAGGCGTTGGAACTTTAGTGGTCTGTACCAAATATGGTAAAGTTTGAAGAACACACTATCCTGCTTCTTCTAGATAAAGTACACACTGGCTCTGAGGTGTTGAAGATGACAATAGGGCTGTAGAAGGGGACAGAGGGAGAGGAAAAGTAGATGATGCTCGGACAAATTTGATTGTTGTTCAAATTTTCATTGCCTGTACCTATGAAGGGGGATTATATTTGACCTTCCCAGTGAGGTCAAGATTGAAAGTAAATAAACATTTTTTTAAAGGCGGGGGGCACCTGAGTGGCTCAGTCAGTTAAGTGTCGGACTTCAGCTCAGGTCATGATCTCATGGTTCATGAGTTCGAGCCCTGTGTCGGGCTCTGTGCTGACAGCTTGGAGCCTGGAGCCTGCTTGGGATTCTGTGTCTCCCTCTCTCTCTGCCCCACCCCCGCTTGCACACTCTCTCTCTCCCTCTCTCAAAAATAAATAAACATTAACAAAATATCGATCATGAAATTCTCTTTGGACATAAAATATGCATGGAGTGATTTACGCCACTTCTGAGCAGATTTGTAAGAGTCATTTTGTAATCCCCGCCTCCTCCTTTTTTCACTCTGCTGGAAGACCAGCTATGACCCAGTTAAGGGCTGCTGTGGATCAGAGTCCTAGCCAGCTGGCTGGAGTGAAAAATAATACCTGTTTTGTAAGTTACAGGGTCTGGGGATCATTTGTTACTGCAGCACAATCAAGCCTAAGCTGACTGCTACACATGGTGTCTCTAAGGAAGATTACTTGCTCCTGGCTCCTTCCTGTGGTCACAAAAAATTTCAGATGGGTGCTGGCAGGTTGGAGGCAGCTATACCACAGAGGGGGAGTGCACCTTCTATGCACCACTTCTTAGGTGATGGCTAGCAGTGGCTAAGTTCACGGAGACCCTGTGCCTTTTAAGGCACAGGAGCAGTAAAGATGTCTACATAGAGTGCCTGGGTACCCAAACCACAGTCCTGTGGTGGCAGCAGAGTTCTCTGCACCAAGCCACGTGCAACGATTTGTTGAATGTGTGCTGCGAGGGTATACAAAAGTACCCGAAGGTGCTGGGTGTTTCTGCCGTTGGGATCGAAGATGACAAGAAGGCTGCGATGGCCAAGATGTGAAGGACAGACGCCCTGAATGATCTGACATTAAATTCAAAAACTAGACTAAAAAATCTAAACTAAGAATAGACTTAAAATTAAGTTCATTTGCAGGAGGAGGGGGGAAGGGGGGGAGGAAGAAGAAAAGTAGAGGAGGAGGAGGAGAAAGAAGAAATGAGATTCTGTTACTTCTTTGCTCAACTTTGGTCTATGGAAGGATTCCACTTCCTGCTGCATATTGACTTTAAGTTCGGTCACATGACTTGCTTTGCCCAACCACATACGGGCTTCTCACTTGCTTCAACAATGTTGTAGTACTATTTAACTGAGATACGTTTTCTTTGAAATCTGACATGCCACTTAGGAGGCTCTGAATTAGAGGGGTTTTAGCATCTACAATCTGAATCCAAACATTTGCTGGAGTCTGCCCTGCCCAACATGGGCATCAGCAGAGATACAGGGTTATTTAAACATAATTTAATTTTTTTCAACATTTATTTATTTTTGAGAGAGAGATACAGAGCATGAGCGGGGGAGGGGTAGAGAGAGAGGGAGACACAGAATCCGAAGCAGACTCCAGGCTCGGAGCTGTCAGCACAGAGCCCGACGTGGGGCTTGAACCCACGAACCGTGAGACCATGACCTGAGCCGAAGTCGGACACTTAACCAACTGAGCCACCCAGGCGCCCCTAAACATAATTTTAAATAAAGTTAAATAAAATTAGAAATTCAGTTCCTCAATTACACTAGTCACATTTTTTTTAAGTTTATTTATTTATTTTGAGAGTGACAGAAAGAGAAAGAGCACAAGTTGGGGAGGGGCAGAGAGAGAGAGAGAGAGAGAGAGAGAGAGAGAGAGAATCCCAAGCAGGCTCCACATTGTCAGCACAGAGCCCAATGCAGGGCTCGCACTCACGAACTGTGAGAGCATGACCTGAGCCAAAGTCTGATGCTCAATGGACTGAACCACCCAGGTGCCCCAGGCCATATTTCTAATAACCAAAGACCCCAAGCGTCTAGTGGCTACCGTATTCGTGTAAAATAGAACATCTCCATCGCCACAATAAATCTTTTGGAGAGCGCTAATCTGTAGAATGGAATTCAAAATACAGAATCCAGCAGAACAGAGAAAACCGAGCAAGATGTGACATGCTCAGCATAAGTATGGCCAGTCATTTTACTTGGTCTCTCCAAGCCACTCTCATCACCTACTATATGGCGGGGGGGGGGGGGGGTGGTTATAGAATAGAATCTCTGAGCCATAAATTTGGGGAGCCAGTGAACTGACCGAACTATTTGCTCAATGCATTGCTTTTGACCTGGGTGTACCCAACATTCAAAATAACATTCAGTGCTACACTATAAATGAAAGATATTGTTTATCCTTTTCAGATTCGGATCACCTTTCTCTCTGCAGGTATAAAATTTACACCACTGAAACATACCTAGTCTAAAGACTCTTTTAAACAAGGTGATAGATGTTCCTATCTTTGTGCAGGAACCACATCCAATTTTTCAGCTCCCCTTGGATCTATACCTTTGCCAAAGCCTAATGACGGGCGGGGTGTATGTCTCTACCTAGTATCTTTGGACTTGACAGTGTGACCGCTTTGGCCAATGGCATGTGGGTTAAAGGGACATGCACCATACCGCCAGCCTTTGCATTGAGGAGCTTTATACATTTCCCTCTCGTCCTCTTCACCTCTTCCGCCTAAGAAGAATTTCACCCAGGTGCCCATTGTCCCTCTCACCTTGGGCTCTACAACAAACAGGTGTGGAGCAAGCTTCATGCAGACCACAGCTGAAATTAAAGACGTAATTGATGAATCCACTTTAGGGCGGGTTATTTTAAAAGATGGGTGAAGTGAATAGATCTAAAGAAAGGGGAAAAGAAGAAAAACAGATGGCCTTGAGAGTGAGAAAAAGGATTTAATCACACGTGCAAAACTAAATACATAAAAATTAGGGGAGACTACCTCTGAAATTTTATGTTTACTTATTTTACAATATGCTCTGTTTTCACTAGGGAAACATAACTTGCTTGAGATGGTTCAAAAGTGGGTGGCAAGAATGAAGGTCGCCTGGGTGGCTCAGCCTGTTAAGCCTCCAACTCTTGATTTCAGCTCATGTCATGATCTCAAGGTTTGTGAGTTCAAATTCATAGTGTCAGACTCTGTGCTGATAGTGTGGAACCTACTTGGGATTTTGTCTCCCTCTCTCTCTTCCTGTCCCCTCCCCCACTTGCTCTCTCTCTCTTTCAAAATAAATAAAAATAAACTTAAAAAGGTGGGGGGGGAGGGTTGGCAAGAATGAGTAGACCAAGAACCCTGAAAAAATTGGAAACATTGTCACAGAGAAACACTCCCCAAAGTAATCAGGTCCAGATAGCTTTATGGGGAGCTCTTTAAAAGATTCGAGGAACAGATTAATTCCTCTGCTATTTAAAGTGTTCCAGAACACAGAAATAGAATGAAGGCAACCCAATTCATTTTATGAAATTGGCTTAACCCTGTTACCAAACCTGATGAAGATAGCACAAACACAAAAACAACACATCAATTTCACTTATAAAAATGGATATAAAAATTATGAATAAAATTAATGCACTAATAAAATGTTAATGAACAAGATCTAACAGTATATGTGTGTATGTATAAAGGCACATACATTTTAATGGTATTTGTGGAAGAATAAATAATTCAGATAAATTAAAAAGTGAACACCATGCATATTCTTGCCAACCAAGATAACATTATAAATTTATAGATATATTTCAAAAATGGAATCACGCTTGTTAGGACATATGTCCTGTCCTCTCTTCTGTTATTCTAAATAGCTCTGCAATTAACACATTCGTGCCTAAAACTATACACATACCTATTTCTTTAAGATCAAAATGAAAGAATTTCTGCACTATGTCTTTAAGCTTCTTATTGTATTGCCAAATTATTCCTCTAGATAAAAAAATGAAAACATTTTGCAGACCCACCTCTTGTGCATAAATTTTCCATTTTCCCCACACCCTGACCTACACTATTACCATTTTTAATAATCTTGCCAGATGAGTAGATGAGAAATAGCATTCTAGTTCCGTTTTGATTTGCATGTTTAAAAATCACATTGAAACAGTTTGCCCGCATGTTTCTTGGCTGTTTCGTTTTTCTTCTTCAGTTGGCTGCTGACCTCTTCATGTCCCCAGCCCATTTTTCTGCAATGGGGTTCCATATTTTCTTACTGATTTTAAAAAGCTTGTCAGTTATATTAATTATATTAATACTGCTGTGTCTATGGCAAAGGTTTTCTCCAGTTTGGCCTTTCCCTCCTAAGATCTCTAATGCTGACTTTTATCTTCCAGGAATTTTATATTTTTAATGTGGTCAAATCCATCAATCTCTTCCTTTATGTTTTATGCCTTTGATTTAATGCTTAGGAAATCTCCCCTAGCCCCAAACAATAGAAATACTCAACTGTATTTTCACCAAAAACTTTCACGTGTTAATTCCCTTTATTTATACTAAATTTTGAATTCAACATTCGGGACCACAATGTTGCCTAAAGCCAGGAGATTTCGACTGATTTCTTTGTCCAGTGTCATTTTGAAATAACTCATCAAAGGTAATGGAGAAATTCTATGTTACTCATGGAAATAGAGAAAGTTTCCACGGACAGTTTTGGCAGAGAACAGCATGGGTGATTTTTGAGTGAGGGGAGCACTGGCCAGGCAGAATTTACTATTCTTTGGGGGCGGGGGTGGAAATAAATGAAGATCCACACCATCTCTTCTGGACCACCTCCCCCACCATCTCAGCCACCAAATCTGGACTAACCAGACCTCTCTACCTCAAGTTCCACATATGCGTGAAAACATACAATATCTGTCCTTCTCTGATTTCACTCAGCATAACACCTTCCAGTTCCATCCATGTTGCTGCAAATGGCATGATTTCATTCATTCTCATTGCCACGTAGTATTCCATTGTGTATATAAACCACAATTTCTTTATCCATTCATCAGTTGATGGACATTTAGGCTCTTTCCATAATTCGGCTATTGTTGAGAGTGCTGCTATAAACATTGGGGTACAAGTGCCCCTATGCATCAGCACTCCTGTATCCCTTGGATAAATTCCTACCAGTGCTATTGCTGGATCATAGGGTAGATCTATTTTTAACTTTTTGAGGGACCTCCACCCTGTTTTCCAGAGCAGCTATACCAGTTTGCATTCCCACCAACAGGATCAGCAGACATTTTGTATGTGATATGTATTATATACCATATTCTCACAATAATACCTTTTTCTTTTCCTCTTGGTATTTCTAGGCTATACTGTTGGCAAGGTTTTTTTTCAGCCTGTTGTAAATCTCCAAAATACATTTCCAATATATTTCCTGAAAAATATTCACGTATAAGTGGATCTGCACAGTCCAAACCCGCGGTGTTCAAGGGTCAACTGTCACTCAGCATATATTATCTTATTTAATCCTTAAAGGAACTCTGGGATGAGGGTTTATTTGTTCGTTTTCCCAAGTAGGCTCTACCACCGATATGGAGCTCGAACTCACAACCCTGAGATGAAGAGTAGCAGACCCTGCTAGCCAGGCACCCCTGAGATGAGGGTTTTAGGATGTCCATCAAGTAAGTCCAAGCTCAGAGGGTTTAGGCGAATAGCCGTTAAGTGTCACAATTGGGATTCAAACCCAGGTTTGTCTAGTTCAAACACCTGTGCTCTAATTGCAGGCTATTTAACCTCTATGAAACAGGGAAGCCAATCTGAGAATTCCGAGAAATGCCCCCCATCGAATAAGTAGGAAGTAAGGCAATATAGGATTTTGGGGGTTGTTTTTGTTTGTTTGTTGTTTCTGGGGTTTTTTTGGGGGGGGGTTGGGGTTTTGTTTTCGTTTTTGTTTTGGAGAGTGAGCGAGGAAAGGGCAGAGAGAGGGAGAGACAGGATCTCAAGCATGGTCCTCACTGTCAGCACAGAGCCCAATGGAAGGCTCGAACCCACAAACTGTGAGATCATGACCTAAGTCGATATCAAGAGTCAGACACAGGGGCGCCTGGGTGACTCAGTCGGTTAAGCGGCCGACTTCGGCTCAGGTCATGATCTCGCGGTCCGTGAGTTCGAGCCCCGCGTCGGGCTCTGTGCTGACAGCTCAGAGCCTGGAGCCTGTTTCAGATTCTGTGTCTCCCTCTCTCTGCCCCTCCCCCGTTCATGCTCTGTCTCTCTCTGTCTCAAAAATAAATAAACGTTAAAAAAAAATTAAAAAAAAAAAAAGAGTCGGACACTTAACTGACTGAGCCACCCAGGCGCCCCAAGGGCAATATAGTTTTAAAGTCCAATTTGTATGCCTGGTAAGAACTGAGAGAACATCGCTTTGATATGACAGGAGTGGGTTGCCATGAAAAAGAGCCTCATTAAACAAGAAAGAGTTCTTGGATAAAGAAATCCATGACTCTCAAGTTAATTAACTGCAACAGAGGCAGGAAATAGCAGACTGGATACTGCCCCCAAATTGAATGGGTGCATTAAAAGACAGACTAGAAGCAGGCTCTCAAAATTCCGAGGAAAAAGTAGGTAACTCAATGAAATGAAGGGAAAAAGGAAAAAAAAAAACACAAAAACATGGAATCTTTTTTCAGGACATTCAAAAAATATGTCATAGAATTTCCACAGCAGATGATGAAGAAATAACCTTAAAAATGCTAGAAAAACATTTTGCAGGGCTGAAGGAAGGCTCTGGTCAAAATTAAAATAATTCACTAAGTGCCAGAAAATATTACTGTTGGGGAGTGGGTGTGTGTGGGTGAACCCTACACATATCCTGGTAAAAACTTCTGAATTTCAAAATTAAGTACTGTGTTGTATATTTGAAAGTTGCTAACATAAATCTTAAAAGTTTGCATCACAGGAAAAAAATTATAACTATGTATGGAGTGAGTGTAATTAGACTTTCCTGGTGACCATATTGCAATATTTAAATATAGCATTATGTATATCATTATATATACATATATCAATATATACATAATCATGTTGCAAGTCTGAAACCAGTATCATGTGTTATGTCAATTACATGTCAATTAAAAAAACAAAACAGTGGGGTGCGTGGGTCGCTCCCGTCGGTGAAGCGTCTGACTTCAGCTCAGGTCATAATCTCATGGTTTGAGAGTTCGAGCCCCGTGTCCGGCTCTGTGCTGACGGCTTGGAGCCTGGAGCCTGCTTCCGTCTGATTCTGTGTCTCCCTCTCTCTCTGCCCCTCCCCGCTTGTGCTCACTCTTTCTCAAAAATAAATAAACATTAAAAAATTAAAAAAAAACAACGAAAAACCCAAACCAAAAACAGCAACAAAAGAAAGATACAAATGTATATAAGTACTCTTCAGAGAGAAAAGAGGGTTGTCCCCAAAGAGAAGAGAATCTGATTCTCTTGGTACATGCAACACTCAATGCTAATAAGATTTTCAGCCACATTTCCAGAGCTCCGATGGAAATAGGTTGTGACTCGGGTGCAACTCAAAAAGTCTACGTCTGGTCCAAAATTCACAAACAAGGGCGAAAGAAAGTTATTTCTAAACACGTCATGACTGGAAAAGGTTTATCAGACACTTTATTACTAAAAAATCGTTCTTTCCAAAAGAGACGAAAAAAATCGAAATAAAGAGCAAGACGGAACAACGTCTACGTGACCTTGGCGTCGACAATGGTTTCTTAACATGACTCTAAAAGCTCTCACCTTCAAGACAATACTGGCGAATGGGGGTACCTCACGATTAGGGACTTTGGTCTATTAGGGGACACTATGAAGAGAAAGAAAAAGCCATTTCCAGGGTGTGAGAAGTTATCTCCAATGTACAAAACAGTCAAAGGACTCAACTCTGGATCATATAAAGGATCCTACAGTCCAACAGAGAAAAGGCAGAAAACCCAAAAGAAAAATGGATGACAGACCAGAATGGCTAAGGTCAAAAAAGACTGGTAGAACCAAGATGCCAAACAACTGGAACTCATGTATTTCGGGCAGAGGGGGATCAGCACGAGCACTTCGGAAACTGTTTTCGCATTACTGGGTAAACCTCAGCAGAATGCACACCCCATCACCTGTCGACAGTATCACGTGTTCTACAGAAATGCGTACCTGTTTGCAACAAAAGGCATGAGCCAGAATGTCCATATCAGAGAGCAACATTTTTAATGGCCCCCAATTGGAAACTATCGAAATGTCCACCAACAGGAGAGCAGATAGGGGGTCCTGGCTGGCTAAGTCGGTTGAGCGTCCAACTCTTGATTTCAGCTCAGGTCATGATCCTGTGGTCGTGGGATCGAGCCCCACATCAGGCTCCACGCTGAGCATGGAGACTGCTTAAGATTCTTTCTCTCTCTCTAAAATGAAAAAAAAAAGGGGGGTGCCTGGGTGGCTCAGTCAGTTAAGTGTCTGACTTCAGCTCAGGTCTGATCTCACTGTTCCTGAGTTCAAGCCCCGTGTCGGGCTCTGTGCTGACAGCTCAGAGCCTGGAGCCTGCTTCGGATTCTGTGAGCAGATAAATAAAAGGTGATAAATTCATACAGTGGAATACTATACGGCAAGGAAAATGCGTGCATTGTTGCTGCACCTGATAGTGGGTGAAGACACGGATGAATCTCACAAAAAAACCTGAGCAGAAAGACATGGCATCATGAAGAGTATATTCTATTTTATTCCATTTACATAAAGTTAGAAACAGGCAAACACAAACTCATGGTAATAGAAGTCAGGAGGGTAGGTACCTGTGCAGGGCAGGAAGATATGCTAAAAAGTGATAAGAATGGTGGCCTGGCCCCTGCATCATGTCAACTGAACATTTGGGGGTAAATGAAAGTGGAGGACATTCTAGGTCCTTCAGGTGGCTTATAGTTAAGGTGACCATAGTCCTGGTTTGCCTGGGACAGTCTTAGATGCTGGTTATCTTGGGCTTCCGTTGACTATAGCATTTGTCCTGAGCAAAAGTGTTCTGATCTAAATGATAAATTGTATCACCTAGTGGTCACCACCACTGGATGCTGTCCTTGCCAGAACTGTTCCCTTGGGAAGTGTCAGTGTGGACCCTTATCCGTTTGCTGTGCAGCAGAAACACAGAGGGCTTGAGTCCGGCTTGAGGCTTGGAAGGAGAACAAGAACACAGGATCCAGCATGCCCATCTAGAGGGCCACATTACTCAGAGAACAGCAGCTCTCCATGCTGGAGAAGTCTGAGCTGACTCTGGCCTGGAGGTCCCTTGCCTGAGCATGAGACCAAGGAAGCAAGACCACGCTTCCCGAGGAGCCCCTCGGGCTGATAGTGGTAATAAATGGAAAGTTCCTGGACTTCCCACTCAGCAGTTGTGGCTCTAACTCCCTGGCCTGGAGGGTGGGAAGCGCAAAGACGCAACTCAAAACAACCCATCTTCGTGGATATAGGATTCTCTAGTCCCAAAGAATATGCACTTGTGTTCCATTTTTACAACAAAAGCCAGGAACAGTGGGTCCTTCTTTCCATTACTGGATGCAAGGGCATTTCTTGACTTTTGGAGGTGATGTGGGCTTTGGGATGATACAGGGGACTTTGTATAATCTAGGCACGCGTGGAATCAAAGTTTCCACTTTAAGCCAGAACGGGAGACCGTTACCCGTCTCCACTTTTTGTGATGATTAATTTTGTGTGTCGATTTTTTTTCTTTTTTAGGTTGGCTTCCCACCCGGCACAGAACCCGAGGCAGGGCCTGAACTCACAACCCTGAGATCAAGACCTGAGCTGAGATCGAGAGTCAGACACTTAACTGACTGAAGAAAGCCAGGTGCCCCTAATTTTATGTGTCAACTTGACTGGATGAAGGGATACACCCACGTCGCTGGTGAAACATTATTTCTGGGTACGTCTGTGAGGGTGTTTCTGGAAAAGGTTGCCTTTGATTCAGTAGACAGAGTAGAGGAGCCATACTCACCAGTGTGGGTGGGTGTTATCCGATTTGTTGAAGGCCTGGAACAGAACAAAAAGTAGAGGAAGGGTGAATTCTCTCTCTCTTCTCGAGCTGGGACATCCCTCTTCTCTGCTCTTGTACATCAGAACTCCTGGATCTCAGGCCTTTGGACTCTGGGGTTTGTATCACCAGCTCCCCTGGTGTCAGGCTTTCAGACTTAGTCTGAATTACATTTCCTGGGTTTCCTGGTTTCCCAGCTAGCAGACAGCATATAATGGTATATTTCAACCTCCATAATTGCGTGAGCCAATTCCCAAAATAAATCTCTGTATCTATATATCATCTATATGGATGCCATACATTTGTATATCCCAATAGATCTATAAATATATGTCTTTATAGATACATCCATATTTTATAGAGATATCTACATAGATCTCTATCTTTAGTTCTCTATCTTTAGTTCACTATCTCTATATCTATCTATCTATCTTTCTATCTATCTATCTATCTATCTACTTACCTACCTATAATCCTATTGGTTCTCTTTGTCTAGAAAATCATGACCAATACAGTATTGGAACAACACTGTGTTAGTCAATTCCGATTTTTATTAGCTCACGTCTAGTTTCTGAGCCTCACCTCTTTCTGTCTCCAATCTGAATTTATTATCCTTATTTGGCTGGAGGCACCTACCCCTCTGCTGTCTCTACTTCCACTGCCGGGCTACTGATGTTGTTAATGGAAAGTCCCCCTCATCATGCAGTGGGGATGATCTCCAGCCAGGTCTCCCAGCTCTGCCCTAGGCATCCTTCTAGGGGTCCTGATCAGCTCTCTCTTCCATTTTCTACTGCTCTTCAATTGGCCTTTCTCTATTTT
The DNA here is from genome assembly GCF_018350195.1 of Panthera tigris. Classification (NCBI taxonomy): domain Eukaryota; kingdom Metazoa; phylum Chordata; class Mammalia; order Carnivora; family Felidae; genus Panthera; species Panthera tigris. The sequence continues at coordinate 6,737,330 of NC_056673.1, read as the reverse complement.
TACTAAAACTTCTACTCCATTCTTCTTCTCCCCAACAGATGAACATTGTCTCTTCATCTCATTTCAAAGTATAAAATGGAAGCCACCATTTGACAACTTCCCTCGGTGTCCTACCACACCTGTCAACACACCCCATCTCCGCCCACCCTCCTCTTTCTCTCCTGTCCCAAAAGACATTTCTCCCCTCTTCTCGAAGGCAACTCAACCTCAATACCATTATCCACCACCTTCTCTCTTGGGTATACTACCTATTTCTCATTAGCTTTTAAATTAGCTCAAATATCTATCCTCTTGAAAATAAGTCCTTCAAATTTTTCACTGTCTGCCATGGCCATGTGTGTCTTCTTCCCCACATTGTCATACTTCTTGAAATGCATGCCTGGATTCTTTGTCTCCACCTCCTCACTTCCTTTTATTCCTCAGTCTACACCCCTGCCCCCACGATGCTCTCACCTTGGTTAACAACCGCCTCCTTATTACAAAATCAAGCAACAGTCTTCAGCCCTTGTTTATGGAACATGGCGGCATTAAATATGATATGATTAAAGACTCCCTCTTTCCTGAAATTTTCTCCCACCTCAGTGTCAGGGGACTGCCAGCTCCTGGTTTTCCTCCTGATTTTTCAGCCACTCCCTTTCCTTTCTCATTTGCCGATATCTTACCTGCTGGGTTTCCATGGCACCCCCTTTTTTTCTCACTGCATACATTGTGTAGATCAAAGCCATTACCATGGTGTCCATTATCTTCTGTGTGTGGGATAGTCCTGTGTCTAAATGTCCATGCAAAGGCATTCTGAGTTCTAGACCTCTCTAATGAAGACTTTTTTTTTTAAGTTTAGAGACAGAGCAAGAGAGTGAGCAGAGCAAGAGAGCACATGAGTGGGGCAGAGAGAAGGGGAGAGAGAGAATCTTAAGCAGGCTCCCATGCTCAGCATGGACTCGAACCCATGAACCTCGAGATCATGACCTGAGCCAAAATGAAGAGTCAGCTGCTCAACCGACTGAGCCACCCAGGCACCCCTCTAGTGAAGGCTTTTGATGTGTATGTGTCCCACAGGTGCAAGACCCTCAAAAATCAAATTCACGATTTTTCCTATCAAGTATCTACTCCTCATTCTGGCCTTTTGCCCCTGTGAATGGAATTAACATGCACTCAACATCCAACATCCAGCTATCCCTCCCACTCCGAATCCTCCTTACTATCCACACCCGATGATCAATCTCATACTTTCCATTCTATTAACATGTTTCAAATCAACCTTCATCTCTCTATTCCCACTACTCCTTTCTTAGGAGAGTTACTACCTGCTTGTTGGCTGGTTTACTGCAATGGGTTCTTAACTACCTTCACTCAGACCCCACTCCCAACCCAGCATTATTCTAGATCCAGTATGTTGGTTACTCATCATTTCCCTTTAAGCTCTCGTGTCTATAGAGTAAGTAGGGCACCAATGATTTATCATAGTCATTCACAAAAATTGACTGGGCTGGCCTTCCCTTATCCTGCCATTCTAATCCATTTCCATGCTGTAGAGTTATCTTTCTAAAGTGTTTAAAGATTATTATAGCTCTTTCTTGCTTAAAACTCTTCACTGATGTCCTACTGGTTTAAAGATCATGCTTCATAAGCTCATACCTTTTAAAAAATTTTTAATGTTTATTTATTTTTGAGAGAGAGAGAGCGCATGCACATGAGTGGGGGAGGGGCAGAGAGAGAGGGAGACACAGATCAGAAGCAGGCTCTAGGCTCTGAGCTGTCAGCACAGAGCCCCATGTGGGGCTCAGACTCACAAACCGTGAAATCATGACCTGAGCCAAAGTCAGATGCTTAACCGACTGAGCCACCCAGGCGCCCCAAAGCTCACACTGGTAAAGCCTGTAAGTTCATACTCTTCAGTATGCCTTAGGAGGCTCCTCGTGGCATGGCCCCTGTTTGCTTCCCATTATGGGTTGAATTGTGCCTCCCCTCCCAATTCATATGTTGAAGTCTTAATCCCTGTTACCTCAGAATGTGGCCTTATTTGGAGATAGGGTCTTCACAGAGGTGATCAAGTCAAAAATGAGGTCTCTTGGGGCACCTGGATGGCTCAGTCGGTTAAGCATCTGACTTTTGATTTTAGCTCAGGTTATGATCTCATGGTTTGTGGTTTCGAGCCCCACATCAGACTCTGCACTGTATGTGACAGGAGAGTCTGCTCCTTTCCACAAAAGTCTTCATTTTAATAGTGTCATCAGTGACAAATGCAGAGATGTGCACTGTTTGAGATCAAGGACTTTGGAAATAAAAAAAGAGTTTGACTGCTGGCTCAATATATTTCAGGTATAGAATTTTTTTTTTTAACTAAGTAGGCTCCATACCCAACGTGGGGCTTGAACTCACAACCCTGACATCAAAAGTCACATGCTTTACTGACTGAGCCAGTCAGGTGCCCCACCCCCCACCTCCCTGGTATAGAATCTTAAACAATTTCCTTAGCCTCTCTGAACCTCCAGTTCTTCGTATGTAAAATGGGAATAATAATCATAGTTTCAAGGTGCCATTGTGAGAACACAACGAAAAAAAAAACACCTGTAGAGGGCCTGGTACAGTGCCTGGGATATCATATAATCGGGGGGGGAAAAAAAAGCTCACAGGTCTTTTTCAAAATAAAACATTTTATTTAAAAATATATTTATATATTTTTTAAAAAGAATACATGCCAACTTTGGTATTTTAGCTATTGCTTCTTTTCCTGGTAACACACGTTTCTTTCTGGTAATGGATACTTGAGCAAAGGAGACCAAAGTGAAAACAATACGCAGGTCCCACAGAGAACCATATGCTGGCTTTTCTGATTGCTTTGCAAAGCATTTCTTTTGTGTTTCACCAAGGGAGGGCTTCAGGCACCCAGCAATGCGTCACCCTCTTTCCTCACTGCAGGCCGACTGGAGGGGAGCTCCAGGGAGCAGTGTGGGTTCTCTTTCTTTGGAAAACACTAGAATAGCATCCAGGATCCCCACCATCATGCTCCGCCTTTCCATAAACACTTGGGAGCTGGGAAACCATTTATAGAGGAAACTCACATTAACCAGCATCCATGATGGGAGCAGGTGGTTATATGAAGCACAAGAGATGGTCAGGAGTTTGGTTCATCCTAATCCATTGGGGAATCGCCAAACCCTAGAATCAAAAGGGAGCTCACTTATATGTTATTGAACCCAGTGGGTCCCTGGCAGATAGATGATACAGAAATTCTTCCCAGATCTTTCCATGTCTTGAAATCATCTTCTCAGGCATAGACTCCACCTAGCCAGGGGTCCTCTGAAAATGTGGATTCTAGAATCAAACCCAGCTCCTGAACACAACCCTGAGCAGCCCCGGAACCATAGGACCATCTTGTTTCAGGACCTGGACTCTGCGTGTTTAGTGATATTATCCATCTAAAAAAGAACTAGCAAATTCATCATCTGAGCCCCCCTGCTGGTTTATACTGGATTTACAGGGAAAGGAAAGCCCCAGACCGTCTTCACTCTTGAGTTCTCGCACACCGGATAGCAAGCAAACTGCGTGCCAGCCCTTGAGGGCTTCCCATTGTGAGGAATGAAGCCCTGAAGAGGACGGCCAAGTGATTTCCTCCTGAGGGGTGGTGGCTCCCCACAGACACCCCTCCCCCGGAAGTGTCCCTTTTGCATCCAGAGCTTGCTATGAAAGCCAAAGGCAGTGAATGGAAAAAAAGACAGTAGAAGTTTCCTTAACCCTTTCCTGATTTTCAAGGGGCTTCTGTATCTAGCAATGAAAACCAACGCTCAGGGGTGGGAGATACAGAAAGATCGCCAAGTGCTATGCTCTGGCTGTTGGATCTCAGAGACAAGAAAAAAAAAATGTCTGTGCAGGTGATAGGTTTTGGCAGAAAAGGGGCCCTCTACTCTCCCTTCTGGAAAAACGAAGCCCCTCCCCCCACTTTTTAAAAATTCAGAGCTAAGGGGTTTCTGGTTTCGGGGCTAGGACATTCCCAGGGTTCTTCCTTACACGAACAGCAGCTCCCCGTCACGGAATCTGAACTATCTGTACTTTATCAGTTTAGTAGTGGATGTCTGGGGATTCGTGCGCTTTTGCGTAGGTCATGCGTCAGGGAATTGTCCACTGGGTAAGTAAACTTGATGCGGGTGTTTTCAGCCAGACCGGCATTTGCTTCTGGAAGAGCAGATGGAGCTTAAATAAATTTTGAGAGGGACTGTCTTGAATGCTTAGGGTAGGGTGTTTTGTTTTGTTTTGTTTTCCTCCAGATTAGAAATAAATGTTTTTGAATGGCTAAGGCCACCAGTGCACAGACCCCTGACTATTCAGGTGGAGACACTCTTGGTTTTCCTCCCTTCCTCCTTTCCTCTCCTTCTGTCCTTCCTTCCTTCCTTCCTTCCTTCCTTCCTTCCTTCCTTCCTTCCTTCCTCCCTTCCTTCCTTCCTTCCTCCCTTCCTTCCTTCTTTCCTTCTTTCTTTCCTTCCTTGTTCCCTTCTTTCTTTCCATCCTTCCTTCTTCCCTTCCTTCCTTCTTCCCTCCCTTTTCTTCCTTCTTCCCTTCCTTCCTTCCTTCCCTTCCTTCCTCCCTCCCTCCCTCCCTTCTTCTCTCTCCCCCTTATAACAGAATGCATGTTGTCTCAATAACACTGTTAGTAGCAGGGCTAATACTACTAAGCACTGGCTTAACGAAAGTATTCGCACAGATGAATTTTCGGAGTCTGTTGGTAACTACCATTAGAACCCATGTGGCTGCAGCAACATTGGCGTTGGCTGCAAACGTCTGTGTCTGCAGGTCTGCTCACCATGGGGGTCCTAGGAGTCTCAAGAAAACGACTCATGGTTGTTTTCAGGCTCTAAGAGCATTAAGAAACTTGGTGGCCATCTTCAGAAGTCTCTTCTGTCCATCTCCCAGTCATGCCTGGTTGGTTGGTCCCCAGAAAAGAGGACGCCCTTAGAGTCTAAAAGAACTTAAACACTCCCAACAGGAGACAGATGAATTAGCATGGTTTATCCGATCCACTGGGTGCAGCCAACTTCTTCGATGTTTTCTCAGCTATATCCCTGATTTTCTACCGTGTATCTCACTTCTGCTCTACGGAGAGATACAGCGAATATGGTGTGGAGCCTGTGGGAGGGGGGCTGAGGCCAAGAATCCAGGGTCTGCTCTGTGTGAAGCGTGTTGGTTGGAAATAGCAAGTATCTCTTGTCGGCTGTGATGCTTGCGTATCGGTGCTGGTAATATCTTAAAAAGGTCTCCGTGACAGTGCACAGTCTTACAAAGCACAGCGGCCTCCTGACCAAGTCTAGTCCTTCTGCTAGAAATACCCAAAGGAAACCATAATTAACGCTCAGGCCAGAGTCTCAGAGTAGGGACACTGTGAGTTTGTTTTCCAAAGGCAGCAAAGGGAGAAAACATAAACATACAAATGGTACAACATGGGCACATGAAACACGGGCTGACCAGCAAGCTTCGTCAAGATCCAAAATAAAACTCTGACCTCCGAGGGATAAGCACACGTGAGGAATGCGCGAACAAAGTTTTCTTCCCCGTATCCTCGGCTTCACAGAAAACACTGGGGATTCTTTCCTCCCCCTCTAGATTTTGGGTTCCGATGACTGACGTGAACCGCAAAATGCAGAATTTAGCACGTGGATCTCTTAAAGCACAATGCAGATCAAGGAATGTAAAAACGATTTTCATGGCCCTTTGATGCTTTTCTACGAGAGACTGTATCACTAATGGGGGAGCAGTTCTGTCTTTTCACATCCGTATTCTTTGTCAAGATGAGCGTGTTCATGGTAAGCAAGTGGCTGTGAGTCACTGAGCTGGAGCTGTTAGTCATTCACAGGGAGGCAACGTAGAGTCTGGTTGATTAATCGGGAACTCGTAGTGACAAAGGCCAAGGATTTCACAGCAAACTGGGGCTTCAAAGGCTTTTGGTACAGGACTCTGTGTCACTGCTTTTCAAGAGACACACAACTGCACATATATGTATAGATATATACATATCCCTGTATATATGCACACACATATGCGCACAGACATATGCATCTGTATATAACTATACACATATGCATACCTACCCTGACCCCCCATAAGCTCTGGAAGCTTTCAGAGTACTAGTCACCAAAAACACTCTGTGTTCACACATGTTTACAAGGTAACAATGGAATGACTTCTAAATCTTTGGTTTCTCCAAGAGAGAACTTCTAAAATCACAACATTTTTGGTTATTTTCTCCGTAAGTGCACAGTGAATTTTTTTTTTTTTACAAAAGAAGAAAACAGTGCCTTAGTGATTTAAATTAAAACAACAACAACAACAACAACAACAACAACAACAACAACCAAACCAGCAATAGCTACGTTCTACAGCATGCAACACTAGAAAACGGTGAGCTGGGAGCCACAGTGAGCTTTAGAGCGACTGCCTTGCCACTTGAGCTGAAAACAACTCCCAGCAAAAGCACAAGATAATGAGGAACGCACATGAGAAAAATTGTCTTTCTTCCTTCCCTCGTTTTCCATGTGCGACTCTGTTTCCTTTCACCACCAAGACCTGAAATCCTCTCTCTCCTGGTAAATATCGTTCACATCTATTTTTACAATGTAATAATTTCCAATTTCCCCTGAACCACCCAAATTGATGACTGCAGTAAATCAAATGACTGAAGAATGAGCTTTGGGACGGAGGACCCCAAGGTTATCCTTCCCCGCTCACTGCAAGGACATTCTTTCAGCTTTTTGAAGCAAATTATGCATATGGAGAATGAGTTCTCCAGGAGAGCCTGGAGTTTTAGCTTTTTAAAATATGGCTTATTAGGGGTATGGCACCTTGTTAGATCTGGAGTCCTCTCCTCTCCAAGTTGGGGCAGAAAAAGAAGGAGTTTCAAAAGGGGAGCAAGAAAAGATTGGTATCTTGAAAGAAAAGTGCAGTGGGGAAGATAAGACAGGTGGGCCCCCTTCCACCCTCCAAGAAAAGTTGGACCTCCATAATTAGTCATCCGGCTATAGTAATCCATGGTGTTTATTCTGATGACACGTGAAACAGTGTTCTCTATAGCTTGTCTGAATGATCCCGCCATGGCTTCCCGAAGCTAGAGATGTTCTTCCCATGTGATCATGGGATCATCTCCAGTCTTTGAAACTAAAGGGGGGTTGTGTTGGGGAATGTTCCATATGGCAGGGGGTTTTGGTTTTTGTTTGCTTTCAGGTTCTTGGCTGTTTTGTGGTGCTTATCATCACAGAGACAGCGGGAGTGATTGGGCTACTGGTTGAGAAAGAGGGAAATTCTGGGTGGACCAAACATAGGTTCATTGTTATCAGTGGCCACATGGAATCCTGGGTCCAGAATCGGAACCACCCCAGTGGGGCAGCTTTGTGGCCAAGAGACACCGAGTTGATTCCACTTCCTTGGGAATGGGTTGGCTCTGTCCCTCTATTCTATCTCCAGCACCCAACTGAAGTCGGGCCTGACTTCTATTTGGAAAGACAGGGAAGGGGGTGCTGAAACACAGCCTCCACCACCGAGTGAATCTTCCAGAAACTTTGATGGTTATGCTATACTCCCTGTACTCCAAAAGAGCTACATTTCCTTTCCACAGTATAAATTCACGAGAAAAGCATACGAAGCGTGATCACGCCCAAACAATGCCTGAGAAAAATTATGGGCTACAAAAACACTGGTGTTTGAAAAGGCAGTGAAAGAATTTTAGGGTTTTTTTTTTTTTTTGGCATTCTTGATCTCAGAAATCACATATCTGAGTGCACAGCTGAAATCATGAACAGTTACTGCACGTTGGTAAATATTACATTTTACATAGATCTAAAGACTCCTATTTGCTCTCATTGACTGTCACAGAAGTCTCCATCGTGTCTTTTTAATTTTCTCCTTCTCCCCTCCTCCTCTTCCTCCTTCTCCTCGCCTACCTCTTCCTCCTTTTGGATGATAGGAGCGTTTTTGGTTGTGTGATTTCCCCCATGGCATCCCCATGGGTCTGCCTAAGCACCTCTTCAACAGACATTATCTACCACTGCTGTAAATGAAGGTCCATGGGGGAATTCAAATTGAGATCCGTGACGTCCAAGAAATCAATGTTAAAGATGCTGGGGCCGCTGGGGCCCAGGGAGCTGAAGCTTGGTGTAGAACTGGGTGGAGTAAGGTCCAACCACTCCATGGTTTCCCAAGGAGATTCGGTGAAGCTTAGCCGCAGCCCACTGCTGTCTGCAGAGGAAGGTGAAAACTGAGTCTGCATCGGGGAGAGGGGGCCTGGCAAGATCTCGTGCGCGCTGAAGAGGTCTTCTGCTGCCTTCCCGGAGAATCCATCCATTATCCCGTCAAAAGGAGGCTCTTCGTGCCCGATTTTTAGAAGGGCCACATCGCTCACCTTCCCCAAGGGGCTCTGGGAATTTAATAAGACTTCAAGGTGCTCATCACTGTCGGTACCATAGTGATCGAAGGAGAGTTGGCCTCCTGAAGATGAGGGTTTGGAGAGGGCAGCGTTAGGGCTTCGGGAAGACCCGGCTATCTTGGGGACTTTTTGAAGACATGAATGATCCTCCCTAGCATCAGCTGGCATTTCTGTTGGCAAAACACAATGGGGATTGTTACACTACTACCGATGGAGATGTTACACAGCGGGGATCTTTATTTTTATTAAAAAAAATTTTTTTCAATGTTTGTTTACTTTTTTTTTTAATGCTTATTTATTTTTGAGAGACAGAACGTGAGTCGGGGAGGAGCAGAGAGAGAGGGAGACACAGAATCCAAAGCAGGCTCCATCCAGGCTCTGAGCTGTCAGCACAGAGCCGGACACAGGGCTCGAACCCACGAACTGTGAGATCATGACCCGAGCTGAAGTCAGACGCTCAACTGACTGAGCCACCCAGGTGCCCCAACGTTTGTTTACTTTTAAGAGACAGAGCATGAGCAGGGGAGGGGCAGAGAGAGAGAGGGAGACACAGACTCCAAAGTAGGCTCCAGGCTCCGAGCTGTCAGCACAAAGCCTGACAAGGGGCTCAAACCCATGAACCGTGAGATCATGACCTGAGCCGAAGTTGGATGCTTAATTGACTGTGCCACCCAGGTGCCCTGACAGTGTGTGTTTTAGATTTGGAGGTACAAAGTCAAGAGTGGGGTCGAGGGCCATCTCTAGCTTTTTGACCTGTTTTGACCCGTTGGCCCCAAGATAAATATTAAGGAAGGAACAGGTCCTGGTGATTAAGATAATCAACTTATTTTAGGTCACATAGAAGGACTCCATCTTGGTTTTAAGAGCTGGATAGACTTAAAGTACTTTTTATTTTTATTTTATTTTTTAGAGAGAACGTGCAACGGGGTGGGGGCACAGAGGGAGAGAGAGAATCTCAAACAGGCTCCATGATCAACTTGGAAGCCTGACACAGGGCTCGATCCCACGATCATGACCTGAGCCAAAATCAAGAGTTGGATGCTCAACCGACTGAGCCACCCAGGTGCCCCTAAAGTACCTTTAAAAAAATTATTTTTTAATGTTTATTCATCCTTGAGAGAGAGAGAGGCAAGCACGAGTGGGGGAGGGGCAGAGAGACAGGGAGACACAGAATCCGAAGCAGGCTCCACGAACCATACGATCATGACCTAAACCGAAGTCGGATGCTTAACCGACTGAGCCACTCAGGCGCCCCATATATGCTCAATCCCCTTGCCCCATATTCCCTTGGCAAAACTCCACATCTGAATGAATCTTGGTTGCAAGAGAAAAATGACACAACAGAGCTGGCTGGTCTCATTTTAGATTCAAGGTGACCAGCCTACAGCTGGCACTCAATACAGCGTAACAATCCCACTGTGTTTCTCTAGGAAACTCCATTCATTTGTGATTGATTCATGATTGTTCTTCTGTGCTTCAATCTCCCGTGCTCCCCTCCTGCACCCTCACCTTTGTTGACTGGGCCATACACTTCATTAAAAATATAAGGGTGGGGGCACCTGGGTGGTTCAATCAATTAAACGTCTGACTCTGGCTCACGGTCTCATGGTTTGTGGGTTCGAGCCCCGTGTCAGGCTCTGTGATGACAGTGCAGAGCCTGCTTGATATTCTCTCTTTCCTGCTCTCTCTGCTCTCCCCCAAAATAAATAAATAAAAGAAATATGGGGGGGGGGTGTCTGATAGTCCCTCTTATCTTTCCATCACAAAAGTTATAAAGATACAAACTCCTGTGACCATCTGTTCCTTCTTACTCTTGCTACACACAATGGAGAAACTGCCTGTTCACTCTCCTGTTTTCCATCTCCCTTACCAGACTGCGAGCTCCATAAAGGTAGTCTTTGTCTGGTGCAGCATTGAGCCAGTAAATGCCTGCCTACTCCTTCTCAGAAACTTTATTATTTTTTTATGGTTATTTTGAGAGAGAGAGAGAGCATGCATGCATGCATGTGAGAAGGGGAGGGGCAGAGAGAGAAGGAGAAACAGAATTCCAAGAATCCTAAGAATCCACGCTGAGCCTGGAGTCCGATGAGGGGCTCAATCTCACGACCAACCATGAAGTCATGACCTGAACCGAAATCAAGAGTCGGACGCCTAACCGACTGAGCCACCCAGGCGCCCCCATTTTTAAAAGCTAATAAATGAATCACTGCAAAGGAGCCCAAAAGAACACGTTGATCATTTTTTTTTTTTGGTGTTGTTGCAAGCGTGCATGATGTCTGCACCTGAACAGACCATCCAGTGGGAGATCGCTGATTGAATTTCATTTTGAGGACGTGGCACAAAACTTGCTTTATCTGCTCTCTTGTTATAGGGAGACTGGGATTAGAAGAGCCAAGAGAAATGGAGTCACAAGGCAAAACACTTAGGGAAGTAGGGTAAATAGGGTCAAATGATTGGTGAGCAAGTTCTTTGGGCAGGGGGACAAATCATCCATTGTGCCTTCTTTCCTCCACTCCAGCGTGGACTGAGAGCTCCCACGCACTGATATTCTACCCATCCATGGCTTTTGGTGAGCATCTGACCTTGGTCCTGAGGGTCCACTGTCTAGAGCACATGCAGGTACCGGGCGTTCCAATGGGCAAGACGGGCAGTCTTACCTCCACTTTCAATGAGGACATCCAGGAGATCATCTATCTGCTGACTCCGAGTCACTTGCTGTTGCAAATTAAGCAGAAGAGAACGGAGAGGTTAGACGGTTGGCTCCCTCTTCTGTGGGAAACCATTAGGAACAGGACTACAGGTTTTTGAACTAGGTTTGGTTAGGGTATTTTTTTCCCCCTCAAATTGTGATAAAAATACACACAACACAAAATTTACCATCTTCATCGTTTTTTCAAGCAGACAGTCCAGTGACATTGCCTACCTTACAGACACATTATTTATTTATTTCCTTTATTTATTTTTGAGAGAAAGAGACAGAGCATGAGTGGTGGAGGGGCAGAGAGAGAGAGAGAGAGAGAGAGAGAGAATCCGAAACAGGCTCCAGGCTCTAAGCTGTCAGCACAGAGCGTGACGCGGGGCTTGAACTCACAAACTGCGAGATCACGACCTGAGCCGAAGTCAGACGCTTAACCAACCAAGCTACCCAGGTGCCTCTACAGTCACGTTATTGTGCCACCTTCACCCCCATCCATCTCTAGAACTTTTCATCTTCCCAAACTGAAACTGTCCCCATTCAGCACGAACTCCCCATTCTCCTCCCCATATCCCCTGACAACTTCAGTTTTGCATCCTGTTCCTAGGAATCTCACAACTCTAGATCCCTCTTATAAGTGGATTCACACAGTATATTTCTTTTGGTTACTGGTTTACTTCGCTGAGCATAATGTCCTCTGGGCTCATCCATGTTGCAATACCTGTCAGAATCCCTTTCCTTGTTAGGCCTGACTAGCATTAATTGTGTGTGTTCACTGCATTTTGGATGACCATTCATCTGTCAGCAGACTAACGGGATGCTTCCACCATTTGTGAATGAAGCGGCCATGAGCAAGATGGTAACCGACTGTGCGACTGAAGCTCAAGGTTAATTTCAGACAGGAAAAGGACTGAATGAAACAATTTACTACAACAAGAGAAGGGGACAAGAAGGCAGAGGGCTCCCAGCAGCATCCCTCAGAGCGTGTCCGGTCCTTTGAGAGGCCTCCGTTCCAGGAGCGAGGCATCTTAATCCACAGATAGTATACCCGTTTTTGGCCACTCTGAAGTGACTTGGATTTGCTCCCTGTTTGGGTGCTGTGGTTGTGGCCCAAGAACGTGGCTCATACTTTCCTAGGGCATCATCACAATAGCTTGTGGAACCCATTGACACATGTAGTGTCCACACCCCTTCCCTATGGTTCATCTGAATGATTCGGTAGAGTCTTGTTGATGGAAGTCCACTTTGCTTGACCATTTTCTTTTCTCTGGAAGCCATAAAGGATCAGTTGGTGCTGACAGATACCAGGGGTAGGAAATGGGGGGAAGAGAGACACGTACGTATCCCACTCCCCTGAGAGCCCACTCTGAAATAAACAGAGGCATCAGTAATCAACACGGATGGGAGCCCTGCTCAAAGAATGAATCGTTTGCCAGTCCAGGAGGCATGAGGTGTCCACAGGGTCTGACAGGTAATGTAAAAGAGCCCAATATAGAACAAGAAAGAAGGGATAAAATGCAGGAACCATGCTGTGGTTCAAAGACGCAGTGGATACTTTGTTTCAGGCGACTGTCCTCTGGCAGAAACGTGGCTCCACCATTGTTAGATCCTCTCATTTTTCCGAAGTGAGAAAGCCCACTTTTTGCATAAAATCTCCTGACATTTAAAAATACTCTTGCAGCCAAGTGAGACTCAACTACAAGCTGATTTGGCTCTGTGGGACACCAGCATGCGGCAGCTGACGTAGACCGTCCTTCCTAGGTTGGGCACATACAAAGGGCCATCTGATACTTCATCCAGGCTCAAACCATTTGAAATGTGAGATTATTTAGTGCTTTTCTCTCTCTCTCTCTCTGTCTCTTTCTCTTTTGGTTTTTACTTTTTATTTGGAAAATTTCCCAACATAAATGATGGTAGAGTATACAACAGTCATCAATACTTTGCCAAGATCATTGGATTTTGAAACTAAGAAGAAACTCACAAAGTATCAGGCTGGCAACTGCTCCCAAATATTTGAGTAGCTATCCTGTTCCTAGAAAATGTAGTCGGTGATACACTATAGAGAACCCTTAGAAAGTAGATAGGGACCCTATTTCACATAAGGGAAGTTGAGAACTTGTCCAACCTTAGTGGCAGTGACAGATGGCTGTTGGCAGTACCAAGTCCAGGCACCTGGTGTTAGTACTAAGCCCAGTCCAGCCTCTTCTCTGTCAGCCTTCTATATACAGTCAAACCTTGGTTTGCGAGCACAATTTGTTCTGGAAACATGCTTGTCATCCAAAGCACTTGTAATATCAAAGCGAATTTCCCCACAAGAAATGATGGAAACTCAGACGATTTGTCCCACAACCCAAAAATATTCATGTAAAAATGGTTACAATACTGTAATATAATACAAAATAATAAAGAGAATATAAAATATAAAGGAAAATAAACAAATTCACCTGCACTTACTTTCAAAACCCTCGTGGCTGGTGTGAGGGAGACGAGAGAGAGGAGGGTTACTGCGTAGGACGACTTTCACTATCACTAACAGAAGTTGACCACAGTACAGTATTAATAAACTCTTGTCTTATACTGTATTTAGTGTAATTGGCCATAAGGCAGCAGAGGAAAGGGTCTCTATCTGCAGGCAGCCTGACCTAGAATGGAGCACAGCATTCCTAGGCTCGCTCTTGGATGGAAAAGCAAAGGACTGTCCATAGGTGCCTCAAAGTGACAAAAAATACATTAATGCCAGTTGTGGGCACCTTCCAACGTTCTGGAAAATCACTTTCTGCCAAACACTGTGAACTGAGACAAAGCATCCGAGCATGGGAGATGATCACCCACAATCCTGCAGAGAGAGAGAGAGAGACAGAGACAGAGACAGGGAGAGAGAGAGAGAGAGAGACAGAGAGAGACAGAGAGAGAGAGAGAGAGAGAGAAGAACCATTGGCTCAGTTGTGATCATGTGACGTTCAGGGTCACATACTACTCGTATTGCAAGACATGGCTCGTTTATCAAGTTAAAATTTATTAGCCATGTTTGCTCGTCTTATGGAACACTCGCACAGCAAGTTACTTGCAATCCAAGGTTTTACTGTACATGCACTACCTTTCTACAAGTAGCATCTAGAAACTCTGCCCATCCTGGTAGGGGGGCACCAATGCACTCAATGTCGGCACCTAAGACTGCCCGAAGTTGAATAATGAGAAACAACACCCATTTAGGCAACCTGTTTCTCTACAGAGAACAAAACTTGTAGTTACCTGCTTTACTGCATCTTCGTATGATGGAGGCTGTGTTATCTCTGGAACTGCTGATGTTGGCTTGGAAAAAGGAGGGGAAGGAATTGAAAACTTTGGCCCTGTCTTGTCAGAAGAGTGCAGACCAGCCATCTGTGGGAGTACGATGCAGAAAAAGATAAGTCAACTCAAGGGTCAGAGATGGGACTGCTTCATGCTTTCAACAATAGCCAAATTAAGGAAAGAGCCTAAATGTCCATCAACTGACGAACGGATAAAGACGATGTGGTTTCTATATACAATGGAATATTACTCGGTGATGAGAAAGAATGAAATCCTGCCATTTGCAGCAACATGGATGGAACTGGAGGGTATTAGGCTGAGTGAAATAAGTCAGTCAGAGGAAGATACTGTGTGTTTTCACTCATGTGTGGAACTTGAGAAACTTAGCAGAAGACCATGGGGGAAGGGAAGGAGGGAAAAATAGTTACAGCGAGAGAGGGAGGCAAACCATAAGAGACTCTTAAATACAGAGAACAAACTGAGGGTTGATGGCAGGGGGAGGCAGGGGAGAGGGGAGAATGGGTGATGGGCATTGAGGAGGGCACTTGTTGGGATGAGCACTGGCTGTCGTATGTAAGCGATGAATCACGGGAATCTACCCCCCAAATCAAAAGCACACTGTCTACACTGTCTGTTAGCCAACTTGACAATAAATTCTATTAAGATAATAATAATATGAAAAAAAATACAGCTTTTAAACTTCTGAAAAAAAGAAGAAATGGGACTGCTTCTGTTTTATAAACTCCAAGCTAAATCTTGAGAAAGAATTGATTTGAGTGGAAAAAAAGAGCCAAGGCTTAGAAAACAACCCCAGTGTATTAATAGTACATATCATCGTGGACATATTTCTGGAGACATGACACGATGGGAACCTTGCAGATTCTTCTTTTCCATTTTTTTAAATGTTTATCCATTTTTGAGAGACAGAAAGACAGAGTGTAAGTGGGGAAGGGGCAGAGAGAGAAGGAGACACAGAATCTGAAGCAGGCTCCAGGCTCTGAGCTGTCAGAACAGAGCCCAATGTGGGGCTCGAACCCACAAACTGTGAGATCATGACCTGAGCCTTGATCTTAGTTGGAGGCTTAACTGAGTCACCCAGGAGCCCAACAGATTCTTTTCCCCCTCTAGAGTGAACCACCTTTGGTTAGGAGCAAAGGAAATAAAGTAAGAGTCCAGTCCAACAGGAAGAAGTCACCCAGGAATTCCCAGAGTACTTTACCCCCTCAGGACATTTCATTCCTAACTGGTGCATTTGCAGAGAGGTGGAGACATTGTTGGGGTAGCTCTTCAGGGACCAGCCTTGTGTACTGTGGGCTCCATGTTCTATGCAGTGCCTGGGCCATTTCAGGGTCTCTGTCTCCAAAGGACGCCCTGTCCATACTTGTGGCAGGTAGCACTTCTGTATGGTGGCCATCTTGTTGGCCTCCTTATTACCTCTTCCTTAGTCCTTGGGACTTCCCATATCCTGGCTTTCTCACATGCCTGATTTCCACCTGCTGGTATGTACCACCTCTGCCTTTTTCCACCGAGAGACTGCACTGTGATTCGAATTCTCTGCATCTTTCTAGACCTTTCCACAGATCCACATACCTTCCTCTTTCTCAAGCACTGTTTTCCCGCATGCCTCTATGCCAATCTTCAACTCCATGGAAACTGATTTGTCTGCCATGCATGTTGTTTCACAAACATACCGTGCTCATTTTAGTCCTCATGATTTCTAGAATGACCCCAGGAAATGGCTCCCTGGAACACCCTAATTTATATCTGTACATCCATTTCACTCTCTTCCAAGTGGATTTGTTTTTATCGAAATGTCGTTTATGTCTGCCTTTTGTGAAATTTTTATTTTATTATAATTTGTTTTTAATTTTTAAATGTTTATTTTTGAGAGGAGGGGGGAGGGGCAGAGAGAGGGAGACACGGAATTGGAAGCAAGCTCCAGGCTCTGAGCTGTCAGCACAGAGCCTGACACGGGGCTCCAACTCACTGACGGTGAGATCATGACCTGAGCCGAAGTCGGACATTTAACCAACTGAGCCACCCAGGAGATCCTCTATTATTTTTTTTTAATGTTTTATTTAGTTTTGAGAGAGGGAAAAGCATGTGGCAGGGAGGGGCAGAGAGAGAGGGGGACAGAGGATCTGAAGCAGGCTCCATGCTGACAGCAGAGAGCCCAATATGGGGCTTGAACTGACAAACTGTGAGATCATGACCTGAGCCGAAGTTGGAGGCTTAACCAATGGAGTCAACCAGGCACCCCCACCCCAATTTTTTTTTGGTATTTAAATTTTTTTTTTAATTGAGAGAGAGAGAGAGAGAGAGAGAGAGAGAGAACGCACAAGTAGGGAGAAGGGAAAAGAGAGAGAGAGAATCCCAGGCCCCATGCCCAGTGTGGAGCCCGACCTTACAGAGTCTGGGTTCTATCTCACAGTCGTGAGACCATGACCTGAGCGGAAATGAAGAGTTAGATGCTTAACTCACTGAGCCACCCCATTTATTTCTGCCTTTGAGCCTCATCATTTGGAGGACGAGGCCACAGAAGAGGGAAGAGGCAAAGTTTAGACCTTTGTCCAGGTGCCTACCTTTTGCTGGACACCTGGGCTTTTGGGACAAGGATTGCCCCCAGCGCCATGATTGCTGTCTGCTTGGGTTCCAGAGAAAGGGGGGTGGAGGCTGGAAGGCTGGGGAGAGAAGCTTGGAGGATGGCCCTCATGTGCCCCTGAGTTCTGAAAGGAAGAAGCAGTGAGTTCATTGGTCACCAGCAGCATACTGGACAACATTTGCTGAGACTCCTGGTCCCTGCCCTGGTGTTTTAGCTTTTCAAACCTCCCTTAATCCCACGATCAATGTCTCAATTCTGGCTTTGTGCACATCACCTCCTGCTCAAAAACTTTCCATGCCTCCCCTGCATCCACCGTGTAGGGTCTCCACCCGAACCAGGTCAGGTACTATTTCTTTCAAAAGCCTGTATTCCAGTAACTGCCACGGACTTCCCTCTGTGTGCCCTGTGCATGGTACCTCCCTACCTTTTCCTACATGGAATGTTCTTTTCCCAACTTTCCTTTTTCGTTTAAAAAATTTTTTTAAAGTATTCATTCTCAAAAATGATTTTTTGAGAAAGAGAGAGACAGAGCGTGAGTGGCAGAGAAAGAGAGAGACACAGAATCCAAAGCAAGCTTCAGGCTCTGAGCTGTAAGCACAGAGCGCAATGCAGGGCTCGAACCCACAGACCGTGAGATCGTGACCTGAGCCAAAGTTGGACGCTTAACCGACTGAGCCACCCAGGCGCCCCCAACTTTCCTTTTTTAAGTCTACACTTCTCATTGAGTCCAACCCCTTTGCAAAAACCTTCCTGGACCTTTCTAGCCCTTCGTGACCAACCCACTTCCCCCTGCCTTCCCCAGTGCTTTGTGCAGCATTTAACTGCCATAAGCCCAGATCAGCCATGTTATTCTATATTGTTCTTTATCTTTTTATCATGTAATATCGTGTAACTGTTCATATCCTCAAAGAGTGCTTTGTAAACTGTGGCAAAGAAAGGAAAAGGAATTAGAGCGCATGAGGTCATGGTGAAAATTAACGAGATTACTCAGACGCATGCTTGTTAACACTGGTCACCAATGTGAGTCTTCTTCCTATTTTCTTTCTCACTGATTTCAGAACTTTTGATGATGTAAGTTTCTTTCTCAGGTAGACTTCGGTAGACTTCCCCAATAATTCGTTAGCTTCACGGACAAGGAAAGTCTCTGATGATCACCTTGGTCTAGTCTTTGAACTATTTCCTCCCGTAAGCTGTCTCTACAACTGTGTCTCATTCCGCTTTGGCCACACGGGCCTTCCTTCCGATTCTTGAACATTCCACGCATTCCCCCACCTCACGGCCCTTAGGCTTGCTGTTTTTCGTTTGCCTGTAACACCTTCACCCCAAATATTCACAAGGCTTTCTCCCTTACCTCCTTCAAAGATTTGCTCGAATGGTCCTGGACCTTTGACTTAAAGTTGCAAATCTGCAAATGTCCCACCATCCCAGCCTCCTTTTTCTCCACCTGATGTATCCTCTTCTACTATGTTGTATAGTTTACCTGTTTATTTTATTTACTGTCTGTCTTCCCACGAGAGCAGGGATTTTTGTTTGGCTAGTTCAGACCAGAGACAGACCAGAACAGGGGCTGCAACATGCTAGGTGGTCAGTAGCTATTTGCCCTATGCAAGCCAATACATGCAACGAATAGTAAGGTCTGGTAGCTCCCCCCCTTTGGCTCTCTCGATGAATTGATTTGGCCCCCGCTAAGGCTCTATGCCAAGGAATCCTGACAACGGGGGTTGTGGCAATCTGGCCCACCACCTGCGTTTGTGAATAAAGTTTTATTGGAACACAGCCACGTGCACTCACTTGCAGATGTCTGAGTTCACGCAACAAGGGTCCCGTTGAGACCAACATGGCCCAGAGAAGCCAAAACACTCGTTATCTAGCCCTCCAGAAGGCAATTTTGCCAACCTCCATTTCAGAGAAGGGAGTCCGGTCCACCCTGAAGGCTTGGGGACGGCGGCAGAGTCCAGAAGTTGCTTTTGGTCAACCCTTCCCACCGAAACTTGCAAAGTCAGCTTTTTAGCCTTGCCAAGCCACACCCCACTTCCAGAAAGCTGGGTGCACGGGGCCCAGGCGTTCTTACCTGTGCCGCGCATGCCTGGCTGCCCACAGGTGAGGAGACCCTGTGACCCTCTCCTTGCGTGCCCCCCGACGAAGAGGGAAGGAAGTAATGGCTGTTGGGGGACGGGGGCAAGCTGATGTGCTGGGGGCTTTGGACGGCCCCCAGCGGGGAGTGCTGAGGGGAGCACTGGGGGCTGAGAAACGTGGAGGGGAGGGCGTCGGGGCGGCCCGGGGCCTCGGAGGCGCAGGGAGCAGGGCCCGGTCTCTTCCCAGGTCTCGGCTGGGGCGCAAATGGACAGCTGGGGACGGCGTCCTCCTGCTTGACGGGCACGGCCAGGAAGGGGGGCGGCCTCTCGGGCCCGAGGCCCCTCTTCTGCTTCTGCAGCTGCATTCGCAACTGCTCTACGTGCCGCTGCTCCTGCTGTAGCTTCCAGGTGAGCTCGTTGATCACCTTCTGCTTCTCCACCAGCATCTTGTCCTTCTCCGAGTCCGGCGCGTCCAGCTCGGGGGCCGGGGGCCCCGCGCCCAGGCCGCCCAGTGGGCTCTCCTCGGCGCACGCGGGGGCCGGGGACGGGTGCAGGCAGAGGGACGGGGACGCGTCGTTGAAGGTGTCCGGCAGGGACCCCGCGGCCGACAGGTCGGAGGAGGCGGGCGAGATTGGGGGGCTTGAGCTGGTGCTGCCGAAGTGGTACAAACCGTTGGGTAAGGCGCTGGCGGGCGGGGAGGGCTGGTAGCCGGGCAGCGCGCTGCTGGGCGTCACGGGGAAGGTGACCGTCGTGATGTCACCGAAGCTGGGCACAGGGGTCCCCGAACAGTCCTGGAAGGGCCGCAGCCGGTCCATGAGCGCCGTCTTGGTCCCAGACACCGGCAGGCCCCGGAGGCGAAGCTGCTGTCTCAACTCGGACACCTGCAGGGAGACCAGGGTGTGGTGAGTGAGCTGTTGAGGGACAGTGACTTATTTATTTTTAATTTCTTATTACATTAGGTTTTGTCTTGAAAAGATTTTTTAACGTTTTATTTATTTTCAAGAGAGACAGAGACAGAATGCGAGCGGGGGAGGCGGAGAGAGAGGGAGACACGGAATCTGAAGCAGGCTGCAGGCTCTGAGCCATCAGCACAGAGCCCGATGCAGGGCTGGAACTCACGAACTGTGAGATCGTGAGCTGAGCCGAAGTCGGAGGCTTAACCTTCGGAGCTACCCAGGCACCCCTTATTACATTAGCTTTAAATTAGCATCCCAGAATGCTCGAAATGCAGAGCTCACATGAACCATAGGGGTCACCTACTCTATTAGCCTCCAAGCCCCAGCCTGGTCCTTGTCCCCATTTTGTAGATGAGAAAACTGATCTCTGCCTGGGTTTGGCCATCAGCTGGCAACCCATCATCCCAAAGCAGGTGGAGACTCCTGGTCTTCTGCTCCTAGGTGAGTGCACTCTCCCTACCAGGCTCTCTCTGTCCCTAGTGCTCCAACCCGGGCACGTGCCCAAACCACTGGTCCTCAGACTACAGCACAGACACCCCGGCCCCAACCTTGAGTTTCTGCTTCAGTGGCGCTGGGGTGGGGGTGAAGGGCTGAGAATGTGTATTTTTTTAATTAATTACTTTTTACTTTTATATTTTTAAGTTATTTATTTTGAGGTGGGGGAGGGGCAGAGAGAGAAGGAAAGAGAGACAGAATCCCAAGCAGGCTCCCAACTGCCAGCACTGAGTCCAATGGGGGCTCAAACTCACCAGTTGTGAGATCATGAGTCAAGTCAAGAGTCTGATGCTTAACCAACTAACCCACCCTCAGGCGCCCCTGCATTTTTTTTTTTTTAAGTAGGCTCCACTCCCAGTGAGGGACCCATTTCGGGGCTGGGACTCATGACCCTGAGATCAAGACCTGAGCTGAGATCAAGAGTCAGAAGCCTAACTGGCTGAGCCACACGGGTGCCCCAAGAATGTGCATTTAAAAATTTTTTTTTAAACATTTATTTATTATTGAGAGACAGAGCGTGAACAGGGGAGGGGCGGAGAGAGAGGGAGACACAGAATCGGAAGCAGGCTCCAGGCTCCGAGCTATCAGCACAGAGCCAGACGTGGGGCTCGAACTCACAAACTGTGAGGTCATGACCTGAGCTGAAGTTGGACACTTAACCAGCTGAGCCACCCAGGCACCCCGAGAATGTGCATTTTTAACGGGTTCCCAGGGGATGCTGATATCACTGGTCCTTGGACCAGTTTTTGAGATCCATGGTTCTACATGAACACTTTTGTCCTAATTTTAGTAACTGGCTGGACATACTGAGACAGAGAGTATGTACGGAGAAAAGAACATAGATTCGAATCCTGACCTTGCCTCTTACCAGCTCAGTGATCACTCCGTGCCTTGGTTCCCTTTCTATAAAATGGAGAGAATCATACCTTATGTGGTTTTGTGAGGCTTAAAGTGGCTGAAAATTTGTAAAGTGCTTGGAATAGTGTCTCGCAAATGGTAACTGTGGTATAAGCGTTTGCTATTATTATTATGTGGATTCACATCTAATTATTTCATCCTTGCATTTTTTATAATGTTCATAAATTATAAACTACAGATACTTAAAAATACAGGAACTAAATTAATGACAGTGCCTACAAATGATGGAATGTCTAAATCCCTTAAGACTGATGCTATATGTATTTGTTGACATACAATAATGAATAATTGTTTATGGTATATTATTAAGTGAAAAATAGTGCGAATTGCTGGATGAGAGAGAGAGAGACAGACAGACAGACAGAGTGTGAGTGGGGGAGGGGCAGAAAGAGAGGGAGACACAGAATCCGAAGCAGGCTCCAGGCTCTGAGCTGTCAGCACAGAGCCCGACGCAGGGCTTGAACCCACAAACGGTGTGATCATGACCTGAGCTGAAGTTGGACACTTAACCAGCTGAGCCACCGAGGTGCCTTTGTGTGTGTGCGCGTGTGTGTGTTTAAACTATGCTTGCAGATGAAAATATATGGCTAACGATAGCCCAAAATGTTAACAATGGTTCTCCTTATCTCTAGCCCCTAAATATTTCACATAAGATATTACTTTTGTAATTAAAACAGGAAACATTAAATATCTAAATGTTAATGCCATAAAACAGCTAGAAGACTATATAGGGAAGGGAAATACTCTTCTGATATTTTGTAGGGAAAGATCTTTTGAGCCTGAAAGCCAAGAAAGTGATCATAAAAATACTGACAGCAAAAATCAAAAACTCCAGGGCGCCTGGGTGGCTCGGTCAGTTGAGCGCCCCACTCTTGATTTCAGCTCAGGTCATGAACCCAGGGTTGTGGGATCGAGCTCCGTGTTGGGCTCTGTGTTGAGTGTGGAGCCTGCTTAAGATTCTCTCTCTCTCTCTCTCTCTCTCTCTCTCTCTCTCTCTCTGCTCATGCTTTCAAATTAAAACACACAAAAACTCCTATAAGTCAAAAACACCAAAAAGAAAATGCAAACGCAGATAGCAATCTCAGACAAAAAAAATTGCAGGGCAAATAATAAAATGTCAGTAAAGCTCAATGCACCAAATGTGCTTAATAACGCCCCCCCAAATAAACCAACACCCCAAAATGGGTCATGGACATACTCCAATGCTTCACAAACAAAAGATACACTTAAAAAAAAATTAATGTTTATTTATTTTTGACGGAGAGACAGAGAAAGAAAGAGAGAGAAAACATGAGTGGGGGAGGGGCAGAGAGAGAGGGAGACACAGAATCCGAAGAACTAGGTGGTAGAATGATGTGCTGCTATTAAAAATAAAAATGAGGGGCGCCTGGGTGGCTCAAGTCGGTTGAGCGTCCGACTTCAGCTCAGGTCATGATCTCGCGGTTCGTGGGTTCGAGCCCTGCGTCGAGCTCTGTGCTGGCAGCTCAGAGCCTGGAGCCTGCTTCGGATTCTGTGTCTCCCTCTCTCTCTGTTCCTCCCCCGCTCGCACTCTGTCTCTCTGCCTCTCGAAAGTAAATAAAGATTAAAAAAATTAAATCAAAATTAAAATGTTAGTTGAATATTGAAAGTTATGAAAAAGGTTCATGGTAAGTTACACAAAAAAGCATGCCAGAAATTCATGCTTTTACAGAATTACTTGACAACAATAACTTTGCAAACAAATAATGTGCATCTGCATTTGAAGTCTATAAGGAAATATGATCTGCAAGGCTGTGAATCAATGATCTTTTTGGGAGGGGAGAGAGAGGGCACAAGGGAGTGAGGGGGAAAGAGACAGGGAGGAGGAAGAGGGAGGGAGGGAGGAAGGGACAGGGAGAGAGAGAGAAAAGCAGAGCTCACTGGAAGCAGAGCTTGAGCTCACCCAAAGTGGGGCTCAAACTCACGAACTATGAGATCATGACCTGAGCCAAAGCCACCCAGGCGCCCCTCAATTATCTTTTAAAATGCTCTTTACTTTTCCATACATTGTCACGCTTCAATAGTAAATATATTACCACCTTCCAATCATTTAAAAGTTATTTTAAAAGGATCACAACTCACACTACCACAGGCAAAAAATATACCTTCTCCTCTTCCTCTTTCTGGTATTGTTTTTATCATTTTCTTTTAGATTTGCTGGTTTGAAAAAGTGCGAAATGGCAACCCATTATTGTTTTAACTTTGAGTTCCTTAAAATTAATGAGTTCTACATTTATTTTTAGGCTCTGTTCTGGCACTGAATATTTTAAACTACATCATTAAATAATGCAGCTCATATTCTGAAATAACATGAATACTTGTTGGGTTCAGTTTACTTTATGTTTCAGAATATTAGGCTGGGTGGGCTTGGTTGGGACAAAGGTTTGTATACACCTCTTTCCTACATTCATAGGTCTTTTATTCCCTGATAACTCTTTCAACCATGTACTATGAAAAATTTCGAACATCCACAAAAGTTGATAAAATTTTAAATTATAATGAGCCACATGTACCCATCAACCAGCTTCAACAATGATCAATTCATGTTCAGTCTGGGTTCAGTTAATCCCCAAACCATTTCCACATTTCCTGAATTATGTTGAAGCAAATCATATAATTTAATCTGTAAATATTTTGATATCTTTCTCTAAAAAATAAGTACATTACAAAAAACACACAGATAAAAGACCATTATGAGAACTAAAATGCACAAACAATTATTTCTTAAAATCTTTCATATTTTCCCAGTTTTTAAATTTCCCATTTCTCTCTCTCTCCCTGTCTGTCTCCCATGCTCTCTGGCTCTCCAGTTTGTTAGAAACAAGATGCAAAAAAAAAAATGCACATACTGTGATGTTACCATGTATAACTCTTTTTTGAAGGTATAACTATTTTGAGAGAGAGAGAGAGAGAGAGAGAGAGAGCGAGCACAGGAAGGGCAGAGGAAGAGAGAAAATCCCAAGCAGGCTCCACACCATCAGCACAGAGCCCGACACGGGGCTTGATCCCATGAACCATGAGATCATGACCTGAGCCAAAACCAAGAGTCAGACACTTAACTGACTGAGCCACACAGGCGCCCCCATGTATAACTTTTTAATGAGAAGTCAAACTCTTTTCTCAATGCTTTCCCCCTTTTATTCCTATTCTGCAAAATGTGAATATTTTGGGAGAACATCCACCTTCGTTACCTTATCTTTCTGATTGCCTGTTTTAAGGGTCACCTTTATTAGTTCCTCTTCTTCCTTTTCCAAGATATGATCACATCACCTGCTTCCTTTATTCCTCTTCTCCTTCCTTCCCTCCCACTCTTTCCATTTGCTCTCCTTTTCAGTCAGTCCTGTATTTTGAACTGACCCGCTATGCAAACAATTCCAAATATTTTTTTAATGTTTATTTATTTTTAAGAGAGAGAGAGAGAGAGAGCTAGAGAGAGAGAGAGCATGAGCAGGGGAGGGGCAGAGAGAGAGGGAGACACAGAATCCGAAGCAGCCTCCAGGCTCTGAGCTGTCAGCACAGAGCCCGACGCAGGGCTCGAACTCATGAACCATGAGATCATGACCTGAGCCGAAGTCAGATGCTTAACTGACTGAGTCTCGCAGGTGCCCCCCGCTTGTGTTAATGTTTAGATTCCAACATTTCTGTGCCTAGCCCAATGGCACAGTTGAGCTGAACTATGCAGTGTGTTTCTAACTGCGTGGAAACTGGCTAGACATTTCCCTTCGCTTGTCCTGGTGGTACCCGTGACTCAGTTTCCCCAAACTGAATGCACTTGCCAACATCCCTTCAGATCAGATCCCCATTCTGCCCTCCCAATTTCTGCCCCCAGTGTCACACTCCCAGGTGGCACCTCTCCCCACACACCCAGTCGTCAAGTCCAATTAAGGTTTCTCTGTCTGTCCCTCCCCTCATCTCAAATGACAATAGCAAAACCTCTGAAATCGCTCAATTAAAAACAGGGCCACCCTATGATCCAGTAATCGCACTACTGAGTATTTATTCAAAAAACACAAAAACACCAGTTCAAAGGGATACATGCGCCCCTATGTTTATAGCAGCATTATTCACAATAGACAAATTATGGAAGCAGCCCAAGTGTCCAACGATAGATGAATGGATAAAGAAGAGGTGGTGTGTGTATATATACAGTGGAATATTATTCAGCTGTAAAAAAGAATGAAACTGTGCCGTTTGCAATGACATGGATGGAGCCAGAGAGTACTATGCTAAGTGAAATAAGTCCATCAGAGAAAGACAAATACCATTTGATTTCACTCATATGTGGCATTAGAAAGAAACAAACAAAAACAAAGGCAAAAAAAGAGAGACAGAGAGAGAGAGAGAGACAAACGAAGACACAGATTCTTAACTATAGAGAATACACTGATGCTTCCCAGAGGGGAGGAGGGGTGGGGGAAACGGGTGATGGGGATTTAGGAGTGCGCCTGTCGTGATGAGCCCTGGGTGATGTACAGAACGGCTGAATCACTATATTGTACACCTGCTACTAACACTGTATGTTAACTATACTGGAATTTAAAATAAAATAACACTAAAAAGACAGAAACGTCACTCGCTTAAGTTCAACCCCCCAGTTTTATCATTTTTACAAGCTGGTTAACTTGCATAGCATTCAGCCTGTGGGCTCTGGAAGCACAAGGCAAAGCCATCAAATGACCACATGGAATTGGGATGGCTTCCACAGGTGAGGGAGAAAATTCACGAAGATAAAAGATTTGCACGTCCACCTACGTTCTGATGGAACTCGTGTATTTCTCCCACTATTCCCACCTGTGCTATCAGGTTCGGTATTAGGTTTATGAACAATATCTTTCTCTTATATAGAAAACCACCGTATAGCACTCACGGCACGTAAATATCAACACTATCTAGGAGGAGGAGCGATGCATTATTCATTCAGCTTCTCTGAGGTCCTGATTTGTATGTTCACATTTAAAACGTATCTTGCACGGTGGAAAGTGGAAGCAAATCTATATAGGATGTTCGACTGATAGTTTACGCCAAAAAAAAATGGTAGCTGCTACGGTCATCATTTCCTCGTATCTGTGCTAATTACCATAACTCTAACCAGCCAATTGTTCTGAGCACGTGCACATGGAGGAAGCCATCTCTGGGGGACTCTGCCAGATGGCACATCACATCTGGACTGTGCTTTGTCTGGGGCCAAGCCAACTCCAGATCTACCTGACCCAAGATCCCATCCTAAGGTAAACTATTTTTTTATTAAAAAAATTTTTTTTAACGTGTATTCATTTTTGAGAGACAGAACGGAGTGTGAGCTGGGGAGGGGCAGAGAGAGAGGGAGCCAGAATCCAGAGCAGATTCCAGGCTCTGAGCCGTCAGCACAGAGCCCGATGCGGGGCTCGAATTCACCGACTGCGAGATCATGACCTGAGCCGAAGTCGGCCGCTCAACCGACGGAGCCACCCAGGCGCCCCTAAGGTAGACCACTTTTAAGAAAAATCATTTTTATTGTGGTTAAAGATGTACAGCATACATTTTTAGCATTTAATCACCTTTAAGTATGAAGTTCAGTTGGGGTCAGTACACTCATGCTGTTGTGCAAATATCACCACTATCCATCTCCAGGACTTTGTCCTCATCACAAACAGAACCTATGTATCTATTAGACACCAACTCCGCATACTCCTCTCCCCAGCCCCTGGTAGTCGCCATTGGACTTTCTGTCGCTATGAATTTGTCTTCGCCAGGCACCTGCTATAAAGCAGACTCATAGAAAAGTTGTCCCTTTGTGCCTGGCTTACTGCATTGAGTATATTGTTTTCTAGGTGACAGGACCTACTTTTACCTCCATGGATTTATGATGTGGGGAGTGAAGGGTGGGTGACCCACTGCTCGGCGGGGGGGGGGGGCATTGTCACAAGCTTGGCATCCTCCTCCAGGTTTATGGATGCAAAATTAAAACAATCTCAGTGAAGCCTAAGCATTTTTTATTCCAAGTGGAAGAGACAGAGGAGCGATTGATATCAAGTGACTGGTGTTGGCCCTTGGCAGCCATAGAATTAATTTTCTTTCATTCGAAATAATCCCAACCCTACCTCTCCCCCAGAGCAGATAATGACCAAAGGCTGAGAAGGGGGATGAGGGAGACAAACAGGGACTGAGAAAGACTGGTATGGTGAAGGCCCTGGGGACCTATAGGAATCTGATGTTTTGGGGAAAACTGATAAGGTCCTTGGGGGAGGGTAGAGAGTAACACAGGGGCAGAAACCAGGCGAACAGGTGTAACCACAGAAAATGGAGTGAGGCACTGAGGGGAGAAGGTGTGCTCACACGTTACAGGAATGGAAGGCACTTCAACCACCTTCTTTAGTTCTTTTGCTAACACCGGATGGCTGAATATATATGAATATGCCCGTTCTGAGCACTGCTCTGAAACGCGCCAGGTTCAACTCAAAGCCCAAGGTCATTTGATCCTCTGTGGCCTCCGTGAGGTCTGCGATTCGGAGCAAATGGCTTTCTCTCTCACACGCACAGCACTTAACAAGTTGCTATGACATTTCAGAGCAGAGGTTCTCAGATTTGGGGATTTCACAGAACAGTACATTGTTTTCAATTATGCGGTGGACATAGGGTTACCAACATTTCACCTTGTCAACTAAGACTAATATTCTTATTTAACAATACCCCTGCTTAATACAAAGAAACAAAACTCTACTAGAAACACCCACCTTCCACCCACTACTGTCACTGCTCCCTAACAGAAAGGATCTTCAGCACTGAAAACATCGGGAGGAAATAAATACTTGGAATAAAGATCAATCAGGTGTGTTGAACACACTTAGATTTATGAAAAGCCCTTTACGTGATTCTTACTTTTTTCATTTCACCAGAGGCTGTAAAAGTTCATCATGGAATTGACCATTGGCTTAGAGCATTCTGGAAGCTCACATCAATCTTACAGTTCCTCTCCGTGCGAAGCTCTAAGAGCGTTCTGGAAGGTCACATCAGTCTTACAGCTATTCTCTGTGCTAAGCTCTATCATGTATATAGGATTCCACTGGGTTCTCACAATAACTCATTTGTGCAAATAAGCAATCTACGATGTAGAGAAATTAGGAAAGTAGCCCGAGGTTGCACAGGTCATTGTCTCACGCTTCATGAGTTGAGCCCTGCGTTGGGCTCTGTCCTGACAGCGTGGAGCCTGCTTGGGATTCTCTCTCTCCCTCTCTCTCTCTGCCCCTCTTCCACTCATACTCTCTGTCTCTCTTTCAAAATAAATAAATACATTTTAAAAATAAAATAAAATTCTGTCACTTACTTAAGTCTCCCCCATACATTCTCCCTTTCACTAGTTTACTCAAGAAATCAGTTGGTAAAAATGGTGTTAAAAATCTACTGATGTATTTGTTGGGGTGCCTGGCTGGCTCAGTCGGTAAAACATGAGACTCTTGATCTCGGGGTTGTGAGTTTGAACCCCACGTTTGGTGCAGAGATTAATAATAAAAGCTTAAAAAAATCTGTTGTATTTGTTGAGAGAGAGAGAAAGAAAAAGAGAGAAAAAGAAAGAGAAGGAGAGAGAAAGAAAAGAAGAGAAGAGAAAAGAAAAGAAAAGAAAAGAAAAGAAAAGAAAAGAAAAGAAAAGAAAAGAAAAAAGAAAAGAAAAAAATCACACCAAATCCTCTACCTTCAGATCATCTAGGTTTGATGGGAGGGGGCCTGGTTTGAGAGAAGAGACACCAGTTTGTCCAGAAAAGCTGTTTTTGACAGGAGACAAAGGGGTATTGCTCAGTGGTGCTGAAGTGGAGTTTGGATTTCTGACCATCTGTTCGTTTGGTTCCCTGAAAAGCAAACAACAAAAAAGGGCCCTTAAAACATGGCCAGATACACATATGGGGGCGTGATACTGTGATGTACAATAAGAAATTACATATTTGGCCCTCTACCCTCTTTCTGGCACAGAGCTCCTAAAATCCTTGGAATTTCTAAGTGAGAAGAGCCCCAAAGGTGCCACTTGTTATGTTAAGGAGGCGACTTTGTGAAAGCCCCTAGGTCACCGAAGGGTGGGGGCCGATTGCCTAAGAACCAACCCTACGATTTGTGGTTGGAATTTTAGTCCCACCCCCTGAACTCTGAGGAGACAAGATGGGGGCTCAAGGTCAAGCCATTCACCAATGGCCAATGATTTAATCAGTCATGCCTGTAATGAAGACTCTATAAAACCTAAAAGAATGGAGTTCAGAGAGCATCCACGTTGGCGAACACGTGGAGAACGAGGGGGAGTGGAAGGGGCAGGAAGTTCCTCACCCTTTCCCACACCCCTTGCCTTAGGCATCTCTTCATTCTGGCTGCTTCTGAGTTCTATCCTTTTACAATAAGCCAATGATCTAGTAAATAAGGTGTTTCTCTGATTTCTGTGAGCCACTCCAGCAAATTAATCGAACCCAAGGAGGAAGTCATGGAAGCCTCTGACCTATAGCCGGGTCAACCAGAAGCCCAGGCCACAACTTGTAGACTTGCAATTGGTATCTGAAACGGGGGGAGGAGGCTGGGAAGTCTTGTAGAACTGAGCCCTTAACCTGTGGGATCTGATGCCATCTCTAGGCAGACAGTGCCAGAATTGAGTGGAACGGTAGGGCACCCGGCGGGGGCTTGGCAATGTGGGGAAAGCCTCCCCAGCACATTGGAACTGGGTGGCCGGAACCCTGATTGGGCAACTTGCGTTGAGATCAGGTCACAAGCTAATTGCCAGCAAGGATCGGGCAACTAATAAATCGGCAGAAGAGGCTGGGTGAGGAAGACAAGAGTACAGGCTCCATGACACGTGGCAAGTGAGCTCCAGCTGAGTTCTGGGGAGACAGGAGGGAGTGGTAGAGATTTTGGCCGAGGGGAGAGGACGTGTCCACCTATGGTTGAGCAGGTTCACTGTCCCGTGGGGGCACCATCACGCCTTGTAAAGCATGACTGTATTCAACACTCAGCATCATTGCCAACCTGATCGGACGCTGAACAGAGACAGGTGAGGGAACCTATATCCCACCTGTAGAGTTGAAAGGGATGCCCATTTAAACAGTGACCCACAGTGAGGTCACACGCCCCCATCAGGGTCCAGGAGTCAATCTTTGGGGGCTGTCACTGAGTCACTTAGCGCTGTTGCTTCCTAAAGCATAAGGGCTGAGTGAATTCAACCAACCGTTCTTATGGGGGCACCTGGGTGGCTCAGTCTCTTAAGCGTCGACTCTCGGTTTTGGCTCAGGTCACAATCTCGTGATCGTCAGTTCGAGCCCCATGTCGGGCTCTGTGCTGACAGCATGGAGCCTGCTTGGGATCCTCTCTCTCTCTCTCTCTCTCTCTCTCTCTCTTTCCTCTCTGCCCCTCCCCTGCTCTTTCTTAAAAATAAATGGATAAACTTAAAAAAAATCAATTATTAAAAAAAAAACAAAACCATTCTCCCATGGTTTCTCC
Source organism: Panthera tigris (assembly GCF_018350195.1). Taxonomy (NCBI): domain Eukaryota; kingdom Metazoa; phylum Chordata; class Mammalia; order Carnivora; family Felidae; genus Panthera; species Panthera tigris. Next base: position 6,706,426 of record NC_056673.1, on the reverse strand, counting down.
TCTCTGTTTCACCATTCAGTCTGAGAGTGCTAATCCCTTTTCTTGGCCTGGTTCCCTTCACCTGGGCACTGATTTCTTTGCTTCCTCCCAGCCTCAGGTCCCTAAAGACATGGGCACAGGTTCTCCACGGAGTCCCATTCTACACCCACCTGACGAGGACCCGGTACGATCCGGGACTCACGGGGCATCCCGGTGCCGGCCCGGCAGGTGCCTCAGACTCGCACAAGCCCTCGCCGGCTGACCTCTGCCCATCGCCGCCACCCCCCGCCAGGCTCTCCCGACTTACTTGAGCTGAGCTTGGTGAATCCCAGGGTAGCTGAGCCGGTGCTGTTCCTGCTGGCTGAGGATTTGGAGCTGTAGAAACAGCTGTTGTTGCTGGAGCAGCCGTGCGTAGGCCGAGTCCATGGGCGGAGGCGACTTCTCGGCCTTCTGGTCTGGGGGGATGTACTGGTGATATTTGAGCTTCTTCACCTTGGGCTTGGGGTCCTTGGGCTTTTTGTGGCGGTTCTTACTGTCGCTCAAGGACTTGGACTGCAGAGGGGGGTGGAGAAACGGCACGTGCTTTAGGGGGTGGGGGTGGGGGTGGCTTGACGTCATGGGTGGATCACGAAGGGGGTCTGTTTGATGGGCTTCCTCGGATCCCACAAATACAACACAGCAGAGGCACCATGCACAGAGATCCTGGGGCATTAAGGTGTCTATCCAACAGAACTACGACAGGTGCATCACTCTAGAAGGAGGGTCGTGAATCTTGGAAGGGGCTCCAGGAGCATTTCCTTCCCAGCGCAGAGGAAGATGTAAGTAAGCCTATGTTTTGGTGAGGAGGCTTCCCTAAGCTAAAACCAACAGGTGGTCTAAGAAAGGATACGATCTCGGGGCACCGGGGTGGCTCAGTCAGTTAAGCGTCCGACTTTGGCTCAGGTCAGAATCTCACGTTTTGTGGGTTCGAGCCCCACGTCGGGCTCTGTGCTGACAGCTCAGAGCCTGGAGCCTGCTTCGGATTCTCTGTCCCGTCTCTCTCTGCCCCTTCCCAGCTCGTGCTCTCGTCTCTCTCTCAAAACCAAATTTAGAAAAACTTAATAAAAGAAAGAAAGGATACGATCTCATCTTGAGATGGGGTCATAAGAAAATTCCTTCAAATGTGTACCCGAAATCACGTTTAGTAAAGTGCTTCAGTAAATTGACTTATGAATCACATCACTTTGGGGGCTCCTGGGTGGGTCTGACTTGGCTCAGGTTATGATTTCAAGGTTCATGATTTTGAGCCTCTTTCTCCTTCTCTCTCTCTGCCCCTCCCCTGCTGGTTTTCTCTCTCTCTCTCTCTCTCTCTCTCTCTCTCTCTCTCTCGATAAATATATAAACTTAATAGAAAAGTAACATCATCCTGGACGAAATTAAACCTGTCCTCAAAAATCCACAATGTGGATTTTTGCTGCTTTGGGTGAAAAAGTAAGATAGAGTCCCCTTTCCACCAATACTTTCCCCAAATACTGATATAAGGCCAGGAAGTGACACCTTCTGGAATAATGATTCTTGACTTACCGTGAGAAGGGTTAACCACCCACAGGGGCCCTTCTAGAAGCTACCCATCGCAGCACGTGACTCAGACGCACCAAAATGAGTTAAAGCTACAGGCTAGGAAGCTACGACAAATTTCTGAACTTGGTACAATTACTTTCCCACATCTCTGTTACTTTCCCCTGGAAGTTGGGGAAAATGTTCTTCGTTTTCCTCTCAGGGACCGATGCAAGGACGCTGAAAGATACCAGTGAAATAGTAACAGGTCTCAAAAGGACACTGTGATTATGCCTATAACCTGCAAAAGGTAGTCCGTACAGTGATCAGCTGGAAAAAAAAATCTTAATTTTCAAGCCCTGACTTTATTACAGAAGATTGAAACGGAGAACCGGGAAGTCACGATAAAAGCATCCTGAGGCTTTGGGCAAACTGTGCAGGGGAAGTGTAGTACCAGCGGTGTCCAGAAGAGGGGGCTCCCAAATAGCCGGCAGGCAGGATCCCACTGGGCAGTGTCCCCATTTTAACCACAAAGCACACATCTGAAAGTGACCCATCGGAAGGAGCCTACAACTTGCAAGTCTCTGAGGCCACACGTCCCACCACCGAAGCCCCTTTGGTGTTTTCTCAAGGTGGCTTCTTCTCTCGGAAAGTCATAGCTAATGAGAACAAGCATTCCCCTGTGCTGGGTGGCGCCATTTCTCCTTAATCGATTAGCATTCTAATTAACTAATCAATCAGTCTTCTGCACTGGGAGAATTTCTGCAGGGCTCCTGCAATCAGCTGGGCCCTGCTTTGCTCCAGCCCGGCATCTGTTCCCACCTCGACCTGGGACTCTGCAAGCCTGGTCTTGCCGGTAAGTCAGGGGTGGGGAACTTTTTCTCCAGGCCACTGTCGCACAGGGACTCGGAACATTCCGGAAGTTACTCAAATTGGACCATTTTCTCTGGAGAGTGGAGGGGAAAGGCTATTGTCCTCACAGAACTCTGACTCCATGGAACTGTATAGTTTCATACTTTTTGGAAGCCAGAACATCCTGAGGTCGTAAGTTCATTTTTTTTTCTTTCTTTTTATTTTTGGTTCTAGGTAGAAAACAGAAAACGAACCATTGGCCAATGGGAGGGGAGCATATCTTTCTAAAGCAGAGGTGGATATAAAACCCAGGGAATGGTCCGGCCCGTGGCTCAAGAGTACGTGACTTTTTTTGCAAGAAGGCATTCTTTTTTTTTTTTTTAAGTTTATTTATTTATTTTGAGAGAGAGAGAGAGAGAGAGAGAGAGAGGGCCCCAGGGAGGGGCAGAGAGAGGGGGATGGAGAGAGAGGATCCCAAGCAGGCTCCACACTAGCGGTACAGAGCCCAATGTGGGGCTCGAACTCACCAACCGTGAGCTCATGACCAAATCAAGAGTTGGAGGCTCAACGGACTGAGCCACCCAGGTGCCCCTGCAAGAAGGCATCCTGAGGGAAACCTGCTCACGCACTGGGCCTGTCCCACAACGAACCACCCCCGCGACAATCAGTTTGCGGGTCCTGCCCTGCGAGACGAAGCCCAAACCCCCACCTGCCCAAGACAGTTCACTGAACTGCTGGACCCCTCCCCACCCCAAAGCTTACCGGGCTCCCCCGCCTCTGCCTGGCAATTTCCTGCTGTCTGCAACTCCATCCTGCACCTGCTTAACTAAGTCCTGCCCATTCTCCCCGGGGGGCTCACACCCCGGCTCACCTGGGAAGCCTGTCCCAGCTCACAGTGCTCTCTCTCACCTGAAGGTGTCAGGCAGCATTTTGAGGCAGTCTGATAAGGGTCGCACCACGGCATACCCTGCCCCGGGGGTGGGGGAGACTGAAGTCCTGCTTCCTACACTGCTGGCCCTGATGGGGGCGCTGGCCACCCAAGAAACAGGAACCTCTTCTTTGTATTGTGGTAAAACACAAGTAACCTACAAATCGCCCCAGTAACTACCACAATTCACAAGTATACGATTCACAGTGTTGTGTGAAGGTCATCACTATATAGTTCCAGAACGTTTTCATCACCCCCAGGAGACCCCATACCCACTAAGCAGTCACTCCCCATTTTCTCCTTGGTGCAGTCCCCAGAAACCACTCGTCTGTTTTCTGTCTGCCTGGATTTGCCTATTCAGGATATTTCATATACCGGGGAGGTGCCTGGGGGGGTTCAGTTGGTTAAGCATCTTGACTCTTGATTTCAGCTCAGGTCATGATCTCATGGTTTGTGGGATCGAGCCCTGTGTTGGGCTCTGTACTGACAGTGTGGAGCCTGCTTGGGATTCTCTCTCTGTCCCACCCTGCTCTCTCTCTCTCTCTGCCCCTCCCACACTCTCGCATTCTCTCTCAAAATAAATAAACATTAAAAAAAAAAAACACCCAGAATCATACAGTATGTGGCCTTTTGTGTCTGGCTTCTTTCACTTAAGCATCATATTTTCAGGACTTCATCCCTCTGGATATACCACAAGCTTATCCATCCTTCAGCTCACGGACATTGGACTTCATTCCGACTCTTGAATATTGTGAATAGTGCTGCCATGAATATTCATGTACAAGATTTTGCTGGGACACCCATTTTCCATATTTTTGGACATACACCCAAGGAGAGGGATTTCTGGGTCATAGGGCAATTCAACGTTTAATTTTCTGAGGAACCACCAAGCTATTTTCCACAGTGGACGCACCATTTTACGTTGCCACCAGCCATGTGTAAGAGCTTTCCAATCTCCTCATCCTCATCAACACTTGTTATTTACTGTTTTTTCACTAGAGCCATTTTGGTGGGCATGAAGTGGTATTTTGTTGTGAATTTGAGTTTCATTTCCCTGATGGCCAATGACACTTGACACCTTTCCAGGTGCTTATTGGCAATTTCTTTCGTTTCTTAAAAAAATTTTTTTCCAGTTTATTTGAGGGAGAGAGAGTGCACACGAGCACGGTACGGGCAAAGAGAGAGGGAGAGACAAAATCCCAAGCAGGCTCTGCTCTCTCAGCACAGAGCCTGATGTGGGGCTCGAACCCATGAACGTTGAGATCATGACCCTAGCTGAAATCAAGAGTCAGACGCTTAACTGACTGAGACAGCCCAGGCACCCTGGCAATTTTCTTATCTTTGGAGAAATGTCTACTCAAGTCCCTTATGGTACATGTTTCTTATCTGCTCAAAACACTATGTGGGTTAGTGGTGGCTGTGACCCAATTAGACTACAGGCTTCTTGAGAACAGGAATCCTATTTTTTTCATCTCTGATATATATCTTCAAGGAGCCTGCATTGAGAACACCTTTCCCTTACATAGGGCTGGACAGTTGTCAGGGAATTCTGGTACATTCTCTCAGTGGCCTCCAATGGACCTTATGAAGCCAATAGGGCACAGATGTCTTTCCCCCAGCTTGCCCGCTTCCTTCTTGGAGAAGCCCTCTAGCATCTTCCTAAGGTAGAGATAATGAATGGAGAACAACTGAGAATTCACAGGCACTGACCAACCCAGCAGGGATGTTGGCTCTCACATACACAACCAGTCCCATCGGATCCGCTGCCCATCAATCCTGCTCTTCACTGAAATCGACCTGTCCTCCCTCTGGGCAACCGTCACATTTCCTTAGTACAGTGAGGCTGAAGGCAGTGCTAATCTGACCTATGCAACACTTAACTACGCTGCTGGAAATAGTAATAAAATTTCTCCTTGTACACAATGGTATAGATAATGTGAACCACCTCCTTCCTCCACCTGCAATGAGCAAAACCTATCGACGGCCCTGTAATTTCAAAGGCTGTTGATCTGAGTGAATTGCTAGTAAGATTTCAGCTACGTAGGGAGTGGGTTTCTAGCGAGGTTTAGGGAGATTTACAGGGAAGCGGAAATGCCTGCCGTCCACTTGGAACACGAGAACCTCTTTTGTGTATATGCGGTAGAAGGGACCCGGAGCTGTTACTTTAAACGCTGATTCTTATGCTCTTTTAACAAATATTTCATAAGAGACATCTCCGCTCTCATTAAGTGGTGACCCTAGAGAAGCTATTTGGGATAAAATATGATTAGCGACAAAACCCAGTGATCGTTAGCAGGCAGTTAATTGGAAAGGGGATAGAGCCTTCTGTGAACCATTAGCCATAATGGGAAGATTTAACCGAGAATCTGCTATAATGCTTATAGTTATTAGTCTACTGTGAAGGCGACCCGCCCTTTATCTTTCTCTCCAAAGGGAGACTGGCTTAGGTGATTTGAGCCTTACGTTACGTAAGCCCTCAGACCTGCTTCCCCTGCATAAAACCCAACTCCCCTCTACCTGTCTGATGGCATGTATAAACCCTGTGTGCCTTTCGACCTGCTGTGGCTGTCTCGAGGCTGGCCTGATGAAGTCTTTTAAGTCAGGCCCATGCTGGCTGACCTGTGACCCCAAACAACCGCGAGCTCACAGCTCACAGGTTTCTCCTCTACACGGAGGACCTGTGCTGCGTTTGCACAGCGAACCGACTCTTGGTCCATGCACGTGGAGGGCCCCTTTCTCCTCTCCTGACTCGCGATGTTCCCGGTGGACTGAGCCTACACAGGGGTCCCTGTGACTCCCCCCACGTTGCCACACTAAACTCAGAGAGCTCTGCCCCCTGCTGGCCCATCCCTACCTTCACAGCAGTGTGCCCAGCACTGGAGGGGCCCAGAGTCCCAAGCCCTTGCTTGCCCGTGTCTGACAGGTTGCTGAGCTGTGAGGCTGAGTCATTCTTGTCATTTTCCGAGCCAGAAGAATGATCCTGAAATCCAAATTTTAGCAATATTAGGATGCAGGAGGAAAAAACGTAGGACACGGAAATAAAGTAGAGGGGCCATGATATCATGATTTTATATATATATATATATATATATATATATATATATATGATTTGTCAACCAACTGAGGTCACTGTTGAGAGATAAGGGGGTCATCGTCAATAATTCTTCCAGAAAACAGGTATAGAAATGGCCTGTTCTAGGCCAACCCAAAACTCAGACGGCTGGTCAACCCTGTGAGAGTTCCACCTGTGACAAGGTCTACCTGTTGGACTTGATAACGGGACTGAAGAAAAAAGGAGGAGGGAGAAGTGGGTGTGGGCATTTCGGCGGAAAGTAGTACTCAAAAAATGATAAAAAGGGGGTTAGCGGATGGGAGGGAAAACGTGTGTGCGTGCGTGTGGGTGTGTTTCTGGGTGTACGTGTTTGTGTACATATGTCTGCGTGTACACATTTGTGTGTTTATCTGTGTGTGCCGTGTGTGTGTTTTTGTGGGTCTGTATATACGTGTGTGTCTGTCCATATATGTCTACGCGTGTGTAGATGTGTGTGCATACATGCATAGGTATGTGCATGCATATATGTGTATGTGTAAATATGTATGCATGTGTCTGCATGTCTGTGTGTATATGTGTTTATGTACATTGATGTGTATGTATGTAAAGAAAGTGTGTGTATATGTGTGTGGTGTCTGTGTGTTTACGTATAGTTCCTTATGAGTACACGTGTATATGTAGGTGTGTGTATATATATGTGTGTGTGTCGGGGGGGGTGTGCGTGTAGTGTCATGAACAACCTTTCTGAGAGACGTGTTCCAGGATGCTGAGAACTTGGAAAAAAGAGTGATCATCTTCTGTCCCTCTCCTGCCACCCGATGCTGTGACAGAAAGGGACAGGGTGCCGCTCACGACCTCCCCCTGCAGCCTCCCCATCCTTTCCTGAGCCCCGGCGCCCGAGAAACCTCTGCAGAATCCTTTCCTCTGGAGCCTCAGTGTCCTCCTCTGCTCAGCGGGGCCGCTGGGTACGATCAGAGTGATTTCTGCACCCGGCCCGGCATCACCCCCCCGGCTCGTCCTCTTCGAACTGGGTGAAGCAGAAAAGAACTCGTCTTCTCCTCAAACCATTCTTAAGTCAGAAGCTGAGGAATTTACCATCGGAACCACAGCCACGAGCGATCCAAACTGCTGTCTGCTGTTGTTGGAGAAGCCGGGCGGCAAAGCCCGGCCGCCGCGCACAGGGGAAGGGAACGCGCGTTGCTTACAAACCCACGCGGGACACACGCCTGGGTGTTTCGGCTCTCCTTGTTATCTCTGTCCCATTTCTCCTCGGCAGGTGCCAGCTTTGCTTGCTTCACCGCGTGAAGAAGGGCATGATGATGACCAGCGAGTAACACGGGTTCCGGAACAGTGTGTGTGTGTGTGTGTCCACACACATCTCCTCTTTGGGTCTGCGTGAATACCATCATGCTAGGCTGAGGGCAGCCCCCATCCAGCCTCTGTGCGGCTTCTAGAAGTAAAAGCTCCAGGGGGGTTGGGAATCTGCAGCGTCTGGAGACCACGCAGGGGCTCGGCCTCACACAGCCTGGGTCCCCCCTCCATCAGAAGGCACATGGACGCTACCCGCCTGGAGGACAGTGTGGCATCTCAAAGGAAACGCTTGGGAAGTGCCTAGCGCCAGCCGCTGTTAATTATTTTTCTTAGAAATGTGCTTTTGAACAGTATTTGCAACACACATGCCTCACGGCCTGTGTGTTTGTGGATTGGTCCAGAAAGGGTGGGGGGGACTGCCGTTCTCGGGCTGGGCTGGACGTGGTGTGGCAGGCAGAAACCCGCTAACCGTAGAGGCACCTCGGGGGCCCCCTGCTTTGCAGCCTGTCGGCACTTCCTGGTCTCCCCTCCCCACGGACCATGCAGAGAATATACTCAGGGAAGTCCGTGGGGTTTGAAGCCAGAAGCCTGCGCTGGCACATTCTATCCAGGAGATGACTAGTGAGTCACCTGATGGCAGAGAGCCTCTTTTAGCCGCGCGCGTAAGTTTGGGAGATAGTAGGCATCTACTTGGCAGAGTAGCCAAGTAAGCCAAAGGGTACGGCCCCGAGAGGCTCCTCGTTCGGTGTTTTCTGGAGGCTTTGCCCCCCCGCCCCCACCGATTCCCAGAACCGGATCGGGTAAGAAGAGGCACCCATCTGAAGCGCCATCCAGGGACGTACCGGGGTCTCTACGCAAAACCAAAGGTGGCAGTGTGCCTTGAGGACCACAAAGACACGACGGGCTGAGGTGCGGTTTATTTACCTGGACTGCCCCCAGAGCAGGACCTGCTAACGGGGTCTCCGAAGCTTTGCTGTCCGCTGGGGATCCTGCTGAGCCCTGGGGGTCTTCGCTTCGAGTCTGGTCTGGAGAAAGCCCATCACTGCTGCTGTCCTCCTCGAAGGCAAAGGCATCTGCAGATTTGCAGAGACTCACCTGGTTACCTGATGGGGTGAAATCCAAGAAGGGGGTCAGAGGCTGAGACGCTGACCACAGGGCTTTCGGGAAACACTTCAACTTGTCGTCCCTGTCAGGGGCACGAATCTGTCTCCTTTGCTCTGTTTCTAGTTCAAGGTAAGCGTGAAGACAGGTTTTCAATGATGTGGTTTCTCATGTGTTTACTCCAAATGGGGACCTGCATTTATAAATGTGACGCGTCTGGAGGGAAGGAGGTGTGACGTATGCACATTTAAAACAATGTTTTTATTTATTTATTTTTGTGAGAGAGCACACACAGGGGAGGGACAGGGAGAGAGAGAGAGCGCGCGCGAGAGAGCAGGGTGCACGCTCAGTGAGGAGCCCGACGCGGGGCTCGATCCCATGGCCCTGGCATCACGACCTGAGCCGAAATCAAGAGTTGGACGCTCGAAAGCTGGGCCACCCAGGCGCCCCGCGTGCAGTTTTCTACCTGAAACCCATAGCTTTTTGAAACGAAATCAGGGAAGATGATGGAAAGAAAGAGACCACTGGATACAGAATGAGGCCAAAGGAGAACGCAGTGTGGGAGAATGCCCCTGGCCCTCAGGTTTTAGAACAGGATATGCTGGGGCCGCTCCCAAGTTTAAATTCCTGAACGTCAGCATTAGCTAAGGTCACCGGTGGCACAAGGCCTCTTTCAATGAACGCGCTGCCGTTTATAAAAGCCACAAACGTGTCTTAGAAACTGCAGCGGGGTCTTTCTTTCTTTTTCTTTCTTTCTTTCTTTCTTTCTTTCTTTCTTTCTTTCTTTCTTTCTTTCTTTCTTTCTTTCTTTCTTTCTTCTTTCTTCCTTCCTTCCTTCCTTCCTTCCTTCCTTCCATCCTTCCTTCTTTCTTTCCTTTCTTTCTTTCCTTTCCTTCCTTCCATCCTTCCTTCCTTCCTTCTTTCTTTGTCTCTCTCTCTGTCTCTCTCTCTTTCTTTCTTTGGATTTTCTTTGTCTACCTCCTAGGTCCGTATCTATTGTGGACCGGTCACTTCCTTGGTCGTCTGCGTGGTCTTTGGAGGGGCTCAGGCTCATAAGCATGGGGAGAGGGGCTACCAAGCCAGGTGGGATATGATGACATCTTTATACATTCCCCCCCCCCCTTTTTTTTCTTAAATTGCCGAATTGCATCCGGTTCATCATCCAGCTGCACGGCACAGAACGTGCTCAGGCCACATAGTGCTTTGGAGCCGATCCCAGGCGCGGCACTTCTGAAGGAATCATTTCGGTATTATCAGGAAGTTTCCCAGCCCGGTATTCTGCAATCACACGGACGAGAACTTTTGACTCCTGCTTTGTGCAGATAAGAGAGGAGAGCTTTCACGGCGGAGATTGCAAAGGCAGCAAGGAGCTGCACGAAATGGAACACGTGTGGTTTGGGACTTGTCATCACCCCCCCACCGCCGGCACCTGTCACAGACCCTCACTCAGACATCCAAGTGGCAAATCAGGAAAGAGCGGGACAAGGACAGGGTGGCTGGAAATTCCAGTTGCTGACCCCACCCCATCTCCCCCCACCGGCCACTCCAAAAACCTGGAAGGACTTGGGGACCATCCCCAGCTGCAAGGCTTGTTGACAAAATCATGATTGCCTTCCTATGATTGTAAATGTAATGGATACTTATGAGCCACATTCACACGTACACATTCATTCTGCTTCCTGCTCGTGATCGCCTGCCTCTTCTAGATTTAGTTCTGTACGTATAACAAAGCACACACACACATGCAAAGCACTTCACATTGGTAGGACCGGTCACATAGGTCTTCTGAAACTTGCTTATTCACGCTACGTTACTTAGAGTCCTTTCTGTGGGAGCACACAGAGATCATCCTCAATTAAAAAAAAAAAATATATATATATATGTATTTTTGGTAACAGCTACCCAGTATGTCATTGCATTACTGGAATCTTTAATTTTTCAACTTCTATTTTCAGAGGTGTCCTTTTTTTTTAAGCAATAAAAAATTCTTTGAAATAAAAAAGTACAGAGAGTAATAGAAAACATCTGTCTACATATCACCTGCAAGAAAGAAATGCTAGCTTTTTTGGGTCTTAGTGTCAGCGACCCATTTGTTTTCTAAGAGAGGGGTTTTCCTGGGTATATGACAAATGCCAACTTTTCTCTTTGAGGTCGGGGGTCACTCTCTCCCCACCCCCCTTCAGGACTCTGGTCTATTTTAAGAGTCCAGAGTTAGCTCACCACCTTCGTTTCCTTTCTTCTCTCACAGCAAACCCTGGGCTCTGCAAACAAACATTTGTCATTGAAACTTCAAGTCCTGGGGGCTCCTGGGTGGCTCAGTCGGTTAAGCATCCAACTTCGGCTCAGGTCATGATCTCACAGTTTGTGAGTTCAAACCCCGCGTTGGGCTCTGTGCTGACAGCTTAGAGCCTGGAGCCTGCTTTGGATTCCGTGTCTCCCTCTCTCTCTGCCCCTCCCTTCCCCCTCAAAAATAAATAAAAGGTTAAAAAATTAAAACATTTTTTCAAGTCCTACTTCTATTGGTAGAAATTAAAGGCTTTGTCCCTGTTAAAAGGCTTACGTATGTCATTGAGGGCGAGATAGACATGGGAGGGTGGTGGGGGGTGTTGAGCCTACTCCACCCCAGAAATCACAGCATTTCACTGGCTCTGCTTGGCACATGCCTTGAGCCGACTCCATTTCCAACCTCAGAGAGCCCTGCCTGTGAGCGTGTTTAGCCCCTTGGGGGACCCAGGCTTTTCTGCCCAACAGGATCCTCCACTCGAAAGTTTTATTATATTCCCTCCATATTTTCCTCAGTCTAAATGGGCACAGAGCTTCTCCATGCGGTCTGATCCTTCACGAGACAAAGTCTCGCTCCCCCACCCCCGGGGGCCCCCCACCATCTCACCTGCACCCACACCGAGCACCCCCCCCCCCAAATATGCATGCGCCAGAGGAAGGTCATCAAACCACAATGCTGTCCGAGTATCCTGACATTGAGTGGAGATGTTACAAGAGGCGGGCAGGGAGAAGGAGAAGGAGAGAGAGAGGATGGTTTCTTATGTCCAACATGCCACTTTGTTTCAAGCCGGGTGACAGCAAACGATAAAAACAGCAGTTTGTATCAGGCATCCGCTGACTAGTGGCCGCAGTAACAAAAAGCATCAACTTTCGCGAGGCCTTCCAACCGCTAAGTCAGAGGAAGGGTGCGTTTTCTCATCACTGCTCTGTGGAGGAGGGCACACAGTGTTCAGTGCGCACAGGGACTGAGCTAGGACTGCAGTGTGGACTCTCAGAGCCACCAGCAGAGGGGTGGCAAAAGCCATCACCCTCCCTGGAAGCCATCGGGTGGTAAGTCTTTAGGAAACACCCAGTGGGGAATGGCCAATGTCTCTCCTTTATCAGCACATGTGACCTAAGGATATCTCCATGTTCCACAGCATCTTGTACTTGAGTTCTTGAGGTCTGAGGGACTCCTAGTGACACCGTGACGGTGAGGACAGAGAAGGCGGGACATTCTGGGGAGGGCATTTATGACGATTTCCTGGGTGGGAGGACTGTGGTAGCCCTGTTCTTGCCACCCATCCCTCAGCCTGCCCTTTCCACTTGGACATCTGGCATTTGGTGACCTTGGAGCGAGGCACTAGAATAATGTGGAAAAGTCTCAAAGTCGGGTGTCCTGGAGTAAAGGAGTCGGGAATGCTGCACGGAGCGTTCCCCGATTATTTTGTCCCCATCCGGTCTTCACACTTTAGGAGAAGCAGAGAAGCAGAAGCAAAATCGGATAGCACGCCGTGAAGACTGTGGGACACAACGGGAGACATCTGTCAAGGACCAGACCACCCGGTGAGTGCTGTCCAGGACAGACGGAGGAGACCGCAATGTGGAGACGTCCAGGGAGACGCCTGGAGGAGGTGGGGTTGGGCTGAGCCTGAGATGACCTCAGCTGAGGACAGGACGACAGATGGGGAGGTGGTGGGGGGAAAGGGCGCACTTGACCGCGACGGGGGGAGCAAAGGGGAAGTTGTGCAAAGAGCAGCGTGGTGGTGGGAAGGGTGAGGAAGAAATCCCCCAGCCAGGGGACAGGAGTATTTGGGGGGCCGATCCCTGGAGAGACACGGCTTCTAGAAGTCTACTTGATCAAGTGACAGCCATCATTTAAAGAAGTTTTTCTGCTTGGGGAGCCTGGGTGGCTCAGTCGGTTGAGTGTCTGACTCTTCATTTTGACTCAGGTCATGATCTCACAGTTCCTGAGTTTGAGTCCCCCGTGGGGCTCTGCACCGACAGGGCAGAGCCTGCTTGGGATTCTCTCTCTCCCTTTCTCTCTCTCTCTCAAAATAAATAAATAAAGGGGTGCCTTTATAAAGGGTTGGCTCAGTCGGTTAAGCGTCCGATTTCAGCTCAGGTCACGATCTCACAGTTCGTGAGTTGCTTGGGATTCTCTCTCTCCTTTTCTCTCTGCCTCTCCCCTGCTTTCTCTCGCTCTTAAAATAAATAAATAAATAAAGGGGTACCTTCATAAAGGGGTGGCTCAGTCGGTTAAGCTTCCGATTTCAGCTCAGGTCATGATTTCATGATCCGTGAGTTCGAGCCCTGCATCGGGCTCTGTGCTGATGGCTCAGAGCCTGGAGCTTGCTTCGGATTCTGTGTCCCGCTCTCTCTCTGCCCCACCCCTCCCGCCCCAACTTATGCTCTGTCTCTCAAAATGAATAAATGTTAAAAATATTTAAAAAATAAATAAAAATTAAAAAAAAAAAAACCCCACAAGGTTTTCTGCTTACATCCACAAAGACGGCGTGCATCCATGCAACTACATACAGGGCAGTTACTTAGATCTGAAGGAGTCAATAAGGTGATAGCTAAGGCCCTAAACTGGACTCTGGATCTGTCTGATTTCCAAAAAGCACCATGGGCCAGATCAGAATATGCCAGTAAGGAGGACCGCTTCCTTACGGCACAGGCCCAAAGACCCTGCCTAGTCCCCCCCCCACCCTCCCCCATCACCACTGTCTTAGGGCTGCCGGTGGCTTGAAGAGGAGTGTCCACATATGTGCACGCTCCACTCGGCCTCTGCTCACGGGAGAAACTGAACAGCAGAGACGCTCTGCTAGCAAAAGGCAGCGACGTCCTTTTGAGATGACGTATGTGGGGTTTGCTCAGCAGGGTCAGTAAGAACTTCAGTTCTGGACTCGAACCGTCGAGGGTGGTTTCTCAGCCCTATCGCGTTTCTGCTGGCAAGCGATTTCACCTCTGGGAGCCTCAGTTTCCCCACCTCTAAAACGGAAACGACAGAGTTAACCTCTCCAGGATTTGAGGATTAAGACAACAGAACAGCATGTGAATGGTTGAGCCCAGTCCCTGATGGGCAAGTGTTGAATAATTCCTAGCCTGGCGGTGATTGTGGCTGCTTTTGTTGGGGCCGTTATCAAAAATTTAAAAAGACCCACCCAGCAGGCACCTTGTCCTGTGGTCAGCTTTGCAAAGACCTTCAGAGCTGGGAGTCACTGCAAAGGCTGCTGTCACTCCTTCCCTCCTGGTTCAAGCCAGGCTCACATGGACGGGGACAAAGGTCACCTTATCTGGCTGTCTGTGGAATAACCATGTCTGTCGCTTTGTGCCGTGACCCTGGGCCTCTGCTCCAATCTCCCAGGGCACGAGGCACCCTGGGAGTTGCTGGAGTGTGGTGTGCTGGCTATTGTCCCCGGAGACACACGTCAGGGGGTGCGGTGACAAGGACCCACTTTGGGAAGCCCTGACATCATCCTCCGGCTATGCCCCGAGGGGCCGGCTCTGGGCACTGGCCCCCGGGGGATGTTGGACTCTGAGCTTCCCCCCTCCCCCGTCCCCCGGGAAGCAACTGGATGAATGAGTCAGTTGTACTTTCTCTGCATAAACATTTAAGATTCCAAGATTAAGGGAGATAGCTGGAGTCCTGGGTACCTTTTGGCTGGGAGACCATGAAGCGGCTTGTGGAAAAGGACCTGTTTGCTTATCTTCTCCCAAGCCTGTTCAGTGCATGGCCCGAGAGCTATTTTTAATTCGTGGACAGACCATCTCTTAATGCCCTCTTGGAAGACACGGAAGGAAAATCCATTTTCTAAGGGACAAGGTGATCCCTGTGTTAATAGGTAGGGTTTAAATGTGGCCCTTGCCTAGGGGCGCTTTTAAGCATCCGACTCTTGATTTGGGCTCAGCGGTCCTGAGTTCGAGCCCCACATTGGGCTCTGCACGGACAATGCAAGCCTGCTTGGGCTCCACTTTCTTTCCCTCTCTGCCCCTCCTCCTCCTCCTCCTCCTCCTCCTTCTTCTTCTTCTTCTCTCTCCCCAAAATAACAAACTTTTCTTTTAATGTTTATTTTTGAGAGAGAGAACATGAGCAGTGTGAGGGGCAGAGAGAGAGAGGGAGACACAGAATCCAAAGTAGGCTCCAGGCTCCAAGCTGTCAGCACAGAGCCCGACGTGGGGCTTGACCCCACAAACCATGAGATCATGACCTGAGCTGAAGGGACACTCAACTGACTGAGTCGCCCAGGCGCCCCTATAATAAATAAACTTTAAACATGGCTCTTGCCTAAAGGTTTTTCAATACACGGTCTGTAGAGGAGGGACTATATCGTCCAAGAAAGACAGAACCCACTGCTCTTAAAGGGGGTCAGGTGCCATTATTACAGAAATGGGTGTCCGTGGAGGTTTGGAGGAATGAGGATTCCTTTTCCTCCGATTCCTGGCATCTTCGAAATTTGCCTGAAGCCTCTAAGACATACTCTGATTCTGGGACCACATGAGTGGAGGAAAACAGTCAACCAGAAGGACTTCTGTGCTGGCACTTGAGGTTGATTCTCTAGGGTCAAAGAAGATTGTCAGGTGTGTAAAGAGATTTGAGCCCTGTCTCTTGCTTCCCCTCTGCAGGACCCCACCCTTTCAGAGCTCTCTCGTGGGGGTACATCAGCTCTCCACAGCTGCAGACCTCAGAGCGATGCCCGTGACCGCTTTGATGGGCAGCCAAGGCCAGCAGCACAGAGAAGTATTTTCCACATATGCCTCATTGTGCCTCCGTCCCCCCAGGATCACGTGCACTGCGGAAATGATTTCTCGTTACGGAATGATAAATTTTGTCCAGGAGAAAGCGATGCCAAAGAAACCCTTTTTCTTTTTATGACGAGGCAAATGGTCTACCATCTGGCTCAGGGCCATGGTTATTGTCTATGCGCCTTAAAATAAATGATCAGAGTGTTCAGGAAGGGCTTCCAGAGTCTCTGAAGAATGATTGGATTCTCAGGAAATAGGGATTGTTTCTGCTTTGTTATAAAGTCTGCACCTTGGGGGTGTGAGTGAGCAAAGACTAGTGTAGGATCTTTTTTTTTTTAAATTAATGTTTATTTGTTTTTAAGAGAGAAAGAGAGGCAGGGGAAGAGAGAGGGGAAGAGAGAGGATCCCAAGCAGGCTCCACACTGTCAGTGCAGAGCCCAACGTAAGGCTCGAACCCACGAACCGTGAGATCATGACCTGAGCTGAAGTCAGACACTTAACAGACTAAGCCACTCAGGAGCCCCAACCCACATAGATCTTTTAGAAATGTAACAGCTGGAAATGGAGGTCTTCTGGACCAGCTCTAATTTATCTTTGACAACCAGACTGTATATTCTCTGAGATACAGGTTTGAGTCTTTAAAAAAAGTAGCTAAGTACGTGACTTGGGCATTCAGGGGGCTGCCTGGGCCAGACCAAGGGAAAGGTGAGGACGCTTTAGGAGAAGGGGCTCATCTACTGGAGCTGAAAACCAGAGTCCTTCCACTGTTTGAAAAAAACCAGGAAAGCCAGCAGGGGTTCAGTTTCACTCAAGCAGAAGCCAGGCCTCTGGATAATAGGCAGCTTCCATGGGAGCTAAGGAATGTTCCTCCTGTCAAGGGAAGGAAAGGCTTACATGGCCAGAGAGAGAATTAACAAGCCACAAGCAGGCTCCTAGGGGTCTCAAACTGAGGGATTTTTTTTTAAAGTTTATTTATTTTGAGAGAGATAAAGAGAACAAGCAGGGGAGGGGCAGAGAGAGAAAGAGAAAGAATCTCAAGCAGGCTCCATGCTGTCAGCACAGAGCCCGACGTGGGGCTCGAATCCATGAACCGTGAGATTGTGACCTGAGCCGAAACCAAGAGTCAGGCACGTAAATCACTGAGCCACCCAAGTGCCTCTCAAACTGAGGGATCTTTAATTAATAATGACCCACTCATCAGTTCAAGGAGGCCGTGCTAAACTCTAGGATGTAATTTCTGTTCTCATAAATTCTCACTCCCATGTAACACCATATCTACTTTTTTGTTTCAGTATTCTGTCCTGAGAGGCTGTGGCTGTTAATAATTGTGAATGGTGATTATAATAAGAAATCTATATTGGTTTCCATCCCCCTTTCTGGCACAGAGCTCGGAAAACCCTTGGAACTTTCTAAGTGATGAGAGTCACAAAAGTGGTGTTTGTTATGTTAATAAGGTGGCTTTTGGACCTCACCAAAGGATGGGGGCTGGTGGCCTGGGGAACTAACCAAGTGACGGGTGGAACTTTCAGTGTCAGCCCCTGGCCCCCAGGAAGGGGAGAGGGGCTGGAGATTGAGTTCAATCACCAATGACCAATGATCTAATCACATCGTGACCGTATAATGAAGCCTCCATTGAAAACCCAAAGGGAAGGGGTTTGGAGAGTTTCCAGGTTGATGACCTTGTGGAGATTTGGGGAGAGTGAGGTACCTGGGGAGCATGGCTACCATGGCTCGTCCTCCACATCTCCCCCATCTGACTGTTCCTGAGCTATAACCCTTTTATAATAAACTGCTAATCTAGTAAGTGAATGGGTTTCCTGAGTTCTGTGTTGAATTGTCAGATGCCCAGCTGGAGTCCTGAGCATTGCTTGTTAGGACTGGGAATCCTTTCCCCAACACAGGTTGGAAGTGGGTATTCAGACCCAGATTAGTGGCTTTCTAGGAAGAGGAAACAGGGAATTGGGTACATATTCCCCAGATGTGGCCACAAGGAGGCCCAAGCCTCCTCCTGTAGAAGTCAAATCAGAAAGCCAGAGCAATCTTGAAAAAGAAGAACAAAACTGAAGGTATCACAATCCCAGATTTCAAGTTATATTACAAAACTGTAGTGATCAAAACAGTATGGTCCTGGTACAAAAATAGACATACATATAGATCAATGGAACAGAATAGAAAGCCCAGAAATAAACCCACACTTACATGGTTCATTAATCTTCAACAAAGCAGGAAAGAATATCCAAAGGGAAGAAGAAAGTCTCTTCAACAAATGGTTCTGAGAAAACTGAAGAGCTACATGCAAAAGAACGAAACCGGACCACTTCCTTACACCACACACAAAAGCAAACTCAAAATGGATTAAGGACCAAAATGTGAGACCTGAAACCATAAAAGTCCTAGAAGAGAGCACAGGTAGTAATTTCTCTGACATTAGCCATAGCAACATTTTTCTAGATATGTCTCCTGAGGGAAGGGAAATAAAAGCAAAAATAAACAAATGGGACTACATCAAACTAAAAATCTTCTTCACAGTGAAAGAAACACTCAACAAAACCAAAAGACAACCTACTGAATGGGAGAAGATATTTGCAAATGACATATCTGACAAAGGATTAGTATCCAAAACATATAAAGAACTTATATACAACTCCATGCCAAACCAATGATCCAATTAAAAAATGGCAGAAGACATGAACAGACATTTCCCCAAAAAAGAGATCCAGATGGCCAAAGATACAAGAAAAGATGTTCACCATCACTACTCATCAGGAAAATGCAAATCAAAACTACAATGAGATATCACCTCACAACTGTCAGAATGGCTAAAATCAACAACACAAGAAACAACGAAACAGTTTTGGCGAGGATGGGGGGGAGGGAAAAGGAACCTTCATGCACTGTTGGTGGGAATGCAAACTGGTGCAGCCCACTGTGCAAAATAGTATGGAGCTTCCTCAAAAACTTAAAAATAGAACTACGTTATGATCTCGTAATCACACTACTAGGTATTTACCCAGAGAATATGAAAACACCAATTCAGAAAGATATATGCCCCCCTACGTTTACTGCAGCATTACTTACAACAGGCAAATTATGGAAGCAGCCCAACTGTCTACTGATAGATGAATGGATAAAGAAGAGGAGGCATATATGTACAATGGAATATTACTCAGCCATAAAAATGAATGAAATCTTGCCATTTGTAACAACACAGATGGATCTGGAGGGTATAATACTAAGTGAAATAAGTCAGAGAAAGACAAATACTGTATGATTTCACTCACATGTGGAATTAAGAAACAAAGCTAATGAACAAAGGGGGAAAAAAGAGACAAGCCAAAAAACAGACTCTTAACTATAGAACAAACTGATGGTTCCCAGAGGGGAGGTGGCTGGGGGGGGGGGTGGTGGTGGATAAAACAGGTGATGGGGATTAAGAGCACACTTGTCATGATGATCACTGAATAATGGATGGGAAGTGTTGAATCACTACATTGTACACCTGAAACTAACACTGTATGTTAAATATACTGGAAGTAAAATGAAAAATAGGGGAGCCTGGGCGGCTCAGTCAGTTAAGCATCTGACTTTGGCTTAGGTCACGATCTCGCGGTTTGTGAGTTCAAGCCTCGCATTGGGCTCTCTGTGGACAGTGCGGAGCCTGCTTCAGATCCTCTGTCTTTGTCTCTGTCTCTCCCCTGCTTGTATTCTCTCTCTCTCAAAAATTCATTTCAAAAAATTATTTAAAAAATAAAAAATAAAAATTTTTTTAATAAAAAAAAAGTCCCTTTCCTGTGTTGAGAGAAGTTCTAGATTGGTCTTCACTAAAACCTGGAGGAAGACAATGACAAAGCATTCCTCTCAGAGCTTGGCACATAGAAAGCCAGCTGCAGGGAGAGCTGGAAAACGTAAGCACATCTGGAAGAGCACGTGGAGAGAGGGCGCGACACACAGATGTCAGGAGAAGAGCCCACAGTGAACCTCTACCTGGAGTCACCAGTTCGTCGTGGGGAGATGATTTGATCGCAAGAAGTGACAGGCAGAAGAGGGGGCTGGGTCATCATCACCACCGGATGGGCTACTCAAAGTGCCATCACCCCCCATAGAAACTCTCATGCACATCGAAAGATTACTGCTAAGAGGCTGATGCCTGGGTCAATTCCCCATTGCTGGTGCTGGATTTTCCTCAATTTGGACAACCTCCTTCTGTAGCCATTCCTTGCCTTCATCTTCACGGACTCCCCCCCCTCTGCCTGGGAGCCTCCTAGCCCTCTTTTCCTTTTATACATCCTTTCTTTCTCCCAACTACTCTCTAGTGGGCACTTTTGATTCCTTGAACCCTGTCCTACTTTTACATCAGTTACACCCTTGTATTATAATACGTAATCATTCATTATGTTTATTGTCTGTGTCTGCCCACTAGAATATAAGCTCTGTTGAAGCACAAATGTTCTGTTCACTGATATGTCCCGAGCCCTTAGAATAGTGTCTGATACCGAAGATTCTCCGTAAGTATTAAGTGAATAAACAAATGAAAGGGCAATCTTATCTAGACAATTAGTTTAAATTTACATCTACACTCAAGTCTCCCAAATCTGTAGTTCTAGACCAATATTCTCCTGAATTCTAGTTCGATGGAACCCATTGCTTACTTAGTCGCTTGCCTCTCCATTTTCTGTGGGCCCCTCAAATCCAACAGTTGAAACGAGAATTCACATCTTTCCCTAAATCTGCTCTTCTACTCACGGTCCCCATCTTGACAAATGGCGGCCATTTACCCAGTTGCCCAGGAGAGAAACAAACCTTGGTGTTATCTCTGCTTTCCCTTTGTCTCGATTGCTGTATTCCACTGACCATCTAATCATGCAAAATCAATTGTCTTTCAGAGTCTCTCTTTTCCACACCCCCAATCATGACTCTTATTCATGCCTTCATCAACTTTCCTCAGACAAGCCAAACAGTCACCTAATAGAAGACAGCACTCTGGCTCCATTTCACGTCTCTCATGTCCACTTTATACTGCAGCCAGAGGGATCTTTCTAGAGGCAGGATCTCCACCTTGTTCCCACACAGACATAGCTCTGGCTTCCACCATGAATGCTTCCAATGGCTCGCCACTACTTTATTATTATTGGCATCATCATTATTTTAAATTATGTTCTCCCTTGCTGGGGAACTAGAAAAGTGTTTATGTTGGTGTCCTTAAATGACAAGAGAAGTTTGAGTCTCTCTCCTGCTCTCAAGACACAATATAAAGGGCCCTTATGACGTCACCACCCTTATTACTGATCTCTGCCCCTCTCCCTTCAGGGCTCGCTAAGCAGTCATACCTCCAGGATGTCCTGGTTAGGTACAGGCATACACGTTCCCACTGTGACTTTTATCCAGCCCTTCAGAGGAACTTTCATGTGGAAAGTTGGCTCTCTTCTTCTCTTTTCTTGAAGCGCAAAGTCCTTGAGGTCCGAAATTAGACGAATTCCCTCATGTGCTATCAATGCCTTGCTAATTCTTTACATAATTTACAAACTGAGTCCAACTTGAGAAAAGACCCCGAGAGAGCTATTATTGTTGCTGGGGTTTCAGAGAGGAGCAAATGAGGTATTTAGAATTAAGTCGGTGTGTGGCTGTGTGGCTGAAGTCACAGAGTCCAGCTCTAAAAACCAGGGTGGTGGACCCCTCAGTTCCTGCTTCACACCCTTCTATTATTATTATTATTATTATTATTATTATTATTAGCCCTCATGTTGATTGCTTTCTATCCTCTTCCACTGACCGTGCTCCTGCTCATACCCTTTGACTCCTCACCTGAATAGGGGCACACTGTGTAACCTTCCCTCTGCCTCCACCTGTCTCCACTGCACTTGAAATTGATGAACATCCTGGATCCTCAACCCTCCTTGTGGAGATTCTCCTGCTCAGTGACCTTGACGAGACGCGAAACTAAATGAATCCAAGACCAGAAACCAACAACATTTGTGAACAAATTCATGAACTGCTTCACGAAGGGAGAAAACACACAAATGACCACATTGCATTGAAAAATGGCACCTAACCCCTGGTTGAGAGCAGCCTGGAATAACTGTAAGCCAAGACTTTACAGGACTTTAGGCTAATAACTTTGCAATTCAGAGGGACGATGGGAATTTTTTGCATAAGGTAAACTGCACACATTACCGTAAGGAGAAAATCTGAATACCCAAAAAACTATGTACAAAAACAGAATGAAAGCTGTTAAAGGCCTACTCCTAAGGAAAGTATTGAGCCCCCGTGACTTTAATAGGCAATGTTTTCAAAGAGCTGATCACTGTAGTCATAAACGCTTTCCAAACATGGGAAAATATGGAAAGATAATTATAACTTATTTTGTGAAGCACGTGTAAGTCTTGATATTTAAACCTGACAAGGGTAAAATAAAAACAAAGACGAATACTATTTGTGAACTCTGTAGCAGAAAAGACCAGCTAGTCATCAAAATTTATGTTCTCCCTTCCATAGAAGAGAGACATTGCTGGTAAATCACTGTTCCGCCAGAAAATACCTTCCCGAGCCATCGGCGCTATTTTCACAGGGAAATGGGAACAGACGTGATACGCTGGTGTCCAGGTGGAGGCTTGTAACACAGGCGGGTGGGCCTTTTCATTCGTGCCTTCCACTTGCTGGCTCGGTACAGAGGATGAGGAGGCTATGGCCTGTGAACCTGCTTTTGTAAATAAAGTTTTATTGGAACACAGCCATGCCCCCTTGCTGACTTCTCGCTTATGGCTCTTTTCACACTGCAGTCGCCGAGAGCTGAGCGGTTGTGACAGTTTAAATAGCTTAGCTCATTTACTGTCGGCCCTTGAAGAAAAAGTTTGCAGCCCTGCTCTAGGGGTGGGTGAAGCCGCCAGAGGGAAGGAGCCTGTGTGCTTGAAAGGTCTGCCGTTAAGGGAAAGCCTCCCTCGACCGTTTATGAACAAGACATAAAACTTCTAGTGTTAGGCTGCTGAAATTTTGTGGTTTAGCAGCTACTGTTATCCTAACGAAGAGATGCGAATCTCAAATAAAATACCAGAAAGTTCTAGAAAAAAATCGTATGTGGGATTTTTTTCCCCCAGAAATGCAAGATAATTAGAAAAGACAGCAATGCCACATTCCCCACGTAATCATCTTTTTGTGCACGTTGAAAACATTAAACATTTTTTTAATATTTATTTATTTTTGAGAGAGAGAGGGAGAGAGAAAAAGAGAGAGGGAGGGGCAGAGAGAGAGAGGGAGACACAGAATCCGAAGCAGGCACCAGGCTCTGAGCCGTCAGCATAGAGCCCGACACGGGGCTTGAACTCACAAACTGCGAGATCATGACCTGAGCCGAAGTCGGATGCTTAACCCACTGAGCCACCCAGGCACCCTGAAAGCATTTTAAGAATTAAGCATCCATTTTATACAGAAATACTTCCTTGGAATACCTATCTATACCAAAGGCTAATGGCATATAAAGAGATACATGAGTGAAGAAATCCCTATTTATGATAGAAACAGAAAAATATTATCATCAACATAACAAAAACATAATGTATAATATAAAACCGTATAATACTGCTTGAAGCACTGGCAATGTACCAATAATAATTTTATACTATGTCATATATTAATAGTTGTTAAATTGTATAGTGAAATACTGTCTATTGTATATGAAATAACATAAATTGTGTGCCTTATATAATTCACATATATAATTTTATATATGACATACATTTACATATAACATATTATATGTACAGTAAAATATATATTATTAGGTTTACATAATACAGTATATCATACTTTAAAATTTATATAAAACTCAATTTACAAATATATAATTTGTAAATAAAGCATGAAATTTGGATATGACATATGTTATGAATATACTGTATACAATGTTCTACATGATGCTAGTTATACAATACATTAATAAAAGCTTGATGTTACTTTTCAAGTATCAGCCAAGGATCAGTGCACCAAGGCAGGAAAAAAATGCAGCAGGAGACAAATTTTCATTAGTTTTAGGAGCAACTATTGGAAATATGGAGAAACCCTTCAAAGTTATGAACGTGCAAAATTAACAGATTTCCTCTAGGATGCCAATAATTGATGTGACTTCACTTAAAAAAAAAAAAAAACCTTACCAAGGGAAATGATAGAGGAGTTGAAGAAATGGGAAGAGAAACTGTATTTCTGTCTCAGAAGAATTGATATATTTAAAAAAAATTTTTTTTAACGTTTTATTTATTTTTGAGACAGAGAGAGACAGAGCATGAACGGGGGAGGGGCAGAGAGAGAGGGAGACACAGAATCGGAAACAGGCTCCAGGCTCTGAGCCATCAGCCCAGAGCCCGACGTGGGACTGGAACTCACGGACCGTGAGATCGTGACCTGAGCTGAAGTCGGACGCTTAACCGACTGAGCCACCCAGGTGCCCCAGAATTGATATATTTTAAACGTAAAAATGCACCATCATGGGTGGCTGGTGGCTCAGTCAGTTGAGTGTCTGACTCTTGAGTTTGGCTCTGGTCACCATCTCATGGTTGTGAGATCAAGCCCCATCGTGGAGCCTGCTTAAGATTCTCTCTCCCCTCCCCCCGCTCTCCTCTCTTGTGCTTTCTCTCTCTCTCCCTCAAAAAAAAAAAAAAAAAAAAAAAAAAAGGAACCATCAACTAATGTATAAATTTGCTATAGAGGTGCCTGGGTGGCTCAACTGGTTAAGCGTCTGACCCTGGCTCAGGTCATGATCTCATGGTTTGTGGATTTGAGCCCCGCATCAGGCTCTGTGCTGACAGCTCACAGCCTGGAACCTGCTTCAGATTCTGTGTCTCCCACTCTCTCTGCCCCTACCCCACTCGCTCTTTCCCTCTCAAAAAAATAAACATTAAAAAAAATTTAAAAACATAAATTCACTGCAACCCCAAACAAAAATCTAACAAGACTGAAACTGGCATAGGCTAAACTGATTTTAAATTTCACCCAGCATATACTTGTGAGAATAAGCCAAGAAACATTAGAAATATCAGACCAGTGCAAAGAAACTTGTGAGATAGATACTAAAATACATTGTAAAATACATCAGTAAAACTGTGGAAAAACAGAACTAGCAGTGTCTTTTGAACTACACACTTAAATAATTTTGTGTGCCGTAAGGACTGAAATATAAAAATGAAATATATAAATGCTAGAAGACAACAGAGGTGAATCACTCTAGATTCCTGAGCTAAGAAATGTTTCCAATAATTGATAAATTCAGAAACCACAAAAATTACTAGATCTAACTATATAGAAAATAAAAACAGCTTCTAGGCAAAATATACAAAAGGCAAAGGACAAACTGGTAAAAGATAATTGTGAAAGACTGAGGGTTAGCATTATTAATTTTTTCTATATAAATAGCTTTAACAAAGCAGAAGGGGAGAAAATGCCCAGTAGAACAAAGAGCAATAGCCACGAATTGCCACTGCCACGAAATCACATGGAAAAATAGAATCTCACCATAAACCCAAAACTGCAAATTGAGATCTTTCCCCTTATCACATAAAATCGATGATAGATTTAAATGTATGGAATAGAAAATGTTAAGAAATGAGGAGATGCCCCATGGAGATCTTTTTCCTGTCCTAGATCTTATCAGAGTAGAGACAGACATAGCACCCAGTTGGGTGGTCTTGGCTAGTCCAAGTTCAAAGGCATGGGACATTCAGTGTGGAAGGAGAGAGTAAAGAGAGAACGTCACAATGGAACAGTAGGTGGGCGCTGATGGGTCACCATGTCATCTCTCCCAGAGCAGAGATTTTCATATTTACAGGTGCCAAACCCAAAAATCACATGGCTTTTGAATGGTTGGGTGACAGCAAGATTTTAGAATGGGGGATAATACATCCGATGACAGGTTTAACATTGAACTTAAGTGCTTGATAAAATATCTTCACAAACACCTTTTGACAGTGGGTTGAAACGTTTAAATGTGTGTTGCTTATTAAACATCAATAATCCTTAGAGCTCCTGGTGGTCATCACTGGAAGAAAAATCAAGTTCACCTATGGGAATGCTGAGTTCCCCTTTCTCTCCTCTACCACCGTTTTCCCAGTGCACTTGGGCTGTTTGCATCTACTTGGTCTCAACGATTTTATAGAGCTTATGAAAGAATTAATGTTTGTGTTCCCTCTGTAAGTATTTGTATTTCTTCATCCCTGGGGCCCCCATGAGGATTGTTACAAAGAATTTTCACACATGTCTATAATCTGAACTTCACTCCTGAGAGCCTCTGAGTTGGGCTAGGCTGGTGTCATTATCAGCATCTCAAGAGGCAAAGGGACCTGGGGAAGCCCCAGCACACAACAAACAGGGCTTAGAGTTCAGGTCTTTTGATTCCAGTCCAGTGTCCTTTCTGCTCTACCAGTCTTCTTCCCTCTAGAAGAGGAGGGCTATAGGGGGCTGTGACTCCTAAGTGATAGAACCTTGCAGGGGAGAGGTTGGGAGAGTTCCATCAATTCAGGTTCTCCACCTGCTTGACTAGGACAACACTGATTGCTGTCAACCTGACCTTTGTAGGGTGAGTGGGTGGCAATCTCGTCCTCACTCCTAGGACCTCTGGTTTTGGAGACCACTCTGGGACAGCAACCCTTGGCATGACTCTTGTCTAGTGAGAGGCCCCGCCCCCAGGGCCTCAGGCAGGTCAGAGCCTTGGCTGCCCTCAGATCTCAGAGCACACAAGAGAAGCATGCCATGGGTTCTAAGTACCTTTTATGGCCTCTTTCACAGCAGAGTCCACGGGCAGTATGTTCTTCTCCACCAACTCCAGTGGCCCTGGCCGGAGAGCAATCTTTTCGTTGAGATCATCTGCAAGTCGGGCTCTCTTCAGCTTCATCTGAGCAGTTGGGATGGACCTCTCTGTAGTGGAGGCTAAGGGGTTGAAGCACAAAGAATCTGCTCTAGAATGTGACATTGTTTCTGGTTTGGGGGTTTTGCTTTTGTAAGTGAAACTCTGAGCCACATTAGGCTCTAATAATTTTCCAGTGCAATCATCGTCACTTCACATGGATTAGCAGCAAAGACTAGATTCCTCCAAATAAAAGCAAATAGAGAGGCACAGAAGAGTTAGAGAAATGCATTTGGCGACAATTCTTTAAAAAAAAATGTGCGATTTGGTGATTCTGTGAACAGGCAATCCATGGGATCTACATTGCTTGCTGACCCTAAGCTGCAGCACTTGAATGCACATCCTGTCTATATATTGCCTGGCACAGGATAAGCCAGAAGCAAATATTACCTAGTAATGTAATTACTTGCAGTAGTAGGACTTCTTAAGGGGTTTAGATTTGGTGATGTTGTGATACTACCTGATTCAAATGTCAAAGTCAATTGTCAAAGGAAAAAAAAAGTCCCTTTGAAACAGTTACTTAATTAAACGGGGATCTTTAACACTGAATTTATCCAACAGGCAGTTTCTCATCATCTGAGGGTGACAAAGGTCACTAAGAAGACCTAAATCACCCCTATATTCCTCTTTTGGTTAGTCCCCAACTTATTTCTGTGTAAGAACTTGGAGGAGAATTTAGTCAACCAGTCATTGCTGTAAGGTAGAACTGTTAAGAGGCCATAAAAATTTATACCTTTCCTCTCAACTCTGCAGTTTTAAAAGGGCAGATATTTACAGACCAGTCTTCCAGCCCTATTGTTCTGTTATTATCAACCTACGAACCCAGGCCTAGTAGGTGGCTGGTGGCTGATCTAGAAATCTCCATCCAGGAGCAGTCTAGGGATGCTGTATGGTTGTAACAGGTCAGATCTTGTCTAGAAGCCACATCTTCAATGCACCTGATGCAAGGTAGAGACTACATCAGTACTCCAAACCAAAGAACAGGTGCACTCGAGCCTCAGTCCTCTCCAAAACATCCCCTAATCCTTCCTTAGGTCATGGCAAGGACTTCTCACTGGATACCCTGCCTCAGGGATCTTTCTGATTGGTCCTACACATCAATGCAGGATTAATCTTCAGAAAACACTTCTCTCTCGCATCCCCCTGAATGATGTTCTTCTGTCAGTCTGGCTGTTATGTGAGTGGAGATTCTCCATTCCCAAACGACTGTTCCAGCGACCCCGGTCCTCTCCCTTCTGTCCTGCATGTCTTAGTGGGTTCACCTTTGTACCTCTGCTTAGTTTCCTCGCCCTGGAGTGCTTCCTACCTTCTCCCTACCAGCAGCCGCCTACTCTTCGGGTCTCAGCACAAAGCCTCTCTACTTCCTCTGTTCTTACCTGCCTCTTTTGCTGTGACTGCTTCTAGCACTCATGGCCATGGCCCTTGATCTACTACTGCTTCTAGAACTAGACCATGAGCCTTGGGAAGGAGGGATCATTTTGTACCCCAGCAGATCCTTGGTGCTCTAGGCCGTTAATCCTCAATTTCTGAGAGGATCACATGGGAACCATCAAGGACATGCAACTGAACTGGGGGCCAGGACAGCTCACAGTTTCATTTAATTGAAGCCTGTGATGAGTTTGGGGCATCTGGGTGGCTTAGCTGGTTAGGTGTCTGACTCTTCATCTTAGCTCAGATCTTGATTTTGGGGTCGTGAGTTCAGGCCTCGTGTTGGAGCCTACTCTAAAAAATAAAGAGAGGTGCCTGGGTGGCTCAGCTGGTTAAACTTCTAACTTTGGTTCAGGTCATGATCTTGTGATTCGTGGGTTCGAGCCCCACATCAGGCTTTGTGCTGACAGCTCAGAGCCTGGAGCCTACTTCAGATTCTGTGTCTCCCTCTTTCTCTGCCCCTCCCCTGCTCATACTCTACCTGTCTCTCTCTCAAAAATAAATGAAACATTAAAAAATTAAAAAAAAGACAAGACCATGATGATGTAGCAAGTAACATTTCTCATGCTTTTTTTATTATAGTATTATTATGTACTTGTCCTCCCTAAGTATGGAGAATGCTAAAAAAAAGGTATATAAAAGGCAGTGGAAGCACTGAGAAACTCTGTTTTTAATAGGTGGATGTCTTTCTTAACTATTTATACTTATTATTAGGGCTATGTTTTTGTTTTACTCCCATAGTGGGGCTCGAACTCACAACCCTGAGATCAAGAGTCAAACGCTCCCCTGACTGAGCCAGCCAGGTGCCCCAGGGCTGTTGTTGTTGTTGTTGTTGTTGTTGTTGTTGTTTTAATCACAGCTTCGAACTGTAAATACCATTTACATATGTTTTTTCATCCCTGAACCTGACCATAAATACAGTTTTGTTTCTGGTCTCTTTCACTCAACATCATCTTGGAAGACCTCTCTCATTAAATCATTTTTCTCTGAAAGCCTCATTTGCAGTGGCTGCAAGGTATTCAATCACGCGGATGGTGCAGAATTAATTCAGCCAATCCCCTAGAGTTGGACATTTCCCTGTTTTCAATGTTCCAACATCTAAAGTAATCCCTGAATAAGCATCACTGTATATATCCAGTCTAGTGGATAGGCACGTCTAGTTAACACGCTAGAGATTTGTTACTGGCTAAAGAGCGGGCATGCTTTAGAGGAATCTGGTACATGGTAGGGAGAGACAGGCTCAGAGATGGCACAGTGGAGATTGGAGCCCAGCCTATACCTTCCTGATCAGACTAAGTGGCCCTAAAACAACTCAAATGACCACTCTGGAAGATCAGGGGACGCTTTCTAAGAGGGCTTCACAAACATATAAAGAAAAGGACTCTGGCACAATGGCCCACCATTCGATGGGCATCCGGGTTAATGCTTGGGTGCAGCCTCACCTTGAAGTACGTGCATATTAACCACGTCCGCGCAGTCAGGCCTGTTTCTGACCTTGTGCTTCAGCGTGTCTTCAGTCTGCAAGCACAAACAAAGAACAAGTTCCACTGTGGACCTCAGACAGCCGAACTGCCTAGTTTTAGGCTTGAAAAGAACCCCGATTTCTCTCGAAAGGGGAAGGCATTCCTCAGAACCTGCAAATCTCCCCGGTCTCCTCCATTTTGATGCGGGAAGATTTACAAAAGCCTCCCTGGTCATTTCAGGATGGAAAAATTCAGTGAAGAGGTAAGAAGCCTGGGTCCACCCTCAAAGGCCGGGCAGGTATGTGTTAATAAAATAATAATAAAGCTCAGATGATACTAAGCTGCCTGTGTTATAGTCCATTCTATTCCAGGGACTCTTAAAACAGCCACAAAACTGACTATGGTTAGAGACGAAATGTAGCCTGAGTCCATCCAGTGTAACATGACAACGTATGCCCTCTCTCTTAGGACCCATGGAAATGTAAAGGCTGCTATTCAGAAGCACGGTGAGTTAGAAGGATGCCCAGAGATAATTTACTGAGTCCCACAGTCTTCTCGATGGTGGAGTTGTCTGTGGGGACAGTGTGGACTCTGGCAGGGCACACCCAGACCTCAGGCCCTGATTTCCAGTTCTGGGTTTTTATGCCACTCTATTGGATCTCCTATTTGCCCCCTGAGAGGGATCTAGCGATCACTCCAGTTCTGATCAAAGACAGCTGTTTTCCAGGGAACAGAGACCACAGCCTCTCCTGCACAACTTTAAAGAGGTACAGAGCTCTGCT
Source organism: Panthera tigris (assembly GCF_018350195.1). Classification (NCBI taxonomy): domain Eukaryota; kingdom Metazoa; phylum Chordata; class Mammalia; order Carnivora; family Felidae; genus Panthera; species Panthera tigris. Next base: position 6,676,098 of record NC_056673.1, on the reverse strand, counting down.
CCTTTCTCCACCCACAAAGTAGCTGTGAGGCTAGGATAGGTGGACAAAGAAATCCCAGGACAAAGGCACGCCCCCCGCCCCTCCACCTCCCTGCGTTTCCTTCTCATACAGGGCTGATGCCGGCTAAATAGTATTAATTGTATTACTGATAAGGTCAGTTTGCAGAGATCTGCTATGAAGGTGCAACATATGTGCCAATTATGCCCCCTCCTGAATGTTAAAAAGAAAACCAAAAGAAACAAATAACAACAAAAAACCAGGAAGAAAGAGAAATAAACTCAATGCCTTTTGCCTTGAAGTCGCTGTAGGTCATCTCTGTACGCACAGCCTCTATCTTATCACTGAATTGGATTTTTAAGAATCCGATTGTTGGAAAGGACTATAAAAGGCTTTTGGAAACCTGACGTCTACAGCATCCTTGCAACATCAGAAAGACTGGAGACGTGTTTTTGTTTTTGGGTTTTTTTGGAGACTTTTTTTAAGGTAACAAATAGTTTCAAAGCTAAATGTGGTTGATCACATTTCCAGTCTTGGGTACACAGGAGTAAGGTCCCCTACAGTGTGTGTGTGTGTGTGTGTGCGTGTGTGTGTGTGTGTGTGTGTGTGTATGTGGGGCAGGGCACGTATTAAGTTTACTGTGGAAATTCTACCTGCTTGAGCCAAAGCTCAGCACTCAGAGATCTATACCCTGGAGTCTAAGTTCAGAAAGAAGGGCAGCTTGCCAAAAAATTACCTTGTCACTATCCAAATGTTTTCTTTGCTCATGGAATTCAGTTGGGCTTTTCAGTGCTGCAACAGAAAGACAGAGACGTGAGCAGAGGCGGGCTGAGGACACCAAGCAGCAAGATGGTATCTGCCGGTGTGCTTGCGGAGCTGTGCACAGTATGGGCGTGAGCGCCTTTATTAGGCCATAAGCGATCGGAGAGGAGAGAACCAGAGGATACCAGCTTCCCGGAAGTCACAGGATACAGAGGCAGGTGGAACCGAGGCCGAAGACAGGAGGAGCAGCAAAGGCAGGATGTGCAATAGAAAGAGAGGTGGGGGAGACAGAGCATTCGAGATCCTGAGGAAACACGGGGGCCTGTGGAAGACTAGGCAGAGAAGAGATGCTCCAGAGTGAGGGAGAGGGGTGGATGGGGTGACTAACGCCCTCTTTGATTTTGCTCTGCCCTTGAGTGCAAACGTCTGGGTAGAGGCTGCGGACCATGGCAGGTGCGTCCCAACCCATAGGAAGGGACACGTACTGTGGATAAGGTCGGTGACTGGTTGGACAGGAACATGCAACTGAGGGTGCTGAGTGAGAAGCACAGAATCAGACTTTGAGGGCTGGAAGGGACCCTGGAGATAATGAAATAAACTCTCACCCTGAACAAATGGGGCAATAGAAGTCCACAGAAATCGGATGACTTACCCAGGGTCACACAGTTAGGGCTAAGAGCCTAGGTCCTCTGACGACCTCACTTCTTTCAAGGCGTATCAACAAAATACGCCAAAGTAACAAAATATGCCAAAATATTAACACCCAGGAGACACAGGCACCGGTCAGGCAAAGCACATGGCAGCCTGGGCCCAATGCTGCCTCCATTCCTCCCTCTTGCTCCTGCTCACGATTTGAAAGCAGCTCTCCACCGTGATGGGGACTCTGTTTTGACTTAGCAAAGAAGTAGAACATCATTCAGCAAAATTCCGCATTTTTAAGGAGCTTTCCCGATCCCCAGAAACAATTGATAAGGAGCCGCACGCAACCACTGTTTGTAACAAGCGAGGAGCTTGGTCAGTGGTTACAGAACCACACTGAGTACTTTTCTGAACTGTTAAGTCTGGGCAAGCCAATGAATCGCATGATCCGGAGTTCTAATACTGCTCCCGCAGATGTCCACTCTTAAGTGGCAGGCAATGAAATCTTCTTCCAAGCTTTGGCCAGCTTAAAAAATTGGGCTTCTGGCCGGATTGGCACTTGGGGCTGTGTGTGTGTGTGTGTGTGTGTGTGTGTGTGTGTGTGTGATGCCTTGTTTGGTCTTTAAGGTCATGCTAAATCTGAGCAACATGTTCAGGAGGCCTCTCTGGACATCAAACAAATGGCACTGCAGTCCTGGCAACTGGTCAACCCCGTTATCGTCTATGGAGGGCACTGCTTGGGAAGCCACTAAAGCACGCTCCCTCTCAGTCTCCCTGCCTCACCTGGACATTAACAATGTTGACCAAAGGAACATGCTGAATCGTCCCAGCTGGCTAAGAATACTGGACAAGAGCACCCTCCTCACTTTGAGCAGAGATTAAGATGCTTCCCTTCTTATAGGAAAAGTAACAGAACGCGTTGCTTAAATATCACATTTCCCAATGATCTAACACCAATGTCTCTTTGCTGCTTTCACTCTTAAAATGGGCTTCTTTGCAAACTCTGCCATTTCACATGTCTCTCCCCCCCCCCCTCCCATTTGTCCCCACTCAGTAACTCTGGGAAATCATCTGGAGAAACGTGCTGTTCAACCACATCGCTCGTGCATTGCCTCTGATTCAGGTCTATTTGCCATCCTTTGAAAGGAGGCTCGTCTTTTCCTACATTTGATCATAGTTGCAATTTTATCTTGATGGAGTTCTGAAAACAACTCCTGTTTCCCCAGGTAACCAGATCTTGCAAGTCTGCTTGAAGTCCGGGGGGCCCTGGTGAATCTGTACGATCTCAATGGATAGGTCTTCACCTCCGCCCTATAGTCTGGCAGTCATCTAGGCATTACATATCGATGTTGGCCTAGTCACTTGTCTAATCCAGAAAGGAAATGATCTTTGTGTGGCTGTACTAAGTGGTTAAGAAGAATGAACACATCCTTCTCCTTAAGCAGCAGCCCTTATGGGAGCAGTATGAATCTATCCTGAGATACCACTTACATTCCAAACTCGATTGGTTTTAATTGGGCTTAGGAATTAGGAGGAATTTATCTGGTTCTCTTGCTCCCAAGGCTCTTCAATTCCTATTAGCATAGCTTATTGAATGTTCTAAGAAACACTGCATTTCCTGTATCTTAGCTTTGGAGTGAGAGCTGTAATTCATCACTTCTTGGTGTTAACAACTCCCCCCGTGAAATGATCTGCACAGTCCGGGTCTCTGATGCCAGGAACACAAAGGTCTTCTGGAACCTTCTATCACAGGGTGGGAGATGCTATGTCCACTTGGCAAGGGCTTGGGAAGAAAGCCAAAGAGGTCCCTACACTGCATTTTACCACACGCTCTTCCCCTCAGGGCTTCAGAGATATTATGTGGGGTACTGGCTTGAGGTCACACCGTGGAAAACTGTCCTGTCACGGTCCTGTGATTGACATTTGCTTTTTTCTGTGACTCGAGAGAATGTGCATTTTAGCCATTTCCCCTGAGGGCCAGAGAAAACCATATCACAACCCCCCAAGTCGACTCTTTGGAAAATAAATAAAGGACCTCTTGCTGCCAGCCCTGGGAATATCAAATAGCAAAATTTTGTTTTACAGGGACATTGACATTCAAGATTGAAAAGGAATTTGGATTTCTAAATTAAAAAAAAAACTAATAAGTCAATGTGATTTCAAATTAGAATACGGTTGTAAATTCAGTCAGCCGCATAGCTAACTCGTTCTCCCTGGAGGAAGATTAATCACTTCTCACAAGGGAATTCATGTTTTCGCCTTGGAGTTTGGTTACGGGCTATTCCTATTTCGGTCCTGTGGCTCCAGCTAATTTGGGTCAGCTGTGTGTATAAACATTTGCTTACTAAAGCTCAGAAAAAAAGGTCCTAAGAAAGGCCAGGCCCCCTGCTGTCCCCGGCTCTGGACTCTACAGGAGCCCAGGAACAGGAGAATGCAGGTCTTGGGGCCCCTGGGGAATCAGCTAAGGGAAGGGGCTGACTCTCCAGTACAAGGTGGGGGGGGGGGGGGCTGATGTTGACAGCAGCTCATGGGGTCGCCCCCTCCCAGGCTTGCAGGACAGAACCCAGCTCCTCAGTGTTCCAGAGGAGGACGAAAATGCAGCCTCAAAGGGCTGGTGTCCTGGGGCACCAGACGGAACAGTGGTTCTCAGCGTGTGGCCCCTGGATGGGCTGAAGAAATGCCAATCCTCAGGCCCCACCCAGACCCACAAAATCAGAACCTTAGGGGTGGACCCCAGGGATTCGTGTTTTAATGAGCCCTCCTTGCCAATGGTGATGTGCAAGTTTGAGAACCTTGGCTCTGGAGTTTGTAAGGCCAGTGTCTCCTGATCTAGGGTCTTTGGGAACACGGGAGTCCAACCAGGGAGTGACGAATTTCTAGGACCGATTTTCAGGATTTCAAGTAGCTGAAGAAGAGGGGTATGGGTGCCCAGAGAAAGGCCAGTTGGGGCTGATGGAGGTGTCACTTTTCAATGTTGCTACCTAGGATCCTAACGGCATGCTTTTGAGATGGCTGTTCTCACCAAAGACCAGCCGTTCAGTTTAAATGCCATCAATTCATCAAAAACAGACGGATTCATAATTTACAAATTTAGGGTCCTTTGGGCGTGAGGGGGGCGGAGACAAAACAATTTGAAACACAGGATCCATGGCAGTGTGGAGTATAACCCAAGTCCTTTTGGGTGACCGAAAATTTGGGAACTACCCTTCCGGGCTCCATCCTTGCTTAGTCTCCTCAAACACGCCTGGGAGTCTTCCTGCTCTGTCTCCCACCTGTAAAATGGGCTTAGAAATGCTTCTGTTTGCCTCACTTTTAAAGACAAAGCGCATCGTGAATGGCTGTCTTCCTGAGATACGTGCTCTGCATAAGTGATCATGCTTTGGAAATGACATTCCCTCTTTAGGTTGGCAATGCGCTGCCCATTTGGTATCAAAGGACAGTCTCAGGAGTCTGAAAATGCAGCTTCGTTACATTTAAGACCTGGCCACATGTTTGAGGCAGTTGAATGCAACATGCATGAATACTTTGGGGATTTCTCAGAAGACGACTGTGAAGACAAATTCAAAGGACGCCTGTCATCACCGGCTTACTGGTTTCCGAGGAACAAGGAACCAGAAAATGGGAGGGAAAAGAAAACATTTAGGGTTGTTGACCACCGCCCCCCCCCCCCCACCACCCTGTATGGGCTTGCCAGGAAAAGCCACAGGGCCTTTTCCTGACTCTGAATTTGACATGTTAGAAAGGAGAGAAGAGGCAGACAGATTAAAACCCTCGTGCCGTGTTCTGCTGAAACAGCCAACAGTGTGTGCTAGGGTGACGTAGGGAGAAGCCAAGTCAGAAGGATGCACTGAGAAGAGGAAGACACACTTTGCCCAGGCAACTTCTCAGAACTACCAAGAAGCTGCATGTGGTGTGGGTACAGGAGTTGCCCCAGTCATTCTCGCTGCTATTCAGGAAAGGCGCCACAGAACTCAGGGATTTACCAGGGCTTTGCGGTAAGTATGAGGCTGCTGTGGCTGGAATTTAGTCTGCAAAACAAATAAAGGCAGCACCGTTCATAGACAGCTCATCGTATCTTTAAATCCATTTACAATGATCAGGTCATGGACCCAAGCTGCCCAGACATTTCATCCTGGCCGGCGGTGGCTTTCTCGGACTTTCCGTGGAGATGCCGCAGCCACTCGGGGCCACCCGTGTGTGCGGTTCTCTTCAGCTCTGTATTCCGGGAGAATGGGCTCCTTGTTCCCTCCTCTCCCGCCTGGGTTCTTACAGATTAGCCCCACTTTACTAGCAGAGGGAGAGGGAAGGAGAAAGTAGTTCTTTCCTTCCGTCCTCGAAGATATTCAGTCCCATGCAGTGGTGCATGGTCGTCTGATATCGCTACTCTAAACAACCAAGCAGGGGTGATCTGGGGCCCCTTCCAGACAGTAAGCATCTGAAACAGAACTCGCGTCTGACTCCTCTGTGTTCCACAGGGCCCTCCTCACAGCAGATGGTCAAAATGCTACTGAGCTGCCGTGATCATTCATCACACCTACTCCACAGAGCTCATCACCCTTCTGCACTGAGGCTTCCCAAGTGGTTGGAATAAGGTGGTGTTAAGACTCCACCCAGGAGAGTGATGCCCCAGGAAAAGAATGGTGATGGAGAAAATCTGCAGGAGAAATGGTGAACAGATCCAAGCCCCACAGGTCCACAGGGGAGGAGGTTGGCTCTGTCGTAAAGCTGTGAGAAAACAGAGAAGGTAGATGTCTTTTGCAGGCTTGACCCCCAAAAGGGTGGGGCATCGAGGTGCTCCCTTTGAATCCTGGTTGGTGGTGCGGCACCTGGGTGGCTCAGTCAGTTGGGCGTCTGACTTTGGCTTAGGTCATGATCTCGTGGTTCGTGGGGTGGAGCCCCCCCCCCCCCCCCGCCGCCCGCCCCCCGGTCAGGCTGTGTGCTGATTAACTCAGAGCCTGGAGCCTGCTTCAGATTCTGTGTCTCCCTCTCTCTCTCTGCCCCTCCCCTGCTAGTGCTGTCTCTGTCTGTCTGTCTCTCTCTCAAAATTAAAGAAACATTAAAAGAAAAAAAAATTGAATCCTGGTTGGTGGTGGCAAAGGAGACAACTTGAAATCTCCATTTGGAGAGGTGGGATTTTGGACAGGGTATTTCACAGAGATTTTACGACTATTTTGAAAACATGAATTCTACAATGGCATTTTAAATGTGAAAGCAATCTTAGAATCTGGCCTGCGCCCTGCTCCCTGGTCTGAGAACTTCTTCCCACTGCTGAAAGTTGTCCTAGCGGTTCCGTGCCGGACTCGGAATTCTGCCCTTGTTGACTAAATTCAAGGAACAATGGGTTTCCGTTCATTCAAAGCATCTGAAGGGGAAAATCCCCAGACCCATAATGGACAAAAGGAATAAGTAAATGCTTAAGAGAAGTGATTCAGGGGGGTTATATAAAGAGAATGTGTCCCTGGGTGCTGTAGACTGTTTCTCAGCAACAAAACCTGCAGGATACGTGCCCAAGAAGAAGGAAGGAGTTAAATTCAATTCATTTGGACCAGTTTCACTAGTCAACGGAAAGTTACACGCGGCTCAGTTCATCGGAGTCAGTAGGGGGAGAAACCTTAGAATTTCATCAGCAACGTATGTGCAGCTGAAGCGAGATCTGCCACGGGGCGAATGCGGTGAAATTTGTCCTTCACTCTTGGTCACGGTGAGGCGTAGGTGATGATGTAAAACCTGACGCCATTTTGTGAGAACCATTGGGTTTCCCTTGGCATGTTCACACACACGTATTTTTAATTTTCCCACATCCCGACTGAATCTTTTGGCCACAAAATGCTTGATGAGAGGAGCGTAAGTAGGTGCTTTTAAAGTTCAAGCAATTCCTTTTGAATATTTGAAGAAAGAGCTCTACGCAGGGACCAGGATGTATAGGTTCTGCCCTCAGTTCTGTCACCATAGGAGTGGCATTGAGATTTAATCTAATATAAAACTTAAGACAAGGATAGCAGGTGTTTCTGTCGACCAGTTAAGAACAGTGATGCTATATAGTAATGATGTAGGGACAGTGAATAGTTTGCTTGGCCATCAGCCTTCAATGTAGGTGATTTATGACAAGTTTTAAAACTTGGTGGGGGGGGAGGAGGATTGCAGTTATTTCAAATGTTATGGATACAGTGAGATTATATCAAATAATTATGTAAAAAACTCTACCTTAAATTCTACTTCTGTGAGTTTCCTACCACCAATCCCCCTAGAATCTTGAGTCTGTTCAAGGGACTGTCTTGCTCATCGTTGTCCCTACAGGGCCCAGCACACTACCCTGCACAAAGTCTGGTTCATAACAACATTTGTTGAATTTGATTGAATCGATAGGACCCTGAGACCGTCGCCTCTTCTTTGCTTCCTGCGATCAGTTGCCTTTACACACGAACCGTTAGGTGCCAGAGAAAACACACGCTGCTCTGTGCTACATTTCGGTGGCATGTTTCATCTCTGACTGGATTGACAAAGCTAACCATCTCCGTCCCCAACCTCTCAGCAAGTGAAAGATATGTCTTGGGTCTAACTTCCTGAGAAGAGCTTAGTCGAGGTCTGTCCGGGTTGGGTGGGGCTGGCCGTGTGCACCTGTTTCGGGTTTGACATTTTTTCCACGGCAGAATCTATACCCTTAGGAAGCCTAGTTGAGGGGAGGCGGCTGACGACCATGGAAACCAGATGACATTTAATTAACCTTTATCATTTTGCTGAATGAGAAACAAAAAAAAAAATCATTTTGTTCTCATAGGATTTTCTCCCAGTAATTATCTTAATGGTTCAATGGACTAAGGATGCAAAATTTCCGTCGGGCGGTATTTCCTTAATACGCACATGATTTGGTTCTGGAAATCCTAGCGAACAAAATATCATATCGCCATCGAACCCTACTCCACAAAGGGACACTAAATTTACAAAACATACATAGAGGTATTATTTTAAATTGCATCATAGGGTTCATTTCTACCTTTCCTAGGTGTTTTTTTTTTTCTTATGGATTTCCAAAGATTTAATCCCATAAACGTCAAAAAAAAAAAAAAAAAGATGGGGTACCTGGGTGGCTCAGTCGGTTAAGCGTCCGACTTCGGCTCAGGTCATCATCTCAGAGTTTGTGAGTTCGAGCCCCGCGTCGGGCTCTGTGCTGACAGCTCAGAGCCTGGAGTCTGCTTCCGATTCTGTCTCTCCCTCTCTCTCTCTCTCTCTCTCTCTCTCTCTCTCTGCCCATTCCCTGCTCACACATACTCTCTCTCAAAAATAAATAAGCATTTAAAAAATCTAAAAAAAAAAGAAAGGGGGAAATGAATTTATTCTTATCCAAATGCCAGTTGCAAGGCTCAGGCTCAGAGTATTTAAGCACATGACTCAAGCTTTAGATAAATAAGGTGTGAGGAGCTTAAGCAGACTGAAATGTACTGGGTCTCTCTACCCCATGTGCCTTTCCAGAATCAAAGAAAAGCAACACCGGCGAGGGAATAGATTATTCTCATACTACCCAACTAGACGTGTTCCTCGTATATCTGAGGGCATGAGTACAGATCGAGGCCCGCCGAGAGAGGATCCCGGCGGACCTACGCTCGTCCACAACCCGCTCTTAGTGAGTAACTCTTCCAGATGAAGCATAACCGCGTCACATCCTACACATTTGTAACGGGACTCCCCAAAACACTGGTCTGATCAGCTTCGAAAATGTAGTGATCTGCCCGGAAGTCTGCAGACTTTTGCGCTTTCCCGAGTTTTTAGTGCTTCTCCTCTTTAGTGGGCTCAGATGAAAAAGGCCGGTCAGATGTGGCCCCTCTGGGTTCTCAACTCGGTTGTACACCTTGCGTGAGCGGGCTTTAAATTGCAGGGGGAGCGGTTTCTTTTGTGCTCATTAGCAAACCTCTAAAAAAAAAAAAAAAAGGTGTTCTCCTGGAAGGTCACCTGTGGTTTACTGTCGGGAGGGCTGAGCCATTAACAAAGAGCTATTTTTGAATTACAAAGGAAAAGGCTTGAAAAATTCTCAGTTCTCATCTGGCTCAGAGGCACAGACTATACTTAAACTTTCAGACCTTGGGTCATAGGGCTCTGTATGACGACCGCAGGACATTTTATCCAGGCCAAACTGGCTGCTTGTGAGACGCTGAACTCTGAAGTCGTAGTCATGACGAGTCTGGATTTCTGCGGGAGTCATTACGGGTTTTGATTTTTAACTTTTGTTGGGGAAGAAAGTTACAAAGCATGACCTAAAGGGGCTTGAACCGGGACTTCATTCATTCAGGGAGGTCTTCTGTCTCTTTATAGATAATCAAGAGTTGGCTTTAATTGCTTACTTGGTGGGAAAATTTAAATCTATCTACTAAAAAAGATAATGACAATCCTCCTTCTTGGACCCAATTTATGTCCAGTAATTCAATATTATACTATTTATGCTAGAGTGTCATTACTTCTCAGCCTTCCTTGATGGTATTCAATTAATTGTGGACTCAGGTACCCCAAATAGGACTGAGGTGAGAAGAGGGATAAGTGATGGATGCCTCTGGAAAGAGTGGTGATTTACATCCTATTCTAAAAGGAAGAGAAGGGTGAAGGGGGCCCACAGGGAATTGTACTTACTCTAAAAACAAACCCATCAACTGGAATTTTAGGTACAACCTATAGCATTAAAGGGAAGCCCTTGTAGGTGAGTAGTGTCTGGGGCAAAGCATCCAAGGTCTGGAGTTTCTGCAGACATAGCGTCTATGAGGATCTGGGGAGACCCATGTGTTGGCTTAGGTTCAAGGACCTCTGAGGTGCTTTCCAGCTCCCAAATTGTACGCCCCCATAGTAACAGGTCAGCGAACAAGAGATAGGGCTACTCACGTGGTGTTATGCCTTGGTTAGCAAGTTGTTCCTGGGTCCTTCTCTGTTGAAGTCGTAACTGCAAAACTTAGAAAACAAAGTGTTCGTTTGTAAGTTGGGCCGCGTGTGATTATAGTCATTTATATTCACATCGTAATTTTTGCCCAGCTCTTCTCATTTCATTTTTAGACCAGTCTCGAACGTTTGTGTCAACTACGTTTGTGTTTCTGTGGCAGACGTGGAGAAAGAAAAAACTGAGAGATGCCAAGCGGGTTGCAGGGATTTGCAGGAAGTCTGGGACAAGCTAGGGCTGGAACACCCGTGCCCTCTTTGAAGTGAATGTTGTTCTCACAGCCCTAGGCTCACTCGCTCCTCCTTATTAGCCACTTGGGGGGATAAACACCACCCAGTTCTGCTGGGAATTTGCCTGTGCTTTCCAAAGGGAGCCAGCATGAAGAAAGCGTAGGCCTTGGGGTCTCATATGGGTTCAAATCTCATCTCTAGTGCCTTCAAAAGGCACGTAATCCTGGGCAAGCTGCTTACCCTTTCTGATACTCACTTTCCTCATCTGTAAATGGGAACGATGTGTTCCTGAAGGTGTTGCTATAAAGTCCGATAAGCAATAAACGCAAGTTGCTTAGCCGAGTGCTTGGCACACAATAGTTCATCAATAAACAGTGGTATTATGTGCATCTGGGATCCATTTGGAATTTCAAAGATAGGCTATTAGAGTCATGCTTTGCTTAGAAGAAATAAAACACTGTAAACTGTCCAAACTTTGTATTATAAACATTTATGTTGCTATCCATAGCGCAAATAGATTATATATATCACACACAATATACATGTAAATAGTAAAAAAAAAAAAAAGACTATATGTAAAATTGTGAGTGTAGCATTTGTGATTTTCTCCTCCGCCCTCCCCCCTCTCCCCCTGAAAAATTCTACCTTTGGACACTTGGCCTCTCCCTCATGGAGAGTCCATTTTCTCAGGGAGACTCTAAGTTTGCCATCTTGGCTCCTGGGTTTGAGTGGCTCAGAATAAGGATAGAAAGAGCAACAGTTTGTAAAAAAGAGGGACTGGTCTAATCAACATGTAATGAAAAGAGAGAAGGAGAGAACTGTTTGAGGAAGAGAAAATGAGAATGGAGACAAGATCAAAAACAGGAAGGCTATGTGGACTGACTTTCAAGTTTATTTAGTATCTCAGAGTGAGGCTTCAGAGAAAATGTAGTCACAAGATCTCCTGAATGTCAGCGTAATGGGGAAAGATGATTTTTTAAAGTGCTGTCATGGTTTTGAATTGGATCATCAACCTTCTTCGAGAGAGATCGATGCTGTTGAATTACTTTTAATTACTTTCAGTTGCTAGACTGTGTTTCATTGAATAGCCTCATCTGACTCGGAGTTAGGACTGGACAATAAAGAAGACAAAATTATGTTACTTTGCAGGTAAATGAAAACGATACGAGACTTTGTTATTTAAGCCCTCCTTCGGAACAACCCTCCCACCAATAAAAACTGTAAGCTCTGAACAAAATATGAGAAATAACCACCTGGGGATTCTGAATAGGAAACAAAATCATGTAGGGTATAGAGGGAAGTTGAAACTTGGGAGAGGTGACTTCCATGGGGGTGAGCTTCCTACTTGGGGGACAACTGAGAGTGACCTGGAGTCATGAAGTAGCAGGTCAAAAGCAACTAAAACTCTCACAGAAAACCTACTCATCTTTCTGGCCCGAGGACTCAGGGAAAGGAAAGCAGACAACCATGGCTGAGCACCATAGATTGAGGAAGACACCATGTACGGGAGAGAGCTGGAAAAGGGAGGGATCCCCTGACTATGTGTATGGACCCTCCCAAGTTTCAATCTGGTCCTTTAATGAAGTTTCCATGGGGCAGACTCAAAGCAGCACGGCAAAGGTTTAAAATCAAAGTGAAACTTGAACCTCTGTGCACACAGGCAAAAAAGGACTTAACGCTCGAATATTCAGGGTTAATTTTGTGCTCAAACCAAACAGAAAGAAATCACCAGTCTCCAGAGGATTGTGAAAGAACTCAAGGGTTTATGTAATACAAGACAGAACGTCCAGAATACAATCCAAAATTACTTTACACACAAGGAACCAGGAAAATGTGACTCATTTTAAATAGAAAAGACCATTAGCTGATGCTAGCCTTGAGACGACCCACATGTTGGAATTATCCTACAAGTACTTTAAAGTAGTTATTTTCAACTATGTTCAATGAAGTAAAAGAAAACATGCTTGAAATGAATGGAATGACAGGATATCTCAGCAGCAAAATAGCCACATAAAAAGAAACCAAATAAAAATTAAAACGTAATGGTAGGATATCTATACTCTAAATAATAATAATAGTAAATGCTAATAAATATAAATATACTCTAATAATAATAAATCCATGGATGAGCTTATTAATAAAAGAATAAATATCAGAGGAATGAGTCAGTAAACTTGAAAATAGACCAAACTTACGAAGAGAGAGAAAAATGATGGGAAAAAAACGGACATACAGATAGCCCCACGGATCTGTGCAACAATATCAAAAAATCTAACATCAGTTAATTAGAGTCCCAGAAAGAGTGCGGAGAAATAACTAATAGCCCAAACATCCCAAATTTCATGAAAGACATAAATTCACAGATTCCAAAAAAGTCAACAAACCCCACACCAGCCATATTCACAGAAAACCACACTTAGACACATCACAATCCAATGGCTGAAAACCTAAGAAAGAGGAAATCTTAAAAGTATCTAGGGAAAACCAACACATTATATAAAGGGAAACACCGATTCTCATCAGAAACTATGGAGGCCAGAAGATAAAACAAAAACAAAATGCAAAACAGAAAACAAATGTCAACTCCAAAGAGAAAATGTCCTCTAGAAATGAAGGTAAAATAAAGATGTGTTCAGGTAAAGGAAAAGGTCATTTGTTGCCAGCAGATTTTGCTACAAGAAATGCTTAAGGAGGGGCACCTGGATGGCTCAGTTGGTTAAGTGTCTTACTTTGGCTCAGGTCATGATCTCATGGTTGGTTTCATGTGTTCAAGTCCCGTTTTGGTCTCTGTGCTGACAGCTTGGAGCCTGAAGCCTGCTTCAGATTCTGTGTCTCCCTCTCTATGCCCTTGCCCTGCTAGTGTGCTCGCTCGCTCTCTCTCTCTCTCTCTCTCTCAAAAAAAAAAAAAAAGAGTAAATAAACATTTAAAAAAAGAAAAAAGAGGGGCACCTGGGTGGCTTAGTAGGTTAAGCATCCAACTTTGGCTCAGGTCATGATCTCACAGTTTGTGAGTTAGAGCCCTGCATCAGGATCATGGTTTGTGAGTTCGAGCCCCGTATCAGGCTCTGTGCTGACAGCTCAGAGCCTGAAGCCTGCTTCAGATTCTGGGTCTCTTCTTCTCTCTGCCCTTCCCATGCTCATGCTGTCTCTCAATAATAATAATGTTAAAAAAATTTAAAAAAAAAAGAAAGCTAGACAGGTTAGGGGTGCCTGGGTGGCTCAGTGGGTCAAGCATCTGACTCTTGATTTTGGCTCATGTCTTGATCTCATGGTTAGTGGGACTGAGCCCCACGTTGGGCTCTGTGCTGGCAGCATAGAGCCTGCTTGGGATTCTCTCCTCCCTCTCTCTTTGCCCCTCTCCCACTTGTATGTGCGCGCTCTCTCTCTCAAAATAAATAGACATTTTAAAAAAATGATACACAGGCTGTATCAATATCAGATAAAAAAAAGACTTCAAGTCAAGGAGTATTATCAGAGATAAAGAAGGGACATTTTATAATCATAAAAGGGACAATTCATCCGAAGACCTAGCCACTATAAATGGATAGGCATCAGGGGCACCTGAGTGGCTCAGTCGGTTAAGTGTCTGACTTTGGCTCAGGTCATGATCTCACAGTTCGTGAGTTCGACCTCGCATCGGGCTCTGTGCAGACAGCTCAGAGCCTGGAGCCTGCTTCAGATTCTGTGTCTCCCTCTCTCTCTCTGCCCCTCCCCAACTCACACTCTGCCCCTCTCTCTCTCTCTCTCTCTCTCTCAAAAAAAAAAAAAATAAATAAACATTAAAAAAAATGGATAGGCATCTAATAAAAGCCTCAAATGAAGTAAAAACTGACATTATTAGAGGGATAAATAGACAATTTCAAAATCATAGTAGGATATTTTAGGGTCCCCCTCTCAACATTTTATAGAATAGATTTAAAAAAAATCACTGATGACACTGGGATTTGAACAATTATCAATCATCTTGACTTAATTGGTATTTATAGAGCACGGTGTTCAATAACTTAAAATTTATTTATTTTTATTTATTTATTTATTTATTTATTTATTTATTTATTTATTTAGAGGGACAGAGAGAGAGGGAGAGAGAGATTACAAGCAGACTCTGCACTGTCAGCGTGGAGTCCGACGCGGGGCTGGAACCCATGAACCGCAAGATCGCGACCTGAGCCAAAACCAACAGTCAGTCGCTTAAGCCACTGAGCCACCCAGGTGCCCCTAAATTTAACATTCTTTTAAGGTTCACATGGTACATTCACCAAGATAGACTAGGCCACAAAACAAGTCTCAATAAACTTTTTTAAAAGTTTAAACTCCTATAGAGTATGTTCTCTGATCACATTGGAATTAGTCAGAAATCAAAAGCAATATGCTACTTAGGAAAATATTTGGCAGCATACTTCTAAGTAATTCATAGATCAAAGAAGAAATCACAAGGGAAATTGGAAACATTTTTAATTGAATGATGATACCTATACAATATACAATTTATGGGATACAGCTAACACAGTGCTTCGAGGGAAATTTAAGAGTTTTAAGTGCTTATGTTAGACAAGAAGAAAGATTTAAGATAAATGACCTAAGATACTACCTAATAAGCTAAAAGAACGTTCAAGGTAATTGGAAGGAAGAAAGTATTGGAGCAGCAAAATAGAAACCAGACAAGAACATAGAAAATCAACTAAGCCAAAAGTTGATTCTTTGCAAAGACCAACAAAAATGGAAAAACCCCTAGCTAGATTCATCTGTAAAAAAGAGAGAAAGAATACATTTTACCAATATCAGGAATAAAAAAGATGGGTTATCACTACAGACCTAAAAGGATACTAAAGGATTAAAAAGGAAAATAGAAGAATATCATTAACGATTTTGTGATGGGGCACCTGGGTGGCTTAGTCGGTTGAGCGTCCGACTTCAGCTCAGGTCATTATCTCACAGTTCGTGAGTTCGAGCCCCACGTTGGACTCTGTGCTGACAGCTCGGAGCCTGCTTTGGATCCTCTGTCCCCCTCTCTCTCTCTGCCCTTCCCCTGCTCATGGTCTCTCAAAAATCAATAAACATTAAAAAAATTTGGGGGGTCACCTGGGTGGCTCAGTTGGCTAAGCATCTGACTTTGGCTCAGGTCATGATCTCCAGGTTCCTGAGTTTGAGCCCCACATTGGGATCTGTGCTGACAGTGCAGAGCCTGCTTGGGATTCTCTCTCTCTCCCTCTGTTTCTTTCCCTCCCCTACTTGCACGCACTCTCTCAAAATAAATAAACTTAAAAAAGATTCTAAAAAGAGAATTTTTGTGCCAATATATTTGACAACTTAAAAAACATTTTTTAAATGTTTATTCATTTTTTGAGAGACAGAGAGAGACAGAGCACAAGCAGAGGAGGGGCAGAGAGAGAGGGAGACACAGAATACAAAACAGGCTCCAGGCTCTGAGCTGTCAGCACAGAGCCCCACTGGGCTCGAACTCATTGACCATGAGATCGTGACCTGGGCTGAAGTCGGACGCTTAACCAATTGAGCCACCCAGGCACCCTGACAACTTTTTAAAATGGAACAACTTCTTGGGGCGCCTGGGTGGCTCAGTCAGTTAAGCGGCCGACTTCGGCTCAGGTCATGATCTCGTGGTCCGTGAGTTCAAGCCCCACGTCGGGCTCTGTGCTGACAGCTCAGAGCCTGGAGCCCATTTCAGATTCTGTGTCTCCCTCTCTCTGACCCTGCCCCGTTCATGCTCTGTCTCTCTCTGTCTCAAAAATAAAATAAAACGTTAAAAAAAAAAAATTAAAATGGAACAACTTCTTGAAAGCTACAACTTATCAAAATACAAGAAGAAACATAAATCTGAATAGTGTTGTGTAACTAAATTGCATTGATTGTTAAGAACTTATCCCCTTACAAAATCCCAGGCCCAGATGGTTTTACTGGTAAATTTAATCAAGATGTTGTGATCGCAACCACTTGTTTTTCCAAGTTCTCCATCAAATAACTTTCACCTTCTACATATAACATCAGAGTAAGATAAGAGTATTCACTTATATTTCAACACCACAGATCTTAATTCAGCAAATGGAAAACGTTGACAGAGATCTTCTGTTGTTAGAATCAGCCATTTTGAAGGCTGTTTGGGTGCTCTAGACATTAAGCTATTTTGACTTAGATTGAGCCAGATGAAGACAGTAGAAATGGAAATGAGAGAAAAAAATGAAAAAAAAATTGAACAGAAAGAACTGGAAAAATCTAGCGATGGAAGGGAGGAGAGAAATGTGTATTACTATCTCTCAAAGGGCTTGTTAGTCTGGGATGTTTAGATATGCTGTCGGAAATTCAAGAATTCCCTGATGTTACCAGTAACTATGTTTGCACGTATTTAATTTTTCCTGGGAGTGGGTCCATAGCACTTGCCAGGTTCCCAAAGGGGGCCAAGGCATCCAAAATTTAAGCCCCACTAGCCCAGAAATTTGAAAATCTAGGGTTTTGAGAGCATGCATAAATTATGATAGGTTGACAAAGAAGTCTGGAAAATGATTAGTTTCATTTTATACAATCTGAATTTTAGGAGTCCTGGTAAATTTTAAATAATGTGCCTGACAGGCCATTGAAATATGGGGCTGGAGAAAGGCTAAGGAGTCAAGGCTGACTTGGGGTATTGTCTTCAAATAAGTAGCCACAAAAACCTTTTTATCAGAATTCCTAAAAAAAGAGGGATACATTACCAGAGGAAAGGAAAGATAAAAAGAAAACAGGAATAGGGGCACCTGGGTAGCTCAGTCGGTTGAGCGTTCGACTCTTGGTTTCTGTTCAGGTCATGATGTCGTGGTTAGTGGGTTCGAGCCCTGTTTCGGGCTCCACAAGGACAGTGCAGAGCCTTTTTGGGATTCTCCCTCTCTGTCCCTCTCGTGCTCTCTTTCTCAAAATAAATAAATAAACATTAAAAAGAAGAAGAAAATAGGACTAAAAATTACATCACAAATCGATAAAGAGTAACGTTAAAGGGAGCCAGTAAAGGGCTTAATGAATTTGGGACACCATTAGTTTTGGGTATCTAATATGGAGAAATCATTGTGCTATTTCCATAACTCATTTCCATACTTCTTGCCTTTTGGTTAATCATCTGCAGATTTCCACATTTACAAGATCAAAGGCATTATTCATTATGTTCCTCCAATGTGTCAATAACTATCTGGTTGTGTGAGAGGCGTTGCTTGTTATTGGCATAATGGTGAATGGGACACATAGTTACACCCCTCAAAGCCATAACTTCCTAGGGGGTGAAATAAACTCAATGTTTTGAGTTCTTCCCGAATGCGCAATCTTTTTATTCCTTTTTTTTATTCCTACTTTATTTTGCCTTCTCTGAGCACCAACCTTTTGGGATAACCTTCTTCCCCCAGGGGCCTTGTTAATTTCCTGAAACTGCATGCAATGTGTGTGTCAATGCATATTTTTGTGGAGCGGCCTGTGACTTCTATCAGATTTTAGGAAGTCTCTGGGACTTCCAAAAGTTAGGCACCATCAACTCCCATCTAGACTAGATCATCCCATATCTTTTCTAGTTAGTAGAGTCTCTTCTTTCGGTGTGCCTTACGTGCATTACTAGACTAATTTCCCTAAAACCCTATTTTCATAGGATTATTTTGCGCAGTATCTTCAGTGGCTCCTGATTCTGGCGTTTCAGATCTTCTCCACCAGCACTATTCCCCACCCAAACTTTCTCCTCCAGCTCAGTCTGTTTCTACCTGAACCCAACACCTACCAAATGCATTTACACACCTTGCCTTTGATTATGAGATCCCCACACATGGAATCGGATGCAGGATTTGAGGCCAGGCTAGGATTTTAATTTACTCCAAAGAGTTGGCAAACTATGTACATCAGCGATTTATTATAGAACGTTCCTTTGTGCACTGATTTGTAATGTCACCTTTGTCATTTACTCCAGTGCTAATATAAGCTATGATCTGTTTCTAGGTGCTAAATGCTAATTTGTATGAATTTATACTTCCTATCCCTCTTCTTTAGCAGCAAAAGTAGTAAATGTTTTCTGTCTCAAGAAGACAGAACAGGCACACACCTGATTCCTATAACAGAATGGTTATAAATAACAGAAATGGTAGCTTTAAAAATCTTTATCTGCAGTAGAAAAGACACAGGGGATACCTCAGTGGATTGACAGTGTAAGTAATCTATGGGAGATAAACAGAATACGGGACTGGACTGGAAAAGCACATGGTAAGACACACGCATGTCAGTGATGGAAAGTCTTGCCAAGAATCCTCTTTGCCCAGAACAGGAAGGTGTAGTAGGCTCCCTCTAATAGGGCTGCTAGAAGGGGTACCAAAGGGCAAGGCCAGTCTCCACCATATCCTGTACTTTTCCCCACACTGGCCCTCCCCACATTGGACCTGGTTATGGGATGGGACTGCCAGTCTCCAGGTAGGAGTGGCAAATAAGGCATCTTGGGAGACACAGGAGTGAGCTCCGGATTGCTGGCAATACCCAAGAGGGTCAGTTATTCTTTGCTCCCTGAAATCAGCTACTGGCCATCCTGTGCCTCTCCCCCAATCCCTGATATCAGATCAAAGCACACGTGTCAGCACATATCTCTTCTCTCCAGGCTGTGCTCACCTGTGCATCACATAGTCTAACAGGTCTCTACAAGGGTACAACATGAGGGTGTGATCAACAATCGCCTAACCTGGGAGCAATGTCTCCACCCCAAAAGGAAGACTCTAAACATACAAGAAAAGAACACATACTCCAGGAGACAATGTGAACAAACGAAAACGGGTCGTTCTCAGCAATAGGCAAAAGAATTTTCATTAGTTAAAAATAAAATAGGGGCGCCTGGGCTCAGTCTGTTGAGCATCGGACTCTTGATTTTGACTTAGGTCATGATCTCACGGCTCATGGGATCGAGCCCTGCGTCAGGCTCTGCGCTGACAGTGTGGAGCCTGCTTGGGATTCTCTCTCTCCCCCTCTCTCCCTGCCCCTTCCCAGCTCATGTGCTCTCTTTTTCTCTCTCTCAAAATAATAAAATAAAATAATCACCATCTCACACACGTTAGGATGGCCACGATAAAAAAAAAAACAAACCAAACCACACACACACACACACACACACACACACACACACACACAGAAAATAACAAGTGTTGGCAAGACTGTGGAGAAATTGGAAACATGCGCACTGCTCTTAGGAATGTATAATGCTGCAGCCCCTATGGAAAACAGTATGGCATTTCCTCAGGAAATTAAAAATAGAATTACCATACAATCCAGCAACCCTGCTTCAGAGTATATATCCAAAAGAAGTAAAAACAGCAACTTGAAGAGATAACTTGTACACTCATGTTCATAGCAACATTTTTCATGATAACCAAGAGATGGGAGCAACCCAAGTGTCCATCAACAGATGAGCAGACAAACATTGCGTTGTATACACATACACTAGAGTATTAGTCAGCCTTAAAAAGGGAGGAACTTCTGGCACATGCTGAAGCACGGATGAAACTTGAGGACGTTATGCTGAGCCAGTCACCCAAGGACATTAAGCCGGTCACCCAAGGACATTAAGCCAGTCACCCAAGGACATTAAGCCAATCACCCAAGGACAAATAATGTAGGAGGTACCTAGAGTTGTCAAATCCATAAAGGCAGAATGGTGATTTCCAGGGGATGGTGGGGGAGGGCGGGAGGAAGAAATTGGAAATTAGTGTTTAATAGGTGTGGAGTTTTTCAGTTTTGCAAGATAAGAAAGAGTTCTGGAGACAGGTGGTGGTGATGGTGGCATAACAGGCGAATGTTCCAAATGCCGCTGAACTGTGCACTTAAAAACGGCGAAGATAGTAAATTTTATACTGCATATGTGCTACAATAAAAAAATTAAATCACGAAAATAAACCAAAAATCAAATAAGAATATAGTTCATTAAGATTAACTCAAATGGGGGCACTTGGGTGGCTCAGTTGGTTAAGCATCTGATCAGGTCAGGATCTCGAGGTTCAAGACATCGAGCCCTGCATTGGGCTCTGCGCTGACAGCAAGGAGCCTGCTTGGGATATTCTCTCTCTCTCTCTCTCTCTCTCTCTCTCTGTCCCTCCCCCACTCTCTCAAAATAAATAAACTTAAATAAAGAAAAAAGATAAAGTCAATTGGGTGGTTGAATATTGGAACGAACATAGTTAAAGATGATTTCATAAGTGAGGAGATGAACTCAACAGTTCTTAGAATGTACTACAAAGGGAGAAAAGACTGGGAAGCAAAATCAATATGTGTTCAGTGTGTGTGGATATATATATATATATATATATATATATATATATATATATATATATCCACACACACACACCTATTCCTGAGCTAGAACCATTATTCATGTCTAATTCACGTCCATGGGGTCCTTTTACCTAAATTTTCCTTCTCTAACTGATTTTTATTAGTATTGCATCACAGATATTCCCATATCATTTAATACCCTTCAAAAGATACTATTTTGATAACTGCACATTTCATTTTTTGGTTACTCTGTACGTGATCAAACCAAACGCTTATAGGCAATTGGATATTTAGTTTGTTTCTAGTATTTTACAACAGTGGGTGTTCTTTGTGGTTAATTTTGGACCACATCCTCAATATTCATTCATTCTTTCTTTTCTTTCTTTCTTTCTTTTTCTTTCTTTCTTTCCTTTTTCTTTTTCTTTCCTTCTTTTTCCTTCCTTCTTTCTTTTTCCTTCCTTCCCTTCTTTTTCTTCCTTTCTTTTTCCTTCCTTCCTTTCTTTTTCCTTCCTTCCTTCCTTCCTTCCTTCCTTCCTTCCTTCCTTCCTATTATTTATTTTTCCAATATTACTTTATGATACACTCCTGGAAGCGAAAGTGTTTGGGTACGGGCAAATGTCAAATTTGCAGGCTTGTGGTCCGTGAAGGCAAACAGCTCTCCTGAAAGGTTGTTCTGATTCTCTTCTCACTAGTGAAGCGTGGCTGTTTGCCCACTGCCCGCTGCCCTTGGCTGCTCTGATCACGTTGCAATCCTTCTCTCCACTGAGGCTGGAGGCCTGGCGGCCAGCTCGAGCTGAAAGAGAATGGCCAGAGGGGGTACTGAACGGCCCCCTCCCTTTTTGTGGCTGCTTCCCCACCCCGCACATGGGGGAGTCCCAATGCTTCGGGCAGGAACCCTGTGCTCGGTGAAGTGGGCTTCCCCTGTGGGCACAGCTGTCCTCGGTCAGCACTGGCCTCCTTCCTGAACTGCCTGTATGTGTCTCCCTGAGAGGTCCCCCCCCCCCCCACCTCTTTCAGCTGGCTGGAGCCTTTTGTGTCCCCAGAGCTCTTGGCAAACCTCCACTGATCCACCGTAGCTAAAAATACTCTTAAGCAGAGGGTTGCTTTTTGGCCCGAGCCTCCCCTCCCCCCTCTCGGTTCTAAACACCTACAGGTTACAGGTTTTCATGGGGTTTTCCACTTCCTTTGAGGCCATATGGTTATCTTTGAAGGGTGAAGTAGATTCTTGCTGTCTTTTCCATGGCACCTCAGTATGTTCTCTTATGGTTCTGGCATTTGGGTATCAATCTTTTACAGCTTCCACGACCCCATTTTTTTTTTTTTTTTTTTTTGCATTCTTTTGGTCCTTATCGGAATTGGGTGTCGTAAGTTCGCACTCAAGTTGCTTCTTTTACTCAGAAGTCCTGGGCTCTCAATTGTGATTTCCTCATCTGTCTGGCTATTCTTGTCTCCAGTACTGCACTAGTTAAGTTACTCTACTCTTAAGATAGACGTTCATGTCTGATACAAAGAATCTTCTATTATCCTTTTTTTTTAATTAAAAATTTTTTAAATGTTTATTTTTGAGAGAGAGAGCAAGAGAGAGAGCACAAGCAGGTAAGGGAGAGAGAGGGAGGGAGGGAGGGAGAGGGAGAGGGAGAGGGAGAGGGAGAGGGAGAGGGAGAGGGAGAGGGAGAGGGAGAGAGAAAGAAACAACCCAAAGCAGGCTCCAGGCTCCGAGCTGTCAGCACAGAGCCCAACAAGGGGCTCGAACTCACAAACCATGAGACCATGACCCGAGCTGAAGTTGGACGCTTCCCCGACTGAGCCACCCAGGCGTCCCTCTATTATCCTTTAAAAATAAATATGTTGTGACTACCCTAGCCTGTTTTTCCCCCCAGATAAACTTCAGGACCAGACTAGCAAGTTCTACTAATACCCCAAACACCTACTGCCCCTAAAGGAGAGTATATTCTTTTAACATTCTGTAGTCATTAAACGTAAACACCAGCCAGAGAAACAGCCCTCCTGTTTAATGATGATTAAAGAATGTATAGAAACTTCTGGATCAAGGATAGCACGGGACCAGTTGGCTATACATACAGCTGGCACTGGGCACCTGATTCAAGAATGGGAGAATATCTTTATACACCACGAACACGTCACTTGCTTGTGCCCAGGAGATTAAGGACCAGGTCTTGTGAGGGTTTCAGGAAGAAGAGGCAGGGAATATCAGGATGGATGGACATTAGGACATTTCTCTTATCCCATAGGCAGCTACCCCTGCCACACACCTAGGGCTGCAGGGCAGACCCTCCTGGGTGTGCAGGGGAGAGACAGCATGACAGAACGAGGGAGCTGGAACAGAAAACAGAGACTCGACCTTGACTCTGCCGCGCTGTGTGACCTCAGACAAGTCACTGTGTCTACAATTCCTACCCTCATCATCTGGATGCAGCAATATTAGTATCAATAGTAAATCATAATAACCACCTGCATGGGGTTGTTGAGACGGAGGTAATGAGTTAACCACTTCCTGAACTATACAAGGCTGTCCAATACCTTTCTGGGTTAAATTGATAATGGTAGCTTCAGGAGAAAGCCCATCCGTGTGGTTCTGGTCCCAGAATCTGAGGAGAAAAGGGAGCTGCCTGCGGTGGGAACGATAATGTATAACTTGACGAAATCGTGCTGCCTTAAACACTGGCCATGCCAGGGCTCCAGGCTCTGCGGGGAGGTGGTACAAATTGGGAAGGAGGAGTGTGTAGGAATCTCACACGAAGAGGGCACTGAAGATACAGGGGTTCCACCATCCGTTGAGGGAGGTGGGAACAGCAGGGGAGAGAGGAAGGACTGAACCCACGAAGCTGGGTCATGAACTCATCACAGAGCGGTCCTTTCTCTCCCTGGCTGGCGTGGACCGTAAAGGGCCAGTGTCTGGAACAGAAGCTTTCACAGACATCATCTCGTCAAAACCCCCCACTAATCCTGTAGGACTAGAAATGATTATCCCATGTTGTGGCTCATAAGGCCCAGAGGGTGCAAATAACTCATCCAAGGCCATCAAGTTATGAAGGGAGAGAAGCACATTTGAGACCCGTGACTTTGGACTCACGGGTGCAAATTCCAGATGGAACCATGTTCTCTCTTGTGTTTTCGTGTATTTCCCCATCCGGGGGGGGGGGTTCCTTTCAAAGGAAGAAGGAGAGGCTGCCGTGACATAAGGCACACACCTCATGCCACCTGTCACCTAGGTATCTCAACACGAGGGACCCTCAGCTCAACAGCACTGCCCGCAGCATCTCTATAGCAACAGTCGTGCAGGGTACCATTGTCTTTCTCGAGCCAACAGGCAGCTGGGTGACTAGTCTAACCGACACAGGTGACCGTCCCAGCCGAGTCTCTGACTGGGACGAAGCTCCTGAATGGCCCCACGCTCTGACGGCATCTCACAGAGTTGTTGCTATGGTTTTGGCGAGAAGTATTGCTTTTCTGAGGACTGCAAAACACTTCACTTTCCAACCCCAATGCTCGTTCATTCCTGACAGAGTGGAAAATGTGCCTCCTTGGCTGAAATGTTCCTCTTGAGTCCAGCCCAAAGATGACATTTTTAGGAAAGTTTGAGAAGAATCCTGTGGCTGTTACTGAGTCACGATAGAGTAGAAATGGATCTTTTCTATTTAAAGAGTTCTGTGCTACTGTTTGAAAATGTCATATTGCTAGGGAACGGTGGAAATAGAAAACTTTCCACTTGCCATCAACAAAGAGAGATGGTTCCTGAATGAGAAACAATGGAGTTGAGGGCAAGTTCTGTTACCTGTCTGACTGAAGTAATAGGCCGATGGGAGTTTAGTTAGGGAATATTAGTCCAAATAAGCTGGGTGTGCTAGGGAGGGATTGTTCATCTGAAATACAGCACATGTGATTCTAGATCTCTTTCTGCTATTTAGTTGTTACTTTAGACAGGTCCGAGACTCTCTCCGGACCTCAGTGTCAATATAACTCAAAAGGGGAGATTAGATTAGATCCCAATTTCCCCAATTTCCCTGATATCAAGAGTCACTTAGGGACTGAAAAAACCCCAACCAATTCTTTGGTCCCTTTCCTGAAGATTCTAGTTCAGCAGGTCTGGGATATATTGGAAATCTATTTTAACAAGTCTTCCGGAAATTCTGAGGAGAAAGTAGGTGTGAGAAAGAAAAACAAGCAAATATAATGTGCAAAAATGGGACCATGTTTTTACACCGTTTTGTGCCTTGCTTTTTCA
Organism: Panthera tigris; assembly: GCF_018350195.1. Classification (NCBI taxonomy): domain Eukaryota; kingdom Metazoa; phylum Chordata; class Mammalia; order Carnivora; family Felidae; genus Panthera; species Panthera tigris. Next base: position 6,651,038 of record NC_056673.1, on the reverse strand, counting down.
CTGATAACATATGGTTACTTCGTGTGTGTGTATAAATTCTCATTTTTAATGGCGCCGTTGTACTTCATCATGTTTCAGTATCTGTTTAACCCTTTTTTATTATACATTTAATGTTTTACTTTCTCCAGAAGTGATATATTCTTTTGGATTGCCAGTAGGACGACGGGCGGGCCCCCATTTCACTACCCCCTTGTTAAAGAAAATTCCAAATTACGGTAAGCCCTGCTGAGAGAGTCTTTCAGAACAGGGTGGGGAGGACACTGAGGAAGGAGGCTCGTGCACATCTCCTATCTCAGCCTTTGGAACACCGGGGACTTTTGACTTCTGTCAATTGCAACTTGTCAGTTTCCCGTCCACCACCTCCTACAACAGGACTTTGGACTGGAACTGAGATAACGCAGCATCCGTTGGTAGAAGAGCCAACCCTGCAGTAGGGAGTCAGTTTAACTCTGTCGGCACCAGTCCTGATTCCTTCAAAACAAGTTACGTAACTATGTTTCCTGCCTTTAGAAGCCTGCTCCCTGCTCACAATGTGGAGCACACAGTTTGGTTCCCTCTGTGTCTCCGGGACTACAATTCCTGAGACCCCCAAATACGCATTTTTGGTTACAGCCTCTTCTTCTTGGTCAACACCCCCATTAACAATGGATGATGATGTTATTAAAGAAGAAAAAAGCTTTGTTAATTCGATAATAAGGGGATTCTCATTGTATTTCTTAATCCGCCAAACATGTTTTCAAAGGCTTGTTGACTATTAATATCTTTTTTATGTGAATTGCCTGATAACATTCTTGGCAAATTTTTTCTTTTTTTTTTCTTAACAGAGCTATTTATATTTAAAACACGCTAAATATAGTCATCTATGTTGTAAACTCCCCCCCCTCCCCCCCCCCGGTTTTAGTTTGCTGGTCAGTTTTGTTTGTAATGATTTTGGCATTTAACATTGCTACATGCAATCCTTTTAAAAACTCTTACGAATTCTATCTTTGGTGTATACAGAGAAAGACCTCCATATCCAGATAATAGATTTGCTTAAATGTTCTTATTTTATGGCTTTGATTTCTGCATTTGACTTTGCAATGCATCACATTTTACTATACAGTATTAGGAAAGGCTCTAATTGGGGCGTCTGGGTGAATCAGTCAGTTAAGTGTCCCACTTTTGGCTCAGGTCACGATCTCAGGGTTCATGGGTTTGAGCCCTGCATTGAGCTCTGTGCTGATGGCTAGGAGACTGAAGTCTGTTTCAGAGTCTGTTTTCCTCTATCTCTGCCCCTCCCCTACCCTCTCTCAAAAAAGGAATGAACATTTTAAAAAAAATTTTTTTAAATGTTTATTTTAGAGGGAGACAGAACATGAGTGGGGGAGGGGCACAGAGAGAGGGAGACACGGAATCCAAAGCAGGCTCCAGGCTCTGAACCCCTAAAATTTTTTTTTAAAAAGAAAAGGCTCGGGGTGCCTGGGTGGCTCAGTTGGTTAAGTGTCCGACTTCGGCTCAGGTCATGATCTCGCGGTCTGTGAGTTCGAGCCCCGCGTCGGGCTCTGTGCTGACAGCTCGGAGCCTGGAGCCTGCTTCGGATTCTGTGTCTCCCTCTCTCTCTGCCCCCTCCCCTGCTCGTGCTCTCTGTCTCTCAATAATAAATAAATGTTAATTTTTTTTTAATTAAAAAAGGCTCTGATTACTTTTTCAAATTGTTAACTAATTATTCTGACATAATTTCTTTATCAAATGGATTTTAGATATTGTGTTTGCCATATAACATATACCTGTATAACCTTGAATCTGTTTCTACTCTTTTTTTATATTCTGACCTCAAAATTTTCTTTTGTCTGGTGGCAGGCTGGGCTTATCAGGCTTAAATATCTACTTTATGGGGTGTAGGAGTCTAATCTGGGACACTCTGAGTCCCCCAGCTATGGAATCCTAGTTCAGATTCCTCAGACCAAGCCTTCAGAACAGCTGCCAATTACAAGGTTTTTAAGGACCCCAAAGTGGAAAGGACCTTCTACCCACATTAGCAACAGAGGCAAAATATCAAATTAAGATAGAAGCACTATTCATGCAAATGCTTACATGTAACAGGTTGAGGACGTTTAATCCAATGAAATTGGGGTGAATCGGTTGTGAACGTACTGAGGGTTTTAGGTACCAAGAGAAGCAGACAAAAGAAGAGAAGGCAAGGATGGAAGAAAGGTAGAAAGAGGAAGTAGAAAAGAAATATAGTAGGAAAATAGGTTTAATTTTTTATTGTGAGAAGAATATTTGTGTGTGTGTATATGTAACTATCTCTTTTAGTGAAGGTTATTAATTCACGTGTACTTACTAGAAGGTGAGAAACGTGTTAAGTCATGGCACGCCAGGTTCTGCCGCAAGAGGGGTATAAGGGGCCAAGTATCGTGGCAAAAACTCTGGATTTATAAAAGGTTATGCTTTGGGTCATTTCATGAGCTATCTGTCTCCCTAGGCTCAATATGGAGGTGATTTGGAGGGAGGGAGGGAGGGAGGGAGGGAGGGAGGACGGATGGATGGAAGGAAGAAGGAAGGAGGGAGGGAAGGAGGGAATGAAGGAGGGAAGGAAGGAGGGAGGAAAGGAAGCAGAGGGAGGGAAGGAAGGAGAGGGAGGGAAGGAGGTTGGGAGGAAAGGAAAAAGGGGGGTAAGGAAGGAGGGAGGGAGGGAAGAAGGGAGGGAGGGAAGGAGGGAAGGAGGTTGGGAGGAAAAGAAAAAGGGAGGGAAGGAAGGAAGGAGAGGGAGGGAAGGAAGGAAGGAGAGGGAGGGAAGGAGGGAGGAAAGAAGGAAGGAAGGAGGGAAGGAAGGAGGGAAGAAAGGAAGCAGAGGGAGGGAAGAAAGGAAGCAGAGGGAGGGAAGGAGGTTGGGAGGAAAGGAAAAAGGGGGGTAAGGAAGGAGGGAGGGAGGGAAGAAGGGAGGGAGGGAAGGAAGGGGAGGGAGGGAAGGAGGGAAGAAGGTTGGGAGGAAAGGAAAAAGGGAGGGAAGGAAGGAAGGAGAGGGAGGGAGGGAAGGAGGGAGGAAAGAAAGGAGGGAGGAAAGAAGGAAGGAAGGAGGGAAGGAAGGAGGGAGGGAAGGAAGGAGGGAGGGAAGGAAGGAGGGAGGGAAGGAAGGAGGGAGGGAAGGAAGGAGAGGGAGGGAAGGAGGTTGGGAGGAAAGGAAAAAGGGAGGTAAGGAAGGAGGGAGGGAAGGAAGGAAGGAGAGGGAGGGAAGGAGGTTGGGAGGAAAGGAAAAAGGGAGGGAAGGAAGGAGGAAGGGAGGGAAGGAAGGAAGGAGAGGGAGGGAAGGAGGGAAGAAGGAAGGAAGGAAGAAGGAGGGAATGAAGGAGGGAAGGAAGGAGGGAGGGAAGGAAGGAAGGAAGGAGAGAGGGAGGGAAGGAGGGAGGGAGGGAGAAAGGAGGGAGGGAGGGAAGGAAGGAGGGAGGGAGGGAGGGAAGGAAGGAGAGGGAGGGAAGGAGGGAGGGAGGGAGGAAAGAAGCAAGGAAGGAGGAGGGATGGAGGGAAGGAAGGAGGGAAGGAAGGAATGAACAAGAAAGGCAAGTAAAAGAAAGAAAAAGAAAAGCAACAAAATTAAACTTATTTTCAGTTGGAAGATTTGCCGTAAGAATTTCAGAATGAATCTATTTGCTCAATGGTTTCCATCACGTGGAAGCAGAAAACTGGGGGCTGGACCAACCCAAGTACCCTCCTCCAGCAAATAGGGTCACTACCCACCCACTCGGCCACTTGGGCTCCACTGGCAAAAACTGGCAGGTCCAGCGGAAACCCGGAGAGTCTCCTGTTTTTCCCTCAAGGTGGAAAATGGCCGCTTTTGCCTCCATTGGGTGTAGGAGACTTTCCAGTGCTTCCGGCAACATTACTGTCCCCAGACAACAATACTAGGTATCTTAGCGCTTCTTAACTTTTGGGCAATTGTTACATCTTGTTTATGATTTCCCATCTAGAATACTCCATGGACCCAAGAAACTGTATCATCCAAAGGATCACAAAGGAGTTGCTGGGACCTGCGTGTTAACCTTCTATTTGGTCCATCTCGATAAATCATCATTTGAGAGCATCATCCTAGCCTGTTACTTCTCCCTCACTGCCATGGTTACGCTGCCTTCGTAAGACCATCCTATTATCCGTATTTGATCGATTTTCTGTCCTATACCCCACTGACGGTTCGTCTGTTCCCACCAGACCCTCCATTTGTTCTTCAGCGAATTCCCCTCGGCCTCTATATCCTCTGCGAGCCTCCAAGCACGGTCGTATTTGATGTCTTTTTCTAAATCATGAATTAATTTGTATTCAAACATTTATGAAAGTCCTAAAATAACTTATGTTTACTTTACATTTAGCGAGTCAAGTGTTTTGGAGGGGAGAAATAATTATAAAATTATCCCCAAAATGGTGCATGGGGAGTGAAAGATGTGTGCTCGCTGTTGCAACCGTATAATTCATCATCCAGAGAATCCTCGTGCTCTCTTTCTTCCGAGGTGCCACATCCCTCCAGGAATGGCTCTGCCCTGATGCGGGAAGGTGAAAGCAACTCCCCAGGATTTTGCGGAGTGAACCTAAAAGCCTTCTTCTAACACCTTACTTCAAAGTTAATAACCCAAGGAATTCCTCTTTTGGGGTTCCAGCCTCCTTACCCGTGAAGGGAAGGACAGACTAAATTCGAATTTGGTGCTTTCAAATTTTAAGAAACAAACAAAAAACCCCAAAAAGCACCAGAACCATTTTTTAAAACTGACATCTTACATGGAGGGGAAAAAAAAAAAAAAAAGCACAGGGGCAGACGATAAAAGCAGAGCCTGTCACAAAATGTCAGAGCCCTGGGGAGCAGAGTTTGAAAAATCATTGGGTTGGATCATCCCTAACTCCTTTCCAAATTAAATTTTTATTTTTGTGAGTTCCATCTAAAAAAAAGGGGGGGTGGTTCAAACCTTTTAAGAGATATTGCTTAGGATGGAGTGATTCTACTGGGAAGGAAGGAGTGAGGGGTGGATTATGGGGCCGTTGCACCGAAAGAACCCTGTTCCCCCAAACCATCTTGGTCCTTTGAAGCTTCCCTGCAGGACAGTGACGGCTGGAAAGCACAGGAAAGCTTCCGATTTCGGCGAGGACCAAGGCCAGATCCCTTAGCAACAGCAGCGGAGGAAAGCCTCCTTTTACATCAGCAGATGGCAGTGGGTTCTCGCTGCTCTATAGCACCTTCTGACAATGGCTACGATTCGAATCTTCTGTCCCCTGCCTAGCAACCAGCCCCCCTTGGTAACGACAGGAACGATCCTTCTATCAGACCCCACGATCGCTGCTCTATACGTTTTTCACGTTCTGCATGTATGATACGCCCCATGCCTAACCGTAAATCCTTTAAATGATTTTCGTATCGGATGACAGACAACCAAAGTCCAGAATTTCACAGGAAACCCAAATGAACTGTATTTTAAAAAACAACCTGCCTCTGTATTCAACTTCTGCTTTGCATACAGGCCAAGTACCTAAGGGGGGTGATTAGAAGGTCACTCCAAGTTCTGTCTGCTGTGATAAATCAGTGGGATGTCCCCTGCAAGTCACATAAGAGTTCAGGGGACCGGGCCCCAGTCCTCCCACCAAATAACTACGTGACCTTGGTCAAGACACTTCACCTCCAAGCTTGCTTCCTTCATAAAGCAAGAAAGATGAGCTGATGGTCACAGAGGCTCCTTGAGGTGCTAACATTTCATGACACTTGGCTCCATTTTTGACCAGGGTCTTTGTACATCTCCAAGTTCAGACCTCAGAGCTTTTTCTTAACCTCTAGAGTTTCCCCCATGAGATCACAGTATTTCTTTCTTGCAATAGTTCTTAGCATTATGTTCAAAGTGCAGGGAAGGGCAGCAAGTGAGTACAGGTTCTAAGAAGTCAGAAGTGTGGGGGTCCTAAAGTGGCCCTGTAGAGGGAAATGTGAACTAGAATAGTTATAGAAATTTTCAGGATCACCAGGCCAGTCCGGGGATTTACGCATTCATGCATCTATCTGCCAGGTTAGCCTCTCAAAGATTATTTAACAGTTCCTTGCGATCGGCTGAAATATCTGTAGACAAGGATGAAACAAAGTAATTTAGTATTATGTACAACGTAATTAGTAACGGTTCCTTGCTATCTGCAGAAGCATCTGTAGATGATGATACAAAGTATTTAAAGGCATGAATAATCTAGTCGGGAAAGAGAAGACACACACACACTCGAGTTAGATAAATAAAGTGTTGGGCAACAGGTGATTCAAGAATAAATATTCACAGAAGGCTACCCGGGGTGGAAGAACCGGACCCTTAACATTTTCAAGGGAGAATTGTGTGGGTACGATGGTTGAAACAGGGCATTCCTGGCCAAGGAAAGAACACACATACAAACTTGAATGTAGGATAAACACAGCACGTCCTGACCAAGGCCAGCTTCGTGAGCACATGACCCACACTGCCAGAGTCCCACGCTCAGCAGGCCCTTGTGCTTGGTTTAACCCAGTGCTGTGGCCATATGACATTTTCATCATTTTTGAGCCAAGGGCACCACACTGTCATTTTGCATTGAGCCCCACCATTTTTGTAGCGTCCCCCGGAATACTGGCTTGCTCAAGAAAAGAGATCCTTGGGGCGCCTGGGTGGCTCAGTCAGTTAAGCATCCGACTTCAGCTCAGGTCATGATCTCATGGTTCGTGAGTTCAAGCCCCACGTGGGGCTCTGTGCTGACAGCTCAGAGCCTGGAGCCTGCTTCGGATCTGTGTCTCCCTTTCTCTCTTGCGCTCTGCCTCTGTCTCTTAAAAAACGAATAAACATTAAAAAATTTTTTTATTTAAGAAAAGAGATCCTATCGTGGGCTGGTAAGAGATGAAACCGGCAAGGGAGGTGGGGATTCATGGACAGAGGGCCTTAAATGCTATGAAGTATTTGAACGACATCCTGTAGAAAGAGGCAGTATGGGCGTGTTTTGAACAGCAGAGTAATGTGCTAACATTGCAGTTTGAGGGAGACCGATTTCATGCTAACACGGATGGGGGAGACAGCGCTGGTCTGAAGACTGTCTGTGATCCATGAGGAAGGCAAGAAAATCCACTGGCATGTGGTGGGAGTGGAGAAGAAAGGGAGGATTTGAAGAACAGGTGGAAAAGAAGAAGGATTCCGCCCTGATAATAAATTAAGAAGGTGGAGAGAGCGAGAGAGAAAGGGAGGGGTCAGGGTATTAAAGCACTGTTCCTATGATTATTGGTCGCCGAACTGGTAGGTCTACCAGGAGGCTTTGGGGTAACGCCTTCATCCAGGGAGTGGGCAGTCAGGTGAACAGACTGGCATCATTCATTCGTGCATTTCATTCATTCAGTATTTACTGACCACCTAATATGCCGTCCAGGTGCTGTTTTAGACGCTAAAGAATCCAGCTGCAAATAAAGCTGTTGTGAGCTCCGTCTATATAAATTTTGCAGTCTCGGGAAAGAAAGAGAAAGAGAAAAAGAGAAAGAGGTTAAACAAATAATTATAATGGCAATTATGGGGATGCCATGAAAAGGGAGCTCTATGTCACCTGGGAACCAGAGAAGGCTTTTCTGGTTCTTTCTCCAGAGACACTGAAACAAATAACGTTGTTAAGCTCATATCCCTTAATTTGCTGTGTGTGTGTGGGGGGGGGGGATGGGGCGGCTAATTTTCATTTCCTAAAGTCTATCCGTGCACCTCATGACATAGGGAGATACTGACATTGAAGTCACTGGCTCAGTGAGGAATAAAAGAAAAAACCAGAAGCCAGTGACACCTTGCCTTCTACTCTCTTCTGGACGGTTTTCCACTCGTTTCTTACAAAAAAATGTCTTTTTATTTTTATTATTTTTTTATTATTTTTTTTAAACGTTTATTTATTTTTGGGACAGAGAGAGACAGAGCATGAACGGGGGAGGGGCAGAGAGAGAGGGAGACACAGAATTGGAAACAGGCTCCAGGCTCCGAGCCATCAGCCCAGAGCCCGACGCGGGGCTCGAACTCACTCACGGACCGCGAGATCATGACCTGAGCTGAAGTCAGATGCCTAACTGACTGAACCACCCAGGTGCCCCAGAAATGTCTTTTTAAAATCCTGCTATGAAAGTGGTTTTTACCCAGCTAAGATGTCCCCACCGGGCTGCCTGTGACCACAACTTTTGTTCTGAGGACGGGCACCGACCCAGGCATGCTGGGCTCTTCCTTTGGGATTTTGGAAATCAGACTGAGAGCGAGCAAACTCGGGAGCTTTTGGGGTTGACCACCGTGAACCATGTGAGCTGGGAAAATGGCTGCCAGAGAAGAAAGACTGGAGCGTGGACAGGAGCCGGGGAGAGTGTCCCGAAGGCACGCCAGTCCTCAATTCCAGCTGACTTTCCTGCGGGTCCAACCACGTCCTCGTGGCTGAGTTCCAGGAGACACACAGGTACCTCTCTAGGAACTGCTTCTCTTCGCTCCAGCTCGATCAAGATTTCCATCATTGGATTCTGTGTTGTTTGCAGACAAAGGCGTTGCCTGTTGATGAGCGTTGAGGATGAGAATCCAGTGGAGGCAGAGAGCCATCAGCACAAGCAAGAAAAATGTCGAGATCTGTTTCCAACCATGTTACCAGCCAGAATTCCTAGGAGTTTAGACTCGGAGCTCGTCAGGTGGCCAAAACATTCCCACCGGAGCACGCCCTTGACACGTTCCTGGCCAGGAACCTGGGCTACGCATGTCACGTACAGCATCTCGGGTGGCTGTTTGCATTGTGTCCCCTCTGCACCAGGCCAGGTAAAAAGCACAAGCCCTGGACACAAGACAGCAGCAACCAGCTGAGGGTTCTTCCCTCAGAAAGGGCGGTAAATGGTACACGTCCATAACTTAGTCCTTGGACTTTGTTGAATCCTGACGTTAGCCAGATTGATCTTTACGTACAATCCATGACTTCGACATTTTTGTCTTCGCGGCGTTTGTCGGGCAAAGGACACTGGGGGAGCCGTTGGCCAAGCAAGACTCCTCTGGAGGAGGAGATGCCGGGTCCCTTCCAGGGTTGAAAGCCAACACTGAGGGATACACTACCTCCACTAGAGACGGAACCCTCCTCTTCTTGCCCAATGGGTGGCCCTCCCACAAAATTCTTCCTTCCCCCTGGCATTACCCAACTCTGGGACACGGCAACCCTTCACATAAGCCGTCTCAGTCACTTGTGGGTCTGGCATCTTCTTGCTCCGTCTGCTAAAGAGGACCCTGGCTGCCCCTGAGGTAAAACTGGGGAGGAGAACGTGCCCTCCGACGCCAAGTTACCTACGCTGTTCCTGCCCCTGTCCTGGCCGTGTTTCCCAAATAAGGCAGAGAGCCAGGACTTGACTTTTGTGTGTCGTTCGATGCCCGAACACACTCTGATGCCTCCTGACTCAAGGTACCAATAGTAACTGTTCCTTGGCCAAACGCTGCCCTGCAGGCTGATGTGTGGCCACGTGGCCGCGGTGGCCAAGAATGATAAAGGCCCAAGTGTCTACCCACTCATTTCTGGGAACATCCAGAGAAGAGGGCGTAACGATGATGACCGGGTTTCCGATGTGGCGCTTTGTTGGTCTGGGAGCAGAAGGTGAACCTGGGGTGGGGTGGGGGGTGAGTAACAGACTGGCCTCAGTGGCCCCAGGCCTGCACTCTGTTCTTTCTTAATTCTAAGAGAGGTTCTGACTCTGGTTTCTTTAAGGAGATCGACCGACGTTAATTCAGGCCAGCTTCTAGCACCAGGCCTCTGGAGGTTAAAAAGCAGGAGAATATTCAGATCCAAAGAGCCCAGCTCAGCATTACCGCGCAGTTAGGTCAATGAGCAAGCCTCACGGCTCGCTCTAAAGCCATTTTAGAAAGATGTGTGTTCACACAAACACCGCGAAGCTACTCCTTCCCTAAGCACCGCACTCAGTTTGTCAAAACATTTGAAGAAGACCTCAGTCGTGCCTCAAAAGGCCAATTTCTCTCACTCACAAGGCTGCCAGGTTTGTGAGCTTAAGGCTTTTATGTTACAAGAGCTCGAGATGTCAGAGGGGAGCAGCAGAGATGCCTTGGGGTTACACTGTCACTTCGGTCACTAAGGGGACAGAATGACATTTTCAATGCTCTCTCGGAGGATGTCTGAGAGAGTCAGATGGCTGAAGCCAGCTCTGGCCGGTCTGGTGCTTATGGAAAGCAGAACAGGGGAGCGGCTGAAAACATGGGTCGGGGGGGTACAGGTTCATGTCCCACCTTTTCCATTTCCTAGTCGTGGAATCTTAAGAAATTTCCTTAAAGGTGCTTTCATTTCTTTATCTGTGCGTTTAGGGGTAGGGAGCGGATGGGGGGGGGAGGAGTGACACCTCCTCCATATAGGATCCTTGTTAAGTGGGAGCATGAGACACGCCTCGAGTAGTGCCCGGCAAGCAGTGAGCCCCAGATAATTCTCGGGGTGCCCCGGCCTGTGGCGGGAGGACAGGCGAGCACCAGACCACATCGTCCCCAGAGCCGCCTCACCAAGGTCATCGCCCAGCTGCAGGGAACTTTTCCCCCCATCACCAACAGGTCCCCGAGGCACAGAACAGAAACTCGGCAACTGACATAAACAATTTCAAACAATAATTTCAGAAGACAAATTGTTCCATTTGGGCATCCAGATTCCTCTCGGAGGCTTTCCCCACTTGTTTATGTATTCGTGGCCTGGAGCCACGAGTGGATTAGGCAGACAGCTTGCACAGCCCCGGGGACAGCAGGAACGGCCTGCGGGAGAAAGAACTTGCCATTTGACCCGCTTTCCTTGAAAGCTATTGCTGGGGCGGTGGGGGCGGGGGGGGTGGGTCCTTGGGAAGAGGGCCTCTTGATTTACACCTCCTGGTGGCCACCCACTCGCTGCGAGAGGTCACCAGACCCGATGCCAGGGGAGCCACGTTCGCGTCCTGCGCTGTTGTCTTTCTACGGGCGTGAATTTGAGCTGGCGATCAACCCTTTCTGGACCGGGCTGTCCCATCTCTACAAGGAAGGTATCATCACACCCCACGTAAAGGCACTTGCAACAGTCCGACCGAGACTCCTTTAGCAGCGACAAATCGCTAGGTGATTTTAATAAGGACATTCGTAAGGCCATTGATAAGGCCAGCGTACCTGTCCAGAGCCAACTTGGAGAAACACTGATAACCAAGGAGAAGTGGAGCTTGGAGAAGGGAGGGCAAGGAAGAGGCATTCTCCCCCAGTGAAGAGGAGAAGTTTCGTTCCACATTGCTGGAGTCCTCGAATGTCTATTTTAGTTCTTTTGAGATCCTGAGCGGTGCCGGTAGAATCCCGTGCTGGCATCACTTACGGTATGTATCACCTTTCTGATTAGAAAAGAAAGGCATGTTCATCATAGAAAATTTGGAAACTGGGGGCGCCTGGGTGGCGCAGTCGGTGAAGCGTCCGACTTCAGCCAGGTCACGATCTTGCGGTCCGTGAGTTCGAGCCCCGCGTCAGGCTCTGGGCTGATGGCTCGGAGCCTGGAGCCTGCTTCCGATTCTGTGTCTCCCTCTCTCTCTGACCCTCCCCCGTTCATGCTCTGTCTCTCTCTGTCCCCAAAAAAAAAAAAAAAAAAGAAACAAAACAAAAAAACAAAAAAAAAAAACGTTGAGAAAATTTGGAAACTGTACAGAGGTTCCAGGATGGAGAGCAAAGTTCATGGTAATTCACGTCTTTAACACTTGTGATAGAACACCTGCCAACACTTGGCCTTCTTTCTTCCAATTCACATACATGCATATATACGTGAAATATATATAATATATACACACATGCATATATATGTGAAATATATATAATATATACACAGTATATGCATATACATATATATATGTATATATACAATATCTACCCTACGATTTCTCAAGAACTGGGATTGTTTGACATATGGAACACTGAAACCTCTTTCCTGCTTTATAAATAGCTTTCTGGGGCACCTGGGTGGCTCGGTCGGTTAAGCACCTGACTTTGGCTCAGGTCATGATCTCACGGTCCGTGAGTTCGAGCCCCGCATCGGGCTCTGTGCTGACAGCTCAGAGCCTGGAACCTGCTTGGGATTCTGTGTCTCCCTCTCTCTGCCCTTCCCCTGCTCGTGCTCTGTCTCTCTCTCAAAAAATAAATAAATATTAAAATAAATTTTTTTAAATAAAGTTTTCCATCTCATGGAGGTATTCTTTGAAAGCACCATATTTAACGTGCATGTTCTAACCCATTTTCAGTGATTTCAAACATTCTCCTTTGGTTGAACATTTCAGGTTTTTCCCTTTAATTTTTCTGCAGCAGATGTAACACCACAAAGAATAAATCTCTGACCTTTCACAGGATACATATAATATATACATATATATACAATAGACAGTCTAATACTATACATTATACACTCGCACTGTTATATATAGAATAGTGACACATATTAAGAGTGATACAGGGGCACCTGGGTGGCTTAGTTGCTTAAGCATCTGACTTTGGCTCAGGTCACGATCTCATGGTCTGTGAGTTCGAGCCCCGCATCGGGCTCTGTGCTGACAGCTCGGAGCCTGGAGCCTGCTTCAGATCCTGTGTCTCCCTCTCTCTCTCTGCCCCTCCCCTGTTCATGCTCTGAGACTGTCTCTCAATAATAAACGTTAAAAAAAAAAGAATGATACATATGTGAGTATATATAGGAGTATATGTGAGTATATGCATGTTATATATGTATGTATATATATGCCCTACATTTTCCATTAATGTACTGATTCTGGTTATCTTCAACTTTGGAAAAATAGCAAATGTACATATATTAAAAAAAAATTTTTAATGTTAGAAAATAATCATAGCCCTGCTGTTAGACACAAGGTTTTGAAACAACCAGACATAACATTTAGAATATTTTCTGTGTCTGGGACATTCCATGGTGTCAGCTTCTAATCTATGTGTTAAGACCGGAAACTTCTGCAGAGGCTGGCACTCCATGGAGCCCGAGGTTCCTTTGCAACCCCTCGGCTTCATCCTGTTCTCATCTCCCAGCCAAAACTGGGTTCGTCTTGCCGGATCTCCTCCTCTCCTAACTGAAAGCTCTTCGGATCTGAAGCCAGTGCAGGTGGCGTTGAAGAGAGCTTCAAGCAGGGGGATCGCTCTGTTGAGAGAGCCACTGGGTTCAACGCCAGGCACCTGCCGATCTTAGTACTGTTTCTGCTTCCCCTGCCGGCACATTTCTCAGTGGGGTCATGTGGCGAACTTGGTTCTGGGGACCCAGAAGCTAACGTTCTGGTTTTAAATCTACTGGGGACCTTAGACAAATTTCTTCTTTCCCTTTTAAGTTTATTTATTTATTTAGAGAGAGACAGAGACAGCACAGGAAGGGAAGGGGCAGAGAGAGAGAGGGAAAGAGAGAGAATCCCGAGTAGGCTCTGCACTGTCACAGCAGAGCCGATGTGGGGCTCGAACCCACATACAGCGAGATCATGACCTGAGCCGAAACCAAGAGTTGGACGCTTAACCACCTGAGGCGCCCCTAGACTAATGTCTTAATGTCTCATCTGTACGAGCACCTTTGTGATCTCACAGAATTGGTATGAAAATAAAAGCATACGGACTAATGGGATTTATTTTTGGTGGAGAGAGTTTAATGAACCATAAAATATTATATGTATATATAACATGCACTATATATATCCAGTATAATAAAGCAGACTGTTCTCTTAGCTACTCGATCCCCCAGTGTTCTTCCCTCTACAGAGAGCTCTTCGCCTTGCTTTTATTTTTAGACAGAACAATATTTTCAATTTTAAGAGTAAAGGATTTCGGTTCTCAATAGTGTCTGAAAAACAGTCAAGAGCCTTCGCTAATCCTGAGAACCAGTGGTAACCTTGCAGGGTCCCAGACGAGGCTGGGGCTCTCTTCAGAAACACCTAAAGACCCAAGCTGGACAACAATCACCCCTCTCTGGAGAGTGAAACAAACAAGAAAGAAAGCCTTCCCTAAGAATTTTCTGGAAAGGGAGGGAATACATGATAATAGGTATACAGAGCACTTTATAGAATACCGCGTAAGTTCTATAATAATACTTATCTTCGTTACTTTTTTTAAGTTTATTTATGTTGAGAGAGAGAGAGAGAGAGAGAGGGCACACAGGAGGGGCAGAGAGAGAGGGAGAGAGAGACTCCCAAGCAGGCTCTGTACCGACAGCACAGAGCCCAATGTGGGGCTCAATCTCATGGACTGTGAGATCATGACCTGAGCCGAAATCAAGAGTCAGAGGCTTAACCGACTGAGCCACCCAGGCGCCCCTATTGGTGGGAATTTATTATGAACTTGAACACCCCCCTCCCCCCGCCCCCATCAGGTTCTCAGCCACCTCTGTATCTAGTTGTGCCTCAGAGAAGGTCTCTCTGACCTCCACTATGCCATGACTTAAAGAAAAAACACTCACTTAGCGGATTATTACCAGAGTCATTCCCGAGTATTATAGATGGCACAAGACACACTGAATAATCAAAATAAAGAATATGGGAATATAAAAATAAAAATTAAACATTACTCATAGCCTCACCACCCAGAAATAATTACCTTGGTGATGGATTTTTCTAGGCTTTTGTTCTCTATGCATACGCCTTAAACGCTTTTCAGTCTGTTTTGCTGTGTTTGGATTCCTAACTTATGGAGCTTAAAATATTTCCACTTTTAAATATATATTTTTTAAAGTGCCTATGGGTCAAGGTGAGTCTGGTGTCTTAGACTTCTTGACATTTCAAGTGTTGGGGTCGGGCACTAAATTTAAAATTGTCTTCTAATATTCTAGATCATGTCAGAGGCTTAAAATATATAGCCAATTTAACTTTGGTACTCAAACCCTACAAATCCTGATTTGAATTTTTGTCTATTCAGTTAGGCTTACAGAAATGTGTTCTCTTCCACTACTATGATAATGTGGCCAATTTCTCTTTATACTTTGGCTTATTTAAAAAATTTATAGATACCAATACATTCTTATTTTAAAGGATTCAAATGGTATGTGTGTGTATACCCAAAAGATAAGGTCTTACTCTCCTCCTACCCCTGGGTATCACTGTGAACAGTGTGACTTCTATTCCTGGAGATTCTCTTCTGTGTGTTTACATCTAAATATTTTTAAAAATAAAAATGCAGAGGCGCCTGGGTGGCTCAGTCGGTTAAGTGCCCAACTTTGGTTCAGGTCACGACCTCACAGTTCGGGGGTTCGAGCCCTGCGTTGGGCTCTGGGTTGACAGCATAGGGCCTGCTTGGATTCTCTGTCTCCCCCTCTCTCTGCCCCTCCCTGCTCATGCTCTCTCTTTCAAAAATAAACATTAAAAAAATAAAATAAAAATGCAAATATATTGCCTGATTGTTTCATAATCTGTTTTTAAAAACTAATTGTAGGTCTTAGAGATCTTTTCATGTCAGTTCATACAGAATTTTATCATTTATTTTTTTTCTTTGCATTGTATTTTATTGTATTTCATTGTATGAGTGTACCATAATTAAATTAACCATGCCACTAACTGATGGATGTTTACACTGTTTCCATCCTTTTTGGCATTATAAACTATAATGTGATGTGATGAGAATCCCTGTACATGCAAGCATCTCTTTAGATTACATGCCTTAATCTTGGTTGATGGTAAGCTCATTTAAAACATAACAGAAAATGTCAAATTGTTGTTTTCCTTTAATTTTTTTTAAATTTTACTTGAGAGAGAGAGAGAGAGAGAGAGAGAGAGAGAGAGAGAGAGAGAGAAAATGAGCAGGAGAGGGGCAGAGAGAGAGGGAGACACAGAATGCGAAGCAGGCTCCAGGCTCCGAGCTGTCAGCACAGAGCCCGACGCGGGGCTCGAACTCAGAGACCGCGAGATCACAACCTGAGTCGAAGTCAGACGCTCAACCGACTGAGCCACCAGGCGCCCCAGAAAATGTCAAATTGTATCCCATAAGGCTTTCGGATGTGCTTAGCCTTCGGATGTCTATTTCTCCATACTTGCTAAATACTTGATGCTATCAATATTTTAAATTTTTACAAATCTGATGTTTTTAAAAAATGCTGTCTTTCAATCTGAATATTCTTGAATGTGGTTTCAGTATATTCCATGTGCTTTTTGACTGTTTTTCACCTTTGAATTATCTTTCTCTTTAGGTTGTGGGCTATTAATCCTATTGTTTATAGAAGTCCCTTTAATAAGTTTGTCTGAACACACATTTCAAGTGTTTTCTTTCAATCTACTGTTTCGATTTTTAAATTTCTTTTGCTGTTTTTTTCCCCCATGTAGCTTCTGAAACTTTTTAAGTGGCCAAATACGTCAATTTTTATTTCTTCTCAGGCTTCGGCAACATGCTGGGGAGGGCGTATCTTATTCCAAGATTATAAAATTATTGTTTTCTTCTAACATTTTATAGATTTCCTTCGCTCTTTGATCCGTATGGAATTGTTTAAAAGATTCATTACAAAATAGCTGAAATCATTTACTTCCGAAAGGACAATTTTCCCAACAAACCTTTATTGTATTGCTGATTTGAGAGCAGCCATTATCACAGATTAATAGAGTTTAAATTCATAGACACATAAATGTCTATGTGTGTGTGTACAACAGACACAATTCTGATCCACTGATAATGTGTTTTACTTCTAATTCTAATTACTACATAGGTATTTTTTTTTCCAGCTTTATTGAGGTATAATTGACATAATTCTAAGGTAAGAGTGCACAACATGATGGTCTGATATGCATACAGGCTTTTGAAGGATACCCACCACTGAGTTAATTAACATGGCTCTGACCTCACATATTTACCTTAGTTTGTTTGTTTCTTTGGTGAGGAGACTTAAGTTCCAGGCTCTTGGCAAACCAATTATCCATACAGTGTTACCAACTACAGTCACCATGTTATATACATTAGATCCACAGACCTTATTCGCCTTATAACCAAAGTCTGTATCCTTTTACCAACCTCTCTTTATTTCTCCCACCCTCCAGCACCTGCTGAACACCATACTACTCTCTGGTACTAGAGATTTCTTTTGTTGTTAAAACTGTTTCGGGTCCTAGGGCAACTCTATTCTTGTTGTTGGTTTTCAAAAATTCCTTGCATTTTTGTTCTCAAATGGAGATTGAAATAGTCAGCTTTCATTAAAAGTCCTAAAATTCTTGGGGCACCTGGGTGGCTCAGTTGGTTAAGCGTCCAACTCTTGGTTTCGGTTCAGGTCATGATCTCATGGTTTTGTGAGATCAAGCTCCACATTGGGCTCTGCACTGACAGCGTGGAGCCTGCTTGGGATTCTCTCCACCCTCTCTCTCTCTCTCTCTGCCCCTCCCCTACTCTCACTGTATCTCTCTCAAAAATAAATAAACTTAAAAAAAAAAGTCCTAAAATTCTGGGAGGATGGCATGTATAATGTATGGATTAACTCATACTAGAAACAAGTCTCTTGATAAATCACTGTTTAGGAAATCAAGGACAATAATGGTAACTGGGTATATGCCTGGAGTTGTAGTCCAGAAAGAAGCATATTAAATCTACTTGGCCAAGTAGGTGTGTATGTTGGAGCGGGGGAGGGGTGGGGGAATGGGGGGTGGGAGGAGGGAGTTCTAGGTTCTAATAGCAATGGTCATCTTGGCACAGTGGAACCAAGGGGGATCAGATGTGGCCTCCACCACTTACTGGTTACATTACTCTGACCAAGTTGCTTAATATCTTTGAGACTTGGCTTCTTCATCTATAAAATGAGATGGATAATCATACGTGTCCCATAGCATTCTGTAAGGATTAAATGAGATCATACAAGTGCCCCAGATAACAGGTTCTCATTAACTACTAGTCCTCTTTGCTTCTCCTTTGATGAGATATCAGTCATATTTGGTAACAGGTGGTCCCCAAAGAGCCGGTCACACAGAAGTTCCCAAAGGTATCTGGTAACTATGGCTCCTTTTCCTTTTTATTCTTGACCGAGAAGGTGTGAAAAGCTTATAGAACACCAGTCGCCACTAAGTACCCAAGACAACTCTGAGCTAGTTCTGTTACAGGGGCAAGCATTCATTTCCAAATGGAAATCAGACTAGGGTTAAGCTTCATACATAGTAAGTGCTCCAGAAATATCAGGTACCATAGTGGATCATAAAGATTCATAACCATTATTCCTACACTTGGATAGTTACTCTAAACAATGAGTATCCTATAAAATAATCCTGGGGAATAAAAAGGCTATGTACATTAAGATTTTCATAGTGTTATTTATAACATAAAAACTATAACTGGCTTCATTTTCCAACACAAGTGGAAAAGGCTTAGCAAATTACTCTATACTCACTTGATGGACTTCAAAACAGTCTCCAAACCAAGAATGTGATGCTACGTAGCAGCTTGGAAAACGACTTATGGCATCATGCTGACTGATAAAACGGCTGAATATAAACTTATGTATACACTTCGACTGTAACTTTCTAAAAATATTCACCCATGGCAGCAAGAACAGGAAGGAAACACAAAACGATAAAAACTTTTAAAGTCCTGAGGAGATCATTGTTCAAGTAACGTTGAATAGCATCTTCTAGATGTGACCTGTTCTGGAGCTTTATTGCCCCTTCTGGAGCTTGAGTACCAACAAAGCTCTCCCGTGGAACTCTATGCCTCTCAGAGAAACCAGCCGAACCAGTCTTGAGGAGGACCAAGTTGAATGACTTCTGGAAGGAAGAGTGTTTGGGGAAACAGGAAGGACAGAAAGCTATAGGGCACTTTCCAATCCCTTCACCTTATCTGTGAAAGGAACATGCTCCCTGGGGCTACCTGTCTACATTTCCTAAGAACTGATGCCTCTGCACCACTTAAGAGGTGGAGAAGAGAGATGCACGTTGAGGGCAGAAAAGTCACTCAGATGGCAGATGGAACTGGGTGCCTGACAACACAGACTACCTATCTGACTGCTTGTAGATCCACTCTTTATTGCTATACAGACCGAGCTGTGGCTAAGCTCCTAGACGTGAGGGAAGCCATTAAATACACTTTAGAATGTTACAGTAGCTAAAGTCAGTCCTTGTACGACCGAGCTGTGGCTAAGCTCCTAGACGTGAGGGAAGCCATTAGATACACTTTACAATGTTACAGTAGCTAAAGTCAGTCCTTGTACCACCAAAATTCTGCTGCTTCTTGGGCTAATCTAAGGTGGCTGAATACAGCAAACGTCAATTGACGTGATTAAAATAAGAGAAGCATGTGCTCCCATAGCCCTATGGGGAAATGGAAGGCTTCATCTTCCTTCCACCAACAGGAGAAAAATAATTCTTCTTTCAATGGCTCTAGAGGGCACTTTGCTGTGCCAGGCAAAAATAACCACAAGCAAACAAGCCATATATATACATATATATTATAGATATACATATATATTATATATATATATATATTATAGATATACATATATATTATATATATATAATATATATAATATATAATATAATATATAACATATACATATACAAAATATAAATATATAAATATATTAACATTTATATCAATATAATTATTTATATGTTTTATAGTTATATATTTATAATATAATATTAATATATTAATATATAACTATAAATATATGAATATTTATACATTAATAAATATATTTACACATTTACATATATTTATATATACTTGTTATATGCACATACATATATATATGTATATATACACACACACAGACACACACACAAATATGTCAGGAATCAGCCTTATTTATTTTAAATATCCGGGAATAAATGATACATTTTAACAGCATTTAGAGGCCCTCATATTTTATCTAGGAATAAGATCTAAAACTGGTTAAGCAAAGTTCGACTTACTAGTTATTCTGGATTATATCAGAATAGAGTTTAGTGCAAATCACTCATTAAAAACAATCGCTACCTGCTTATAAAGTTGAAAGTCTAAGTCCTAAAATAGTAAGGCTGTAAAACTATTATTTGGCTAATAGTTATTGTGTTTTTTTTTGTTTTTTTTTTTAAGATCCTATTTATGTCCATCAAATGCTTTTCAACCCTGGGGTTAAGCACTTCGACGTCTTCTCGTACACTCCAATTTAATTCGACTAGATTAGAATCCATGTGATCTGGGTCAGTCCAACTTGACACAATCTTACTGGCTGTGCCTGTCACATGCTACAGCAGGTGAAAGATGAGGGTTATTCTTTCTGGTCTTGAAAAACTTAATTTTTTTAAAGGACCCCAGGTGCACTAAATTGGAATAGTTACAACCCTTGATTCATGTTACATTGTCACAGTCATCATTCATCCCTGAATGAACAAGTTTAATTAATTTGCTTAATAATAAACCTCCCCCCCACACCTAAGAACACCACCAGCAACTTTTTCCTTACTTTAGGCTACACCGTATCTCCTCACCTGGCCCACTCCAGAGATAACTACTTTTTCTGAATTTTGTATTTTACAGGCTCTTATCCCCTTGCTGTTCCAGCCTTTCTAAAGTTTATTTATTTTGAGAGAGAGAGATAGAGGCAGGGACGGGCGGGGAGAGAGGGACAGAGAGAGACTCCAAGCAGGTTCCTCACTGCCAACACAGAGCCTGATGCGGGGCTCAAACCCACAAACGGTGAGACCACGACCTGAGCTGAAATCAAGGGTCCGCCTCTCAACCGACTGAGCCACCCAGGCACCCCCGCCTTGTTGTTCTAGTTTTAAAACACACGCACATATGCCTACAAATATATCAAAACATGGATAGCTTACTTGTATTGCTTTCGAATAGTCTTTGGGGGGAAGAATAAAATGTCTTTGTAACAAATATTTCATGGGGCCCTCTATGCGGTTCACGCCACCAAATAAAGCAGTGAAAACAAACAAAAATGCTGGCCTCCGCAGACAAATAACAACTTCCATTCAGGAATTAAAATTCACCCTTATTTTTTTAAATGTTTTTTTGAGAGAGAGAGAGAGAGTGAGTGAGTGGGGGGAGGACAGAGAGAGGGGGAGACGGAGAATCCCAGTCAGGGTTCACAGCTATCAGTGCAGAGCCCGACGTGGGGCTCGAACCCACGGACCGTGAGATCCTGACCTGAGCCGTAACCAAGGCATCCCTAAAATGCACCCGTTTTTAAAGGGTCAGCTCACTGTGTTCTCATGTAGACTTGTTGCTGCTCTAATATTCCATGTGAAGACAGGGAATGTTTCTTTCCTGCTCCCCCAACTGTATACCCAGCTCCTGGCTTCCTGTAACTTGCTTCCTTCCATTGCAAGGGAAACAGAGAAGAAACAGATGTCGAATGAATGAATGAACAAATACAGAACTCACACACAGCATTTTCCAGGCTGCCTGTGAGCTCCTGGAGGACAGGGTTATAATCCTACTGAGGATATCCCTGGGGTCAGGGACACTGATGACTGATACCAGTAAAAAAACCAAGACATGTGAGGACTGGTAAGGATGTGAGCAAGCAGCCAGAAGGAAAACCATCGGACTGCACACCTGGGTGGGTGGGAAGGGCCTGCCAGTAACCTACATACAGAGATTCACTCCATTAAATAAATCACTGTTGAAAACCGTGAGCTTCTCTGTGCAGAGCGGAATTTTCCACAATGTGTTTATCCAGCAAAAACTGCCCCATGGGATACTGTGTGGATAAAGGTGAAATACATTTGAGAGTTACTGCCTTTTAAAAGTTCATAATATACAGGCCCGCCTACGTGGCTCAGTCGGTGAAGCATCCGACCCTTGATTTCGACTCGGGTCATGATCTCACAGTTCAGGAGATCGAGCCCCATGTTGGGTTTTGCACAGACCATGTGGGATCTCCTTGGGTTCTCCCCCTTCCTCTCTCTCTCTCTCAAAATTCATGAATAAACTTTAAAAAAATGAGTTCATAATATATATTAGAACTAGTAAAGTCTTCAAGAAATCTTGCAGTTAAAGATCCAATCTAATTTTCAGGATATTCTGCTTCCCTCTTGCTAAAAATGTCCTGCTACACAAATGTTTAATGTCCTGTGGAACTAGTCTTCTGTGGACCACCCTGGGGAAAACACTGGGATTGTGGCTACATAATCCATATTAAGGGGAAAGTTCTGTAGAAGAAAATCTGCAGGACAGAGGGACTGCAAAGTTGAGGAAAGTGAGGTCATAGGCAAAATAATGTGTCCCCTGCAAAGATGTCCACGTCTTAGTCCCAGGGACCTGTGAATATGTTGCTTTACATGGTCCTATGGGCCATAGTGTGTCCCATACCCCTCTCCAAATTCATATATTGAAGCCCTAACCCCCAATGTGATGGTATTTCCTTTGGGAAATACTTAGGGAAATACTGTCAGTATTTCCTTTGGGAAATACTTAGGTTTAGATGAGGTCATGAGGGTAGGGCCCTCCATGATGGGCTTAGTGCCCTTGTGACAAAAGAACCAGAGAGTTCATCCACCCACCCCCATTTCTGTTCTCTTTCCTTTTTCTTTTCCCTGTGAGGACATAATGAGGAGGCAAGCCAAGAGGAGACCTCTCACCAGACACGGACCATGATGGCACCCTCAGACCTCCAGCCTCCAGAGCCGTGAAAAAATGAATTTCTGTTGTGTAAGCCTCCAGTCTACGACACTGCTGTCATACCAGCCGTGCTAATAAGACACAGGACACTGGGGATATTAAGGCTGTAGATGCAATTTAGGTTGCTAATCAGATGACCATAAAATAGGGAGATTATCCTGAATGCGCCCAATGGAATGGCATGTGGGAGGCAGAGGCAGAAGGAAGTCAGAGAGAGAGTTGAAGGTGCTAGACTATTGCTTCTAAAGATGGCTTCTAGAAGGGGCCATGACCTGCGGGGTGCAGGTGCTTCTAGAATCTCGAAAGGCCAAGGAAACAGATTCTCCTTTAGAGAGAGCCCTATTAATAACACTTGGATGTTAGCCCAGTGAGACCCTTCTCTGACTTCTGACTTCCATAATTATAAGATAACAAATCTGCATTGTTTTAAGGCACTAATGTTGTGGGAATTTGCTTCAACAGCCACAGGAGGCAAACACTGCTGCTGAGAAAGGAATCAGTGGCTGTCAGCAAAGACACAGTAAGTTCAGATAGAAACAGATTACATGGACACTGGCGTGAGCATGAGAATTAGCCCTTATCTTCCTCCTCGTCACATTATATCTGGTAGAAATTCCTGAAAGATCTTGACAGAGCAAGTTTTCCAAAATTTTAAAAATGATCCATTGGTCATTTCAATGGCACGATGGGTGTGGGGGGGTGGGGGCGCCTGGGTAGCTCAGTCGGTTAAGCGTCCAAATTCGGCTCAGGTTATGATCTCGAAGTTCACAAGTTTGAGGCACCCCCCCCATTGGGCTCTGTGCTGACAGCTTGGAGCCCGGAGCCTGCTTCGGATTCTGTGTCTCCCCCTCTCTCTGCCCCTCCCCTGCTCACGCTCTGTCTCTCTCAAAATATAATAAACACAATAATTTTTTAAAAAATTTTAAAAATTAGCAAGATGTAATTAAGGAATAGTTAAGATATTTGTGCTCGTGTAAGCACACAAAAACATGGTCTTCAGTGAGATACTGAAAAGGAAGACAGAGCACACAAAGTGATCGAAATGATGGTCTTAGAAGACCGTGTTCATCATGAAGACAACAGGTGTGAATTATTTATTTATCAGCTCAAGAAACAGGTGTCGAACATCTCTCGTGTGTCTGGTTCCCTGAGAACACATCCGCTCAAAAACGTCATGGTAATTAATACTTTTATGAAGCTTATGGGCTTCCAATGTTACAAAAACACTCAGGGCTTGGGAAAAAAATATATATATATCTCAAATCTTAGGGCTGAAAGCTAATGCAGATGCAACCAGTCAAAAATCCTCTATTTTGTGGATGACGAAAATGAAGTTTAAAAAGGTCAATTATATATATACATATATACGTATACGTATATATGCATACATATATGTATATATATTTATATATGTATATATACAAATTTATACACATATATAAATTATATATACCATAATATGCAATTAGGCACTTTCCTAGGTTAAATTATTTCTTCTAGGCTACAAAACTAATTAATGATGAAGGTGGGACCAGAGCCTGATGAGCGTCTCTTGAGCTCATGGCGACAATTTCTTCAGTGGTGTCCAATATGGTAAACACCTTCAGGGCCAACATCTTCATTCAATTTCCTCGATTCATAGGAGAGAGATTCTAGGGATGGGAAGGATCTAGCCAAAAGTGTGAATCCGTTGTCCTTTAAGGTGATCTAAAGGATGACCGTGGTGTCCTGGTGAGGGGTGCACTGCGTTTTCCAGAAGGACAGCAGCCAAGGATGACAAGACTTGGACTGCAGACCTGGGATGCCTGTGCCTGGACGCCGCTCAGGTTGAAGGCAGGGTTGCCAGATGAAATACAGAATGCCTGGCTCGATCTGCATTTCAGGTAACAGTATGCCCCTTGTTTTGTAATCTGCTAAAAAGCTAAGCATTGTTTATCTGAAATTCAAATTTAACTGGGCATCCTGTATTCTCATTTATTAAATCTGCCCTAAATTTGTAGGGGAAGGAGGCAAGATCATGGTGGATACTGGAGTCTGCCTTGGCATGGACTGTTTTCAGTTGGAAGAGGGGGAAAAAAAAAGCAAAAGAAATGTAGTTCTTTTTGAAGGGGGATCCATAAACGGACCACTCTTTTTTTAGTTTCTTAACATTTATTCATTTTAGAGAGAGAGAGAAAGAGCATGAGCAAGGGAGGGGCAGAGAGAGCGAGAGGGAGACACAGAATCCGAAGCAGGCTCCAGGCTCTGAGCTGTCAGCACAGAGCCCGTCGCGGGGCTTGAACTCACGAACTGCGAGATCACGACCTGAGCCGAGAAGTCGGCCACTTAACCGACTGAGCCACCCAGGCACGCAGACCTCTCTCCTTTTGATCCTTTGTGCGTGGTGTGTGTATGTGTGCATGTGAGCATACACACATACGCAGGAGTCCTCGGCTTTTGTTGACACAAAAACTCCGGTGTGAAAGAAAACCATTGACAGGGATACTGATTACAGATGTTGACCAAACAACACGGAGAATGTTTTAGAGGGTAAAAATGTGACTGGTCTAAAAGTACTACTACCTACTGGAGTTATAGAAACGGTCTACCATTTGTGTCCAACAGTTACACAGCCCAATCACAATTTTGCTTGTTCCCAGTCTTTGTGTGTTTTACATAGAACCCTAAAATGTGAGGAGAGGGTCTCTGCGATCACCTCGTCCAACTTGGACATTTATGGATTAAGTTACGGAGACTCAAGGCAAGTCACGGACCCAGGATGGCGCTCTGTAATAACAGGACAGTATTTGTTGAGGGCTTAACCAAATACCAGGCATTTAAAAAATGATCTGCTTCTATCATCACATTGAATCCTGACTCCAACCCTGTCATCATCGTTATCGTTCAGATGAAGCAAATTGAGGCAGAGAGAATTATGCAATTTACCTAAGGTCAAGGTTATATACCGCTGGAACGTAGAAACGGCCTGCTAAAAACCCAGCTAGTTTGGCTCCAGACCAATCTCTGGGGGAGTCAGTGAGTGTGTGGTTCACACACTCAACCACGAGACCCCTTGTCCTCTCAAATACGATGAGTTTATATCATAAAATATGTTAATACATGTAAAAACGTCCTAGTTTCCTGCTCTGGTAAGGGTGATTTTGTACTTAATAACGAGGTGATTCCAACTAAGTTGGCTGCACACACGTCAGTTTCAGAGTCAAAAACAGTGATGTTTACTTATAAACCAGCCCCACGACCCAGGGCATCTTGCTGTGATCAGAGAACAATCTAGCTGCATTTCTTCCTTGAAATAGTTTTCATTCAATACGTATCACCACCGTTTACCCTCCAAGCAAACCTGAGGAGCTCATGAAACAAGAAAAAAAAAAAAAAAGCACACTGAGAAAACGCACAGGAGAGAAATCAAAACAGAGAAGAGGCCACCTTGTCCATCGCCGGCTACAAAATAAACCCAGTTCTCTTGGGAAGCTCACCCTGCCTACCGGACATCTGAGTGGGGGAGCTACGACCATCATTATATCCAGGAAGAATAATCGAGGTCTGCAACACCTCATTCACGTAGTTTCACGTGTTGCTCGTTTTTCTTCTCTGTCTTTCAGGGGCTTATCAACCCCTTGCACCTTCAAGGACCAAACCCGCTTTGTCCATTTCCAGACCCCAGGTTTACTATGCCCCATATGTGCATTGGTGTCATGTTCTCCTCAAGCTACCCTTCCGGTGACACAAAAGCCAAAGCTTTAAAACAAAAGAAAAGGAAACAAAAGAAAAAGAAAGGAAGGAAAAAGAGAAAGGGAGGTGGGGACTGGAGTCCTCAGACGCTCCAGGATCTACCTGGGAAACGCCAGGACTCCACTGAGCCACTGAAACAGGAATTAGGAGCCTGGCTAACATGGTCTTCCCTCTCGTCTGCACTTTCACCCATAGGAAGGGTTCCTTGACGAGTTCCCGAAGTCCCTTTTGCAATTCTACCATCACGTACTTCAACTCCTTTTAGAGACAGACCAGCCCCTCCCCTGCCCACCCCCCCACCGCAACGCGAAATTGGGAAGGGCGCAGGCATCTGAAATCATGAGCTTAACAGCTTCTTGCAAAAACAGAACTGCATACTCTCTTTTTCAGAAAGGTGGCGGTGTTGCCTTGCGGTTTTGACCGAATCACCGAGCAGTGGCCAGGTCCAGCGGATTAGCAGACCAACCAGCGCACCTCGCCAGGGAAAGGAGACGAGGGCCTTAATCTACCGAGGGACCCGGTGCCTGCCAGAGCCCGGGGCATCAGGGTACTGAGGCTTGTGGCCACACAAGCTCTCGAGCGGTCCTGTCCCTTTGGCAGTTACACAGCCATTTACAAAAACCTCCTGTGGGGCCCCCAGGCCTCTAAGGGCCGGGAATGTCTAAGGGAGTCACAGATGACCCTTCACTTTCCCCCACCCCCTGCTTCTCATCTTGGAAACATGAATCCCAGGTGAAGCACCGAGTGGCCGCATTTGGAAAAGCTGCGGAAAACTTAGCCAACTACAGCAACATGCTAACACCTGTTACCCGGAGTGTTGGCTTAGGAGGGCTCATTAAGGAATCCACCTTCTAAGCGGGAACTCTGCCCTGCGTGGGGTGGTTTATTACCACTTGTATAAAATCGAGATTCCACATCGTCCTGCGCGGACACCCACACGTCGATACCTTCCATGGGAACCCAAACCAACCCTTCAAGGCCAGCGGCTAAGACTACCCGTCTGTCCCTTCCACTCACCGTCACTCGGCGTCCTTTGAAAAGTTTCTCTGTGCGCCGCTAACACGGAAATTTGGAGGGGGGGGGGGCGGAATTCTCCATTTATAAATATCGGATGGTTTGGGGAAAAAAAAGTATTTGTGGCACTGGACCTTTTTTTTCCCCCTACAGTGATGTCATCTCAAATACTTGGTGTGCTCCAAATTTGCTATTTTTACTTCCCCCAAGTGACTTTTTTTGGGAAATACATTTGTTTGGATTAGCTACATTTTCAGTGACCCGGTGTCTATTAATACGCAGAATCAGGTTCATCTCCTCAGCAATTACAACTGATATTATGCGGCGCTCACGCTTGGGAGCCCTCATTTGTTCATTTCCAAAGTTGTTCCTTTCAGATGGACCCCTCCAAAGGTTCTGCTCACGGATACAGAACAGATAAACACAGAATTGGCCTTTTCACAAACAAAAATCACACCCAACAACTCAAAGCATTTAAAACGGAAGACCTTAAACTTCCCCCTCCCCACCCCCAAACTCCAAAGTCAAATAAAAGTCTCCACTTTCAAAAATGTGCCTGGGGTGGGTGGGACAGAGTGAGAGTAGCCACGGCGGGCTTCGAAACACTGGATGGAAAGCAGTCTAGACGTGGGAGCTGCCGGAGAGGAAAGGCAATAAGGAACGCTAAACGCCTTAGCCCTACCTGATCTGAATTTGCTCCTAATCAGCAAGGAATGCTCAGACCCCAGGAGCGTCATGTTGAGTGTCCACGAGCCGCTGGTCCCTCTGCCAGACGCCCCCTGTTTTCCACCAGGAACGGGCTCCCGGAGCCCAGCGGAGCGCAGCTAACAACCCAGAATTCATCCACCTCTCCGGGAGCGCCCCTGGGCAGGAGGACAGTGGCAGCCAGCGGCCGAGAGCGGTGTCCCCGGAAGGCTGGCGGCTCCCCCCTCGCCGCGCGGGGCTAACTGCCTCTGAGCCGGCGGGACCCTCCTCCTCCACCGAGTCCGGCCGGGAGCGGCGGCATCCCAGGCGTGCCCCGCTGATGTCATAGGCTGACAGCGATCGCGGAGTATCGCCACCACGCCTTTATGAAGGGCCCAAGTTTGCCATCTGATACTTTTTTACTACTGACAGCGGCTCAGCCAATCAGGCGCGGCGAGCGGGGCCGGCGGCCGCCGGGGGAGCCGCGGGCGCGCGGGGTCCGGGCCGGCGGCGGGTGGGCGGCGCATGGAAGGGGGGCGGCGCGCTGGGGTAGGGGCACGCGGGGTCCCGGCAGGCGGCGGGTGGACGGCGCACAGGGGGAGGGACGCAGGGGCGCGCGGGGTCAAGACAGGCGGCGGGTGGACGGCGCGCAGGGGCAGGGGCGCGTGGGGACCAGACGGGCGGCGGGTGGGCGGAGCGCAGGGGCAAGGCGGGTGGTGCGCAGAGGCAGGGGCGCAGGAACCGAAACAGACGGTGGGTGGGCGGCGCGCAGGGGCAAGGGCGCAGGGGCGCACGGGGTCCGGGCCGGCGGCGGGTGGGCGGCGCGCAGGGGCAAGGGGGTGGCGCGCTGAGGCAGGGGCGCAGGGGCGCGCGGGGTGGGTGCGAGTCCCCGGCGGGAAGGAGGCGCCCGCGCGCCTGGAGCCCAGCAGGCTCGGGCGCATCGCGCTCCCACGTTCTGTCTGCGCCGCAAAGACGAGCGTCCACGGAGAAAGTGGAAAGCCTTTAATTTCCCCGGGATATGCGCTTTTGGGGCCAGCCTGATCCGGTGGATGCGCACATCCAGCCCCGGGACTCAAGACCCTCTGCCTGGGGGTCGGGGGAGGAGACACAAGGGTTGGCTGAATACCCTTTGGGGCCCCAGTAGGGCGGGACTCAAGGAGGGATCGTCTCAGGAGCTGTGGTTCGGCTTTAGCTTGAAAAGGCTCAAGGCTTTTCCTATGAATGAGTCCCTCCTTAGCGGGGAAATCCATTCCGGACCCCAAACGGAGTCCGGAATGCGCCAGGCGTTAGATGCTCTACGTGATCTGAATTCGCTCCTAATCAGCAAAGAAGGCTCATCGAGAAGTAACACGAAAGCCCTGCTCTCAAGAAGTTTGCTTAGTAGGTGGTGGCGTGGAAAATAAAAACCAAGCTGTGTTTATATACCTAACCTTGGGTTGGATTTATTCGCAGCCTTACGTCCGTGTGGGCCCCACGCCTCCTCTATCACATACGTAACTGCTTTTGGCTCAGGAGAACTCAACCCTTAAAAGGTCAGAGGGTGACAGGTGGCTCCTGGGACACCTTCTAGTGCCTTGAACTCAGACCTCTGCGGGAATTCTCTCATCCTTGCCATCATCGGATCTGACCAGTCTTTTGTGTCAATTAGTCTTCTTGAGACAGGCCGTTCAATTCCTGTGTCAGGACGCAGAGCAATCCCACTCGTGTTCCCATTGGGAAAGGTGTCCCGGCCACGGAGGGCTGTTGGCAGGCCGAGGAGATGCCCAAGGGGATCTTGACTGTGTCACTTTCCTAGGCCTGCAGAAATGAGTTACTTCGAGTTTAGTGGATCCAGAGGACCCAAGTTTATTACCTCGCCGTGCTGGAGGGCAGAAGCCGGAGACGGGTTCTCAGGGGCTAAAAGCCAGTATTAACAGGTATTATCGGTATCCCCCTCTGGAGGATCCAGGAGAAACTGTTTCCGAGTCCGGTTCCGGGTTCTAGAGGCCATCCGTGTTCTTCTGCTCATGGCCCCCTACTCTCCTCTCCAGAACCAGCAGTGGTGGGGGCAAGCTCTGATTGTGAGGGGGGTGGCTCTGATCTCCGCCCCTCCACCCTCTTCTGCCTCCCTCTTCCGCATTTGA
Source organism: Panthera tigris (assembly GCF_018350195.1). Lineage (NCBI taxonomy): Eukaryota > Metazoa > Chordata > Mammalia > Carnivora > Felidae > Panthera > Panthera tigris. The sequence goes on along the minus strand of NC_056673.1, from coordinate 6,620,956 downwards.
AGGACGCTTGTGATTCCCTTGGGTCCACCTGGCTAAACCTTCGTGTAAGGTCAGCTTATTGCCAGCCTTAATTCCATCTGTTACTTATGTCATTGCCCTTTGCCAGGCAGTGTTAAAATAGTCACACTAGGGGATGAAGGTGTGAACAGCGGTGAGGAGGGCATATTCTGCTGGACACAGAATGACCCCCTCTCCCTACCAGCAGGTTCCTGCCCTCAGTCAAGCCCCAGGCTCCTGGTCTCCAAAGGAAAGAAGTCAAGGGGGTGCGGTTTGGAAACTTAGAACTCCAGCAACTTCCAGATGCCCGTGGCGAAGAGGTGCTCTTCAGGGAAGAGATTAACAACATGGGGAATATTGCAAGATAATCCAGTAGAGAAAGAAAAAGAAAAAGAAAAGGAAAAAAAAAAAGCCAAACAGATTTTTATCCGGAGGGCTGGAGGGCTGAGAAGAGGTCCATGCAGCTTGGCAGAGAATTATTTTTCAGCGAAAGTTGTGAGGAAAACAGCTGAAGCTAGCATTGGATGTAAGGGTCTGCATGACCTAGGGGAGTTGGACAGAGTACATTGTTTTCCCTCTGCAGGCCTGACGTGTGCGTGTGTGTGTGTGTGTGTGTGTGTGTGTGTGGAGGGGAGCATGGTTTCTTTTTTGAGTGAGTTTGGGAAATGCTGGTAACCGAGGCCCTCAATTTTCCCATCACAGCACAGAGCTGCTGACGTCTGCCCTCTGAGATTTATGCCCCCTCCGGTGTGGAATATCTCTGGATATAAATATGCTTGTATCGAAGCTCATCCTTCCTCCTCTTCATGCAAGCATTTCTGTGCGTGTGGAAAAAAAAAAAGTGGAATTTGGAGAGGAGGTTCCCAAAGCGAACAGATCTCCAAGGCGGCTGTGAGAACAGACTGCCACAGCAATGATGCCTCCCCACCCTGCTCTGTCCTACCATTTGACTACCTCGGGGGCACCTGTCCCGTGTCTTGCTACCCTCTGGCTTCTCTCCTGAGGCCTAGAGTGAGCCTGTGATGTCAGGCGGAGGAGAGACGTGAGCAAACTGCAAAGTCAAACCTTTGTTTGACTTCATTTGACTCTGAGCTACCTCCATGACCCGGCGTGAGTTACTGAAGTCCTCTGAGACGTCAGCCTCTTCTGTAGGAGGAAGCTGGGAATACTTCATTCCAGGAGAGCTGGGACGTTTAAATGAAGTAGGACATTGGGGGTGCCCAGAACAATCCCCCATGGCATTTCTGGTCCCTCTCTTTACCCTCCTGATCATTCTCGATGATTCCAAGCAATCCTGAACCCCTTTGCTATGGCTTTCCTTTCCTTTGCCTGGAATTACCTATGGCTGCATAACAAATGAGCACAGGTGTAGCGGCTTAAAACAGCACTCATGTTTTTTCTTTTTATCTCTTGATTTCCATGGGTCAGGATTCTGGAAATGGCTTAGCCGGCCCTTTGCTCAGGATTTCACAGGGCTGCGGTCAAGGTGCTGGCTGGGGTTGTGTCCTCTCCAATCCCAATTCTACCAATTCTGTTGGTAGAATTCAGCTCCTTGCAGCTCTGGAACTCATCACGGCTCGCTCTGTCAAGGCCAGCAGCAGACTCTCCCTCTTTCAGGAAAGACCCTTTTCAAGGACTCCCCTGATGAGGCCAGACCCACCCAGGATAATCTCCCTTTTGATAAACTCCAAGTCCTACCATTCAGGAACCTTAATGATATCTGCAAAACCCCTTCGCTTTTGCCATATAACATAACGTGACCACGGCAATGTCATCTGTCACATCCACCAGTCCCTCCATGCGGAGGGAAGAAGATTATGCCAGGTATAATGCACTGAGGGTCACTTGAGCTTTTCCCAAGTGCCTTTCCCAACTGTGGTCCTGGGCCTTTGGCCAATCGGGAGTGGTTGTGTCTATAGGCGTGAGTCCACAGCACAGCTCAGGACTGTCAGCTTGAACCCTGACCCTGTAAGGACCTCCTCATGGGGCTACTTGGAGTCAGGGGCTGGGTCACAGGGCATGCAGTGGTATGCAAAGGGACAGCTCACTTGTGTTGGCCTCAGGATGCCTGGTTCTTCCCTTCTTAGCAAATCCCCTCTCCCACCCAAGGTCACCACTGTCCCCTTGGACCTCCTCGTCTTCATGTCCTCAGCGCCTTGTTCCTGGTATCACATCTTGTCTGTTTTCTCTTTTTGTCTTTCATGTGTCTGACGAGTGACTTCAGGGAGCATCTGTTCATCTTCCATTCATTCATTGCGAACACGCGTAGGGATCTGTGCAAGCTGCTTCGGCGGGTGCCCTGGTCACACACAGCATAAACACAGGTTTGCAGACTCACACGATAGGACCCGGGATAAGAGAATGTGGCAGGTGGGGAGAGGGCTGTGTCTGTGGCCGACTGGACCCACAGGTCTTGTCCAAACGGGGCAGCTGTGACCCAGCTCTGCTTGACTGCGGCCAGACAGACCCTTGCTGCCATTCCCTCCAGATATCCAAACAAACTGAAAACCAGGGGTAAAATATCCCATGTATTTGGTTTCTAAAAGTGCGAATGACTATTAGTAGTTACAAAAAAAAAAAACCCAAAACGAAAAAAAACCCCCCCAAAAATCCCAAAACCAAAAAACGAAGTCTTAAAACAGTATGAGCCAATGAGAGTCAGGTTCAGGGTGGGACCCGAGCCTTACACATTGGGGGATGGAGAGCTTTTAAAAATGAGCGCAAAATTGGAAATGTGATGGTGACTTTTGACTTATTTTTTTTAATGCTTATTTACTTTGAGAGAATGAGAGAGAGAGAGAGAGAGAGAGAGAGTGAGTCTCAGAACGCCTGTGAGCCACTCTATTAATATAACCCAGGTTCTTTCACAAAGGCGAATGGGAAAGGACTTTTGCCTCATTGAAACAAAGGCGTTAAGTTCAACGTGAAGAAAGTAGTCTTGGTTGAAAGTGGGTGATGGGCATTGAGGAGGCACCTGTTGGGATGAGCACTGGGTGTTGTATGGGAACCAATTTGGCAATAAGTTATATATAAAAAATAATGCTGCAATGAAAAAAAGAAAGAACGAAAGAAAGAAAGAAAGAAAGAAAGAAAGAAAGAAGGAATCTGTCACAGCTCCCTCTTCCCCTGCCTGCCAGCAACGCTTCTCGCCCTTTCCCTCTCACTTTGCAAGTCTCCGTCCCAGGAGGTGGAAAGGAATTGCGGAAAGGGAATGCAATGTAATCACTGCGGTTTCAAGCCACCGGGTCGGGCCACATTCACTAGAGGGCAGGGTCACTGCGTTAAAAAGTCATGCATCCGTGCATTTTTTATTGGGCTCCTTCGTTGCTGCTGGGACTGTTGAGAGGGAGGGGAAGCAGCACGGATCAGAAATAAGGAATGTGCATTCCGACGGTGTTCGTATTGCTTAAGCGAGTTTGCAATGAGTTTAGGCAATGACTGTGTCCTTGAGGTCCAGGGTATGTCCAAGAGGCCCGCCGGACCGTGGTAACTTGCTTGTCCTGGAGAATACAGGAGCCGGGGGGAATGTCGACAGAGCGGGACTCAAGGTTGCCCTTCACTATTGGGTAGATGGAATTTGCTTGTTGCCAATTCTTCCAATCCCTTCCACTTTTTTTCTGTACTTCGAGGGCACAAGATGGTGAATAAATTACCTTTTTGTCCAACAGACACTTATCCGTCTTTGTGCTTCTAGATTCTCTTGGGGGTTGGGCACTGTTGATCCTTTCCTTTCTTTTAAAACTCCTTCCGGGGTGGCTCAGTCGGTTAAGCGTCCAACTTTGGCTCCGGTCATGACCTCACAGTTGGTGAGTTTGAGCCCAGTGTCGGGCTCTGTGCTGACAGTGTGGAGCCTGCCTGGGATTCTCTCTCTCTCCCTCTCTGCCACTCCCCCTGAGGCTCACTTGTGTTGGCCTCAGGATGCCTAGTTCTTCCCTTCTTAGCAAATCCCGTCACCAGGGTGACCTGGCACATCTGTATGTCTGCCCGAAATTGTTCCCTTGTGCTCTAGACTCATACCAAATGCTTTCTCCACTGGACTTTCCCAAAAGCTCTTCAAAGCCAACAGGTACAACACCCACACTTAACCACTTCCTCTCACCAAGTGTCCCTACAAACCTGCCCCTTTTCCTGCACTTCCTGTGAAACGGATTGGCAAAGTATTCACCTAGTCTCCGGCTTGGGAGAGCGCCCGCAGTCTCCTCTCCTGCATTCTGTCCATCATCAACCTGTCACCATGCCACATCCATTCTCCTGAATTCCTCTCGAATCCACCCCTTTAATTTGTTCCCAACACCTCTTCCTTACTTCCAGCCCTCCTTGCATTCCTCCTGGTTTATTCCAAGTGTCTCTCGAGTGGTCTTTGGGCTCCCAGTCCTTCCCAGCTCCAACGTGTCTTCCCTGTTGTCATCAAAGTGATGTCTCTAAATCCTAAGCAGGATCACTTTGCTTCCTGCCTGAATCTTTCTTTGGCTGCCTAGTGCCAAAGAATGTCCATACTTTTATTTTTAGTTTTTATAAGTGGGGGGAAGAGGAACGGGGAGGGGTGGAGAGAGAGAGAGAGAGAGAGAGAGAGAGAGAGAGAGAATCTTAAGCAGGCGCTACACTCACAGTCCGACACAGGGCTTGATCCCATGACCCTGGGATCATGACCTGAGCCAAAATCAAGAACCAGATGCTCAACCAACTGAGCCACCCAGGAACCCCTGTCCACACTCGTAAGAATGACATAGAAAACTCCATGTTATTCGGCCCCATCAACTTCTGCTTTATTTCCTGCCTTTCTCCCCATATTATCCTGTATATACCAGCAAGGACAAATAATTTTCCAAACACTGAGGCTTTTCTCTGTTTTTATTTCCCTACGATGTTCTTTTTTTCCCCCCAAGAACGCCTTCTGTTCTCTGTGTTGAGACATCCTACTTATACCTCACAACCCAACTCCCACTTGACCGTATTCAGAAAACCTTCCTTGAAAACTCAGGCAGAGTGCTGATTTCCTATGTTGTGTGTGCTCCTGTTATTACACTTGTCGAGGAGTATTATCCATTACTTTTTAACACGAAAATCCTTCCACTAGTTTATAGGCCACTGGGGGACAGACGTATTGTCTTCATTCATGTCCAAACCCACTATCTATTTTCCGTTTCAATTTCATGTTGCTAGTTCCCTAGCTGCCCTTCGACATAATTTGTGATTGAATGATTCTAGAAGAGAGTAGTGTTTCTTCTTATTTTTTTTTTTTATCTTCCCTTCTTCAAAGAGTTTATAAATTTCTTGAGGGCTTCGGTGACACCTTATTATTCTTTATACTTGCCAAGGTGTCTCAGCTGGTGGCTTTCGGGCAGTAATTGCAACAGGGGTGGGTGAAGTGATGCCTGGGGTTTCGGGACTGTTTGATTCTGAGTCACTCCATTCACGTTTTCCAGAGATGACGAAACCGAGTCTGGGTTCATTTGGTCTGATCTGGGAGCTTTGCTTTTCTTCCAACACCCCCCTCTTTTTTTTTTTTTTTTGGCAACTAATCACATTCTGTTTTCCTAACTCCTCACTTTACTCAGCTCTCCTGCCGTCTCCCCCGCTCCCCAGAAAACAGAATGGAAACCCCATAAATCCTCGACCTGCTTCGGATGACCTGGCAAATCACACATGCCTCCTTAACCTGGGCCGCCTATTATGGCCAAGGAATGGTCAAGCATTACCCAGGGCGGGGGTGGGGAGGACAGCCGTACTCCCCACTGAGCCGCAATCACTCCAGAGCTTTCCAAAACCCTTCTATACCTCGTCCCATGTTTCGAGGGCCGTGAATGAGGCAGGAGAGTTCTAGGGGACGCTGTCTGGATTGTCCCTCTGAGAACACCAGGGCTCACGCAGGGAGTTAGAACAGGTTAACTAACACTGACATCTGACTATTAAAACTAGTGCCTTCCCAGTGAGAACGCCTGAAAAGGGAAAATCCCAAGTGCTATTAAAACCAGCTATGATAACAGTAAAGGAAATTCAGAGCAGGAGCCTTATTACCCAGCAATACCCTCGGCTTGTCCCATGAACCCCAGCGTTCAGTTCAAAGAAATTTAAAAAAAAATCATTCAATTCAGCCAAGGGGGAAGCAAAAATCCTATGACAAACACACGTTGAATGGATAGGTCAGTTTTATGGAAACTGACAGAGGCATCTCACAGACTGAAACCCACGTGGTGTTAAGACAGGGGTTGCAACCTTAGTCTGGCTCTTCTCGTAAGATTTTTTTTTTTTTTAATCAAGACTATCTTTTTTTAGAGCAGTTCTGGGTTCCCAGCAACAATGAAAAGAAGGCACAGAGATATCCAGTATACCTCTTGCCCCCAGCAGAGTGGTCCAACTGATGAGCCTATGTGGATACATCAAGATCCCCCAAAATCCAGAGTTCACATTATTTTTTTGTTTTTGTTTTTAAATTTTTTTAATATTTAGTTTTGAAAGAGAGACACAGCAGGAGCGGGGGAGGGGCAGAGAGAGAGAGAGAGAGAGAGAGAGAGAGAGAGAGACATAGAATCAAAAGCAGGCACCAGGCTCTGAGCTGTTGGCACAGAGCCTGATGCGGGGCTTGAACTCAGGAACCGTGAGATCATGACCTGAGCCAAAGTCAGTGCTCAACCAACTGAACCACCCAGGCGCCTCCAGAGTTTCCATTATAATTCACTTCTGGGGTTGCACATTCCATGGGTTTGGAAGAATGTATAACAACACGACCCACCATTACAGTATCTTACACAATAGTTTCACTGCTCTAAAAGTCCTGTGTGCTCCACTTCTTTGCCACCCCTCCCCACTAAGATTTTTCTGTTTTACAACTGTACTATTCGCATGCTTCCATTCATAGGTACTCTTACCTGTTTTGAAGCTCCTTGGTGTGTATTTTGCTTTGTGATGCTCATAGCAATCCTGTGAGGCGTTGAAGACAGTGGCAGCTGGACGACCTGACTTGGAAGACAGGGACCCCTGATTCACCAGAGGTTAACACTCCAGGTAGAGGCGAAGCTAGGACTAGGACTTGGGGGGAGGCTCCAGGCTTCGGTGTGACTGCTCTTTTCAGGGGCTTATGCCGCCTCTGCTTTGACAGTTGACTCAGAGACCTGCTTCTGCTTCTCTCTCTGGGTCTACCATGCCCTGCCTTTGACAGGTGTTTGTTTGTTTGTTTGTTTGTTTTTTTAATTCCCCTGGGTGGTCAGTATTCATGTCAGGGAAAATGTAAACATCTCTATGTTGCTTCCTGGCTCATGCCGTATTTTCTTACAGTGCATTGCCAATTCCTGTTTTTCTTCTGGAAAATTCTTTATTACCAACTGACCTTGGTACTGATCCATTCCATTAAAAAGAAAGGGGGGGGGGTAGTTTGTGCCTGGGTGGCTCAGTCGGTCAAGCGTCGACTTCGGCTCAGGTCATGATCTCATGGCTCATGAGTTTGAGCCCCGTGTTGGGCTCTGTGATGACAGCTCAGAGCCTGGAGCTTGCTGTGGATTCTGTGTCTCCCTTTCTCTCTGCCCCTCCCTTGCTCATGTTCTTTCTCTCTCAAAAATAAATAAAAACGTTAAAAAAATTAAAAAAAAAAACCACAACTACCTCACGCTCACTGGCATATACACAAAACCAGGGTTTTGTTATATTATCACCTAAAGCGAAACAATGGTAACTGTGTCTCAGGCTTTCCAGACATGGGGCTGGAGTATCTTTTAGTGTGCTTGGCAGAAAATGTGTTAAAAGCCACCAAAGGAGAATCCTAAAAGATTCAATAAAGTTTACACGTCGGCTGAGGGGTTGAATTTGGAAAGAAGTTTATGGAAACATGGAGCCATTGGCAGTGAAATTCTTCCTCTTGTGTTCAGGGGTAGTAGCAGCATGGCGGCTACTTAAGGCAAAGGACGTGGGTTCTGGAGTCAGATGCCTGAGTGTCATTCCTTGGCTCTACCTTTTCCTACCTGTGTGACCTTGGGCTCTGTTCTTTAGGTCTCAGTTTCCTTGTCTGGAAGATGAGGATACCTAGGTTGTAAAGTTAGGAGGAGGATTCAACAGACAAATACATATAACGTTCTCAGGACAAAGCCCGGCACATGGGAGGCTCCCAAAAAAGGAGAGCTATGATGGTGACCATAATGGTGGTGGTGATAACAATGTTGCGTAGGCATCAACCAACCCAGGCAAGGCTAAAGTGCAGAGAAGCACATCATATATTTTATTTATGTATTTTTTTTTTGAGAGAGAGAGAGACAAAGCATGAGTGGGGGAGGAGCAGAGAGAGAGGGAGACACAGGATCCGAAGCAGGTTCCAGGCTCTGAGCTGTCAGCACAGAGCCTGACGTGGGGCTTGAACTCATGAACCACAAGATCATGACCTGAGCCGAAGTCGGTCGCTTAACAGACTGAGCCACCCAGGCACCCCGAGAAGCACATCATGTATTTTAAAGAGCCCTACCAATGCTACCTATTAGCATCTGTGAATGGTGATCCTTTGGGAGAGAATTATTTTCTGTCGTAGAAATAGCCAGAGCGATTCCAAAGGAGGGGCAGGGTCAACATCCTTGAAACAGCCCCCAGTGACATGAGACCAGACTTTCCTCAAAAGAACTCAGTGCCTCCAGGCTGGATGTGGTACTACAGGTGGGGAGCAAACCCCAACTCACATGTTTGCATTGGCTCGCATCCGAGGTTCTTCTAAAGATTCCACTGGCAGTATCAATGTGGAATGATCCATGCTTGAGTTAATTCTAATCATAGAAACAAGAGGTTTTCAGTGTTAAGGTATTTAGACTTTGCAAGTTTTGTTTTTGCCCTGTTGGAAAAGGAGAAACAGACCCTGTAGACTGATACCTACTTGAGTAGAGCTTTGAGAAAGAAGCTAGAACGAATGTTTCTAAAGGGTTTGTGTCTCCTTTTTTTTTTTGCTGTTGCTGCTGTATTTGGGTTTGCTGATTGGCAGTTTTGAAGACAGACACACCACTGCACCTGCCAGAAAACAGAGCCACATGTTAAATGCTGATAGACATAACCTATCATGAAAAAGTTTGCTGAATCTGGGCTATAACATGCATATTTATGTAGTGTATTTATATGTACATATGAGTCCGTGACAACATTAGCTACCATCAAGTGGATGGTTTTGTTATCTCATTTAACACACACAATAACCTTGGGAAGTAGGTAACATTTTTATGCCCATTTTAGAGACAGGGAAACTGAAATTCAGAAAGAGTGCCATCCTTAGACGAGGGGCTCTATCCCGGATGCCACATGTCAGGGATGTGCTTTGCTTTGGAGTAACTCCCTTGAAATTTTCTAAGTCTTCTTGCGGTTCCAAGGAGCTATAGAGGTCAACAGTGCCACCTGGGCTAAGAGCTCTGCGCCCAAGTCAGACTGGGTGGGCCCCCTTCCTGGTCTCTGTTTCTCTTCCTGAGGTGTTCTCTAACCTTCCAGTGCGTGGTGGGGTTGACCAGATGCCCAAATGAGCTTCAGCACTAGAGCTTAATGAGTTGTCCTTGGCCCTGTGACCAGCCCTGATTTTGGCAGGACAGCCTGGTGAGCTGATCACTTCTCCTGACTGGTAAGTGTTAATAGGCTGCCAGAATCATGCTGACATGCTGATGTTGAGGGACTCAAGTTATTTACATTGACAGGATCCTCCCGACACACAAAATATTTCCCCCAAAGACCCTGTGCCTCCTAGATGGGTAGCCTTGCTTAGAGAAGTAAAGCAGTTCGACCAAAATCATCCAGCTGGGTAAGTGACAGGGCTGTTATTTGACCTCAGTCATGTCAGAGGTACTCACATATACATCTTTTATCTAAAATTTTTAAAAAATGTTTTTTCTTTCTTTCTTTCTTTCTTTCTTTCTTTCTTTCTTTCTTTCTTTCTTTCTTTTCTTTCTTTCTTTCTTTCTTTCTTTCTTTCTTTCTTTCTCCTTTTCTTTTCTTTCTTTCTTTCTTTCTTTCTTTCTTTCTTTCTTTCTTTCTTTCTTTCTTTCTTTCGAGAGACAGACTATGAGCAGGGGAGACACAGAGAGAGAGAGGGAGACACAGAATCCACAGCAGGCTCCAGGCTCTGAGCCGTCAGCACAGAGCCCAACATGGGGCTCAAACCCATGGACTGCGAGATCATGACCTGAGCTGAAGTCATACCCTCCACCAACTGAGTCACCCAGGAGCTCCACAATCTTTATTTTTTTACGATACTAGGAGTTGTGATCTGTATATGTACATTTTGCAAAGATGATCAATTTCCTCAGCAATCCTAATGTGTGCAGAATGATCAAACAAACCTTCCACAATGTTCTTCGGTCTCTGATCACCTTCCATGCTAGGCCTATCTTACATAAGGATATGACTTTAATAGCCTCCTCAGATTTATTTATGGGACACTGGGACTTCCCAGGAGTGAATTAGAGGCTTGGGATTCGTATTATGACACCAGCCTTTAAGCTGCTCATCACTGGGGTGGCCTGATCCTTGAGGGGATGTTCATGGATTGTTAGAAATAGCCCTCAGATCTTTAGCTGGAAGCGATACCACATCGGGGAACACAGCAAAGGCATTTCTAACGTCTGATGGAAGAGTCACCAAAGAGAGAGACAGGAAAAATAAGACAACCATTCTGCAAGGCATTCATGACTGTGGAATTTAAAAATTTCTGACATTTGTTTATTAAAGATTATAACTCACTTCAACAGCATACAGCATGAACCCCCTTTAGCCAGATAATAAGTACAGCATGTTCTTTATGATAACGTCAACCATAAAACTAGAAGACTTTACTATTTGTTATTTATCGGGTCGACTAGACAAATCATTTTTTTCTACATGCCAGGCTTGGAAAATTCCTTATTTTCTCTCTCCTTCTTATATATAAAAACAGCAGAGGGTGGGTAAGTTGATCTTAATGCACTTTGCACTGTAAAAGCAACATTAGTTGCCACTGGTGCTGAATCCAGAGCAGTGACAACATACGTACGTTTTTATTGCCCATTAGGTTTGTAGAAGGATCACCTTTAGCTCTTGCCAATGATGGAAATTGTTCTAGAAAGTTTTTTCCAATGTCTATCATAAATCCATTCCTTTTTCTTTATCTTCAACCATCATGCGTGGTCATACCAACACGCATTTCTTGCTTAGACGGTGTTAATAACCTCCTACAGAGTCCGCCCAACTTCCACTCTTGCCCCTTTAAAAGTCTGCTCTCTACACGGAAGTCAGGGTGATCATTTTACTATAAATCCGTTTGGAGTGCTCCCTTGCTCAGAACTCTCCAGCGGCTTCCTGATGCCCTCAGCATAAAACCAAACACCTTCTTGTGGCTATTTTGGATGTCTTCTGATGGCTTCTCTCTCCTCTCTGGATCTTAACACCTTCTTCCTGTCCCACTCTTGACTCTGGAGGCTTTGAGGCAGGTGCACCAATATGGCCAGCATTAATAGGCTCCTTTGCCCCCCACTTGCAGGCATGTTCAGCCAATGGGGAGCTTGGGCATGGGTAGGAGGGAGGTGGGAGAGCGTGGTCAGGGTACTGGTTTCCCAGGGTCCCCCTGACCCCAGCAGCATCCATCGAATGAAGGCCACAGCTCTTTCTAGGAGGTGTTTTTCATTCAGCTGCCTCCCTTGGGTCCTGGGAACCGCTCCCCACTCTGCCCCCAGCACTGGAGGTGGTCAAAGTGTCCTGCCATTCCTTTCCCTTTGGGTATTTTCTGTGCTTTGTGGTTCCTCTACCACACCCACATCGTTGTAAATATGCCTTTGATTGAAGTCTTCTTCATTCGCCAGATTTTCACATGCCTTCTGCACATGGCTAGCTTTCAGGTCCCCCGAAGTCTGGTACCTGCCTACCCCCCAACCTCACCCCAGGCTCGCTCAGTTGACTGTCCTTCAATTACACAGGACTGCCCTCCTTTCCACACCCACCCACACTCACCGGCTGTCTTCACTGCCTGGAGCCCCCTCCCACCTGAGCTGTGCATGCCTGGGCTCCATTCACGGGAGTATCAGTTTCACAGAAAGGCTTTCTCTGACCTTTTGAAGTAGCCCACTCCTTCCAAACACACTCTATGAATTTCTCGGTTCTGTTTTCTTTGTCTCTTACCATTTACCAAAATGATCTTATTTAGTGGTCTTTTTTTGTTTTTTTTTGGTCTCCACTACGGGAATGTGAGCAAGAATCTTGTCTCTCCTGTGCCCCCAGAGGAACCCCAGTGCCTAGAACACACTCCATAAATGGTTGCTAAGTATTTGTTGAATGAATCTGGATGGAATGTCTCATTCTACAGACAAGGAAGCTGAGATCCCTGGAAATGGACCTTCTCTGGGTCCTCACATGGGGACTTGAAACAGGGTTTCTGTGGCACAGGTCTGCCCTTACCAGTTCTTGAGTTCCTGTCTTATTTGTATCCTGTCTTATCTGTAGAAAGGCGCTCCTCTTCTTTTACTGTATATTTGCTGGGTATAAAATTTTTTTTTTTTAAGAGAGAGAGAGAGAGCACACACACGAGAGTGTGTGAGGAGCAGAGGTGGGGGGGGGAGAGACAGAGAGAGAGAGAATCTCAAGCAGGCTTCAAGCTGTCAGCACAGAGCCTGATGCAGGGCTTGAACTCATGAACTGGGAGATCATGACCTGAGCTGAAATCATGAGTCTGATGCTAACTGACTGAGCCACCCAGGCACCCCTGCTGGGTATGTATGTATTCTTAACACAATGAGTAATTTCCTCTAAAGCATGGATTTTCTACCCTTCATTTCCCCCTGTGTTTCTCTATTGTCTTGTTCTTTGACACATCCTATTTCCCGTGACTTCTTGTAGTTAGGAAGCACGAGTGAGAGCTGATGTTCAGATACTGACTGGGGGAAAACCATATTCACATGGGAGAGCAACAGGGGAAATCAAGACCTGAGAGGTCTTTGAGGAAATCAGGGCATCTGCGCACAAACAGTAATGGTCATACTTACCGCTACTTAATTGATGAGTATGCACTCTGGACCAAACATAGCATGAGGCACTTTACACATAATACATACATGGACATATAAATTCTTATCTATTCCTCATGTAGCAATCCTAAGACCTATACAGCTTCCTTCTTTCTTTAGGGGAAGGAGCTGACATGCAAGGAGGTTAGAAGGCTTCTGGGAATGTGGCATAGATTCTGACATGGGCCTCGTTCTCCCTACACCCTCTTCAAGTCTGGTGAGGCTCCTGGAAAGTCTGCAGGTAACTGAGACTCCAAAGTGAGGTGTGTGACAGCTATCACTCTGACTGGGAGTTCAGCCTGAGCTTGAGAAATCAGATATGGGTGAAGAAGTGACACTCAAGGAGTAGGGTCCGAAAGGGCCAATTTAGGGGCTGAAATTCGCTCTTGAATGCCAGAAGTCAGACACGGGGAGTCAAGGCTCATCATAAAGTTGGTGCTTTCTGGCCCTTTGATGGTCTGGCACCTTTCTTGTGCCTTTGAGAGTGTTCTTTGAAAATGACATGGAAAACACACACACACACACACACACACACACACACACACACACACACCACTTGATATTCAAGGAAGGTCTTTTTTCTGACTCAGCGATGGGAAGAATTTACTGTCTGGTCCCTCTCTAGGGGCAGAGGTAAGTTGGCCCTGAAACATGGGTCACTAGCTTTGGAGGCCTAATAAAGCAGCAAATCAGGACAGAGTTAGGGAGAAGCATTCAGAAGGTAGGAGCATCTGGCAGAAAGAGAGGAGGCCAAGCTGAGGGGTGTGTGGCCTTTGATTCCCAAACAGATGGCTTCAGACCATGGTAACTTTAGAGGTAATAACGCTTACTTGCAGCCCAAGATTAGGTATGAAATGTACTTCCTTGACCAGAGTCACATGCAAATGCCTTCTCTGTGCCCTAGAAGCATTTCTCTCCAGGTAGGAAAAGGGATGAATGGCTAGAAGGGTCAGGATGCTCCATCAAGGGAGACCAAAGGCAGGTTGAGGCAATGTCTAGCCATGAAATATTAATCTCCATGTTTCAAGCATCCCAAGGAAATTTCTTAATGTATTTCCATGCAAGAGATGTTGCGCAATTGACCCTAACAAAAAATACTTCTGCACTTTACTAAAGTCTACTTTTGAGCTATCCAATGTTTTCATCATAATATTTACTTCGGCGTAAATAGGCTAAATTCTCCAATTCTGATACAAAACAGAAAGATCACAGAATGAAAATAAATAGATGACATGGCTGTTTAAAGATAATGTAAAATGTTTTCTAGCAGCATAAATATTTGATTGTAAAACTTTCAATATGTTGTGTCTATTAACTAGTAATGGACAATATTTAAATAATTCAGCCAGCCAATGTGGGCCAGGATCACGGTGGGGGAGGACATGGTCAAGGCCCAGCCTGGCGAGATGCCAACTTACTGTCAAAGCACACCCCAAAGCCTGGCCCCAGACACTGTCCATTCCATCTGGAGCTCTTCGGTCAGGACCAAGCCACAGACAAGAGCAGAGGGTTAAACAGAACATGGGGACATTTGAAATTTTCCTGTCACCTTCCATTGCTAATTTGGTTTGCATAGACCTTCTATGCGTCATTCATATTTGGACCTTCAGACGTTCAATTCAGTCGGTACTCTTTGGCATGGTTCTTTGATTTTTGTGTTTGTTGGCAGGGGATGGGGGTGATGTTTCTGGAATACCATCAGGACTTGTGGAATTATCTGAAAATCCACTCACCCCATTGGTATCCCTAACTCTCTACATGTATAATCTGGCAAAGAGCATTAGATTTACAGTCAAGAGCTGTCATTTGTGAATTACAATTTGGGAAACCTTTTCAGCCACTTGAGTTTGGGCAGTTCTCTGAACCTCTCTGGGCCTCACTTTCATCACTGTAAAATGGGACTAGTGAGATGCGGCCTGGCTATTTCACTGGGTGGTAATGAACATCAAAAAAGAAAATGAGACAGAACTGAAAGTATAGATGTCCCTAAAGGACTGGCTTCATTTGAGAGAGCACTGTATTCATTTCAGAACATACCCCTCTTTGCACGTGCTCTAATGTATGTCTCACGCTGAGCCTCACACATTATAAATCTCTTTACAAGTTTGCAGATTGATTGAATGAGGATTGTCGGCTGCCAGGCGGCCCTCTTCCCCACTCAGCTCTGCAAGGAATATGCTCCAAGAGTAGGAGTTTCCCAGAGTGATATCCTGCAATCTCTCCAGAATCCTTGGATGTCTGCCCTCACCACCACCACCCCGCCCCCTGCCCCCTGCCTGGTGGCCATCATGGGTTCCAGGGTGGGTTCTAAAGCAGTAAAATCCAGAAATCTGAAATCAACAGGAGACAAGGATCTGCTGATCTGTTATTCAAAATAACTGGGAAGTCAGTAATTTTATAAAGCAGTGCAAATAACGCACAGTAATAATCCTCTGTGTTCATTTGCTTGGCCTGGGACTTTTTGGGGAGCAGGGGGTGGTAAAAGACGTGTGCAAAGAGTATAAACTTGAACGTACGTGCCTTGTGAGGTACTGTTTGGCGACACCATCTGTGCAATGCTAAGCATACGGTAGGCAATAAGAAAATATTTATTGAATGAATGAATGAAACACCTACCATATTTTACTCAGCCTAAGATGCACATTTTCCCATTTTGCACTATCACCAAAGAAGTAATGCTTCTTAAAAATCAATGGACTGTCACATGGTAATTGACATTGTTTTTCTTTTTTGTGCATACAATAATGATTTATCATATAATCAGCAGTCTTAAATTTGATGATCTATGGTAAGGAAGGATCGAAGGGAAGATTTATTTAAGTGGTAGAATATAGGACCGAATTTCTTGAGTCATCGGAAGAGGAAAGTTTCTTTGTGGAACAGGCTAGGCTCCCCCTTTAGAGAGAGACTGGGACTGAGGTTGGTTGGCAGAAGAGAAGGCCAACCTGGAGATAAATGTAAGGAGCTTTCAAGTGTGAACAAAGAAAGACGCAGAGACAGAAGTGATTAAAATATGTTTCGGGGCTATTGGAAAGGTGAATGTTCCCAGAGAGTTCATATGGAAAATATACAACATAAGCCTGTAAATAAAGGTAGGATCACGGAGGATTGTACAGAGCTTGGAATAACAGGCTGGAAAGTTTGGATTTCTTCTTGGGTATAACCTTAGAGCCAAAGAGTGACATACTAAAAATAGTGTTCTAAGAGGATTAATCTGTGCAGGGTGGACTGAAGTGTGTGGGACTGGAGACAGGGAGGGCAGTTAGGGGATTATTTCTGTAATCCAGCAGAGGTATAATGACAGACTATAGTAGGGTTGTAGAGAGAGCAAAGGTGTGGATGAGGGAATTTTGAAGACACTGGTTAACGATGTCTCTTAAGTTCTACACCATCATTTATTTAACTCTTTCTATATGCCAGGCAGAATTGTTCTAAATACTTTTAAGCAACATCTCACTTAGTATTCTTATGGGACTTATAATATTCTCCATTACTTTCTTATTATCTCTTATTACTTTCCCCATTTTATACCAAGGAAACAGCAACAGATAGATACACAACCTCGTGCCATTAAATACTTCTTGCCTTGAGTTCTTTAATGTTAGTGTTACTATCCCTGTGTTTTCTGTTTTCTCCTGCAAGTTACAACTTTGTACATCTTTTTAGTTTAACTTTTCATGCCATGGTGTTTTAGGTACTTATCTAATAAACATACACAATCTGGATTTTCAATCTGATTCCATTTCAGAGTCTTTGTTAATGGGGGAGGTTTAACCCATTAATATTTATTGTGATAAATTATTTGTGAACATTACTTCTTTCATCTTGTTTTATGTTTTCTGCTTCTCTATGACTCCATAATGATTTTCTCTTTAAAAAATTTTGTATGCATTATATGATAACTTGAATGTAAATTAAAAAAAAATAAAATTTAAAAAATCTAAAAAAATAAAATAAAAAAGCATTCATCTCATAACTAAAAAAATTTTTTTAATGTTTATTTTTGAGAGAGAGAGAGAGAGAGAGAGAGAATGAGCAGGGGAGGGGCAGGGAGAGAGAGGGAGACAGAATCTGAAGCAGGTTCTATGCTCTGAGCTGTCAGCACAGATCCCGATGTGGGGCTCAAACTCATGAGCTGTGAGATCACGACCTTAGCTGAAGTCAGACTGAGCCACCCACGTGCCCCATAATTTTCTCTTTATGTTTTTCTTTCCTATAGTGATTTTCAAATTTTATATCTTAGCCTTTTATTACTACCTTCTCTCTTTAAAAAAGCAATTGAACATGTATTTCTCTGTTAATGTCCTGGACTTCCATTTACATGTTCCCTATGTTAAGAACAATCTTCTCCTTTTTATCACCTAGACATTCTGCAAGAACTTAGATAAATGGTGCTCCTGGGAACCCCTCTCTGATTCAAACTAGATTATAAATTAGCCTCTGCTACTCTCCCTCTTCTAGCTTTTGTTAAAATGACCAGGAATATTAAATCCAGTAGAAGATAATTAGGCTTTATTTACTTTTCCATGATACAGTATTTTTTGGCAAGAATTGTTCTTATATTTGCACTCGGTTTCAAAATCACTTTAACAAAAACTATGAAACTGTAGTCTAAATATTACTGTTTTTATTACCACCACTTATTTGTATATTGCCTTCTTCAATCTTGCATTATCTCTATTTTATTTATTTGTTTTTCTCTGGTCTACTTTGCAGGGATGGGTGCACTGGTATAGTTTTAAAGCCTGAATGTTGAAGAACATTTCTGTCACTATATTTTCTCATCCAAAAGCTGTAAACTTGACCTCTAGTTTTTGATGTTGTAAAGGAGAAGTTTGATGTAGAATTGACTTTTTTTCTTTTGTGGGTAGTTTTTAAATAGTATCTGAGTGCTTATGGGATTTTCTCCCCACTAGTTCGATTAAAAAAAATACAAAGAAGTTATGTCTTGATGTGTGTCTCCATTCATTAGATGTGAAACTTGGTAAAAAGACTCGTGTCTTTTTTGTAGTTCAGGAATAATTTTTTTCTTTTATTTCTTTTCAGTATTAATCTTTTGAACATTCTGATCTCTCTTTCTGGAATTCTTGTTCCACAGAAATACTGGAGCTTCTGGGTCATTCCTCCCATGCTTGTCATCTTTTTAACACTTTATCATGTTTCTCTCCTATTCTCCAAGTTATGGGGAAGCTTTTGGAACTTGTACTATAATTACATTAATTTGCTCTGCACGGCATATATTTTACTTTAAAATGCATTTATCATTTTTTAATTGCCAGTAAGTATTTTCTAACATCAGATTGCTTCCTTTTCAGGACTAGCCTCATAAATGTAAAATCCTCTAAAGAGTACTGAAAATACACCTTAGAGATTAGGTTGCCTATGATTATTTCAGTAACTGTTACTGAAAGGAGGGGCATTTCCTTTGATTTATCAGTTCAATTCCCTTTTTGGAGATTGTTGAACATTTTCTTACATCTGCCACCTTTCCCCCATGATCATTCTAAGAGATGGTTTGTCCAGTAGTGAGAGTTGAGATGGGTTCTATCAAGGATTTTGTGTATCGATACTAAAATGTTGCAGGTCCAGATGAAGGGAAACGGGAAATGTTTAGATGTATAGATCTCCAGTTTGCCAAATTAGAGAACCAGTAGCTTATAGGGAGTAAGGAAGGACTTTGAGCCAGACACAACTATGGCAAGAAGGAAGCTGGCCAGGACAACACAGCATCACTTCCCCTTCCCATTATTAACAGGTGTGTTGGTGAGATTTGCCTGTTTGAATCGCTTCCCAGCCCTGTGTTCAGTGACACCACAGTGCTAACTTGAAATATATGGAGGTGGGGATGGTCACACCACAGAAATTGACAAACACTACAAATCGTGGCTTTCCCTTTGCCTGACCTACAGTTGTTAAACATTTACCAGTGTACAATGCTCTTAGAAAATATATTTTGTTTTTCATTTTCCTGGGTCCAATGTCTAAATCTGTCTTGAAAAAATTGAAGATGAAGCCTGACTTTGGTGTATGTACACATCCCCCTGTTATGGGCTAAACTGTATTCTCTCAAGATTCATATGTTAAAGCCTAACTCTCAGTACTTCAGAATGTGATGGTCTTTGGAGAAGGTGATTACATCAAACAAGGCTGATGTAGTGGGCCCTAATCCAACCAGCTGGTGTCCTTGTAAGAACAGGAGGTTAGGGGGCAGCTGGGTGGCCCAGTAGGTTGAGCATCTGACTTTGGCTCAGGTCATGAACTCACAGTTCGTGGTTTTGAGCCCTATGTTGGGCTCTGTGCTGACCACTCAGAGCCTGGAGCCTGCTTCGGGTTCCGTGTCTCCCTCTCTCTTTGCCCCTCCCCCGACTCTGTCTGTCTGTCTCTCTCAAAAATAAACATTAAAAAAATTAAAAAAAAAAAAAACAAGAGAAGGTTAGGGGGCACCTGGGTGGTTCAGTTGGTTGAGCGTCTGACTCTTGATTTTGGCTCAGGTCATGATCCTAGGGTCATGGGATCAAGCCCTCCATCAGGATCTGTGCTGAGTGTGGAGCTTGCTTAAGATTCTCTCTCTCTCTCTCTCTCTCTCTCTCTCTCTCTCTCCTTCTGCCCCCTCCCCTACTTGTGCATGTGTGCTATCTAAAATTAAAGAAAAAAATGTATGTATAAAAAGAAGAGATTAGGACATGCAGAGAGACACCAGGGGCATATATGCACAAAAGGAAGACCAAGTGGAGACACAGGGAGAAGGTGGCCACCTACAAGCCAAGGAGAGAGGCCTCAGAAGAAACCAACTCTGTGGCCACCTGAATCTTAGACTTCTGGTGTCCAGAACTGTGAGAGAGTAAATGTCTGTTGTTTCAGCCCCCTGGCCTGTCGTATTTTGTTGTAACAGCCCCAGCAAACTCAGACACTCCCTCTGATAATCTATACTATCTCCTATTCCCCCCTGCCTTCTTCCTCACTGGAGTGTCACCTCTAAGACCTAACAGAATGGCACAGAATCATGGCACGCAGCTGCTTCCTACTTATCAGCTTCCATGTTGAGTGGGTGATGTCAAAGAGTTCAGACTCAGGGGTCAGGTCAGTGCTCCTTCATAGCACGAAACTACTGACATCTCCCCTCCTCTTGTCTTCCTACACTTGGCTTTAGAGTTCTTGTTTACATAGACAGTCTGGCAAGAAAGTGAATGGACGGGGGGATGCATCATACATAGGCAAGAATGCAAGCCAAAGGCCAGAGGCGATGGGTTCAGAGATGTTGGAGGGTAGAGTTATCTTGAAATAAGAAACACAGGACTTTTTTTTTCTCCCCTGAAGGGAACTTCCTTTTTCCAAAATACGGTATTTTACAGGACTACGAAACTGGAGGGCTCCAGATAAAACCCCAAAGTTGGCAATGTTAATTACAAAGACATGCCCGGTTCACTCAGCTTCTCATTCTGTTGTACCTAAATACATCGAAATTATGTCATTGGGTGATGCTATGTTACTTCCATTTCTCATAGGAAATTAGAGAATTCAGGCCTCTTGATTATATTTAGAAAGTGGGCAAATAATAACTTTGTAAATGATTGAGGAATTATGATTAGTTAAGAACATTTGTACTCAACCTCTTTAATATGGCTAAAAAAAGACTTGTCACACTGACTTATCCTTGGCTCAGTTTCTAGACACAGAGATTTTCCGCTACTGAGATGACAAGGCGTGGGGATTCGTTATAGTGGATTCTTCAAATATACGCATAGTAGCATGATATATAGGAAACCCATTCCCTCAACAAATGCTTGCCTATTGTCCGCTAAGCACTGAGGACACAAAGATAAATGAGAGACAGACTGTCCTCAAGCAGTTATGAGGTGAGTGAACAGCCCCTTCCAGTCCACCACAGGTTAGAACAGCAGTTCTATCATACATGCCGTTTGCTTGGAGAAATCATTTAACTTCTTTGAATGTCAATTTGCTTATCTGCCAAATGGGATTACTGAATCCTTTCTGACCAGTTCCTGGGTTATTCCTGAGGATCAACTTAGATAAAGTAATTGAGAGTTAAGACTATGTTGATGGTCAACTCCTGGCTTTCTCAGATCCCATCGTGGAGACAGAAACATGGCACCCATTGGCTTAACGCTTCCAGTTACAATGGTCCTCCTGTTTGCCGTGGATGACTTTGGTCAACGTTGGTCTACTAGAGCATGTGAACTCAGAAAACAATGGTTGAGGGTGGCTTCACTTCCTGCTCCTTCCTCTCCCCATGTCCCCTGTCCAGCTCTGTCACCACTTCTGCCATCACCATCTAATGGTGGCACAGAAGAGCATGGGTTTTGAGTCTGAGGGACAGAGAGGATACATGTTGTTTTTCTTTTGTGTGACAATTTATTAACTTCCCTTTCATCTACTGGAGATGTTTGGATGAAGGAAAAGTGACCTACCAGTAAATCACTAAATTTAATCAATAAATCACTTGACAGAAGCCAGATGCACCCACAAGGGGCTAGATGAACCCTCAAGACCGCCAGGCACTCCTGGGAGTTCTCATGGTAACTGAATTTTGTAGTTGAGGGAAAGCCAGGATAGGTTATGTGCCCCAAATCAGATAGGTCTGTTGGACTCCAAGTTTCAGCCCCGTCCACACTACTGAAACTGCCTCACTGTTGCCTCCAAGTGGCTCATTACTTTTCAGAAGTAGGGTATTCAAGGAAGTCTGGTTTCCGGGTCTAGAACAGAGCATTGCCCACCCGCCATTTTCTGCCCCTCCTATTTTGGGCCCATACTTTGAACCGTATGCAGACAGACACCTCTTTACCCCAATTCCTGGTCATTCCTCACTCTGGAGCAGTCCAACGTTAGGATGAGGGAGGAGAGCTAGTACTGAAAAGCCAAGGTCTCTACATTCTAAGTTCCAATTCTGTGCAAACTTGCCTTGTGACCTTGGCCAAGATGCTTCTCAACCAGATCTTTGTTTCCTAAGAAACGTCTGCGAAGTGAGGAAGGTCGAGTTGGGTTTCCTGTTCAAGAGTGGCAGACACTCAGCCGCAGCCCCCATGACCTCCTTCCACCCGGTGGCCTTTCCTGGACAGCTGTGCGGCTCGTCCACAGACTTGCTGGTGGGCAGGAGAGAAAGCGGCCGGCATGCTTCTCAATTCCCTTTCGCCCGTGAGTTGGCAAATCCTCAGAGAATAAGAACCCCTTTTCGTGTAACTCTAATCAAAACACGCTTTGAAGGGGGTGTCTGTTGCCAAAAAATTTATATTTATCCCAAGAAAAATTAGAAACTATTTTTGGATTATCTGCACATGACGGGCCTGCCTTACTGCAGATAAACAGGAATTACTTGCATGCAAAGCCCCGTGCTGCTCAGAACACGCGTCGCCCTCCTCCCCAGCTCTGCCCTTGTTAATGGAGGCTGCCCCATTGCCCTGGGGCTGCCTCTCTCCCTGGCAGCTCCAAGTGGGATAAGATTAGGGGTGGGGGCTCCATGCAGATGTGGCTCTGAAACGTGTCTCTGCTACTTCCCAGCTTTGTAGCTTTGGGCAAGTGTATAGCCTCTGTGAGCCTCAGCTTGTTCATCTGTAAAATGGGGATAAAGAACTCATCGCAAGGTGGCTGTCAGGATTCACAGGAGAAAAACAAACAAACCAACAAACCAGTATTGTTTTATGGTCTGCATTCCATCACGGCTATCTCCCTGGTCTCCCCAGCTCTGGTTTTGGCTCGGAACGAGGAGTGTTTACCCTGCTTACATTTAGGGACAGGGCTGAGAAATTAAGGAAAAGTTAACTTAAGGCTCCAGGTGTTTTGGCCAGACAGGTCTACCTCCAGACAGGGAAGTGGCTGTGGACAGGCTATTGCAGAGCAGGAGAAGTCAGATGGCCCTGGGAGCCAGGTATCTGTCCCAGGCCTAGAGGACAGACAAGGAAGGATGGCAAATGTTGGGGGATGGGTCTGCTAGCAATTTAGATTTCAAACCTCACAACGCCCTGCCAGCCCAGTAAATGTGTACGGAGGCTGAATGTGGCCCTTAGAGCTCCGGTTTGTAACTCTGACTCCAGAGGAACATGTTGGTGTCTCAGAGGGGCGCCTGGGTGGCTCAGTCGGTTAAGCGTGACTCTTGATGTCAGCTCAGGTCATGATCTCACGGTCCGTGGGTTCAAGGCCCACATCCAGCTGCACACTGACAGTGCGGAGCCTGCTTGGGATTCTGTCTCTACCCCCCACCCCCTCTCTTTCCCCCTCCCCTGCTCACTCTCTCTCAAAATAAATAAACATTAAAAAAAAACCGTCTCAGAAAAAAAAAATTCACCTCTCCTGGAAACAGGTTCTTCCTTTCTTCACTCGGGGTTTCTGGCCTTTCCTAGAGGTACCATTCCTTTGCCAGCATCTACTGAGCACCCATGTTGCACAAATACCATGGACGAGAGAAAAAGATGCACAAGAGTGGATGTAGCCAATCACATTTGAAGTAAAGCTTCTAGAGACGGGAATAGCATTTCAAGATGCTTTTACGCGTGTGTTCTTGTATACGCTAATATGCTACCGTGATAGTGTTGCAATCGGCTAAAGAAATAGAAAGAAGTGACTTCCGTCTGGGGTGGAGGGAGGGGCTGGTGCAGGAGAGCTGGGTGGAGGCGTCACAGGAGCCCCCTGAAGGGTTCTGCCAGGCAGCATGTGGGGAGACGGTTATGGATTTTGCTGGTCTCACGTCTGTTTACTCTCTCTCCCCTACTGGAAGGCTGGAAGCTCCTTCAAAGAGGGGGCTGTATCCTCTGTTTGGTTTTCCTGATTTCCTTGACACTCCGTAACACCTATCTCAGTTTCTTGCTATTTAGGAATCATCTGGCCATTGAGAAAATGAGATTCCAGATTCCCCTATCAGCGAGAAGCAAACAGTCTGAGGCATTTGGGGGAACGGAGATAAAGTCCGCAAGATTGGCGTTGGGTCTGAAGGAGCCTGCGGATTTGTGGCGGCTGACAGATGCCGTCTCGCCCCTGATAGTGGCACATGGGGACTTCCTCCTCGGCCGTAAAGAGAATGGCAGGCACCCCAGTCCCTAATGGTCCCTAATCACAGCTATTTCGGGACGACTAAGAAGCAAGACCTCACACGTTAGGATCTCACCGGGAAGCACTGGGTCAGATTACCAGCAGCCAAAAGGATGAAGCGCGTTGATTTAGCTGGAGAGGGATGCACCCAGGCTCGTTTGGCAAACACACACACACACACACACACACACACACACACACACACAGTGAGACGCTGTCATCCCTTTGCCGAAGTTTCCAGTCTTGTTGCACTGGGTCATGTTGATGATCTCTTCAGCCTGCTTAAGGGCGGGTGAGGATGAAACCAGGGAGGGGGAGTCCCGTTTCCCAAACACCTGTTATCTGCCAGACGCGGAACGAAATTCCTTGCCTGCATCAGCTCGTGTACTCCTCACAGTGCTCCAGGATGAGATGGAGGACAGGCATCATTGTTCTCACTTTGCACTGGAGGAAAACATCTTGCCTTGCCTCGGACCACACTTTCAGTGAATTGTGGGGCTGAGCCTCCAACTTGGGTTTGCCCACCATATAAGCTTTCTATGCTACCGAGCTGTCTCCTCATTCTCAGTAAGGTTCCCCAGGAAACCGACCTACACATCGTGAGGTGTGGATATAGGAGGCTTACTGGGTGCGGCTTAGGAATAAATCCTACAGGGAGTGAGAAAAGCAGGCAGCATGGGGGCAGGGGGCAGTTACCCTGACGTGGGACCAGTAGACCCCAGCCGGGGATCAGGGTGACGAAGTCTTGCCTGGGGGTGATATGTAAGGGGTGCCAGAAAACTCAGCAGGCAAGATACGTAAGGTTTTAAGGCAGCATTTAAATAGCTTTAAACTAATATTAAAAAGAATAATCCACGATGCACAAAGTTTGAACGAAGTCTGAATTTCACCGTGCATCTATAGGACTGAACTTTAGTCTCCTCACCCTAATCCTGGCCCTGTTGAGGTCAGCCTGGGTTTGCAATTTTGCTAACTATCATGGATGTTTTTTGCATTACGTAAGGAAAACGGCGCATTAAAACTGCATACACCCTGATTCCTGAGATCTTTGGCACCCCCTTAAATATGGTACCCAAGACGAACCAAGGCTTCCTCTCTTTACTCCTGGTCCTGAACCCCAGCCCGCTCTGGAATGGGGGTGCTCCTCCAAAGCTGTCCTGCCTTGAGAGGCCTTTTCATCCCCCCTGTCTCCAAGGAGCAGGCAGTGAACACACGGGCCCCTTGGGAGCGTATGAAACCATGGGCAATTCTGTTCAGCCAGGAGCAAATGCCTGGATGATATGCAGCTGAGATCCCACCGGCCCCCAATGCTCCCAGGAGCTGGGGGGGTCCGGATGTCCCATCACTGTATCCACTCTACTCCTCAGCACAGCTTAACTCAAACCCAGGCCTTTCCCTGACCGCGTCTTCCGAACCAGAAGCAAAGCCTGTGATTAGATTAGAACTTTGCGGGCAGAGAAGTGATTTACAGTGTATCATCTACAAAACAACATTTTCCCAATACAGTCGAGTCTCCTCAAGGCAGACGTTCAGGTTGGAAACATCCCTCCATCTAGTCGAGAAGTCACTGTGTGCCGTTTCCACCTGCAGACATCCAGCCGCTACTGAGGCTGGAGTGTTCGCCCCGCAGGGTTTACCGGCTTGGCCGAAACTTCTAGGTTTCGACAGCGATGGGATCAGCATCGGCCTCCGACCCCACTGTGCACGTCCCCACTGAGGACTAGCTGCGTTTCCATTGATCTTCAACACGTTCTCTCAGCGCTGGTTTCTGCTGAACCCTAAGTGCTGAGATCCAAGTCGGGATGTGTTCCTCTCGCTGTATCCCGCCAGGGACTCCATCGGCTTAGGACAGGAACGTGGACGTGAACTGATCAAAGTGCCAGGCCAGGTGTGTTGACGGCAGGTGTGGGCAGAGAACTCCTGGATGTTCCTATTGGACATGGGGCACCAGGCCCCCCGGGGACAGGACACCAGGTCACATAGGTTGGGAGGGTTAGGCCGGGCTCATCCCTGGGTGAGGGGCGATGAGCTGAGCTGGGCATTCAGAGGTGCTCTACCAAGAGCCAGTGGTGTGAGTGGAGTGTGGGCAGCTCGACTCGGAAGGGGACTCGGATTGGGACTCGGAAGGGGACTCAGAATGGGACTCGGAATGGGCGCTCTGTGGGCTCTCAGCCCCGTCTGGCTGCTATAAACAGAACAGTGTATAGACCGAGGGGCTTAGACACAACAGAGACTTATTTCACACAGTTCTGGAGGCTGTGAAGTCCCAGATCAAGGCACTGGAAGATTCCATATCTGAATCGCCTTCTCGCTGCGTCCCGACATGGCCGAAGGACCCTCCTTTCTGCAGGCACTGAGGCCATTTGTGCGGGCTCTGCCCTCGTGACCTGACCACCCCAACGCCCGGCCTCCCATCAGGAGTCAGCTGTCAACACATGAATCCTGAAGGGATACAAATAGTCAGTCTGCAGTATGGGGGTCAGAGCTGGGACACTCAGCTTTCCCAAGCCCTCCCTCACACCCGCATCATGGCAGACCCTGGAGCCTGGCTGATGGGGTTCAAATCCCGGCTCCTCTCCCAGCTAGCTGTGTTGACTTTAGGCAGGTTACTCAACCTATCTGTGCTTCATGTCTTTGCGGAGAGTAACAATATAGGCCAGTGATTAAAACAATTACAGGGGCGCCTGGGTGGCTCAGTCGGTTAAGCGGCCGACTTCGGCTCAGGTCATGATCTCGCGGTCCGTGAGTTCGAGCCCCGCGTCGGGCTCTGGGCTGACAGCTCAGAGCCTGGAGCCTGTTTCACATTCTGTGTCTTCCTCTCTCTGACCCTCCCCCGTTCACGCTATGTCTCTGTCTCAAAAATAAATAAACGTTAAAAAAAAAATAAAACAATTACAAAAGCTCCCTCTTCTCCGTTTACTCCCTTCCCTCTTTTTTCCCTCCTCTTTGTCTTTCCCTTTGCTGATTCTCATATGAAGCTGACCTCTATGGTTTGATTTTATTATTTAAAGTCCGGTGTCCCTCTGTGCTTAAGATCAGGTAAGGGAAAGTTCCCACATTCTTCTTCGTTTTCAATGGTTTTTTTTCGTTAGTTGATGGTCTCTGGGTGAGACTTTCCCATGGCTGTGTGGCTGCAAATAGAAAACTTGTTTCCCACCCGTGACCTCTGCTCTCATTACCTCATCATTAAGCCTCTATTCGCTTGTTCTGGACCCTAAAGCCTCCTAGACTAGGCTTCATGTGGCAAGGCCAAGTACACGAGGACCCTTCAGGCCATAATAAAAATGGTTCTCCTTTCCATGAGAAACCCTGCATCCATTTTGACATGACTTCAGGAGGGTACAGATTGGTTCTTTTTTTAAAAAGCTATTTTTGCCTGTGGAACACACCATTTCCACAAATAATGAGTTGTATCCAAAACGCCGCTCCAGGCAGAGGCAGACTCTGGGCTTGCCAGACAGTAACTCTTGCCTCTCCCGGTTCTTCTGTCTTTCGTGGTTTGTCGACGTGGAAGGCAAAGTTCAGCAGCTCCCGGGGGCACATCTAAAACATGCCACTCAGCACCGCAAACTTAAAACTCAGTCAAACCCCAGGAAGGAACCAAATAGACCATTTTTTAAAAAAAATCTAGGGGCGCCTGGGTGGCGCAGTCGGTTAAGTGTCCGACTTCAGCCAGGTCACGATCTCGCGGTCCGTGAGTTCGAGCCCCGCGTCAGGCTCTGGGCTGATGGCTCGGAGCCTGGAGCCTGTTTCTGATTCTGTGTCTCCCTCTCTCTCTGCCCCTCCCCCGTTCATGCTCTGCCTCTCTCTGTCCCAAAAATAAATTAAAAAAAAAAAAAAAATCCAGTTACTGTCGAGGGTAAGGACTGGTGATTGACAGAGAGCCACGTAAAGTTGCTAAAGCGAAAACAACTTGTGAAAAATGGTGCTACATTCAGATCCGCCAGAGCCCGGAAGCTCCTTTTCCTTCTGCAAAAAAGCAGAGTTATGAAGCAGTCCCCGTCAAAAAGAAGACACTATTGGTTAAGGAGCGGAACGGAGCCCATTTAAAGAATATCGCTGCGGCTCTAGGATTCGTCCGGAGAAAACAGAAACGGGTGGACCGAAGTTCAATAAATCATGATTGTGTATTTAAAAAATTTTTTTTTAATGTTTTTATTTATTTATTTATTTATTTATTTATTTATTTATTTATTATTTATTTATTTTTTTAAAAAAATTTTTTAACGTTTTTATTTATTTTTGAGACAGAGAGAGACAGAGCATGAACGGGGGAGGGTCAGAGAGAGAGGGAGACACAGAATCGGAAGCAGGCTCCAGGCTCTGAGCCATGAGCCCAGAGCCTGACGCGGGGCTCGAACTCACGGACCGCGAGATCGTGACCTGAGCTGAAGTCGGACGCTTAACCGACCAAGCCACCCAGGCGCCCCTGTTTTTATTTATTTTTGAGAGTGAGACAAAGTGCCAGCAGGGGAGGGGCAGAGAGAGACAGGGAGACACAGAATCTGAAGTCTGTCAGCACAGAGCCTGACGCAGGGCTCGAACCCACAAACTGTGAGATCATGACCCGAGCTGAAGTTGGACGCTTAACTTACTGAGCCACCCAGGCGCCCCAGGATTGTGTATTTTAAAGCCTAAACCTTCAGCAGTTTCAGGCATTGCTATTAATGTTAGCCCTGAGTTAGGGAAATGATTGATCTGATAGGGAACAGAATGGATCTGTGGCTAATGCTGAAGCGGCAATGAGAAGAGAAGGTTCATCTATCCTTTAGTCTGTTCGTCTATCCATCCACCCATCCATCCATCAATCCATCATCCATCTATCCATCCTTCATCCACCTATCCATCCATCCATCTGTCCATCCACCCATCTATCCATCCATCATCCATCTATCCTTCATCCATCTATCCATCCATCTGTCCATCCATCCATCCATCCATACATCCATCCATCCATCATCCATATGCCCACCCACTGGAAACTCACTGGCATGTGCCAGTTGTGGTCATCGGTGATACGTATATGAAAAGTCAATCACAACACAGGCAAACAGTGACAAGCAGTATGATGAACCAAGGTGCAGGCAGCTTAAGCTGAACAAAGAAAGCCCACATCTGCTCGGAGGAGTCAGTTTTACAGAGAAGACAGGTTTTGTGCTGAAATATTGAAGCAAAGCAGGAGTTTACCAGATTCGCGGTGCTTCTCTCTACCCGGGATGCCTTCTCCCCTTGTCCCCTGGTAGACTTGGAGGCACAGGATAACCCTGTGTGTGTGGCCTGGGGGTGGGTGTCTGCATTGCTGAAGTATAGACCACCAGGGCAGCAGTTTTAAGGAGCACAGACCTTTTTGAGAATCTGCTGAGCGTCCTGCTCCCACTGCAAATACGCAAGTACACACAACTTGACATGCAGTTTCCAGAGGTTTCTGAACCTATTTATGCACATCAGGTTACATGCCTCTGGGCATAAGGGTGAGGAGGGGGAGGTGGAAAAACCCAAGATGAAGACACTTTCCTTCCAGGACATCAAGAATCTGCCTACTGGAGGGGCGCCTGGGTGGCTCAGTCGGTTAAGCATCTGACTTCAGCTCACGGTTCATGAGTTCGAGCCCCGCGTCAGGCTCTGTGCTGACAGCTCAGAGCCTGGAGCCTGCTTTGGATTCTGTTTCTCTCTCTCTCTCTCTCTCTCTGCCCCTTCCCCACTTGTGCTCTCTCTTTCTCTCAAAAATAAAGCTTGTGTTCTCTCTCAAAAATAAACATTAAAAAAAAGAATCTGCCTACTGGAGGGAGTGCGAAGTAGGAAGGGTCTCAAAACAAAACCCTAAAAAAGTTGAGCTCAGAAACAGAGGCTTATAAAGTGGTCAGGGACGGGGAGGGGGGAAGTAGGGAGCGATGGTTGTAAGATAAATAAGATAGGAGAATTTAATGTATAACACGACGACTGTGTGGATAATGTTGTATTGCACTGCTGAAAAGTGCTAAGAGAATAGAACTTACATGTTCTCACCAACAAATCATAAATAAATGAGAGGGATGTGTTACTTAACTGGATGGGGTGAATCCCTTTCACAACATACACGTCTATCAAATGATCACATTGTATACATTAAATATCTCACTATTATGTTCGTCAATTATACCTCGATAAAGCTGGGGGGAGAGAAAAAAAAAAAACACTTAAAAAACCCTACCGGGGCCGTATTATTAGAGTTTGTTGTTGACAGTGGCTTCACTCAATGGTTTTGTGACCAGCATGCATTTCCTTCCAGAGCATATAAATAATGGACACAGTTATTCCCAAATAACTCCTTCATTTTCATCATTATAGGTTTTGGTGTGAAAGAACCCCTTTGAGTACCATGTATTAAAAACTGAAAGGGGGGCACCTGGCTGGCTCGGTCGGTGGAGTGTGTGACTCTTGATCTCGGGTTGTGAGTTCGAGCCCCACGTTGGGTGTGGAGATTCCTTAAAAATAAAATAAAACCTTAAAGAAAAAGTCACTTGAAGACTCCACATCATTTTGAGACTGTACCATGGGCTTTCTTGGCTTATTCGTTTCTGGAAAAAGCACAAGAGAAGACTCTTACCTGCATTTTAAAGACTAAGCACTAACCGTTTATTACAGGTCACGAGTTCAGCGTATCCTTTTCAAACATGCAGATTATTTTTTATGTCCAGTGGTGAGCAAACACTCATCCAGCCTTTTCCAGGCTACAACGCGGACTTCAGGCGAGCTGCGGCCGCTGGAAGATAAGAAAAGGCACATTGTAGGCTCGATATATGAAAGAGACCCCTGGGCACCCAACTCTCAGCCTCTGTTGTGGCTGATAATTGCCACATGACCATACTCTGGCCGATGAGACAGAATGGAAGTGTCATCTAGGATTCCTGGGACATCGTCCAAAAGAGAAGAACCACACTTCCCCCACTTTCTCTCTCCTCCTACTTGGGATGCAGTTGTAATGGATGGTAGCCTGGCAGCTCTCTAGGACCATGAGGTGAATCTGGAGACTAGAAGCCATACGCTCAAAGTGGCAGAGGAAACCATCAAGGTCTAGGTCCCTGATGACATTGTGGTGCTGCCCCACCAGCTGTAAGCCTCCCCCTGGCCCCCTGGCCACTAGGATGAGGGTTTTTTTAGTTTTAGCAGCAAAACCCGATTCTCACTGAGACATCATTCGCCCTCCTCTGCCAGCAGAGATCTGTCCCTATGCCTAGGGAGACAATTCCTTCAGCTCTATGTTTTTTGTTGAAGTAATCATCCATGGTTTATCTTCCTGACTGGCAGCTGTCAGAGCATATCAGGCATTCCACAAGGCAATGGCATCAGAAGGTCGTGGGTCATTAGCCCGATGGAAAGTTCCAGATGGCTCAGTTCAAATATGGCTGCAGCGTTGCCGCTGTAAGATCTAAGAGAATCTCCAAAGCTCTGCCTTTGATCCACCAGTTGTCAAAAATCTTCTCTTTCTACCTGGCCTACTGAATAATGGATCTCGACAGGATCGACTCCTCCCTCTTCTGTAAATATTCTGGATGTGAGAAGCACAGCCCATTTTGTTTCCCAGTTATTATCTGACTCTTATAGTATTTGACTTTTCTGTGTCAAAAAACAAACAGAGAACAAACATTAAGCTGTAGCCAGGTCTGCAAAAAAAAAAAAAAAAAATTTCCCTCTTACCCTGAATGTTTTTCCAGTGACTCCTTTTGGAATGTTATTTTGAACTTACAAAGGTTCTTGAAAAAAAAAAAAACCCTAGTATATTTCTTTTAAGCATCCCTTGAGAAAGTCAGATTTAAACTTAGCCAACGCGTTGGCTTTTTAAAAGCACTTTCTTAAAATAGTCAATGTAAATCTTGGTGGGAAATCTTTAGGTGCCCCGAGTGGACAGAAATAGAAAATGTTAATGGAAATGCCATTTGTGAAGACACTGTGACGGCCCCATTCAATGGGCCCAATCAGAAAAGACGGGAATTTGCAAGCTATTCCAGTGTGAGTCTTTAGGAGCCCTGGAGAGGGGAGAAAAATAGGAAGCCGGTGGAAAAGACTAAGAGAGCAGACGATCATAAAGCTGTTTGGACAGACATGACTCCTAGGTGTGCACACTGATGCATTACTAAGTCATGGTTATTTGCTAACCCTTTTAAGTGAATCACCCTGGTGGGTCTGCGGGGCTTGGCCTGATGTCCAAGTTCAGCAGGAGTGTGAAGTCTCAGAGGGCCAAGCTGGATGGAGTCCCGGGGGCAGAGGTCTCTGTGCTGGCTTTATGGATGAGGACCCGAGGTTTGCATGGTTGTAAAACGTGGCAATGCCAGCATGGTGTGACCTGGGGTTGGATGTGGCAGGGAGATTTTGCTCCCCCAAATTCTATTCCAGACACCCCCAAATTGCTTCAAACAAAAGAAAAAAAATCATATAATTTGGCATAAGCAGTTGAAGCTTTTTTTAGTCTTATTTTAAGGGTGTTTAAAAGTATCTATGGGGGGGGGTGCCTGGGTGGCTCAGTTGGTTGAGTGTCCGACTTCAGCTTGGGTCATGGTCTAGTGGTTCGTGGGTTCGAGCCCCACGTCGGGCTCTGTGCTAACAAACAGCTAAGAGCCTGGAGCCTGCTTCAGATTCTGTATCTCTCTCTCTCTCTCTCTCTCTCTCTCTCCTCCTCCTCCCCTGCTCATGCTCTGCCTCTCTCTGTCTCTCAAAAATAAATAAATGTTAAAAAAAAAAGTATCTATGGAAGGAAGAATAATCTCCTCCTCCTCCTCCCCTGCTCATGCTCTGCCTCTCTCTGTCTCTCAAAAATAAATAAATGTTAAAAAAAAAAGTATCTATGGAAGGAAGAATAAGATAAAAACAGAGAGGGAGACAAACCATAAAAGACTTAAAATACAGAGAACGAAGTGAGGGCTGCTGGAGGGGAGGTGGGTGGGGGATGGGCTAAATGGGGGATGGGCATTAAGGAGGGCACTTGTTGGGATGAGCACTGGGTGTTGTAAGTGATGAATCACTGGGTTCTACTCCTGAAAGCATACTACACTGTAGGCTTTAATTTAAATAAATAAGTAAATAAATAAATGAATGAATGAATACATAAAAATAAAAGGAGAAATGTGAAAAAAAAAATCTATGGAAATGCAATGTGAAACATGTCTCCTCCTACTGTCCTTTCCTTAGTGTTTTTCTCTCCAGACCTGAGGAGTCCCCTTGAATCATAACCCGTCCCCCCCCAGAGTTACCAGCCTAAGTGTCTTTATATGACACATCACATTGCTATATTTGCTGCTAGGTTCATTGAAGATTCTCAGTCTTTAATAGCACTGGGTAGATTTAAAACAAATTTTTTTTAACATTTACTTATTTTTGAGAGACAGAGACAGAGCACAAGCAGGGGAGGGGCAGAGAGAGGGGGAGACACAGAATCTGAAGCAGGCTCCAGGCTCCGAGCTGTCAGCACAGAGCCCGACGCGGGGCTTGAACCCACGAACTGTGAGATCATGACCTGAGCCGAAGTCGGACGCTCAACCGACAGAGCCACCCAGGTGCCCCACACCAGGCAGATTGTTAGGCCATTAATGAACACTGTGGTTCAGTATTATGGCTCCCACCAAGAGTGCATGCCTTTTTGTTAATGGCGCCCTCTACTTGGAGCACCATAGCTCCCCATCTGCCCTGTCAGGCCACGTTATTACCGTCCCCTTTCATTTGTAAGAGTGTCCTAGTGTGTGTGATAGATCGTAGGGGCACCCTGCTTCCAGGGGATAAAAGGCCACCTGCCTCTGTGGTCCTGACTCAGCTCAGAGGTTGGAATGGGGTAATGAGAGCACCTGCTCCGGGTCCGCTGGCGTTGGCCGTGGGTGCTGGCTGTGCTCACGGAGGTCTATTATTAGAGAGGTAGGTCATCAAGTTCAAGCTCAATCTCCAGTGGAGATTTCCCTCGATGATGCCACCAATGTGGTCCCTCGACCTCCCTTGGGGAGGCGGCCTATGTTTCGCTCTGACGGTTGGACGTTCTCCTTCGGACTCAGTTGCAATCATCCTTCCGAAGGGGCAAGGGAAGTCTGCTCTCCTTCTTCCTGACAACACTTCTGATGTAATTACGGGAGTCCAGAGGACGGGCTGGAGGGTCAGGAGAAATCACTTGCTTCCCACCTTTCTCTGGACTCTCCCCTGAGGGCAGAGAGGAGGCGAGGCTGTGAGGAGACAAGCACCACAGTGGCTCGTCTGGGTGACAAGGGTCACGGGCTCACCTCTAGCGTTCGATGGTCGATAAGGGCACGGGGTTGAGTCTTGCACCTGCTTTACTGCACCTTCCAAAACTCAGGAGGACACACGTGCTGATCAAAGAGCCCTGAACCTCTGAGAGCAGGTGCTATCGCACCCCGAGTCTCTTGCGTCCCTGGACATAAAAACCTAGATCCATGTGATGTACTTTTTACACTCCTGGACCCTCCTTCCTCAGCTGACTCCAGAAATGCTTTTGGGGCCACATTTTCTTTTTCCTTTTTAAATTTTTTTTTAAATGTTCATTTACTTTGAGAGAAAGAGAGAGGGCTCAAGCAGGGGAGGGGCAGAGAGAGAGGGAGGGAGACAGAATCCCAGGCAGGCTCCAGGTGGCCCGCGCAGAGCCTGACGTGGGGCTCGAACTCACAGACCACGACATCATGACGTGAGCTGAAATCACAAGTCGGATGCTTAACCGACTGAGCCGCCCAGGCGCACCTGGGGTCACAGTTTCTGAGACCCCATACACCCCCCTTTCCCCCCGCTGAGGCACACACTTTCTGTTCTCTGCATTCCTTCTGTCCTATAACCTGGGCAATGACTTCGTACATGACATTGTCTCTTCCGTGTTCAAAGAATGTTCTCGGAGCATTTCTTCCGTATGAGGCTTTGGGGTTGTACCTAGTGAACAGGATAGGAGCACTCATGCTCAAGGGACTTGGTTTCAGGGGAGGCGTTGGGAGTCAAGCCTGAGCTCAGCATCTGTGTGGATTTATCCTCCTCAAAGCCAACAGAGCTGGAAGAACTGGACAGGAGTAAATTTAAATGGAAAGTGGCAAGTTTTTTTGTTTTGCAGTGTTCCCCATAGCTTCATTGAGATGTCATTCACACACACACACACACACACACACACACACACATTTATTTATTTATATACACACACATATATATTTATATACACATATATATTTATATACGTATATAAATATGTATATATACACATATATATTTATATACATATAAATAAATATACATTATATTTATTATATTATTATATTATATTATTATATATTATCATATAATAGATACAATATATAATATATATTATAATATATTAATATTATATACTATATTAATATATATTAAATATAATAATATAATATTATATTATATTATTATATTTATTATATTATTATATTATATATACATATAAATAAATATACATTATATACATATATAAATATATGTGTATATACACATATTTATATACGTATATAAATATATATATGCATAATATATTTATATATTTTTTAGATATTATATATTATATATATTTAAATACATATAAATATATATATTTATATATTTGTATTTATATATGTATATATAAATTTACATATATATATTTATATATATGTATTATTATATTTATATATACATATACATATACATATACATATACATATATATGTATATATTTATATATATGTATTTACATATATATATAAATAAAACACTGTGCAAGTTTAAGGTAAACTGCATGCTGATTTGGGACACATATATTACAAAATTATTACGGCCACAGCATTAGCGGTGAGGACATTTAAGCAACTGTCTCTTGGCAACTGCTAAGGATATAACACAGAATTGTTAACCGTAATCCCCATGCTGCGCACGAGATCCCCAGAGCTGATTCACCTTCCAACTGGAAGTTTGTACCCTTGGTCCAGTACCTTCTTTCTCCCACCCCCTGGCCCTTACTTCACTCTACTTCTAGGAGTTTGGCTTTTCCAGATTCCACGTGGAAGTGAAATGACACAGCGTTGGTCTTGCTGCTGCGAATAGGCAAGTGCAGGTATCTCTCTGAGATCGTGATTTCATCCCCTCTGGATCCATGCCCAGAGTGGGGATTGTTGGATCACGTAGTATTCATACTTTTCATTTTCTGAGGACCCTCCATACTGCTTCCCACGGTGGCCGCACCAGCTTGCATTCTCGCTAACAGCTCACGAGGGCCCCCCTTCCTCCGCATCCTCACCAACACGTGTTAATTGCTTGCCATTTTGATGACAGCCATTCGGCCACACGTGTGGTCATGTCTCACTGTGCTTTCGATTTGCAATTTCCTGATGATGAGTGACGTTGGGCAGCTTTCCATTGTGTTACAACTTTTGATGACTATTAATCATTAACGACAACTTTAATGAAAGAAACAAAAAACCCTTTTGGGGTGCCTGGGGGGCTCAGTCGGTGAAGCGTCTGATTTCGGCTCAGGTCATGATCTCTAGCTTCGTGGGTTCGAGCCCCGCGTCGGGCTCTGTGCTGACAGCTCGGAGCCCGGAGCCTACTTTGGATTCTGTGTCTCCCTCTCTCTCTGTTCCTCCCCTGCTCATTCTCTGTCTCTGTCTCTCAAAAAAGAAAAAAAAAAAGAAAAAAAAAAGGAAAAAAAAAAACCAACCCCAAACCTTTCAACTAATCACCCTAACAAAATCTGTTTCTGTCATCTTAAACCTTTAATTCACTTTTAATTCACTTCAGGGATACTGCACACACATTTGAGTATTTTGCTTCTTGCACAGGGATACAGAAGTGTGAATACAGAAAGAATCTGTTCCCTGATTTCTCTCCTAAGCTCTGTGAGCTCCCTGAACAGGGAGGCCTTTCAGCTCTTGGCTGTTTGGTCCCCCCTAGACTTTTTGTCCCTGGCTGAGATTACTCAGCTGCTTACTTACACACCTCGGTCTAACTTGCCTAAGAAACAGCAAAGATAAGGAAGGCTTTAATCCATTTGTTCAGATTTCTCTGAATGGGCTCTGGATAGTGCTGTTTGGAAACCTACTTCTGATATCGTTGTCAAAGGTGTTAGCTGTCCAGAAACCCGCCGAGAGAAAATAACACTGAGATTAGCTAAATGCAGATGGCCACCGTGAACCTTTCTCAAGGACAAGGGTGGGGTGAGGGCACGCAGTGCTTTGCTGCCAGATATGACCCAGAAATTTTATTCTTGCAATTTCTCTTTTTGTTAACAAAACAACAAAAAAAGTTTCTCTCTTTTTGAGAGAGAGACAAGAGTGTGAGCTGGGTGGCAGAGAGAGAGAGAGAGAGGGGAGACACAGAATCTGATGCAGGCTCCAGGCTCTGAGCTGTCAGCACAGGGCCCAACGCGGGGCCTGAACCCACAAACTGTGAGATCGTGACCTGAGCTGAAGTCGGGCATTTAACGGAGTGAGCCACCCAGGCATCCTGTTCTTGTAATTTCTCTTTAGTGGCCAGAGGGAGATGATCGGCTCAGTCCTGAGACCAGACTGAGAGCCTAAATTCCTTTTACTTCTTCTTTTTTTTTTTTTTTTTAATTTCTTAAATGTTTATTCATTTTTGAAAGACAGAGAGAGAGAGCACAAGCAGGGGTGCGGCGGAGAGAAAGCGAGACACAGAATCCAAAGCAGGCTCCAGGCTCCGAGCTGTCAGCACAGAGCCTGACGCAGGGCTTAAACTCACAGACCGGGAGAGCATGACCTGAGCCAAGTCAGACGCTCAACTGACTGAGCCCCCCCAGGCGCCCCTCCTTTTACTTCTTTCTAATCGTGGAGGTGAACCTCATATTTTGTTCTAATGAACAATGGAAACAGGAAACCGGGCATAACTGGGGACCTTGGTGCCCTAAGCGCTGGAGAGACACCGCACCATGTGTCATCTGTAGGACATGTGGAGAGACTCCCCAGGTCAAGACGCTGAAGGTCACACATGCGTTGGGAGACTGGCGATCCCGCTTCCGGGACCTACGCGGCTCGTGTTTCTGTTTTCCCGGGATGCTGTTCCCTCACATCTCGGCGGACTCCCTCTCTCGTTCTGCGCGTGTCTCTGCCCAGTGTCATCTTCGCACGACATCGTCCTGATTTCTGTACCTAAAACAGCTTTCTCCCGCCCCAAGTCGCCTCAGACTTTGTTGCCCAATGTGGCGGTCACAGCCACACGTGGCTATTGAGCACTTGAGATGTGACTAGTGCCACTGAATTTTTAACTGCCTGTAACTTGAATTGAAACTTCAGAACCGAAGGAGTATAAAAGATTTTCCTGGTAGCTAACCGTACTGTTTTGTGGGACCATAGATTGGACGTGAAGCCTTTCAAAATTTAGCCTCCAAATGGATGTAACATACATTTGCACTCCAGAGAATTCTTAATGACTTTTGAAGATTTAGTATGAAAAAAAAAAAGCGATCTTGAAAACTATCTCAAGTATTTGAGGTATATTTAATAAAGACACATGCCATGGGATTTCACTTAATATGTGGAATCTGAAAGAACACATGAACGCCCAGCACGGACCCAAGGGCAGGGCTCGAACTCGTAACGCTCAGAGCAAGACCCGAGCTGGGGATCAAGAGTCGGATGCTCCACCAACTGAACCCCCCAGATGCCCCCTGACTTGTAAATACAGAGAACCACTGGTGGCTGCCAGAGGGGCGGGAGGGGGCGAGAAGAAGGGGAGGAGGATATACAAATTTTCAGTTAGAAAATCAGTAAGTCACAGAGATGCACAGCAGAGGGGAAACAGCCAGTGATATTTTAATAACTGTGCACGGTGACAGATGGTTACCAGATCTAACGTGGTGGTCCTTTTGTAATGTATATAAATGTCAAATCACTATGTTGCACGCCTGACAGTGATATAATATTGTACAGCAACTATGTTTCAATTAAAGAAACAGTAAATGCAGGGGCACCTGGGTGGCTCAGCCGGTTAAGCGTCCGACTTCGGCTCAGGTCATGATCTCGAGGTTTGTGAGTTCGAGCCTCACATCAGGCTCTGTGCTGACAGCTCAGAGCCTGGAGCCTGCTTCCGATGCTGTGTCCCCCTCTCCCTCCGCCTCACCCCTACTTGTGCTCTGTCTCTCTCTGTCTTTCAAAAATGAATAAACATTAATTTTTTTTTTTTTTTTAAAGAAAGAAGTAAAAGGAATTTAAGGCTCTC
Source organism: Panthera tigris (assembly GCF_018350195.1). Classification (NCBI taxonomy): domain Eukaryota; kingdom Metazoa; phylum Chordata; class Mammalia; order Carnivora; family Felidae; genus Panthera; species Panthera tigris. The sequence continues at coordinate 6,581,753 of NC_056673.1, read as the reverse complement.
AGTCTGGTCTCAGGACTGAGCCAATCATCTCCCTCTGGCCAGTAAAGAGAAATTACAAGAACAGGATGCCTGGGTGGCTCAGTCTGTTAAACGCCCAACTTCAGCTTAGGTCACGATCTCACAGTTTGTGGGTTCAGGCCCCGTGTCGGGCCCTGTGCTGACAGCCTCAGATTCGGTGTCTCTCTCTCTCTGCCCTTCTCTGCTTATGCATGCTCTCTCTCTCAAAAACAAATAAACATTAAAAAAAAAAAAACAGCAAACGTAAAACACGGGGAAACGCTACTTTAAGAAGTATTCTGAAGGCCATTTGGAATTTTCAGGCTGACCTGAATAAATAATTTCAAAATGAAAAAACAAACAAACAAACAATGTTTATATTCATTCCATGTTGATCATGTTTTGGATATATTTGGTTTTACAAAATATATATTAAAATTAATTTCACCAAGTTCTTTTTACTTTTTCAAGAATTTTTTTAAATGTTTATTTTTGAGAGAGAGAGAGAGAGAGAGAGAGAGCAAGAGCAGGGGAGGGGCAGAGAGAGAGACACAGAGGATCCAAAGTGGGCTCCATGTTGATAGCAGAGAGCCCGATGCGGGGATCAAACGCACCAACTGTGAGATCAACACCTGAGCCGAAATCAAGAGTTGGACACCTAACCAACTGAGCCACCCAGGTGCCCTCCCCCACTTTTTTTTTTTAATGTGACAGCTGGAAATGAAAAGCATCTATTGGGCAGTGTGGCTTTCTACCTTCACCTTTTTACTACCTACATTATACATTTTAATAAAGTCTGTATCAAACAACATCAATACTTTGCATCATTTGTTTATTGTTTCCTTGTATACAAGGGCGTTGTATTTTCCTAGGTACCAATATCGGACTGCTTCCTGAGACTGACGTAGGAGACGTACAGCATCTTCTGGGATCCCCGCTAGAGGCAAACACATTGGATTTGGTCCCAAGTAGTGAACAAATACTGACAGTTGCTAAGCTCAAGGGTGGGTGTGAGGTTAGCAATGGGAAGTCTGGAATGAACCAGATTACTTGAACCTTTTGCCCAAACATTTCATTTTGTGTTTGGAGATCTGAGGTTGAGGACTCTCTTTAGTGCCCAGCCTATGGGAGGGTGCTTCTTTCTGAGACAAAACTAGAGAAGCGTGATGAAATAATTTGGTTCACTATAGCTAAGAGGGATTTCTCCTAAAAAAAATGGCAGTGACTTCACTCCAACCCAAAGTCAAGGGCAGCCTTGTGTATACACATGCCCATATACTTCACAGAAAGAGAACGTTCTGGTCTTGTTTTACCTCTTGGTTCACATGTATCATGTACAAATATATTTGGAATAACTCAGCTAAAAGTGAGAAAGAAGGAGTAATGATCTAGTAATGGAGGCCATTCTGCAGGCTGGCTGGAGAGAGGCTAGTGTATGGCAATCTGCTTGCTCAGTGCTCACTGTGAGGCACTGTACATGAGCAACTGCCACAGTGTCTTTGGTATGCACAGAGAGTTAGGGACTTAGAAAAACCCATACTGTGTTTTCATCCCATCCACTCATTCAGGAGATGTATTCTGAGTGCCTTCCACGTGCAAGGCATTGTTCTACTGCTGGGACTATTGCAGTGAAAAAGCACGGTCCCCGCTTTCGTGCAAAGCATGTGAAGTGACCACTGCTGCGGAGCGCAAGCCAAGGTGAACACGGAAGCCAAGGGGAGAGAAGGTGACGGGTGTCCTTTCAGAATTGGAGCCCTGGGTTTGGGCCTTTCCTTCACTTGCTTTCGGCGAGCTTCTGAGGGTGTGTGTCTGTCACTTGCCTGTAAAAGCGTGTGACTCAGACACGAGGAGGCTACCGCCTGCTTTGCAAGCTTGCGGAGAGGGTGAAATAAAGTAACAAATGCCAAGTAACTGGTGCAACATGGCATCCGACGGGCTCTCAAGACATAGTAGTGAGGATGTGGGTGATGACTCAAAAAACTCTCGGGGTTCTCCAAATCTTTCTCAAGCTGAAGACCCAAAGGCCAGACACATGGCTCTGTGCAAAAAACCTGGCCAGTGCTAAGGATTCCAGAGGAAGCTGTGTTGATCTGGGCTGCAGGAGAGTCTGGTTTCTCTGAGAGAACAGAAGGAAACATGCCGAGTAAGTGTGAATCTTCCGCCCGAAGTGAGCCAGGTTCATCAGGGACAGCCGCCCTGCGCACACATCGAGCCCTCCTCCGTCCTCCTCCTAAAATGTGTCCCAGAAGCATGGCTTGTGCAGTTTTTTTTTCCCCCTGAGAAGCAGAATCATCTTTTCGCCCTTGCAAGATCTTTTTGCAAAACCCAAGTTATGGAGCGGATCAAAGTGGCGTCGCCAGATCCTGCTGGGGCAGCTCTCGGGCTTACCCCGGCCTCCGTGCTCCCAGGGAAATCTCTCTGGAGCTCTAAGAGCACTCGGAAGACATTTGGAAACAATGTTGCAGGAGATGAGGAAGCGAAGAATGATATAGAGGCTTTAGCTTGGCGAAAGCCACTGCTGAATTAGTGTCAGAGGGCCTGAGAGCAAGAAGAGGTCATCGTGGAAACCTGTGGGGATAAAGTAGGGCTTTTGCCCTTGCACATGACCTGTTTCGGACTCTCAGACTCTGAGCCGGGACAGAGGGGGCCGAGCCTCCCAGGCGCCTGAAGCAGGTTTATTAACGGGATAAACAAAAGTGAAGATTAGAAACGGAGCTTTATTCCAGTGAAATGGCAGAAGGTAGGCTGTTATATCCATGTCTCTTGCTTTCCCCTTTTTCCTTCCAAAAACGACATGTAAGTTTCGGTATCACCTTACAATCTATAAAGCCCACACTCGTGCACTATCTTTCGTGTTTGCCGTTTTGTATATACTAACTTTCCCTGCCACTGGATCATTTATACTTCACGTGAAATTCAATTCATTCTACTTCTAAATAATTAGATTTCCTTATATAATATACTAAATGATTTTTAATGCCTGAAGAAAAGCCAAATTTGTGTTTCAGCGATGCTATTCTCTCTCTCCCTTTTAAAAAGAAAACCTTTTTGTTATGGGAAATTTCAAATATATACAAAAGTGGAGACAATGGTGTAGTGAATACTCATATACCTGTCTCACATCTCCAACAATGTACGCATGGCCAGCCTATTTCATTTTTTTTAATGTTTATTTATTTTTGAGAGAGGGAAAGACAGAGCATGAGTGGGAGAGGAGCAGAGAGAGAGAGGGAAAAACAGACCCTGAAGCAGGTTCCAGGCTCTGAGCTGTCAGCACAGAGCCCGACACGGGGCTCGAACTCACAAACCACGAGATCATGACCTGAGCCGAAGTCGGACGCTTCACCGACAGAGCCACTCAGGTGCCCCTTCAGACTATTTCATTTCTATTTCCACTTCTAGTCCTCCAGATTATTTTGGAGCAAATTTCAGACACATACCAATTCATCCCTGTTTACAGCTGATCCTTGTTATTTGTGGTAGTTAAGGTTCTTTAAAGTTTCGCGAACGCTGAAATAGCAAATCCCCAATCATTGCTCTCGAGCAAACACAGGGTTGCGTTCCTGCGAGCCTCTGGTCACAACATTTTGGTCAACTGATTAATACACACCTTGTTTTATGTGTGTGTCTGTCTAAATACACCTTACTTGATATATATTGTTGATTCATTAACTTTGGACGTATGGCCAATGGCATCATAACTCACACCTGGATGGAGCTTGAATCTAATGGTTATTTTTTTTTTCTGTAAGGCATATCACAGCTTTCCAGTGCTTAGGGACACCAGAGAGCACTTCAGCACTGTGCTTAGGGACCATTTTAAACAATAAACTCATGAGCAAAAGGCACAAAAAATGCAAAAAAACAAACAAAAAACCATGACATTGCATAGACCGTGAAAAGGATACTGGTTTACATTATGAGAGCTGACACATGAACACAGTGTCACCTTGTTGACCTCAGGAGGAAGGAGGATGTTGGGTGACTCATACTTCACCACTGTGCTCTGTCCTCAAATGCCTGTGGAAGCCCCCTGGGTATCAGTTTTGGGGGATACAAACAACTTTTAGCTAGTAGGCAAATTCCCCAATCCGGAATCCACAAATAATGAGGATCAACTGTACAGGCAAATACAAACTTCCTAAAAAGCATCACTGAACTACATGTCCCTTTACTATATCTTCAAAAAATAAAAATCTAACGTAATTACTTGCAATCATTAAATATTCAGTTTGTATGCAATTTTCCCTGTCTCGTAATTTTTTTTTTTCACATAGACTTTATCTGAACCTCCTATTTTTAAAGTTTTTTGTTTGTTTGTCTGTTTGTTTTTTAGGAGTGCCTGGGTGGCTCAGTTGGTTGAGCATCTGACTTTGGCTCAGGTCATGATCTCATACTTCAGGGGTTCAAGCCCCATATCGGGCTCTGTGATGACAGCTCAGAGCTTGGATCCTGCTTCGGATTCTGTCTCTCTCTCTCTCTCTCTCTCTCTCTCTGCCTCTCTCCTACTTGTGCTCTCTCTCTCTTTCTCTCTAAAAAAAAAACATTAAGAAAAAATTTTTTAGAAAATAAAGTCTTTTTTAAAATGTATTTATTTTGAGAAAGAGAGAGGGAGTGCAGGGGAGGGGCAGAGAGAGAAGATGACAGAGAATCCCAAGCAGGCTCCACGCTGTCAAGTGAGGAACCCGACTCGATCCCACGAACTGTGAGATCATGACCTGAGCTGAAACCAAGAGTGGGTGGCTCAACCGACTGAGCCACCCAGGTGTCCCCATGTGAATCTCCTCTTAAAGATTTTCTCAATGTGGTTAAGTGGCCTCAACTTTCCCCTTTGCTATGGCAATGTCTGAACACCTTTCACAGATTGTCCCATCAAAGCCCTGAGCCACAGAACTTTAGAGCGGCTCATCTCCAGGGCGTTTTCCATTCACTGCACAGGTCGGGGCTGAGATGCGCGTCTTAAACTGTGGGTGGGCTCCATCTGATGTCTCCTAGCTGCACTATGTTAAACAGAAATTCCTCAGAATTGTTTTCATGTGGATATTGCCCTTTCCAACTTCTCAAAGCCAATGCAGACTTTTGGCTAATTTGTCTTAATGGGAGAATGGCAATTTTACAGACATTTGGAAGGGAGGGGGATTAAAAACATGTGCTTGACAAGTCATTCTAAGCGGAAAAGGTTTAGTTTAAAAAGATTTCCAGTACCCTTCATTTTACAACCAGTAAAAGAGGCTTACCCATTTAAAAGAGACCACAGAAGCACATGCCATTTAGAGGATGGCTCAGTCCTCTCATTTCTAGACGCGACTGAGAATTCATTCATTGAAAAAAATTTTTTCTACAAAGATTTTTTGAGCACCTACCATGTACCAAGTTCTATATTAGATGCCTGAGGTACAGAAAGGCACAGGCATGCTTTTCACAGTCTACACAGAAAGAGAGTCATACATATGGCTCTCTGAGCCAACAATGGGCACAGAGGAATCCGGGCGCAGAGGATTCTGGGAGTGGAGGAAGGTGATTCTTCCTGCCTGGGGCTCTACTGTTTGGAAAGCTTCATGAAGAAGGTAAATGAATGGAAGGTACAGGTTGTGTCTGGCAACTAATGACCAGTCTGGTGCCTCTGGATCATAAAGACACAAGCCACAAGCCTGAAGGGAAGGCTGGTATGCAATAATGAATGTCCAGCATACGAAGACTTGGGGCTTTATCCCTTAAGGAGCAGAATCCATCGGATAATCTGAAACATAGTATTGTGGCATGATCGGAAGTTCAATGAAATAAGAAACAGCAACCACGCGAGTCATTCTGGAATGACAGAGTATAGAAAAGACTAGATTCAAATGAATTCCAAATCGAGACCAAAATTTAAAAGTGTTTCAAGTATGAGGGGCACCTGGGTGGCTCAGTCGGTTAAGGGTCTGACTTTGGTTCAGGTCATGATCTCTTGGCTCGTGGGTTCAAGCCCCGAATCGGGCTCTGTGCTGACAGCTCAGAGCCTGGAAGCTGCTTCAGATTCTATGTCTCTGTCTATCTCTGCCCCTCCCCCACTCACGCTCTGTCTCTCTCTCTCTCTCTCTCTCAAAAATAAACATTAAAAAAGAAAGAAAAAAATGTTTCAGATATGAGACCAATAATATGTAAAATGGATGAAATCTCATTTTTTTGGATTATGATAAAAAAGAGAGCAGATGATTTTCATTCAAGTTCAATGTTAAGCTACAACTTATCTGGTGCTTTTATGAAGAGAAGGAAACAAGTGTCCCAGATTCACATTTTGGTTCTCAAGGGTACACCTGGCTTCATAAGTAGCAAGGACCCAAGCCCCCCCAGTGTTGGCCAATCTTTTCCTTATGATTCAAGATCTGAACTTTCTTTCAGGTCAGTAAAAGCAAGCAATTCTGTCCTACCCTCACCATTAACCTACTTTTTTCCTCTTGGTTCCAGGAATATCCAGCAAGTGGGAAACAGACCATGGTTCCCTGACCCACTTTGTCCTTGTTAAAGTATCTTACCTACATGTTTAGACTTTTGATTTTCATTGCAAAAGAAAGGATGTTTTTCTCTTTAAATTTAGATGTGCTGCCCAATCCCTAAGATGCTAGGACACAACAGACTTTATCATTATAATAATTAAGAATTTTGAACATACTGGCAATACTTTTCAGATGCCAGGCTTTCTCCTAATTATCTAGAATCAGCCTAGGACTAGTTTAGAATCTCTGGGTCTTTAGGAGTAACGGAGAACACTGCTAGGGACACTTTTCAGAGGCCTAGAAAGTTCCTCTCCAGGGAAAACATTTCCTGGCCACACCTTCACATGTCTGTAACCACACAATCCTTGGAAACACCTGTCTTCATCAGCCTCCCTAACAAACTAGTGCACACACACACAAGTGCACATGTGGTCTGCATTTAATATCAAGTTACCATGGCTCTTCGAGGGCATTAGAGGAACCTTCTGTCTACCTCCATTTGTAGGCTCACTAACTGCTGATATTTCCTGAGGCCTCAGAACCACATCGACCAGAGTTGAGAAGGGGTCTAGTCCGTAAGTGTTCACATTTTATTTCAGCACCAAAATCTCCAAACACGTCAAGATCTCAAAATCAAATTTCAGAACTCTTAAGACAACTCATTGCTTGCTATAAAAATGATTAAGTAGAACTCTTATGTGAGCAGTGGTGGGAAATCTTGAGCTGCCCCTGTCCCCCAAGGCTTCACAAGTTTGCTAAGGCTCCTGATCTCTGCAGAGCATAGCTTGAAAACCAATGGCTAATTGAACTCTCTCCTTTCATAAGCGATGAAACGAAGGTCCAGACACAGTAAGCCATTTGCCCAAGGTTACACCATTAGAAAAAAAGTCAATATCCTAATTCCTGTCTGATTTATCCCTTGCCCAAGATCTTTCCATGAGGCCATTCTTTGGTCCACCTTCCATTACAGGAGCCTTGTCTCCAGTGGCTTCTACTAAACTGGAGGTGTGGATGTTCATGGTGATGATCTACTTGCTTGGTAATAAGCCTCTTCATATTACTTTTTTCTTTTTCTTAAGAAGTACAACTCACCGTCTTACTCATAAAGTACAAGTTTATTCTCTGGGGCATCTTCTACCCTGAAGCAATGAAGTCTTGCCCAGGAGCACATACTCCTCGACATGATTTTAGCCTTCTACCTGTATTTCTTTGGGTGACTTTCCTCCTCAAACCCTAACTAGTGTTGACTATTTTTATGAATGTTTCACTCTCTCTGGCATGGCTGACTCATTCATCCTGCTGGAGGCTGGCTCTAGAGAGTATGATTACATAGTTTATCTTCCAAACCAGGACATTTTTTAGAGTAAAAGTGGGTTCGGCTAACTACTAACCTGGGACAGCAGTGTAAGCCCAAACTGCCCTGGACACACCAGGGTGTAGGGGCACACATGATCAGGGATGAAGGTGAAGAGGCTTCCACTGGATAGAGAAACATGCTTTAACATGGAAACCACAGAAGTTATGGAGAGGAACACCAAGACTAACTAAAGACAAGGAGTGTGAGGAACTGATATTGATGAACCATAACCAGAATGCTGATCTTTGTGGCTGGTTCATTGGAACCTAGAGCCCATTGGAATGGGTGGTCCAGGTGGACAGAGAATGGGAAGAAAGGGAAAAGGAGCAAAACTCCAAAAGCAGAACACGTTGGAGAGCAGAAGTGGCTGTAAGAGGAGAATTTGGTGGGGCAAAAAAAAAAAAAAAAAAGAAGAGAATTTGGTTACTGACTGCTCTCCGATTATCTATGCAGATTAGTATAGCACTAGACTTTCCAGGGGATGAGTCCTAGATGATCTAACTGAAATTCAGAGGAACTCAGTCCTCTCTGAAATACCATGAGCCTGGTAACATGGGGAGGTGGGACTGGAGCCCATCTCTGTCTGACTTTAAAGCCAGTGCCCCAAACACTGTGCTGTCAGTTCTGTTCTCACTGATGTGAAACCAAGGGTGTCTACACCGATGACTAGCCTCCCACCTCCACACCCAGCACCTTCCTAATCATTGGTGAGAACTTAAACGATGTTTCAGTATGTTATGCAGCAGAGAGAACCTTACAGCTGAAGGATCTCTACAGGCATGCAGTCTTACTCATTTCATATCTGAGCTTCAGAGGGGCAGAGGGCAGTACTCAGAATCACACAGCAGGTGAATGACAGAGCGAGGATTTCAAGTCTTCTAAATCCCTGGGCAGGTTCTCTCTTCCATGAAGTGATAAAGTACAATGACGATGCTTTTCAACTGAGCAGATTTGAAATTAGATGTTTCGCATGGACAGTTTGCCAGTAATTGGGGGAGTTGTATGTAAATTCAGTATTTCATGATACGATGTTTCGTAATGGTGACAGATAACAAAGCTTACAAGCGTTGACATAAATCTCTCTTTCCTTTGAATTGGTGATTATCTGTGAGGCTCATTCATTAAGTGCAGGCAGCCTAGAATTCAACTGAGGCTGAACACATCTGTGGCTGATGGTTTTCTCTTGCAGTGCTAGGTGGAAAAGGCAGTGCCATTTTTATCCATCTAGGGAATGTTGTTGGAAAAGTCAACTTTTCCTAGCAGTATCTGGACCAATAGCATCGGTGCTATTTGGAAGTATAAAGTTTCAGACCCCATCTCAGACCTTCTGAATCAGAATCTGTATTTTTTTTAATTAAAAAATTTTTTTTTATTTTTATTCTTAGGGAGAGAATGGGTGTGAGCAGAGGAGAAGGGCAGAAGGGGAGAGAGAGAGAAAATCTTAAGCAGGCCGCACACTCAGTGTGGAGACCAATGAGGGGCTTGATCCCATGACCCTGAGATCATGACCTGAGATGAAAAATCAAGAGTCAGACACTCAGTCAACTGATCCACCCAGGTGCCCCCAGAATCTGTATTTTAACAATACCTCCTGGACTATCTGTATGCACACTGCAGTTGACAAGCACTGCTCGAACAGTTGCCAAAGAAGAATATGTCCACCGCTAACGGGCTTTTGACAGTCAGGTTTGCCTTCCCCATAATGGGTTTGTAGAAACTGCATGTAGCATCTCAGTACACTCAGTAAAGTCCTCTGGCTACTTTGGGACAGCTTGGCTCTGTTGGAGCACGACTTCTTGTCAAGGTGACAAGGGCAGGTGAACACTGGATTGGGGGGGGGGCACATCCACCTATATGTAGAGTATGTTTCCCAGGATTAATTTCCGCTTGTGGATTTCTTCTCCCTACTGACTGGAGAGAATTTTGTTAGAGCTCTCACATCTCTATAACCAAAGACTTGCTAGGCCCTGATGATTTCTCATTTGGGCTGCAACTATGTTGAACAAGAATGAAGCAAGAAAAGGACATGGAATGGCCTCTTGGAATGCTCTAGAATCAAAGCTGAGCGCAGTTGGGAGAAATCCCTTCTAATATCTTCTCCCATCAGAGTCCAGCTTCCCCGTGGTGTCACCATCCCTTCGTGAGGACGTGATTGGCTGATGGTGCATTTCCGCATTGCTTCCAGCCTGGATTTTACAACTCGCTTAAGGATTGTTGACTTCTTGGTCAAAGCTATTTTATTTCCCTTCCCTTCTGCCAAAAGACCAAAGCTTTCTGCTTTCCCATAATCTCCTACATATGAAGTTTTTGCTCTTGACGGACTTACTAAGCTGAACAAACTGCCATTTAAGTCAAATATCAACATAAATGATTATTTCGCGTTACAAGTATTCTTTCTAAAAAAGCAAGACAATCCTATCCCAGGTTCCCAGAAGGATCTGAATACATGTTTACTTGTCTCGTGTTGCTCAAATGTTTCTGGGCCTCACCACCCTGGGGCTAGTAATGGGGTTGCATTTACATCTGTGCCCAAATGATAATACTTTGAGCCCAAGCAAGAGTAAATCCCCTTGTCCCGCTCATCAGTTACTTTCAGGTGGTCCCAAGAGGGTTCCTCCCAGGTAATGCACAAACTAGGCAGTTGGCTGTGGTCTCCATGAAGCCTCTTCTGTCTCGGCTTGTCCTGTTGCAAAGCTAATTGCTAAACCCATCTTCCCATCTAACTAAACAAAAGCCTTCAGGCACTTGATGCATTAAAAAAGAAAAATCTGGGGAATGTGTAATAAGCAGACCTATTTGAACTTCGGCGTACCTAATGCCAAATACAAAGTACCACCCTCCGCTGCGATATGGTCAACTCTTGACTGTGTATGACAATCAAGGGGAAGGACCAGTGGCTTTGGTCCTCTTTCCAAATCTACCTGTGTTCTCAAAGCAACTTCAGCCATGCACTTGGCAAGAACTTAGCCTTGCTCTTTTGCACTGCCAGTAGAATTGCAGTTTGGGGGCAGGGGGGCTGCAACAGACCAAGCATCTGCATTGTTCTGAGAATGGGGGGAACGTGAGGAGCTTTACTGGCCAACAGAAGCTGAGCACAGTACATGACAGAGCACAGGTACTAGTATTTGCTGGATGAACAGGGAAATCCATGAATCCATCATTTCTGTATCCAGGGCACTCCCAAGACCCAAGGAATTGGATATGAGAAGCTGGCTGTGCCTGGAATCAGTGGGGGGGCAGAGGAGGGGAAGAAAATGGGAGGTACCATTTTTCTTATTTTGCTGCCACGTCCCCATAACGAGCCTCCGGCTTCAGAGTTTGGATTACAGACATAACACTTTTTATTTCTTCTATGCTGTTTCTCTGTTTTATACACTATTCCTTCTGTTCTTACCAATTCCTGTAGTTTAGTGAACTTTAGGGGCGGGCGCCTGGGTGGCTCAGACGGATAAGTGTCCGACCTCGGCTCGGGTCGTGATCTCATGGTTTGCGGCTTCGAGCCCTGTGTCGGGCTCTCTGCTGTCAGTGCGGAGCCTGCTTCCGGTCCTCTGTCTTTGTCGCTCTCTCTGCCCCTCCCTCGCTCTCTCTCTCTCTCACAAAAATAAATAAACGTTAAAAAAATTTAAAATAGTGGGCCTTAAATTGTGACGCATATCAAAATCCCTATCTTCCTATCTGCAAGTCCCTATTGAAAATCTCCACTTGGACACTTCCATTCGGTTCCTCAAACTCGAAGCCAACACAGGCAGCCTTATCGCTGCCTTCTTCTCCCTCGGTCATTAGTAGCAGCCAACCAGTCTTCAGAAACCACTGACTCTGTTTTCTAAATCTCTTTCAAATCTATTCACTTCTTTCTAATCCCTTTACCTGCACTCTGTCATCAGGGTTCCCTCATGAGTGTGCAAAGTGTGTATTAATAAATGACCTGTGGGCAGATTATTCGAATTACCATCTATTTAGAAGGTGCCCCTCATGTCTGTGATAAGCGCAGCCTGCACAGGCCTCCACAGCAGTTGAGACCCTTTACCTAGGTCTCTGGTCCATCAGCCAGAGAGATGGTTCAGGAAGATCAATCTAACCATCCTCCCCCTGCTACTCAAAATGCTCTGTTGCCCCCTTAGCATGAGTCCATTTGGGCACCATAACAACATACCACGGACTAGGGGGCTTAAACAACAGACATTTATTTTCTTATAGTCCTGGGGGCTGGAACTCTTGGGATCACAGGGTTGGTTTCTTTGGAGGCCTCTCTCCTTGGCTGGAAGATGGCCGTCTTCTCATTGTGTGTCCTAATCTCCTCTTACAAGGACACCAGACCCATTGGATCAGCTTCACCCTCGTGACTTCATTTTAACTTAATTACCTCTTTAAGTACCTTGTCTCCAAATATAGTCAGATTCTGAGGTACAGGGGATTAAAACTTCAACATATGAGGGGCGCCTGGGTGGCTCAGTTGGTTAAGCGTCCAACTTCGGGTCACGTCATAATCTCACAGTTGGTGGGTTTGAGCCCTGAGTCAGGCTCTGTGCTGACAGCTCGGAGCCTGGAGCCTGCTTCAGATTCTGTGTCTCCCTCTCTCTCTGCCCCTCCCCTACTTGCACTCTGTCTCTCAAAAATAAACATTAAAAAAAACCCAAACTTCAACATATGAATTTTGGGAAGGAAGGACCACAATTCAGCCCTTAAGACCACTGAGATAAAATCCATCCTCCTTAACGTGGTAACTCTCTTGGAGTTGGTAACTCTCAGCAGGCATAAGCCGCTGCATTTGTGAGGAAGAAGGTTCTAGAAAACCGTCACATCCCCGAGGCTTGCAGAAATGAATTCTGAAATAGGATGCAGAACAGTGGGAGGCCCACGGGGGAGGTGACGTAGGCAGACATGTCCCCAGGGCTTCTGAAGCCACTCCCATTGTCTAATCTCCATGAGTTTAAAAGCTACTGGGAACCTCAGTTATAATGTGGTATTTACATTCTTAGAAACCCAAACTACAGCTTGGACACCATCCAGTGAATTCATTTCTGGGTAAGACAAGCACATGAAAAGATTGCATTATGTGGACACATGTCCAAAATATTACGATAAATGTCAGTCGTATCTACATTTGAATGTTGGGCTATTTATTCCAAATATGGTAGTGCTGTGATTATGGGTTACACGTGGAATAGGCAAAATGGTTGTTTACTTTCTGTCTTCAGTTTTCCAACGGCAGCACTCACGTTGAGTGATTTTTGTATTTTTCTCATCAGCTGGTTGTCGTTTTCTCTGAAAATTGTGTTTCATTTTTTTCCCATTTTTTTAAATGTTTGTTTATTTTTGAGAGAGACAGAGCACGAGCCAGAAAGAGGCAGAGAGAGGGAGGGAGACACAGAATCCGAAGCAGGGTCCAGGCTCTGAAATGTCAGCACAGAGCCCGATGCAGGGCTCGAACCCAGAACCGTAAGATCGTGACCTGAGCCAAAGTTGGACACTCAACCGACTGAGCCACCCAGGAGTCCCTGAAAACTGTATTTCAAAATAACCCACCCAGTGGAAAATAGTTCATGGTGTGAAACTGTCTTCTCTCTCTGTGTCTTTTTATTTGTATTGAGACTCCCATCTTTATCCTTCTGTCTTGAAGGGACTGAACTAAGCAGAGAAAAGATATGTTGAGTCACAATTAGAGTAAAGGAATATTTATTGAAATCTATCACTAGGAGAAAGAGACAAAGTTTCTGTGGCCTCAAAACATGACCAGGAAACTCCTGATTCTGACATGCACGACTGGAGACTTGAGAAATTCACCTGCCAGTGCCCACTTTCAGGGATGTTTGAAACTTTAGTTATTTTCATCTTACAAGTACTTTGTGTTTTTAAAATTAGAAAAGGGAGCAAACACAAGTCACCGACTTAAGAAACATTTAAGTAGGATCATGCTGTATTATAATTTGGTTTTTCTTATTATTCCACGGTCACACATATACTCTTGTACTATTTTATTTTTAAATCAGTTTATCTTCCATTGTATAATATGAAAAGTCACCATAAAAAAATTATATACACAGGATCTGAAAGTCTTCAGGTCTTTCAGTCACTCCAGTGCAACAGGTAAAAAAATGTCTTCATATTGTTAATACACGTTGTATTTCGGCATAGTTTTGGATTTTCACAAAAGCCGCAAAGATCGTGTAGAGCATTCCCATATAGCCCTCATGCAGTGGCTCTCATTGTTCACACCTTACAGTATTGTGGTACGTTTGTCAAAACCAAGGAACTGATACCGATATGTGGTTCTTAACTATACTGCAGTCTGTTTTTGGATTTTTATCAGTTTTCCATTAATGGATTCTTTCTGTTCCAGGATCCAATAATCCAGGATAGATAGACTGCATTTCGCTTTCATGGCCTCCCCAGAATCCTCTGGTCTGACAGTTGCCCAGTCATTCCTTGTTTTTCATGACTGTGGCAGTTCTGAGGAGTTAATGGCCTGGGGACCCTGTTTTTAACCATTTATTAATATTCTTCCCTGTACGTGTGTTCCCACGCTAAACTCAGCAAGGTATGGAATTTTGATATAAATATGACCTATACTACAGTCCTGTTTTATAATTGTTTTCATTGCGATGTCATTCTGCCTCAACACATTCCTTTTTTTTTTTTAAGAAATAATTTCATAGTATTCCACTGTGGAAACTCAACCTCGATTATCAGCCAGCCTCAGATGATGGATGTCTCCTGAATTTTCTATATTGAGATTCCCAAATCCGCTGAATGAACACCCTTGGTCTAAACCTCCAGGTTGGTCAGTGATAATTTTCTAAGGGAAAATATTGGAGGCTGTCAAAGACTCTTCGCTAAAAAAATCACCCACATGGCCCACTAGCTCTCCAAAAAATTTTTTTTATATTTGCAATCTACAATTGCCTATGGCTTGACCAATGCTTCCTCTAACATGGACATGTTTGCTCTTTATCTTAGACAACTTGATAGATGAAAAGTAGCTGCTTACATGTAAAGCTGTATTTTCTTTATGTACTATTAGCCATAGGTCTCTCTTCTTTTTCCAAATGTCCCATCTATGGCCTAGACTACCACATTAGGGTTGGGAGAAAACAGAATAGGTCATTTTTTCCCTAGTTCATTTATAAAAGCTTTTTCTGTATTGAGGATTCACCTGATGTAATGAAGCTATTTTTCTTAAGTTACTGCTCTCCTTATTTTGTCTATGGTATTTTTTATAAAGGGACATTAAAAATTTTTTTATGCAGGGGCGCCTGGGCAGCTCAGTCAGTTAAGCGTCCGACTTCGGCTCAGGTCATGATCTCACAGTTCATGGCTTCGAACACCGTGTCGGGCTCTGTGCTGACTGCTCAGAGCCTGGAGTCTGCTTCGGATTCTGTGTTTCCCTTTCTTCTCTCTCTGTCCCTGCCCCCACCTCTCAAAAATAAATAAATGTTAAAAAAATTTAAAAAATAAAATTTTTTATGCAATCAGCAATCATGTTTCCTATTAGAATTTCTGGCTGTGAGTGTTATAGTCACAAAGTCTTTTGCCATAATACAGTTCTGCTGTTAATCACCTGTATTTTCTACTGAGGCTTGCACATCTCCTTGTTTCTTTAAATATTTAGCCCATTTGTGGTTTATTTTGGTTTGATATAGGGTTCTAACTTTGTGTTTCCAAATTGTCAGCCAGCTATCCTAACCATTTAATGAACAATCCAGTCTTTTCCCCACTGATTTGAAACTCTATTCTAACACCCCATTATTAACAGACCGCAAGTGGATCACCTGCTAAGGGTCCAGGAGAACTTTCTAGCAAGAGAAATAAGAAGACACACAAAAAAAATAGTTTTTTTTTTAAACATTCTGTTTCCATGACCACTTCCAGTTCAATTGTCAGTTTCTTCTGGAAAACACAGTCCAAGTCAAATCCAAAGATACATTTCCATTCCTGTCTGTCCCCCAGACCTTACATCTCTCTTGTTTTACACCTTGTCCCCAGTAGTAGAGGCACCTGACCTACACTAGAGAACAAGGTTCAGGATTCCAGGCAACAACTGTTTGCAAAACTGCACACATCCTTTGGAATGTATATCATTAAAAGTTTCGCCAAGCTTTATAGTAAACTCCCTATGTTTGCCTTTTCTGGGATAAAGAAACTCTATTCCCCACGTTAAGAAATCCACGACGTGGGGCGCTTGGGTGGCTCAGTCGGTTGGGTGTCCGACTTCAGTTCAGGTCACGATCTCGCGGTCCGTGAGTTCGAGCCCCGCGTCGGGCTCTGGGCTGACGGCTCAGAGCCTGGAGCCTGCTTCCGATTCTGTGTCTCCCTCTCTCTCTGCCCCTCCCCCATTCATGCTCTGTGTCTCTCTGTCTCAAAAATAAATAAACGTTAAAAAAAAAATTAAAAAAAAAAAAAAAAGAAATCCACGACGAGTTACGAAGTACGTAACAGCTTATAAGCTTAGTTGCAAGTTTACTGATTTACTTGAAGAATGAAAACTTACCTCTTTGTTAACAACTATCTAGAGACCAGGCATTGGACTAAAATTTTTCCTTTTCACCCAGTTCTAAGGAGTGGGGGCAATTACTGTCCCTTATTATGCAGATGAGAAATGGAGGCACAGAGAGGTTAAGTAACTTGGTGAATGTCACACAGCGGTAAGTGGTGGAGTGAGGGGTCCAACCACATCACAGCCTGTGCTGACAGCCGTGGCTGACATCTGAACTTGAATGTTATTGCTACACTCTGATGGTACCGACGTAAGGTTGCGTGCATGGCCTCTGATCCCCGGACTGAAAGATTTTAGTAGCTACCAGTGACCACTTCCTGGGCACTGTGATTCATTTCACCCTCCAGGTATATTCTTTCTCGTTTGTGAAATGAAATCAACAAGAGCTCTAAGTCGTGAATGGGGGGTGTGGGCTCAGGTACATTGCTAAGCCGTTTCTCCAATTATATAAAAACAATGTCGATGAGCCTCACGGGGTGCTCAGGGTTTACATCTGCTGTATTTCCCCTGTGGGCTTCATGGCAGCTGACACAGAGCCAAAGCCTTCTCACATCTCTGTTCCTCTAGTTCTCTCTGTGTTCCTTTCTGTCGGCCCACAGTGAGAGGGTTAGCGTGATTCATTACCTTTGCAGTTACTAATTTTCAGAAGATACCAGGATCTCGGGATACCAGATACGGCCATCTCGTGCTCCAAGGGCTTACGTGGTCTCATCCGCACACTGCCCCCCGATCTCACAGATTAGGAAACTGAAGTTGGTCGATGTTAATGATGTGTCCAAGGGCACACAGCTGCTTAGCAGCAGAGGGTGATGGAGCCTTCAGATCTCCTGACCAACCCCCACCCCCCCGCCTTTGCTCTTTGTCCGACAGCTTGCTGCCTTCAGTTGTACCACTGATCCTGCTTTTTGATGATTTTTTTTTTTTTTTTTTGCAGTCGCTGGATGGCTGACTCAGGTTTCATGTAAGCAAACACAGCTTGAAAGCACTCTTGCCTGCCGCATACAACGAAGTGCCTGTAAAAGAGTTTATGGTAGAGATACGCACGCCCAACATCAGCCTTCTCATCTTTTCTCAGTGTAGAGGCATGTAATTTATAGTGTCTCACCCCTGCAATGCAGGGATCAGGACCCGAATAGTTTGTAAGTACATCCCCTAACTCCTTTTAACGGTCAGATGTCACAAATGCTTTTTACGGGCCCCGCAAAACATACTTTCTGCATATTTTGGTTGTCACTGCGTTCGATCGATGCACTCCACAAAATATGCTCTTAATTTTCTACATAAAAATACTATGTGAAAATCACAGTTGGCTCACTTGGCATCCATTCCTAGCCCCTTCTTTCTTGCCATATCTGTGCTGGAGTCTGGAAAATTGCCTGCTCACTCCTTGGCTTCTCCTTGGTTGGCCATGCAAGATGTAAGGAAGTCTGCTGAAAGGGGCTTCTGGAAAACAGGACCGATGAGACGGGGGTGATGATGCAGGAGGTGGGCTGTCTTCCTCCCTGTATCCACCTGGAGTGTTGGGGCAACTCCCGGAGGCACACTAGCCATCTTGTAATAAGGAAGCAACGAGCATGGAAACGAAAACCAACATGTCGATGATGTCACGACGCATGATGGCAGATGGAATCACTAAGCGGTGAAAGTCTCCTCCAACAGCTAGAGATTCCCTAACATACATCTAGGGGTTTACTTTAAGTATAACAGTATGCTTTTTTAAAAACGTATTCTGAAAATAGGAAAATACAAGGATGAAAAATAAAACATAATCACAGTTCCAATGGCTAATTTTCAAGTACTGATACATAATGTCTCTATCTCTCTTTTTTGCTTGTTTATTTTGAGAGAGACAGAGAGTGTGCATGAGCAGGCGAGAAGGCAGAGAGAGAGAGAGAGAGAGAATCCCAAGCAAGCTTCACGCTATCAGCACAGAGCCCAATGAGAGACTCAAATTCACGAATCCTGAGGTCATGACCTGAGCCGAAATCAAGAGGCAGATACTCAACTGACTAAGCCACCCAGGAGCCCCAATATCTAATACTTTTCTTAATTCTATCTCTCTGAATGTCTTAAACTATTAAAATAAAATAGCATTAGTGTCTTAACCTCCTTGTAATCTGCTTTTTGTTTTGTACTTAAGGACGAATTATGAGCCTTTTTCCATGGCATTAAATATTCTTGTACAACATGGTTTATAAGAGCCCTGTGGCATTCTCTTCTGTGGATATACCAATGTTGGGATCTTCAGTTCTTTACTAGTTCTTAGCAATACTTGTATTTTTTATGCAAATGACCTCTCTGGGCCTTTCTGTAATTAGTTTTTACTTACAGTACTCCTATTTCTGTAAATGATTTTCATGGATTACTCATATATTAAAGACAGCTATCATTAGTGCTGAGAATGTTATAAATTTATTCCTACCCTGATTATACAATGCACTTATATTCTGTCATGTATTTGCACTTTTAAAACTAATTAATTATACAATTAATCTATCCAGAATTTATTTGGGATCATTATATGCACAGCGATCTAATTCTGCTTTCTCTGGTTAGCCAGGAATTTTCAACATTTGTTGAGAATTCTTATTGATTTTTTAAAGCGGTTTTTGTCTATTTGACTGTTGTGTCCATTCCTATTATACCAATGAACACTTCCACATTTTATACTTTTAAGTTATTAGAGCTTGTATCCATTTCCAGGAAGATTGAGTAGACATACATTTTCCTATTCTTCCTGTGAAGCACGACTAAAAATCCTAGATACTCTGTACAAAAGAAACCTAAGAAGACTCTCAAAGGTTGTGAGAAGATGAATTGGCTTGGTACCACAAGATCCAAGGAACAACATTGTGGTACATCTTCTGGATTTCTGTTTCCCTCATATATCCCACACTTAGAACTGAAAAGACCTATACCCAGAAACACCAATAGGCACAGACAAAAAAAAAAAAAAAAAAAAAAAGACCCCAATGAAAGCCTCTTCTCCGTAACCAAGGATCAGGAAAGGTGCCATCTTGCAAGATAGGAAACATTCAGACCACAGTGGCTCACTCCAGCCAAATACCACACAGAAAGCTGTGGCTATACCTGGAACCCTGCAGTAAAGAACAGGTGGGGAAGCCCGATTTCCATCACTGCCAGGTTATAGCGAGATACCCTAATAACCCTGCCAGGTGGTGTCAGAAGAGGTCTAGTGGAGAGTCTGAATGTTCACTGCCACTTAGTGGTAACAAGACACTCCCCTACCCATTGTGATGTCAGTGGAGATCACTGGGTGCTCATGGGAAGCAGGAATGGTGTTCTACTCCATTTTTGCTGAGATAGAGTTCAAGAATACCTAATGGGAACCTCAACTCCCATCCCCACCCAGCAGTGACAAGGAACTTTTCCTTCCAACCTCCAGGTATCAATGGAGCCTAGTAGAAAAGCTAGACTTTCTAAGCCCACCCACCTGGCAGAAGTGAGGTGGCATCCCCCTCCCTCCCTTCATTCACCATAGTAGTA
This sequence comes from Panthera tigris, assembly GCF_018350195.1. NCBI lineage: Eukaryota > Metazoa > Chordata > Mammalia > Carnivora > Felidae > Panthera > Panthera tigris. The sequence goes on along the minus strand of NC_056673.1, from coordinate 6,561,922 downwards.
TCAGAGAAGGATTTAATTTTATAGCATGATATCCCAAATGTCCTGGTTTTGGTAAAAAATTACACATGATACCAAGAATACAGGACGTTTCAATAAAACGACAGAACACTACAGCAAAGAAATATAAGATATAAAAAAGAACCAAATGGAAATGTTATGACTGAAACAAGAACCAAAATGGAAAACTGAACAGATGGGTTTGACAGCAGAACTGGAAGGAGAGAAGAAACTTGAAGACAGAAGGATAGTAATTTTCCTGTCTGAATGATTGAGAGAAAATAGACATAAAAAAATCAGAGAACTTGAAGACAGAAGGACAGTAATTTTCCTGTCTGAATGATTGAGAGAAAACAGATGTTAAAAAATCAAAAGAAAACAGCCCCAGGGACATGTGGGACCATAACAACAGATGGAAGTCTCAGAAGAAAAGGAGAGGTGCCTGGGTGGCTCAGTTAGTTGAGCCTTCAACTCTTGATTTCAGCTCAGGTCATGACCTCACGCTTCTGTGGGATCCAACACCCCATCGGGCTCTGTGCTCACAGTGGGGAGCCTGCTTGGGACTCTCTCCCTTTCTCTCTGCCCCTCCCCTGCTCATTTTCTCTCTCTCTCTCTCTCTCAAAAATAAATGAGTAAACATAAAAAAAAAAAGGAGAAAAGGTGAAAAGGGGTGGGGCTAGAAAACAATTTGAAGAAATAATGGCTGAAAATTTCCCAAGTTGGCAAAAAAGAAACAAGAATAAAGGTGTAGTTGTAAGAAACCCACTGCAAGACACATCATAGTCAAACATAAAAACTAAAGACAAAGCAAAATTCTTAAACGCAGCCAGAGAATGACACATTAACTATAGGGAAAAAGCAATTCGGATGATGGTAATTTCACGTCAGAAACCAGACAGGACATGGCAGAATAGTTTTCAAGTGTTGAAAGAAAAAGAAAAAAAAAACACCAAAAAACCCTGCCTATATCCAGAGAAAATATCCTCCAGGGAAAAAGAGAAAAATCAAGATATTGCAAGATAAAGGAGAATTAAGAGAATGTGTCACCAGCAGATTACCCTAAAATCATGGCTCAAGGAAGTTGTCCAGACAGAAAGGGAAACATGAAAGGACACTGAGAACATCAGAAAGAGAGAAAGGGGGGTGGGCACCTGGGTGGCTCAGTCGGTTAAATATTGGCTCAGGTCATAATCTTATGGTTTTTGAGTTTGAGCCCCACATCGGGCTCTGGGCTGGCAGAGCAGAGCCTGCTTGGGATTCTCTTTCTCCCTTTCTCTTTGTTCCTCCTCTGCTCGTGCTTCCTCTCTCTCTCTCAAAATAAATAAATAAAAACTTAAAAAAGAAAAAGAGAAAAAGAACGCAGGAGAAAGAAATATAGGTAAATACATTTTCCTTCTTCTCTTAAGTTTTCTAAATTATGTTCAACAGTTGAAGCCAAAAGCTGTAACATTGTCTAGTGTGGGTTTCCTTGTATGTACAGGAAATAGTCAAGACAATTATATTGTAAATGGGGGGGAGTAAAGCCATGTAAAGAGAGGTCAGGTTTCTATACAACACTAGAATTGGGAAAAGGCAATGCATTAAGCTGTATAAGTTAAACATATACCCAAAGAAACCATTATAAAAGCTGTATAAAAAGATACATTAAAAAATACTATAGACAACTCGAAGTAGAATTCTAAAAAAAATGTGCAAGTCCCTCACAGGAAGGCAGGGAAAAGAATAGAGATAAACAGAAAACATAAAAAATAAAATAGCAGACTCAAGCGTAACATATCAACAGTTAAAACTGTGTTAAATGTAAATGATCTAAACACACAAAGACAGTGTAGATTAAAACAGAAAAAACAAGCCAAACAATAACGACAATGACAAGACCCCATTCTATGCTGTCTGTAAGAAACTCACGTCAAATCTGACGATGTGTTTGGGTTGCAAAAAGGATGGGAAAAGATTTATCGTGCAATGTGCATCCAAAGAAAGTGGCAGTGGCTCTGTTAACATCATAAAGTGGACTTCAGAACAACAACAAAATTACTGGGTGCAGAGTATCATTGAATAATGAGAAAAGGTCAACCCACCAAGAAGATAGTGGGATCCTAGATGTATAGGCACCAAACACCAGAAAGAGAAAATATGCAAGGCAAAAACAAATGAAAAGAGAAGAAACAGATCCACAAGTAAAGTAGGAGACTTTAATGCCTTTCCTCCCCCCAAACTGAAAAAAGAACTACACAGAACAGCAACAAGGATACAGAAGAACTTAACGGCACCATCAACCACCAGGATCAAATTGAGATTCATGGAATATGCCACCCAACAGGAGGGGAATACATGTTCTTTCCCAGGGCCCACAGAACATACACCAAGATAAACTCAACTCTGAACAATATTGCAAATTGTGAAAAATTGAAATTTATCCAGAATCTGTTTTCCAACAACAGTGGATTCAAATCAGAGATCGATAACAGAAAGATAACAGGAAAATCTCCAAACTCTTGCAGACTAATGAACACACTTCTAAATAACTCATGGGTCTAAGAAGAAGTCTCAGGGAAAATAAATAGCCACACTTAACTAAATGAAAATGAAAATACATAATTATCAAAATCTGTGGGATGCAGGGAAAGTAGCTCCAAGAGAGAAACTTATTAGAGTGCTGAATGCATACATTAGAAAAGAGGAAAAGTCTCAAGATGATAATTACACTTGTACTTTAACTACCTATAAAAAGAAGTCCCAGGGCCTGGTGAAGAGTTCTTAGACATGCCACCAAAAGCACAACCCATAAAAAGAAAAAATTAATACATTGGAATTCATCAAAATTAAAAACTTTTGCTCTGTAAATAACCTTTTTGGAGGAAAAGAAGACAAGCTGTGGACTGGGAGAAAATATTTACAAACCACATATCCATCAAAGGATTAGTATCTAGAATATACAAAGAACTCTCAACTCAACAGTAAGAAGAAAAAAAATCAGAATAGAAAATGAACAAAGACATGAAAAAATATTTTGCCAAAGTGAACATACGGTTGGAAAATAAGAAGAGGAAAGTACTTTCAACATCACTAGCCATTAGGGAATTGCAAATTAAGACCAAGATATCATTATATATCAATTATAACAGCTAAAGTAAAACAGAGGGACAATACCAAATGCTGGAGAGGATGTAAGGCAACTAGATCTCTCATACCTTGCTGGTGTGAATTTAAAAAATGGTACAGCCATTCTAGAAGGCAGTTTGGCAATTTCTTAAAAATTTACACATGTGACTATCATACTACCCAGCAATTGCATCTTTGGTGTTTATCCCAGAGAAATGAAAACCTATGTTTACACACACACACACACACACACACACACACACACACACACCCTATACATGATTGTTCATAGCTGCTTTATTTGTAACTACCGAAACCTGGAAATGACCAAATTTCCTCCATTGGGTACACAGTTAAATAAACTCCAATACATCCACACCATGGAATATTACTCAGCAATAAAAGTAACCAACTATCCTAACATGCAGCAACTTGGATGAGTTTCAAGGGCACTATGCTGAGTGAAAAATGCCAGTCTCCAAAGGTTACGCAGTGTATAATTCAATTTCTATAACATTTTTGAAATGACAAAAGTATTAAGCTAGAAGTGATGCGTGGTTGCCAGGAATTCGAGATGGGGGAGAGGAGAGAAGGTGAATGTGGTTATAAAGGAGTAACACAAGGGGGAATCTTTGCAATGATGAAATGTTTTGTGTCTTGATTGCGACAGTGGTTACACAAACCCACATGTCGTAAAATGACACAGAACTAGGTACACACCATTGTACAAGGTCAAGCTCCCAACTTGGGCATTGAGAAAAATTTGGTGCAAGGTACATGTGACCTCTCTGTGCTATTTGAACGTTCTATTGAATTTATAATTATTTAATAATAGGAAAAAAATAAGGTGAAAAAATCATTTTAATTTATTGTAATTTCTAGAGGTCCAATACGCAACCATAATATTTGCAAAATTGTATTTCTTTGAAATGAGCATTAGAATTACTTTGTTCAGTTCCAAAAATGATAGCAGCTTTCATCGGTGTTGTGTTACAATTACAGATTATTTAGAGGGGAAAAAGGAAAAGTCCCCCCTTGAAACCACAGGATGGATAAGACCTCAGTCCTATGAGTCACATGGTAACAGCATTCTGCTGTTTCATGATCAAAATTCTGTTATGTTTAGTCACTTGAATTTTGGAGGCTTGTTTTCTCCCAGGTCTCAGTAGCTAGCCTACACTGACCAGTAAGAGTGCAGAATAAAATTTCGAACTTGCTATTGAAATTCTAGATTCCTTTTTCTTCATCTGTTTACATAATCAGGGTTTTCCTGAATGTTATTGAGAAAAAAAAATCAGATGTTTACCAAAATTTTATGTTCTTTATTGTTCATCTTTGTGTTTAGAAATCTTTCACAGGCCCAAACTGGCTGTTTTCTGTCTATGTATCTTTTAATGAAAGAGTACAAATCTGTATCTTACATCTGTACAATTAAGGAGAGTCATTTTTGATTCCTCCTGTGTGTTAAATGGATCCCTTTGAATTCCTGAGCAGGTGTGGAGAGAAGCATAGGTCTAGAACACTTGATCTGCCCCATATCTTCTCTGCTGTGTGAGAAGTTGCCATATTATCTCCTCCATCTGGTCACTACACCAGGGACAGGTCCAGACTGTTCCCTGATGTGTCAGCCCCCCCGTGTCTGGATGAGCCCTTCACTCTTCCTTGGTTCTGTGCTTGGAGGTATAAATATCAAGGACTCGGATTTCAGCTCTTTTCCAACCTCAAAGCAATGGGCACTTTCCAACCTGTGTCCTACCTGACTTTGTGACACTATTTGTCTCTGTTGACCACTCGTACTCTCTTTCTTGAAATACCTCTTTCCCATGTTTCTGGACGCATACCCCTCCTGACTTGCCTTCTACCTTCATGGCTCTTTTTCTTAGTATTATCATCGGACAGCTCTCCTCTCTCTACCCACCCAGTCAGTACATGCTGTCTTCCTCAAGAATCTGTCATAGGCATTCCTTATATTCACAGTCTCTCTCACAGGGTGACCAGCCGTCAGTCTGTCTGGGCCTGAAGACACTCCTGTCACATAGAACAGTGCTAAAATTGAGCAAATCCCAAAGGAAGAGAGGTTGCTTGCCCTACTCTGAAAACCTCCTCTGTTCCACTGGCTTCAGGTATCAACAAGATGTTAACGACATCTCCAGATGTTTCCTCCTACTCCAACATGTGACTTCTGTGGTCACTAACTTGGAATATGTCACCACCAACCATACAGTTGCTTTATCTCTCACAGGGCAATGATCCCTCTCCCTCAACCTCCCACATCCAACCAATTGATGAGTTTTAGTAATTCTAACTTTATCATCTCTTCTTAGGGTGCGTGGGTGGTTCACTTGGTGGTTCAATCAACTGTCTGACTCTTGATTTTGGCTTGGGTCATGATCTCAAGGTTCGTGAGTTTGAGCCCACGTCAGGCTCTGCACTGAAAGCATGGGACCTGCTTGGGATTCTCTCTCTCTACCCTCCCTCCCCTGAGCATGCTCTCTTTCCCCAAATAAATAAAACTTAAAATAAAATCTCTTCTTAACTCTTCATGTGTCACTTGCTAACCTAGAAATACCGTCGAATCTTCTTAATTGGTGTAATAGCCTATAAGATGTGTACAACTATCTTATTCCCCTTCATCCAGGCAAATGGTAGGATTGTACCTCTCAGCCCCTTGGAGTTAAGTATGTCCTTTGGCCAATTCAATGTCAGCAGAAATGACACGGCACATTCCACTCTGGGAAGAGCTGCTGAGTGGTCTGCCCTGTTCACTTCTCCCTGCAGTGGCGAATAATCCCCCAACGTGGAAATTTTGTCAGTCTGCATTCCTGAACAAGGGCCATGTTCAGCAGAATCCTGGGGTGGTCTGTGAAAGATGTGCACTGTGAAAGAAGTCACTGAGATTTGGGGTTGGTTGTTTGTTACTATAGGACAACTTAGACTGCACTGACAAATACACTTGGTCCCCTTGACTTTCATTTTTGGCCGCTCTGAACAATTTTCTACACAATAAACAGAACGATCTTTTAAAACACATAAAATGTACTGGTCAACCCTCTTTCAATGATTCTCTGTAGAACTGGGAAGTAAAATCCTTACCATAGGTTACTATGCCTTGCATACTTCTCCAGATTTTCTCTCTTCTTGCTCTCTCTCTTTCTCTCTCCTCTTCTCCCTCTCTCTGGTTTTCTCTGTTTCAGACACACTCAACTTCTTGCGGATACTCAAATTCAACACATTTTTTTACTTCAATACCTTCACGAACGCCTTGACCATCCCACCTCATACCTAAAGAGCTATCAATTTTCTTTCCAGTTATCTTCCAAAAGACACTTTCTCTAGGAAAGTTTTCTTGATGCCAAATTAAATCGGGAGTCATATGCTTCTGCAGTGTTCCGTCATTTTTTTTTAATAGTAAGACCAGTGCACTGACGATTAATTTTTCAAAACTACCCCACCCCCCGCCCACCCTAAGTTCCATGAAGCCAAGGGTTCTGCCTATCCAGGCTCTGTCCCTTGCACCTGACCTAGTACTTGGCACATAAAAGCTTAGCTCAGTATTTGTTAAGTGAATTGAATGGACGCATGACAAAAATTCCTTTTGCAGTATCTGTTAACTCAAGCGTCTGCCACAGCAATGAGATGATACCGTTCTCCACGGTTGTGTTACTTGACGTTTCTCTGTTTTATAATCTGCTCACACCTGCTGCTTCTGCTGCTATCTTCCCCCTCCCCCACACAGGCACCAGTGGGTTTCTAATCTTCCGCTCACCGCCTTGCCCTTTACCCGATTGGTTCCTATGATCCTTTGGGGGTCTCAGCTCAAATATCACTTCTTGGAGAATATTTCTCTTACTCTGCAGACCACATCTCTTATACTCTCACGACACCAGTCCTTCCCATTGCTGTCCTTCTGAGTCATTTGGTTTTGGGTGATCCCTGTTACATCCAAGGCCATTTCCACTTCTTGTACCATTTCCTCCTGACAGTTACAGTCTGGGCACCATGTACCAGGCACTCTTCAAAGTCATAGTTGACATGGATTATCCGCGTACGGCCTCAAAACAACCCTCTGAGAAGAAGGGGAAATGCATTAAAAAGGGCTGGGTAACTTATATGAGCCAAACAATTCATAAATCCTTGACTTGGAAGTCAAATTTGCATTTTTACTTCTGGGCCTGTATTTTTTTAAAATTTTTAATGTGTATTTATTTTTGAGAGAGAGAGAGAGAGAGGCAGAGTGCAAGTGGGGGGGGGGCAGAGAGAGAGGGAGACACAGAATCAGAAGCAGGCTCCAGGCTCTGAGCTGTCAGCACAGAGCCTGACGTGGGGTTCGAACTCAGGAACCACGAAATCATGACCTGAGCTGAATTCAGACGCTTACCCGACTGAGCCACCCAGGTGCCCCACAATAATTCACCTTACAGGGTACCCTCCAAGCAGAACATTATATTACACTTCCTACTTTTTCAACATTACTAAAAATTGGTATGTATTTTCCTGTAATGGTAAATTTCCCAGTTTTTGTTTAAGTTGATTTAAGAAACACTTTCTTGTCTTTTTAGTCACATCATCCCCCATTCATCTCCTGGAAATCTCAGTTCGGTTATCAAATCCTTGGTTTTTGTTTTTGTTTTTTTTTCCGGAAGGGTTTATGGAGCCTATGTTTATTTATTTATTTATTTTGCATATATGAACATGTCTGTTTTGGTATAAAAAAAATCAGTCTCATTTCTTATCTGAGGGGTTGTAGACATGTGCTGCTTAAGAGAATTTTGAACTCAGCTTGAATTTTTTTCAAAATCCTTAAAATCTATGTTTTCTTTCTTTATGAGGGAGGTGTTGAGAGGTGGGTGTTGTAGGGTACTATCTGTAATCATGGAAAAGCAGCAAATTGGTACATGTTGCTTGATCATTCTATGCCAATTTTTTGTGGGACATGGAGTGCCCTTCCATAAGACAATACCCACTTTTGTTATATAAAGTGGTTCTTCTCAGGGCGCCTGGGTGGCTCAGTCGGTTAAGCGTCTGACTTCGGCTCAGGTCATGATCTCACGGTTTGTGAGTTGGAGCCCTGCCTCAGGCTCTGTGCTGATGGCTCAGAGCCTGGAGTCTGCTTCGGATTCTGTGTCTCCCTCTCTGTGCCCCTCCCCAGCTTGCACTCTGTCTCTCTCTGTCTCTCTCAAAAATAAATAAAACATTAAAATTGTTTTTTAGATGGTTCTTCTCTTGTATGTTTGAATCCTTGTATCTACTTCATTTGTGAGTTTCCTCTTGGGGGTTCACCCATCACCGCCACGTTTACCCACCATGTCTCCTTTTCCCTGTAGTTCTTTTACTGCTTTTCACATATTTTGCTCATTTTTTCCCCTAAGACTAGCCTCCATGTCTTTTTCTGTCAGCAATATTGATTTTAATTTTTGCTCATTCCAGTGCACTTTAGGTTTTGAGATCATTTTTTTTTCCTCTTCCACGTTTTCCCTGGAGGTCATCCGGCTCCCATTCTTTCTTTCTGTGGTCTTGTCTCGTCTTGCTTGATTCCTGTATTTTTTGTTTTGAGCTTGGAGTTGCACCAACACCATTAAAAAATTCTTTGACTCTGGGGCGCCTGGGTGGCGCAGTCGGTTGAGCGTCCGACTTCAGCCAGGTCACGATCTCGCGGTCCGTGAGTTCGAGCCCCGCGTCAGGCTCTGGGCTGATGGCTCGGAGCCTGGAGCCTGTTTCCGATTCTGTGTCTCCCTCTCTCTCTGCCCCTCCCCCGTTCATGCTCTGCCTCTCTCTGTCCCAAAAATAAATAAAAAACGTTGAAAAAAAAATTAAAAAAAAAAATTCTTTGACTCTGTGGGTAGGTGCTCATTTGTACTACTGTTCTGCTTTGCAAGGTAATTCTCTAGTGGTTTTGGTTTGGTATGTTTCTTCCTTCCATGCTTATCTCTCAGGCTGGCTCTTGTCTGATTATTATGTATCTCTAAAGGGGGGCAGTTTTTTTTCTGGGTCAAACATTTGCTGAACCATTGGATGAGCAGTCTAAGAGGACATTATATAGGGCACGAAGCACTTTTCCCTCAACTGCAGAGCGAGCCTCCGCGACGAGCTCACTTTCCCTCTTCTACCAAGAATGACTGTATAGTTCACGTGTGTGTGTGTGTGTGTGTGTGTGTGTGTGAGATAACTTAGGGAGGAGATTTAATGTGTATTTCATTTCATGTAATAATGACTGCTACCTCTCTCACCTTGCCATCCAAGCCACCGGCTTTCCACAAAGATAACAAGTCTACGTAATATATGTCTCTGCCCCAGCTCCTGTGCGACAATCTGGCATGAAACAGGACTTCAGGCTGTTCCCAGTGCCCAAACACTGTGCCCTGCACTCACAGGCTCCAGCAAGTTCTTTTTGACTCCTGCGTTCTTTCATTCAAAAAATACTGAGCTTCTACTTAGGGCCAGAGCACTGGCCCATGTTTTGTAATTCTTGCACTCATGAAGTATAAGCCCAGAGGGAGACAAACATCAAGTGACCAATTGGAAAATTCTGTGCAAATAACATAAAATTAGAAATTATAAGTGATCTAGGGGGGTCTGGGTGGCTCAGTCAGTTAAGCGTCTGGCTTGGTTTTGGCTCATGTCACGATTTCATGGCTTGTGAGTTTGAGCCCCGTATCGCACTACCAGCACAGAGCCTGCTTGGGATTCTCTCTGACTCTGCCCCTCCCCTACTCACGTTCTCTCTTTCTCTCAAAATAAATAATAAATGATAAAAAAGAAATTATAAGTGATCTAGATGTAGTACTCTGAAGTAGAAACTTCTGAGATGATGGGAATGTTCTATACCCACTGTGTTCACCACAGTGGCCACTGGCTACATGTGGTTATTAAGCACTTAAACGTGGGTGATGTAAAAAAATCAATAAATAAAAATAAAGGTGGGTAATGTGCTGAGGGACTGAATTTTAAATTTTATTTCAATTTAACTCATTTAAATTTAAATACTCACCTGCAGCTAGTGACTACCTATTGGCCAGCACAAATCTAGAGGGAAAGGACACGATGCTACAAGACAGGATAACAGAGAGGCAGTTAAGTCAGGGCCGGATGCAAAATGGACATTATATTTTATTTAATATCTAAAAGATAAGAAAAGAATATCCAGGCAAAGAATGGGGAAGAAAAGCATCCAAGACTAAAGGAAAAGGAATTGCACAGACCTTGAAGAAGGAAAATGCATTGAACTCATATTGCCACATCAAATGCTGTCAATTACAACGGTGTCCACCTGTAAAATAGATTACTTTGAAACTAATGGTGTTTCTCCCACACTATGCAGGGCACTGCTGGTAAAACAAAACAAAGCTCTATGTTCTAACTGTGCATTAGAAAGTAAAAACTTCCTTAAGAGAGCAAGAGAGAAAGAGGAACTCCCGAATGACCAGAGAACTTCAGAAGAAAACAGATTTGGATTCAGGTTGTCTTTTTTTTAATTTTTACATTCTACCCAATGATACTGGTGCTCACTTTGCCAAATCAAAATGAAACAATTAAAAAAAATTTTTTTTAATGTTTATTTATTTCTGAGACAGAGAGACAGAGCATGAGTGTGGGAGGGGCAGAGAGAGAGGGAGACACAGAATCCGAAGCAGGCTCCAGGCTCCGAGCTGTCAGTGCAAAGCCTGATGCAGGGCCCGAACCCACGAACCGTGAGATCAGGACCTGAGCCGAAGTCGGACGCTCAGCCGACTGAGCCCCTCTCACAGAGTATTTTTTAGTTCATTGAAACTACTCTGTATGATACCATAACGGTGGACACATGTTATCGTACATTTGTGTAAACCCATTCAATCTACAACACCGAGAGTGAACCCCAAGGTAAACTATGGTGTTTGGAGATAATGATGTGTCAGTGTAGATTAATCACTGTAACAAACGTACCACTCCGTGGGGAATATTGATCATGGGAGAGGCTGTGCATGTATGAAGATAGAGGGTACTGAGAACCCTCTATATCTTCCACTCCATTTTGCTTGCTCTAAAAAATAAAGTCTCTAAAAAACAAAAACAAAAAAAACAACAAAAAAAAACAAAGTAAAAACTTGATGCGGGATGGATATATTCACCCTCTTCATTGCGATGTTAGTTTTATATTGTATACACTCGTCACAACTTATCCAATTGTACACTTGCAGTTTTGACTTTATTGCAGAATTTCAATTATACCTCAAAGCTGTTTTATTAAGTGATCTGCCATCAAAACACACACACATGTGCACACACGCACACACACCCATATGTTCATTTATGAGATTTTCATAAACTGATATTTGGATGTGAACCATCTTTGAAATGCCACAAAGTGTGTTCCTAAGAACAGGCGTATGTCTCCTAATACGGCGTTCTGTGACCTGAATGATTCTGAATTGCGTGCAAACCACAATCTCTGCGCATCTTTTTTTTTTTTTTCGTATTTCCATAAAGAAAAAAATAATCTGATTCTGTTGGAAGGGGTCTGGTCTCTACAGCATTTTTCCACCAGCAAAAGGATAGGAATGCCTTTAACCCATAAACTGGGTTATAGAAGCACACAAAAGAAAACAGGAACAGGCGCCTGGGTGGCTCAGTCGGTTAAGCGGCCGACTTCGGCTCAGGTCATGATCTCACGGTCCGTGAGTTCGAGCCCCGCATCGGGCTCTGTGCTGATGGCTCAGAGCCTGGAGCTTGCTTCGGATCCTGTGTCTCCCTTCCTCTCTGCCCCTCCCCTGTTCATTCTCTCTCTCTCTCAAAAATAAATAAACATTTAAAATTTTTTAAAAAGAAAGAAAGAAAATAGGAGCAAGCAAAGAGAAAGTGGAGTGATCCTTTACAAAGTGTGGCATCACTTAGAGCTGTGATTAAAAATTTTTTTTTTCATGTTTGTTTATTCTTGATAGAGAGAGAGCGAGCATGAACAGGGGAGAGGAAGGCAGAAAGGGAGACAGACAGAATCCCAAGCAGGCTCTACACTGTCAGCACAAAGCCCCACATGGGGTGCAAACTCACGAACTGTGAGATCACGACCTGAACGGAAATCAAGACTCAGCTGCTTAACCTACTGAGCCACCCAGGCACCCAGAACTGTAATTTTAAAAAGCCTTCAGGGTTAGTTAATTCCCACCTTGCCCCTGCATGGTAGACATCAGTGGCCTTGACCAGACAGAGGCCCTGCCTCTCTAGCTGGTGGTTGGTCAGCAGGGAAGGGTGCTGATAAAAGCTAGTGAAGCTGCTGAGACTCCTGTCCTCTTCAGAACAGCTATAGGCTTCTAGGACGTGGGTTGTGCCCTAGAGAGATGAAGACAGGACAGGACTATGGCCACCAGCTGGTCCAGCGGGCAGGCACGCAGCAGAGAAGACCAGATTGGGTTCCTGGATGCAGGGTCCTGAGAGGCCAGGCAGAGGCAGCCGTGGGGACTGGAGAGCCTTGGAAGAGCAGGGCTTCCATTCATCGGTGGAGCGTCTGGGGGCTGTGGCTCGCTTCCTCTTGGCTGGGAAAGCCTGGGCTTGAACCCCTACTTCTGGCTCTCTCTGCTCACTCTTTCTCCATTTAAGTCGTTAGTTCCTAAACCAAACCAGGTGATTGGGCTGCCATTTTTTCTCGGCTACTAGAGAATTTCTTTGCAGGTTTGCAGTTGGTCTCCTGTGTTCTCTGGAGAAACAAGTTCCTGTTGCAGTGTGTGTATGAGCTCAGGGGAGACCAGCGGGTTGATGGGGTGGTTCCATCTTGGATTCCCAGAGCCCGGGAAGGTGGCTTAGTCAGTTGAGCATCTGACTTAGGCTCAGGTCATGATCTCATGGTCCATGAGTTCAAGCCCTGTGCTTGGTTCCCTGCTGTCAGCACTTTGGATCCTCTGTCCCCTTCCCTCTCTCTCTGCCCCTCCCCTGTTTACACTCTCTCTCTCTCAAAAATAAATAAATATTAAAAAAACACATGGTACATCCATTGTCACGTGTCTAAGCAGCCACTGTTAACATTGACGAAGGCTCAAATATCAGGACAGAGAAAGGTTCTTGGATTCCTCTGACTTTGGCTCTGAGGTGCCTCTGTGCGTCTATTTTTAGCACATCTAATTTTATCGGGATCTATGGCAGATTCAAACCTTAAACAGGGATGCAGGCAGTTCTAAGTCAGGAAGGAGGAAAAGCAGGAAAAGGATTCACGGCAGGGCTCGGAAAAGAGCGGGGCAAAGGGGAGAAAAGGAGAGAGACAGGGACAGAAGGTAAGGAGATGGGATAGTATCAGGGGATGAGAAGGGAAAGAGCCAGTGGGGGTGTAGGTGAGGACGGAGGGGCCGTGGAAGAAGAAACAGGGGAGAGTAGGAAAGAGCAAGGAGCCCTTCATGGACCTGAGACAAACCTTACTCTCTGGAGTGAACTGCCCCGGCACAGACGGTGGGGACAGCAAAGCTGTTGGGCTTTTCTCTGGGCTCTTGGGATAACCATCACCTCTGGAACCATCTCGAAGATGACCATCCTGTTTTGAGAAACGGCAAGCGTGCTTTTGTTGTCCAACCTTCGAATATAAATTTTGAAGTGCAGATTTACTTTCTCAAGGAAGTTCGAAGGTTTCCACCTCTCAGAAAGAACAGAGAGTTTTCTCTGGATCTCGGTGCTGGCAGTTATTACACAAACTATGGTCAAAACAATCCCCTGGACACTCAAGAGCCGTCAGGGTGCCTCATATTTATTCTTTGAGAGAGGAGGTCTGACCCACTCTATCATGTCTGTAGGCTCTCTCCAAAATGCAGCCTTTTATTTTGGGGGAGTCAAGCCCTTTACATATAAATTAAATCCCAAATTGGGGGGAATGATTAGATCTTTTTTTTTTTTAATGTTTATTTATTTTTGAGAGAGGGAGAAAATGTATGAGCAGCAGAGGGGCAGAGAGGGGGACAGAGGATCCGAAGTGGGCTCTGTGCTGACAGCAGTAAGCCCGATGCAGGGCTCGAACTCACGAACTGTGAGATCATGACCTGAGCTGAAGTTGGATGCTCAACTGATTGAGCTACACAGGCGCCCCGGAAACGATTAGATCTTAATTGCATTAAGACCGTGGTGGTGGAAGGCACGGTGAGAAAGTTCTGGGGAACGAACCTGTGGACGACACCTGCCCTTAACCCTCATAGGCCCCCTGAGAATGGTGGCGGGGTCTACAAGGAGCCCCGAGACACCACCTGACCCTGGACTGAGGGTAGGAATTCTCACAGCAAACTGCCAAGTCAGCATTTTTCCCCCCTCGGGCTGCAGGGCATCTCAGTATACAAAACTGAAATAAAGATGGCGGAGAGTGAGCTCTGTTAATTCTCCCCAGTGCTTGGAAGCATCCTGGAACAATGACACTTGTCATCTGTAAAGGGCACCTTCCGGTTTTAGGAACCGGCATTCGGTTTTAATGAAATCTGTCCTTCCTGGATAAGTGACGACATAATTGCCACAAATAACATCATTTTTCTTTTCAGAGGCAGTTGTGTTTTTGTTCGAAGGGAGGCTGCCCATTTTTAAAAATAAAACAAACGAGTCCTTGGCATCTGTCGCTGGGTCTCTGTGCAGCACCACTGGTAACACTAATGGAGTTCAGATAATAGTTGTCATTTATTGTTTCAATAGGTACTGTTTTAATGTAAGTATATTCGTAAGGTCGGAAGGAAACAATGGAAACGATAATGTGCGGAAGCCTAGCATCAAGGTGAAAAGACAAGACAACCTAGTAATTAATTAATTGGGTAAGTAATTAATCAATTACTCATTTATTCACCAAACATTTACTCTTGGACACGATGTGAAGTAATGTGGACATTACGATAAGCAAAAATAGACTTCATCTTTGACCTTGTGAAGCCTCTAATTCAAGAGAGAGAGAGAGAGAGAGAGGCAGGAATCAAACAGTGACAGAAACAGAAAATTAAACGGTGAGAAGTACTTTGACAGTGGTTATGAGATAATTTGCAATTACTGCCTCATATTTGCAGCAGAGTTTGTCAAACATTTGGCAAGAGAGGGGTGTTTTAACAGCTTCAGATGCATCTAAGAAGTGGTGAGTTAATTCCTCCACTAAACAAACACTTATTATTTAAAAAAAATATGTAAGAGATTAGAAGTCTGAGAGGTCCTTAGGAAACGCTGAGTCTGCATTTGGAACCAAGGTTTGGAAAGAGGGATCAGCATGCAGCCAAGAATCAGGTTGCAAAACCAGAGCCCCAGAGTAACAAAGGGTTATGGAGGGGGGGAGGCAGAATTTGCACTTGATGGGGTCAGATTGTATGAGGCCTTGAATGCCAGGGTCAAATCTTTGTGCACGAAGTCTAAAGGTTAGAGTTCCCCAATCGTGTTGACCTTAAAATTCACCTAGATCATTTTTTTTTTTTTTTTTAAACACAGACGTCCAGAGTTGAGGTTAAAGATCTGGGGCAATTTTGCACCAGAAGTTACTTGGCAATTGCTTTAAAATTAAGTGCATTAATAGAAAATTTGAGGTGCGGTAAGGCCAACTAGTCAGGAAACAACTGCCATAGTAAAGATAGTCTATTACTCACAGTTCTCAAGAGAAGGGGGCATACCACGTATGGAGGGCCACACAGGGAAGCGCTGGCGTGAGTCAGGAGACAGAAGAGGGAACTGTGGACATGAGCCTCTACTGTGGTTTCCATAGGAAAAAAAACAGGTAAACAAGGTAAGCAGATTTAAGACTGGCTAAAATTTTTTTTTTTAATGTTCATTTATTTTTGAGACAAAGAGAGCGTGAGTGGGGGAGGAGCAGAGAGAGAGGGAGACGCAGAATCAAAGCAGGCTCCAGGCTCTGAGCTGTCAGCACAGAGCCCGACGCAGGGCTCCAACTCGAGAATCGCAAGATCATGACCTGAGCCCAAGTGGGACGCTTAACCAACTGAGCTACACAGACACCCCTAGGATTGGCGAGTTTAGTAACTTCAGTGGGCTCTGGGACACAGGGCTGTCCCTAGTTGTCTGGTACCTGGCCCTGCAGTGATCAGGACAGGTGGATAGTAGCCTAGAGTGTGAGAGCTCCGAAAAGGAGGCAGTTGGGGTGTGGGCTCCAGTTTGACTGGTTTGTAAGTGAAAAACACACTTGTGGGCGGTTGCTGTTTATTCTCTCTAGGAACTAACTAACCGTGGGAGGAGCCACTAAGTTGAGATACAGAAGCTGAAGGAATAGTCCACAGACGTGGTGGGAGAATAACATGGCTCCTTATGAGGAAATTCATTCCATCGTTAGACTGCTCTGGCTGGAAAAAAAAGAATTGTAGTTGTCCTGCATATTTGGAATATAATTGCCCCCAACATGATGTCAAATTTCTGAGTCATCTATTGTCCATGTTCCTCCTTATGGTGCCTCTCCTACAGCTGGCAATTCCTTGAAGCAGGAACCATGTACCTGTATGCTTACCATAGTATTTAGTACACAGAAGACACACGGTGCATGTTATTAAATACCTAATGACTCAGTAGGGTTTCGTTCCCCCTCTAACGTGGTAGAGTTGCAGCCTGGGACCTTGGATATTTTACCTAAGAGATGGAACATTCTGGGGGCACCTGGGTGGCTGAGTCAGTTAAGCATCCTGCTTTGGCTCAGGTCATGATCTCACGGGTTTGTGAGTTCAAGGCCTGCATTGATCCTCTGTCCCCCTCTCTCTCTGCCCTCTCCCACTCACACACCCGTTGTCTCTCTGTCTCTCAAAAATAAACATTAAAAAATGTTTTTAATTAAAAAAAAAAAAAAGGAAAGGAATGTTCTGTTTATTTTCTTCCCAGAAATGTTGAATCCCATTGGAGGGCAACATTTATCTGTCTTCCCAGGATGAGAGATTTCAGTGTGAGCTGTGATATTTTATGCAAGAAATGTTTATTATGAAGGAATTAACCATTTACCCTGTAATCATATGCTATTGAGGGACACCTGTTAGACCACCATAATGGTCCTCATCTGACATAAGGTATGGAAAGTGCTTTGCCAACACTTTATATGAATCCAACATGGTAGTTACCGTTTCACCTTCTTATCACCCATCAAAACACTGTGGTTATAATCACACATATCATTTGAATGTTGGTTTGATTCATGTCTGCCTTCCAGAATGTAAGCCCCCTGACGTCAGACCAGGTACACTTTGCTCCCAATAGCATCTCAGCACTTTGCACAGAGCCTAACTCGCTGGTGAGAAAGTGGTGAACAGACCAGGAAAAAGCAACGGGCGTATAAAAAATAGAAAATATGAAACAAAATGTCAAAAATAATACCTAAAATAAGACCTTTGGCAATAAAAGCAAATAGGCTACTGTCTTAAGTACAATTCTTAAATTATAATTTTGTTTAAAAAATTTAATGCATGCTATTTGATACTATTATTCTTTGGTACTTAATGGTCATTTTCCATATGCCAGAAACTACAATGATTATTTTAATTGTATTAACTCATTGAATCCTTAAAACAACTAAGAAGTAGGTATTATTAGTCTGTTTTTTATTTTGTTTACTTATTTATTTATATTAATATTTTTATTTTTTTAATGTTTATATTTGAGAGAGAGAGAGACAGGGGGCAAGCACTGGGATGGGGCAGAGAGAGAGAGGGAGACAGAATCCCAAGCAGACTCCAGGCTCCAAGCTGTCAGCACAGAGCCCGACACAGGGCTTGAACTCATGAACTGTGAGATCGTGACCTGAGCTGAAGTCGGATGCCCAACTGACTGAGCCACAGAGGTGCCCAATTAGTCTGTTTTTTTAAACACAATACATATTAACTGAAATTACTCACAAAATTTAAAAGTAAAATTGATAAAGTTTTACCCATAAACAAAGAGAGATGTGTGAAAATATTTCCATTGAAGTAAAATGAAAGATACAATAACTTACAGAGAAGAAAGACGGTCATATTATGTCATGCTATATTTCAAAGGTGCACTTCACCATAAAAATATAACTAATCTTAATGACTAAATAATATTCTATCAAAGTCCATAAAAGACACCAACTAAAAATACAAAAAGAAATGACCAGAAATACAACACTTCAATATACCATTCTTGTCCTTCCATAAATGTAGGAAGTCACAAATAATTAAGATCATAACAAATTAATGTATGCAAGCTAATGAGAATAATACACATATATTAAATTTGAGCCCTAAAAAAATGGAATTCACTTTATTTTAAAATGCCGTGACATGTTCATACAAACTGACCATATATTTACTCACAAAATCAACCTTAGGATGTATGTTGTCCAAAGCAGAATTTTTTTAAAGTTTATTATTCATTATGAGAGAAAGAGAGAGTAAGCAGGGGAGGGGCAGAGAGAGAGGGAAAGAGAGAATCCCAAGCAGGCTCTGTGCTGTCAGCACCGAGCCCAATGTGGGGCTCAATCCCATGAACCATGAGATCATGACCTGAGCTGAAATCAAGAGTGGGAAGCTTAACTAACTGAGCCACCTGAGTGCCCCCGAAGCAGAAATTTTATTTCACTTTGTTATTTTTTAGATTATCTTTTTAAATGTTCTTTATTTATTTATTTATTTAAAAATTTTTTTTTAATTTTTTAATGTTTAATAAAACATTTTAATGTTTTATTTTTTTAATGTTTTATTTATTTTTGAGACACGGAGAGACAGAGCATGAACAGGGGAGGGTCAGAGAGAGACAGGGAGACACAGAATCTGAAACAGGCTCCAGGCTCTGAGCTGTCAGCACAGAGCCCGACGCGGGGCTCGAACTCACGGACCGAGAGATCATGACCTGAGCCGAAGTCGGCCGCTTAACCGACGGAGCCACCCAGGCGCCCCTGTTGTTATTTATTTTTGAGAGGGAGAGTGCATGCACGGAGGGGCGGGGGAGAGGAGCAGAGAGAGAGGGAAACACAGAATCCAAAGCAGGCTCCAGGCCCTGAGCTGTCAGCACAGAGCCCCACGCGGGGCTCGAACTCACACACTGTGAGATCATGACCTGAGCCGAAGCCAGACGCTTAACTGACTGGGCCACCCAGGAGCCCCCTCAAAGCAAAAATTTTATACTAGCATGATTTAAACATACTGTAAGGACTACAACAAAAACTATAAACTACTAATGCCAGTTTGTTTGTTTATTTAAGTAATCTCTATACCCAATGTGGGTTTGAACTCACGACCCTGAGATTAAGAGTTACATGTTCCACCGACGGAGCCAGCCAGGTGCCCCCATTAATGCCAGTCTGT
This sequence comes from Panthera tigris, assembly GCF_018350195.1. Lineage (NCBI taxonomy): Eukaryota > Metazoa > Chordata > Mammalia > Carnivora > Felidae > Panthera > Panthera tigris. The sequence continues at coordinate 6,542,600 of NC_056673.1, read as the reverse complement.
ATAAAACAAACCCAATCTCATAAAATTAAGACAAAATGCTATATAAATAACTTCTGTAGTTACGAGGGGCAAATCTAATTTTGAATTACTTTGAAAATACTGAACAAGAAAGCTGCCTATGAGAAACTCTGGGATGTTGTCACACTTCACACTCATGGCAATTGCACACTCCTAAATATTTTCATTGTTATCAAGAAGGGAGATGGGTAGAAAATAATTAAGCGCTCAACTACCACATGTGAAAAGAATAGCAAAATACGCTTTAGGAAAGCAGAGAGGAAAAAAAATAATGAAAAAAGCAGCAAAAATTCATTACGAAAGAGAAAAAAAATAAAATTCATTTTAGAAGTGTGATATCGGAATCTTCCTAGTATCACAAATGAATCAATCATATAAACCAACGCTACAAGTCTGACTAAAAATAAAAGACAGAAAACACAAACGTACAAGATTTAGTTACAAGGGAACGATGCTGTAGATAAGAGAGAATTTAAAAGCATTCTAAGAGAATACCATGTGCTAATAAATTTGAAAATCTCAATGAAATGGGTAATTTTCTTAGAAAATATAAATGACCAAAATTGACTCGGGATGAAGCAGGCAGCCAGGATAGAAAACATAATTAGGGCAGAAAGTGAAAGTGCTGTCAAAGGCTCACCTCCAAAAAAGGCGCTGCCTCCAACGCTTTCATGAACAATTTTTTCCAACTTTGAAGAACAGATAATTTTCCTACTCTGTAAACTGTTTGAAAGGATAGAAGAAGATCCAAAGCTTCCTAATTAGTGTTATAAAGCTATCCTAACCCTCGTTCTAAAATTTGACAACCACAGTACAAGAGGAAAAAGAAAAAAATACCAACTGCTTTCCCATTGTCCAACCAGAAAGAAAAGACTAGAATTTTGAATCTGATATGACGTCAACAAATCATGCTCTGTGGCCGAGTTGCATTTTTTTTCTAAAGAATCAAAGCATGTGTTAACATGAGGACATTAAAATATACTCCATGAATAGCCCAGAAGAAAAAAAAATCATTTAAGCCTCATCATAAAAATGCATGGGATAAAATCAAATATCAGTATTAGCAAATCAAAGAAATGCCAGAGTTTTCCGTGGAATTGTGTATGCACCTGCCGTCACCACAATTTATACAATGTTTCGAAGTTCCAGCCAAAGCCATAAAACAAACAACTGAAAAAAGAGGGGTCACTAGTAGCAATGAGACAAAGTCATCATTTTCAGGTGATGGATGATGTTTACCCTTGGAAAACCAAGAGAATCTCCTAAAAAGCCATTCAAACTAAAAAGTTACACAGAAAGTTGGTGAAAACAAAATAAATAGGCACCAACTACTAGGACAACAAAAGCCCCAAAGATTCTTTTGGACGTTTCAAAAAACCAAACAGCGTATTTTTTTCGAGAAAGAAATTTATTCAAGTGAATGAAAAAATATACAATATAGCTAGGAATACACTAAAACAGAAACATTCAAGGGCTTTGTAAAAAAAAAAAAAAAAATAGGGGCACCTGACAGGTGGCTCAGTCAGTTAAGCATCTGACTCTTGATTTTGGCTCAGGTCATGATTTCACGGTTCAGAAACCCGTTTTGGTTTCTGTGCTGATAGCACAGAGCCTGCTTGGGATTCTCTCTCTCCCTCCTTCTCTCTCTCTCTCTCTCTCTCTCTCTGCCCCTCCCCTGCTCACTCTCTCTCAGAAAATAAATAAACTAAAAAAAAGTTAAAAAAAAAAACTACAAAACTTTATCAAGATACCTTAAAGAATGGAACAAAAGGGAAATAAATTTTCTTCCTGGAAAGAGACATTATTTTATAAATGTAATTCCTCTCCAGATAACAGGTAAGTTTAAAGTATTTCCCATAAGTTTCACAATACTAATTTGTAACGTGAAAGAGTGATTCTGAAGATTTTTTGAAAGCACCCAGGAAAAGCAGTGGACAATTTTATTTAAAAGTGGCGATGTGAGGGTTGCCTGGGTGGCTCAGTTGGTTGAGCGTCTGAACGTCGGCTCAGGTCATGATCTCACGGTTTGTGAGTTCGAGCCCCGCGTCAGGCTCTGTGCTGATGGCTCGGAGCCCTGAGCCTGCTTCCGATTCTGTGTCTCCCTCTCTCTCTGCCCCTCCCCCACTTATGCTATTTATTTTTGAGAGAGAGAGAGAGAGAGAGAGAGAGAGAGAGGAGGGGGGAGACAGTGTGTGAGCGGGAGAGGGGCAGAGAGAGAGAGAGAGGGAGAGACAGAATCCCAAGCAGGCTCCACGCTGTCAGCACAGAGCCTGATGTGGGGCTCGATCCCACGAATCCATGAGATCATGCCTCAGCCAAGATACTTAATCGACTGAGCCATCCAGGTGCCTCTGTTTTCCATTTTCAAGTGGACATCAATTATTTTTACAATCTGGGGACAATGTCACGTTGTCACTGAGTCACGAATTCACCATCAGAGCTCTGCTCTGAAAACTTGCCGGCTCAATTTTACTGCTTATTCCTGGCTTCTTTTCAACCCAGCAGTCCTGGCCCGCTGCTTCTGTCTCGGGCAGGGAACAGCCCCGAGCCCCTCCTTCAGGCTGCACTTGAGGTGGGTTCTCCACAGTCTTTACAGCCACCTTCCTCATCAGTGCTCTGATGAGGCATCAGAAATGCCACCTAAACATCATTTCATCATTGTGCCTCATTCAACCTACTGTTTATCGACTATGTGTCCACGTGTCAGAATTGGGGGGGGGGGTCTGTGCAGTCCAGCCTCCACCTCCAGGAGCCCCAAAGTAGACAAGACCAGCCCCAAGTCCTCCTCAAGGTTACACCACCGCTTACAGACATCGCCCCATATCATCTACCCCCCTAACTGATAACCAGCACAGGGCTGCCGAAGTTAGCAGGTAAAAGATACCGCTGGGGACAGATACTGCGTGGGCATTCTTTCAACATCATTCAAATGTATCTGACGCTCAAGGTGAACTGAGCACCCTGCATTTTATTTGGCGACCGAAGACAGGAATTATTACCCCCTTCTTTCTCCCCACCCCTGTTTCCCAGAGGAGGAAACTGAGACTCTTTGAGGTTTGGGGACTCGCTCTAGTGTCATAACTGGTGGGCGGGGCCTGAATGGGGCCCTAATCTCTGGCTGTTGGTCTAGCCGCGCTCAGAACCTGCCTCGTTGGGGGCCTCATTTGCTTCTGCATCTGTGGATGTCTGAATATTCTCACAAGCTCGGTGAAGTTTTTGTTCCACTTCTAAAGGGGTGGCCGAGTAATGGTCCTTGAAGAACCAGATCAGCAAGCCCCGGGGGAACCTCAGAGCATCCCGCAATGGGGATGCGGGTCACAGGGAGCTCTGTGCTGACCGCGGATGGCAGCGTGCCCTCCTGCTTCTGTTGGAAGGGTTCTTCACCCTCATGGCTTTGCCGTGAGCCCCAGGGAGAGCCGTGCTTCACGTGTGAACCAGACTTTCAGGTCTGACTACTAAGGTTCGGGGATGGACAAGACGGTCAGGGTTACCAGGAGCAGCGCCCCCTCCCCAACCTCCAACTACCTGTTCCAGAGCTCAGTGGAGTCCCTAGCCCAGCCCAGGTGCTCCATTACTTGTGCTGAATGGATAAATAAATACAGCAAAACCTTGGATTGCAAGTAACTTGTTCTGCGAGTGTTCCACAAGACAAGCAAACATGGCTAATAAATGTTAACTTGATAAACGAGCCATGTCTTGCAATCCTAGTGTGTGACGATGAATGTCACGTGATCTCAACTGAGCCAATGGTTCTTCTCTCTCTCTTTCTCTCCCTGGGATTGTGGGTGATCATCTCCCAGGCTTGGATGCTTGGTCTCAGGCCACGGTGTTTGACCCGAATCAAGGATTTTCCAGAACGTTGGAAAGTGCTCACAACTGGCATTAGTGTATTTTTTGTCACTTCGAGGCACTATGGACAGTCCTTTGCTTTTCCATCCAAGAGTGAGCCTAGGAATGCTGTGCTCCATTCTAGGTCAGGCTGCCTGCAGATAGAGACCCTTTCCTCTGCTGCCTTATGGCCAGTTACACTAAATGCAGTATAAGACAAGAGTTTATTAATATCGTACTGTAGTCAACTTCCGTTAGTGATAGTGAAAGTCGTCCTACGCAGTAACCCTCCTCTCTCTCGTCTCCCTCACACCAGCCACGAAGGTTTTGAAAGTAAGTGCAGGTGAATTTGTTTTTCTTTATATTTTGTGTTTTCTCTATTATTTTGTATTATATTACAGTGTTGTAATAATTTTTATATGAATATTTTTGGCTTGTGGGATGATTCGTCTGAGTTTCCATCATTTCTTACAGGGAAACTCGCTTTGATACACAAGTGCTCTGGATGACAAGCATGTTTCCGGAACGAATTATGCTCGCAAACCAAGGTTTGACTGTATTTCCCACTGAGCCATGGGCTGGTTCCTGCCGTGGGCTCTACCCTCCAGCACTGCTGGGGGGCTTGTGGCAGACAGTAGGAGACCCTTCTGCCCGTGCTCCAGGATGAACCACTGCAGAGTGAAGGGGCCCCGGGGTGGGGGCAGCTGTGGGCCTCCGCTTTCCATGGGGAGCCCATTCGAGCTGCAGACTCCATTCTGAGGAACTGTGTTTCTGGCCTTCGTGGAACGCATGCTAACTGACTCTGGGGTACAGAAGTAAGACACAGCTCCGTACCTCACTTCCAGCCTGTGGCTGCAAGAAACATAATGTTGAACCAGGAGATGTAACTGTGTCCATGGCAGCTGGCACACTGTGGAAATCATCCCCTCCCTCCGAGATGCTCAGGAAGCACAAAGTTCCTCGGGTGTCGGATGAACTCAGGATTCAGAGAGGTCTAGACATGGTGGAGGAAAAAGCCACACCACTGACAGGGTTTTGACTTTGTGCCTGGAGCATTCGACACGCAGGGCAGGAGGGATTTCCTTACTCCTCGAACGTGTATCATCTGTCTTTCGCATTGAAACCCGCCTGAGAGGAACCCGTCCTCCTTCTCTGCTTTCTTTATGATCTCTGTTTTAGTGGAGTGGATGGGCCCAGGGGCTCAGGTGGACAGGGGCCCCTGGAGCCCACCCATCCATGGATGCAGGTAGAAACCAGAAGGCATGGGTTGTACCCTATTGGGGAAGTGACATTTTGGGAACACCGGTAGGGGACAGGTGGATCGTGGAGGTTACAGCCATATGACCTGCTATGTCTATTCAGGGCCTGCGCACCCTGGAGGTCCTCTGGGGTTCCAGACACCTGCTCTTCTGGCTTCCCTTTCCAGTGGGGGGAGTGGTTAAATGTCTGCCACACGTCAGCAGACAGATCAAGGGTGTGCAGGGCCCTCCGTGGCCTCAGCGACTGCTACCACCCCAGAACCCAAGCCCTATCAGGCAGGGACTGTGCCTTTGAGAGTCGTGTGCTCCATGACTCTCCAGTACAGGGACACGGGCACCGGTCCAGAATACCTCTGCTGTTGGGATACACAGCAAGGGACGCAGCCCCGCTCCCTGCCAGCAAGGCCCCTCTGTCTGTGTGTCTGACATCAGAGTTGGTGAGCGGCAGGCTGAGGTGGGTGTCCAGGCAGAGGAGGTGGGACCGCCTCCTCCCCCCCTCCCCCGCCGCCAAGGTGGATGGGGTCTCGCTGAAATTTCAGTAAGACGAGCTTTGAGAGATTCAGAAAACAGCTGAATAAAATCCCCGAACCTATGGGGAGCTCTGTGCTCATTAAAAAAGAGTTGTTTTTGCTCCTATGAAAACAAACAGCTTCCCGGGGCTCGGGCCCTTTTGTGTTATTGTGAAGTGCCAGGATACTGCAACTTTTTGAGAAAAGAGTTATTTTAGGATCAGCCCAAGGAGATGCAGCTGACTTTGGTCGCAACCATAAATTTTAAGGGATGGGGTCTTTAGAAGGCTTATTGTTTGGCTTTTTGCATTTGATTAGTAATATGGTCTGATGTGAGTTGTAGAAGTTCACTGATCTGACCCTGTCCTGTATTAAATAAACGGTAACACCCTTTCATTTCTGTGCCTAAGAAGAAAAAAAAGTTTCCCTTTCGGAGGTTAGCACACACGAGCTCACGTCTGTCTCTCCCGCTGTCATTCATTCAGTGATTTCAGGAGTACCTTGCAGTGTGCTGAAGGAGGCACCGGGGGTACAAAGTTAACTAAGCCCGAGTGTCAATCCCAGAGAAGCTTGTGAAGGGAGCCAGACTCATCTAGAAATGGCAGGAGCAAAGTATCAAAGCGCAATCTTGAAACTGTTTCTGGGAGGGGTGCCTGGGTGGCTCAGTCGATTTGAGTGTCCGACTTCGGCTCAGGTCATGATCCCCCAGTTTGCGGGTTTGAGTTCTGCCTCAGGCTCTGTGCCGACAGCTCAGAGCCTGGAGCCTGCTTCTGATTCTGTGTCTCCCTCTCTCTCTGCCCCTCCCCTGCTTGTGATGTGTCCTCAAAAGTGAAGAGACGTTAAAAAATGTTTTTAAAAACCCTACAACGACACAATTAATGGTGAAACGTTTCATGCTTTTCCCTGGAAGATGTGGAGCAAAGCAACTGTCATTCTGGGCACTGCTATTTATTTATTTAAAAATTTTTTTAATTTATTTTTGAGAGACAGAGAGTGAAGCAGGCTCCAGGCTCTGAGCTGTCAGCACAGAGCCCGACGCAGGCCTTGAACCCACGAACTGCGAGATCATGACCTGAGCTGATGTTGGATGCTTAACCACCGAGCCACCCAGGTGCCCCCTGGGCGCTGCTATTTAATAGCACACTGTATGTCCTAGCCATGGCAATAGCAAATAGCAAATGAAAAACAAGAAAGCTTTACCTCTCCAATGACATAAAGGTATAATGAAAGTAACAATAATTGGCTAGTTAGAGGAAACTCTTCTGAGTGGAACACATAAGACGTCCCAATGAGCTCTGATTTTTTTTTTTTTTTTCTTGCGGAAGGAAAATTTGACAGGCATTATTGCATATTTAAGAGGATACAGATAGAAGATGGGAATGAAGGAGGTAAATACTTTTCTGAGATTCTCAGAAATGTAACACTATGTTTCCGTGCAATATAACAAAGTCAAAAGAGCAGATGGGATTTAAAAGGTACCATCTGCGAGAAAGTGTTTTATAAATAAACAGAAAGTGCAGGAAGAAAGGGTTAAGATGTTCTGTTGTTAAGATTAGTGGAGAAGGTGCTTACTCGTATCTAGGAACTTATATTTGTATATCTTGCTCTAAATCTTTGAAAATATAATGCCATGGTAACAGTGGTGTTATGCTTTGCTGTTTAAATAAACTTAAATGAATTCTATTTTTGACAGAAAAAACAACAATTGAGTGCAAAATCATGCTTATCTGTTTCCCACTTAAATACACTTTGGGGATGTTCAGCTTTTGGCACTGAACCTGTTGAATGTGGTGGTTAAGACCTCGTTCTTTTTGTTGTTGTTATTGTTGGAATTCTGGCCCCAGTTACGGTTGTGTGACCTTGGACAAGTTATCTAACCTCTTGGTGTTTCGGTTTCCAAAGCTGCAAAATGCAGAACAGAATTTGAAGACCTATTTCAAAGGCTGTTAGAGGAACTAAGCAGGAAGCACTTGCAAGGTGCTTAGAGTGGTGTTAGACACGAGGTGAGGATCCAAGTTTGGCATCACCGATCACCACCATCATCCTACAACTGGTGAGAAATTATCTGAATGGAAGACATCATCCCTCGGTGGGGGGGGGGGGGGGCGGCGGCGGGGGGAACACATGATAACAAAGTATGAGTTTTATGAGTACTGAAAACTCATACTTTTAGCAACAGTAAACACTCCATGGGCAATAGTTTTTTGCTTGTAGGGATTGTGCTTCAGTGGGAGACAGAAATCAGGAGGAGAGCACAGGTTTTTGAGGGGAATCGAGCATCGGCTGCTAGTCGAAGACAGCATTTTATCCCTCTCCTATTTACAACCTCCCAATTCTGTTGCTCTTCTAGAAAAGCCTGTTGCTCTTCTAGAATGGAATCCAGGGTGAATAATTCAGATCCCGGGACACCGACGGGCCATCTTTACTTGGAACTAAAAGTTCGGGATTTTCACCAAGTAGTCTCTCCCACATAATGCCCTTTATTTTCCCAGGGGAACTCCCACTTGCCATGACTGTCCAGAGCAAGTGGCTGAGGCCAGCTAAGCCATTAGGTTTTGGGGACAAGTACTTGCTGTCTGTAACGGAGACTGGCTCTGTTCACCATTCTCTTTCCTTCCTAGGCACACCGCTATACAGCTCTCTCATAATTAAGGATTGCCCTGTGTTTGGGTTCTTGACTGTACATCCAAGCGACTTGCCTATTGTCAAACCAAAAAATGTTCCGTGTACCTCTTCTCCTTCCATCAAGAGGAGGTCTTAAGAGCCCTAAAAGATGGAGGAGCCATTAAATAGAAGGATTCTAGGTCCCCGGGAAACTATGTGGACAAGAGCTCCCCTCCCCACAAACTTACTTTGTACTGCAACGCGAGAAGTAAATCTGAATCGTGCTCAGCCGCTAAGATGTTAGAGGTGCTTGTTTTAGAGTTACTCTGTCCTAAGTAATTGACACTCTTAACTCTCGGTCTTTCTGGGTCCTTTCACTTTGGTGCTACAGAATAGAAGTTTCGCTTAACGACAGTGTAAGTTCTGAGACCCAGGAACTGTGCTTTGGGGATAAGGGGATGGTAGCTGGAGGTAGGCGAAGATTTCTACCTTGTCCAGCCCAGCTTCTGGGAGCTACGTGGGGCCAGAGACCCAGTTAAAAATAGTTTCTTCCTTTTGCCTTGCTACTGATAACCTACACGCACATTTCCCTTAAGAGAACACACCTCTGCCATTTAGTTATTTCAAGGGCCCACAGACAAGGTGCTAGCCTCATGTGCCCTTAGAGTGATCTGTTATTATTACAATCAATCTATTACTAGTATCTATTTTCAATCTGTTATTTAAATTTTTTCTGATGTTTATTGTTTATTTTTGAGAGTGAGAGAGAGACAGAGCATGAGCAGGGGAGGGGCAGAGAGACAGGGAGACAAGAATCCGAAGCAGGCTCCAGGCTCCGAGCGGTCAGCACAGAGCCCAACGCGGGGCTCAAACCCTCGAACCGTGAGATCGTGACCTGAGCCTAAGCTGGACGCCTGACTGACCCACCCAGGTGTCCCAATTATCAATCTATTATGATGATCTATTATTATACTGTTAATCCATTACTATCTTTAATCTATTATAATCTACTATCATTATTATTATTAATCTAACAATGAGCATATAGAGAAGCAGAACAGTCAAATGATAGACAGGTATGATCAAAATGAAGGACTTTGAATTAAGACACGCTGTAATGAATTGGGTACCATCAGTTCATGAATCTTTTCACTGATGCATTAGTAAGAAATTCCTATGCTAGATACTGAAGTAAGTACAATGAATTGTGTGGTTTGGTTTCTCCTCCCTAAGTGTTAATTGCAGGAATTGGGAAAAGCTGAGCAAGTTGTATGACAGAAAACAAAATAATTAAAACATGTGTTACTGATTATAAGGAGTTTGAAAACCATCAAAGCAAGCAAACACAGAGAGGAGTTTATTAAAAGGCTTTGCCCCTGGATGTCTAAGAACAATGGACAAACACTGGTTTTAATAGTTAGAGGGGGCACAAGTCTGTACGTGAAAGTATTGGACGATGAGTTTTTCCCCCTACTGCCCCTGTAATGCTATGACCTCATAACTCTTTCCTTTCTGGGAGTTCCCCAGTCAGAATGTGGTGACGTGCACCTCCTTGACTCTTTCTTGTTCTTCATTTCAGGAAAATGATGGAAAGGAATCATGGGTTAGATTTATAGCCAATGGATTTATTGAGTGAAATCCAAGGGTTTATTGTAAGTTAAGGCCATTTCCCACCTAAATAAGTGTACCATTGAAAAAATGGCCACGAGCTCCAAGCTGGGCGTTGTTTGGATTTGGTGACAAGCCTACCAGTTCTGCAAACAATGAATCTGTCTCCGTATCAGACCACGGGGGATGCAACTACATTAAATTATGCTACAGAATCCACCATTACTGCTGAATGCTTCCCCTGACGTTATCCTCAGGTAGAATTCCCCATGATGTGAGTCCATTTTTGACAGCCAAGTTTTCATACTATGTGAGACATCTTTATATTCTTCCAAAGATACTTTAAACATTGGGAAAATCATCATGTTAAAGATCAGTTAACATTTATGCGATTTAAAGACAGAGGTTTTTGTTTTGGTTTGGTTTTTGTTTTTAAACATAGCGCTCTGTGGCGGTAACTTAAGGACCAACAGAGGAATTTGGTGGGGAGACAGGAAGACCCCCATCTAACCATGAACCAAAAGAGTTCTGTCTTTATCTGTTTATATAATGGCCCCTACATAAGACCTAATGGGGGAAACAGAGTTTAGATAATAAGAGTATTTGAGCCATTGCTTAAAAGAAAGAAAATCTGTCACAGATTAAGGACCTACTGTGTGTCAGCTACTTTAGATAATCATTACCACAACCCTTACCAGTGACAACCTATTTTATGGATGAAGAAACTGAGGCATAGATATTAACTATTTTGTAAGTCACACTGCTGTTTCAGGTAGGGCCATAATAAGAATCCATGATTTATGTACTCTTGAATCCAAAACCATTCTTTTCTTTTTTCTTTTCTTTTCTTTTTGGAGAGACAGAGCAAGAGCACGGGCAGGAAAGAGAAGCAGAGGGAGAGAGAGAGAGAATCTCAAGTAGGTTCCACACTCAGCACAGAGCCCAAGGTGGGGCTCGATCCCATGACCCCGGGATCATGACCTGAGCCAAAATCAAGAGGTGGACACTCAACCAACCCAGGCGCCCCTCAAAACCATTCTTAAAGATTAAATTTATTCATGTTTTTATATAGGCTTACTAAAGATAAACTTGTTTATTAAAATAAAAACAATTCCCCACGATGACAACAATGGTGATGATGTTAATGATGATGAACATAGTAAAATGAATACAGCTACTCTTTATTGAGCCATTAGTATTGCCACAGCCTTGTGTCACCAAATTCCTTGAAAATAAAAATTTCTGTGCAGGATACATCGACAGATTCTCAGGCTCCAACCCAAGCACTCTCAATATTCTTAGGGGGTAAATGCGGGAAGTTGGGGGACAGACCACTGTGCTATGCTACGGGCTGAGTACTTTTCACCCATTATCACATTTGATCCCAGCAACAATGTCAAGATGCAAATTCCATTATGTAGCCCATCATACAGATGAGAAGGCTAAGGCAGAGAGAAGTGAAGTGAGTTGCTTAGGGCTGCTAGCTTTGACACGCTTGTCCTTAGGTACAGGCTCTTGAATTCTAGGTCTGATGTTGCACCCCAAACAGAAGGGGTTAGCCGGCTTCCAGGGAAGCTGAAATGAAATTCTCCACAACTCGGTGTTCCTGTATAGGGCAGGGACTATTCCAGCTTGGCCTTTTGCCCTATCCTTCCTGGATCCTGAAGGATTCACTCCCAAGCTTTTCTTTCCTCTCTAGCATCTCAAGTCCCCCCCTCTCTACTGGCTTCCTCCTCTCCACCTTGAGTCCAAAGGGTAAGGTTTCTTTCTTTTTTTTAAAATTTATTTATACTTCAATTAGTTGATATACAGTACAATATTGGTTTCACGAGTAGAATTCAGTGATTCATCACTTGCATATAACACCCAGGGCTCATCCCACAAGTGCCCTCCTTAATGCCCACTGCCCACCTAGCCCATCCCCCACCTACCTCCCTCCATCATCCCTTGGTTTGTGCTCTATTATGAAGAGTCTCTTGGGACGCCTGGGTGGCTCAGTTGGTTGAGTGTCTGACTTCAGCTCAGGTCACGATCTCACGGTTTGTGATTTCGGGCCCTGCGTCAGGCTCTGTGCTGACAGCTCAGAGCCTGGAGCCTGCTTCGGATTCTGTGTCTCCCTCTCTCTCTGCCCCCCTTTCCCCTCCCACCCTCACGCGTGCTCTCTCTCTCTCTCAAAAATAAATTTAAAAGAAAGAAAGAAAGAAAAAAAAATTCTGTCTATGTGTCCCTCTAACAGACTCCCCCATGTTTACTTTAATGCATATGGCATCATTAATGAAACCAACAGCATCCTGCTCTGTAAGTCATCTTGATGATATATTTTGTACACATTTATGGTTTTTTTCCTGGGTAAAATTTATGGAAGTGGAATGTTTGGGCTAAAAATGTGCCAGGTTTTAACACCAAGTTCTCCTTCAAAAAGATAATAACTACAGGGGTGCATGGGTGGCTCAGTCGGTTGAGCGTCTGACTTCGGCTCAGGTCATAATCTCGCGGTTCATGAGTTCAAGCCCTGCGTCGGGCTCTGTGCTGACGGCTCAGAGCCTGGAGCCTGCTTCGGATTCTGTGTCTCCCTCTCTCTCTGCCCCTCCCCTGCTCATGCTCTGTCTCTCTCCCTCTTTCAAAAATAAATAAAAACATAAATAAATAAATAAATAAATAGATAGATAGATAGATAGATAGATAGATAGAGTCTCTTGTGGTTTGTTCCCCTCTCTTTTACAAGAGGAAGACTTCAAAGAGCTTGCACTTCTGGAGGGGAGACTTGACTTGCAATTATGGCAGCCTATAATGAGTGCCACCGATGAGGAACAAGACAACAAGGCCATGGAACTTTGGGAGGGGAACATTAAGTCCTGCCTGGATTATTAGACATGGTGTCGCATGGACCAATTCGCATGGGTCAGCTGTGGGATATTGGTAGTTTTCCACTGGCAGAGGCGGTGCGGAGTCACCAAGAAAATATTCTGCCCCTTTCCTCCACTCTGCAAATTGGATCTCTGTAACATAGACCAAGTGGGGGAAAATAAATCTTAGTCCCAGCGATGGTTTAGCAGTCTAAATCATTGGTTTCAAAATAGGACCAAATTCCAACCAGCTGGTAGTGATTTTCAAACCCTGACCTCTGCAGAAAGGGGTGAAAAACTCACCGGAAAGGCCTTATGTCCAGGGCACCAGGCCCCTCTTCCCTCACGGGGTGACACGAATGCTTTGGGGCTTTTTACTTTTATTTTTAATTTTGTTAGTAACCGCAAGCCACATTGTTCCGGTATTCTGAATGCAGCATTTATAAGTTGAAAATAGAAGGAGGGTACAGAATGTGCAACATTTTCTAGCTCATTGTTCCATGTCCATATTAAACACACACACACACACACACACACACACACACACACACACACACACTTTAAAAAGCAAAATTCTGCATTCTTCAAGGTAGCAGCTGTAACAGTACAGCAATTTACAATGATGGGTAAAAATGAAGCTCGTCGCCACCTGGTCTGTCTCATTCATCTCTGCTGCCACATGGGATAACCCTCTGAGTCCTCATCACTTCTATCCTTTCACAGTTGCTAGATAAGAATACATGACCATGTGCCATTCACCACCTGTTATGGGCTGACCTCTGTCCCCCCAAAAGATAGAGTGAACCCCTGACTCCTATTATCTGTGAACATGGTCTTATTTGGAGATGGGGTCTTTGCTGATTTGGTCAAGTTAAGATGAGGATATTAGGGTGCGGAGTAACCTAATGAAAAGATGGCCAAGGGAAAGATACAGAGACACAGGGAGAATGTCATGTGAAAATAAAGGCAGAGGTTGACCCTGTATGTCTACAAGTCAAGGAATGTCAAGGACTGGTGACCATCACCAGAAGCTAGGAGAAAGTCATGGGCCAGACTCTCCCTCAGAACCCCCAGATCAAGGCTTCCAGCACTCTGATTCTGGACTTCTGGGCTCCAGAACTAGGAGAGAATAAATTTCTGTTGTCTTAAGCCACCCAGTTTGTAGTACTCTATTAAAGGCAGGCCTAGGGAACTGATACACCATCTCTACGAAGACCGCCCACAAAAGGACTCTGTGTAACATTACAAAACCACTTAATCTGACAACTGTTAGAAATGTGAAAAAGATTATCACATGACAGAGGGTGTGAGATCTTACAGAGTGGGTCACTAGTCTGCTTTGATGGGGAAAAACAAGGCTGATCACAGAGAAGTTTGGTTCATCTGCAGAAGGAAACCTAAGAAATGGTCTGATCCAGGAGTGTGCCAACAATGGCCTACAGGCTCAAATCAGCCTGTGGCCTATCACTGTATAGGCCCTGAGCAAAGAAAGGTTTTAACAATTTTTTTTAATTATAATTTTTAAAGTAGGCTTCATGCGTAGCTCAAAGCCCAACATGAGCCTTGAACTCACAACCTTGAGATCAAGACCTGAGCCGAGATCAAGAGTCGGATGCTTAACTGACTGAGCCACCCAGGTGCCCCTGGATTTTACATTTTTAAAGAGCTCTTGACTGTGGGCCCATCTCTCTTTTCCTGCCATCCAACGGAGGTCTCCAAATGGATGGAGAGCCACTAGATGGAAAGATTCTTTGTCTCCAAAAGACTTGTGGTGTAGACCAGTGCTCAGTTCACATTTTACTGTGATGTAAGAAGTACGTCTTAACTGTGTGCAGCCACTGAGATGTTCGTTTTACAAGGGTGAGGGCCCTGTGTCATTGCTGTGGTCCCATCCTAACAAACACTCTTATGCTCCAAGACTGACCCTAACTAATTTAAAAGAACATTCAACTGAGACCGCATGTGGCCCACAGAGCCCAAGATACTTACTACCTGACCCCTTACAGAAAAAGTAGGCCAACTCTTGGTCTAGTCCAGTGATATCTAGTATTACTGTTAATTTTTTAGCGTGAGACATTTATTTTTATTTTTATTTTTTACACTAGATAAAGCAGATAGAAAATCAAAGATGATGTGAATGAAGGAGGGCCCGCTGTCTTGAGTTCCATCTCCCCCTGACCTGACGGAACCCTGGGTTCCAGCGAAAACTCGCTCTAGTGATATTGGCAACCATCGATCAAGCACTTACAGTGTTTCAGCAGTACTGTGCTGAACACTCCACATACACTCTTGAATTTAATCTTCAAAATAATCATGAGAAGTGTGCTGTTATTATCTCCATCTTTATACATGAGGGAAGTGGAGCTTAGAGAAATTAAATAAGTTAATTGCCCTATATTTACATCTGGTTAATGGCAAAGACAACTCATATTGATGTCCCTCTGGCTCTGAAACCCGCATTCTTAACTATGCTACGTTGCTCTCCCCAAACGAAGCTGCTTTTATCTGCGTCTACCTCTTCACGGATGGCCCTCAGTCCAGGAAGGTGAAAGGTATGCCCAAGGCCACAGGCTAGTTGGTCATACGCTTGGGTCTTGAGTCTAGACCTCCTAAGCCTTGACATGGCACTGCTTCTGCTGTCCCTGCAGACTTGCTCATCCTGACTTCATGTGGGCTGATAGGGACATTGACCGGAACAGCTCTGGGATAGAAAGGGGAGCAGGTGTAAATGCCAGAGTCCCCCACGTTCTCTTTCTCAAGCTCATCAGTTTGATGGGCTAGAGAATGACGTTTATGTAACGTGGGGACTGGTGAACCATCGTCTCCCCCTCCGTTTCCCCCTCTTGTCTCTGCTCACAGGAGCGGCACCTCCCTCAGCAAGAGCCAGCACAGGACTTGCCTCTTAGGAGAGGCCCGGTGCGTGTTCTGTTCTCCAGCAGCCGCCAGCAGTGGTCGACCAGGCACATTCCTCACACCGACTTAGCCAGCCTTTCCCTGCCTCCGTTCCCTCTCCCCCTCTCCCTGCTTCACTCTCTTATCCTCTGGACTGGAAGCATGGAACTGTCTTCCAGAATCTCAAGAATCTGTCTCTCCACACCAAGAATCTCAGAACTGCCTTGACTGAGGTCAGCTGATTCCTTCTTAACCCAGCCCTTAGGATCATTTCTATCCACATCTTACCCAGAGGGCTGCATTTCCAGGAGACTCAGCCCAGCCTCCCACCTGGGAACAGTAGCTCCTTTCCCTGTGAAATACTAGGTGTGGTTTCACCTTCTCTGCATGGGATGTACTGTGTATACCAGTGGCATCAATGCAATTACGGTCACCAATGGCTCTGAGAGACAGAGCTTTGTAGAAGTGGTAATACTAATAGCATAATTAATTCACCAAGCACTTTATATAGGTAGGACCTTGTAGGGAGGTGCTGCTATAATCTCCTTGTTGTATGTGGGGAAACTGAGGCATAGAATGGTTAGGTGGCTTGTCCAAGGACACGGTCAGGAGACCATGCAGCCAGATTTTGGACTTGTGGAGCCTGGCTATCAAGTCTGTGGTCTTTATTGCTTCTCTACACTACCTCGTGTAAAGATAGCAGTCACCTTTGTTGACTGCCTGCTGTATGCGGTGGGAAATTACTGGGAGAAATTTGCCTGTATGTTTTCCCTGGTAACCCCCATGTTTTTGCCCCATTAGGCAGTGCAGCTGTCTGTCTTTAGTGCTTTAGGGAAGGGAAAACCAGCAAAACGTAGGTAACAGAGGAGCCACAGGTTTAGCTTTTGAGTCCCAAGTCCCAGGCTCCAGACAGAAACTAAAGATTTGGGAGATCAGAGATCTCAGAAACTCCTTCTCCAGAGTAGATTCAAACCTGGGGACTATTCAAATTTGGGGAGATGGAGGGTCACAGAAGCCAAGAAAGCCGATATGATGGAGGGTGGGGTCCCCGGGAGGGAGCCCCGAGCACCTCCCACTTGCCCTGAAGCCCAGTGTCCCCTAAGCAGACCAGCCACGGAGCACCCAGACAGGACCTTGTGTTTGAGTAAGGACATCCCGGACTGACAGAGGATGTGCCTCCACGACTACGCCAAATCGGGGCTCAACACAGGAACTAAGCAGATTCACAGAAAAATAAGGAACGCAGCCGAACTTGGGTCCACGTGTACCTACCACACACGCATTGTCTGTCACCTGCTGCAGTGACCCCCGCAGAGTCATTTTTTTTTTATTGTGGAAAAAGTACATGCCCAGGGGACGCAGCCCATAAGCAGAGGGGAAAAAATCACACTGGGAGAAAAGGGGAAAGTGAACCACGAAGGGAAAAGAAAGAAGTCAGTGCAGGTTGAGTCTATAAGCACGGAGTTACAGCCGTCCCCGGAAAGCACATTTTCTCCTTAGCCTCCAGTGAAAGTGTGCCTGTCGTCATGATATACTCACGGTTTGTTTGGCGGACCAGTCATTCCCTTGATCCTTCTCCCCGCAGCTCTAGCTGGGGGCCGGACACCGTGACGACGTGGCCAGGCTCCACAGAGGAGTTAATTCCACTGCGTCGTGGAGGCTAAAACACTGCCTGCGGATCAGGGTTCCATCCTGGAAGCTATGCTTCGTGACAAATATGTTATGAATGACTGCTCATAAAACCGTGCCAATATGCATGCTATCAGCACATTCAATTATTTTAACCTGCTGTGAACTCGCCTGTGATAAATCATGGGAAAACTAAAGAGATCTATCTTTAGGCGCTGCACTGTGTCACTAGCTCAACTCATTCTCAGCTCTAAAAATACAATTTATATCATCGGATTCCTGAAATTCTTTCAGTGCTTACATTCTGATTTAAGTGGCATTAAAGCTAGGGCAATTAAGCTGAGAAGTCCAAGGCTACTGACCAATGTCCCCCCGGGGCGTGAGCTATCAGATGTGTTTGTCAGACTCGCAACAAGGGTGCAATTAGAAGGCAGGTTCTGGGGCTTCTCAGCCTAAGAGAAGTGGGTCTTTCGGAGAAAGCGTGGATGAGACTTTGGGGGGGACTCATCTAGAGAAAGGTGATCAGAACATTTAATGTCCAGTTTGGAACGTTTTGGGAATGATGGTGGTGCGGGGGGAAACCATCAGAATTCATGCTGGACTCAGGCATAAACCAGGACTGGTTTTGTTCATATGTGCATGGATTCTAACCACGGCCGAGTAATGGAGGGAAAGACTGTACCTCCTTCATGTTGAAAGGCAGCTTCCTGCGGCACCTGGGTGGCTCATTCGGTTAACTGTCCTACTCTTTTTTTTTTTTTATTAAAAAAATGTTTTATTTATTTTTGAGAGAGAGAGAGAGAGAGAGAGAGAATGAGTGAGGGAGGGGCAGAGAGAGAGACAGACAGAATCTGAAGCAGGATCTAGGTTCTGAGCTGTCAGCATGGAGCCCGATGCAGGGCTTGAACTCACGAACTGTGAGATCATGACCTGAGCTGAAGTTGGACACTTGACCAACTGAGCCACCCAGACTCTCCTATTTTTTTTTTATTTTAATTTATTTATATTTAGAGAGAAGGAGAGACAGCAGGAAAGGTACAGGGAGACAGGGAGAGAGGACAGAGAGAGAATACCAAGCAGGCTCCAGGCTGTCAATGCAGAGCCTGATTCGGGGCTTCAACTCACAAACTGTGAGATTGTGACCTGAGCCAAAATCAGGAGTCAGATGCTTAACCGACCCAGGACCCCTAAATGTGTTGCTTTGAGAAATAAACGGTTATGAAATTTGGGACCTAAAGTAGAAAATTCCTTGCTAGAAAAGAGGACCACGAATTGTTCTGGTTCCATTTCTTCTACCAGTAAAATGAGGCAGCTGGATTCCAACTGGGGTGCTCAGCCCAGGCTATATATTAGAATCACCTGGAGAACCGTAAAAGCATACCAACATCCTAGCCCAGCCTGGGAGATTTTACCTAAGTCTTGGGCAGGGGTCCCCAGGTGATCGTGATGTGAGCTGGACTGAACACTATGTGACTGGTCCATTTCTGAGTCTCCAACAACTTTTATCTGGCTGACTCCGTGATGCTCTGAGCTTTGGGGAACATGGAACACAAGGAGCAAGAGTAAGCCATTACCATTGGGATTGGCATGCTATGGTTGGTATTACTCTGATACAACATTTCCTAGGATGCTTCGTGCAGGTTGTCTACCCCTGTCTGGGGGACAGACCAGTAGTTAAACGTTTGATGCCACGTACTGGCCATGGTCAGATTTTGAAACAGATGAGCCTTTGGAGGTCAAACACACGCACTCCACTACTGACACGCATCTCACATAATGCTTCGCGATACTGCCTGCGATGTAAGTGACTTGAGAAACAATGATGGACGTAAAAACACTATTAATGAGAGAAGTCCTTCTCACTAGTCATGCTACAGGGATTTCTGGATTTGATTACCCGCTTTTCGATGGCTTGACGATTTGACTGGTATTTAATGCTTTCTCATTTTTCCTGATAGGGACCGCTGAGCACGTTATGTTCTTTCTCCCAGTTGGCAACTCAACAAAGGCCAGCAATAAAAACCTCCACTTGTGTAATAAACTGTTGTACAATCTACTGCTCATGAACAAGGCCCGTGAAGATGTGCAACCTTTCTGCACGTTAAACACAAAACAGATGGAGGGTTGAAAATAACTCTCCTCTTCGGGGGAGGGGAAAGTCAAAGAGGAGAGAGCAAGACTCATAGCGTCCTGAGTTACTGAGCCAGGGGCTGAACTTTTCTGTTCCAGGCTGTCAGGGGAAGCTCACATTCTTTCAGAGATGCTACGTGCCTCAGGGGCCAGGGAAGTCGGGGAATAAAGAAATGGTGTGTCTGGTGGCCGAGAGTCAAGCAGGCTGACCTGGTGCTCGCTAGCCAGGGAAACAAGGCAAGTCATGGGGCCCTTTGAGCCTGCTTTGTAAAACTCATGTTTAAAAGGGTGATAACTGGGGCACCCGGGTGGCTCAGTCGGTTAAAGGTCTGACTGCAGCTCAGGTCATGATCTCATGGTTCATGAGTTCGAGCCCCATGTTGGGCTCTGTGCTGACAGCTCGGAGCCTGGAACCTGCTTCAGATTTTATGTCTCCCTCTCTCTCTCTGCCCCTCCCCTGCTTGTGCGCTCGCTCTCTCTCTCTCTCTCTCTCTCTCTCTCTCTCTCAAAAATAAATAAACATTAAAAAAATAAAAAGGTGGTAACTTTGAGCCCTATTCCCCAAGCACAACAGAGATACAGTAGCTAGAAATACAAAAACTTTTGTTTTTTTTGCTAATGTAGTCTTAAATTTGCTTTTGTTTACTGTTTTTTTGTGTATATATAATTTGTACATATGTAACATATAATTTATACATATATAATATATATATAATTGATGGGATAAAAGAAATGATAGAGCCTAGAACTTATTAATGATGTAGGTACACATGTATGTGTGTGTTAATCGTGTCTATTTTCCTCTACTCTGCCCTGTTTTAGGGGGAAAGTAGTAGAAACACATACATAACACATATATAAAAATATAACGGAGCCACCTTCCATTTGTATCCTACCCTGCCATGCCTACCCTCTGCAAAAGTGTGGGGTCTGCATCGTAGGCATTCAGTGTTTGATACTGATAAAATGTGATGAAATCCACAGAAGGTTTTCCCTAACATACAGAGTCTTAGGAAGCGCTGAAGGAGACATCCGCTAAAGAAGTAAGATCTGGGAGAAAGAGCAGACTTCTAACTGGTTTCCTGGGTCAGGATCCAGTCAGGAAAACAGAAACCACACTAGCAACTTCAAACAGACAGGGTTTAGTACACAAACTGATTACTTGGGTGTGGAATGCTGAAAGAACAGAAGACCCCTGGGGAGACAGCTACTGCTTTGGAGCCAATGGGACAGAAGAAAGGAGATGTCAGCCGCTGAGGAAAAGGTGCTCAGACCTCTGAGAAAGGGGCCCAGTGGCTGCTGCTGGTCCCTAAAGAGGCAAACGAAGGTTCTGGAAAGACTCTGCCAGAGCAACCCTGACAAGGTCAGCATGAAGCTCCCTTCTTGTCCTCCAGAGTCATTCTCTCTCCGGCACCACCTGTTGGCAGGACTCAACCAGACAGACAGATGTCAGCTGGGGAGGAGAGCAGGGTACAGGAGGACCTGCTGTCAGTGGAGACAACAGGGGCCCAGCCGGGTCCTGGGTGGAGAACCCCATGAGGTAGAATGGTGGGTCGGCAAAACCCATGAGAAATGACCAGAACGGGAGGAAAAGGAAAAGAATTCCTGGCTCTGTGGCCAGGTTCCCCCAGCAATGAGAAAACAGTGAGCAAGAAGCCAGACAGAATGTTCCAGAAAAACAGACCACATCACTGCCCAAAGAGACTGATTCTTTAACAGGAGTACACGAAATGGGAGAGAGAGAGCAAAGATAACAGAGCAAATGGTAGCACTTTGCCTACAATCTGCATAGCACCCCCGCCCCCCACCCCAAGCATCCCGATGTTTTCTCTGCTGTCATTAGCTGCCTCGCACCTGTCAGCCCAAGGACTGCATGTGCCATATCCATAAGTGGCTTTAATCAAAGGGGCCGCCTTATGAAGTCCCTGGGCAGCGTCCATACACATCCTGATTCTCCTTTGCTTTGCAAGTGCTGTGTTCTCTACGTGGAGTGTTCCCGTCCTCTCTGTCCAGCAAATGCTGGAGTTGTGTTTTCAGTCGGGTATAGGGCATAAAGTCAGCAAGTAAGAAAAAAATCCCAGATAGGTGAAACTGCCTTGAAAAGTTTCTTCAACCTCCTGTTAAACAGTCATATACCCTCTAGTCTTAAGACTGGCAATGCCAGGGGTGCCTGGGTGGCTCAGTTGGTTAAGTGTCTACCTCTCGATTTCAGCTCAGATCATGATCTCATGGTTCATGAGTTTGAGCCTCACACAGGCAGAGTCTGCTTGGGATTCTATCTCTCCCTCTCTCTCTGCCCCTCCTCTGTTTGTGTGTGTGCTCTGTCTCTCTCTCTATCTCAAAATAAATAAGTAAACTTTTAAAGAAAGGACTGGCGATGCCAGTTGCCCAACAACCCCAATCACTTTTGTTGGGCCCCTGATGACATGGTTGACCTACAATCATAGGACACGCTGGGCCAAACACTGGCATTTTTAAACTCTGGAATCATTCTCAAGACTGCAACATGCCTATGCTGCTGTCTGGCAAGCATTCTCTGAGTGCTGTGCCCATCAGCTCACTTGCTACACTCATCTGGTCTTTCTCCTCTTCCCTCGTGACACCATTCCACCGGCCCCCTCTGCTGGGGCTCCCCTGGTGGGACGCATGTAGATCAAGTACCTCTTTACTGTCCTCACAATGAATTCTACTCATTGGTCAAGACTTGGTGGCTCATTGAAAAGGATTCACAGCAACACGTGATTGAAGGCACTCTAGAGAAGCACAGATACAAGCAATGCATTAAAAAGCCAAGTTCAAGTACCAGAAAGCTCTCACCAGCTCTGTGTCTTTGCAGAAGCCACCTACACTCTTTGAACCTTAGATTCTTTGTTGAAGGAATGGCTCCCCAGTCCACAGGACGGTGTGGAAATCAAATAAGAAATGGTATACTATAAGCACTTTGAAAATTATGAACATTTTACAAATATAAGAAAGATTTTTTAATGTTTATTTATTTTGAGAGAGCAGGGGAGGGGCAGAGAGAGAGGGAGACAGAGAATCCTAAACAGGCCCTGTGCTGTCAGTGTGTAGCGAGGCTCAATCCCACAAACTGTGAGATCATGACCTGAGCCAAAACCAAGAGCTGGATGCTCAACCAACTGAGCCATCCAGGTGTCCCCAAATACAAGATATATTTTAAAGCCTTTTCTTTATCTACCTGCCACAAAAGATTTTTTTATATTATCACTAATCCATAAACATGGGGCTTATCCAAAAATATGCCTACCTCTCTGGTGTGCGTGAACAGAAATAAGCCAAACTGAGCGATTACCTATAGCATGATTCCACTCATATGACATTCTGGAAAAGGTAACACTGAAGGGATGGAAAACCCTATACCAATGGTTGCCAGCACCTTGGGGAAGGGAGAGTGGCTGATTACAAAGAGGATAAAGAGGAGGATTTTTCAAATTTATCTATTTTTTATTAAGAAATGTTTAAGTTTATTTGACAGAGAAACAGAGAGAGCATGAGCGGATGAGGGGCAGAGAAGGAGAGAGAAAGAGAGAGTCCCAAGTAGACTCTGGGCTGTCAGTGCAGAGCCCAATGTGGGGCTCAAACTCATGAACCATGAGATCATGACCTGAGCCGAAACCAAGAGGATGCTTAACTGACTGAGCCACCAGGTGCCCCTAAGGGGAATTTTTAAGGTGGTGGAACCATTATGTATGGTACTGGAGAGAGATGTAAATGATACTATGCATTGGTCAAAACCCATTAAACTTTACAGTACAGAAACTGAATTTGAATGTAGGCAAGGTAAGATAAAATAATAAAGACAAAACACAGCAACCAGGAACCAGAGAACCCCGGGATGGAATGCAGACCACGACAAAAAAAAAAAAATCTAACTGTATTACAAATGCATGGCATAACTTCACTGATCAGGATGGGGCGGGGGACAAGGGAGGAGTTGACATAAGTCACCTTGGAAAACAGTATTTTGGTTGAAAACCTGAAGGCTAAAGACAAAAGCAACTGTACATAAACACTGCACTCCAGCTGATAATGTTGTCTCTCACTGGAGAAGTGGTTAATAATTGTGAAACTGTGTCCTATGTATCCTGGGCTGGACTCATAAATTAAGGGGTGGAGGATGAATAGGGCCAGTCTTCCCACTGTTGGGGAGGCAGGTTATAAGAAAGGGGGAAGGGGAAGCAGAAATGAAGCAGGTTGTACTGGATTAGAGTTGGAGATGCTGCTATGGACTCAAGTATAGCTCCATATCGATGCAGACGGATACATACAGAAATGATTATAGACACATCTATCACCCTATGGTTATAAACACATCTGTAATCTATGCCATCCTTCTCAAAGTCTGCAACCCAAAGTCTATGCACGGGTTTCTACACATACACGGATTTCTTAGGTCTGTGCACTGAGAAAGCCTAGAAGCAGTGATACCCTAGCAGCTCTGAGCACACCAAGTGCCCAGATCTGTTATTATTCTCCAATTGAGGAACCAGAGCTCATTGGGAAACGGTTGATCCTGGGGCATCTTGTAGAATTAATTCTGGAGCATCTGACAGAGCTGGAAAATAAGGGAAAACAAAACAAAAAACAAAAACAAAAAAAGGATGGGAACATGTCATAGGGATACAGGAGCCAACCTGAAAAAGTACTCAAAGAGTGAAGCTGGAACAATTTAAGCAAGAAAATAAATAATTTAATATTTGATTATAATCCTCAAATAAATATTCATGAGTTCATGCTGATCTACATAAGGAGGGAAGGGAAGGGGAGGGAACGGGAGGGAAGGGGAGGAACGGGAGGGAAGGGGAGGAACGGGAGGGAAGGGGAGGAACAGGAGGGAAGGGGAGGGAAGGAGGAAACATATCCTCCCTGCAGAAGAATTATCTATGATTTATAGATACCTCTTCAGGAGGTATGCTTCCAAACAGTGGCATAAGCAGAAGCAAAGGGGTGAGTAATGTAACTTATCAGCAGAGAAACCAGGCAAACATGACCTTGGCTGGATGATCAAAGTTAACATGACCAGTGTTAAGGCACGTTGATAGCACACACTGCTGATAAGATATGAAGGGCGCTTGACTTCTATGGCATCCTTCCTCAAAGTCTGCAACCCCAGTCCAACTGTGAGGGGAAAAAACCCACAAACTCAAGCTGAGGAAAATTCTGCAAAATATCTGATCAGTACTCCTTAAAACTATCAAGGCCATAAAACACAAGAAAAAATGAAGAAATGATCAGAGATGAGAGGAGACTAAGGAGGCTTCATGACTAAAGGTAGTGTGGTATCCTGGAGCAGAAAAAGGACGTTTGTGGAAAATCTAGTGAGATCTGAATAAAATCTGGAGTGTAGTTCACATTAATGTACCAGGGTTGGTTTCTTGGTTATGATAAACGTTCCATGGCAACAGAAGATGTTAATAGCAAGGAAAACTGGGTGAGGGGTATCTGGGAACTCTCTGTACTGTCTTGCAACTTTTCTATAAATCTAAAACTATCCAAAATAAAACATGTATTAAAACATCATTTATAAAATACTTCAAAATGTGAAATACCTACCTAGAGATAAATTTAACAAAAGATGTATTAGATCTCTACCTGGAAAACGATAACATACTGCCAAGAGATGTTAAAGATTGCCCAAATAACTAGAAAGATATGCTATGTTCATGGATCAGAAGACTCAATCCTGTTAACATGGCAGATCTTCCATACCTGATCTGGAGATCCAAGCAGGCTTTGGGTTTTTTGGTAGAAATTGAGAAGATATTTCTAAAATTTATATGGACGGGCCAAGTAACTCAAAACAATTATGAAAAAAGAAACAAAACAAAACATAACAGAGTTGGGGCACGTACTCTACCTGACTTCAGAAGCTTTTTTTTTTTTAAGTTTTAATTTATTTTTGAGACAGAGAGAGACAGAGCATGAGCAGGGGAGGGGCAGAGAGAGAGAGGGAGACACAGAATCTGAAGCAAGCTCCAGGCTCTGAGCTGTCAGCACAGAGCCTGACGCAGGGCTTGAACTCACAGACTGTGAGATCGTGACCTGAGCTGAAGTCGGATGCTTAACCGACTGAGTCACCCAGGTGCCCCAAGAAGATTTACTCTCAAGTGACTATGATCAGGACCGTGGTACTGTAAAGGGAAAGACAAACAGATCACTGGAACAGGATAGACCCACCTAATGTACAATTAAATAATGTTTTACCAAAATGCCAAAGCAATTCAATGGGAAAAGGAAAGTTGCATCAGCACATAATGTTGGAACTGGAATTTTATATGGTTAAAAAGAATCTCAATGCCTATCTCACAATGTATCACAAATTAATTTGAGACAGATCACAGACGTAAAGGTAAGAACTGTAACCATAAAGCCTGTAGACGAAAAATAAGAGGAAGAATCTTCTTGACCTGGAGATAGAAAGATTTCTTAGAGAGAACACAGAACACACTAAACCATTAAAAAATGATAAATCGGACTTCACCAAAAATTTAAAACTTCGACTCATCAAAGAAACCATTAAGAAAATTAATGGAGAAGCTACAGATTGGAAGAATATATTCCCAACACATAGTTCATTAAGGGCTTGTATCCACAATATATAAAAACTTTTACAACTCAATAATAAAAGACATATAACCTAATAAAAATGAGCAAAAGATTTGAGCAGATACTGAGCAAAAGAAGACAGAAAAAAATGGACAAAAGTGCAAGAAAAGTCTCTCTTGTTACTGTTGGGGATTTGGAGAATGCCAAGTGAAACCACAACAAGATTGTTCTATACCCCCCCATTCCCAAATGGCTGAAAGGAAACTGACTACACCCAGCACTGGGGAGAATTTGGGTTGACTGGAATTCCCATACATTCCTGGTGGGACAGTAAAATTGAAAATCTCTTTGAAAGTTGTCTGGAAGTTTAAAAAATATATCTCTAGCCTGTGAACCAGAAATCCCATTTGTAGGTACAAATGTCCTTGACTTACAATGATGGTTCAACTTTCCAAGGTGTCGACTTCCATCATAAGTTAAGGAAGAAAGAGCTGTATTTACTGACAGAAACACAAACATATGTCCACAAAAAGTCTTGTGCAAAGCTATTCAGAGCAACTTTATTCATAGTAGCCCCAGACTGAAAATATTTTATCATCATCAGTCCAAGAATGAATACATCATACAATGGAATACCACTACTGAGGTATGTGGCAATCTGTATAAATCTGAAAGACACTGTACTGAGTGGAAAGCCAGACCAGTGGTTGCTTCTGGGGATGAATGCCCAGGAAGGGACACAGGGCTTTTCTGTAGTGTATAAAATAAATACACTACACCACGATGGGGAACAGGATCACTCAGGTGTATACATTTCTCATAATATATTTAAATTATATACATTTTATTGTAAATTAATTATACCTCATCAAAAAAAATGGACACAAATTATAAGTATACTACAAGAATGTAAAAAGAACATAAATTCAATGATATGTCAAAGATAATATGGTAAAAAAAAAAAAAAGAATAAAAGGGGAAGAAAAAGAATTCCAGGAGATAAATTGTCAAAATGGCACACATACAGAATTTGAAAATTGAGTAGAAATAACTCAAGTTGAAATATTTGAATACCTGATTACTAACTCAAAGGAAAGGACTGGAACAATGACAATGAGAACAGGTAGGTAAAGCAAAGATGATAAAGCATTTAGAAAGGTAATGATCAGTATGAGCTCATATACCACAGCTGCCCACAACCTAGACTTGGGGGTCACCAATAACTACAAGCCCTCCCTACTGTCACTTCTTGCATCCTACTTTGACCTTACTCAGGGCACCTGACACCCTGGCCTCCACCATTTTTCCACCTCACCAGGACATCCAGTTCAGGAGGACCTCTTACCCCTTTCATGTTCTATTTCCTTCTTACCCAGCTGAAAATCCATGGTGGATTATTACGGTTATTCCCTGTGGTGCATATTCCCTTGTACCTTTGACTCCCTTGACCCTCTCCTTATTCTTGCAGCTTCAGACCTCACCTCACTTCATGGAGATTATCCAAGCAGTTGGAAGAGGGTCTCCTCCAATTCCCATCCCAGTTTCTACTCACCTATCAGAGTCTGCATTCACATGTTCTGCTTTCCTGTCTGGTTCTACACAAGAGCTATCCATGCTCCCGTCTAAAGCCAATGCTTACACGTAGGCACTCGTACTTAGATCTCATTCCCTATTACCCAACCTGAGAGCCTCATTCCAGCAGTCCAAGCTTCTCTCATTCATCCTTAGCCTTGTATTGTTTCTGTCAGTATACCGAATGCCACTATTTCTTAAAAACACAAAACCAAAATCTTCCCTTGATGTTACTTCACTCACCGGTTATTGCCCAATTTTCTTGTTCTTCTTTGCAGAAAAACTCTAACAAGTTGTGCATTCCCCATGTCTCCAATGTGTCTCCTCTCATTGTCTCAACTCTTTCTAATCAGATTTTGCCCCAATCACTGCAGAGAAAACTCCAGTCACCAGTCACCAGTCAACTCCAAAGTCACCAGTCACCAGTCACCATTCAACTCCAGTTGCGAGTCACCAGTCAACTCCAAAGTCACCAGTGAGCTCCACATTACTAACTCAAATGGTTCATAATCAGAGCTCACTTTTCTGCCATACCAACAATATTTTCAGTGATGGATCATTCCCTCCTTCTGTGATGCATTTTCTTCTCTTGGCTTCTAAGACATTATAGTCTGAGTGTCCTCTCTACCCAACCAATTGTTTCTTCTCAGTCTTTTATACCAGTTTGCATCTTCTGCCTCACTTTTTAATTTCAGCACATCCAGGATTCCCTTCATGGTCCCCTTATCTTCTGTATCTCACTCAATTTCTTGGATATCTTACGTGGTCATCACAACCATAACCAGGGCCACGTCTCTTTCCAAAACTCCATCCTTGTGTATCCAACTATCCATTCACCCATTTTTTCCTCCCATTGGAATGTCTGATAAACATCTCACATTTGATATGTTCAAAACTGAATTCCTATACACTCCATTGTTCTAGTTGCTCAAGCTAAAAAACCTTCTAGTCATCCTTGACTTTCCCATTTCTCTCAAACTCTATAGGCAACCCAAGACTATCCCTACTTGCCAAATGTGTTCAGAATCTGAGCCACCATATTCCTGCCTGTCATCCTTATCTGAAACATGATCAACTCTTGCCTGGAATACCCTAATAGCTTCCTAACAGGTTTTTATCTTCAACCTTGGTCTTGTACCCTCACGTGCAATCAAATCCATTCTAAAAACAGTATCCAGTATGAATTCTTTAAAAATAAATCTCAGGGGGTGCCCTGGAGGCTCAGTCAGTTGAGCAACTGACTCTTGATCCTGGCTCAGGTCATGATTTCCCAGGCATGAGATCAAGCCCTGTGTCTGGCTCCATGCAGAGCGTGGAGCCTGCTTGGGATTCTCTCTCTCCCCCCACCCCTCTCTGCCCCTCAAAATAAATAAGTAAACATTTAAAAAATAAATAAAAATAAATCTCACATCAAGTCACTCCTCTGAAAATCCCAGAAATGGCTTCCCATTTCACTCAGAGTGGAAGCCAAAGCCTGAAGAATGGCCTTCAAGACCCCACATATTCTGGCGCCCCTTTGCCTCTCTGATTCCCCCTTCTCCTGCCCTCTCCATCCCTCACCCCTTCCCAGCCACACCAGCATGTGTGCTGTTTCTCAGAGACGTTGGCACACGTCTGTACAACCTTGGACTAGCTCTTCCCTTTGCCTAGAGCTCCTCCCACCTCCATAGCCACGTGGCTAAACCCTACGCCTACTTACAGTTCTCTGTTCAACTTCTTTGTTCACAATGAAACACGAGGCGAGTGTGACCTGACACAGAAATAGCCACTGCGAACATGGCTACAATCAGGTGAGGATCAAGGGAAAATGACACGGGGGGGCCCCCAGAGACATCTGTTACATTGCCAAACTTGTTTTGAGTCTTTTAACTTCTTTTAGCTTCTATTCCCACCACTCTATTTAGGCAAAGGACACAGGAAACTTATAATAGAATACCATTTACAATTTTGTACCCATATGTTTTGAAAATTTAAAAGAAATTGATAATTTTCAAAATACATTCTCAAGTTAAGGATAATGAGAATTGTAAATTGAACTTAACTCATCCTTTGTTTCAGATTTAAAAAGAAAACCTTCCACCCACACAATTTTAATAAGAACTTATGAATTTTTAGGGGCACCTGGGTGGCTCAGTCGGTTAAGCATCTGACTTCGGCTCAGGCAGGCCATGATCTCGCGGTTCATGTGTTCAAGCCCCGCATCAGGCTCTGTGCTGACCACTCAGAGCCTGGAGCCTGCTTCAGATTCTGTGTTACCCTCTCTCTCTGCCCCTTCCCTGCTCATGCTCTGTCTCTCAAAAATAAATAAATGTTAAAAAATTAAAAAAAAAAAGAACTTACAAATTATTTTTCTCCTCTGTTTTTGGTAACAGACATACTAAGAGGAATGTTATTCTTTATTTCTAAACATCTATCTAAATGTTCAGTATCTTTCTGGATTTTTTAAAAGATTTTATTTATTCTTTTTTAAAAATTTATTTTAACATTGATTTATTTTTGAGAGGGAGATAGAGCACAAGCAGGGGAGGGGTAGAGAGAGAGAGAGGGAGACACAGAATCTGAAGCAGGCTCCAGGCTCTGGGCTGTCAGTACAGAGCCCAAGGCAGGCCTTGAACTCACAAACCATGAGATCATGACCTGAGCAGAAGTCGGATGCTTAACTGACTGGGCCACGCAGGCGCCCATTAAAGATTTTATTTTTAAGTAATCTCTACCCCCAACGTGGGGCTCAAACTCACAACCCTGAGACAAACAGTTGCATGTTCTACTGACTAACCCAGCCAGTGTCTTTGTGGCTTTATGATTCATTAATGACCCCCTCCTCATTCTGAATCCCATTTTTGTACAATAGCAAAAATTTTAGGTAAACTTTATATAAGCACGTCAGGGTGTCAGAGATGAATAAGTATGTTTCAAAAAGTTCCTTCCCTTGCCATGTTCTACCTCCAGCCCCGCATCCAGGCTATATGGTCTTAGATGTGGTTAGGATAGTTTTATCCTAATGGTTTTAGGACATGTCAAACCATTTGCAGCCTTGTGAATAAGTGAGTAAATGCTCAAATGATTTAATTCCAAAATCATTATTATTTTTAAAGTTTATTTATTTATTTTGAGAGAGAGCGAGACTACAAGTGTAGGAGGGGCAGAGAGAGAATCCCAAGCAGGCACTGTCAGCACAGAGCCTGACACAAGGGCTAGATCCCACAAACCGTGAGATCATGACCTGAGCTGAGACCAAGAGTCAGACGCTTAACTGACTGAGCCACCCAGGTGCACCTGATTCCAAAATTACTGATGCTAACCTATGTGACAGACACTTACAGTTGTGTGGCTGTTTGGGTCGTTTCAGAGATCCTATTTTATTTTTCTGTATCTACTTCCCCTGCCTCAGCTACAAGTGCAATCCGGCTTTGCCATTTTCTTCACCACCCCTCCCTCTTCCCTGACTCCTCTTCTTTTCTTTTCTCTTACATTATCCGCAGCAGATGTGACCCAACATCCCTGTACACACGAGCCAAAATTCATATGGTTGAGGACTGGAAATATGGAAGCGGGAGTTCAGGGAGAGGTGCGATGGGTAAGAACGGGCTGATGAGGTCAATGTCAACAGTGGAGAGGAATCTTGGAAGAGAAGTACCGTTTCAAAGCAGCATTTCAAGAAGAAGAAATGACTCGAACCGAGGAAGTAAGAATCAAGCAATAAAAACAAACCAGATGTAGTAGAGACACTGATTTGGTGAGTTGACCGATTTGGCTGGAACAGACCCCGTAACCTGGTAACAGTGAGATTTGTAATACAGAAAAGCATTAGCGACCACAACGACCACCACCACCATCATCATCCTTCCTCATCACTACTGCAATGGATTAAATGTTCATAATATATCAGGCACTGAGCTCAAATTGATTTCCAGATGGCTCGAGATATCGCTCCCCCATTTAATCTCTACGAATGACTCTATGAGGTAGGTACTATCATTCTCCCATTTTACACAAGAGGAAATTGAAAACCAGAGAGATGAACTATCTCGAATAGACACAGGAAATAGGTGGGAAAGCTGGGGTGCGGACCGGGGTCACCCCCGTATACTACTATAAGCCTCAATCACTTCATTGGCCTAACCCAATGGGGCTTGTGAGGAAGCTTTGCCACGAGTCCCACATTTTAATTGTTTTTCTGCTAGCTATTTATTGCTGCCCTCATATGAGTCCATAACTTTATATGGTCTTTCGTCAAGTGTGAGTCCCTCAGGAAATTATTTTAATTTTTTTTATGTTTATTTTTACTTTGGAGAGAGAGAGACAGAGAGAGAGGAAGTAAGACAGAGCATGAGTGGGAGGGGCGGAGAGAGAAAGAGAAAGAGAGAGAGAGAATGCAAAGCAGGCTCCGGGCTCCGAGATGTCAGCACAGAGCCTGACGCGGGGCTCGAACTCATGAATCATGAGATCGTGACCTGGGCCGAAGTCAGACACTTAGCCAACTGACCCACCCAGGTGCCCCAGTTCAAGAAACTATTTAAAAAAAAAACAACAACTCATTGTGTTCTCTGCTCTCTCTCCACTGGTGCCTTCTTTATTTTTGTAAATTTTTTATTATTTTTTTTTTATTTTTATTAAAAAAAATTTTTTTTAATGTTTATTTATTTTTGAGACAGAGAGAGACAGAGCATGAACGGGGGAGGGTCAGACAGAGAAGGAGACACAGAATCCGAAGCAGGCTCCAGGCTCCAAGCTGTCAGCACAGAGCCCGACGCGGGGCTCGAACTCACGGACCGTGAGATCATGACCTGAGCGAAGTCGGACGCTTAACCCTAAGACTGAGCCACCCAGGGGCCCTTATTTTTTGATATTGCTTCTAGCCTCTCTTCTCTTGGTAACCTCTGTCATTTCTGGGGCAGTACGTCATGATTACTCAGCAGTTTCCTTCTGCACCTTATGACTATGAAGACTTCCCTACCTTTATTATTGTTATTGAGATATACCTCACATACCATAAAATTCACCATTTTAAAGTGTCCAGTAAGTGTTTTCTAGTATGTCCATAGAGTGGTGCCATCACCACCACTGTGTGGTTCCAGAACACATCCAGAGAAAACTCTACCAATAGCAGATGTATTCTACTCCCCCTTCCCTTAGCCACTGGCAAGCACTAACATACTTTCCATTTCCATGCACCTGCCTACTTTAGAAATTTCACGTACACAGAATCATACAATATATGGCATTTTGTGTCCAGCTACTTTTGATTTTTGAATTTTCTGGTTTCATTTTTAATCCTTATCCTTTCTTACCCGTGGTTTTTTCCATTGATGGTTCCTTGCTTTAGAGAATCCTTTACCATATATTTATATAAGTATATATAAATATATGTTTACCATATATATTTATAGAAGTAGACGGAAATAGGTATGCATTTACTTTCTCAAATGAATACAAAAATTGCATGAAAAAGAAATTCAGCAAGAGATTATATATGTTAACGTCTCTGCGTTTGAAGCTTGGATTGCCCGAGTAAAGCAGAAAGCAAGGCACAGTGGTGTTGTGCTGTGGATTTTTATTTCATTGCATATTTTTCAACCTGTCCCATCACACTCTGGCAACTTTATTTTTAATTTTTTAAGTTTATTTATTTATTTTGAGAGAGAGAGAGGCAGAGAGAGAGGAAGAAAGAGAGAATCCCAAGAGGCTCAGAGCTGTCAGCACAGAGCCCGACAGGGTCTCAAAGTCATCAACAGTGAGATGGTGACCTGAGCTGAAATCAAGAGTCGGCCACTTAACTGACTGAGCCACCCAGGTGGCCCTACTCTGGCAACTTGAAAGTGCAGCAGGACTTGCTCCCCCTCAATCACAATTTTAAATTAAAAAAAAATTTTTTTTTAATTTTTATTTTTAGAGAGAGCAAGCAGGGGAGAGGAGCAGAGGAGCAGGGGAGAGAGAATCTCCATGCTGAGCATGGAGCCTGATTCGGGACTTGATCCCATGACACTGGGATCGTGACCTGAGCCAAAATCAAGAGTCCACACACTCAACCAACCGAGCCACCCCTCAATCACGATTTTAATTATTTAGACATGTTTGCGCACAAAGAAATGTGCACATCCCTCATTGACTTCTCCCACATTGTTGTTAGCGAGAAAATAATTTTGTATATGGAAGTTCAGACTGAGAGATATATAATCCAAAGTATTTATTTTGGGGGCGCCTGGGTGGCTCAGTTGGTCAAGTGTCCAACTTCAACTCAGGTCATGATCTCACAGTTCGTGAGTTCAAGTCCTGCATCAGGCTCCATGCTGACAGCTCAGAGCCTGGAGCCTGCTTCAGATTCTGTGTCTCCCTCTCTCTCTGCCCCTCCCTCACTAGTACTCTGCCTCTCTCTCAAAAATAAAAACGTTAAAACAATTCAAAGTATTTATTTTGCTTTCAACAACCCAATTCAATATTCATAACCCTTGACTTCCTCTTCTATTCTTCTTGTTATGCCAAAGTTTGCCCTAACAAGTTTATTAATTTGATTTTGTATTTGAGCCATTCCATTTGCCACAGAAAGAGGGTGTGCTTTTTGGTGAAGTAGTCTTTATAGAAAAAGTTCATTAATAATGAGCTCTCATATTTTCCTGAGTGTATATCTACCGACGGGAGATTTTGAACTTGGCACGAATGACGTAGGGTGTGAAACAGCGGCGGATGAGGTACAGAAAGGAGAATGGGAAGTTGGTCGTGCCTGGGCTTGTGTGTCTACTTTCTCCCAGATGGAGGGAGCACCTGTCAGAAATTTTCAAGCAGGAGATGGTAACATGAGTAAATTTATTATTTTAGGAAGGTGATTAGTGGAAGTGATGAGGGCGAGTAATTACAGAAGAGACGGAAGGCAGACCTACTAGCTGGAAAGCTCTAACAATAAGGATTGTGTCAACATTAAGAAATCGTTGGGTATCCATGTGTTTTGCGTGTATGTTTTATTGTCATCACATATATTACACTGGAAAATGGGTCAAGATCATTGCATTTCCGACCAAACACAGAACACATGGGTAGTCACAAAATGCAATGACACAAATCTAGTGTGAGATGTCCTCTGGGTTCGAAATCACACGTTTATCTTACCACATAAGCTAGAATTTACTCTAAAAGTTTCATCCACCTTGAAAACCTTGGACTGGGTTGGAAGTGAGAGTGAGTTTCTTCCGTCTCTTTCTTACCATTTTTTTTTTTCATCTGACAATATACTTTTCAAGTAACAAAACATTTTTCTTGGCCATATTCATTTTTGTACCAAGCTTCTGAGGCTTTCCATGACACGGAACTTTTTTTGGAATGTCAAAGGAAGCATTCTCTTCCTTCAGCGAGAAGCAAAACTTCATCATTCTGTGCTGAACCTACAGAGGATTTTTGACCTAGTCAGCTTGACCTCCAACCTCTGAACACAAGGGACTTCCGTATCCGAAGTGTTCTTAAAATGTCTTGGTCAGTATGAATCTAACACAAGGATACATGCATGAGCATTCCTGTTAGTGTGCTTTAATGATGACAAAATTTCCATCATATACAGTGCATCTGATGCCCTTCATAAGCCTAACTGTATACCAGATGACCTCCACGATTTTAGAGGGAGTGCTGATCTCCAGCTTCTAATTTTATTCCATTTTTGAAAACAAAAAACCCTGGGAATATATTGCCACGATTAAATATAATTGTTGGGACTCAGGTAGTGTCTTCTCTACAGGAGACACCTCTACAGGAGGTGGTTCTCATGTAGAGGGAAAACACTGGCTTTGGTTTTAGAAGACTTACATTCACTTCTGGTTCTTCTACTTACTAGCTGGTAAACTTGGTGTCATTACACCCCCCCCCCCCCGCCCTGCCCAACACACACACTGCCTCCCCAACAGGTTCCTATGTTGAAATCCCAATGCCACAGGTATTAGAAGGTGGGGCCTTTGGGAAGTGATTGTGTCATGAGAGCGGGGCCCTCATGAATGGGATTAATGTTCTCCTAAAAGAGGCTCAGGAGAGCTCCCTAGCCCCTTCTTCCATGCACGGATCAAGCAAGAAGCCTGCAACCTGGAGGCAGGCCCTCACCCAAGCACCCCAATCTCAGCCTTCCAGCCCCCAGAACTGTGAGAAGCTTCTGTTGTTTATAAGCCACTCAGTCTGTGGTGTTTTGTTACAGCAGCCTGAATGGACGAAGACACTTGGACAAGCCATTTAATCTCTCATTTTCAATGGAAGAAACGCTTGCTTACACATCTCCCAGGATTATGAGTATCAGCTGAGATAATGTGTGTAAACACACATGAAAACTAGTAGAAGTTCTACTCAAGTATAATTCAACAAATTCCACCACCAGTTTACCTTGGTGAATAAACACTTTCAATTTAGCCCGATAAAATTTCCTAGGGAGACACTTGAATCTTACAAAGGCTTAAGGAGGGATGGGTCATAAAATAGTGTACTAACCCAAGTGGAAAACTGTATGGGGCATCGCTCTGCTGATGCTGTGTCGCACTGCAAGGGAGATGGCGGGGGCGGAGTTAATGTCTCCGTGTTGCACTTTCTTACTGGGCTCCTTTACCAGTGCACGCGTTTTCTATCACTGCATAACCAACAACCACGAGCTTAGTGGCTTAAAACAGCATACAGTTATTTTCTGGTTTCTGTGGGGCAGGAATCAGGGCACAGTCTATCTGGGTGCTTTGTTCAGGGTCACAAGGTTGTGATGAAGGCGTTGATCTGTGTTCTCAACTAGGCTCCACTAGGGAAGAATCTGCTTTCAAGCCCATTCCTGATGTTGGCAGATTTCACGTCCTGTGGCCGCGTGACAGAGCCACAGCAGTTTTGGTGGCTGCTGGCTGGAGGCCGCTCTTAGATTTTAGAAGCTGAATGCAGTTTCCTACAGCCCAGCCACAATTTCTTGCCAATCAGCCATCTCCGACTCGCCGCTTACTTCATTAAGTCCTCGAGGAGAGGCTTTATTTTCAGGCTGTGAAGGAGGAGCCCTGTATAGAGGAGTATAATCATGGACATGATGTATCACTTTTGCCACATAATACAACCCAATTGCGACAATGACACCCCAATATTCTTGTTGCATTGGTTAGAAGCAAGTCACAAGTTTTGCCTGCACTCAAGGGGAGAGGGTTATACTAGGGCAAGGACACCAAGGTGCAGGGATCAGACAGCTCCCTTATGGCCTGTCCATCACAAGCAGCATTTATATATATTTTTTTAGAGCTGCAGGGACTTGGCCTGAATTTAAGGGAAGGGTATACGGTGATCAGAAACAATCGGAAAACTTCCCCTTTTCCCCGTTTTTATAATCCAAGATCATAACTGGTGTTTATCTAGTAACCCTACCCGTCTGAAACTGTGGCTATCAGAGATCTATGCCAGGCTGACTAATACATCGAATGTTACGGTAATGATCTTGTGCCGGCTACTCAGTAGGAGGAGAAAATAACTTTGTGAGGTATGTCTGAACCCAAGAAAGACTCCACAGGATTGACTAAAAGGGGGATTACTGGGGCACCTGGGTGGCTCAGATCTCATGGTTTGTGAGTTCAAGCCCCACGTCGGGCTCTGTGCTGACAGCTCAGAGCCTGGAGCCTGCTTTAGATTCTGTATGTCCCTCCCACTCTGCCCCTTCCCTGCTCGGGCTCTGTCTCGCCCTCTCTCAAAGGTAAATAAACTTTAAAAAACA
The DNA here is from genome assembly GCF_018350195.1 of Panthera tigris. NCBI lineage: Eukaryota > Metazoa > Chordata > Mammalia > Carnivora > Felidae > Panthera > Panthera tigris. The sequence goes on along the minus strand of NC_056673.1, from coordinate 6,505,441 downwards.
GGGGGGGTTGTATTACTGGGATCTACCTGGAATCATACGTGGTAGCTTTTCTGCTGACTCAAGCTTTATTTTGCTCATTGCTTTAGTTTATTACTCTCCCTACAGCGTCAGCTGTGTCTCATAACCTCCTTACTTCAGCCTCTTCTGATAAGAAGCAAAGTCTTTTAATGAATTTTGTTGTATTTCCTGAGACAGTCTATTGTCTAGCTTTTTTTTTTTTTTTAAGTAACAAGACAGTATACATCACAGGGTGGTGGTTACACTTTATTTTATTTTTTTTTCTTTTTTATTTTTTAATATATGAAATTTACTGTCAAATTGGTTTCCATACAACACCCAGTGCTCATCCCAAAAGGTGCCCTCCTCAATACCCATCACCCACTCTGCCCTCCCTCCCACCCGGTGGTTACACTTTAGATTGTCATCCCTTGGGTCCATATACATGCTGGTCCTATCAGCTAAATCTTGAGGTGGAGTCAAAAGGTTGAAGTATATGGTTCACAGTTTGCTCAAATTACCGCAGCTTCCCCCAGCAAGGAAGCACAGAGGCTTTATTTTCTAATCTGCAACAGCAGATAATAACCCAATAGCAGGCATTTTCAGTCAAGGAGAAAACTGATCACCATATCCACTGTTAAAGGCACAATGGTCCAAGGCTAAGCAGTAAAAGAACATCGTAGTGAGAATTTTCAAGATGAAAAGAGAGTACAAAATACATCTGCATCTAAAAACAATTGTTCATTTTTTCTTAAAAATTTTAATGTTTATGTATTTGAGAGAGAGAGAGAGAGAGAGAGAGAGAGAGAATATGAGTGGGGAGGGGCAGAGGGAGAGGGAGACACAGAATTGGAAGCAGACTCCAGGCTCTGCACTGTCAGCACAGAACCCAATGTAGAGCTCGAATGCACGGACTGCAAGATCATAACCTGAGCCGAAGTCGGACGTGCAACCATCTGAGCCACCCAGGGCCCCCCAAAATAGTTGTTAATTTAAAATGCAAAGCAACAAATGAATCATTATTCCTGAGAAGTTGCATTAATGGCCTGGAAGTTCAAATAAAGAAAGATCTTGCAAAGAACACCAAAATACAAACAAAACAAAAACCCCACACAACAAAACCACACACCCGAGAAGATAAGCTTAGGGGACAGATACGACATATCTAATATGCAGGTAATAAAAATTCTGGAAGAGATGAAATAGATCAGATATAATAAGTCATGATTAAAAATATAACAAATTTCAACTTTGGACGTTATGATTAACTTGATTAGATGCTTTGAGGGACATTCCCCCCTCCTACACACACACACACACACACACACACACACACACACACACACACACACTTCACAAAAAACAGTAACATAAATGGAAACAATTTTTTGAGGTATTGGTTATGTCATCAAGAGGAAAGGGAGCTAAAAAAAAAAAACAACTAACTAAATTGGTTTCCAAATGCTAGAAAGCTGGGACCAAAGCATTAAATATCTGGAAGAATGTGGTTGTTTGAACACAATTGCCTATAGCAGCATTTCCTCTGGTACTCGAAATCCTTAACCATCAGCAAGGCAGACACACTTCTGGACAAAGACTGTCCGAGGAGCTAAAGCTGACCAAGATTATTCAAATCTTGCTACCAGAAGAAGTGGAAGTAAACTCTCTGGATAAGAGCTACCCTAACTGAGGCCCAAAAAACTCCCAGAAATCAAAATTAAGCTAAAAACTCACCAGCAAGACCATGATCATCAAACACTGCAAGTCCAAGTACAATGAATGACATTCAACAGAAACGATAGATGAAGATTCCCAAGTACTACAAAAAATGGAACTGTCAAATAACAAAACATAAAAAATAAATACCTTAAATATTAAAAAAATGAAAGATGCCATTACAGAAAGGAAAAGGATGCAAAAAGAGACCACTGGGAACAGTGCCATATATTTTTAAGCAGTACACAATTATAAATCACATATAAAAATGAACTTGAGGATTTGGAGGAAAAAGAGGACTTTTATTTTTTTATTTCAGAGAGAGAGAGAGAGAGAGAGAGAGCATGAGTTGGGCAGAAGGGCAGACGGAGAGAGAGAGAGAGAGAGAGAGAGAGAGAGAGAGAGAGAGAGGATATCTTAAGCAGTCTCCACGCTCATTGTGCAGCCCGACAGAGGGCTCGATCCCACGACCCTAGGATCATGACCTGAGCCAAAATCAAGAGTCAGATGCTCAACTAACTGAGCCACCCAGGTGTCCCCAAAAAAGGAATTAAAAAAAATTTTTTTAGTTTTTTACAGTAAGCTCTATGCCCAACGTGGGGCTCAAACTCACAACCCTGAGATCAAGAGTCACGTGCTCCACTGACTGAGCCAGCCAGGCACCACCCCCAAGAAAGGAATTTTTAGAAATGAAAAAAAAAAGTCGAAATAAAAAAAAATCAAAGTTGGATTACATAGCAGATAAGAAATTACTGAAAAAGGAAAGTGTGAAGTGAAAAATATTTCCACAGAAACTACATAGATTGCAACACAGAAATAGAGAGATGGAAAATATGTAATAGATGTTCAGGGATATGAATACAGAATAAGAAAAACTAGCATGCATCTTATTGGTTACCCAAAGGAAGGGATTAGAAAATAAAGGCCAGGCATTGTTTGAAGAGATAATCGCTGTGAATTTTTTTAGACATTATAAAAAACTAGTAAACCCAGAAATCTAGCAAACACAAAATATTTCCCACTAAGGGGTAAATTAAAAGGAAAGAATGTCTATACATATCTGGGGTGAAACAAAAACAGCAACAGCAACAACAAAAGACAGTTAAAAGCCAGCAAGAAAGGTCTCCGGCACAAAAGGGTGTAGCAGTAAGATTGACAACCACCTTCTCACAGCAACAATGGAAGCCAGAAGACAATAGGATAGCATTTTTTTAAGTGATGAGAAAAACAGTAACTATGAACGTAGAATTGGTTGCTAAGAAAAAATTACCTTCAAGAATGCAGGTGGCTATAAAAATATTTATAGGGAAAAGTAGAATTTACAACCAAAAGATATGCACTTAAAGAAGTTATAGAGGAGCTACTGTAAGAGAAGGAAAATGATGTCAGAAACACGTTCTAAAATGCACAAAGAAAGAAAAAGCAGATAAAACAGAAAGTACATAATCCAAGTACTTATGTTTAGAGAAATAGTAATATTTATAACAATATGTTTAAGGACTTAAAAGAAGAGAACTAAATTATGAAATAAAAACTAGCATGCATGTTGGGAAGGGATGATCAAATTAAAATTGTTTTTATTCCTTGTGTTTTCAGGAGAGGATTATGATATATTTTAATTTTAGACTTTGCTAAGCTAAATGTATGTAACACAATTTCAAGGGTCATGAATAAAAGAAAATTCAAAAATATGGAACATTATAAGCCAGTAGAGTACAAACTGAATGACAAATCTACAGGAAAAAATAAGAAACCCTTCAATCAATTTTTTAAAAAGTAAGAAAGTCATAAAAAATAGCACACACAAAGTAAGACAAAGTAAGAGTGGACTCAGTTCACTCAGTTCACATCAGTCTTTACACTGAGAATAACGAGTAAATATGAACAAAATAAAGAAAATCTCAAAGTTTTCCGAGTTAAGGAGCAGGAAATAATTCTAGGGCAAAAACCTAGGATAAGAAGGAACTGAGAAGTGACTACTTTTTCACTGAGAAGTTTTCTAACCATTTAGAAATGGTGGATGAGGAACTGAAGGCCTTGGCATGATTTTTGGCATCTTCTTGTAAATAGAAAGACAAAAATGGAGTCCGTGGTTCCATGGAGACCATGGGTGGGGGGAGTTTGGAAAACCAAAACAACCACAAATAGCAAACAATAAAGACAGATATATAGGGATCCAGATAATGAATAATTAGATACAGATTTTAACACACTTATCCTTAATATGACCAAAGAAATAAAGGATGAGATTAAGAACTTAATCAGAGAACAAAAACAATAGAAAAATAAATAGAAATTGTTGAAATGAAAAATACAGAAATCAAAATTAAGAGTTTGTAGATGAGTTTAATGATAAATTAGATTTAGCTGAAATCAGTGAATAGGAAGATAAAAAAAAAAAAAAAACAGCCAGGGGGCACCTGGGTGGCTCAGTCAGTTAAGTCACCGACTTTGGCTCAGGTCATGATCTTGCAGTCTGCAAGTTTGAGCCCCACATAGTGCTCTGTGCTGACAGGTCAGAGCCTGGAGCCTGCTTCAGATTCTGTGTCTCCTTCTCTCTCTGCCCCTCCCCCTCCCCCAATCATGCTCTGTGTCTCTCTCTCAAAAATAAATAGACAGTAAAAATTTTTTTGAAAAAGAGTCTGTTTCTTGAAAAAAAAAAAAAAGCCAGAATGTAACATTAAAAAAAAAAAAAAAAAAGAGGAAAATACAGAATATACTATAGGGAACAGAATAAAATAAAATCTGTTATTTACAGTGTTGGCATCTGAGGAGAGGAAAGATAGGGAAGAAGGCAAAAACAATATTTAAAGAGAGAGTGGGTGAGATTTTTCCAAACTTGATAAGTCAGATGTTCAAAAAGCCATCTACACATGACAAGGATCAAAATTAAAAGAAATTCAATTGCAGATACAGCCACAGTGAAACTGATGAAAATATTAAAAAATATAAAGCCATGAGAAGAAGTCAGAGGGAACTGAGGCATGAGAAGAACTCCATGTACCATTGCTGACTTTGAACTTGGAGTCAGTCATCTGAGAAGGAATTCATGTCCATTAGTTCAAACTAAAAACTAATCAGTACATTAGAAGTAAGAACAGTGGTGTATTCATAGAGAAGGAAGGAACCAATATTTGATAGGAGGCATGACTGAGGTTTCTGGAATATTCTTTTTTTTTTTCTTTTCCTTGATTTTTGTGACAGTTCTACAAATGTTTACTTTGAGATTAAATCATTGGGCTATAGATTTTATTTTGTTTTGTGCAATCTTTATATGCAAAAATTTCACAATAAAAATTAAAATAAAGTTAGTAAAAATTTGGGACAGATAGAAATTAAAAAGATGATAGAAAGTAGTTCAAATATATTAACAATCACAAAAACCATAAGTGGACTAAACTCATCTAAAACACAGAAACTGAGAGGTTAAATAAAAAAAATCAAGTTTCAGAGTAAGAAAAATCACAAATAGCCACATATTTCCCTCAATTATTGACAAATCAAATAGATTAAAAAAATCAATAACTATATTTCAGATTTGAACAACACAAATTACACGTTTGAACTAACAGACACACATACAACTTAGCATCCAACAACCAGAAAATGTACATTCTCTGTAAGCACCTATGGTTTATTTTCATAAATGGACCATATACTAGGCCATAAGTCAATTTTTTTAAAAAATGGGCATTGAGGGGGGCACCTGTTGGGATGAGCACTGGATGTTGTATGGAAACCAATCTGACAATAAATTTCATATTAAAAAAAGAAAAAAAAAGAAAAAAAATGTCAAAGACTCAGAAAAAAAAAAAAGTCTACATTCTGTGACCACCAATGCTTTAACTTAATATTTTCACTCATAGTTACATACACAGGAGAGGTTCTTATGCTTCAGGAGATGTGAAGAAGAATGTCTTATCAGTACAAACAAAATGGGTGTAACCCAAATGTCTATCTATAGGAAAATGGTTAAAAACGGTATAGATTATTGTCATTAAGGAATATGAATTGGCAATGAAGGTGTATAAACTAGAGTTGCACACAATATAAATAAATCCTAAAAAGTAAAAAAACTATGCTGTGCAAGATATGAGACTCCATATAATTATATAAGTCCATATGACTTTTTAAAATATGATGGTAGACAAAAAGTAAAGATATATATATCTAGAATATTTGAAAAACCAATCACCCAGCTTGATAGTATAATACTTTGTTATGTACAAATGGAGAATAATACATGGTTTTCATATGCCCATAAACACATACATTTTGATCATGTGCTTGGTTTCTAACAAACCCTTAACACATTCCAAAGTGTAGAGTTTGATAAGTCAAAATTCATAATACAAGAAAACCTGAAGTAATTAACATAAAATGGTGACACCATCGAAAAAAGAGAGAGCGCATGGATATTAAGGAATGCAATTCAAATAATTCCTGTATTAGAGAAAAAATAAGGTCAACAATATATAAACTGATAAAAAGAAAACACCTTGGGGCATCTGGGTGGCTCGGTCAGTTCAGTAATCTGACTCTTGATTTCAGCTCAGGTCATGATCTCAGGGTTGTTGGGATCGAGCCCTGCACTGGGCTCTGTGCTGAGTGTGGAACCTGCTAAGATTCTCTCTCTCCTCTCTCCTCTCCTCTCTCTCTCTCTCTCTCTCTCTCTCTCTCTCTCTCTGTCCCCCTCTTTCCTGCTCACACTCTCTCTTTCTAAAATTATAAAAAAAATTTTTAATAAAAAGAAAACATGCTGTATTTTTACCTATGGCTTACAGCTAACATTTTTTGGGAAAAAATTCAAAGTCTTATAAAGATTCCATTATTTATAAACTGAAATTAAATGAACTGGCATGACACAGTAAGGAAAAAAGTAAAAGAAAATCAAAATGAACTCTAAAATTCATATGAAATGCAAGGGACCCTGAATAGGCAAAACAAACTTGAAAAAACAAACAAACAATGTTGTAGGGCTCCTACATTTGGACTTCAAACTTACTACAGAGCTACAGTCATCTAACAGTGTGGTGCTGGCATAAGGAAAGACTTACAGAACAGGAAAATAGAATTGAGTGTCTGGTAATAAACCCATACATCTATTGCCAACAGATATTTCCCAAGGATGCCAAGACCATTCCATGGGGAAGGAACAGTCCCCTCAACAAATGCTTCCAGGACAACTGAAGAGTCACATATGAAAGAATGAATTTGTACCCTTCATCATACTGTATACAAAAACAAACTCAAAATGGTTCAAAGAGCCCCATGTCAGATTTAAAATTATAAAACTCCTAGAGGAAGACACAGTAAATCTTCATGACCTTGAATTTGGTAATGGATTCTTAGAAATAACATCAAAAGCATGAAAAGCAAAAGAAAACATGGATATACTGCATTTCATTAACACGGAACAAATCTGTTCATCAAAAACCACTATCAAGAAAATGAAAAGGCAAGCTACAGAATGAGAGAGAATATTTGCAATTATATATCTGATAAGGAATTTGTACCTAGAATAGACAAAGAATTCTTACAAATAAATGAATACACAGTTTTTCCAAAAAATAAAAAGATTTAGAAATGGTTAACAAGTACATGAAAATATGCTCAACATCATTAGTTATCATGGAAACACAAATCGAAACCACAACAAGATGTATTCCACGTCCATTAAGACAGCTAGAATCAGAAAGTCATACAACAATAAGTGTTGGAGAGATAATGGAGAAATCTGAACCTTAGTCACTGCCGGTGGGACTGGGAAATGGTGCAGCCACTTTGGAAGACAGTCTGGCAGTCCCTCAAATGGTTAAAGACATGACTTAGCAATTCTATTGCTTGTGTTTATCCCAGAGAACTGACAATGTATGTCCACATGAAAACTTATACATGAAACTTTATGGTAGCATCATAGCCAAAAGGTGACCACAATCCAATGTTCATTAACTGTTGAATGGATAAACAAATACTGTATATCCATTGTTAAAAAAAGAGACAACAGGCCCCAAATGGAGTCACTTGTGCTAAGCCCACATTACTAAACCAAGACTTAACATCTAACCTAACTGTAGTCCAGCAATGTAATCTTACCTAGCCAGTCCGGAATTTCCTGGTCAGCACTAGTGAAGTAATCTGTCTGATAAACCCTGGATGTCTCCCAAAAGAAGACGTTCTCACCTGAAGCAATCCACTCTTTGCTAGTAACTTCCTTGTTCTGCCCCCTTCTGCCTACAAAAGCCTTCCATTTTTCAGTTCTTCAGAGCTCCTTTTTATTTGCTAGATAGGATGCTGGCCAATTCATGGGTTGTTGAATAAATCCAGTGAGATCTTTAAAAACCCCACAAAATTCAACTGGGTGAGTTGTAAACACCACAAAACAAGGATATGATTTGGCCATATAAGGAATCAAGTGCTGACACGTGCTATAGCAGAAACCAACCGACCCTGAAAACATGCACAGTGAAAGAAGCCAGTCACAAAAGACCACGTGTTATGATTCCAACTATATTAAATGTACAGAATAGGTAAATCAATAGAGAAATCAGGTTAGTGGTTCTTTCAGTGGGACATAGGGGTTTGGAAGTTTTAGCTAAAGCATGAGGGGTATCTTTTTAACAGGATGAAAATGTTCTAAATTGGACTATCACAACTCTGTGCATATCCGTGAATATACTAAAAAACACAATTATACACATGAAATGGATGAATTCTATGGTTTGTGAATTATGTCACAATAAAACTATCATAAAAAAAGAACACTGGGGTGCCCAGGTGGCTCAGTCAGTTAAGCGTCCGACTCTTGATTTTGCCTCAGGTTGTGATCTCGTGGTCGTGGGATTGAGCCCCCGTGTCGGGGGGATTCTCTCTCTCCCTTTCTCTTTGCCCCTCCCATGCTTAAGGTCTGTCTCACATAATAAATAAATAAATAAACTTAAAAAAAAAACTTAAAAAACAAAAAAAAATAACCTAAAGAAAGCTGGAGAGGAAAATTAATAAAGACAAAATTAGTGATCTGTGGAAAAACTCCTTGGACAGTCAAAATGAAACCCAAAGCTGGTGTTGCAGAGCCAATAACATTGATAATTCCTGTCAAGTCCCATTTCTAATAAAACCGCTAAAGGAAAGTAGTAACCAAAAGCTGTTCAAGTTGATAATGACTATTGACCTGAGGCCAGCACTATACACAATATAAAATCATTATGCATAAAACTATCCCAATGAAAATCAGGAATAAGCAGTAGTTACAGGAGGTTTTAGAGTTTTCTATTTAATGGGCTAGGATAGGAAAGCCATGATGACAGAGCACATATTGAAAATGAAAAGGCAGAGTCATCGTTATTTGCAGATGGCATAATTATACACGGGGAAAATATAAGACTAGTTTGGAGGTCATAAGAGAATTGGGTAAGGGGACTGGATGTGAACCTGTAGTTGGGAGGGACGAGCATCTGGAGGACGATAATCAGCCTTTTCGTTGTGCATCTCTGTGGAGTCTGGTGTTCTGAGTAAACACATATTGCATTTGTAGTCTGAAGGGAAAGATGACAATTAAAAAAAATCAAACGGGGGGGCCTGGGTAGCTCAGATCGGCTCAGGTCATGATCTCACAGTTCGTGGGTTCGAGCCCCATGACGGGCTCTGTGCTGACAGCTCGGAGCCTGGAGCCTGCTTCGGATTCTGTGTCTCCTTCTCTCGCTGTTCCTCCCCCATTCACGCTCTGTCTCTCTCTCAAAAATAAAAAAATAAAAACAGAAAAAAATTTTTATAAAAGAAAACCACATGAAGATACAATGCCTCAATGCAGTGAGAACACTTCCAAGAAAACTAAGCATAGTTGTCTTTCACAGGGACCTGAAGAATCAGATTGGCAAGAAACCGGAAGTGATCCCCAATTGCCTAGCAGGTTAATTTGAAGTCATCTACTTCCAAATCATCTATTGTCAGGCTTCTGTGGCTGGATTTCTACAGAGATTATACAAGAATGGTTATTTTCCCACAAGAAAGGTTTTCCTGGGTTATACCATCTTCTTCCCTTGTATATATAAAGGTATCTTTCTTCCTGTAAGAGTGGCTTTGGAGTTAAGCCAAGAAATTCAGACAATTTAACGTTAAAAAGGGCAAGCATGTGAGTTACTCCATGAACAGTCCTTTCCAATCTAAATGACTACGACCTGTGGTGTGGGCATGGAAACATCCATCGTTTTGGCAAGCAAAATTGGCAAAACACAACAAGACAACTCAACTGAATGTTGAGGGGGTGATGTTTTAATTTAGTTACTATTAACCACTTTTAATAATAATTATTATAAGACACCATTTATTGGATACTCTATGTGTCTTCTCCTTTACACATTTCTTCTTCTTATCCCTATTTTTTTATGTTTATTTATTTTTGAGAGAGAGAGAGACAGAGTGTGAATGGGGGAGGGACAGAGAGAGAGGTAGACCGAAACAGAGCTGTCAGCCCAGAGCCTGAGGCGGTGCTCGAACCCACGAACTGTGAGATCATGAATTGAGCCGGAGTCGGACTTTTCAACCGACTGAGCCACCCAGGTGTCCCTTCTTATCCCCATTTTTAAACTGATGAAACTGAGCCTTCAAAAAATGTAAATAATTGTCCTAAATTGAGACAAGGTGGTGAAGCTGTAGTAGGGATAAATCACCCCCCATATTTTTGTGAGCCCCAGTGTCCCGACATCCTAAGTGTTCAATGAAAGTGGGTTATATGATCAAATACGTGTTTTTGTCCTCATCAAGACTCCAAATTGCCTTGGGTTTGAAGGAGAGAATGAAGCGACTTTCTATCTTCTCTTTCTCTCAATTCCCTTGCCACCTCCATGCATAATGTGAAGACCTACCAAATAAAGAGGGAACACCTATAAATACTCTGGGAAATGAATCCAGTGCAGGGAGGTGCTTGACGAGAAACATTTGCATAAGGCATCAAATGGAACGACGGAAACACAAGTAGCACATGTAACGATTTGGGTGGTACTCTAACAATTTGTATCGATCGCATTTACCTTGCAGATCTCTTTCCATGTGCACACTTCTTTTTATTTTTGTTTTTAATATGCAAGCATCTTCCAGAGTCTTAGATATAAATTTAATTGCACTGGGAGATCCTGGCTACTGGTCAGGATGTCCCGCACTGAATAAAGACAATCAAGAATGATGAGTCTGGTCCCAGAGACATTGGGACAAAAGCCCAACCCCCATTATAATTTCCAGGAATCCCTGGGGGAGGGCCTCTTCCTGCAGGGTCCCAGAGCTGGTTGTTCAAAGGGTTGCACCAAATTCCAGGGCTGGAAAGGAAACCGCAAATAATCAGAGCTTCACTCCTCAATTAAATGCCCCTCAATCACCTTTTGATCCTGGGGTTCCTGACACTCTCTCTGCCCGCAGTCTTGCCAGAGCCCCAGCGTCTGGCCTTAGGAACATGCCACTCGCCTCCCCCGAGCCTTTGAATGACAACATTTTTGTTACAGTCCTTTAATGCTCTAATAAATTCCTCAGTTGTGGTTAGCACACCAGACTATTTAGACATCGTCCGCAAATTGTTTGGACTGCGGGGGCAGGCTTTGGCGTTTGTATTTTCAGACTGCTTCAGATCGCTGTAGATGGCTGACAACATAATACATCTTCAGGAAGACTTGCAAGCGGGCTCTCTCATTAAAACATCATCCCCAAAGCAATGGATGATGTGCGCTCCTTCGATGGCCTTCAAGGAAAATCACATCATCTGATTTTTGTCACCAACGTGGGGAGGGGAAATGACTCGGAGGAGATGGGGCAGCAAAGGTGAATTATTAGGAATTGTACGGAATTTTAGCACATTTAGTGCTCTTAGTGTTGAAAGCAGACGCTGGGCAGATACCATTGGTTGCGGGTTTATCTGCCTTAAGTTGGGTTAACAGGATTTTAGGAGATGCCCCCAAAACTATCTGGGCCTGTGCTATGGCTATGAGGTACCTGACATGTGGCTAGTTGAGAATTCGGGATTTAATTCTTTATTTTATATGTTAATTAACTGAAACGTAAAAAAATGCTTAATCCACTTATTGGGAAACGTTTAAGCATATTTGAAATAACTTGGGTGTGTGAATCTACTTTTTCAACTGCAAATATCAGCAAACACAAACACACGTTTTCGAATACATGCTTCCCCCCCCCCCCCATCAAGACTCCGATATGTCTTGGGTATGAAGAAGAGAATGAAGCGACTTTATATCTTCTCTTGGTAAGTGAGTATTTCTGATGAAATTCCGCACTCAAATTGAGGTAGGTGATAACCGTGTAATGTGCACCAGATTTGGAAGGCTTAGTATTAAAGACACATAAAACATTTTGTCAAAGATTCTTTATATTATCTCCAGGCTGAAATGACAATATTTTGGGTAAGTTGAGTGAAAGAAAATACATAATTAAAGTTGATTCCATCTATTTTATTTTTATTTTTTTACTTTTGAATCTGGGAAATAGAAAATTTTAAATTATATGTGAGGCTCACATTACATTTCTGTTGGACCGCACTGATCTAAAAACCACACTGCTCAAAAGGACAGTCATCGCTTACAGCAGCATTTCTGGACTTGGGTGCCTCTAGTCATCTTTAGGTCCTACAAGCTGGGTCCTCTAATACTCTCGACAACTTCCACTGTTGTCTAGAGTGATATAAAGGAGTCCACGTCAAACCAAATGAAACTCATATTAGTTCAGTCATACCACAGGTTCAGCTCTGAGTCAGGTGCTATCAGGAACTAGAGTAATTCCCAAGAGTTTGCAGGCTCGTAAAGCAAAACATGACACACAACAGCGAGCAATAGAAAACAGTGCAATACGACACCAAAATAGACTCTAGGGGGTGGGGCATGGTCACCCAATAAAACACAGGGAGCCCAGTTAAATTTGAATTTCAGGTAAACGACAAACAACTGTTTAGTATAATTACGTTCCACGCAAAAAGAAGGTGCCCTGTGTTTTTATTCGCTAACTCTGGCAACCCTAAGAAGCAAGGACTATAGAAAAATCTGAGAGGAGAGAAATCCCTTCTCTTGGAAGGACGCAGCCCACTTCTACAAAGACAGATGTGCACAGAACGGTCTACTTTCTTTGGTAAATAAACAATGCGTATCTTGCCTTTGTACTGCTTTCTTCTGGATACTCTCGGAGCTCTGCCCAACTGCTGGGCAGTTCAGAGATGAAAGCGAACACGGGTAGCAGGAAAGGTCTACCTTTGCATATACGACTTTTCTGTCAGTCCACAGGCTATCATGTGCAGACAAGTCTTCCTACAGGAATGAATTTCTGGCAGCAGCCAGACTGTAGGACTTGGTGGATCAAACCCACGTTACTCTTAAACTGCCACAGAACCTTTTCTTTGTCTGTCTTCCTTCCTTCCTTCCTCCCTCCCTTCTTTCTCTCCTTCCTTCCTTCCTTCCTCCCTTCCTTCCTTTCCTTCCAGTAGGCTCTACGCCCAGTGTGGAGCCCAAGTGGGGCTTCAACTCACAACCCTGAGATCAAGACCCGAGCTGAGATCAAGAGACGGACGCTTCACTGCCTGAGCCGCCCGGGCGCCCCTTCCCACAGACCCTCTGCTAAAACAAAGAGGAGAAGAAATTCACACATCCTGGAAAGTACCATGCTCCTCTCGCCACAATGGCCAGTGGCTCTGGAATGGCCAAAGGATTCTCTCTGCAGTGAAAATACCATGTTGGACAAGATACCATGACCTCCGTACTTAACTTGGGTTTTTCACGCCCCAACACCTTTTCCTGGTCTGAGGTTGAAACAAGGAAGGCGGGGAGAACATCTCTGGCAAGTCAGAGTGGAGGCAGAGAAGCAACCTGCTCTGTACCGAAGGGCACGACAGCACGGAGCTCAAGGGCCCTCACACAGCTTTTCCGAGTGCCGGCGGACAGAGCAGATGCAGGTGTTCCGTTCACTGACATTTATCTCGTAGCGAACTTCAGCCCCGGGCTCCCGGGCCCCGGTTGCTGGAATGCATCAGCTCACATCATTTGCAGAAGAAATACTGCCTCGTCCTCACAGATGCGCCACCTTCCACCCTCAATACCTTCTTCATTATCAAGCCAACCCTCTGCTGAATTCGAGCGGGTTATGGCCCTCAGAGCCCCTGCAGAAAACTGCGTTTCACTCAGATATTTGAGCCCACTGGCTTATCTCGTCTGTGACGCTTTCCTTTGAATCTGTCCTATTCAAGATGCCCCCAGGCATTTCAAAGAAATGCTGTGGAATCCTAAAATGAAATGATTTTAATTTAGACATTTCATTCGGATGTATGAAGTGGTGGAGGATAGGATCATGTTAAAAACAAGATCAAATCATTCCAGATGAAGCCATCCTCTGTGCTTGGTTTTCTGAGTCATTCTAATCACTACTTTGGTGGCCCATTTTCACACCATGTGTCAGGCTGGGCTGTTGAATTTTTGCTCAGGGAATGCCGTATAATGTCAAGTCATTCTAGGCTGCAAAGCCAAAGGGATTATGAAACACTGTTAAAGATTTCAAAGTCACACTTTACCCATTTACCTATATAAGAAACAAATCACTAGGATCTATAGATGTTAATATAAATATGGAAAATTTTTAAAGATACAATGTATAGAAATACATAGATAAATTTATATGAATATTGACTCTATAGCCAGTAATAACATCTTGGTGGGTTTTAAAATATAGAAAGAAAGGGCGCTGGGTGGCTCAGTTGGCTGAGCGTCCAACTTCGGCTGGGGTCTCATGGTTTGGGAGTTCGAGCTCCGCACTGGGCTTGCTATTGTCAGTGCAGAGCCCGCTTCGGATTCTCTGTCCCCCCCATCTCTCTGCCTCTCCCCCGCTCTCTCTCTCTCTCAAAAATGAACAAACATCTAAAAAAATAATAAAATAAAATATAGGAAGAAAATGGAATGGAACCAACATTAGGAAAAGCAACAACGGATTATAAGTCAGATGATAAAAGTAGTTAAAGGGTTCTAGGTTTTTTGCCTTGTCTAGGAAAAAGTTGAAAACACAAATTAATATTAGACACTGATACATTACAAATACATGGTGCAGTCTCTAAGATAAGCATTAACTTTTTTAATTTGAGAGAGAGAGAGAGCACACACGAGTGGGGAAGAGTGGCAGGGGGAGAAACAGAATCTCAAGCAGGCTCCACACTCAGCATGGAGTCCAACATGACCCTGATATCATGACCTGAGCTGAAATCAAGAGTCGGATGCTCAAACAACTGAACCAACCAACAAGCACCCCAATAAGCACCAACTCTTATCTCCAAGAGAAAGATTAAAATGGAACAATAAAAAGGCATGAAGGGAGAAAACAACAGAATAGAACAAATAGAAAGCACACAGTAGCATGGTAGTTTAATTTAAACTTTTTAAAATTGAAATATATGTGATATATAACATTGTGTAAATTTAAGGTGTACCACACGTTGACTTGATTCGTTTTTATACTGCGATATGATTGCCATTGTAGCATCTCTATCACACCACACAGTTATCATTTCTTTTTTGTTGTGGAAACAATTAAGATCTGGTCTCTTAGCAACTTTGATGTTTTGAATACGATATTGTTGTCCGTATTCACTATACTGTGCATTCGATCTCCAGAACTTATTTATCTACCAGTTGCGTGTTTCTACCATTAAATGACAGCTCTCATATTTCCCTACCCCCCCCCCCCCCCCAGCCCCTGGTAACCACCATTTTACTGTTTCTAAGAGTTTGGCTGTTTTCGACTCCACATAGAAGTGATATCATACAGTATCTGTCTTTTTTCTATCTGACTTCTCACTTAGCATAATGTCTTCAAGGTCCATTCTTGTTGTCACAAATGAAAGAACTGCCTTTTTTCTCAGGGTTGAATAATATTCCATTGTGTGTGTGTGTGTGTGTGTGTATGTGTATATGTATATATATATGTGTGTGTATATGTATATATATATACATACACACACACACACACACACACACACACACACACACTACATCTTCTTTATCCATTCATCTGTTGATGGGCACTTAAGTTGTTAAGTGACGGGCACCTGACATAATGAATAATGCTACAACAACAGAGGAGTGCGTGTATCTCTTTGATATCCTATTTTCATTTCCTTTGGATATATACCCAGAAGTAGAATTGCTGGATCATATAGTAGGGTGTGAAATCCAGAATTGAGTGATTCATACTGAAATGTATTTTCTGAGAACTATATTTTTTGTTTTGTTTTCTTTTGCCAGCAGGAGAGATGGGATATTATGATAGAAACTAATCTCAATTTAGAGAAAAAAAATAAGGTTGTCTATTTTATACGTGTCCAGTTGAGTTTCATGGATGTACGATTTTATCTTAGATTCAGAAGCACTTCAGGATGGAAGGGACATCACATGTCACCAGATTCCACTCCAGCATCACAAAGATAAGTAATCTAAGGAATCTTTGATTCTGTGAGATGGGGCATGAAGAGACTAGCCCAAGGTCATTGTTGTAACAGGATAAGAACCCAGAACTGGGGTTCCTGCTGAGTATCTTTTCAGCCCTAGACTTTTTAGTCTGCTCTTCTATGAGATTTCACCTTACTCTTCTCTCCTTTTCAGTATGTCATCTAGAACATCTTCACTCTCTTAATTTCCAACGTGTCATAAGAACTTCACAATGAACAATTTCTATATACAGAGAGAGACCTGGGACCACACTGAGACAACCGCTGCCCTGGCGATGTTTCTTGAAGACCCACTCCTTTCTCTCCACACCTTTGTGATCTTCGTTTTGATTTCCACTCAGGAAATCCTTGTTCACTTTTCCTCAGATGTTGCTCATTCTCATTGTGCCTTTCTAACTACCCTTTCATTTCATAAATTTCTTGGCTATTTTCAAATTTTCTTCCCAAAGGAAAAACAGGTTCCCCTTGAATAGTGTTCCTATTTTTTTTTTTTGAAATTGCATTAAATTTGTAGGTTATTGAAGGGAAATCGGAGATCTCATCACTATTAGGTCCCACTTCCCCCCAAAGAGAATGTACTTCTCCATGAATTTCTATCTTGTTCTCAGCTTTTCAGTAAACTTTTTTGGTTTTTCTTCATCTGCACTTTTATTTTGAAGCTTATTCCCAGCCAGTTTATATTTGTGGATTGTTTTAGTGATAAGGATCTTTTTCCACTATATTTTGTAGATGATTCTTGGTAGTAAATAGGGAAAGCTATTGTCCCCCCACTCCCCATATTTATTTTATTTCTGTGTTGAAACTTGAGATTTGATTTGTGGCTTTATAACACTTAAAAAAAAAGTTCCATGTTCCCTGGAAAAGTGTATAATTTCTGTAAGATATATAGTTGAAAATGTACTCTTTAAATATAGTTTATTCATTTTATTAATATTTTTTCTACATCATTGCTTACTCTTTAAATCCTTTGAGATAAGTACACGTCTATGAATTTCTCCTTGTGTTTTTTAAGAATATTAGCTTGCCCTATATGTTTTATCAACTGGTTTTGGCACATAAAGGTTAATGGTGCTTTATCCTCTTAGTTTTTACAATATAAAATGGTGGCCTCCGACTCATGGTCTCATGCGTTGCTCTCAATCTGAACCTCTACATAGTCTGCTATTAATAACTCATCTTTTCCTTTTGCTTGCATTTGCCTGATAGACGTTTTTATAGGGATTTGCTTTAGGTATGTCTTTAGTCAACAGAAGATAACTGGATTTGGTTTTATTACATACCAATTTGAGGACCTCTTTCTGAATAAGCAAGTTTATCTCATTTAGAGTTACTCTTAGAAGTATTATATTTGGTCCACGTTTTCTTTCCTTTTTCTCTGTTCTTGCTTCTTGAGCTCTTCTGTTATTGTCTTTTCCTCCTAATCAGACCAGCCTGGGTTTTTTTTGTTGTTGTTGTTGTTTTTTACTTTTCTCTGAGTTTTTCAAATATATTATTTAGTCTATAGTTAGACAATTTTTAGAGTTAAAGACTTCTGTCTTTTCAGGCACTCTCATGTAAGCAAAATCATTAACACGTTTTTACATTTTTCTTTTGCCATTCACATGATGGTTTTGTTAAAGTAATGTGGTTTTATAGATCTAGATTATTCATACCATTTTGCATTAAAATATTTTATCTGGTTTTTTGTGTGTGAGATCAATTTTCATTCACGACAATTTTACGACAGGTTTACACTTATTTGGATCTCTCTTAATTTTGTTTCAGTGCACATTCCAATATTTTATGACGATTTTTCCAGCTTCAAACATTTAATTTTGATTTTATGTTGGTTGTAATACTTCTTCAAGAAACTCTTTCCACGAAGCCTACATGCCTAGTATTTTCTGAGTGCTTTCATTTGAGGATCCGTTTTTGTTGCCTTCATATACGAAAGACCGGCATACAAGGTATAAAATTCTTGGATCACCACCTTTTCCTCTCAAAATTTCTTTGAGGTCCCCCATTGTCTTCTGGCTTTTAGGGTTGCTCTAAACAAGTTTATCACCAGCCGAATTCCTATTTATTCATGAGTTACTTTTCTCTTATTATTTCCTTATACAGAAGCTTGATAAATTTTCTTCATCTATGTAGTTGAAGAGCTTCCTAGACTTCGTCTCAGTGTGACTATGAGTGGAACACGGTGAGCTTTATTCTTGGGCTCAAGAAATGTCCTTCTATTATAGCTAGCATACCATTATAACATTTATGGCATTGTAAGACACAGTCTTTTAGCTACAGAATACATAAAGACAAACAAAAAAGTCAAAGTCTTTGTGTTCTTGAAGCCAAGTTTTAGTCTACTGAGCAAGGCAGTCATTAGAAGTGTAAATTTCTACCACACCACTGCTGGTGTTACTAACACCTATCATGTGTCGAACACTTACCACACACCAGGTTCAGGTTAAGCTCCCTATATTTACTGTCTCACTTAATTCTCGTGACCACAGAGTGAAGAAGATTCTGTTATTGTTTGGTTTTACAGGAGAGGAGACTGACTATCCAAAAGGTCAACCAAGTAAATTGCCCGAGCTGGGATTTGAACCCTGGTAAGTGAGGAGTAGGGAGGAATGCTTTCTGGTCAGAAAGAAGGAAAAGAGGTTGGTGAATTTGAAGAAAGAAAACAAAACCCGTGACCGAAAACTAGGCTGCTAGGGGTGAGTGCTAAAAAGTAGGGCTAATGAAGGAGGGACAAGTCAGATCATGCCCTTTCTGGGAAATTTGCAAATCTGGCTGCCATGACATTGTTTTACTTTGCCCTTTACTGCCTTTGAGGCTAATTTTAATTCTACTGCCACGTCTTTAATTTCTTGCAGACCTTCTATATTCCAGCTTCCACATCTTGAAAGCAATCCCGTCTTCTTCTCTTTCTTGAATTTCATTGCCCAAACTCAAGTCCCCTTTTATCTCAGCCTATAGTCTCTTTATGATGCAATGCAGAGATTACGGCATCATTAACCAAGTTGAGAAAACTAAACAATTGTCCAAATTTTTCACGTGGATTCTACATTAGATAATCTTCAGACTGCTTCCCCTTAACCATCTAAATGCTATACCTGTGTACCGTCTTAGAGTATCTTTTCAATACACCTCATTTTCAAACTCTTGGAGAATTCTCTCTACATCTTTGAATAAGAGGAAACCTGTCCAGACTCCATTCTCATCTGAAGATTAGATGACTGTGTGGATCTGGGTCCTGTTATCTTTACAATGGGTGGTGATAAATCCACTTCCAAGCTCTGGAGCTTGGAGAGTATTTTAATGTTCCAATCTCATTCCTGGTTCTTGGAGGGGGTGGGGTGGTGAGTTTCACACATTTTTTTCAGTTTTTCAGTGGGGGAATTTTTTTCCATTCCTGCTGGGTTTTTGAACTGATGCAAAACTTGCAAACCAAAAATCCCCCAAATGCACAGTCTTCTTGGTTTCATCTCCTCTTTGGTCACTATACTCTTTTTTTTTTTTTAACATTTATTTTTGAGAGAGACAGAGTGCGAGTGAGGGAGGGGCAGAGAGAGAGGGAGACACAGAATCCGAAGCAGGCTCCAGGCTCTGAGCTGTCAGCACAGAGCCCAATGCGGGGCTCAAACTCATGAACCACGAGATCATGACCTGAGCCGAAATTGGACACTTAACCGACGGATACCTCCCAGGTGCCCCTTTGGTCACTACACTCTTAAAGATGGTGTCCCTGGTAATAGAAGGCCACTCCCAGGCCTCTCTGTGCAGCCCAGCACTTTCCTAGATTAAAAAATATATATTTACAAGGACGTGGAATGGTGTGGGTGAAACTGGGAAGAGTAATTTTCTTGCCCCCTTAAACACACTTAAAGGTGTCAGAAAGATGCTTATTCTGTTTTCACGTTTGGTTAGGCCATAGATCCCTGAGATAGTGGGAGGGGAGAAGTATATAAAAGCATCGTTTTACTTTTTTGGTAAAGATAACACTGCATTTCATAAGCTTGGGTTTGCCATAAAAGCTGAAAGCAAGGTAGGGTTTTTCCTCAGTCGGGCTCCATTTGCTTAATAATTAGGTCAGTGGATACCAGATTGTGGCAAGTTTTCATCCTGTGGATTTTAATTTTCAGTGTTATTGTGAATTATTACCCTAATCCAGGTATTCAGAGGAGATTGCTAGCCTTTCGTCATTTTCTATTTGTGACACAGTTTAGTAAAAATCTGAATGTGACAGGGGCACAAAGAAAGCTTTTTGGGGACTCATAACTCACTCACTTCCAATTCTTTGTATTATTTATTAAAAGGACACACACACACACACACACACACACACACACACACAGAAACACTTTGCCCTCCAGGTATAAGCAAAGACTCCATCAATGCAATTTGGATTGAGAGCACCTCCATGTTATCTGATAAAAGGCAATATCTGAAGAGTAATTTTTTTCCAGCCTAAATTTGTCAATTGGTTGAGAAAACATAGATATGATTGCAAATATGATTTTCCCCCTCCAGTCTTTACTGCTACATTTCAGATTCAAATAGTCACCCTAATTTGTTCCAGCCCATGATGATGTCTAATGACTGATCAGTATAGGAAACTTATTTTCTATGTAACATTTTTATGTGTAACACTGTTTTCCTAATACCTTATAAACACCTAATACCTTAAGTCGGTTTTCTGCCTTAAGTTTTCTTTTTTACCCACCCCATTTTGGCCCCCTGGTTTAGTTGCTGTTTCGATCCTGAACACCCATTTTGCAAATCTTGACTTTCTCCAAGATTTTTCAGTTGAAACCTGAAGGAAATAAGCAAGTGAGTCAGAAATCACTTCTTGTCAAACACAGTGCCAGAAAACGAGCTGTTTTGTACTCAGGGGGAAGGCATTTACCCTTTCTTCCCTTCTTGCAACTTGAGAGTAAATCCCTCTCCTTCTCTTGGAATTTAATTCCCCAATCTCTATTCCAAAATAGAAAAAGATCAGGAAGAATATAGACATGTTGGACATTCAGCCTCAGCAACATATCATATTTATCACCTTTAATGTCCCTTTAATGTCTTTGTGTCTTGTCTTTCTAATTTAGCTATGACTCCACTAGTAAAAATTATTGACTCATGTCCAATTCCACAGTTAGCAAATTTTCTAAAGCTTTGTTAGTGTGTAAGGCAATGAATATGAAATGAGGTCTACATTCTTTATTTGGATTAGGTTTAAAGCTTTTCAAATAACACCATCTGAAAATGTCATAGCATGACAAGGCAGCCATCCCTATGGGAGGGAACCTACCCGTGGGGTACAGGACCTAAGGGAAAAACACACTGTTTATCTTACTATATTCTAATCTCTTCTACCCACGGCACACATGCGTACATCCAGCATTTTTATATATAAATGAAATAAGGTTAGGGAGCACCTGGGTGGCTCAACTGGTTGAGTGTCTGACTCTTGATTTGGGTTCAGGTCACGATCTCAGTTCATGAGTTCAAGCCCCACACTGGGCTCTGCGTTGACAGTGTGGAGACTGGGATTCTCTCTCTCCCCTTCTCTTTCTGTCCCTCCCCTGCTTGCACTTTCTCTCTCAAAAATAAATAAGCTTAAAAAAATTAACATCAAGGAAAATTTTCAGATGGAAAGTAATCTACAGAGGACCAAAATGTAGTGATTAATATGAATATTGTGGGTCAGGGGTCAACAAACTATGGGTCCAGGGTCAAACCTGGCCTGTTTTTGTAAATAAAGTTTCATTGAAACATAGCTACTCCCATTCATTTACAAATCACCTATGGCTGCTTTCTTACTCCAGTGGCAGATTGGAGTCGTGACTGAGATCATGTGGCCCACAAAGCCTGAAGTATTTATTATCTGTCCCTTTACAGAGTAAGTTGGCCAACACCTGGTGCTGGTGATCACTGGTTTCTACCCAGAAACCATTCCTCTCTTTCTCTTTCCCAACGGGATGTTCATTTGCCTGTGTTCCCACCCCTCCCCATACAGTCCAGGTGTTCCAAGGGATGCTCACCCTCCTCTTCTCTGACTGTCCAAACACAGTCCCATCAAGCTTGCCAGAATAATTAGAGCAAGAGCCCAGGTCTAAGACCACCAGTACATGAAATCTCCCAACCACAGGGAATGTTTCAAGAAACACGTATGGAATCCAATTGGAATCATACGAGGAAAAGACCGCTCTGTTTTTTTGGAAATAAATTTCTCTACTTTTAATCGAGACCCACTGGAAGAGACACTCTCTCTTCTCCTGGAGGATGTGTGGTGCTGTAGCCATTTTGTCACCAGAAGGAAAGCCAGGAGGAAATGCAGCCAGCACAGAGAAAGGTACAATGAAGACACACGCAGAGAAATAGAGACAGAATCCACAGATTCAGCTAACCTTGGACACTGCCTTATTTCTGCAACTTGCAATTACTTGAGCCCATTAATTTGATTATTCTTAAGCCAGTTAGAGTACTGGGTTTTCTGTTATCGTCAACATAGAGATCTCTAACCGATAGAAATATTCCTGTTCCATGTAGCTTATGAAAAGTCTCATAGGATTTTGTGTCAATCTTATTTATTTGTAGCCCTAAAAACTTTACATCTGGACAGAATTTCTTCCCTCTTCTTCCTATTGATCTCTCTTGGTAGCTGCCTCTTCAGGTCACTGCCTAGCAATATGCTTTAAAAAAGGAGACCCTGTCCCAACCCTACAGAACCCAGGGCCCAAGGCAGTCACCACTCTCCGTGATACCCTCAGGTGTTTTTACCCTATCCTACTTCTTGTCACTACCCTTCTTTGACTGTGAATCAGCCACCTGCGTGTGACATCCCAGGCTTGCAACTCTTCATTGCCCTCAGAAATGTCCAACATTCGTTGACAAGACCCTCGGTTGTTCTCTTCTGTATCCAATTCCCCAGCCTCATCCTGGACCACTCTCTCTTTCCCACTCTCTAGTCACACTGTTTTTCTATGACCTCCTCTAAGGACACATACTGTCATGTCTCCAAATATTTAAGAAATGTTCTTTTGTCTCCCTGGAATCTCCCTGTTCACTCTTCAAGTCTCAGCCCAGTGGCTGCTGTTCAAAGATGACTTACCTGACCCTGAATTATGAGCTCCCACCCACCTCTTTTTCATACCACTTCTCTTACATGCAGCAGCTACAGTCAAACTCTAGGTTCACAAGTGCACTGGAAGCTCCATGGAGGCTGAGACCACGTGTTTTTGTTCAATACTAGTGGTCCCCAGTCCTCAGTGCCCTGTCTGGCACAGAGCTGGCTATTAATATATATGGCTCATGACTAAATTCATAGCTTTGGCTGTTTTTAAAACTGAAGCTATTGACACTATGCAGGTATAAATGCAGAGTACATTTCTAATGACTCATGTCTAGTGAATTGCAGAGAATGCTGGGTAAACACTAATAAATTCTTACACTCTGACTCTCCCATCTTCTGGACAACATGCAGAACGTCAGCTCTATAATATGACATCCATTTATATCTTACAATATATGAGGCTCTCAACCAGGCCCTCAGTAGACTGTATTTCCAACTTCTAAAGTTCTTTAAGGTCATTTTATGAATCTCACTCCGCTGATGGGAAACCTGAAAGAGAGGTACCTTTACTTGCTAATTATGTGTGAATCTACAGCCACCACCACCACCACAGTCCATGACGATGATTTTCAAACCTGAACGACAAGTTCTCCTGAGTCTACATGAGTAAAGAGTCTGTGGTTCCTCAGGTTACCATGACTCCAGGTCTGGACTCTATATATGCACACGTGTGCACACACACATTGTGTGGATGTGTGCTGCTATGCACTGAATTGTGTCTACCCCAAGTTTGTATGTGGAAGCCCTAATTCTCAGTGTGATGGTATCTGGAGATCAAGTCTTTAAGACATAATCAGGTCTAGATGAAGCCATATGGGTATAGAGTCATGATGAGATTAGTAGAATTATTAGATTATAAGTAGAAACAAGAGAGTTCTCTCTCTCTCTCTCTCTCTCTCTCTCTCTCTCTCTGACATATAAGGACACTGTGAGGAAGTGATCATCTGCAAGCAAGGAGATGGCTCTCACCAGAACTTGACCATGCTGGCTGGCACTCTGATCTTGGATTTCCAGTTTCAAGGACCGTGAGAAGAGAAATGTCTGTTTTTCAGCCCCCTACTCTATGGGACTCTCTTGCGGCAGCTGAGCTAAGATACTTAACACACAGGAAGTCTATTTCACATCTCTAAAATATCTCTTAAATTTCTTGGATCTTTTCTCCACTTCCACTGCTATCACTGTTGCCAAATCTACCATCATCACTCCTGGACCACTGCAAACACCGTCTGACTGGTCTCCCTCCTCTGCCTATCTCCTCTCCGATCAGATCGCCACATAGGCAGCCAGAGAGACCATGAGAGACCATCTATCTGATATCATCAACCCCATGCCTTCAGAATTTCAGACTTCCCATCACTCTTAGAACAAAAAGAGATCCTGAGATTTCTCCCACTAAAATTATCAAATTTGGACTAAAGTTCTGGAATCAGTCTTTTTGTAAAATTTTTTTATGTTGATTTTTGAGAGAGAGACAGAGCGCAAGCAGGGTGGGGGTGCGGAGAGAGACGGGGACAGAGTCCGAAGCAGGCTCCAGGCTCCAAGCGGTCAGCACAGATCCTAATGCGGGGCTTGAACTCATGAACTGTGAGATCATGACCTGAGCTGAAGTCAGACACTTAACTGACTGAGCCACCCAGGCACCCCTAGAATGAGTCTTAATACTCAAACGCTTAAAAATGGCTAAACGCAGTTGGAAAACAGAATATCACCCACCTTTGGGTCAAGATAATTTCATAATGTGTTTCAGTAAAAACTCACACATTTTTAAAATTTCATTGGTCAGAGGGATCATGGCTACCTCATGTTTTTAAGCCTAAGCTGTACTGACTCCCAGAGCTCATGTGTGTCAGAATTCTATTGCAGGTTAACTAGATGTCAGTTTGGCTGAGGAAAACCCTTTGAGTGAGGGTGTTTTCTTTCTTCTTTTCCTAACGTTTATTTTTGAGAGACAGACAGACAGAATGTGAGCAGGGGTGGGGCAGAGAGAGAGGGAGACACAGAATCCGAAGCAGACTCCGGGCTCTGAGCTGTCAGCACAGAGCCTGACGTGGGGCTCGAACTCATGAACCGTGAGATCATGACCTGAGCCAAAGTCAGATGCTTTAACCCACTGAGCCACCCAGCTGCTCTGAGTGAGGGTGTTTCCTAAAGATAAAAAGAAACCAGGGAAATAGGCTCCTGTGTGCAAGTTTCTGTAAATGTCCGAGTCATTACAGCAAGTAGGGTCATTGTGAGTTTAGTAGAACCCTCTGTCACTCAGCCAAGCCAAGTAAGCCATCAGGCCTGTGTGTGAGTCCTTTGTTGAAGAGGGGACAATACATGAAACCCAAACGAGCCAGTCCAATAAAACTTTTTAAGAGAATGAGGCACGGATGGTATTAGACCAAGTGCCTTCCAACAGAGTACAATACATAGGAGAGAGAGACCTTCCATCCCCTTCCATACATACCGTGGGCAGTGCAGCACCTTGAAGAGGCAGAAAGTAGAGCTCGGCCAGAGATGCTTCTGCATGATAGCCCAGCCGGTACTGAAGCTGTGCCTAACAGAACTAGTGACATTCAGCAGATGGGCAGAAGACAGTGCCCATCTTCTTAGATGTGTCTTGTCCCAAGGGCAGGCATAGAGATGGGGCCAGAAAGGAGAATAGGGAGGAGAAGCAAGCTCCGTGTGGGATTTAACAAGACAGTTGACTTATTTATGAAAACGTGAGAGACACCACTGGAGGCAGCATACTTGTAGATTTTCTGGGGCCTGAAGTCTATGTGGGTAAGAAGATGGCAGGAAGAAAGGGTGAAGGTGAGTTAAAGAACGTTCTTTACTTGTAGTGAGGTGACTGGAGGAGAAGAATGTAAAAGCCAAGAGACTAATCATGGAGCACTGGAAAATTTCCTCCTTTCCTTTAAAAATTAAATTCTTCTGGGGGTGCCAGGGCGGTTCAGTCAGTTAAGTGTCCAACTCTTGATTTCTGCTCAGGTCGTGATCTCACGTTTCATGGGTTTGAGCCCCACATTGGGCCCTGTACTGATAGTGTGGAGACTGCTGGCGATTCTCTCTCTCTGTCTCTCTGTCTCTGTCTCTCTCTCTCTCGGCCCCTCCCCCAGCTCACATGCTCTCTCTCTCTCTCAAAATAAATAAAATTAAGAAAAACCAAAAAAAGTAAAAAGTAAACATTAAATTCTTCCTTAGTGTGCAATGCTTTTAAAAGATCACTTAAATAATTTAATTAATTAAAAAAACCAAGTAGCTGGTAATAGAATCCAGGAAACTGGGATTTTTAACTGGAGGGAAGTGGGGAAATCAGAAGGATGGATCCGAGGAGATTTTTACATCACCCGAGGGAAGTAAGGAGAATCTGAGTCTCCAAGGAAAAGAATGGAGAGATGCCCCCCAAAATGGAAGTACAAAGTAAGATTGTGCCTCAATTTTAACTAGGATAACAGTGGCAACCAATAAGGAAGAAACGTGATTTTCTGCCCATGTTGTTGCAAGGAAGAAGTTCTACAGCAATCTCCAATATAATTTGATTGTCTAAATATTCTATGGAGTATCTGTAATGCTGACCTCTGTCCAACATTTCTGGAGAAGTTTCATTCACATAATAAAAATACAAGCTAGGACATCGGTGATATGACAACCCAGGAAAGTCCACTGGATCTGAGAGCCTAGACGTCGTTTGGGCAGGCGGTCATCTTTGAAAAATTAGTCGGGGAGTTGACGATGTACAAATTCAACCGAAGTGACAGATTTATGTGGCTTCTAATGATTCTGGGTTTGAAACACAACGTGAAATGCCAGACAGTGACTGTTTAGAGACCACCAGCATTGGAGAAGGCTGCCACATTATTTATATTAAGTCCTATTCTGCACGCTGAGCAGTTTCATTTTCAAAGGGAATACCAGGGTCCTTGATTTCTAAACTACAAGCCTATGCTGACCTCGGAGACAATCGCTTTCCCAACACACCCGGCCTTCACGGATTCTACTGTTGAATCTGGGCAGAAAACACGCCACACACTGTTTGACTGCAGTTGCCTGACTTCGTTTTATTTACAAATCATAAGCACAGTTGGGCCGCTGAGCACATCTCTCACTAAGGCTCTTGCCAGCCCAGAGCAGATGGAGACATAAATCAGGTCCCCAGTCTCTTCCTCTGCATACAGTCACATCAGATGGTTTTGTGTCTCGGGTCCCTTTGTGTCCTGTCAGTATGTGTGAGGTTCTGTGTGTAAGTAGGTAGTGAGCTTCCACAAGTGCATGGGACCTCAGAAAAACCAACATCCTCCACTTTGGGACCAGAAGCAGAGCCAGTCGTGGCCATGGAGGAATTCATCCTTCATGCGGTGCCAGCTCCTCGGTTACTGGTGGAGAGTTGGGCCATTTGAATGTAATGTATTTTATTTCCTGGTTATTTCCAATTTTACCACTCGAACTTTGTACTTCCTTTTCTTGAGAGGAGGCCAGGACTGTGAGTAGTTTTAATTATCTCCTCCCAAACAGAGACTCTTATATGGTGTCTTTTATCCTACTTAATGTTTTTCTTTCTTTCTTTTTTTTAAGGTTATTTGTTTATTTTGAGAGAGACATAGACAGCACCAGCGGGGGAGTGCCAGAGAGAGAGAGAGAGAGAGAGAGAGAGAGAGAGAGAGAGAGAGAGAATCCCAAGCAGGCTCTGCACTGCCAGTGCAGAGCCCGACAGGGGGCTCGAACCCATGAAACTGTAAGATCATGACCTGAGCTGAAACCAAGAGTCGGACGCTTAACCGACTGAGCCACCCAGGTGCCCCTTAATGTTCTTCTTTTTAAATCAAGCCTACCAAGGTATCATTTACATACAAGAAAATGTACCCATTTTTAGCTTACAGTTTGATGAGTTTTGACAAGTGTATACCCATGACACTATTAGCCATGAAATCAAGATATGGAACATTTCCATCACTTCCAGAAAGTTCCCTCTATCTGTTTGCAAGCAACCGGTGGTCTCTGTTGTCAGTAGGGAGTGGCTCTATCTTTTCTAGAGTGTCCTACAAAGGGGATCATGCATTGTATACCTTTCGAGTCCCGCTCATTTCACTGAACATAACTGTTTTTGAGAATCATCTTTCGTTTAAAAAAGTATATATATATATATATATATATATATATATATATATATATATATATCTCAGTAGTTTCTTTCTATGGGTAAGTATTATTCCATAGGATGAATATAGCATAATTTGATTATTCATTCATCTATGGATGGATGTTGGGATTGTTTCCAGTTTGGGACTATTACGAATAAAGCTGCTAATCATATTTGTGTACAAGCTGTTTTGTTTTTTCACAATTTATAGGACATTCTATTTACTCATTGAAGTATAATTAACATACAGTGTTACAGTAGTTTCAGGGGTCCAACATAATGGTTCAGACACTGTATACCTTTCTCAGTGCTCATTAAGGCTAGCGTACTGTTAATCACCTTTGTCTATTTCACCCCCTCCTCCCTCCCCCCTCCCCCCTTCCCAGTGTAACCACCAGTTTGTTCTCTGTAATTAAGAGTGTTTCCTGGTCTGTCTCTTTTTCCTTTGTTTGTTCCTTTGTTTCTCAAGTCCCACCTATGAGTGAAATCATATGGTATTTGCTGACTGACTTACTTCACTTAGCCTAGTACCTCTGGGTCCAAGTTGTCTCTTTAATGAACTTTTTCATTTCCTTTGGGTAAATGCCTAGGAGTGGAAGCACCAGGTCATATGGTGACTGTGTATTTAACTTTATAGGAAACTGCCAAACAGAGCTCTAAAATGTTTGCACCACTTTGCACTCCCTCCAGCCATAAATGCCTTTTCGTTGTTCCCTGTGCTTACCGGCCACACCTGTTAAATCGGTTTGGAGCAAGTTTTAAAACGTCAAAACCTGGATGTGACTTAATGCCTCCTTTTTCACGTCCAACTGCTATCAATTTCTACCTCCACGCTTGCATCTGATAAATACGCGGGTGCATTTCTTTTAAATAAATGCTTTGTTCACTGTGCATGACAAATCCTAAATCTTTTCTTGTTATGTGAAAACTCCTAATGCATACGTGCACACTAGCCTCAGAAATTTCTAACTTCAGTCTGCAGAGAGAGTGGGCACTACGTCATTTTTGTTCTCTGGCATACCCAAGAGCCTACCTAGAGAGCAGAATTCTACTACCTAGAACATAGGAGGTAATCAATAATAATTTGTTGAATAAATGAATGACTGAATCTCCTGAAAATGTATATATATATATTTTTTTCCATACTGAGATTTTGTTTTCTAAGAATAGGATGCATTTTTGTTTATTGAGATGTTTTTTAGGACTTTTGGTAGAGTTTGGAAGTATCCTTTATACCGATCACGTAGGTCAGTAGATTCCTGCTCTTTCTAAATAGATATTTAAAAATTTTTAAATGTTTATTTATTCTTTGAGAGAGACAGAGAAGGGGGGAGAGGGAGGGAGGGAGGGAGAGAGAGAGAGAGAGAGAAAGAACAAGCAGGGGAGGGAAGAGAGAGAGGGAGACACAGAATCTGAAGCAGGCTCCAGGCTCTGAGCTGTCAGCACAGAGCCTGATGCAGGGCTCACATTCACCAACCTTGAGATCATGACCTGAGCCGAAGTCGGACGCTTAACTGACTGAGCCACCCAAGTGCCCCAATAGATATTTTTCCCATTCTGTTTTCCACATGGTTATTTATGAGGGCTGCTTTTGATTTTTTAATGTTAACTTAAGAGCTGGTCACAATTTTTTGAATTTTTCGATACTGAGTAATTTTTCAGTTGATTCTCTTGAGCTTTCCAAAGGTAAAATGGTCGTCTATAAAAAGCATATAATTTTGCCTCTTCTTTTTAAATTTTATTCTTCCTATTTCTTTCTTTTATCTCCATTCACTGGCTAATGCAGCCAGAATGACATTAACTAACGAGGAGAATGAAGCGTTTGTTTTATTCCTGACTTGATTCCTGCTTCTAATTTGTTACCTGTCAGCATCATGCTGATTTGATTCTCAGATGTTAATTTTCTGCATTTAAGGAAATGGCACCCATTCTTGATTTAATAAGACTGAATGTCAAAACTTATCAAAGACATTGTTGGCACCTGTCTCATTAATCACCTCTTCCTTTGCCCTAATGGTATCAGTGGATGTCCTACTATCCACATTTTTAATTGCATTTCTAATACAGACCTCTTATTCCTATCATGAGTATCAGTTGGTTAGAGGGCTGCAATCTAATTTCTACTATTTAATTTTAGATTTTTATGTCAATATTCATTTGTGATTGCTCCTCTCTTTTTGAGTTATATTTTTCAGGTTTTAGAATTAACGTAATGATGGATTTCATAATAAATTCTTAAAAGTAGTAATCTAATAAATAGTGCCTTCTATATATATGCTCTGAAAGTTACAATTCATTTTATCTGCTCCTTAAAGATTTAATAGAACACATCTGCAATATCGTCTGGCTAGTGTTTTTTTTTAAGACTACCAATTGGTGGGGTGCCTGGGTGGTGCAGTCGGTTAACCATCCAACTTCGGCTCAGGTCACGATCTCACCCTCATGAGTTCAAGCCCCGCATCAGGCTCTGGGCTGACAGCTCAGAGCTTGGAGCCTGCTTCCTGTTCTGTGTCTCCCTCTCTTTGCCCCTCTCCAACTCATGCTCTGTCTCCTCCTCTCAAAAACAAATAAACATTAAAACATTTTTTTTAAATACTAGCAATTATCTATTAGATTTCCTATGTCTTCTGAGTTAGATGGATTTATTTATATTTTGCTAGAAAATTATCTGTTACACCTAGGTATCCACATTAATTTTCAGAGAACCAATAAAGTATATTGGGGGGGGTTCCCTATATATGTGTCATTTTTACCATATTTTTTTAAAAAGACATAGTTATTTGATTTACTTATTGAGTTTACCAATTTTCTATATTCTAACTTATTAACTATATTTTCTCCTTACCAATTCATTGTTCTCTATAAATATTTAGTTGTTCAGGCATCATTTGTTGAAAATATTTTTCTTTCCTCATTTCATTGCTTTGGCCCCTTTGTCCAAACTAATTGACTATAGTTCAATGTAGTATTTTTTCTTGTGTTGCCTTCTTTTTGGTGTCAAATGCAAAACATTATTGCCAGGACCAATGTCAAGGGGATTACTCCTTATGTTTTCTTCTGGAAGTTTTACTGTTTCAGGTCTTAAATTCAAATCTGATCCATTTTGAGTTGATTTTTGTGGATGGTATCAGATAGGGGTCTGGTTTCATTCTTTGGATACAGTTGTCCAGTTTTCCCAACACCATTTATTGAAGAGACTAACCTTTCTTCATCGTATATTCCTGGCACCTCTGCCATGATTCAAACTAAAAAGCTTTTGCACAGCAAGTGAAACCATCCAAAGACGAATGACAGCCGACAGAATGAAAGAAGATATTTGCAAACCACATATCCTACAGGAAGTTAATATCCAAAATATACAAGAAACTCATACAATTCAAAAGCAAAAAACCAGGGGTGCCTGGGTGGCTCAGTCAGTTAAGCATCCGACTTAGGCTCAGGCCATGGTATCGCAGTTTGTGGGTTAGAGCCCTGCGTCGGGCTCTGTGCTGACATCATGGAGCCTGGAACCTGCTTTGGATTCTATGACTCCTTCGCTCCGTGCCCCTCCCCACTCGCACTCTGTCTCTCTCTCTCAAAACTAAACGTTAAAAAAAAAAAAAAAAAAACCTCAAAAGCAAAAAACCAAAAACCAAACAAAAAAACTCAATAAAAAATGGGCAAAAGACTTAAATAGACATTGCTTCAAAGAAGACATATGAATGGACAACAGGCACAAGAAAAAAATGCTCAGTATCTCTAACCATTTGGGAAATGCAATCAAATCACAATGAGATATGACCTCATACTTGTTAGGCTGGCCATTATCAAAAATGTAAGAGATAATAAATGCTGATCAGAATGTCGAAAAAACAGAATTCTTTTATCTGTTGGTGGGAAAGTAAACTGGTATATCCACTATGGAAAAAAGCATGAAGTTTCCTTTATTTTTTTCAATTTTTTTTAATGTGTATTCATTTCTGAGAGAGAGAGAGAGACCACAAGCAGGGAAAGAGCAGCGTGGGGGGGCAGGGGCGGGGGGGGGGGGGGGAGAGACACAGAATTCAAAGCAGGCTCCAGGCTCTGAGCTGTTAGCACAGAGCCCAATGTGGGGCCGGAATCCACAAACCGTGAGATCGTGAACAGAGCTAAAGTTGGAAGCTTAGCTGGCTGAGCCACCCAGGCACCCCTGAAGTTTCCTTTAAAAGTTAAAAAAAAAAAAAGGTGAACCAAATGATTGAGGAACCCTACTTCTGTGCATATATTAAAAGGAAATTGGTATCTCAAAGACATACCTGTACTCTTCTGTTTGTTACAGAATTATTCACCACCATAACCAAGGTATAGAAACAACTTAGGGGTCTACTGATGATTGTAAGATGCATAAGTTCTGAGGCTCTAATGTATAACACGATGCCTATAGTTGATAACACTGAATTATATAATTAAAATAGGCTAAGGGAGTAGAACTTAAGTGTGCTCACCAAAAAATAAATAAAAAATTAAGTATGTCAGGTTATGAACATGTTAATTAACTATATGGGAAGAATCCTTCCATAATACACACATATATCAAACCATCGCACTGTATAGTTTAAATACCTTAAAATTCTGTTTGCTGATTATAATTTAACAACGTTAAAAAAATCAGGTGACTGTATAAGTGTGTCTGTTGCTGTACTCTGTCTTGTTCCACTGATTTTCTATGCTCATGTTAACACCACTGTATCTCTTGATTGCTATAGCTTTATAGTAAACATTAACATTAGGTAGAATAAGTCTTCTGACACTATTCTTCTTCAAAATTGCTTTTGGCTATACAAAGTCCTTTGCATTTTAAGATCAGCTTATCAATTTTTATTAAAGAAAAAAAAAAAGACTCTAAATATGAGACCTGAAACCATAAAAATCCTAGAAGAGAACGCAAGCAGTAGTTTCTCTGACAGTGGCCGTAGTAACATTTTTCTAGGTATGTCTCTTGAAGCAAGGGAAATAAAAGTAAAAATAAACTATTGGGACTACATCAAAATAAAAAGCTTCTGCACAGCAAAGGAAACAATCAACAAAACTAAAAGACAACCTACTGAATGGGAGAAGATATTTGCAAATGGCATATCTGATAAAGGATTAGTATTCAAAATATATAAAGAATTTAGACAACTCAGAGCACCTGGGTGGCTCAGTTGGTTAAGCGTCTGACTCCAGCTCAAGTCATGACCTCACAGTTCGAGTTCGAACCCCACATTGGGCTCTATGCTGACAGCCCAAGCCTGGGAGCCTGCTTTGGATTCTGTGTCTCCCTCGCTCTCTGCTCCTCCCCCCTTTCACTCTGTCTCTCTCTCTCTCTCAAAAAATAAACATTAAAAATTTTTAAAGAAAAGAACTTCTACAACTCGACACCAAAACACCCCAAATAATCCAATTAAAAAACGGCAGAAAACACAAATAGCTATTTCTGCAAAGAAGATATACAGATAGCCAACAGACACAAGAAAACATGCTCAACATCACTCATCATCAGGGAAATGCAAAGAAAAACTACAGTGAGAGAGAACACACTGATGGTTATTGGAGGGGAGGTGGGTGGGGCATGGGTTAAATAGATGATGGGGATTAAGGCGTGCACTTGTGATAAGCACCAAGTGTTGTACAGAAGCGTTAAATCACTATATTGTACACCAGAGTCTAGTATTACACTATATGGTAACTAACTGGAATGAAAATAAAAACTTAAAAACAAAATAAAACAAAAAAACTACAATGAGATATCACTTCACACCTGTCAGAACAGCTAAAATAAAAAAACACTAAAACCAACAAATGTTGGCGAGGGTGTGGATAGAAAGGAACCCTCATGCACTGTTGGTGGGAATGCAAACTGGTACAGCCAGTGTGGAAAACAGAATAGAGGTTCCTCAAAAAATTAAAAATAGAATTACCATATGATCTAGTAATTCCACTACTAGGTATTTATCTAAAGAATATGAAAACACTAATTTGAAAAGATACATGTGCCCCTATGTTTATTGTGGCACTACTTACAATAGCCAAATTATGGAAGCAGCCCAAGTATCAATGGACAGATGAATGGATGGAGAAGTGGTATACATACAAAATGGAATATTCTTCATCTATAAAAAAGAAGGAAATCTTGCCATTTGCAACAACATGGATGGATCTGGAGGGAATAATGTTAAGTGAAACAAGTCAGAGAAAGGAAAAACACCACATTATTTCACTCATATGTGGAATTAAAGAAATAAAGCAAAGAAACAAGGTAAGAAAAAAAAAGACAAATCAAAAAACAGACTCTTAACTATAGAGAACTCATGGTCACCAGAGGGGAGGTGGGTGGGGGGTGGGGGAAATAGGTGATGGGGATTAAGAGCACACTTATCATGATGAGCACTGGGTGACTGAGGTACAGAATTGCTGAATCACTATATTGCACACCTGAAATTAATTTATAAGACTGTATGTCAGCTATATTGGAATAAAAAAAAAAAAAAGAGAGGACTGTTAGGATGTTAACTGGAAGATTGTTGGATTCCTAGATCAAGTTGGGAATAACTGAAATTTTAACAATAGCCAGTTTTCCATACCACGAAGATGGTAAATATTTTCAATGATGTTTTGAGGTTTTCAGTATATATATTTTACATACTTTCATTAAATTTATTGCCACATAAATTCATCACTTTTGATGCTATTGGGAAAGATATTCTTTTTAATTTCATTTACTATTTGTTCATTACTGGTTTGTAGACAGCTGATTTTTTATACCCTGAACATGTATCCTGCAAACTTATTGAAGTGATTTAATTGCTCTTACATTTTTTGTAGATTCTTTTGGATTTACTCTCTATATAATTATGTTATCTGAAAATAAAGACAGTTTTACATATTCCTTTCCAATATTTATGCCTTCTGGTTCTTGTCTTATGCTATTGCACGAAAGTTGAGTGGAAGTGGATATTCTCCTTGTGCTATCAATCATAAAGGAAAAGTAGTACTTCACCATTAGATATAACTTTAGCTGCAGGTTTTTCCTGGGTCTAGTTATTCTTTTTTTCTTGATTAGTCTTGCCAGGAGGTCATCAATTTAATTAATCTTTTTAAAGACTCAAACTTGTCTTTGCTGGTTTTCTCTATTTTTTTAAGTTTATTTATTTATATTGAGAGAGAGAGACAGCATAAGCAGGGGAGGAGCAGAGAGAGAGGGGAAAGAGAGAGAATCCCAAGCAAGCTCTGTACTATCAGCCCAAAGCCTGATGCAGGGCTTGAACTCATGACCCGAGAGATCATGACCTAAGCCGAAATCAAGAGTCAGAGGTTTAACAGAATGAGTCACTCAGCCAGCCCCTGATTTTCTCTATTTTTTATTTTCTGTTTCATCAATTTATTCTCTTAGCTTTATTATTTTCTTCCTTTTACTTGTTTTTACTACTACTTGCTTAATTTGGTTTTCCTTTTCTGGTTTTTCAAGGGGAAAGCCTAGATCACTGATTTTAAATCTTCTTTTCTAATATAGACCATTATTTAAAGTCATGGTTTTCTCCACATGTAGTAACTTGGAGAAATCCCATAAATATATTGCACTATCATTATCATTCACTCAAAAATATTTTCTGATTTCTCTTGTGATTTTCCCATGGATTATTTAGAAGTGCTTAATTAAATCCCAGATATTTCCAGGTATCTTTCCTTTACTGATGTCTAAAGTAATTCCATTGTGGTCAGAGAGTATACTCTTTCTCAATGTATTAGTACTTGCTTTACAGCCCAGCAGATGGTGTATCCTGGGAAATGGTCCATCATACACTTAAAAGAAGGCATGTTTTGTGGTTGTTGAGGCACAGTTCCACAGATGTCAAGTTTATTTGGTTGACAGACTTCTTCCAATCTTCTATATTCTTATTGATATTTATTCTTATTCTGTTATTCTTCTAATAATTACTGAGACAAGAATATTAAAATCTTGAACTACAGTAGTGGGGCATTCTATCACCTCTTCTAGATTTGTCAAGTTTTGTATCTTTTTATTTATTGATTGATTTTTATTTACTTACTTATTTTTTGAGAGTGTCTGGCAGGGGAAGGACAGGGGGAATAGAGAGAGACAGAGACAGAGACAGAGACAGAGACAGAGACAGAGAGAGAGAGAGAGAGAGAGAGAGAGAATCCCAAGCAGGCTCCATGCTATCAGTGCAGAGCCCGATGTGGGGCTCAATCTCATGAACCATGAGATCATGACCTGAGCCAAAATCAAGAGTTGGATGCTTAACTGACTCAGCCACTCAGGTGCCCCTGCATCTTTGTTTAAAGTAATGTATTTGGGTGCAGAAACATTTAGAATTTTTGAAGTCCACCTAAATTGTAGACTTGTTTTAGAAACGAGAAACTGGAGACTCAAAGAAGCTAAATGAATTTTCATTAGCTTGGAGTGAACTGGGGAAACCTGGTCTCACGAAGAGGATGCACTGTCATCAAGGGGATGACACACTGTAAACTTGGGATTGCCTCAGACTTTTTTCTCACAACCCACTGCTATTGACTGGTTAAAAACTAGAAGGTGAGAGCTAATCCATTACATCAACAGTAACAAGATCGGACTTACATGATAATTTTTTCTTCACTCTTATGGTACTGGAAGAATAGTACTTATGAAGGGTGACAGAATTTGTTCTTGCATTTGGGTCATGTTTTATCTGAAGTCTGAATTCTCAAGCTCTCATGTTCAATCAACAGTGCAAAATTAAAAAAAAAAACTATTTTGTGTTTTTGAAAAGAAACCATGAATGCTATCGGTCTACTCTAAAACTTCAGATGATAGCAGATAATGAGCAAAGACATCATTTAATTTAGTCTTATCAAAATCTTCAGGTTGACTGTGCTCTGCTTGTGTTTCCAAGGCTTTTCCTCAGAAGAATGTGACTGATAAAAGCCACACTCAACACGGGTTTTGTTTCCAGGTTTCTATATTTATATTTACATAAACACAAGAACATTATGAGGATACAGACGTACGAAGTGCACCATAAACTAAGTTGGAAGTGAGCTATACGATAGCCAGAAAATCTCAAAGTTCACTCAGGTGGGGGAGTGTAGGAATAGGAAGAGTTTTAATACAAAACGTTTTAAGAACCAATGGAAATTTCAACATTGCTGCAGCCAGGAAAGGTCTGTCATTGTTAATTATGATAAGGCCCGTAAGTATGTGAGGAAACAGTCTCATTTCTAAAACATACCAGCACCTCTGCTTTTCTGCCTCCTCACTTTGAGAGCACATTTGCAAACTGTTAATTTAAGTCACATTTGTAGCTCTGATCAAGAAGGAGTCCTATCAAGAAAGAAGTAAAGAGGGGTATTAAAAATATTCCATTAAACATGGCCCAACCCAGGTGAAGAAAGAGAGGAGGGTAATATTTGGACAAATTTGAGGAGAATATGTATAAAAACAATCTCCATGGAAAGAGCCAAAGATGTTATTGGTGTTACCAGGAAATATGGCCAAGTGAGAAAGGAGAGGGAGAGAAAGCTAGCAGGAACTCTCAAGGTGGGTTGAGAACATTCCCAAACCTACTTCTCCACCAAACCCCTAGAAATGGCAGAAATCATATTCACAAATAGTTCATTAAAGGAAAAAACAAAAGGCTAATGGTCAAACACCTGGAGAAATCCTTAGAAGATGCATTGCAGATTGAAGAGGGAAATCTGAAGCAAATATAAACAGGGGATGGTAGCTGCCAAGAGACAGAGCAGCTCCTCATCTTAGGGGACGGTAAGCACTCCGAGCAGGAGGGGCTCTGGGACAATAGGGTGTGTTGGTTTGGATTATGGTTTTCAGGGCACTGAGTAGGTTGGCTGTTCTACCCGTCATCACCAACTGCTCACCATACAGGAGGAGATAATGTGGGCACATGGGTTAAAAGCAGTGGGAGGGGGATCCAGAACCCTCACTCTTGGGAAACTAGCCATTGACTCACCTCCCTTGCAGTTCATCATCCAGTTATTGAGGACACGCTGTAGTGTGCCAGCCTGGCAGTAATGTTTCCTTCCAGTCAAACCCTCAAGGTTGGCAGTGGGTAACAGACAACGATAGTCACAAATACACTAACAGGAGCCAGGAATCACCAGTTCCATGAAAAGGTGGTACCAAATCCAGCAAATGGATGAGAAAAGAGCTAGTAAATCAAACACATCAGGACTTTATTTTCTTAAAAGTTTATTTATTTATTTTCGAGAGAGAGAGAAAGAGAGAGAGAGAGAGAGAGAGGGAGTGAGCAAGTGAGCAGGGGAGGGACAGAGAAAGAGAGAGAGAGAGAAAATCTCAAGCAGGCTCCATACTGTCAGCACAGAGCCTGATGTGGTGCTCGAACTCACGAATCGTGAGATCATGACCCAAGCCGAAACTAAGATTCAGATGCTTAATCAACTGAGCCACCCAGGAGCCCCTTATTTTTAAAAGTATATTTATCTTGACAGAGAGAGAGAGAGAGAGAGCGAGCCAGCGTGCAGGGGAGGGGCAGAGAGAGAGGGAGAGAAAGAGAGGCACAATAGGACTTTAAAATGATTATCTTTAATACCATCAAGTGAGAGACATTTCATTTGTTTAAGATAGCATATAAAAAATTTTTCCAAAATTTAAATGTTCATTATTTAAAGCTAAAACTCAAAAGAGAGGCTGGATGGATACAGCTGAAGGCAAGCTGGAAGAATAAGCCAAGAAATTCTTCCAAATGTAGCACAAGAGAAAAAGAGATGAAAAGAATGAAGAGAAAGAGACAGATGTAGGGGATCAAGTGGTCTAAAATGTAAGCTTGGAGTCTGACCGTCCAGGTGGAATCCCAGTTATGTATGACCTTGGGCAATTTATCAAACCTCTTCCACCTCAGTTGGCTCATCTAGAAAGTGGTGATTATGATAATGCTCCACCCAAAGGAGTTGCTGTGAAAGTTAAATCAGCTAATACATGGAACTCACTGAAAACAAGGCCGGGAACATAGTAAGTGGTGTTTGTTAGAAGGAGAAAATGAAGGGAGGGGGAATATAGTGTGAAATAAAAAGCAAAAAGTAGGAAAAAAATTCCAATAAGGAAAATACAAGTCTCTGCCTTGAAGGTCCTACCAAGTCCCAAACAAATAAATAAAAATTGACTTATACCTGGAACAGAGTAGTAAAATTTCAATACAATAAAGTGAAAGAAAAGATCTTAAAATTTTTGAGAAAAATAAGTTATTTATAAAAGTATAAAAATCAGATCAAGGTTAGACTTCTCATTAAAATCCATAATGCCGAGGGGGCACATGCAACCCAATGTTTATAGCAGCACTATCAACAATAGCCAAAGTATGGACAGAGCCCAAATGTTTATTGATGGATGAATGGATAAAGAAGATGTGGTGTGTGTGTGTGTGTGTGTGTGTGTGTGTGTGTGTATACATATATATGTATATGTATATATATGTATGTGTATATATATATACGTATATATTATATATACACACAATGAAGTATTACTCAACAATCAAAAAGAATGAGATCTTGCCATTTGCAAATACGTGGATGGAACTAGAGGGTATTATGTAAGCGAAATTCGTCAGAGAAAGACAAGTATCATATGACCTCACTCATATGAGGACTTTAAGAGACAAAACAGATGAACATAAGGGAAGGGAAGCAAAAATAATATAAAAACAGGGAGGGGGACAAAACATAAGAGACTCTTAAATATGAAGAACAAACAGAAGGTTGCTGAAAGGGTTGTGGGAGGGGGAATGGGCTAAATGGGGGAGGGGCATTAAGGAATCAATGCCTGAAATCATTGTTGCACTATATGCTAACTAACTTGGATGTAAGTTAAACAAAAAAATAGTAATAATAAAATTGGATTCGATTAAAAAATAAAATAAAAATCCATGAACGCAAGAATAACATATTTTACATTCTGAGAAAAGATAGTTTTGAAGTTAGTATTCTATACCAAGCTGAATTATTATATGAAATGTGAAGACAAAGACATTTTTAGGTGTATAAAACCTCCTATCACTTGTAGGTCTAGTCTGAAGGTCTTGCTTATTGATTCTAATAAGAAGAAAACCAAATATAAGAGAAACAAAACAAAACAAAACATCCTAAGTAGACAGTCAAGAAACCAATACACCTTACTGATCAGTTGATTTGTGTTAACTGTCAAAAAAGAAAATTTAAGGGGCGCCTGGGTGGCTCAGTCGGTTGAACGTCCGACTTCGGCTCAGGTCATGATCTGGTAGTTTGTGAGTTTGAGCCTCACATCAGGGTCTCAGAGCTTGGAGCCTGCTTCAGGTTCTGTATCTCCCTCTCTCTCTGCCCTTCCCCTGCTCATGCCCTGTCTCTCTCTCTGTCAAAAATAAGTAAACATTAAAAAAAAATTTTTTTTTTTAAAAAAGAAGAAAATTTAACAGCTTCTTAGAAGAAAACCAAAGCATATGGTAGGGAACAATGATGAACAAAATTGTCTCTGCCCTAGTTAGGGGAAAATTAACTACAGCTAAAACTTACTGAATGTTTTTTATGCACCAAACATTGTCCTTACCCTTTTACATGTATTCACTCACTCTTCATATCATTTTATTTTTCTTTATCTTATGTGTATGGGAACTGAGGAACAGAAATATTGAGTAACATGGTCAAGGTGGCACAGTCAATGTCAAAGCCAAAGTCTGAACCCAGTGTGTCTGGTTCTGGAGTTGATGCTCTTCAAGTACTGTGTTCTACTGATCTCAAGTACTCAGGTACCAATCAACTCTAGAGAGTGTTAGAAGATGGTAATTCTCAACATGTCATGTTTACAAATCTCACACTAAAAAGCACATTGAACAATGAAAGGACAACTAAAATGAAGAAAAATCACTCAATTCTTCAAAAGTAGAAAAAGAAGGAACGAAATGTAGGATAGAGCAGTAAATAAAACAATAGAATGTTGGAAAGCAACCCAGGCATATCAATAGTCACAATAAATGTGACTGACAAGTCCCCTATTAAAGGATTTTAAAAACTGAGCTAAAAATATCAAAATAAAATGTATATGTTTGCTTTAAAAAATACATACCAGGGGCACCTGGGCGGTTCAGTTAGTTAAGCATCCAACTTCGGCTCAGGTCATGATCTCACAGTTTGTGGGTTTGAGCCCCGCGTCGGGCTCTGTGCTGACAGCTCGGAAGCCTGGTGCCTGCTTCAGATTCTGTGTCTCCCTCTCTCTCTGCCCCTCCCTGCCTTATGCTTTGTCTCTCTACCTCTCAAAAATAAATAAACGTGAAAACATTTTTTAAATAAATATATAAATAAATATACATACCGAAGACAAAGACACAAATAATTTGAA
Source organism: Panthera tigris (assembly GCF_018350195.1). Taxonomy (NCBI): domain Eukaryota; kingdom Metazoa; phylum Chordata; class Mammalia; order Carnivora; family Felidae; genus Panthera; species Panthera tigris. The sequence continues at coordinate 6,463,686 of NC_056673.1, read as the reverse complement.
GGTAAAGATAGAAAAAAGAAGCAGGTTCTCAATTTCCTATCATATTCATATGAAAAATATGATCTGATAATTCCCAGAAGAGAATATCCAGATGGTCACTAAACAACTACAAATAAAAACTTCAAGGCTACTATTTGCACAATCCTAGTTAAAACAAAATGAGAGATCATGTGACATCCTTCAGACTTATAAACATTTAGAAGTCAAGTGATATCAAACATCGGCAAGGATGTGAAGAAACTGGCTCTACACAGAGCACTTAAACCTAACGAGCTATATTTATAGGTAATGATAAACTTGAATGATAAAATGATGCTTCAAAATGAGACGATCAGCATGGTTCCATCTCTTTAAAAACACATGAAGAATAGGGAGTTTTATAGCAACCAAGTGAACATTGAATCGAGAAGAAGTTAACTTTTACAATGGTAGGAAGGTTTGGTGGAATTCTTTTTTAAACTTGTTCTTGAGCTATACTCCACCCATGTCAGCAGCCATCTTGAATATAGCAGCCTGTGTTCCCAGTGTGGGACCCTGGCCCCTGCTTATGAGATGGGGGGGTGGGGGAGGGGTGCAAAAAAATTTTTTTCCAAAAATTATTGTGTAGGTATTTTCTAATATGTCTGGAGGCTACCCAAAGGACTGATATTTCTTTCTGTCTTGTCTAATTTGGAGCTCATCCAGGCTGGAAAAGTGGTGGGTATCGCTTATAAATATTGTGAGGTAGACAACGTGCAAATGCCTGATGCAAATTATTATAATTGAGACATAAAATAGACCACTTAATGCCTGGGAGGAAAAGCCAGGGAGAGAATTTCCTTGGGAAATTAAGAATGATCAAAAGCACTTATGTTTATGGAGAATACAGAAAGCCATGCTTATGTCCAGGGTAAGAAACATGCTCAAAAAAGATATGTTAAAGAAGATGTTAAAGCTTTCATCTTGGGCAGCAACACCCCTTCATGACAGAAACACTCAGAACCAGAAAGAAGAGAAAATTTCCTCAGCATGAGAAAGGCATTTGTGAAAAATCCACAGTTAAATCCACACTCAATGAGAAATATCCAAAGCTTTTCCTCTCAAGTCAGAAACAAGACAAATGTGTCAATTATCATCACTGCTTTTCAACATCATACTTCTTTTCAACATTGTATTTCTTAGGCAAGAAAAAGAAAAAAGGCATCCACTGTGCAAAGGAATAAATTAAACTATTGCTATTCAGAGATGATATGATCCTATATATAGAAAGTCCCAAAGAACACACACACACACACACACACACACACACACACACACACACACACACACACACACGAAAACCCCTATTAGAGCTACTAACTACTAAACAAATTCAGCAAAGTTACAGGGTATGATCAATCAAAATCAGCTAGATTTCTACATAGCAGCAAAGAACAATCCAAAAAGGAAATTATAAAAATCAACCTCACTTAATATAACATCAAAAAGAATAAAAAATCTGGGAATGAACTTAACCAAAGTGGTGAAAAATGTGTAAAACTACAAAACATTGCTGAAAGAAATTAAAGAAGACAAATAAATGGAAAGACATCCCATGTTCATGGACTGGGAGACTTAATATTGCTAAAAGGGCGATATTACCCAAAGAGATCCACAGATTCAATGTAGTTACTATCAAAATGTAAATGGACTTTTGTTTTCCAGCATGGAGAAACTAATCCTCAAATTCCTGTGGAATTGCAATCTGCACTGACAGCTCAGAGCCTGGAGCCTGCTTTGGATTCTGTGTCTCCCTTTCTCTCTGCCCCTCCCCTGCTCACTCTCTGTCTCTTCCTCTCTCTCAAAAATAAGTAAACATTAAAAAAAAAAATGACAGTAATGAAAACAGTGTGGTGGTGGTATAAGGATAGACATATGGACCAACTAGATAGAACTGAAGTCCCCAAATAAACCCATGCATTTTTTGCTAGTGCTATCCCACGAGGATGCCACGGCCATTTGATGAGGGAAGAAGAGTCTCTTCAACAATTAGTGCTGGCCTGTGGATATATACACAAGCAGAAGAATGAAGTTGGACCTATACCTCATACCATACATAAAAATTAACTCAAAATGGATCATGAACTAAAAGAAGAATCAAAACCATACAACTCTTGGAAGAAAACGTAAGGATAAATCTTCACGACCTTGCCTTTGGCAACAGATTCTTACATATGACACCAAAAATAGGAAACAAGATGGAATTCACCAAAATTACAAACTTTTGTTTATCAAAGGATGTTACTGAGAAAATGAAAAGATAACTCGCAGAATGGGAGAAAATATTTGCAAATCACCCGTCTGATAAGGATCTAGTATCTAGAATATATAAAGAACTGTCACATTGCCAACAATAAGAAACACAAAATAACCCAATGGGCAAAGGACTTGGACATTTCTCCAAAAATATACAAATGGCCAGCAAGTACATGAAAAGATGCTCAACATGTCTAGCCATTTGGGAAATTCAAATCAAAACCTCAATGAGGTACCATGTCACACATGCTAGGATGGCAATAATTGGTGAGATGTGGGGAAATCGGAACACTTGTGTGTTATTGGTGGGAATACAAAATGGTGCAGCCGTTGTGGCCAAGAGCTTGACAGCTCTTCACAAAGTTAAACAATGAATTTACCACATGACCCAGCAAGTTCTAGGTATATCACCAACAGAATTGCAAACAGGTACAATAAACTGTCCTTTTCAAACTAGATGTGTCGTCTAATAGATGACATATATCAGCACGTTTTCACTTCAATTTGGTTAAAGTCAAGCAGATATTATCATTTGAGTAAAATCATATCTCTCTTAATGATGACTGAGCAACAAGGAACTTCCATACCTAACTATGATGATATGATGGAACAGGGCTCATCACTGGGATTCACATACTCTGAGAAGTAAGCTCAATATGTCCCCTGAACTACACTGCTTCTAAAACCCAGCCAAAGAGAAAAGTCTCGGACCTTCACTGAAGTTCCCAGTTACATGACCTGGTCTTTTTCAGATATTTAAAGTACAGATGTGAAAAGCTCACTCATTATTTGCTATGTGCTTGGTTTTGCCGATATACATTGCATCTACTTTAAAAAGACCAGTGGAGTTTGCCGAGGAACCCTTGATAGTTTGTGATAGAGAGCCAAAAGATTAAATATTTATCTTCTAGAAGGTTCTGACTTCAGGTATTGGTTAAACAATGACATTCCTGAGCTGGAATGCTGTGACAAGGTCTTACATTATGGAAAATCCATTCACTCCCACCTGGTAAAATCTGCCAGGCCAGTGGTGGCATCCAAGTGAGTAGGTCCAGAGACCAGTTTCCAATAAACAGGGACTCTGGACAATAGAACACGAGGCAAACAGCCATCAGAACAGGGCTTTAGGAGAGGGCCCCGAGCCAGGCACCCCCTCACCATCGGCATACGTAAATTTTCACATAAATTCTGTGTATTCTGTATTAGAGGGATGTTTATTAAAAGGAAGCTACATGTTGCCACCCACATGGGAAGTGTGGGAAGTGTCATTAATATTTCATAACTTCTCAAGTTTTAAGGTGAAAATGAAGAAAACTGTGAATTAGTCAGCCCTGCTTATCCATCTGAAAATGCTGTGAAATCGAATTCATGAATTTATGACGGTGCTTTATCTCTAATCATGGGGTTATAAAAAGAGCAAGGTAATTTCAAGTTCTCGGACACGGAGTCATAGGTTTACTTACAAAGGAAGCCATTATAGAAACACCTCTCACGTTGTAGGCATGTGTGCTGTGTCAGTGAGAAGAAACACTCAGATAGTCTGAACCCACACAGACAAAGACGTACAAGTGCTCTGCTCAGAACTGAAACTGTTTTTTCGAAGCATTTATTTCCTGCTGTACCTCAAGGTATCCTCAATAGGGACAACTTAACTGCCTAACCGATCAGATCTGACTGAGGACAGCTTTAAACGCAATACAGTTAGAACAGCATTAGAAATGCATCTTGCTTTGTTTTCTTCTCATTTTCCTTCGATGTAATCTCTTCTCCATTATTTTTCATGGAATCACCCAAGGGTACTATTGCTGGATAGCAGAGTAAGTCATGTTAGATTTTTAGAAACGCCAGACTCTTTTTCCAGAGTGGTCATATCACATTACATTCCTACCAGCAACGTGTTAATGACTGCATTATAATCGTAAATGTCTAATGTGATATATCCTTATTCCATGATACCATTTCCGAATAGCATGGCTGAACTTAGCCTGCTTATCAGTCTGGTGTGTTTTTTCCGTTACATTATAATATTTTTCGTGTGAGGTAAGCATTTTCTGAAGGTTGAATCCACAGATATGTCAAAGAACCATTTTTATTCCCTTCTTCCTAAACTCAGTAGGCCATACAGCGTCATTGAGATGCCCCCAGGGAAAGAGCTATCCCCCAGAGAATAGGGCCATTAAATGCCAGCTAGAAAGATGGTCTTGCTGTCTCAGCTGACCCCACTCTGGACTTGTCTCCAATCACTTCTTACCTCTGGATACTGAATATTTTCCAACTCTTAGATCTGTTGTTGGGTCGTCGGAACTTTTCTATCCTGTGTTTGGTTCAGCACTAAATTTTTGCAAATTCCTGCACTCCCCTGCTAGAGTTCCCAGTGACAAATTTTGTTGCTAATGCTGTTTTTAGGGACAAGTGAATAACTGAATTAGAGACTTAAGATAATCTGGTTGCAGGTTTCATGATCATTCTGGCATATCTTTATGCTTCATTTTTTAAAATTTAATTTTAAACCATTAGAGAACCATAGGAAATTGCTCAACTATTACGGACCCAGTTTCCCACAATGGTGACATCTTACGGCACCGTGGTTATATGTTGAAACCAGAAAACTGACTTTGGCACGATGCTGGTAACGAGCTCATAGATCTTATTCTGTTACCGCTAGTTAACACGCGTGTGTGCGTGCGTGTGTGTGCATTTCTATGAAATGTGATCCCATGTGTGTGATGCCAGCAGACGGGGGTCTGAGGCCCCGGGGCGGGGGGAGGGGGGTTCCAAAGGAGCAGCCAAGAGGGCCTCTGGCTGCACGCGGAATGCAAATCAAATGTGAGCCTGAGGGGGCTCTGTCGGTTAAGCATCCGACTTTGGCTCAGGTCATGATCTCAGGGTTTGTAGGTTCAAACCCCACGCTGGGCTCTGCACTGACAGCATGGGGACTGCTTGGGATTCTCTCTCTCCCTCTCTCTGCCCCTACCCCCTTTCTCTCTCTCTTTCTCTCTCAAAAATAAACAAAAAAAAAAAATCAAACGTGAGCCAGCAAGAGGCGAGAGCGGCAGGTGGAAGGTACAGAGTGTGTAGGAGACTCAGAAAGAAAAAGAGAGAGCTCATCTCTGCGTGACGTCTCGGGGGTTTTACTAAAAATCTGGTCTGGTGTACACATCCTCTCAGGCATCGCTGAACCGGTTAGAACAGAGACGAGAGCCTGGGTCTGATTCCCGGGAACCAGGGGGTCCTGGCATTGAGATATCTCGTGCTGGTGGTCTGGGATACGCGTATGACGTCTGGTCGTTCTCACCTGGTCCTTCCTTCGATGTTACGTACTGTAAACAAATCATTAACTCCGTGTCCCTTACAAGGCCACTGTTTGCATTCTGAGGCGTGTATACGGTGAGGGTGCAGGTCTAGCAAGCAGAGAAGCAGAGACGGGAGCGAGTAGCAGATTTGTATGGAGCCTTTCAGTTACGCTGTCTCCTGTACATCTTGGCAACACCTATTATCATCAGGATATAGAGCCGCTCCCCCGACACAAAGCAACTATGTGTCGAGCATTTACTAACGATGCTTTTCGTGTCGCGTCTACGAACTCTTTGCCTTACGTCTGGCTTTATTAGTATATCTTCTTCTATCTCAAAAATGGCCATAAGAAACCAACATATTCAGTTATTTACTGCCTTTGTTGGGGAAAAAAAAAAACCACACCAAAATCCTGGGAATATATTTCCTGTTACATCACTCAGAAGCTCGTGTTTATGAAACCCCAGGTGAAGGATGTCTTTTCAAACAGTGCTTCGCAAATTTTAGTGTACGGATAAATCACCTGGGATCTTGTTAAAATGCAGAGTCTATCTCAGCAGGTCTGGGTCTACTTGATATTTTCTATTTCTAACAAACTTCCCCCATTGATGCTGCTGCTGCTGACCCAAGGACCAATTTTTTTTTTTTTTTTAAGTCGATCTACTTATTTTGAGAGAGACAGAGAGAGTGCAAGCGGCTGGGGCAGGGGGTGGGTGGGGGAGAGGGATGGGGGCAGAGAAAGACAGAGGGAGAGAATCCCAAGCAGGCTTCGTGCTGTCAAAGCAGAGCCCCACACGGGACTCGAACCCATGAAGAGCTGTGAGATCACGACCTGAGCGGAAATCAAGAGAGGGACACTTAACCGATTGAGCCTCTCAGGTGCCCTTAAGGACCACATTTTGAGCAACAAAGTTTTAGAATTCAGTGTTCCTCTGATATCTGAGAATAGGAATTAGGTAACGAATTGTGTCTTCCTTTTCACCAGAGAAAAGAAGACGGAAAATTCGAAGTGTAACTGTAACACATGGTTAGTGTCTGTTGGGCATTTGTGTGTCCTTGTTTTCACTGTTCTAATCTCCTATTCTGCTGTCTAGTTTACATTTCGGTAAGCATATTCTTGTAAATTTTCTCAAAATCTTTCTAGAGCAAGGTGAACTATAAACAAAATTAAATGATTGTGAGAGATTTTCTTGGCCCTGTGTACCCAGCAATGAATCCTGTCCATTTTTCCCCTCAATGTTTGAAATGAGTGCTCCCTAAAATGCATCATAAATGAAGAAATATATCGTTTTGTACAATATTAGGAAGTGGGGGTCCAAAGTGGTGTCTGTTTTCTAAGTTATCTATGACTTTCATATTGATAATTACTTTTCCCTTATTAAAAATTGGGTTATGGTATGCTAGGTTTTGCTTCAGATGGAACCCTAAACATAGCACTGTTTGAAAAATATTTATAAAATGAGTTACTTTTCACAAATGTCACATCCTTATGGTCAACAATGTAACTCAAAAATGTATTGGGCTGGATGAAGCCTTTATGGCACTGTCCGTGGAAACATAAAATGTACAGCTGCTGTGGGAAACACCAGGGTGGTTCACCAAAAACATAAAAATAGATTTATCATGGAATCCAAAAATTCTACCTCTAGGTATAAAGTCAAAAGAACTGAAGGCAGGATCTATTCGTGCACCTGTGGTCTAAGCATTATTCACAAAAGCCAGGAGGCGGGAATAGCCCAAGTATGTCCTGAGGGACGAACGGATAAACAGAATGTGGTATATAACTGCAATGGAATATTCTCCAGCCTTAAAAAGGAGAGAAATTCTGGCACCTGCTCCAACATGGGTGAACCTTTGAGGACATGATGCTGAGGGAAACAAGCCAGTCACATAAAGACAAATACTGTATGATTACACTTGGATACGGTTCTCAGACTAGTCAAATTCAGAGGCAGAAAGTAGAAATAGGTGGTTGCCGGGCCCTCAGGGGAGGAGGGAATTCGAAGTTACTGTTTCATGGGGACAGAAGTGCAGTTTTTCAAGATGAAGCGTTCCGGAGATGGACAGCGGTGATGGTCACACAACTATATGAATGTATTTAATACCTCAACAGTATATTTAAAAATGGTAACTTTTAGGGGCCCCCCCGGGTGGCTCAGCATCCAACTTCAGCTCGGGTCATAATCTAGCAGTTCGTGGGTTCAAGCCCCGCATCGGGCTCTGTGCTGACAGCTCGAAGCCTGGAGCCTGCTTCCGATTCTGTGTCTCCCTCTCTCGCTGCCCCTCCCCTGCTCACGCTCTGTCTCTTTCTCTCTCAAAAAAAATAAACCTTAAGAAATGTTTTTAATGGTAACTTTTACGTTAAGTGTATTTTACTACCGTAAACAAAATGGGAAAAATGTATTAGGTATTCAGCTTTTTTTGGCTACATGGGATATTCTTCAGGTGCACAGAGGACTGTCTCCACACGACAATTTTGCCAAATTGTGTCTGCACTGCCCTGCAAGTCACGGTGTATTTCAGCAATGGTTTTACTTCTTTCTTTATTCCTCTGGCATGTGACTTCCCATTATAATTTTCTACTTGTGTGGACCTCTTCCACTGGATTTCAAATTGTTTGGAGATAAGACCCACTGTTCAAGCATCAATCTTTGCTAGAGTGAGTGGAGCTTGGTTGTTGCTTAGTATTTTTTTTTAAAACAAGCTTAGTATTTTTTTTAAAGAGCATGCCTTTAAAAACCATAGAAGGCAACCCACTTTTCCCTTCTAGCTGATCTGATTCTTATAAAAAGCATTACGGTTTTATATGAAAGGAGTCTCATCAAATATTAGAAAATGACTTTTAGACCGCAAATGTAGGCCTGTGATACATTTCTTTTTTTTTTAAGTTTTATTTTTATTTATTTTGAGAGAGAGAACGCAAGCAGAGGAGGGGCAGAGGGAGGGAGGGAGGGAGGGCGAGAGAGACAGAGACAATGAATCCCAAGCAGGCTCTGTACCATCAGCACAGACTTCAACTCAGGGCTCGAACTCATAAACTGGGAGATCATGACCTGAGTTGAAATCGAGAGTCAAACACTTAACCAACTGAGCCACCCAAGTGCCCCTCCCATGATATGGGAATCTGCTAGAATCGATTGCCTTTTTCCACACTGTTTGCATTGGAATACCCAGATATCTGAGACCTGGGGGTAGAGCATTTGACTGTAGATATCTGAGACCACAGTTACTCCCCTCAACTGATTCTCACATCTATCCTCATGTGCAATGTCCCGAATAGAACCTTTGCACTGCTGATGCCCTAAGAAACCGACTCCATTTTTATCTGAGCGTTTCTTTTTTCTGTACAGAAAGCCCAAGCTTGAGCGATTTTGTGCATCTTAGAAAATGCTCTGTGGACAGGCTTTTGCAAATCACCGCGAGTGTTGGCAGGGATCCCTGTTCTGTTAATAAGACCGCTTTACATCTTTTCTAAATACTGAAGTAGTTCTGCAGCAGCTCGCTTCCCTCTATTGGAAATATCGCATGGCACAGAGGAGCTTCCGTTTTCCTGCCCGGGAAGATCCTCATAGCCAGGAGCGCCTCGTAGACACCTTGTAGACGGGACATGCATTTGTTCACACCTGGTTCTGCAGCTGCATCTGAGGCACTGGGGAGTCTACGCGGGCAATGTTCTTCATCACTTCTTGCTGACCAAGAGATACAGACCCCTTCTCCTTCTGCCCAGATAGTCTGTACACAGCTCTGTCTCTGTAGGCAGCATTGAGCCTGTACAACTCCGCCCCTGGGCACTGGGCAACTTTCCTTCCTTCTGTAGGGGGTCCGTAGAGAACGTGATGGGAGGACCCTCCTCTAGGTCCTGGGCCTGCGGAGCGCAGGGAAAGCCCTTCATGTCCTGTGTCGCTTCAAAGATATGGAAGTCCATTTCAGGGTGTCTCAACTCTTTTACGTCAGTGTCTTTGCATGAATGTCCTTTACTCCAGGCAATTTCATACCAATAAGTGGGATCTAATCAATGTCAAGCTTCAGTGACACGGTGAATGTGTACATTTCCCCAGAAAATGGGAATCTCTACAAGGATTTTTAAGTCCCCCCTTCTGCTAGCCCTAAGTTCAGTAGGTAGCCCTAAGTTCAGTATGCAGCCCTAAGTTCAGAGGCTCCTTGGCAGTAAAGGACGCTGAGAGTCCCACTGATGACCAAAGATGCCTGATTCTGCTCTGGCACGAAGCTTCTTTGGAACCAGCCAGCAGGGCAATGACATCAGTGCACTGGGAACGAAGAACGGGATTATACACAATAAATTCAAAGCAACCATGACCCTGGGGACTCACACTTGGAAAAACCATCTCAACTGGTACAGGGATATAAGCCAGCAAATCGTCATTCAAAAGAGGACAATGACCGTTAAATTATGCAGAATTATGCAAATGATGCAAAACCAGTTTGCAATGTCCAAATAAAAGAATAAAAAGAAACAACAGACCACAGCAGTCAAAACGTTCCAGTATTCTCTATGCTTCTTATTTGGAAGCAGAAGTTAATCCTTTGGACTGAGGTTCTCAGACAGTGAAAATGTGTGGCTAGAAGCTTCATAAGGGGTTCTCATGAATGGACGTTGAGTTCTTAAGATTAACATGCAACTGTCTGTCTGGATCAAGCTGATGAATTAATCACACAGGTGACAATTTGTACAGAAAATGCTATATTGATACAGCTATTTTATTTTGTTTTACTTTATTTTATTTTAGAGAGAAAGAGAGCACAAGTGGGGGAAAGGGAGCAGAGGGAGACAGAGAGAGAACCTCAAGCAGGCTCCACACTCAGCCTAGAGCCGGATGTGGGGCTTGATCCCACAACCCTGGGGTCACGACCTGAGCCGAAATCAAGAGTCGAATGCTCAACAGACCGAGCCAGCCAGGCGCCCTGGTACGGCTTTTAAGCACTGTTCTGCAAGTAACATTAATGGTAAGTAATCATCAATATAATAAAACTGTTCAGTGGTTTTCAGCTCCAGGATAGTCTCTAGGTGAGGAGCTCAGCCAGAGAGTCCAAGGTCATGACACCATGAGGGTCAAAGTCAAAGTGAACTCAGAAGATAGTTCTAAGTGAATTTCAATTACCCACACTTGCCTCTAAGCACTGAGTGTGTTAGGAAAAGGCCACTTAGAGAAATAAAATTACAGTCAGGCGGTAAACCTCAAACAGAGATTGGCGGAGTAGTGCAATGGGAGGGCATCACAGAACTGGCCTGGGGGATTTCTTCCAAATGATACACACATTTCAGCAGGTTTGGATAACGTTTTCAGGTGGCCGACTGTCTCAGTGGCAGGTAACAGAATCTCGACTCAAACAAACCTCAGGAATCAAAAATAAGTGTAGATCACAAGAGATACAGATGAGGAAGTAGATGGTACAAGTATAGATACAGACAATGTCACATACGTAGGGAGGGTTTTGTTGTTACTTGTTAGTATCAGAGGAAGGGCTAAAGGAACCAGGAATGAGCTATTGCAAACAACCCTAGACTCTAAACACCCAGAGAAGAGAGAGATAACTGGTCAAAGGTAGAGATTCTGGAGCCAGAGTACCTGGTTTGGGTCCTGGTCCTGTGACTTATTAACCGTGTGATCTCAGCAGTTATTTAACCTGTCTGTGCCTGGAGGGAAGGCAGGGGCGCCTGGGTGGCTCACTCAGTTAAGTGTCCAACTCCTGATTTCGGCTCAGGTCATGATCTCACGGTTTGTGGGATCGAGCCCCACCGCTGGTGCAGAGCCTGCTTGGGATTCTCTGTCCCTCTGTCTCTGCCCCTCCCACCTCCGTTTTTTTTTTTTTTTTTTTTTTTTTTTTTTGCAGATTGCCTCCCTTCTCTCCTGCAGACAGCCTTCTGCACGTGGCAGAGTCCTAAGTTGCTCCAGTGGAGAGCTGCCCAAAGAGAAAGACCTCTCACAGTCTCCATGGAGCTGGTCTAGGAGAAGAACTCAAATTGCTGTGTTTGAGTCACGAGCTCACCTCTTGAGCCAAACACGGTTGCCAAAAGGGTGGGATGCTGGAGCAGGACCCGTGGCAAAGGTGGAGATAGGCTGCTGGAAGAAGAGAGAAGAGAGAGCTTCCTGGATGCACAAAGCAATAGTCCCAGGTCCTGGAAGGCTCCTGCAGGGAGATGTACCCCTTCTCCCAGGTCACAAGAACTAAAGACTCATAGCTGAAAGAACTGTATTTGCTGAACGTTACTCTACTCGATACCTACAACAGCTCGAGGCGGGAAACATTACTAGTCGCATTTAACCCAAGCAGAGGCAAAAGCATGCAGTTTTCACATATTCGTTTCTGTTTCATTGCCTACCCCTCCTATAGAATGTAAGGTCCACAAGAGCAGGGACTTTGTTTCTGCCAACCTCTGTACCCCCCGTGGCTACGACCGAGACTCACACACGGGCCGTGCTCAGAGATTCTTTGTGGAGTGACAAGAACCCAGGAATGAATGAAGCTGTTCAGGATCCCAGAGCTGCTAAGAGGTGGGGAGGTCCAACCAACCCACATGACCGGGTCCCCCCCTCCGCCTGCTTCCCCCAACCCCGGCTGGGCTTGTAACCACTATTCAACTAGAGAGGTTTGTGTGCTCTACTGCTCAGGGGAATTGCAATAGAAAAAAAGGGGTTGGTTTGTTAGAGGGAGCCCCCATTAAAATGTAATTATCTTGCCCAGGAGGGTAACACATTGAATGTGTTAACAGCTATTGTCAAATCAGCCCAGAACGCGTCTTTCTTTTTTTTAATTTTTTTTTAACATTTATTTTTATTTTTGAGAGAGAGACAGAGAGAGACAGCACGAGCAGGAGAGGGCAGGGAGAGAGAGGGAGACACGGAAGCCGAATCCAAAGCAGGCTCCAGGCTCCGTGCTGTCAGCACAGAGCCCGACGCAGGGCTCGAACCCACAACGTGTGAGATCATGACCTGAACCGAAGTCAGACGCTTAACCAACCGAGCCACCCAGGCGCCCCCAGAACACATGTCTTTTAAGGAAGATCGTGTATCTGAAGGGATGGGACATGGGACAGAGAAGCTGAAATGGGGACAGGGGAGCGGTATGGCAGGGTGGGAAGGGCTCCTTTAAGACCGTCGAGGTCTTCCAAGTAGAGAGGAGTGTGCCGAGAGGTGGGGAAGGGCGCAGGAGGAGAAGGGACCCCCCAGGGTCTGGAGGAGAGTGGAAGGGAGGCTGGGAAGAGGGCAGAAGGGAGAAGCAGGTGACTCTGACCTCTGAACCCAGGCTCCTCCAGCGGTCCCTAACCCGGAATGAGCCCCTGGGACTCAGCGCTCAATCCCCACAAGGACTGGGCTCGCACTCCCCTTGGGGTCTGAAATGGTGATTAGAGAACACGGTGATCTTACTGGACAGCACGTTTCGAGCACCGTTTCGCTGGAAGGAGGCATCTGTTTTATGCCAAGTAGCACATTCTCTTGGCTTAGAGGGATTCATTAGTACAATTAGTGCTCGAGGCGAGCGGCGAGCGGGGCCGTGCACGTCTTCCCAGCAAACCTTCTGCTGTGGATTAAGGCGTTGCAAGGGAAGTGGGGCATAGAGGGCAGTTTACGAGTTATAAAGTGAGCCGGGCAACCGGGTCTGAGATAACCCGCCCGACTTTTCTTTATACCACTCACTCCCTCAAGGAAATACGAGCCCTGGGTTCGCAGCCAAAATTGTGATGGAGTCAAAGTGGTATTAAAACCTCCCTCGGGGGCGCCTGGCTGGCTCAGTCTGCAGAGGGTGTGACTCTTGATCTCAGGGTTGTGAGTTCAAGCGCCAGGTTGGGTATAGAGATTAGTTAAAAATAAAATCTTTAAGGGGTGCCTGGGTGGCTCAGTCGGTTAAGCATCTGACTGGCTCTGGTCATGATCTCACAGTCTGTGAGTTTGAGCCCCTTGTCGGGCTCTGTGCTGACAGCTCAGAGACTGGAGCCTGCTTCGGATTCTGTGTCTCCCTCTCTCTCTGCCCCTCGCTTGCTTGCACTCCGTCTTTCTCTCTCTCAAAAATAAATAAACATTTAAAAAAAATTTTTTTAGTAAGATCTTTAAAAACAAAAAACAAAAAGCACCTCACTCAGAGGAAAAATGTACATTCATATTACACACAATGAGAATATATATATTATCTATATGTGTGTGTGTATGTATATATTATCTGTGTTTCCTCTACGTATGTTCTCTATTTACATATACATGTGTGTATACAGAATACATGGGTGTATGAGAATGTATGTATGTATTCTCATTATATATAATGAGAATGTATATACACTTTTACCTGAATGAGATTTTAATAATACATTTATAATTTATAAATCACATATTTATATTACATAACATATAATATAAATATTTAATATTCTCTATTAAGTAGTAAATGTATATAACCATTTGTTCCTTTTTTTAAGTTTATTTATTTTGAGAGCGAGAGAGAGAGCAGGGGAGGGGTGGAGAGAGAGGGACAGAGAGAATTCCAAGCAGGCTCCGTGTTATCAGCACAGAGCCCACTGTGTTATCAGCACAGAGCCCACAGAGCCACACTTTTACCTGAATGAGATTTTAATAATACATTTATAATTTATAAATCACATATTTATATTACATAACATATAATATAAATATTTAATATTCTCCATTAAGTAGTAAATGTATATAACCATTTGTTCCTTTTTTTAAGTTTATTTATTTTGAGAGCGAGAGAGAGAGCAGGGGAGGGGTGGAGAGAGAGGGACAGAGAGAATTCCAAGCAGGCTCCGTGTTATCAGCACAGACCCCAACATGGGGCTTGAACTCACAAACCGTGAGATCATGACCTGAGCCAAAACCAAGAGTTGGATGCTTAACTGACTGAATTGCCCAGGGACCCCTACATTTGTTCTTATTCTTTTTTTAAATGTTTATTTATTTTTGACAGAGAGAGAGAGAGAAAGCACATGGGAGGGGAAGAGAGAGAGGGAGACAGAGAATCCCAACCAGGCTCTGCTCAGTCAGCACACAGCCGGATACAGGGCTCGATCCAACGAACCGCGAGATCATGACCTGAGCCGAAATCAAGAGTCGACGCTTAGGCAACTGAGCCACCCAGGCACCCCACCCCCCCACAGGTATTCTTATATGAGGTGGGTACCTGTGCTTCCTTCCCTGCACATTTCATAGATGTGCTCCCTCCCAACGAGCTTTCAGTTTCTGGAAAAAGACAGAAAGCCAGGAAGGGGAGAATCAGGAAGGAAGAGAAAAAGGGGAGAGACGCAATGGGGCTGATGAGGAGAAGACAGCCAGGTTGAACATTCCACAGCTCAGTTACATTTGGGAACCCCACTCTGACCTCAGCAGAAGATCTGAAGATAAAAGTTATACCACAACGTCGTCGTCCTCAGAGAAGATCTGTCAGGAAACCACTGTGCACGTTATGAAATAACCGTTCCGACTGCTTTAACAGATTCGGACTATCTGGAAGGGGGAAGCGTTAGGCATTTCTGAGAAGCCCAGGGACCACAGTCCTACACAAAAGGCAGCTAAAAAAAAAAAAAAAAAGTCTAACAAAAATGTGACTCTTTGCCACTCACTGAACTATACACTTCTGTTTCTTTAGAACTCGCTTTCCACATGAATGAAACATTCAGGGCAAGGCTACAGAGCTGAAGGTAAAGGTGGAGACTGCCACAGGGCGCTTCATTGCACAGTGCACCATCTTGTAGACCGTGCAGAAAACCGGGGAAGGAACCAGGGCACGAGAGAGCCTGCTGCTTGAGATTCTTGCATCCCGAAAACAGAAGTAGAGTCTGAGGTCCGAGAACAAGGGGACCACAAGTGCCTTCCCTACGTCTTGCATGTATTACAAGTGAAAAGA
Organism: Panthera tigris; assembly: GCF_018350195.1. Lineage (NCBI taxonomy): Eukaryota > Metazoa > Chordata > Mammalia > Carnivora > Felidae > Panthera > Panthera tigris. The sequence continues at coordinate 6,448,245 of NC_056673.1, read as the reverse complement.
GGGGCGCCTGGGTGACTCAGTGGGTTAAGCGGCCGACTTCGGCTCAGGTCATGATCTCGCGGTCTGTGAGTTCGAGCCCCGCGTCGGGCTCTGTGCTGACAGCTCAGAGCCTGGAGCCTGCTTCGGATTCTGTGTCTCCCTCTCTCTCTCTGACCCTCCCCCGTTCATGCTCTGTCTCTCTCTCTGTCTCAAAAGTAAATAAACGTGAAAAAAAATTAAAAAAAAAAAAAGTGAAAAGAGCACAAGGTAGCAGAGGGGGAGGGGGACCCCAAGCTGCAGCTACCCCTCCCCCCGACCTCAGTTTCTTTCTCCGGGAGGCTTCATAGCTGTCATCATATATGTTCACCCAAATGTCCACCATCTTGAAAGAGTGGCCTGAGAAAGAAAACCCAAACCCACCCTAGTTTCCATGCCCTGCTACTCCACCTCTGCTCAAACTCATTCCTGACTTTCGTACCCAAAACCTGCCTCACGTCCTCACCTCACATTCCCGCCCCCTTCTACCTTGTGAGCCCGCCTCCGCTCTGACTTCCAACACTCATTTTTCTTTTTTTTTTCTTTTAAAAAAAATTTTTTTTTAATGTTTATTTATTTTTGAGACAGAGAGAGACAGAGCATGAACAGGGGAGGGTCAGAGAGAGAGGGAGACACAGAATCCGAAGCAGGCTCCAGGCTCTGAGCTGTCAGCACAGAGCCCGACGCGGGGCTCGAACCCACGGACCGTGAGATCATGACCTGAGCGAAGTCGGACGCTTAACCAACTGAGCCACCCAGGCGCCCCCCAACACTCATTTTTCAATGGCAGCCAAGCCCATCCTTGAGAACATGTATCTAAAAATCAATGTCACCCTCTTGCTCAAAATTCTCAAGTGGCTTCCACAACAGAACAAAATCCAGAGCCTCCTTCAGGTCCCCGTGTGATCTGCGCCTTGCCCAATATCCTCTCTGAATCATCTCCAGGTCATTCCCATATCTTTCTGCTGTTCCTCCAACGTTTGCAATGTGTTCTTACTTCAGTCTTGTATTGTAGCACCCTCCCCCTGGAATCCCTTTTTCTGAGGTCGGACCATGACTGCCTCCCGAAAATGATGCTGATCTCTGTTCGCACCTCCAAGAGGATTCCTTTGCTGCCCCATCCAAAAGAAGATGTTTACTTTAATTTCTTTGGAACAGCTTATTACTGAATTTTGTCAGAGCTGTAACATCAGCAAACGTAAGGCATCATTAATTTACATACCGCTAATAAAACCTTACTTTTATTAGTGGTAAAAAAAATTTAAAAATTTTTAAAATGTTCTATTTTATTTTTGAGAAAGAGAGACAGAGAGAGACAGAGTGCAAGCAGAGAGCAGGGGCAGAGAGAGAGGGAGACACAGAATCCACAGCGGACTCCAGGCTCCGAGCTGTCAGCACAGAGCCTGATGCGGGGCTCAAACTCATGAACCACGAGATCATGACCTGAGTCGAAGTCAGATGCTTAACCGACTGAGCCACTCAGGTGCCCCAGTGGTAAAAAAAATTCATTTTTATTTATCAGTGGTAAAAAACCCAATGCCAGTGAAATGACGGCATATCTCAATGGGAGTCATGAGGGATGTCATTATCCATTACACCAGGCTCATATTACTTGGACATTTTTTTTTTTTTTTTTTTGCCAATATTTAGCAACTCCTTCTGCATCTGGGTGCCTTGTTTGGCTTAATCCTACTGTTTGGCATCTTGGAGTGTCTATGGATGGACATGTTCTTTCCTTAAGTCCCATAAAGCCTTATCGTTGCTTTACAAGAAAAGATGGAATCATAGCCATTCATCCAAGAATGAATATTTGTTTCTCTATTGGCCACATTTGTGCCCCCTGCTGGGTCGCTGCATCTACACAGTAACTTTCTGTTTCAAAGCCAAATGGTCATGGAATCTCTTTGAAGATGTTTACAGGGTAATTAAATGTAACATATGTAGCCCCAGCAAATGAAAACAGAACTGAACTGATGACAATAGAGCAGTTTGGGCCAAGTTTGACATGCAGGCAGTGAAAGCTGCATGGTGACCACTGTCCGTCTGTCAGCAGCTATATGTGAAATACATCCCAATTTCTGAGATGTTCCGATACGAAAATATCTTGGAATGAATCAAATACAGCCTCCACCGATTATTGGGTTGTTGTCTCCTTCCTTCACTATCATGTATGCTCCGTGGGGACAAGGGCTTCTTTTCTCCCTCCAATGCACCTGTTTTAGATGGAACACCTAAAACAGAGGCTGGCACATTGTAGGTGCTCAATAAAAACTCTCCGAGTGAATGAATGAATGAATGAATGACTCAGTGAACAAGCACTGGAAACAAAGGAAATTGCAGTATGCACCAGGAACTTTGAGGAACTGCTATTAAGGTTATGGAGGGGTGCCTGGGTGGCTCAGTCGGTTAAGCATCCGACTTCAGCTCAGGTCATGATTTCACGGTTCCCAAGTTCAAACCCCACGTCGGGCTCTGTGCTGACAGCTCAGAGCCTGAGCCTGCCTCTGATTCGTTGTCTTCCTCTCCCCTGCTTGTGCTCTCTCTCTCAAAAATAAATAAATATATATTTTTTAAAAAGAGTGAGTCTATATTGAAACAAAAGCCAATCTGATGAAAACCCTGGCTGCATTTATGAAATAAAAGGTGAGACCAGAGCAAAAGTACTGGAAGTTTCATAATTTGGAGGGAGGGTGCTGAAGGCAGAGGGTCACTGGGGGACAGCCAAGGGACACATTTGGGAAATATCGCTGACTCCTTGGCACTGGAGGTGACCTTGAATGGGAAGCTCTTTATGCTACTTATCTCTCCTTACTCTTAACCCTGGCAGACATGCCAGACAGACACACACACACACACACACACACACACACACACACACAGAGATCACTGCACTGTCAGGATCCCAGAAATCAGGGTCTCCATTCCAGGTAACTTCTAACCTCCGCAACAAACACAAAAAAGCAACTTCTGGGAAAGAGGTAAGGTTTCCTGAGAAGCCTCCTTAGGCTTTGACAATCTTCATTCCCCCCCAGCCCCCACCCCTTAAAGGTTTCTTGATCTCTGCACTTATTTGTAAGGTCAAAACTATCATAAACCTAAACCCCGAGGGCCATAAACCTAAGCCTTTCCTTTCTTCTTCCATCTGGACCAGAACTATTTAACCAGAATGCACATCAGCTCTGTGAAACAATCCATTTTAAAGTCCACTATGGGATAAGCTTATGTTCCCTCCTAGCTCCCAGTCTTTACCAGTTTGGCAAGAAAGGAAGCCACCACATATATGAAAAGGATACCAGAGTTCAGGTAAGAGAACTAATCTGGACAATCAGAACAAATGCCTTCCTGGGAAATGGTTACAGATACAAGACGTGGTTTTAGAGGATGCCTAGGCCTGTTCCAACTAAGACTTAAAAGTTCACTTACTTCTGTTTTCAAAGGATATCTAAGTAAGGCCCCTGTGCAGCATTTCTCAACTTCTTGCTATCATTGCAACAAGACTCAAACAAGAAAAAAAAACTACACAGTAATGTTGGTGAATAAAATGAAAAGAGAGTTTAATGCCAAGATATGGGAGAATAAGGTTTATTATAAGATGTAGCTTAACTTCACTTTATGTAACTGAGCCTACTGCAAAAAAAAAGGGTAATAGGGTTTTTAGAGGTCCCACCAAATGTGGCCCCCTGATTCAGAGATCGAATAGCTCTACCAGCTACACAGGGAGCCAGCCCATTGGACAGGGGACATGATGGACAGGAGACCCAATGGATGGGGGACCCAATGGATGGGGAACTTGCTAGACAGGGGACCCACTAGACAGGGGACCTGATGGATGGGGGGACCCATTGGACAGGGGACCTGATAGATGGGGGGACCCATTGGATAGGGGACCCACTGGACTGGGGACCTGCTGAGCAGGGGATCAGCTGGACAGGGGCAGATCTGGATTGTCTTGGGGCTGGAACTCACCTAATTTTCAGGTCTTCTTTAATAATATTTTTTAAGTTTATTTATTATTGAGAGAGAGAGATAGAACACAAGCTGGGGAGAGGCAGAGAGAGGGAGACACAGAATCCGAAGCAGGCTCCAGGCTCTGAGCTGTCAGCACAGAGCCTGACGTGGGGCATGAACCCACAGACCCACATGAGATCATAACCTGAGCCGAAGTCAGAGACCTACCCAAATGAGCCACCCAGATGCCCCGGATCTTCTTTAGATAAAAGAATACAATATCAGATACAGATAAGATTTCATTTAGAGTAAGAAAACAAATCACAACAAATTACAAACTAAAAAAACTGAGGAATAAACATCTTAAAATCCCAAATTTTGCATAATACTTTTAATCATCAACTTCTAAACATGATTTCATAGTATTTCCCCTACATTTCTTGTCTGTCCACTCTATGATAAAGCTTTTTATTTAATTTATTAACTTATTTATTAAAACATTTTTTTTATATTTTATTTTAGAGAGAGAGAGAAAGGGTGCAAGCAGGGGACAGGGGCAGAGGGAGAGAGAGAGATAGACTCTTAAGCAGGCTCCCTGCTTAGTGCAGAGACCAACATGGGGCTCGATCTCACCAACCTTGAGATCATGATCTGAGCTGTGACCAGGAGCTGGATGTTTAACCAACTGAACCACCCAGGAGCCCCTAATAAACTTTTTTAAATAATGGCAATTAAAAGTTTCGTTTAGCTTTCCAGGAACATTGGTAATATTAGGTACATTTTTAGGATTCTTGTAAATTTCTTATATATATATATATATATATATATATATATATATATATATATATATATATATATATATGAGAAACTCTGGTTCCTTACATTTCAATCTTCAGGTTCTAGGTGACGTGGGCCACAGTCATGTGATAGGAGATAACCTCTGACCCTCAACCCCACTGTCTCTGTTGAGGGTGAGTTAACAGGAGTTTCTTTAGAAGCCAGTCCTGCACCAGGACAGCTAACAGTAACTCAACTCACAGAAGGGACTACAAAACACACGTCAATAGAAGCCATTAAGTTCAAACTAAATGAGGTCTCCCCTGCCAGATCTCCAAATCTCTGTGGCCATGCTACTGTCACCCCAGAGGAAGAGTATGAGAGATGAGACGTATGTGGCCAGAAATAGGGAGTCTTAACCAACTGCAGTCAAAGTACTGCACTCATGCAAATTTTACAAAAACACATGGGAACGGGAACATTCTTCTAGGGTTCTGTCTAGCACCATGGAAGGGACTGGAGGAAGTGAGGGCCTTGGAGCTTATGCTTCACAGGTTCAGTCTGGTTTTTCAGGGCACCTGGGGGGCTCAGTTGGTGAAGCATCTGACCTTAGCTCTGGTCACGATCTCACAGTTTGTGAGTCCAAGTCCCATATAGGGTGAGCTCGAGCCCCATATAGGATGAACACAAGCCCCGTTTTGGGTGAGCCCTGCTTCTCTCTCTCCTTCTCTCTTCCTCTCTCTAGCCCCCTCTCACTTGTGCCCTCTCTCTCTAAAAAAAAATAAATAAGGGGTGCTTGGGTGGCTCAGTCGGTTGAGCGTCCAACTTCGGCTCAGGTCATGATCTCACAGTTTGTGAGTTCAAGCCCCGCATCACGCTCTGGGCTGACAGTGCAGAGCCTGGAGCCTGCTTTGGATTCTCTCTCTCTCTCTCTCTCTCTCTCTCAAAAATAAATAAACATTAAAATTAAAAAAAAAAAAAGAGAACAAACAGACCTGTAAGATCGACAACCAGAAGGAGACAGTGGGGTGAAATGAAAATATAAAAACAAGAGATGAAAAATTATATGCAGAAAGCTAAAGAGGGGCTGATCTACAAAGGAGAGGAAAAAAGGACAAAATTCAAGAAGACAGAACTAAAATCGAAGACTTCAACGAGCGTCCTCCTATTTTCAGTTGAGGCCCTGATCACCTGAGGGTGATGAGCATCTAAGGTGATTTGATTACGATCGCGTTGCCTACAGGCACCAAAGAAGCCAGCGTGTCAAGGTAGTATGTCTCATTTATGTAAGTTTTAAACGTCACCAGGAGTAAAACTCCACATGTCCCGCTGCAACAACTCTCTCAATACCTTCTTCCTGTATTCTCTATTGTCCGCTCTGGTTTAAAATACCAAGATATGCTGGAGTAGCTGTGTTACCCACAAGCTTCTTCCTTGATCATCCAGGAGGGTCCCCATCCCACCCCCAGCCACCTTTCTGCATTGTGCTAAGAACTTCTGCTGATTCTTCCTCAGATGGGAATAGCTCTCTCTCTCCCTTTTCCCCAAGCACAAGTCATAGGAAACTGTTGCGGGAATTACATGCCGTGAACGTGTGACGCTATTTGAAGGTACCTTAAGCACAGAGCAGGAAACACCCTACCTCTGATCATCAGATGGATAGTTCTTGATGGCTATCCAAAGTCCACGGTCCTAGGGCACTTCTTACAGGGCAGTTCAGGTTCATGGCTAGGAGCACAGACATCCAGACTTGAATAACAGGAGAATAGAGACAGTGGTACTGTCACTTACTACCCAGATAAATCCTGGGCAAGTTACTTTAGCTGTCTGTCCTTATTTACTCATTTGAGGAGGAAGATGAGTGTAGGATCCCATCAAACTAACAGAATGGGGTCTGTAGAGAATTAAATGGGTTAAGGTTTATAAATTAGTGCCTGGCGTCTAACATTAGTACTTACTATTTGCCACCTCTCTTCTCTGACCACCTCAGTGTTCTGGGAGCTTTGCTGTTAATAATATTGTAAAATCAAAGGTAGACTAAATGTTTATTCATGGACGATTTGTTAAAATGCTAACTGAGGTATGTTCCTAAGCTAGAATACGATACAATTGTCAGAAGTAATGATCAAGATGTATTTACATGGGGGCGCCTGGGTGGCTCAGTCGGTTAAGCGTCCGACTTTGGCTCAAGTCATAATCTCACGGTTCGTGGGTTTGAGCCCTGCATCAGGCTCTGTGCTGACAGCTCAGAGATGGGAGCCCTCTTCGGATTCTGTGTCTCCCTCTCTCTCTGCCCTTCCCCCACTTCATTCTTTCTCTTTCAAAAATAATTAAACTTAAAAAAAAAATACATTTACAGAAAAATTAATCTGGTGTAAAGTGTTAAAAACAAATCACTGAGGAGTATATATAATGTGATCCTATTTTATATAAATATATACAGACACTGTTTTGTCAAGGGAAACAAATCTATCAACAGATACTAAAAATGTAACAGTGGTTTTCTCTAGGATTATGGTATGGCATTTCCAGCAATATTTTTGTGAAAGTGTGTATGTATATAATGTGTGTATATATTTAGGTATGTGTGCACATACACAAAGATCAAACATACATGATCAAGTAACATAAGTGAATAAAAAGCAAATAACTGTCAGGAAAAATTATTGCCACTCCATAGGATACGCAATGGGTCATTATCCTTAGTATGTAAATAGTTCTCACAAATCAATATGAAAACACAACACCTCAAAACAAAAAGACATAAGCAGGCTATTCTTAAAACAAGAAAAATAAATAGCTAATTAGTATTTACAGAAAAAAGTTCAGCTTCATCTTTCATCAAAAAATACAGATCAGGAGCGCCTGGGTGGCTCAGGCCGGATGCTCAGTAGGTTAAGCATCCAACTTCAGCTCAGGTCATGACCTTGAGTTGGCGAGTTCAAGCCCCGCTTCAGGCTCTGTGCTGACAGCTAAGACCCTGGAGCCTGCTTTGGATTCTGTGTCTCCCCCTTTCTGCCCCTCCCCTCCTTGTGCTTGCTCTCTCTCTCTCTCTCAAAAAAAAATAAACATTAAAAAAAATACAGATCAGGGACACCTGAGTGGCTCAGTTGGTTAAGCATCCGACTTCAGCTCAGGTCACGATGTCACGGTTCGTGAGTTCAAGCCCTGCGTCGGGCTCTGTGCAGACGGTTCAGAGCCTGGAGTCTGCTTCAGATTCTGTGTCTCCCTCTCTCTCTGCCCCTCCCCGTTTGTGCTCTGTCTCTCGCATTGTCTCAAAAATAAATAAACATTAAAAAAATTAAAAAAAAATACAGATCAAATCAATTGGATACTCTTTTTTACCTTTCACTTGGCAATTTTAAAAACTGATAGTCCAGTCAGTGTTTGTCAATGATGAACAAAAACAGATATAGTCTATGTTGCCTAAAATGGAATCTTTCTGGATAACAAACAATATGCTAACGTGTGTTTTTAAAAGGAACAATACTTATACATTTTTGACTCAGTTAATTTTAATTCTAGGGATTTTTACTAAGAAAATCATCAGAGGGGCACCTAGGTGGCTCAGTCGGTTAAGCATCTGACTTCGGCTTAGGTCTTGATCTCGCTGTTTGTGAGTTTGAGCCCCGCGTCAGGCTGTGCTGACAGCTCAGAGCCTGGAGCCTGCTTTGGATTACGTGTCTCCCTCTCTCTCTGCTCCTCCCCAACTCTGCCTCTCTGTCTCTCAGAAATAAACATTTTTAAAAAAATCATCGGAGACATACAGATGTACTTTTCACAAAAACAAAATTTAGGAGATTGATTAGGTAAACCGTGGGACATCTATAAAATGAAATACATGTTTTATATACCCTTTAGAGGTGTGGAGAAATGCTCATAAGATAATGCTAGGTGGTAAAAGCAGATGTCACAATATGATTCTATGATCTTCAAAACAATGTGTGCAAATTAACAAAAAATTGGAAGTATGTTAATATGACTCTCCGTGTGTGGTCATATATGGCGATGTTGATTTTATTTTGCATACATTTTGCTATTTTCTAAAATTTTTCCTTGCATGTCTATTCCTCTAAGTGATGAGCTGTTGTAACAAATCACCACAAATTTAGCAACTTAACCCAAAGTTATTATCTTACAGGTGTCTGGGATAGAGATTGGTAAAAGCAAGGTGTTGGTAAGGACATATCCCTTTCTGGAGGCTCCAGGGCAGAATCTGTTTTCTTAACTTTTCCAGCTTCTAGAAGTCACCCACATTCCTTGGCTCGTGGCCCCCTCCTCCACCTTCAAAGCCGACAACACTGGATTGAGTCCTCCTAACATCGTATCACCTTGACCTCTAACTTCTGTCTCCCTCTTCCATGTTTAAGAACCTCTGTGATTCCACTGGGCCCATCCAAATAATGCATAATTATTCTGACTACCACAAATGGTGAAAAGGAATCAATATTATTTCCTTGTAAATAGAACTCTGATGGAGATGTACTTTAAGTGCTCACGAAGAGAGTTTACCCAATCAAAACTGGCATCTTGTGCTGGGGGAAAAAAAAAAATCAAGAATCCAGTGGAAATTACCAGCATGTAGCTAATCTCCCCTTAGCTCAGAGCAGCCTCATGGGACCTTTTGTAAATATTGCCTGGGGTAGATTTGGTCTCAAGGAAATGATTCTCAAGAAAATGATTGACCACACACTACAGAGTCACTACTTTTTTCTTAAAGGAGTCTATTCCTTTAAACCCTGCTATAGATTGCATCTGTTTATTTCTTAGACGAAGTGATTAACTGATTCAAATGTTATTTCCTCGGACACTGACCTTTTAATATAAAAATTGTAACTGACTCTATATCACGCACTGATTGATCTATTACACATCTTTTTAGTTAATCAAGAACATAAGCATTAAATATCTCCAGGACCCAAAGGCACATATCAAAATGTCAATTGCCATGCCTGTAGGAAATGTCCCAGTCTTCAGGATGAGGCTTAGAAATTAAATGCTGCTAGGAATTGGTAAATATCGCAAAGTTTTCATACAATTAATATCATCACAGAAGCCACAGGATTAGACTCTGATTTTTAAAGTCTTTGCGCGTCTCAGGCTGTCCAAGTGGACTTTATTGTTCCAAGGCAGAGGACAGGCTTGATATAGGAGACATGACCGCACTGGGTGCTTCTCAATCCCATTCACCGGTTGGTAGCCGGCGGTCACGATCGCCTGGCAAGACAGTGGGCCCCCTGGGCGGTGGGCGTCGGGAGATGGCCTGAGAGAAGAAATCCCACCTCCCACATTCACACCTCACCTTCCTGAGCTGGAAAACACCTCCAGCTAATGAGCCAATCTGGCATCTGTCAGCTTTTTGTAAGCAAGCGTTTCACAAGGTTTACAGAAAAGTAAAGTAAACAGAGTTCTGAGTAACAAAAGAGTGGCGTTTATGCATTCTTTGATTCCCTTTAAAGGATGGTATAAACTGACTTTTTACCCAAGCATTAGGCAAGATCTGGGCCCAAGCCATTCTATAATAAACAGTGACATGGCTATATTAAAATATTTACTTTGTGTGCTAAAGTGACTTATAGGAAGAATGGCTACTACATAGAAGTCCTAAGTATTAAGGCGTCAGGTACCACGGGCGGCATAAATATTCCGTGTGCACTTGTTTATAGGAAAACCCCATCTGGATTTGGCTGAAACAGCAGGCACCCTGGTGACCCCAGTTTTGCTATTGGAAAATATAACACAAGTGTTCACTCATCTAGAATAACTACAGTGCTAAGTGCCAAATGACAGATGGGAGGGGATTGGCTTTTCTCAATAAAATCCAGGCACTCCATTGTGAAGGGTTTCATTGTAAGGGCTCCTCGGCATTTATAGACTCTCAGAGTAGATGTGCAGCTAGATGAAGCAGGGTGCCGGGTCAGGCTGACCACAGCCTGCCTGTTCAGGATAGCTCTGCCTATGCACGTCCAGGCAAACTGGACCAGGTTTGGAAGACGTGGCCGGGGATAGTCTGTGAACAGCAATGTCATCAGTTCCCACCCCCAACTTGGTTATGTTGAGTAGTGGTCAGGCAGACAGGCTGGGGACCAAGCGTGGTAAGATCAAAAGAACAAAGTACTGAGATGGACAAATCTGAATTTGGAGCACTGTTCTTCCACTTACTTGAGTATAACCTTTAGGGTCAAAGAGAACGCGGTGCATTTTCACTGGCATTGTACTGGATGCTTCTCCTATGTTATCCCATTGATCTCCTCCCATCAGTACCATGGTGAGGGTAGCAGTTGCCCATTTTACAGCTTCACTTCTAGCTGAGAATGATTCCAGGGAATGAAAGTTCTTCCCAGGCCAGGCCAGGCCAACCCCTCTGATGAACACCAACCTTCTCTACGGGTTGACCCAAGTGTAGGGGGAAGCGATAGAAACAATAAAAGTAGAGGGGAAAAAACACAAAGAAAATAAAAAAGAACCCCAATAAAAGTACAGCTGTCCTTTGGGACCCATCATTTAAGTGGGGAAAAAATGCCTCTATGACTGCATGACTACCTACCTGTCAGGACAAAGCTCAAAAAGATAAAATCTCAAACTGAAACTAAGCTGTTAACTGAAAAAGCAGTTAACCTTTAACTGCTCACTGTTAAAAGCAGCTCCATCCAGCACCCATTCCACCTGACTGGGAGCTCCCACCAAACGAACGTGATTAATGGCTTTTCATTGATCCACTCATTCAACCAAGAGGTCACGGGTAACTACCATGCATCAAGCCCTTTCGAGACAATGACAATATGGCAATGAGCAAGGTCCCTTCCTCCATGGAGCTGACCTCCTAGTGGGGCGGAGGGGGACAGATAAATGTATGATTACATAAATGCTCAACAGGATTTCAGGTAGTGATAAGGAAAGAAAAATTAAGCAAGATACATCTAGGAATGCCATTTTAGGTAGGGTGGTTAAGATAAACCAGAGTTATGAGCTTAAACAGCATGGGAAACAGAGAGGAGAATCATCTAATTTGCTATCTTTGGCAATCACAGCCCAAAGTTTAAGCTATTCAATTGTACCATGACATAAAGGAAACAATCCTGACCTGAGAGTTATTAAAGAGTCTGGTTGGGGTGCCTGGGTGTCTCAGTCAGTTGAGCGACCAACTTCAGCTCAGGTCATGATCTCGCGGTTCTTGAGTTCAAGACCTGCGTCGGGCTCTGTGCTGACAGCTTAGAGCCTGGAGCCTGCTTCCGATTCTGTGTCTCCCCCTCTCTCTGCCCCTCCCCTGTTCATGTTCTGTGTGTGTGTGTTTGTGTGTGTGTCTCAATAATAAATGTTAAAAAAAATTTTTAAAGAGTCTGGTCTAAGCTTTAACATTAACTTATCATGCAGTCCTGAGAAAGCCATATCAGTTCGTAGATGGGGAAACTGAGACCCTGATGTGAGTCAGGTCAGCAAAAGTGATGTGAGCCTCTAAGGTTCCTTTCCATTCATATTTCTAGATTTACGCCGTCCAAGATGGAAGTCACTAGCCATGTGCATTCACATTTACACTGAATAAATTTTTAAAAATTCAAATTCAGCTCCTCAGTTGCACCAGCTGTATTTGAAGTGCTCAGTAGCAGTAAGAGGCTGGTAGCCAACAGCCACACAGATATAGAACATTTCCACCAATGGAGAAAGTTCTATTGAGGAGCCACGTTCTACTGTCATGGATTCTGGTAGCTCTTGAAAAGAAACAACTGTTTTTTGTTGTGTTTTTTTTTATACATTTTCTATTTCTACCAGATGATTCACCATCTTGGAGACAAATCATTTTTGGTTTGGGTTTTAACCCAAGAATTTTGTGACCAGTCACGTTTTCTTTTATGTGTGGAAACAACAAAATGCTTAAGAAATCATGCCAGCTATAAAACCTTCTTGAAAAAAAAAAATGTGAAGACATAGAAAATTAAAGAGCCCAACTTGTAAAATCAGAAGACAAAAGACTGGATGGTGGGCACCAAAAACAATTATGTACAAAGATCCATCCAAATAAACATGATTGCATTTTAAATACCACCTCCTCGGGGCACCTGGGTGGCTCAGTTGGTTAAGTGTCCAACTTCGGTTCAGGTCATGATCTCACAGTTCATGGGTTCGAGCCCCACGTCAGGCTCTGTGCTGACAGCTCAGACCCTGGAGCCTGCTTCAGGTTCTGTGTCTCCCTCTCTCTCTGTCCCTCCCCTGCTCACACTCTGTCTCTCTCTCCTTCAAAAATAAATAAACATTAAAAAAAATTTTTTTAAGTAATAAAAAAAGGGGACACCTGGGTGGCTCAGTCGGTTAAGCGTCCGACTTCAGTTCAGGTCATGATCTCATAGTCTGTGAGTTTGAGCCCTGCATCAGGCTCTGTGCTGACAGCTCAGAGCCTGGAGCCTGCTTCAGGTTCTGTGTCTCCCTCTCTCTCTGCCCCTCCCCTGCTCATGCTCTGTCTCTCTCTGTGTCAAAAATAAATAAAAACATTAAAAAAAATTTTTTAATAATAAAAAAAATACAACCTCCTCTAGACTTCTCAAAACATAAAATGTAAAGATAATTTAATATATAGGTTGGGTTTTAAAGTAAGAAATATTAGTAAAGTTGTATAATCATACTCAAGATCGAACTTGGCAGTGAGGCATCTCACTAACAGTCATGTGAGAGCGCAAACAGGTGCAACTCTTCAATATGTATTAAGAAACTTGAAATGGTTCAATGCTTCCCACCTCGTTATCCCAACAACTGTCTTTGGAAACAACCCAAAGAGAATAAATAGTACCACCAAGGAACGATCGGTCTATTAAGATTTCCATTGCACCATCATGGACAGAACTCAGAGAAACTGAATATATATTCAATAAGAGAGGAATAATTCATTTCCAGTATATCCATAAAATATAATTTCATGAAGCTCTTAAAAATCATCACGGTGAAGAAAAAATATTTTAATAGCATGGGTAAGTGTTTCTGATAGGACACTAAGGGCAAAAAGCAAAATATCACTAATAGGTCATATTTACTCAGTATTGAATAAGTACCAGCCACTTACCTAAAGGCTTTAGATCTATTGTATCAGTTACCCTTCAACAAACCTAGAAGCAGCCAGTACCAATATTATCCCCAAACATTCCTGCTATTGAAGAAACAGAATCTTACTGCTGATTTGCTCTGTGCCCCGCACATCACCATGTGACAGCCAGGTCTTGAATGTGGGTCCATCTGATGTAAATCTCTGCTCCTGACTGCCTCCCACCTACCCCAAGAGGCTCTCTGAGTTGCGTGCTCTCAGCCAAGTTAAAAAACAAAAACAGAAACAACAACAACAACAACAAAAAGTATGTTCACATTAAGAAAAAATCCTGGGGGCACCTGGGTGGCTCAGTGGGTTGAGCGTCTGACTTCTGCTCAAGTCATGATCTCTCAGTTCGTGGGTTCGAGCCCTGCGTAGGGCTCTGTGCTGACAGCTCGGAGCCTGGAGCCTGCTTCGGATTCTGTTTCTCCCCCTCTCTCTGCCCCTCCCCTGCTCATGCTGTGTGTCTCTCTCTGTCTCAGAAATAAACATTAAAAAAAAATTTTTTTTTTTTTAAAAAGAAAAAATCCTGGCCAGAAACACACCAAAACCTTAATAGTGATGGTCTCTGAATGCTGGGGCTACACAACTCACTTTCATTTCCTTCTTCACAGTGGTCTGTATTTTTAAATCGTTCTGGCAATGTACATTATTCAATAATGAAGAAAAAAAAATGTTAATGATAAAGGGAGGCCATCTCCATAACAGATTTGTAAGCCAAGGGGAAAAAAATAATAATTCAAAAGGCGCAGCTAAAAATGCAATTGCAAAGTGTTGCCTGGAAATTAGTGGGAGTTCAAAGGAGTTAAATAAGAGATGGAAAATTGGAGACGTGCCATTGCTAGATCTTTAGACTCTTCCAAAAGGTTTCTGTTTGTGGCTGTCGGTATCTCTCTCTCAGCCCTCAACTTAACGGATGAGCGCGTAAACAATTACTGAGAAGTGAGAAGCCACTCAGAGGCTCCAAACCTACAAATCTGCCCAGTTGTTGTTGTTGTTGTTGTCACTTTCTTTTAGGGACTTGATTGGCCTAACAGACGGACTTACAATCAAGCAGGCCCTTCCCCTCCCCGTCAATTGTATTATTATTTTTAAATCAGGCCACAACTTTGTTGAACAAACCTGACCTTGAAGAATGTTTCCTGGCACACTGTCCAGGCAGTTCTAGCAGAAGAGTGTATGATTATCTTTATGAGTGAGCACAGTTTAGTCTGCTCCCTTCTTTGTTGAATAACACCGCCACACATAGTCCCCTGGTAAGGAGGAACATGGGTCTTACCTTTGGTCGAGGGTTCGTCAGCCGTCATGGGCCACAGAAGTCCTAGAAGATCATTTCACACACTGCAGCTGAGCCTCTGAAAAGTCACGGCCATGTTCGTCATCCTCCTGAACACATTTCCATTTGCCGGTAGTTTTCGGTAGTTTTTCTGCAACATCTGGAGACCTGTTCCAGTGCTGCCATCCATGTTCGGGCTTCAGTTCTGGGGAGGCAAATTCTAACCCTTGAGGGTCAGAATTAAAACAACGTCCTGGACAGTGGCATGCGAATTATTTAAATGTTGAGGAATTACTTTCTTCGGGCCTCCCTGATGACCTAATTTTCCATTTCTGTCTCCTTTTTTTTTTTTAATTTTTGAAACAGTGCAAACAGGAGACAGGTAGAGAGAGGGTGGGGACAGAGGATCTGAAGCGGGCTCTGCGCTGACAGCAGAGAGCCTGATGTGGGGATCGAGCTCACAGACTGTGAGATCATGACCCGAGCTGAAGTCGGATGCTCAGCTGACTGAGCCACTCAGGCTCCCCTCTCCTCACTTTTTAGACCCAACCAAACAAGTCTTGTGGGAGAAAGAATCGGATCGTGCAAAAAGCTCAGGCATCAGAGTCGCCCAGACTTGGCTTTGGATCCTGCTTGAGCACTTACTGGATCAGACTTTTGATAAGTGTTTAGCTGCTTTGAGTCTCATTTTCCTAGGGATCGGAATGTCAGTATTGAGATTCAAAGCTAACGTCTTGATAAAAAGCCTGTGTGACTCCTGGCACGCATGTGCTTCACTAATATATTCTCTTCTCCCATCTTCTTTACTCAGAAGAACACCTGCCCTCCAGTAAGGTAGTTTCAGGCCATGGTTCTTTGTTGCTACTAATCAGGCCTGAGATGAAAAGCATCCCGTTTCTAAGGATGGAAGAAAGCACTAACTCTTTCTCTTGCTTCTAGTTGATTTCCATGCTCTGTCAGGCCCTAAAGAATTAGGCTGTAAACCACCCTTGGCAACCAGCATGATCTGTACACGGAGATGACCTGACCTGTCAGCACCGCCATCCGGAGTCAGTGCCCCACATGACCCCAGGTCCATTCTTTTCCCTTCTGCTCCTCATCCTGTGGCAAGAGTGAGAAATGCTGCAGAAGGTCCTTCCTTGTTGTCTAGAACATGTGAGCCCAACGTCACTCCCCTCATTTCACACTCTCCAATATGCTTTAATGAACTTATCGTAACTTTCGGATCCTTTGTAGCAGACTGGATAACTCAGGTGATACGGAGGAAACAAAGAATCCTGAAATTCCCAGAAGTTTGTTCCTCACTCTGTGCTATGTATCCACTGCAGACGGGCTACCCAGGGGCTCTGTTCCAAGATCTTCCTCACTCTGAGCCCCATAGCGATGCGACAGCTACTCTATAGAACACTTCTGGTATCTGTGAAAGAAAGAAATGAGAAATTCGTGTTGGTCTTACATCTTACACCTGGAAAACAACACGTTGTAGCTCCATGACTAAAATAAGGCATAGAATCATGCTAGAAGCTGGGAGGATACATGCACCGCCATCATATGTCTCAAAGAAGAACCACCCCCCCCCCCACTGTCATACTACACCTATCACACACCTGTAAGATATGCAAATCAGGTGATATGAGCCTCATTGTAAAAATGAATACACGTCTGTGAAAGAAAGAATTCGTAAACTGGACTTCATTAAAATTTAACATTTCTGCTCCACAAAAGACACTGTCAAAAGACTAGCCACGGACTAGGAGAAAATATTTGCAAGAGGCACACCTGGAAAAGTAGTGCTATCCAAAACATACCAAGAAATGTTAAAACTCAACAATAAGAAAATCAACCTCACGGTTAAAAAATGGGCCACAGACCTTCATAGGCAGATACCTCACCAAGAAGATGGCAAAGAAGTATATGAAAAGGTGCTTAACACCATGTCATTAGGAAACTACAAATTAATTTTTTTTGAGAGAGAGAGAGAGAGAGAGAGAGAGCGAGCAGGGAGGGGCAAAGAGGGACACAGAATCCATGAAGCAGGCTCCAGGCTCCAAGCTGTCAGCACGGAGCCCGACGCGGGGCTCGAACCCATGAACCATGAGATCATGACCTGAGCTAAAGTTGGATGCTTAACCAACTGAGCCACCCAGGAGCCCCAGGAAACTGCAAACTGAAACAACGAGATACCACTGCGTCCATTAGGATGGCCGAAATTCAAAACACTGAAACTAGCAAATGCTGACAAGGATGTGGAGCTACAGGAACTCTCACTCACAGCTGATAGGAACGCAAAATGGAACACAGTTGTGCAGCTTCTTATAAAACTAAACATACTCTTATTGTACAATCCAGCAATCACATTCCTTGGTGCTCACCCAAATTTGAAAACGGATGTCAACGCAAAAATCCGTACACAGATGTTTGCAGAAGCTTTAATCACAATTTCCAAAACTTGGAAACAACCAGGATGTCCTTCAGTAGGTGAATGGATAAATAAACTGTGGTCCACCCCAGTGATGGAATCCTATTCAGCATTCAGTGCTAAGAGGGAATGAGCTATCAAGCCATAAAAAGACACAGAGGAAACTTGAATGCATATTACTAAGTGAAAGAAGATAGTACGGAAAGTTTCACATTGTGTGATCTCCAACTATATGACATTCTGGGAAAGGCAAAATTATGGAGATAGCAAAAAGATTAGTTGTTGCCAGGGGGAGAGAAGGGTAAAGAGGGGAAGCACAGAGGAAGTTGAGGGCAGTGAATCTACTCTGCCCTATACATGCTGTTGTAAAATTTTCTAAACCCACAGAATATACATCACCAAGAGAGAACCCTAAAGTAAACTATGGACTTGGATGATAATTATGTGCCAACAAAGTAGGTTCATCAACTGTAACAGATATGCCACTCTGATGGGGAAGCTGGTAATGGAGGAGTCTGTGCATGTGTGGGGACAGGAGATTGATGGAAAATCTCTGTACCTCCCACTCAATTTTGCTGTGAAACTAAATGCGCTCTAAAAAAATCAAATCTATTTTTAAAAATGAATGTGTCTTAGAGGTTAAGTGGCTTGGTTAAGGTCATGCAAAAGAGTACTTTGCACATATTTTCTGAACAAATGAGTGAAGGCAGGTGTGAATTAGTGAAAAGGAAATTAAGGAAAGCTGGTGACCGGATTCTTTTTTAATGTTTACTTATTTATTTTTGAGAGAGAGAGAGAGACAGCGAGCGAGCACGTGTGCAAATTGAGGAGGGGCAGAGAGAGGGGGAGACAGAGAATCTCAAGCAGGCTCCACATTATCAGCACAGAGCACGATTGCGGGGCTCGAACTCAGGAACTGTGAGATCGTGACCTGAGCTGAAATCAAGAGTCAGATGCATAACCAACTGAGCCACTCAGGTGTCCCCCGTCCCCACCTGGTGACCTGATTCTTGATATAAGTTTCTTTCTGTTTACATCATAGTACCACCCAGCTCCCACCCAGCTACTAGCAAGTATCCCTTCCCTCAGGAAGGTTTCTGGCCTTTACTTCTCTGGTGTTTGTAAAATAACTTGGATTCCTGGATTCTAGAATGACAAATAGTAAGCAATCTTCCTTGGCATAAAACATAAGCAGATACACATACACTTATAGACACACAAAAAAACTATTAACTTATAATGACAGCAGCAACCACACAGGGCAGTTAAAGGAAATAATAATCTACATAACGTGGACTAAAATCCTGTGACCAAGGAAGAAGCTGCAAGCATGACGTCCAAGTCCACAGACCGTTACTATTTTGGACTTCGCTCCACTTTGGCAATGGCATCGGGCTCCCAGAGCTGTTGAGGTTCCGAAGAGATGATGGTGGCATCTGGGGTTCAGCTGAGACCCCAGAAGAATAGAGAAATGAAAAATGACAGAGAGCACTTCACCGAAAACGCCTCCAGTACCAGGCAGAACAGAGAGAATGAAAAATTCCTCATCTGTGAGAATCAAAGGCTGCACATGAGCCAAATACATCTGTTGAATGTTGAAAGTGACCATATGCAGCTCAGAGAGAGAATGCACTGAATCATTAAAAAAAATTCCTAAGAAACTTAACAAGTACATCTAGACACTGCTCAAGTATGCGTTCTGATGGCTCATGGAAACATCCTGGGGAAGTGATTCAAACGGCTTGGAAAATGCAGCCTCTTGGCTTGAATGATTCACCAGTTTAGGAGACAGTGGGAAGTCAAGGAAACCCTAATTGGGTGTTTCTTGGGATCAGATGGAATCCTATAAGCTATGCTTACATCAAGGCATCAAGGTATCTGTGCAATGGTACGTATGGTGGGTGGATGGCAGAAACAAACATTTCCCTCCAAACTTTTCATTTCTTTTCAACGGGTCATGCAGTTAACGATGCAAGAATTTTGAAAAGCCAATGAAATAACTTTATCTCAAACTGCTATCAAGTAAGTACAGAGAGAGGGGGAAAAAAGGAATTTCAGTAACTTTCGAACCCAGCATGTTCAAACACCACGCCTTTCGCATTTTAAGGACAGAAAGAACTGTGAAGAAATCTGAATGTCACTTAGTCTGTTTGATGTTTGGTCGCGGTACAAAGGGGAGTTACCGTGAAGCTATTTCGAGGGTGTTGTAGAATAGAAAAAAAATACCTAAACAAATTATAGTTGGGAATCTAGGGTTCTCCTGTGAGAAAGGAAGTAAAAATATGACAAAAGAACCCTGTGCTGTTGGATTAAAAGTATGCTAAGGGCAGAATGTCTGTGTCCTCTGCAGCCCCACATTCATATGTTAATACCCTATCCCCCCAAGGTGACGGTATTGGAAGGTCAGGCTTTTAGGAGCTAATTAAATTTACATGAGGTGATCAAAACCCTAGAGGAGAAAGCAGGAAAAGACCTCTCTGACCTCAGCCACAGCAATTTCTTACTTGACACATCCCCAAAGGCAAGGGAATTAAAAGCAAAAATGAACTACTGGGACCTTATGAAGATAAAAGGCTTCTGCACAGCAAAGGAAACAACCAACAAAACTAAAAGGCAACCAACGGAATGGGAAAAGATATTTGCAAATGACATATCGGACAAAGGGCTAGTATCCAAAATCTATAAAGAGCTCACCAAACTCCACACCCGAAAAACAAATAACCCAGTGAAGAAATGGGCAGAAAACATGAATAGACACTTCTCTAAAGAAGACATCCGGATGGCCAACAGGCACATGAAAAGATGCTCAATGTCGCTCCTCATCAGGGAAATACAAATCAAAACCACACTCAGATATCACCTCACGCCAGTCAGAGTGGCCAAAATGAAGAAATCAGGAGACTATAGATGCTGGAGAGGATGTGGAGAAACGGGAACCCTCTTGCACTGTTGGTGGGAATGCAAACTGGTGCAGCTGCTCTGGAAATCAGTGTGGAGGTTCCTCAAAAAATTAAAAATAGACCTACCCTATGACCCAGCAATAGCACTGCTAGGAATTTACCCAAGGGATACAGGAGTACTGATGCATAGGGGCACTTGTACCCCAATGTTTATAGCAGCACTCTCAACAATAGCCAAATTATGGAAAGAGCCTAAATGTCCATCAACTGATGAATGGATAAAGAAATTGTGATTCATATACACAATGGAGTACTACGTGGCAATGAGAAAGAATGAAATATGGCCCTTTGTAGCAATATGGATGGAACTGGAGAGTGTTATGCTAAGTGAAATAAGCCATACAAAGAAAGACAGATACCATATGGTTTCACTCTTATGTGGATCCTGAGAAACTTAACAGAAACCCATGGGGGAGGGGAAGGAAAAAAAAGAAAAAAAAGAGGTTACAGTGGAAGAGAGCCAAAGCATAAGAGACTCTTAAAAACTGAGAACAAACTGAGGGTTGATGGGGGTGGGGGGGGTGGGGGGGGGGGGTGGGAGGGAGGGGAGGGTGGGTGATGGGTATTGAGGAGGGCACCTTTTGGGATAAGCACTGGGTGTCGTATGGAAAACAATTTGGCAATAAACTTCATATATTGAAAAAAAAATTTAAATGAGGTGAGAATAGGATCCTTCTGATGGATTAGTATCTTTGTTAGAAGAGGAAAGACCAGAGCTTGCTTGCTCTCTCTCCACCAGGGGAAGACACAGTGAGACGGCCATCTGCAGACCAGGAAGAAAGTCCTCATGAGGGTCTTGAATTACCCAGCTCCTTGATCTGGGACTTCCCAGCCTCCAGAACCGTGAGAAATAGATGTCTGTTGTTCCAGCCAACAGTCGGTGGTATTCTGTTATGGCGGCCTGAGCAGACTGGGGCAGATGAGGAGTACTAGCACCAACTAGATTTATCCACTAAAAAGGTCTAAAATTGTGATCACCCTGCAAGCAATGAGCATACCTTGTGAGTGCCTAGATATCTTAGTTTCTGAATTCTATTCCCCAATCAAAGGACTCAGGGAATCTTGGGAAAATGGCTCTTTCTAGGCCAAAGACAAAGAAAGTACAAAATGGTCCCGGAACATTTTATTATTGTGTTGGAAAATAAGGAAGGGCTCAATGAATGATGGAGACCGGAGGTACACGGGAGCCAGCTTGAAGGGGCTTCCAGTGGTCACATCTGGAGTCATGAGAGCATCAGAAAATAATGATAATGGCTGCTAGCAACCTGAATTTTAAAAACCAGTTAATATATACCGTAGTCCAAATAAGGGGGAAGGTGAAACTCTTCTTTTGGAAGAACACCGCATAATAAACTTAGAAGGACTGGTAGATTTAGAAAACAATTACTTTGCCACCTCCAATGTACTAACTGATTCGGGCCAGAATCAACAGAGACTGGAGCCAGTCAAGTCTAAGAGCTGGAGCAAATCTAAGACTTTGTAATTCAAATAAGTGAGTTTTGACAAGGCTCCATGAAGGAGTAATCAGACTCCACTGAGTGAAATGTTGCGAGCGTATTCACACGGTCCTCCATGTTGGATGAGCTTGCTAGCGCTGCCTTAACGGTCCACAGATTGGGATGCTCAAGGAACAGAAATTTAGTTTCTCACAGTTTTGGAGGCTAGAAGTCCAAGATCAAGCTGCTGGCAAAGGTGGTTTTTCTCCCAAGGCTTCTCTCCTTGCCTTGCAGATGGCCGCCTTCTAGCTATCTTTTCACACGGTCCTCTCTGTGCACGCATGGCCCCTGGTGTCTCTCTGTGACCTAATCTCCTCTTATAAGATACCAGTCAGACTAGAGGACTGCCTACCCAGATGACCTCATTTAACTTTTGTAATACTTTTTTTTTTTGAGAGAGAGAGACAGAGTGCATGCTGGCATGCACACACATGCACAGGGGAGAGGGACAGAGAGAGGAGAGAGAATCTTAAGAAGGTTCCACACTCACTGCAGAGGCCAACATGGGGCTTGATCTCATGACCATGATGAGATCATGACCAGAGCCAAAATCAAGAGTCAGAGGCTGAACCGAATGAGCCACCAGGCACCCCCTCATTTAACTTTAATTACCTATTTTACAACCCTATCTGTGAATGTGCTCACATCTTAAGGCACTGGTGGTTAGGGCTTCAACACAGGAATTTTGGGGAAACACAATTCATCCCAAAACAGATGTGTTCTTTTTTTTTTTTTACACGTTTATTTCTGAGAGACAGAGAGAGATAAAGAACGAGCAGGGGAGGGGCAGAGAGAGGGAGACACAGAATTCGAAGCAGGCTCCAGGCTCTGAGCTGTCGGCATAGCTTGAATCCACAAACTGTGAGATCATGACCTAAGCTGAAGTCAGACGCTTAACCAACTGAACCACCCAGGCGCCCCAAAACAGATGTGTTCTTAAATACAAAAGGAATTACAGTGGAGACGGCTGGCAGCCACAATCTTATCGAAATGAGCAAACTCAGCATCACTGAGAGCATCTCTGTAGCATTCTTAAGAAAATGTTTCACTTAAGTCTAATTATGAGGAAACAGACAATTTCAGATTATAAAAATTTCTGCAAGACAATGGGCTCTATGAAAAGAGCATTATCATAAAACAGCAGGTGAACTGAACTAGAAACAGATATGCTAAAGAGACATGGCACCAGATTTTAAGCCCTGGGGTCTCCCCAGAAAAGCCATAAAGGATAATTCTGTGATAACCAAGAAAATTTAAACAATATATTAGATGATACCGCAGTTTCAACGTTAAATTTCTTAAGTGTTCACACACCTAAGTGGTATGGCTTTGCATTTAGGGATAAATGTCACGATGTCTACAACTTATTTTCAAACAGTTTCACAGAAAAAAAGGTCTATAATTAACAATTAGTGACTCTATATGAAAATTATATGATCTATTTACCTTAAAATTCCTAAAACTTTTCTGTATATTTGAAATATTTCAAAATGTAAAGTTGGGGGGATTGATGGATGGATGGATGGATGGATGGATGGATAGGTAGATAATATCTACATCTTCTGGAGATAATTCTCTATCATACATACATATACTAGTTCTGTTACACATATGCGTATTTTTTCCATCGTATATCCATTGTTTAACCAGTTTCCCATTACTGAATATTTAGTTGACTTGAACCTTTTTTTTTCCACTAAAAAAAAAAAGATATAAAAATAATCTTGTACATTACATCTTTTTGGACATGTGCAAGTATATCTTTAGGATAATACCAGAAGAAGAATTGCTATGTTAGAGTTCTCTCTTGATGACTCTATGTGGGCACTGAATTTCTAAGCAAAACAGGTATTTTTTTCAGCTCGCTGGTGTTCTGACTCAACCGTAAAACAAGCCAGTTTAAAAAGCAAGCCTTCTTAATTTGCAGGGAAGAACTGATTTCTTTACCTTAATGGTTTAATTCAAGACTTGAATTATTCAATGTTAAATGCAAAACATCTAACACAGCGTGTTGTACAAAATGGATATAGGCATTCATCAAATGTGTTTGAGTGAATGAGTGAATGAATGAGTAGAAGCTTCTAGACACCAGAAACATGAACTGTGGAATTATAAAATAAACACATCCTCCCTCCCCACATTCCAAAGAGGCTGTGAGAATCTTAATGGCATCTCACTATAACACACAAATTAGATGTCAAGGCACATCTTCCATGGACCTCATCCAACTCACCAAAATGACTTCCTTATAATGGACTCCCAAGACAGAATTATAGTGTAGCAGTTGGGAATTTAAAGTTTATAAAACTCTGCGAATTCTCCAGCTCCTTGCTTACTCCCTGCTGATGCTTTTTTCCCCCTCTCTGCTGGTTTCTGATCCCTCCATCACTCTGCTCCACATCAGGGCTATTTAGAGGGAATGCAATTCTCTGAGCGCACTGAAGGTAGAAGATAGAAGGTTAAGAAACTCTGAGCCAAGTCACCTTTATCCCCCAAAGGTCCTATTTTATTATTTATAAAAAAAATTAAGGGGTTGAAGCACTAAGATTTCTTCCCACATTCTGTAGCTCTTTGGAGAAATTATGTTATCAATCACACTGTGAGTGGTAATAATAACAGCCACATATGAAAAGAGAACAAAACTTGCATTAAATTTATCAACAAACACTGTGTAGTGGGATTACTGCACACATCAGAGGAGGAAGACTTTCATAAGTCAGGCTCCCAAATGAGCATCTCCTTTGCCAAGTTCTAGTCATTCTGGTTCTTGTAAGGAAGTACGTGGCATACCAAGTCTTGAGTATAAACCCACTCCTAATCTCAGAGTTCCCTTGTACCATTGCGATATGCTACCAAGAGCATATACAAACCATTGTTGAGGCTTTATTGTCTAAAACATTCTCTAAGTGCAGGTGCAGTCTGGAAAACTTTCTGAATTCTACCTCCAACCCTTGGCACGTGATCGTCTCCAAGTAAGTCATCTGTAAAATAAGAGATAATAATGCCTCACCTACCTGTTTCTCAAAGTTCACTCCCTTGGTGGGCACCACTTACTATCAATCAACTCTTAAACAGGCACTTCTAACACTAAAGTAACCTAATCAGGATGAGACAGGTTGTCTTGAGGAATCACACACTACGGTTTTTATATTTTATAAGTTAAAAAATGGTTTCTAGAGTGGAGGAACCAAAATGGTAAAGAGAATTGGAAGTCATCTCTTCTAAGGAGTAATTTCAAGGTACAGGCATGTTTAACTTGGAAAAAAAAGAGAAAGTGAAGGAAAAGCAATGACAGTGGTTTACAAATGTACAAAAAGCTTAACAGGTAGGAGATACATGGAGCTGGTTCTTTATGAATCTGGACAGCAAAATTCCGAGAGGCAAAATTTTCAGAGTGGCAGATCTTGGCTCAGTTTGATAAAGAATTTTCTAGTAAGTAGAGATTCCCCAACAATGGGATAAATTTTCTGTGACTTACTGAGTTCTGAAAAATGTGAGCAATCCAAGAAATTAGTTGATGGTAATTCTGAGGGACAGCGTGGGATGAGAGAGCCTGTTAATTCTAAGGACTGGTGTGTATTTCAGATCCTATAACACAAGTAATATTTGCCAAATCTCCATGAAGGAATAATTGGAATTTGATATTTCCATCTTCATAAAAGAGTAAATGGAAATAGAATTCATTATAAGATTATTCAAGTTAAGTAAAAGAAAGGATGTAATGATCCATGATGAAAATTAAAAGCAAAAAAAAAAAAATGACTACAAAATTCATGTCATACAGATACATCTTACTGAAAGCAAAATGTGAGAGTATATTAAAAATTACAGGGGTGCCTGGGTGGCTCAGTCGGTTGAGTGTCTGACTTTGGCTCAGGTCATGATCTCGCAGCTCGTGAGTTCTAGCCCCGCATCGGGCTCTGTGCTGACAGCTCAGAGCCTGGAGCCCGCTTCGGATTCTGTGTCTCCCTCTGTCTGTCCCTCCGCTGCTTGCACTCTGTCTCTTGCATCGTCTCAAAAATAAATAAATGTTAAAAAAAAATCTTTAAATACAAAAGACACATAGGGCGCCTGGGTGGCTCAGTCGGTTAAGTGTCCGACTTCAGCTCAGGTCATGATCTCACGGTTCGTGGGTTTGAGCCCCGCATCGGGCTCTGTGCCGCCAGCTCAGAGCCTGGAGCCTGCTTCGGATTCTGTGTTCCCCTCTTTCTCTGCCCCTCCCCCACTCATGCTCTGTCTCTGTCTCTCAAAAATAAATAAACATTGAAAAAATTTAAAAAAAATACAAAAGACACTTTCCTATATGCCACCAATGAACACATAATATTTGAAATTAAAAACACAATACCATTTACATTAGCATCTCCCAAAATGAAATGTTTAGGTATCAATCTAACATTATATCTATAAGATAGATGAGGAAAACTACAAAACAGATGAAAAAAAAATCAAAGAAGAACTAACTAAATGGACAAATATTCCATGTTCATGGATAGGAAGCTTCAATATCATTAATACGACAGTTCTTCACAACTTGATCTGTAGATTCAACACAATCCCAATAAAAAACGCCGGCAAATTATTTGATGGGTATCAACAAACTGATTCTAAAGTTCATGTGAAGAGATAAAAGATCCAGAACAACAAACACAGTATGGGAGGAGAAGAACAAAAAGGAATGACACTATCTGACTATAAGACTTACTACAGAGCTATAGGAATCAGTACTGATGTAGTATTGGCAACAGTAGAGACAAACAGAACAATGAAACAGAATAGGAAGCCCAAAAATAGACCCACATAAATACAGTCAACCACTCTTTGACAATGAAGCAAAGGTAGTCTTTTCGACAAATGGTGCTAGAACACACGTGGACATCCACATGCAAATAAAATGAGACTAGACACAGACCTTACACTTTTCACGAAAATAAAAATGGGTCACAGACCTAGCTGTAAAACACAAAACTATAAAACTCCTAGAAGATAACACGGGACAGAAATCTAGAAGACCCTAGGTTTGGTGATGACATTTTAGATACAACACCATAGGAATGAAGTATCTGCTGCAAAAGAAAAACTTAAGTAACTGGACTTCATTTACAATTTTCTGCTCTGTGAAAAACATTGTTAAAAGAATGAGAAGGCAAGCCATGGACTGGGAGAAAATATTTGCAAAAGACATATCTGAAAAAGGACTGCTATCCAAAGTATACAAAGAACTGTTAGAACTGAACAATAAGAAAATAAACAACATGATTAAAATGTGAGTCAAAAAACTTAACAGACACCTTACCAAAAAAAGATCTACAGATGGAAAATAAATAGGCATATTCAGGTGCTCAACACCATATGTCATTAGGAAATCACAAATTAAGACAATAATGAGATACCACTGCACCTCTATTAGAGTGCCCAAAATCTGAACCACTTACAACACCTACTGGTGGTGAAGATGTAAAAAAAAAAAAAAAAAAAAAAAAAAGGAACTCTCATTCATTGCTAGTGGGAATGGAAAATGGTACAGCCATTCTGGAAGCCATGTTGGCAGTTTCTCATAAAACTAAACATACTCTTACCAATCCAGCAATTACACTCCTTGATATTTATCCAAATGAGCTGAAAACTTAAGTCAACACAAAACGCTGCACATGGATATTTTTAGCAGCTTTATTCATAATTTCCAAAACTTGGAAGTAAAAGAAATTTCCTTTGGTAGATGAATGAATATATAACCTATGGTACATCCAGACAATGGAATATTATTCAAAATTAAAAAAGGAAATGAGCTATTAAGCCACAAAAAGACATAGAAGAAACTTAAATGTATATTAGGTGAAAAATCCAGTCAGAAAAATATTGTATGATATTGTACGATTCCACTGAAAATGGCAAAACTATGGAGACAATAAAAAGATCAGTGGGTTTCCAGGGGATGGGGGGTTGGGAGGGATGAATCAGCAGAGTACAGAGGACTTATAAGGCAATGAAATTATTCTGAATACTGTAATGATAGATACGTGGCATTTTACATTTGTCAAAACCCATAGAATGTATAATACCAAGAGTGAACCCTAATGTAAACTATGGGCTTTGGGTGATAATGATGTGTCAAGACAGGTTTATTTATAGTAATAAATGTACCTTTCTGATGGAAAATATTGATTGTGGGGAAGACTATATGTGTGGGCAGGTGGTACAGGATATATGGGAAATCTCTGTACTTTCCACTCAATTTTGCTTTCAACCTAAAAATGTCTTTTAAAAAATCTATTATTCTGGGGCACCTGGGTGGCTCAGTCGGTTAAGCCTCCAACTTCAGCTCAGG
This sequence comes from Panthera tigris, assembly GCF_018350195.1. Classification (NCBI taxonomy): domain Eukaryota; kingdom Metazoa; phylum Chordata; class Mammalia; order Carnivora; family Felidae; genus Panthera; species Panthera tigris. The sequence continues at coordinate 6,419,953 of NC_056673.1, read as the reverse complement.
TCATGATCTCGCAGTTCTTGAGTTTGAGCCCCACATCGGGCTCCGCGTTGACAGCTCGGAGCCTGGAGCCTCCTTCTGATTCTGTCTCCCTCTCTCTCTGCCCCTCCCCTGCTTGCACTCTGTCTCTCTCTTCTTCAAAATAAATAAACATTAAAAACATATATTTAAAAAATCTATTATTTAGAAGAAATCTCCTAGGACAAATGTCGATAGGAAATAATGGCAAGGTGAGCATGTAGCTTTTTTCAACAACGTTATGGAGGTAGAGTGTAGCTGCATAGTTTATTGCTGCTTCCCCCAACTCTTCTTGAGTCTGTGTCTGGGGGTCTAGATCTAAACGATTTCAACACTTTACATTCAATAGATGTTCAATGAGTTCTTTAAAAATGGTACACTTTCATTGCATTTTAGAATTAAATATTGAATCTCTGATGCATCAAATCTAAGTAATTAATCAAATTTTGTAATACTGAAATGTGGGGGGGGTGGCAAAAAGTGCATTCTGAAATATTTTTTTAATCTTTTTTAATGTTTATTTAGTTTTGAGGGAGAGAGAGATAGAGCATGAGTTGGGGAAGGGCAGAGAGAGAGGGAGACACAGAATCCAAAGCAGGCTCCAGGCTCTGAGCTGTCAGCACAGAGCCCAACCCAGGACTCAAACCCACGAATTGTGAGATCATGACCAGAGCTGAAGTTGGATGCTTAACCAACTGAGCCACCCAGGCACCCCTGAAATATTTTTTAAGAAAAAAAAAAGCCTATACTTAAAATACCATGCTGCAATGGACTTGGAACAATCTTGAAAAAGTTCAGAAGTTCAAGGTTGTAATACTGAACTTTATGCATGGAAAATAGTCTTTCACACTTTAAGCTAACAAAGAAATCTCACAGAAGTGAAAAACAGAAGTGGCAGTCTTAAAAGTCTGCTTGAACTTAGCAAAGACTAGTCCCTAAAATTCGGTTTCTTCTTGATTTAACTGTGAATTGGTTAAGTAGCAATCAGACTGCCAGGGAAGCTTTATTCTCCCACTTAATTACATTTCCTTGGTCATGAAAATGTGTGTTCATCACAAGGCCCTTGACTCATTATGTGAGGCTTCCTTATTTCCTCAAGGACAGGGCTCAGAGTCATTGCAAATCACTTGAACTAGTGTTCTGGGTGATTTGCTATTAATGTTCATTAAATGCTCAGTTAATGTCACAACAATCTGTGGACATTACATTGTACTAAATAAATGAAGAAAAACTTTTATATCCGTTGGTAAGAATTTTAAAGTTTTCATCATCTCAGCCATACACATTTCTTGCTAGGTTTACTGTTAATAACAATGATAGCTAACACTTAGATACCATTGTCAACACCTTACATGTATTAACTTATTTAATTTCACAGCAACCTTATGAGATGCTTAGTATTGACATGTCCAGTTTACAAATATGGAAACCAAGGCATGACAGGTGGAGTAGCTTGCTGGAGATCATACCTGGGTAGCTGGCTCTTAACCACTCCCAACCACAACATAAGGCAGTTTCTCTTTCTGCTATTCCAAAGGCAATTTTTTTCTTTCATTTGTAAGGATTAAATGGATTTCCAGCATTAAGTGGATTCATCTATTTAAAGCTCCTAAAGGAGTTTTTGCACACAGGAAGCACTTCATAAACATTAGTGTTATTGTCATTTTTATTAACATCTGTATACCTTCTGAGAAGCTATCATCATATACATGAAGGAAAAAGCCTTTGATCTGGATATATCCACATTATCTACTTCTAATAGGTTTCATGTTTATCCTCTTGCATTTTTCAGGTGCCCAATGTTCAAAGAGCAGTTTTGCTAAAGTGTCTCCTCATCGTTCCATTTTCCTATTTAACTGCTTTGCCTCGACTTTCTGGAGCAAAATGGAGGATTTCATTTCTGGTCTTCACCTTAATCTCCATGAAAATGGACATACTCCTACAATTTCTCCAGTAAGCATTTGGCTGGATTTGAACAGAGGAAGGGAGTAGATATAAAATAGTAAAGGAGTATCCCTCTACTACTATTTACCAAATAGTTTTCATTAAAAATGCACACTAATCTTAAAAACATTTTCGCCGTTAAGCATTCTGGTAATATGCTTTCCCCCTCTGACCAGTTAAAATGCTGATTCGATGGCAACAAATCTCTAGTACACAACCTTATTTTCCTAGAAGGAAATGGGAGTTGATTGCAAGGGGCATTCTATGACTTTATTGGTAAATTATATTTGTTAATATACTACTAGAATTTTTGCCTGGATGTAATTGATACTGTTCTCTGGAGTTGCTGGTGTGTGTGTGTGTGTGTGTGTGTGTGTGTGTGTGTGCGCGCTTATATAGTGACTTTGAAAGAAAACTTGAAAACTAATCTTTTCCCCATTCTCTGTGTTCTATTCTCCATATTCTGAAACAGTAATAGTGTCGGGTCTTTCTGTTAATTGAAAGTTACAGAGAATTCCCTTGTGAAACTAGCTGGAGTTGATGCTTCTTGTGAAGGTAGATCTTTAAAAACTTTTTCAATTTTGTCCATGATTAGTGGTTCTATTTAGGTTTTCTCTCTCTTCCGGGGTCAATTTTGGTTGTTTCTAATTTCCCTAGTCGGGAGGGGGGTGAGGGGGGCAGTGAGGAATCATTATTTGTATCAGGGTTTGAATTTCCCCTGGAGTTTAAAAATGTATCCACTTGGGGTGCCTGGGTGGCTCACTCAGTTACAGGTCTGACTTTGGCTCAGGTCATGACCTTGCAGTCCATGAGTTCTAGCCTTGCATTGGGCTCTGTGCTGACAGCTCAGAGCCTGGAGCCCACTTCTGATTCTGTCTCCCTCTCTCTCTCTGCCTCTCCCCTGCTCATTCTCTCTCTCTCTCTTTCTCTCTCTCAAGAATAAACATTAAAAAAAATGTTTTTGAAATGTATCCTAGGTTTCGTTAACAATGTCATTATCTGTATTTGTTTCACTTGCCTTATTTCTAAATTTCCTTTCTCCATTTTTCCTTAATTAATATAGATTTATCTGCTGATTTTTTTTAACTGCCTGTCACATACTGGTTTTATTTATTACTCCCAGTTTTTTCTCTTCCCCATGATTTGAATGCCAAATTCTCAATCTAGATTTTATGATGTATTTAAGACCACGAATGCTCCTTTTTCCCACAATAGTATTCTCTTCCCAATTTTTTATGGTTACTTTATTTAAGAAAATGTGCAATTATGCTTTCAATTTTCTCATTGACCCAAAAGTAGCTGAAGACTTTTCTTTTTTCTTTTTTACTACCAAGTGCTTGGGATTTTTGTTTGCTTGGCTCTATTTTGCTATTTTATGCTTTATTAAAATGTAGTTAAGAGAATGAGGTCTGTATTATTTCTACTTATTCGAATTTATTGGTTTTTTTTTTTAATGTCCTCATATATCATTGTGGCACTTGGAAAAAATGCCTATTTTCTGTTTCATCGGGATCTGGAGTTTGTTATACATTTATTATATTATCCTTGTTACACTAGTCAGATTCACTATATGCTTACTCCTCTCTGTTTAAAGCAATGTCATGTTGAAAGGCATGAGGGAAAGTTGCATGTTACTGTGTGTTTCTGTCTAGTGCTTCCTCTCTTTATTCGGTGGTTTTGCTAAATTTATGTGTTATCAATCCTATGGCATTTAGATTTGTGACAGTCACCATTATAAAGTACCATGCTTTCTGGTTTTGTTTTTGTTTTTGTTTTTGACCTTTCTTACTTTCTACTTTGCTTTTAATGTGTCCTTGCTTTTAAAAAAAAAAAAAAAGGTTTTTTGGTATTTTTTTTTTTTTAATTTGATATCTTTTGCTTTCTGGTCTCTGTTTCTTCTTTTGTAAAAACAAAACAAAACCCCCAAACCCCAAATTCTTTCTTTCTGATAACTCATAAGGTTTATACTCTTTTTCTAGTTCCTATGGGGGTTATAACTTTAGACAGTAAACATATTTTCAGCATACTTCCTCTAAATGTACTCTATTAGATAAGCTCTTCAAAGAGAGGAAGATCAAGAATTATTTAAATAGTGAAGATCGTTCCTTTTCCATTCAGTGATCATATGCCCCAAGTGCATGTCATAGGAGGGGACAATCTGCTGTTCCCTCATGCTAGATTTGGGGCTAGTATCTCTGGATATTCATTCTTTCTATAACATGGCAAACAAACCCTCTCTGGGGATTAAGAAAGAAAAAGCTGTATTTTCAGGCAGGTGAGAAACTGTGGAGATGAGCCTAAAGAAAGACAACAGATTGTCAGAGATGTGCCTTCCACATAGATTTTCAAAGCAATTGTGATTAAGGTGATTGCAGTGGACATGTGGATGTTTCCTCCAACTCCATTTGCCATTATCTTGGTGATGACCCTAGCTTTTCATCTGTGAACCCCCTGCTCACCAGTACAGCCCAGCTGTGGGGAGAGTGGTCTCCACCCTTAGTTCCAAGAGTACGGCATGAGACTCACACCCACACTGGCCAGCATTGCATGGCACCTGTGACCCAATTTATGCCAGTAAGATACACGTAGTGCTGGGTTCTGAGAGCTTCTGGGGAAAAGCAAAACAGAACAAAAGAAACAGTTCCTCACTCTTTCTGAAAGACCTAAAAGCAATGATGTTCTCTAGGGATCCCTAGATTTGGGTGAGGAAGCCTATTCTCCCAGATGCTGTCGGCAGGCAGTTTGCAACAATCCCTGGAAGGCCCCCACCCAAGTTGATGTCAAGGAAGGAAAGGCAAACAAGGAAAAGACACTGATCCCTGAGACCATACTTGAGCTGGAGTCAAACCAGCCATGACTGTGCTCACAAAGGGTGGCCTTGCTGTTATGTGAATCAACACATCTCATTTACTAAAGTCAGATTGAACCTGCCTTGATGTTCTGCAGCCAAATGCACCTTCAGATCATGGTTTATACTTTCCCTGACCTGGGAACCCAAGTAAGTCATATAGCCTGTGACAGCCCTCTGACTCACGCTTCCTTAATCAGCTTTAACCTACAGCAGCATCTGATAGCTTCTCGCTACGTAAGTTCAGAAAATTAGTTCACTTACTATCTCCACAGCTCATCCCTTCTCCAATTTGTGTCAGGATAGCTGAGAATCTTTATATATACATACATATACATATATGTATATGTATATGTATATATATATATATATATATATACACACACACATATATACACACACACACACACACATGTATTTGTATACACACACACACACACACACACACACACACGTTTACCTATGGGTACTAATATTGTATGTTTTCTTTCAAGGTTAGTGAGACTTCTACCTTTCTCTGAAATGATAATTTTCACTCCTTTCCCCCTGGATCTACACATAGAGTCCAGCTTTGTCCTCTTGATTTTCCTTTTTTTTTTTAATTAAAAAAAATTTTTTAACATTTATTCATTTTGAGAGACAGAGAGAGACAGAGTGTGAGCAGGGGAGGGGCAGAGAGAGAGAGGGAGACACAGAACCTGAAGCAGGCTCCAGGCTCCAAGCTGTCAGCACAGAGCCCGATGGTCCAGCTCGAACTCACGGACCTCGAGATCTTGACCTGAGCTCAAGTCGGACACTCAACAACTGAGCCACCCAGGCGCCCCCATCCTCTTGATTTTCTTTTTTTCTCCTGTCAATTTAGCACTTAAATACCTAAATTTTCTCATAAAATAGACAGTTCAAAATTAAGTTGCATTGAAGTTGCCAGATACACCAAATAAAATTACAAAGCTCCCGTTGGAGTACGAATTTTAGATAAACAATGAATGATTTTTTTTTGTGTGTAAGTATATAGCATCCAATATGCAGGACACGCTTATCTTAAGCTATTATTCATTGTTTATCTGAAATTCACATGTAACTGGAAATCCTGTATTTTATAAACCTAAAAACCTTTGCTTGTGTGACCTGTATTCTCTGAGTCCTCGATTATGTGAATGCACCAGAGTGCTGCCTTTTACATCTGAATGACCACTTAGCAGGACTTAAAAATAGGAATGGATTTTTAATCAACCTTTTGCATGCTACATTTTTTTTGATGTTTATTTATTTTTGAGAGAGAGAGAGATGAGAAAGAAGAGAGAGAGTGTGAGCAGAGGAGGGGCAGAGAGAGAGGGAGACAGAGAATCTGAAGCAGGCTCCAAGCTCTGAGCTATCAGCACAGAGCCTGACGCGGGGCTTGAACCCACAAACCGTGAGATCATGACCTGAGCCGAAGTAGGACGCCCAACCAACGGAGCCACCCAGGTGCCCCACATGCTACATTTCTTACATGAGTTTAAGGGGTGGGGGAGCTCACTGTATTTGTGCATGGCTGCCACTGTGGTTTCTATTCATGCCTTTCATCTTCCTGGTAGGAAGCTCTGGGTGGATGTTCTGTAAGGATGTGCTTTATCGTTCCTTCCATGGTGGTGGAGAGGAACAGGGGCAGGATTATCTGATGCCATCCACATTTATAACAGGTGAATTCTGTCTCTGCTACTCTGCATTATAAAGTTGTAGGGGCGCCTGGGTGGCTCAGTCCATTAAGTGTACGACTCTTGGTTTTAGCTCAGGTCATGATCTCGTGGTTCATGAGTTCAAGACCCGCGTAGGGCTCTGCACTGACAGCACAGAGTCTGCTTGAGATTCTCTCTCTCTCTGCCCCTCCCTGCTTGCTCCCTCCCTCCCTCCCTCTCTCTCAAAAAAAAAAAAGTTGTAAAATTTCCTATGCTAATATTTCCCCTACCTAGCTATGGAAATATCCCATGTCTGTGCCCTAGTATGTCTGGGAATTTTATCCCAATGTAAAAATTGCCATCATGTCTTTGCTTCTAATGGAGAAAGTCGTAAACATATCCTCTCCCAAGTCACTGCTTCTTCTGTAAACCAAAGCCACTCCTACTCCCTACCAGCCAGGTGTATGTCCAGTGGGTGCAGGTACCGTTAGTGAGCAATTTAACATACAGGGGACTGTGTGCATCTCGTCCGTGCATACCCACTCTTTCCCCGGCTCTGGGATTCTTTCTTTTCTCTTTCGTCTTTTCTTCCTGAGGTACCTCACTTTATTGTTAGAGATAATTAGCGCTGGCAAATGTGCTTCTCTTCTCCCATCCAGGTAGAAACCGCTCAGTAAGTCAGAGTCGTTTTCTTTTTCCAGCCCCTCTCGGTTCACAGTTAAGCCATGGTAACTGGGAAGAACATCCATTCCAAAGAGATTGCTGTTTATGTTGTTTCATGTTGGTTGGTTGGTTGATTGCCTCTTCACTCTCCTTAAGCTACTTCCCTTGGTTTGGGGCATAACAGTGGGGTTTTTCTAACATCTCCTTCCCTCCATATAGTTTCTGTTGTGCTTAAGGTGCTGATATTATGTGTTGATTCCTACAGTGGTCCATTCCTCGGTTTCTAGATGATGCTCCAAGATTATGGATGTGAGACGATATATTCACTCTTTGATTTGAATACTACTAGTGTATTCTCTCCCTTCCTTCCTTCCTTCTTCTCTTTCCTTTTTTTCTTTCCTTTTTTTCCTTTCACTTTCCTTCCTTCTCCTTCTTTCTCTCTCCTCTCTTTTATCTTTTTTATTTTCGTTATTTTCAAAAACTTACATTTTGCTCTTTTAGTTGGATTGGTGGACCAAAGTTTGCAAACATTGTCCCTAAGTGGGCACTTCCTCCTAGTGGTTGCCAGATTCATTTACATGAAGCCACTCAAAGAACTCTCACCTATTTAAATTTTTTTTTTAAACATTTTATTTATTTTTGAGACAGAGAGAGATAGAGCATGAACAGGGGAGGGTCAGAGAGAGGGAGACACAGAATCTGAAACAGGGTCCAGGCTCTGAGCTGTCAGCACAGAGCCCGATGCGGGGCTTGAACTCACAGACCGCGAGATCATGACCTGAGCCGAAGTCGGCCGCTTAACCCACTGAGCCACCCAGGTGCCCCTGACCTATCTATTTAGATCGTTTCCTATAAATAGAGAAATTCTTAGGAATTAATTCACTCAGAGTAAATATGTAATGAATATATGCTAAATCAGTGAAGGGTGAAGAAACAGCTTCACAGGGAAGGAAGTACTCTGAGAGATCAAGGACACATGGAGAAAAGCTACAAGAGAAGCTGTCAAAGAAAGTAACCATCAGTGAACTGTTGATGGAGAAGAACAGTAATACACAAAGCAAAATGACAATAAGGAAGATTTGCTGGCCTCAAAGATGATATTCAAACTACTACCGCAAATATTCCAACACTGTGTTGGGAAAGTCCCTTAATGTCTCTCAGCCTCAGTTTCCTCTTCTGTTGAGTGGGATGACAAAAACACGCACATGACAGCCCCTTTTCCAGAGTCAAGTAATAAAGATAATAAAGGCCGAGAGCTTAACAGTTCCTGACACACACAGCCCAACAGATGTCAGATAACTCTTATTTTCGTCATGATCATGTCTTTGAAAAATCAGAAGGAAGAGACAAATGTTGTAAATTGTGGTATCTCTGTTCTTTCATCCTGAAGTATTTGCTCACGTGTGCACAGTGTAACTGGGTCAGCCAGATTTTAAGCTCCCGTCTTCACTCTCTACCCTGCCCACCGCAAAGCCTTGTGCTTACGTGTAAAAGATGCTCTTTGATTTCACCCATTGAGTCAATAAATTAATGGATTTAGGATTACACAGAACAAAAGCGGAGGCATTTATCCAGGGCTTAATGGAGAAAACTGATCTGATGCCCCCACATTTCCATTAATTCCAAAACCGAGGAGAAATGACCATTGCCCTGGATTCTAAGTGAAGAGAGATTCAAGGCACTTGAAATAGCTGGACAGTTTAGATGGGGAGTGCAGCCACAATGTCAGACCTCCCTCGGGGCATTTAGACTGTCGATGATCACCACACAGAAGTTTACAAACAATCTCCACAAAATGAGGAGTCCTGATATAATATCCAGAGTTGGGCAGGGCAGGGGAGTACAAGGAATGAAAGTTAACAGAATTCTTGGAAAGCAAAGCAAGGGAAGGGGAGGGTGTGTTAAAGCAGCCGGCACAACCAGAGTAAAAACAAATGCTAATACTGTTAATAACAACAGCAACAGAAATAATAGTAGCAAGCACTTACATACTGCTTACTATATACCAGATCCTATTCTAAGATATAGATACATGACTGACTGATTGATATAGATGGATGGATAGATAGGTAGGTAGGAAGATAGATAGATGATAGGTAGATAGATGATACACACACAGATAGATATGATAGATACATAGGTAGATAGATAGATAGATAGATAGATGATAGATTCATTTAATCCTTGTAAACAAAAATCCCACGAGAAAGTAAAATAATAGAGAAACGAGGAAACTAAGGTACAGGGAGGAGTTAGGTACCCAAATCATACATCAAATGACCAAATAAACTTTGGATTGTGTTACCCTTTCTAGGAGCCTTATTATTAATAAGGTCTTACACTGTCACACAGGGAAACGTGACTGGCAGTGGGTGGTCCAAGAAGACTTCGGGAGGAAAGAAAATTCTCTAATGAGGGTTTTAACTATGCTCTTTGCCTTGGAATGTGCTATGTCTCTTGCATTTCCCACAACATATTTAGAAAAAGATGTGGCATATCGCGCTGGTTAAGAGCCGTTAAAAAGAAACCACAGGTCCAAAATGGAGTCACGTATGTTAAGGGCCTCATGGCAGCAAACCAAAACTTAGAATCTAACCTAACTACAGTGTCAACCTCCCCCAGGAATGTAACCTTAGCCTGTCAACCTGGGATTTGTGGTCACCACCAGGAAATTTACTGATAGACTCCCTTCCATTCCCCTTAGGAGGGCAAGTTTTGCCTAAAACAATGCATTCTTTGCCAATCCTTTCTTTTTTTCCACTCCCTCTCTGCCTTTAAAAAACCTTTCCTTTTTCTGCTGTTCAATGGAGCTCCTTTCTATTTGCTAGATGGGATCTGCCCGACTCCTGACTCCTTCAATAAAGCCAATTTGATCTTTTATGTTACTCAGTTGAACAGATTCTAGCCCGCCGGAGCCAGAATGCCCAGATTGGATTCTGCCTCTTTCTCTTATTAGCTGTGGGACTGGCAGCTCTTCAGTTACTCAATTTTAAGGAGTGTTTCTTCCATCCATCCTCCAGCATAAGCCAGGTAGCTGGAAATCTCCACTGGCAATGCTTAGCCCGCACACTCCATTTCCACCCATCATCGCCTGCAGAGCTTAGCCCTTGAGTAGCTCTCTCTCAGCTCTGTCCCCTTCACATCGGCTCTGTTGACACTGCCCTAGTCCAAGCACTGCACCTGCTGGTTGACCTTGGGAGAGCTAGCCTCTCTGTGCCTTTGTTTCCTCACCTGCTAAATGGGTATAATACCTACCTCATAAGGCCGTGTGGGGATTTAATATGTTAATGTTGCTTTTTAGAACAGCATCTGGCACATGATAAGATTCCAAAACGCATTAGCCTAAAGAACTTTTCTAAGGGCTCCCGCATTCATTTGCTCTGCCTTCTGATCTAATGTTTTTCACACTGAAGCCAGGATGATCCGTTCCAATAGCAGTCTTGAGTGGGTGCCTACCTTACTTAAAAAAACCTTTGCTGGACTCCCCGCCCTGTGCTCCAGGGTTGAAAGTCCCTGCCCAGGGAAGCCCTGTTTTCTCTCCCGGTCATGCCCCACTATGCTCCACTTTGCTCCTGACCCACTGCCCACTCTAATCTCCTGTCAGTTCTTGCAATACCCACATTTCTTCCCAGCATATGCTTTGCACATGGTGGTTCCTCCATCTGTAATACCTCCCTGCTCCCTCCCCCACTCCCCTGCCTCAGGGCTAACCCCTCCGTTCTCCCCCCACCCCATCTCCCTCCATTTCCTGGGGAGGTTTTCTCTGATGCCCACTCTCCCCACCCTAGGCTAGGTCAGTCTCTTTTGTCCATACACAATCTTAGGACCTCGTTCTGCACTTACCTCATTAATTAGGGAGAATGAATACTGGTCTCCTCCATTAGACTGAAACCATCACGTGGGGAGAAACTCACACACGTATGTTTAATGTGACTTTTCTTCTAACCCAAGTGAGGAGCTCTGAGAGGTCCCACTTCCTCCCCTTGCTACTCAATTCTTATGTTGACCTTTCTCTGCAAAAATAACTCCTTATTCTATGGGAAGACTGGGTGGCTCAGTTGGTGCCCACTGTTGATTTCCACTCAATCGTGATCTCATGGTTCATCAGTTGGAGCACATCAGGCTCTGTGCTGACAGCTCGGAGCCTGGAGCCTGCTTCGGATTCTGTGTCTCCCTCTCTCTCTCTGCCCCTCCTCTGCTCGCATGCTGTGTCTCTCTCTCTCTCTCTCAAAATAAATAAACTTAAAAAAATAACTCCTAGTCTAATCTCCACTGTGAGACTTTATATCCAGCTTTCTAGAAATACCGCCCCATGTCCAGCTGGGTTGGTGATGTCCCAGAAGTCACGGCCTTTCCTTCAGTGGTACATCTCCCCAAGTCTGAGTTACGTAAGCTAGAAAGTGATCAAAGGGGGTGGGAGCAGGAAAATTCCACAGCCTTGGCGCTCCCTGTCCCACAGAATAGTCTGTCCCTGGTGTGCCTCTGTGTGGGGGAGGGGAATGGGCAGGGATGAAGGGAACTTCAGGAAGAGCATTTTGAGAAGGAGGGAGCATTTCCAGGCCTTTCATCTCCAAGGTGACTTACAGATTTTAACCCTCTAATTCTCTAGAACATAACTGTTTAATCACACACACACACACACACACACACACACACACACATCACCACCACCACGTCTCAGATACAGTAGTCTATACCAGAAATGACACATTGGAAGTCCCAGATGGGGCCAAATCCAGAGCACAGAGTTTGGTATGCAAAAATGATAAAATTTCACATAAAAACCCCGTATTTCCAGCTTCTTTGGAAAAAAAAAAAAACCGAAAGATTTCCGTCGGCTGGAGCTGAGTGATGGCAGTCCCTTTGGATGAGTCAGGCTTTCCCTGGTCCACCAGTGTGGGTCATTTCCTGCAACACTCACACACTTCACCTGCCTGGCCCCTGGGAGCGGCTGAGATTTCCAGCACTAGTCAGCTCTGAAGGTGGCAGAGAGGTACTTTCCTACCTGCTCCTCACTTTTTCAAGGCTGTATCCAGCTTCTCCATGGCTGCAAAGCCCTTGGCCATCCTTTTCCTCACTCCCTTCTACACTTGTAGGGAATAAGAAATGGCCCATTCCTGAGTCACCCGGCTCTTAATAGCAGCCCCCCGGCTTCAAAAAATGTGGTTGGAATTTTAAAATTTTCTGCTTATAAGGGCCAAACTAAATTCTAAAATTAGGTCCACCCTCTTCCCCAGATGATTCTGGTTGCACAACAGAACCCAGATCAGTGGGGAATCATGGGCAGCTGGGAGCGGGAAAAGCAGGGAGGCTGATGTTATGGGGCAAGGAAGGGGCTGAGGGTCTGAACTCCAGAAGTGACCACAAGAAGAAGACAGGCATGGATGCTATGGATTCACCATCAAAACATCCCTTAGTGCGGTTATTTCTCTAAGAAGATGACGCACCGCTTTACTATCATCACATTCTGTAATTACACTGTCCACCCCTCCCCCTGCCCAGAAGATTCCAATGATTGCCTCTTCTCTCCTCTCTTGGACCTAAACACATGTTTATAAAAATCTGTGTGTCTATAATGTAATGAAAACATTTCCAGGCTCCAATTAAAGTTACACATGGGATCTGGCTCTTATGAGGAAAAAAACAAATCCTACCAAAATGTCTGACAGTAATTTTGATTTGGGTCCCATTCTCCTTGATGGAACACACCCAGTATGTGCGTAAGGCCACTTTCAAAACACAACAGTGGACACTATTTTGTACTGCAAGTGAAATAGGCATTGAGTGAACATAGTGGGCCCTCAATCAATATTGGTCGAGAGAGAGAGAAAGAAAGAAAAAAAGAAAGAGGGAGGGAGAGGAAGGATAGGAGGGAGGGAGGAATGTAGCAGGGAGGAAGGAAGGAGGAAGGAAGGAAGTCAGGAAGAAAAGGGAGTGAGGGAGAAAGAAGGGAAGAAAAACGGGAGGGAGGGAGGGGGGTAGGGAGAAATAAGACCACAAGACTTCCTCCAATTCTAAGCTCTTCCTACAGAAATGATCATCTTGAAAGCTAGTCTTTCAAGAAATGAAATGAGAAATGAAAAAGATTACCAACTGCCAAAGTTCCGCTGACCCATTAAAAGCAGACTTTGGAAATTCAGATATCAAGTTTTACTGTAATTTCCAAGCAGATAAAACCCCATACCCCAAGCAAGCAGCCCCCGAATGCCTCAGGAGGGAGTAGAGGATACATCTCTATGCAGGAGGAAGAGCTGTACAGGAAAGACGAGGAGAAGGAACAAGAAGTCATAGCATGAGTCCTGACCACCCCTTTGAGTTCACAATCCTTGTCAGAGCATTAATAGAGTAAAAGAAAAAAAAAGTCGGGGTTATCCCATTGCAAGGCAGCTTGCTCCTCACTTCGCTGGCCACAAAGTGGGGACCATTTTAAGCACAATGCTTCAGGTTTAACTGGGTGCCAGGCCAAAATGGAGCCCACGAGCAGAGGTAGGCATTTACACAAATGGGCTTCAGGTAGACTCTGGCTTGTCCATACTCGGTATAGGGTGTGGAAGGTATTAGAGGTCCTTTACGTTCTGATGGTGGGTACAGAGGGGATGAAAGTTTCAGTACATCAGCAGAGGGGTCAGAACGGAATGCAGAAACTTTATGACCAAAGGGCAGGACCAGAATAACAATAAGTACAGCATGATGCTCCACAAGGCCAGATGGGACTGGACCTATGTGAGTGGCCACTGATATGTGGGTGCCCAGGGACCAGACCACATCAGTCCACCCAGGGCAGGGACCAGGGCAGACCCAGAGACAGTCATGGACCCAAGGCCTCTTGAGGCACTGTCATGATGATGCATATACCTCCCATTATCCTGATATACAAACCTGATCAGAGGAGAGGAATAAGGATGATTCTAAGGAACTGGGCAGAGAATCCCTGAAAGACTGGCATTCCCCCCAAGGCAGCCTCCGCTTTAAGCTAAAAGAGGCTTCCCAAATGACCCCAACACTATCAGTGGCAATAGGAACCCAAGAAGCAGTTACAGATACGCCCAGACAACATGAATTTGACCATATGCAATACTGATTAGAAATGCTTGACCTTGCTCTGAAAAGCGGGTATGATGATGATGATGAATTTAGTCCGGAAATAGAAAAAAGAAAATAATAAAAATAAAACACTGTTTCCTTTTACCATCAACAAATGATGGGAAGGAATATGCAGAAAAAAATGCGTGAAAGATGGAAAGAAATGATCTGTTTCTCTTGTTGTTCTAATCAATACAAGCTTACCTCCATCATCCTCTGCACAATCAATATGGTATTATTATACCCAAATTAAGACAAGGACACAGAAACCCTTGACCAGGAGCTTAAGGCTAAGAGGCAAGTGTGCCTATCACCCTGGGTCCTTATAGAAAATAAATAGGTCCGGGGCTCCTGGGTGGCTCAGTCAGTTAAGTGTCCGACTTCGGCTCAGGTCACGATCTCACAGTCTGTGAGTTCGAGCCCCACGTCGGGCTCTGTGCTGACAGCTCAGAGCCTGGAGCCCGCTTCAAATTCTGTGTCTCCCTCTCTCTCTGCCCCTAGCCCCTCACATTGTCTCTCTCTCTTTCTCTCCCTCTCAAAAATAAACAAACATTAACAAAACTGTCAATTCTCACACCTCCAGATTTCTGTCTGGGAAAAGAGACCTAGGAGTTGGGAATTAAAAGAAAAAAGAAACAGGTCCTACAGGAAATAGTATGGGTCTGTATTGAGTCACCCAGTGGAAAATTTACCTTTTACCTTGGCTGAAAAGGGACAACGGGGCAGGAATTGTGTGGGAGCGCCTACAGGGAGCTGGAGGCAGGGAAGAAGAGCCCTCTGGGGAATGGTACCTGCCCTCTCCCTCCTCTTGCTGGTGGCTCCCATTGGCCAAAACCAGCTGAAGTCAGAGGGGAGGGGAGCCCAGGTCATTTGACCCACTGGGATCGGTTTCCTGAGCACCAAGCAAAGCACAGACGGATGGAGAAGGAACTGGGGCAGAGTGGGCAAATAGAAAATAACCAGCACGGTCTGATACGTGGAATGAGAAATGTGGCTAATATCCTGAGCAGGGTCTCTATATTTCCATGTAATTTTCCAAAACCAGAAACAGAACAGCAGCAGCACTTGGGTGGTCAGGCCTGAACACCTGATAAAAAAAATTGTTTTTTCGATTTTCCACAGAAATTAAGAAATTTCCATCATCTTCCCCAAGCCTGTGATGTCAGACTGTTTTAGTCTCAACTAAGCTACTTCAAACACTGTCACCTATTTCTATAAACTTGAGCTATAGGAGCTCTGCTTTCGTGGTTTCAATATACAATCTCGAGGCAAAGCCTGTGTCTACATGTCACGGATGTTCTGGTCGTAAGACGTGCCACCCCACGGCACCTGAGGCCCCGCCAGACCAAGCTGACCTCATTCTGCAGTGCTGGCTTTGGGGGATTTTATTTTAAAACCTGGATATTTACACAGTTTGCATTCTTTCGCAGGTGATAGATTTTATGAACCTTCAAGAGCGCTCATTTGCTTTATCTTTTCGCTAAGAGAAGTCAGGCTGCCTGGCCGAGGGGACCTAGCTGACTTGGCTTCGCTGAGCCATACCTGTTATTAAACACAGAGCAGAATTATTTTAAGTTCAATTTTTTACATTAAACATAATAATTTTGCTATGTTTGGATTCCTGAGGGCTCTTGGACACTTTAATTTATTTCACTCTTCTGAGGCTGATTCTCCCCCCTACCCCCACTCCACCTCCTTGAACCCCATGCTCCACGCCAAGGGACTGTTGGGAAGGGGTAAGGAGTGGCTGCAGCAGGGAAGAGGTTGGTAAGAAAATCTGAGAACGGCCACCAAGACTCCTGGGCTTTCCTGGAGGGAAACACCTGATTGGTGTTAGAATCAGAAGAGCAGAATTTAGAGATGGGAGAGGTTCTCCTTTCTTCCATTTTCTTTCCACTGATAATTCACTGGAAATCTAGTAACTCTGGCATAATTACAGCAGACCCTGAACACCGCAGGGGTTAGGAGTGCTGACCTCTGGCCCCGGGGGAAGTCAGAAATCCACATATAACTTTTGACTCCCCTAAAACTTCACTACGAATAGCCTGCTGTTGACCAGAAGCCTTGCCAATAACACAATTGATGAACACACATTTTGTATATTGTATGCATCACATACTATATTCTCACAATAAAGGAAGCTAGAGAAAAGACAGTGTTATTAAGAAAATCATAAGGAAGAGGGGTGCCTGGGTGCCTCCGTTGTTTGGGCATCCAACTTTTTTTTGAGAGAGAGAGAGAGAGAGAGAGAGAGAGAGAATGAGAGAGAGAGAGAGAGAGAGAGAGAGAGAGAGAGAATGCACATGCGAGTGGGGGAAGGGTAGAGAGAAAGAGAATCCCAAGCAGACTCTGTGTTGTCAGCACAGAGCCCAACGTGGGGCTCAATTCTACAAACCATGAGATCATGACCTGAGCCAAAATCAAGAGCGGGACACTTAACCAACTGAGCCAACCAGGTGCCCCTGGGCATCCAACTCTTGATTTCGGCTCAGGACATGATCCCAGGGTCATGGGATTGAGCCCAGAGTCAGGCTCTGCCTGGAGTATGGAGCCTGCTTGTGATTCTCTCATTCTCTCCCTCTGCCCCTCTCCCCTGCTTGCCCCTCCCTCTCAAATTAAAAAAAAATTATAAGGAAAATACATTTACAATACTACTGTATTTATCAAAAAGAAAAATCCACGTATAAATGGACGTGTGCAGTTCAAACCCAGGTTGTTCAAAGGTCAGCTGTACCTCCCCAGCCTTCTTCGTGGTTTTTATATGTAAAGTTGAGGTGCTGGAATTATCCTGACCTGGACTAGACTTGCAGATCCTACGGCTGACAGGCTGCCTGACGAGAGGCAGGGTGCTTCCTTTCTCTGATGATCGGGCACCTCTTGCTGCTCAAAAAAGTGTGCTGCACAGACTGGTGTTGGTACACAACTACATCTCTTCATGAGATAAGTACAAAAATAGAGTGCTTTACAACGGTTTTTAGCAACTTGGCTATTGCTGTAACACCTATGCACCTGATCCTTGGGCTCATGTCATTGGACAGGATATGGACCAAAAATACAGGTCTGCAGAAACATGGGGAAAGAAAAGGAACATTCAAAAAGCTTCCCAAAACCCAACAAGCCCTCGTCTCTACCCAAAGAAAGTTTGAGAAGCACGGGTAAGGGCGACGAAATCTGTACTTCTTGGATAGTGTACGGGAAGCATTGCCACAGTGCCTGGCATATCGTGGGAGCTCCCTTCCTCTGTCCCAGAGAAGACTCATAGGACCTTGCAGTCAACACTTGAGACCTGTGAGCTCTGACCTTGCTCCAACAGAAAATGCAAGGATGCGCCTTGCTAGAACACTGCATTAGAAGCCTTTGGTTGGGAGGAAAGATGTGCATGTGAATCCTCGTCCCCACCCTCATGGTGAACACAGTAGGGTCCAAATAAGAAACTCCACCATCTCCCCATCTAGGAGGAGGCCTCTCCATGGGATCTACAGACGTAATTAGTGTCAAATCAAGCTTCAATTTCATTTGACACATAATAATAATAATAATAATAATAATAATAATAATAATTATGTGGCCATTTCCAAAGAGCGGAGAATTTTTCCCAACCAATTCCTGAATTTTTAGTGGAGGCAGTTCATTCATTTGCATTGAACAATCTCCTTTAGGCCTTTTTAGAAAAAATAAATAAGAAGCTGAGGGGCACCTGGGTGGCTGTCACCCAACTCTTGATTTCGGCTCATGATCTCCTGGTTGGTGAGATCAAGGCCCACATCGGGCTCTGCAGTGACAGGGTGGAGCCTGCTTGGGATTCTCTCTCCCTCTCTCTCTCTGCCCCTTGCCCATGCTCGCTTGCTCTCTCTCTCTCTCTCTCTCTCCTCAAAATAAATAAACATTTAAAATCAGAAGCTAAATATGGGGAAAAAAAGAAAAGAAAAAAAAAATTAAAAAAGCAGAGTCACAAAGAGGAAACAGGGCTCAGACGGGGGCCATCACATAACAGCGACCCTGGTATATTCTTAAAAAAAAACAAAGTATTTTTTAGAAGAATTGTAGGTCCACAGCAAAGTTAAGCAACAAGCAGAGATTTCTCGAGGACCCCCCCCCCGCCCCCGGCACACGATAGCACCCCAGAGCTTTGGCGTATTCTTACTTCAGACTCTGACACAGCTCGGTTACGAGACGTCAAAGCCACAAGCAAACTGCCCCGCCCAATGCAGCATAAAGGAACCCCCGGGCCATGTCTAATCTTGCACAGAAAATAAGACATTCAGATCCTATGACAAGTCGACTGATGGAGGAGAAGTTCCTCTCGAACCCGGCCGGTACCCTGGCTGGCTCCGTGCTGCCTCGTCCGTGCTGCACAGCAGCCGTGGAGGCCGAGAGAACTTGGAACGTGTTGGGAAGGTGTAAAGTTCAGCAAGGCCCTGGCCAGTGTATTTGTTAAACCTGCTTTCCAGTGACTGCTTGTGCACACTACTTCAGAGGGAGGTAATGAGCATGAAATTCAATTATACAGGCATCGCTTAACCATCTCAAACCAGAAGTGTGTCCCTAATCTTTTATTTTGAAGATAAAGTGGAAATCTAAAGCTACTCTCCTTCTGATGGCATTTTATTCCCTTTGTGACTCAGCCAAGAGAATTCCCTTCAACCTAAGGCTCTAAGCTTCAAAGCCAGCTCTCTTCTTAGCTGCTGTCCTGCTTTTGAACCTTAATTGATGTTTGCTGTATACTGGAGAATATGCCAAAGCTAAGCCACCGAGAGGACCTCAGGAGCACTGCTCGAGGGAAAGAGGAGAAGTGCTGGGCTGTCCCCGGCCACCGAGTCCTCATGAGCTCTGGAAGACCTTGGCCCAGGCCTTGATATGCACCAGGCTAAAGCTGAGGCCTGCGGTCCAGAACATTCTAGAAAAGTGCTGCGCAGAGGACTTCACTTGGCCTTCCACGTCTTCTTGTTCCACCTTTGCCATGTGCCACTCTATGCTGTAAGTCCCAGCAGCAGGACCTGCATCTTACTTCCCCTGCCCCACGGTGGGACCGTGTCTCATTCGCCTTTGTGGATGAGTGGGCACCAAGCACAACATCTGGCCCCTGGGCAATGCCACTAAACGTCTGCTGAATGAACGTCTGCAAGCAAGGCTTTCAGAACGTTTGTGCCCTTTAGGATTTAGGTTGTGAAGCTTTAAAACACAGCATCGAGGGGAAAAAAGACAAAGTTACAGAGAGGGAGGGAGGCAAACCATCAGAGACTCTTAAATACGGAGAACAAACTTGAAGGTTGATGGGGGGTGGGAGAGAGGGGAAAGTGGGAGATGGGCATTGAGGAGGGCACTTGTTGGTATATGTGCTGCCGAAGCGAGCACAAGGAGGGCACTTGTTGGGATGAGCACTGGGTGTTGTATGGAAGCCAATTTAACAATAAGTTGCATTAAATAAAAAGAATAAATAAAACACAGCCTCAAGAGTAATGGGTGTTTCCCAGAACCCCTTTGCTCTGCTTTTTCTACTGTTTCCCACTCAAATGAGAACCTACGAAGCTTCTCTCATGCAAGGCCAAACCGAGAGCCATCCATGAACGTGAAATACAATTCTGCTCCCTGCCCTCGCCCTGGTGTTAGTTAGCATTTTTTAAATTAAAAGAGGACACTGGAAATAGAGGAGTATGACTGGTCTTCAGTTGCATGGTCTTTTCCCCAATGTAAATAAAGGTTGATGCATTTTAAGAGTGTATTGTGTTCCTATTGAGTGGATGATGAGTAGACTTTATAGTGTTTCTATTAAAAGGCAGACAAACGTGGGCTGAAATTGGTAAAGGAAGAAGTTCAGCTTTGATGTCAGACATCAAGAAGAACTCCCTGATAGCCACAGTTGTGATATCCTAGAGTAAGACCATCAAGGGCCCTCTTCAGAAAAGGTTGTGAGTTTGTGTGTTAAAAAGAAAAAAAAAGAAAAAAAAAAGTTTAATCTGAAAACCTGAATGTGGTCTTTCCAGAGCCAAAAAGATGGATTATTTCCTTCCTCATCCCATGTGTCCATGTGTCCATGGGCCCATCCTACAAGGCCCATCTCAGATGCCCATAGAATATTATTCTCCCCCCCCCCAACCTTTGTGTATACTCCACATGCCTTTCTGGTACTCGGGATTCATCAACACTTGTTTGTTGACACCTCCCATGCCTGGGTACTGCCCTGGTTTTCTGAGGATGCAGAAATAGTTCTGAAAGACTAGGTTCCTGCTGTCATGGAGCCCACACATTGCTGGGGGGTATGCAGATGATAAACAAGGAAACAAATACTCAAAATACTTCTAACTGGTTTTCAGTGTTAATGGAAAACCCCACCAGGTTAAATAATTGACAGTGGTTAAGGGTCCCCCTGAAGAGGACTTCCCATAGGAAGGTGGGGAGAGAGACTGCTGTGAGGAGGTGACCATAGGCTGATGCCTGAGACAGCCAGTGTGTTTTGAGGTGTGCAAAGTGATTACAGGGGAGGGAAGAGTGGGTGAACTGGACACGTTCGAGAGACAGACACAAGCAATGTCTCCACTCGCTGAGCAAAGGAGGCTCTACCAGGTCCCCTCCCCAGGGTGCTGTGTGGGTCCTCTCTATTTTGTAAAGGTCTTGAGGGACCATGACCCCCTCCACAGAGTCTTGTTATGGACTGAATGTTTGTGCTCCAAAAACCATACATGAAGCTCCAACCCCCAATATGATGGAATTTGGAGATGGATCTTTGGGAGGGAAATCGGGTTAGATGAGGTCATGCAGGTGGGGCCCTAGTCTGATGGCATCAGTGCCCTCATACGAAGAGACACCAGAGAGCTCGTGCACTCTCTCTCCCCCCACACGTGCACAAGAGGTCATGTGAGCACAGAGTAAGATGGCAGCTGCCCACACTCCAGGAGAAGAGGTCTCAGGATGAAATATGCATCGCTGCCTCCTGGATCTTGGACTTCCCAGCCTCTAAGGGCGTAAGAGATAAATTTCTGTTGTCCAAGCCACCCAACCATGGTAATATATTATGGCAGTCCAAGCTGACCAATATTGTCTATAAGTATCTCTGCAATCAGTGAGTAAATGGAGTCAGAGGATTGTAACCCATGCCCCCTCAGTCCTCCATGACTCATGCCCCACCCTGTGTAAGAAGGACCTATAATCCTCCACTCGATGCCTAACCAGATATTTTCAAGAGCTCCCCAGGGAGAATCATAGCGATCCAGAAGAATGTCATCACACATTCTTCTACGCCAGACTCCCTCCCTTGCCAAGTAGCTTTCAAAGCTGTGCCACACCACTGTCCCCGTAGCCAAGACACT
Source organism: Panthera tigris (assembly GCF_018350195.1). Classification (NCBI taxonomy): domain Eukaryota; kingdom Metazoa; phylum Chordata; class Mammalia; order Carnivora; family Felidae; genus Panthera; species Panthera tigris. The sequence continues at coordinate 6,398,435 of NC_056673.1, read as the reverse complement.
GAAGTTCGTGCTGAGGATGATAGTCCCCCCTCTGTTCCCAAAGCTACAAAACACCGAGTGCCAACACGAGGCCGAGATCCCTGTAGCCTCCACTGATTCATGGGATACAACTGGGGAGAAACACATGCTCTGGTCATGCCTTTCTCACCTGGGATCCTAAGAAGTTCTATTTGTGCCTTAGGGCTCACTGGGGCCCTTAAGCACCTGCCTGCAGCCTTGTTTGTCTCCATTGAACTCAGACCCCAGACCACATCTACCCAGATGTGTTTCAGGTGAGCAAACATCTGTGGGAAGCGAGTTACCCCCACACCAATTTGCCATTTGTGTCCCAAGTCCCTGGTGCCAAGCTCCATGTAGAATAAAAGGCCCAACATCCCTGGGTTCTGGGGCTCTGTTCACGTCTAGCCTTGAGCTACATACGGGGGGGCTTTCTGGTATATGGAAAAGAGCATGCTGAAAACGGCCCTTTTCCCTGTGAGGAAGGCACGTGTGTCTGTGTGTGTGCAAGAGCCTCTGGGGCCAGAATCAGGATACACGTCTTCACTGTGCTGCTGCCAGTAAACGTCTGACTAGCACCCCTAAGCGTGACATTTGTTTGTTCGAATGTCACACAATTCCTGGTCCTTGTGGGAGCACAGCAGTGCCGGGACACTGAGCAGCTGAGGACTCCCAAGCTTGGCAGCCTCTGGGGCATGCTGTACCGTGGCAAGCAGACAGGGCTCCCAGAGCAGAGCGCGTGGCTCTATGGCTGCCCACGTACGCGTCACGCACGCACGCGCGCGTGCGTGCACACGAGGGCAGGTGAGAGGCACTTTGTCTCCTGTAGACACTTCCATTTCTTTTATGCAATTTAAACCCCCCACACCATGCTATGCACAATCTTGTCCTGAGGACTTGATTTTCTTTCATGTGGTTCTTTGTGCTAACGAGATTAAATCAGTTCCAATAGGTACTGGTTTAATGGAGATGATAAACTTTTATTGAACTTGAGCACATTAAAATGAAATATAAGCAATAGGTGATTTTGGCATTCTCCTGGGGTCTCTTCCAATTTGAATAAAGCCAGCATGCCTTCTCTGGAAAATAACAGCTCCTAGCCCGGCTCACTTTATGTGCTTAATTAAAATCTATTTTTGTGGTATAAAAAGGAGCTAAACAATGTAATGTTTCTTCTCTTCCGTAGAAGTCCAAAGAAGCTATGTTTTCAACCAGGAGAGCAGAGATGGACGAGTCCTTTCTTAAAAACAGACCTCTACATTTCACACAAAGAGCAGGTAATGTGCTGTTTTACAGCGGCCTGTCTGCTAATCTGTGATCTGTTTTGTCTGTGAATGGGATTATCATGGTGGTTTATTGAAAAAGAGCCAAAAACGATGTAAAGTAAACTGTTTACACAAAGCCACCGGGCTGAAAAATCCAAACTGAGACTCATTTCAGGTCTTAACGAAAATAAACTTTATTATAGTTTCAACTGGACGGTGAAACCTTTAAGGGTCCGTTCAGTGTGCTGAATGTCAGACACGAGACCATGGCTCTCCGCAGAAGTTATGAAACTGTAAATGTCGTGGTTAACCTCTGAAAGGTTGCCTTTCTCTGCCGCCCTCTGCTTGGATTTTACTCTGGCCAGGATTTCAGCCAGGCTCCTTGGCCAGGCGTCTGTCACTGTGTCTGCCAGTCCCGTAAGTCAAGAGAGGGAGGTTTGGCTCTCCAGCACGGCAGGGGGTAGACGGGGAACTGTCAGTAACCCTTAGCCTTACTCCTCAGGGAAGACATCTTTATGTTTCTGGGATGTGTGTGTGTGGGGGGGGGGGGGGGGGTGGTGCTGGCAGGGATACACCTGGCCTTTTTCGACCCCCATGGTGGCCTTCTAGTCCAAAAGGGTCAAGGTGATTTTTTTATTAATGTCCACTCTTGACCTTGGTGCATCTTAAATTCTAATCCAGGGCCAAAACATTTCACAAGACATGCTTTGATCTGCTAGAAAACAGACAAAAGACCAAAAGAATAGAAATATCCACCAAGGAAGCCTGACTTGAACACATTGTTTTGTCTCCTTGTGAGTTCTGTAGCAGGAAACCAGACAGAGAGTTCCCGTCCACGTTCACCATATCCACAGAAGTAACTTCAGAGATCACTTCTGTAGTGTGCAGATCAGAGGCTCATGGGAATGTTTCTGGACCTTTTTTTTTTTTTTCTTGAGCCTGCTTAATTTTTCCCAGAATTGTCTTCTGGAGCCTTTTGGACTACAAAAAGCCTGTGTCCTTTTGACCTGATACCAATCATCTCTTAACTAACTTCCTTCCTTCCTTCCTTCCTTCCTTCCTTCCTTCCTTCCTCCCTCCCTCCCTCCCTCCCTTCCTTGTTTCCTTCCCTCATTCACTGGAAGCACTCAGTGTGTGCCAAGTACTGTGTTAGACATGAGTGAAACAAAGTAAGATGGTGCCCCTGACCTCAAGGGCTTTCGGGCTAGTTGAGTGACAGGTGGAAAAACAGGTAATTATAACACAGAATGATATATGGTTAAGTAAAGGAACTAAGTATTGCAGGAAGACAGGTGCTTCTTGGTCTCCATCTAAGCTCTTCCTTTTCCTCTGACCCTCTGGTGCTGAAGATCCTTTGAATTCTGCACTGGGTCCTCTCTTCTCCTCTACCTGCAGTCTTCCCCTGGACATCTCCCCCCTAACACTCCTCTATCTACAGCTCAGTCCCAGAGCTTTGAACACTTACATGTTGATGACTACTTTTCTGTCCCCAGTCCTAACCTCTCCCCAGAGCTCCACATTCTTATGGCCTTCTGCCTATTTGACCAGCTCCACCTGAATGATTAAAGAGGCATCTCAAGCTTATGCACAGTCACTCTTGACCTCTGCCTTCCCACAATGCCCTCCCCTCCCCACTCCCCCGCTTTCACCATCTGCCCAGTTGGTCTACAAAAAGCCCAGGAGGCAGCCTTGACTCTTCCTTTTCTTCCCCACGCCACGCCCAAGCCCCACTGATTCCATCTCCGAAGGCATCTGAATCTGTCCACTGTCTCTGTGTCCACTGCAAAAATCTACCTTCAATACTCATTGTATCTTGCCTGCATTCCTACAACAGTCTACCCACTTTCCCACTTCCCATCTGTTTTCCTCACTGAAGTCTGTATGCTCTTTTTAAACCCCAACTGGTGTAACTCCCCTACTTAAAATCCTTCAGAGGGATGGGACTTCCACTTCTGACAGAGATAGCTGACAGGGACTAGATTTACTCTCCAGTATGAAATAACTAAAGTATGATACAAAATATGTGCGACAGTTATTTTCAAAACACTAGGCATGAGGCAATGAAGGATAGTGACGGCTGAGACAAGAAACAAGGTAAAGCCATTTGATTGCCCCGGCTTAATGTCTGCAGAGAATTTCCAGGCCGTGGCACTGGGACAGGGAAGGCGAAAGCTTGGTAGTCTTGCTGAGTTGAGGAGACATTACTAGGCACCCAGGAGGCCAAGGAAGCCAGGGCTCAGGGAGGAGTACTGGAAAGGAGAGGGAAGCAGAGCATCCTACCTGTGTCTTGAGCTGTGTGCTGCTCAGTGCATACCTGTGAGAAAACTAACTGAGGCAAGGGGAGAAACACTTGAAAAGATTCGAGAGAAAAATACCTCAGAAGTCACACAAGAATAATTTCTCTTCCATCCACCAGAGTAAAAGCCTGAAGATGGGTCTCATACCTTGTCTATAGCTTCCTCCTTGAAAACAAACGCACAAAACCCCCTCTGAGAGAAACAAAGCCCTAGAAAAAACAAGTTAAACTCAAAATAATAAAGACAAGAACAAAAGTCAATTAAATATGAAACAGAAAATACAACAGAGAATACAAATGAGATCAACAGCTATTTGTGAAGGTTATTTGTGAAGATCAATAAATGTGATAAACCTTCTGGCCTGACCCATGGGGGTCGTGGGTGGGGGAAGCATTGGTAGAGATGTGCACATTGGCAATATCAAAAATAAGAGTTGTGACATCACTACAGATTCTACAGATGTTAAAAGCATTGTTTCTTATGAACAACTTCATGTCAATAAACTTGAAACTTAGAAGAAATGGACAAATTCCTTAAAAGATGTGAGACCAACAACACTTGCTCAAAAGGAAATAGGTAACCTGACCACATAACTCTGTATTTTTTAAAAATTGATTTTGTAGTTAAAACCTTCTAATGAAGGAAACTTCAGGTACAGGTGGCTTCACTAGTAAATTCTACCAAATATTAGGAAGAAGGAACACTCATTTGAGCAAACTCTTTTTTTTTTTTTAATTTTTTTTTTTTAATGTTTTATTTATTTTTGAGACAGGGAGAGACAGAGCATGAACAGGGGAGGGTCAGAGAGAGGGAGACACAGAATCGGAAACAGGCTCCAGGCTCCGAGCTGTCAGCACAGAGCCGGACAAGGGGCTCAAACTCACGGACCGCGAGATCATGACCTGAGCCGAAGTCGGCCACTTAACCGACTGAGCCACCCAGGCGCCCCTTGAGCAAACTCTTAAAGAAAACTGAAGAGAGGGAATGTTTCTCAAACCATTCTATTAGGTCAGCATTACTCTGATACCAAATCTAGAAGAAGATGTTACAAGAAAACTATGTAGGTACAAATTTTCTAAACAAAATCTTAGCAAATTTAATCTAACGATATATAAAAAGGATAATAAATCATGATCAGGTAGGGATTACTCCAGGAATGTAATTTTGGCTTAACATTCAAAACAATCAATTAACAGACTAAAAAAAAAAATCAAAAAACAAACGATCATTTAAAAAGACCAAGAGGAAACATTTGACAAAAGACAGCAGCTATTCCTTATAAAAACTCTCAGTAAAATAAGACTAGAAGGGAACTTTCTTAACCGGATAAAAAACATTTATAAAAAACCTACAAGCCACACACGTACATACTGTAGAGATGCAAATAATCCTATTTACATAAATTACTAGAAAATGCAAACTAATCTATAGTAACAGAAAGGAAATCAGTGGTTGCAATGAGAGAAGTTTCTGAATGGGAGATTATAAAGGACCATACACAATTGTGAGGGATAAAATCTCTTATCAAGATGATCATCTTCAGCATGATGATAATTTCCTACGTGCATACATGTCGAAATTTATCAGATTGTACACTTAACACATGTTCAATTTGTTGCATATTAATTATACCTCCTTAAAGGCATTCTGAAAATCCTCCAAAGGTTTTGCATTGCTTTTAGAATAAAATCCAAAGTGGTCTTATGGTCTGTTTCTGGTCCGTTTATTTAGCAGAGTGCCTGGGACACAGTAGCAGCTCAACTAATGAGTTTCCTTTCCCCTCCCCAGTTCCAGCCACAGGGGTGGGAACCGCATGGGGAAAAGCATTCCCATGAAAGGGCATGGAATATTCAGAGTATCGGGACAAAATGGGAAAATGTTAGGAGCCCAGTGGGGACAAATGGAAGTCAGACCTGAAAATGCACTTTGGCACCAAGTTGTAGAGAAACTGAGTGACTTGCCATTCTGGATTTCCGTCTGTGAATAACAGCCAGCTATAAAGGAGAGCTGGGGTGGGCTGGGGGGAAAATTAGGCTGGAGAGATCTGCAATTGACAAGAATAACCCTAGTAACTACATGAATAGAGAAGTAAAGGGAGGTGAGGGCTGGGGAAGATCAGAAGCACAGGGAAGAGTTAGATTGTTTAAAGACTGTTTAGACACCAGAGATGACGAAGGAGAGAGGTATACATTCTATCTGGCACCCAAGACCCTCACCTCCAGCTATGTGTTCTGCCTTAGTCATCACCACCTACCTCTTAGGAGATCCCCAAATAACCCTCAGCATCAAAGCCAAGACTGGGAATTAGAACGGAGCTCTTTATCATTGGTTGAAGACAAAATCAAAATAGCAGATCGAGAAAACATTTGAATGGTCATGAACTTTTGGTATAATTTTTCATACCCAGGGGTTACAGATGAGAACCATGGAGAACTCCAATTCTCTGATTAAGGAGAAAGAGAAAGGGGTGAAATGTTTAAAATCCCCAAGGCTACCAAGACACAAAACAAGAGAATTGGCAGCGAAGGTCCGAGTAGTCAAGCCTCGTAAAGAACAAGTGGATAAACTGGTTAATAAGGGACTTAGCACGGGAACATAAAAACTGTGGGGTTGAAGGTTATGACTCAGGCTTTCCTAGCAACCCCGTTAAACAGGGACATTCCTTAATGACGGGTTCAAATTCAACAAGAAGCTAACTGATAAACCTGGACGTGGCTCACTCTTCCAGAGCAGAAAAAGCGAATCAAAGAGAAGCTCTCGTGACAAATAAATAAAGACACGACTTTGCTGGAATGTACTCCCAAAGGAACTACAAGGGAGACTAAAGTTTTAGAAGACTTGCCCATCACAGACTGCTTCCTTTCCCTCAAGGTGGGACTGGTATGTCGGACTAGCTACCACCGGAAGACCTCTGACCTGAGTGAAGCAAGAGAATCACAGGGGAAGCTGGATACAGATACCGATGGCCTGGAGACGCTGATTTCGTAGGTCTGGACTAGATCCGGATGAGGGAATTCTAAATGAGTCCCTCTGCTTATGTGGATACACTGCCAGGTTTGAGAATCAAACAGGGAGCCTCTGCATAGGGATAGTAAACCAAATGTTATAAAGGATAGCCTGACTCTTCTTCTCCACACATTTGCCTGAAGAAACAGAATACGCACTGACCTTGCAGATGTGATTCTAAATATATACAATGACATACGTTAAAGGAAGATAGTTTTTTAATGTACATTTTTAATGTAGGCACGGGGCACCTGGGTGGCTCAGTCGGTTGGTTGAGCGTTCAACTCTTAGTTTCAGCTCAGGTCATAATCTCATGGTTCGTGAGTTCGTGCCCCACGTTGGGCTCTGCACCGACAGTGTGGAGCCTGCTTGGGATTCTCTTTCTCCCTCTCTCTCTGCCCCTCCCCTGCTCACTCTTTGTCTCTCTCAAAATAAATAAACTTAAAAAAATTTTTTTTATTTTATTTTAAAAAATTGTGTAACATTTATTTATTATTGAGAGACAGAGAGAAACAGACTGTGAGCAGGGGAAGGGCAGAGAGAGAGGCAGACACAGAATGCGAAGCAGGCTCCAGGCTCTGAGCTGTCAGCACAGAGCCTGACGCAGGGTTCGAACTCACAAACCGCAAGATCATGACCTGAGCCGAAGTTGGATGCTTAACCGACTGAGCCACCCAAGCGCCACCGCCCCCCCCAAAATTTTTTTTAATGCAGGCATATTTAGATATCAGTTAAAGATTTTTTAAAATTATTTTTAATGTTTATTTATTTTTGAGAGAGAGGGAGAGAGCCCCCACACGTGTGCGCCAGCAGGGGAGGGGCAGAGAAAGAGAGAGACAGAGGATCCCAAGTAGAGAGCCCGAAGTGGCGTTCAAACACATGAACTATGAGATCATGACCTGAGCCAAAGTCAGATGCTTAACCGACTGAGCCACCCAGGCGCCCCTAGATATAAGTTAAGAACACCTTTCCCTTTTCTTTCACTCTTAGAAATAGGTTATGATATGAGAAAGTCTTGACTTTGAGACTTGGAGGAACAGGGGGTGCAAAGGGAAGTTCAAGGGAGAGCATTTCCAAGCTCTGTCCCAAAAAGAAGGAGAGAGATGGCTTGGAAAAGAGACCCCCGCCCACTGGGTCTGGTGAGGGGCTGAAGGGAGGCCCCTTGGAACACTGATTCGTGCTTCCCGCAGTTGGGAAGACCAACATGGAAAAGGTAAAACAGCCTGCGTGTCCGGGAAGTGACTGTCCTCTTCCCCAATGGAAGGGAATCAGATGTCGGTCCTAAATGGGAGTGTTGTCCTAGACTCATTCCAAATCCTATCCGAGAGGACCCCTTGAAAATGCAGTGAACCCAACAGAGCAAGTTCCGTGGAATGAACAACCAGAAGTCTAAGGGCTGAGTGTGGAGTCCCAGCCGAACGAGACGCCCAGGGGGCCAAGCAGCAGCAAAGTCCGGGGAGGGCTCAGAAAAGCACCAAGCTTTAATCCCTGTCAGGTACAAAGACAGCAAAGCCGTCCTGTGACAGGATCAGTCGAGTCAGATGGGTGAGTATTCATTTTCTCTTCCCCTCTTCCTGTCTGGCAAGGTACATGAACTAGTGTTGGTTAGAGGGCGGTTGAGGTGAACCACGAATAAAGAAAAATGGCTGACGATACCTCCCCCCTTGGTGTCAGTTAGCCCATCTGATTTGGGAGAGCAAGTTTGGGAAAGATACAACGCCAAGTCAGGTTTGGAGTCTTGATTACTGCACGGGCATTTTAATAACTGAACTCAGACTGGCATGGGAGCTATAGTGCCCAACCTTGGGTCTTGCTATTCTCCTCCAAAGGCAAGGGCAATTTTGAAGGGATCATCAGAGATAAAATAAAGATGCTCGTTGATTTCACTTCACTGATTGGTCACGTTCAATGTACAAGTTTATTCTAACTCCCATCCTCCCTGAACCTTTTACCCGTCCTCCCTTTAAGAAAAACAAAGACAAGGGGGTGGTGCCTGGGTGGCTCAGTCAGTTAATCGTCCAACTTCAGCTCCGTCATGGTCTCACACTTCCTGAGTTCGAGCCCCGCGTCGGGCTCTCTGCTGTCGGCGCAGAGCCTGCGTGGGATCCTCTGTCCCTCTCTCTCCGTCTCAAAAATAAATAAAACATTAAAAAAGAAAAAAAGAAAACAAACACAAAAATCATTTGTGGCTCACCTTCCACCTCATCTCACGGTTAGAAATCCTTTAGCTTGTAGGAATGGCCCTGATTCCAAAGCTTCTCTAAGCAAATCAGAAACATAAACAGAACAATGCAAAAAGACAAAGGAGAAGGAGACAGGGGACCAGAGAGCTTTCCAAAGGCAAAGGACGGGGTCACTTTCCAAAAAGAGAATGTATGTTTTAAGGGGACCTGGGATTTTCATCAGTTAAGGTGAGACACAGACATGGAAATGAAGAATTTTTTGTAGTCACAGATCCCTAGAAACGGGAGGCCCAGCACGCAGGGCCACATCAGTCAGCAGACAAAGAGAAAGAGGGGAAGGGTTAAGAGCCCATATGGTGGCTTCTGTGGGAAAGAGTGTGTGAAGCAGTGTGATCTGGCTTATGATGGCTAGTTTGAATCATTTCGGCCGACTCTGGAGCACAGGGGATGGCATGAGGGAACAGTGGCCTTGAAGGCAAGAGCCCCCCTTCCCCAAGGGGTGGCTAGGGGTTTGCATTTGGAAGGTGCACTTGAGGGCAAGTTGTTTACCATCTCTAGGAATTGGCTAGCCCTGAAGCAGGGGAGGGGTCTCTCCGGGGTCAGCAAAGCCCCAAGATGTCAAAGCGTCAAAAAGGAGAAAAGAAAGGGACACGGTAATACAACTTGAGACACCATATGACAGAGTCAAATGTTGCAAAGAGGTCGAGGAAGTTGGATCCTAAAACCAGGTGTCAGATTTTCCGGCTGAGTGGCCACTGTGAGCACTTTTAGGAAGCGGTGTGGACACAGTGCTCAAGGCAGAAGGGATAAAGAAGAAAGTTGGTGGCTGAGAAATAGTATCAGGGGCAGAGGGCGCCTGGGTGGCTCAGTCGGTTGAGCATCCGACCTCGTCTCAGGTCATGATCTCACGGTTCGTGAGTTCAAGCCCTGTGTCAGGCTCTGTGCTGACAGCTCGGAGCCTGGAGCCTGCTTCAGATTCTGTGTCTCCCTCTCTCTGCCCCTCCCCAGCTCGCACACACACACTCTCTCTCTCTCAAAATAAATAAACTTAAAAAATAAAAAGTATCGGATGCTTAGAGTACTCTGCGTGTATATATAACACTGAAAGAAAGCAAGAAAAGCAGTAAGATAGTAGGATAAGAGAAAAGTTATTTTGTTTTGTTAGACTTGTTTTTGTCTTAGCAGACAAGGGATATAAATTTGCTTGTAGGCAGAAGAGAAGAAACCGGGATAGAGAGAGAGAAAGAGCTGTAAGAGGTTGGCCCGGACTCCCAAGGAACTTCAACCAGCTTCGATTTCTAACAGCGTGCAAGTGGATGTCGGGGCTCGCAGTGAGACGATGCACGACTCCAGCCTCTGGCCGCAGACACCTTTGTGAGTGGAGATTGCAATCAACTGGCCCAGACGCAGGGCACTGACACTGCACAGGGCCCAACATGGCTCCTTGAGAACTTTTATCAAAGGTTGTCCTTCAGTGTCTGGTTTCCTACAGTCTTGGGCCCAGAAGCCTCCACAGATTAGACAGAAGAGCTTGATTTTCCTCTGCCATGGGAAGGGTACATCAGTGTCTTTATCCATTTTTTTTTTCTGTGTCAAGAATATGTTTATAGAGGTCAAGCTCTTAGTAATCACATCATCCAGCAAAAAAAAAAAAAAAAAAAAAAAAAAAAAATCAATTCGTTTACAACAATGAGGATGTTTTGGCAAAACCATACTGGTGGAATTAAGGGAGCTGCCTTCCAGAACACCAGCTCCAACAGATTGACTTCTTAGAAGACAGAGTCTTATATTCGTCCTTGTAGCCAACTTCTGATTGATAAATACACCCTCCCTCCCCAGCAGAGTATTGATACTCCATTATACCCCACTGCAAAACTATAAAGTCACTTCTCGATTAACACACATTAAATCAGCAAGTATAGGTAAGAAACAAGTCTTGTCTGTTCAATCAAGCGTCCTATAAAGATTCACTGTCTCTTTCGTCAAGAAACCACACCAAGCCTGAGGGGAAAGACGGTAAGAAATCTCCTTTGGAATAGGCTCCTACAATTTATGCAAAGCACGTGCCAATGTCATTTCCTTTAAATCTCTGTGGGCGCGGTCATTAATACCATGGTCTCCGTTTTACAGAGGAGAAACCTGTAATTTGGAGTTTACGTGATTTGCAGGAAGGCACGGGGCTGGGACATAGTAGCTGGGATCCAGGTGTGAATGGAGGGAACTGGATTAGGAGGTCTTTCCAGAAACACCCTTCCTCAGCTCTTTCACCACGAGGAGAGTCAGTGTGGGGAGAAATGGAAAACGGGCTTGTGAGCTTAACTTCTAATGCTGAGGGCTCTGCTACGATAGGCCTCAGCTCGCACATGTGTGCACACACACACACACACAAACATGCATACGTATACATGCACATGCACACATACACATGTGCACACACATACACAAACATGCACACATACACACCCACATGCATGCACAGGCACACGTACACAGAGATGTGCACACACACACACATGCATACACATGCACACACAAACACACGTGTGTGGTTATGCTCTCACCTGCACACTGGGCCTTTTCACACATGGGCCTCTGGTGGAAATGGCCCCTAACACCTGCAACCTGACATAGCTAGGTTCAATTGTCTTCTTCTCGGAGGAGATAGAAAAGAGCATGGAAGGGGCATTTCCTTCCTTCACCCGTTAAAATTAGGACACCAAGTCAGATCCTCTGACTCAGATCCTGGGCTTTTTCAACACGGAAGACAAAAAGAAGTGGCACGTGGGGCCTCTGGTGTCAAGAAATTAACAATCAAGAGAGAAAACAATCCCCCAAAAGGGAGCCCAACAAAGGGGGTCCCAGTCTCTAAACCACATGCTTTAGAGAAAGGAGAGCTCACTTGAGGCTTGACTTGTCGAGAAGGCCTCTGGAAGAGGGCAGGTTTACATTGGTGTGTGGCTCAAACCGACACACAGTGTTCATTCACCCTGTTAGGACCTCACCTTCACCAAAAAAGGAAACAGCCACCATGGCTGGCTGCCCACCCTTCATCGGATCTCACTGGAGCTCTGGGAGAGACCACTCCCTTCTCAGGGAGCCCCGATGTATTAGCAGCAAGAAAATTTTAAGTTGGAAGGAACTCTTCTCCTGGGGAAAACTAACCATGACAGAGTTTGGCACAGGGCTAGGCTGAAGCTCTACACATCCAGAGCCCTAATCATCTGCAGGCGTTTTAGGAACCGGTCCTGTGCACTGGATGGTTCTCAGGAAATCAACGGGGAGAGACTCTTTCTCCTCCCCAGGGACCCTTTGCCCTGTTCAAATTTGCCCTGACTAATCGTCTTAGTAGGTGTTGGGTCAGAGTCAGCTAGGGGTCTGACTAAGGTCACTTACTGGCTTTGTTTACACTGCTAATTTTATCATTGCTTGGAAGGCTAATGGTATTATTTATACTTTAACTATGATAAATGTCTAGTTAAAGCAGGGTTGGGGCAAGTTAAAGACCAATACAACAAATCCAAAACTTTTTACACAGGAAATATTAATATTTTTGAGCTCCCCAATCTTTCCAGAATCTTGTACTTGACAAGGAAAAACGGTCCTTCCAGCCCAAAGCTCCTCATGTTCTAGTCTCGGGACAACCAACATCAAAACCCCTGGCCCGTGTCTGGCCGATGGCGCCGATCGAGGCTTGAGAGCTTCTGATGAACCAGCTCCACGGACGATGCGAAGAGCTGGAGAAGTAAGGGTTCAAGGCAATGACTGGAAAGCCAGTTGTCAGCTACATTTCAGAGCCATCTGTTCCTGTTTAAGGCTTCGAGGGAGGCTTGGACTCTTAACAATCTGTGCAATAGAACAGAGCCTGTCAAGATTTCATGTGCACATAAGTGACCTGGGATCTTGTGAAAATACAGATTCTGTTTCAAGATGTCTACGGTGGGGCCTGAGACGCTGCCTTTTTACAAACTTCCAGGTGATGCTATGCTACCGCTCCACAGGCCACACTTTGAGTAGCAAATCAAAGAGAGCACTGCAGGGTCAGGGGATGATTCAATACATGAGTGGGCATTGGCTTGGGGGCGTCTCCTCAGCTGGACACACAAGGTTTGCCTTTCCACTCTCTCCAACAAAATGCGCTTCTCGATGCTTTCTGAGCGAGCTGCCTGATTTCCCTTCTGCAACAGAGTGCTCACGTTATTCCCAATTATAGACTAGTTTCCTCCTGGCCAATGTGAATCTGAGAACTGTTTTTTTAAGTTTATATATTTTGAGAGAGAGAGAGAGAGAGAGAAACATGAGCAGGGGAGGGGCAGAGAGAGAGAGAGGGAGACAGAGAATCCCAACACAGAGCCCCACATGGGGCTCAAACTCACAAACCATGAGATCGTGACCTGAGCTCAAATCAAGAGTCAGACACTCAACCGAGACACGCAGGCGCCCCTGAATCCTAGAATTTCTGCTCCACCTTCAAGATCTATCTTGAATTTGTCTTGGCATGGGATGAACCAGCTCCCAACTTGGGTGAGGTTTTGTGAGGGGTTTCCCCCCCTCTTTTTCTCTTTATAACTAGAAGTTTGCACCTTAGGCCACCTTTACCCAACGTGTTCCCCACCCCTGCCTCTGGTAACCACCAATCTGATCTCTTTGTAGGCATCTGTTTCTTTTTTCTTTGATATTCCACATATAAGTGAGACCATAGAGTATTTGTCTCTCTTTGTCTGACTTATATAAGTATAATGCTCTCAAGGTTCATCCGTATTGTCACAAATGGCAAGATTTCCTCATTTTTGATGGCTGAATAATATTTCATCATATGTATGTATATATACTTACATGTTGTGTCTCTCTATATATATATCTATATTGTCACAAATGGCAAGATTTCCTCATTTTTGATGGCTGAATAATATTTCATCATATGTATGTATATATACTTACATGTTGTGTCTATATATATATCTATATTGTCACAAATGGCAAGATTTCCTCATTTTTAATGGCTGAATAATATTCCACTACATATATGTATATATGTACATATATAGATATAGATATATATCATGACTTCTTTATCCATTCTTCCATCAAAGGACACTTAAGCTGTTCCAGTGTTTTGGGTATCATTTTTTTGGAAAATAATAATTCCAATAGGCATGAGGTGATAGCTCGTTGTGGTTTTTATTTGCATTTCCCTAGTGATTAGTGATGTTGAGTTGGGTGAGGTTTTATAACTGCCCTCCCACCTCCCTGTCCAAGTTAACAGGTGACAGAACTGTAAAGTGGCAGGGCCAGAGTCCTATCTCCAGCCTAGTTAGTGGATAATTATGACTTAAAAACAATTTCAAGGTAAAGTGAGATGAGCTGCTGGCTAAGTGAACCGTGAAGCCATTGATGCTAAAGGTATTCTGGGTGGTGCGAATGGTCACTGGGGGCTAATGAGAGAGTGGAGGAGGGGGCAAATAGGGGTGCTGAGGTTTGGCAACAGGTTTGGGTGCCTGCCATTTAAACCAACTGGGAACTGGTGTGCTGCCTTCTTAGCGGCTGGGCAAACCTCCCAAACTCTGCACCTGAGGGGTGAGGACTGAGCCAAACCCTCCCTCACCCTGCACCTGCCGCAAATCTATGCCAAAGTACAGCCCTCTACTTGGACACAATCAAATCCTGCCAGCCCTACTGAAATCCTAAATCTGTGTCTCTTTATTCAAGTATTCTTTGTGACCCTCAGCAGACTCCTCAACTTACCCTGGTCAGGTGCCCAGGATAAGACCATTCATCTTATGTAACCTGAAGCCCATATTATATGATCCTATTTGGGGAGAGAGGAGAGATACTCCCAGGGAGTTTTCTCCTCTGTCTACAGCCTTCGTTGATGAAGGAGGTGGAAACAAGGCAGGGCTCCGAGATGGGGGCCCTGGGCTGCTGGTAGGGAGGTTTGTGGAGATTTAAAAGCCTCAGCCTGCGTGCGGCCTTTCTCCCTCTTCTCTTGTGACCCTGTGGTTCAGCACAGAGCCCCCAACCCCTCTGGAAAGGCTGCCCTCCCTCGCCTTGGGCCCTGAACTCCTCTTTCAGGCTCTCCATTGCTGACCATGGAAAAAATATCTCACAGATCAAGAGAACAATGAATGAGGATGTGCTAAGTGGTGGCTGTGTGTGTGTGAAGCTCATCGTAGCCTGTTCTGAAGAACCTGCACACCCTCTGAGCCCACACTCGCAGGGACTGATTGGCCCGGTGCTGTCCTGGCCCGAGGGGAGTTGTAGTTAAAATTCCAGACCTCTGCTGTGCTAACTCGCTTGGGAACCCCATTACTAACACCAGATTCTGGGGGTAGAAGACTGTTTCCAATTCCTGCTGGATTATAAAGCAGCCACGATTGGGGACTCCCAGGAAGCAGCTGCAGTCTGGCAATGGCTTAGGTCATGAGAGCTTTTGGAACCACAGAGCCCTGGGAATTGATACGCACCCTAGGCTTTCTCGGAGATGTGTTATGTCTAATTGCAAGTCCTCCTGCTGCCCCAAATGCCAGACCAGTGGAGGAGATGGTTGTTTGCTCTGGCCTCTTGGGAGGTCCCTCATGCCTCCTTGGTGACCTAAGCACTAGAACCCTCGTGTATTTCACTTACATGAGTCACCATTTGGGCAAAAGAAGACATCTCTTCAGAATATAGAAGCAAACCCACTAAGAATCCAAATTAATCATAGAACATGTATTTGTTCCTTAGTGTTCAGTAGGAAAGTAAACATAAGCCAGAGAACTGCAAGACAGTAGGTACTCTGCTTTGTTGAGAATCACGGAAAATAGTCTGGCCAGGATGCTCATGAAAATCAGTCAAAATGCAAAAGTCGATTCCACAGCAAAATGATAAATTCAGCATCGGGCTGCCCACATCCTTTATATTTTCCACAGTCAAATCGTGTCAGCCCTACTGAAATCCTAAATCTATGTCTCTCTATTCAAGTGTTCTTTGTGACCCTCGGCAAACTGGCATGCCTGGTTCCATTCTCGTTGTGATTTTTTGGATGTCTGATTACTCGAGTAAATGGGACCTTTTCCCTGTGACGTTTTCCTAATGTGATCGCTTTACTATAATGGTGTTGAGATTAAAAAAATTTTTTTAATGTTTAGTTTTGAGACAGAGAGGAAGCGGCAGAGAGAGAGAGGGAGACACAGAATCCGAAACAGGCTCCAGACTCTGAGCTGTCAGCAGAGCCCAATGCGGGGCTCAAACTCATGAACCGAACCATGAGATCATGACCTGAGCCGAAGTCAGACACTCAACCAACTGAGCCACCCAGGCACCCCATGGTGTTGAGATGTTATAACTGACCACATTACTGTGGTTTCTTGTCAAGTCTCAAATTTTTTAAGTGTGTCTTAAAATGTCTTAAAAAATGATTCCTTACATTTTGGTAGTCAGGTAGATTTATTATTATTAATGTATTAGTTAAGACACTGAGGTTCAGAGAGATTGGGTGGTTTTCCAATATACTATTAGAAAGTGACAGAATGTGGGGCAGTTTTTATACTAGAGGGGTCGTCAATCCCTTGTAAGTTTGAAAATAATTTGCCCATAAAAGCGTCTAGAATTGACACATTTATTACTGGTAAGATGTTGACTTTTTTCAATTTGTCTCTTGATTAAATATTTACTTGAGATTTTCTACTTCAGTAAACTTTTCTAATTTATATTTTTCTAAAGTTTGCAAACTTACTAGCTTTGGGCTTTGTAAACATTTTCATAATATTTTATCTATTTGATATCTGTGATTATACATCTCTTCTAATACCTAAAGTTATGTTTTTGAATGATCTCGGTTTTTTTAATCAGACAAGCTGAACTTTTTTTAACTATTTATTATTGTATTATTTATAAATCCCATTCCATTAATTTCTGTTTTTAGGCTATTTATAAATATTTCAATTTTACTGTTTCATTTTTCCTATCCTACTCTTATTTTTTTCTCATTTTCTTTTATTATTTTTCTTTTTCCCATTTCTTGACTCTTTTTTTTTTTTCATTTTGCTTTGTCTACAAATGAAGGTATAGCATTACGATTTTTTTTGAATAACGTTCTGTTAGCCACTTCCTATAAGTTTTACTTTGTACTGTTCACATTATCACTGCTTTCTAAATACAGTTTAATTGAAGGATTAATGTTTCCTTTCTTCCAAGAACTACTGAGGGCAGTGAACTAACATTTCCAGATGACAGGGATTATTTTATTATTACATTTTGGTTATTTATTTCTAGTTTTATAGATTTGTAATAAGAATGCAGGGTTCATACAATTTCTGTTTAATAGACAGCATGTTGTCACCTTATCACATAGCGTAGCATATTAAAACCACTTTATTGGTAGTATTTAAATTCTCTCCATATCCTTTTCCCCCTTCGATTTAATGATGACTACAAGAGATATGCTAATGACTCACAAGTAGCTATGTATGGCAATTGTTCCTGCAAACTTGAAACAGTTTTTTGATTCATCTATTTTAATGTATCGGAGGCCCAAATATCCACGATGTAAAATATTTTTCTTGTGGACTATAATCATCAATAACAAAAATATTTGTCTGAGGTATTTTTTGCTTTAAATTCCACTTTTATGTTAATACCACAGTGTTTTTACTTGGCTTGTATTTACATAATTTGTTTTATCACTGCCTTTATGCTTACAGTTTTATTTTAAACAAATTACTCTATTCCAATAATTTTCAGAGACGAAGAGTGCTAAAGGGCTTAGTTATTTTTTTTTACTCAACCTCTCTCTTACTCCTTTAAGTCCCCAGAAGCAACTCTTTCAAAGGGTTCCAGCCTTAATGGCCATTGTTATTTAATCTAAACTTCTGAGTACTAGAAATTCTTTTATCAATTTCAGACACTAACTGCTGGTTCCCTATTATACCGCTCACTTACACCCTCTTTTCCCTTTTCTTGATTCTCCCAATATAGTTACATTTCAATTTTTTGTTAAATCCATGTCTAGTGTTTTTATTATTAGAACTATAGAAATGCTGTTGACCATTAAACAGATCTTGTACAAATTTTGGTTATTCCTCAAGTTAATAATCTCTTCCATTTTCTGCTTGTTTATTTCTGCCAGGCCCTCTGGTTATCTGCCCGTCCAGGAACACTTGTGAAACAAAATTTCACAGCTTGAGTTTTTTGAATCACCAAGTGATGTGAATTTGAATGGTAAATCCACAGGAGTGCCGGCTTGTGGTTCGGTGCTGCCTCCCAGAGCCAAGGTGACTTTCCTTGCAGTCCCTGGGGGTGGAGACTGGTCATAGGTTCACTTCTGTCACCCTCCCTGTAAGGATGTGACACTATAGTGAAAGGTCTCCTACTAGACTTTCTACCTTAGGTAAGTCCTAGGTTTGAATTTTGTCCTGCCCCGCCCCTCCCTTCCCACCCCATAGATACAGATTTACCCTACCATTCTCCTTTGCTGTTGAAATCATTTGTCTTTGGTTCTGCTTTTCACCTTCACATAGTATGGTAAACATGTTTATATGTATATGCTTGTACACTTATATATACATATTATATACATACTGTGTGGTATGTGTATGTGTGTGTGCATAAGTATAGAATTGTGGACTGGACACGTACCTAATTCCTGGTAATATTTGTCTCTGAAGAAGAAGGAAGAAAGAGAATAGCTGTTTTAGTAATTCAGGCCTGACAAGGACCACTAATCAGTATCAGCAGGAATAAAGAAGATGCAAATGTAAGGACCATTTGAAAGAAATAACTTGTAGGACTTGATGGTACTTCACACAAGAAATGAAGAAAGCAGCGTTTCTAGCTTGCAGATTGAGAGAGATACTCGTGATGCCTTTTGTTGATACTAAAAATTTGGGAATGGACCTGATTTTATGGTTTAAAAAAAAATTTTTTTATGTTTGTTTATTTTTGAGACAGAGTGAAACAGAGCATGAGTGGGGGAGGGGCAGAGAGAGAGAGAGAGAGGGAGACCCAGAATCCCAAGCAGGCTCCAGGCTCTGAGCTGTCAGCACACAGCCCGACATGGGGCCAGAACCCACAAACTGTGACATCATGACCTGAGCTGAAATCAGACACTTAACTGACTGAGCCACTCAGGTGCCCCAGAATGGACCTGATTTTAGAAAAATAATCAAGAATTTAGATACATTAAAATTTGAGTTACACCATTCAGTCAAGAAATCTTTTTAGAAAAACAGTATTATACTAGTTTCATGTGTAAAACATAGTGATCTGACATTTATATACATTATGAAATGATCGCCACGATAAGCTGTTACCGTCTGTCACCATACAAAACTATTACAATATTACTGACTATATATTCCCTATGCTGTATTGTACATGCCTGTGACTTATTTCTTTTGTAATTGGAAGTTGGTACCTCTTAATCCCCTTTCCCTATTTCATCCAGCCCCCTACATCCCCCCACTCTGGCAACCACCAGTTTGTTCTCTGTATTTATGAATCTGTTTCTGTTTTGTTTTGTTTGTTCATTTGTTTTGTTTTTTTAGATTCCACGTATAAGTGAAAACATATGGTATTTGTCAGTCTCTGACTTATTTCACTTAGTATAATACCCTCTAGGTCCATCCATGTTGTCACAAATGGCAAGATTTCATTTAAAAAAATTTTTTTTAACATTTATTCATTTTTGAGAGACGGAAAGACAGAGTGTGAGTAGGGGAGGGGCAGAGAGAGAGGGAGACATAGAATCGGAAGCAGGCTCCAGGCTCCGAGCTGTCAGCACAGAGCCCGACGTGGGGCTCGAACTCATGAGCTGCGAGATCATGACCTGGGCTGAAGTTGGACACTCAACTGACTGGGCCACCCAGGCACCCCAAGATTTCATTCTTTTTTAATGGATGACTGATATCCATTGTAAGTATACACCATATATTTTTTACCCATTTGTCTATCAATGGGCACTTAGGTGGCTTCCATATCTTGACTATTATAGATAATGTTGCAATAAACGCAGGGGTGCATATATCTTTTTAAATTAGTAGTTTTGTTTTTTCAAATAAATACCCATAAATGAAATTGCTGGATTGTATGGCAGTTCTATTTTAACTTTTTGAGGAACCTCAAATTTTTAATTTTTGAGGAACCCCCATACTATTTTCCAGAGTGGCTGCACCAATTTACATTCCCACCAACTGTGCATGAGGGTTCCCATTTCTCCACATCCTCTCCAATATTTATGATTTCTTGTCTTTTTTTTATACTAGCCATTCTGTCTGGTGTGAGGTGATATCTCATTGTGGTTTTGCTTTGCATTTCCCTGGGGATTAGTCATGTTGATCATCTTTTCATGTGTAGGCATCTGTATGTCTTCTTTGGAAAAATATCTATTTAGGTCCTCTGCCTACTTTTTAATTGGATTGTTCGGGGTTTTTTTTGTGTTTTGTTTTTGTTTCTTTACTCAATTGTATGAGCTCTTTATATATTTTCAATATTAATCCCTTATCAGATATCATTTGCAAATATCTTCTCCCACTCAGTAGGTTGCCTTTTTGTTTTTGCTAATGGTTTCCTTCACTGTACAAAAGCTTTTAAGTATGATGTAATCTAATTTGGTTTTCTTTCTTTCTTTTTTTTTTTTTTTCTTTTTTGGCCTTTGTCTGAAGAAGCAAATCCCTCCCAAGAAAATACTGCCAAGTCCAAGACTTTAGAGCCTATGTTTTCTTTTAGTTTTATGGTTTCAGGTCTCACATTTAGGTATTTAATCCATTTTGAGTTAATTTTTTATACAGCGTAAGAAAGTGGTCCAGTTTTCACAACACCATTTGTTGAAGAGACTGTCTTTTCTTCATTGTAATTCTTCCCTTCCTTGTCACAGATTAATTGACCACATAAACACATGTTTGTTTCCGGGCTTTGTATCCCGTTCCATTGATCTCTGTGTCTGTTTTTGCTCCAGTACCACACTGTTTGGGTTACTATAGCTTTGTAGTATAGTTTGAAATCAGGAAGGATACTTCCAGCTTTTTTCTTCTTTTTTAAGATCGCTTTGGCTATTCAGGGCCTTTTGTGGATCCATACAAATTTAGGATTATTTCACAGGATTATCTGTGAAAACTGTCGTTGGTGTTTTGATAGGAATTGCATTGAATCTACAGATTGCTTTCAGCAGAATGGTCATTTTAACAATGTTCATTCTTCTGATCCATGAATGTGAAATATCTTTCTACTTATTTTTGTCATCTTCAATTTCTTTCTTCGGTGCCTTATAGTATTCAGAGTTCAGGTCTTTCACATCCTTGGCATGTTTATACCTAGGTATGTGATTCCTTCTGATGCAATTATAAATGGAAATGTTTTCTTAGTCTCTCTTTCTGATAGTGAATTATTAGCATATAGAAACGCTACAGATTTCTGTTTAGTAATTTTGCATCTCACAACTTCACTGAATTCATTTATTTAGTTCTAATGTTTTTTGGTAGAGTCCTTAGGGTTTTCTACATACAGCGTCATGCCATATGCAAATAGTGATAGTGTGACTTCTTTCTTACCAATTTGGGTGCCTTCTATTTCTTTTTCTTATCTGATTGCTGTGGCTAGGACTTCCAGTACGATGTTGAACAAAAGTGGCAAGAGTGGGCATCTTTGTCTTTTCCTGATCTTAGAGGAAAAGCTTTCAGTCTTTCACCACTGAGTATGATGTTACCTGTGGGTTTGTCATTTATGGCTTTTACTATGTTGCATGTTTACTCTATACCCACTTAATTGAGAGTTTTTATTGTAAATGGGTGTTAAATTTTTTGAATGCTTTTTTGGTATCTATTAAGATGATCATACAGTTTTTATCCTTCATTTTGTTAATGTGGTATACATTGCATTGACTGATTTGTAGATATTGACCATCTTTTCATCCCTACAATAAATCCCATTTGATTGTGGTGTTTGATCCTTTTAATGTATTGTTGAATTTGGTTTGCTAATATTCCATTGAGGATTTTTGCATCTGTGTTCCTCAGGGATACTGGCTTGAAATTTTCTTTTTTTGTAATGTCTTTGTCTGGTTTTGGTATCAGGGTAATGCTCAGCCTGTAGAATGAATTTGGAAGCATTCCTTCCTCTTCAATCTTTTGGAATAGTTTGAGAAGGATAAGTATGAACTCTTCTTTAAATGTTTGGTAGAATTTGCTTAGAAAGTGTAGTCTTAGGGGTGCCTGAGTGGCTCAGTCGGTTAAGCGTCCAACTCATGATTTCAGCTCAGGTCATGATCTCATGGTTTGTGAGTTTAAGTCCCATGTTGGGGTCTGCACGCTGACAGGGTGTGGCCTGCTTGGGATTTTCTCCCTCTCCCTCCCTCTCTACCCGTCCCCTGCTTGCATGTGCTCTCTCTCTCAAAATAAATAAACTAAAAAAAAGTCTAGTCCTGGACTTTTGTTTCTTGGTAGCTTTTATTTATTTTTTTAGCATTTATTTTTTGTCAATGTTTTGTTTATTTTTGAGAGAGAGAGAGAGAGAGAGAGCGTGCATGAGGGGGGAAGGGGCAGAGAGAAGGGGACAGAGGGTTCAAAGCAGGTTCCACACTAACAGCAGTGAGCCCGATACAGGGCTTGAGCTCATGAACCATGAAATCATTACCTGAGCTGAAGTCAGATACTCAACCGAGTCACCCAGATGCCCCATCTTGGTAGTTTTTGAAGTACTGATTCAATTTCATTACTAGTAATCAGTCTGTTCAGATTTTTTATTTCTTCTTGATTCAGTCGGGGAAGACTGCAGGTTTCTAGAAACTTATCCATTTCTTCTAGGTTGTCCATTATTAGCATATAATTGTTTGTAGCAGTGTTTTACCTTCGTATTTCTTTGTTGTCAGCTGTAACTTCTCATCTTTCAGTTCTGACTTTATTTGGGCCCTCCTTTCTTTTCTTATGTATCTTGCTAAAGGTTATTTTATCTTTTCAAAAAACCAGCTCTTAGCTTCACTGATCTTTTCTAGTTTTGTTTTGTTTTAGTTTCTATTTAATTTCCACTCTGATCTTTATTGTTTCCTTCCTTCTACTAACTTTGGGGCTTTGTTCTTTTTCTAGAACTCCTAAAGAGTATAAGACATAAAAGAACTAGAAAACTTTGCTCTCTTTGCTTGGGATTTGATGAGTTTCTTTAGGGTTATGTTTGGAGTCATTTCTTTGTATTTTTTGTGTATCTATTATAGGTTTTTGATTTGTGGTGACCATGAGGTTCATATACAACACCCTATGTGTATGGCAGTCTACTTTAAGTTAATGGTCACTTAAGTTTGAACACATTCTAAAAGCAGTACAGGAGAGTTGGCAGACTATATGAGACTTTTTTTTAAAGCGTTGATAGCACAAACTCACTTGATCTGAGACCCAACATAGAAGCAGCGGATGGAGAAGTGGGCCAATGTGAAGATTGATTGACTAATTTTAGGTCGTGTGCCCACAGAGGCAGGGATCTGTAGCAACTTTCTCCAGTAATGGACACACTGGTGGGCACCATTTTTCTTACTCTATATGTCCCTACCTGGCCTGACACTGGTGGGTGTCACTTCTGACATGCTCCATCTACTTTACTAGCACTGCTCACCCTGCCCTGGTGTTTCCCTGTGGACCCGCTCTGCTCAACTCACCTGCCCCAGCAGGCACCTCTCCAAAAAAACTCCTATCCCGCCACACCTGGTGGGCAGTCTTAGCCTGGACTGGCACTGGACTGGTGCCCCTGGCAGAAGAGCTTTTCTGCTGGCCTTCAGGTCATTTTCGGAGAGAGATGTTCCATATGTAGTTGTGGTTTTGGTGTGTCCGTGGGAGAAGGTGAACACAGGGTGTTCCTACTCCGCCATCTTGTTCCCAACCCAACAAATCCTTACGGACACCAATGTATACTCAGGGCCTAGCACAGTTTTCCCGAAATTCTTAATGGAATGGTCAAGGGTATAAGGTACTAGGTGGGTGGCTGGGCACACAGAAGTGAACCAGGCAGGTCTATACTCATGGTCTATACTCATGGACTTTTGGAGCTTAAGAGAATAGAAATGGCTATTATTAGGCTGCATATAGATGTACTGGATCCCAAGGTTCCTGTATAGTCCACTAACGGGGGAGGTGGCCCCGTCTGGATAGGCTCAAGGAAGGCTTCAGTGTGGAAGACGCCATTAAACAGAAGTTGAAGGAGACACAATCTGCCCCACCTGGTCAGAGGCTCTCTGGAAAAGACTGAAGCCTTGACCTAAGCAAAGCAGGTGGGAGAAATGGCCACCAGGTAAAGGAAACACCTGTATGAAGACCCGGGGGCAAAAGAGAGCAGGCAGGTTCCTGGACCTGAGAGCTGTTGGGTAGAGCTGCAGTGGGGAAGACACAGAGGACAAGGACAGAATGAGCTGCTCTGGAACCTTGACTCAGCTTTTCCTGGTGCACACCAGACTTGGGTTGGGTAGAGGGTCCCTGCCAAATATAGCAGCACTTGAATGTCTGTCTGGATGATGATTTATAGAATGAAGCTCAGCCCTCCTGAGGTCAGAGTCCCTGTGAATAACAAAATGTTTTGTCCCACTGTGCGAACACTATGCTGGACGTGTTCTAAAGCTGTCATTGCCTTGTCAAAATGATGGGAGAGGAAAAGAGCAAAGGAGGAAAAACAGCTGGAGTCAGTTACACTTAAGATACATATAGTTTGGAAATAAATTATCTGTCAAAGTGTGTTTTGTTTCTTGCTTATTCCAACATGTTTGAAAATGTTTGAATTGTTTGGTCGAGGCCAGAATTCTCTAAGGATCAGGCTTTCACTTTACTGCATGTGTCTGTTAATACTTAACGGCCCTTTTCTGCTTGGCCTCCAATGATCTGCATCAAATAAAGTAAGTGACTAATCTAAGCTATGATTGGTGGAGGCCCTAGATCACCAAAATAAACTGTAGCAAAACTGCCATGCATCCAACAGCAAATACTGCTTGCTTCACCTTCAGAGACAACGCAGAATCTTACAATTTCACATCACCTTCCTGCTACTACTGGGGTCACCATTAACTATCGCTCAGATTATTACAGTGTCTTCCTAAGTCGTCTCCCTGCTTCTGCCCTTGGGTCCTCCATGGTCTGACCTCAGCTCAGCAATCAGAGATTTATTTAAAAAGTCAATCAGATCCTATCCCTTCTCTGCTTATAACCCTCCTTAGGGTTCTTCAGAGAAATAGAACCAACAGGATATGTGCATTCATAGAGACTTACTTTAAGCAATTGGCTCATATGATTGTAGAGGCTGACAAACCCAAAATCTGCAGGGTGGGCCAGCAGGTTAGAGACTCAGGGAGAGCCAGTGTTGCAAGTCCAAAAGCCATCTGCTGGCAAAATAGTCTTTTGTTCTATCCAAGCCTTCAACTGATTGGATGAGGCCCACCCACCCACATTATGAAGTACAATCTGCTTCACTCAATGTCCAACAATTAAAACGTAAACCTCATCCAAAAACACCCTCAAGAAAACATCAAGAGTAATGGCTGATAACACATCTGGGCCCTGTGGCCCAGCCAAGTTGACAGACACAATTAACCATGACTCCTCCTAACAATGGCTCCTCATGGCTGGTTATTAGCCCTGGCTGCACATTAGAATCACCTAGAGGGCTTTAACAACCACTGATCACTGGGTCACAACTTCAGAGAGTCTGGAGATCATGGGGATTTTGAAAAGCTCTGCAGGTAGTTTTAATGTGCAGAAAAGTTTGAGAACAATTGTCCTACATAATTGGTGCCTTTCAATATTATGACCTCCTCCTCTCTTCCTCAATGGTTTGCCTGCAGCCACACTGGCCTATTCTTTGAATCCTCTTAACACAATACACACACACACACACACACACACACACACACACACACACACACTATCCTTCAGAGCGCTTCTCAAATGACATCTTAACTCAGACCTTTCTTCACCACCCCATATAACACAGCAACCCCACTTCCTACCCTGGTTTATTTTTCTCCATTATGCTATTACCACCTAAAACACTATTACATTTGCTTCTTTAATTTTTTAAAATATTTATTTATTTTTGAGAGGTAGAGAGAGAGAGAGCGTGAGCAGGGGAGGGGCAGAGAGAGGGAGACACAGAATCCAAAGCAAACTCCAGGCTCTGAGCTGTCAGCATAGAGCCCAGTGGGAGACTCAAACTCACGAACTGTGAGATCATGACCTGAGCCCAAGTCGGATGCTTAACCGACTAAGCCACCCAGGTAACCCTACAGTTACTTCTTTATTGTTTTTATGTCTGTGTCTCTTCTGCTAGAATTGAAGTTCCACGAGGAGAGGGACTATGTTTGTTCTACTCATTGCTAAATCCCTATGGCTGAGAACAATGCCTGGTATCTAGCAGGGGGCTCAGTAAATATTTGTTGAATAAACAAATGAGTGATGGATAATGTGCAAATGTTCTTCCATCATAATTCAACTTTCAAATGTCCTAGAACATCTCACTGTTATGCATTTGAGCCCATTTTTGCTATCCCCAGTGGAGAGTTTCTCACATAGGGCAGGTCCAAACATGCAGGTTCTTTGGACAGGTCAATAATTTGGTTCCAGTCAACCAATAAGATGCCGTGCCTTCACAGGGAGTAGAATGGTGGTTACCAGGGATGGGATGGAGGGGGAAATGGGGAGATGCTGACCAAAAGACAAAGCTGTATTTATGCAAGATGAACATATTCTGGAGATCTAGAATATGGCCTGATAACTACAGTTAACAATACTGTATTACACGCTTGAAATGTGCTAAGAAGGCAGACCTTAACTGTTCTCACCAGAAAAAGAAAAGAAAGAAAGCAAATGGTAACCGTGTGGGGTGATGGTTATGTTAATTAGCTTTATCGTGGGGACCAGTTCACAGTGTATATGCGTATAAAAAATCATGTTGTACGCCTTAAATAAACACAATTCTTACTTGTCAATTTCCTCTGATTAAAGCTGGGGGGGGGGGAAGAAAAAGAAAAAGATGCCCTGCTTTCAAACCCGAATCCTCAGCTAGACCCCTATTTTAAGCAGAGGCAGGGGCTGGATCAGAGAGGGGTGACTTCTTTATTTCGGTTACAGTTAAGGAGTGCTGTCTTCGTTAGCCCTAAAGGCATACATTCCCATTATGTAAAAAAACAAAACAAATCACTTGTAGAGACCTAAACTAACCAGCAGCCACATTTTCACTTTACTCCATCCAGTGTTGGGAGACACCCCTACTGAGTGGGTGTGGCTGCTATGCTGACCCAGGAACCCAGCTCGCTCTCAGAGCTGAGAATCTCCCAAAGGCAAGATCCTCCGGTTCTGCAACTTCATCTCCCTGGAGAAGGCTCTCACTGGACATTTGTTAAATTTACAAGTCACACTATTTAATTACTTCAAAAGCTCTCAGGAGAGCGTTGGAAAAAAAACTAATCTAAGGCCACCAGTTACGGCCAGAACTAGAGCTTTAACAGAAGTCTCTGGACTGTGTCAGGTTTTTTCCCCTGCCTCTTCACAACACAGAGGAAACTTCTAGGCTCAGGGAATTCCAGAGCCCGCCCGCAACCCCCCCCCCCCCCCCGCCATCTCCTTTTCAGTTTATCCTGGGAGCATTTTCTTAATAAAACACTTGCACAGAATCCTTGACTCCGGTCTTCCAGAGAACCAAACCTAAGACATTTAGCACAGTTGCTCAGACCATTTTTTTCTGTATGAATGAAGAAATACACACATGATTCAGTTTCCTTAAAATGCAATCCCAGTGTCACCTTGTATTAAATTATTGTATTAGGAAAACTAGCATAAGTGATAATATATATATCACTGAGGAAGAAGATACTTTTTTCACAGGCTGCATATGATTAGAGGCACCTTTCATAGAACTTCAATTCTTGGGACTTAAACTTCTCTTTGTTCTTTTGGTGCGTTGGCAAGGAACTGCACGGTCTATCAACTGTCTTTATTGGCACGAGAGAATAATCCATTCTGAACTCATAAGACATGATACTTTCTGAAAAGATGGATTCATGGAAGTCCCAGAATAACATGCATCCAAGACACCTGTCTTTGAACCCCTGCTCCGTACCCCCCTGCTTCTTTGATCTCCTTTGGTTCCAAGACTTAAGGGAACCGTACTGTCCCTCTTTCCCATCTCAATGTCTCCCATAGTGGCACTTTGGCTCAAGTCAGGTAAACCTGTGGAGGATCCAGAATCAATCTCTGTGTGAGTACATTGATATGACGTGAAGATATTGATAAGACACAGAGAAAAATGGCTGAAATTCCAGAGATTCAATGCGATAAAAGAGTAGGGAGGAAAAAAGTGAGTTCTGGGCTGGACCCTTGAAGGAGATGATGTGGATAAATGTAACAATGAGAGGGAGATAATTTTTAAAACTAACAACCCCGTACGGGACTGCCTGGGTGGCTCAGCCGGTTAAGCGTCCGACTTCGGCTTGGGTCATGATCTCGTGGTTTGTGGGTTCAAGCCCCACGTCAGGCTCTGTGTTGACAGCTCAGAGCCTAGAGCCTGCTTCGGATTCTGTGTCTCCTCCTCTCTCTGCCCCTCCCATGCTCATGCTCTGTCTCTTAATAATA
Organism: Panthera tigris; assembly: GCF_018350195.1. NCBI lineage: Eukaryota > Metazoa > Chordata > Mammalia > Carnivora > Felidae > Panthera > Panthera tigris. Next base: position 6,370,122 of record NC_056673.1, on the reverse strand, counting down.
AATAAACATTCAAAAACAAAAAAAAAAAAAACTAACAACCATACAAGCAAGGATTTGAGATGCATAAGAGTGACAGGGAAATTGGGCTAGCATAGAAGATGAAACAGCTAGAATTATCCCAGAGGTTCATTTCTGCTTTAGCATTTCACTCCTCCTCACCCTACGTTGTTATCAACTACTCAATTCCAGTCTCAAGTCCTATCTCCGCACTCCAATTAAAGTCGTATGGGTTAAGGATGATCCTGGACACACAATTAAAAGACCTAAACATAGCCTTCTAAAACTGAGTCAGGAAGAATTAGAGAATGCGAACAGATTGATTATCAGCAATAAAATGGAATCGGTAATAATAATAATAAAATTCCCAACAAACAAAAGTCCAGGACCACATGGCTTCACAGATGAATTCCACCAAACATTTAAAGAAGAGTTAATACCCTTTCTTCTCCAACTATTCCAAAAACCAGAAGAGGAAGGAAAGCTTCCAAATTCTGGGCTTGTAGACAAAGATAAAGACACTACAGAAAAGGAAAAACCAGATAAAGACACTACAGAAAAGGAAAACTACAGGCCAATATCTCTGATGAACACAGATGCAAAAATACTCAACAAAATACTAGCAAATCAAATCCAACAACACATTTAAAAAGTCCTTCACCATGATCACGTGGGATTTATTCCAGGGATCCAAAAGTGGTTTGATATCCACAAATCAACCAATGTGATACATCAAATTAAAAAGAGAAATAATTTAAAAAACCATATAATACCAATAAATGAAGAAAAAGCATTTGATAAAGTACAACATCAATTCATGATAAAAAAAAAAAACTCTCAGGAAAGTAGGTTTAAAGGGAACATACCTCAACATAATAAAGACCACACATTAAAAACCAATAGCCAGCATCATACACAATGGTGAAAAACCGAGAGCTTTTCCTCTAAGATCAGGATGTTCAAAAAGACAAGGATGTTCACTCTCAACACTTTTATTCAACATAATATTGGAAGCTGTAGCCACAGCAATCAGACAAGAGAAAGAAAAAAAGACATCCAAGTTGGTAAAGAAGAAGTAAAATTTTGACTATTTGTACGTGGCATGATACTGTGTATAGAAAACCCTAAAGATTCCACCAAAAAACTACTAGAACTATTAAATTCAGTAAAGTCATGAGATAAAAAATTGATATATATATCTATATCTATCTATCTATCTATATATATCTATAGATAGATAGATAGATAGATAGATATCTGTTGCATTTATATACACTAATAATGAAGTAGCAGAAAGAGAAATTAAGAAAACAATCCTTGGGGTGCCTGGGGGGCTCAGTCAGTTGAGCATCTGACTCTTAATTTTGGCTCAGGTCATGATGCCGGGGTTGTGGGATTGAGCCCCGTGTCAGGCTCCATGCTGATGGGGACCCTGACTAACATTCATATTCTCTCTCTCTCTTTTTCTCCCCCCCACCCTGGCTCATGCATGTGCACTCTCTCTCTGAAAAAAAAAAAAAAAAAGAGAAAACAATACTTTTTACAATTGCTCAAGAATAACAAAATACCTAGAAATAAACTTAACCAAGGAGGTAAAAGATTTTTACTCTGAAGACTATAAATTATTGGTGAAGGAAACTAAAGATGACAAAGAGAAAAATATTCCACACTCATGGATTGGAAGAATAAATATCGTTACAATGTCCACTCTGCTCAAAGCAATCTACACATTTAATGCAATTTCTATCAGAATACCAACAACATTTTTCACAGAACTACAACAAATAATCCTAAAATTTGTATACAACCACAAAAGACCCTGAATGGCCACAGCAGTCTTGAGAAAAAAGAACACAGATGGTGGTATCACAATCCTGCATTTCAAGATATATTACAAAGCTTATAGTATTGGCACACAGACACATGGATCAACAGAACACAATATAAAGCCCAGAAATAAACCCATGATTACATAGTCAATTAATATTTGACGAAGGAAGAATATACATATGGGAAAAAGACAGTCTTTTCAACAAATGGTGCTGGGAAAACTGGACCACCTTTTTACATCACACACAAAAATAAGCTCAAGATGGATTAAAGACCTAGATGTGAAACGTGAAACCAGAAAATCCTTACAAGAAAACATAAGACAGTTTCCACATGAGGATCTCAAATCCTTAAAACAGATAAGCATATCTACACTTTGAAACGAATGGATCAATATTCCTCTCTTGGCTAAATTTCTGGGAATGACAGGTTTCAATCTCCTCCAACTTGATAATTAATTACACTAGATTAACGGACTCTAGGTAAGAGCCCCCAAAGCATTTCTTCCAATTCAGAAGTATGGATGGCTGTTTGAGTATTCTTAAATGCATCAGACAGAGGATTCCACTCGCATCCATATGATCTGTATGCAGACTCTACCCCCAGATTGTAAATCTATATCACACTAACCACATCACTGGGGACAGATCATTTAACTCTTCTGAGCTTCACTTTTTTCTTGTAAATGAAAATAATGATGCCTATCTTAGATATACTAGTAAGTGATTTAAAATCTTGGAAAACAGCACAATTTTTGGACTACAGTGGTATTCCCACAATGTTAATTTCTTCATGGTCTGGAGATAATAACATCTGCCCTGCCTTTCCCCCAAGCATTAAAGAAGAATAATATGGCCAAACAGGTATAAAAGTATTTGTATATGACACATGAATTTGCACCATCATGATTATTACATTCCTAGATTGTGAGTGTTGACGTTGGTGTATTGGGTTAGGATGAAGTCTGTAGAAATGATAATAAGTTAGCTTCTTTTGTTTGTATTTTTCAAGTTCCAATAACAAAGAAGGCCACCCAGAACTGGTTTAGACAATGAAATCAAGTCTTTTCACAGAGGACATTTTTGAACAGATGCCAAGTGACAGAGTTTGGACCAGGGGATGAGAATCCATGAGAAGTATCCCTGATACTGGGCCCTGCATCTCACATCAAGAGTTTGATTGCTTGGTGTACTTTGGGTATCTATGGAACTACCACAACCTTTTCTTTGGGCTGAAGCAATGGTCCCCCAACAAATATCCTCTCAGCAGCCCCTGCCTGCACCGCATGGTAAAGCCCTAGCCAATGGTCCTGGTCACTTACACAGATGTTTTCTCTCTCCCTTTCTGTTCCCTGTCCCATTGTGGCTTCCAAATTCATTTCATTTTCAAATGAGAATCACTCACTTTCTGAAATTTCCAGGATACTAAAGGAACATTTTTAAAAGGCTTAAGTCAATTAAATTCAAGAAACATTTAGGACCACCAACTTGGTGCCAGATACTGGTAAATTATCCTTGGCCAAAATATCTTTGGCCAGGGTGTATCAGTGATGGCACCCAACAGCCTCAGAGAGAACACTCCATAAAAATGTAGACTTTTCTGTGTGGTGATCACCTCCTCCCACTAGCTCAGAAAGGCCTGGTTGACATAGAATATGTGAGTGTTCCACATGACTGACACACATAAGTTTTTGGCAGAAGTCAGTACTGAGAAGAGGCCAGACCAAACGCTTCAGAGTGCCTTCCTTCTCCTTCCACTCCGCAGGATGGCCGGATGTCCCAGAAATGTCCGATCTTTTAGATCCTGACAACCTAGTGCAGTGGGTTCAGGAAGCATGGTGCAAATGCAGGAGATGATTTTTTTTTTTTCAGAGGTACACGGGCAGATGTTCTCTATTTCAATAGTTATATACTTACTTTAATATGTATCTAAAAATTATTACTAGTACATTAAGCTAATTTGATCTTTAATATCACTACTTAGAATCAAGCTAAGAAAGTTCTTGTTTCTACAGGGTCTACTTAAGGAAAAAGATTAAGTAATCTTATAGACGGCACAGATGAAAGAAATCATGAAGGTGGAATGTGAATGGAATGTGAATAGAGAACCACTCTATTTGGTCAAAAGTTGCAGTATAATGGCATTTTTCAAATAGTCTCTTCAGCTGATATACAAATGGAAATACCTATATTTATGGTGATTATATAGGCAACTTTTTAAAAATGTCTTGATTTAGGGGCACCTGGGTGGCTCAGTTGGTTAAGTGTCTGACTTTGGCTCAGGTCATGATCGCAAGGTTTATGGGTTCAAGCCCCGCATTGGACTCTGTGTCGACAGCTCAGAGCCTGGAGCCTGCTTCAGATTCTGTGTCTCCTCCTCTCCCTGTCCCTCCCATGCTCATGCTCTGTCTCTCTTTGTCTTTCAATAATAAATAAACATTAAAAAAATTTAAATGTCTTGATTTCAAGTATTCTGTGAACTGTCCCCATATTATTACTGAAGTGTCCTTACACTTTACACATTTTAGCACCTAAACCACAGTTCTGAGACAGATGGACGAAACAAAATACACATCCTTAAAAGACTGTGTCCCCAGAATTTTGAAAATGTAGATGCATGAAGCTCAGAAATGTTGCTGATGAGGGCTAGAATCTAGGCTCATTCTAATTGTGCATGTGGCAAAGCTTCACGTACCCGTTCTGGGAGGTAGAGGTGTCTTAATACATTTTCCTTCATAAAATAATTGTCTGCTTTATCTTACAATAACAAATTATGGTCAGCGTATCAGCAAAATATTGCAAAAACCCTTCCATGTCCTTAAATGTGTATCAAGAGCACACCGATGCCTCTATCATAGGTGTGTACCATGCATAATTTAAGCAATCTGTTCTGTTGATGTCATTTCAATTTTACATTATTATAAACAGTATATCATCAAAATCTTTGCACCCTTATTTATTTCCTCTTGATAAATCCTAACTGTGGAATTTCTGCATCAGAGCACTCTTTGGTAGGGCTCCCTGGGAAACAGGCTGAGTACCATTTGAGTGTAGTCAGATTGTTTGGATACCCTTAAAATCAACACCTGTTAGGTGTTCAGGAAAGAAGGAAACAGAGCTGGAGACAGGGAGTTGTTCAGCTCTGACGCAGTCATGAAAAAAGCCTCATCATATCTCATAGAGAGCTCTGGACCTACAATGGCCCTTCAGAATTACCTCATCTTGAGGCAAGGATGGTGGGCCCACATTAACCAGTCAGTGGATGCAGGCTGCTCTCAACTGGGGTGGCTCTCTTTGGCAGAGAGCAGTTCCCAAAGAATGACTCAGCTGAGAGCCAGCACAGTGTCCAACAGCCACGGCTGGAGACCATAGAGGACTCTGCCTGAGTCCTGCAGAGGTACTGGGTTCTGGGGATGGGGATCTGAGTTGTCCACCACAACATTATGGACTGGAGGGATGATGATATTTAAAAATCTTGCTGTTGGGGTGCCTGGGTGGCTCAGTCAGTTAAGCGTCCAACTTTGGCTTCGGTCATGATCTCACAGTTCACGAGTTCGAGCCCCATGTTGGCTGTGTGCTGACAGCTCAGAGCCTAGAGCCTGCTTTGGATTCTGTGTCTCCCTCTGTCTCTGCCCCTTCCCTGCTCACGCTCTGTCTCTCTCTATTTCTCAAAAATAAATAAACATTAAAATTTTTTTTTAAATTTTTGTTATCTAATGGCTCACCCAGAAGGTTCTATCAATTCTCATTGTCATGAATTCATGTAAGAGAATACCCCTTTCCCTGTTCTCTTATAAAGTCTGGATATAAATATTCCCTTGGAGCATATAGTAGGGAATCCTAACCTACGAGCAACATCAAACCCACTCTTCGCTGTCATTCCTTAATGGTGGATTTGTGCTCTTACCTCACTAAAACAAAAATGATGAGCATGAACCCCAAATGGACCCTTCCTTCTGTTTCCTGACAGTCATACAATATTCCACCAGTTCATGGTCTTCCTCATCCTCACAGATAAGTATTTTCTATGTCTCTGTCTTCTCAACATCCAACGCCATGACCTTGGGTCCTTCTACACTAAGAAAAGTGAAGCAATCCGAAAACGCTTTCAGAAATTCCCACCCAAACGTCTCCACATCTTCTAGAATCATTTTTGTTAAAATGATGAACTGTGCTTGTTCTCATCCAAGGCTGGCTGTCACTGGGGATTCAGACCCTTTGCTTCTTAGCTACAGTAGGTAGGCTATCCATGCAGCAATTCTCCTCCAACTCCTCCCTTTCTATTCCCTAGTGAATCATTCCCATCAGCAGACAAATTGCTATGATTTCTCACAATGAAAGAAAAGGCTCTCTCCTGACTCCGTGTTCTGTTATTCCATTTGTCAATTCTTCTTTGCAGCAAAATGACTCAAAGCAGTTGTTTCTACTCCTTGTCTCCAATTACACTCCTCCAATTCCCTCCTAAACTTGATCTCATCTGACTTCATATACACAACTTTGTCTTGGCTTTCCTCCTTTTTCTCTGGCTACATTTTCTCCAGCCCCCTGTTGGCCTCCTCTCCTCCCGACTTATAAACGCTGGAAGGCCAGAGCTCAGCCCTTGGAGCACCTCTCTTCTCCCTCTCCATCCCTCCACTGGTGACCTCATTTGGTCTCATGGCTCTGATGCAAAGCAGTATACTGAAGATTCCCACAATTGTGTCTCCAAGCCAGGTCTCACCCCTAAACTCCAGGCATAGGTCCAACATCCTACTTGGCATCTCTTATCTTATGTGCAATATTCACTTCAAACTATAAATGTCCCAAACTGGACGCCTGATCATCCTCATCAAATCTCTCCCTTCTACTGACTTCCCCACCTCACCTGACAGCAACTCTCTCATTCTAGTTGCTGACGCGTGCTGCACACGTCTCCTGCTCTCATATTCACATCCATTCTGCCAGAAGGTCCTGTGGGCTCTACCTTCAAAGCACATCCCCATCTGTCTGCTTCTCATCACATCCACTGTTTCCACCTTGGTCCCAGCCAGCCTCACCATCCATCTTACAGTTGATTCTCAACTACGCAGCCAGAATGATGTGTCTACATGTAGGCTGTTAAACTACTCCTCTGCTCAAACCCTCTGATGACTCCCATTCTGTCTCGTGGCAAAGCTGGAACTGCTTACGGTAATCCACAAGGCCCATGTGATCCAGTCCCTGCTTCCCTCAACTTCATCTCTTACTGCCCTCTCCCATGCCCACTCCAGCCCAGCCACCCAAGTAGACTTCCTCAATGTTCTCTGACCATGCCAGACAGCCTCTCCTAGCAGGGCCTCAGAACTAGCTCTTCTTTTCTTTCCAGACAGCCACTAGCCCTACCCTCAACCTCTGTCAAGTCTTCATTTGAATGTCACTTACCTAGTGAGGGCTACAAGGACCTCCTCACTTTAAATGGCAGACCTGCAGTGGACACTTCGTGTGTCCACACCAATGGCTGCAGCCCACTTGGATCCAGCATACTTCGGAAACATTTCCGGCACCCCATGCCAAGTATGTGCACCTGTACCTCTCTCTGTTGCTACTTTGGAGCCACAGAAGATCTTTCTTTCTATTCAGGCACAACCTGAAAATTTAGAGGAGTTAAAACGTTCCCAAAGCACCCCTCAACCAAGGAAGGATAAGAGCCGCAAGTCCCCCAGTTGGCCAGAGGACAATTCTGGGTGTGTTCTACATGGTTCCTCAGAGGACTCCCAGGGGCAGCTGAGCCCCATTTGGGGTAATGAGCTCTTTAAGGTGTCGTTTATTGGCCTGTCTTCCTACACTGGGTCACTTTCTCCACTCCCTAATTGTGTTTGCTGGGATCACCTCCCAAATAAACTATCCACTTCCAAGTTCTGGTTTCAGGCTTTGCTGGGGGAGAGCCCAAACTAAAATAAATCCTTCCACTACATTCCCGAACCCCATGCTTAGCACTAATTTTGTTCCCATTTCACTCTTCAATTTCCTACCTACCATGTACCTTAAGCATTTGTTGTTTCTTGTCACTCTATTGCAACAGAATATAAGATCAATGAAGACAGCAAAGTTTGTCTGTTTTGTCCACTGATCTATCCTTAGCACCTAGAATACTTCCTAGCACATAGTAGGCTCTCCAAAAACGCTCATTGTATGTTAAGCCCTCTTGCCCATTCTTTAAGAACAAGAACACCATCTTCTAACAAGATGCTAGACAGACATTTATTTAAACCTCAGATCTACCACTTCCACTTATTGCTGGGTGATCTTGAGCAAATTAACTTCTCTGAGACTCAGTTTCCTCATTGGTAAATGAGGACAATGATGTTTCCTTTGCCATAAATGCTTCATCATTTGAAGAAAGCACCTAAGAAAGTTCCAGCCCAATAATGCAAGTTCCCTTCCCTCCTCTCAACCTGCTCCCCTGGATCACTGAATCGTGTTTTAAGGGAGTTAAACCCATGACTTGGCATCTTCTCCCCTACCCCTGAGTCTTGACTATGTGAAGATTCCTCTGAAGCATCTCCTTACACCCAGCAGAGGTCAGGAAGCCAGGCTTCTTTCAATCCCCCAGTGAAATGCCAATTAGAAGGACATTACCAGCAGGAAGAGCTACTGGAGGAAACCACACACTTATTCCAAAACAAAGATCACTCCGCATGTCATAAAAGCTCAGAAATGTCTTCCAGATGTTGCATACTGGGCCTGCACAGATGTTTCCGATGTCAAACCATAAATGTTGGAAACATAAAACATTTGTGTCCCACAGATGTGGAGATGTAATTATACAGTGAATGTGATAAATCTTTGGGTAATAAAAGACCACAAACTGGCCACATTACACTTTTTTAAATTGATTTCCGCCGCCCCCCACACTGGAGTTCTACTGGTATGCTTCATGGTTTTTGTTCTTAAGTTTGACTGGGAAAATTACAGGGGGAAAGTTGGCTTTCCATAAAAAGAATATATTGACAACAGTTCTGAATCCTTCTGGTTTGAAGTCTACACAGTATTCGAAAGCTAGGAAGCAACGTCATGACTGATGATGGATCGCTTCAAGGCTTCCCCACTTGAGTCAGTGTTGTTCCATGGGAGCGCTGACTTATGCACAATGATTGTCTAATTGAACTCTCTGGGCCCACTGGGGATAGAATCCACCATGAACTCAACACCGCCGTTCATGACTCCATGTCACAACAACTCCATTTCCGACATCTGGAAAAATCAGACCTTTCATCACCTCCAAGTATATAAATATCTGTGTATCAATGAGAAAGAAAGAGACTAAATGTAAACGTGGGTTTGTGTGCCCTCATACACGCACACTCGAGCACACACACATAGATACACATGCACAGACACACATTCGCACTCAGACCCACAAAAACACCCAAGCACTTCACATAGAGGCAGAATAGCTAAAGAAGCATATCCAGCATCCACACAGCAGGAAAGGCAGGAAGCAAATACAGATATTACCATGACCGAGCACATTTTCTCAGTGTTCCCTCTTTACTCCAACAGACGTGCTTCTCTCTTAGGGCTAAAACACTGTGTTTATTCTTACGTGCTTTTGTTCAAAAATTTTTATTATACTAGTAGCAGAAAAAGATACCCAAACTTATGAGACCCATTTCTACCCTCAATAAGAGGTCAGACTATAAAAGGAAGTATGTACTGAAGAGAAGTACAAAAATATTTGTATAGCTAGGAAATGTGTGGAAGCTTGATCTCCATCATGAATTTTTTTAACTTTTATTAGATTTAAAAAATAACTTATGCACATAATTTTATATTTTTAGCTTTATGGAGGTACCACTGACAAATAAAATTATAAGATATTTAAAGTGTACGTCCTGGGGTGCCTGGGTGGCTCAGTCAGTTAAGTGTCCGACTTTGGCTCAGGTCATGATCGTATGGTTTGTGGGTTTGAGTCCTGGGTTGGGCTTTGTGCTGACAACTCAGAGTCTGAAGCCTCTGTTTTGGATTCTGTGTCTATCTCGCCCTCTGCCCCTCCCCTGATCATGCTCTGTCTCTCTCTCCCTCTCAAGAATAAATAAACATTAACAACAACAACAAAAAAAACAACTTCAGAAGTGCATACAAAACTCTTTAAAAATGAAAAAAAAAAGTGTATATCCTGATGATTTGATATATGCCTGTAATGTGGAGGGATTCCTCCCCCATCGAGTTAATGAGCACATCTATCACCTCACATATTTACCTGGGTTTTGTTTTGTTTTTTGGTATGTATGCATGCATGTATATATGTATGTATGTATTTATTTTTGGTAAGCCCATTTAAGTTCTACTCTCTTAGCAAATTTCAGTTATACATAGTGTTATCAACTACAGTCACCATGTTATACATTAGATAAAGAAGATGTAGTGTGTCCATACAATGTTGTATTATTCAGCCATGAGAAAGAGGGAGATCCTGCCATTTGCAATGACACCAATGGACTTGGAGGCCATTACACTGAGATAAGCCAGACAGAGAAAGACAGATACTACATGGTATCACTCACATATAAAATCTTAAAAAAAAAAAAAAAAAAAAAAAAAAAAAAAAAAAAAAAAAAAAAAAACAAAGAAAGAAAAACAGGGTCAAACCTATACATTCGAGTCAAGAACAGGAACCACAGATGTTCAGTAAATTTTCTTAAAACCTTGATAATAATTCTCTTCTTTGTTATAGGCAGTTATGTGGAAGGAAAAGAGAAAAGGAGATAGGGAAGAGACATGCTAAGACATAATAACAATAAAATGGAACCGAGGTTGCACTGGGCATGATGGTAAGCACAGCAAAGAGATCTTCCCATTGCAATAATTGTAATATCCAAAGCCCAAAACCAACTCGAGTGTCTACTGGAGACAGAATGGCTAAGTGAATTACGGAATGTTTACTCAGTGGAATATTATGCCGCAATGAAAATGAAGGAGTGAATGAAAAACCTACATGTGTAACTAGGGGTGAATTTCACAAGCAAATGCTACACAAGGGAAGATGGACAGGAGAACGTTGATGTAAGCTTCAAAATCAGACAAGATTAATCTGAGGTGTTGTAAGTCAGGGCAGGGGTTATCATTCAGAAGAAGGTTCAAGATGGCGACTGGAAGGGCTTGCAAGTCAGGCTCTTCAGGTGCTGGTGATATTCTATTTCTTGATACAGGTGGCATTTAGATGGATATTTTTTGTTTTGTGATAATTCATGAGGCTGTACACGAGGATCTGTAGGCTTTTCTGAATGTACGTATACCATAATAAAAATGTTTATCAGAAAACCACCACATCAGTCCTGTCCCTTTCAAAATTATTTTCTACTATGTCTGCGGGCACTTTTTGAGATCAGGTTTCCTGCATGTTTGTATCTCCTGGTGAATCAATGATGGTTAGCAGTACCAAACCATATTCCCCCTCTTTGATATACAGACAGAGCCTGCCAGCTACAGACTATGTTTTCCCAGCTTCCCTTGTAGCTTTTACTGACATTGGCTGGTTTTCACCAATAACTAAAGGGATGGGCACCTCTTCTGGTCCAAGGCTTTGAAGAAACAAGACAGGTATGCTCCCACCACACTAATTTCCCTTTCAGCAGCTGGATACGAACAATTGTGACATCCTAGAGGATGCCAAGCCCTAAGAGAGAAGCCTGATTACCACCTGGAGAAGAGCTATCGCCTGACCAGGAATATCTAGGTAGCATTGTTATATGAGCAAAAACAAAAACAAAAACAAAAACGTCTGTGCCTAAGCCACTGAATTTTGGATATCTCAGTGAATTCTGGACATTTCACTGTAGCTTAGCCTACAAAAACAAACTCTTCTGGTGTTTCTATGGGAGGGGAAGATTAGAATTGTTTTTCCTTTTTCTTTTTTCCTTCCTTTTCTTTCTCTTTTCCTCCTCTCTACCCCCTAGCACACCCTTCATTCTCTAGTTTGATTTGATAGTATCACTGTGACTGCACTATTCTAAGATCTGATTTATGACCTAATTCACAGACTCTTCAGTCATGTCTAATTTGCTATTAAACTCAGTGATTGAACTTCTAATTTCATTCATTTTACTTTTTAATTGCCAGAAGTTCTATTTGGCTCTTTCTTGAAGCTGCTAGGTCAGGATTTCAGACTTTCTTATACCCAGAGAATGATTCTCACCTTGCCTTTTTTCTTAGAACATAGTAGAGAGAATTGGTTTTATGATTGGCACCTGGTAATTCCAGTATCTAGACAATTATGAGTCTACGCCGCCAGCTGTTTCTGCTGCTTCCTTATCGTGGTGTGTTATTTTCTTGTGTGCTTAGTATTACTGTAAATGCTCATTCTCCTTAGAAAATTATTTGTGGAACTTCTTTGAGGCAGGGATGAAAGAAGAATTGTGTCTCTGTCACGCACCTGAGGACACTACCCAGTTTTGGACAATTTGAAACCGAATTAGCAGACCACATTGTTTTTAACCATCAGGGATACTGGACATGGATGATGTAGTAAAAGAAAAACATGTTTTTTCCTACTACCCTCCTGAGTTTTCCAGCTATGGCCCTAGAAACTGGACTAACAAAAGACAGATTAAAAAAAGGAAAACCAACCGAAGTTGATTAGCATGTGTGTCTCAATTCATTTGGAGACAAAATTCCTCTCCAAGTAGGAGCCTGTGAAGCCAAAAACATTATGTGCTTCCAAAATATAATGGTCAGACAGGCATAAGGTGCCTGGGTGGCTCAGTGAGTTGAGCATCTGACTCTTGATTTTGGCTCAGGTCACAATCCCAGGGTTGTGAGATCAAGCCCCGTGTCAGGCTCTTCACTGAGTGTGGAGCCTGCTTGAGATTCTCTCTCTCCCTATCTCTCTCTGCCCCTCCCTCACTTGTCTGCCCTCTAGCTGTCTCTCTAAACAACAACAACAAAAAAAGACAGGGACACCTTGGTGGCTCAGTTGGTTAAGTGTCCAACTCTTAGATTTGGCTCAGGTCATGATCTCATGGTTTGTGAGTTTGAGCCCCACATTGGGCTCTGCACTGATAGTACAGAGCCTGCTTGGGATTCTCTCTCTCTCCCCCTCTCTCTGTTCCTCCCCACTTGTGCTGTCTCTCTCTCAAAATAAATAAATAAACTTAAAAAAAAAAAAAAAGATAGATGTCCCCATTCCAAAAAGGAGAAATAGGAAAGAAAGAGGTGACAGGTTCCAAGCAAAACCAGCCACTTTGGCTTGATATTCTGCCTTCTAGACCAACTAGGATAGAAACATCATCCAGAGAGCTCAGTGGGTGCTTCCCCCACCATAGCTCTCTACAGCAGCCCCACCCACGCCACCGAGGCTCTTGCTGGTGGCCCTACCCCTGCTGTGCTCTCTGTCAGGGTGAGGGTTCTGTCCCTCAGGCTCCACCAGGTGGCCCTGCCCCAGGGCTCATCAGAGGATTTGAAACTGAGGTGTTGGATGTATCTCCAGCCCGGGGTCCATACTTCGGGCCTGTGCTGGCAGTAGCTCTGTGGATCTCTGAATTGCCTTTCCCGCCCTTCCTCCCTTGTCTCGAAGAATTGCATGCATTCACGGCAAACGGTTCTATGACTTGGGTGTGCAGGATCTAAGAATTCAATAGTCTTCCTTCATTGCTCCTGTTTTCTGTTTCCTGTAGTCCCAGCTGCTCCTGTTCTCCTGGTATAATAGCATCTCTATTCCTGGCTTCTTCTGGAGACGGCTGATTGAGTCAATGGGTCACACCCACACTGATCTCTTTATCAAATGGTCAGTTGGCCACATCCTGAAGTGTTCTCTTCCAAACATACTTTCTCATTTTTTTGTAATATGGACAGGCTAAGAATTTCCCAAATCGTTAAGCTTTGCTTTCTTTTTGCTGAACAATTCTGTCTTCAAGGCATTTATTTATCTTCTCCCAGTCAGCATGGGCCAAGCTGCACTTTCAACACTTAACTTAGAAATCTCTTCAGCCAGTCTCTTCAACAAATAGTGTGGGAAGAACTGGACAGCAACACGCGAAAGAATGACACTGGACCACTTTCTTACACCTTACACAAAAATAAATTCAAAATAGATGAAAGACCTAAATGTGAGACCTGAAACCATAAAAATCCTAGAAGAGAACACAGGCAGTAGTTTCTCTAACACTGGCCATAGCAACATTTTTTTATATATGTCTCCTAAAGCAAGGAAAACTAAAGCAAAAATGAACTATTTTGACTACATTGAAATAAAAAGCTTCTGCACAGTGAAGGAAACAATCAACAAAACTAAAAGACAACCGACAGAATAGGAGAAAATATTTGCAAATGACATACACGATAAAGTGCTAGTATCCAAATATATAAAGAATTTATAAACTCAACACCCACCCCCCCCCCCCAAAAAAAAATAATCCAGGAGCACCTGAGTGGCTCAGTTGGTTAAGCATCCGACTCTGGCTCAGGTAATAGTCTAGTGGTTCCTGAGTTTAAGCCCTGCATCAGGATCTCTGCTATCAATGCAGAGCCTACTTCAGATCCTTTGTCTCCCTCTCTCTCTGCCCCTCCCACACTAGCACACGCGCTCTCTCTCAAAAATTAACATTTAAAAAATAATAATCCAATTAAACATGGGCAAAAGATATGAACAGATATTTTTCCAAAGAAGACATCCAGATGGCCAACAGACACATTAAAAGATGCTCACCATAACTCACTGGGGAAATGCAAATCAAAACTACAATGAGATTTCATCTCACACCTGTCAGATGGCTAAAATCAACAACACAAGACACAACTGGTGTTGGAGAAGATGTGGAGAAAAAGGAATCCTCCTGTACTATTGGTGGGAATGCAAAATGGTGCAGACACTCTGGAAAACAGTATGGAGGTTCCTCAAGAAATTAAAAATAGAACTACTCTACGATCCAGCAATCGCACTACTGTGTATTTACCCAAAGAACACAAGACACTAATTCAAAGGTATACACACCCCCCAATGTTTACTGAAGCATTATTTATAATAGCCAAATTATGGAAGTAGCCCAAGTGACCATCAGTAAATGAATGGAGGGGCGCCTGGTGGCTCAGTTGGCTAAGTTTCTGACTTCAGCTCAGATCATGATCTTGATGAAGTTTTGAGGTGATGGGGGTCGGGGGTGGCCCAGAGCTTATAGCCAAGAAAGAACTTTTGAAGATGTCTTTGGTGCAAAAACAGGATTTTATTAAAGCATGGGGACAGGACCCATGGGCAGGAAGAGCTACGCTGTAAGTGGGGGGTAGGGGGGCAGTGTTTTATGGACTCAGGGGATCAAGAGAGAGTTTCCAAAGAGACTTTCACATGCTAAAGATTTACTGGAGGGCTAGCTATTGTTAGGCTAAAGTTGTTTTTCCCTCCAGCAAGGTATTAACATTAAGACAGTAGGGAGTTCCTAGGCTATGATGGGATTGCCTTTTCTGGTAAACTGGTGGAGACTCTTATGAGTTTTACCTTTTTTTTTTTTTTTTTGTCCTTTTTCATTTTGTGGTAGCTGGGAGGGTCCAAGGAATATCATACATGTCCCACCTGGGGGTGGTGGGGTGGGGGTATGCTAGCTTGTGCTTTGCCCCTCAGCCTGCCTCATGCTCCCTCATCAATCTCACAGTTCACGGGTTTGAGCCCCACACTGGGCTTTGCGCTGACAGCATGGAGCCTACTTCAGATTCTCTGTCCCCCCACCCCCCCCCCGCCCCTCCTTCTCTCTCTCTCAAAAATAAACAAACATTACAAAACTAGATTAATGGATCAAGGAGAGATAGTATATATATATCCAATAAAGTATTACTCAGCCATAAAAAAAGAGTGAATTGCCATTTGCAACAACATGGATGGATCTGGAGAGTATAATGCTAAGTGAAATAATCAGAGAAAGACAAATACCATATGATTTCACTCATCTGTGGAATTTAAGAAACAAAACAAACAAACAAAAGGGGAAAAAAAGAGAGGGAGAGAGACAAAGAAACAGCCTCTTAACAACAGAGAACAAACAACCAGAAGGGAGCTGCACTGGGGCATGAGGTAACTCTGTATGTTAACTAAATGGAATTAAAATTAAAACTAAAAAAAAAAAAAAAAAGGAAATTCACAAAGGTTTTCAAGAAAAAAGAGAAAAAGATCTCTCTTCAGCTAAATACCCAACGTCATGCTCACAAATTCTACCGTCCACGAAACACTGGAACACGAACACGGGTCAGCCAAGTTCTTTGCCATTCTACAACAAGGACTGCCTTCTCTCCAGTGGTCCACTCACACGTTCCTCATTTCCATCTGACCCTCAACAGAAGTGGTCTTTATCATTCGTACTCCTACCAACGTTCTGTTCATGACTATTTGCATTCTTCAGGAAGACGGACTCTTTCCCTCCAGCTCTCTTCTCTAAGTTCACGCCACAATTGCCGTCAACGGTCTGTCCACTGCAGTGTAAACTTTTCTCAGCGTGACCTTCAAAGCCTCCGCCTGTACCAACCACCCACTTCCAAAGCTACCTCCACATCTGTAGGTATTTTTTCACAGTAGCACAATTTTCCGTCTCCGTTCAGCTGCTATAACAAAGGACCACACTGGGTGGCTTGGACAACCACATTTATTTCTGGCAGTTCTGGAAGCTGGTGAGTCCAACATCAAGGCACCAGCATATTTGGTGTCTGTTGGGAACCTGCTTCCTGATTCATACATGGCCAGCTTCTCATTTTATCCTTACACATGGTAAAAGGAAGGCAACACAGCTCTCTACAGGGTCCTCTTTATAAGGGCACTAACCGCATTCATGAGGGCCCCACCCTCATGACCTCATCACCTCCCTAAGGCCCCACCTCCAATTACCATCACATTGGGGTTAGGATTTCAATGTATGAAATTTGGGGGGGAACATATTCAGTCCACTGCACATCCACACAGGAAAAACTAGGGACTTCTTACTTCCATATATAGTGAAAAGTGTATGTTTGATTATGATAGTCGAAAATGAAAGTTCATCACTAGCAGGATGAAAAAATACAGAACTTTTAAATGGATAAGAAAAGAGGAGAATGAATGGTACATAAAATCAGCTTAAAAAATCAAAATAAATAAAGGGGAATCACAAAGTAAATTAAATAGTGAATATAAAGATGAGCATAATAAATTTAAGTATCATTATGTTAAACTGAATGGGAACAGGATGCATATCCCATCAAATGAGCCTGTCACCCTGAGCTAAAAAGCAAAACCCAGATATATGCTGTTTAAAGAGAACACTCCTAAAAATGGGGAAAAAAAAAACTGTTTAAAATAAGGGGATGAGCAAAGAGATGTCAAGCAAATACAAACAAAAAACAAAAAGCAAGAATGACAATATTAATATTGGACAGGGTGGGACTCAGGGTTAAAAGCACTGAACAGAGTAAGTTGGAATGTTGTATAATAATCAAAGGGCAACTTACAAAGAAGAAACAACGATCATAAACCTGAACATTCCATAAAAACATAGCACCTAAGTATGTAACATTAACTATCAGAGACCTAAAGAATCTTTGATTTAAAATAAAATCCTCTAAATTTTAAATGTGTCTCTTCCAAAATCAAACAGTTCCAGGATACAGAAAAATAAGGTTTTTGGACACAAAATAATTAAATAATACCTGAAGATATATATGTATATTTTTTTCCCCTCACATCCATGGACCCTTTACAGAAATCAATCACACACACCAAAAACGCTTCACAAATTCAAAGAGGCAGAGGGGTTTCACGTCATTTTCTCTAATCATAACCCAGGAAAAGTACAGATAAAAAGTGCTGAAAAACTTTTACTACTTGGAAATGAAGAAACACTCTTCTAAATAACTCTTGGATCAAAGAAATAGGAAACCAAAATTGAAATTATAAGCGAGTTAGATTTAAAAAAAAAAGCAAAGAACCCATCATCAACATATGTATAGCAGTGGGAGCTATCCTCAAAGGAAAATGAATAGCCCCAAATGCTTTTATTACTGCAGATAAAAATTAGAGTTAATTCATTTTAAAATAGAAATAGAAAGGTAATAAATAAATCAACAAGTTTAATCTTGGGGGTGGAGGGGAATATAAACAATAAAAGAGGCAAAATTCTGACAACCCTAATCAGGAAAAAGGAAAACAGACTAACAAAAGTGAAATCAGCATCAAGAAATGAATACAATGGGGGTGCCTGGGTGGCTCAGTCAGTTGAGTGTCTGACTTTGGCTCAGGTCATGATCTCAGGGTTCATGGGTTCGATCTCCGTGTCAGGCTCTGTGCTGACAGCTCAGAGCTTGGAACTAATATGGAGTCTGTGTCTCCCCCTCTCTCTCTGCCCCTCCCTGACTTGTGCTCTCTCAAAATGAACAAACATTAAAAAACAAAAGTTTTTAATAAAAAAAAAAGAAACAGAACACAAGGCACACAGAAGTAAATACAAAGAGTATAAGTAATCAATCATGAGATGTCTAAAACTGATGAAATTTACAATATGGAAAAAATAAAATTACTGAAAGGAATCTGCCTCCCCTCCCCGAGCAAAACAAAACACAAAACAAAACAAAACAAACAACAACAACAACAACAAACCCTGAAAACTTCTCAGGCTGAAGGGAATTGAAAATGTCTTCAAAGAATTTACCATCTAACAAGGTCCAGGGCTAAAAATGTATCAAGGTAAGAGGAGTCAAGGTATAAAGACTGAAAACTTAGAATGCATAAACTCTTCAAAGTTCTAATCCACTGTCTGAAAAAAAAAAATTATATATATATATATATATATATATATATATATATATATATGCCAACATAACATATAAAGGAAAACAAACAAAACCAAGAAAAAAAACCCAGTAAAGTACTCAGAAAAAGAATTCCTAGGAATATTAAAAAAAATACCCTTCTTTCAACTTAAGTAGGATTTAGCTAAAGGATGCAAAATGATTTGATAAGAAGAAGTCCAACTATGGGAATGCAAGCTGGTGCAGCCACTCTGGAAAACAGTATGGAGGTTCCTCAAAAAACTAAAAATAGAATTACCCTATGACCCAGCAATTGCACTACTAGGCATTTCTCCACGGGATATAGCTGTGCTGTTTCGAAGGGACACATGCACCCCCATGTTTATAGCAGCACTATCGACAATAGCCAAAGTATGGAAAGAGCCCAAATGTCCATGATGGATGAATGGATAAAGAAAATGTGGTATATGTATACAATGGAGTAGTACTCGGCAGTCAAAAAGAATGGAATCTTGCCATCTGCAACTACATGGATGGAACTGGAGGGTATTATGCTACGCGAAATTAGAGAAAAACAAATATCATATGACTTCACTCATATGAGGACTTTAAGAGACAAAACAGATGAACATAAGGGAAGGGAAACAAAAATAATATAAAAACAGGGAGGGGAACAAAACAGAAGAGACTCATAAATATGGAGAACAAACTGAGGGTTACTGGAGGGGTTGTGGGAGGGGGGATGGGCTAAGTGGGTAAGGGGCACTAAGGAATCTACTCCTGAAATCATTGTTGTGCTATATGCTAACTAATTTGGATGTAAATTTAAAAAAATTAAATTAAAAAAAAAAAGGAAGAAATCCAAGTAGGTAATCTAATTAAACGCATCACGCACTTTTTTTCGGCAGTGGTTAGACCGCCGTTAACCTTAACACCTGTCACTAATAAGAAGAGGGAAAAAACGAGAAATGAAAGGATACTTCCTCAATATGACAAATTGCAAAATGCCACATAAGGACTACTACCCTCACGTTCCTCAGTAAAATCCTCTGCCTTTGTGTTGGGTACCCAATAAAGTGTCTGCTCAGGTGAACGAATGCTGAATAGAGAGTGACTGGATGGCCCAGACAGTCACGGCACAGGGTTTCAGAGGAGAGAGGCTCAGCAAGGCTGCACTGGTCAGGGATGGGGGAGAGGTCAGATTTAAGACATTTACAAAGCAAAGAGGAATGCCTTCCCCAGCAGGAATGGGACAGTTCTGAAACCGTTCTTTCCCGGGTGGGCACAGCGAGCCCCTGGAATTTCTCTTGGAAGGTGAGACGTACTGTGTTACATCTTAGGGATACTCATCTGAAAGGAGAATGGAAGCGAAACACAGAACCTACAAGCAAGATGAGCAATTAACAGTCTATATTTAATGGCTGAGGTCAAGGCCAGCAGTGGGAAGGGGTGGGAAGGGCAGGGGGTAAGGGGAGGAAGAATGAGCAGTCTAGGCTCTGGGGAAAGGCTACAGTTTCCCCCCGACTTGGGCCCCACAGCCAACCCAGCACCAAGTCCTCCTGACCTTACACCCTACATGTCTCCCCAAACCCAAGCCCCTTCTCTTTGCCGCCCTCACCGGTACCCTCTCCCACCTAAGCTTTCTCAACTGCACCCGCCTGGAGGACTTCTCAAGTGTTTTCCACGTCTGCTCCAGTCCCTAAGACCCCTTTTTCAAACCAAAGCTTGGACGATGTTTAACTGAAAATATATTCTGTCTCTAGGTGTCTCTCTCTGCCTCTGTCTCTGTGTGCGTGTGTCTCTTTCACACACACAAAACACACACACACACACACACACACACACACACACTCTCTCTCTCTCTCTCTCTCTCTCAATGAATATTTGCTGAGTTCTAGACATTGGAAATAGCAATTTTGATTTTCCTTCCCTCAAAGGGGTTCTATCTAGTAGATAAGTGAAAAGTAGGATATGTCAGCTCTGGGTAGCTATAATGAGCAGTGACCATGCAGGGGAGGTAGGAGAGGAGGACAGGGGGAGGCCCATTCTTTCAGACCCAATAGCCAGGGTGGCAGGTGAACTTCTACAGGTCCTAACTGCATTTTTACTAAGGCTGGAGGCACCGATGGATAGCAGAAGAACATCCACCTTCACGTTCTGAGAACTTTCCAGGCTCTCAAGGGGTCTACCAGGTTTGGGGAAGATTTCTAAAGCTGCAGCTTGATTTCAACCCTCCAACTCCATCTATGCTCTGGGCACAGAGGAGGAGATGATAAAATTCTTCTTAGGATCAAGTGATCAGGTTTGCCTTGCTAATTTTAGAATGTTAAAAAATGTTGGACCACAAGAATAGAAACTATATTGGAAACTACATTCCCAAATAGACCCTTTTTTAGGTAAATAAAAGTCACTTGGCTCTTAGTGACTGTATTACACATAGTTTCCTCGGATTTTTCTAGTACTGAACCCTTTGGAAATATATATAACTGGCTTAGAAAAATAAAATGTGGCGCACTCTGTCTATCCCTTTGTTGTTGTTGGTTTTTCCACTTCTAGGAGCTTTTATAAACAATTCTCAGGGCAATTTAAATTAAGTAGAAAGAGCCTCCAGCCTCTAGACTGACCTCAGCTTTAATTCTAGAAAACTTATCACAGTCCAAAGGAGAGCATTAACCCACAGGGTTAATCCATGGGCATTCCTTGTCCCCCATTAAAACCAACTTTTGCCTACAGGTACGTAAATGAAATATGAATTTGGACATTTATGTGTGAATGTCTCAGGAACTTTAAAAAATTACCCTATTGTACAAAAAAAGGGGGCGGGGCCCTTTCTCAGAGAGTTGGCATTGTGAAACGTAGACAACTTTGCAATAAAATTCAATATCCTGTTTTTATAGTCTATCCCCAAAAAAAGATCCTTTGTGAAGGATTTTCAAGTTCCAAGAGAAGAACCTTAGTAAAATGTAGGGTTTGGATAAGAAAAAAAAAAAAATGGAAGAGTTGCGTTAAAACTCAGTAATAGCATTAAATATAAGGAAGTCTGGCCTATACGTCTATAAATTTCCCTTTAAAGATGGGAAATAAACACCAAAAATGCCAGGAGTTTGAACAAAGATGAATGCAGATGATGAAAAAGATGAGTCACCAGTGGAAATGCACATAGAAGCACACGGAAGGTTCTGAGGCAATTTTTTACAGATACGCAGCATTTCATAGAACAAACGTTACCTAAAAAACAGGTGTGTTTCTCCATGATGTGTGGAGAGGAGCGGTCATTTTTTTTTCCATTTCAGAAGCAGATCATTTTCTTGATTTAGAATTTTCTATTACCGTTTTATCAGTAAAAAAAGGTATGCCAAAAACAATTTGAATCAGCCATTGTAGAAGACTCCAGAACCGGTACAAAAGGACTGCTTTGGGATGGGTTTTTTGGGTTTTGTTTTTGTTTTTTTAACGTCAAACAAGCCTGCTTTTTGGGGTGAGGAACGTGTTCTTGACTGTGGTAATGACTGCACAATTCTGGAAATATCCTCAAAGCCATTCAATTATATGCTTTATATGAGGGAATTGTATTGAATGTGATTTGTGGATCGTGGACAGGCTCCAACGTAAGTGGTCAGAAGTCAAGGCTGGGCTGTGAGAGTTTCGAGGAACCGAGGGGGTTGTAGGGATGGGTTTTTAGCAGAGTAGACATCAGGATGGGTCAAGTGGGATGCAGGGACTGAATGGGGCCTTCATCACCCTGACCCCCTCCAGCTTGTCTGCTTCTGTTCCCAGAAGGTCTGCTCACTGTCCCCCTTTCCACAAACTGGTCTTCCTAGTTGCCAACGTGTCCTGATTGATCTTGTCTCTCTTGTTTGTATATAATATTGAATTGGATTATGGAAGTAACTACTACCTATAATATTTCTTTTTTAAAAGCTCTTGATTCCCAGGGTGCCTCGGTGGCTCAGTTGGTTAAGCAAGCATCTGACTTTGACTCAGGTCATGATCTCACAGTTTGTGAGTTCGAGACCCACGTTGAGCTCTGTGCTGACAGCTCAGGGCCTGGAGCCTGCTTCGGATTCTGTGTCTCCCTCTCTGCCCTCCCCTGCCCTCGCTCTGTTTTTTCTCTCTCAAAAATAAATAAAAGTTAAAATCAATCAATCAATCGATAAAAGCTCTTGATTCCCTAGCTAACCTTTAAAAATCTTTTATCACTTTGGTTTTTTGTTTGGTTTTGTTTTGCTCTAATGAGAAACTACATTGCCTTTTTTTTCTCCCGCTGGGCAAGAGTGTAGTGAGTGAGTGAGTGAGTGAGTGAGTGAGTGTGTGTGTGTTTCAGGATAGCTCGATTGTAGAACCATGCCATAGTAAACATCTCAGAGCTTGGCTTTTTTTTTTTTTTTAATCTACAAGCAGGTTATGTCAGTTGTGGAGTTTAGTCAGGAAAACTGAAACAGGCCATTGTCTTGATTTAAAACATGTCAGAATTATTTGTGGGCCTCGGATACTTGTCAGGGACTGTGAATATTTGAGCTTGGGCCACATGAAATTCACTTCACATCATACTCAAACTTCTTAGACATGATTCCTCCTTAAATAGGACCATTCTTTCAAAATCCAGAGTGCAAACTCAGAAAACGGTCTCCAGCAAAGGGAGAGTACTTGCAAGGTCAAAGAGACTCAATGTCATAGACATCTATGGTAGTGAACTTGCTTTGTAAATCTCTGCCATGTAAATGAAGTCACTGAGCTTACTGGAAAGTGTGGCTAAAACCCCCTATTTTGTAAGATTATGGTAGATTTGTTGGAAGGGTAATGAGAGACTCTCCTCCTTTCCTCCCTCCCTCCTCCATCCAGAACAAACTGGCTCTGAGAGAAGCCCTCCCCATCATTTCATTAAGTCCTTTTCTTTTCTTTTTTTTCTTTTCTTTTCTTCCTTTTTTTTTTCCCCCAGCATGAGCTCATTGCTTTCAGTTAACTAGTAATAAATGATTTGTTAGCAGCAACTTACATCATTGCCTTATAAATAACCACCAACTGCTACATTTGACTTCCTCGAAATGTTGACTCAGATGCTGGATGCCCACAAGGGTACCGGTCTGCAACCTTTCACTCTCTTGATGCCAGACAAGCCCACAGAGCCTGCCCAGGAGATGGGCGGCACCACACTGCACAGATAACGGACCACTTCAGATAGCGTCGCTATGCCCTGGGGAGCAAAGACGAAAGCAGGGTGGACCATGTTCCTGGGGTCATGCGGCCCCCACAGATCTTCCCCCACTGATTCCGCAGTGAGTGAAGAACCTCCTGTCCCATGATCAGAGCCCTTCACGTATGGAGTCCTTACAGGCTGCTCTCAGGAGCCTCCAAATGTAAGAGGCAGAGTTTTCCCACTGCCAGTTACTCAGGTGACAGTGTCATCTGTCCCACACAGAGCAGTAAGAATGCCCCTCCTCTCTGCCACCTGCTTGTGAGGAAGAGTAACTGTATCTGCAAAGCAAGTGCTAGGATTGGAGGGTTTAAGAGGGCAGCATAGGGCTCTCTGGCTTAATCTGATCATCTGATGATGCCCACGCTTTATCAGAATTATTTTTTAGCTCAAATGTAAAGAAAGGAGGCTGAGGGGAACCTGGGTGGCTCCGTCGGTTAAGTGTCTGACTTCGGCTCAGGTCATGACCTCATAGTTTGTGGGTTCGAGCCCCGCATCAGGCTCTGTGCTGACAGCTCGGAGCCTGCAGTCTGCTTCAGATTCCGTGTCTCCCACTCTCTCTGCCTCTCCCCCATTCACACTCTCTCTCTCTCTCAAAAATAAATAAACATTAAAAAATTGAAAAGAGAGAAAGAGAGGGAGGGAGGGAGGGAGGGAGGGAGGGAGGGAGGGAGGGAGGGAGGGAGGGAGGGAGGCTGAAAGCTGAAAGACCTGAGCTTGATGTCTACTGTTTACTAACCAAGGCTCTCAGTAAGCTTACTCCAACTTGGTAAAGGCACACAAGCTCCTGACAGTTTTCCTCAATACAGTCAATTCAGATCACCTAAAAAGCCTCTCTTTACCTGTCTCACAGCCTTGCTGGAGGGATCAAGTGAGAGCACAAACGTGCTCTGAAGCACTGTACAAACATTACGTATGTAGACCACTCACCCGCCAGCCCAAAGCCATTCCCAGCACATGGGTGTAGGACGCCTAGCCCTGGATTCGTATCTTCCACCCTGTGGTAGACTGAATTATTCACTCCAATCTCTTACCCCTTCTGCATCCATTTCCTTCACCATATAACTTTGCAGTTCCTCCAAATGAAGTCACAAGATATTTCGCTTAGGCTGACCAACCCATCCTGGTTTTCCCAGGACTGAGACACTTCCCAGGATGTAGCTTTCAATACCTAAGACCAGGAAAGCCTGTGGCAAACCCAGATGGGCTAGTTAGAATAGAAGACTTTCCTACCTTTTGTTACCTTCAAGCTTGGCCATGTAACTTGCTTTGACAATTAAATCATAGCAGAAATGACACATGCACTGTTTGAGATATGCATGGGTGGTGATATTGTGAGACCCCACCCCTCTGCCATTACTATGAGAAGAGCATCCTTTTCCGGAGCAGCTGCTGCTCCTTCCAGAATGAACATGTGCAAAACAGACCTAAGCACAACCAACAGGAAGAAACCAAGCCCAGGGGGACCCTTCTAGATATAGCTTCAATCAGCCAACTCCAACTGATCCACCACTATGTGAGTCAGAATCAGTGGTGGTTGTTTTAAGCCACTGAATACTGAGGTCGTTTGTTACAAGGCAAGAGCTGACTGATATACACATGGTTTCTTTGATCCCAGACCATCTTTTGTTTTCTCTACCCTCGGCTACGAGTCCCACATTCTACCTCAGTTGGGGAGGGCAGTTAAGTCCTGCTTTGGTGGCACAGACCTCTCAGCAATCCCCTATTGTACAGAAGGAAAGTGGCAACCTGACAATTACTTGCTTTATAAAATAGTAGGAAGAACATTATGCATGGGGTGAAAACATCGAAGACACTAATTGGTGGTATAATATATCTCCCTCAAAGGATGATCTGGATATTAGAAATTGACACGTCAAAGGAATAAGCTTGTGATTTAAAAACAAATTCAAGGGGCACCTGGGTGGCTCGGTTGGTTAAGCATCTGACTTCAGCTCAGGTCATGATCTCGTGGTTCGTGGGTTCGAGCTCCGCATCGGACTCTGTGCTGACAGCTCGGAGCCTGGAGCCTGCTTCAGATTCTGTGTCTCCCTCTCTCTTTGCCCCTCCCCTGCTCACGCTCTGTCTCTCTCTAAATATTAAAAAAAATAATAAAAATTAAAACAAAAATCAAAAAATAAAAATAAAGGATGGGGGACACATACCTGGCACTCCCATTCCATATCCCTCTACAAAGACCTAAGAAATACAAAATACGGGAAATTCTTCATGACCACTAGAAGCCGTAAACAGAAGTTGTCTGTCCCTGAAATGTTCATTTTCTCAGATTTTCAAAATATCCCTTTTTCCTCCTACAGTGCATACAGATTTCTAAAACTTGTGCTTCACTTCTCTTACGTGTCACTTTCGTGGTGCCAATTTTAGCTTTCCTAAAAAGCAAATTCTTAGAAGTCTTCTGATACATAGCAAGCACACAATACAACTAATGAGTATGGCTATGTACTTATTAAAACCAGGCCTTGAATGTATATGAAGTAAGTTGTTGAGATGTTCACGACATAGAGAAAAAGTAGGTGATAAAACACTCTGATCACATTTGGGGGAACTACCCAAGTGTGCACACAGACGCACAGGCAAGTGAAAATTATACATGGTTATCGCCTGCAGCTATAAAAGTATGTCATATATCTTTTCACAATAACTATGCATTTGTAGTACTGGGGAAATAAATTAAGAAAAACAAAGCATTTTATATTTATTTTTTAAATTTTATTTGAAAGAGAGAATGTGTGTGCAAGTTGGGGGGAGAGAGAGAGAGAGAGAGAGAGGGAGAGAGGGAGAGAGGGAGGGAGGGAGGGAGAGAGGGAGGGAGGGAGGGAGGGAGGGAGGGAGGGAGGAAGGAAGGGAGGGAGGGAGGGAGGGAGGGAGGGAGGGAGAGAATCCCAAGCAGGCTCCAAGCTTAGCACGGAGCCTGAATGTGGGGCTTGATCCCATCACCTTGGGATCATAACCTGAGTCGAAATCAAGAGTCAGACGCTTAACCAGCTGAGCCATCCAGGTGCCCCAAGAAAACCAAAGCATTTTATTTATTTTTTTATTTTTAATTTTTTGATGTTTACTTATTTATGAGAGAGAGAGAGAGAGAGAAACAGAGCACTAGCAGGGAAGAGGCAGAGAGAGAGGGAGACACAGAATCTGAAGCAGGCTTCGGGCTCTGAGCTGTCAGCACAGAGCCCGACGCGGGGCTCGAACTCACAAACCGTGAGATCATGACCTGAGCCGAAGTCAGATGCTCAACCGAGTCACCCAGGCACCCCAAAAACAAAGCCATTTTAAAGAGTTAAAGCTTAACCTTCTGCTCTACTCTTCCCCATGACTCCTACAGGCAGGGAACCTTCCTGCTCACCTGCCAGCTGTGCCCAGCCAGGTCTCTCTCTTGAGCTCCCTTTTCCTCAACCTCCCCCAAGTGGTCCTTGTGTTGTCACTCCATAGCTAGACGGGGCTCAGAGCTTAGGCTCCCTCAAGCTCCTAGATGGGATTAAAACCCTCCAGCAATTGCTAAATAGCCTCTCTCATGGGACTGGCAGGTAGAGATTTTCCTGGGCGTGTGTGGCATCCATCTGAGGAATGGAGAATCCATTGTCAAGAAATCAAACCAAGACCTTTGTCTTCCAAGGAGTGCGTGTGTGTGTGTGCGCGCGTGTGTTAGGATTAAGTCAGTGTCATAGAAAATTGTTAACATTGGCTTTGTTTCTGGGTTATTGGAGCCTTAACAAAGGAAAAAAATCTGTAAAGGCTCAGCTTCATTGTGTAAAGACACACAAATTACAGGCACTTATGTGATCTGGTCACCATTCATTCGTAAAAGCGTTCCAGCACAATAACAATTATCCATATTGTTAAATATGTGGATGTTGCCAGATTAACTGTGCTGTAAATTTTAATTAATTGCAACACAAAACTGTTGGCTTGGGCTCAGTCATCATGATCGGCTGTTCCTGAAGCATTACCATCCGCTCCCATCTCTGAGGATCTTCAGAGAACATTGGTCAGGGCGGCATGATGGGTCCAAATGCACTTAATCACTCTTGGCACGATTATCACTACGGGTACCAGTCTGGTAAGTTTCCCCAAATCTTAAATAACAAAGTTATAATAATTCTTAAAAAGCTAAAGTGCATCTCTTATTGTTTCTGACAAGTCTCCCCATTCCTTATTGTTCATTTTGCACCAATATACCAACCAGATGGCTTATATTCATCTTATTTACACTATTTTTTCCAGCCAAACAATATTAATCCAAAAGTATAAACTGATCCATGTAAACTTCTTGCTGCCCAAGACCTACAGCAGCCTGTTCTCTTGTTTCTTGCTCCCGGTTGGGTCACCTTGTGGTCCTCTGTCCATCTGTCCAGACTCTTCATCCTCAGACCTGTTTCATCCTTCTCCAGGGTCTATGCCCCTTTCCAGTGAAGCCTCAGTGGGTGGTCCTCAGAGCCCAGGCCTGGAACCTTCTCTTCTGCAGAACGTTTCCTTGTCTTGATGTGGCTGTGAAAAAGACTGTTTGCTGAAATAGAATCACCCACATGTATAGAAGTCCTGACCCAGCAGACGGATGACTGTGGAACTTAAATGGCCCAGAATGGGGTCTATTTACTGACCCCATTAATATGTAGCTTCATCAGTCAATCACTCCGTATTTGCTGAAAGGCTAAGAGGTGCCTCATGTTTTGCTCAGATTCTTGGGAATGCTACAAAAGCAGAGGTCCTACACTTGAGGGGCATAGAGCATATACATAGTTGGAAAGGGGGGAGTTGATGTGGGCAGAGGAATCTGTAAGAAGCAAATAGAGAAAAAAATCACACACACACACACACACACACACACACACCCTCACACCCTCAGTTGGGGCTACTCTGGGTACAGTAAGATGCAGGGCAGCCAGAATGATGTGAGGGCAGCAGGTCAAGAGAAGACAGATCCGACTGGACTCTGAAAGATGGATGGCTAAGATTCAGATAGGAACCCGAGAGGAGTCTGATCTCATAAAAGGTGAAAAGAAAACCATGGCAGAGTCTCTGGGAGAGGAGCGTTACAGGACACACTGAGAATTCTGTCTTCAAAAGGTTTCTCCGGTAGTTCTTTACATACCATGGTGGAGGGGAAGAATTAGGGAAGGCAGCGTGAGACACGTCCCTACTGGGAAAGCTCCCAAGCCTGGTGTCACTAACCTCCTCAAACTCTGTCTCTAAGCATTCGTGAAGCAATGTGATTGGAGTTTTTACAAAACACCACACAACATAGGGCTTTGGCATTAAAAAGGGGGCAGGAGGCAGTCCTCTGCATCCTTCATGTTCCCAAAGCTAGTAGGTGAATACACCTCATCTGCAGGGAAGATTACTTATATGAATTGTCCTTTTAGGGACTCTTCCATGAATTTTCTTCATTGAAAAGCCATCTCGGGGCGCCTGAGTGGCTCAGTCGGTTAAGCGTCTGACTTCAGCTCAGGTCATGATCTCATGACCTCTGTGCTGACAGCCTGGAGCCTAGAGCCTGCCTCGGATTCTGTGTCTCCTTCTCTCTGTCTCTGCCCCTCCCCAGCTCGCACTCTGTCTCCCTCTCAAAAATAAACATTAAAAAAATTTTTTTTTAAAAAGAAAAACCATCTCAAGAGTTCCCCAGCAAAAGATAACAGGGATACAAGGGATACAAGGGAATAGGATTTTCAACGTAACCAACGTTGCTTGCAGTTAAGAGACATCCATGTAAAACTAAATCCAAGCACTCCCTGATATGAAGAGTAGATGGAAGGAGGAACCATTTGAAAAAAATATGCCACCGAAGAAAATATAAGCAAAAGAGAGAGAGAGAGAGAGGGAGAGAGAGAGACATAACATAGGAACCCCTTGGGAAACCAGATAAAGATAAAACCTGATCAAGATGATGACACATTGCTGACACTTCACTAAGCAGAACTGCCGGGAAGTGGATTTTTTTCCCCTCCTGTTAGCTGTTCCTCCTAAAGCTAAGGAACATCCTAAAATTGTTCAGAATTCCAGACCCTCAAACAGGTAGCTCTTCTTGCTAATTAGGACCCTCCTGCATCTGGCTCTCTCTTACCCATCTGCCTGTATCTCCCACAAACCCCAAGCCCCACCTGACTCTATCATCCATCCAACCAGGTTTCTCCCATGGCTCTATCTGTGCTCTGCTTTGATCTCCAATGCTCAGCTCCCCTCTTCAAAGCGGCTTACTCACTCTATTCTGCCCATCTAAAGCAGTCCCACTGAGGTCCAGCTTTCTCAGGAAGTCACCCCAGCCTGCCCACCACAGCCGACGCTGGGTGAAGGCATCCTGCCTCAAGGCACAAAGAGCACGTGTTCCAAAGATCCCAGTACTGTGGAGCTCAGCATCAGTCTTCATTCAGTACCAGTCCCGTGCATACATCTCCCGAAGGCATCACCGAATAGGTAAACAGAGAGAAATAAACCCTGAACATTGAACAGTCTTGAGTTTGCTGGGTTTTGCGAATCTTGCACACGGTTTATTGCCAAATGAGAAGCTGAACTAGGTCCTTAGTTAAGCCCGCTTCAAATCTACTACACTGCTCTTTGCTCTGGATTTAGAGAGCAGCTATAAGCAAATATGTCCTTTCTTTCCCCTTCAAGAAAAGCAACAGTCAGATGGCTAAAGACTATTTGTCAAGGACTGTGGTGAAACCTTAAGAGCGAACATTCCAAATCAAAGAAAACGGGGCCCTGTGATAATGCAGCGACTTCAGAGGGCTGCAGGATGCTACGCCGCGCGGCATTCGCCGACCACTGGGAGGTCAACCAGCAAACGCCGGGAGGTGGAGCAGACGTAGAGGAGATTGTGCCCAGCCTGCGAGCAAGGGCCTGGAAAGAGAGAGGCTTGATAAAGAAGGCCTCGTCAAGAGGGAGAGAAGCATTATGTCAATATTTAGACTACCCCAGAGAGACGGATGGAACCTGGAAGAGGATGCAGATTTGTGGTCCAGAAAGAAAGCTCTAAGCCACCCTCAGCTCGGCAGGGAAGGAAGCGAGCGGGCTGGTCCACACTGAGGCCTCGGGCTACCCTGAAGGAGGTCAAGGAACAATACCCTGGGGTGAGTCTGCACCTCCCAGACCTCCTCCGACTCAGTACAGTCTCTTTGGGCCTCGTGACTAGCAAACTTCACTGTCTTTGGAGGAGATGCTTGGCTCGTGGAGCTTAAGATACTGCAACTTGGGGTTTCCCTGGAGCTGTTTCCTCCTACAAGTATCTGCGAAGACTGTAAACAGCAGCCACTGTATCTTGACCCTGGTATTAACGCTCCAAATATTGTTCTGGCATCTTCAGTACGGGGTTGGTACCAAAGAGGGCTCTGGGTGGCACGTGCCACAGCATCCTTAGACGGGCTGGCTGTTGTCCGCAGAGGGGCCAGGCCTCCGAGCAAAGCCACACAGGCTGGCCACCCGGGGCAGAGTTCTGTAAGAACGAGCCCGTGATGAAACCACTATAAATCTCTGTTTAAAAAACCCTTGTTAAGTTTTCTGTTTTGTTTTGTTTTGTTTAAATGTTGTTTAAACATCTTCGGTCCTGGAAGAGAGGCGAGGCCTGGGTCCCTCAGTTCTGAGGAACTTCTGGACTACAGCTGAGCGTGTCCGATGAAGTATGAGAATCTCAATAAAGAAAACATTAAACAGAAACTAAGTGTTTAATGTAAAAACCTGGCAGCTGTGTGTTCATTTTACTTAGTATCTACCTGCCGAGAGACAAAGGTTTTCCCTTTGTTTTGGTTGGAAAATTCCTCTCTTCTCATTAGAAAAACACTGTCAGTGAGGTTCATTTTTTTTTCCCCCAGGATAGAGACACATCTCCCTAAATGTCATGTGTCCTATTTGGGCACCTCGGAGAAAATATGCAGGCCGTCTCAGGGAACACAGGAGCATAATTAAGGGACAATTAATATCTACTCTGACTTAACCTTTATCAGTCGAATGGGAAAAAAAGCATCCACAGTTAAGGGAGAAAAACAAACCATATCCAGGCAGCTTTAAGGATAAAATCAAAACAGTGTAAAACCTTCATGACCTTGAAGGTCCAAGCATGACCTTGAAGGTCCAAATCAGAGTCCGTGCCAAGAACAGCATCCAGTGTGCATAGAGTCGGTAACTGTTGAATGAAAGAGAGGTTGAAGCTTGAGAATAAAATAGGTGATGTCGTATTTTATTGAGGACCCACGGCAAGAAAAAACAGGGAAGCGTTCCCTCATCGTGAGATTAGGACCGCGTGAGGTTTTTGGAGAACGCTACATATACCTTCACACATAGAAACGCTTCCCAAATGCTTTCATGTTGAGGCAAAAACAGGGGATACGAAAACCACGACACTGGGTTGGATGAAATGGAATCCACACAAAGGCAACCAGCCCAGGACCTGAAGCCATACTAGTCACTCCAGGAGCTAAGTGTCCTGACAAGTCTCTTGTCACCTCTTTCTGGACCCCAGTATGCCAAGTTCACTGTCTGGAAAGCCCTAAAATATGGTGGGCTTTCACGTCTCTGCTTTTAATTTTTGTAGCGGTTCCTCCTTAAGGAAACAAGTTACAATATCTGGGTGCCTGGGGCCGCATCACCACTCAACGGGGGCTTCTCCCAACTGCAGACAAAATCTCTCAGAGGAAATAAATTATCATGAAACCAAATCTAAAATCGTATCTGCCCCAGGATTATTCTAGTAATTTCCACCCGCCCCACCCCAACCAACCAATTGGTTGAACAGAACATTTTTACCAAGCAGAACATGAGGCTGCTTCTACTTGTGGCTTTCTATTTCAGCCTGAGTTTTTGTGTTGGGGGGCTCAGGCCATCACTGGTTCATGCCCAAATTAGCATCAGGTTTTGTTTTGTTTTGTTTTTTTTAATATTTATTTATTTTGGGGAGCATGCAAACGGGGGAGGGGTAGAGAGAGGGGGACAGAGAATTCGAACCAGGCTCTGCGGTGACAGGCTGACAGCAGAGGGGCCGATGTGGGGCTCGAACTCACGAACCGTGAGATTGTGACCTGAGCCGAAGTCGGAAGCTCAACCGACTGAGCCACCCAGGTGCCCCAGCCTCAGTTTTAACAAAGATGTTCACCAAGAACCAACCTCCTCTTCCTCTGGCATCTAGCCTGGCCTCGTTTCCCAGAAGCCTTCTTGCAGTTAACCTGGTCCCTTGGCTGGGTTCTCACTGACGCAAAGCGAATGCTGATCGTGGGACCGCGTCTTAAAACAATTAAGAAAAAGGAGTGCCTCCTCTCTGCTCTCTATAGCATGGGCTCCATTGAGATGCCAGGATGGGATGTATCTGGGACCTTGAATCACCATGTGGAGACATGGCCCGCCAACCAGTAACTGTCATGCAAGTGAAAGATAAATTTCTACTGTCTTTGAGCCTTTGGACAATCTGGGTTCTGTCCAGCAACTATCTAATGCAACTCCTCTCAGCCTTGGATCTACAAAGCCCCACTCTCTGAGCCCCTTCCAGTAATTCCTTGCTCCCTGGGCCTCTCACACAACAGCATTTTGTCCACAGTATGTCCTGGACCCAAGAGCCTAGTGATCGGATGGGCCACAAAGGGTGACCGCCACAGTCACCCCTCCATTACCTGGGCCAGACCAAAAGTCCCGGCCTCCTGGCTCCATGGACTGACAGCTTTATCCGAGGCCCATTCAAATGAGTGGAATCTCCCATCTGCTTTATTGGCCGACACCATAAAACGTCCTGACCTCAAATGAATTTTATGTATTTCTACAAACATAACATTTCTTGCCATTGTTTAATTTGAGATGTCTCGGGGATTTATTAATAGTTTCATAAAGATATTTTCTGTTTTATCTGACTGAAGTATTTGCCTAGGATAAAAAATATTCTTTTTTCCATGCATTTTTTATTCTCTATTTGCTCTTGGCATGCATGAGGCATTAACCCCACGCTTGACTCAAAGCCCAGGTAGAAAACTCATTCCTAGGAACACAAAGCGAGCAGGTCAGGCCCCAGAAGAAAGGAAATGAACACAAAAAGATGATTGTTTTTCATAGGATCATGGTAAAAATGAAAATCCGTTAGGAGCAAGCTGGAAAGAGGGATCAGGATCACCTAAGCCAACACTGCTCACAGGGCCGGGCATCACACGAGAGCCTGTTAGAAATGCAGATTCTCAGGCCTTCCCACCGACCTCCAGAATCAGAATCTGCCTTTTCACAAAACCCCCATGGGATCTGTGAGTATATCCAACTGTCAGAAGAACTGGTCCAAGCAGTACAAAGACCTGGTTGTATAATTCTGCCCTTCAAATCATTTCCTATCGGGCACCTTTAATTTGAGTAAGGAAAAAAAAAATCAAGGCCAATTCTCAATACAGCTTGACTGATTCCACCGAGGCTTAACACTTTCCTGACACACAGGTCTAACAAGCCTCCCTATGAGAAACTTACATTCTGCATCTGTACATTAAAATTACTTCCATTTAAAAATGCAAAAGGACTAACTGAATGCTGGAGGGGTCACTGGTTTCCCATCTCTGTTGTCTAGGGGAACTTGAGGGAAGTGTGGATCAGAGCTGGGGGGGGGGGGAGGGGCAGGGGGTGGGACAGGAACTAATCTTTGGGGGCAGAAGAAAGGAGGGAAGAGAACAGTGTTAAGTATATGTCTTTCTAGTATTTTTATATGTATTCTTAAATGGCATAAGGTATGTGCATAGTGGGCTTTCTTTTTTTTTACTTAACAAAGAAAAGTAAATTTCCCCTTATTAATAAATATAATATAGCTCAAATATAAAAACACAAATTCAGAAAGATATATGCACCCTTATGTTTACTGCAGTATTATTCACAATTCCCAAGTTGTGGAAACAGCTCAAGTGTCCACGGATAGATGAATGGATAGAGAAGATATAGATAGATACACAAAGGAATATTACTCAGCCATAAAAAAGAGTGAGATCTTGCCATTTGCAACAACATGGATGGAGGCTGAGGGTGTGATGCTAAGTGAAATAAGCTAGTCAGAGAAAGACAAATACCACATGACTTTCCTCATAGGTGGAATTTAAGAAACAAAACAAATGAACAAAATTTAAAAAAGAGACAAGCCAAAAAACAGACTCTTAACCACAGAGAACTGATGGTCATCGGGGGGCAGGGAGGAGAGGGGGAGAATGGGTCAAACAGCTGATGGGGATAAGAGTACACTTATCTTGATGAGCACTGAGTAAAGTACAGACTCGTTGAATCACTATATTGTACACCTGAAGCTAATATAACACTGTGTTAACTATATTAGAATCAAAATTTAAAAAATAAATTATATATTATATATATTTATATTAATATATATTAAGAACTGACACATTTTTAATTAATATACGGCATGGATTTTCTATGATTTCTTACTCCACATCCTAATTAATGCTGGCGCTAACTGGTAGTTCTTCACTATTCCAAAAAATGCCCCCACAGATCATCAGCCTTGCAGATAAATTTCAGTCCACATCTTAGATTTCTCCCTTTGAGATAAATCCTAAGAATTCTTTATACTGAAACTTTAAGGCTATGTGAAATTTCCTTGTTTTGTGATACGAAATGGTAATCACGTTATTTTCATCTTGTTTAATGTTTATTTTTGAGAGAGAAAGAGAAAGTGTAAGTGGGGTAGGGACAGAGAGACAGGGAGACAATGAATCCGAAGCAGGTTCCAGACTCCAAGCTGTCAGCACAGAGCCTGACGTGGGGCTCGAACCCACGAACCATGAGATCATGACCTGAGCTAAAGTCGGCCACTTAATCGACTAGGCCACCCAGGCACCCCGTAATCATATTATTTTTAAATAACTGCTCTGCCACCATAGATAACCTGTAAGGGTTTATGACATAATCACATACTAAGCTCCTTACTCACTTTTACTTACTGTACATCTGTAATATTTTCATTTCTGATAGTGCAGGTTCATTGATTTGTGGGTTCCCCCCCCCCAAAATATTCTTGGCTATTTTGTCAACCTCTTAGAAATATTAGACTTCTGAGAATTACAATAAACATACCAACTAATTGAAGGTAGACTATCAATATCAGACCTTCCCATCCAGAAATGTGAGATCTCTCAGTGCAGTGGAATCTTATATGTCATTTGATAATGTTCAGTTCTAGTTTTTGTGTAGACTGGACATTTCTTTCTTAAATTTAATTCTAGAGTTTTTTGTTGTTGTTGGCTTATTTACTTATTTATTTGCTATTGAGAACGAGATTATTTAAGACTTTCTGCTGACCTGTATAAAAGCTACTAATTTTTTGTACATTTTGTGACTAGCCAGCTTACTAGATTCTTATCACAAATGTCATCACTTTCCATTATCTGCTTGGGTTTCCTGTAAATTACCTACAAAGCAATGACAATTTTGACTCCTCTTTTCTAATACTGAAGCCTCTTTTCTTTCTTTCCTTTTTTTTTTTTTAATTCTTATTTTGTCTTTTACATTTTCCCCGTACTTATTTGATTTTGGCTTAAAAAACAGGATTTACAAAGGGGTAGGGTATGGGTTAATGATGTGTTTGTTTTTCAAGTTTTACTATTAGGATTTTGGTATTATTGGGAAGATATCCATTTATATAAGCTTTGAAACCACTGCATTCATGTGGAAATTTTCTATTCAACACTTGAAAGAATTTGTCCAAATGACATTTGGGTTCAGAACTTTGACCACATGTAAAGTGTCATTAATGGCCTTAGTCCAGTTATCTCTGATCTCAACTTGAGTCGACACAGGTAGATTCTAACTTTCAAATCTGGACAACCAAGATTTAAAAAAAAAAATGTTTTTACTGTAAGCATAATATATTTTAG
The DNA here is from genome assembly GCF_018350195.1 of Panthera tigris. Lineage (NCBI taxonomy): Eukaryota > Metazoa > Chordata > Mammalia > Carnivora > Felidae > Panthera > Panthera tigris. Next base: position 6,333,538 of record NC_056673.1, on the reverse strand, counting down.
TTTCCTCCATCTGTAGCTTATTCCCCTTTATTATAATATTGTAAATCTGTCTTTTCTCTTTCTTATTCTCTTACTGCTGTCCCTTCCCATACTGCTTCTCTAGCTCTGTCTTTTGAGTTTTTTTTAACTGACGATACGTTTCTTACACTGATTAGAGTACCATCTTTCCTATTTAAATGGATTCTGGCACCAATTCCAGTGTGTGTGTGTGTGTGTGTGCGTGTGTGTGCGCGCGCGCGTGTGTGTGGGTCCCTACATCACCAAGCAATTCCCCAACACCAACTGGGTGTCCTACAATTCAAGTCAATTCTGACACTGTCTACCCAGAGATAGGTCCCATAGGTTAAGGGTTCGGTCCCACAAGACTGTCCCCAACACCCTCCCCCCACTTCAGACACCAATCACCAAGACCCGGTTATCACCTGTGCTTCCAAACAACTGGGTAGAGATTGGAGGTTCCAATGATTTTGCCCCAACCCCTCTCCTTGGGTCCGATGAATTTTCAAGAATGGCTCACAGAACTCTGAGAAATATTTTCTTTACTAGATTACCCATTTAGTATAAAAGGGTACAACGCAGGAACAGCAGCCAGACGGAAGAGATTCAGAGGGCAAGGTATGGGGAAAGGGTGGGGAGTTTCCATGCTCTCTGGGTCCACCACTCTTTCGAACCTCCACATGTGCACCAACACAGAAGCTTTCGGAACCCCTCTCTTAGGTTTTTATAGTGTCTGCATTACATAAACACAACCGATTAGATCGTTGGCCATTAGCAGTCAATTCAACCTCCAGCCCCTCTCTCCCTCCCTGGATGTCTGGAGTAGGGGAGATGGGGGTGGGAATTGGAGGGTAGGACTGAAAAATCAGCCCTTTAATCCTGCAGCAACCAGCCCCCTTCCTTAGGTGCTTTCCAAAGACACCTTATTAACATAACAAAAGACACCTTTATACTGGTCAACAATAGGAAATTCCAATTATTTTAGAAGCTCTGTGCCAGAAATGGGGACAAGACCAAATATATATATAATATATATACAATAATTATTACTATTATAAACCACAGTATCACTCAGTTCACAGTTTTTAAATGGAATGTTTAGTATTCTTTTCCTTAAATTTATATACATGTGTGTATGCATCTTTATATCACATATAGTAAATGTATATTCTCTTAACATTTTTATAAGAGAAGGATGTCATATTAGAGAAGCTCGGACGTGAAGAGAAGGCAAGAAATCCTGCTGCGGTTAGAAATCAAAGAGGGGGCAGGAGCCAGGGGCGAGTTTGTTTGTTGTTGTTTTAATAAGACAAGGGTGACTAGAACATGTGTTTATGTCATGGTTAAGGAGCCAGGAGAGAGGACGGCTGAAGATACAGGTGAGAGATGAGGATCTCAGTGGTGTCTGTTTTCTTACGTGAGCTGGGGCCAGTCACCCTCCTCTTGAGTTTATTTGTAAATCGGGGGCCGTGATGGCTGTCTTATCTTCCAGCATTGTTGTGAGCAGCAAATGGCATATTTTAAGAGCACGTGCGTTGTGAATGGTAAAGCATGACATACGTAGTCACTAACTATGGGCCTTACTGGGTTGGGTGAGCCGCCCACTGAGGGTCAAACTAAGAGTTCAACTACATAAATGAATGCACACCTAGGACTTGCCTATGGTTCTGCCATAGCTTGCTTGTCCCAAATTGCGAGTCTCTGTTATTCCCAAATAAACCCATTTTTGCCATTAAGATAAAAAATTAATTAACTGATGCACACTGGATCAAAACACCTAACTCGCAGAGTCAGGAGTTTCACGCGGTCTCCCAAAGCATAGTTCTCACGACCGGATGGAGCTGTTGAGTTGAGCAGAAAATATGGGTGATGGTGGGAAATTCTGGCAGTCCCTATCCCAATCTTATCTGCTTGAAAGGGTGCCCTGACTCAAGGACTCAACTTATCCAGACTTCGAGACAAGAATTTCTCCATCACAAGGATGGAAACATCATCACCGTCTTATCCTGCTTTCACTACAATCTCAAGTAACTGTACACAATTTGGCTTCCCCTGAAATCCTGCACACAAACACAGAGCAGATGCTAACCACGCCAGTTTGAGGTTTTCTAGTTCATATTATCGTAATCACCTGCTATGACCGGCTAGCACCTCTCACTGTTCATGTACCAGGAATACAGTAACAGAGTCACCATGTTACACAACTCCAAGGGCACCACCAAAAACACAGTCTATGTAAAAATGGTACCCTCTGAGGGGCTCCTGGGTGCTCCAGTCGGTTAAGCGTCAGACTTCAGCTCAGGTCACGATCTCATGGTTCATGGGTTCAAGTCCCACATCGGGCTCTGCGCTGACAGCTCAGAGCCTGGAGCCTACTTCAGATCTTCTGTCCCCCTCTCTCTCTGCTCCTCCCCCACTTGTTCTATTTATTTAAAAATAAATACACTTAAAAAAATGGTACTCCTTGGAACACAACTACAACGGCAGACGCTGCTGACAAAATCCAGTGTTTCCTCTTCTTCCTTGGCCCATAGTTTGGATACTTTCCCGAGCCTCCTTTGAAATTAGGTGTGAGTTCTAAGTAATGCAATGAGGGTGTGAGTGATGTGCTAGCTTTCAGGCTTTGTGCATACAAACCTCTTATGCATGCTCCTTTGTCTTTTCCCCATTTATTCCTGGCTGAATGATAAGGTTCACAATGACCTTGAAAACCATGTCTGAAACTAGAAGGATCTGTGTTGTCTTGAATGACTCTTGAATGACTCCAGGGACCAGTGTTTTCATTGACTTCTGTCCTTCACTTGTTACATGTGCAAAAAAACGACCTCCTGTTGTGTTTGGGCCATCATACACTGTTTTGATGTAGTCTCTGCAGAGGGAACGACATCTTGAGCAATGAAGCTGAGACCCAAACCTCGAGAAGGAGCCAACCGCACAAAGACTTCTGGGCAGGAGGGAAAGCGGGGAAGCGTGTCAGGCAGAAGAAACAGCAAGTATTGAGGTGAGGGTGATCTTGGTGTACCGTCTTTCACGGAAATCCACAGGTGTCCTTCCAGTTTTATTTACTGATTTCAAAAAGTTCTACTAATGTGACTCAGCCCCTAGGAAAGATTATTTAGTATACTGACAAAATTAGGATCCTGAGGCCAGATTCTAGACTACGGTGTGCTACTCACTTAATTTTAGCTTTATAAGGCCGTTCGCTAGACTGCCAACATCTCACTGTGTCCCGTATCTGATCTTCTCTTGCAGTGTTCTTGTACTAAAACTGCTAGGACCAAGAACACAGACATGCTGCGACGCTGATGCCTACGAGCCCCTCTGGGTTTCCTGAGCACTCGATGGAGGTCACACAGCATTTTGTTTCCCTCGTCCGGATTTTGCTGAGTCACTTTGCCCTTATCCCGGCCGCTGCAAGCCCATGATTGGTCTTATATGTTACATGGTCCAATGATCTCAGAACCAAGGTTGTGAATCCAAAATGCAAGGCAGCAGAGAGGAGCAGTGCACGGATACCAGTTTTTCCACGTGGCCACGATCAGCCTTTTCTACGGCACCAGAGTCCAGGGCACTCGTACAGTTGCAGGCAAAGCCAAGATTTTTACATATTATCTCCCTGGAGATCTCAGCAGGCTTTCATTTGAAGGAATTCAGAGAGAATTTTCCCAGTTTTCTATTCTATCTCCCGAGTCCCTGCCTCTCAGCAAAGATAAACCTCATGGAAAACACACGCAGACCATAAGCTGAACCCCCAGGAATGACAGCACAGAGCCAACCACACTTAGGGCCTCAGGCAAGCTGCTGGAGCCAGGGCTCTCTAGACAGAAGGGGGCTCCCAGGGAAGCGGGAAGATGGCCGTGTCCGGAGGTGGCCTCAGCCACAGTCAGGAGTTTCCTGTGATGCTTTCTCCTCTTTTAAGCTTTTACTGTCAAATATTAGCAAGCATGTACAGACCACTAGCCTTACGGTCTCTTAGGGTCCTGCCATCCTACAAAGGTAAATTCAAACGTCATCTCCTCCATAAAGACTTCCTGAATTCTACCCGTATGAAGGAACCTCTTCCTCTCCTGCGATTCTCTGCCTATTATTTAGCTTTATGGCATTGAACATTTTTACGTATGTCTTCACTGGTTGTTTTCTTCCACTGGCTTGGCAGTTCATTGAGGATAGGAACTGTATTCTGTGGTTCTTGGGCCTGATATAATAGGCATTCCAAAAAATGTCCAACTAAATTAAAATATTTACAAATTTGGTCCTAGAGAACTATTTAGTCCATTAAAAGATAGCATTTTTTAAATGTTTTTTATTGATTTATTCTAGAGACAGCAAGAGAGAGAGAAGGAGGGAGGGGGGGAGGGAAGGCAGAGAAAGAGAGGGGGACAAAAGATCTGAAGTGGGCTCTACACTGACAGCAGTGAACCATGAGATCATGACCTGAGCCGAAGTCAGCCGCTGAACTGACAGAGCCCCCCGGGTGCCCCCCCAAAATAACATCTCTTAACCAATTTAAATGCCAACACAAAATCACTTCCTAATTACTAGGCAAAATCTCTTGTAATTTGGTTATTTTTGTTCTAAATATTTTGCTTTTGTATACAGCGCTGCAAAGAATAAGCATGTGGTTTTATCTTCATGAACCTTAATGATTTCTACAAGTGAAATTCAGAACACCCAGGCTTTAAAATCTATATTGCCAAATTGCCCCCAGGAAGGTTCTAGTAATATACAATACCATTAAAAATTATTAAGAATATATGGGTTTTGGCAAAAACACTGAGAACTATTATTTGATCAAGACTTTGTAAATTTCATGTGCAAGAATAAAGTATATTTTGGTTTAATTTGCACACCTTGACTAATGATGAAGTTAGATTTTTTTTTCTTGTGTGGTACTATACCAGTTCTTTTGTGAATTGCCTGTGTCCTCTGCCTGGTATTTCTACTGGAATATGATGGGGAGAAAGGCTATCTGAGGACTTCAGATTACTGTGAGAATCAAAAGACTTTTAATTTATCTAGATATCATATGCTTTTGTTGTACCCTAAAATGTCCAGCTATAAAGAAGGACAATTCCATTACAATTCTTTAGGTGGCAAAAATCAGAAATCCAATTCAAACCTGTCAAAATGAAAAGAACAAAAAAAAAAAAGGAATTTCTGATCTCTGCGATGTAACAATTTAAAAGAAACATATATCTGGTCATTCACATGACAAAAATATATTTCTCAGATATATCTGGTCTTCATCCATAGTTCCTGAAAATGTTTTGAAGCTATAAAGGTGAAGTGGGTGTCTTGTTATTAACGAAGGTGTTTGGATCCCACCTAAGGGTGGGAGCTGGTTGCTGGAAAGATCAACCATGTGATTTAAGGGTTGGAACTTTCAGTCCCACCCATGACCTCTGCTTAAATCGCTCAGTGGCCAATGACTGAGTCAAATGTGACTATATAATCGAGCCTCCATAAAAACCAAAGAGGACAGCTTTTTGGTCCTCTGATTGGACCACTTCCACACGTGGGGAATCAGAACACCTCTACATGCCGCCAAGCCAGGGCCCGAGCTCCAGGAGGTCAGAAACTTCTTTGTTCTGGACCTCACCCCATGTATCTCCTCATCTGGCTGTTGATTCATAACCTTTAATAAGCTGGTAAATGTAAGTAACTGTTGCCCTGAGTTCTGTGAGCCACTCTAGCAAATTAATTGAATCTAAGGAGGGAGTCATTGAGAACTTCACTATTTAGCCAGAAGCACAAGCGTGGGGCTTGTGAATGGCATGGATGGGGGGCAGTCTTGTAGGATTGAACCCTGAACCTGTGGAATCTGATGCTGTCTCTGGCTAGGCAGTATTAGGATTAAGTTGAACTGAATTGAATTATTGGACATCCTGCTGGTGTCTAAGAACTGCTTGGCATTGGGGGAGGGGATGAACACACCTGAATAGGGTCTAGAACCCTAAAAGAATCTGTAATAGAAATGCCCAGAACTCTCCTAGTTTCAGGTGTGGGTTGATCAAGAGTCTCAATTCCGTAAGACCCAATATTTCTCTCCCAGTTGGCTCTGCCTTCTGCAGATTCCACATGAGGAGGCTTTTTAAAAAAAAATTTTTTTAAATGTTTATTTATTATTGAGAGAGAGAAAGAGAGACACAGACCATGAGCAGGGGAGGGGCAGAGAGAGAGAGGGAGACACAGAATCTGAAGCAGGCTCCAGGCTCCGAGCTGTCAGCACAGAGCCCGACGCGGGGCTCGAACCCACAAACTGTGAGATCATGACCTGAGCTGAAGTCAGTCACTCAACCAACTGAGCTACCCAGGCTGTCCCCACGTGAAGAGTCTTGATGGTGTCCATAGCAAGAGCCGTGTCTCTCTCTCCACAGTCCCAGCACCATTCTCATTGCAATTCATTGTCTGTCGTTGTTACCCATCCCTGGACCAACCATATGGCCAGGGGACCGAGATTCTGTGTGGTTACATTTGAGTGTAATGTCCGCCCCTAGAGTAGAGATGGGGTCAACTCCACTGCAACAGCACATTGGCCCAAGAGTTGCGCAAACAAAAGTACCCTGAACGAGTGCTGGGCCATCAAAGCCCAACAAATGTCCACCATGGCAGCTTCTACAAGTAAGTTGTAGAAGCTCAAGTTTAGGGATTAGTAAAGAAGAAATAAAAGAGTAATAAGGGAAAGAGATTCAGTGCACTCACAGGAAGAGCACTGCACGTTGGCTTACCATGGAAAGAAATCACGTCAATCCAGAAAGGGTGTGTCAGACATAGACAACCCGGTAAGACTAAAGGAGAAGAGTGAAGATTACCACAAGAGCAGTCTGTGTGGGGCTTCAACAGGGGGGAAGAAGAACAGGCTGTGGTGTTGAGTGCCTACATTTTTATCAGGGAAGGACTCTGAGAGATGGTACAATTAAAAGTGTGGCTTCTAGAGTTGGTACACAGAGTGGGAAATGAAGAAGTTGAGGAACGTCTAGCCCAGAGACCTGGAACGATGACCAATGTATTAGAAGTGACCAAGAAAGATAGCACAGAAGGCGAAGCCGGGGTATGAACTCAGTGAGGAAAGTGATTCCAACTTCAGAGGACCAACACCAAGGATGCCAAGAGTCATTTGCATGGAGGAGGGACTTCAAAAGAAGCCAGGAGTTTAAGGAGCTTTGGTATAGCATTTGTTTTTAATATGAGGAACAAAATTTAAGAAGATCATTTTCTTCTCTCTCCAACTCGCACTGTCTCTCTCAAAAATAAAATAAAAACGTAAAAAAAAATTGCAAAAGGGGTACCTGGGTGGCTCAGTCGGTTAAATGTCTGACTTCAGCTCAGGTCATGATCTCATGGTCCATGGGTTCGAGCCCCACGTTGGGCTCTGTGCTGACGGCTCAGAGCCTGGAGCCTGCTTCACATTCTGTGTCTCCCCCTCTGTCTGCTCCTCCCCCACTTGCACTCTGTCTGAAAAATAAAATAAAAACATAAAAAAAAATTTTTTTAAATAAAAAAGACCATTTTCTTCTGCCCCACAAAGAGAACAAATGGAATAGAATGAATGGAATAAGTAACTGGAATTAATAGGAAAAAAATGAAGAAAACCAGAAACTATAAATAAGGTTAATATAACAACCTCTATAAATACATTCTTGCTCTCCTTTTTTCTCTCGTCTTTATAATACATAAAATTGGGATGCCTGGGTGGCTCAGTCGGTTAAAAGTCCGACTTCAGCTCAGGTCATGATCTCACGGTTTGTGAGTTTGAGCCCCATGTCAGGCTCTGTGCTGACAGCAGGGAGCCTGCTTTGGATTCTGTCTTCCCCCTCTCTGCCCACCACTCCCTTCCCCCATTTGTGCTCTGTCTCTCTCTCTCTCAAAAATAAGTAAACGTAAAAATATATAAATACATACATGAAATTTTAAACAGTAACAATCATAATGAGGTATTACTGGGTTTGTAACATGGACATGATAAGTAAGACAATAACAACACTAAAGGCAGGGGAGAAAATAAAGCTATACAGAAGTAAAGTTTCTCCATCTAATTGAAATTAACTTAGTGTAAATCTGAAGTTAATTCTGGTAAGATGTATATTGTGAGCCCTAGAGCAACCATTAAGGAAATAACTCACAATATTAAAAAGCATTAAAGAAATTTGAATGTCACACTAGAAAACAGGAACTATGAGAGAGGCAGAGTGGCTATATTAATATCAAACAAAATAGGGTTTAAAACCACACATACACACACACACACACACACACACACACACACACACACACACACACAAATGTTACCAGAGATAAAAGAGAATAGTTTATAATGTTAAAAGGGCTAATCCATCAGGATACAATTGTAAGTTTATATGCACCTCACAACTGAACAAAAAAATCCAAAAAGCAAAAACTAACAAAATTGTGAGGAAAAATACACAATTTAACAACAAGCGCTGGAGATTTCAATATCCCCCTCACAATAATCGATGAAGCAACTAGACAAAAGATCAACAGGGACACTGACAAATTGAACACAATAAAACAATGAGACCTAACGAACATGCACAGATTACTCTTCACTCACCAGTAGTAATATACATAACATTCTCAAGAGCACATGGAACGTTCTCCAGGACGGACCATATGATAACCCATAAAACAAACCTCAATACATTTAAGAGGATTAACACCGATCGAGTATATTCTTTGACCACAATGGAATTAAATTAGGAGTGAAATGGAACTCAATTCAATTCAGAGTTTCTATAAGAGAGGACTGTATTGTATGGGGAATGGTACATGTCACAAAGGAAAAGCAATTCAGTCAAGGCTGGGGATGGAAGAAACCCAGTGGAAGAGGTATGGCATATACAGCAGGGTCTCCTAAACTGTGATCCGTTCATGGGCTTCAAGAGTGTTAACGTGCTAAAGTTTCACATGGAACTACAGAGGGTCCACAAATTTAGGAGATTTTTCAGAGGGACCTATTATCCCTAAAAAGGTTAAAAATCTCCAATGTGCTTCCATAGGTCATGATAAGTGCAAAGAACAGAAGGGCCCCTAGAGAGGGAGGGGGATGGAATACTAAGCTGGATAAGGAATCAGAACCAGAGTGGGGAGCAGAGGGAGTTTGTGCTGAACGGTGGGGTGTAAATCACGGGATTGGAGGCAGTCGCGAAGGGAGGATACGGCACAGGAAGATTTTGGAGTGAAAAAAGTCCTCACGCCAGTGAACTGTATGACCACTGAACAAAGATTCATATGAGTCTTCACCGTGTGCTTTGGAAAACACTACCGTCTACAGTTTCCAGTGGCCATCACTCAGTATCATCAGTGGGTCCCCAGTCAAGGAAAAGGCCCTGCCCAACAACCCAGCTATTATCTAAAATGTCCCTTTTTATCTTGACATATAGAAGGTGAAGAAAGGTTTAGAATATTTATAAAATGTCAGTAATAGTATCTGAAGCACACAAATGAAGACATGGAAATTATTTCCAGCCCTTTCATCTCTGAGCCAAATTTATTTTTTAAACATTCAAATATATAAAACTTGGAAGTCAGTTAACGTCTTGGAGTCATGAAATCTGTAGGACTGTGCAGGCCCTCCATGTAAACATGTGTCCAACAAATCACCGAGCCCAATTTTCCAACCGTTCGATCCAAGAAAAGGCTTACAGCAGCTTGCAGTCAGTGGTTCCCTGAAGGGTGCTGGGCTTCGGGGAGAGAGAGGCATTGCCAAGCCATCTCCCCAAACTATGCCACGACATTTTAATGTCATGCATGATGTTTTGGATCTTGGGAAGCACTTAATTTTATTTATCGATCTTCAGCCTTCTAGATTCTACCTTGGTATTTAGCTTGGTAAATAGGCAGGACCAGCTACATAATTTGCAGGACCCAGTACAAAGTGAAGATGCAGGACCCTTGTGAAACAATTACTACGAATTTCAAGATGGTGGCCCTGGAGTGTTCATTCAAGTGTGGCACCTATATGACTGCCCACCCAGATCACATATGCCTACCAACTCTGGCAGTGTGTAAAGGACAGGAAAGCAATTCCTCTAGGTCAGATTTTCTTATATTGTTACTTCTGTCTTTTGTGATTTCATTTTATACTAATACTTCCATTTGCCTGGAGTCTGGTATGTGGTCTGAAGCACAGACGACAGCTGATCCTTGAACAGTGTGGGGCTGGGGGCACTGATCCCCTACATGGTTGAAAATCCATGTATAACTTTTGACTTCCCCCAAAACTTAACTACTACTAGCTTACCGTTGACTGGAAGCCTTACTGATAATATAAAGTCAATCGATGAACACATGTTCTGTATGTTATTATATATCTGATAAATGTTATTAATAAATACTATTATAAATAAAATATTAATAAAAGAAAATGTTATTAATAAAATCATAAGGAAGAGAAAATACATTTACAGTACAGTACTGTATCTGTGGAAAGGAATCCAGGTGTAAGTGAACCCATGCAGTTCAAACCCATGTTGTTCAAGGACCAACCGTACATTGTATTTTCTGCAGTGGCTAGGCAAGTGTCCCGACATCTCTTCCTACGGACGTGAAATGCCACCATTACTATGTTCTAAATTCTGCTCTCACTATTCTTTTCCTCTCGTCTGTCCATTGTGGTACAGGTTCCATGCGGGTTTTATTGTACTCCTGTAAATCATTTTGAAGTTTGGCAAGGCACGTATGTGCCCCATCATTCATTGGCTCCCGAATTATCTGGTTTTCCGTTATCCCTGCCAAACTTTAAAATCACTTTGTCAGGTTAAAAAAAAAAAAAAATCCTTCCTGTTTTAACAGGAATTTCATCAACTTGACCAATTAATTGAATAAGGGTCCGCATCTTTATGACTGCCTCAGGCTCATTTACTTTCAAAGAATAGCAATTCTTCAAAACTGCCTCAAGCGATAATCTATTTAGTGTTAAGTGTAAAAACAGAAATAAAGAAATAAAAAAAATTCACAGGAACCCAGACAGCTCATTAAGGCCGGTCTTCGTGGAGAGTGAAAGGTGATCTGAGCGTTGGAAGGGGCTTCCAAACCCAGAGAGATTTAGTGACTAGTTGTACATCGGATCTGTCCTGCCAGGGGGTGGCTCCCTTCCTAGTTACATGCCTCATCATGTACCATCCCCATTCGTTTTGGTTTCCACTTACTCATAGCTTCTGATTCCCCAGTTCCGGCTCAGTTTCCACTTCCTCTTACTCACAGCTGCTCATTGGCCTTTGCTACCCTGTGGCTCAGAATTTAATAGCACAGCTTCCCATCAATACCTTTAAAAAAAATTTTTTTTTAATGTGTATTTATTTTTTGAGAGGGAGAGAGACACAGAGCGTGAGTGGGGGAAGACGAGAGAGAGAGGGAAACGCAGAATCAGAAGCAGGCTCCAGGCCCCGAGCTGTCGGCACAGGGCCCGGCACGGGGCTCGAACCCTTGAACCGTGAGATCATGACCTGAGCCAAAGGTGGACGCTTAACCGACTGAGCCACACAGGAGCCCCATATCAATGCCTTTTTTAAAGCGACCTTCTACTATGGCAAGTGATACCAATCTTCCATTATGACAGTGAAGTCAAGTGTCCTTTGAAATTCACATGTTTAAGTTATAAAAGCAATGGGCTTCTTTTTTCTTCTTCTAGAAATCCTGCAACGTAGGCATTATTATTATCATTCTAAAGCTGAGAACGTAAGCAAAGGTGAAGGAGTAACTCCAACAGCTGGTATCTGCTCGAAGGTCTGTCTTGCTTCACGGCTGCAATCTTTCCCATGTACTCTGCTGCTCTAGAAGAAATCTAGGGTATTTCTTTAGATGTTGTGGTTTTTGACACGGTGATGATGAGCAGGACGCGTAATGCTGCTTAATATTATGACGATGCATACCTCTGCTGTCACCAGCGCCGTGACTGGTCTCCCTCCTGCTTCCCTTAGTGCTGCTTGTATAACTCCCAGTATTCGAGCAGGGCGGAGAAGGGGTGGAGAGCGGGTAGAGGAGGGGTGGAGTTCTGGAGTTCTGATCGTTCTGAGAGGAGACAGGCATCATTAACTCTACCCGGTTTGATGGATTTTTCCCTGTGTTCAACTTATCCTGCTGAAGGCATCAGTAAACCAAAGTATCACACAGACACAGTTAAAAAAAAAAGAAAAGAAAAAAGAAAACTACACAAAGAAAAACATAAATGACTGAAGCCTGGAAATCGCTGGCTGGTCTAGGAGAGATCCATGGAACGAGAATTGAGAAATGTTTGCACCCTTCCCGGACGTTACCCCCAACAAGCTACGCAACTCCATACGAATCATTTATGCTTTTCTGTGGCCCTTTTTTTCCCCTCACCATCCGGCAAACTTGGGCTAATGATACTGCCGGTTCCACCTCCCAATGAAGACGATCTGACCAGGGAGCAATGACCCACCCGCTTCAGAAAGCCCAGCACGCGTGTGAGGGCCGGAGGGACGGGCTGGGGCGCATTGGTGGCGGCACGAGAATGGTCGTCCTCCTGCTCCACACCTAAGGGGCTCCTAAGGATGCAGCTTGCAGCTGGTCTGATGGATGCCCGCCCTCTACAAGCAGGAAAGTTGTCCTCCCCAGAATATTTTTTGTAAGAACTGTGCAGGGCCGTATGACAGCCTTTACAAATTAATTAATGTAACTCTCCCTGGGGAAGTGGATGTGGGAGAAGGTCATGATGAAAACACACCACTGGCCACTGCACCGTGCTAGACACAGCATGTCCACAAGGTCAGCCATGTGGCCCCTGCCCTCAGGAAGGTCCTAACTCAGTAAAGAAGGTAAAGTACATGGGGTGCCTCAGTAAAGAGGGTAAAGTCAGTCGGTTGGGCGACCGACTTCAGCTCAGGTCATGATCTCACAGTTTGTGAGTTCGAGCCCCGCGTGGGGCTCTGTGCTGACAGCTCGGAGCCTGGAGCCTGCTTCGGATTCTGTGTCTCCCCCCTCTCTCTAACCCTCCCCTGCTCATGCTCTGTGTCTGTCTCTTTTTTTTTTTTTAACGTTTATTTATTTTTGAGACAGAGAGAGACAGAGCATGAACAGGGGAGGGTCAGAGAGAGAGGGAGACACAGAATCCGAAACAGGCTCCAGGCTCTGAGCTGTCAGCACAGAGCCCGACGCGGGGCTCGAACTCACGGACCGTGAGATCATGACCTGAGCTGAAGTCGGACGCTTAACCGACAAGCCACCCAGGCGCCCCATGTGTCTGTCTCTTAATAATAAATAAACATAAAAAAAATTTTTTTAAAAAGAAGGTAAAGTACATATTTTAGAGTATCCTATCAGAAAAATGGGATGGGACACGGTGAAGGAATGGGTTAAGCGTCATCAGAAGTCAGAAGAGGAAGACAATGGCTCTGGGTGAAACACATCGTGGGTCAACTAGATCGCGGAGGCGGAACAGGAGGAAAAGTCCTTCTAAGAACAGGGATACCAGAAGCAAAGGTGCCGAAAAAAGGAACCCCTGAGCACCTACGGCAAAGAAGGAAAGTTCAGCGTCACAGGAGCAGAGTGTTGGAGCGACGGAGGAAGGCTGGGCTGCAAAGTTAACTGATCATCCAGGTGAAGGTGTCGGCCTGGGCGGATATCACGTTCAGAGATCTGTTTCAGAGAGATCAGGGTGTCAGTCACACGTGGGATGCATGGCGGAGTGAAGGTGTAGGAGTTAATACCAGTGTCAGCAAGACGTTTCACGAGGGGATGATGACTAGGTGGAAAGCAAAAGCAAAATGGTAAGCAGCAAAGGGAAGAGGAAATTCAGGGTCTTGGGGTTTTTTTTACTCTTCAAAGTTGATCTTCACGAGTGGATGCTCCCCTCCCTATGTCCTGGATGAAGAAAACAGCAACTCTTTCCCAGAAGCCACAGTTTTATGTTGTTTATCCCAGAGAAAGCGTATCTGCATCCCCAGTATTGAATATGCGTCATCAGAACCATAAGGCCAAACCTCTGTGGAACAAGTCTCATCGTCCAAATCCCCTCTTCCTTCACTAATGCGGTGATGTGACTCGCACGACAGCCATTGGGTCTACCCAAGTTTACCAGCCACCACCCTGCAAACCTCCTGAAGGGTGCCTGGCTTTGATTATCTGGGGACAAAAATAATCTCAGCTTGAAGAGAGTTCCCAGTCACAACTTTCTAAATAACAGACACCAGAATATCCAATACTCTAAATAGATGGCGTCCCCCCCCCTTCTTTCTCCAAGAGGCAATGGACAAACGTCACAGGGCACCATGGTGCCAAGAGTACATTACGCTTCCCAGATGCACGGACTGACATACTAAGCAAACTATTTATGAAATTTCTTTGGAAGAGTCAAGGAAAACAACAGCCTGGCCCCCCGCCCCCACCAGCACCACCACAGTTAACTGGAGTAGATCTGCTCACAGTGATAGGCAAGGAAGACTTGAGTGCTAGGGTGTGGTCTGGTCCAGTGGGATTTGGTATCTGTCATGAGCTGTGATTTTTCTTCCCCAGGCTCCAGATTTTTCTTTCTTCCCATGTATCTTAAATAAGTGGCTACGTTACTGTTGCCAAAATGGATACAAGATTCCCTCTGACCTCTTCCCCCTCCCAGTAGCCACAAGGAGCCGTTATTCTGTGCAGGATCCAGGACAAGTATATACAGGTCCTCACCTCCCCCAACATCCCAACACACACACACACACACACACACACACACACACGCGTGCGGGCACACACACACACGCCAGTGACAGACATTTAATAACTCATAGATGCTGTGGTCTCATGAGAAAAAGAAAACTTAATCAAACAGTATTTTATAAGAGATACTGATTGCATAAGTAACTAACCACTATCTCCCTTGCCCCCAGCTTGACTCTTTGTAACCCTTTTCCCCCTTATGGCTGCTCTCGAATAAGGGAATGGGCACGAGGTTATGACTTGGTATGATTTTCTTTTGGAACGCATCCTCTAAAGAAAGGTTTGTCTGGATTCTGGGTATCCCAGGATCACCCTACCCTCCACCTGCCAGTCACCCCCTTGGGAAACCAACCTGTCAGGTGAATGAGAGATAGGACAGGTATCTACTAACAAACAGGCAAAGGGTCCCTGGAGGAGCTACTCCCAGGGCTGCCTCCTTTCCATCACCTGCACCTAACTCCCAAGGGAAGGGAGGCACCTGGAGCATTCTGTATGCCTGGTTGCTTAACTTCTACAGAAACTTTCCTGCAAAGGGCTTAAATTTAGTACAAAAAAAAAAAAAAAAAAACACCCCTATACAAACAAGATAATATGACAACAGTGAAAATGAATATAAGGAATGGAAAGAAGAGAAATTTATCATCTCTTCGGGGGCTGTTTTGTTCGACACTCCCCCTGCCAGCATCGTCACTAAACCTACGCTTTATTTTTTTAAGTATGTGAAGTTCCTTTGAACTTTGTTTAATCCAGGAGCCCTTCCCTGCCCTAGAACCCCACACTCCATACCCTTGACATGTAACTTACAAATCGTGTTAACCATAAACGTAGGGTCTATGAAACACTTCAAGAAACAGTGCTCTAATAATCTTTAACTATCTAAAGTTATTCACTATTGAGGGCACTAAACCCTAACCCTCATCCTGCACAAAAGCAGGCCTCCTTTAGACACCAGAATGCTAGAGAGCACAGAGTTAGCTCTAAACCACCACTAGAGATGCTGTTGTCTTTAACTTCTTTTAGTTTTTAACATTTTTTTTATTTGAGAGACAGAAAGAGAGAGAGAGAGTGTGTGTGTGTGTGTGTACGAGCAGGGGAGGGGCGGAGGGGCAGAGGGGCAGAGGGGCAGAGAGAGAGAGAGAGAGAGAGAGAGAGAGAGAGAGAGAGAATCCCAAGGAGGCTCCACGCTGTCAGTGCAGAGCCTGATGTGGGACTTGAACTCAACCACCTGTGAGATCATGGCCTGAGCTGAAATCAAGAGTCGGATGCTTAACTGACTGAGCCACCCAGGTGCCCCTGTTGTCTTTGCTTCTAACCCATCCAGCTAGTGATTATCATCCTGTACAAAGTGAATCCATTTTTATGCATAGAGACATGTAAAGAATGCAGTATCTGATATATTCGCCCAAAGAAAGCCAGACTCAAAATCAAACCTAAATAGGACAGAGTCAAAAGACCAGTTACAGAAACACATTCTCTCTTTCCACAGTTCTACATAAACGTATGTGACGCACCTTTTCCATCAACCTGTTATTCCCTACCTCATGGAGTATTGTGAAAGTAGTCGCTTGTCTCTATTAATAAAACCCACAAGATGCACATGTATAATATAAAAACTTTTAACTACAGAGAAATTTGGTAAATATAAGAATTTTAAAGTACAGAGAAATTTGGTAAATATAAATAATTCTTTCACCATCATGGAAGATTGAAAATCACATCCCTTACAGACACAAAGTTGGGAAAATTTTCCAGTAGGAGTATTTTTTTTTAATTTAAAAAAATTTTTTTAAGTTTATTTATTTATTTTAAGAAAGAGAGTGTAAGCAGGGAAGGGACAGAGAGAGGGAGAGAGAGAGAGAATCCCAAGCAGGCTCCATGCTGTCAGCACAGAGTCCAACAGGGGCCTCGAACTCATAAACCATGAGATCATGGCCTGAGCTGAAACCAAGAGTCAGACACTCAACCAACTGAGCCACCCAGGCATCCCGTCCAGCAGGAGTATTTTTTAAATTATGTCTGTGACCTCCTGAGAGACGGCCAATGAGCTGCACAACACAGGGGAAGAAGTGTATTCTTCTAACCTTCATATGTAACCTCCAGGGTCTTCTAGCACAAGGAAGTGGGGCTAACTGCATGAGTGACTGTGTGAATTTATACTTCTTTTTGTTCCAGTGCTGGTCTTTGAACTGTCAATACTGGGGTTCCCGGGTGGCTCAGTCGGTTGAGCACCCAACTCCCGGTTTGGGCTCAGGTCACGATCTCGCAGTTTTGCAGGTTCGAGCCCCACATCAGGCTCCGCGCTAACAGTGCAGAGCCTGCTTGGGAGTCTCTCTCTCTGCCCCTCCCCCACTTGCACGTCCTCTCTCAAAATAAATAAACTTAAAATTTAAAATAAAATAAGATTTACAGATGATTTTCCAACAGAAAGAAAGAAGTCAGAAGACAACGCACTACTGTGGCACAGATTACCTTACGGCAGTTGACCAATCCCAGGAAACAAAATGCCATGTCCCAGTTACCAATCCCAGGGGAAAAATCCCAACGTTTCTGCCCCCTGCATCTTGGTATCAGAGTGTCCAAGGAGCTCCATGCTGCCAAGCCCTGTACGGAACAGTGCTTTGTTTCCACAGAGTACACACAGTAGGATCAGCTTCAACAGGAGGCATCAGTGCCCCGAGGCCGGCAGGTCTTTCCCAGCAGGTGACACAGGACACTTTGCCAACACACGTCCCTCTCATGCCACAGTGGATGGAGCTCTGTCCCCTCCCTGAGGAGGAGAGATATACACACTGGGGCTGGCTGGGTGCCATAAGATATGTGTGCCTTAAGCAGAGTGAACGAGCACCCCTCGAGCATAAAACAGGGAAAAATAGCCCCGCACAAGGCACTAAGCCCAGCACAGGCTCTGTGGGCCATTTATCTCTTGGTAAGAGAGAGTTCCGAGCCCAGGCCCACTCTTACAGTTGAGTGGGGACTGATATATGCACGCACAAGACTGCCTTTCCCGACAAATATCAAGCTTTGGATGCTGAAAGAAAATAACTCTCAACCCAAATGACCACCCTCTGAAAATACTCTTCCCCAAAATGCAAAGATGAGATAAAGAATATTGAAATAATCTGTCATCAATGGGACTGTTTTAAAAGGAATACTGAAGGAAGTTCTTGGGGGGGGCGGGGGAAGGGAACTAATCCCAGAGGAAAGCCCAGAACACAGCAAGGAATGAAGGCCAACAGAGCGTGCATGTGGGTAAATCTAAATGAATATTTTCTGTACAGTACAACAATAACAATGCCTTATGGAGTTTTAAATACGTGTAAATTAAAATACATGAAAATA
Source organism: Panthera tigris (assembly GCF_018350195.1). Classification (NCBI taxonomy): domain Eukaryota; kingdom Metazoa; phylum Chordata; class Mammalia; order Carnivora; family Felidae; genus Panthera; species Panthera tigris. The sequence continues at coordinate 6,315,520 of NC_056673.1, read as the reverse complement.
CCATAAAAGAGGAGGAACCTTGTGAAGAAAGCACAAAAAGAACCAATTTCTTTACACACTTATAAATCAAGAAAAGACACTTTTGTCATTGAGAATAAACACTAAAGGAAGGATGAGTGTGCATTTGTGTGCATGTGTATATATAATTAACAATTAATAAAGGAGAAAAAATGGAATACAAAATGCTGATATGACCACAAAAAGAAAACAAAGGAAAAACAACAAATCCACAATCAAAATGGGAGATTTAAATGCACTTCTCTCAGTAACTGATAGAACAGATTTAAAAAATGTTAAAATATGGAGAATTTCAACAAATTTGACCAATTGATATATGTAAAACACTGAGTTCAACAACCACAGGATACATATTTTTCCAAGTTCTCCCAGAGCATTATAAAATTAACCTGCACGCTATCTGTTAACCCATAAAGGAAATTCTAATGAACTCCAAACATCTGAAGCCAAGCAAAATATGCTGAGTTCAGTGGAATCACATTAGACATCACTGTACAAGATACAGAATAACACCTCAAATGCTTGGAAACTAAGCAATACTCTTATAAATAACTAATGTTATTTAGTCAAGAAGAAATAGGAAAGGAAATTAGGAAATATGTGTAATACAAGATTGTGAGGGTATGGCATGTCAAGAATTTAGGCTATTGCTAGAATAGTCCTTGCTGGGAATCACAGCTGTAAAGACATATATCAGAAGAGAAAAAGGCTAAAAACCACTGACTTATGTAACCATCTCAAAAACATAGGGATAGGGGCACCTAGCTGGCTCAGTCAATACAGCATGCAACTCTTGATCTTGGGGTCATGGATTCAAGTCTCATATTGGTCATGGAGCCTACCAAAAAAAAAAAAAAAAGGACAAAAAAAGCACATTAAAACCAAGAAAGGTAGAAAGAAAAAAAAAAAAAAAAAAAAAAAAAAAAAAATATATATATATATATATATATATATATATATGACTAGAAGAGGAAAACTGATGAAACATATAACAAATGTAATATAATCAAGAAAGTCTACAGTAATACTGGACCTCAAAAGGGAGGTATCACTATGGATCCTACATATAATCACAGAACAGTAAGAGAATATTTTCCAACAATTTTGTGCATATGCACTTGAAATATCAGACAAGTTACACTCTTATAAAAACGCAATTTACAAACTGGCATAAGAAGAAATAGAAAATCTAAATAATCCTGTATCTATTAAAAAAAAATTGAATCCATAATTTGAAACATCTCCACAAAGAAAACTCCAGTCTCAGAGAGCTTCACTGTTGAGATCCACTGAACATTTAAGGAAGAAATTAACTATGTTAAACAAAACTTCTAGGGACTAGAACAAAAAAGGGAACACTTCCCAACTGATTTTATGAGGCCAGTGTAATAGTATTACCAAAAAACTTGGCAGGGAAACTACAAGTAAGGAAATCATAGTCGGAGATCTCTCATGAGCAAAGTTGCAAAAGTTCTAAACAAAAGGGTAGCAAGTCAAAATCAGCAATATAAAAATAACACATCACAGCAAAGCTGGACTCATTCCAACTCCTAAATGAGCCAGTTTAACATTTCAAAGTTAATCCATGGAGTTTACAACAAATCATTTGATCATCTGAAAAGATACAGAAAAACCATGTGATGTCTCAATATCCAATCATGTAAAATGCAATAAACTAGAAATAGAACATAATTTTCTCAGTCTGCCTAAAGGTATCTATAAGACAATCTACATCAAACATAATACTGAGTAACAAAATACTAAAAGCTTTTCCCTTCATATTAGGAACAAAACAATGATGTCCCCTCTCACCATTTCTATTGAACATTGTACTAAAGGTCCTAGCCACCACAACAAAATAAAATAAATATTATTGACAGACAGCAAGACTATGTGTATAAGAAATTCAAAAGAACCTACAGATATATCATTAAAACCAGTAAGCAAACTGAGATTACCTAGATCATCTAAGTCACTAGTTACAAATTCAATATACCAAAACACACTGTATTTCTATTTATTAGCAATGAAAATGAGAAAATTAAATGGTATGGTAACATAAAAGCACCAAAAAACATCAAATGCCTGTAAATGAACCAAATAGAAAATGTAAAAAGCTACTCAGAAAATTACAAAAAATTATTATTACAAATTATTACAAAAATTAAAGGCACTCTAAGTACTAAAATAAAGGGATATACTATGCTCATGGATTTAAATGTTCAGTATTCTATACGGAATATGTATATTCTGTCCAGACTGAGCTAGAGAGTCAATATTCGATATACCAGCAGGTGTGTGTGTATACTGAACAAGGTGATTCTAATGTTAAAGGCCAGGACAGCCTTTTTTTTTAAGTTTATTTATTTACTTTGAAAGAGAGAGGGTGTGAGCTGGGGAGGGGCAGAGAGAGAGAGAGAGATGAAGAGAGAGAGAGAGATGAAGAGAGAGAGAGAATCCCAAGCAGGCTGCACACTGCCAAATGTGGAGCCCGATGCAGGGCTCCAACTCACTAACCGCAAGATCAAGACCTGAGCTGAAATATAGAGTCAGACGCTTAACCGACTGAGCCACCCAGACACCCCAAGGCCAGGACAGTCTTGAAGAAAAGGAACAGGGTTAGAGGGTTCACACCAGATGTCAATGTGTGCAATACGTAAAAGAGTATGGTCTTGGTGCAAAGCTGAACAATATAATGGGTGAAAGAAACACATAAACATACATATCACACACACAAAGAGAAGGAGAGAAACACTCCAGTTATGACAACAGTATCACTCCATAGCAATGGAGAAAGGCTGACCTTCTCATTAAACAGGTGCTGGGTCAACTGGATATCAATATGAAAAAATGCACCATTAACCTCCATCTCATACCATGCATAAAAATATATTCAAGAGGGATCTTAGGTCTAAATATGAAGAGTAAAAGAATAACTGCTTTAGATTCCTTAAACCAGATGCAAAAACACTAATTCCAAAGCAAACCAATGACAAGTGGGATTCCATGAAAGTTAAGAATTTCTGCTCACTGATAAATACCATAGGAGAGTAAAAAGGCACCTGGAGAATGGGAGAAGGTATTTGTAGGGATATCCCATGAAACATTTGTCCAGAGCACGTATTTTTTTGAAAACCTTCAAGTCAATAAGAAACACATAAACCACCTCCAAAAATGGCCAAAAGATTTAAATAGGTTCTTTGCAAAGCAGGGTATTTAAATTTTTTTTTTCAACGTTTTTTTTATTTATTTTTGGGACAGAGAGAGACAGAACATGAACGGGGGAGGGGCAGAGAGAGAAGGAGACACAGAATCGGAAAGAGGCTCCAGGCTCCGAGCCGTCAGCCCAGAGCCTGACGCGGGGCTCGAACTCACGGACTGCGAGATCGTGACCTGGCTGAAGTCGGACGCTTAACCGACTGCACCACCCAGGTGCCCCAAAGCAGGGTATTTAAATGGCCAATGTTTATATGAAAAGGCCCTCCATTCACTCACCTTCAGGGAAAATCAAATTGTATCACAGTAAGCAATCACAACATACTACTGGACTAGTGACATTTGAATTTTTTTTATTAAGTTTATTTTGAGAGAGACAGTGCTAGTGGGGAGGGGCAGAGAGAGGGGGAGAGAGAGCATCTCAAGCAGTTTCCGCACTGTTAACGCAGAGCCCGACGTGGGGCTTGAACCCGTGAAATCACGAGATCGTGACCTGAGCTGAAACCAAGAGCCGGATGTTCAACCGACTGAGCCACCAGGTGCCCCAGTAGCGACATTTCAAAGACTGGCATTAGAACAAAACGGAAGTATAAATCCCCACAATCACGTGGGAACACTCTTTTGCATTATCTTCCAGCGATGAAAACGTGCAACTCCTCTAATCTAGCAATTCTCCTCCTAGGATAAACATGTGTTTTTGTGCCCTCCCCCCCCCCCCAACCAAAAAAAATGTATAAAAAAGTTTCTGGCAATCACAGTTAAAAAACTGAAAGTGTTCGTCCACTGCAAAAGAGATGTGCCGTGAGTTGCAATCTATTCACACGACAGACAAACAGCATTAAAAACAAATGAACTACAACCACGTGTAACAAAAAGGAAGATTCCTACAAACAGAACGGAGGCAGGAGCAGCACACATTGAACACTTGTGGTACGATTTTGTTCATGTGAACTTCAAAGCTAGGCCAAGCCTATCAATGGTGACGGAAGTCGGGACAGTGGTTTGGTCGCCCCTGGAGAGGAGACGGTGGTAGTGACTGCAAATGAAGGTGACGAGGTTGGACGAGAGGAGAGCAGGGTCAACGGACGCAGAACGGCTCACCCCCGGTGACACCAGAGAGACCCTTCACGCAGGCACACCTCACTCTGCTTCTCTGCACCACTGACTTTCTCAATCCCATGAGACTTCAGCTGCAAATAAGTTGTGGGCCTTTGCAGCAGTCTTTTTTTTTTTTTTTTTTTTAATGTTTATTTATTTTTGAGAGAATGTTGAGCAGGGGAGGGGCAGAGAGAGGGAGACACAGAATCCGAAGCAGGCCCCAGGCTCTGAGCTGTCAGCACAGGGCCCGATGCGGGGGTCGAACCCACGAACCGCGAGATCATGACCGAAGCTAAAAGTCGGACGCCTAACTGACTGAGCCACCCAGGTGCCTGAGAGCGCAAGTCTCGACCTCTGACTGGAAGCCACCTCTTGCTAGAAATGGAAACCTGGAAAGATGGTTTCTCTCCATGCATGAAGGTGAGGACAGAGTGAACCACACACCACTGTTAGCAGAGAGAAGATTTTCAATCCAGCTGCATGAAGGTTCTATGCTTCTGTGGGCCTCAGTGTCCTTATCTTTGAAAGCAGAAGTCTGGATAGGGATGGGTGTAGTTTGGGATGGGTCTGGATTCAGTGTGGCTGCAGTAAATTAACGTTATCTTCACCGATATACCTCCAAACCTGTCCCGTATCTCACTTCCTTTCCCTTGAATAAGCAACTCAGGCGGAACCGGTAGTCTCTTCCAGTTTTTCCACAACAGGCTCATTTTTAGATATTTAAAGCCCAACCCAAACTAATATGACAACACATCAAAACATCTCCCCCTGTGTAACGGGGAGGATTATGCTTCCCCAAAGAGAGACGCGTTGAGATCCTAACCCTCAATATTCCAGAATGCGGCATTAGTTGGAAATAGGGTTGCTGTAGATGTAATCGGCTAAGATGCACTCACGCTGAGGGAGGGTGGGCCCCTGGTCCAGTGCGCCTGGTGTCCTAAGACACAGGGAGACCACGCCACGTGGTGGTGGAGGCAGAGACGGAAGGGATGTGTCCACCAGCCAAGGAATGCACACAGTTGTTGGAGACGCCAGAAGCTGAGAGAAAGAATGGAACGGATTCCCCCTAGAGCCTTGGAGAGATCACTGCTCTGCCAACATCTCGACTTCCAACTTCCGGCCTCCAGAACAGCGGGAGAATGGATCTGTGTTGTCTTCAACCACCCAGTGAGTGGCTCTTTTCAAAGCAGCTCTAGGAAACTAAGGCACCTCCCTGCGGCTCGGGCCTGTTCTGCCATTCAGACCAACGACCAACAGCAGGGAAAGGGAGTGAACATTCACAAATGAAAAGCGGTAACCTTGTGGATGTCTGAGTTTTCACGCCACGCGTTTTCACAGAACACCGTGTTCGTTTCTTTCTTTTTATTTATTTATTTTTGAGAGAGAAAGCACGACTCAGGGAGGTGCAGAGAGAGACTAGGGGGGAGCAGAGGATCTCAAGGGGGCTCCTGCTGACAGCAGACAGCCTGATGCGGGGCCTGAACTCATAACCTGAGCCTAAGTCAGACTCTCAACCGACTGAGCCACCCTGGGGCTCCCAGTGCATTTGTTTCTAATGCATTCCTGCCCTCCTGCCCAGGCAGTCAGGCCCCTGGTCACTGGAAAGAGCACTGTCAGGGACCTGGACCAGAATCACACGGGAACTGATAGATCTTGGGCGGCGGGAGCCGGGAGCCTTCAGGTATTTGATTCATTCTCCTGGTGGTTCTTTGGCTCCTGAATGAGAAAGTGAGTTTCAAACCATGGATGGGGTCAGAGGGTCCTGACCCTGGGGTATAACACACAGGGGGACATCTTATTAGATGACCCAGATGAGGGACTGGTTGGTGTTTTATTTTTTAATGGGATGGGATTCCTACAGGCAGCCTTGACTGGGGGACCCCAAGAAGCCCGGGGGAGAAGGGGAGAAGGCCTGTGAGCCACAGGGACTGGTTGGTGTTTTATTTTTTAATGGGATGGGATTCCTACAGGCAGCCTTGACTGGGGGACCCCAAGAAGCCCGGGGGAGAAGGGGAGAAGGCCTGTGAGCCACAGGGACTGGTTGGTGTTTTATTTTTTAATGGGATGGGATTCCTACAGGCAGCCTTGACTGGGGGACCCCAAGAAGCCCGGGGGAGAAGGGGAGAAGGCCTGTGAGCCACAGGCAGCTTTGGTGGTGAAAAGAGTTATTTTGCAAGAGGAATCTAGAGAATCAGAATCCTGGCAGGGATCTAACGGCAGATTAAGTTGGAGAACTTTACTTTTAGGTGAAAGAAAGGAGAAGGGAGGCCTGTTTTTTTTTTTTTTTTTTTTTTTTTTTTCTGGAACTTGCCAAATATGCTCAGGGTGGGGGTAAGGTGGCTTCAGTTTAACTCAAAACACATTTCCTGAGTGCCTATTAAGCTCAAGACTCTACACTGAGGCTTAGCTACCAAAGGATGATACCGAGGGATGAGCAGATACAGCCCCTGACCCTGAGATGACCCTTTCCATCCCACAGGGGAATGCGAATCATATTTCTAACTCAGGATGTGAGGCACAGTGAGAGAACCACCATTGCCGAGGTAGAGACAACAGCTCCTGCTCATACTGAGTGCTAAGCCTGTGCCAGGCAGGAGGCTACGCAGTTGATGCCCATTAATTCCTTTCATGCTCACCACAACCCCCTTGTGCTACTGGGATCCTCATTTGACAACAGAGACCAGAGAGGTTAAGTTACCTGCCCAAGGAACACAGCCCAGCAGGCAACCGAGCGGAGACGTGAGTATCTGTGGTCTGTCTCCTGAGACCGAGTGCTAAATACTGAACTAACTCTCTCAGAGTATTGCTTCCGGCTGGCAGGAGTAGAGGGGTTGGGATGGTCCCAATGGCAGAGAATGTGCCCCGAGAGGCACTTGCAGGCAAGATTAGGTAATACGGGCCCTCCGAACCGTGCACGAGGGAGGGCCTCCCTCTCCACCTCCACGACCGGGACCCTAAGTGTCACACCCTAAGGCATTTAGACACAGTCTGCCTTAGAAGAAAATAAATAAATGATCAGTTGCCAAAGTCCCTTTTATCTCCGAGACCACGAATCCGCGAGGCGTAGAAAGCAAAAGCCACGGGGCCATGAGGGAGTCTGTGGTCCCTCTCCCAAGACAGAGAAGGCTGAGAGGTCAAGAGGGACGTTGTGGAAGCTTCTGTAATGGATGCAGCTGAAGAACACATCATCAAAGCTGCCACTCTCACTCTGACTTCAAGCGACGCAGCCGGTATCAGAAAGTTGTGAGTTTCTGTTACCCCTGAGCATTTTGCTTCGGGGCTCACCCTTCCAGGTGAAGCGTTACACTGACCAACTTTTTACGTCAGAGCATTCTGTTGGGTGTGTGGCAAGAACAAAGGTGACGTCACCTGGTTTTAGAAGCGCGGGTCCAAGCCGGTGACAGAAATGCATCGGTGAGGGCATTCTGAAGCTAAACACCCAGAAGGAAAGACACAGAAAAAAAGAAAAAAGACACAGAAAAAGTAACACAGAAGATGTGACTCCCCTTCGGTGCCGTTTGGTCTGAGACCGGAGCCCTGGTTTGAGGAGGGGAAGGGAACTGTTAGGTGCTTGTTTTTCCTACTGGATCAAGGGTCCAGTACCACCATAGGGTTGACATTAGCTCCAACTCTTTATTTAGTAAAACGAAAGCTCCAGGAACATTCTGGCAGCGGGAGGCATGAGTTGGTTCCTCCAAACAGAGCCCTCTGCTATTTAGGGACTCTACAAAACAGAAAAATGTGTATTACCAAATAACTATTTAGAGAAAATATTGAGAAAAAAAAAAAATCTAGAGAGAACTGTTTGTTTTAATATGGTCTGTTTACAATGCATTATTACGGGACTGCAGAGAGTGTGTTAAGGGAACAAAAATGCATTTGCATATTTTCGGGGTCAAAATAGCCATGTTCAGACAGCACAGAGCAACCTCTCCTACAGTTATTTTCCTTCTCTCTCTTTTTCTGGCATTTGATAGATTCTAGAAGTTCATCTAACTTGACCTTTGGCTCAACTGCCATTATTGCTATGAAAATATACTCTCAGACGAGGCCTCTTTCTCAAGTTGGGAGACGGTTTCTCTAAGCCAAACGGTTCCCAAACTTTTATCCGCACCAGAAATTCCCAGAGGGTTGGAGAAAGGATATATAGGGTCCCCTCCCCAGATTTCCTGATTTAGGGGGCCTGGGGTGGGGACCCAAGAATTTCCTTCCTTACAGGTTCTCCGGTGATACAGCTGAGGATGATTCTAGGACCACACCCTGAGACACGCCGGCCCACGTGCGGCCCAGGACTGTGCACCAATGGACACACTGAGATGATCCGGACAGGAGAGAAAGGCCATCTGACCGTCCTCGGGAGACAGGCCTCTTCCTTCTCCTCCCGGACATGAAGCTCAATGTGATAACAGGATCTAAGACAACCCTCCTGTGCCCACGAAAGGGCAACGAGGACAGCAAGGAAAACAGAACTGAGTGAGAGATGAAGACACTCTGATTTCTGCTCGCGACACTGGCATCCCTGCTTCAAGCTGAACCCCGGCCTTACCAGGTACGTGAGTCGGGGAATTCGGTTTTTTGCTAAAGTAGGCTGCGTTATCTATCATTGGCAAGAAAAGAATCCTGAATCGGCCACCTGTTTTCTGGACGTTTATAGCACAGGGTCCTTCTGCCTCTTCTGTTCTCCCCTCCCTCACTGCTGCCACGGGAGGGCCTCTGGGACAAAGTCATGCTCCCGAGTCTACTCTCTTCACCTAGTTTCTTTTCTCAGTAGTTAACCCAACTCAGGAACTTCTCCCACACACGCTCAGCGCTACCCAACTTTGAACTTCATTTTTCTGGCTGTAAGAATATACACATCTGTACACATGTCTGCTTTACTCCCTGGGTTGCCCACACTCTGAAGCACAACACCATGCAAATCTATGCCAAACACAGAACACTGAATATTACCTTATTCTGATGAAGTTGAAAGGCTCCAACCGTGACGCTTTGCATTGTTGAATCAATCTATTTGGTCAAAAACTAATAAAGTTAGCTTTTGAGTATCTCTGGGTTTCCTATAATTGCAGTTTTATGATTGATCCAGAGACCCTCTCATTTTATTATTATTTTTTTAATTTTAGGGAGAGAAAGAGCACGTGAGCAGGGGAGAGGGGCAGGGAGAGAGAGAGAGAACCTGAAGCAGGTTCCACCCCATCTCACGACCCTAGGATCATGACCTGAGCCCAAATTGAGAGTCAGATGCTCAACTGAATGAGCCACCCAGGCGCCCCTGAGACCCTTTTAAGCCAAACTCTATTACTAACAACATCCTGGCACATCCTAGAATTTGGGATGATTACCCTAGCAATCATGCCATATGAATAGGTATCCACGAAAGTGTAAGATCCCAAGCACAGTTATGTTATACCCTGGAGGGACTTAATTTAAATGCAGAACTCAACTGACGGCCAGTAAATCATTAAATAGGCATGTCCTTGGTGTCCACAAAATACGTGAAATTCTAAGGACGTGGTGGCATAAAAAATATCGTCCTTATCGTAAGGAAAAAGGCAATTTAATAAGAAAGACAAGACCAAAATACTAACTGGACAATTGGAAAGTAGGGAATAAAGGCACTACTGTTATTTTTTAACAATGTGCCAAAGCACATATGACCAAAGCAGCACATTCTTCAAATATTCTAGAGGCTGCCATTGTTTACGTTGTAGCCAACCCACCACCATTCATACCTGTGGCAGACACAGTTGGTGGCCTACCCCATTCACACCTCACCCGTCACCAGCACCCCCGCTTGGTTTTGGAAGGCAATGTGTTGCTACCTAGGCTGTGGATCGCGACGGGTCTGATTCACATGTGACACGCCTACCCCTTGCTTTCCCAGAACTCTTACAGATGCGATGGCAGAATGACCAAGTTCCAACCAGTGACACTAGGGCAAGAGGTGGTTGTCCTGATAAATGAGGAACACGCCAGCACAGCTCCTGGCTCGTGGGTTTTCCTCCAGCCTTGAACATAGAAAAGATGCCTGAAGACACACACCAGCCATCCCGTGACCCTGGGGCAGCCGTCACCGAGAGAAGGACCGAGAGATTTGCAGCCAACGCCAGTCCTGACATCATGGAAAAACTGAAAGCCTGAAACTTCTTAACATGTGAGAAAAAATGAATCTGTTTGCTTTAAACACCATTAAGTGGATTTTTAGATTACGTGAAGCTGAACACAATATTGTAAGTGATATAACTGCAGAGTCTTATTTTGTTATTCGGGGGCACCTGGCTGGCTCAGTCGGTTAAGCATCCCACTTCAGCTCAGGTCATGATCTCAAGGTTCGTGGGTTCGAGCCCCGCACTGGGCTCTGAGCTCACAACTCAGGAGCCTGGATTCTGCTTCGGATTCTGTGCCTCCCTCTCTCTCTGCCCCTCCCCCTCTCGTTCTCTCTCAAAAATAAAATAAAAAAGCATTCAAAAAATAATTGTCTATTCATCAGGCAGATCCAGGAAACATTCCCCAAACTCTTCATGCTGTTGCCAGAACGTATATCCTGCCTCAACCTAAGGGCTGAGGGCACAGCCCTTAAAACAATTTTACAAGAAAACTTTGAGAGATGTTTTAACCCCTGGCAATTTTATGACAATGAGCAGCAGGACTGAATGGAACACCGCTCCTTAGGTTAAACTATTCGTTCATTTGAGTCTATCTCATATGTGTTATAACTAAAACCAAATGCTGATTAAAGCCATAATAGGAAGATCTATGACTGTAATTACTAATTACCTTCTTAGCTTTCCTTCAGTTTTCAAGAAAAATATTTAATTAGCTTAAAACCATCTGTAAGCGTTGCTGAGTTAAAATTCGGACTCTGGTTTATTTTATTCTCTCTCACAGCAAACGTTGAAAATCATTTTGGGGTTAACGTCCAGGAGAACCTGTGTTTTAAGCTTTCGCCGGAGATTCTAAAATTTCACCAGACGAAGCCAGTTTGATGTTCTATAGAATTTGTCACACAGTTGTGTCCTAACCTCGTGGTTCTGTTTATTAGTGCAGACACTGAATGTAGTCAGATATTTTGGAAAATGTGAAACAGATTTCACGGATATCACACCCCACACTCCCGTCAGAGCTATCACCAGGGAATCATGTTTCAAATAACAAAACACAGTAAAAAAAAAAAAAAATCAGGGTTCTAAAGACAAAGAATAACCTTCAATAATTTCTGGAGGCAGTAGGGTCGTATGGAAGCCTTCAAACAACCAGAAAAAATAGCGGGGTGTTCATCTGATCACAAGGCACAGGATGACAGGGCGCAAAATTAAAAGAAGAAACTTTGGAAGAAATGAATAAACATGACTGCGTTACGAAAATATTTAAATTTCTGTGTAGCGAAAATTAAGAATGAATAAGAAACTAGGAAACCAGCGTGTAATAAATCATTAGATGAAAACAACAACAACAACCACCCCACGATATGGTATTATAATCGAGGAAAGAACCAGGCAAGGCCACGACTGTGAATTTTAGCTGAGAAGAAGAAATACAAGTTACCAACCAGCATCTGCTTCATAAATGCCAAACACCGGGGTAAAGGAGCCAACAAGGAGCTCCACCATGTACAGCAGATGGAAACGATTAAGGTATAAGAGGTTTAGATAACACCAGCTGATGCATGGAAGGGTTGCATCACTGTAGTGCACACCTGAAACGAATACGACCCTGAACCAACTGCAATTAAGATTAAAAACAACAACAAAAAAAATTTAAGGTATAAAAATCTTATTTAAATTACATAGTTAACTACTGGAAGAACTAAGAAAAATAATACAGCAGTCCCCACTGACCCATGGGGAATCTTTCCCCAAGTCCCCTCCCCCCCCAGGGGACGCCGGAAACCGCGGAGAGCATCGAACCCAACACGTACTATGTGTCTTCCCATCGGGACATACCTGTGATGAACTTGAACTTACACATCAGGCGCAGTAAGAGATTATCAACAGTGGTAATGAAATAGAACGCTGGGGCGCCTGGGTGGCTCAGTCCTGTTAAGCAACTGACTCTGGGTCTGGGCTCAGGTCATGATCTCGCGGTTTCTGAGATCGAGCCCCCCCCCCCCCCCCCCCAGCAGTGGGCTCCCTGCTGACAGCATGGAGCCTGCTTGGGATTCTCTCTCTCTCTCTCTCTCTCTCTCTCTCTCTCTCTCTCTCTGCCCTTCCCACATGTGCATGCATGCGGGTGCACTCTGCTCCCTCTCTCTCAAATAAATAAATAGGCTTAAAAAAACAAAACCCTTAGAACAATTGGCTGTTAAAAAAAAAAGAAAGAAAAAAGTTGTGTGAATGCGGCCTCTCTCTCAAAACACCTCATTGGACTGTACTCACCTTCCTCTGGTGACGGCGCAGGATGACGTCCCCTCGTCTCCTCTCGGGGCTGAGATGACGTCAGGTAAACAACCAGGCGTCCCGACGGAGCTTTAGGCCCCTATTGACCGTCTGCAGATTCGTCAGAAGGAGGATCCGCGGCTTCCGGTTGGCAGTGACCCGAACCCACGGAAGGGAAAGTGCGGACAGCGAATCTGCAGATAAGGGTGAATTTGTGTATAATCCACTGTGCTTGGGGCGGGGGGCGTCGCAGGACAGGAGAGAAAGACGGGATGAGTGACAATGAATGATCGCTGTCCTCAACAGGAGCCAAAAGCTACTCTCTAAAGAAAGAATTAAATATGTAATGTAAAAGTATGGTTCTAAAAACAAGCGATGGAAAAACAACAGAGAAATGGATTCGAATGATCAGAAGGAAAACACACACAAACCCATGCAAAAAAAAAAAACCTTAAAAAGCAAGAATAGAAAACAAAACAAAAAGCAAAAGATTTTAAAAGAGAAGCAAGCTCTCCCCCGCCCCCCATTATTCTCTCAAAATAAGGAAAAATGCATTCAGTAAAAGATTTTAATTTACCTCCCTCGGTTAGGGACATATGAAGTGGACAAAAAAAAGAAAAAAAAATTACTAAGGATATGGATAACATAACGGTAACAATAGAAAGCTAAGACAGACCTAATTGCCAAATGTCCAATTCCATCATGTAGAAACAGGAAATTGATATTTGGAAAGACTCGCAAAAACTGACCACAAAATAGCCCACATTGAAATCCTCATCAAATTCCAAAATGTATGGAAGAAGTACTTAGGCCCTCAGACTTCAGTGCAATGAGAGGAAAGTTAGCACAATTAAAATACTACCAAGCCACGTGTTTTTGTCGGGGTTTCCCCAAAAGCAGAATCTGAGAGGAAGACTGAGGCACATACCTTATTTGGGAGACAGGACAAAAGGAAGGAAGAGGGGAAAGGGAGACAAAATTAGCATGTGAAATGAGGGAAATAGGAGATCTCAGATTTGCTGAGGACCCTCTAGGAAATCATGAAGAATGTACCTCCGAATTTTCCCATCCAGGGAAGATAAACTGGGTGTTTATCACTGACTCCTGTCCCTCATCACTTGCAGGCAGCTCCAGAGAATATTCTCTCTGGCATTGCCAGCTGTCCTACATGCCCTGGGCCGCTAAAGGAGAAGTTCCTTTAGGCAGAGAAGGGGAAAGCTGTGGCCCGGCGTCCCAGATGGAAAGTTCCCGATATGCACACCTGTCCCCCAAGTAAACACAGAGGGAGGCAGAGGGGCTACGTACCGGACACAGCAGAAGGGGACTCCCCATGAGTCCTGCCTTTGTATAACTCCCTCCCCTCGAGTACTGGTGGAACCCGAGTAGACTCCAACCAACACAACACCACAAGGGGATGGGAAGCCACTCTCACGCTGAGGTTTGGTTAGGTTACGTTTTATGAAAAAAGATGAAGGGGGTTGCAGGTATAATTAAAGTCCCAGGTTAGTTGGTTTTGATTTAGTCCAAAGCGACATTATCTTGGGTGGGTCTGACTTAGTAAGGTGAACATTTTTTTTTAAGTTGCTTTCTTTATTTTGAGAGAGATAGATTGAGCACAAGCAAGGGGAGGGGCAGAGAGAGAGAGAGAGAGAGAGAGAGAGAATGAATCCTAAGTAGGGTCCACACCAGCAGCACAAAGCCAGACCGCAGGAAACTGTGAGATCACTACCTGAGCCGAAATCAAGAGTCGAACGCTTAACTGACTGAGCCACCCAGGTGCCCCTAGGAAGGTGAAAAATCCTTAAAGGGGTAGCTGCCCCATCCCAAGGGCAGAAAGAAGTCCCTGGCTGACCTTGAAGAAGCAAAAGCAAAGTTGTAAAGTGTCTAGAAGGTGAGCTCTCTGCCAGCTGACACGGTGACTGTGGCCTTGTCAGACCTCAACAGGGATCAAGGTCTGAACTCCTGAGCCACAAAGGCTGTGATGTAACAGTACCTGTTGCTTTAGGTCACTAAGTTTGTGGCGATTTATCATACAGCACAGAAAACTCACATGGAATGTGTGGTATCTGCAGCATCTTTTTCATTAGAGAATACGTCCTATCACCTGACCCTCGGGTCTAGGAGTCACCAAAAGTGGAAGTGCAGATCACAGATGTTAACAGCAGTGAAAACAGTGGGGCGCCTGGGTGGCTCAGTCGGTTGAGCGTCCAGCTTCGGCTCAGGTCATGATCTCGTGGTTCATGAGTTCAAACCCCACATCAGGCGCTGTGCTCACAGCTCAGAGCCTGGAGCCTGCTTCAAATTCTGTGTCTTCTTCTCTCGCTCTCTGTCCCTCCCCCACTCGTGCTCGCTCTCTCGCTCTCTCTCAAAAATGAATAAACATTAAAGAATTAAAAAACAAAAGAAAATCTGAATGGAAAAATACCATAAACAAACTCAGAAGACATACGATCTAGCAAGATTACAACGACACGTACCCCGTGTCCCAGCAATCCAACTCGCTTATATATGAAATGACGTATGAAATGATGCAGTCAATTCACATCGACATTCCATTCAATGAATGTTTGTTAACAGCCTACTATGTATCAGTCCTGTTCTTATTGCCGAAGATAAAGCAGGTAACAAAATCCTTCCTCTACTCAAGGAAGGAAGTAATTTTGTCTTGAAGGAAGGAAATAACTCTGGGTAAAGGAAAACCATAAAAAAATTAAAAAGACCAAGGGGCGCCTGGGTGGCTCAGTTGGTTAAGCGACCAACTTCAGCTCAGGTCATGATCTCACAGTCCGCGGGTTCAAGACCTGCGTCAGGCTCTGTGCTGACAGCTCAGAGCCTGGAGCCTGCCTCGGAGCCTGCCTGTGTCTCCCTCTCTCTCTGCCCCTCCCCTGCTCACACTTTCTCTCTCACTCTCTCTCTCAAAAATGAATAAGTGTTAAAAAATTTTTAAATAAAAATAAGAGACCAATAAAATAAATTCTGGTTCATACATACCTTGGTATACTATAATGTTATTTTAGAAAGTTGGGACACCTGGGTGTCTCAGTCAGTTAAGCAGCCAACTTCAGCTCAGGTCATGATCTCACAGTCCATGAGTTTGAGCCCCGCGTCGGACTCTGTGCTGATAGCTCAGAGCCTGGAGCCTGCTTTGGATTCTGTGTTTCCCTCTCTTTCTGCTTCTGCCCTGCTTGCACTCTGTCTCTCTGTCTCTCTCTCAAAAATGAATAAAAAACATTTAAAAAAAGTGAAAGTGAGGCAGCACTTTATGTATTGATATAAAAGATAGAGCAAGGAAAACAAACAAGATGTAAAAGCATATGCCTAATAATTGCTGTTTTTGTAAAAAAAACACACACACACACACACACACACAAAACTCTCCACACACACACACACACACACACACAGGACACACAAACACACAGAACCTAGTCTCTGGGTGTCTGGGAAATCAGGGTGGGAAGGAGACATATTCTGCTATATATCCTTTTATACCTTTGGAATTATTTTCCATGATATGTATTAAATATAAAATAATGCATGAGACTTATTACCAAACACATAAACAAATAGAAATGGCTGGGTGTATATGCCCCAACTAGTGTTACATCCGAGTGTACTATTATACTAAATAATAGCAAGTTTTAAAACTATAAAGAAGAGGGAACGTAAGTCTACAAGTATAGAAAGCGTTCTGTGTTTCTTCTTAAATTCGTGCTTGCAAAATTCCCGTTCAACTCCTAGCCACGTGTTTGGGTTGATTCTCTGATCTTCCTTAGGTCAATGTATTTTCAGGATCCATGTGATGAAATGCAGTCATAGCCCACACAAGGCCACTTCATTGTCACCATGGGGCTCCAGTAGAGCTCAGCGTCCCGGGCTCTTTATTTTTCCCCTGTGTCTCAAAATGACCAGAGTAGACTTGGGGGCCACCTGGGCTCCTCCACTATTTCCAAAGCCTGCTGGATTACCTTCTTCCCCGTAGACCAGCCCCTTCCCTAGCTCTCTAATAAGTTTTTAGCAACGTCATTAGGACTCTGTCTATTTCTAGTGAGTCCTTAATAATCATCAGATAAATCGCTCTTATGGACTGAATGTGTCTCCCCCAAAATTCACACGGCGAAACCATACCCCAATGTCATCGTATCAGGAGATGGGGCTTTGGGGGAGGTAGTTAGGGTTAGATGAGGTCATGAGGGTGGGGCCCGCACAACAGGAGTAGTGTCCTTATAAGAAGACACCCCAGGGAGACCTGGGTGGCTCAGTCAGTTAAGCATCCCACTTGGGCTCAGGTCATGATCTTGTGGTCTGTGAGTTCGAGCCCCACATCAGGCTCTGTGCTGACAGCTCGGAGCCTGGAGCCTGCTTCGGATTCTGTGTCTCCCTCTCTCTCTGCCCCTCCCTCTCTCTCTCTCTCTCTCTCTCTCTCTCTCTGAAAAATGAATAAACGTTAAAAAAATGCTCCCTGTTTCCCCCACAAAAGGACACAAGACAAAAGGTCATGTGACAAGAGGTCACGTGATCACATAGGAAGACGGCAGGTGCCTACCGGCCAAGAGAATTTTCAGAACGAAACCTACCTTGCCAGCACCTTCCTCTTCTCAGGCTCCAGAAGTATGAGAAACAGATTTCTGTTGTTGAATCCACCCTGTCTGTGGTATTGTGTTAAGGCACCCTGAGCTCACAGATACAAACATTTTCACTACTTTCACCACGTAACTGTCCAGAGGGGCCAGGCCATTTTGAAACACTGGAGAAAGAGTGTCGTGATGGTCGCACAGCAGTGTAAGTGAATTTAATACCACTGAACTATACCCTTAAAAGTGGTAAAAATGGTAACTTTTGTTATTTATTTTTGTGTCACAAAAAAGAAAAAAGGCATCAAACTCATTTCCTCATTTTAAATGCAGTTACCCCACCCCCGACTTGCCCAAAAGACAAACATGTCTACAGCCTCCCCGTGGAAAAGGATACTATAGGAAAGATGCTCATCACATAGTTATTTAATGTTTGAAAATAGAACTTTGACAATAAAAAAAAAATGTAGGCATGGGGGTTGCAGGGTAAATGAACCGTCACACTGTAAGTGAATAACCCCCAGGAATCCTGGAGGCTATTTTAAATTTTTTTTCAACGTTTTTTAATTTTATTTTTGGGACAGAGAGAGACAGAGCATGAACGGGGGAGGGGCAGAGAGAGAGGGAGACACAGAATCGGAAACAGGCTCCAGGCTCCGAGCCATCAGCCCAGAGCCTGATGCGGGGCTCGAACTCACGGACCGCGAGATCGTGACCTGGCTGAAGTCGGACGCTTAACCGACTGCGCCACCCAGGCGCCCCCCTGGAGGCTATTTTAAAACATGGTATTAAGAGCCCTGGAAGAATCTGTGATGAAGATGAAAAAATACTAGACCCTTGGAAAACAAAATTCCCAACTCGTCAGCTCCCAAAGGCAACGATGCTCCATCAGTCCCAGGCTTTGGAAACATAAGGAGAGAGAGAGAGAAAGGGAATGTCTGGACATGGAGAGTTAGCAGTAGACATTGGAGGAGCAGGCAGGACATAAAGAGCGTCCGAGAGAAAATTCACCTCCTGGAGCCTTACTGCCCCTAGCTTGCCAGGGTCCACTTGAGATGAACTGGCCAAAGGCTGGATACCTTGACCTCTCAAGTGACTTACTGCATCAGGTGTTTCTACGTTTAATATGGATACTTTCCCGTTCTTTACGGCACACACGTGCCCTGGGATGTCAGAGATCCTAGCCCCTGATGGCAATATTTATTCCGCGACGCGTCCTTCTCTGTATCATTGCTTCCGAGAGGTAGACTGGGGGAGTATGCAGTTCAGAGAGCAGACGGAGGGCCACACTTGCCCTGCAGTCCCCTGAGGGCTGGGTGGCTACCGTGCAATCCGTACTGGGGACATTTGGAGTACAAGTCGCTGTTGGTGCTGTGATCTCTGGCAGGACATCGGCTTCTCTGGACCGCAGCGTCCCCAGCTCTGAAATGTGGATGATACCGAATGGTGCCCCGCCCCTGTTGTGTGGTTAGGAGGATTCCGTGAGCCGATGTGCTTAGGAAGAGAATATCCTGAACTATCCATCTTTGTGCCTCCCTTTCTCCCACACTGCCCCCCCTCCCCCTGCCCCGCAGTGGTCAGCCACCAAGGGAAACCGCACTGTTACAAAAATGAGGACCAGACACCGTCAATGTTTGCAATATTGGTTTCCAGGCCAGGTGGCTTCAGGAAGCCTTGCTTGGGGTAGGGGAGGTCGGTAGGAAGGAGGAGGGTTGTGTCAACAGGGAAGAGCTTTGGACAATGCACACGTGGGCAAGGCATGGGAGATACTGGTAGACAAGACCATCCTAAGCTGGTCCGGCATCCAGGCGAAGTTGGATCCCTGTTATCAGGTCTGGTGGGTGAGGACAGGTGCGATGAATTTCCCATTCCTTACCACCTCCCTACCAGTTCTGAGTCGGAGAATTCCAGAAGCATGCTCCCGACAGGTCCTGCAGACAGAGGAAGCAGGAAGCCCCACTCTGAAGTGGAGAGGCGGGGCTGGTGAGTGCAGGCTTTAAGTGCCACCCAGTCGACACAAACTTCACGGCTGGTTGGTTCCTTCCTTCCACCTCGCTTGTGCAAGGTTCGCAGACTGTTACACCCCTTCTCATTAATCATAGAGCTGAAGTGCTACTAACTTCAGCAATCTGAAACGATGTCCGGGGGCGCCTGGGTGGCTCAGTCCGTTAAGCACCTGACTCTGGATCTCCGCTCAGGTCATGATCTCACGGTTTGTGAGTTTGAGCCCTGCATCAGGCTCTGTGCTGACAGTGCAGGCCCCTGCTTGGGATTCTCTCTCTCCCCCTCTCTCTCTCTCTGCCCCTCCCCCCATTTGCGCTGTCTCTGTCTCTCTCAAAATAAATAAAGTTTTGGGGCGCCTGGGTGGCTCAGTCGGTTAAGCGTCCGACTTCAGCTCAGGTCATGATCTCACAGTTCATGGGTTCAAGCCCCGCGTCGGGCTCTGTGCTGACGGCTCAGAGCCTGGAGCCTGCTTTGGATTCTGTGTCTCCCTCTCTCTCTGTCCCTCCCCTGCTCACACTCTGTCTCTCTCTCCTTCGAAAATAAATAAACATTAAAAAAAATTTTTTTAAGTAATAAAAAAAGGGGGCGCCTGGGTGGCTCAGTCAGTTAAGCGTCCGACTTCAGCTCAGGTCATGATCTCACAGTTCATGGGTTCGAGCCCTGCGTCGGGTTCTGTGCTGACAGCTCGGAGCCTGGAGCCTGCTTCAGATTCTGTGTCTCCCTCTCGCTCTGCCCCTCTGCTGCTCATGCTCTGTCTCTCTCTGTCTCAAAAATAAATGAAAACATTAAAAAAAAAATTTTTAAATAAATAAATAAAAATAAAAAATAACAAAATGACATCCAACGATGCTTTGTGTCATCTAGACAAACCTACTATTGATTCTGACTCAAAGCCTTCACCAGCTGATTAGCCACCCTGAGGGCGGTTGAATAGCAATAATTTGCTCTGACATGTCACAATACTCATGCAAAAGTATTTTAGTCCAATAATACTAATAATAAAGCCACTGCTTAGACGGAATGGCTGGATGAAAGGACAAAATAGTCATTAAAAAGCTATCATCCATTAAATGCTCCCCACATGGTAAGTATTACGCAACCCATCTACTGTATCTTATTTAATAACTGCAACAACCCTGAACTGTGAACTGTGTGGGTTTATCTCCGTTTTACAACTGAGGAAACTGAGGCATGGAGAGTAAGTAACAACCCCCAAGGTCACCTAATCAACTGGAACTAGAGCCATGATTCAAATCTAGGCATGCTTGACACGATTCAAGGCAAGAAAGGCATTTTTGCGTCTAAAACCGAGCAGCTTGGATTTAGATCCTTGACCACCTCATCTACAGAGGAAACGCATTTTTCCACCCTAAGTAGAAAAATGTGCAGAAATCTCCAGTATCTCAGGTATGAGAGGTTGAGGGCAATTGAAAGGGTGATTCAGAAATGCAGACTTTAGGGGGAACCTGGATGGCTCAGTTAAGCGTTTGACTCTTGGTTCCGGCTCAGGTCAGGATCTCAGGGTTTCATGGGCTTGAGCCCTGCCTCAGGCTCCATGCTAGTGGCATAGAGCCTGCTTGGGATTCTCTCTCTCTCCTATCTCTCTGCCCTCCCCCCCCCCACCCTTGGCACTGTCTCTGTCTCTCTCAAGTAAAATTTTAAAGGGATTAAAAAAAAAAGAAATGCAGACTTTGGGAGTTTAAAGGTCTCCCATTTTACAGGAAGCTGGAGAAATGGGAGGGAAATACCAACGATGCAGAAGAAACTGGCAAAGCTTCAGGACCAACCAGGTAAATGAGTGTATTTTCAACATGTTTTGTTTCCAACTGCCTCTGGCAATTGAATGCCTGTCACGGCGTGATGATTGGGGGACACGCTTTTCTCCCCTGTCCACTGAGGATAGAGACGAAGACTAGTTGTTCATTATGTGCCGCATGGGACAACTACGAGAAAAGAAAACAAACCAAGAAATCCAGAAGAAATGATTGCATGCATTCAATCAAAAGGTAAGTGGCATCTACCACAGTCAGGTGATGCCAGAATTTCCCACCTACACGGCAGTGTATTAAATGCATTGACAGGTCTAAACACCCAGCAAGTAGAAGGACATAGGACGGACACTCCCCCTGAGCCTGAGTGGGGCAAGGATCGTGGGAGAGATGATCCTTGAGTAATCCTTGAAGAATGTGCAGGGGTCAACAGGTGAGGGGGGAGGGCCCGTGAATGAAACATACTACAGGATGTGGGAAGAAGATGATGGCCATAATATAGACTGGCCCAGAAACTGACACGCCCTGGGTTCAAATCTAGAAAGTGTAAGCTATGGGGCTGGAGAGGGTGGGTTGGGGACCTGGTCGTGGAAAGATCTCATACTTATGTGCCATTTCTGCAAGCCTAGATTTCTTAGAAACAAAAAGAGCCTGCCCTAGAGGTTGAGGGAAATTAGGTGTTTATGATTAATACCCAGTTGAGGCTCCCTCTCTCCATGGACTTAGAAGTACAGAAGAAGCATCAGGAAAGGACGTATCTTTAGAGCTGTCTGCTGTGCTGATGCCCAGAGAAAACTCAGTGAGACCATAAGGTGTTCAGAGGGTATCTTTCAGGGTTCAATGACGTCCTGCCAAGAAAGCCCATGGCACTCTTTAACGCACTAGAGTGTTTCTGTGCAGGGACAAAATCATGGAGGCCGGGGGGGGGGGGGGGCGGGAGGCATTTCTCTCCAACTCACCCACCACGGTGCCCAACCCTGTGCAAGCCTGCAATTGGGCACAGCCATCCTGATGGTAACGACCAAGCCGAGTGGACAGTGAGTAAATCAATTCGCATTAAAATCTGAGGTTTCTTTCTTGTTTTTAATCCTCTGCTAACTGCCCCGCAGGAACAGATGTTGTTATTCTGAGCCTGGCATATTATAGGAATGACTTAACAGCGTCCTTGCCAGCTCATTGTGTTTGGGGTTTGAAGGCTTTGCACTGTTTCCTTTTCTTCTTTTGATTAAAACGTTGTGCCAAAAACCATATAGAAATCAGAGACCACGAGCCCTCCAAAACACTGACTTTGCAGGAGCACAGAAGTTTCTCTGAATAGCAGTGCCTACTCTCTCTCTGCCTTCCTCCCTCCCCCTTCCTTAGAGCTGGCTCCTACCTTGTTCTCCTCTGGTGCAACTTGGTGTTGCTGTGCCTAACTGGCAATGACAAGGGTCACATAAGTGGGGAGGGGGGGCTGGACTGCTACACCACAGCAGCCTGGAAGTATGGGGCCCAGGTACGCTTCTCAGCAGAGAGCTTCTGTTTGTGTAGGAAACACCAAGGACTCTCAGGCTCTGTATAACCCCTGCCGTTTTCTAGAAACATGCAGCCCTCTCAGGCCACCTCGGGCATTCCCGGTTTTAACACAGATGCAAGCAGTGTATTTCTGCACCGAAAGAAAAAAGGAAATCAACCACGCTGGCATAATATATAATTGGGCACGGACAGCTCGGCTGGGAGGGTGACATTAGGGAATGGTGGAGACTGGGCTGAACCATAGTGAGTTTCTTGTCTGAAATGGTCAACCGCCATCCCTCATTAGCCAGGTTTTGCTTGGTGGGACTTGCATGTCGATGGTGCA
This sequence comes from Panthera tigris, assembly GCF_018350195.1. Lineage (NCBI taxonomy): Eukaryota > Metazoa > Chordata > Mammalia > Carnivora > Felidae > Panthera > Panthera tigris. Next base: position 6,292,626 of record NC_056673.1, on the reverse strand, counting down.
TTAACAGACTTTCCCATTGTTTTTGGAGAGAAGCCAACATTTTGTATTTTTAGGGGAAATGTGCTGGATTTTAAATGCTGAGTTTTTTGTTTTTCTGTTTTTTGTTTTGTTTTGTTTTGTTTTTTGTTTTACTGGGAAGAAACAGACAAGATGGCTATGGGCTGGAGTCGGCCTCCGGGTCTCTGATGTTTTAGTTATAACCCACATCCACCCTGCCATTTTGCAGATGAGAAAACTGGGGTCTGGAGAGATGGATGGATCTTGCAGTTCCAGAATGAGCAGGAAGCAAGCAAGAACAGAGCAAGCACCCTGGTTAGGGTCCTGCCCCTCAGTCCTGTCTTTTCCCAACCACTGCTATTGAGTGACTATTCCTACACATATTATATACCCTACCCTGTAGTATAGCCCCTTCACGTATATATGTTTTGTATTGTCTATTGTTCCTAAAATGGTGTTGGGTGCATAGTACATGTTCACAGCTAATGCTTGGATGGCAGAGGGATGGAGGGATAAACGGGTGAGTGGATGGATAAATTGGTGAAAGAATAAAGGAAGAAAGGAAATAGCAGTTTCTTAATCATGAGTATCACTCAGCCAGGGGAAATGGATTGACACAGGAATGGGGAACCCTTGGGGCACCTGAGTGGCTCAGTCAGTTAAGTGTCCAACCCTTGATCTTGGCTCAGGTCATGATATCACAGTTCGTGGGTTCGAGCTCTGCCTTGGGCTCTGTGCTGATGGCACAGAGCCTGCTTGGGATTCTGTCTCTCCTTCTCTCTGCCCCTCACCTGCTTGCGTTCTCTCTCTCTCTCTCAAAATAAATAAATAAACTTTAATTTTTTAAAAAAAATGGAATTGGGATGGGGCGCCTGGGTGGCTCGGTCGGTTAGGCGTCTGACTTCGGCTCAGGTCATGATCTCACAGTCCGTGAGTTCGAGCCCCGCGTCGGGCTCTGTGCTGACAGCTCAGAGCCTGGAGCCCATTTCGGATTCTGTGTCTCCCCCTCTCTCTGCCCCTCCCCTGTTCATGCTCTGTCTCTCTCTGTCTCAAAAATAAATAAACGTTAAAAAAATTAAATTAAATTAAATTAAATTTAAAAAAGGAATTGGGAAACCTTAAATTCTGGGTTATTTTTATCAGTTTACTATCAGCTTCATTCAACCAAATTAAGTGATATTCATAGAGTTTCGTCAGAATCCGTATCTGTCCCGACCCCTTCCCCCACCCCAACCATGAAATGACTGTGATTCATTAGTGCATAAGATGATGTACACAGTATGTTTACTGTAACCATGTTCGAGGGAAAACACTAGAAACAAAGTGAATACAGCTCAATAGAAGAACGTATATACCGTATTACATCTACACAGTAGATAAAAATACACAACCAATGAAAATAAGAAACTAGAGTGATCCCTTTGACTTGGAGGGAGTTCCATAAGGCATAACTGAGTGAAAGAAAATCAAGACACCTGGGGCTCCTGGGTGGCTCAGCCGGTTAAGCCTCTGACTTTGGCTCAGTCATGATCTCAGGTTCATGAGTTCGAGCCCTGGGCTAGGCTCTGTGCTGACAGCTCAGAGCCTGGAGCCTGCTTCCGATTCTGTGGCTCCCTTTCTCTCTGCCCCTCCCCCATTCATGCTCTGTCTCTCTCTGTCTCAAAAGTAAATAAAGGTTAAAAAAAAATATTATTTAAAGAAAGAAAGTCAAGATGCAGAAAAGTGTGTATACTGGTATACCAATTTTTTATTTTATTTATTTATTTACATTTATTTATTTTTGAGAGACAGAGTGAGACAAAGTGAGAGTGGGGAAGGGACAGAGAGAGAGAGAGGGAGACACAGAATCTGAAGCAGGCTCCAGGCTCCGAGCTGTCAGCACAGAGCCCGACGTGGGGCTCAAACCCACAAACTGTGAGATCATGACCTGAGCTGGAGTCAGATGCTCAACCGACTGAGCCACCCAGGCACCCCACCAATTTTTTAAAATCCAACCCCCTAATATACGTATGTGTTTATTTGTGTGTGTGTGTGTGTGTGTGTGTGTGTGTGTGTATAATCTGTTTTGAATTATATGTGTACAGAGAAAATATGAAATGTATGCATTAATTTGTTAATATAGATTACTTCGTTGTGAGAGGCTAACAAAGGCAAGAGGGTGCAAAAAAGTAAAAGCAAAAAAAAAAAATTCTTTTCCAGCCACTGAAGAAGAAAAGGGACCAGAAAAATGAGATCCGTTACAAAGTATAATGAAATTTAGATTGTTTTTGTCATACATCTGAACAGAGTCCTGTACACTCTGACCCAGCTTTGCATTTTCAGGTAATCAACCTACGTCATTCTATTTTATGTTAAAGATGCAGCGAGAAAGTCACATAGATAATGGGCCATGCTAATAGGACTTTATTTTATGGACGTGTCACTGTTTTCAAACATCAGTGCTCTACTGTGTCCCAGAGATGCAAAACATGCTAGTTGCTTGAAAAAGAAGATACTTCACTTAATGCTTGTTTATTCACTTTATAGGATTATGAGTTCCATCCATATTGTCATGTCAGTGCCCTTTGGAACACCCCCGTGGCTGGGCTTACACTCTGTTTTACCCTTAGCCGTGCCCTCTTGCCCCTACCGGCCTGGTTCAGAGCCCCACCCCTATCCTGACTCATCTTCCTTCACCCTGCAGTGCCTTTATACCTTTACTCTGCCTGCTCATTTGTTCCCCTGTTTCCTGACTCAAAACCCTTGTGCCTCTGAAACATCCCCGACCTCATCAATTTGTGAGAACTGAGGTCTCATGTTATTTACTTGCCTAAATCACAGTGCTTGTGTCCCGCAGCTGTGTGGCTGGCAGGGAACCCCATCTTTGTGGTGAGGTAGCCTCCCCGAATATTGTCTGATTGGCTTAAATTGGAGGTTCCCACAGCTCACAGCTTCCTTCTTGGATTCGATTGATGTGGTAGAATGGCTCACAGAACCCAGGAAACCCATTAACTCACTAGATCACCAGTTTATGATGAAAGGAATACCCAGATGGAAGAGAGGCAGGGGAAAGGTATAGGGAAAAGGTGAGGAACTTCCATGCTCTCTCTTGACTGTGCCAGTGTCCCCAGATCTCCATGTGTTCACCAGCCTGGAAATTTTCCATCCCCCATCCTTCTGGGTTTATTCAAGAGACTTCATTACATGGGCATGACTGATTAAATCATTGGCCAGGGGTTGAAAGTTCTGACTTTCTCATCACTGGTTCCCCTGACAACCAGCCCCCATCCTTAGGTGACCTGGGGACTGTCCAAAAGTCATCTCATTAACATAACAAAAGACACCTTTATCATTCATCACTTGGGAAATTCCAAGGATTTTAGGAGCTCTGTGGCAGGGATTGGGACAAAGACCCAATAGAGATGTGTTTTTCTAAATCCCAATAACACACCTTCATTTTCCATCTTTAACATAAAATAGAATGATACAGGATATTACATTAAAAGAAAAGTATGGCCTGGTCAAAGCACGCACAGTACTAGTCACAGGTGCAAAACAAAAACAAAAACAAACACAAACAAAAAAAAAACCCATAAATAAAATAACCTAACTATGCTTTGTAATTGATTTCACTTTGCTAGTATCAGGATGGCCAAGGAGGGGAGTGTGTAGCCTCAGTTGCAGATTTTTCCAGAACTGGCAATATCCTCTTGCTGCTAAGTCTCCACTTAGACCCCCATTGCCTTAGGGTTAGTTCCCTTTCAGAGGCTCAGGTGGATTGTTTTCCCCCCTGCAGTTTTGGCTTGTTCTGGGCCCTCTTCAGTCTGCCAAATGTCTTTCAGTGGGATTAGTGTCTTTCTAAATTCCCAGAGGGAATCCCCAAGCCTTCTGCAGATGAGTCAAGGTGGCCCCACTCCCAGCTTGGTTGGGATCAGAAGTATGATGGGGAGCCTGGAAGACGAATAAAAGGAGATGACTTCCCTCCCCAGGGATGTCTACATCCTAGTTCCCAGCCAGCTAAAATACCCATTTACCCATCTCCACTCAAATCAGAATCCTCAAGCAAATGAAGAAGTCCTGCGAAGTAAATATTCCACTTTTAGAAGGCCCATATTTGGGGAAGATTCTTACATAATCTGTAGAGACCTAGTGAAGTGGGGTGGGAAAAATGAGGGAAAACAAGGCTCTAGCTGTAAAAATTTTCTGTATTATCAGTACAAAGAGCAAGCTTTCATGTGGTTTATACACCTTCTTGAGATCATAGATGTTGCCCCATGAAATTGCAGGCTCAAACACTTGGTCTATTGAGTAATTCACACACTTGTGCCTTTTACCCCGAATCTTATGACCCTATTGTTCACCGAAGGCCCTGAAATCATCTTAAATTACACTGGAACATAAACACTTAACAAAGTTAAAACTGGGCAATATTGGAGTCCCAAGAGTTATTAATATGTCTAAAGAAGAACACCATATAATGAAAATAAAGTAAGAAGAACATAAATAAGGAATATTTCTAGAGTATCAGGCACAGCTGAGCAGGGAGAGTCATACAAAACATCACACACCAGCCTGTAAAGATCACTTTCTCTGGATCTAACCTACTTTCTCTGGAAACTCTACTCTTTGGAGCATCTTTTGAACGTTATGGCCTAAAATTCTCAGAGTTTAAACAGTGCGTTAACGAATAACCAGCAAAGTCCCTGAGAAGCTGCCTGCATGATCATTCACTGATTAAATTGGGAAAAGCCAAAAATGTACCTAACCACAAGATTCAAAATCCCAAACGCCATACTCCTCAACCACCAAGAGGAGAAGGAAACAAGACCGAGAAGCAAATGTAATTCTTTGTTATGCAACCTTGGCCAAAGTATCTATTTTATAAACTGTTAACCTTCAGATAAGAGAATTATGAGCAATAAAGAAGCCTGGGGAATCCCCGAGGAAGCCATTTGCTAGGCACCTCTCCGAAAATTGTAAACGTAGCCAAGGCACAAGATGAGAGGGAGTTGTGTAGACGTAAGCAAAGCTCGCAATGTTGTTGTCTTTTTTAATGTTTATTGATTTATTTTGAGAGAAAGAGAGACAGAACACAAGCAGAGGAGGGGCAGAGAGAAAGAGAGAGAGAGCATCCCAAGCAGGTTCCTCACTGTCAGCACAGAGCCCGATGAAGGACTCAAACTCACAAACTGTGAGATCATAACCTGAGCCAAAACCAAGAGTCAGAGGCTTAACCGACTGAGCCATCCAGGTGCCCAAAGCTCGGGATGTTTTCCTGAGAATGGAATGCTTCTCTGACTGTGACCATGAGAATTCTTGGCCAAGATGGGGGTGCCCAGGGGAGTCCCTGGGCTAGGGGGTGGGGGAGGGCACTTGGACTTGGGGCTTTGATGGATTCATTGTGCCAGACCTCCCAGCTCCTGGAAACGTAGTACCACCTTTACAGAAGCAGTAGGTTTCCCCATGCCTTTCTCCACCACCATCATGGGCAAATCATACAGGGGATGGACTTCACCATCTCTAATTGCTGCCCTACTCTGCAGCTAGAGACAATATGTGGCTTTGGCCTGCAGGCTATGGTCTGTGGATCCTTGAACTATAGATGGGATAAATGTCCAGGCACTTAGCTTGGCACTGAAGACCACCCACTCTCATATCCTAATCAGCTTTCATAGTCTTACAGACCACCATTCTTTTCAACAAATAGTGCTCAAGCCCCTGTTCCATTGCGGGCACTGTGCTAAGCAGTGGGGATGTGCCGAGAACAAGTCACAGTCCCTGTACTCGGTGGGGAAGCCCCTATCCTCAGGGGCTTACTGTTTCTTGCTGGATCAAATATTAAACACACCTTGTATGATACTATAATGGTGGAAACGTTTGTCTAAAACCCGCAGAATGTACAAGGCCAAGAGTGAACCCTGATATAAACTATGGACTCCGGATGGTGATGTGTCAATGTAGTTCAGCGGGTGGAAGAAATATACCCATCTGATGGGGCATGATGTTGGTAACGGGAGGGGACACATGTGTGGGGCCTTGAGGGTATATGAGAAATCTCTGGACTTTCTGCTCAGTTTTGCTGTGAACCTGAAACTCCTCTAAAAATTATTTAAAATTTATTTACTTATTTTTAAGTTTATTTATTTATTTTGAGAGAGAGATAGAGAGAGCACACGCACAATTGGGGTAGGGGCAGAGAGAGAGGGAGAGAGAGATTCCCAAGCAGGCTCTGCACTCTCAGTGCGCAGAGCCCAACATGGGGCTCAATCCCACAAACCATGAGATCATGACCTGAGCCAAAATTGAGAGTTGGATGCTCAACCGACTGAGCCACCCAGGAGTCCTTAAAAATTATTTAAAAATTGAAAAATCAAGATTATCAACTGCTCACTCATTTCACTGATAATAAATGCTATGAAGAAGACTCACACCAGGCTATTTCTTATTATTATCGGTCTACCTGCTTGAAGTACAATCTCCATTCCGATTTGTTTATTATTCAGTCCTTAACCCCTTTTTTGAAACTCAGCAAAGGTTCCATTTCCTACCCCAAAACTTCCTCAGTTAATTGAGGCTGGGGACAGCAGCAAACTGGAACACATCCCCATGGGCTCACTATCCCATCCTCGAGAATTCCCCCCTCTTGAACTTTAAGAGTACTTACTGGATGTACTGTCCACGAGGTCTATAGTATGAACTAACATCTTTGATGCCAAGACCCTCACGCTCTTTGCAAATGAATTGTAAGAAGTGGTTCCTTCCACATTACATCTGTTCCTCAGCCCCTGATAGAAAAGGGGGAGAAATATAACAGGAACATCGAGCAGGAGTTTGTTCAAAACCAACAAATAAATAAATCGTTGACCAAAACTGACGTCATAAATACAGATAGAGCGTAAGTGAATTTTAAACGTGGATCAAAGGAGACACAGCCATCTAGACCAGGAGCCAACAGGCAGTCAAGAAAAAAGACTGTGTGGGCCACACGTGGGTCTCTGTCACATCTCCTTCCTCTTCTCCATTTTCTTAAAAAAAAAATGTAAAAACTGGGGCACCTGGGTGGCTCAGTTGGTTAAGCGTCCGACTTCAGCTCAGGTCATGATCTCGCAGTTCGTGGGTTCGGGCTCTGCTTTGGGCTCTGTGCTGACAGCTCGGAGGCTGGAGCCTGCTTCAGATTCTGTGTCTCCTTCTCTCTCTACCCTTCTGCCTCTCGCAATTTGTCTCCCTCTTTCTCTCAAAAATAAATAAACATTAAAAAAAAATTTGTTCATGTAAAAACCATTCTGAGACTAGAGAAAGCAGGCCATGGGAGCCAGAAGAAAGCTGTCAGTTATTCCCATCTGTTTAACCCAAGAGGGCTCCGGGAAGGATGCGGTGGTATTTTGAGCTCTTGAGTGAGAGCCGAGACTTGGCCTGCCCGTGAGGTAGCAGGGGAGCAGAATGACCTCATGGAAAGGAGCCGGGCTGAGAATCACAGTCCTGGCTCTACCACTATCTGTGTGGCTTTGGCCAACTCGCCCCTGTGCCTCCAGTTAACTTCTGTGAGTTATCGCCATGAAAAATGAGCAGAAAAGCAACCCATGGCGAGAATAAGATGAGATCATATCAGAGCGCTTTGGAAACTGACAAGCATCCCAGTAAGACCTTGATAAAATGAGTAAAAGCCAGAAGTGTAAGCTAAACTTGAAAATTCCAAATTCGAAATGTCACATCACTTAGCTAGCGAGAGAGGAGGCAAAACCTGAGAGTCAAACATGATTCTTTATTTTACAGCTTTGGCGCAAACAGCTATTTTATAAGCTGTGAGCCTGCAGAAGATAATAGAGTTGTGAGCAACCAAGACAGCCAGGAATCCCTGCAGAGGATACACAGAGACCATCGGTATGACACCAGAGGTATGCGGAGAAGCTCTAACCCCACAGAAATCCTTCCCTTGGCAGTCTGCATAAAGGATGCCCTGCATCCTAGACTTGTTCTTTGCTCCTCCAGCCCCCAAGGCAGGGATGCTGTCACAGGTGTAGTCTGGGAGGGCAATCTGCCGTACTGCACACAGGGAAGAAGTAAAGAAAGAAAAATGGAGCCTAGACCCAGACCAACTTCTGGCTTACAATCCTTGGCATCTAATTAGCAGGTCCTGAAATAGCCCCTCTCCTCTCTCCTCATCCCAGAAAAAAAATACTGTCACAGAAACAAAGAATTGCCAAAGCCCCCCTTATCCCCCAAGACTTAATATGGGAAGATTGGAACAGTCTGTCAGTAGAATCTGAAAAAGCTATCTACTAAGAAGGCTGATGGAGTGGATTCGGACAGACGTCTGGTGATGTACCCATTCACGTTTGCTGCATGACACACAATGAATGCCATCAGTCCAAAGGGTGGTGAGGAAGTCCTTCTGACCTTCCTTCTATTGGTAGTCTTACTTGGAGGATGGGTTGAATTGTGTCCCTCAACCCCAAAAAGAACACATTGAAGTCTCAACCCCCGGGTACCTCAGAATGTGACCTTACTTGGAAACAGAGTCTTTACAGAGGTAATCAAATTCACATGAAGTCATTAGGATGGGCTCTCATCCAATATGACTGGTGTCCATATAAAAGGAGAAATTTGGATACAGGCAGACACGCAGAACAAGGAAGACAAAGTGAAGAGACAGGGGAATGTCATGTGAAGACTAAGTAATGAAGTGATGTAGCTCCTAGCCAAAGGTTGCTGGCAAATCTACCAAAAGCTGAGAGAGAGGCCTGGAACAGAGCCTCCCCTACAGCCCTTGGAAGAGGCCAACCCTACCCACACCTTGACTTCTGGTCTCCAGAACCGTGAGACCATAAATATCTGTTGTTCAAGCCACCCAGTCTGTGGTACTTTGGATGACAACCCAAGGAAACAAATACACTCAGGTACTCAAGGCTCATGATAATGGCGGCTCTCTTTGTTGTGTGAGGAACACCTTTCTGAGGCAAAAAGTACCCCTCCTCCAATGTCATCCACATACAGCAAGAGGAATTCTGAGAGCATACAACCTGAGCCAATCTGGCTACTGTACAATTTCCAAGTTCTTCTTGGTGAATACCAGCAAGATGCAATGGCTAGGACCCTGTGAGGCTCCAGGTCTGCCTCCCACCCCCATTTCCTGATATATGTTACAGTGAAAGCAAAAGTCTCAACTCAAATCCTAGCACACATGAAAACATGTATGAAGGAGCAGAAGTACCAACAGATAGACCACTGAGTGAACTCCCCACCCTCTGGGACTCAAGGCAAATATTATGATTCTAGAAGCAGAATTCAGCTAAAGACCTTGTCTGATCAGGCGATGGAATCTTCCATCAAGGATGGACTCAGATCCAAACCAAATCCGGGTCTTGGAGGAACCACTGAAAAACTACCTCAAGACATACAAAACCTGACGTGGAAAATAAACCCATCAAAGCAACTGAGGAAGTTACTAATGCATCACCTCCTGAAGAGATGTTCACCCAGACAGTTTTATTATCAAGTCAGTTGAAACTTTCAAGGACCAGATAATCCCCCTGCATATAAACTGTTCCTGAATAGTAAAAAAATAAATAAATAATAAAAATTTAAATGTTCACTGCAAGTAAGGGTCATCTTGATATGAAATGCTCACAAAGATAGCCCCCACAAAAAAAGAACTATAAACCAAACCCATTATGAACACAGATCTCAAGACACCAAATAAAGGAGCAGCCAATTGAATTGAATCATATATTAAAAGGTCATCCAACATAATCAACTAGGGTTATCAAGGAATGCAGGAGAGTTTTAATAGTAGGAATCCAATGAACAAAATGCATCAAAGATAGACGTGTAATCATTTGAGCAGAAAGTAAAGAAACACCTATGAAAATGCAGCACATATTCGGAATAAAAACTCAGAGAAAAGTACAGACAAGAAATGATCTCCTCGACATGGCAAAGATAATTTCTCTTCAGTAAGTCAGAACTTAAGAGTCGAACACTGGACACTTTCCTATCAGAATCAGAAGAAAGGCAGGAATGTTTGCTCTTACCATTATTATTTATTTTATGGAAATCTGGCCAATTATATGAGATACAAGATGGAAATTGATTATAACCATTGCAAAGATGCAAAGTTCTTATTAGAAATATGATTATATACTTAGGAAATACAACAAATAACTACTTAGCTGTTAAAATGTGAAAGCTTAATAAAGTGCCCAGATAATACACATGGATACAAAAATCTGTCGATTTCCCATATACTAGCCACATGTACTTACATAACATAATGAAAAGGTTTATATTCCCAATAACAAAAAAATGCAAAATATTTTGTAAAAGCCCAACAAGATTCTATATGAAGAAAACTAGTAGATATTACCAAAATCTATGTAAACGGTGGCTTTACAACCCTTCCTACAGACACTTCCCACTTCCCGTAAGTGTCACAAGAGAAGGGGCTGTGTCTGTTTGGGGTCTTAATTAGACCCTTAATGGATAAAACAGCACATGTACATATTCATCAGCTGTTCCTAAGTTATGCATTCTTAACAAACAATGCCAAAATCTCAGAGGCCACAACAAAGCTTTGTTTCCCACACACATGACATGTTCTTGACAGTTTGTGGTATGCCACGCTGACTTTGTTCAGGGACTCGGACAAAGAAGTGGCCCCTATTTGGATGAGCTTTTCTTATAGTAGAGAAGGAAACAATGTGGATTAAGCAACAACGTTCAAAGCATGGCACTCAGATATAGCATGTATCACTGGTGGTCACGTGCCATTAGCCATAGCAAGTCAAGTGGCACTGATGGACCTCTTTGGGGTGGGAAAGAATAATCCTCTCGCAGGAAGGGGCACGCATAATTTTAAATGATTTTCAATAAATACATATTAGGTGTTCAATGGAGACCTATGGAAGGCATCTTAAGTGGATATACCCTGAGTAATTAAATAAAGGGGGGTGCCTGGGTGGCTCAGTCGGTTAAGCATCTGACTTCAGCTCAGGTCATGATCTCACACTCCGTGAGTTCGAGCCCTGCATCTGGCTCTGTGCTGACAGCTCAGAGCCTGGAGCCTGCTTCAGATTCTGTGTCTTTCCCTCTCTCTGCCCCTCCCCTGCTCATGCTCTGTCTCTCTCTGTCTCAAAAATAAATAAAAACATTAAAAATTTAAAAAAAAAAATAAAGGAAGGGGCGCCTGGGTGGCTCAGTCGGTTAAGCGTCCGACTTCGGCTCAGGTCATGATCTCACGGCCTGTGAGTTCGAGCCCCGCGTCAGGCTCTGTGCTGACAGCTCAGAGCCTGGAGCCTGTTTAGGATTCTGTGTCTCCCTCTCTCTCTGCCCCTCCCCTGTTCATGCTCTGTCTCTCTCTGTCTCAAGGATAAATAAACATTAAAAAAAAAAATTAAAAAAAAAAAATAAAATAAATAAAATAAATAAAAAAAATAAAGGAAGGAAGGAAGGAAGAAGAAAAATGTAAAAACTCACATAATAACAATCATCAAGATTGAACTAGTGTTAGAATATGGTCAGGGGCACCTGGGTGGCTCAGTCCATTAAGTGTCTGACTCTTGATTTCAGCTCAGATCATGATCTTGTGGTTCACAAGATCGAGCCCCACGTTGGGCTCAGTGCTGACAGCATGGAGCCTGCTTGGGATTCTCTCTCCCCGTCTCTTTGCCTCTCCCTGCTCATGTGCTCTCTCTCTCTGTCTCTCTCTCGCTCTCTCTCTCTCTTACAAAATAAATAAATAAACATTAAAAAAAAAGAATATGGTCTGAATTTCCCCTAACCTAACACCAATCAAAGCAGACTTAGTAAAATTAAGCCATGCTTTGCTCTGGAACATACCTGTCCCTTGCAGTATCTTAGAGAACACAGCTAAAGAAATGTTGGAAGATATTTCATTGATCCCACTGATGAAATAGAACAAAAGACGGTTGGAACCACAAGGAGAAAGTGACAAAACCACAGTTACAAGGGGAGTCATTAATATAACATCTCCAGGCTTCATCCGCTCAGGTAGACCCAACACACATAGACACATATGAGGAAAAGCAAAGTAAAAAAGATGTTTTCTACACCTGAAACTAATATTGCACTGTATATTAACTAACTGAAATATAAATAAAAACTTTTAAAAAAGATGTTTTCATATGATTGATTTAATAGATGTACAGCAAGCTTCAAACAGATTCAGAAAATACATATTCCTTTCAAAAGCCTTGTAACATCAACAAAAATGGATTATGTATTAGGCCACACAGAAAATCCTGACAGTTTTCAATAAGCAGAAACAATGCTGACCGTGTTCTCATCTTCTCTAACCACAGGGTAATAAACTCAGAAATTCATAACAGAAGAACAGTAGAAATGTTCGACTCTTTTAAGTAACTCTCAAGACAAAGTAGAGATCAAAACTGCAAGTATAGACTATTTTAAACATTACAACAGGGGCACCTGGGTGGCTCAGTCGGTTAAGCATCCGACTTTGGCTCAGGTTAGGATCTCCCAGTTTGTGAGTTCAAGCCCCATGTTGGGCTCTGTGTTGACAGCTCAGAGCCTGGAGTCTGCTTCGGATTCTGTGTCTTCCTCTCTCTCTCTGGCCCTCCCCTGCTCACGTTCTCTCTCTCTCTCTCTCTCAAAAATAAATAAAAACATTTAAAAATTTTCTTAAAACTTATAAGAATAGAATATGTAAAATATAGGAGCTGTGACCAAAGATATAGTAAGGAAAATTAGTAGCAATGAGATTTTATTATTAAGCAGGAAAGACTGAAAGTATGTGAACTAAGTATTCAATTCAATAAGCTGAAAAAGCCCAAGAAAGTAAATCTAAAAAATGTAGGTGGAAGAGAGAGACAAATACAAAGTTATTTTTAAAAATTTATTTAGAAAACTAAGAAGCATTTAAACTTATCAATAAAAAAAACCTTGTTTCTTTTTTATTTTATTTTATTTATTTTTTAATTTCAATTCAAGTTAGGTAACATACAGTGTAGTCCTGACAAAAATGAATTCGAAATGGATGAAAGACCTAAACATGAGACAGGAAACCATCAAAACCCTACAGGAGAAAACAGGCAGCAACCTTTTGGACCTCTGCCACAACAACTTCTTACTTAAAATGTCTCTGGAGGCAAGGAAAATAAAAGCAAAAATGAGCTACTGGGACCTCATCAAGATAAAAAGCTTCTGCACAGAGAAGGAAACAATCAACAAAACTAAAAGCAACCAATGGAATGGGAGAAGATATTTGCAAATGATATTACAGATAAAGGGTTAGTATCCAAAATCTATAAAGAACTTACCAAACTCAACACCCCAAAAAACAAACCAAAAAAAAAAGAAACTTGTTTCTTTTTTTAAAATGGTAGAATAGAACCAGTGCTGGACAAGCTTAACTGCACAAAAAGAAAATCATTAAAGTCCACTTATTAAATATGCGTATATTACTTCTGTATCAGGAATAATGAGTAGAAGTTTAATTTTTTAAAAAGAGCAAACACACAAATATGAAGCACGAGGAACATAAAAATCAATGTAACCACACTGTGAAAAAGATTATTTAGAAGTTATAAAGATACTAATATCTTTATGCTACTAAATTTGAAAAGTAATAATTTTCTCAGAAAAAAATTACGATTAAAAATTTCCCAGCAAGAGGCCAAAAAACTTAAACATACCAATAATGATGGAAGAGGGTGTGCATGTGTTTAACAACTCATCCCCAAGAGGCATCAGGTGCAAATAGTTTTATGGATGAAGTGAACTTTCAAACTTTGTAAATGTTCAAGGAACAAGTATTCCTTTCCAAAATATTAAAAAATAAAACATGGCATGCATCGACATTTACTTAATGGAGCTGGAATAACCATGTCACAAAATCCGCAATTAAAGAAGTTCATTGAATGACACACCCAAAGTGCTCTGCAGCAATGTGGGTGGGTCCTTAACACAGAGGGCTTAGTGCAAAAAGTAAAAAAAAGAGCATGAGATCTATAACAAAATAAATTAACAATACATCCATCATGGAGGCAATGCACGTTTTCAAAGGACCCAGGCAAATAAAAGCAATTGTAAAATGTTACAATACTTGTTTGTGGGGGAGGGAGACAGGAGGCGCAGGAGAGTAGGGGGATGGGGATAAACGGGAATAAATAAACAGGTAGACAAGTAAATAAATACATGGTGACATCTGCCACAGACCAAAAGTAAGACATCTGAATAATTCAACCCTCTATACCAGGGATGATCCAAAAGGACAAAGAAAGGAAAAAGGAAAAGGAAAAAACCGAGAAAACTATAGACTGAATCTCCCTTATGAATATGGCAGCAGAATGGGAAACACTGACAAATATAATACATACACAGAGGCAAAGTAGAGTTTGTATAGAAAGTATGGCTGGGGCACCTGGGTGGCTCAGTCAGTTGGGTATCTGACTTCGGCTCAGGTCATGATCTCACAGTTCGTGAGTTCAAGCTCTGCGTTAGGTTCTGTGTTGACAGCTCAGAGCCTGGAGCCTCTTTCGGATTCTGTGTCTCTGTCTCTCTGCCCCTCTCTTGTTCACGTTCTGTCTCTGTCTCAAGAATAAATAAACATTAAAAAAAAAAAAGAAAGTATGGCTAAATGTTTAAAATCCAGTAAGATAAAAAGAGAATATAGAGTGTGTCCTTGATAGACCTTGGACCAATAGACAATATCATACAGAATGGTTAAACACCAGAAGGATTTCCATTAAAATCAGACACAACATTAATAAGATATTCAATATCAAATCGGCACACACATGGAAAACTAAAGAGAACCAGCTGAAAATCTATTAGAATTAATAATAAGTAGTATAAAAAATCCAGTTATCAAAGTATGGATAGCATCAACATGTAAGTTCTTTCAAATTTATGGCAACGTTAACTGCAAATTCAATGTTAATTCTTTGAAGAATAGTATTAGAGAGAATTCATTTTGAAGATCATAAAGAATCACAAATGGACAAGATTTGGGCAAAATACAACTTAATTGTAATTGTATTTAATTGAATTAAAATATTACAAATTATAAACATGCTAGATGCCAAAACACATTCTAACTCACAACTATGAAAATAACCTCCAAAATAGGTCAGTGCCAAAGAATAGAAAGTCTAGAAACAGCTAGGTAGATCGGAAGTTTGGTACCGTATTTCTTGACTGTAATATTTCTGATATCAGGATGTGACTCAAGAATTTTCAATCGCTCTATTTTTAAATGAGAGGTGACTCTCACAGTCCACTTCATCTGAGAATCAAGGAAATAAATTACATGATATTCCAAATCAGCTGAGAAAGTGAGGACAGCAAATTGTTCTGGGACAATAATTTTTAAATTTTTTTTTTTAATGTTTATTTTTGAGAGAGAGAGAGAGAGCATGGGCGCACAAGTGGGGGAGGGGCAGAGAGAGAGGGAGACACAAATCCAAAGCAGGCTCCAGGCTCTGAGCTGTCAGCACAGAGCCCAACGAGGGGCTCGAACCCACAAGCTGTGAGATCATGACCTGAGCCGAAGTCAGACACTTAACCGACTGAGTCACCCAGGCGCCCGGGGACAATAAATTTTTAAGAAAAAAAAATGTAACGGTTAAAGTCTTTCCTTATGCCATACATCAAAATAAATTCTATATAGTCTAAAAAATTTTGCAAAAAAAAAGAGAGAGAGGAAATAAGACAAACAGAATGCAAGTATCCTTATTCTCATGAAACTGAATTATCTACCTGAAGAGCCTGGAGTAGATATGAGCCAATTTTTAGCCTCCTAGCAACTGACCACGCCCCCCAATGATAAGAAACTGTCACTAGGTGACACGGGAACAGAGTCCCTCTTTCCTCTGCAGACACCAGATAGCGCCCAGTAATGCTGGGATTGTGAAATCAACTATTGGTATGCCCATAAAGTAAACTATTGCACACCCCTCCAAATCAGGTTTTGTAAACTCCTAAATGCCTAAGAAAATGTTCAGAATACCATGTTTGGCTAAAAATGTGGGATGTGATCAAATTTTTAAAATACATACCCGCACATGCAAACACACACACACACACATATGTGCACCTATCATGTAAAAAATGAAAGGAAAAATCATAAAAACATAAACAGCATTTGTGACTGAATAGCTGGGTTTGGGGTGATTCAAATTGCCTTCAACATTAGTGTCTAAATGTTACCTGAATCTCGTCCTCATCTGCCCACACCTGAATAGATCAGAGAAGTGACTGACCAGCTGGCCAACAATTTAGGGGAGAGCCTGTGCGCCAAGCCGTGCTTAAATCGAGATAAGAGTTATTAGGTGACTAAATCAGATTCTCTCTCTGAATAGTCGGAACTGGGAAATGTCACACAAATGGTATTTAGAAAGAATGGCCCCGAGGTAGAAGGGGGCCCGTGTGTGAGTCACAGCAAGCCAAAGCTATAAGAAATGAGAAACCTTGTGTGAGAAGAAGCTAGCAGGTAGAGAAAAATTGACGTTGGTTATCAGTGGTGGGAAGAAAAGCAGACAGAGAGAAAAAGAAACAACACGTAGAGACTAAAGATCCATGAACTTGAGCTGCTTCAGATCCTATAGATGCTTTGGATGTCATACCAGACCTGAGACCCAATACAATCGTGGCTATTGTTCTTAGATGCTTATGAGACATCTTTATTTTGATCTTTACAGTTATAAAAAAAAAAACAGTTTACAACATAGGAAAAGAGTACCTTTGTACAAAAAATAAAAGAATCTATACGCTCACTAAAAAGACAGGAAACTCTCAAAAGTTAATGTTAACATTGGTTATCTCTAACATTGGTAATGGAATTATAATTTATTTTTTCTTCTTTACACTTTTGGCATTTTTTGAGTTTTCCACCACGAACATATAGTACTTTTATAATCATTTGTAAAACAAATAAACGCTATTTTAAATGGCATGTGTGTGAATATATTCTGTTGACCTCACTGTGATAAAAACCTTCATAAATTTCACCACTAGTTTCCTTGCTGAGCAAAGACCAAGACCTTTGCTGATATGCATCTATTTCCCACATTTTTTACAACGAAATAACCGAGTGTAGTTGTTCTGGGCCAAAGTTTGTATCCAAGGTCAATAGATTTCCCCTGCTGTGACTGAGTGGATCCAACATACTTAGAATGGTCACCCACTGACTCATCCAGTAAGCATTAGTGTTCTGGAACAGGAAATATGTATCCATTTGAGCATGGAAGGCATCTGTTTACAGAGTAATCAGCGTGCCCTAAGAATCTTTGTTAAATGATGCTGTAGAAATAGGGCTTCACATCAGAGTATTCCATGTGATGCTTTACTGCTTTCGGGCTTTGAAAGTCCTTTCCTTCAGAGTTCTTTCTCACTCCCCTCTTCCAAAGAGGAGGCAGAACCCCAAAAGGAAAATCCGAAGGAGACAAACTCAAAGCGCGTACTCCATGTACAAGTAGGGTTCAAACTCTTTCTCATGCTCCAAAAAATGGCACTGCCACCCTGCCTAGACCCAATCCCAAGTACCTCCAGTGTGACCCTGATTTTCATCAAATACTCCTCTCTCTGGGGTGAGATGGCTATAGCAGAAGCTTGTAGACAGTCTTAAACTAAAGTATGTGAGATCTTGGGTAAGACATTGAACCTTTCTGAGCTTCAATCTCATCTTTCAAGTGAGGGGTTTGAACGAGCAGTTAGGGGGTCCCAGAATGTTCCAGTACCTCAAAGATCTATGAAGAAGAATCTATAAAAAGAAGCAGGGCCTACCAGGGAGGACACAGATGCCATGATGCTTCCCAGAACTGCTGTCTCTGGGAATATTTGAAGCAACCCGGATGACATTCCTCTAAACACAGATACCCTTTCTTCACCACTCAGGGAAGTGGCTCCTTGTGTATCTTCCTCGTCTTTTGTCCTCAGATTTGCTGTGGGAAATATACTGCCCGTGACCTGGGAGTTTGCTACATTCAACCGACCCTCCAAACTCTGAGTTTTGATCTTAACGAAAACTTTTGATATGTGTTTTCAAGACACAGCTAGCAAAATAACTATCTGGTTCTAAAAGTCCTGAACTTTAAAAGGCTTCTCAAGTACCAACTCATGCTCCAAAGATAAATTTGAAAGGAGTGGAGTCAAAATGAATCATAAACATGTGGATTAAATTTCCCACAAGTACCCAACCTTTTGAAAACTGAGAGAAATATGCTTGGGGAGAGAAGAAAAAAAAAAGGTCTTAATTCTACAAAACTCAAAATCATCTCTAAAAGAATGAGACATTTGCCAAATGCTTGAGTAAAGGGGGTAACGCGTCAATTTAATCTCCTTTGATCTGGTCTGCAGAGTCGGGATAATCCAAATGGCTAGTCGCTGTATTTTGCAGATTCTTGGGAACGGCTGCCATCATGAGGTACAACCTTGGGGTCCCTGACGATGCATGCTGTGAGCCCACCCTGCTACGTGGTGCCCTACTCTTCTCATCAACCCAACTCTCAGCACTGTCAGGGTCAGATAGAGTCCAGATTTCCAAATCCAAGGTCATTAGTGATGACATAGGAAGGTGACACAGCTTTTCGATTTTAGGAAATGGTCCATATCAATACCATGGACAAAAGAAAGAAAAAAAAAACACATCAAGAATCTTAGCACCCATTCTCATCAGGGTTCCAGACACCTGAAAATCTGGGCTTTCATTGTAATTATTTTTTTTTTCCCTATAATCATTCCCTGAGACCTTATTCCTCCCTGCCCCCAACACATACACACAAACTATCTTCATAACTTTATTTTTCCCCTACTAGCAAACTACCCATAAGAACTTCCCAGAGTCTGTCCACATTCCCTTCAAGCGCTCACTGCCGAACCCGTCCCCCCGAAATCGGACTCCTGCGCCAAATACGTCTCTGCCATTCTCTTTACCTCTTGGAAACAGTAAACCCTTTGAACCACCGTCTACCCTTCGAACCTCTTTTCTTCCTTGCTTCTGGGACGGGACATTCTCCTGAAATTCCTCTTGTTGTTATTCTGTTTCTGTGCTTGCTGTTTCCCTGCTATCCCATCCATCCCACTTCCGGGGAGAGCCCCTGATGGCCAGCACTGCCTACCCAGGAAATCACACACTGTTTGCCCCAACCTTCAAGGGTCTCTGTCATCTTGCCCCAGCCCATGTCTCCTACCTTACTAATTAGTCTTTCCCTGCTGTGGTTTACTCTCTGTCTAAACTGGACTCCTACTGCTTCCTTTCCATGCCTGGGGAGCTCCTATCACAGTAGGCTTACAGTTAACTCCCATCGGCACTGGGCAAAAGTCCTACCAGTTCACCCAGATCGCCCTTAAATGCCAAGAACTTGATGATCACTATCAGTTTGCACTCTCCCCCAAGAAGAGCTAACACCCACAAACTCCAGCACACTGCATTTGGTATTTTCCCTCATTTACAGCTCTTATCATATCCCATATCACAGTTATTTGTAACTTGGTTTTTTTTTAGTATATGTGCCGTAGAAGCGAGCACAACTTGTTTTCTTTTTTTAACTCCCTTATCGTAGAGAACGCTCCCAGGAACAAGAACATTGGCACTTGTGTTTTTGTATCCCACCAAGGGCCACGCCTTGTGCTTTGCACACAATGGGTGTTCGTTGAAAGAAAAGAGTCCCTTCGGAGCATCGTCCTCCTCGTTTGCAAGATTGGCAGGTTTCGTGAAATATGTTTTAAAGTCACTACCAGGACAAGAGTTTTAAGATCTACTCCAGCCATCCCTGCCACAATTGGAAGCTGGATCCCAAGTGGGAATGCAGATATGAAATGGCGTAACAAGGTAGGAAAAAAAAAAAAAGCATTGAGATTTGAGGTCCACTAATAAATATTTCATAAGGATTGCCCCTGTCTTTTCATACTGGCACAATAAAGCAGGCCTCTCTAAAATTAATTGTGCTGTTTTGTTGAATGAACCACACCCTCCAAGTGGACAGGGCAAGATAAGGTGAGACGGATCCCATTCCCCGCAAAAAACCACATCTCTAAATAGCCTCAAATCGATTTCCTAAGAATTAACCTATAAAAGTTGTTTTTTAAACCTTCCAGATAGACCCAGTCTATTTTATAAACACTTTCCCAGATTTATGTCTGGCCTATAAAAACGAGGCTGGGCCTTCGGTGGAGGGCAGGGAGAATCATATTTGGCTCCCGTGCCTCACAGCTACACTATAATACTATTTGCTAAGCCAGTGCTGGGGGCTCTTCCTTCTAGGTAAAACTTCCTTATAAGGAGGTCTTTTTTTACACTTCAATAACTAACCACACTTTGGAGACCATCCAAGAGGGATTGTCCATATACCTAGCTCTATAGCCAAGAGAGATATAGTGACGTCCCAGTTTATTTACACAAAGCTTTGATAACCAGACTCGACTATTCTTTCTCAGCCCAAGGCTTATAGTGCAGCCAAAAGTCTGTGAGGAGCAGATACACTTGTAAAACATCGAGTTTGGGAGCATTTGGGAAAACTGTCACCTGTAAACCTGCACACGCGTGTCCTGCCTGAGTCATTGGAGTCATAAGAATAAACTTGGGAACAGAGATGGGGTAGTAAGAGTAAGGACTCCCAATGAAGCCACGGTGACTGTGGTGTTGAGGGAAAGTAAGCCTGTCCCCTACCCCGGGTCCCTGTGAGGATCCTAACAGAGGACATGTTAGGGGTGGGAAGACAGAGGAAATGTAATTGATAGGACAGATGTAATGTAACTGAAGTCCCTTCACTGGAGTTTTTTTTTGCTTATATTATGGCCTGCCTTGTTAATTTAGAAAGCTCTAATCAGTAACTGTGAACCCTGTGAATACCTGTTTTTTGAAGTAGCTAAGCAGAGAGAACTTGACCCCCACAGTCAGCAAAAAATAGGGTCAAAACTGAAGCTCTATGTCCAGATCCAGATGGTGCAACCTTTTCCTCCTGCCCCCTAATCCTGGAATAAGCAGAAGAAAATAAGATAATTCAAGATTGTACTGAAATACAAGACCTCAGGAGGCCAGAAGTTAGTAGAAAATACTGGAAGGGAGAGACAAGACTTAGGCAGCAACAGAGGTGCACCCAGCCTCCTATTCCCCATGGCCCCTTCCCCACAAATGTCCTCACTGTCTTATTCAAGTGTTGAGACCATAGCTAACCCTGATTTTTCACTTGTTCTCACCCACGAGGAACAATCACATCATGCCCACCTCCCTACGGGTCACGGTCCCCTCCACGCATCTAAGCCAAAGGACCCATTATCCCTGGAGCTTCCCCCTATATTTTGGTATTTTCTCCAGTCTCATCCAATCCACCAACCCTCTTAACGTTATCTTTAGAACTCCCGATTTCTAGTCAAAAACTCTCCTGTGTCCTCAATCTCTTCTCTGAAAGCCCTTGTCTCTTACCCACCCAGTTGAAACCTTGGTCTCCACCAAGACTATATTGATATTTCAAAGACCAAAAAAAAATCTTTTTCAAGACCAAAAAAAAAAAAAAAAAAAAAAAAATAGGCTAGGAATCTTCCTTTATCCCCTTGTCAACTTCAAAGTACTTTTCCTATTTCAAAATTCCAAATATTTTATGGAAAGGCATGGCAAGTCTCCTACCATCCTTCTCCTGCTATTGCTCTGGTTCTATGTCTCTAATGTAAGGGCTTTGCCCCAAAATACTCATAGGAAGTGTTTGGGCATAATGAGAGGTGTGGGTGATTTTAATTTTCCTCTTTGTAGGGGGGTGGGAGGGAGGGGAAAGTGGGTGATGGGCATTGAGGAGGGCACCTGTTGGGATGAGCACTGGGTGTTGTATGGAAACCAATTTGACAATAAATTTCATATTAAAAAATTTTTTACTCTTTGTATTGACCTATTTTACTGAATATGCATTGCTTTTGTACTCCTTTATTATTTCTTTTTTTTCCCAATGTATTTCTTCTATATATAATTTCTTCTTTCCTTTGGTTTTCTCTTTTGCTAACTTTCCGAGTTGAATGATGAATTCATTCATTTCTCAATCTTTTGTGCTTTTCCTTTTATGTAAATCTGAATCTCATATGTTTTGGCACATATTGCAATGATTATTATGTGATTCTAATTATTTCAGAATTTCCAATGCACTTTAACCACTCCTTGTAAATGTATTTATTTAGTTTCCAAAGAACAAGGGATTTTTATTTTTAGTTTTTAAAAATTATGCGCTGTGGTCGACGGATATACTCTGTATGTTATCAATTATGTGGTGTGTGTAGTCAGTAAACATAAGGGTCCTGTGCACTTTTAAAAAAATGGGGAAGGTTGTGTCCAGGAATATGTATTTTGACATGAAGTCATCTTTGTTAATCATGACTTAAACATTAAGTCATCTTTGTTCATCATGTTTTTCATATCTGGTATAGCCTTCCTAATATTTTGTCTTCTTTTTCATTAGTGTCTGATACAGATATTTAACATCTTTTACTATAATTGTGAACTTGTTACTTTTTCTTTGTAGTTTCGTCATTTTTTTTCCCTTATATATTTGAGTCTAGATCATCAGACTAGGATTGCTGCATCTTGTGGATGTTTTCACATATTATTCAGTATACTCTTCTTTATCTGCATCAACGCATTTTGCCTTACAATTAATTTTGTCTAAGAATATCACTAACCAAATTTCCTTTTGTTCAGTGTTGTACTGGTACCTGTTTTTTTCTCCTCTTAATCTTCAATCTCTTTTCTCCTCTCCTGACTTCTATTAAATGGATTAAGCATTTTTCATTTTCCTTTTCCCCTTTAGTAGCTTGAAAATTACACCTTATATTTCATTCTTTTAGATACTTAAAACACATACTTGACATTAAAAAGGTAGTCAAAATCTGTATCTTCCAGGTCATGAAACAGTTCAATTCTGATCTCCCTCCTCCCATCTGCCATCTTATGGTTTAGTATTTTAATTTCTCTTTGTTTTTAACCCTCTCTTCCAAATTAGTCTCTCGTTTATAAATGAATGTTTATCTGGAGTAATAAAAATGTTCACCAATTTCTTTCATTCCATTGTAACTCCAATCCCTCTCCAATCTTCTGTGTTCAATTTTCTCCTTACTGATAAACACATTTTAGTGGTTATTTCAGGCAATGGTCAATAAGGGTTCTTTTGAAAATGTTTTCATTTGGCCCTCACTCTTTAAAAAAATTTTATTTTTTAATGTTTATTTATTTTTGAGAAAGAGAGAGAGAGAGAGAGAGAGAGAGAGAGAGAGAGAGGCGCAGAGTATGAACAGGGGAGGAGCAGAGAGATAGGGAGACACAGAATCTGAAGTGGGCTCCAGGCTTCAAGCTGTCAGCACAGAGCCTGACATGGGGTTCAAACTCACAAACCACAAGATCATGACTTGAGCCAAAGTCGGACACTTAACCAACTGAGCCACCCCGGTGCCCCTGGCCCTCACTCTTGAATGATACTTTTAGCTGGGTATAGAATTCTACGATGGTGGTTCTTTCCATTAGTGGACTGTAGGTAAAATTACGCTGCATTCTGACACATATTGTTACTTATGAAAAGTCTGCTGTCAGTGTCATAGTTGTTCCCTTGAGAAAATTCTTTCATTCTCTGACTATATTTAGAATTTTTCCCTTCCCAGTGTTTTACAGTTTTACCCCAATGTATCTACATATAAATTACTTTTTAATCCTGCTTGGGACTCTATATATTATTTTAATCTGAAGATATATGTTTTGTTTTGTTTTGTTTTTCAAATCTGGGAAAGTCTCTGCCATTGTTTTTGTTTGTTGTTTGTTTGTTTTAAATACCACCTCTCCTCTCCACTATTTTTTTTCCTTTTGGAACACCTATTAAACACATGCCAGGCCATCTCATTCCAAGTGTTAACTTATTTTTTATAATTTTCATCTCATCCTATCTCTGTGCCCCATTGAGACCTCAGATTGGTCTTCTAAAATTTTTTTTAATGTTTATTTATTTTTGAGAAAGAGAGATAGAGTGCTAGTGGGGAGGGGCAGAGAGAAAGGGAGACACATAACCCAAAGCAGGCTCCAGGCTCTGAGCTGTCAGCACAGGACCCAATGTGGGGCTCAAACCCATGAACTATGAGACCTTGACCTGAGCCAAAGTCGGACGTTTAACTGACTGAGCCACCCAGGCACCCCTGTCTTCTAAATCTAACTGATCCATTATGTTTTGGGTTTTTTTTAAGTCACTATATTCTTCACTTCTTTTTTTTTTTTAATGTTTATTTATTTTTGAGACAGAGAGAGACAGAGCATGAATGGGGAAAGTCACAGAGAGAGACACACAGAATCCAAAGCAGACTCCAGGCTCTGAGCTGTTGGCACAGAGCCCAGTGCGGGACTCGAACTCACAGACTGTGAGATCATGACCTGAGCTGAAGTCGGATGCTTAACCGACTGAGCCACCCAGGTGCCCCTGTTCTTCACTTCCTAAAGTGAATCAGTTGTTTTTCAAATCTGACTGATTTGAAGAATGCCTTCGTTTGTTTTATATTCACTCCTTTCCTTTTAATAATTTTAAACATATTTATTTTATAGTCTCTTTCAACTTTTCCTATCTTTTCCAAATACTGTCATATTATGTCTCCTGTTTCTGTATTTGCTTCCTCAAAAAAATATTTGAATGCCTGCTAGGTTTCAGGCATTGTTCTTAGGACTTGAAATGCATCAGCGAACAGAACCAACAAAATGTCCTGTCTTCATCAGACTCACAGTCTAGTGAAAGAGAGGCAATATATAAGCTATGTGAAATATAGAGTATGTGAGATGATGATAAAGTGAAGGAGAAAATAAAGCAGGGAAGGTGGGGACAGGAATGGAGGCTATAATTTAAATGGGGCTCTCATGGATGAGAACTGGATAAGGAGGGGAACAAGAAAACAAGCCCTACAGTTGTCAGAGAGGATACTCCTGGAAGAGGGGACTATGAGTGTAAAAGCCCTAAGACAAGACTATTCCTTGCCTGTTGGAGTAAAAATTATGATACCAGTGTTGCTGGAGGATAGGGAGCCAGATGGACAGTAGAAGGTGAGAAAGGCCAAACCTGACATCAGAGTCCCTGGAAAGACCTTGGCTTTTAACTTATGTGATACTGGAAGCCATGTGAGGGATTTGGTCAGAGGAGTGACATAATCTGATCTGTAATGTTAAATGATAACTCTGGCTGTTTTGTTGTGGATAGACTGAAACAGGTCAGAATCAGGAAGACCAATAGGAGTTACTGCACTAATCCGGTTGAGAAATAATCATGGCTCAGACCAGGATAGCGTCTATGGGGAGTAAGAAGGAGTCATATTATACATACATTTTAAAGATAGGGGCACCTGGGTGGCTCAGTTGGTTAAGCATCTGACTTCAGTTCTGGTCATGATCTGGTGGTTTGTGAGTTCAAGCCCCGTGTCAGGCTCTGTGCTGACAGCTCAGAGCCTGGAGCCTGCTTCCGATTCTGTGTCTCCCTCTCTCTCTCTCTCTCTCTGCCCCTCCTTCTCTCATGCTCTGTCTCTCTTTCTCAGAAATAAATAAACATCCAACTCTTGGTTTCAGCTCAGGTCATGATCCCAGGGTCATGGGATCAAGTCCCACATTGGGCTCCATGCTGAGGTGGAGCCTGCTTGAGATTCTCTCTTTCCCTCTGCCCCTCTCCTCCACTTGCACTCATGCTCTCTGTCTCTCTGTCTCTCTCTTTCTCAAATAAAGAAAAAGAAAAAAGAGCCAACAGAGATTTGCTGAAAAATCAGATGTGGGTTGTGAGAAACACAGGCATGATTCTCTACCTATTAATCAATCATTCAAAGATGACTCCAAGGTTTTGGCCTGAGATGTTGAAAGGACGGAGTTACCAATTACAGAGGCAGGAAAGCCTCTAAGAGGACAAGGTTTGGGGGAAGATAGGGAGTTTGTTTTGGATGCACTGTATTCATTATCCATTGCAGCATAAAAAGTTGGCCCCAAATTTAGCAGCAGGAACAACAAACCCTTATTATGTCTCAGGGTCTGAGGGTAGGGAATATGACCTCAGCTTACATGGCTGGTTCTGCCTTGGGATGGCTCACCAAATTGCATTAAGCTTCGACCAGGGCTGGACACATGACTGGGGCTGGTTCACATGCCTGTGATGTTCGTGCTGGCTGTTGTTCATGAGGCCTCAGTGCCTCACTACATGAGCTACCTGAGTGTCAACACCTGGCAGGTGGCTTCCTCCAGAGCAAGAGACCCAAGAGAGAGTGTGGGACAGCAAGAAGAAAGAGGAACCCAAAGAAAAGCCACGGTGTTTTTACAACCAAAAGTGCAATAATGTCTCTCCTGCCATCCTCCATTGATCCCACTAACTAGCCCCCAGTGTGGCATGGGAGGGGCTGCTCAGGTTACAAATGCCAGGAGCCCAGATCTTCTGGGCCGTCCTGGGGGCTAGGTGCCACACACATCACACTCAAAGTTCTTCTCTGATGCCTCAGGGCAGCTCTCTTGAAGGTCATGTGGACTTGAGGACCATCTGGAGTTAAGAGGAGAGAGAGGTTCAAGCTGGTGACCTAAATGTGGAAGTCAGCACATAACGGGAGTATTTAAATAATACTGTATGATATCACCTACACAGTGGGTGGGATTTATCATTTTCTTAAGTATATATAGATGCTCCTTCATAGTGTACCATTCTTCATCACCCCCCTGTGGACACGGTGCCACTAATTGTGTGAAACCAACCTGATGCAGCAGTACTGGGTGTGCTTATGCTGTAACCCTGGAGGTTCCATTCCTTCTAGAAGAGTTTTTCTGTTAATTTCTTGGCTTATTCTTCTCACGCCAAGTAATCTTCTATCGCTTACATTTACATGGTGGTACAAGCTTGGGGTTTGGCCTCCAGGTGCAACTGTCTTGCTGCTTCCCCAGAGAGCAGCCAGAGAGGTTTTTATAAAGGAGGGGCCCCTAGAGGCTCCAGGCTCTCCACAGGAAGATCTACTCCAGCTGCCCTTCAGCGGGTCCCACCCATCCCTCCTGTCCCTGCATGGGGGGTCGGTACTGTATGTGGGGCTCACAGTGCCTCGCCACTTCTGCCTAATGTTCTGGCCTAGATCTATCTCTTCATTTCTGTCATCTTGTGACTTCCTCCTCTTTCTTCTAACTTGATTAGGGCTTACAAAATATCTTTTATAATAATGCATGCAGAATTTTTATGCATTTGTGACACAAAAGGGATCCCTTGTCCAAGTCAGGTAGATCTACCAATTTGTTGGCAACACCTTCCACGCACTGCTTTTCTATTAGGAAAAGAATAATAATACATCTAAAACTTGTTTGTAGGAGGCTTGATAAGACACTTTGGGGCACCTGGGTGGCTCAGTCAGTTAAGCATCCGACCCTTGATTTCAGCTCAGGTCATGATCTTGTGGTTCATGGAATCGAGCCCCACATCAGGCTCTGCGCTGACAGCGCAGAGCCTGCTTGGGATTCTCTATTCCTCTCCGTCTCTGCCCCACCCCTGCCCTCGCACTCTCTCTCTTTCTCAAAAATAAATAAACTTAATAAAACCCACTTTCTATTTCTATCTATTAAAATTCTACTACCCTATCTTCCCCCATGTAATTCCCAGACACTATCCTAAATGCTTCTCACCCTGAAAAGTGGCGCTTGGGTGGCTCAGTTGGTTGAGTGCCAGACTTTGGCTCAGGTCATGATCTCACAGTTTGTGGGTTCGAGCCCCACGTCAGGCTCTGTGCTGACACATCAGAGCCTGGAGCCTGCTTCAGATTCTGTGTCTCCCTCTCTCCTCTGCCCCTTCTTGGCTTATTCTCTCTCTCTCTCTCTCTCTCTCTCTCAAAAATAAATAAACATTAAAAAAATTTTAAAGTCCCATTTCAAAATTTATCTCCTCCTAATCCCTTCCTTTCGTTAATCTAGAAATCATAGTGATTCTCTCTTCTGAAGTCATTAGAAAAAGAAGAAGAAAAGCCTAGAAAAGATATTTTAGCCCTTCTGTAGAACAGACCTTTTTGCTTTTTCTATTCAAGCAACACGTGTTGAAATTTCTTCCATAAACTGTACTTACCCAAAACTCTACCTTTTTTTACATAGCTATAAATGGTAAGAACCAAAGTTTCTTCTATCAGAGCTTTGAAGACAAAACACAATGAAGAATAGTTTAATCTTTTATCCAGCTGAAAAAACTTTCTTCTTGAGGATCATTAGGGGGCAAATGATCTTTTATATTCAAATCACAAAAAAAATTGTAAATATTTGGATAATTGGCATTGACTTAGGTAATGGGGTAAAATCTCAAAGTCCATTTACAAATGGCAGTAACTAAACATGAGACCTGATACATACCTATGAGCTTACCTCCCGAGCCAGCCAATAATTACTTTTCAACAAAACCATCTTTTTTAAAAACGAACCTCCAAAAAGGAGGCTCTGTCATCTCTGCAGAAGTTCGGGGGTGTGGGCAACCTCCCTCTGTGGCCCTAATGCAGCCAGCAGCAGCCATGAAGGAGGGTCCCAGAGTTCAAAGCTGTAACTTGAGGCCCTCCAGGCTGCAAACACGAGGAGCAGAATCAAGCTCCCACCCAACACGACCCCATTCCACTCCAGCGGCCTCACTACCACAATCTGCCCTAGAGCGCGTTCTGGTCTGCCTCCCCGTTGAAGTTGATAACTGCAGGAAGTCCAAGGCTCTCCAGGGCTTCTTCATCCCTCATTGCATCTCCACTCTGGACATCCTTGAGCCCAACCCCATCTCTCATACTTCCCCACCTTCTTACACTCACCCAACTCTAGCAAATTCTCTACATTCTGAACCTTCTGAACATTCCCATCCCCTTCTTGCTGTAACTAAAACCTGGCTCACCCCCAAGGACACAGCCTTCCTTGTGGCCCTCCAAAGTGTTAATTAAGCACAGTCTCCTTCACACGGTTCATGCCACTGGACCTGAAGGTGGGGTTATGTCCTTCCTGCTCTCCCAGGCTTTTCTCAAGCCATTGTCCCTCTCTCCTCCCTAACACCCCAACTGAAAAGCTCATGCCTACAGATTTTACCACTGGGAAAGTCGTCATGCCTCAGTCTTCCACAGACTTCTAAAACTCCTGGTTATTGCACCATCTAGGTGGGTGGTCCTTCCAAAACCTTCGTCTCTCATACCCTTATTCTCCTTGCCTCCACTTGTATTGTCCTCTGCCTTTGCTCAGCCACCCACTTTGTGGCTATATACCTGGTTATTACCTATAACTGCCCCCACCCTCCACAATCCTAAGTGCTTCTACCTGATGACTCCCTCATGACTGCCATCTACTTCTCAGTTCATTTTTTGGAATTTTCCCCAAATCCAAGAATCCTGAGACTCCACCAGGACCTCAGTCCATTCATCCAGTGAACTCTCTTCTGTCCCTCATGCTACTCATGCCCTTACTTCCTTCCCCTTTTACCTGGCTTAGATCCTACAGTCCACCATTACAATCACATACTTGCATATTCCCTTAAGTCCTTTTCTTCTTTTCTCTTTGCTAATTGCCCTCTTCTCCTTCTCTGAGTGTTAACCTGTGCATTTGAACATGGCTGGAGGAAAACATCCCATCATGATGACCAGAGTCACCTTCAATTAATGGTCACCTGTTTCAAGTGGGTGCTTGGTGTTGTTTAGCCATCCACCATACTTCCCTAAACCAGTCATGCTCCCGTGCGCCCCAGG
Source organism: Panthera tigris (assembly GCF_018350195.1). Lineage (NCBI taxonomy): Eukaryota > Metazoa > Chordata > Mammalia > Carnivora > Felidae > Panthera > Panthera tigris. The sequence goes on along the minus strand of NC_056673.1, from coordinate 6,262,977 downwards.
GACTCTTTCACATCATCACTTCTGTCTTCAAATCCTAAACATCTCCCTCCATTCTCTGCTAGTCCCCTTGCTTCTAATTTGTCTGACAAAAGAAACAACAACCAAATAAAAAAATCCTTTTGTACACTCTTACCACCCCATTTACCAAGCTACTTATATCTGTACCCATTTAAACCTCCTTCCCTCGCCTACTTCCTGTTCATTACGGACTAATTGTCTGTACTCCTGAATATATCCAATCTTGATACTGGATCCCACAACTTCTCACCTACTCAAAGCTGTAACTTCAACAATTCTGCCATCTCTCCCCATCATTAATTTTCCCTCTCTACTGCATTGCCTCCGTTAGAATATAAAATGCTATATTATCTTCCATTAAAAAAATAAAGAATCCCTCCCTTGACCCTACATTTACCATCACCAACACTTATGCTTTCCATAAAGGTAAATTCTTTTTAAGTTTATTTATGAGAGAGAGAGAGAGAGAGAGAGAGAGAGAATATGGGTGAGTACAAGAGAGAATAGGGGAGGGGCAGAGAGAGAAGGAGAAAGACAATCCTAAGCAGGTTCCTCACTGTCAGCTCAGAGCCTGTTGCAGGGCTTGATTTCATGAACCGTGAGACCATGACCTGAGCCAAAATCAAGAGTCAGATGCTCAACTGAGTCACCCAGGCACCCCACCCATAAAGGTAAATTCTTGAAGGAATCAGAGATACTGAGTAAGGGCAATCCTTCACCCAGGCCCTATTGCCCCTGCTATAACCTGGTTTTCTTTCCATTTACTCCCCAAAACGCCCATATGACAGTCACTATGGGCCCACATTACCAACCATCATGGCCAGTTCCCAGTGGCTGCCGTGCTGGCCACAGATTCCCCAACCCCATCCCCAAACACTCTCTTCACTTAACTTCATGGAATCCACTCTCCCTGGTTCTCCTCCTACCCTTCTGCCATGCATGTTTCATCTCCTTCACTTGTACTGCTGCTTCTCCCCAGCCTAAATGCTGGAGGACCCAAGGGTCCGTCTTAGAACCTTTCTCTTCTCCAGCTCTGTTTGTTCACTAGATGATTTAATCCCACACAGGGCTTTATATACCATCATGTTTGACAACTTCCTGAACTCTAGATTCATCTCTCTGAACATCTACTCGCTATCTCTACTAGGATGCCCCCAAATCATCTCAAACTCAACACATCTTAAATCAAATTCTTATTTCTATCCCAACAATAACTTTTTCTCCCCATTTCAACAAATGGCAAATCTATCCTGTCAGCTACAGAAGCCAAAAGCCTAAGCATCATCCTTCAACCTCTTCTTGCTCTTTCGGCCCATATCCTACTACCTCTACAATCCCATTCACTCTTCCTTGAAGACATGTCCTGAATCTGACCATCTCTCCCTTCCCCTTGTATCACTCCAGCTCTGGTCCAGGCTGCCATTTATTCCCTGAGCAATGTTGCCACCCCCACCCCTCCACCCCCGTTTCCAACCTCGCCTCCTCTGTCTACAGTGCAACAGAGCTGTTAGAAGAACCTTTCAATGGCTCTCTAGTTTCCTTACAGGGAAAACCCCACAATTTCTTGGATCCCATTTTTGTCTCTCTGTCTCTCACTCTCTCAGCTGGCTTCCATCACTTGGACCTCCTGTTGTTCCTGGAACATGAGCAGCATTCTCCCTTTCTGGACTCTGCCTGGAAAGTGGATATATGTGCATGGCTCACTGCCTCAATTTCTTCGTGCCCACAGTCAAATGTCACTTTATCAGGCCTCACCTGACCGCCCATATAAAGCAGCAGCAAACCCATAGCCCTTGTTATGGGTTGAATGGTGTCTCCCCAAAATAGGTTAAGTCCTAACCCCCAGTGAATGTGACCTTGTTTGGAAATAGGGTCTTGGCAGATGATCAAGGTAAGATGAGGTCACTGGGGTGGGTGCTAATCCAATATGCAATATGACTGATGTCCTTAGAAAGAGGGGAAATTTGGGGCACCTGGGTGGCTCAGTCGGTTGAGCGTCCGACTTTAGCTAAGGTCATGATCTTGCAGTTTGCAAGTTCGAGCCCCGCATCAGGCTCTGTGCTAACAGCTCAGAGCCTAGAGCCTGCTTCAGATTCTGTGTCTCCCTCTCTCTCTGCCCCCCACCCCCACTCACACTGTCTCTCTCTCTCTCTCTCTCAAAACTAAATGAACGTTTAAAAAAAAGATACTATAGAATGGAAAAAAGGAGAAAGAGAGAGAAAGAGAGAAAGAGAGAAAGAGAGAAAGAGAGAAAGAGAGAAAGAAAGAAAGAAAGAAAGAAAGAAAGAAAGAAAGAAAGAAAGAAAGAAAGAAAGAAAATTTGAATTCAGAGACACAGGGAGGGCACCACATAGAGATTGGAATTACACTGCCACAAGTCTTGGAAAGAACAGACACTGGGAGAAACAGATCCTTCCCTAGCACTGTTAAAGCAACAGAGGCACTGTCAACTCCTTGATCTTGGACTTCTGGCCTCCAGAACTGTGACAATAGATTTCTGTTGTTCAAGCCACTTAGTCTGTGGTCCTTTGTTACAGCAGTCCAAAGGAAACTAATGCAATCACCCCAGATTTCCTTCTTTCTCTAGACCACACAACCATCTGATCTGTATTGTATTATATGTGTTTATTGACTGCCTTCACCAAGAACTTTTTCCTTATAGAAGACAGGAAGAACTATATTCTCTGAGATAAAGATAAAGATAAAGATAAAGATAAAGATATAGATATAGATATAGATATAGATATAGATATAGATATAGATATAGATATTCGCAGAGCTTCAAAAGTTGCCAGCTATGTTCCCAGAGCCTCAAAAATTGCCTACTGCTAGGACATGCTCAATAAATATTTGTTGAATGAATAAATAAGGGAATGAATAAGTTCCTTAATCAAACTTTAGCTGTCTCTATGAGGAGCTCAGCCAAGCACTGTGACTTCACTGTGAATAAGACAAAGGAAATGTGTTTGGAGACAGACACACATTCTCTCTTACACTTCATATCCACCCCAGACTCAATCTTTTTCTAAAGTCCTTAATAATTAACCTGAGGATTCTTCCCCCGCCCCAGCAGTCATGCTTCAATTATCTTTCCTTCCAGACTAGACCAATCATTTCCTTATCGTATGAAAGAGAATGAGACCTGAGAATTCTCTTATTTTTTATTCTACATTATGTCCCAGGGCATTCGTGAGCCAATTAATCTCAATGAACTTCCTTGTCATTGCTCTTAAATCTTTAACTGGCCACTCCCCCAACCAAACTGCTACTCTCCCCATGCATATTGTGTGTGTTTAAAGTGTTTTTCTCAGTGCTTCTCCCCTCTTCATAAAAGTTTAGCTTTGCCTGCAAATTCTCCAGCCCCTTAGTTTCTTAAATCCCCATAAGATTACTGGATTAAGATTCAAAGATGAGAATCTGGTAAAAAGAAATACTCTGATATAAACTTGATGAAGAAAAACAGAAAGATTGCCAGTCTTTTCCCATAACTGTTTCTTCTCAACTGTACTGCAAGTTTGCAACTTGGTTCATACCATCCAAAATCTCTGGGAAAATCAAATCCTAAACCTAAAAGGACTCAGAAAGTGTCAAACTTTTGGGACACCTGGCTGGTTCAGTCAGAAGAGCATGAGACTCTTGATCGTAGGGTTGTGAGTTCGAGCCCCCACGTTGAGGGGTGGAGATTACTTTTAAAAAAATAAAATCTTAAAAAAAGAGTCTCAAACTTTAAAGTCAACACAATGAATGTCAACTACCATACCCCTGTTGTACCAGCAGCTACTTGGTGAGTCATATGTTTACCAGTTTTCTTTTCTTTTCCTGGATGAGAAATCAACACAACGGGACACAGCTAAGTCAAGCTGCCCAGATGTAAGAATGACCATGGCTGAGGAATAAGAACATTCTGGGGCACCTGGACTCCTGGAGGGAGTGTGGTGGTTTCTAGAAGAAGAAAACCAGTCCCTAGCCCTGAAGACTAAATTTCCCTCTCTCTTCATGCCTTAAGCTTCAATCCTATCTTTCTGGCTGATTAATGTTCCCTTTAGGAGGAAACACAACTACCAAACAAGGCAATAAAAAATTGCATTCAATAGTAGCATTATTTATAATAACCAAAAAGTGGAAGCAACTCAAATGTCCATCAAGAGATTAATGGATAAGAAAAATGTGCTATAATACACACAACAGAACAGTACCTGCCTTAAAAAGGAAGGAAATCCTGAGGCACCTGGGTGGCTCAGTCAGTTGAGTGTCTGACTGAGGTCATGATACATGGTTCTTGGGTTCAAATCCCACACTGGGCTCAGTGCAGAGCTCACTTTGGATGCTCTGTTCCCTTTTCTCCCTGCATCTCCCCCCACTTGTGCTCTCTCTCTCTCTCCCCCTCCCTCTCAAAACTAAACATTAAAAATTTTTTTAAAAAGGGGGGGGGGAGGAAATCCTGACACCTGCTCCAACATAGATGAACCTTGAAGACATTATGCTGAGTAAAAATAAGGCATTCACCCAAAGTCACAAAAGGACAAACATTGCTTGATTCCATTCATATGAGGAGGACTCTATCTAAAATAGTCACATTCATAGAGACAGAAGATTGAATGGTGGTTCCAAGCGCTTCGTATGGGGGCAGAGGGGAAGGGGGAGTTATTGTCTAATGGGGACAGAGTTTCAGTTTTGCAGGATGAAAAGATCTCTGGATGGCAGTAATGGCTGCACAAAAAGAATGTAGAATGTGGGGTGTCTGGGTGGCTCAGTCGGTTAAGTGTCTGACTTCAGCTCAGGTCATGATCTTGCGGATTGTGAGTTTGAGCCCCGCGTCAGGCTCTGTGCTGACAGCTGGGAGCCCGGAGCCTGTGTCAGATTCTGTGTCTCCCTCTCTCCCTGCCCCTCCCCCACTCATGATCTGTCTCTGTGTCTCTCTCAAAAATAAATAAACATTAAAATAAATAAATAAATAAATAAATAAATAGTAACAATGGTAAATTTTATATTAGATGTATTTTGTCACAGTTAAAAACAATTTTTTTAAGTTGGGTTTAGGAAAAAAACAACAATCAGTTCAGATCAGGAAGCGCAGAAAAGATACCATGAATCTATGAATGAGCTTACATTTTGGCATCTCAAGCACCAAAGCAAGAGTGTGGAAGACTTTTCATAGTAGAAGTTGGAAGTTTCCCCTCTGAACTAGATTCCCTTCCAAACCTCCAAGGCATCCAGGGGCTCCCTACATGAGCTCTCACATCTATCGAAGGAGTAATGCCTCCATTTGGTTTAAGAGAGAATATGGATCAGGCCTAAATGGAAAATTCTGTGGCCTCTATAAGCCACAAAGGAGCCCTTACTTGGTCCCCTGATTTCCCTCCTGCCTGGCCCTACTATGCAGACTTTTCCGAATTGTCCCAGGTGATCCCTTCCAAGAACTCCAAGGTCTAGCAAAGGCTAAATGTGGCCCTGCTTAGACAACCAAAAGGAAAGCATAAATGGCAGATAACTTTTTGGTAGAGAGCATGGTTATCCATGCTCCAGTCTACAGGGGGAAGGGCAGCCTGTCCTCTGGAGAGAACAGTTAAGGGGTCCTTGTGGCTTGAAGTCCAGAGTTGCATACATGAAGAGCCTCACTGTTTACCTATCAAATCTTAAAGGCATTGCTATTGTGCTTTAGGTTTATTGGCTTTTCTTGCTTTTCTTCTTGCTTCTTCTTGAGGGCAGTAGCTGAAATGAGAATAGTGTTCACCTGATGATGATGATGATGATGATGATGTAGCTGATGATGATAGCGAGCGTTTATTGACCACTTACTATATGCCACGATTCTAAGTGTTTTACATATATTGCCTCATTTACACCCCATAATAATATTAAGAGGTTAGCTGCTATTATTAGCCCTACTTTATAGATGAGAAAATAGGAAAGTTAAATAATTTGCCCAAGATCATACACCTGGTAAGGAATGGATTTTTAGCCAGTTTAGTATGCTTGAAAATTTTTCTGAGCTAGACTTTCTAAGCCAGAAGGACAGTTTCCCTAGAGCTAGTAAGACCTTTCCAACAATATCATGACCATCTCCTTATATAAGGTTGTACTGCTAACCAACACAGTAGAAATGACTGATTAAAGATGGCTGTGGAATCATGTGTCCTGGGTTCAAGCCCTGGCTCCGTCACTGAGTACCCTGTTTGTCTCTCAGGGATCCCATTCCCTCATCCATAAAATGAAGATTTAAATAAAAATTCATGGTAATGATCGAACGTGACAATATATGGAAAGTGCTTGGCATATGTTGAACGATGATTACATGTTAATCGTTAACTTTACTCTTAGTGGGGCCTGCACATACGAGGAATGGCACCGTAGACTCTGGCCAAGAGAAGCTCAAACAGGCAAGCTTCCAGGACTCAGCAGGTAGATTAAATCAAGACTCTGGTCACCGAAACACCTCAGTACTCCAGAGAAGTGGGCCTCATTATTTACTAGGTTCTGGTGATATAACTTATAACATCTCAAAATGGGAAACCAGTTGGATTATCTCTATTACATGAGAAGGCGGTCAAACAGCCCCACAGTTCTGCACAACGCCAGGGGCACCATTCTTAGAATAGAGCATGCCCTGTAGTCATCTACGTGGACCACATCTGCTGGACAAATCTTCGCTCACCTTCTTCTGTGGCCCATTTGTCCCCAAAGGCTGATTGCCTTGGGGAAATCAAGACAGACCAGAAACTAGGTTTTGGGTCCCAGCCCCACAACGGACTGTCTAAACTTCACCTAGTTCTTTAACTTCCCTGGGCCTTGAATTATTAATCTTTACAAGAGAGATAATCATAATTGTCACATATAAGTAATGGAAGGATTAAGTGAAATGACTATGTAATACGACTCATAAGAGTCTGGTAATAGCATTAGTAATTCCATATGAGTCGAAATTTTTGTTGTTATTTCCACTTAAAAAAAATTTTTTTTTTTTTAGTTTTTATTTTAGAGAGAGAGAGCATGAGTTGGGGGAGAGGGACAGAGAAAGAGACAGAGAATCTCAACCAGGCTCCACACTCAACACAGAGCCTGACGAAGGGTTTGGTCCCATGACCCTGGGATCATGACCTGAGCCAAAATCAAGAGTCAGATGCCCAACCAACTGAGCCACCCAGGCACCCCTGTTATTGTACCTTTTGATGCAAGATCTATTAGCCAGAAGGATTCTAACTAAATGATGTTCAACTCAAAACAGGTCTTGTAAACTGTCCATCCTGACCTTAGGAAAAGTTATCCTTGTAAGAGCCCATCTTTCTCAACCCAAAGCTACCCTCTTAATTATAATTAAATAATGAATAAAATAAAATTACAAAATAGATTATGCATTTATTAAAATTCTAATAATAAATAAAACTATAAATAAATAAATCTTACTTATCAGTGAAGCCATCCAGAGTGTTTCCTGCAACCAGGGTCCTCCACATATCAAACATACAGTCGCATTCTCTTCCTATTAAGCAAAGAGGCAAGGTCCTTGGCAACCTTGCAGAAATTAAGTCACCTCTACCCCCAGTGTCCCCACTGCCTTCTGAGCTCCCATTAACCCTGGCTCAGAAGTTGGGTTTATAAATAAAGGTGCTATTAAGCAGCACTGTCTGCCCACACCTGTAGGAGCAAGGGTCTCCCATGAAAGGGGGCAGTCAGGACATGCACTCTGCCCAGTGGCCCAGTCTGCTTGATTGGCCAGGTCCCTGGTCTGCTCCTGCAGCTCCATTGGTATCCCTAACTCTCCCTTCAAATGCAAAACACAGCTTCATCTTTTCTGGTCACAAGCTTTGTTACGTGATTAAAGGAGCACGTTCAGCACCAAACACATGTGTTCAGATAATGTGACCAGATTCCAAAGCCACCCCCTCTTCCTCCCCGATCCTATCCCAGTGCCCCTTCAGGTGACACTCCCAGCTGATGTCTCCTGGACTTGTGGGTTTAGATTTTCTCAGAGATAAAAGAGTCCCTTGTTGCTTTCAGAATTGCATTTGAATTGCTTTCCGGATGAATATAAAACTTTACATAGAACTTTTCCTGATGCACAGATTTAAAAAAAAATTTGTTTAACATTTATTCATTTTTGAGAGACAGAGAGAGACAGAGCATGAGTGGGGGAGGGGCAGGGAGAGAGGGGGACACAGAATGTGAAGCAGGCTCCAGGCTCCCAGCTGTCAGCACAGAGCCCGAGGCGGGGCTCGAACTACGAACCGTGAGATCATGACCTGAACCTAAGTCAGACCCTCAACCCCCTGAGCCACCCAGGTGCCCCAAGATTTTAAAAACCACATGGGGGGGAAGGGGTGCCTGCGTGGCTAGTCAGTTAGTTAAGCGTCTGACTCTTGATTTCAGCTGGGGTCATGATCTCACAGTCCATGAGATCGAGCCCCACATCAGGCTCTGCGCTCATAGTGCAGAGCCTGCTTGGGATTCTCTCTCTCTCTCTCTCTCTCTCTCTCTCTCTCTCTCTCTCTGCCCCTCCCCTGCTCACACGCATGTGCATGTTCTCTCTCCCAAAATACATAAACTTTGAAAAAAATCACAGTGAGGGGTTAAACCTGCCTACCCATATATAAACACCTTAACATTTAAACATACTTAAAACTTAATTTTTCTAATGAAAAGAACCCGTTAATGGAAAGTGGGGTGGTGGTGTTGCTGCTGCTAGTGGTTAACTTTCTGCCTTTTCTTCACAAGATCCTCATATCTCTACTCTTCATCCATAAGTAAAGGAAAATGAATACGTGTTCATCAGGGGAATAGTGACATACCCAAAGAGGTTGACTTTAGAAAGTATTTAAGTACATGGTACTGTCCTAGAATCTCTGTCACCAAAATAGAATCTAGATATGGGCTGTAACTGTCACTCCTTGACTTCTGGTTTGTAATTTTAGCACTTATCAGGGTCCGGTATTCTCTTTGGCAAGGTCTTGTAACTGGGGTACAGTGCCACCAAGTGGTGGTCAATGCCATGCTCACGTTAAAAATCCACCTAATCTGTGCCTGGGATTCATGGGCCACCTATTCAACAAATACAGTATATGAGCCAACGTTGTCTACTTTTGAATAGCAAAAATATGAGTCTTTATCAAAACAGTTTAAGATTATCAACATTTTTTCAAGATACTATAAAGCAATTTCAGAAAGAAAGAAATATGTGTGGTAATGACCATCATTTGGTAATAATCCACACAATTACTGAGCATCTGTTGGGTTTAAAAGAAAGGTCCCAAAGACAAACAAGACCATAGTCCCTGAACTTCAGTAATTAATTAGACATGTACACAAATAACTGACTCACTAGTCAACAAACATTGCCAAGCTCCTACTATATGAGGGCTATAAGTACTTACAAGATGCTGTGAGAACAGAGAAAGGTAAGATTGATTCGAGCCGTGAAATTCAAAGGATTCCCCAAGAAGACAGAAATTTGTGCATGGCTTTGAGAAACGAGTAATCTTTTGAAAACCAGAAGGGGCAGTGAAGGGTACCGTAGACAGAAGAATTAATACCAGTGAGACACAGAAGTAGAAAGTATTTGCGGAGAAGGGGAACCTGGAAAGGGAAGCTGGAGCGGGCAGGTGGAGGGCACTGAACGCACGTTGAGAAGCACGAATCATCCACCATATGCAATCGGGAAGACTTTGAGGAAGAGGGATGAGATAAACCCTCGTGGCTGTACGTCAGCAAGAATCATCTGCTAACAGTTGGACAGAGAGACGGGTTCATGTCTGTCTGCATAGGGAACACGAAAGAGGAACACATTCTATTTCCACACTAGGACCCCAAACTTTCACAGGGTCTTAGTTTTCTGGGTGCTGTGAGATGCGTGGGGATCCGGGAAAGGAAAACTAGGAAGAGAGGAAGGCCCAGAGGGAAGGAAGGAAGGAGAGGAGTTTGAGGTCACCGGTTAACATCCATTAGCCATTGGTTCCACAGAGCCCGGCAATCGTTTGAGCTCAAAGCTGCCCCCGGTTGGACGCCTCAGAATCGATTTCTGCAAGATGCCGAACGCTGAACACACATATAGCATATTTTGAACTGCTTCTTTAAAGGGATTTGAAGACTGGCTTCAGGAACCAGCATTGCAAAAATAGCAATGGATATGGCATCGTAGGGCTGAAATCTTTTTTTTTTTTTTTTTAATTGCAGAAAAGCATCGTTCTCGTTGACAGTATCCGCAAATGCATTTGCTTCCCGGCAGACACCCGTCACAGACAAACAGGGTGTTCTCCCTCGATAGAGGCTGGAGGCCCGACACAGTGAGGCTTGAGTCTCTGTCGGGCAAAGGCACCAGACGGTACCTGGTACATCTGCTCCCTCGCCCCAGGATTCCCACACACCCCAATGCCTGCAATCAGAGACTCCGTCACCAGCCAGAAAAGTCAACAGTGTTTCCTGGGAGTCCAGCACTGGGGCAGCCAGGGACAGGTTGTTTTAGGTAACAGAAAAGTCTTGAAACCAGAGGAAGCTCCTCCCATCTCCTGTGAGACCCACTGAAACCCAGCAGGGCCCATCCAGCTTGGGAAGCACCCCACCTTTGTCCTGCATCAACTTCCTGCAAGAGCTACACAGAATCCTTTGCTAAAGAAAACTGGGCTCCGTGAACTCGGCTGAAGGCACCCTGGTGGGGGAGGAAAGATGGGTGCCCGCCTCTCAGGGGGCTCATGAGCCGGTCCCTGGATGGACTTCCGGGGAGAGACGGCTGTTGGGAGTCAGATAAGCTGCCTGAGCTGTGTGAGCTCTCTGCCTCGGTTTCCCCATCTGTTAAACCGAGGGCACGAATGTGGTGGCTCACGGAGCTGTAAGGACTGAACAGGAAAGCTGCCACAGGAGATACTGGTGAGCCCCTCCACAGAGGGGCATGGGGTTCACTGGGGCTTCATTACATTTAAATGACGTCATCGTGCAGGTGGACAGGGGTGTGGTTGGCCACGCCTACAGCTTTGCTGCCCTCTGAGTTGTAGGCACTGAAGAAGCCACCAGGCTGGGGTGAGTGCTTGACACACATAATGGACCTTTCTAGAAACTATGTCTGCCCATGGCTTTGCATGCAAGGTGGAAGGTGGTGACGATGCATGGATGGGGTCGGTCATTTATAGTAAAATCCCAGATTCTCCTGCCCTTATCTACTTTTGCAGCTCAAGATCCCTGCAGAGTGCGGGTGCAAGGCTTTTGTCCATCACCCTCCCACCACCACCACCCTGGTAAGTACATCCGGGGGTCACCAAGTGATGTGCCCAAGTCCAGTCAGCTGATACCTGCTGGGTCGTCTTCTTCCCCTCCCAGCAGGGGATGGGGGACCCCATCTCCACCTGCTGTATCACACCCAGGCAAGCTTCCTCATCAGGACACTGGTCACACGGGGCAAACAAGTGGCCAGTGCTTTCCCCAGAGCCCACACGGCGCAGGAACTGCCCCAAATCCCCTGCAGAAGAGGGCAGACTGCCTCTAATGGCAGGTTAAATAGGACTCTACATCCTTTGACCCTCCTCCTGACCGGGGGTGGGTCTGCCTCCTCTCCCTTTGAATGTCAGCTGGACTGTGACTACTTGGCCCAAGAGAATACGTGAATGTGATGTCATTGCGGCCTGTAACAGGACTAGCGGTTTCTGTCACACTTTCCTTGGGGCCCTGAGCCGCCATGTTGAAGCATGACCACCCGGCTGCAGAGACCATACGGAGAAAGAGGCAGGCTTGGCTGACCCAAACCATCCAGCCGTCCCCTGCCAACATGCCAGGGATGTGAATGACGCCATCTTGGACCAGAGCGTCAGATCAACATCCTCAGGCGGTCCAGGAGACCCACATAAACCCTGAGAACGAACTGAATGGTGATCGTGTGAAGCCACTACGTTTGGAGTAGACTGTCGGGTGGCCACCGATGATCAAACCACCTTCTCTCTCCCTGCTCCTTCGCTCTGTGCCACACCGACAGCAAAGCAATGTTGTGTCCTGACCTAAGACTGTACTTTAGGTAGCCAAGGTGTATTTCACAACCAGCCCTCATCAGAAACTCACACTTCGCCCCCCCCCCATCACCCCCATCCGTGGGGAGAGTGGGCTAGGAAACCCCGTTCTCAGAATTACCCCATTCCTCCAATACCAAGGGTCCAGGCAACTAAGAGTGTGCCTGACCCCTGGATTCCTTCGGGATCAGTTTTCTTTCTCACCAGAGGCTCCTCAGACTCTCACACAAAGGCTCGGACGGGTGTGGCCTGCAAGACAGCAGATCACAGGGCTCGGGGTTAAGCTGAAACCCTCTTCTGTCCACTGGCGAATCGGGAGACGTCCTCACGATGCCCAAGGCTTTCTCTGGATCCAGGGAGGCACCGTTTCCCCGCCGCGTCTCTTGTAAGAAAAACGAGGCGCCTCTTAGACCTCTTTTCCCTGCAAGACAGGCCTGGATTTCAAGGACTTTAAAGGGTGCTGTGAGCACAATCCAGGCCGAGGATTTTCAATAGGTTTTGGCACATCAGCGGAACACGTTGGAATATTGTCAACACAGATTCTGGAGCCGCTCAGGGCTGTGCACGGGGGCGGCCACAGGTCAGATAAGATCTGTCTGGCATGCATTCTGCCTGCGGAGAAGCATGGAGTCCTCTTAATTCAATTCCTGTCCATTTCAAGATACATAGGGGATCTGGGAAAACCAGGTCTGGGGCAGTCGCTTAGAGTTAGCGGTGTGGAAAGTGACAACTGTTTCTCAACATCCAGTCCCTGTGGGGATTCGGGGTCCAAACACTTACCGGATTAGAACCCGCTGGCATTCCTTATGTGGGCCTTGGAAAGACGTTATGCTTTGGTGTCACATCAGTGTGTGTGTTCACGGGGAGGGCCTCAAGACACAGTGACACGCCCCAGTCTGTAGGATAATGGCGACCCAGAAGCAGACAGACTCAGTAGCCCGTTCCAGGGCCCCGCGAATCGCCCGGTGGGTGATGTCTTTTTACATGACTTCCAGTCACCCGTTTAACAGTATGGCAAGGTAGCCACTGCTTCCCTCCCTTGCAGGTGAGAAAACAGGAGCCCCTAGAGATGGTGATCGAAGTGATACGTGGCAGGGACGGAATGCAAATGTGGCTTTTCTGAAGCCAGATTGGTGCTCCTGATGTTGTCTACCTGTAGCGAACCTCTCTCGCTCTGGCCCACCCAGACGTCATGCCTTTTTCTTTTTATTTTAAGTTTATTTATTTATTTGGGGGGCGGGGCAGAGAGAGAGAGAGGAAGACAGAGAAGATCCCAAGCAGGCTCCACGCTGTAGGTGCAGAGTCCGACCCCGGGCTCGAACTCACAAACTGTGAGATCACAACCTGAGCAGAAATCAAGAGCCGGACGCCCAACCGACTGAGCCGCCCAGGTGCCCCTAGGCCTTCTTCTCTTAGTGCAGAACTGAACCTCGTTTTCCTCTGGGGAGTCATTCCTTCCCCCTCGTGATGCAGTCTTGGTACGAATGTCAATCAAAATCTCCCCCTCCCCCCCAACCCTAACCTCCGGGCAAGGATTCCCGGATATTGAAGACGCTGGAACAAGTCTACACCAGCGGTGGCCCTCTGCACTTTCACAAGGCTGGCAGGACCCTCTCCTCCCCGAGCTACTCCACATCCAATCAACAGGTTATCTTTGTCTGTTTAAATCGGCTGCTGGGGTGACCCAAGAACTCAGACACAGAGCCCCAGCCCCTTTCAGTTGGAGCTGGCTCAGTGGGTTAAGCGTCCGACTTCGGCTTAGGTCACGATCTCACCGTCCATGGGTTCCAGCCCTGCCTCAGGCTCTGTGCTGATGGCTCAGAGCCTGGAGCCTGCTTTGGATTCTGTGTCTCCCTCTCTCTCTGTCCCTCCCAACTAGCACTGTCTTTCTTGCTGTCTCTCTCAAAAATGAATAAACATTAAAAAAAATTTTTTAAGTCCCTTTCAGCATATGCTACTTTACTTTCTAATTCCTTCAGTTCCAATGTGAACATTAGGTAACACGAAATACTACGTGTCTTTCACTGATGATTATGTAACAGGATGTCAGATGGGATATTTCCTGTTGTCTCAGAATTAACAGCCAGGACCCAAAACTGGAGTCAAAGAGGTAAGAAATACCATACATTCTAAAAAGAACCAAAAACAAGCAGAAACCTCCCTCAGAGCTTGTTGTGGGGCAAACTGGCTGCATCGAACTTTTATTTTCTTTCTTTTATTTGTTTTTTGGTGTTTATTTATCTTTGAGAGAGAGAGAGAGAGAGAAAGCAGGGGAGGGGCAGAGAGAAAGGGAGACAGAATCCAGAGCAGGCTCTAGGCTCTGAGCTGTCAGCACAGAGCCCGACCTGGGGCTCGAACTCACAAACCGTGAGATCGTGACCTGAGCCGAAGTCAGACACTTAACTGACTGAGCCACCCAGATGCCCTTACCTTGGCTTTTCGTTTCTGAATTCTGATGCTCTGTCGTCTTGGCGATTTGCTGGCCATGGAGGGACTCAGTTCCCAGCAAACTGTGCTCCTGAGATGACCATTCAAATGCAAACCAACCAGTCCAGAGGCCAGGCTTCCAACTGCTTTTCCTTTTAGACTCTCACACTCAGGGCCACTATTCACCTTGCCTTGATCACCCCAGGGCCAGGCACCAGACAACCAGGATGGCCTCTGTGCCCCAGAGGCAGCTGAAACTATTCAAACGGCTAATCCTGAGCCTGCCCACCCCGCCTCACCTATTCCTTCCTGCAGAAGCCACAACAAAGGCTAGTAGCCGCAGCTCCCCCGCCCCCCCCCGGGCCCCCACCTCCGGTGCCGACTCCAGCCTGGCTCCCCATGTGGCCCCGTATGCCATGTCTCCTGTTTCCAGGGAATCTGTGAGTATAACAATTGTCTTACTGCGTGACAGTCATTTCGGGGTCTACATGCCCCGATGAAAACAAATCTTGGGTACCCTTAAAACACCAGCCTTGCTCCCCAGAGACTCCCCACCCCCAGCCCTCTTTAAAAAGAAAAGGAAAGATTATAGGTATAAGTGACATCAGCCTCATGAGAAACAAGGAAGGGGAGACAATCCAGGACCATGTCCTATAGTAATGACAGGGACCCACAGGACACTGATTGGCCATTCCATTCTCCAACTGGGGATCCCCATTCTTTTTTTTTTTTTTTAATTTTTTCAATGTTTATTTTTGAGAGAGAGAGAGACAGACAGAGCGTGAGCAGGCGAGGGGCAGAGACAGAGGGAGACACAGAATCCGAAACAGGCTCCAGGCTCCGAGCTGTCAGCACAGAACTTGATGCAGGGCTCAAACCCATGAACCGCGAGATCATGACCTGAGCCGACGTCAGACGCTTAAGTGACCGGGCCACCCAGGTGCCCCTGGGGATCCCCATCCTTAACAGACTTGCCAAGCGGCGCGTGTATCCGTCTGGATAGGAGAAAACTGACCTGGGGGCAAACGGAGGAGAGAGATCACTGAGCAGGACTTAGCCCACCACTGGGCATGGCCAAGACGCATGTTTCCCATGGGTCCAGAGGACACTGAAATGCAGCTGGGTTTGGGCCATCTTTCTGGTACCCCACCAAGAAGGCTGCCTGCCAGGCGAGCCAACTTTAATAATGGAGCTGACGAAAAATGGACATCAGTCCAGAGCCAGAACGCCTGTGTCAGGGAAGCGGCAGTAGGGGAGGCCCCACAGGACGTTCCAAAGACTTCAAGCAACACCCCCAAGACAGCCAGCGTCTGGACATCTGCTGCACCACACAGAACTCGTAACTGGCTGGCTAGCGTCAATCAGAGAAACAGCAGCAGTCGCTTAGAGAGCACTGTAGATGGGCCCAGCTGAGGGAAATGGGGGTACTGGGCAGAGGGAGCTGGGAGGGGTTTCACGACCGGGGGTGGCAGGAAAGGAGCTTCTGGGAGTTTCCTAGTGCTGCTGCTTCTTTCTTTGTTTGTTTTTAACATATTTATTACCCAATCCTTTTTTAAAAAATGTTTATTTATTTTTGAGAGAGACAGAGCATGAGCGAGCGGGAGAGGGGCAGAGAGAGGGAGACACAGAATCCAAAGCAGACTCCAGGCTCTGAGCTGTCATCACAGAGACCGACATAGGGCTCGAACCCACAAACCCCGAGATCATGACCTGAGCCGAAGTCAGATGCTTAGCTGACTGAGCCACCCAGGCGCCCCTCTATTCCTCGATCTGATTTACACAGTGTGTTAGTGAAAACTCAGCGAACACATGATTTGTATGCATTTTTATGTGTATTTTTTCCATTTAAATATCTATTTTTTGAAGTTTATTTCTTTATGTTGAAAGAGAGAGAGAGAGAGCACACAAGCAGGGGAGAGGCAGAGAGAGAGGGAGTGAGAGAATACCAAGCAGGCTCCGTGCTGTCAGTATAGAGCCTGACGCAGGGCTCGAACTCATGAACTGATCATGACCTGAGCCGAAGTCAGATGCTTAGCTGACTGAGCCACCCAGGCGCCCCTCTATTCCTCGATCTGATTTACACAGTGTGTTAGTGAAAACTCAGCGAACACATGATTTGTATGCATTTTTATGTGTATTTTTTCCATTTAAATATCTATTTTTTGAAGTTTATTTCTTTATGTTGAAAGAGAGAGAGAGAGAGCACACAAGCAGGGGAGAGGCAGAGAGAGAGGGAGTGAGAGAATACCAAGCAGGCTCCGTGCTGTCAGTATAGAGCCTGACGCAGGGCTCGAACTCATGAACCATGAAATCGTGACCTGAGCCGAGATCAAGAGTCAGATGCTTAACCAACTGAGCCACCCAGTCTTTAAAACAAAACAAAACGGGTGCCTGGGTGGCTCAGTTGGTTAAGCGTGTGACTTCGGCTCAGGTCATGATCTCTTGGTTTGTGAGTTAGAGCCCCACGTCAGGCTCTGTGCTGACAGCTCAGAGCTTGGAGCCTGCTTTGGATTCTGTGTCTCCTTCTCTCTCTTCCCATATCCCGCTTGTGCTCTGTCTCTTTCTGTCTCTCAAAAATAAGTAAATAAATGTAAAAAAAAAACAACAACAACAAACAAACAAAAACCCACAAAACACGGGACACCCAGAATATCCACTCTGCCCAAGCACGAGCCCTCCAACGACTCACTTCCTCACCCATGTCCTGTTGACTCTCCAGGCCCCTGGTCTCTCTCCTTCAACCTTAGTATCTCCAACAGTGCCCTCAGAGGCAAAATAAAGGCATCGTTTCCTCCAATCCTTCTGGGTGGTTCCTTCTCCAGCTTTGGGGTTGTTGCTTCACATACCTGAGCTGCTGAGCCCCCCACCTGAGACTCAGAGAGACCCACTGCTGGACAGTCACAAGCTCACCTCCTTTATTTCTCCCCTCATGATCCCTGTCCTCTGCTACCTGATTTCCCATATGTGAAAACCATTGCTTTCTATATTTTGCTTTGAATTTCCGTTGTTGCTGTGGGAGGGTAAACCTGGCACTCATTACTCCATCATGGTCAAAGCCAAAGTCCCTGGATTTATGGCTAACCAAGCCATATCTAAGTCACCAGCACTTTTCAGTGAATCAACTGTATCAAATTCTTTGTCAAAGCTTCTCAGTATGGTTTTCATAACATCAACCACCTTTCTTGTTCATGTTTCATTATTTCGCATGATAAGTACCGGTGACATAACCAAGTGGGAGAATAAATGATTGACTTTCTGATAGGAGCAGAAGCGTGCGGGTGGTAACTTAGCTCACCAGCCTTCTGGTGCTGTCACTGTGCTGCTGCTGTCACTGTGGCTTCCAGAGAGGGTGAGGAGTATTTGTGGATCCCAGGAATCTCCTGTAGTTAAATCATTTTTGTGCGTGTTCTGTTTGAGTCACCTGGGGGAACACCCACGAGATGTCGAGTTTTATATTCAGGAGAGATGTCTGGGCTGGAGACATTGATTTGGGTCCTCGTGAGCATACAGGAGATAGTCGAAGCTGAATGTGGGAGCAACAGAGACAATGGAGAGGGTGGGGAGTGAGGAAAAAGGAGGATAAAGGTAAAGTCCGTAGAGCATTGACGTATAAGAGACAGACCAAAAAAGAGCCGCTAGAAGCAGAAGAATCATTACAAATGGCCCCCAAGTCTGAGTTACAGCAACTAAGAGGGTGAGCAAGCCATGAGGCAGTCAATGACAGGTCAGTGTTAATCAGCTTCTCTGATAAAATGAGCAAGCCTTGGAAACATGTTGGCTTCACAACTTCCAGTGAACACGAAGGGCCTGTAATGAAGGCAGGCAGCTTCCAACCTCTGAACGAATGTGTTGAGTGTTTGAGCAAACACCCGCTCTATGTTGGGCAAAGACCATCTTCACTTTTCATTTTGGACAGGCATAAAGTGCTCAGGATAAGAATGAACAGAGAAAAATCACTACCTATAATGAAAATATCTAGCAATTCAAAAGAAGAGAATGGATAAGAGCATGTGTTATTTCAGGAAATAAGAGGAAATTTCAGGGAAGCCTCTAATGTGTCATCTCAGTGAGATTCAAGAGCACACTGCACGTACAAAACTAGAGGAATGGGACACCTGGGTGGCTCAGCTGGTTAAGCGTCCGACTTCGGCTCAGGTCATGATCTCACGGTTCATGAGTTCGAGCCCCACGTCAGTCTCTGTGCTGACAGCTCGGAACCTGGAGCCTGCTTCTGATTCTGTCTCCCTATCTCTCTGCCCCTCCCACACTCACGCTCTGTCTCTCTCTCCCTGTCAAAAATAAATAAACATTTTTAAAAAATTTTAAACTAGAGGAGAAACAGAAAAAAAAATCTCAACTCAGGAAAAATGCCTAATGATAAAAGATATAAACATCAAATTTTAAAACACAATGCAGATTATAAGCAACATGGTACATGCTAAAGAAAACTAATCAGGGAATTAAAACCAGCTTAAGAAATCCTTCCAGGATTTAAAGGAAAGGACAAAGAGAAGCTCTAGTACAAAGGAAAAAAAGGATAAATACTTGAAAAGAACAGAAATTACCATAATTCGAAGATTCCATAATTGTCTTCCCAGAAAATCTAAAAGCAACAGCTAAAGAATGATTCAGCTAATAAGATGATTCAGTAAGTTAGCTATTAACAACGTGGTTTAAAAAACAAAAAATTGGAAAAGATGGAAAGGTAAAACCTAGTAAGTTAAATTGACAGTAAACATAAAAAATGTAACACCATTGCTTATTAAGTAAGCGCTTACTAAAACTATATAGTGTTTATTACTCAGCAAATTAGCAAAAAATTAAATAATTCACCAGTTATTGCCAACGACAGAGGGAAATCAGCCTACTCACAGATCGGCGGTGGGAAGATATAGCTACACAGACTGCAGGCAATTAGGCAACATTTTGTGTGTTTTAGAATTTTGCATACCTTTTGATCCAGCAACCCCACTTCCAGGAATTTATCGTAAGGAAATAATCATGACAGTGGTCCAAATATATAGCTACAATGACTGCCATGATGGCATCATGGCACTGGTAATAATGGTGAGTTCCTGGAAACAACCTAAATTTCTGACAATAGGGCATCGATTCGACAGGTTATGGTTTATCTATATAATGGAATAATGTTTACCCATTAAGCTACTATGGCAGAAAAAAATAAGAATCGAAGAAGTGTATAATAAGGTATGTAAAAATGACTTCTAAAAATGACTTCTTAAATGATTCCATCACCTACCTATCCTCCTGGAATTGTATACACCGAAATGTTAAAGTCAAGGTGGTGACACGGTGACTTCATTTTTTAACTTCCCTCTTGTGTTTCCTAAACATTCCAAAGTTAATATTAAGTAACCTTTGCTTTCATTTTTTTTTTAAAGCTACTTTAATGCTTTTCCCTGAAGTCTGTCTCATAGTTGCATTTTTCCATTGGGATGGCAGGTGTGACAGAATTTTGAACACGGGCTAAGGATCTCACTCACCTCTAATTTGAAAGATTTTATACGTGTTTGAGTTTTACGTATGAAGTCATAACGAGATCCAAAGAGACTCAAAGACAAGAGCATGAAAATATACATCGCTGTGCAGATTTGAACTCACAGACTGAGGAGCACAAAAATATACGACCGTAGACAAGAGGTTATTAGGGTAGGGGAGAAAAGACTTCAAACCTTGCTGAAATGTTTCTTCTGTTTAAATATTGGTTCAGTAAGTAAGCTGCTACGTAAGTTCCCTGAGCAGGGGAAGTTTGCTATATGTTTATTAGCAGCTGAAAATATCCACAGAGCTTGGCCGAATATAGGCCTGGGAAAGACGCTCCGTTCTCTGCATTTTCCCTGTGTTCTCTATTCACCCTGGCCCGCCCTCACCCTATTTCTTCTGGAATCCACACAAGCTAGATTATCTTATCTTGCACACATAGCTGCTGGGTATAGGAGGAGGTTGGCATTTAGAGCCCATGTGTTTGGTCCAGCTAGTCTGAATTACACTGGCTGTCGAGAGAGGCGTGTGCTTAACTGAGCCTTTCACGTTCCTCATTAGAGGTGACACGTATTTTGCTAGAGCACCTGGATTTTTCTTTATGCAGTGCAGCCTCTGCACGTGTCTTGAATATCTGAGGCGCAGCAGCACCCCCCGTCAGTTGATCTGTCTCAGCAAGGGCTGCAGGATGTGAGGCATCATTACAAAGCATAGAGCACGTTCTCAGAGTGCTACGTCTTTTTTACCTCGGCTTATTTACTCTGGGTCTGCGTAGGTACTAACCAGATGCTTCCACTTGAAGAGTTTATTTACCTTGTGAGCAGAACTTTAAGATGACCCCAGACGGGCCATCTGAAATCATTCAAGCACATGGTGCTGGAGGGAGAGCCCATATCTAGCTTGGGCTTCATGTTGGGAGCCCGGAATTTGGGGTCTGAAATCTGTTACGCTACAGTGTGATTGCACAGACAGAAGGCATGTGGTAAAAAACAAATCAAGACGCCCCTGGGTCTTAGAGGTCGAGAAGAGGGCAAATAGTCTTCCCCTCATTAACTTTTTATCCCATCTGGACAGCATCATCTCGATTGGTTTTCGTGTTTCCCATAAGCCTTCTTACGAAGAGTGAATTCAAACGGCCGGTGAACATACCCGTTTGAGTCACAGGCAGGTCTGTATGTGTTGTGCACAAAGTAGAGGAAAGGGACCTTTCCGAGCCAGGAGTCGGCCTGGTCCAGTCCATCAGTGGCCAAAATAGAGTCGAACAGACTCTCCAACACTTGGCTTCTGCAAAAGGGCCCTAATCAGGCCTGCTCCTCATGAGTGCAGACAGACACAGCAGTCAGGCCCCTGGATCCAAGAACGGCTCTTTTCCACCAACGTCAAACACGTTTCACAGCTGACCTGCCAAGAATGTGGATCCTGCTTCAAGATACACAGTCGGACACAGCACACAGCAGCCAAAAGAGAGAATCGCCATTGAGCCTACATCCTGGTATATCCCCTACAGATGGACAGCGTGTATATGGACTGGCAAGCATCCCAGCCCTTGGCCTCGAACGAAAAGTTCAGGATTACTTCAGAAGTAGATGGGAAAGATAAAGCAACTCTTCCAAATATGCCTTTGTTTTTCCGTGGGGATTTGTGAAGTGCAGTAGAGGAAGATTCTCAGGTCAATCCCTTTATGAGCGGTGTGGCCAAGACAGGTCCCTTGGCAGCCATATATATCTACCATAAAGAGCGCAGAGACACCCAGGCTAGGGGAAATCTCTCTGCAGTTAGCATGATTAAACTTTTCTCTGACCATCTGTATGGTCTCTAGTTCTGCTTTGTCAAAAGGAAGGGCAGTGTGGCATACGGAAAGAGCACTACGCCAAGAATAAACAAGTTTAGATTTTCTGCGCGCTTGGAAAGTCTGTTTTGTCTTGCTTAAACTCAGGTTTCGTATCCTTAAAACAAGGGGAGAGGGACATGGTCCTGAACCAGCGGTCCCCCACGGATGTGATGTCCAATAGTCTTTCCTGCCCCCCAAAGATCCAAGAATACACACTCCCAACAGATTGCAAAGTGCAGTGCCAAATGGCATGAATCCTCGAGCTGGCGGGTAATCCACTGGGGGTGGCATCACCAGACCCTGTGTGACGATGGTTAGCAGAAAATCATTTAGGAGCTAGGCGGTGGGAAGCACATTCTTCCTGGGTACTGTGTTGCCTCTCCACTCTCAAACTAGAACACCTGTCAAAAAGAGCCTCTGAGGGAAGTGAGGATAAACTCAGTCTTAAGTGTTAGCAGCTTACCATCATCTAGACCTGCTCGAGCCAAGGATCTGCCCCTGGGCTCCGGTGTTCTTTGCTGCAGGAAAGCCTCTAGCTCACTGTTTCCAGGGATATTCCCACTGATTTGCATCTCTGGGCTTTCCCGCATTAAGCTTCACCAATCTGGGGTGCCCTACCCACGTCCTCCACCGATGAAACAGAAATAAGCATGCTACTCA
This sequence comes from Panthera tigris, assembly GCF_018350195.1. Taxonomy (NCBI): domain Eukaryota; kingdom Metazoa; phylum Chordata; class Mammalia; order Carnivora; family Felidae; genus Panthera; species Panthera tigris. The sequence continues at coordinate 6,240,555 of NC_056673.1, read as the reverse complement.
TGCAAAGAAAATCCGAGGCGCTTGGGTGGCTCAGTCGGTTAAACATCCGACTCTTCATTTCAGCTCAAGTCATGATCTCACAGTTCGTGGGTTCAAGCCCCACATTGGGCTCTATGCTGACAGTGCAGAGCCTGCTTGGGATTCTCTCTCTCTTTCTCTCTCTCTCTCTCTCCCTCTCTCCTTCTGCTCCTCCCCTGCTCATGTTCTCTCTCTCTCAAAAGTAAATACTAAAAAAAGAAAAAAGAAAATGCACATCCGTGTCAGAAATCAGGGGGAGAAAAGGTACCAAACATACAAGAATAGAAAATGTTAGGCAAAAAGCTAACAGATTTCAAAACCACGATGAAATGGATCCTTTAACTTTTTTGCATTACCCCCAAATGCTAACAATAGAAGATGTAGAAGACCATTATAAACAACTAACCAGAAACGTTTTTGGAAAAGGTTCTTAAAAATTTATCTCCAGGGGCCCTGGCTGGCTCAGTTGGTGGAACACACAGCTCTTGATCTCAGGGTCGTTAGTTCAAGCCCACGTTGGCTGTAGAGATTACTTAAATAAATAACATTTTAAAAAAATTATCTCCAAAAAGACTTTAGGCCCAGATGGGGTTCTTTGAGTGGATTCTTTAGAACTTTCCAGGGGAGGGGGAGAAAAAAGAATTGTCTAAACCGTTCTAGAGAAAGGAAGTAGGAATTACAAATCACTTAGTGATTTAATTCCAGAGACTAGAGAAGAGAAAGGGAAAACAGGAAGGTCCCAACTGACAAGGGTTTACACTCCCAGGGGCGTCTTGTACCCTGACGGGAGGAAATTGCAGGATACTCAGCTGGTACTCTTCAAAACTCTCAAGGTCATTAAAAACAAGAAACGACTGAGAAATTTATCACAGGGGCACCTGGGTGGCTCGATCGGTTGCGTGTCTGACTTCGACTCAGGTCATGATCTCAGTTAGTAAGTTCAAGCCCTACATCAGGCTATGGGCTGACAGCTCAGAGCCCACTTTGAATCCTCTGCCCCCCCCCCCTCACTTGCACTCTCTCAAAAGTAAATAAACATTTTTAAAAACTTATCACAGAATTATCACAGACCACAGTTTTCATGGGAGACATGAAAACTCACTGCGGTATGCTACCATGGATTAGAAAGAGATCCTGAAAGAGAAAGTTAGAACATTAATGGAAAAGACTGGAAATCCAAATAACGGCTGAAATGTAGTTAACGGTAAGGTTTCTTAATTTTGACAAATTCACCATGGTAATGCAAGAAACTGGGTGAGAAGCATACGGGAACTCTCTGCGTTTTTACAACTGCTCTGTGAATCCAAAATTGTTCCAAAATTATGGGGCGCCTGGGTGGCTCAGTCAGCTAAGCATTGGGACTCTTGATCTCAGCTCAGGTCTTGATCTCAGGGTTGTGAGTTCAAGCCCTGTGTTGGTGTTGCGTGTGGAGCCTCCTTAAAAATAATAAGAAAAGAAAACAGAAAAAAGAAAAGGAAAGAAAAGAGTTCCCAAATTAAAAGTGTAAAGAAAAGGTTAAAGGGGGAAATGGTGATGCTTATATCCATGGACACAGGGGAAATTCAGGGCAAGAACTTTTTTTTTTTAACAGGCTATGGTTCAGGTGTTCATGAGATCAGCTCACGGAGGTAAGTGGCTCTAAACACCTAGTGAGAGTGACAAGGATAAAAAAACACCATTGGGGCTTCCCCTATGAAAGAACAAAAACTTAGGAACTTCAGACCAAACTGTCCCAGTTTAGGAACCTAACACCTATCTACTTTGAATAAGTGGTTTCTTTTTTCCTTTTCTTCCGCCGTCTTTAACACAACATACACTTTCTCCTCTCCCGCTAGCCACGCGATCTCACTCATCACAGCCAACTCATTTTTCACCAAATCTTCAGCCGCTCCGAAGACAGTCGCTCGATTTCTGCCTGAAACCCGCATCCTGATTCAGCCCGTGCATTCAACTGTCAGGAAATACTGTGAAAGAACTTTGATTTTGCGAGCGCCCTTTCAGTCAAACACTGAGTGACCCGTTCCGGGTTCTCTGATTCCACGAGAATCTGCACCGTTCATGGTCACTGAGCTGTCTTACCATTCTGTAAGTACAGCAAATGATCCTTGACCGTAGTCACACAAATGACGTTTGGCCGCTAAAAACGCACTTGAGTATTGCCCTACGGAGAGCAGCCAGCACTCCAGCCTCTATTAGGAAATCTGAGCAGATCTGGTGCTCCTACTGGCTTGTCACCTACCACAGGCTCATGGCGTGATGAACAAGGACCTTGAACCGAAGCGTGAAACGTCACGCCCCTCATGGCAAGCGCGTGGTTTGATATTTAGCCCCACGGGAATTACAGAGAGCTCACCTGGCCTAACCTTGTTTCTTCTGCAAGCTCTTCTCTGCTGCTTTGCACGTATCTACCTGAAAGAGATAATTCCGGATCAAACATGTGATCCCTGTGCATTGTCTCAGCACAGTATATCGCAATACTTCTGCATCACCAGGTGATGGAAAGCATCGCCCCTTTCCTTTCATGGCTACAGTCCGTTTCCTTAGCTCTCATAATGCAGTGCCCTGCTGACTAGAAGGGCCAAAGACTATTAGAATGGCGACGTAGATATTTCTGATAGTGCTTTTTGAGACACAGCACATTCACATGCACAAAGCTCTAGGGTCCATCAGATCTTTTTTTTAAATTTTTTTTAATGTTTATTTTTGAGAGAGACACACACAGCAGGAGCAGGGAACGGGCAGAGAGAGAGGGAGACACAAATCTGAAGCAGGCTCCAGGCTCCAAGCTGTCAGCACAGAGCCCGACGCAGGGCTTGAACTCATGAACCGTGAGACCATGACCTGAGCCAAAGTCGGACGCTTGATCGACTGAGCCAACCAGGCACCCCTAAGGGGTCCATTGGATCTTAACATGACTTTTTCCTATTTTAGAACACCCTCAGAAGTTCCATGTGATGTCCCTTTTGGATTTGGGTCTTCTTCCCCCCCCCCCCACACACCCCGCAACTGTTTGTTTAAGGAAATATGTACAGTTCTTTCCAGGCTCCGTCAGCTGCCCAAATGGCAATCACTCACACTGGGATGTGGCCACCCCACCAGGCTCCCGGGTCACTTCTCATCATTGGGGCTCACACTGCCCTTGAATTATAAGTTGCAGTCCAGCACTGCACCGGTAATAACAGGATGCAGGGCTCAGACATTTTTCCATTTGGTGCTTCACCGACTCTCTGGGCAACATTCAGACTCTGAAGTAGCTGCCGTTCACCCTCGGGACTTGGCCGTGATCTCTGGCCCTTTCACTTAAAAAATCAGAGGCAGCATGGTGGGGCAGATTGGGCGGCATGGATTCAAATGCTGCCTCGTCATTTAATAGGCAAGGACACTCACCTAACCCGTGACCTCACACCTCCCTGAGCCTCAGTCCCCTCATCCATAGAATGGGGCTAAGCGTAGGACCAACCTCACACAGTTCTCGGGTATTTGAATGAGTTGATGTATGGAAAGCTCTAAACGAGGGCTGGATACACAGCTAACTCTTTAATGAAAGATTAAACATTCCCATAGGGAACTGCCATACGGTACAATACCTCCAACTTTCCCATTTGAGTTGATTTTCTCTTAGTAGACAGGCCAACGCAGCAAGGGGAAGTCTCCCCACAGACTGTCTCTAAGATGCAGGAAATGCTTCCCGGTTGAGTGAAAAAATAAATTGTGTAGCTACGACACCTCCTGACTGAAGCTTACGCTTTTCAACCAGCTGTCTTCAGCCAACACTTATTGGTGAATTCTGTCAGCAGAGCTTATGTCGAGGACGTCCAAACAGAGCCCCAAAGTGACTCACCTAGGCGCCCAGCGTCCACATCTACCTTGAAGTGGCCAATTATGCCTCTGACACTTTGGGGGAAGATTCTTCTTGTGTTTAATAACTGCAAACCTTTGTTTCCCTTGGTTTTTTAATCAGTACTACACATTTCCAACTTGCCTTCCCCCATCTGCCAGAAACACCATATTCTCATTTCAGGACCTCAAGGGGCGCCCTGGAGCCAGGGACACTGTGGCTGAACTCCCTGCTGGCACTCTGGGTCACAGCTGTTCCCAGACTAAGTCTGTCCCCCCATCAACCTCTCCACACCTCTCTAGGTGCCTGTCACCCCTCTCTGCTCAGCCCGTCTCACCAACCACCTGCCTCTAGGATGCTTGCTATGCTATCCTCAGGTCCCAGCCCCCCACCTTCGTCTCTACCAATCCTTTGTCTTCTATGTTTTTTTTAAGTTTATTTATTTGGAGAGAGAGAGAGAGAATGAGCCGGGGAGGGGCAGAGATAGAGGCAGAAAGAGAATCCCAAGAAGGCTCCGTGCTATCAACAGGGAGCCTGATGCGGGGCTTGATCTCATGACCATGAGATCATGACCTGAGCCTAAGTCAGACGCTTAACTGACTGAGCCACCCAGGTGCCCCTATGGATTTTTTTTTTTTTAAATGGAGGCTTCATCCCATAGGCATGATCACTTATGAACTCAAACTCCAGCCCCCCTTCCCTCCCCGGATGACGGGGGTGTGGATGGAAGTTCCAAGCTCCGAATCATGGCTTGGTGTTTCTGGTGACCAGCCCCCATTCTGAAGGCATCCAGGAGCCCACCAGGAGTCACCGCATTAGAACAAAAGACCCTCCCAGGACATTCCAAGGGGTTTAGAAGCTCTGTGTCAGGAACCAGGGTCAAAGTCCCTGTTTTATAACAAAAGAAGCTCCCAGCACCCCCACCGCTCAGGAAACTTCCAAGGGTTGTAGGAGCTCCGTGTCTGGGGGCAGAGACCAAAAATATATTTCTCATTATGTCACAGAGGGTCAGCAGTTGAAGCAGACTTCAGTGTAAGTGGCAAAAGAGGGAAGCAGCTGGATCCAGGCCACACAGTGAGGATCAACAACCCGGGAGCCCGAGGCCAAGAGGGAAACGTCAGCCGTTTCAGCACCGAGCCTGGGAGCACAGATCATGTGACCGTCATCGCTCATTAAGGTGGGGAACTCTCCTCCTTTCCATGGGATGCGTTCTGGTTGAGAAACAGGTGATAGATGGCAGGTCTGTGCCTTGGGGTCAAGAGTCTACTTCAGAGGGGGCAGGACTCTGTCTTTACAATCCAGTGAGATACCCCATCACCCGCGAAATGCTCCTTCTCTCTGTGCACCAAGCGCTTTGGTTACTTTGCTCGGAAATCTTATTATGCTGGGACACGCTGTGTTTTTTCCTTCATCTGGCTAGGATTCTGTGAAGAAACAGACTCCATTTTTGCTTACTTGGCCCCATTAATGAAAGACAAAATTAATGAAAAGGTGATTGCAGTGGTTTGAGAATTAATTAGACGTTAATGCTCCTCACATAAGAAGTCTGGAGGTGGTGACCTGGTAGGGTTACTCGAATGTACCCTTCCAGAGACCTGGGTTCTTTCTACCTTTCTTTTTTTATCAGCCGTAGCATCTTGTCCATGCTGTGACCTCAGGATCACCTAATGGCTGCTGTACCTCCAACCACCGTAACTGTGTTCCAGGCCAAAAGCCCTCTTTCTCTCTCTCTTTTTTAAGAGATTTTAATGTTTTTATTTATTTTTGAGAGAGAGACAGAGTGTGAGCAGGGGAAGGGCAGGAAGAGGGAGACACAGAATCCGAAGCAGGCTCCAGGCTCTGAGCCATCAGCACAGAGCCCGACACGGGGCTTGAACCCACAAACCGTGAGATCACGACCTGAGTTGAAGTCAGATGCTTAACCAACTGAGACACCCACACGACCCCCCCCTCTCTTTTTAATCAGGCAAGCCAAAGATTTTCCAGAAGTCTCAGCAAGAAGCTGTTTGTTATTATATAAATATGAACGTATACATAAATATACAACAATATACCCAGTTGTACCTCATTAGCCAGAACTCTGGGTCGGGGCCATTCCTAGACCAGCCGCTAGCCAAGATCACGGGTAGTCGTGAGACCCAGGACAAAGCTCCCGCAGCCACGACTCGGAATCAGTTTGGTCAAACAAGAACTCTGAGCTTTACCTCTAGGGACAGGAGCCTGCCCCTTCCGCAATGGGATTATCTCCACGGCTCGGCATCCGGCAAGACAGCGAACGCTCGTTAAGCACTGACCACATGCCAGATATTGCTCCTAAGCGGTTACATTCCCATGTGGTCCTTGGAACAACCCTGTGCGGTCAGTGCCACTATTAATCCCGTCTTACGGAGGAAGAAATGGTAACGAAGAGAAACAGAGTGACCTCCCAAGGCTGCACAACCAATGAGCCGTAGAACTGAGAACACAGCCCGGGCCAAGGGACCCCAGAGGTCCCAGCACCGCTCTCCTATATGGCAGAGGGGTCCGTAAAGCTGGTGCACTCAATGAACGAACGAACGAATGAATGCATGCGCGCATGCTTGAATCAACAGATGGGCCTTTTCCCAGAAGAAGCCCGAGGCTGCTCGGGGCTCCCAGTGCCGTTTGAAGTCACTTTTCTCCATCCATCTTCTTCATGGGGTCACGACGTTATTATGTGCGCCCAGGATTTATGTCAGTTCACTGTGCTCCAGCGGGGAGAACCAAAAAAATGTTTCTCGCTGGGCTTCCTGCGTAACAGAAACTACAAGGAACGAGTCCGCAGGAGTGCGGGCGTTATCAGCACAGTGAACTTAAACAGCTCCACGTACATGCGAGCCCCGGGCCAAAGAATGAACAGAATGTAAAGCACGTCCAGGCTTCTGCTGAATCCTTGAAAATTCTGGTAGCGTGTCCGGGGCCCCATTGGAAGAGGAGGGAGGAGAGGGGAGGACGCAGGGTCATCGCAGATCAGAGGACCGGGCTGTCAGTGCTGTCCCGGCACAGGGCGAACTGGAAAGCTACAGACGCAGGATGCCAGACTTCCCGAGCACACACGCACGCTGTTGCCAAACGTCTCGATATTTTGTCTACCCGCCTCAAACATCCCGACGGTCAGGGGGCGATTGCATTGTTCTGGTTTCTTATCGAGATCTGGGGCTGCAGCCGACATAGTTACAGTCCTCCTAAGAACCCCCAGAAAGTAATCAGACTCTGCCTCTCGCTGGGGGCCCCCGGGGCCCCATAATTCAGTGTGATGAATAGAAATAAATATTCAGTGAGTTTCTTCTCTTGGAAGGTGGCCGGATTCAGCAAATGCAAAATACACCAGGCCCACCTCGATTCGGATTTCGGATAAAGGGTGAATGCATGTTTAGTAGAAGCCTGTCCCCAAAACGCGGACACGGAAAGCCACGGCGGAGACAATCTAAATTCTGCTTCGGTGCAAACGACTTTCCACCTGAAAAGGAAAGGATGGATGAACGGGGAGGGGGAGGCTTTGGAGGCTGCCCCGGGGAAAGAAAAAAGCTGCAATTTCCCACGAAAAGAGCAGCGAGAGAGGCGCCGGGTCGGCCACGGGGCCAGGCCACACCGCAGGTGCTCTTTTGCTAGAAACACCTGGAGAGTTTCCACATCTGTCGTCTGCTCCCCTCCCCCGTTCCCCAGCCCCGGCCCCTGGCTCGTTCCGTCTCCTCTGCTCTCCTTCTGGCTCTTCAGAGCCTGCTAGAACAAAGCATTAAGAACACTCTCTCACCGACGCCTCAGCGGCCCGCAACACCTCGTGTCCAGAGAGCACAACTCAGATCGTGCTGTTCACCACGGCCTTGATTCAGTTGTGAGGTTGGCCGGGCCCTCTGCCCACTTCCAAGATGGGGGAGAAAGGTGGGTAGACAGTGGCATGGGGCCCAACCGGGTGTTTAGGTTCCACATCCAGGGCTGAACCCTCCCCGCCTCATTCCTGTTACCTCCCGTCCAGGACACGTCACGCCTTGAATACGTGACCGCACGCGGTGGCCAGCATCCGTACAGGCAAATGGCCAGGCACACAAGAAGCCTTCAAAACGGGGTAGTAATGGGGTGGAGCGTCTGACTTGATTTCTGTCCAGGTCGTGAGCCCAGGGTTGTGGGATCGAGTCCCGCATCGGGCTCTGTGCTGAGCGTAGAGCCTGCTTCAGATGCTCTCTCTCTCCGTCTCCCTCTGCCCCGCCCCCCATTCTCTCTCTCTCTCTCTCTCAAAAAAAGATAGGAGTAGTGAGAACACACTGGGGGTAACTGGGTGCACCTCAGCTGAGCCAGAAAGGAGGCGACCTGTAGGTGATTTATAAGAACCGCAATGGGGCAGCGCGAGCTGTCAGAACCACACTGGCTCTGGGCAAAGTTGCTTTCCCCCCAGATAATTTTAACGTCTTGCAATCCAACTAGGGGCAGGAAAACACTCGATTGTTCAGGCCCCATGTGTCGGCCAGGAAAGGAGGGTGTGCTGGGAAGCATCATTCATCCCAGGGAGCAGAATGCAGAATCCAGCACCGACCCACTTGTGTGTTAAATAGCGATGGCCGCCCGGGGCGCCCTCCCGGGTAGGAGTGCGTCCCCCGGCTTAGAGGAGGAGCGGCTGAGGGTGGCCGGCAGAGCAGGGCAATGCTTTCCCCCTGATGAGGAAGCCCCCGGAAGGAGGAGGCCCACCTTGGGGGCTGAGATTAGCTCTGAGAGCTGAGCTATTCTGGGAGTCTGATAAGGACCGGATTTTCCATTTTCTCAGTGCGAGCAGAAGCCAGGCCCCAGGTTTCAAAGTCATCATAGCTACCCATCGCTTACTGCTCTGTTCCATTTATTTCATCTAGACTTAGTATTCTGTTACTTTCATTCAAAACCCCAGTGGGGGGGAGGGGGGCGTGCCTGTGTGGCTCAGTAGATTAAGCGTCCCACTTCGGCTCAGGTCACGATCTCACGGCTGTGAGTTTGAGCTTCGCGTCGGGCTCTGTGCTGACAGCTCGGAGCCTGGAGCCTGCTTCGGATTCTGTGTCTCCCCCTCTCTCTGCCCCTCCCCTGCTCACACTATGTCTGTCTGTCTGTCTGTCTGTCTCTCTCTCTCTGAAATAAACATTAAAAAAATTGTTTTAAACACAACCCAGTAGGGATGGAGCAGTGTCTTGTCTGTGCCCTCCCCTTATGGGGAGGGCTGGAAACTAACCTTCGCCGGGCATGCCTGGTCTGTCACATGCCTGTGGCGTGCCAGCGCATCCCCGTGGCGTCCTCTGACATCCTCCTAGAGGGTGCACAGGAGGTCTGAAGCAGGATCCCACCCCCGCCATCCGCAATCCAAGCTCCTTCTGCAGGGCACACAAGAGACAGGCTCCCCCAGGTGCTGGGAAAAGCGGGATGGAGAACAATACACGTCCCACCTGCCCGGTGAACCCTGGAAACAGGAGGAGTTGGTGGCGGGAACGAGAGAGGAACCAGCCTATAGGCCCCGTGGCTTCCTGCACAGAGGGCGGGCAGGCTGCCTGCTTTACAGGTTAGCAGATCGCTGCCAGGTATCACTCCATTTCTATCCATTTATTTATTATTATTATTTCCCCAGTTGGGTTCTGTGCACCTGGGTTATCCCTCCAGCCACAGTGGCCTTGTTTTCTGTTTCTGGAATCTGCCAGATAAATTGCTGCTGAGGGACAAGTGGTCTTGCGGTTCCCTCGGCCTTGAACACTCTGCTCCAGATAGTTTGGGACGATTACCTCCAGTCCCCTGAGGACCAGCTCCATTGTGGCCTCCTCTGCGAGCCTTCCGGAAGCATCTATTTCAAGGTAGCAAAACACCCTCTCCATCACATCCCCTACTTTCATCCATGCCATGATTCGCTGATCTGCAGTTACCCTGGTAATTTATCTTACTGCTTATGGACTGTCTGTCCTCACCCCTCAACTAGGAGGTAACTGTTGTTGGAAGAGGGATCGGTCTGTCTTTCCAGCAACACATGCCCAGCCCCTTGAACGCTGTGTGGCATTAGGATGCCCCAGAAGTAATGGTTAATTCAATGCTGTTTAGTGACCGAATAACTGAACACAAATACCCAGCTCCAAAAGACATAAAGAAATAAAAATAAAGGAGGAAAGGAAAGAGGGAGGGAGGGAGGAAGGGAGGGAGGGAAAGAAAGAAGGAAGGAAGGAAGGAAGGAAGGAAGGAAGGAGGGAGGGAGAGAGGGAGGCAGGGAGGGAAAGAAAGAAGGAAGGAAGGAAGGGAGGGAGGGAGGAAAATTGATTTATTTGTACTGGCATGGAGCCTGTGAACTTGTACTTAAGTCTCTCTGGTGATTCTACTCTGCAGCCAGCACTGAACCTGCTGGGGGGCACAAGGGTACTTATCATCTATCTCTTCGGGGGAAGTGCCATGGCATGTAGTCTTACCCACTGACCCACTGTGGCAGGAAGAAATGAGGCCGGATTGGGATTATATTCATCCCCAGTCAAAATCAGCCGCTCACATAAGCGCCCACAGTAAATGAGGTGAGGAAGCAGATCATCTAGCTGCCATTCGGGAAAGCAAAGAGCAGCCCCGCACCATCAAAACATGACAAAGAGACAGGCAAGTGGTGACTGGGGCTGTCCGGAGGGATCTGTGTGCTGTGCAGCACAGAGGGAAACCCCGGGAGGACGGGCCCACGAGCGGAAGTGAAATAAAGGAAAGAAAGAGCCATCACAACAAATGATAACAACCACAGGCATCGGAGAGGGACAGGAAGGACGCTGTCCCCGTGGGGCGGAGAGCCGACCGCCTGAGCACAAGCCCAGGTGGAAAGTGAGAGTGAGGAGGCCCCTCTCGCACAGCTCCTTGAACGTGGGAGCCCAAATCCAATCGGGCACTATGTCACGCACCTGCCAGTGGATTCTGCCTCCCCTACTCCCTCCGGTGCTGGCCGAATGTGACCCGTTGCTCTGGGCTCCAGAGGCCCAGGCTACGGGTGAGTAAGTTCTCTGTTCTGCTTGATGCTGAGACTAGCAGCAGAGAAACTATTAAAAAGACCGAATGTGAGTTGCATATCGAAGGGGCAGCTGGTGACCACGAATGAATCTGATGAGCAGGACGGTGCGTGGTCACTGTGCCACAAGCATGGGCCCCTGGCCGGGCTGGTCAGGGACCAGGACGGTGGCCACCTCCCTCCCTCCCCATCCCTGAGCGTCACACAAGCCTTGGGCCCCGGGCTCTGCCTCCAGGGCACCGCAGGCTGAGATACTAGGAAGGAAAAGTTCTGGCCGGCCGCCCTCCCACGTCACCTCCTGCCTTTCCTGGCACCCGCTACCCCCCACGGCCATCAGGCTTCTGGGAGATCAGCATCCCAGTTCGCAGCTTCCACAGACACGCGGGTCCCCTTTACAAGCCCAGCTCTGCGTTTCCTGTTGCCCCTGGATCTTGACTCTCTCCAGCTCCTCTTCTGAAGAGATTTTTTTTTTTTTGCTGCATCATCTGTCCTGGCTTCTCTCTTTGTATGAGTTTCCTGTTGCTGCTGTAACAAATTCCTGCAAGCTCAGAGGCTCAAAAAAAAAAAAAAAAACAACAACAACCAAAATGTGCCATCTTACGGCTGCAGAAGTCAGAAGTCCAAAATGGGTTTATTTCCCTGGAGCAAAATAAAAGTGTCAGCGGGGCCAAGCTGCCTCCGGGGCCCGAAGGGAGAACCTGTTTCCTTGCCTGCTCCAGGGTCTAGAGGGTTCCGAAGTCCTTGGCTAATGCCCCTTCCGGCAATCATAACACCCCAACCTCTGTTTCTGTCATCACATCCCGTTTTCTGGCCCTCCTGCCTCCCTCTTCTTCAAGGACCCTTGTGATTACATCAGGCAGAGCTGAGTAATCCAAAAGAAAGAGCTCAAAATCTGTCATTTAATCACAGCTGCGAACTCTCTTTAGCCTGGGAAGTAACATATTCACACGTTCCTGGACACGTTCCTGTCACCCACTTTAAACTCAGAGCACTCATGGGGGCGCCTGGGGGGCTCCGTCGGTTAAGCGTCCAACCTCGGCTCAGGTCACGATCTCGCGGTCCGTGAGTTCGAGCCCCGCGTCGGGCTCTGGGCTGACGGCTCGGAGCCTGGAGCCTGCTTCGGATTCCGTGTCTCCCTCTCTCTCTCTGCCCCTCCCCCACGCACGCTCTCTCTCTTTCTCCCTCTCAAAAAAAAAAGAATAAACAGTAAAAAAAATTATTACCCTTAGGGCGTTGTTTTAATTAATTTAAAAAAAGCCCCAATTCTCCCAAATTTTGCTCTTTGCCCATGGGGCAAAGAAAATTCATGGGGCTGCAAATGCACAGCCACCAAGTCAGAAGTCACCCCAGAGCACCCCGTTAATGTGAAGGGGCCCTTTTTAAGCACTTAGGACACAAGAGTAACATTTCAACATATTAATCGCCGTGTAATTCAAACTCATCTTTTTAGGAAGTGGCTTCTGGAAAGTACTCCCTCCCAGAAAAATAACCGTGTGTTATTTCCTCACATATGACTGGAAACTGGGATTTTGTGATCTCTGCTGTGCACCCCCCCCCCCCCCCCCCCCGCCCCGGCCCTTGCTCAATGCAGCTCTCAAGGTCAAGAAACGTCACCTCAGACCTCATATTTCCTTCTTTTGCTGCAATGGATTTGACAAGCAGCCCCTACCTCCTCGTGCATAACAAATGTTTCACACATCTAAAAGTTATGCCTGGGGTCACAGAGTTTAGGGCTCGAGGCAGCCGTGGGTGGATCATACAATTCATCTGCCCCATTTCCCAGATGAGCCAAGCGCAGGCCCGGAAAGACAGAAGGCCTTCCTCCAAACCAAGCAGCCCTATGAGTCGTCTGCTTTTAGACTCCTCTCTTCAAGGACAAATAGCCCCAATTCTTGTCATATTTTTTGCCCACCCTCCTTGCCTCCATCCGTTGCATTATTTTTTTTTTTTTTTCCCTAAGTTTCCTTGACCTGCTGGCAAAGGCCAAACCGTCCACATGGGCTCACTCCACCGGGTGGAGGCCTGGTCCTGGAGGGCACCGCCCTGCGCACAGCTGTGGACGTCCCTCCCACCCAGGCCACATTCCTTGGCAGGCCTGCGAGGCCGGGAAGCTGTAAGGTGGACGTGTCTCTCCCTCTCCTTCCAGGCAGACGCAGACCAAGGCTGAGTCAGGCGTTTATTTCCCGTGTCTATGCCCCCCTCCCCGTGGTAAACTGCCGAAGCCGGAAGTCTTGGCCCCTGGAAGCGAAGGAGCCGTGGCGCAGGGGCTGTGGTACCTGAGGCCTGGAAGGCTGCGAGGAGATCAGGTGCGTGGGGTCACGACACAAGAGGCTGCGTGGAGGTCCTGGGGGCCGCTGCTCATCGGCTGCAAAGAGAAATGGGAAAGCTCCGCATCCGGGTGAGCTCCCTCCTGATTAGTGCCCACACTCCGCCCCGCCGGGCCCATCCAAGGGTTCCCCACCCCCTCTTCACGCCCATCGCGTGACCCTGCTTAATTTCCTTGCAGGCTGATCTCATTTACCTCGCTGCCCCTCCCCGCTTCTATTCTCGCCACCAGATTCCTCCACGATCATTCACGCTTTTTCATTTTTGTCCACGTTTATCCTCAGGTGTGCTTCCCTCAGGATGCCAAAGTGGCTGCCAGCCGCGGAAAAGGGGGCTTCGTGCTTCCTCATTCGCATCCACGGAAAGCCACGCCCCACGGAAGGACAGGTGTTTGTACCACCTGAGCGCTCTGAACTCAGCCCTGTGACAGGTGAGTGAGGAGGCGGGGCTTCCTCGAGGAGCGCTAACCCCAAGGAGGGCCTAGCCCTGGAGCGCCAAACAAATGCAGGGAACATCGTGCTCAGACTGGAAGGGAGGGGAAGAGAAACGGAGGCCAAGTGCACAACCGGTGAACCCCCACAGACACCAGCCAACCCCACCTGTCTCTCCCAACTCCCAGTGTACCCCTGGGGCCCAAATTAGCTGGGCAAGCTCCCGGCCAAATTACTAGTCTATGCACACGTAGATTGTAACTTTTTTTAAAAAGCGATGAATCGATTTTGAGAGGCCTCCAAATGCACTGAAAGTGGTATTTTACAAAGACTACTTGAATGGCCCCCATCCGTATATACCTACAGTTGTGCACAATCTTCAAAGAACTCTTCCCCAATGTGAACCCTAAATTCATTAGGGCAAAGGAGAGGAGCAGTCTCGTGTCTGAATGGCTTTTTGCATCATTCAAAAAGGCTTCTTTCAACTTGGAAGCATTAAGCAGAGTTGGTTTTGATTTAGAACTGCTTTACAGGGGGGAAGAAATTTTGGCCGCATTACTCCACGGCAGGGATGGGTCGAGATATATCTGGACAATGTGCTCGGATGAAACAATTTTTAGACCGCTCATGTGTTGGGAGGAAGGGGGAACAAAACTGTGAATTTTATGAAGTTTGAGGGTTTTAAGTTTTCCAGATTCATAGTTTTGTTTTTTAATTTTCCATAACTAATTCGTAGATTTGTTTCTCTCCTGGATTTTGGAGTATTATTACAGAAATAAAAAGTCACTGGAGTTTTCTCTGGCAACAAAAGTGTATAAATATTGACTCGAGGTACAAGATATTTAAAAGGTTTGATGTAATGTACTCTAAAGGATTTTGATTTTTTTTTAATTTTTTAATCTTTTTAAAAAACATTTATTTTTACTTATTTATTTTAGAGAGAGAGACCATGAGTGAAGTGGGGGACAGAGAATCTGAAGAGGGCTCAGTGCCGACAGCAGTGAGCCCGATGTGGGGCTGGAACCCACGAACCTGAGATCAGGTTCTGAGCTGACCTGAGCTGAAGTCAGACGCTCAACCGACTGAGCCACCCAGGCGCCCCATTTTTTTTACATATAATTAGAATGTTGGGGCTAAAAGGACTTTGTGAACGGATTCGGCTTTTCATATTGCAGGTGAGGAAACAGAAAGGAAGTGTGGCTCCCTCACACTTAGCCCAAAGCTCTTGCCGTCCTAATATACTCCTTTCTTCCTCTGGAAGGCATTTTTTCTGGCAAATATCATGTTAAGTAAGTAAACCTGTGCTCCTGGGTTAACCTGAACTAAAAGCTCGACATATTTTTTTTTCTCTAATGCACTGGGCACACACTTTACTAGTGACTGTAGAAACACAAAGGATCAATCCGGCAGGAAGTCTGAACTGTGGTCCTCAGTTGAATCAAGGAAACCCCTTCCCCAGTTCTGACATTCAGTGTTCCTCCAACAATCCCACCTTTCCCCTCTATGAGCACTGGTCCCGATGCTTTGCTGGATGAGTATTATTGCCATACTAGCCCTGACGGAAAATCACCGGGGGTCGCGAGATCTGCAGTGAGAACTTTCTCACCCCTCCGGGGTCCTCTGAGGTCACAAGTTCTGAGACACAGAAGTGGGCCTCAAGCAGATGGCCGGGGCCCGGCGTCCAGCAGGTGGTTTGATCAGGGAGGTCGGCGGGGGGAAGGGGACTGGAGGGCAAGCCTTCTGGACGTGTTGAGGCTCACTGTGTGCTGGGAAGGAAGCCAGAGAAGCAGGATACGGATCCTGTCGGGAGTGGGAGGAAGGTCAGGGCTGTGACTGTGTCTGTGTGTCCGGCCAAGGTGTGGGGCTGGGAGGGGAGGTGAGCCTGAGTGCTCCTGGAGACCAGGGGTGTGCCGTGGGGGAGACAGGGTGGGGGGGAAGTCTTCAGTGATGGGGCACAGAATAAGGCAGGGGGGTTGAGGATCAAGATTCTTTGGAGGAGGAAGTTTACACCCCAACTGTGTTGGGACAGTAAGGACCTCAGCCAACCGAGGGGAACAGAAACGGGGGTTACAGGAAGCAGAGGCTGAGAAGATGAATTTCTCACCCGTGTTGTGACTCCCCGCGTCCTCTGCCTCATCTCCCTTTGTTATGGGTTGAATTGTGCCCACTCCCCACAAAAGAGATTTTGGAGTCTTGACCCGCAGTCCCACTGCCGGTGACCTTATCTGGAAAAAGTGTTGTTCGAGGTACAACCGGTAGAGGTGGAGTCCTTCTGGAGTAGCCGGGGCCCTCCATCCAGTAGGACGGGTCCTTAGAAGAAGAGGGGCGGTGGGACACAGACTCCCACGGAGGACAACAGAGGTAGACACAGACACAGGGGCGCCTGGGTGGCCCCGTTGGTTAAGTGTCTGATTTCGGCTCAGGTCATGATCTCACGGTGAGGTCGAGCCCCACATCGGGCTCTCTGCTGTCGGTGCGGAGCCCGCTTCGGATCCTCTAACCCCCTCTTTCTCTGCCCCTCTCCCACTCGTGCTTGCTCTCTCTCTCTCTCTCTCTCTCAAAAATAAATAAATAAACATTTTTAAAAAATGAAAACGCAGACACAGAGGGAAGACAGCCACGTGAAGACATAGGCAGAACGTGGAATGATACTGCCCCTCGTCCAGGCAATTCTGGGGCCACCAGAAGCTGGCAGCGACAAGGAACATCCTTCACTTGAGCCTTCAGAGGGAGCACGGCCCTGCCGCCACCTTGAATTTGGACCCCCACCCCCTTCCAGGGCTGTGACACAATATGTTTCTGTCGTTTCGAGGCACTGGCTTGTAGTACTGTTACTTAAGCCTTGAAAAATGAACGCATGCCACTTCTAAGATTCTGCGTCTCAGAGCGCCTGGGTGGCTCAGTCGGTTAAGTGTCCAACTTCGGCTCAGGTCATGATCTCGTGGTTCACGAGTTCGAGCCCCGCGTCGGGCTCTGCGCTGACAGCTCAGAGCCTGGAGCCTGCTTCAGATTCTGTGTCTCCCTCTCTCTCTGACCCTCCCCCCATTCATGCTCTCTCTCTGTCTCAAAAGTAAATAAACGTTAAAAAAAAAATTAAAAAAAAAAGAAGATTCTGCGTCTCAGCCAACTAAAGGACAGAGAAACAAACCAAGACGTGTTCAACCAGTTTTTAAGCGAATTGGCCCAAATCTACCCAGACAGCTGCTGTCCTCTCTCTCTTGGACGCTCGCTTTGCTGTGCCCCCCCCAACCCCCACTCAACTGCGATGCCGGACCCACTTCCGCGGGGAGAAAAGATGGGGCTCTCAATGTCAGTTTCCCTAAAGGAGTCTTTCTCCCTAAAATCTTTTCTCTCATCTGCTCTCTTAATCCTTTCATATGCTCCAAGCAATTCAAAGAATCTAAAGCTGCAGCCCAAGTTCTCAGAAATTCCTGATGAAAATCTGCATGTGGTGATCTGTCACCTCTGTTTGAAAGTTTCTATCTGTTCTATCTTGGTGCTTAAACAAGACTTTATTTGAACAAATGCCGTAAGATTTAAAAACAACAGAGACTGGCAAATATGATCAAGGAATGAGAATCTATTTAAAAAAAAAAAAAAACAAAAACCACCAAAGAGATGTGAAAAAGAACCAAATAGGATTTCTAGAAGTAAATGTATAATGATTGGGATTAAAAATGGGACGGACGGGCAACGGGGCAAGGCTTGAATGTCACCGGAAGAGAGCTGACGATAATCCAGGGGGTTAAAAAAGGTGGTGTGTATTTCCCTTTTGTGTGTCGGGCTGCGGTGAGCACTCAGGGTCGGCGGTCACGTGGGAACACAGGTTCCTTCCGTATTGTTGCTCAGCCAATCCCCAAGGGCATTAACCCTATCTGGCCACAGGCACAGGTGATGGGACAGGTTTTATCCCCCTCAATCCTTTTTGAAGCATTACTTTCGTAAAATACAGAGGAAGAGGAGGAAGAGGAGGAGGAGAGAGTGGAGGGGGGAGGGGGAGGAGGAGAAGAAGGAGAAGAAAGAGGAGGGAGAGGAGGAGGGGGAGGACGAGGAGGGGGAGGAAGGAGGAGGAGGAGGGGAAGAAGCAGGGGGGAAGAGGAGGGAGAGGAGGAGGGGGGAGGAGGAAGGAGAGGAAGAAGAGAATTATCAGTATCATTAGTATAATTATCGTTACCAGAATGCTCAGGGATTGTGACAGGACTGAATTGCTATACATACCTAAATGCTTTTCTATTTTTTAACCAATCCCGCCGCAAACCAGTGACGGGTGACGGCCCTGCTGTGTTCCACAGGCAGCTCTTTGAGCGACATTACCCCAGCGCCCCAGAGGGAGGAAAGGTATGGAAGACGCACACCTCCACTCACACCTTGAAGACTTAGTCCCTGAGCCACATCCAACCACAGAACGGGAAACGACACACAGCCAAAGAGCCATGCGTCCAAGTACAGCCCTATTAACCCAGAAGAAGGAGAGTGACCCACTGAGTACGGCCAATCGTCTCCTTCGCAAGTAGATTACAAAGCATCGGGACAGAGCGCATCGGAGTCTCCGTAAACTGAAGGGTAGAACCAAAGAAATTATCCAGAAGACCCTCCAGAGGCAAGTGGAAACATAAAAGACAGGCCACAGGTCCTGGGAAGGTCCGAGAGAATGGGGAAGAGATACTACTTAAAGCAATACAGACCAAGAATTTTCTAGAGCTGCCCACAATACCAGTGCTCAGATTCATGAATCACAGCGAATCCCACGCTGGGCCCTGCTGTAAAGGCACTATATGCCAATACGTTGAATCCGCACAGCAACCCTAGATTGCAGGCACCGTTATCATCACCATATCACAGAGGAGGAAATCCGAGGCACAGAGAGGGTAAGTAACTTGCCCGGTGTCACACAGCTGGCACAGAGCAGAGGTGGGTTTCCAGCCTCTTATCACAATACTATCCTACATTCTCTCTCGAAAAACCTGTAGTGTTTTAATTACAGCCCCAAAGGCAACGCTTTAAAAAATAGACATGCAGAACATTTTTATTGACGTATCTAATGATGCATTTTAAAACTTCCTCTAGGTCAATAGATGTAAGTAAGACTCCAACCTGAATATGAAATTCCCACTGCTTGGAGATACGGCGGACTTGGGGTATACTTCCATAAATCCACTCTCCTGAAGCCCACCCTAAAAATGATAATAAACAAGAAAAAGGGAGAGAAAAAAACTTCATTTACAGGGAAACTGAGAAGTGGCTGCGGTCCCACGCCCGACTCTGAAACCCTACAGCAGAGACGTGTTCTCATCCAATTAGAAGAGGGAACACAGGACCAGGTCACGTTTGCATCGTTGTTCTTGGTGACCAAAGGGAGACACCATTTTCTGTGGCCCAAGAGGTGTGTCGAGACGCTTGCTTTGCACACCAAAGAGCCCGAGGCACCTACTGCTTTCTCCCTGCTTCTCAGGGCCTCCCTGCCTCTCTACCCAGTGCCAGGCAGCAGGGAAAGGGCGAGGCTCCCGGTCCAGACTCCCGTACTAAGAAGCTGGGCAACCCCGGGCAAATCGCTCTACCTCTCTGAACTCCTCTGTAAAGAGGCTGGATTTGCATCGGCAGTTTTCAGACCTTCCCAAGACTCAAGTCTTTTTCTCCTCACGAACTCGGAGACAGACACGGCACACACAGAATGGAAAAGAAAATCAGCCACCAGTAGCTGAGTCAGAGGGGGTGGGGCGAAAGCCAGGCCTTTCTGTCCCTTCCCATAGACTGGCCCCGACAACCCCTCTGACTCCTCAGAGCAGTCTGAATACAGCCTTTCCGGCTGTAATAGCTGATGATTCCCTCAGGAGCCAGACTACTAAATATTGGTCTCTGCTGTAGTCTTCGGAAAAAGAGGAGGAAGGGAAGGGGGGAGAAGAGGAAGACGGGGAAGGGGGGAGGGGGAGGGGAGGGGGAAGGGAGGAGGGGGAGGAGGAGAAGAAGAAAGGAGGAGGCGGGAAGGAGGGGAGGTGAAGAAGGGGGAAGGAGAGGAAGAGGAGGATGAGGAAGGAGAGGAGGAAAGAGGAGGGGGAGATAGAGGGAGGAGGGGTAGGAGGAAGAGGAAGGGGGAAGGAGAGGAGAAAGAGGGAGGAGGAGAGGAGGGGAGGAAGCAGGAGTAATGGGGAGGAGGAGTACGGAGAGGAGGGAGAGGGAGGAAGAGGAGAGAGGAGAGGAGGAAGGGGGATGGGGGAGGAGGGAGAGGAGGAAGGGTAGGAGGAAGTGGGAGTGAGAGGACCCAGAGAAGGAGGGGGAGGAGGAGGCAGAGGAAGGGGAGGGGAGGAGGGGGGAAGGGAAGAGGGAGGGGGAGGGGGAGGAGGGAGAGGCAAGGGAAGAGAGGAGGAGAAGAAAGGAAAAGGAGGGGAGGAGGGAAGAGGACGGGAAGGAGGGGAGGGAAGGGAAGGGGAGAGGGAGGAGGGCAGGGGAGGAGGGAGGGGAGGAGGAGGGAGGAGGGAGGGGAAGATGGAGGGAGAAGAGGGAGAGGCAAGGGAAGAAAGGAGAAGAAGAAAGGAGAGGGGAGGAGGGAGAGGAGGAGGAGGGAAGGGAAAGGGAGAGGGAGGAAGGCAGGGGAGGAGGGAGAGGAGGGGGAGGGGAAGAGGAGGGAGGGGGAGAAGGGAGAGGAGAGGGAAGAAAGGAGGAGAAGGACAAGGAGGGGAGGAGGGAGGGGGAGGAGGGAAGGGAAGGGGAGAGGGAGGAGGGCAGGGGAGGAGGGAGAGGAGGAGGAGGGAGGGGAGGGAGCAAGGAGCATCAAACGAAGCACTCAGACAAGAGCTACAAGTTATTTTCAGGCTTGAGCCCAAACAAAGTGTGACAGCCGCCTTTGCTTGGTGAACAATTAACATGAGGTAACTAAACAAGACATTTATTAACAAGAATTATGTAGCCATACCCCCTTTTCGCCCCATCCCATTAAAACGTCTCGCGAGGAAAGCGGCGTTTGGGGGCGGCCGGTCTCACCTGGGAACAGGCCAAGGCAAAGCCAAGAGCCCCGTCCCTGGCTCAGACCCGGCCAACGTGTCGGCGTCTGGTTTCTTGCACCTGGACATTCACCTCGGCCCTCCGTGGAAGCAAATCCGAACACCAGCAAGCTGGAGACGTGGATGGAGAACAAAAAGCCTCTTTTGTCCCGAGGGCAACAGCCCCTAAGAAAAGAATTACTCCTGCTAAGCCCCAAAGCTGACATTTTCATGAGAAAACAAATTTGGGCAATTTCATTTACTGCCTGCAAATCCTGAATGACCTGGAACGAGGGCCGAACGGCATTTGCACAGACGGCTCCTCTCCTCGCCCCGGCCCACACGTGTTAGCTCAGCCTTGCCTTTTCTTCTTCCCAATGGATCCCTGGGGGTGCCTAGAACCTTCTATTTATTTATTTGGGGTAATTTGGAGGGTGAGTATTGTGTCTACGCACTGTGTGTTTCTCCTCAATGTCAGTAGCAAAGGAATTCTTTTTTTTTTAATGTTTATTTTGAGGGAGAGAGAGACAGAGTGCGAATGGGGGAGGGGCAGAGAGAGAGGGAGACACAGAATCTGAAACAGGCTCCAGGCTCTGCGCTGTCAGCACAGAGCCCGACGCGGGGCTCGAACTCACGGACCGCGAGATCATGACCTGAGCCGAAGTCGGAGGCTCAACCGACTGAGCCACCCAGGTGCCCCAGTAGCAAAGAAATTCTTACACTTAACTTGCACAGAGGACTGTTAAGAGGACAGCACCCCGGTGCAGCAGAGGACCCACCTCGGGGACACCATCCCTTCCCAGAGTGCCTTGCGCCCCTGCTGGAGCCCCCCCCACCTCCCACCGCACCCGGTGACCCTCACCACTTGTCCTTGTCACCTGCTGTTCCCCGCTCACTGTTCCCACTGTACCGAATCCAGGATCTCACTCGTTCTCGGATGCACCGTTACCGCAAATGACTCCAAGAAATAAAACCCCCGCCCATGAGGGGCACCTGGGTGGCTCAGTCTATTAAGAGTCCGACTTCGTTTCAGGTCACGACCCCCCGCGTCGGGCTCTGTGCTGATGGCTCAGAGCCTGGAGACTGCTTCGGATTCTGTGTCTCCCTCTCTCTCTGTCCCTCTTCTGCTCACACTCTGTCAAACAGAAATAAATGTTAAAAAAAAATTATTTTTAAACCAAAAAACCCTGCCCGTGAAACGTTGACACTACGTTCTCTTACTATTCAGAACTGCTGGATTATACTTCTCAAAAGAGTTCTGTTAAGGCTTACTTAGATAGAGGACCGAAGTGTTTATTGCTCTCGTACCTGTGTGAAAAGGAAAATAGAAGCTAAATTAACTGAGGGCGGTATTTCTGAAGTCTCATCACATAGAGACTCGTATTTGGGATCTCTTTGCAGCCCTGAGGCCTGGTGTCCAGCTTCTTGCACAAAATCTCCATCCTCCAAGGTTTAAAGATTATTGAAAAAAAAAAAAAGACTTCTATTCCTTTCTCAATATAGCTCTTAAACTGTCCAGCCGTGTCATCATAAGCGACAAGGGGATTCTCATGTGGGCAGGCAATGACACTATGTCAGGACTGGCACCAGATCAGAAGTGATCGTGAGATGCCCTCCATACCCAGACTTGGCCCAAATTCAGAAATGGGAGTGTGTGTGTCACAGCAATTGGAAACTGCGGGGTACACGTCGTTTTTCCTGAGTGTTCCCTCTCTACCCTTCACTCGGCCAACCCCTCCTGATCTCCATCCCCAGCTTGAGGGTTTCTCTCTCCAGCCCCCTTCCTCTCATGGTCTACATCGCCCTGCTTCAGACCTTGTGTCTCAGTCTGTGATCACACATCTACAAGTGGGGTCACGGGACACCTGGGTGGCTCAGTCGTTGAAGCGTCTGACTCTTGATTTCGGCTCAGGTCGTGATCTCACGGTTCGAGCTGGAGTTTGAGACCCGCGTCTGGCTCTGTGCTGACAGCATAGAGCCTGCTTGAGATTCTCTCTCCCTCTCTCTCTCTCTCTCTGCCCCTCCCCTGCTTGCTTGCTTGCCCTCCAAATAAATAAATAAACTTAAAAAAAATTTATAAAAAAAAAAAGTTTGGTTACAGTGCCACAGAAGAGGAATAAATAAGGCACTGAAAGAAAGAGTCTGAATTCCCGCCTGAATCTGCATGCAAATGCATGATTCAAGACAGCTGTATCTGGGTATAAGGAATGAACACAACTGTGACTGTGTGTTCAGCCAGCATGAAGGTTTGAGTCTCTTTATGCAATGCGCATTCGAGTGGGGGAGACAGATGATAACCAAAGGCAGATAGGATAGGATAGGATAGGATAGGATAGGATAGGATAGGATAGGATAGGATAGGACAGGATACATAACAGGCATAACAAGTCATATCACAGAAGGTAAAGTAGGCAGAGGGGAGAGAATCGTAAAAGATCCACTTTAGACGAGGCTTCTCAGGGGGTGATATTTGAACGGATCTCTAAAAGAAGGGAGAGGAAGTCCATGAAATCCCCCGAGGGAAGAGCGTCCCAGGCAGGGAGAGAGAAGGCAAAGGCCTCGAGTTGGAAGGATCTGCGGTGTCCGAAGGACAGCAAAAGGGCTGGTGTGATGGTAGCATCGTGGCAAGAGGAGAGTGGTCAAGAGCCACGTGAGCACGGTAGCCAGAGGCTAGATGAGTCGGGTCTTTGCAGCCACTTGACCAGCCCTTTGGACTGGTTAAACTGGCCAGTTGTCCTGACGTGTGCCCAAGAGCCCTTTGATTCAACCGTGCTGATTTCCGGGGGGGATTTGCGGGGGGGGGGATGTCCCAAACACCACCATGAGTGAGCCTCTCCGCTCTCCTTTCATACCTATCCACCCTTTGCTTGAATCCCTACCTACCCAAAGCTCCTTGGGGTAAGTATATCTGTATTTTGAGGCACCTACTCGCAATGAACATCGAACGAGAGGGACACGTAGGGCAAAGAAAGACTTTTCTTTACCCCCTTTTCCCGTGCAACCGTGCCCCAGGGGACTCGTGGTTCCCCTGGCCTTGGATGAAATTCAAGGAGACGCCATAGACACTCGTTCTCACAGCTGGATGGAAAAGAAGCAAAGAGCATGAGGGTTATAAGAATTGTTGCTGTCATACCTGCAACTGATCTGCTCCACGGGGGGCGTTACGGTAAACCTGTGAGAGTGGTATTCCCCCTACAAGAGAACCCTTCTTCCCACCCAGACTGGCTTCAAAAGTCTGCAGTGACTTTCCAACATGGGACACCTGTCTGAGATTCCCACTGCAAAGCCGACAGCAAGGTTGGGGGTAGGGGGGAGGCGCTCAGGGCCGACCCAGGTGCCAGGTGATGAAGGGAAACCTTCGGAATATTCTACCACGCTCGCATACCGGCTTATGTGTTCTTTCAGTTTTCAGATGATTCTAAACAAACCCAAATTTATACTTCTATATTTAGCAGCCCCCAGTTTGATTCTGATCCTGTCTGGAGACTGCATGGCCTCCTGCCAATGGTTAAATTAGTCTGTGGGACATCTACTGCTCTGAGCTAACCAATGGCCGTGGGATATTTTTAGCAACTGTAATATAATGTTGGTGGAACTGTGCATTTTTATGACTTTGTAAAGTAATCTCTAATAGAGTTGAAAAGCGATGTCCCTTATTAACCCCGTAAAGGCCACGGTCCACGCTTCAATAGGAGCGAGGGAAGCAGACGTGAGTTGTCGTTTCCTGAAGAAAGGGCAAGACCAGAGAGCGGGGCAGCCGGGTTGGAAGTCTGTCCCACAAAACACTAGACTCGGGCAGTGCTGAGGAGGGTCTCTGCTCCCCCTGATACACCATTTCCTTTGCCACGTCTGAAAAAGATATAAGGAAGACATCCTCACGGATGAGAGCCCTTTCTAAAATAGCCTTGTCTGTGTGCCCTGCACAACGCAGCTTCCCCACCGCCCGCATGGGTCCCCTGCTGGGCTGACCCCCAACACGTTCTGCCCCCCACCCCGCCTGGCTTCCCTCACACAGGTCACTTCTGCCTGGATGCTTCCGCCCATCTCTGCCCTGAAAGCCCAGCTCACCACGACATTCTCCGAGGAGTCTTCTCGAATTCTCCCAGGCAGAACTCGCCAGTCCTCCGTGCCCACTCAGATCCCCAGACAAGGCCTGCAAAGACAGGTGAAAGAGAAGATTTTGCACACAAAGTCCTAAAAGTGTGTAGGGGCACCTGGGTGGCTCAGCGGGCTGAACGTCCAACCTTGGCTCAGGTCACGATCTCACGGTTGGTGAGCTCGAGCCCCACATCGGGGTCCGTGCTGACAGCTGGGAGCCTGGAGCCTGCTTGGGATTCTGTGTCTCCCTCTCTCTGCCCCTCCCCTGCTCGCACGCTGTCTCTGTCTCTCAAAAATGAATAAACATTAAAAAAATTAAAAAAAAAAAAGAATGGGTCCTTAGACCTGGAAGGACTTTCCTGATGTCTTGTTAAATGAGAAGAGCAAGTTGCAGAGGAGAACGTGGGGAAGGGAAACGGGGAATTACTGCTTAATGTGTACAGGGTGTCTTTTGGGGGGCGGGGAGAGGTGACGAAAATGTTCGCAATTATGCCATGGTGGTGGTTTCATGACACTATGAAGACGCTAAAAGCCACAGCATTGTACCCTTTGGTTACGGGGGTGAAGTTCATGTTCTGTGCATTTTACCCCACTAAGAAACTAACCCACAAATCCTATACATGTGCAGCATTTTGAAAAGTGCTTCTTTCTGAGTTCCTTGTTGGTAAAGAAGGCACTTGGGATCGATGGACTGAATGGAGCCTCCCTGGACTGTGGGAGTGAGCGAGGGGTTTCTGTGAAAGGAAAGGCATCGCTCCAAGAGGAAAAGAAAGGAGAGGGTGGGCGGGCCTCCTAACAGAGAGATTAGGGAGGAACCTGTCAAACAGGAAGGCTTAAGGGAAATTCTAAGAGCTGAGGAACATAAACCCTCCAGCAGGACCTCACAAACCCTCAGTAAAGCACCAAACAGGCTCGTAGGCAGCACATAGTTTTCTTGTGGAAACCAAGGAAGAGTATGAGGCTTCAATCAAGATCAAGATGATACCAAAGCCAAGGGAGCCCATGGAGACACAGAGGACAAACTTCAATGGGTTACACGTTTTTAGAAGTCTGTTGCTTTGTGCCTCTGCTAAGCGGGGGGCACGCCTGTTCCATGGAGATAGGGTTGGGGGCTTGTCCATCTTTACGGTCCCTGCAGGCACATCGCGAGTGCTCAATATGCATCAAGGGAATTGAACTGTATTAACATGGGTATTTCTACTTGTGATATAATTGGCATCTAGCATTGTGGAAGATTAAGGGGTACGATGGATTGATTTGATACATTTATGTATGTGGTGCAACGCGATGACCTCCAGAGTGAACGCTAACACCTGTATCACAACACGTAACTATCACTTCTTTTTTTGTGGTGAGAACATTTAAAAGAAATCTTTTTTAATGTTTATTTATTTTTGAGAGGGCGAAAGAGACAGAGCATGAGCGAGGGAGGGGCAGAGAGAGAGAGAGAGAGAGAGAGAGAGAGAGAGAGAAGCGGGAGACACAGGGTCTGAAACAGGCTCCAGGCTCTGAGCTGTCAGCACAGAATCTGACACGGGGCTCGAACCCACAAACTGTGAGATCACGACCTGAGCCGAAGTCGGACACTTAATCGGCTGAGCCACCCAGGCGCCCCCCGTTTTTTTTTTAATTTTTTTTTTAATGTTTATGTGGTGAGAATGTCCAATGTAGTCTCTTGGCAACTTTTTGAGGTATATGACACAATACTGATGGTGACTATAATCACCATGCTGGGCATTAGATTCCCAGAATTTACCCATCTTCTACCTGCAAGTTTGTACCTCTGACAACACCTCCCAAACCCCCCCACCGCCGCCCACCTGCTAGCCATATTCTGCTCTCTGTTTCAAGGAGCTCAGCTTTTTTTATATTCCACATTTGCATTTGCCCGCCTTGGTGTGATTTATCTCACTTGGTAGGACACCTTCAAGGTCACCCCTGTTGCTACAAATGGCAGGATCTCCTTTCTCTGGCTGAATACTATTCTATTCTGTTCTGTTCTATTCCATTCCATTCCATTCCATTCCATTCCATTCCATTCCATTCCATTCCATTCCATTCCATTCCATTCCCTCTCCTTTATCCATTCATCCACGGACACACACAGGCGGCTTCCATGTATGGGCTATTGTAAATAATGCCGCAATAAACATGGGAGTGCACATACCTTCCCACAATCCTATTTTTATTTCCTTTGGAAATAAAAGTGGGATTTCTGGGTCATATAGTAGGTATGGTTTTAATTTTTTGAGCCATCCCCATACTGTTTTCCATAGGGGCTACACCAATTTACATTCCTCCCAACAGTACACAGCGTTCCCTTTTCTCCACATCCTCACCAAAATTTTTGTCTCTTTGATCCTAGCCATTCTGTCAGGTATGAGGTGATATCTCACAGTGGTTTGGATTTGCATCTCCCTGATGATGAGTGATATTGAGCATATGTCCACGTACATGTTGGTCCTTTGGCTGTGTTCTTTGGGAAAATGTCCATTCAGTTCCTCTGCCATTTTTAATTATTTGCTTTCTTCTTTTTTATTTTTTTAAGTTTATTTTTTTTATTTTGAGACAAACAGAGACAGAGACAGCGGGAGTAGGGGAAGGGAAGAAAGAGGGGGAGAGAGAGAACCCAAGCAGGCTCTGTGCTGCCAGTACTGAGCCTAATATGGGGCTTGAACTCATGAAACCTCAAGATCACAACCTGAGCCGGAACCAAGAGTTGGACACTTAACTGACTGAGCCACCCAGGTGCCCCCACTTTCTTCTTGTTGAGTTAAATGAGTTCTTTATATGTTTTGGATTTTAACCCCTTCCCCAATATGTGGTTTGCAAATATTTTCTACCGTTCTGTAGATTGCCTTTTCATCCTGTCCATTGTTTTCTTTTGCTATTGCAGAAGCTTTTTAGTTGTTGCCTATGTTTTTTGACACCACATCCAAAACTTGGCAATTACTGCCAAGATCAATGTCAAGGAGTTGTTTTCTTCTAGGAGTTTTTATGGTATCAGGTCTTATGTTTAAGTCTTTAATCCATTTTGAGTTAACTTTTCTGAGTGATGTACGATGCAAGCCTAATTTCACTCTGATGCATGCTGCTGTCCAGTTTTCCCAACACCATTTGGGAAGTCGAAGAGACTATCCTTTCCCCACTGAGGGTTCTTGGCTTTCAATGGATTTTTTTTTTTTTTTACATTTTTCTAATCTAGAGATAAGTCAACAGCCTACTGTATTGACAGAGTTAATGCTCATTCCCTAAACCAAAGGACTTTAAAGCCTCTGTCCAGAGTTCTCTCAACCAGTCTCCTCTGGAGACTTTTCTCTGCCCAGCACTGTCCATGGCAGTGCCATGCACACCTATGCAAACACATATCTCCATCTAGTACTTCAACTTGTGGGAAGGAATTATATTCAGGCCACAAAATGGGGTGTGTCGAAGGGCCATCACAGTCCTGGTGGCCGGCGCAGAATCGGTTGAACATTTTCCAGGTCAGATGTTCTTTTGATGGTGGCGTTACTGTGATTTCACAGCAAGCCTAACGGGTACACAGGGCAGGTTTTATTGGCCCCATCGGGTGATCACCCCTATGGGTGATCAGACGAAAGGTCAGGAGGCTAAAGATGCATCAAGCGGTGGGATTCCCACTCAGGATCTAAATCACATGGATAGTTTTTGCATGTTAAGTCAGCCCTTTGGGGAACAAAATCTATCAGTTAAAACCAATGTACTGGTTCATTCCTTCCTCACTGCCCATTTGTTAATAATCATCTTCTTCCCATTTGGCACACTGTTTAGCATAATAGTAAGTGTCGCTGAATGTTTTAGAATTAATAAATGTCACATTTCCTTCCCTTAAAAAAAAAAAGCATACCATCAGGTGGGAATGATAAACAGGTAAACAATCCAAACGCAGTGTTATAATTATGTTAATTCGACGAATATTTGTTGAGCACGTGGTATATGCCAGAAGCTGGTAAGAGATAGAGAGGGCTTATAGTACAGAATTTAAGCACTGTATGAGAGCCTGACCACCTAGAGGTCAAATCCCTGCTCTGCTACTTTAGCTCCGGGACTTGGGCAACTTCTTTAATGTTAAAGAGTTTCAGTTTCCTCCTCTGTAAAAGGGAGACAATAAAATATACTTCACGGGATAGCTGTGAGGATTAAATTAGTTGCTATACGTAAAACTTTCAGCATGGTGCCAGCTCCAATGGCTAATTGCTCAATAAATGCTAGAATCACTGTTATCACTAGTTGGAATCTGTGATGTAAAGGGCAGAGTCTACAACTAGAGAGAAAACTCAGATTTTTAAAATTACAAACTTAAGGGGTGCCTGGGTGGCTCAGTCGGTTAAGCATCAGACTTCGGCTCAGGTCATGATCTCACGGTTTGTGAGTTTGAGCCCCACATCGGGCTCCGTGCTGACAGTTCAGAGCCTGGAGCCTGCTTCATATTCTGTGTCTCCTTCTTTCTCTCTCTCTCTCTGCCCTTGTCCCACTCACTCTCGCTCTCTATCTCAAATAAATTTTAAAAATACCATAAATAAATGAATAAACAAATAAATAAATAAATAAAATTACAAACTTAAAATCTGTGATTTTAAAAATAATTACAACTAGGGCACCCAAGTGGCTCAGTCGGATAAGCGTCTGACTTCCGCTCAGGTCATGAACTCACAGTTCATGGGTTGGAGCCCAGTGTCAGGCTTTGCGCTGACAGCTCAGAGCCTGCAGCCTGCTTCAGATTCTGTGTCTCTCCCTCTCTCTTTGCCCCTCCCCTGCTCATGCTCTGTCTCTCTCTCTCAAAAATAAATAAACATTAAAAAAATTAAAAAACAAAAAATAATGACAACTCACCAACATATTTATATGGCCGATTGATTTTTGATAAAGGTGCAAAAGGAATTTGATGGGGAAGTAAGAATTTTTTCAACAAATGGTGCTGGAAAAACTGGATACATACATATGCTGAAAACAAAAAACAAAAACCGACATTAATCCTTTCCTCACACCATACACAAAATTTAACTCACAATGCACCACAGACCTAAGTGTAAAAGCTGAAATTACAAAACTTCATCCTAAAATAATCCATCATGCCCCTTTGCAGCCGACCCTCTCCTCCCACCCCCTCCCGTATCCTTGACAACCAATCATCTGCTTGCTCTGTCACTACGGTTTTGCCTCTTTTTACAAACGCGTGTAAAGTAGAATCACACAACAGTTAGTTTAGTCTCCTTTGTCTGGCTTCTTTGCTTAGCCATAATGGTTTTGAGATTCATCCACGTTCTTGCATATTCCTCACGTTTGTTCGTTTTTACTGCTGACTGGTACTCCATGGTGTGGATATAACACAATTTATTAATCCGTTCACATGTGAACACTTGGAGTATTTGTAAAATTTTTTGGCTATTATGAATGCAGCTACTGTAAACATTTGAGTACAGGTTCTTGAATAGATGTACTCTTTTCACCTGGGTGAATGCCTGTTCATCGGGTAGGTGAATGTTCATGAGACACCGTTAACCTGTTTTCCAAAGTGGAAAACAATTTGGCATTCCCACCGCCTCTAAGCCAAACTGGGGGGAAGATCAGGATAAGAAGGACCATTGAGCTAGCCTCCAGCCCTCTAAGCAGGTGCACATCTGATGTCAGACCAAACAGAAGAGCCATCTTTATTCCCAAGATAGGACCTCGGGAAGACAGAGGCAGAACTAAAGTACAGAACAAATACTCACTGCCTGAGCCCAAACCAAAGGCAGGGCCTCACGTTGGCCTGGTCTCAAAACATCTTAAAGACAAGCTTGCATTCTTCATTCACGTGCTCCCCCTCTGGCCTCCAGAATTACAAATATTTAGGGAACAAGAAGATGGGGACTATTGTATACACAGACCAAGGGCCCTCCTCCTGAACTGTTTCCACTTCCTATGACTATTTAATTCATATTTGCCTCACTTGTTTGAATTCATAAGGCAGGACTGACGTTGCAATGAAATCCAATAGTTCTGTAAAATGCTAGAGGAAACACAAACAGCAGTGGAGCATTCTGCGAAAACATCTCCCTGCAGGTCCTTCGCCGACCACATCAGCTACAAGGCCACACAGACCAGGAACACGGGGTAATTTATCCACCCGGCAGAGGAAAGAGAGCACTGTGTGTTGGACAGGGCGGAGGGTACGGGAAGGGACATGGGCAGACCCGAAGGTCTAGCTGGCTGTACATGTGGTTGCGGACTGTCAGGCCAGAGCCAGCAGGTGGTGGGGGGGTCAGAGTTTCGACAGACTCTCACCGTCTGGGATAGGGCTTTTCAAACTACATCCTGCAGAGCTTCATGGCTCCCCTCAGTGGACATGAGCGGATAAGGGGCTCCCGACTACTCTTTCTGGCCCTCAACCAAAGCAACTCTGCTTTTCAGTGTTTTATATATTCAAGTTTGTACAAGATTTCATTGCTTCTTTTTAAGAACAAAAACTTGTTGCTAAAAACAGTTTGGAAATGACTGGTTCAGAGCAAGATCCCCAAAGAACACCTCTACTGAGACAGAGAGGTAGCATACATGACTAATGCAGGTTGAAGAGCATTACGAGGGAGGAGTAGGGACTGTGGCTAACCTAAGTCTTCTATAAGGCAGCTGTTACTCAACTCCAAAGAGGCAGACATTTCCACCCATGTCAGGGGCAGAGATGCATGGTTGTGTCATACAGATCAGACATGGGCCATAGGAGAGACAGGACTTTCATAGGAGCACCTAAATACCGTCCAAGAGACCTGCCTACAAAGGCAAGAAGACCTTGACCAGAGATGGATGGTTAAGCCTGAATTCCTAAGAGCAGAGGGAGGAAACGTAAGTGGCTACTGGAAGGGAACATATCACATATGCTACAAGCAGCATAGTTGAATATTCCCCGTACAGACCCCAAGGAACCCACAAATGAGCTCCAAGACAATGAGTCAGCTTTGCTCATCTACTAACTTGCTACGGTCAGAAGTATCAACATGCGATTACACACCACCAGTCACACCAGACCTTTCTGGCTGCCATCTTCCCTCCCTCCCCCATTCAGACCTGGAGGGTCAGAAACTGCAGCCAGTATTCTGGGGCAGGACAGGAGGAAGAAAAGAGTTTTCCTCTCAGTCCCTACCCAATGCAGACACACACACACACACACACACACACACACACACACACACACCTTTTCCATCATCGGCATGGCTGGGATGGGAGAGGGGACAGACACTTTAACCTTGAACAAATCCGGAGGTCCTTTTTTCCTCCAACATTGCATTGGGTTAGATAAACTAATCACTAAAATAAAAATGCTTTTGAAGCTAAAAACGACCAGAGGACTTTTTAATTCTTAAGAATGAGCTGGCTGGCTCTGTTGGCCACCCAGGATTTCACCTAAGTGCAGAGGAGCCCATATCCCCAGGGAGCTGAGGGGGAAAGAAGAGAATTGTTAAAGTAGTCGGGTTTTTTTTTAATATATAGGGAAAGGAAGGGCATTCTAGACCTTGGGAATCGGAGGCCCAGAGGTACTCAAATGTGAGAGTTTGAAAAACAGCAGGCGGGCTGGGGTGGCCAAAGCAAAGGAAGTGAAATGGGTAGGTGGGGCACAGGGGAGACTGTTTTCCGCGCTCTGAAGCATGGCCTTTATCCTGAAAGAGAGAGGGGAGTTCTCCGATAAGGCAGAGGTACTTTCTAGAAGATGTATCTGGGGACAGTATGGACGAGATTAGAGGCACTTTGGGGCTCATTACAATAGCCCAAATGAAAGATGAAGGCCTGAATTAGGACCATTGTGGTCAGAGTGCAAGTATGGATTTGAGAACTTCTCAGGGGACACAACTGACAGGAACCAAGCTCCCTCTGGATGGGAGGAGTGAGGAATGGAAGGCAAGGATAGCCACTTCCCAGAACCTGATCTCTGGCGCCAGTAACCTAGATATGAAATAGCGGAGGAGGGGGAATGGGGAAGGAAAATGAGGAGCTCGTTTTCAGACGTGGTGAATTTGAGGGGCTACTGAGGCAAGACATTCTTGGGAGGATGTGTGAGAAGCAGCTGGAAATCTGGGGCCTCAGAAGGGCAGAGAGGTCACGGCTGTGAGATGAGCTCTTCTCTCCCCACTCTGGGTCCTCCTCAAGGGGGTACCTTCAGCCTAAGGCCCCCATCCCCACGTGGAGAATTCTACCAATTCTTTCTTAGCACATCCTAGAGGGAGAGGGGAAAAGCGGATCTCCCTGTAACATTTTCATTACGTTCATTCTAAAATTATACTCTCCTGATCTCCAAGGACTTCCAGTGCCTGCTGTTGATATATAACCACATAACTTCACCCTCTGTATATAATGCTGAATTACTTACGCCTCTTCCACGGCTCGCTCCTGACATGGGATGTCAAACAGAAATAGAACATGCATCTCCCGCATCTAGGGGTGAAACCTTACAGAGAATTCTATGGGCTACAATAAATAATCCCTGATGTTCCTGGAAAGGAGCTCTGTGCGCAGACAAGGTAGGGTCACTGCAGATTTATGAGTGTGTCTTTGAGTCCGCAGGCTCTACAAGGTGAGGGCCAGAGCCTGTAGATAGTGGGAGGTCCGGCGGAAAAGCTACATGAGGACAGCTGGTCCCATGGCGGGGACATCTGGGCACCTGGAGAGCCACATAACAGAGGTTTCCATTTTCTGGATTTTTTTTTTTTTTTTTTTTTTTTTTTTTTACTGCTCCAGTCACTGCCAGAAGAAGCACTTGAGGTTTGTTGAAATCTGGGTGTGCTTTCTGACAGTGATTCAAGTCTGATACCAAGAACACTGGGACAACTTTTGTGCTGTTGCAAATAAAATGTCTCCCAGCCACTCAGCATGCCCAGAGGTTGGCCTTAGATGGACTATGTATGAATGAAGATTGGTTCCCCTCTGTTTCTCCTTGTCCACTTTTCCTAACTGGCTTTCTGTCTCTCATACTCTCTCTCTCCCCATTTTCCTATAAAAACCCCTTTCTTTGGGGTGCCTGGGTGGCTGAGTCAGTTAAGAATCTGACTTCGGCTCAGGTCATGATCTCACGGTTTGCGAGTTTGAGCTCTGCATTGGGCTCTGTGCTGACAGTTCAGAGCCTGGAGCCTGCTTTGGATTCTGTGTCTCCCTCTCTCTCTGCCCCTCCCTTACTTGTGTGCACACATGCTCGCTCTCTCTCTCTCTCTCAAAAATAAACATTAAAAACATTTCTTGGGCACAGACTGGGATACATTACTTTACCTCTAAGACCTTCATTTTCTCACCTGCAGAATGAAGGTATAAGGTCCACTGCTCCTCAAACTTGAATGTGCAAATTATTCCTCTGAGGTCGTTGACAAAACACAAATTCTGATTTGGCATCAGAATCCTGTAGTGGGGTCCAAGATTCTGCTTTTCCAACATAGTCACGGGTAATTTCAATGCTGTTGATGCATGAAGCTCACTTTGAGTACGAAGAGAAATCATGATGGTCAGAAGTCCTCACCTGTAGGACTATCTCTAATTATGCTCATATTCCACTGGTAAAGGCTGCCCACAGAACCCTGCTAGAGTTCTGAGGATGTATCCAGCCTTAATTCAGGAAAGGTGAATGTGGTTTAAAAAAAAAAAAACGCATTCAAAAGAAGCCCATCGAATATTTGCCTTCAGTGAAATATGTGATCTCTAAGTATTCTTACAAGTCAATGTTCTAGAACATCTATGGTTCTCTTCCACAGGGAGCATATCTTAAAAGCTGTCCACACACGACGAAAGACTCTAATGGACTCATTGGTGTTGATGATGGATCATGGAGGAAAAACTTACAGAAATAAGAAGAGAAATCATAGAGACAAGGGTCAACAAAGAAGGACCAAAAAATTATCAATGGTTAACAAAAGTTGGTTCACAGAAAGGCTAATAAGAGAATTTTAGAAAGAGTGTTTAAGGGGAAAATAGAAGAGAAAGTGCAAATAAACACAAAAGAAAAAAAAAGAGAAATAACTAAGACATAGAAGATGTTCTAATAACTTTAAAATAATATTATGAACAGACACTAACAAATTTCAAAGCTCAAAAGCAATTGATGAATTGTTTAAAAAGCACAAAATGCATACATTTTAATATGAAAGACTGGAAAATTTATTTAGACCAATAATGCTCAAGAGAGAGAGAGAGAAAGAGAGAGAGAGAAAATCCCAAGCAGGCTCCACTTGGGGCTGACATGGGGCTCAAACTCACAAACTGTGAGATCAGGACCTGAGCTGAAACCAAGAGTCAGATGCTTCACCAACTGAACCACCCAGGTGCTTCCCAACATGTATTTTAAAATAATTCATCATAATCAATTTATCCCAGTTATTGAAGGATGATTCAGCATTACATCTATCAATCTAATTCACAAAAATTAACACAGGAAACTCAGATGATTATCTTTTTTTTTTTAATTTTTTTAATGTTTATTTATTTTTTTAGAGAGAGAGAGTGGGGGGGGGAGGGGCAGAGAGAGAGAGGAAGACACAGAATCCGAAGCAGGCTCCAGGCTCTGAGCTGTCAGCACAGAGCCTGACATGGGGCTCAAACCCACAAGCTGTGAGATCATGACCCAAGCCAAAGTCAGACGCCCAACTGATTAAGCCACCAAGGCGCCCCTCAGATGATTATCTTAACAGATAATGGAAAAGCAGTTCATATGTGTCACACATTCTCATTAAAAGCTTTCAGAAAACAGGGATATCGAGAGACTCTCAAATTGGTAGTTTACCTCTCAAAAACCTATAGCAAACAAAATACATAATGGAGACTCTTTAGAAGGTAGAGAAAAAACTACTGTTGCCATGGTTTGAAAGATTTTGTCTAACTCAGTAAGATAAAAAAGAAGCAGAAGATTGAAAAAAGTAGAAGGAGTTGCTATTTTTGAAGAGGCTATGCTCGTTTACGTAGAAAGGTCAAAGTAATTAAACTAATAAATGTTTATTGAACGGATGAGTAAATGAATGAATGAATGAATGTGATGGTTCAGCAGGATTCCCAGACACAAGATCAACACATCAACACAACAACATTCAAGAAACGCTTCTGGGGGCGCCTGGGTGGCTCAGTCAGTTAAGTGTCTGATTTCGGCTCAGGTCATGATCTCATGGCTCATGTGTTTGAATCCCACATCAGGCACTGAGCTGTCAGCAGGGAGCCACTTGGGATCCTCTGTCTTCTTCTCTCTGCCTCTCCCCCGTGCTCGCTTGCTCTCTCTCCCTCTCTCTCTCTCTCTCTCAAAAACAAATAAACGTTAAAAAAAAAAAAGAAGAAGAAGAAAAAACACTTCTGGAATGGCAATTTGAGAAGCTCCACATACATAACCTCTCTGTCTTAGTCTGTTCGGGCTGCTCTAACAAGAGACTACTGACTGGGTAGTTTTTGAACAAAAGTTTATTGCTCACGGTTCTGGAGGCACCAATCCTAACCATGAGGGCTCCACCTAATCACCTCCAAAGGCCCCATTTCCTAATCCCAGCACCTTTGGAAGTTAGGATTCAACATATGGACTTGGGCGAGGGGAGGAACGCATTCAAACCAGAGCACTCTCCCCAGTGAAATAACCATAACTGGCAAAAATTATAAAAACAACCACCTGAAGTCTCTGAAAATTGTCCTAAAGGCACTGGGCAAATGGAGAAACACTAATTCGAGAAAATCTCAATGTCAGTAAGTCAGTGAGAGCCTGTGTATTTGAGCCACAACCCACTCCTTACATGGCCAACCCCTCCAGCTCAGTGTGAAAGAAGTTCCACTCTGGGCAGATGTGGCCAAGAAGACAGGGCTCCCGCCTCCCCAGCTGTCATTCTGAGGGTTCAGATTCCCCATGGGAGGAACAGGTGGAAGCAATTCCCATCCCTCCCCATAGCTCCTTGTCTCAGAAGCTCCATTGCAGGAGGAAGAAACTTACTCCATGCAGCCCATACTCATAGGGTGGAAACTCTACCCCGGACATAGCAGGCCAAGAATACTTGGCCCACATCACCCTCACCCTGGCTCACTGCAGGCTGGAGGCTCAGTAGTTGGAGAGGCAAACCAAGAAAACCAGAGATTACCACCCCTACCCAGATCTGTGCTCATGGAGCAGGGACACCACCCCAAGGGAAGTAGACCCTTGTCTGCAGCCCCAACCCCAGACAAGTAGTGCAGAGGCTCTGCCCAGTGGGGGAGGCAAGCTCCATATATCTCCCCCAAAAGACTGACTTTATCTGCGAGGAAGGGTGGGGAAGTTCAAGCCAAAAGGCATTTTCAAAAATAGCAAAGATTTTGTTGGAAAGCAATTAATCAGAGAAGACTAGTAGGTCCAGGATAATAATATGCAAATGGTGGGTCAGCTAGAAGTTTAGTAAAGAGAACCAGGGAAGAAAGGCAGAGGGCTAAGTAAGAGCTATCATGGGACTGAAACAAGCCTCAAAGGCTGGCCTCAGAAACTCACCTCTGCAAAGAACTTGACTTTGATTGGATCAAACGGCAGAGCGACATATGTCCAAAAGCATGGTTGAGAACAACGACACAATCAGCTAGCAATTAGTGGTATAACAGCTGTGTGTTACCCCTCAACAGAGACACACCAGTCAGGAGCTTCAGAGATAGTAGAGAAAGGCAGAGAACAGGGCTAAAACCACTGTCATCTCTGGGGTGAAAATATCTAACAGCGTGCTGAGGAACAACGCCAAAGGTTTCACACTCGATGGGGAAACAGACTGCGCTAAACTAGTCTGATCACATCACTAAACAAACCAGCAAGGAAGCTAAACAACAGCATCACAAACAGACAAAATCGACTTTAAAACGACAATGAATGTTACTAGGAAAAAAATGGGACATATTATAATAATAAAAAGGTCAAGCAAGAGGAAGAGGTCACCATTATAAACATATAATGCACTTCACAAAGTCTCAGAATAAATGAAGCAAAAAATGACAAAATGAAAAGGAAAAACAGACAATTCAGCAGTAACTGTTGGATACTTTGATATCCTTCTTTTGACAAAGGGAAGAAAAAAGGAGTAGAAGATCTATAAGGAAACAGAAGATTTAAACAACATTATAAACTAAATGAACCTAACAGACATCTATAGAGAGGTATTCAGCAAGCAGATTATATTCTTGAATGCACGTGGAACATTCTCCAGGACAGACCATCTGGTATGCCATAAAAGAAGCTTCATTAAACTTAAAAAAACTGAAAGCACATAAAGCATATTCTCTGACTATAATGGGATGAAATTAGAAATGAGTAACAACAGAAGGAAACTCCAAAAATTCAGAAACACTTGGAAAATAACACACTCTTAAATAACTAACGGGTCAAAGAAAACATCATAAGGAAAATTAGAAAATACTTTAAGATGTGGGGGGCGCCTGGGTGGCTCAGTCGGTTAAACGTCCGACTTCGGCTCAGGTCATGATCTCGTGGTTTGTGAGTTCGAGCCCTGCATTGGGTTCTGTGCTGTCAGCTCGGAGCCTGGAGCCTGCTTCATATTCTGTGTCTCCGCCCACCCACCCCCCGTTGCCCCACTCACACTCGTTCTCTCAAATAAATTTTAAAAATACCATTAACAAATAAATAAATAAATAAATAAATAAATAAATAAAATTACAAACTTACTATGAGGATGAAGTTAAATTGCATGGCATTGCAGTAGAACAGATGAGTTACCTCATTAAATCATTCCCTACAACCTAGGAATAGAAATTTGAAAAGAGATGTCTATGGGGCATCTGAGTGGCTCAGTGGGTTGAGCATCTGACTTTGGCTCAGGTCATGATCTCACGGTTTGTGGATCCAAGCCCCGCATCGGGCTCTGTGCTGACAGCTCAGAGCCTGGAGCCTGCTTCGGATTCTGTATCTCTCTCTTTCTCTGCCTCTTCCCTACTCACATGCCCTCTCTCTCTCTCTCTCTCTTCCTCTCTCTGAAAAATAAACATTAAAAAATTTTTAAACAAAGAGAAAGAAACAGAAAAGGAAGATCAAACTAAACCTGAAGCAAGCAGAAAGAAGGACACAGTAAGTGTTAGAACAGAAATAAATAGAAGAGCGTAGAAAAGCAATCGAGGAAATAAATCAATGAAACCAAAATTTGGTCCTCAGAAAGTTCAGTAAAATTGACACATTGTTAGCTAAACTGACTAAGCAGAAAGGAGAAAAGACTTGACTTACTTAAGTCAGAAATAAAAGGAGCAAGATCATTAATGACATTACCAAAATAAGAAAGATTCTAAGTGAATACCGTGAACAGCCATATGCGAACAAATTAGATAATTTGAATGAAACAGGCAAATTCTTAGAAAGATATAAGCAATGAACACTGACACAAGAAGAAATGGTACATATCAATAAGGCTATACAAATAAAGGATTGAATCAGTAACCAAAACGCCAGCAGAGGAAAGTTTAGGAAAGCTCAGGAATAATAGAATGAACATAAAGTTGGAGTAGGCTGAATTTACTGATATGGGGCCCGAGAAGCAAAGACTGTGGACTCAGGGTTGTGGCTCGAGGGGTTGGAAATGGTTTTCACAGTTTGGTGGGTGGGTGGGTGGGTTGGCTGGTTGGCTAAAACATGAAGGTGAGATGTCAGAGCTCTTCTGTTATACTGCAGAGAAAGGGACCAAAAGGTCTGGAGTATGAGAATAGATTTGTCACATAAGACCTGCTCACCTACCTGAAGATGGCCCCGAGGACACCCCTTTCACCGTAACTATTAAAAAAAAACAGAGGAAAGCCCCAGAATCCTTGAATAGTTCTTCTCTGCAAGTGAGAAATGACAGTGGGATCTGCTGTTCCTGCACAGAGATCCTTAATTACAAGAGGGATAATGGGATCTTGGATTGGCAGGGGCCAAAGGATGGCCCTGAACTGCCAAAGACAAGATGGGTGTAATCAACATCGTGGACAGTGGAGTCAAATATGGAATCAGAATAGTCTGATTTACAGAGATCTATGGTACTGGCGAGTGGATCCTGGTGTCCCTAGAAGAGAAACAGATGGGTAGTCTACTAAATTCTTACTCGATCTGGATAAGCAGACACGTTCTAGGTCAAATGAACAGAAGTCTAACTTGAATCATCAGAACAAAGAATCATGGCTTCTTAATCAGTTCCTGGGGTTAAGCCAGTTTACAGAACCAGAACCCCTTGAATGAAGGGAAGGTCACATTCCTTTGAGGAAGGAAGGACCCTGGCACACTGCCAAAAATTTATAGAGTTAATCTTTCTCCTAGCCTTCCCCCCTGCCCAAAGGTGCCTACAGCCTTTTATCAGGGCGACTGTGCACTGAGGGCAGGGAAATAAGGCTCTGGGGATATTACTGGGCACTGGTTCTGAATGACATTGATTCCAAGAGATGCAAAATGTCACTGTAATTCACCAGTCAGAGTAGGCTTATGAAGTCAGGTGATCAATGGAGTTTTCACTCAGGTACAGCTAACGGTGGGTGCGGTGCCTCTCTGAACCCATCCTGGGGTTGTTTCACCCAGTTCTGGAAGGTAAAGCCAGAAATCCCCACCCCATCCCTGACTGATTTATTTGGTCTGTACAGAAAAGAGACAGATCTTAGAAAATGGCAGCAGATTACTGTAAACTTTAGCACATGGTGACTAATCACACCTGCTCTTAGCAATGTGGCTTCATTGCTGGAGCAAATCAACATATCTCCTGGTCCCTGGCATGCAGCCACTGATCTCACAAATGCTTTTTTTCCCCACGTCTGTCACTAAGAATCACCCAAAGTGGCTTCCTTTCAGCAGCATACATTCACTGTCCTTCGCTGATAGGTTCAGGGATATATCGACTCTCTGGCCTTATGTCCTGATGTAGTTTTCAGAGATGGTAATCACCTTTCCCTCCTACGAGAGAACACATTGGTTCATTACCTTGATGTTCATGTGCTGATTTGACCCAGTGAGCAGAATTAGCAACTACTTTCAACTTACTTGTAAGATATTCGTGTGTCAGAGGGTGGGAAACAAATCCAACAGAAAGTCAGGAAGTTGCTACCTTGGTGAAACATCTAGAGGCCCAACGGTGTAGGGCACGTTGAGTTATCCTTTCTAAGGTGAAGGATGAGTTGTTACATCTGGCCTCTCCCACAACCAAAAAGGAAGCACAGTGCCTACCTGGGGCTCTGGGTTTTGAAGGCAACATGTTCTTCATTTGAGGATCTACTCCATCCTGTTTCCCAAATGACCCAAAAAGCTGATACTTTTGAGAGGGGCCCAGAATAAGAGAAGGCTCTGCGACAGGTCTAGGCGTCTGTGCAAGTGGGTATGCCTGCTGGGCCATATGATCCAGCAGGCTGAATGGTGCTTCAAGTAGCAATGGCAAAAATAGGGTTGCTGCTTGGAGGTGAATCATGGCATGGGCCCTTAGGATTTTGAAGAAAAGCCCTGCCACCCTCCGTGGCTAACTATTATCCTCTTTAGACACAGCTTGTGGCCTGCTGCTGGGCCTTGGTAAAGACCGAATGCTAACCACAGGCCACTAAGTTACCATGCAACCTGAAATGCCCATCATGAGCTGGGCGTTGTCTGATCCCCAAGCCATAAAGCTGCGTGTGCATGGCAGCACAGTCCATCATCAAATAGAAGCGGTGTGAATAAGCTAAATGAAGATGTGGCCCAATGGCCACGGTCCCCATTCCCACTACACGACCTTCTCTAGAGAGTACCTATAGCCTTATTGGCAGGTGGGGGAGGGCAGATCCCTATGATCAGTTGACTAAGAAATAGAAAACTCTGGCATGGGTTACAGATAGTTTTCCATGATATACAGGCACCATTCAAAAGTAGACATCTGGAGCACCGCTTTCCGGGACATCCCTGAAAAATGGTGGCAAAGGTAAGTCCTCCCAGTGGTCAGAACTCCAGGCAATGTATCAGGTTGTTCATTTTTGTTGGAAGGAGAAATGGCCACAGGTAGGAGTCTATACGGAATCACAAGCTGTGACCAATGGTTCGGCTGGATGGCTAGGGACTTGGAAGGAAACATGATTAGAAATTTGGTGATAAGGATGTCTGAGGAAGAGGTCTGTAGATAGACTTTTCTAAATGGGTAAATAAGTAGATAAGTAAGTAAATAAATACATGCATGCATAAACTGTATCTAACGTGACTGCTCACCAAGAAGCGGCTTTGGCAAAAGGATTTTGATAACCGGGTGGATAACGTGATCTGTTCCATGGATACCAGTTACTCTCTTTCTTCAGCTACTTTCCTTATTGCCCAATGGACTCATTAGCAAAGTGGCCGTAGTGACAGAAATGGAGGTAACGCATGTGCTCAGCAAAAGGGACTTCTATTCACCAAGGCCAACATGGCTACCGTCATTGCTGGGTGCCCAATCTGCCAGTAGCAGAGACCAAACCTGACTCCCTGATACGGCATCTTTCCCTGGGGTGATTCATTCAGCAGGTTGATTACACTGGACCACTTCCATCGTGGAAGGGGAAGCATTTTGCTCACTGTAATAGACACTTAACTATGGGATATACACGTGCCTTCACACAATGCTTCTGTCAAACCCACCGTCTGTGGACTTACAGGAGGCCTTACCCACCATCACGCCATTCTGCACAGCATTGCTTCTGATCAAGGAACTCATTTCACAGCAAATGAAGTGCAACGATGGGCTCATGCTCATGGAATTTACTGATCTTTCCAAACTACTCTTTGTCCTGAAGCTGCTGGCTTGACATAATGGAGGATTCGCCTTTTGAAGACTCAGTTATGACACTAGTTAGGTGGTAATCTTTTGCAGGGCTGAGGCAAGGTTCTCAGGAGTCTGTATATGCCCCAAATCCACGTCTAATACAGGGTGCTGTTTCTCTCGTAGCCAAGATCCATGGGTCCAGGAATCAAGAGGCGGAAATGGACGTGGGGGCACTCACACTTACCCCTACTTATATGCTAGCAAAAGTTTTATTTCCTGTTCCCCTGAGCTAGAGGTCTTAGTTCCAAAGGAAGGAATGCTTCCACCAGGAAATACAACAGTGGTTCCATTGACCAGGAAGTTAAGACTACCCCTTGGTCACTTTGAGATCCTCGTGCCTCTGAATCAACAGGTAGGGACGGAGTTACTCTCCTGGCTGGGGTGACTGATCCTGTCTCCCCAGGAGAAATGATTTAAATGATCGACCATGGATATGAAGGAGAACATAAAGGAAGCAAGACCACGAGGGGAGCAAGGGATGGAAAAAAGATGGTAAGATCAATGGACTGAGGGTCCCATGGGGTCAAGGTGCTGGCCCCCAGGCTTTGCTCCCACCCATGATTTCACTGTTGCCATCATTCATACAGTAGATTCCCCTTATTTCCATTCTAAAGAGAAGGATATAGACGAGTATTCAAATAAATAAAGAAGATGATGTCACACAGTGATGAATGCAACCAAGTAAATAAAGCAGGGTAAGGGCATAGTCATGGCAGGGAGGTGGGGCTATTTCAAACTTGCTGGTCGTGGAAAACCATTCTGTGCCCCATATCTCCCCTCTGTAGTAATCCCCGATCCCACGTCTGTGTCTTATCAACCACTCCTGCCAGATACCTTTGCCTCCTGTTCACTGGAAAGTATTACATAGCAATAAACCCCTTTACTTTTCCCTCGTCTGCCTGCGAATGTTTTCTCTCTCTAGTCTGCCCACATTTCCTCCAGGCTCCATGAATGGGAGACCTCTCTCCCCATAGAGCACAACCTCACTGATCTTGTCCCTTACCTATCATATTTGATCTTCTCCTGACCATCCAGGTTCCTTCCCTCTTGCCTTCAAACAACAACAGATCTTCCCATGTAGGAAAGAATGTTCTCTTGAACTCTGGTGCTTTGCTTGGGAATACCCAAAATGAGACCT
Organism: Panthera tigris; assembly: GCF_018350195.1. Lineage (NCBI taxonomy): Eukaryota > Metazoa > Chordata > Mammalia > Carnivora > Felidae > Panthera > Panthera tigris. Next base: position 6,197,004 of record NC_056673.1, on the reverse strand, counting down.
CAACCCTGAGTCTCCTGTCCAATGAAATACCAACAGTCCATAGTATGGACTGGTTGCCTCCACCCAAAATTCATATGTTGAAATCCTAATCCCCAATGTGCTGGCAGTTGGAGACAGGCCTTCGGGAGGTAACTAGGGTTAGATCAGGCCATGAGGCTTGGGCCTTCATGGTGGGATTAGTGGAAGAGACACAATCTCTCTCTGCCTTGTGCCAACACAGCAAGAAGGCAGCTGCCTACAAGCCAGGAAGTGGGCTCTCACCAGGAACCAGATCTACCTGCACCTTGATCTGGAACCTTCCAGCCTCCAGAACTATGAGAAATAGAGTTGTTTAAGCCCCCCCGTCTAGGATGTTTTTGTTAAAGTGGCCCACCCTGACCAAGACAGTCCATGAACCTCTCCCCTCCTCCACAACTAGCTTTTCCCTGCCTCTCCCGTTCTTCCTTCTGTTACTGGTCTGTATACCTCAGTGCATTTTCTCTTCTGCCTTTCCTTCTCCTGCAACTGTCTAGTTCCAGGACTTACTGTGTTTCCCATCACAACATCTCTCAAATCTGTTCTCCCAATTCTAGCCTTACTGGCACCATCTTGGTCCAGGTCCTTATCATCCTCGGAATAAAAATCTCTCACAGCCTCCTAACTGGCCCCCGGCCCCAGACTCCACTTCCTCTGTGGCATCCTGCATAAAGTAATCTTCCTAAGCACTTATTTGGATCCTTTCCTGCTCAAAATTGTTTGTACCTCACCCGTGAAAGGGACAAGTCTTTGCAAACATGCCCTCAACCTATCTTCTTAGATGTGTTTCCCATCACACCCCCCCCAAGAACCCTTCTGTTACTGTCTGGCCTGCCCTCCACCCACCCCCACACACTTCCTGCATGCCGACTGCTGTCTGCCTTGTGACATCGGACCCCGTCTCTGGGCCCGTGACTATCCAAGCCCGTAGGTACCGCCTCCTGCCTCATACTGACTTTCAAACTTGCAGGATCTGAGTGCAACACTTCCTTTGTGTGCAGGGTCTGAGCACGTGACGTCAACCTTTTAGAGCAGAGACACCCTTGCATCCTTCTCTGTAATATCAGGAATGGGGCTAGGTGATTGCTTGCTCCCAAGAGGGATCCTGTAATTGCCCCAAATCAAACAGGGATAAGTAAGCCAAAAGCATTTTACTCCTAGCACGCCTTGCCTCGCGTTCACTAGCTGTGTTTTTAACTATAATTAAGACACGGCGTTAGATGAGTTTCAGGTGTACAGCATAATGATTCAACAATCCCATATGTTGTGCAGTGCTCCTCAGGATAAGTGCCCCGAACATCTATCACCAAACAACCATATTACGATCCAACTGACCCCTATTCCTTACGCTATTCGCCTGCATAACCTCTTCATTTCACAACCGGAAGTCTGTAGCTCTAAGCCCCTTTACAACTGCTTCACCCATCCCCCCCAACTCCCCTCGGCAACCACGCGGACCTGTTTTTCATTCTAGAAGGGGGAGGCAGTCGTTCAACAAAATGAGTAAATAGAGCCACAGAATGTTGGCTGGTAAGTGCTAGGGAAGCGGGGAGGCAATGCGGGGGTGGGGGGGGGGGTGGGGGGGAAGGTGCTGCAGTCTTTTAAAGAGAAGTGGGGTGAAGGTGACAAGGGTGTAGACGGGGAGGAAGACGGGGAGTGGGTGGCTCTGCAGGCATGGGGATCACACCAGGGCAGGCAGGTGACACAGGAGCAAAGGGGAGAGCACTCCAGGACTGCTCGTGAACAGCCAGGAGGTCCGTGTGACAGGTGGGAAAGGAGTGATGGTTGGAGACCTCTGCAGAGCCCCCTGGGAAGGGCAGCCATCAGGGCCTGAGTGAGAGGGGACACACTGGAGGTCTTGGAGCCAAGGAGTGGGGGACATGCCCTGCAGAGAGTGAGCTGTGGGCGGGCATGAGCGGGAGGCTGGCAGGAGGCTTGGCAATGACCACAGACAAGCTGATGGTTGGCAATGACCACAGACAAGCTGATGGTGGCTGACATCATCATGGGAGCAGCGGAGGTGGTAAGAAGTGATGGGATTCGGGGTCTGGCTGGAAGGCAGGGCCAGCGTCTTTGTTGATGCATGTGGACCAGGAGAGAAAGAGAGGGATGAAGGGCAACTCAAAGTTTTAGCTGAATAAACTGAGACACGGAGCCATGCTTCACCAAAATAAGAAAGTCTGCTGGAGAAACATGTATGGGAGGAGATAAGAAGCTCAGGTTTAAATGACAGGAGATACCTCGCAGGCTTCCAAGTGGAAATGTTGTATAAGAAGTCAGGTGGATGAGGGGCGCCTGGGGGGCTCAGCCGGTGAAGCGTCCGACTTCCGCTCAGGTCATGATCTCACGGTTTGTGAGTTCGAGCCCCGCGTCGGGCTCTGTGCTGACAGCTCAGAGCCTGGAGCCTGCTTCCAATTCTGTGTCTCCCCCCTCTCTGCACCGCCCCCCCCCATGCTCATGCTCTGTCTCTGTCTCTCAATAATAAACATTCAAAAAATTTAAAAAAGAAAAAGACTGCAGTCTTCAGATTGCCTGCTATTTGCATGACTGTGAGCAAATTATTCCTTCTCTCAGAGCCTCTGCACAAATGCAAAAAGGAGGGAGTGAACCAGATGCACTTTAACTCCCCCTCTCTGTCAGAAACAAAAATCCTAACCGTTCCTGAGAACTGTTTTGGTTTTTGGCTATATGGCTCCCCCAAGTGGTCAATGGGGTGAACGCAGCTCGCAGGTCAGGTCGCGATTACTGAGCCTACGCGTGTACTGATCATTCACCTACGGGTCGGACAGCATGGATACCATTTTAGATGCATTATCTCATTAAATCCTCACCAGAACATTACGAGGCAATTACTGTGTTTATCCCCATGTCACAGAGGAGGAAACTGGGACACCGGGTTCAAGACTGCAGCAGAAAGTGTCGATGCAGGGTTCACACCCGGGCAGTCTTAAGTGTGCAGTCTAACTCCCGACCATTGTACCCATCGGGATACGTCACTGTCCAGGGGTAAGAATGGATGAACAGCCAAGACCGGAAGAGCTTTCTCAGTGTTGGCACGTCACTGGGAGAGGTTATGAATGTCCGTGCACCTGCATGTGGAAAAAGTTGAAGAACCCGCCCACCCCGGCTCCCCACCTCGGGTCAGAAAGGATTTCAGCAGCCGGCGGAGGCCCCTGTGGAACCCAGAGCCTCGCCCTCACGTTATCAGCCACCTAACACAGGCCTCTTGTATCCAGCAGAACTGGAAAGAGTATTAGAAAGTGCATTGAAATTACCTTACTCTGGTTTGCTTGCTTCTGGGTGGTTCCGGAACATGCTTTCGATTTGAGGTTCAATTAAGTGACCGAGATCGAGCAACCAGAAAGTGGCTGGGCCTGGGGAAACCCAGGTCTTCTGGACCCACATCCCATTCTTTGTCTTCTCTCACATACAGTTGTTTAAAGATCGGTTTCTTTATTTTAGTAAAATTCACTCCTGTGGATGCACACTTCTCTGAGTTTTGACAAGGCACAGTCGTGCCTTCCAAATTTCAACTCCTTTCCCCGATGTGCCTGCTCTCCAGAGTCCACAGGGAGCTAGCTGCCTCTCGTGTTGTCTGGAGTCTTGGCTGTCGTCGGAGGGAGAGGGGATGAGCTGGAGAATGAGCCCTGCACCTTGGCCAGTAGCCTTCCAGGTGGTGGCGATATTTTGAAAAGAACGACCGATTTGCTCGTTAGCTGGGCTTAGGGTATAAGGAGGCGAGATGGTGCCCCCCGCCCCCGGCCCCAAAGCAGGTAGCGTATTGATCCTGGCAGGGCCCCCAAGGACGGGCTCAGACGCTGGCCCTGCAGGTTGCGTGGGGCTGTGGCAGCTCTGGGGCCTTCAGGACGGGGTGCCAGGTGAATTTCACTCTACACCCCCGGCCTCTAGGCCACAGATTTCTCTTCCCGTTGTAAGAGGAGCACTGGGTTTCCGTGTGGACATTCTCCACCTCGAAGGTCCCGCCCCTTGGACTTTGACTTGCGCATGACATGCACAGCATGCTTTTGCTAACTCGGGGACGCTCGTTCCTGTGTTCCGTTCAGCCAAGCATTGGGTGAACCCCACTGCCACCTGCTTCCTCATCTCAGTGTCTCCCTGCCCACAGTCCTGGGAAAGAACAAATGATGGGTCCGCTCATCGTTTTATACCAGGCCCTGTTGTGGGCTAGCCTAGGGTTGTGTTGATCTTGCCCGATCCAAGAAACCGTGGGAGACAGTGGAAGGCGGGGCCGCGGTCACCTCTGCTGCTGTCTGAACGCAGGGCACCCGAACTGCTAGTCTAGCCTAAGCAGAACCGCCAAGGCGCTCCCCCTACTCCTTCTGTGTTCCTGTTCTCTCGTATCTTTTTTCAAATTTGTTGTGAAATATTTTACACAGACAAGCACATATAAAAGATACATGTGCGGTTGAAAGAACAGAGCAAACGCCAACGACCCCACCATAACCCGGCTTGAGGAACTGATCGTTCATATCATCTGAGAGGTATTGGCCCGTCTCTGACGGTGTCTCCCAACCTCTTCGCCCAGAGAAAATCAGTATCCTGTGTTTTGAATCGATCATTCTTTTGGTTTGCCTAAGAGGTCTCCCGCCTCTGGATGTATTCTTAAAATAGGGTTTCCTCCGTTTTGTCTGGTTTTGAGCTTTATATAAATGGATTCACAGCTGATATGACCTTCTGTGATCTGCTTCATAGAGTTAAAGTTACACTTTATCAACATCCTCACTTTCAAGTCTTTATAATAACTCTTTTATCATACACAGATGTATGGTAAAAGATTACACACAGCTGTAGCAATCTGTATCTATGGATGCCTAGTTATACGTCGGCTACTGGTGGGCATTTGAGTGTTTCTGGGTTCTGTAACTACAGGCAATATAGACATTCTTACATATTTTTCCTGCTGCACGCTGGAATGCTTCTCTGGAATGCAAGCTTAGGGGGGCACAGCTAGATTGCAAGTTAACATCACACTCGAATGATTAGATTATGGCGATTCCCCCCCCCCATATTTACATCCATTTGTACTCCCAAAAATAGTGTATGCGAATTCTCAGAGGACTTCATACCCACCAACGCTTGGTTTTGTCCCTCTTTTTCAAAGCTTCTAAGCCTACTGAGTGTGAAAACGTTGTCTCACTGTGGGTTTAATCTACCATGCCCCAACACCAAGAAGGTCAAGCTTCTTTTCGTATGTTGACAGTCTCCTGTTAAAACACCTGCTGATGTCTTTCCCCATTTTTTATCGGGTCGGTTGTATTTTTCTGATTGAATCATGGGACTTTTTTATACACTGTGGATGCCCCGAGTCATGAAGATACTATCTTTCATGGTTTTCGAAAGCCTTAAAATTCTACAGTCTGTTGATATTCTAGATCCATCTAGAACTGATGTTTGTGTACAAATGTAAAATTAGGGCTCTCATTTCACTTTTTCTTTTTCATCTTAAAGACCTATTGCCCTAGAGCCACAATGTCACCTTTCTCCCCAGGGATTGCCCAGACTATGAAAGTCAAATTTTAGGTATATGCATGAGTGGGGTCTCTAGTTAGTTCGTCAAGAAATGATATGCAGAATGACCCCCTCTTACTCTATTCTCTGGAAGATATGGCACGGTTTTGAATTCTCTGTTCCATAAATGTTTGGGGAAACCACCGCTAAAACCAGGCATCCAGTACGGTGTGGTTTTAAGGATTTTCAAACTGTGTTTCACTGACTTTAATGGATACACCACAAATGACTGGTCCAGGTACAGCCAAAGCTTCCTACTCAGTCCTAATGTAATTTCCACCTTTTCCTTCTTTATACGGTAATCTTGCCAAGGACTTACCCCTTCATTGCCCTTTTCGAAGACATAAATTTTGTCTTTCCTGATCCTCTCTACCACATTCTGTCTTTGGGTCCTCGCACATTCGTTTCTGCTCCTAATTCTGTTTTCCTTGGATTTACTCTGCGTTAAGCAAACAAAAGTCAGCATAAATATAAAAGATCTGAACAATAAAGTGAGCAATCTTGATCTGATACATCTAGAGAATTCCACATTCGATACAGAAAATAGATGTATACTATATATATATATGTATGTATATATACACACACATATATATATATACACATAGAGGGAGAGGGAGAGAGAGGGAGAGAAAAGTGTGACATTAAAATGCAAACCACTTACTGGCTCTAAAAAAATATCCAATTTCAAATAAATGCTACATATGTTACCATCTCTAACTGCAGTGTCAATGAATGACAAGTTAATAACGAAAAGATATTTGGAAATTTTTAAAATATGATGTAAAAGAACTCTTTGAGCAAAATAAGAAATCATCATAAAAATTGTAAAAAAAACCTAAAACAGAGTAATAATGAAACCTCTCTGTACTAAAATGTATGGGACTCATCAGCGGTGGTTCTTAGAGGGAAGTGCATAGCCTAACATGCTTACATTAAAAAGAATAAAGTCTCAAAATTCTTGAGTCTGACATCCATGTGGAAAAGTGAGAGAAATAACATTATAAACCTAGAAGTACAAGGTAAGAGGTAACCAAAATAAGAGCAGAAACAAATAGCAAAGAAAGCCAAAAAGCGATTTTCAAAATAATTAACTCAGTGGGGCACCTGGTGGCTCAGTCGGTTAAGCGTCTGGCTTCAGCTCAGGTCATGATCTCGCGGTTTGTGAGTTTGAGCCCCGCATCGGGCTCTGTGCTGACGGCTCGGAGCCTGGAGCCTGCTAGGGATTCTGTGTCTCCCTCTCTCTCTGCCCCTCCCCTGCTCACGCTCTGTCTCTCTCTCTCAAAAATAAATAAACATTAAAAAAATTTTTTAAACAAAACAAAATAATTAACTCAGCAGACAAACCTCTGGAAAGACTTATCAAAAAAAAAAAAAAAAGACGAGAAGAGCATCATGAAGGCAAAGAGGGAGTCAATAAAGCAGAGGTTAAAAAGGGAAAGGACAGTGTTAGTAATCAGATGCCAACCAATGTAGCAATATAGATAACATAGGAAAATCAACTTCCAGGAAATGACACAAAAAAGAATTCTTCCAAGTATATAAATCATCCTCTAAAGAAACTGACACCGTGATTAAAAATCTTCTCACAAAGAAAACATCAAGCCAAGACAGGTTTACCGGCAAAGATCTGAAAAGCTTTCGAAGGAATAAAAATTGGGGCGATCTCTTCCAGACAAGAGAAAAGAAACTCCAATTCATTCTATAAGGCAAATGTAACCTGATATAAAAAAAAAAAAAGAAAAAGAAAAAATAAGTCTTACAAGAAAGGAAAATTATAGGATCATATCACTCAGGATTATGGATCTAAGAATCTTAAACTCCACCAAGCTGTGTTTATCCTAGTAACTAATGAATGGTTTACAGGATGGCTGAATATTAGGGAAACGTAAGCACAATCCCCACGTGAAAAGATTAATGAGGAGGATTGCTAAGCGTGTCTACTGCAACATCCTCTCAGAGACAGAAGCCATGGGTACTTTCTTAGTGATAGTACCTGCCTGCTTCTGTCTACACAGTGCCTAAACTTTGGATACTCACCATTGGCTGTGCGGTCAACTGAATCTATGTTGGCTTCTCTGTTTTTAGCAGAAATATGCCACAGATATATAAACCCAATTTTTCGCATGGCTCTGGGAAAACATCATCAAGGCAAGAGAGAATGAAACGCTATGTTCCACAAGTGTGAAAAAACTGGAATTGAAAGGCTTTTTTAACAGAAGAGTACAGACGCTGTAGGACAGGTACGAGGACTCTTCTCACTGGGCCATAAGGATGACTAGACTGACTTCAGATAACTCACAACCAAGGAAGGAAAGAGATAACCATAACTGAACATGATTAATGCTACACAGAGATATCACGAGAGAGAGAGAGAGAGAGAGAGAGAGAGAGAGAGAGAGAGAGAAGTGAAGCTCAGAGGACAGAATTGGGAAGGCTTCTGAGAGGGTGTATGATTTAATTCAGGTCTTTAATTCAGAGTAGGTAGGTGCTTTCAAAAGCAGGAAAAAAAAAAGAGTTCTGGACAGAAGGAACCAGCTTAGACAACAAGAAAGTACTGAAAAGCACAGGAGGTTTGGTGAACCATGAAAGTTTGTGAATGGCACAACAGATCTCTAAGGCAATCTGTCACCCAAGCCAGAAAACAACGTTCGTCCAGGCCCCCTCCCCTACCTCCTCCTTTACCGCACACATCTGATGAGGAGCCCATGGAGCTAATTCCACCCCCTACATTATCTCTTAAATCCTCTCCACCTCCAATTCCACTATTTTACCTTCCCCAACTTTTGCCTAGAATATTGTTTCTTAATTGGCCTTCAAACCTCCCCATTTCCAGCCTACATAGTCACTGAAATGATTTTCCAAAAGCACAGTCTGAGAGATGGAGACAGAAGCCAAAGCAGGCTCCAAGCTCTGAGCTGTCAGCACAGAGCCTGACGTGGGGCTGGAACTCATGAACCGTGAGATCACGACCTTGCCTAAAATCCCCTATGGTTCTCCAGCATGTAAGAGAAAAAGTTCATCCTTGGCATGTGCAATTTCATGTACGATTATGACCCTGCCCATCTTTTCACACTGGTGCCCTTCTCCTGACTTTTCCAGACTCCTCACTGGCTCTGAGATAGTGGGCAGATTACTAGTCACAGTGAGTCCGTTTCTTAATCTTTAACACGGAGATAATAGTTTCTACCCACGTGTTGAGGATTAAATAAAGCTATACATGGAAACACACATAAGCCCGGCCTTCATCCTGCATATCCCCAGGACTTATTAAAGAATTTTAAACAGAAGAATGACACAATTCAATCAGCACTTTACAAAGGCTGGGGCACCTGGGGGGCCTAGTCAGTTAAGCCTCCGACTTCGGCTCAGGTCATGATCTCGCAGTTCGTGAGTTCGAGCCATGTGTCGTGATCTGTGCTGACAGCTCAGAGCCCGGAGCCAGCTTCAGATTCTGTGTCTCCCTCTCTCTGCCCCTCCCCGGCTCTCGCTCTCTCTCAAATATAAATAAACATTTAAAAAAGAAAAGGAAAAAAAAAGAGAGGTGAAGGGCAGTCATGGGGATAGATTGAAGGGGAACAAGCCCAGAGGTGAGGAAGACCGACTAGGAGGCAGAAACCCACAGTGAGAAATGAATGTGTCACATTGTCAATCAGAGTAGAGAGAAACAAAAGAAACTGGAGAAAATTACGGGATCCAACCAAAAGCACCTGGCTCCTACCCAGAAGAAGAAGGTGAAGAGAAAGAGGTCCCCAGAAGACAAGTCTCACAGAAAGGCCTTGACATATTCAGGAACAGAAGCTGATTCTAGCCAGTGCTTATGCTTTCTCTGCCCTCGGTTGAAACAACTCTCCACGCTTTGGACTTGGGTTGACCTTACAGAAGCGGGCAGATGTGTTGGGACCCGGTCTTGCAAACAAAGAACTGAAGCTGCGAAATACCACCTGGGATCAAAAGCGAGCAGGAAGCGTGATGCTTCTAACCACACGCTGAAGGCATTTTTTCCAAAGAAATAAAAAATGTTCTCATCCATGGCTCCACGGACTGGAATCAATGTAGAGTTCATAAGATAGGAAGGAATCATGTGCATGTAACAAATCCTGGCTTAAAACATGTTTTTAGCCATCTTATGCACACACCTTCTTATCTGTTACGTTGTGGAATAGGAAACACATGGTTTCTCCAGAAGACTCTCAACAAAGCATCAAGAGACAGAGATGGTCTGCCTCTGCCCAGGCACTGCCTTACAAAAGCTACCAAGTTCTTGAAGACTGGTACCCGGCGTGTGGGACTATCTACCTCACAGACTTGCATTCGCATTGAATCTGTGCAGAAAAGCTAGGAAAAACCAGAAGTCCTGTTTTCCAGTGCTTCAGCAAATCAAAGGCTGATAGAAATCTGATTCCTTATACCTTATCCTTACTCAGTTGTGACTTCACACTATGCTCTACAGATTGATAATTTCAGATGGCAGAGTCACATTTTACATCTAAGAAGTAGAATACACTTTGGCAGATCCTCAGGAAAAGAACAAAACAAAAATAAAAACGCTAACGCAGACGTTGCGTTACCTTGTAATGATTTCAAGGTTTGAGACGAGAATTCTTGGATATTCGTTTATCGGAAAGATTTCCTGGATACTCGTTTATCTGAAAGAAATACATCAATTTAGTCCGTAGCAAATTCCCAGAAGGTACATGGAGGCTGGTGGTTCAGACTCACGGTATTCCTTACGCGCGCACTCTCACACCAGCTTTCCATCACATGCGCGTGTCTTAAGAGTGCACCCTAAGAAGTGAGTCGCTCGTGCTATTGGATTTTCCCTCGGTCGACTTCATGAGGTATTTTAAGGAGTTGACAAGTTCAAGATCAACAGTTCTTAGGTTCTCCATCCCTCACACCCCGAGTAATAGGTACAGATGCCATGCATGTGCCTGGTGCACCCAGCCCTGGTCGAGACCTGGAGACCGAAGTCACCTCTGGACCTCCGAGACAAGGCGGCCAGTGTTCCAGGACGCTTCCAAGCCCTTCTGGGTCCCGTTTCTATCCTCCCGCAGCTAAGACACATGGAGGGAACCAGTAAGCGAAAAGGCACTTTAATACTAACTAAAAGCCATCACAATTTCCTCTCCTGCCAAGTCCCCATTACCAGCGACTGCCACACGATGTCATCATGCTGATAGGGATATGAAGGCCTCTGTCCTGAATCCCGGGGGTGCTACACCTGACGCTGCCTTTGTATTGGCCACTAAGCCCCACTGGGCACCCCCCTCCAGAACCTCTGAGGTCAACTCATCCCCAAGACAAAGAAGCTGGCCTTGGTCAAGTTTATGAACAGAGTTACCCTAGCTGGAGTTCCCTCTCCCTCTCAACTCCGGCCTGCTTCTTGGGTGACAGTTTTTTGTTTTCTTAATTAAGGTAGCATTTCCTTAATTAAGGAACAGTACATGTCACAGACGTGGATTTGAGTCTCAGCTCCCCTCCCTGCTGCTACCGGAGCCACAAGTTTACTTCTCTCAGCCTTGTTTTTGCTTTCGTTTTCCTCTCTTCTATCTAAGACGAGACACTACAAACTGACTTTGGAAGGCTACAGTCAGGATCAAAGGAGATGAACACATACAGGAGAGGCAGGTTGCTCACAGTCTATTTCCCATGACATTGTCTTGCACGGCTAGGGTCTGGAAGCTCCGCGGGGTATCCTTTCCCCTGGCAGCAACGGCGTAGCTGGGGAGGCTATCTACGGCCATTGCCTGGAGAACGTCTGATACTCACCTACCACAGCTGGTTCCAGAACGATACCTCCTGCAGCTCAGATCAGGTTAGGAAACAGGCACAGGGGAAGAGTGAGGCGCTGAATCTGCATATGATCAATGAGTCAGGATTTGGCCAATAGCCGAGAGGTGCTAATGTAACAGATACATTCAGCGCTGGAGCTTTGAAGTTCTTCCCTCCCCCACTTTCCAGGCTCCCACGGCTTTCTGCTCAGCAACATCTATCCTCCCGCCCATAAACCTCTCAGGTCTGACCTCCACAGGCCTTTGGCCCACAAACCTCCTCCCCACCCTTCTCTCTAAAGTAGCGGTGACCGCAATCTGAGCTGGTATCCGGTGCTCACCCAGCAGCGACGGCACCAGTGTGAGGCAGGCTGGGTTCTTACGAGCTGTGTACCTCCACCGTGACACAGGTTGAAGAACGGTACCCTTTTCCTTTAGCATCGAGAAAGCCAGGGCAGGTGAGGGCAACCAACAAAGGAGCAAACTGGAAAAAGAGACTGCATCACACCCACTCAACAGGCGCTTCACGAATACCTCTGTGGTTTCAAGAAGAGTGAGCAGAGAGAGAGAGAGAGAGAGAGAGAGAGAGAGCAACCACAAGAAGGGAGGAGGGGAAAAAAAAAAAGGAGCCATAAACACTTCCAGAAGAAGGGAATTTGTCCCAATGTGAAATGCACAGATAATTTAATGGAATTTACTTGATTTTTCCCCTCTCAGGGTCTGACTTCAGAAAATCAAATTACAAAGTCATCATCACAGCCTAGATTTATTACAACTGACCTGCAGGCAAAGGGTAGAACTATTACATAAACACTTCGATTCCATGTATATATCTTAAATAGAGGAGGAATTCAAACAGGAATACAGGATAAAATATTCCAAAGCTCCAAGAAGCAATTATGTTACTGAGCTCCATTTTTACAGACAAATAAGGCAATATCCCTGCACATTAGCTTTTTGATAATTTTTATACATTTTTTTCTATGGTACAAGAGAAAAATAACCAGAGCTCACAATGTACAGTCCTTACACTATTTTCACAGTTTGTGAACACTATACACCCTTTTGTTTTAATAAAGATACATTGTAATAAACTCCTTGCCCTTAAGTTTATAGTTTATAATAATCTATGATTAATACACTAAAATTGCCTTTTTATGTGGTTGTCCACACAACAGAACGGTCAGATTAGCTCCTGGACAGTCAGAATTGCTTTGATCTCCATGTGTCTAATGGCAAAGTGACCCTACGCTGAGCCAGACGGGAAGTTGACAGCAGAGAAACAGATTCCTCTTGAGTCGCCGGGGGCAACGGAGGATGATGGCTTGGTGCGGTCGAAGGAAGACGTGCAACGACGCCTCCGTTCAGAACACTGGGAAGTCTAAGGTTTGGGGAGCCAGGGCGGGGGGAGAAAAACAAGGAGACTGGGCAGGCGGACCAAAGTGAGAAATCATTTCTGAATTCTGAAAATGGACAGGGACGTAACCTTAAACAGCACCGTCTCCCCTCTATCGTTCTATACCGTTTGCGACGGCCACCCTGGGAGGAGACACGTCGACACCTGCCACCGCCTGGTTCCTGGATGGCACTGTGTGCCTCTCGGCCCACGGCCGTTTCCTACCCAGTGTGCCTGAGCCACTCCCAAGGGCTGCTTAACTGTTACACGGAACCCAACGCTCGGTGCCGGGGAGGCCTGAGCGAAGCCTAGGGAAGACCCGGCTAAGGGGTAAGTGAGGCAGCATAGCAAAAGAGAGCAGATTCTAGGGGTGGTTTTGGGCTTTGGGGTTTTGTGGGTTTTTGGTTGTTGTTGTCTTTTTTTTTTTTTTTTTTTTTTTTTTTTTTTGTAGAATTCCAATTCCAAGAAACGACAGTGACCTGTGCCAGAGACTCTCATGGGTGACGAGCTTCTCTAAAGACTGCCATTACAGACCCTCATCTGGTCAAATGTGTCTCTAGAAGATGCTTCCTCATCACCTACCCCATCAGTGGGGCCCCACGCTCCTCAGCCTTTTACACGTTAGAGTGCAGGAGGGATTTGGGGCTAAATATCCCGGATGATTAAAAATGGTTTTGATATGGAGGGGTGGGGGGTAAAAGGCAAAATATTGGACTGAGCAAAAGTCAGTTAGCGGCAACAGACCACATGGGCAGGGGGAGGGATCCAGAAACCGAAGATGTGGGCCAGTGCGGGCAGACGACTGAGGTTTGGTCTCGTGCTGCCTATAAGCAATCTCTACGTCATCAGTCAAGGCACATCGCTTCTATAGCTACTTCTCCCTGTGAGTGAGTTATGATGGCTAAAGTATCAGGCTTGGGACCCAGGGGAAATACAGGGTGCTGTAAGTTGTTCCAGATCGGATGCTAGAATTGGAAACACCCGTAAACTTGGCCCTCAGCACGTTTTTCTTCTTTCAGTCCTGGTGGTTTGTGGCAGACGGAACATCAAGTTGGCAGGACACCGAACTTTGAGAAAGAAAATTCTTAGGGGCAGCACCTTCTGTGACAAGTGGCAGACTCCTGAGTCTTCCCGATGAAGAGAAGGACTAGTCAAGGAGAAAAGAACACGTTCTGTCCTGTCTCCGTATTTCAGGGTTCACCTCTTTGAACGCAACACGGTTTTTGGTAAAGAGAAACTCGTTCTAATTTAACGTGATATTTCAAACAGGAAATTTGGCTGAGCACATCGATCCCCGAACATCGACCGTGACGGTGAAGCAACAGAGTATCAAATCAGTAAATCTATTGCACTTGGTGAAGAGAGAAAATTAAAATTCCTCCTTTGTCTCCCAGCTCCAGAAGGCAATGCGTCTCGTTGGCTGTGCAAACCCTTCTCGCTCAAGCCCGAGTCTCTGTGTTCAGACGTCGTACATCCATCACCGTGCGCTCCCAGTTTCTGGAAGTCTGACAAAACACCATTCCAGTAGCTGCGTCTCCAGGTTTTGAGTCTAGAAATGAAGTTAAGATGTGATCTGATCACAGTCAATAAATTGATCGTACGGACTTCCACATGTCACGGACACGTCCGTCACAAAAGAGCAGGGTGAGGTCTCTCTGACCAGCACGAACACTGTGTGATCAATCGGGTATCACGGGGATGCATGTCTAGGTGACAGGAGCATACAGACAGGATGGAAACGAACACCAATCTCACTGCACGTGGTGTCTGGGCAAGCAATAAAAACACTGTGATACGGGATGAAAATTCTTTACGTCTTGCCTCCTCTCAGCCCTTTTTCCTAGAGTCTGACGCAGCAGCGAGATCAGTCGACGTACATGGGGGAGCTGGGAGTGGCTGGCATTTGATCCAGGATTTTACAAACGTAGCATGCGACCTCTACGGTACGTTCTTCATACATCAAAATAAAGGGATGTTTCTGCAAGAAAAAACAAAAGATGATCAGAGTTCGTAGGGCAGCCCACACTGAGCTTTTCCCAATTTCGATACAGCACGGGACGGAAGGCTCCCACCACATAATGGCTGTGAAATACGGTCACACTCGTTCCGAGAGACGGGTTAGTGGGTGTGGGCGAGCCCGATCTGGAAGAGCCATCCTGGCAGTGAGGTCAGGAGGCTTCTCTGCACACCGGGGAGGATTTGCTAGGCAGACAGCAGGAGAGCTGTTCCTCAGCCCCAAACACAGCTGGAGACCCTGCCACCGTCTGAGAGCCAGGAAGAGTCACATGAGTATGGGTTGCCATTCCCCGTGGGACACACGCATAAGCTTCAACCTCCCATATCCCCCATGTGCAGAAGGATCTTAGAGAAGAGGCTGTCTCAGTGCTCCAGACCCTGCTCTGAAAGAGGCTCGACAGAATCCCATCCTGTGAACTTCTGCCCCCGTCCCCTCCGAAGCCACCAGCCCCGTATCTGCGTCACAAGCCCACCCCTTCACACGTCATCTCTACCAGTGTTTTTCTTTCACGGCTTCTCTAAGTACGTGGGCTGGATATCTTCGGAGCCCCTGCTGGCACCGACCAGAAGTTTGACCTAACACCCTGGACAGCTAGGCAAGGGGGTCTTTGCTTCAGCTATCACCACATTATTGATTAGGTCACAGCATTTTGTTCACTGCCAGGACCGGAGCCATTCCAGCGCTGCTTAAAACAACCAAGTCCCAGGGATGGGTGAGCTTTTGAAGAAATGGGAATTTGCTGGATGATGTAAATTTGCATTGAGAGAGTTTGATACAGAATAATTTTGAATAATTTTGTAGGGGCAGCTTGGTGGCTCGGTCGGTTAAGCGTCCGACTTCAGCTCAGGTCATGAGCTCATGGTTTGTGGGTTCGAGCCCCGCATTGGGCTCTGTGCTGACAGCTGAGTCTGGAGCCTGCTTCGGATTCTGTGTCTCCCTCTCTCTGCCCCTCCCCTGCTCACGTTCTGTCTCTGTCTCAAAAATAAATAAAACATTAAAAAAATTTTTTTTAATTACTTAAAAAAAAATAATAACTTTGTTATACACACACACAGGCCAGGCAGTGGAAGGTGGCTCCTGAAATGAATGTTAAAATTCTGGGGGGTAATTTTTATGACATGTCAAGGCCAAAATTTTCCATGAGAATCTAGCCAAAAATTAGGAGGAAAATGTAACTTCAAATTTTCTCTTTCCAAATACTGGTTTCAAACATTATTAAAAAAAAAAAACAAAACACTCAATGGTGGGTGGGGGGTGGCGGTGGGGGTACCTGGGTAGTGGAATTGGTTACGCATCCGACTCCTGATTTTGGCTCAGGTCATGATCTGGCATTTGTGAGTTCGAGCCCGGCGTCAGGCTCCATGCTGACAATGGGGAGCCTGCTTAGGATTCTCACTCTCTCTCTCTGTCTCTCTGTCTCTCTCTCTCTCTCTCCCTCTCTCTCCCTCTGTCTGCCCCTCCCCTGCTTATACTCTCTCTCAAAAATAAACATTAGAAAAAATAAAATTATTAAAAACATAATAATAAAATACTCAATTAGGTCAGGCTATTTGTTGAGAACACAGGAGACCATTACTTGCTTAGAGAATGAGCATGCTAAGAGCATTTGGGCAAGGAAATAACTAAAATTCCCAAGGTTTCATACAAATAACTAAAATTCCCAAGGTCTCATACTTACCAGAAGTTCTTTATACTTTGGCCTTTTGGATTCATCCTTCGTAAGGCTAAAATAACAGAAAAATACCATTATTAAAACGGAAACACAGTTACCCAAGGGCTTTTCTTTTCACAAGTGAAGTATCACAAAAAATCAGTTTTTTTCCTTCAGATACAAAAGGAACAAAGAGAACAACCTGCCAGATGTACGTACACACACACACACACACACACACACACACACACACACTGAAACAATTTATAATCTAAGGATTTGTCCTCAGGATATTCAGTGTAGAAGCATTAGTGGAAAACAAGAAACAAGTCAACTACTGATTACAGATTACAGCACAGCTGCGAATACTACGAATAAATGTACGAATGTGTGTATAAAATCGTGTGTATGCACGTGTTTTCTAAATACATACACGAGTATTTATACTGACACCACCTAAGAGAAACCAGAAGTCTGGGAAGTAAACTATATATAAATTTTACCAATTTATCCTTAGATTTTTTTTTTTTTTTAATTTTTGCGCTCTGTATTTCAATCCTGTGTCCTTTGGTCCAAACGTGGAGAGCACCACCGCATTACTAAGGACTATATTGATACAATAAAACACTCTGCCCTGATATTTTTGCCTTGAATCCTACCTTGTCTAATTAATGTGGCCAGAAGTATTTTCATGTTGTTAATATTTACCATATTGGTCTGGGACGATGTATCTTAATCACCCCTCTCCTCCAATCTCAATTAAATTCTTTTTTTTTTTTAACTCGCAAAAGTTAATTAACGCTGACAACATAGTTCATCTGTTTCTTTTTTCTAATTAATTGATTTTTATTTATTTTGAGAAAGAGACAGAGAACAAGGGAGGGGCTAGAGAGGGAATCCCAAGCAGGCTCCGCACCATCAGCATGGAGGCTGACGTGGGCTTTGAACCCATGAACCGTGAGATCATAACCTGAGCTGAAACTAAGAGTCAGGCCTTTAACCGACTGAGCCCCCTCACCTGTTTCCAAACTCAGTGCTGTTTTCTATATTCCATACCTTCTGGGCGGGATGTGGTGCTGTGCTATGGCGACTACACCTACACCGAGTTCCAGTATGAAGGGATTCTCCTGGCAGACAACCCTCAGTGGCCAGCCTCTTCAGGATGACCTTGGCTGAAGAGACCCACCTTAGCCTCCCTGGGGCAGCCTGAGCTCATGACTGCTGCACAGAGGGGCAGGGAAATCAAGACCCTCATGCACGTGAGGCCAACCCTGGAGGGTCATCCCAGTGGTACGCCTTGCCTGTGGAGGTCTTTGTTAAGATCGCACTGCAGGCCAACCTCCCTCTGCTCCTCTAGCTTTTGATGGCAAGGTCACTGCCATCTCATCCGCTTCCCACACACTGATCTCTGCCTCAAAAGCCTGGCTTCTGGGACTCCTGGGTGGTCTCAGTTGGTTAAGCATCTGACCTCGGCTCAGGTCACGATCTCACAGTTCGTGGGTTTGAGCCCCACATCAGGCTCTGGAGGACAGTGCAGAGAACTGCTTGGGATTCTCTCTCTCTGTCTCTCTCTACTCCTCCCCAAGTCACGCTTTTTCTCACTTTCAAAATAAATAAACTTAAAAAAAAAAAAAGAGAGAGAGAGAAAAGCCTGCCTTCCAGGGAACCAACCTGCAACACCCTTCTCCTGGGTTCACTCTCCTTCTGGGCCAAGTATATCTTCTCAAGCAATCTATGAATGGTAAACTCTTAACTCTTTCCATTCCTGGAAAAATCTGTATTTCCTCCTTATTTTGAATTATAATGGAGTGCCGACGTATAAAGCTTTAGGACAAGGCTAACAATTCTTTTTCCTCCGTGGAAAGAAGGAGCTATGGCTCGTTTCCTGGCAATTACTGTGGCTCATCGCAAGTTCGCTGTCAGTCTAATTGATTACACCTTCCCAGACAGTCTACATTCCTGCTAACTTCTACATTACTGTTCTCCACTCGTCCTTCAGGGCATTTAGACACACACTGAGATACCTTTGTGTATCCCACACGGCACAGAGACTCTGACTCCAAGCTGAGAACATCAACTCTCAAATGCTTCGCCACATGATCTCCAATACTGCTTCTCCAACTTCCAGAATTATGTTCTGTCATGTTCGCTACATCTATCTTACCAGTTCCCCTTCTGTTCCCCCTGGTGCTCAACCACTCTTTCACGCAGTTGAATCTGTGTCGTGTTGGGAAATCCCTGTGGCCTATCTGCCAACTTCCCCAACTCTATCCCCAGTTGTTTCCGGCCTAGATTACATCAACTCTGCGGTCTTTTGTATCGACGGCTAAGTTTTTTTCATTTCTGAATCTCTGCATCAGTTTTCATAGCCAACTGTTTATCATTTCTGTTTCACTTCTTTCTCAGCTTTCTAAAATATTTTTTAAGGCTTATTTATTTTTGAGAGAGAGAGAGAGAGAGTGAGAGAGAGGCAGAGCGCAAGCAGGGGAGGGGCAGAGAGAGAGGGAGACACAGAATCCGAAGTGGGCTCCAGGCTCCAAGCCGTCAGCACAGAGCCCGACGCGGGGCTCGAACTCAGGAACTGCAAGATCATGACCTGAGCCAAAGTCAGACGCTTAACTGACTGAGCCCCTCAGGAGCCCCACTTCTTTCTCAGTTTTCATCGAACTTACACCCTCATTTCCTTGGACAGCCTAAATATACTTGTTTTATTTTGAACTGTATTTTGGACTAGTCCATAAGCTCAGCTTGATTTAAAGTAAATTCATGTTTTGTTTTATTAGTTGATTTTTTTTTTTTTAGCATCAGACTCCATGTATTTTGGAATTCTGGCTTGCACGGTGCGCACGCTTATGCATGCATTTGTTTCGCAAATCTCAGAGTGCCTAGCCGGTACTACAAACCGAAGCAGGAGCTAGAGCTAGATAGAGCCATTTCACCACTACTGCTCCTTTTTGGGTCCACCGCTACAGAACAAGGTCCCCTAACGGCTCTTCGAAGTTCCAGCCCCCTGCTGATATTAGGATTATTATAGATCCAGTCCTCTGGTTACACGAACAGTATCTATGCCCTTGCCATTCTGTGTCCCTGCAGCACACGGTGGCCCAGGCAGTGACTGACATGGGCATGTTTTCACTCCCCAGATCCTGATTTCTAGGCAGAGCCCAATTCCTGTGGATCCCTGTCCAGAAAAGAGCACTTGTCAACCTCTGATCGTGCAGGAAGTGATGTCCTGGGCAGAGCAAGGCCAAGGCTTCAGACCTCCAGAGCATTTCCATCACATCGGTCATCCACACAGATGTTTACTTCGTAAAGCTGCCACAATCTTAGGTTTTTGATTTTTCCATGTCAACTACTGTAGCAAAAAGCTGCACCAACGTATAAACTCATGATGCCATCTGAGTAGAAATGTTTAACCAAATTCTTACTAACACTGACGATCTTCTGTTTCAGAATTACTACTGCCATTAGTTTGGTCCCACTTATCACGTGAAACCCAGCTAGTTAAACCCCGCGCATCCAATAAGGTTTAGTCACTTGTCAAATTAACGTCAATGAAATAAAATTTTAAAATTTATCTCCTTGGCCACACTTGGAGTGCTATGGCCACCACAGTAGACAGGGCAGGTTACAAAACTTTCCCATCATTTCAAAAGTTCTGCTGACAGCTTCAGACCCACTTTTCAGTTTACTCATCTCTCTTCAATCACACCTAATCTGTTTATTCCAGCCACTGAATTTTTAATGTATGCTTTTTATCTCTGGACGTTCCCTTTTGTTCTTCATAGATTCGTGTTCCTTGCTTTTATTTCCGAGCTTCTTCATTTTTCTTTAAATGTATGAAAAGACTTTTTCTAATTGTCCTAATATCTGAAGTCGTGGGATCTATCCCTGCTATCAGTTGTTTCTACTAATTCTCGTTCCTTGTGCTTGGGAGTGAGTGTTGGAATTTCTTCTGAACTCACACTGCATTCGACTTTTTCCTGGGGAATTCTGGGGCCCTGGCTTGAAGGATCTGGTCTTGCTTCTGCCGAACAACCAGTCTTTCTGATCAGTAGCCTCTTGGAATCCTTACCTCCGATAATTTATTGAAGTCACTTTTTCTTCACCTGAAGTACAGTTGACACACACTGTTACGTTAGTTTCAGGCGTAGGACACAGTGATTCAACAAGTCTGTGCGTCAGGCTGTGCTCCCGCTGGTCACCATGCGACGCCATTGCAACGTCACTGACCACGTTCCCCACGCTGTGCCTTTTATCCTCATGACTTACTCATCGCACAACTGGAAGCCTGGCCCTCCTTCCCCCCTCCACCCCTTTCACTCCTCCCCTACCCTCCTCCCCTCTGGCGACCATCAATTCTCAGTTTTCCCAGTTCTGTTTCTGCTGTTTGTTTATTCATTTGTTTAGTTTTTTTGGATCCCACGCATAAGTGAAATCATGGCATCTTTCTCTGATTCCTTTCGTTTAGCATAATATCCTCTAGCTCCATCCATGTGGTAACAAATGACAAGATTTTCTTTTTTTATGGCTGAGTAATATTTCATTACACTCAGGCATGCGCACACCCACCCTACCCCACATCTTTATCTGTTCAACCATGGATGGACACAGGCTGCTTCCGTATCTTGGCTATTATAAAAAAATGCTGCAGTAAACACAGTGGTGCATACATTATTTCTGAATTCGTGTTTTCATTTTCTTTGGCTAAATACCCAGTAATAGAACCACTGGATTGTACAATGTTTCTACTTTTAATTTTTTGAAGACCATCTATACTGTTTTCCACAATGGCTGCACCAATTTGCATTCCCACCAACACGTGAGGGTTCCGTTCTCTCCACCCCCTTGCCAACACTTGATATTTCTAGTCTTTTTAATTCTAGCCATTCTGACAGGTATGAGGTGATACCTCATCGTGGTTTTGATTTGCATTTCCCTGACAGTGAGTGACACTGGACTTCTTTTCATGTGTCTGTTAGCCATCTGGATGTCTTCTTTGGAAACATGTCTATGCAGGTCCTCTGCCCATTTTTTAATGGTATTATTTACAGTTTTTTGGTGTTGAGTTGTACGAGTTCTTTACATATTTTGGATATTAACGCCTTACTGGAGATCTTACCTCCCGTAATTTCTGATTCCACGTAGTTTTAGAACTCTGTGGACTCCATGGCGTTGTTCTAATGCTGCTACATTTTAAAAGATACCAGGAAACGTTTAACCAGTATTTTAGTAGTTTTGGTGCAATTACTGTCCTGGATCGAATGTACCCTAATAATCTAAAGTGGTCTCATCCATCATAACACTCGTCAGGTACTGCTCTATGTCTTTCTACACTGGTGTGAACATTAATGTGTGCCTGTGTTTTCAACAAAAGCTTGTCAAGTTTTCTCTCTGAATGCAAAAAACAACAACAAAATCTTACAACATCCCTAGATGGCTTTTTTTTCCCTACCCTTCCGAGTTAATTTGGTCTGGTACTTTAATTGAAGGACTCAAGGTTTTCTTCAAGTAAAGATAATTTTTATTTTAATTCTCTCTCTACTATAATCAGTTAAGTGGGGTCTCCTGGATTTTGTTCTCCAGGACTCCTATCGTGTGTCTCCTGTTCGTCTTTCTTACCCCTCTTGCCTGCAGGATTCACTCAAGGGTGTTTCCTGCTCTATAGATTCGGTCAACCGTGCAATACCCAATATGCTGTTTACCACCATTTCCTCCTCTTCAATTGAGAAACTGTGTTTGTTCATTGAAAAACGTGTCCTGAATTCAAATTCGTCCATTCTGACCAGTTTTCATCCCTGACTTCTTCACTGGCAAATTTTACAAGGGAGTGTTGGCTCCAATTTTGCAGGCTGATACGACGCTCATCTTCATTTGTGTTTCTTCACGTCCCCAGGGCATCAGTGTTCGTGGAATGTGACGAGCTGACCCCAGTCACAGCCCTGGGTGACTGGGAGAAAGAGTAGAGGGCCATCTCTGGAGCACTGTCACCTTGCCAAGGGATGCATTTCCTGGGTTGTTAGAACAGCTTCTGCTGTGCTCCCAGACTCTGACCAACACAAGTGTCCTCAGTAGGAGTTACTTCAGCAGAGCCTGAGCCAAGGAGAAGGCAGGGGTGAACACTGCCGAAGAGTCCCGGCCATGCCTAGGATCCAGTAGAGAATGCTCCCTCGAGACGTTTTTCGGATCAAGATAAGCTTCCTAATTGCCTGTCCCTCAAGCTGCCTCTTTTTCCGGGTCCTGCTGTGCCCAGCTGAGCAATTCCTGTGCAGATCTCCTACCGTCCCCGTGGCGCTCTCCCTCTGTGCATGCAAACTCTGCCATCAGTTGGCCCATCCCTGAAGTCAGTCTCATCTGTGCTATTTCACAAGAACTCCTTGAGGACAGTGCAAGTAAAGGCTGGGCTTCCCTTTTAAAAATTCCATTAATGACTTAAGGGGCACCTGGGTGGCTCTGCCAGTTAAGCATCTGACTCTTGGTTTCGGGTCAGGTCATGATCTCATGGTTCATGGGATCGAGCCGCGCACTGGGCTCCGTGCTGACAGTGCTGAGCCTGCTTGGGATTCTGGGTCTCCCTCTCTCTCTGCCCCTCCCCCACTTGTGCACACTTTCTCTTTCTCTCAAAATAAATAAACTTTAAAAAATCCATTAATGATTTAAATAGGAAGTTAAAGCAGGGAGAATTTAAACTGTGAGCTGGCGTCATCATTTTGGTCCCTAAGTGCTTCTTCTTATTCCTTAAGCGAACTTTTTTTTTACATTTATTTATTTTATTTTTTAATTTATTTTTTTATGTTTATTCATTTTTGAAAGAGAGAGACAGAGCACGAGCGGGGGAGGGGCAGAGAGAGAGGGAGACACAGAATCCGAAGCGGCTCCAGGCTCCAAGCTGTCAGCACAGAGCCCGACGCGGGGCTCGAACTCACGGACCGCGAGATCATGACCTGAGCCAAAGTCAGATGCTCAACCAACTGAGCCACCCAGGTGCCCCTATTTTATTTTTTAGAGAGAGAGAGAGAGACAGAGTGTGAACAGGGGAGGGGCAGAGAGAGAGGGAGACACAGAATCCGAAGCAGGCTCCAGGCTCCAGGCTCCAAGCTGTCAGCACAGAGCCTGACGCGGGGCTCGAACTCACGGACCGTGAGGTCATGACCTGAGCTGAAGTCGGACGCTCAATGGACTGAGCCACCCAGACGCCCCCCCTTAAGCGAACTTTTGATTGAAGCATACATTCAGAAAAACACACACGCCCTAAGCATGGAACAAAAATAAAGAGTATCAATATTCTGATTCTATTACCTTTTATTCATTCTTGTCTGCTTTGTGAGATTCCACGTCAATGAAACCATACACGCTGTCTTACGTATTGCTTCTTTCACTCAGCGCTGTTTGAGGTTTACCCGTGGCTGAGTGTAGCAACAGTGCAACCTCCGATGCTGTGCCACTGTACCAACAATGCTAGAACTTACTGCCCACTATCCTGGGGATAAATGCTGTTCTTTTCCCTGCATTCATTCATGCATTCATTCATTCATTTATTTATTTATTTTTGAGGGAGAAGAGAAGGGGCAGAGAGAGAGGGAGACAGAGAATCCCAGGCAGGCTATGCGCTGTCAGTGCAGAGCCTGATGCGGGGCTGGAACTCACGGACCCTGAGATCACAGCCTGGGCCGAAATCAAGAGTTGGCCACTTTACCAAGTGAGCCGCCTGGGTGCTCCTTTCTGACTGGAGATTATTAGGAATACGCCGTTGTGAACATTCTTCCACACGTCCTTTAGCGTGCTTCTGTCTCTGCTTTCGCTGGGCATCCACTTGGGACAGAATTGCTGGAGCATAGAGTAGGCACCAGCTGTATTCCACCGGCTGCATGAGATACTGCCAATCTCCCAATGACACTGCACCACGTACAGTCTTACAGCTACTGCACAGGACTTCCAGGGGCTTCCAGACCCTCCTGTACCGTCAGCCTTTTAAACTGTAGTCAATTCTGGTGACAGTAATGGTATTTCATCATAGGATTTCATTTGAGTTCCCCTGATGTCCCATCATACCCGAGGAACACCCTTTCATATGCTGACAGAGCACCTGAATATCATCTTTTTAAGCACCTTTTCAAGTATCTGGCCAGTTTCGGTTGTCATTTTCATAGTGTAAGCGTTCTATACTCATAGGTACTCTCTACGTATTCTGATTGAAAGTCCCGTATCGAGTGTCTGTACGGCAAGGAGACCGCACGGGAGGGCATTTCATCCAGTGGTGTCTCCTCATCAAAAGATGTTCTCAGTTTTAATGAAATTGAATTTTATCAATCTCTTCTTTTACGCTTAGCAGCTTTCTGTGTGCTCTTGGGAGAAATCTTAATCTACCCAAAGACCGAGAGACTATGTTCCCACATCTCCTATGTGCTTTTAACCCACACAACTGAAGAAACTCAGTTTGGCAGAAAAACAGCTCTAGGGGAGTACTGAGAAATGTGGCCAGGGCCATAAACCAGGTCCAGGTCATAATGGGTTTTGAGGGGCCCCTGGGTGGCTCAGTCAGTTAAGCGTCCAACTCTTGATCTTGGCTCAGATCATGATCTCACGGTTCGTGAGTATGGGCCCCTCATCAGGCTCTGTGCTGACAGCTCGAACCCTACTTGGAATTCTCTCTTTCCCTCCCCCTCTCTCTTCCCCTCCCCAACTCATGCTCTCGCTTGCCCTCTTTCTCTCTCTCTCTCTCTCTCTCTCTCTCTCTCTCTCTCTCTCCTTCCCTCAAAATAAATAAACAACAACAACAAAAAGTTTTTTTTAAATAATAATGTGTTTTGAAAGCCATGTTAATTTAGTCTTTATTTTAAGGGCCAGGGTAAGCCTCTAGACCAGTACTCTCTAATCTTTTATTCATTACTGCCCTACCTTCCTGTGAAATTTCAATTCCGCCAATCTGCAGACATTCTGTAGCAGCCCTTTGGAGGGGTGCAGACCATTACGCTATCCAAGAGGTTTTCCTCTCCAGAATAAATTTCTGCCCCCTTAGGGGTGATAGCACGCTGTTAAAAATGCATGCTCTAGGCAGTTTTAAACAAAAAGTAACATGATCAGATGTACAGCAATAAAAATACAACTCTGACAAAAAGGAGAATGGTTTGGCACAAAACGGCACCGGATTACGAGGAAACCAATCAGAAACCTGAATGATCCAGGTTAGCGAGGACAGAAAATGCCCAGGAACAGTGGAAGGAAGGATGCACAAATGCAGAGAGCTGATAGGAGCAGGTCATAAAAACAGGTGTACTTCAACTATGGCCCCTGATGATCTGGAATGAGATGGAACCATGGACCTACTCAGGGAAAACAATGGGACACTGATGTCTATAACCATTATCTACAGGGGAGAACTGGCAACGAGAGACACAGAAATTTAAAAAAATATACAAGTACTACACATAGATGCAACAAAACCAGTCAAGAGATCAAGGGACTAGGCGCCTGGGTGGCTCTATCAGTTGAGCGTCTGACTCTTGATTTCAGCTCAGGTCATGATCCCAGGGTCGTAGGATCAAGCTCCACATCAAACTCTGAGCTGATAGGGTGGAGCCTGCTTGGGATTCGCTCTCTCTCCCTCTCTCTCTCTCTCTCTCTCTCTCTCTCTCTCTCTCTGCCCTTCCCCTGCACACACACACACTTTCGCTCTCAAAATAAATAAATAAATACTTAAAAAAAGACCAGACCAGGGGCTCCTGAGTGGCTCTGTCGGTTGAGTGTCCGACTTCGGCTCAAGTCATGATCTCACAGTTTGTGAGTTTGAGCCCCACGTCAGGCTCTGTGCTGACAGCTCGGAGCCTGGAGCCTGCTTCGTATTCTGTCTCCCTCTCTCTGCCCCTCCCTCTCTCTCTCTCTCTCTCTCTCTCTCAAAAATGCATAAACATTAAAAATTTTTAAAAATAAAGGGGGCGCCTGGGTGGCTCAGTTGGTTAAGCGTCCGACTTCGGCTCAGGTCATGATCTCACAGTCCGTGGGTTCGAGCCCCGCATCGGGCTCTGTGCTGACAGCTCAGAGCCTGGAGCCTGTTTCAGATTCTGTGTCTCCCTCTCTCTCTGCCCCTCCCCTGTTCATGCTCTGTCTCTCTCTGTCTCAAAGATAAACATTAAAAAAAATTAAAATTTAAAAAATAATTTAAAAAATAAAACAAAGAGATCAAGGGATTAAACAACTCTTAATTATTTTAGAAATTATGCTCTTTGACTCACACAGATTACTTTAACCAAATTACTTCATTAAAATGGAATATATAAAATTATCACATGCAATTATATAAACTGTATAGGTGTTTGCAAACTGGTAAAAATGGAAGAAGCAGGGGCACCCGGGTGGTTCATCTGGTTAAGCATCTGACTCTTGATTTCAGCTCAGGTCATGATCTCACAGGTTCGTGGGATCGAGCCCCATGTTGGGCTCTGTGCTAACCGTGCAGAGCCTGCTTGGGATTCTCTCTCTTTCTCTGTCTCTCCCCTCTCCCCCACTTGCACAAACTCACTCTCTCTCTCTCGCAAAATAAATATATAAGCTTAAAAAAATAAAAAAGGAAAAAGCAGCCAATTTGAGTCATGCTAATGGTCCTCTTCCACCTAGAAAACCCTGAGGTATCCGTCACCCCCTGGGAAGCCATTGCAAAAGGAGAATTCATTATAAAAGATGAAAGGGACTTAAAAACTAGAGTCTAACAAATATTTTCTAATTATTCAAAAAGAGGGCAATGCTGGACCATGAAATGTAAGTCTTACAGGGCCTAGAAAGAGGAGGGAGATAGAGTTCTTGGCAAGAAAAAAATGCGCAGAAAAAGGAAAGCATTTTCAAGAATGCTTTTTGCCCAGAAACACATTAATTTTAAATCATGTTGGATAAACAGAATAATTATCAAAAATATTCAAATGATAACAAAACAGGTATCATTTAAAACACAGACTGAAACAGGGGCCCCTGGGTAGCTCAGTCAGTTAAGCACCCGACTTCAGCTCAGGTCATGATCTCACAGTTCGTGAGTTCGAGCCCCGTGTTGGGTTCTGTGCTGACACCTCAGAGCCTGGAGCCCGCTTCAAATTCTGAGTCTCCCTCTCTCTCTGCCCCTAGCCCTTCACGTTCTGTCTCTCTCTGTCTCTCTCCCTCTCAAAAATAAATAAAACATTAAAATACAGACTGAAACAGTACAAAGCACGACTGTGTTCCTGCCGTATCTGCACGTCCTTATTTTTACGTTCTATGCACACGCAGGTGTGCACATGCACACACACCTGTTAAAAGGTGGACAAACAACACCAGGTGTCGGGTTCACACCTTCCCCGGAAGCGGCTTTCAGAGAGCCTGGATTCAGCCGACCCACCAAGCTTTGGGTGGTCTCTCCCAATGTCACAGGCTGTGACTATGTCACAGGCTGTGTCAGAGCAGAGGGCCAGCCCTGAAATGCCAGTCTGACCTGGTAGGTTCTTGACTTCGTAAAAGCTTCCCCGCAATTCTAGCACAACTGCACTGTTAGAGCCGCATCTGAATAAGATGATCAGTCTCGCAGAGGCTGGATTTCTTGTACCGGGTACTAGAAATCAGTATCCAACTAGCAGAACACAAGAGCGATGCTCTCCGGGCCCGCTGGAAGCTTCCGTGTGGCCAAAGTGGCCCAGAGTTCCGGCACAGAGGCAGAGCGACAGGAAGAAGGCCACCCCCTCTAGGGCATGGAGGCCCAGTGCTGCGGGGAGCCAGGAACACTGGCTGTTCTCACCACGTTGTTTGTTGTGCATTTGGACATCACGTACTCACCACAAGTTGACAAAGTTGATGAAACTGGGGGAGAACTCCCTTTCCTCCGAGTTACTCAGCTGTGGAGGGTCTCCTTTCACGACTTGTGTTAGTTGATCGAATACACTATTCCACTTTGGGTAAGGAAATCGGCCTGTGGCTAACTCGTACTAAAGAGAACACAGAGGGAAAAGCAAGATATACAAGATATATAATTTTCCCAATTAGTAAGGCTAAGTGGAAGGGGTGTTTAGAAATCAAGGTAATACAGAGAATTCCGTATCAACTGAGTTCAAGGACTGGGACTAAAGGAAACCCCAAACTTAAGCCCGGACCATGTCCCCACCACATAAGAGCTGGGATAGCCCTCAATTCTGATTCCTTTGTGTGAAGGATCCTGGAAGGTTGGTTTTAGAACTTTCTTGGTACAAAGTCTGCACAGTCGATAGTTATCTGAATGGAAGGCCACGTCCAGAACAGTGGTCATATTCATTTTTAAGGGAAGAGGTTCAATCAACAACAGCCCAACCTGAGCTCAAAGGAAGCAATGTGCGATTCTGTTCTCCAGCCATCCTGTGGTTACTACAGTTTTGACCACAGCCAGATATTACCACAACAGAAGAAATCAAGTCTGGATCAAAACCCCAATGGCGGGGTGCTCAGGACAGCATCTCTAAACCATGCCAAACCAGATCCGAAGGATCTTAAGGACGTTATGTCCCAATTGGTCAAAGGTCAATTCTCCCCTTTCTCTTGCTCTGTTCTGAGGATAATGAAAACCCAGAAATTGTGCTTTTTCCGAAAAAATAGGTCTAAGTCTGCAGCATGGCCTAAATGAGCCCCGTTTTAGGTATGCTGGTAGGTGACTGCTATGTGAGGGTGTGACCCCAAGCTCATGAGAGAAGAAGGCACCTGAGAGGCAGCACTGAGGACAGCGTCTCAGAGCTTCTTCAGCTGAGGGCCGTGGGACCTCATTACAAAGGGGAGGAAATGAACGGGAAAGTTTGGGGCTGCCTACCAAACAGGACACAGCTCCATCTAGTGATGGGAAATTCACAGCCCATGTAGAAGAAGCTGTCCAAGGTCAGAAAAACACCACCAAGCCGTGATAAAGCAGCAAGCACAAGAAAACAAATCTAAGATTTCAAAACAACATTTGGTAACAAAGATAAGTGATGAGCAAATACAGATAACTTTTAAGATAGAAGGAAAATTTCAGTACAGGTACAGGTGAGAAAGAAGAATTTGCTTAATTGTGCTTAGCTGCAAGTTAAGTAGCTTTCTTACTATTCTTTCTCAGTGTTTGAAGGTAGAACTTTCATTAGGTTTGTTACCTCGGTTGTTCTGGTTCCACAAGAACTGAATTACGTGTAGCTCATTCACGTGTGACTTTTCTGTTCGGTGAGTAGAAGATTCCAAGTAGAAACTCTGCTCGTCCGTGTAAACACATACACCTAATACACATGCTGTACAGAGTACATGCTATTCCCGCTGGAGGTGGCAGGAGACAGGTGCTTTCACCGCTGCGCTGACCGTGGGGGCACCACCCTCCCCCGTTCCTGTTCCTAGTGCGGTTGCCGACACCTCGTATATGTGGCCAAGGGACCCAGCGCGACACCAAAGAGCCCAAGGCACTTCCTAAACCTTGAGGGAAACTGTCAACTCTGGTTTGATTTTTAAAGTCAAACACATACTTTTTTTCAACAACTAGAAGATATAGTCCCTGTGATTATGACCATGGAGGAAAAAAACAGGTAAATAAAGTCAAAGACTAGGAGAGAGAGAGAGAGAGAGAGAGAGAGAGAGAGAGAGAGAGAGACACGGAGAGGGAGAAAGGCAGTTCTTATGAGGGGTGGAAGAGTGATAACATTTTCTTTCGATGCTAAGTCTACCATGACGAACGTACCAATGTGATCCCCAAACTCCAGACATCAGAGCGGACATCGTATCCTTGTCGAGATGCACTTGGGTCTA
Source organism: Panthera tigris (assembly GCF_018350195.1). Lineage (NCBI taxonomy): Eukaryota > Metazoa > Chordata > Mammalia > Carnivora > Felidae > Panthera > Panthera tigris. The sequence goes on along the minus strand of NC_056673.1, from coordinate 6,166,876 downwards.
TTCTTTCAGGCTGGAACACAAAGAGAAGTCACAGTCATTAATCATGCAAACCCTCAAGGTTCAGGGTGGAAGCAACCGCTGGTAGGTGGCTGAAATGCCAGCATACTTCTAGAAGAATCCACATGTGGGGTCAGACTTGGAGCAACAGGAAGCCATCATTGTATTGAAAACAAGCAAGAACAATCCACAAAACCCAACCTAATGGCCACCTCCATAAAGGGAAAACAAAGTGACTCTTCTCATTTCCCCCCCGCAACGACTCCAAAGCATGTGCAAACCGGAAGCTAAGAACAAAGAAAAAAGGAAGAAAACTGGAGAAGTGAAAAAAAAAAAATAATAATTATGGGGTCAGATTAGTAAGCAAGTAGTGGTAAACAGAAGAAGAAAAAAAAAAAAAGACTAGATCTTCTCTGTTTCAGGGAATGAAGCCACTCCACAATATATCTGAAATACAAGAGCAAATATAAACTCAATAAATTCGTTATAATTATTCTACCCACTCTTCATCATAAAGCTAAATTTAACACTATGCAGAGCTTTAAAGATACCTATTAGTCATTTTTAACCAAATGAAGGCACTGGCAAAATATATTATCCTATCATGCAAACAGCGGAAATCATCTTTAGTAATTCCCATGAAGGGAGTATTCTTTACATGTCCTTGAAATAAGGGACCATTAGTTCCATACGTGTCAGGGATGGAGAAGAGAACCAGTAGCACAGAGCTGATAGTCCCTAGGTAAGACTTAGAGTGAGTACTATTGAAAGAAACGTCCAGAAGTCTGATAGTTGACTGTTATAATCTCTGCCCGTCAGCAACAACTAGTTTGCAGATCTATTTTACATATTTTTGCTTTGAACAGGAGTACTGAGGCTGTATAAATACTCACTGGAGGCTACTTAGTTTTTAGTTGCGGACATGTGTATTTACCTGAGAAGATACACATTACATAAAAATCCCGGACCGCCAACCAAGAGAGGCACATACTGTGCCCAAAAGAGCCAGGGCACACACTTTTCTCAGGCTGACGTGGAGCATTTACTGACATAAACTATGTTCTGGGCCATAAAACACACCTTATTTTGTAGAAAAGAAATCATGAAAAGCATGTTCTCAGATCGCGAAGTCGCTCAATTAGAAACCAGTAACAGAAAGATACCTGGGCAATCCCCAAATATTTGGAGGTGAAACAACATACTTCTAAACAACCCGCAGATCACAGAGGAGGCCTCAAGATAAAGTAAAATAATACCCTGAACTGAGTGAAAACGAAAGAGAACTCATGAAGCTTCAGGAAATGCAGCGAAAGTAGTATTCAGGGGGGAAATTCATAGTACTGAATAAATACAAATACTAGAAGACAAGACACAGCCAGCAATCAAAACCTAACCTCACAGCTTTAAGGAGTTTGAAATGGAACAAACCAAGGCCAAACCACTCAGAAAAAAAAATAATCAAAGGAAGAGCGGAAAGTATGTGAAATAGACAAAAACAACAAAAATGACAACAGAATGCACACCGACTCTTCGGAAAGATTAACAAAATGGATAAACTTCTGGCTACAATGAGAGAAAAGGAGACATAACCAAATTACTGAAATCAGAATGAAAGGGGGGACATTGACGTTCTTCCAGAAACAGAAAAAATGGACACAGTTTTTGAAAATGAAACCTATCAAAAATAATAATAGAAATCTGAATAGCTGTAAAGCTATTTTTTCAATGAATTTGTTATGAAAAACTTTCCCGTGAAGTAAAGTCGAACCCAGATGTTCTGGTGAACTCTTTCGACCATGCAAGGGAGAGATAAGACCAGTCTTACATGAATTTCTTTCGAAAACATTTTATGAGGTCAATTTATTCACTTGTAAAACATAATAAAGACATTATGATACAATTCGTAATCCTCATAAACACAAACTCAAAAACTATTAACAAAAATAGGGACAAATCTAATCTAGCAACATGTGAACCACATAATAATCATGACCAAATGGTGTTTATCTCAGGAATACAAATACTGGCTTAAAACCTGAAAAGCAATGTGATGCCCCGTATTTACAGAAAAATGGAGGAATATTATACCATCTTCTCAATAAATGTAGGATTGACACCTGAGAAGATTCACAATTCAACTGTCAGCACACTATGAGAAAAGAAGGAAACGTCATGTCATAAAGAGCATCCAAAAACCACCAAGAGCAAATGTCATACTTTTTACACATGAAATCTGGAACACTCTTTTCCTAATTAACACTGGAACAAGATAGGACTTCTGTTCAGCATTATACTGGAGGTCCTAGCCAGTCTAGAAAGCTAAGGAGGGAAGAAAAAAAACCAAACGCCACACCACTGCCTTTACTCAGAGACACTTGAACTTCTATAACTGTTTACACAGACCATCCCTACTAAAGTTAACAGCAACACGAGCAGGGATACAGGGCGTGATGTCAAAATACGCAAATCTGTATTTATCTATGACAACAGAAACATGCTGGAAGATAGGTTTTAAAATTCCATTTACAAGAGTAGCATCAAGGACCATGAATCGGTTAGGAATAAACGTTAAAGGCGCTCAAGGGTTCCTACACTGAAAACCACAAAACATGGCTGGCAGCAAAACGCCCTCAATAAATGGAGGCACTGCAGGTACTGAACTGAAGCACTTGCTAAGGCCAACATATGCACCAGTGAGTGGACAACAGATCGTGGTCCATCAACACAATGGAAACTTCTCAGCAATAACAAGAATGAGCTAACATACCCCATAGGACGGCTACCTCTTCAGCACATTGCGCTAGAGAAAGGCAGCGGCCAGACAAGAACATGGCGTGAGATTGCATTTGGATGAATCTCCGGGATGAGAAAATCCAATTGCATGGACAGAAAACAGGACCGAGGATCTTTTTTCGGTAACAGACATCTTCCTCTCCTGACTGATGAGCAGTCATTTGTCAAAATTCAAAGTGTGCACTTAAAATGGGTACCATTTGTGGTCTTGGGGGGCAGGTCATTCTGAAACTGCTCTATGTTTCTAGCATGTGTGAGTCGTGAAAACTTCCCCAACTCCTGTAAATATGTCAAAAAAGGATTCCATTTCCTTTCACTCACACTGGGGCCAACCCAAGGATTTTTTAACTGCCCTTTTCAGTTTGCTTGATATTTATTATTCATTAGGGCCGCTTCAGTTACAGGATTACGTGTATATTTTTGTCCGTGAGGGATGCAAATGATTTCTGTCCCGTAACCCCCAACGTTACTTCTTCATTGACCTGGAGATAATTAGCAGTATTTTATTTGGATGGGCCATCTCGTTCTTTCCTCAGTGACTGTAAATACTAAATGACACAAATGCTTTTATGCTAGTTTCAGCATCCTACCCGCCCAGTGCTCTTACCAATGAGTTAAATACATTTTGACATGTTCTTTCTTTACTTCCAAGTGTACTATTTTTAACATCTAAAAGTTATTCATTGAGAGGAGTTGATATTTAAGATTCAAGAAGTTAAAGACCCAGCATCCTGAATCTAAAATCGAAACAAAGGTTTGAAAAACAAAAAGCTTGCTAAAAGTATAAAGGAAAACATCAACTTAGAGGATATGTCACATTAACAAAAATAGCAAAAAAAAAAAAAAAAAAAAAAAAGATAAAATAATTTTATATCCAAAAACATATATAACAATAAATACACAAGTTACTTTGTATGGAAACATATAAAATAAAAACCGAGAAATAAGAAGAAACTGACAATTGAATGTTACACATTTTGAACTAATCCTTCTCAACTTGTTTGTATTAAAGAGGCAAAAAAGAAGTGTTACGCATATGTAATTAATAATACAGGTCTTTTCCAATATTTCACATTTGATTGATCATTTATCATGCTAAAAAGAATCTTAATATGTCTCAAAAGGCAGAAATATATGGGCCAAGAAGCTTTGATAAGAAATAAGTCAGGAAATTAAAAAGAAATCAATGAAACCCTTTGTACTGGTTAACTATGATGTATAACAAATTATCCCAAAACTGAATAGCTTAAAACAACAAATATTATCTCACAGTTTCTGTGAGTCAGGATTCAGGGAATAGCTTTGATGGGTGGTTCTGACTCGGGTTATCTCATGACTGAGGTCAAGATGGCAACTAAGACTTAAGGCTTTTCTGGGTCCTGGAAGATTTGGCACTAAGCTCATTCACCAGGTTCCTGGCAGGAAGGCTTAGTTCCTCACCACACGAGTCTCTTCATAAAGCTACCCAAGCGTCTTCACGACATGGCAGCTGGCTTCCCCCAAAGTGAGCAATCCAAGAAAGAAAGAAGGAGCTACAGTGTTTTTATACGGCCTGCTCTCAGAAAGGACACCCTGTCCTTTCTTCCATATGCTCTCACTAGGAGTGACTCACTAAGTTCGGCCCGTACATCAGGCAGTACTTAGTCTCCACCTTATAAAGGGAGGTGTAGTAAGGAAATTGTGGACATCTTTTTAAACTACCACACACCTGGCTACTAAAAAACATTCCAATAAGCAGTTCTTACAACTAATATTTAAAAACCTATGGGGGCACCTGGATGGCTCAGTCAGTTAAGTGTCCAACTCTTGATGGTGGCTCAGGTCATGATCTCACAGTCGTGAGATCGAGCCCCGCATTGGGCTCTGCACTCAGCATAGAGCCTCCTTAAGAGTCTCTCTGTCTCTCCTTCTGCCCCTCTTCCTAGCTTGTACCCTCTAAATAAATAAATAAATAAAACCAACTAAGAAAACAAAAATACGTATGTGAATACATGTACACGTTCACACACGCCCACATGCATCGGATGCTAAGGAAATAGTAAAACCTCACAGATTTTGAAGAATCATCTACCTTTCCCCAAAGACTTCTGGCTCAGAAGGATTCCAGTCTCAAAGAATGGAAAATTATACCACCACAAATGTTCTGAAGTCTGGGGAAGCTTTTTTGAGCTCAAGGAGATCAAAGATATGTTTCATTCACAAGATGATCACTAACTTTTTACTGTATGAATAAACTAAAGATGGAAAATTTCCCAATTCGATTTTTAAAGCTAGCATAGCCTATAGAAAACCTTCATAATATAAAGTATGAACCAATCTCATTTAAACACTTTTATGCAGAAATTATATTACCATACCACATGTAAAAATACATTAAACATATAAACTATGAGCCATGTAGGGATCACTTCTGGAAGGCCGGAATGGTTCAACCGCAGAAAACTTGTTACTATGATTTGTCATACCAGTAGCTACACAGGGAGAAACATTTCCTCATGGCATGATTGATGCCAAAAAGGCATTTAATAAAATTTTTAATAGCTGTTCCTAATTCATACTCATCTTCTCTCTCTCTCTCTCTCTCTCTCTCTCACACACACACACACACACACACACACACACACACACACACACATATGTACACACACAGAAATGCACAGACTTTAATCAGAAAAAAAGTATTTGGTTTCAAGTGAGAAAAAACATGAGAATCGTACAATCAATATCGTCATTCAGTACTGATCTAGAAGTATGAGAAAAGTAAATACATACAAATGTATAAGAAATATCAATCAATAGAAGGAGAGCCAAGGCAAAAATTATTTGCAGAATGGTACCTTGAGTACCATCTGAGATCAATTCAAATTCAAAAATGAGGCAGATTAGTACTTTAGCTGGTTATAAAATTAACAGTCATCTAAATAGCTTCCCTGTATATCAGCAATGCTAGGAAAACACATTATGTGACATTTAAAATAGCAACAAAAAACTGTCTTAACACCCAAGAATATAGCAGGGAGCCAACTAAATAAAGACTGGGGTCTTGGGGCGCCTGGCTGGTTCAGTCAGTAGAACACGCTATTTTTGATCTCAGGGTTGTGAGTTCGAGCCCTATGTTGGCTCCAGGTTGCTTAAAAATAAATTCTAGGGTCGCCTGGGTGGCTCAGTCGGTTGGGCGTCCGACTTCGGCTCAGGTCATGATCTCGCGGTCCGTGAGTTCGAGCCCTGCGTCGGGCTCTGTGCTGACAGCTCGGAGCCTGGAGCCTGGAGCCTGTTTCGGATTCTGTGTCTCCCTCTCTCTCTGGCCCTCCCCCGTTCATGCTCTGTCTCTCTCTGTCTCAAAAATAAATAAATGTTAAAAAAAAAAAATTTTTTTTAATAAATAAATTAAAAAAAAAAAAAGCAAAGATGGGGGTCTCAAAGGGCTCACAATCTAGTCAGGAGACACATATACACATACAAAATACAAAACACATACAAAACAAAAGACACATACAAAAACAAAGAATCAGGTGGTGATGAGGGTTATGAAGCAAAGCAGGGTCAAGGAGATGAGAGGAACAGGTCAGATGTGGTGGTCCAGGAAGGACTAGCCAAGCACATGGCATCTGCTCCAAGACCTAACTAAAGTGAAAGACTGCCAACGTTAAAAATATTCACAGAGGAGAGAGTTCAAGGGAGAAAGGAAAAGACCCCCAGGTAGGAACATCCTCCAGATGCACGTGGAACACAGAGGTCGGTGTGGTGGCCAGAGTGTGGCAAGCAAGGCAGAAGGTAACGTGTGGACAATTCTGAAAGACAGTTGAGGGCCAGATCATATAGAGCCTTCTAGGCCCATTATGAGGATTTGGGGATGAGTTTTAAGCAGAGAGGTGGCATAATTTAACAATGCTCAGAGAGGGTAACCAGCTGTTACATGAAGCACAGACTACTAGAGCAAGGTTAAGCAGAAGACCATTCTAGAGACTAGAGCAATCAGGCAGACGAGACATGCCAGTGGCCGGACCAAGAAACACTGGTGGTTTAAACATTTTTTTTTAATGTTTTATTATTTATTTTTAAGAGATAGAGACAGATTGTGAGCGGGACAGGGGCAGAAAGAGAGGGAGACACAGAATCCGAAGTAGGCTCCAGGCTCTGAGTTGTCAGCACAGAGCCCGACACGGGGCTCGAACTCACGGAACCGTGAGATCATGACCTGAGCCGAAGTCGGACGCTTAACAGACTGAGCCACCCAGGGACACCATCCCCCTTTTTTCTTTAAAGGAACACTAGTTGTTTTCAAAAGAGAGCGGGTTCTATGCCTTGAAAGTAAAGCAGACAGCATTTGCTTATGGACAGGATGTAGAGTATGAAGAGGAAGGAAATGAAACTCTAAAGTCTGTTCCTTGAGCAACTGGAAAGAGGGGTAAGAATTTACTGAAATATAGAGAAACTGGGGAAGGGGAGGCAGCTCCCAGATTTTGTAGGGAGCAGAGGAGTGATATGATGAGGTCAAGAGCTTGGGAATAAACTTATTATATGTGCAACTTCTGTGGGATCTAAGAAGTAAGAGAAAGTAGGAAACCAGACATATAATTTTGGAGTTTACAACTGAGGTGTGGACAGTAAGAAATGTATGGGCACTCATCATCCCCGAGCATCTAGTAAGTGACAGAAGCTGTACATCATGGAACAGAGACAGAAAGAAAGTATTACTCCCTAAGACTGGATGATGGATTCACTAGAAGAATCTGGGTAGTTAAGGGAAAAAAAGAGACTGAATACTCAGCCCTGGGGCATACCAAAATAAAAGAGATCAGGAAGATGAGAAGGCCCTAGAGACCCAGGAGAGAGGGGCCAGTCAGGAAGGTAGCCAAGAGCACATAAATGTCATGGAAACCAAGAGACAAAAGTCTTCAAGAACATAGTATTTTAAATATCCCAGGAAAATTAAGGAAGGTCATGGCTCCAAACTGACCATGGGCTTCAGCAACAAAAAGATGGTGATTGCTCTAATGACAGCAGTGATGTCATTCAGTGATGGGGGTAAAAGAACCCATAAGAATGGGGACAGAAAGAATAAAAGGAGAAAAAGGACAGACAGTGGGTATAGACAAGTATTCAGAATGGACAACAATAAAAATTTTTTTAAGTTTATTTATTTTTGAAATAGAGACAGAAAGAGAGCATCCGAAGCAGGCTCTGTGCTGACAGCAGAGAGCCCAAGGCGGGGCTTGAACTCATGCACCGTGAGATCATGACCTGAGCCTAAGTCAGATGCTTAACCGACTGAGCCACCCACGCGTTCCCAGAATGGACAACAATATTTTAAAGAATTTATTAAGAAATGTGTGTAGCCAGTTAAGAAGGAAAAATTAACAGACAGTAAGATAACTTGACCAAATAGAGAGAAACAAAGTATTCTTCGCTGGGAGGACTAAATAATATAAAAATGCAGTAACCAAAGGCATTTAAGACTCTAATGAAATGCCAATACAATTCCTGCTATTTTTAATAATGATACACTATTCAAATGAAACATACAGAAAGAGGATACAACACAGTCCAGAAACAGTCCCAAATCCAAGGATTTAGTACAAGAGTACTGATTCTGAACAATGGAATTTGAATAATCAGATAATTAAAAATATAATTTTTAGTTTATGGGTGAGGGGGTTTGATTAACAATGCACTTGTCACAATGAGCGGTGAGTAATGCATAGAACTGCTGAGTCATCATACTGTACATTACATCATGCAATGAGACCAACACCACTGAATGCTAATTATCTTGAATTGAAAAAAATAAATAAAAAGTTTTAAAAATTCATGACTAATCATTTGTGGGGAGAAAAGTCACACTCTTTCCCCTGATAATTCACTAATCCTGATTACATCAGGATTAAAAACCTGAAATGTTAGGGGCACCTGGCTTACTGGGAGGGGCATGTGACTCTTGGGGATGTGACTTCGAGCCCCATTTGGGTGTAGAGATTACTTGAAAAAAAATAAAAAAGTTAAAAAAAAAATTTTTTTTTTTTTACCTGAAAAGTAAAAAAACAAAAGCCCAAACTTAGGTACTCAAATGTGAGTCTACAACCATTTCTGATCTCGGCACCAGGAAAACCTTTCAAGATATGCTAACAGCCAGAAACCGTAACGGTAACCCTGATAAGCTAACCACATTGAAATTTTCTATTTCTGTAATTCAATCAAAAATTTGTAGAATTTAAAGACAAATGACAATTTCTGGGAAAACATACAAAACCTAACAAGAAAAGACAGAAGTCGTCATTATATTATACATCAGTACAAAAGACTGGCATCCTAATAGAAAATCTGGCAAAGGATAATACAGAAAAGTGGCCAAATATAAGAAAAAATACAAAAGTATATAACTTTCTCAATAATTTTGAAATATGTAAGAAAAAACCCTTGAAGTTTTTTAACAAATCCCATCCTGGCCTACCAACTCAACAAAGATAAAACTGTAACACTCTAATGCAGAATGACACCTACTGAAAAAACACACCATTTTAATCGTATATTGTTTCCCCAAAGGTCTTGAGAAGTGTGACCTTTTTATATATAGCCAAGGAAAGATACGAAAGAGTTGTGCGAAGACACAGCTTAAAAATTTCTGCAGCAGTATTTAGAATAACAAAGAACCAGGGGCGCCTGAGTGGCTCAGTTCAGCGTCCGACTTCGGCTCAGGTCATGATCTCGCAAGGCTGAGAGTTCAAACCCTGCTGAAAGCACAGAGCCTGAAGCCTGTTTCAGATTCTGTGTCTCCCTCTCTCTGCCCCTCCCCCATTCATGCTCTATCTCTGTCTCTCTCAAAAATAAACATTTTTTAAAAATTAGAAAAAGGGAATAACAAAAAACTAAAAAATCACAAGCAGGCAAAAATAGAAAGTCAGTTAATGTCTAGTGGCTAAATTCATTATACATGAAGGTGCATCGACCTGGAAACACGCCTGCAAGTGCCTACGGAGCAGATGAAAAGCAGAAGTGCCATAGGATTTCATTTACATAAAAATGTAGCGGGATATATACTCACAGAACAATTTTTTCCCCTTATGAATGAACGATGGGTAATTAATTCTCCACTTTCCTAGTCTGTACTTTATTTTTAACATACCAAACAAGGACATAATCTTCCAATAAGAAACACATTTACAACACTATCAATAGTAGAGTTCTTCAAACGTGGAGTTATTTCACTGAACATTTAAAAAAACAGGCATAATACAATGGGATTTCAAAGTCACCAGGAAGTGAAATATCAAGCCACTGGGGATAAGCTGTGTGTCTCAAAGTTATGTGTACAAACAGAAAAAGTGACATATATGCCTCCTTTGGGAGTGTGTGTGTGTGTGTGTGTGTCCACACACACATATACATCCACCATATATATATATATGTACATAAATATATGTATGTACACACATACATATACATACACACACACACACACACACACACACACACACACACACACACACATATACACACATACATCAAGGGAGAAAAAAAATCAGATCTGGAATCTTTTCCTGAATATTCCAAAATGTTTCGCTAGGCAAAAAATATTAGGCAACTGACAGAATGGGAGAAGATATTTGCAAGTGATATATCGGATAAAGGGTTAGTATCCAAAATTTATAAAGAACTTGCCAAACTTAACACCTAAGAACATAATTTGAACTGAAGAAATGGGCAGAAGACATGAATAGACACTTTTCCAAAGAAAACATCCAGATGGGTAACAGACACATGAAAAGATGCTCAATATCACTCATCATCAGGGAAGTACAAATTAAAACAACTGAGATACCACCTCACACCTGTCACAATGGCTAAAACGAACAACTCAGGAAACAACAGATGTTGGCGAGGATGCGGAGAATAGGGAACCCTCTTGCGCTGTTGGTGGGAATGCAAACTAGTGCAGCCACTCTGGAAAACAGCATGGAAGGTTCTCAAAAAAATTAAAAATAGAACTACCCTACGACCCAGCAAATGCAGTACTAGGAATTTATCCAAAGGATACAAAAATGCTGATTTGAAGGGGCACATGCACCCCAATGTTTATAGCAGTGCTACCAAAAATAGGCAAATTATGCAAAGGGCCCGAATGTCCATCAACTGATGAAGGGATAAAGAAGATATGGTATGTGTTTGTATACACATACACACACACACACACACACACACACACACACACACACACAATGGAACACTACTCGGTGATGAAAAAGAATGAAATCTTGCCATTTGCAATAATGTGGATGGAAGTGGAGGGTGTTATGCTAAGCAAAATAAGTCAGAAAGAGACAGATATTGTAGGATTTCACTTATATGTGGAATTTGAGAAACAGATGAACATAGGGGAAGGGAAGGAAACATAAGATAAAAACAGAGAGGAAGGCAAACCATGAGACTCAAATACAGAGAACAAACTGAGGGTTCCTGGTGGGTGTCGGGCGGGAGAATGGGCTAAATGGGTGATGGACATTAAGGAGGGCACTTGCTGGGATGAGCACTGGGTGTTATATGTAAGTGATGAATCACTGGGTTCTACTCCTAAAGTCAAGGTTACACTGTAACCTTGAATGGGGGGGGGGGGAGGGAATCTTAACTATATTTAAAATTAGAGTAAAAAGCTCTTCTTAGAAGAAAACCATCATGGACTTAACACCCAAGATTACGCAGGGGCAGGGGGAGGATGGGGGGGAGGGAGGAGTTGTTACCTAACATTCAGAAATAAGCCTTCAAACTGCTACAGAAAGAGCACTGGTTGCTCAACCACAAATCCCCATGTTCAAAGGTGACAGCAGGGTAGCCCATGGACAGTTGTTTCCTAAGCTTGATTTCTGTGAAGTCACAATTCTCCAGGACTGGGTGCACCAGCCGCAGTCTCAGTACTGACTCAAACAACGGCGGCCTTCCATTGGTTTTGAAACAGCTTTCCTGAGATGGAATCCATACACCATCCGACCCACCCACTTGAAGCACTCGATTCACGGGTTGCTCATGTATTCCCAGAGCTGCTCGACCATGACCGAGGTCACTTGTAGAACCTTCCCCCCCGCCCCGCACTTCTGGCCATCGCCACCTCACGGTACCACAACTACCCCCCACGCCAGACCTACTGATCTACTTTCTGTCCCTACAGGTTTCCTTTTTCTGCACTTACGTATAAATGGAACCATACAGCACGTAATCTTTTATAACTGGCTTCTGCCACTTGGCGTAATGTCTTCAAGGTTTATCCATATCGTAGCACGTGTCAGTATTTCATTTTGGTTTGAGACGGGGCACGAGTCCACTAGTCCACCCAGACCACGTTTTGTGTGCCCATTCACCCACTGGGGCACATGTGGGTTATTTCTGCCTTTTGGGTATTACACATTCATGTCGTTATGTGCTGCAAACATTCATGTGCGAGTTTTGTGGACGTGGGCTTTCGTTGCTGTCAGGGATATACCTGGGAGTCCAGTTTACTGTAACTTCTGCACTGAAATGTTTGAGGACCTGCCAGGATCTTCTTCCAAAGTGGCCGTATCATCTTACTCTCCCACCAACAGCGCATGACGGCTCCAAGTTCTCCACACCTTCATTAACACTTATTAGTATCTGACTTGGGGATTCTGGCCATCCTAGTGGATGTGTGGGGCGGGGCCTCACTGTGGTTTGAAGTCTTCAATTTTTAAACCAGGAAGAACTGGAATGTGATGGATTGATAAGCCGTCAAAGCAACAGCTAACGACCCCGAAGAACATTTATTTTTTTCCCCGACTGAAAAGCCTAACCGAGACCGTTACATCCTTAACAACACTCCTGAATAAACTGCTTTCCGGTTATTAACAGGCAAGCCACAAAATAAAGTGGGTTCCACTGACAAATATCAGCGGAATGCTAAGTTTAGAAAAGCTGTCTCTTCATTGAGATTTTTCTCAGCATTTTTAATTAGTGCGCTAACATACATGATGTATCTAAACCCTTAAAATAGCATACAGTGATTCCCAGTCATTGGGTCCCAGAACGCTTTTTTGACAAACTACCCATGTCATCCAGATGCAAAATTTTTAAAAAGCCACTCTACACAGTCTCCCAGTTTTCTGAACAAGATGAGTGTTCAGAACATGGCCTTCATTGAAAGTGATACATAGACTGACAACAGCGAAAACGGCAGAGCAGGCAACTCCAAGGGAGCATCCTTCCAAAGAAACATGAAAAAATAAAGCAAAAAAATAACCAACCTTGTCAGAATTCTGGGGTTAAAGAATCAAAAGTTTATAGGAACCAGGGGTGCCCGGGTGGCCCAGTCAGGTAAGCATCCAACTTCAGCTCAGGTATGATCTCACAGTTCGTGAGTCCGAGGCCCACATCGGGCTCCATGCTGACAGCTCAGAGCCTGGAGCCTGCTTCAGATTCTGGGTCTCCCTCTCTCTCTGCCCCCCACCCCCGCTCATGCGCGCGCTCTCTCTCTCTCTCTCTCTCTCTCTCTCTCTCTCTGCCCCTCCCCAACTTATGCTCTCTCTTTCTCAAAAATAAATGAATAAACATATTTTTAAAAAGTTTACAGCAACCAAGCAAACAATGAATCAAGAAAATCCAACTCGAAAATGATGAGAAACCTCTGCATTGCTACTTGACCTTGTCCCAGTCCTTGCTCCAGCTCAAAAGCTGTCTTACAGACGGCAGATCCCCGGTATCGGACCCTAGACTCTGGGTCCAGAGGGAAGAGGAAGCAGAGCAGACCTTAATCAAAAAGAAGTGAGTTGGTCTGTTCCAACCTGTCCGAGGAGCGATGGAGAATGGGCCGTGGGGCCTGCCTTTGTCCTGCCTGGCTGGGGACTCACTCACGGCATAATGTCAGAGGACGTGCCTCAAAAACACTGTAAGGCAAACGCATGCATGACCTGCGGATGGCCGGTGCAGAAGATAAGGACTGAGACATACACGAGACCCCCAGAAATGTGGCAGGAAAAGTAGACGGCAGAGTTTCTTTGGAAAATGAAGCCATTCACACTGCCCTGTGCATGCTGGGAAGTTTAGAAAGCCAGGTGCATGCCCAGTGGGGAACCCGCACTCAGAAAGACCAGAGGACTTAAGCTGTAACCTCTGGCTGCTCTACAGGCCAAGGGCAGGTAGGAAGTGAAAGGGAAAGCAGATATGTGAATGGAGGGGCTGAGCATTGGAGGGGAGGCCCCAGCACAAAAGCCATCTGCAAGGGCTCCAGTAGTTGTGTGGGTTTCCTTCCCTTTGTTTTCTTTATGGATTGTTTTTTCTTTTCTTTTTGGATACTGGTATCCGAAAGGAAACAAGCAAAACAAAAAACTAAGGAAAACAAAAAACGAAACTGTCAAAACATTAGCTGAACACAAGCTAGGAAAAGAAACATCAGAGACCACAGGATTTATTATACGGACTTTTTCTTTTTAATTTTTTTAATATTTATTTATTTTTGAGAGAGACAGACAGACAGACAATGTGAGCAGGGGAGGGGCAGAGAGAGAGGGACACACAGAATCCGAAGCAGGCTCCAGGCTCCGAGCTGTCAGCACAGAGCCCGACGCGGGGCTCGAACTCACAAACCACAAGATCATGACCTGAGCCGAAGTCAGACGCTTAACCGACTGAGCCACCCAGGCAGCCCCATTACACAGATGTTAAGACTTTAGAGAAAAAAAAAAATCACTAAAGAAACAGCTACGTCTCATAGCAAGGAACAAAACAAACCATGAGGAGAGGGGAAGAATCTGGGTTCCAGAATCACCATGTTATAACATTCAAAATGTCCAGTTTTTCACATACACAAAAATACAAAGCATGCAAAGAAAATGCCTGAAACTAACCACAAGGAACCGATAATCAGACAAATCCAGAATGTGGGACATTCCTGGGAAATGTGTGCATGAAGTACGTGTTAGATGATAATATGAAATACTTGCTAATCGTTTAAGGTTTGTGTTTTGGGTGTGGTGATGACATTGTGGTTATGAAGAAAAGTGCGCTTTTTTGGGGAGATTCGCGCAGAAGTGTTTAGAATGAGATTCATCAGCCACATACTTTCAAATGCTCCAGAGCACATACATACATGTGTATCTGTATCTACGTTTATGCACATCTAGATGAGGAGACGGGGAGGCTGCAAAATGTTAACTGTTGGTTTATGGAAACGTTTGTGCTTCAACTCTACATTTTATACACTTTTGATGATATTGAATAATCTAGAAAGATGGGGCTCGACTGAGCGTCCGACTTCAGCTCAGGTCATAATCTTGCAGTTTGTGGGCTCGAGCCCCACTTCAGGCTTGCTCCCATCAGCCTGTCAGCACAGAGCCTGCTTGGGATCCTCTACCCCCCTCTCTCTGCTCCTTCCCCAAAATAGATAGTTATTTAAAAAAATAAATAAATAATCTAAAAAGCAATCACAATTCCTATAGCTCAAAGATAAAATAATAAATCTTAAATAAAAAGACAAGCTATGGGGTGCCTGGGTGGCTCTGCCGGTTTGAGCATCTGACTTTGGCTCAGGTCATGATCTTGCAATTCATGAGTTCAAGTCCCGTGTGGGGCTGACAGCTCGGAGCCTGGAGCCTGCTTCGGATTCTGTGTCTCCCTCTTGCTGTCTGTTCCTCCCCTGTTCACCCTCTATCTCTATCTGTCTCTCAAAAATAAACATTAAAAAACAACAAAAAAAGACAAGATACATTTCTGATACCTGATGTAAAGATGCATCAAGGAAGAGTCAAGCCACCTTAAGGCTTGTAACAAAGTTAATGTGGACCACACTCCTGCCCATCTACAGGCCTCACAAGACTCAAGTGGACAGAAGCATTTCCTTTAGTCCAGGAAGGATTAAAGGCGGAGAAGTTTATGATCTGCCTCCTGACTCCAGAGCTGAAGAAGCTTAGCAGGAAATGAAAAGCAGTGCAGTTCCTGGGCCTGTGAGCCCTATTTCCACACAAAGACTCAAAGTCTCCTTCTTTCTTAAAAGTCACCTAAGTACAGGGGCGCCTGGATGGCTCAGTTGGTTGAGCCTCCGACTTCAGCTCAGGTCATGATCTCACAGCTTGTGGGTTTGGGCCCCGCGTCAGGCTCTGTGCTGACGGCTCAGAGCCTGGAGCCTGCTTTGGATTCTGTGTCTCCCTGTCTCTCTGCCCCTCCCCGGCTCACGCTCTGTCTCTCTCTCAAAAATAAATAAACATCAAAAAAAAAAAAAAAAAGTCACCTGAGTACAAACATTCAGCTTCAGCTGCGCTGCAATTACCTTTTTAAAACCTGCATAAATTAAACAGGGGCTCCTGGGTGGCTCAGCCAGTTAAGCGTCTGACTTCAACTTAGGTCATGATCTTGCCATTCAGAGTTCGAGCCCCGCATCAGGCTCTGTGCTGACAGCTCGGAGCCTGGAGCCTGCTTTGGATTCTGTGTCTCCCTCTCTCTCTGACCCTCCCCCACTCATTCTCTCTCTCTCTCTCCCTCCCTCCCTCCCCTTCTCTCTCTCTCTCTCAAAAATAAACATTAAAGAAATTTTTAACTATCTTTAAAAAAAATTTTTTTTCATCAGTGTTACACAGCAAAGGTACTCAGTCAACCTTAGTGCTGTGACAAGCCCGAAAAATGAAGGTGGCAGTTTCTAGTTAATTCTCAGGGCATCATTACGAAATGTGTAAATTATATGAATTCGCAAATGCTCAGTGATTAATATGTTTTATTTCTTACTTTTGAAATTGTTCCATTTATCTCTAATTATCATGATGAATGCAAGATCTTCCAAATGTTCCCAATAATCTGCCTGCCCAGCCAACATCTACAAAGCCCAAACTGCAAATGAAGATCTCTTTTTGCACACACACACACACACACACACACAAGTCCATAAAGACTGCGGCCAAAGCTGCTAAATGGAATGAGTCAATACTCTGCACACCCACATGCCACCACTTACGAGCAGCATGCTGGTCCCCAAAGAACCACGGCCATGTTAAAGAAGACACCAACACCTAGGGGAAGCGCTTCAAACATAGACACTAAATTTCCAATCAAATACAGATGAAAATCCAGCCTGTAGGAACAGTATATGCATACATACAGGGGTAAGGTGAGTGTGAACCATGTGGTAAGTCTGGCCAGTGTAAGTCCGGCTCCGAGGACAAACAGGATCTAAGTTGGCAAATGCCCAAGACCTCTACCCTTGAATTTGTCAGCGTGCTTCATCCACCTCCAAAGAAGGGACCAACAATATTCAGAACACAGCCTCAGATTCTTCCAGACACTGTGAGCTCTGTTAGGAACTCTGGGAACTCCAGTCCCCCGTTTTTCTCCAACTGGAAGAAAAGCATCACTGAGTGGCCCAGGACACTTTCTCCATGTGTTAACGGATGATGTGGACACAAGATCCATAGTATCCCTGACCCTACAATGTTATCTACGACAGTCAAGAGAGCATAGGGGGTGCTGGAAACAGAGAGGCCTTCTGAGAACCACCTGGGGGTTAGTGGAATAGAGGAAGACAAGGAAACAGGAATTCACTGGGGCAATTTCATAGTTCCATGGAGAAGCTAGAACCTGAATTTGGCTCTTAGGGAAGAGGAAAATATTCTAGTATGGTAAAACTGCTGACCAGTGTCAGACCCCTGAGAAGGAGAGCACCAAAGGGCAGGGGATCTCGGGGCAAAGACCACCAAGCAGGAAGATCTGGCCTTCACACTTACTGCCATGTACGGCCTACACCCGGCATCTCTTGTCTTGGCAATGGAGTCCACCAGCTGTCCACTGATGCCAAAGTCACAGAGCTTAATATTCCCACTCCTGTCCAGAAGAATATTGGAAGGTTTGATATCTGCAAGGGAGAGAGAGAAGTCATTCCGCATACAAGTGAACGGTCAAATGAGCTATATTCTAAAGCACATTAAGCAAAATTACTGAAAAACTTTAGACAATGCAAGTGATCAAGTCCTTAAAATTCAGGTATTTAAAAGGAGGAAAATGAGGAAAGAATACTCTGAATGCCAATGCTTACAAATGCAGACTCAGAAATGTGTCACAGTAAATGTAGGCATTCTATAATGCTTTCTTTGTTTATATCAAAAGACTTACATTCATTTACCTGTTTCAAATTCATTACTTACTGGTCAAAATACAAAGAATGAATTTAACCTACAAGAGCAAATCAAGCTACCTTACAGGATGGCAAAGACTATCCACCCACATGCAAACTATGCAAATTACACAGCCACAATTTAGTTATAAGGTCAAGCTTCATCTAACTTAGAAAAGTATCCAATCCAGTCCACCCCAAAACCACAGCTTTTGGACCAAAGAAGCAAAGACTCAAAATCTGGGTCCAAAATTCACAATGTGACCTGGGGCAAGCTAGTCGACTCTCTCAGCAGCTACAACTTCCTCATCTACCAAACGAAAATAATCATTAATTCGCAGGGCTCTGGACATGAAAACACCGGATGCAGTACCTGAACTTTATTTGTACTCAATAAATGATACGTATCCACTTAGTAATTATTCCTCCTTGAGAGATTTTTCTGACCTTAGCTGACTTCATCAAGTTTCCCCCCGACTAATCCTTTGAGTCATCCTTGAGAAACCAGATTCATTTTCATTTTCACCCCTTCCAAGGTGTGTGTCTGCTGTCCTGTAAATTTGAGAAAGCCAAATCCCTTCCATTTGGTTCTCTGAGCTTTATGGTCTTGCCAAACTGGCCCCTGGATTTTCACCCCTTCCTCACGGACAATGAACTCACTGCCGGAATGTGCTAGACCCACTGTCTGGCCAATTCTCCCCCTTTGCTCACTAATTCTCTATCCCTGTCTCAATGCTTCTATCCATTGCATTATCACTATCAAATCTCAATGAATAAAAAGCAAGGATAAAAAAGATGAGATACAAAAAATATCTGTCTATAACTCAGAAGGAGAGCTACAGAAAAGTCCAGAAAAGGTCTCTTACCAGCACTGACAAGGCTGACGCCTATCAAACGTCCATCCTAACCAGCCCACCCCTTCTAACGGAATCTACATTTGATTTTATTGAGGCATCTATCCTCCTCTGTGTAGCTCTAACCACACCTCCCAAACTGGGGCCTGACTGGTCCAAACTTATCAGGGTCGTTCCTCGCCAGTAACCAGTTGAGGCAAGGGCATGGCCAATTCTGGTGAATGAGATGAGAGAAAACACTGGAGAGAGAGAAGGAAGATTTCCCAGCTCCTAAAATAGCCAAACGGGAAGAGAAAGAGCTTCTCCAAGAGGCTGTCACATCCACGTATGACGCTGGGGATTTGCTGTGGCAGTTAGCACCCTGAGGCCGCAGCCAACATGTTAAGAAGGGTGGAGTCAAAAGAAGGGAACTTGAACCCTAAACATACTGGGCTTGGAGCCACCCTACCCTTCGACGTGTCAGGACAGATGGTGAATTTGCTTGAAGTTTAAGGCAGTTATCAGGATTTTCTGTTACTCGTAACCAAAAGCACTCTTAACTACAGCAAAAAAGCTAACTGATCATAATGGATAAGAAAAAAAGAGACTTGGGGCTGGGACTTGGAGCCTGGGTGGCTTGGTCGGTTGAGCGTCCGACTTCAGCTCAGGTCATGATCTCGCAACCTGTGGGTTCGAGCCCTGCGTCAGGCCCTGTGCTGACAGCTCAGAGCCTGGAGCCTGCTTCAGATTCTGAGTCTCCCTCTCTCTGCCCCTTCCCCACTCATGCTCTGTGTGTGTCTTTCTCTCTCAAAAGTAAAATTAAAAAAAAAAAATCAAAGAAAAAAGAGACTGCTATAAACTCATCATTTCATTTATTAATAGGAAAACCGAAGTTATTTTTGAAGCTTTTCCCATTCATTCAGCTACTCCTCTCGTTCAGCTACTCCTCTGGCACTGTCTTAGTGCTTCACTGTGATTGGCGAGTATCCTCGAGGTAACTGTTAAATGCCCTAAAGGGGATACTCTCATAGGCGCAAAATACAGCCAAAAAAAAAAAAAATCCCAAAACGAGAATGAGATGAACAAGAACAAAATAATTTTGGTTAGCGATCTAACCCTACATGATTTTAGGCCAAAAGAGGAAATAAGAAGCCTACCTCCTATTATTTTTTAACAAACATTAAGCCACGCAAAATTATTCCTGATAATACAACATATGCTGATGTTCAAGGTTAACTAATTGCAGCGGTCCTGAGTCAACGCCAAATGAAAGTGACTTAAACAAATGCCCCAATTGTTAATTTCTTTAAGCACTAGACACCATGTTTCCTAGAGTGCAAGGTTTTCCACTGTTCTGAATACGACCTTCTACTTTGTGCCCTATTTACTGTTCGGCTGAACCACACAGTGCCATGTACTGTCCTGGATTTGTCCGTGACAAGTTTCGTGAGGAGAGTGACCTTGGCTACTTCTTCAAAGCCACCACCACACGGCCCTGAGTCTAGCATAGTAATAAATAGAGCAACTGTGAAATCTGTTTGCTGAATTAATTTCGTGATTCCCCCCGACTCCCAATAAATCTACATCAAATGTTTACATTTGGACCTGTGTCTGACAAGGCCAAGATCACTGTTCATGCAAATACAAATGCTTTAGATGAATTTCAATGTACAGTAACAATCAAAGCATCTCTCTCTATTTTCAAAAAAATCTTCTAAAGTAAAGAAGAAACACCTGAAAGGGACAGTAACATGACTTTAAAATGCTCCGGAGGGTCGAGGGGCCTGAGTTGCTCAGTCGGTTTAGCGTCTGACTTCGGCTCAGGTCATAATCTCGCAGTTCGTGGGTTTGAGCCCCACATCAGGTTCTATGCTGACAGCTCAGAGCCTGGAGCCTGCTTCAGATTCTGTGTCTCCCTCTCTCTCTCTGCCTCTCCCCGTCTTGTGCTCTCTTTCTCTCTTGCTCAAAAATAAACATTAAAAAAAAAAACCTTTTTTTTTAATGCTCAAGGGGGGCACCTGGGTGGTTCAGTCAGTTGAGCATCCAGCTTCAGTTCAGGTCATGATCTCACAGCTTGTGGGTTCAAGCCCCACGTCGGGCTCTGTGTCTTCCTCTCTCTGCCCCTCCCCTGCTCATGCTCCCTCTCTGTCTCTCTCTCTCAAAAATAAACATAAATACATACATACATATGTAAAAATAAAATGCTCAAGGTACCATCCTCCAAATCATTTGAATGTCCCCAGGGCCATCTTCCTGCCCATTTGTATACACAGAGAAACATTATCTATCAAGCAAATGAATAACTGTTTTTCAAATAAGAGTACTAAGAACTTGCAGCAAAATCTATTTCAATTTCTAAACTCAATATATGAATAAGCTAAGCTGAAATTTATAGAATCCCAAAGGAAAAAATACCTTAAATTAATAAAGTTTTAGGGAAAAAATAACAATAGTGTTAGGATACATACGTTTTGCTAAAAACACAAGTATTTCAGGAAAGCTTAGACAGTGACACTGTAATTTTCAATAATGTTTTCCTATTAAGGAAATTTTATAGATTAATTTCTAATCTATAAAAAATAATTCCTACCCACCTCTGTGAATGATTTTCAAGTTTTCTTTTAAGTGGTTTAGTGCTTTCACAGTCTGGGGAGAAAAAGCAAAGATGAGAGAAGTAATATCCTTTTAATCAAAAAGCATGCAGTTTATCACAGCCCCGGAAGCCCTTTATATTCTTTTAGGCTCCATTATTTCAATATTCTGTCCACTTCTTGTGTTAAGTGAAAACGCTACATGATCATTTTAGATCTGAAAACTTACTTGCTTTTACATGCTGGTCCCCAGTAATGAAAAGAACCCAATAACTTATAATTTTTCAGTAAAGTCATTACAAAGTTGTACATTTCTTGTACCTTCAAACTTTTAAGAATGGAAATATTCCATACAAGAGAGTCCATATAGTCTGGTTCCGTTATGACCTCTAATTTAAATTAAGTTTTTCCAAATTTCCTCGGTGTCTACTAATTACTCATTCCCCTTCACTCGCTGCAAAGCCTTCAAAGTCATTTTCGCAGAGCCAAAGTATCTCTGCTCAACCTCTATTGCAATTTATTCAGAACTGACAATATTGTTTGATCACTGCTCAGAAAATCAGTCATTTCTTCAGGGATATAGGGAACAGGGACTTGAGTTAAAATTTCCACAGCCTCCAACTAAAAGAGGCCTAAAGGACAGGCCAACCATTTGCTATCAAAAGGTCAAGTCTCTGCCCCATCAAGCTGCTGGGTGTCAGGAACGCAGAACTTGCAATGTTTGAAGCAGCTAAGCCTCTTGTGTTCATTCGGTTGTTAATGAGCAAGGAGAGATTTAACGCCAAGTGATTTTAAATGTTGTGCTTAAGAGGAAGGATGATCACCAAGTCTGGAAACATAGGCAAACATGTAATAAATGATTTACTAGTGTTTCTATATTACATATACTGCATTATACAATAAAACAATTTTGTCTCTGTTTCCCAACTTCACGGCCACCCTGGTACATGGCGGTCAAGAGCAGGATTTTGGGATGGGGCTGCCTGGGCCTTAAATCATTCACCATCTACAACTGTATGAGATTCAGAGCAAATTAACTACTTAACGTCTACAGGCTCCAGATCTGTCATGTGTAAAAAGGGGGCTACACTATTTACCACAGAGAATTACTACGAAGAGAAAATGTCGAAAGATCTTGGCCTGACACAAAACAAACATTCAATAACCATTAGCTATTATCATTATTCTACTACTGTTGCATTATAACTGCTATGAATACTGGGTTTGGTATACTGGAGAGATGACAAAATTTCATTTATCTTCCCAAAAATAAGTTTCTAGTGTAATTCAGCTTCTTTTTATAAAACCATATGAAAGGGTGTAAAACTTAACCTTTAGCTCATAAAATATTTAAATTTATGAATCAATTTAGCTAAATAAATTAAAATATTAACGAGACCCATGGATCTCAAGATTTCGATGATTAGCGTTTAATCTGATTTTTAAAATTCCAATTATACACACACACCTTTCATGACTAAAATACAGATCAGAAACTGCCCATATATTTTTACATTAACCCTTAAGGATAAAACGGGATGAGTTGGCAGTTAGCAGGTAGACTATACTGAAAATAGAGGATGCAGGAAAGGAAGAGGCGGGAAATTACTCGCGACCGGAATATCTACCTTACAAATCCCTAGAAAACTTATTTTGCACATTCACTGACCTAAGTCGTGTCGTTAGCTGAGATTCTTACGGGTTTCTGAGAGTCTTACTAATTTTACCCTACTGAAAAGGATTTCATGGACAACTTTGGTCAACTGAAAGATTCAGAGCAAGAAAGAAAATGGTGAGGAATTCACTTTCAAAACGACAAACACATATGTAAAAAAGCACCTGGCCTCTTTTTGGTAGTCTCGTGAAAGTGAACTGACCCAATTAGTAGCAATGCAGGTTACTGAAATTGCTAGGCAAAAATTTAAATAGTTTAGAGTGGGCAGCTCAAAACGTAAACCACAGGAAATATGCTTTGTTTAAGAGTTTCAGTGTAAGGGACTTCAAGGGAACTGCTGTGATTCTGATTAATTCAGAGACAATGGTGAGAATATAACCGATTTAAAAGTAGGAAAAGCAACAGGGCTAAAAAGGAGCAGAAAATTTCTTCTGGTCCTATTTACAGCACAATGTATTATGGTTCATTGTGATTTTAATGAACAGAGTATTACAGTTTTTACATAGAATATATTTTGAAAATTGTTTCTTAGGACTTGTATTAGTTACCCCACAGCCACAGAAGTGACTGTGTCTCTTTTCCTATTAAATGATTTTCCAGGAAGGTCAAAACCATTCTGTGAAGGACATTCAGATATGGACATTCAAAACCCCGACAGCATCTTTACAGAAGTATTAGACAGAATGAACAATTTGAAAACCAGGTACTTACTGCTAAAGTGATTTTGCCTAAAATTTCTTCTGGAATAACATCATCTAATACACTATATACATATTTGTAAAACTTATCAAACGAGGTAGACATGAGTTCCATACAGATCCAACAGTCACCCTATAAAATAACAAATATCTGTTATTCCTTTACATCTCAGGATTAAGTACCATGTTTCCTTTACTTAAAATAGAAATACAATGAGAGAAAAAGCAACTAGCAGTCATTTCTGCTTCCTCCTTAAAGCCCTGGGCAGAAGAGTCCCCTCCTCTGTAAACCCAAACCTATTTGCCCAATGTCCCCGCTCTTAATTATAAAGACGGGGATGGTCTTACAGGGAAACTTCTGTGCTTTCACGAAGAGTTCCAATTTTCCCATAATTAAATACAGGTATGGGAAATATGTGGGAAACTGTTCGTTGTCGCTAACAAAGAAAATCGATGACAGTAATCTGGAGGCTCTAGGGTTCGTGGGAGGTCTGCATGAGAACACACAAGACGTAGGCAGACACCACGGGGATAGCGCTCTAAGAGGACGTTACATATGAACGCGGACTACGGAGGACCTTGCGAGAATGAGAACAGCTACTGGGATGATGACGATTCTGCGTGTTGTTAGGAATTTGTGGACCAGCTGCATCCTGGCAGATTTGCTACCACTCAGCTCCTACCTGGATTGATTACGTAGGAGATTAATGCCCGAGAAAGCAAAACGGCTTGCCCAGAATAACAACGCCCATCAGTGACGGAGCCAGGAACAGGACCCCGTTTACTTAACTCCTGGCTCCCCTCAACACCTAAAAGCAAGGACCCTTCACGTACACACGGGAAGCATGCCTACGCTGTGATGGAGACTGAGATACATAACGGTGCCCTCACGACAGGAAGCACCACCTGCCAGAACTTACCTGGCTTCACGGAATTCTTACTTGTAAAACATATTTGACACAGCGAATTTCCACTTACATTTTCTTAAAAACATTTTTTTTAATGTTTATTTATTTTTGAGAGACAGAGAAAGACAGAGCGTGAGTGGAGGAGGGGCAGAGAGAGAGGGAGACAACAGAATCCAAAGCAGGCTGCAGGCTCCGAGCCATGAGCACAGAGCCTGACGCGGGGCTCAAACCCACGGACTGTGAGATCATGCATGACCTGAGCCTAAGTCGGACGCTCAACCGACGGAGCCCCTCAACCTATACTTTCTTTCTTCTCTCTCTGTGGCTTTTTTTCTTTTGGGTGTTCTTACAGACTGCTGTTCACAAAGGGCTGAGTAGCACCCTTTCCCCGAAACAAACGCTCAAATTTATTTTAATCTAAAGACACCATCTCAATAGATACATTAAAAAACTTTTTTTATTAGAGAGAGAGATAGCACACTGAACTCATCTACTTACAAGGAAGGAACCTAACTTCAGCAGTACAGCAAAGTGGAAAGATCACTGAAAGGCCTGACTTCTTATCCAGACTCCCCCACTTGTGCAAGCTTGGGCCCCCCTCTCCGTTCCTCATCTAGGAAATAGGGCTGCCCCGCCATCCTCAATGGACTAGGATATAATCAAATGAGTTCACATAGGTAAAGTACAAAATAAAGTGTCCTGGCAGGTGCCAAAAAATGACAGTTAAAGAAATGAGAGGAGGAGGAAGAAGCAGGGAAAAAGAGGAAGGCAACCAAGAGAGAAACAGAGACACAGAACAGGGGAAATAAAGGTAGGAAGGAAACTAGAAATGGGGGTGGGGGTAGCAATCAGCTCCAGACACAGAGAGATCTTGCGCTTGCTAAGCCACATAACCTAATGTAAACTTATCTCTTCAGGCAGTTCCTTTTGACCCTAACTGAGAATAGGGAGGAGCAGCGGTGAGCTGCATTTAAAAATTTTTAAAAAGGTGAGGGGCGTGGGGGATGGTCTGAGGTGCCCCCAAAAGCAGCAACAGCAACATTACTTTCATGGTCAAGCACGAGACGGGACACTCACACGACTGAAATGCGAAAGTAGAAATTACTAAATATGGATTTACGGAAAAGAAAAGTGAAGGATGATGAAAACCTGAACCACTGAGATCGAGATAAGTGTTCCTAGGGACGAGAACCAGATAAAACCAATGACATGCTTATATGCCTACAGTACCCACTCAGAAAATAAATTGTTTAAAAAGACACCACTCAAGGGGCGCCTGGGTGGCTCAGTCAGTTAAGCGTCCATCCGTCTTCGGCTCAGGTCGTGATCTCATGGTTTGTGAGTTCGAGTCCCACATTGGGCTCTGGGCTGTCAGCTTGGAGCCTGGAGCCTGTCTCGGATTCTGTGTGTCCCTCTCTCTCTGCCCCTCCCCTGCTCACGCGCACGCTCTCTCCCTCTCTCTCTCTCTTCTCAAAAATAAACATTAAAAAAATTTTTTTAAAGACACCACTCACAATACAAAAACTATAAAGCACCTACTAATGTATCTAACAAAAGAAGCAAAACATTGACGAAAACACGTATAAAATTTGACTAAGGGACATAACAACTGACCAAAGAGAGACGCAAAGTGGAGCCTGGTCTACTAGACAAAGACTTTTTATAAAGCTGTGAAGCTGTCAAAGTAAAAGACAGTGGTGCTGATGCAGGGGGAAAAGTAAACAGACCAATACAACAGATTCAAAAGCCCATGCAACACATGGAAATATGAAGTATGATAGATGTAGCAAAGCAAAGAGTGGCAAAAGCATGGAATATTCAATGAATGTTGCTGGAACCAGTGGCTTTCCAGATGGAAAAGAGTTAAATTAGATCATTATCTCAGATCACTCACAAATAAAGATATAAAAATCCCAAATGGATTTTTTGGAAAGCAAAGGTTTAAACTTTTTTTTTTTAAGTTTATTTATTTATTTACTTAGAGAGAGAGAGAGAGAGAGAGAGCGCCACACACTTGCAAGAGGGGGAGGGGCAGAGAGAAAGAGAGAGAATCCCAAGCAGACTCACCCTGACAGATGCAGGGCTCAAACTCAAGAAACTCGAGATCATGACATGAGCCAAAGCTGGATGCTTAACCGACTGAGCCACCCAGGTGCCCCTAAAACCTGTCCAGAAGAGGGGCGCCTGGGTGACTCAGTCGGTTAAGTGTCCCACTCTTGATTTCGGCTCAGGTCATAATCTCACAGTTTATGAGATCAAGCCCCGCATCAGGCTCTGTGCTGACAGTGCAGAGCCTGCCTGGGATTTTCTCTCTCCCTCTCTCTCTGCCCCTCCCCTGCTCGCTCGCTTGCTCTCTCTCTCTCTCTCTCTCTCTCCGTCAAAAATATATAAATAAGCATTAAAAAAAAAAAAAAGATACCACTTCAAACTCACCCAATTGCCAAAACCAAAACATTTAATAATACGAAATGTTAGCAATGAGGTCTGTGACAATAAATGTCTGTGACAATAAATGTCTTCCCCAACAACTACCCCCTCTTTGTTACATACAACGTGCCCAGCTGAAACTACGTTTCTCTGTCTTCTACACAGAGAAGGGCAGCCAACAAGATATCCACAAAAACAGTTGGCTGATGATTCCAGAATGGTCTTTTTGGTTCTCCCCTCTTCTCTTCCTTTGTATGGACATCACAGTTGAACTCTACAAGTCAACTTGAACCACAGGACAATCTTAACAATGTAAACCACAAACTCAGTAAGCCACTAACAGTTTCCAGTACTGACACCTGTATACAATTCCTGACAAGGAAATCTCATTCTTACTAGTAGGAACACAAGTTAGAACAACCACTATGAAGAGAAATGTCACAATAGCCACTAAGGTGGGAATAGTTCATATGATTTAACCTAGCAATTATATTTCTAGGTGTGTGCTGTATGGAATCTGTAATCTAAGTTGTCAAGGAGAAATGCAAAAAGACGTTCATTTTTACACTGTTTTATAACTGCAAAAAATTAGAAACAACCTTTGTTGGGGATTATTGAAGAAATGTAAAAAATGGTATATTTAATCATTAGAATACTACATAGCAGTTAAGATAAATTAACCAAATCAGGGGTGCCTAGCTGGCTCAGTTGGTAGAACATGAAACTCTTGTTCTAGGGGTTGTGAGTTCAAGACCCACATTGGGCATAGAGCCTACTAAAATATAAATAAATAATATAAAGTAATTAATGACCCAAATCTATATATTAAAGATCTGTATTTATCTATATGGATGAATCTTGAAAACTATGGTAAATAAAAAATGCTATGAGGGATACATACAGGAAAATTTCATTTATGTAAACTTTAAAAATACATACATCAATACTACACGTTATTTAGGGAAAAATACATATTGGAAAGCCTAAATAAAGAAGTTGAAAGAAATATTAACTCAACACAGTGTTTAAAACTGTAAAGTGAGAAGGAGATTAGGATGTGACCCTCAACCATAGCTATACTTTAAAAACAAATAAAGAGCGGGGTGCCTGGTGGCTCAGTTGGTTGAGTGTCCAACTTCAGCTCAGGTCATGATCTCACAGTCCGTGAGTTTGAGCCCCGCGTTAGGCTCTGCACTGACAGCTCAGAGCCTGGAGCCTGTTTCAGATTCTGTGTCTCCCTCTCTCTCTGACCCTCCCCCATTCATGCTCTCTCTGTCTCAAAAATAAATAAATGTTAAAAAAAATTTTTTTTTAGACAAATAAAGAGTAAATATGCCTAAGTGCTAATCTGCAGTGTTGGGTACACTATAATTCCTTTGTAATTTTTCAGTATGTTTGAAATATTTCATAGTTTAAAAAAAGCAAGAATTACCTTAAGAGACTAGACAAAGATGAGCATATTAAACCAAAACACGCAAAAAATAGGAAGGAAGAGTGATCATAATAAAAAAATTTTTACATAGAAAATAGAAAACCAGGGACGCCTGGGTGGCTCATTGGTTAAGTGTCCGACTTCGGCTCAGGTCATGATCTCGCGGTTTGTGAGTTCGAGCCCCATGTCGGGCTCTGTGCTGATGGCTCAGAGCCTGGAGCCTGCTTCGGATTCTGTGTCTCCCTCTCTCTCTGCCCTTTCCCCACTCACACTCTGTCTCTCTCCTCTCTCCAAAATAAACATTAAAAAAAAAAGAAAATAGAAAAATATAGAAAATTCTAATGACAGAAAATTAATGCAACTGAAAGCTGGCTCCCTGAAAGACTAATAAAACTGATAAATCTCTAGCCAGATTCATCAGGAAAAAATAGAGAAGATGCAAGTTATCTATTAAATTGCCAATTAATTTGACAATTCTGATGAAAGGGACAAATTTCTTCAGAGAAACAAAACTACCAAATGTCACTCAAGAAGAAATGGATAACTTGAATAGAGCTCTATCTTTGAAAGAAATTGTATTTGTAGTTAAAAATCTTCCCACAAAGAAAATTCTACATTCACATGGCTTCAGGGGTGGATTCTACCAAACATTTCCAGAAGAAATACCAATTCTCTACAAATTCTTCCAGAGAACTGCAGACAGGGACTACTTTCTAGCTCATTTTGTAAGGCTAGCTCAGATACACAGACACAAACCGATATGCTGATTCAAAAGCCAAAAACATTACAAGAAAACTACAGACCAGTATCTCTCAAGAACACAGGTATAAGACATCTAAATAACATTTTAGCAAACTCAATCCAACAATATGTTAAAAAGGTAACACATCATAATCAAGTGGATTTACCCTGGGAATGTAAGGTTGGTTTAACATATGAAAAGCAATCCATGTAACTTAGGATATGAAAAAAAGAATTTCTCTAACACCATACACAATCATCTTAAGGATGCAGAAAAAGAATGTGACAAAACTCTAACATCCATTCCTGATTAAAAAAAAAAAAACCTCAGCAAATTTGGGGTGCTTGGGTGGCTCAGTTGGTTGAGCATTCGACTTTGGCTCAGGTCATGATCTTATGGTTGGTGGGTTCAAGTCCCACATCGGGCTCTGTGCTGACAGCTCAGAGCCTGGAGCCTGCTTCAGATTCTGGGTCACCCTCTCTCTACTCCCCCCCCCCTTCATGCTCTCTCTCTCTCTCTCTCTCTCTCAAAATAAACAGACATTAAAAAAAAAAAAGACCTGGGGCACCTGGGTAGCTCAGTAGGTTGAGCGGCCAACTTCGGCTCAGGTCATGATCTCGCAGTCCATGAGCTCGAGCCCCGCGTCAGGCTCTGTGCTGACAGCTCAGAGTCTGGAGCCTGTTTCACATTCTGTGTCTCCCTCTCTCTCTGACCCTCCCCCGTTCATGCTCTGTCTCTCTCTGTCTCAAAAATAAATAAACGTTAAAAAAAAAAAAAAAGCCCTCAGCAAATAAGAAACAGAAGGGCACTTCCTCAACTTGATAAAGAACATCTACAAAAAACCTACAGCTAACATCACCCTTCCTGGTGAAACACTGAGTGATTCCTCCCTTAGATGAGAAACATTACAAGGATGTCTCCTCTCACTATTTCTATTCAACAGCGTACTAGAGGATCTAGCCAGTGCAATAAGGCAAGAAATACAGAAATAAATGCAACCCAAACTACAAAGAGGTAAACTCTCTTTGTTCACAGACAACATGATAATCTACGTGGAAAATGTGAGGGAGTCTACAAAAAGCTACCAAAGGGGCGCCTGGGTGGCTCAGTCGGTTAAGTGCCCGACTTCAGCTCAGGTCACGATCTCGCGGTCCGCGAGTTCGAGCCCTGCGTCGGGCTCTGGGCTGATGGCTCAGAGCCTGGAGCCTGCTTCCAATTCTGTGCCTCCCTCTCTCTCTGCCCCTCCCCCGTTCATGCTCTGTCTCTGTCTCAAAAATAAATAAACGTTAAAAAAAAATTAAAAAAAAAAAAAGCTACCAAAACTCACGAGTTTAACAAAGTTAGGGTAGCCAAGATAAACAAACAAAAATCAACCGCATTTCTTTATATCAATCACAAAACAAGAAGAGACAAATTTCTTTAAAATATCATTTATTGGGGTGCCTGGGTAGCTCAGTCAGATGAGCATCTGACTTTGGCTCAGGTCATGATCTCATGGTTTGTGAGTTGGAGCCCCACATTGGGCTCTGTGCTGACAGCTTGGAGCCTGAAGCCTGCTTCAGATTCTATGTCTCATTCTCTCCCTGCTCCTCCCCCACTTGTGTTCTGTCTCTGTCTCTCAAAAATAAATAAATGTAAAAAAAAAATTTTTTTTTGAAGATCATTTATTCAGCACCAAAAAATACTAAATACTTAAGGATAAACTCAACAACAAAAAAAGTGATAGGACTATAAAGTGAAACTACAAATATTGCTGAGAAAAATTAATGTAAATAAATTAAGTAAAATATCAAGCAAATGAGTCATTACACTGGATGTCTTTAAAATATTGATACCTCTCCGACCTACAGATTTAGCTCAATCCCAATACATTTTTTCAAAAAAGGAACAAATTGGCCCACGTTGAAATTACAAACTTTCATCCTCCCAAAAAAATGCCATTACTAGTATAATGGCTAAGCCACAGATGAGGGAGCAAATATTTGCAATCCTTTATCTGATAACAAACCTGTATCCAGAATACGTATTTTTAAAACTCCCAAAACTCAGTAAGAAACAAAAAAACAAGTTTTTAAAAAAATGGATAGGGGCGCCTGGGTGGCTCAGTCGGTTGGGGGGCCGACTTCAGCTCAGGTCATGATCTCGCAGTCTGTGAGTTTAAGGCCCGTGTCGGGCTCTGTGCTGACAGCTCAGAGCCTGGAGCCTGTTTCAGATTCTGTGTCTCCCTCTCTCTGACCCTCCCCCGTTCATGCTCTGTCTCTCTCTGTCTCAAAAATAAATAAAATGTAAAAAAAAAAAAAAAAAAAAAAAAAAAGGATAAAAGTCCAAAGAGAAACTTCATCAGAGGAGACATACGGTTGGTAAACAATCTTATGAAAGGTTGTTCAACATCATTAGCCACTAAAGAAACACAAATTTAAAACACAATGAGATTCCAGTATACACCAGCTAGAACGGCTAAAAATTAAAAAGACAGACCATCCCCAGTGGTGGAAAAGATGTGGAAGAAAGAGAACTCTCATACATTACTTTTGAAGGTTGAAAATGGTACAGCTACTTTGGAAAATAGCTTTATAAAGTCAAACATTCATCTACCACATGATCCAGCCACTCCACTGCCAGGTATTTATTTCCCCAAGGGAAATGAAACCATGGGTCCCCCTCACAGACTTGTACACAGATGCTCACAGTAGCATTATTTGTAACAGTCAAAAACCAAAGGCAATCCAAAAGTCCCGCAGCAGGTATAAAGGGGTAAAACAACTATGGTGTATACCCACAATGGAAGACCACTTCCACTACTCAGCAAAAAAAGGAACCAACTATTGCCACACACCACAACAGGAATTGCAAATAATTATGCAGAGTGAAGAAAGACAACACGTACCTACTGTAGGACTCTACTTATGCAAAATTCTAGAAAAGGCACATTCATCTATAGTGGCAGAAAGCTGCACGGTGGCAGAAGGGACGTGTGTGTGTGTTACATACAGGGCACAAGGAAATGTGTGAGTGATGGAAATGTCCATTATCTTTTTTTTTTTTAAGTTTATTTATTTTGAGAGAAAGAGAGAGCAGGGGAGGGGCAGAGAGAGAGAGAGAGAGAGAGAGAGAGAGAGAGAGAAAATCCCAAGCTATCTCCACACTGTCAGTGCAGAGCCCGACATGGGGCTTGACCTCACAAATCCTTAGATCACACACGACCTGAGCCGAAATCAAGAGTCGGACACTTAACCAACTGAGCCACCCAGGCACCCCGGAAATGTCCAGTTATCTTGATTACGGTGATAATCCTACAGGTGAATACACTTGTTCACACATATGAAACTGTGCACTTTAAATATGTGCATTTTAGTGTATGTCCCTTCTATCTCCATAAAGCTGTACTTAAAACTTGCAAGCGAGAAGGAAAGGAAAGAGCATGAGTAGTAGCAGGGGTAGAAAGTGAGAAGGAGATGAAATTCAGCTAATATCACTGCCTTCTATATAATCCGGTGAACTTCTATGGTTACTCAGAAGTGTATGTTCCAGACTAGAATTTCTCCAACCTCAAAAGATACCTGAAGGAAGGACTTCCACTCAGTGAATTGTGAAAATATATATGTTAAAGGACATTTGTTTAAGTGAGTCTAGGTTTCAGCGTTAATAAAATAAATGGCAGGTGCGGACCTTTTACGCAAGCTACAGGCTAGAAATTACGTTTATTATTCAATGCTGTCAAGCTCTTTGTTTTCCTGTCTACAAAGTATGAAAACGTGTTGAGAAACCCATGCAATTAGGTGTCTTAGTAACATATCTACATCAAATCCAAGTTGTACTTTGG
This sequence comes from Panthera tigris, assembly GCF_018350195.1. Classification (NCBI taxonomy): domain Eukaryota; kingdom Metazoa; phylum Chordata; class Mammalia; order Carnivora; family Felidae; genus Panthera; species Panthera tigris. The sequence goes on along the minus strand of NC_056673.1, from coordinate 6,133,863 downwards.
GCTTTTTATTTGAGTTCAGTTCTACCATAGAAAGAAGTGCAAACGGTTGGAGACAATGGCAAAAAACTGAGTTACAGGGGCAAATGGGTGGTTCAGTCAGTTACGTGTCTGACTCCAGCTCAGGTCATGATCTCGCAGTTTGTGAGTTCGAGCCCCACATCGGGCTCTGTGCTGACGGCTCAGAGCCTAAAGCCTGCTTTGGATTCTGTGCCTTCTTCTCTGAACTCCCACCCTCTCACGCTCTGTCTCTCTCTCAAATATAAATAAACATTAAAAAATTTAAAAAACAGAGTTACAAACTTCAGTATGAAATATTATTCACTCACTGTCTGAGTAAAGCTATGGGACTTTCAGAGGCTCAATTATTCCCCCAACGGCAAGATTAATCTCCTCGCAGCAGCTGCAAGAAGAAAATTAATGTCTTACAAGCTCCTTGATGGATGGTTGACTGAACCAGACCATGAACCAATGTCCTATGGGGGATACAAATTATGAAATGAAATGTTCTGGTGGGTTCCTCAAGGTGATGGGAATTAAAAGCAATTTGTCTTCCTCACAGCGGTAGTTAACTAAGAAATCCAGGGGCACCTGGGTGGCTCAGTCGGTTGAGCGTCGGACTTCGGCTCAGGTCATGATCTCACAGTCCGTGAGTTCGAGCCCCACGTCTGGCTCTGTGCTGACAGCTCAGAGCCTGAAGCCTGTTTCAGATTCTATTTCTCCCTCTCTCTCTGACCCTCCCCTGTTCGTGCTGTGTCTCTCTCTGTCTCAAAAATAAATAAACATTAAAAAAAATTTTTTTAATAAAAAAAAAGAAGTCCAGACCGCATCCACTCACTTCTCCTCTTTCCCTTCATAACCCAGAATTCTGTGTCTATTATTGGAACTGAAGGTCACATCACCAAAAAGATCCTAAAAGTGATCACCCTCGAGAGAAAAATGTTCCTCTAAACCTTTATTTAATCTGTTTAAAATGTTAACCTTTGTAACATCAGGAAACACGCTGCCCATGCACTCTTTAAAGGTGAACTTTTTGCTTCTGAATTTCATTTTGTATTATTCAGCAAGTCCCCATTACTTCTTGGCGGTGGGGGTGGAGGGAAGTTGACGATCAGCCTGTTGGGGCAGTTTGGGACTTTATACAACTGAACTGTATCAATGTTAAAAAGTAGATTGTTTTTTATCTTTAGTTTTTTTTAAATGTTTTAATGTTTATTTATTTTTGAGAGAGACAGAGAAACAGAGCATGAGCAGGGCAGGGGCAGAGGGAGAGGGAGACACAGAATCCGAAGCAGGCTCCAGGCTCTGAGCTGTCAGCACAGAGCCCGATGTGGGACTGGAACTCACAAGCCATGAAATTATGACCTGAGCCGAAGTCGGTGCTTAACCGACTAAGCCTCCCAGGCGTCCCTTTATTTATTTTTGAAAGAGAGAGAGAGAGAGAGAGAGAGAGAGAGAGAGAGAGAGAGAGAGAGAGAGAGAGAGAAACTAGCAGGGGAGGGGCAGAGAGAGAGGGAGACACAGACTCCGAAGTAGGCTCCGGGCTCCGAGCCCAAGTAAGACACTTAACCGACTGGGCCACCAGGTGCCCCAGCAGATTGTTTTTTTTTAATGAAGCTGAAAAGTTCCTCATCCCTGGACCACTTGTTCCATCACAGAAATAACAGTGAGATTTTTGCCTGTGAAGTCTCATCTCTATCACTTCCTGGCTATGTGATGCCCATCAAATCAGTCCTCAAACCTCAGCCTCCTCTCTGGAGAAGGGGGATAATGCCTCTAAGCCCCCTGAGACTGTTACCAAGAGAATACACGTGAAAACTCTAGAATGTTCGATAGATGCTTGTGCTTACAGCTGCATATCTCAACCCCCTGCAACCTTCCTGAGATCCATAAAACTGAATTTTACCCAGCTGTTGATAAGAAAAGATGAGCATACTGCTCAGACCTATTCCAAGCTGTTCTGTGTTGTTTCCGATACTTTGCAATCATGGGTATCACTCTGCCTTCTATTCGTAAAATCAGACGTCCACCCTGTGTAGGCCGGGGTCACGCACTGAAGTGTGGCTTGCGGGAACGAGGAAACAGTGGCCACAGGAAACAGGCTGGCATGTGCCAGCACTCTGGGCTAAGACTGAGCCGGCAGGAGTCCAGAGCAGCAGTGAATACAGCCCTGGGAAAGCGGACGTGGAACGCGGTTAGGACAGAACCTCTAGTCGAGTCCCTCAACAACTCCCATCCTGCATATGATCTGAAGAGTAAAATGGCCAGAGGATTTAGTGATTATGAAGAATAAATCCATGGTCTGGGGGAAGAAGGGAGGAGGAGATGGCAAGAGCCTTGGGCGACATGAAGAAAGTTCCAGATGTGATCTTACAAACGGCACGATATCATGTAATACTTAGGTACGTTCCCGAACACAGAACTGCACACTGTCGCGACACACAACCGACGTGCTTTGGTGAAGTAAGTCAACAGATTCGGTGTGTCTGGCCACAAAAACGAATATCTGAGGGACAGGAGTAGAAAGAAACTGCATGAAACTAGACTTAACAGTCATGAATTACGGATTCAACAAAGCAGCGGGCGCGATCGTGAAGCAGGATTCCATTGACAGAGTCACCCATCAAAAGCACAGGGAAGCAAGTAAATGCAAATGTAGGGATCGAGTGGGGGAATCAATTGACTAACCTCTGGGTGACAAGATCTGATACATTTCTAGTCAGGGCTACAGTCAGTGCTGTCTCACAGCACAGTATTTTTTAAGGCAGGAGCCCCAACAAAACCCCCAAGGCTACATACACGCTTTGTGATCCAGTCCCAAAAAGAAGGGGCAGGGGGCTCCTCACCAGCTCGTAACGACCCCACCAGCACAAACTCAGCCTAACATTTTCAAAATGAGAATCGTACTGGGGCGCCTGGGTGGCTCCGTCAGGTCAGCGTCCGACTCTTGATTTCAGCTCAGGTCATGACCTCATGGTCTCATGAGAGATCTCATGATCTCAAACCCTGCACCGGACTCTGTGCTCACAGCACAGAACCTGCTTGGGATCCTCTCTCTCCTTTCTCTCTCTCTGCCCCTCGCCAGCTCGTGTGTGCTCTCTCACACTCCCTCTCTCTCTCAAATAAATAAATAAACTTTAAAAAGAAATTAGATTGGTATTTTATAGAGTATTAGAAGTGCGTAAAGGTTCAGGGCACCTGGGTGGCTCAGTCGGTTAAGCATCCAACTTCGGCTCAGGTCATAATCTCACGGTTCATGGGTTCGAGCCCCACATCAGGCTCTGTGCTGACGGCTCAGAGCCTGGAGCCTGCTTCTGATCTGTGTCTCCCTCTCTCTCTGCCCCCTTCCCCGCTTGTGCTCTGTCTCTCTGTCTCTCAAAAATAAACATTAAAAAACAAAAAGTGCTTAAAGGTTCATTAAGTTGAAGTCCTACTCACCTAACTAAATACCACAAGTGCGTGAGGACTGTCCCAGACCCCAGAAAGTATCTGATCCAAGCCCAGCTCCAGTACCGCCCACTGCCCTAACTCCCTGCCCTACGTCAGGCAGTGGAAGGACTGGAAATGACAGAAGTGGCAACCTTCAGCAGGACACAAGATACCCAGAGGCCGAAAGAAGACACGTGATCCCAAGACCATCCGAGACCGTGCAGTTTCTACAAACAACTCTGGATAACGAGATTCGATAAAAGAAAGAATTTCTATTATACCTGTTTATTTCCACCTGGGTTGTACTGGGGGTTCTGGAGGAGGACGAGTAAATGCTTATATTAAATGCAGATACATCTGATGACAGAAATAAAGTTTCAAAAGGGGGACGGTGGCGGGGGGAACACCAAGGGAGTTCAGAGTCAACAAGAGGAAGAACTTAACCCACGGTAGAGGGTTAATATTCAGAAGTCGGCTGATTGGCCAGGTTCTTAAAGAACAGAAACTCTAAGAAAGGAAATATGGGATTCACATACAACAGCCATAAATATATATACGTATATAAAAAGTACGAGATTCGCCCCTTAACTGAGGAATGGTGAGTGCTGGAAATTAATACGCAGACTCTCACGGTTATACATTAAACATTGAGCAATTAGCTTACTGCTAATGTATGGCAATTAACTGAAGATCAGAACCTAAGCCTGTCATCCTCTTATCTATTCCAATTCGATATTTATTCGTCGGCTAAAACCCCAAAGTGTTTGCTCCTACCTCTCTGAAGAGTGCACCATAAAACTGAACAATGTACGGGCAGTCACTACTGCGCATTACTACATCCAAATCCATAAGAAGTTGTTTTTGTTCTTTTTCATCCACTGTTGACCGAATTCTCTGGAAAAGAATGACAAAAGATGTCATAAACACATAAAACAACTTTAGAAACCTGAGAACAAAGGCTACCACAAGACTGAAAATTTATAAGCAAATGTCATAAATGCTAACCAGACATAAAAAATGATCATCTTCCTTAGACTTTACAAGAACAATTTTTATCACAGAAAAACAAAATAGCACTTAGGAGATTTTGTTTTACGTATTTATGTTTTTTGGGTTTTTGTTTTTTTTTTTTTTTGAAGCAAAACAGCACTTAAGAATTTCTTTAAAGGACACAGGACTTTTTAACCACAAGCATCCACTAATGACGTTGGAAGTTATATAACAAAGTTCCTAGCAGTGAAAATTAATCCTCACATGCAAATATAAAGAAAACCACAATCAGCGAGACTTTAAGCAGTTCTCATGTGAACAATCGTGAGCTTCACATCCTCATTCATGAGAGCTGGAAAAAGAGTCCAGCCCCAAATCCTAGACTGCAATAGTCCCCCTTTGCCACACTTCCTGGTGCATTAAGAACAAAAAGTTTTGGGGTGCCTGGGTGGCTCAGTCGGTTAAGCGTCCGACTCCGGCTCAGGTCATGACCTTGCGGTTCGTGGGCTCGAGTCCCGTGTCGGGCTCTGTGCTGACAGCTCAGAGCCTGGAGTCTGTTTCAGATTCTGTGTCTCCCTCTCTCTCCGCCCCTTGTCCACTTGCATATGCTCTCTCTCTCTCAGAAATAAATAAACATTAAAAAAAAAAAAAAAAAAAAAAAGAACAAAAAGTTCTACCTGACTCTCCACCCCAGGAGTCAGAATGTAGGGTAGTAATAACATATGGAAGAAAAATCTAAAAATGAAAAAATGAGGGCTCTTTGTCTATCCCTAAACTGGTGAGGCCCTCTTCTCGTACACGGCAGACCTGGGGTATATCCCTAATCCACCTGTAGGACTTCTGTGCCAAATTCTAAAAGACTGCCTCGAAAACTTAGCGCCCCCACCTCCCACCACATAATGGTATTGTACATGGACACGTCCGGAGGGACCGTTCCCACTGCACTAGCGAGACAGGAAAGAATCAAGTTCAGAAAGCGTAAAACATGAATAATGAGGTTATAGTTCAACATCGAGGCATGCAAACAACGTTTTTCTCATCAAGAAGTTCACAAGGTCACAACGCACCGCTCTGTACAACGTATAGTACATACTTACAAGGCAAGTTAGTATATCAAAAAATACACAACGTGGCATTTTGTCTTCCAAAGACTTCAAGGTATCTGTCCTCAATGTTCTTGAAAGGGATGAAGGCAGACAATTAAATCCTTGAGCCCATTTTACAGAAGAGAAGCCAGAGGCACAGAGAGGTACAAAAGACGTATTCCATGTAACATGACAATAAGCGGTTGTAGAAGGAATAGAAGCAGCTTCTTTCGTTTTCCTCTCTCCCCACTAAATGAGACATTCCATATACTCCCCACACAAACAAATTTCATTGTGCTACGTAAAATCTATAGCCCGTTAGCTACGGTACTTGATAGCAAATAGAATTTACTGACTCCCATACATCTCATATATACGAATTTACTTAAAATTTTTACATTGGATATTAACTGGCCAGATAAACAAGAAATAAATATGAAAAATGAAAAACAATGACAAAATAAGGCTGATACTTGTAAAATTAAGAAAAGTTTCCTTCTTTCTCTCATTTCTATATTTTATGGACTATTAGATGATCAGAGTTTGGGGATAAATTATTTTTTTTTTTAAATCAACATCAGGATAACGTTTGCTCACAAAGTATGTTTGTAAAAAGTCAAAACAGCCCAGAGATATCATTTGTTATCAGTTGAAAACCATGACATGGATAATTCTGGTAAACATTTAAGTTACATTTTATTCCTGTTTTTTAAAAAAAGTAACTTAAGGCGGCTCAGTCGGGGGAGTGTGCAGCTCTTGATCTTGGGGTTGTGAGTTCAAGCCCCACATTGGGTGTAGAGTTTACTTAAAAAAAAAAAAAGAGAAAGAAAGAACGTTAAAAGAATAGCTGTGAAAATACTCGTTTGGGGAAGGCAATTTTTTAACATTTTTAACATTTTTTAAAAGAAAAAGAGCTGGTGATCAGAGACAAATGGGGGACGAAAAAGGAGATGATACTCTGGGGGAGATGTCCATCAACTCAAGGATTCTCCCTTTAAGGTTTAAAAAGGTTTTAAAGGTTTAAAAACTTTTTTCTGTTTTTGCCTGTATGGATATACGGACAAGTATAAACACACTCACACTCACAAGACACTATTGTAAAAGATGCCCTCTTTGCTAGATTCTTTTCCTGAGTTGGTTATACAGTTTTCTAAGTTTCCAATTTGTACAGCTGTTTGCATTTCGACTATGGGAAATCACATTACAGCCAAAACCTCGAGAGTTACTCTGGCTCTTGAGGACCAATTTCTAAAAATACTGCTGTAGCTACAGCAAGGACGCCTGGAGGCCTCACGGAAGCCCCACCATCGGACTGGTATCTCCTTCTCGGTCCTGGACAGGATTCCCGTGAGCCGGAATGGAGAGAGTTCCTGGCCCCGCTCTAACGTTTGAGCTCATCGGCATGGCAGTAAGACGACTCGTCTGAAAGCTGTTCTTTAATGCCACCACTGGTACAAAATAGAACACGGGGCTGCTGTGTGTGGCCTGCCGGCCCCCCAGGAAATAGATTCCGCTCCTGGATGCTTGTCAGCGGGTGAACACCTCTTCACGCTCTCTGAACATCTGGCCCATGGGGCAGGCAGTATGGTACAAGAGTAGCTGATGATAACACGTCGGGACTGTTTGGGACTGAGTAAGCAGGAGCTAACTCTTAATTATACGTAAGTTTCAGGATTCTACTGCAACATTTGTTATATGGGAATACTTAATAAAATAAACTCATCCAAAAGTCCTAAAGGACTCAAAAAGGGGGATTAACCACTCACACACCTACAATAGTGGTCGCTTCAAATCAATGATTTTAACTCAATAACTCAATAAATGTTCACATTGGAGAATACTTAACAGCGATCAATGACTAACAATAGCCAATGAGAGAACAGTTAATAAGAGTCACGACCAAAGACAGCCTTTCTAATAGAACAAAACAATGTGTACGGGTAAGAGTTCTACCACTGGAGGTAAGTACAGCCAAGATTCTCAAATATTCAGGCAGAAAATCACAGAAAACTGAAGACATGAACGAACCCCCCTTCCCTTCAGGAAACTGTCCTTGGGAGCTCCCCTCTCATTGCCACACGGGATGCTGCCTGATTCATGGATTGCTTCATAAAGCCAATTAGATCTTCAAATTAAAGACAGAAAAAAAAAAGCTTTTCTTAATGGAGGGGGATGGAAAATAAAAGTACAAAGGCGTTGCCAATGTATCCGTAAAAATCTCCCCTAATTAGAATGTTCAGAAATCAAATGTATTGATAAATGTCTTCAGTCACAGAAAATTTTCATTCATGCCATAAATTTAAAAGTTAGATAAGACTGGGGCGCCTGGGTGGCTCAGATGGTTGAGCATCCAGCTTGATTTCGGCTCAGGTCATGACCTCATGGTTCGTGGGTTCGAGCCCCACGTCAGGCTCTGTGCTGACAGCGTGAAAGCCTGCTTGGGATTCTCTCTCTGCCTCTCTCTGGCCCTCCTCTGTTTGTGTGTGCTCTCTCTCTCTCTCTCATAAGAAATAAATAAGCTTCAAAAAAAAAAAAGTTAGAGAAGACTAGAGTTTACTTGAGTTCGGAAAAGCTTTTTTTCCCTCTCATAAAAAATAGAGTGGAAAAGCTCGCACAAAACCACAAAACATTTAAGAAAATCATCTCAAGAACCTTAACATTTTTTTTTTTAAGTTTCATTTTCAACCAAATATCAGAATTCATTAAAATCACTCCTGCCTTCATTATTGAGCTCTTTTACTTGTCACTATTTTCTTAACCTAACTTAAGTTATTACATGTTCTCAGGACAAATGCAACTGTACTTTTTGAAAACTGAGCCACATTGCTTTTCCAATAATGAGGTATTTTCAAATCATTGCAAGTTTTACCTTATTTGGAACAAAATGTAGAGAAGACACTTAAAATCCAAACAAGAGTGACTACCCTACATGAAAAAGCCATTTTCCACAGTGAAGAAATTTATATACTTGAAGCTAAAAAAATATTAAAAAAATTTTTTTCATGTTTATTTATTTTTGAGAGAGAGAGACTGTGCGGGGAAGGGGCAGAGAGAGAGGGGGGAAGACACAGAATCGGAAGCAGGTTCCAGGCTCTGAGCCATCAGCACAGAGCTCAGTGTGGGGCTCGAACTCACCGGCCGTGAGATCATGACCTGAGCCAAAGTCGGACGCTCGACTGACTGAGCCACCCAGGCGCCCCTAAAAAAAATATTTTAAAAATTGTCGTCTAAATTTGTATTCAAGGTTGTTTTACACTCCACACAAGAGGAGGCAGATGCCAATAAAAACAGCACGTAGCCACAGAGCGGCAATGCCCAAATGACCCCAGCGAAAAGTCTTTCGGTGACCCAGAAAAGGGATGCGCTGACTGACCAGTTCTCCATTGTTACGACTGTTAGGGTTGTACGTGGTTCTTATCCAATTAAAAAGAAAAAAGTCCACAGAGCTTCACTTTCCTAAAACCTCCAATCCAACTCATGCCACTGGTGGGGGCCTGTGAATGATGCTGTAGTGATAGTTAACAGGTTCCAAAGGACAAGCTAAAAGTTTCAGCTCAAAATCATCCTCCTGCCCTCTCCTACCTCGTGCATAAAACACAACAGTGTCCACTCTGAGGACAGTGCCGATCCACGGCAACAGAAACATCTAGAAGTTGCTGAAAGGTCGCTTTCCTTGTGCCTGTGCAACATGATGTCTGGAAGTCATTGGTAAATCTAAATGTTGACAGCTTATATGTGTCCTTCGTTTGGAATGCCTCGATGTGCGACCATTTAAATTTAAGGCATAAATACTCCTCTACTGATAGCGAACAGCTATTTCAATGTGGCGTCCTTCCAGATGGCCTCTAAATACACCGGGACCTTCACACGGACACGCTTCTCGCCCGTTAACTCCAAACCCTGCCAGCCCCACTTCCCCCTCGCAGTGTGCTGCTTCTCCTCAGGGGTAAATGACTAGGGATGAAACTAACAGCAGTAAGTGGGAAGAACTTTCCAGTAGATTAAGACCGGTTCTTATAATGCAAAGGGATTGTGGGAACTATTAAAAACCTATGTTCACTCAAGGAGCAGGGATGGGGGGGTGGGGGCCGAGAAGCAAAGAAGATAGAGGAAAACACTCTCAGAGAAAGTGCTTTCACCCCTTAGAGATATGAAGACGTGTCGTTTCTGCTTGTTTCTCTTCCTGTCCTACATTTATTCTCAGGAACAAGGAGAAGGGGTAGGAGGAAAGGGTGTGACGGCGGCCCAGTCGCTGTTAGGGGATGCGGCTAGGACGGCTCAACTGTGGCAAAAAGAAAAGGGAAAAAGGTTAGCAACACAAAGGCCAAGGGACGAGCCACAGAAGAAGCGAAGGAAGAAAGGCCCACAGGGTCGGTCCTCAGAAGGTCACCAAGGAGCACTGTGCCTGGGTGCTGACTAAATACCCAGCTGGCAGTGATGCTTACACTCATTCTGACTCAGAGCGAACCCTTACAGCCCCATGTCAGACTTCTCAAAGCCATCTCAGTTGCCAGAGAGGCTGGACATACACCACTGGGGACTGCGCAGAGGTTTGCCTCAAAATGGCCCAGTCTGCATCTGCCTGTGTTCCGGTGACATGGGTTCTTCCTGCCAACTCAAGCTAGCAGAAAAGGCTACAGACAGATGACAAGCTCCACCTCTTGGACAGTCTGTGTGTATGGCGAGGGAAGGCCCTCTGGGTTACCGGATCCCAGTCCTGCTCAGAGAAGGGGAAAACAGCTCATCATATTCTCGAAAGACACAGAATAAAGTGAGATTGATGACAAGTCATATATGCTCTTGATTAAAAACAGCAGCTCCCCAATGTGTGGGACAGATGTTCGTTCCTAGGATTGGATCATTCCAGACAAAAAAGATAAAAGTCATCTGCAAAGCAACCAGGAGTCGAGAACTGAGGAGTCCAGGAATGAACTTTTACAAAGACAGACTTAAAAATAGCAACACAGTCAAATAAACTTGCCAAATATCTACCAATTCTAACCGATATTCTTTTCTTGTTTTTGTTTTGAAATAGAGAAAATATGTATGGGGGGAATGAGATGAGGGGACACAGAAGAAATGGGGTAATTAATGTGGCAAGGCATGACCGCTAGGCCCCAGCAGATAAGGCCTCCCAAATTCTCAAACAGAATCTTGTCAGGTTTTTGTAGGGCTCGGGTGAGGGTCCCGAGGGCAGTATAACAAGGTCATTAAGGGTAAGGTCAGTGACTCATACCCCTGCTGCACATGTTCATCTCCAACTACCTAGAAGAAGTTGTAATAAAGTACGAGTACTTAAAAGTGAGAGAAGCGAGTTCCCCGATGAGAAATTAGGGCACGGATACAATGAGACTCTGCAAGGAGATGGGCTCCATCACTGTACGAGAAATGAGTGGATAGCTTCAAAGACGATCTGGGTGTTGATTAAGACAATCTGACACGATGGGCACCTGGGTGGCTGAGTCGGTCAAGCGTCCGACTTCGGCTGAGGTCATGATCTCACAGTTCGTGGGTTTAAGACCCGCGTCAGGCTCTGTGCTGACAGCTGGGAGCCTGGAGCCTGCTTCGGATTCTGTGTCTCCCTCTCTGCCCCTCCCCCACTCATGCTCTGTCTGTCTGTCTCTCTCTCAAAAATAAATTAAACATTAAAAAAAAATTTTTTTTTAAAGACAATCTGACAAAGTGTCACTTTCAATTTGTCACCAATCCAAACTAGAGCACCAGAAGGTATATACTCTTCAGCAAAGCCGTGCAGGGTCTGTGATCACTGGCAAAAAGCTGAAACTCCAATGACTGTGACTGTGGCTCACTCCTACACGTAATCACTGATCACCAACCAATGTTACCAAAAGCATGAGCATTCTGTATTTCAAGAAACTGCCAAACAACAACAAAAACAACAACAACTACCAAATGTCTTGCCAGAGTGATATGATAGCTAGACCAACCACTTCCAGGACAAAAACGAAACCCAAAGCTCCTTGTGTTGACCGTCTGTACCAAGTGGACATTGATAAATATCAGCCACACAGAAATCTTAGAACTGATCCACGAGCAAACAGATCACGTGGGATCTTAGGTGAGACTCCTCTCCACAGGAACTATTCCATTTGAAATCAAAGGAGGTGGGGCACCTGGGTGGCTGAGTCAGTTAAGCATCCGACTTTGGCTCAGGTCACGATCTCACAGTCCATGAGTTCGAGCCCCGCATCAGGCTCTGTGCTGACAGCTTGGAGCCTGGAGCCTGCTTCGGATTCTGTGTCTCCCCCTCTCTCTCTGCCCCTCCCCCGCTTGCACTCTGTTTCTCTCTCTCTCAAAAATAAATAAAATATAAAAAAAGTTTTTTAATAAAATCAAAGGACGAAAAGAACAAGGATTATCTTAATTGATATAGCTGTGATATTTTGAAAATGTGTCCCGTTCCTGGAATCACAAATGCCAATACTGCTACGCCATAAATGCATTCCATTTGTTAAGCGTTCCTTGCAAAGAACCCTCCTATGATTAGCGTCTGTGGGTAAAATATGAAGGGGGGTCCACTGCAGTCAGCAACCTAAATCAGTGACGCAGGGGATGGGAGATAGGATCGCACTCAGATCCCCCAAGTGCCCCAGTGGATCCTTACAAACATGCTGCTTTCCCAACAGAAATGTCCAGAATTCAGTTCCAGTACAAAGGGTGGAAAACCCCAGAAACCACGGCAGCACGTCAACGTGCTATTTATTATCCCCTTTGGGCCACATTTTCATTTTCTTAAGTCCAAAACAAAGATTCCATGTTCCACAGCTGCAGCAAGGCTCCTCCCTGCTACCCAGGTTCATCCTTGGCTGCTGGAATCTTCTGAATCGATCACATACAAAAATGCCCACTGTGTCACTCTCACAATGCCATCACTAACGGCATGAAGGCAGACAGCAACATTAGCCGAAACAAGTTAAAAAAGGCAAGTATTTGGAATGCCGATCACAGATGCAAAATTGGTTTTCACGTCAAAGAGTAACAGATAATAAGTGTGCCTGTTAAATCAATTGTTTTAAATTAGGAAGACGTGTTTCTACCAGGGCAGGAAGAAAGAATACTAATTCTTAATTGCCAAATCATCCAAGCCTTTAGAAGCAATTTAATGAACTCTCAATTGTCTCTTGATCAAATTAATTAGTTAATAGTAGTACCTCCTATTCTCCTCACTGAGGAGACTGAGGCCCAAGCAATTCCTTGTACATATCCTCTCTGATGTGTCACCAGAGAACTGGGGAGATTGGTTCCAAAAATATATGGAGTATTTATTACGTCATGGGCAGGGCTGCCCCGAGGGCAAGGTTAATGGGACAAGCTGGACGTGTCTTCATCACCGGCTTCCTCTTTACTAATGACATCATCCACATATAAAGAGCACAGCCGTAGCGCTAACATTTTACAAGGGCCGAAAGATCATCGGTGACAAGTGACAGGTCATTACTTCCATACCCATGACACCGAAGTGCGACGCAAGTGGAAATGACGTACCACCAACATCCGGGGCATGACCGTAAGACAAAAGCAACAAAAATGACAGAACGCTTGCAGGAGGCATATCAAATAGGGGGTCAGATGGTCCTCATTTAGACTAAGGGGTGGAAGACAGGTTCTTCTCCAAACTGCGACACAGGCTGAGCTACAGATTCCAAAGGTTTCCTCAGAGCTCACGAGCCCAGAGCATCCTTCCAATATTGGCAGGCACAGGGTTGCCATCCCCTATCCCTTACATCAGCCAGAACAGTGCTATTTAGTCTATATTATTGATTGGAGTCTACATACGATGCTATCAACAGAAAGAACCCATGGAGGAAAACCGCTAGGAACAAAAGGAACACGTCTATGTGAGGGGTTCCAAGCTACACAAGGGGAGTTCAAAACCAAGCTGACCGGGGGGCGCCTGGGTGGCTCGGTCGGTTGAGCGTCCGACTTTGGCTCAGGTCATGGTCTCATGGTCCGTGAGTTCGAGCCCTGCGTCGGGCTCTGTGCTGAACAGCTTGGAGCCTGGAGCCTGTTTCCGATTCTCTGTCTCCCTCTCTCTCTGCCCCTCCCCTGTTCGTGCTCCGTCTCTCTCTGTCTCAAAAATAAATAAACGTTAAAAAAATTAAAAAAAAAAAACAAAAAAAAACAAGCTGACCGGAGGGCAGTCCTGCCATAGCCTTTGGATCTGCCCACCTCTGTTAGCACTTTTCACCTGGAACACCGTGACATTCAAGCAACGCTAGGAACATACCGTAACATGGCTCCAGCAGCCACGGATTGCTTAATTAAGCCACAGGATGTAGCCGATCAAAGAAGAGTGGAAGGCCCTGGAATCCAGTCCCAATTCAAAACCAGGCAGCCATGACTTCTGCATTCCACACGTGATCTGGAAAATCAAACGCTAGCACGCACGCTGGCCTTCCAACACGCGGTAGAATTGCCTAACAAAGCACCCTACACCGTCCGAAAGGAGCTTTGTAAATGTAAGGCCGCTCCCGTCAACTATCATTCTAGTGCTTTCGGAACAGTGTGCGAGACCAATGTTTAAGGACTACAATGAATCTCCTCCAGTGAGCCTCACAGTTCCCGCCAAAATTATTCAGTAAGGGAACTTCTGGTAGAAGTGGCAAGGTGTCCACAGGGGCCAACCCCCACGTTGCCATACTTCCAGCACTGTCTGCGTGGGGGAGGCCTACCTAGGGAGCAGATGCAAGCACCATCCAGCCCCAAGGCTGCAGGGGGGGGGTCTCTGGTCCTTCCCACCAGGCATGAGGGTTAACCTAGGTCTCAACTGTACATCAAGGACACTGAAGGCGAGATCCAAATACCAAGGAGAATCAGGAATCGAGATCAGGTTACCAGCCTAGGATGGACGGGAAAGACTGAAATGGATACACCAGTAGAGTTGGAACAGTAGAGGAAAAACTCTAAGGGAGGGTTGAAAGAACAAGAGGAGCGAGGCCCATCCTCGAGAAAGGGGAAACGCCTGAAACCCTTCAGTCCAAGGTCACGTTGCTAACTCAGTGTGGCCTAAGCACCTAATCTGAGACAGCCAGTCCGTCTTTCTGAGTTGCGCAGATGAGTTCTCAGCTTGAAGACTGAATGCTCTTCGTAGTATCATCCCTGACAACCTTGACCGGACACGTTCCCATCCCCACCTACCTGCCTGCCATCGGTTTCATCCTCCCACGAGAGGTCAGCCTCGCTCAACGGTCAAGCCTCTAACAAACAACTCCACTGCCCTCCGTCTGCAGGGGCATCGATCCCTTTCAATCCCTTGACAACCTGAGGCTGTCATACCACTCCATTCCAGCCCACGGGCCTGAACTCTTTCTAACTCTTCACTCCTGTGTCCCCAGATTTGCTCAGACATGCTGATTCGGATCATCTGAGGACCTGACTCTGCTGGGTGTTTCTCCCAGACGTGAGTTTCTCTAACCCCAGCCCAGAAACCTAATGCCGATGCCAATGCCTTCCTCAAACATTTGATCTGAATGTTGGGCCTTTCCCCATTACAATTAGCCCCGGAAGGGAGCTAACCAGACACCTACTTTACTCTTAGAGGACAGGGTCTGTGTGGGTCTCATTTTTTTCATTTAGTGGTTATTCCAACATCATGCGAAATGGGGTATTAAATAAATGTTATTTGCCGAAGATGCTGATTGAAGCCCGAAGTACCCTACCAGAGCCGAAGGTGGTCCCTCCTGAGCTTTAGGAGACCTGGTGGCCAGGACAACGACAACGGCTTTGCCCTGGGCAGCCCCGTGACTCAGTCATTCAGGCGACAAGACAAACCAGCTGTATCACTCCCCGTCACAGAAGAGGAAGACCTTTTTCCCACAAGTGTACGATTAAAACTGAAGGGTCAAGATTTTCCACATCTTAGGTCCTAATGCCGAACCTCACTGGCAGCTTCAGGAACTGTCCTCGGGCCAAAGGTCAAGAAATTGTTGGCATGCCTGGGTGGCTCAGTAGGATAAGCATCCAAGTCTTGATTTCGACTCAGGTTACGATCTCCCTGTCATGAGATCGAGCCCCACGCCCAGCACGGAGGCTGCTTGGGAAGCTCTCTCCCACTCCTTCTGTGCCTCCCACCCCACACACACGCACACGTGCCCTCTCTCTTTCCCTCTCAAAAAAAAAAAAGAGAAATTGTTGTATGTACAACTCTTACACATGCTGTATGCTACCTCGCTGAGTTTGATTTATTATATCTTAGCTGATTTTTAGATTACGTCTTGGAGATGACCGTTTCTACTAACTAACAGGTCTTTTCAGACATTTCTTAGAGGTGGCAAAATAAACTTGGGGAAGGTCTCCCTCAAAACTAAAACTCAGGGGCGCCCCTGGTTGGCTCAGTTAGAAGAACATGTGACCCTTGATCTTGGAGTCGTGAGTTCAAGCCCCACATTGGGCTTAAAATAATTTTAAAGACCAAAACTAAAAATGAGGAATAATGATAATAAAACCAGGCTAATACCACAGTCCACTTTTGTAAAGAACTGCAAATAGGTCTTAAGGATGACTTATTTCCAACATAAGCTTAGTATCTACTAAGTTAACCCCTCCATATTCCCCAGTGCATAGTAAAACACTAGTATAATGCATTTCTCATTTTACCAACAACCAGGGAAAACTCACAGGAGTGTGAACCACTGTCTCCCACTCTTTTAAATTTCTGTAGTCCTATCTCAAGGCTAAACACAGAGGGCGCTTAGTAATCAGGCTGTCTACGTCAGACCTAATGTCTTGATCACATACTGCCCCTGGGTGTTTGCTCTTGTCCATCTGTCCACGTGCCTACGTGATAAGGAATACACTCGCTCAGGTGTGATGAAAGGCTAAGCTTTTTCAGAGAGACCCACAAGATACACATTTAAAAACTGCAGTGGCTGGGGCGCCTGGGTGGCTCAGTCGGTTGGGCGTCCAACTTCAGCTCAGGTCACGATCTCGCAGTCTGTGAGTTCGAGCCCCGCGTTGGGCTCTGGGGTGATGGCTCAGAGCCTGGAGCCTGCTTCCGATTCTGTGTCTCCCTCTCTCTGCCCCTCCCCCATTCATGCTCTGTCTCTGTCTCAAAAATAAATAAACGTTAAAAAAAATTTTTTTTTTTTAAACTGCAGTGGGAGGCAAACACCAGTCTGCAAATTGGTATCAAACTGTCATGTATGTGAATGGAAAAACCCTCTTCCAGTATCATATGACGTCATGGAATCCAATGGTACGCCCCACTGATAGGTCGGTTGATAACGTCACATCACCACCTTCCCCACACTAAACGGACCCGCTTGCTCAAGAATTCAAGGTGATGGGGAGCTTGGGTGGCTCAGTCGGTTCAGTGTCAGACTTCAGCTCAGGTCATGATCTCACAGTTTGTGAGGTTGAGCCCTGAGTTGGGGCTCTGTGCTGACAGCTCGGAGCCTGGAGCCTGCTTTGGATTCTGTGTCTCCCTCTCTGTCTGCCCCTTCCCTGCGCTCTCTCTCTCTCTCTCTCTCTCTCTCAAAAATAATAAAAACATTTAAAAAATTGAAAAAAAAAAAAGAATTCAAGTTGATAAACACGGGGCACCTGAGTGGCTCAGTCGGTTGGGCGTCCACTTCGGCTCAGGTCATGATGTCGCGGTCCGTGTCTCCCTCTCTCTCTGCCTCTCCCCCACTCACATTCTGTCTGTCTGTCTGTCTCTCTCTCAAAAATAAAGAAACATTAAAAAATTAAAAAGAACTCAAGGTGATAAACAAACAGAGACAGTACCAACTGATAGGTATTGATGTGAGAGTTACCCATCTGGAGGTCCCATGACCCCCTCCAAGTATTTCTTAAGAGCTGGGATTTTCAAAGCCACTCCAACAGGGGCTCTCAAAATAAGGTCAAATTACAAACAGCGGACAACAACTTCCTATTTTCACTCTTTAAATGCCTTCAAAACTTGAGTGAGCACTACACAGTTTCAAAAGTTCTCAAATTAAGAAAAGCTTCCTTCAAGTCACAATGAAGCAAGTACCTTCTTTATTTCCCTTGAAAACCTACTGACTGTGGCCGAAGTCAACACAGATTACTAAAACAGATTATGACAATGGTCAACATAGTAAAACGCATGGAGTGCAGGCTGAAAATCGCAGGACATAATTATTTAAAAGGTCTTTCCCTAGTACCTGGAAGAAAGTTTAGAAGCTTTAGTTACATAGGATAGCTCTCCCTTAAGACCCAGCCAAGTAAAAGCAAGTGTCATGCACAGACAGCATACAGAAGAGCAGTGCAACACTCATCCAGAAAAATCTCAATAAAATGACTTCCCACTTCCATTGCAGTGGCACAAAATAAACATAGAGCAATCATTTCACGTTCCAAGAAGACTACCAGTTTATTTCCAGAGATAATCCAAAGCAGAGGGCGTAGCCTATGCGTCTTTAGAGGTCTACAGTTCACGTGCAAGATTTTGCAGACGTATGCAGCATCCTAAGAAAAAGGCCCACAGTCGTCATCACAATGCAAAAGAACAATGACCAAAAACGAGGTGAAGAACCATACAAGTTTTCCCCATCATGAATTTCTCATCGGTTTGTATGACCCCACAAAGAGAAATGCTCAACAGTGAAGGAGGCAAAAACAGTTAGAGTAACATTTTGCTCACAGTAAACTTTAACACAGAGAGCATCTTCTATCAGTGTGATGCGAATCCCCTCCCAAAAGTCAATTACGACACTGAGGCGCCTAGTCAATCAAGCCACGTTGAAAAAGTCTCCAAACAGGCGTTTCAACAGGAAGATGATTAGCCGACACTGTCTGCAAACCCATTCTCCATTGTGCAAACTGAGGCATTGACTGCTTCCGTAAGAATTGTAACTCGGATCCCCTTTTGCCTTTTTCTTTTTAAACCGCCACCCCCAACACTGTCCATTTTCCAGTAACATCTGAGACACAGCGAACATCTGCTCGACATCTAAACAAACAAACGGCCACGTTACAACTACGCAGGCCCCACAGGAGTCGGATGGACGGCAGCGATGCGTAACAGGCACCGACGTCAGCCCGCCAAGGACAGCCTGTGGGGCCGATCTCCACTCCGGGCCACTCTGCCGTCTTCTTCACATGAACGTATTAGGTGGCAGACACTCACAGCAAGGACGGAATGTGACGGCATTATCACGAGGTACGCATTTCAAGTCCAGCTTTCGAACCGGGGAACAGGGCAGTACTGGGTGGAGATGAGAAAACAAACAGAAGCCGAGCCGGTCAGGGCCGAGTAAGGTTGAGGTTAGTGGCAACAGCATGTGCGTGGTTTCCGGGAAACCTTCAGTGAGACTGCTGTTAGCCCTAGCCCCGCACCTTGCCCAACCCAGTGTGCTGCCTCTTCGTCCAGCTCCCCGCCTGGCTCGGTGCAGCACTGCCCTGCTCCCAGGGGTGCGGCCGCCCAGCCTGAACTCACCTTGGCAGCGGAAGGGCCTGGAGTTGAAAACACGTTAGCGCGTCATGCCAAGAGCGCAGCGAACATGCGCACTTCACACCCTCGGCGCTTCCGGAGGGGAGGGAAACACATGCCACCGGCCAGACAGCCTCGGGACGATTCACACCCTCGAAGGATTTGGAGAAACGGTTTTACAAACACCCACGTTCGCCACACAAGCCGGGAGAGGACAGAACAACAGTGGAGTGACTGCACCAGGAAGTTGCACCTAATGGCTGAAAGCACCGGAAAGAGAAGGACGGGCGTCACCTACTTTAACTGCCATTATCTGCCCACTTGGTTTGTGGACCATTTTGTTGACGGAACCGTAAGCTCCTCGTCCGATTTCTCCAAGGTCCTTCAAGTCCTCCGCGGTGAAATCCCAGTGCTGCTCAGGAGAGATCTTCAGTTTTCCCGACGATTCGATGCTGTGTGTTCTCAGCCTCTCTCTGTTAAAATACCGGGAAGCAATTGTGCCACATTTTAAACAGGTTTGGACTTTTTTTCTGATAGCTAGCACCGATGAACGCGTGGGAAAGAAACACGGTCTGACCTCCAGGGTTTTGGAGGGTTTTTTTTTTTTTTTTGGCTTTGTTTTGTTTGTTTTGTTTTTGTTGTTGTTTTTAGTGGGTTGTTTTTGGGTTTTTTTGTTTTTTTGTTTTTTGCATCGTCTTCTTTTTTTGACACACTGACTTAAGGAAGGCCTAAATTTAGGGAGTCAATGATCATAGCTTTAAGAGGATTCAGAAAACCAAGGTTCCATTGACTGAAGAAAGTAATTCTATAGACTCGTTTTCATTTCCAAATACGAGAGCTTTCTCAAACCTTTGCAAAACTGCATTGTTAAATGCAGACGCCCAGGAGTGACAGACCTCATTTCCAGAAAGTTCTTATCCAACCTTACCCGACATTAATACTCCAGGCCCTCAACCTGTGGCACAGGCACTCCCAAACTTTGGTGCACATTAGAATTTCCTGGCGAGATTCTTAAAATCTGGATGCCCAGGTTACCATCTCATAGCAATTAAATCAGAGTATCTGGGGGCAGGAGTCCAAAAGATCCAGTATTTTTAAAGATCCCAGGTGACTCCAGCAGAGTTTGGGAACTAACACCTTACCATACTGCCCTGTCCCTGTTTATGCCATGCTGGGGTAGGGGATCAGTTACATAGATAGCCAGCAGGCACTAAGAGAAAAACTGTCATGTATTATTCAAACTTGAACCTCTCAGTCTTTGTTCACAGATATAGCAACGAGGTGAAAACCAATGATTCATGGACAAAAGGACCCACTCCTTACAGATTTTCATTACATTCTAAAACCATCTCCAAAATTCCAACCTGGAGATCAAAGGATGAACTTGTAACCATGCTTTGTAAAAAAGCAAATCCGGGGCGCCTGGGTGGCTCAGTCGGTTAAGCGTCCGACTTTGGCTCAGGTCATGATCTCATGGTTCGTGGGTTCGAGCCCCACGTTGGGCTCTGTGCTGACAGCTTGGAACCTGGAGCCTGCTTTGGATTCTGTGTCTCCCTCCCTCTCTGTTCCTCCCCTGCTCTCACTCTGTCTCTCTCTCTCACTCTCTCAAAAATAAAGATTAAAAAAATTAACAACAACAAAAAAAGCAAATCCAAAATGAAAAATGGGAAAACCACCTCATTTGTGTCTCTTTCTCCCCTGCCCCCACAGATCAATACAGTAATGAACTCTATCAAGCCAGGGAGGGCAACATGCCAGAAAAAGATTCTTGAATATCATTGATATTTTTCTTCAATTTCATATGAAATGGTCAGAATCTCTTTAAAATCTGATCAGGTAATACAAGCAAGAAAAGTTGACATGCTTATTTCTTTTACTTCTTCCAAAATACAGAAATGTTTTCTCAGGTTACTAGAACTGATTTTTGTAGTTACTTTTAAGGTTCTCAAAATATTCAGAATTTTAAAATCACTTCCCCAGAATTACCACATATACTAGTATTCATAATTACCATGCTTCAAGACTGTAGTTTAAAGACTAATACACTTTGTCTAAGTAACCACTTAGGGAACCCACATTCCCAATGCCAGATTCCAGGATCATAATAAGTCATACTACCAGCTTTTATTCACGCAAATTCTTGTCTTGTTTAGGACATATTTTCACCAACCAAACCTAGTGACGAACTGTCTTAGTAATCTTTTTCATGATGCAGAAGTATCCTAACGTAAAGAAGATTCGTTTTTGGGGCGCCTGGGTGGCTCAGTCAGTGAAGCGTCCAACTCTTGATTTCGGCTCAGGTCATGATCTCACAGTCCACGAGACTGAGCCCCACATCGGGCTCTGTGCTGATGGTACAGAGCCTGCTTGGGATTCTCTTTCTCCCTCTCTCTCTGACCCTTCCCTGCGTGCACACACTCTCCCTCTCTCTCAAAATAAAACAATAAGCACTAAAACAGAAAGAAGAAGGAAGAAAGAAACAAGGAAAGAAAGAAAGAAACAAAGAAAGAAAAAGAAGGTTCATGTGTAAAGATCATTGTTCTCCGATCACTGGCAAGTAAACACCACCTCTATGGCTCAGTGTAATCACTGATGAAATGTCCAGCAGTGGGCAACCGCTGAGAGTAGCTGAAAAATAGTTAAAATTACATGTAAATTGGAAGCAACGTGTTTTAAATTATTCGCTAATTTATGGGACATGGTAGACAGGCTCAAAGGTGATCTCCGCGATCTGTACATCCCTGGGGTTCACATCGTTGTGTAGGCTCCTCTCTCTGAGTGTGGACGGGACCTATGACCTGCTTCTAATCAAGAGAATGTGGCAAAAGACATCATTCTCATGAATACATTGTGTCATACAGCATTCCTGAGAAATGAAAGGAGTGTTTCATTACTACCTAAATCACAGAATAGCAAGTTATAATATTGCCTATTTAAAGATCAAATTTCAGAATTATGGAGTAGCTCTTCTAATAATTTCGCTTACTGTAGCCTGCTGTGTAGTTTCTGGAGAAGGTCTCTTTTTTTTTTAAAGGGAACAGATTGACACCTACAGGATACAGGTTATCTTCTTGGACTAATATAAATGTTCAAAAACTGAGTACACAACTCTGAATACAGGAAAGGCAACTGAATTGTACAGTATAAGGGGTGAATTCTATGGGATGTGAATTATATCTCAATAAAGCTGCGAAGACAGAAGATGGAGGGCAGAATGTGGTCACCACCCACAGTCCATTTTCTCATTTAGACTGGAAAAAAGTTGTGGAAACCACAAAAAAAACATGCTACGGTTATGCCATCATGAAGGTGTGTTCATGGAGTCTTTGCTCCTACCAGGCTGGCAACCTTTCCAGCGAAACTGAATCAATTTCACGGCTATTGTTTTAAGAGTTAGTGGCTTCCAAAGAAGGACTGGATAGAGATACAGCGCTGTAGTGACCACACCTGGAAGCCTGACCTGACCCTTTACCCTCACACTATAGCAGTCAACCAGTGAAGCAACTGTACCGAGTGCCCGAAACCTTAGTTGTGGTTTTCTATGGAGGCAAATGTGTCAATCAAGATTTAAGTGTTACTTCTATTAGGCATATCAGAAATTCCCAGTCATTTCATTATTAATTTCTTACCTGAAAATTAGTTCAGCTCAACTCCACAAATCTGTAAGCGATCCCCAATGCCTTTCTCTGCTTCATCAGTAACTAAGTTCAGCCTATGACCTTTTCTTTACTCTTATATTCAGCCTTCTAAAATGCATGGTAACTGCAGTCCACATGAGCAATTCTTAACCCAGACATCTTACCCATTCCCTCTGTTGGGCTGTATTCAAGAAACAAGCAAGCGATGGAGGTTCCAAGTCTCAAATTAACCTAAATCTCATACAGAAACACAACCCCAGCCCCATATCTAACCACCTACGCAGAAAAGTCCCTAAGAAAATCGGTAACGTTCTCCTCTGGATCTAGAGGTCTTCAACATGGAAACAAATTTTAATAGTTTTTGTTGTAAGAAGACCTGTAATTAGACAATCAAGTGATACACACTCCAGTTAAAAAGTGAGCTATACACTTACATATTTAATGCCTACAGATCACAAATCAGATTTAAAGAGTACCCCTCTTGAATACAGTATTTCCAACAGGATGTACTTGGGGATAGATCTCAACACCAGGGAAGCTGTTTAGATACAGACTGATGTCACCATAAAATATTTTCTCTTATATAAAGGGAAGTAGGAGTTGAGTGGCAATAATAAACCTTGGTGATATCTACAGACACCAACACGAAGGATTAAAACCTAAAAAGAAAAAAAAATGGATCCATTTTATTAACCAATTTGAATCAAACTTGAAAAAGATCGGTTCGTGGACACAGTGCATCTTACCACCAGATTCGCTAATTAACGTGAATGGACTGGGTCCGTGTCCCCTGTGGTTATATCGTCATGTTCCAAAGACTATGCTCCTTGGCCTTGTAAAGGGATGCCGTATGAATGACTGAAAAAAATCAGAGGTTCTAGGCCTTCCCTCTTCTATTCTTTCAGGGAACCCTCATTCCCCTGCCCCCCAGGCTTCATCTTTCCACGGAGAGGGATCTGGTGTCTCACCTGAGCCCTTACGGGCTGACCAGAGAACACGAACAAAGAAACTGAACACACTCAGGTCAAGTCCTCTCTTTTGAAACCAGCCTTCCTACACGGAGGGTACGGATGCTCTGGGTGTCCCTCTGTCATGCATTATGAGAGGCTGCCACTCACAGGATGGGGAAGTCTAATTACATGAGGCCACGAGGAGGAGTTAGCAAACTATTCAGGTCTCAAATGCAGAGCTACATTTCCCATTTTGTCAAGAATAAGACAGGGGTAGGGGCTCCTGGGTGGCTCAGTCAGTTTAGCGCCTGGCTCTTGATTTCTGCTCAGGTCATGATCTCACAGTTCGTGAGATCAAGCCCCATGCCGGGCTCCGTGCTGACAGTACAGGGCCTGCTGGAGAGTGTCTCTCTCCCTCTCTCTCTCAAAATAAAGAAACAAGCATTTATCAAGGATAAGACAAATCTTACCATCTCTCTCAATTGGTGCCCAATACAAAGGGAATGAAGCCTTTTCCATTTTTTAACTAGACTTCTAGAGAACCAAAAACCAAGATTTTCAAACATTTTCACAAAGTGTTAGTAATAAAACAAAATGCGATCATGCAATTCCTAGGGTTCAAAGAAAATATAACAATTTCAATGTGACCTCAGAGCCTCCAGATGCCAAGAATTTCACCACTTTGCAGCTAACCCTATAAACTAGTCAATTTCCCTTTGGCCCCCTTGTACAAGTGCTCAGAAAGACAAAAGACAAATACTTTTGGTGACCTGAGTCATAGCTGTAGCTTCAAAGTCCCAGTTTATTCCACTTCTAGAAAAAGCTCACCCAGAGTCTCAAGGGCAACAAGGAGATCACGTGCAGTCTGCCGACTGCAATTTCCATCCTAAGATACAATTTCTGGGGGCGCCGGGGTGGCTCAGTTGGTTGAGCATCTGACTCTCGATTTCAGCTCAGGTCAGGATCCCAGGGTCGAGGCAACAAACCCCGCACCAGGCTCCACAGTGAACATGGAGCCTGCTGGAGAGTCTCTCTCTCTCTCTCTCTCTCTCTCTCTCTCTCTCTCTCTCTCTCTCTCTCTCTCTCTCCCCTCTCTCTCCCTCTCTCCCTCTCTCCCTCTCTCCCTCTGCCCTCCTCCCCAGCTTGCGCTCACCCTCTCTCTAAAAAATAAAAATTTTAGGGGCGCCTGGGTGGCTCGGTTGGTTAAGTGTCCGACTTCGACTCAGGTCATGATCTCACGGTCCGTGAGTTCAAGCCCCGCGTCGGGCTCTGTGCTGACAGCTCAGAGCCTGGAGCCTGCTTCCGATTCTGTGTCTCCCTCTCTCTCTGCCCCTCCCCTGTTCATGCTCTGTCTCTCTCTCTGCCTCAAAAATAAATAAATGTTAAAAAAAAATTTTTTTTAATAAAAAAAAATAAAAAATAAAACTTTTAAAATTTTAAACGTTTTAAAAAAATTTTTTTAAAGATATAATTTCTGTCCTAACTAAATAGCAGGCCTAGAGAAGAAAACAATAATATATATATATATATATATATATATATACATACATATATATATATATGAATAGCAGAAAACACACTCATGGCGAGAAAAGGTTTCCTGACTCCTAAGGTACACTCCTAAGGGGAAGGAAGGTTTCCTGACTTTTCCTGGAATACCACTTTCTTGGGACTAAGGGACTGTGTTTTATCAGCAATGACTTCCAAATCTCTCTCATTCTCCCACTTCTCTGTGGATGATTTTACACAGAGTATCCTTAGCTGCTTTCAGTGAATCCTCCATAGGATTCCGCCTTCAAGCACCTGATGATCCATCCGGGGAACTGAGCCAGCAGCCCCGCCGTGGCAATTACCGCCAGCTGCCAGCCAACACCTGTCCTCCTCTTCTCGATAAGGTCGTCGGGGAAACACTACACGCAGCTAAAACGCTACACTTCCCAACTGCTATGGAATCACCTGCGCTCCCCCCTCCCCCCTTTCCCGCCAAAATTCATGTCAAAGCCCTAACCCCCAGCGTGACCGTATTGGAGACAGGGCCTACAAGGAGATAATTATGTTTAAACGAGGTCATAAGGGTGGAGCCCTGATCGGATAGGACCAGTGTCCTTCTTAGACGGACCCCCGGCGGAGACAGGCTCTCCCCCACCCTCACGCTTGCACAAAGCAGAGGTCACAGAGCAAGATGGCGGCCACCAACGAGCCAAGGGAAGAATCCTCAGGACGAAACCTACCTGGTCGGCACCTTGATCTTCCCGGCCTCCAGAACTGCCAGCAATAGACTTCTGTTGTTGGAGCCACCCAAGCTGTAGTATTTTGTTATGACGGCCCGAGCGGATGGAGAAGGCAAACTTCCTTGTGGTTAGAGGCAGTAGTATGAATGCAGTATTTAAAAGGAGCTGAGCTCGGGCGCCTGGGGGCTCAGTCGCCTCAGGTCATGATCTCGCGGTTCATGAGTTCGAGCCCCGCGTCAGGCTCCGTGCTGACAGCTCAGAGCCTGGAGCATGTTTCAGATTCTGTGTCTCTCTCTCTCTCTCTCTCTCTCTCTCTCTCTCTCTCTCTCTCTCTGCCCCTCCCCTGCTGTGCTCTCTCTCTCTCTCTCTCTCTGTGTCCCAAAAATAAATAGATAAAAGGAGGTGACTCAGCCAGAAGGAAGGTCATGGGTTTTTTCTTCTCTTTCTCCCCCTTCTGGTTCTTGTTGCCTGGAATACTGGTGAGGACTGGAGTTCCAATCACCCTCAAGGCCCTTGAGAATGGAAACCATGTACTGAGAATGAGGGAGAAGAAAAATTACGGCTCTCTAGACTCTGATGACCATGAAGCCATTTCACCAACCCTACGCCTACCTATCTCCAGACAACATCTCCAGAAAGAGAAATAAACTCTTACTGAAGCCGCTATCTGTCCTCACCGCTGATGCTGTTGATATGCAAACTCATTTCCGGTTAATGCAGCCCCCAAGGATATCTTATTTCCCAGTGATTGTCACGGGAGGAGGTCCCTAGCATCTGGCAGTGGTGAAGAGGGAGGGAACAGGTGGAAGTCTGGTCATGACAATGACTGGGAAGTGCTATGAGCACTTAGTGGCTGAGGGTCAATGATGCTAAAATGGTTTCAAATCCACAGACCAGTTACAAACAGGCCAAGAACACTTCCCTGAATAAAGTCCTTAACTCTGGCATCCCTCATTTCTTACAGCCAGCCCTAATCATCCCTGTTCCAAGCGACTAGCCGTTCCAACCTCTAGGGCAAACATGCACAGACAGACAGACAGACATATACATACACACACACACACACACACACAGAGAGAGAGAGAGAGAGAGAGAGAGAGAGAGAGAGAGAGAGAGAGAGAGAGAGAGAAACTGACACAGATACTGTGGGCATCACAAATAAGTAGAATATGTGTGTTTTCTTTTACAAAACATGCAAAATGATGGGTAGAATGAATCCACACAATACAGACCTTATTAAGACACAAATGCAATATAAGAAAATTATTTTTTGAAATAAGGGGACATCTTGTTACATGAAAATCTGAAAGCTGTCATTTCTGAGCCCACATGTTTGCAATGAAGTCCTTTAGTGTGCCCTCTTTGATCACCGACCCTCTGGACAGAAATGACCACTTTGTCTTTTCACTACTTACTGAACACTGAATCATCACTACTGCGTTTTCACTGCCATCCTTTCACTGATTCGGACTGATGCGTACAAGTTTCTAAAATCCTACAGATTCCCCTCCCCCCCCCAAAAAATAAAAAACTGTGACATGATGTTCCAGAGCATTCCTGAGACTAGACCCTGGGAAAAGCTTTATTTCTATCTAAAGTGTCCAATAAAGCTGCCCGGCTTTGCACATAGGTGGGCGGACTTGTTCTTTGGAGAAATATAGCCAGCACGGCCACGGCTACCTGGGATGTCTCTAGCTCATCTTCCACCCCTACCCTCTGCTAAATCCAGAGGGCACCCTTCTGTGCTAATTCAGCAGCAGGATAAGTACTCGGACAGATATAAAGGGTATAGGCTAAACTGTTAAGCGAGTGCCCACAGAGCCCCGTCCACAGCGCCCTTTTCCCTCACGCCCACCTAAAAGGCGATTAGGGGTGAGATCACTCTTTTAAGCTGCAGTTTGGTTTCTTACTCTTAGAGTTGGACTTTTTTTTTTGCCACTTGGCGAGCAAGTGTCTCTTCCTTGGTTAAGTCCCTGGGAGAACACCCCTGAGCCCTCCTGCCAAGGCTTTGTTTTCCTGCTGCTGCTTCTGCTAAGAGTTATTAGTATATGTTATTAACTTATCGACTGACTCTTGGTCCTGTGCTGTAAATATTTCTCCGGAGCGTGTTTACCTTCCCATTCTATTTATGAATTTATACCTGTAAAACATTCGGAAATGTGCATGCTCTCAAGTCGATCGTGCCATTTCACTCTGCCACGCAGTATCATTTAAGTTCACCTCCGCGTGCGAAATGGACTTCCTTCCACCATTGCCTTTCCAGCTTCCTGCCAATGCCTTATTTTCTCACCTATCACCTAATCAATAATCCTGTTCCTTATTTATCCAAATTTGCTCTCCCCTCGAGATTTGCTGGGGGCGCCGGGGTGGCTCAGATGGTTAAGCGTCCAACCTCGGCTCAGGTCATGATCTCACAGTTCGTGGGTTTGAGCCCCGCGTCGGGCTCTGTGCTGACAGTGTGGCGCCTGCTTGGGATTCTCTCGTTTTCTGTCTCTCCCCACTCTCACTTTTTCTCTCTCTCAAAAATAAACTTAAAAAAAAAAATTTGCTGGGGCGCCTGGGTGGCTCAGTCGGTTAAGCGGCCGACTTCAGCTCAGGTCATGATCTCGCGGTCCGTGAGTTCGAGCCCCGTGTCGGGCTCTGTGCTGACAGCTCAGAGACTGGAGCCTGTTTCAGATTCTGTGTCTCCCTCTCTCTCTGACCCTCCCCCGTTCATGCTCTGTCTCTCCCTGTCTCAAAAATAAATAAAATGTTAAAAAAAAAAATTGCTGATCCTTTTTTATAAACATCATGATGTCTTCTACTGTATTAAGAATGCCGTAAAGTGCCGCGTTCAGAGATGCTTTCTCAAAGTCAAGAAGACATGGCTTCCTAGTTCCAGAATGCCTGCTCCCATCTCACAGGGAGGATACGTGTGGCACTCCCGCTTGGGCCACTGTGGAGCATCAGGGACACAGACTTACTCTCACACTTGAAACAAGTAAAAAAACAGACAAAATCTGAGATGGTCTTGAAGACACTGGACGTCAGGCATCAAAGGGCAGCGAACACCGAGAGGCAAGAAATACACACGGTGAGCCTACGGCTGTCCCCAGCTTCCGGTCTGGAGGGGTCCACAGACTGCGAGGGGATGGGGGACCAGGGGGATCGAGGCACCTCCTGGCAGTATCCTGGTGTTGAGCAGACAGATCTGGGTGTCTGAGGAGACCAAGGTAGCCAGAGTCTAAGAAGCAGAGTTCCGGGATAAGAGAGCGCTGCACAGAAAGAGAACCCCACAGATAGGCACGGAGCCCTCCTTGGTCAGCACGCTCTTACAAAGACCCTACACTCGCCTGGGGAAAGAACCCCCCAAAAGGATTAGAGGGAACAATGCCCAGGCTGGAGCGGTACTCGGAACACCCACCAAAGCTGAAAAGCAAGAGTCAACAGGATCCAGCTGTTTCCAAGTAACTTGACGAAAGATTCGTAGGAACGCAAAAACACCTGGCACCCAAAGTCCGGCCTGCAATCTAAAACTCAGCAAGGATGCAGAGAAGCAAAATAAGATGGCCCAAAATGAAGAGAAAGATCAACCAATTCAGAAATGGAGTCAGAAATGGAGAAAGATGCCAGAACTAGCAGACAAAGACAATGAAACCGTGTTTACGACTCTATGGTGTGTGTTTGAGAAACTGAAGGGCAGACGAATACGTTGGACAGATGTGGGATATACAAAAAGCAACGAAACCAAACGTCTAGACAGAAAAGCTAGAACAGGTCAGGAGGAAACTTTGGGGGTGGTAGATCTGTTCACTGACCTGCCTGGAGTGGTGCTTTCACAGGGTATACGCACGTCAAAACTTCCCAAACTGTACGCTTTCACTACGTACAGTTCATTATATGTCAACTATACCTAAGTAAGATTGATGGGAAAGAGAGAAAGAGACTGTCTTTGAGCCTCACTCTCCTTGTGGGAAAGGGATTTGTCCATCCCG
The DNA here is from genome assembly GCF_018350195.1 of Panthera tigris. Taxonomy (NCBI): domain Eukaryota; kingdom Metazoa; phylum Chordata; class Mammalia; order Carnivora; family Felidae; genus Panthera; species Panthera tigris. The sequence continues at coordinate 6,104,155 of NC_056673.1, read as the reverse complement.
TGTCCATACGTTCAAACCCTGTCTGTAGTTCAAGGCCCCAGGGCTCAGGGTGTTCCCAATCAGAGCACGCACTGCTCCAGAGGCAAATTCTCTCTTGATGCCCTTGTCCTCGAATTCCATACTCTTCAACGGACAGCAGCAAATCTAAGAATATAATCCTCAGTCTATTTTGCTACCACGACCCTTCTCTGCGTCCACGCTGCCCAGATGAAATGTACCTACATCCATCTGGCCTCCCTCCCCAGTTATTTTCTGGTACTTGCTAGTCAGGGGGGAGGCCTCGGGGTGGGGGAGGCACTCTGTCTCTTAAACTAATGGTTCAGAAGAGGCCACATTTTCTCCTGCGGTCTGCAGGAAGGCCCTAAGAGAAATCCTCGGTAAATCTCTTCTTGATTCCTATAGGGACTCCACATGGGATTGTCTTAATTTTCTGTGTTTCATATATCCATCCTTGTTTCTTAATAAATAGTTTAGCAGGATGCTGCTTCTCCTATATCATTTTGCCCTACAAATCTGAAATTGTTTTTACAAAGTCAGAACATTAGTTCCTGAAGCAAATAACGAAGGAGCAAGAATCTTAATTCCTTTTCATTCATAACCTGTAGCTAGCTATGTGAACTGTCTTGTAAACTATGGAACATTCTCAAGCTCACCTTTATTATTCTGGGGCAGGGCGGGCATTTACCCAAACTAGTCAATGAGAAAAAAAAAAAAAAAGATTTTATAGATTTATCTACAGACACAATCTAAAGATTTATCAACAGACACACTTAGGAACACAGGCTATTTTATATAATATACCTACTTGAAACAGAGGGTATTTTTGAACCTCTTACAGTGCCTACATTTTAGCTTGTGTGAATTGTGATCAAACCAGCTTAATTTAATACCAGTCTAGGCTGTAGACCTTAACTCACTCTACTTCCTTATGTATACTCTAGGTGCCTACAGAAAAATAAAAAGGTAAATATCTAGTTACAGTTGAATCTGGATCTTTCTGTGAAGAGAAGCCAAAGCACACAACTCAACATGTGTGCTAGTTAATGCACAAAATAGCCTGTGAAAGGAGAAAAGAAGAAAACATTCTTCATGCCCCCAGCTTCCGGACATCTCCGTTTGGGTTTCAGATGCACACAGTCACAGACTAACAGACTAACAGAATCGTCCAGGCTTGTCCTTCAGAAAACCCTGCCTGGAGGTCCTGGATTGGCTCCAGTGCTCCTCCTCAGCACCCACATATGCTAAAAATCAGGAAACACCCAGTCCGGGGCCCCTGGGTGTCTCAGTCGGTTAAGCGTCTGACCTCGGCTCAGGTCATGATCTCGCGATTTAGGAGTTTCAGCCCCACATCCGGCTGTGTGCTGACAGGAGCTTGCTTTGGATTCTAGGTCTCCTTCTCTCTGCCCCTTCCTCCCCAAAACTAAACATTAAGAAAAAAAAAATGGGAGGCCTGGGTGGCTGAGTCGGTTTAGCGTCCGACTTCAGCTCAGGTCATGATCTCACAGTCTGTGAGTTTGAGCCCCGCATCGGGCTCTGTGCTGACAGCTCAGAGCCTAGAGTCTGCTTCAGATTCTGTCTCCCTCTCTCTCTGTGCCTCCCCCGCTCACACTCTGTCTCTCTCAAAAATAAACAAACATTTAAAAAATTTTTAATTAAAAGAAGAAAAAAGAAAAAAAAAGAAATACCCAGTCCATGGCAAATTCCTGATCTGCAGTCCCAGCAACGTTTTCTTTCAAGTAGATTAGGCTAGTTTGGTACTTCTTCTTAGTGAGCCCTATTGTGGGTCCACCTCTAACCGTTTGTGCTTAATTCTTCTGATAATTCCCTCTATCGAGTCAAACTCAGAGGTCTCCTTTGAAGGGGCACAGGGGAGGATACAGGCAACAGGCCAGGGTCCCTCAAGTCGCAGAACAAGGAGGCTTCTGTCCGCAGCTCGGGCACCCGGGCTGGAATCTCCCGTCTACAACCTGATTCTTCACCATGGGCGTGTATCACTTCTTAAACGTTCCCAAGTACTCCCCAATCTGCCTCAGGAAACATCCCACGGAGCAAGGACACCGTGGCTTACTGATAGGAGGGGGACGCCGCAGACCTCTCCTGCCCAGGCCAACAGCTCCCGTTCTCCCACAACGACACACCGCCCACCCGGAGTCCGGTCTCCAGTTCAGAGCTCCGTCCACCGGCGTATCCACTCCCGCCTCGGCTCCTCCGCTCGCTAATCAAGTCTACTTATCTTCAAGCACACACGCGTACTCCCCACTGCCGTGATCTGGACAGGACTCTAATTCCCCGAAGCTCTGATTCTTTTGGGACCAAAATGCCGAATCCACTGTGTTGTTTCTCGGGGGCGGGAGCCAAGGAGAGACTGCTAGGAGGCCCTAGGCCCTGCCCTTCGTCAGCCTCCCGCAAATGTGTGGGTACTTTTTCTCCCAGATATTCTAGGACTATCTCCGCCCGGCAACTTCCATTTGCATCACAGAGGCTGTCTGCTCCGATCCCAACTACGTCTCCACCACTCCGTTCTTGAAAAGTGAACGTAACGTCCTCTCCAGCAGGTCACGTCTATCACAGAGCATATGCTCCACGGGTTTCCAGAGGACACTTGCCAGGAGCTAGTTAGTCATTTTTTTACTTAGGTAATCTCTACACCCAATGTGGGGCTCGAACTCACGACCCCAAGACTACTACGAGTCGCGTGTTCTTCCGAATGAGCCAGCCAGGCGCCCTAAGGAGCTAGCTACTCTTATCACAAAACGTGGTCTGAGAAGCCAAATCCCATTTCTCCAATACCACATGCACTGGGCTCAACTGGGGTCCCCCACCAACAGATTTATCCACCTCAGAAGGTGGCCTTATCTTTACAGATACAATTAAGATAAGGATCTTGAGGAAAGGTCATCCTGGACTTGGGTGGGCCCTAAATATAATGGCAAGTGTCCTTATAAGAGACAGACAGGAAGACAGAGACGCAGGGAGACACAGGGAGGAAATCCAAGCAAGGACAGAGGCGACTGGGGTCCTGCCACCTCCACCCCAGGAATGCCAGGAGGTACCAGGGCTGGAAGAGGGAAGGAAGGATCCCCTCCAAAGCCTGTAGAAGAAGCATCACCTTGCCAACACCCTGATTTCGGATTTCTGGCCTCCGAAACTGCGAGAGAATAAATTTCTGTCGTTTTAGTCTACCAAGTCTGTGGTAATTTGTTACAGCAGCCGTAGGAATCCAATACACCATCTAAACCACGAGTCAACAAACTTCTTCTGTAAAGAAACAGATGAACATTTTAGGCATTGCCAGCCCCTCTCTGTAGCAACTATGCGACCAAATGGGTGTGGCTATGTTCCAATAAAACTTTATTTATAAAAACTAGCAGCAGGGCCGCATTTGGCTCCTGAGCTGTAGTTTGAGTACTACGGGGTCTAAATGAGACCTATCGTTCAGACGATCTCTATCACATCTATTCATTTTTCATATCCTTCCTCTTTCAACTTTATAATTATTCTCTGGAAGAGAAGAAACTCCAGTAACGCACCCAAATCTTATAGTTTTATTTTCAAAATTTAAGCTCAAGATACATTTCAGGCTCTTTCTTAACCCTCACGGCCCCTCCTCCCCCCTACACACACACACACACACACACACACACACACACACACACACACACAAATACACACACACACACAAACACACACACACACACACACGCAAATCAACAGGCAGTGGAATTAGGGGTCTGTAACCCATCCCTGATTCTCTTGCCACACACGTAAATAAGTACACTAAAGAGGCAGCAGACCTCCATGCCTTGGGCATCCTTCCTATCTACGTATCCTTCCTATCTACGTATCCTTCAGAAAATGACAGCTAATTACCTGAACACATCTCTTCCTCCTGGGCATAAAAACTTGATCCCCCAACCCTGCCAGTGCCTACAGATTTTCCTTTGATAAATAAACATCTCCTGGTGCCCAGAACCTTCTATTATCTAATTAGGCATGTCTGAAGGCTTGAAGCATGTTTTCTCCTCTTCTTTCATGATCACATCCTTCCCCTTCATTTATCTTACTCTTGATTTCCTCCCAACGTTATCAAACATGTCTTTCTCTCCAAATTACTTATTCCTCCTTTTGCCCTGTAAGCAGCCTTGATTTTATCAAGCCGACATACTCTAAAATGCCTCAAGCTGCTTTAATGCTCTCCTTGGCACATATACATATATATAATTAGCATTCCTCCTAAGACAGGAAAATAAATAGAACACATACCCTGCACACCACTGCAACCGTTCTGTGTCCGTACTCTAGATGAGTACTGCTTTATGCATCCTTCTGCAATGCAGCTCTGTTAATTCCGGAAATTTCCACAGTAAACCCGGTCTGTCAGTTGCCATGGAAACTGTCTGCTTCCTGCCACTACTAACAAAATGAGTATGTTTGCTAAGACCTAAGATGAGGCAAAGGGAAGAATTGGAAAGGAAGGAAGGAAGGAAGGAAGGAAGGAAGGAAGGAAGGAAGGAAGGAAGGAAGGAAAGATGTCCAAAAGAATTGCTCAAACACTCCAAATATAAATTTTCAAATTCTGATATCCATATGCAGTGAGGAGAAGATACTAATGACACAGATCTGCAGTGCCTTGAGCATCACTGACTTAGGGAGGAGAAAGCAATTTCCCACCACTAAGGAAAAGAGTAAGATTACAGAGTATAAGACAAGCATCCACGGTTGCATCCTGTGGCTACAGGCAGCATATTCCCTACGAGCTGATGGTATGTCAGCTGTACTCAGCGTTTACCATTAGCACAGTTTCTCTGGGCTGTGTTTCTTACAGACAAAAGTTAAGAAAGCTGACTTAGCTAAACCAACAGGTTACAAGTTTTCCTAAGATCCTCTCCCTGTCTGGAACCCCATCTCCACGGGCGGCTACCTAACGCCTTTTCCCCACTAGTATGGAAGAAATCAGGGTCCTTACATGCAGATGTCAGGAGCAGGCATCGAGACAGCCACCTTACCAGGACGCTCAGAATATTAGGCACAGCTGACCACAATCGCTCCCACCTGCCCCTGGAAAAAATGCATGTCATTTTTCTGTGACATCACATGTAACGATCTGCTGCCTACCTCTCAAGCGTCTTTGTTTTCTCTGCCTGTCGCTTCTCTGCTATCCAACCTCGACATGTTAGATTTCCTCGGGGCTCAGCCCTGGATCCGATTCTCTCATCGAGATACACTCTCTCCCCGGACAACATCAGCATCTACATGCTGACAGCTCGCAACCTTTAATTTCCAAGCTACCCCGTCTTCTCTAGGTACCAGACTTCCATTTTCAACACCACAGTGGGTGCTGTATTTACCCCTTGATCTCGCAGGATATTTCAGGGGCATCTCAAATCTGACATACCTCAAGCTGAACTCCTGTTCTTCTGTGCCCTCCCCCACAGACACTCCACGGCCGGTGGGCCCATTTCAGCAATGGCAGCTGAACCCATCATTCAACCCACAGTTCTGGAAGTGACCAGGGACACTTTCCCATTTTTGCCACCCACATTCAAATTCTTACTCGTTTTTGTTAATGCTTCCTTTAAAATTCCTTTGCAAGCTCCATTTCCCTCTATGTCCCTGTCATCAACTAATATCATCACCCATCATGCCACAGCCACACTACCACCGCCTCATGAGGACTCCTGAATTCCTTTCTTGCCTCTCCACAATACATACTGCACGCAGCAGCCAGGGTGATCGCACTGGGGTGTAAATCAGATGGTGCCACTCGCCTGCTCATAACCCTTTGTTAGCTTCCCACTCCCTTTGGGTTTTTCTTTTATTTTTAAGTTTATTTATTTTGAGAGAGAGAGCTAGTACGAGAAGGGGAGGAGCAGAGAGAGAGGAAGCGAGAGAACCAGAAGCAGGCTCCTTGCACTATCAGTGTGGAGCCCATGGTGGGGCTCGATCTCACGAGCCGCAAGATCATGACCTGAGCCGAAATCAAGAGTCTGTCACTTGAATGACTGCGTCACCCAGGCGCCCGCACCAACTCGCGAATGCCATCCCAAGTGGTTACCTACAAGGCCACATGTGATCAGGCCCGTGACTCTCTCTCCACCCTTAAACGCACTTCTCCTTCTCGTTTTCTGATCAAATTGGCATCTCTTTGTTTCCCTGAAAAGCTGAATCTTTTCCACCTTGATACGTTGCCTCTTCAAATACTTGCAATTCCCTGCACTTGGAATGCCCTCAGCAGCCCCCTTCCCCAAATCTAGTAAGAACCTGCCCAGGCCCAGAAGCCTTCAGTGACAACTTGTTCATCTCCATGCGGAATCAAGCCCCTCATATGCTCTCAGCTGGCCCTTTTCCTGGAACAGCATGAATACTACCTATAATTACACACACACACACACGTTGAATGTGTCATCCCAACACCTTAAGCTTCATTAAGTAGCAGCAGAATCTCCTTTTTTTCAACATGAAATACCCAGTGTCCACCATAGTGTCTGGCAGATGGTGGCATTCAACAAACAGCTGCTGAAAGTCTAATAGAACGTGCGTGGGGTTGGTCTCTGACAGCTACCAAGTCAGCTGCTCATAAAGCTCCGAGGCACTCCCTGGACTCTGTAACCTAAGCTCCCCCTCATTTTACATCCACTCAAACCCCAAGATATGGAGGAACACACCACTGACATCTGACTTCGGCAGCTCCTAGGTCAGGACAGAGGCGACGGTAACCGTCCGCGTGAACCTACAATGCTTCTCTGGTCGATGGTCCCCAACCACAGGCAATGTTGCACTTGTACCTCAAGGGTCACATGGCCACATCTGGAGATTCCCTGCACTTGGAATTCCCTGCACTTGAAACAACTAGGTGGTTGTTCCTACTGGGGGGGAGGGGAGTGCTACTGGCATCTGGCGGGGGGAAGCCAGAGTTACCGGGAAGCATCCTACAGTGTGCAGCCCAGCCTCCTGCCTCCTATACCAAGAACTATCCCGTCTAAAACGTCAATAGCACCAAGGTGGAGAAGACACAGCTACTCCCACAGTCTTGGAAGATAGGAGTAGGGCCCAAAACTGTCAATCTGGGCACCTGTCTGGCTCAGTCGGTGGAGTGTGTGACTCTTGATCTCAGGGTTGTGAGTTTGACCCACCTGTTGAGTGTAGAGATTACTTAAAAGCTTAGGAGGGGCACCGGGGTGGCTCAGTCAGTTAAGTGTCTGACTCTTGACTTTGGCTCAGGTCATGATCTCATGGTTCAAGCCCCGCGTCAGGCTCTGTGCCGACAGTGTGGAGCCTGCTTGGGATTCTCTCTTTCTGCCCCTCCCCTACTTTCTCTCTCTCTCTCAAAAGAAACATTAAAAAGAAAATTTAGGGGTGCCTGGGTGGCTCAGTGAGTTAAGCATCTGACTTTGGCTCAGGTCATGATCTCACAGTTCCTAGGTTCAAGTCCTGTATCGGGCTCTGTGCTGACAGAGCCTGGAGCCTGCTTCAGATTCTGTGTCCTCCTCTCTCTCTGCTCCTCCCCCACTCTCTCTCTCTCTCTCTCTCTCTCTCTCTCTCTCAAAAACAAAACATTAAAACAATTTTTTTAAAAATTTTTTTAACGTTTATTTATTTTTGAGACAGAGAGAGACAGAGCATGAACGGGGGAGGGGCAGAGAGAGAGGGAGACACAGAACCGGAAGCAGGCTCCAGGCTCTGGGCCATCAGCCCAGAGCCCGACGCGGGGCTCGAACTCACGGACCGCAAGATCGTGACCTGAGCTGAAGTCGGACGCTTAACCGACTGAGCCACCCAGGCGCCCCTAAAACAATTTTTAAAAATTTTAAACAAATAAAATCTTTAAAAAATATTTCTATATATAACATTTTACCAGCACAAAGTTGTTTTTTAAGGCATTATTTTTAATTAAAAAATGAAGGGGCACCTGGGTGGCTCAGTTGGTTAAGCATCCTACTTCAGCCCAGGTCATGATCTCACGGTTTGTGAGTTCGAGCCCCACATGGGGCACTGTGCTGACGGCTCGGAGCCTGGAACCTGCTTCAGATTCTGTGTCTCCTCTCTCTGCCCCTCTCCCGCTCATGCTCACACACACTCTCTCTCTCTCTCTCTCTCTCTCTCTCTGTCAAAAATAAATAAACTTAAAAAAATGAAAATAATCTAAATGGTTATCAGTAAGGAACTAATTACATAATTACATAATTGGTATATAATTACATAATACATCAATTCAAATGTAATGAAAGATAAAATTGATTTCTGAAAATGAATGTGCTAATTTAGAAATACATTTTCAAGATGTACTAAGTGAAAAATCAAGCCACAAAGTAGGGTACTAAATGGCTTTTTGAATAAATATTTTCAAGAATTACATAAATTATTATATATTTTGGTATTTGAACAAGTTTTTCTATAAGGACATACTACACTTAAAAGGGTTTTATCTTTAGAGAAAACTATGTACGAAATGAATTCTTTCACCAGAAGCATATACCACTCATTTTTTAAATGGTAACATGAACTTTCTGGATGGTAACATTATGAGCCATTTTGATTTTCTTCTTTAAACTTTTCTGAAAGGAAGGATGGAAGAAAGGAAGAAGACAGACTAGTAAATGGTCTTTTTTTTAATTTATTTATTTTGAGAGAAAGAGAGCATGAGCAGGGGAGGGACAGAGAGGGAAAGGGAGAGAATTCTAAGCAGGCTCCACACTCAGCTCAGAGCCTGAAAGGGGCTCGATCCCACGACCCTGGGATAATGATCTGAGCTGAAATCAAGAGGCGGATGCTCAACCGACTGAGCCATCCGGGTGCCCCGAGATTTACTTTTTTTAAGTAATCTCTACACCCAACGTGGAACTCATACTGACAACCCCAGGATCAAGAGTTGCACACTCTACAGACTGCACCAGCCAGGCACCGCTCTAGAGCCCAATATAGACAACCTGTCCCCACACTTTTTTCTAGGGGACTCCCGCTATTCAGGGGTACGCTACACCCGCTGTGACTCCACAGATGCTATAGATTAATCTTCAAATTACATTAAAAATTTCCATCTAGGTTTGTCTCAAACATCATGACACGGGAAACCACGTGGGCAGGAATAAAATCCGTCACCATACCGTTCCACGGGCCTAAGAGTTGAATTCAATAAAAACAGTGTTCGTACACTTACCAAGTGATTGTTGAAACACATACGGGCTTTGAAAACAAAGACAGAAAAACACAGGTACCATTCAATGAGATTAAATAATAGACTTAGCATTTTTACTGTTAGTCTTCTGCCATCTTTTTTTTTTTTTTAATTGAAGTGTGGTTTCCAAATGAAATGCAGAAATCGTAAGGATACAGTTGGCCAAGTTACCAAACACACACACCCGTGTATCTCACACCTGAAGAAGACGGAGAAGATCCCACCACACCAGGAATGCGCCATTCCTGTCCGGCCCCTCCACAGACACTGTTCTGATTTCCATCACTTTGTCTAGAATTTGATACAGATAAAATGAAACAGTGTTCCCTTATGCCTGACTTCTGCTCAGCATTTCTGAAGATTCATCAAGCAGTCTGCGAGCCTCAGTACTTTGTTCCTTTTGGTTGTTGAAAAGTATTTCACTGATTAACATGCCACATATTATCCATTCTTCCATCACGGGATACCTGGGTGGTTTCCAGTTGGAGGGCCATTATAAATTGAGTTTTCATGAACCTTCACATGCAAGTCTTTCTGAGGACACTCTTATCTTAAGTAAATAACAAGAAATAGAATTTGCTGAGTTACGGGGTAGATGTGCCCTTAAGTGACTATCAAAGATTTTTCTGAGGTGCTTGTGCCATTTCCTACTTCCCCCATAACATATGAGAATTCTGGTCATACGTACTTGTTAATATACTGTGTGGCCTTTCAAATTGTATCCATTCTGGTGGGTATGTAATAACGTAAGATAACAGAAGAAATATATCTTGGTCTCCACTCCCAGCTCCTGGCACAAAGCTTCTCAAATGCTTGTAATTTCAGGGGCACCTGGCTGGCTCAGTCATTTAAGCGTCTGAGTTTGGCTCCGGTCATGATCTCACGGTTTGTGGGTTCAAGCCCCACGTCAGGCTCTGTGCTGACAGCTGGGAGCCTGGAGCCTGCTTCGAATTCTATGCCTCCTTCTCTCTCTGTTCCCCTCCCCCACTCGTGCTGTCTGTCTCTGTCTCTCAAAAATGAAAACATTAAAAAAAAAAAAAAAGTTTTAAAACCCTTGTCATCTCCTAAATGATATGAACACTAGCAGCAATCTCTTGTCCTAAAGAGGACATTGCATGGCTCCTGGGAGGCACTGGTCACCAGAAATCCCAAGCCGGGATTAGAAGTTTAGAATTCTCAGGCCCAGCGCCCATCCTCCAGAGAGCAGAGACAGGCTGGAAACAGAGTCCCTGATTCATCGCACCTGTGTGACAAAGTCCCCACAAAATCCCAACAGGAAGGGGTTCCAAGGGCTTTCGGGCCGGTGAACACGTGCACCCCAGGAAGGAGAGGAGAGGTACACCAGCTCCTCAGGAACTCTGGTGCCTGCGACCCTTCCAGACCTCTCCCTGGGTATCTCTTCATCTGGCTGTTCGTCCATATCCTTTCGGTAAACCTAGGCTCCACCCCTGTCGCTCTCTCTGGCTCTCACTCTCTCTCTCAAAATAAATACTTAAAAAAAAACAAAAAACAAAAAACAGAGAGACCACACCAAGAGCTCAGTGGAAGGGAAGAAGGAAGGAAGAAGAAAAAAGAAAAATAAAACCAAAGCAGAAAAGTGAGATCTGAGACACTGGGGGAAAAAGCCCACTCTGTGGTCACCCACAAAGGAAAAACCAGGTCACATTCTGAAGCTCAGAACCGTCATGGCACATACGTTCCTAACAGTAACCCTGCAAGTCCGGAAGCCTGGAGCAGCGCCTTCCAACTCTGAAGAACAATTTCTACCCCAGAATCCTAAGACCGACAAAGCTATTAATCTAGCAAGAGGGTGAGATAAAGGCATTTTCAGACATGCAAAGACCCCAAAACCCTACTTACTAGGAAAGAACACTTATCTCAGGAAGCTGTTGGAAGATATACTCCCTCAAAATGGAGGGAAACTAAATCACAATGAAAGAAAGAGAAAGAGAATGAAAAGGAAAAGGAAAGAGAAAAAGAGAAGAGAAGGAAGAGAAGAGAAGAGAAGAGAAGGGAAGGGAAGGGAAGGGAAGGGAAGGGAAGGGAAGGGAAGGGAAGGGAAGGGAAGGGAAAGAGGGGCAGCTGGGTGGCTCAGTCGGTTGAGCATCTGACTCTTAATTTGGGCTCAGGTCATGATCCCAGGCTTGTGGGACTGTGCCCTACATCGGGCTCTGAGCTGACAGCACAGAGCCCACTTGGGACTCTCTGTCTCCCTGTCTCTCTGCCCCTCCCCTGCTCTCTCTCTCTCTCTCTCAAAATAAATAAACAAACACTAAAAAAATACACCTCTGAAAGAAAGAGAGAGAGAGAGGGAGGGGGGAGGGAGGGAGGACATGACTCCCAAAGACAGGGAATCAAAATCAGGAGAGTAATACAGGCATTCACAAACCACTGCCAACAGCCATGAAGCAGGCCTAACATGCAACCACTCCAGATTACAGCAAGATTAGGGATGATAGACAACTCTTAAAAAGAAAAAAAAAAAAGAGAGAAAAGAAAAACACTGAGTGATCATCTACTCTTTCACGTTGAGAGGAGATTCACAGTGAACCATTAAAGGAGGCAATTATTAATTCTGAGGAAAACAAATCTGCTCAAGATCAGTAATGTAATCACACTCAGTGGTAAATAATAATAAAAAAGAACACTCTGAAAAGATAGGACATTTCCTTTAAGCAGCTTAATTCCTTATTCATAGGTAAGTTTCCAGAAACATGCCCTAACACGAAGGCAAAGGACCTCTATAACATTCTGAACTGAATCGGAACCCAGTCTTGCTGCCTTATCAGAAACAGTTGGAAAGCTCAGGAAAAGCAAAACAAAAAACAAAGCAAGACAAAAAACACAAAAAACAAAAAACAAAAAACCTAGGCATTTCTTTAAAGAACACAGTTCTACAGCTCTATAGGTTAAAAAAAACCAGGGACACCTTTCAATGTGTGCCTAAGTCTCTGATTCAAGAAAAAAGATGCTTGAAAATGCCAAAACTAAATTCATCTTTAGTAAACAAGCAAGTCAGCACATTTACTATTAATTTCTTTAAATGAATATTCCAGAACTAACTTCAATATCTCAGCTATACACATCCAGCTTGAGGAAAATTATACTAGTGAATCTCCGGGTGGGGGGGGGGGGGGAGGGGGGGGCGGGGGGAACGACACACAGAGAATCAGTTCAACCACAGCTATTACCACTATGCTCAGTTGAAAATCACATCTCCCGTGAAACACTAACTTTAGGAAATGTGCCACAACCATCAGGTGCACCAAGGTAGGATGTGGGACTGAGGAATAGATTGCATGCCTCTGAACTTTAAGAAGTACAATAATGCAAGTTCTAGAAGACAATCTCACACGACAGGATTATTTACTATAGTCAAAAGGTAGAATGCCTGAATGTCCATCTGTATGAACGAATAAACAAAATGCCGTATATAGATACAACACTATTCAGCCTTGAAAAGGAAATTCTGGGGCGCCTGGGTGGCTCAGTTGGTTAAGCGTGTGACTCTTGGTTTTGGCTCAGGTCATGAACTCACGGTTCATGAGTTCGAGCCCCGCATTGGGCTCTGTGCTGATGGCTCAGAGCCTGCTTGGGATTCTCTCTCTCTCTCTCTCTCTCTCTCTCTCTCTCTCTCTCTCTCTGCTCCTTCCCCCTCATGTTCTATTTCTCTCTCAAAATAAATAAAACTTTAAAAAGGGGCGGGGGGGTGGGGAGGGATTCTGACACACATAACATGGATAGAGTGTGAAGACATTATGTTGAGTGAAAGAAGCCAGACACAAAAGAACAAATATTGTATCATAACTCTACTTATACGAGGTACCTAGAGTGACCAAATTTAGAGACAACGTGGAACCAAGGCGGGCAGGAGGAGAAACGTGGAGTTAGCATTTAATGAACACAGTTTCAGTTGAGAAGATGAAATCGAGTCCTGGAGATGGATGGCAGTGATGCCTGCACAAAAATGTGAATATACTTAATGCCCCTGAGCTGCACATTTGAAAATGGTTACGATGCTAAATTGCATGTTATGTGTATTTGGCACGGGGAATCAGAAAGAAAAAGCTTCCAGCAGTAAATCTAAACCAGCCAAAAATTAAAAGATCCCATCATATTTAATACACTTGGTGTTTTAAATTTTGGAGTACTAGTTTGTAGCTATAAATATTTCTACCACGACTGCCATTTTGTGAAAGTACTCCAGCACAGAAGTTACTAGGCCTGCATCAAAAAATGTCAGAGATGGGGGAAAACTTTGCAGCTCGTGTAGACCCATGGTTTTCACACTTAGAAGCTAAGCAGAGATGTCCCAGGGACTATTTTGGAGAAAGGACAGGCAAGACTACAGAGACCTCTCCCAACTCACACACACTTAACCCCCCGGGCTTTTCCATAACCTCTGATTTGAAGAAAGCACACACCTGGCTGAATTCTTTCCCTCCCTGCCCCAATTTACCATGTAAAAGAATGGAAGTCGCTATGCGAATTCAACACCTGAATTGCGATCAGAGTGCCACATGACACATTCAAGGTCACAGGGATAATGATGATGTAAGGACAGAAACCAGGTCTTCCAACATTAACTAAAATGGTTAATCCAAAATAATAAAGTTTAAAAGACAAAGTTTCCACAATTTAACCAGCAACAGTGGCTAGATGATTTATTTTTTATTATTTATTTATTTTGCAGAGAGCGTAAGCAGGGGACGGGTAGAGAGAGGGAGACCAAGGATCCAGAGAGGGCTCTGCGCTGACAGGCTGACAGCAGTGAGCCCAGTATGGGGCTCAAACTCATGAACGGCAAGATCATGACCTGAGCTGAAGCTGGACGCTCAACTGACTGAGCCACCCAAGTACCCCCACGGCTACGTAATTTCTAATTGCTATTCTATGCTTTACTGTAAAGCTCTACTGAGTAGGCTTACCATGAAATGACGAACACCACTAGCTATTAACTAGCTTTAAAACTTCTTTCAAACGACTCCTAGTGTCCCATAGCACAAACTGAGCCTTTTAACATTCAACTGTCATAAAAATAAATGAGATCCCAGAGACCTTCTTGGTCTCAACAAAGAGATTCTTTTAAACGTGGAATATATGGTTTCGAACCGCTTAGCTCAAGCCCCCAAATATATCTGTACTCGGCATTATTTCTAATATGTATTCTTTTGAGCTAGTGTTTCTTCTTGTACAATTCGGATATGTTGTGAGGATAAAAGGGCTGTTCTTTCAGGAAAACAATTGTATTTGGTGCATTCTCAGTGGTTCTGTGCTCCACGAGCACTCACACATTACTCAGTGCGATGGAAGCAGAGACCTCACAGGAGAATATCTACTGTTGTTCGTGTCCGATTTATATACAGAACATGACTGTAGCACAAGACTGCCACATTTATAAGAACACCGTGGGGTATCAGAGGGGGGAAAACCTACACTTCCTGTTCAGATTTCTCCTCACTCTCGAAGGACGCACAAGAAAAGTACAATTAAAAAAAAAAGGAAATAAACGATGAAGAAACTGAGAGATTCCAGCAAATTTCTGAAGGTCTGAAAGCAGACACAAATGTGTAGACAAAGCAAAACTAATCACCTCTAAAAGAAGGGACTCTAGTTTCAAAGACATCAGTCAATTGTAGTACAGGACCTTGTTTAGATCCCGCTTCAAAGTATTTAAAAAAAAAAAAATGATGAAGTAATTCACTTACATGATGATATTAAAGATTTATTCTACTGGATGTAATAATGGTATTGTGACTGTGTTTTTATAAAGGAGTCCTTTAGGGCACCTGTGTGGCTCCGTCGGTTGAGCGTCCGACTTCGGCTCAGGTCATGATCTCACGGTCTGTGACTTCGAGCCCCGTGTCGGGCTCTGTGCTGACAGCTCGGAGCCTGGAGCCTGCTTTGGATTCTGTGTCTCCCTCTCTCTCTGTCCCTTTCCCACTTGTGCTCTCTCTCAAAAATAATTAAAAACATTCCAAAAGAATTTTTAAAAAAAGAAGTATATCTTGAAATACTTATAGATAGAATAACATCTGAGGTTTGGTTAAAAATAAGGAAGGTGGAGAAATAGATAAAAACAGTATTGGCCACATTAACCACTAAAACTTCTATGTATTTGTCATGCAGATAAATACATACAGATTCATCTATAACTCTCTACTTCTGGATATGCTTGTAACTTTCCATAATAAGGGGTTAAAAAAAAAAAACAGTAATAGGGGCGCCTGGCTGGCTCAGTCAGTAGAGTGTGCAACCCTTGATCTCAGGGCTGTGAGTTTGAGCCCCATGTTTCAGATTACTGA
Organism: Panthera tigris; assembly: GCF_018350195.1. Classification (NCBI taxonomy): domain Eukaryota; kingdom Metazoa; phylum Chordata; class Mammalia; order Carnivora; family Felidae; genus Panthera; species Panthera tigris. The sequence goes on along the minus strand of NC_056673.1, from coordinate 6,088,675 downwards.
AAAGTAAAATCTTAGAAGAAGAAGAAGAAGAAGAAGAAGAAGAAGAAGAAGAAGAAGAAGAGGAGGAGGAGGAGGAGGAGGAGGAGGAGGAGGAGGAGGAAGAGGAAGAGGAGGAAGAGGAAGAAGAGGAAGAAGAAGAAGAAGAAGAAGAAGACGACAAAGAAGAAGACGACGACGACGATGACGACTTTCCTTGTGGGGGAGGAACAGTAATAGAGAAAACTACCACCTGTAACACATTGGGAGGGAAACACTCAGCAGAGAGGAAAAATAAACAATAGTCCCAAAAGAATCATAGAGAGGATCCAAAGTTGGAAGGTACGAATGCCTAGAAGCAGAAAAGTTCATTAAAATTCTTTCTGTAAGAAAGGTCCAGTTGGTTCCTCCTTTTCTCTCTACCTCCCCCCACCCCCCCCCCAAATGGGAAGACAGCATGTCTTTAAAGAAAATAAACATGCTATCTGAGGAGAAAGAGGCCTCTAATGGTGAATGTTGGCTCTACTCACTCTGGCATCTGAATATTCCTGGCCTGACAGCCAGTTCTCAGACCATTCACAGAATACTCACCTGTATCAGAGCTACCCATCAGCCTTCTAATTTCCTCACTCTCAACTATCAATGGACAACCAAGAATTACAAGACACATGTAAATAAACTAACACAAAGAAGAAAGACAAAGGAAAATAAAACTGACACCCTGAAGAAATGGATTGCCACGAGGATAGAAAATAACCTTAAAATTCCAGATAAAGTAGGTGTGCCTGGGTGGCTCAGTCGGTTAAGCGTCCGACTTCGACTCAGGTCATGATCTCGCGGTTTGTGGGTTCGAGCCCCACGTCAGGCTCTGTGCCAACAGTTCCAAGCCTGAAGCCTGCTTCAGATTCTGTGTCTCCTCCTCTCTCTGCCCCTCCCATGCTCATGCTCTATCTCTCTCTGTCTCTCAATAATAAATAAATGTTTAAAAAAAATTTTTTTTTTAATTCCAGATAAATTAAGAATAAGATACTAAAGGTGGCTCAGTCGTTTAAGCATCCAACTTCGGCTTAGGTCATGATCTCACGGTTCGTGGGATCGAGCCCCGCATCGGGCTCTGCGCTGACAGCTCAGAACCTGAAGCCTGCTTCAGATTCTGTGTCTCCCTCTCTCTGACCATCCCCCATTCATGTTCTCTCTCTCTCTCTCAAAAATAAATAAAACATTAAAAAAAAAAAAGAGTAAGATACTAAGAAGAAGCCACAATCCACTCATGGAAATTAAAATCAAATGCCAAAATAGAAAATTTCATAGAAGGATCAGTAAATAAGGGAAATCTAGGATATAGAAAAAGAAAACAAAAAGATAAAAAACACATGAAAGAAAAATCAAAGACCCAGGAAATTCAAAAGGTCCAACATCCAAACAACAGGAGACTAGGAAATACATGAAGGAATTGATCACAATAAAAGCAGAAATTTTCTCAGAAACAGATACCTGAACTAAATAAAATGGTTCCTCCATGCACAGAAAGATGATCCAGACCTAGATAGATCTTCATATAACTATAGAACAGCAAGAATAAAGGAAAAAAATGCTAAAAGTTTCCAGTGATAGAACTAGGTAATCTACAAGTAACATCTATGCTATATAATTAAACAGACTACACACAGTCCCCAAAACTTATCTGTACTTACACTCACCAGAATGTCATTCTCCCTTCTCTGCCCATCTTTCAAAACCCAATTCAAATCTTGCTTCTTTGTGAAAGGTTTCACCAAGTTGTTTATCCGAAAGTGATCTTATCCCCTCCTGCACCATTCATTTGACATTCAATCTGTGTTACTTTATGCCTCATTTCTTGAATCTCTACAGCCAACTGTTATTTCTTAGAATTTTATTTGAACTGTGGGTTCCCAGAAAATAAGGACACAGTTTTAATATTTTAAATCTTACATGCCAGATGGATGTGAGAGTAGCTCCTGGGAGCTACATCTCTCAACTTCATTAGTTGCTTATACTTCACCTTATCTTTTCCTAAATTCAAGAGCAAGTTTTCTATTTATATCTGTAACTAAAGTTAAAGGGGGAAGAAAAAGAGTTCAAGCAAATTTTAGAAGGAGGTAACACATATAAATGGCACAGAGGTAGCTTTTTCAAATCCCCACCCTGCAAGTAACCAACAGTGGTTCTTTAGTGCCCGATGGTGCACAACCCAGAGAAAGAGCACAGAAGGATCCCCTGATGGAAGGGTGTAGGGAGTCAGAAGACGTAAGCTGCCCTACAGACTGAAACAATGGTCTTAAGGGGCGCCTGGGTGGCTCCGTCGGTTAAGCGGCCGACTTCGGCTCAGGTCGTGATCTCGCGTGATCTCGCGTGATCTCGCGTGATCTCGCGTGATCTCGCGTGATCTCGCGTGATCTCGCGTGAGTTCGAACCCCGCAACCGGGTCTGTGCTGACAGCTCGGAGCCTGGAGCCTGCTTCGGATCCCATGCGTCCCTCTCTCTGTGCCCCTCCTCTGCTCACTTTCTCTCTCTCTTTTGCAAAACAATAAATAACAGGTTGAAACGACGGTCTTTGACCAATACCAATGTTAGTAGTTTCACCTGTTCCTCATCCACATAATAACAGACCAGCACAGTAAGAAAATTAAAACGAGGTCTGGGTCTGAAATGTTTACACCCCAGAACCAAAATCTTAAGATTCTATCGTAAAATAGAATAAACACTTCTTATTTATAGAATAAAAATGCTTATTACCATGCCCTCTCAAACTTTTAACACCTGCTGGGACGAGACAAGGGATAAGAAACCTAGCTGGTTATAAGGATATTATAAAGTGGTAGGTTTAAATTTAAAAAAAAAATGATGGACCCAAATTTTGGAAGAAAGCTTTTTTTTCACCCTGTTTACCGTTCACACACACACACACGCACACAAGATTTTGTCCATGAATTCCCAAATACATGAAACTCTCAAAGGATGAGAGTACAAGTATGTAAATGTTTTTGCAGTTCTAAATGTAAGTCAGGGTGTTTTTCTGTGTGTCCAAGGGGGCTTTGAAAAAAAAAGAGGGGGAGGGGGAGGATCTGTTAAGTTGGGCGATTACTATATATCCTCTTTCGCAGACTTCAACTACGTAGTTCAGCTAGCAACCAAGGTAATAGAAATGGACCATGTTCAAGAATTAGTTTTGTACTAGCTTTCACCAGAAATTCTAGGAAATGAGGAAGGAGGTTCTTTTAAAAATGTTTCCTTGCTGCCAGAGTTCTGACTAATTAAGAGGTACTAAGAGTTTCCTTCCTCAATATAACCCCCACTTGATGTTTTCGAGGAGGTAAAAAGGCTGGGATGCTGAACTGAGCTCTGACAAGAAATCTCATTAGGAACACCAGTCTAATAAAATTAGCAGTCCTATTCCCAGTCAAATGAACTGCTGTCACTCTAGTTTTCATTGGTTTAAAGTCACAGGTGAAAACCTAAGAACGAACACACACACACACACACACACACACACACACACACACACACAGCCCCCTTCTATACTCTGATGGTTTAAAAATAACAAAATAGTTTTTAGCATTCCTATTTCAAGACACTCTACCTCCTGCCAGTTCGTTACTGTTTGCAAATACGACGCCTGCCAGACATCAAAAGGAAAGAAAGTAGCCATAAATGTGCTTTTTTGGGAAGTATGAATCAATTTGTAGTCTAACAAGGTTTGAATAAAAATTGTTAAGGAATGATTAAAAACTGCAGATACTATATTCTGACTGCTTTTTAAACCATACCTTCTGCCATTTGCTTGCTTTATCGTTCTCAATCCCGGAACTAGGAAAAATTAATTTTATGAACGTGAGTATGAATGTGAAGCCACTGGCTTTGACCCTTCATACTCATGATAGGTCTTGGGGGGTAAAAGGGGGAGGCATCATTATTTAATACATCACTTCACTTCAAAGGTGTCTGTAAATATTATTCTGGAGGTATTTTAAATTAACAGATGTTTCTAATACACTCGGTGACTTTCAGTGATGCTAAAATATCATTTTTACATTTTAATAAAAATATTTAGGGAAAAATATATATGTAGGGAAAAAATTTTAAAAATATTCACTGACACCTGTACACTGACGGGCACACATTCTTTCAATTTACTGTGACATGAAAATCTTACAGGAATTTAGCTCATCATAATAAAATAGAATGGGACTCTATTTTGTCACCCAGTGAGCAGGGACGATTTGTACAGATCTAGAGGCGAGAGTTATGTTTCCTAAGTACCACTTACAATTTAAATGGAAATCCAGAGGGAAAGGTCTAAACGATAGTCTCAGTTCAGAAAGAGAAAAATGTTGAGGATCTCAAGGTATCTGGATCTTCAGCTCTTTTTTCCCTTCAAGTTTAAACTTTAACAAGGAAAATTATGCTTATCTACTTCAGACTACAGAATCAATAATTTTCTACTTAAGTTCAAATAGTAGTATTTCAAATGGCCCATAAAATAATGAAAATACCAACCCCTCAACTTGGGAAAATTCATAAAATACAGTAACGTTAAAACCTTTGCTTGAGCTGAGCCTTTTAGTTGATTACCAGGAATACTCACATGTGTGGGTTTTGAACTCCTGTAGGATTGGGATTCAGAGTAAACCTTGCTGTAGATTTGAAAGGTGGATTTGCAAAATTCAACTTCAGTGCTTTGCGTTTACCTAAGAAATAACAAATAAAAAGTAAAAGTTTCAAGCACTATAAAAGAGACACCACTCTGAGGGCATAAGAAATTCATACCAAAAAGCAGAAAAATGTGTTTTAACATACAGTTAATATAATATTTTGAAAGGCAACAAAGAATTTCTCAGAATTAAGAAACAGTAAATAAAAATGACCTAAAGTTGTTACTAACTACAAATCATCCGTTATGCTTCAATACAATAGAAAACAACGTTCAGTGTTTCAAGTTTATATTGTTCAGAGACACTAACACTTTTGCAAATGAAAATACCACTACAAAAATCATTTACCTCAGCAAATATATTGAAAGATACTAAAGTATTACCACCTTTCCAGGGTTACACTTCGATGCCATAGTTTAATGGTTTTCCCCTCAAACATAGCATAAATGACCGAGCGAAGAATCTCAAGCATTCTGCAACTATTACAAGCTAAAAAAAACATCATGGCACGGTCAACTTCAAGTTCAATACACTGGTATTTCAAATAATTATTTATCTTGAGCCATTTCTTTGGGGTTAGGGAAAGGGGAGGTAAGGTACCAATGTTTTACATTATGCCAACAAAACATGTCCAGTATAGAAAAGCCAAAAATTTCAGAAAGATAAAGAAGAGAAAAATACACAGAGTATTATTTATATACCTACAGAATATATGAGTTTTTAAAAATATATATTATACATAAGTCAGAAAAGATAAAGAAAAATATACATAATATTATGTACACACCTACAGAATATATGGGTTTTTTTAAACATATATATAAGTCCAATTATCCCCAAATAATCATTGTCTCTTGGAAACTATTTTCTGTACATAGACACCCATTTTTTTCTCTACCATTAAAATCAGACCACAATATGTTTTGTAACGTGCTATACTCACTGACCATATTCCTCTCTATGTCAATAAAGCTTACAAGATCATTTCTCTGGGATTCTACCGAATGGAAACTCTGTAACAAAGTCAGGTTTGTTAAGCATTTGCAACACATCTTAGCTTCCCGTAGATACTAAGGATACTTTTTTCCAGCATACACACCTCCTGGTTTGTTATGCATATATCTACCTTCTCAAACAACACGTCTACAATCCAAACCCTTTTCCACCCCTTCAGAAGATGTATGGGTTCAGAAGATGTATGAAGGGGCTCCATCTACTCAGCCTGGTGTTTCTGATGACAGTTGTAAGTTTCAGGGTGCCACACTAGCCGGACGGGACTGCAGGACAAGAGCAGAGAGCTCCTGGCCGTGGCTCCTGGATCAGCTCTGGGAGACGGGCTTTACTACAGGATAATGTGAATTCCCAAGAAGCCCAGACATATCATGTTCAGAAGTAAGCATGGGGGGCGCCTGGGTGGCTCAGTCAGTTGAGCGTCCGACTACGGCTCAGGTCATGAACTCAGTCTGTGAGTTCGAACCCCGCATCGGGCTCTGTGCTGATGGCTCAGAGCCTGGAGCCTGCTTCGGATTCTGTGTCTCCCTCTCTCTCTGACCCTCCCCCACTCATGCTCTGTCTCTCTCTCTCTCTCTCTCTCTCTCTGTCAAAAATAAATAAAACATTAAAAAAAAAAAGAAGTAAGCATGGTACAACATGAATTTTCCATGTAACTTGCCCATTCAGGTGCCAAATATTTATTTTAAATTCAGTTTCATTTGAAAGCCAGTAGAGAAGAGGTTCTCTATAATTGCAAAAGGTTCTCTATGAAAATCGGCAGGTTTGGCTGTCTTAAAAAGCAAATTCCGTATATTACAAAAAAAAAACTTAAAAAAATTTAAGGGAAATCTGGGGAAAATCCTTGCAATACAAAACAGGAAACTCTAAATATACATAAAGACATCACACAAGTCAAGGAAAATAGAAAAATTGTCAAGGGTATGAAAAAGTAAAGTTTTGCTCAGTAAAGCAAAACTGAGAACAAATTAGGAAAGGCACTCACTAACACCAAAACCAGTTAAAAATTCTGTTCATGTGAAACTGGCAAAACTTAGGTCTCATTTATATATACACCTATTTTTCCCCCGACGATAATAGGTTAACGCGACCAGGTACACGAATCACTAATATCACACATTGCTGGTAAAAAAAGCAAATTGATAGGATTGTTTCTGATGAAATGTTCAGCAACATGCGAGAAAAAGTCTTTAATGAACAGGCTCTTTTACTTCTTGGAAATCTGTCTTTAGGAATTATCTAAAGGCAGAGGGCTATCCCCGGGCCTTGAAACCTAACGGAATTTGCTCTGCTGGATTTTGAAACTGCTTGGGACTGCTGTTTCCTTTTTTCCTTCAGTGTTCTCCCATTTTGAATGGGTATCTCCAGAAATGCGATCCAGTGCCTGACAAGGTCACTTGTCTTCTTGCTTCTGGGTTCGCGGATGGAGAGGAATCTTGTGCCACAATGGATCACACTCTGTCTCACCCATACCTGATTTGGATGATTCTGATGAGACTGGGGGTTGATGAACTGGTGGTGTCTAGATAAGATCTGGATTCGAGCTGATGCTGTGACCTCAGGCTCTGGGGGAAGCCGGAGCACCAAGAGTATCATCCACACACGGAGAAGATGTAAATATTTGGGGGCCACAGGTAGACTGCAGTGAAAATGGAGGCCTTCAAAGATATCAGGTCCATGGGATGCCTGGGAGACTCAGTCGGTTAATCGTCCGACTTCAGCTCAGGTCATGATTTCGCGGTTCATGGGTTCAAACCCCGAGTCTGGCTTTGTGCTGACAGCTCAGAGCCCGGAGCCCGTTCCTGATTCTGTGTCTCCCTCTCTCTCTCTGCCCCTCCCCACCTCTTTCTCTCTCTCTCTCTCTCTCAAAAATAAACACTGAAAGAAGAATTAAAAAACAAACAAACAAAAAGACACCAGGTCCTAATCAATCCCTGGAACCTATGAATGTTACTTTATAGAACAAAGTTTCAGGAATTTAAATTAAGCTCTGGGGGCACCTGGGTGGCTCAGTCAGTTAAGCTCAGGTCATGATCTCACTGTCTGTGAGTTCGAGCCCCACATCGGGATCCACACTGGCAGTGCAGAGCCTGCTTGGGATTCTCTCTCTCTCTCCTTCACTCTCTGCCCTTCCCCAGATTGTAAAGTAAATGAACCTTAAAAAAATAAAAGAAATGAAGTTCTGAATGAGCTGAATGCCTACCAACCCCCCAAATCAAAAGCTGAACACCACCTGTCATGTGGTTGTGTCTGGAACCACCCTATAGGGTGAAAAACCGAAAACACACTAAGATCAAATTCAGGACAATAACAGAACAAAGAATCATTGTGAAAACCATCCCGAGGAAAACACCAAAACTGGCCCTTTCTTCCAAAGCTCAGTTTGAGGGGACAGCAGCTAACCTTTGCAAGCAGACAAAATATATTACTACAATTAAAACTTAAACTGTTTTCTTGAAAATAAATATTTACACACACACACACACATCCTTCCTGAGCACTGCTTTCACACTTGAACAAAAATAAATTGGGGTCTTGAAGGCCATTTCCCGCAGAAATGAACAAGCACACAAACATCACACAATGTGACTTACACAGGTTAGGTCTGAACACATGCCATCTTCAACACATCTGCAACTGTCTTGAACGCTGTCCAAGCACATGTTCTGATCGTCCACCAACAAAATACGCTAAATAATTCTATAAAAGTTCACAGCCTCTCTAAGCGGAGGTGATGACTCAGGGCCTAGAACCAGTGCCAGGGGGTGTAGGGGAAGATCGAGTTGCATGGGCTGGTCCTGCAGGGCTCCCACTCTCCAAAGGTTGACCATTTGGAGATGAACTCACAGGGCAGTTTTGAGGAGGAGAAGGACAGTCCCAGAAAGTCAGTCAAAGACGAGATGTGGGGAGAGGCAGAAAGGAGCAGAGCAGTTTTTACGATACTTCAGAGAGGCTATCTCTGTGGACATGAACATTGTTTCCCCCAGCATTTCTTTTTTTTCCCCCCATTCACTTTCTCTAAGTAAGAACCTTTATTATGACTGGTCCTTATCTTCTCTTTCTCACCCCAAAAACCTAAATCCTAAAGGCAACCCGTCACTATGCCAGTTATTTTTAGTGACAAAACTACACGCAAATACGACATTAGAGCAACAGGGATTTTTTTTTTTTTTTTTTCAAAAGCCTGCAACTTCTACAGGGAGTAAAGGGAGTAAGGAAGGAAGTTTTCCTACAAATGGCCTGTGGAGATTTTTAGAAGCTAACAGAGATTAAGTTATTTGTACAGCAGGCTTTAAGCTAGTTGATCAAAAAAGATTATAAACTTGTGATTATAATTCTCCCTTTGGGGAGACTGTCACCAAATAATCCCCATCCCTAACCAGTCAACAGAGATAAACAGAGCCTCCCCTTTATCTACAGCAGAAGAGAAAACAGCCATTGATCAAACATCTTAAAGTATTCATAGGGAAGGAGTCTCCTGTGAGCGAAGACAGTCTTTGTGTACCTAAAAACTAAGTTCAGTGAAGCTGATAACAGAAAATGCTCTCAAATGCGTATTAGATCGGTCTGAGAACAAATTTCACACGGATTGCCCCGGACAACCCCGATGTGGGTCAAATTGGCTACAATAAATTCTTGCCATCTGTAACCAAGAACCCTGACTGTTAAGGACAACAGTGTGTGCCCTCGTCCCATCATCATACTTCCAAGGCACTGCTCTGCCCCTCAGGGTAATACTGCCCAACTCTTCTCATGCCGGCTCATACAGGAAATGAGGACACCTGCTTGGCACACCGGGAAGACCAGAATCTCCGCCAGCCCACAGGCCGACCCAGGTGGCTCACAGCCTCATGTCCCACTCAGGCTCGCCAAGGACTGGGGATCGACCTCTCTGCACCACCCTTTGAAGGTCTGGTTTCAAAGCTCTGCCTCAAACAACCTCTCCACATCGACCTCCAAATTCTTCCTCACGCTTCTCATGAAAGACACAGTCCCAAGGATGGGATCTTCAAGAACATTCCGATCTATGATTCTGAAGAACAAGGATTTGTCCACTGATATCCATACTCAGTAAGGCCTAGGAAAGTGTTTGGCTTGTATTCTGACCACAGAGCAACTCACAGAATTTTGAAGGTGAAAGGAAGATATCTTTCAACTTTACTTGGCCTTAAGCAAGAAGACAAAGGTGGGGCGCCTGGGTGGCGCAGTCGGTTGAGCGTCCGACTTCAGCCAGGTCACGATCTCGCGGTCCGTGAGTTCGAGCCCCGCGTCAGGCTCTGGGCTGATGGCTCGGAGCCTGGAGCCTGTTTCCGATTCTGTGTCTCCCTCTCTCTCTGCCCCTCCCCCGTTCATGCTCTGTCTCTCTCTCTGTCCCAAAAATAAATAAAAAACGTTGAAAAAAAAAATTAAAAAAAAAAAAAAAAAAAGAAGACAAAGGAGCCATCCCTGAATATTGTACTCCACCAACTTCTCAAATGATACAAACCCTTAACATCACTTCCCACAATCGGCTAAGCTGGCCCAGTAGTTGAGTTTAACCTTGGTCAAAAATTCTATCCGAGAGCAGCCAAGAGTCTACCAGTCAACTATGCAAGATGACCAGTCTTTGCAATCTAGGTCACCAAAACCTCCTTCCCCGACCTTCCACAGATGAGGAAAAAGTATTTCCTAAGCACTATTTCTATTTCCAAAACATCAGAACCAGCCTGTCCTCAGAGAGACACTATGTCTACATGGGGTCCACCCTGTCGCTCCCTCCCATCCTTCTCAAGCCTGTTCCCATAATCAAATTGTGAGCAATTTTGTCCTAAATGTTTAACTAGCTTAATTTATCTTTGAATTCTACAAATCACCTGTAATAGGTAACTACAACAAAATAACAGTGCAACAAATATTTGTTGAATTCAAATTATTAATTTTTTTATCAACATGACACTAACCTCTCATACAACCTAGTGGGCTTATTTTCTTTTATTCGATCATAGGAAAGCAAGATTCTGTTCCTCTGATTCAGAATCTTCCCACCCAACCTGTAAGAATGGAGACCATCTCTAAAATACTGCAGTCAATCTACGTACCTTCGACACGTGATTTCACCAAATTTGAAATAGTAACAGCAAAACTTCCCATTGTTGGTGGCAATAAAGATCACTGAAGGATCCAGCGATGCATCTAGAAGTTAGCTTTTTTGCTGTAATATTAATGCATCACTTCAGGTTATGTGGTAGATTGTTATCAAAATAGCCACCAGTGAATCACCTCTTTAGAATGTGACTATTCCCTGCCTCTCTAATCAGGCTGGATTTCAGACTCGCTGGGACCCCAAGAACACAGCAGAAAGGGTTGTTGTAGGACTTCCAAAGCTAAGCCTTTAGGAGGCCCCACAGCGTCTACTTTCACCCTCTTGGAAAGTGACCAAGTCTAAATGTGAAGCAGCCCAAGTAGCGTCCTTGATGATGGAAATCCACATGCACAAGGTCCAGAGGTCCCAGTCATCCCCACTGAGCTTAGTCTCCACCCACAGACCTACTTAGCTGAATACAGACACATAGCAGAGCTCAGGTTAAACCAGCAGGACCACCACCCGACTACCAAACAGAATCACGAAAACGTCACAGTTAACTCTTTAAAGCCACTACTCAGAAGCCAAAGGAGCTAGGTAGGAATAATAAAAAAAAAACAGTAAGAATCAGTCTCTCTTGAGATCTTAAGAACCCCCACTGCACCACTAGGGATTTCCCAGAACCTAGCAGAGGAAAAAGCGAGAACTGAAACTACGATGTACAAATCACTCACAGAACACCTTCAAAAACATGAGCGATTGACCTACAAGTACCCAGAGCATCCCGCCAGGGGACGGAGGGGTGAGGACCGCCTGAAATTCTCATTTCTCCCTTGGCTCTAACTCTTCATACCTCATTTCCAAATGGAGTATTCGGAGTAACTCGTTCAATTCTCTGTAATCACTGGCTATAAAATGAGGAACACACAGTTCCAACTACACAACTTTATATCCGAGTAATTTCAGAAACGAGAAAATAAAATGGTAAACAAGGACTTACTCTCATTTCCTTTTCTACCTAAATTACTACAGTGATGAGGGCCCTAACTTCTTTGATAAGCTCAAGAGAAGGGCAGGACACGAAGGATGTTAGACTCGGAACTGTCCGTTATGTCCCAGTCTTGCAATCTCCAGCAATCTGAGCATTGAATGAGTCACTGTCGGCTAATACCATGCCGCGCCTCTCCTCCTCCAGCCCTGGGTACGTAAGAGTGAACGAGTTCCAAAAATTTATAAAATCTCACTTAGAACTCTGAACTCCCATAGATATCACAAAACACGGTTATTCATCCATACAGCTAAGCAGTTTGGAAGGTGGCTTGTTCTGGGTAGAAGAGATAAACAAATATATGCCAACAGGCCCTTCTGGCACAGTTCAACACTTTTGTGTGGAAGATGGATTTGGGGGAAGTCCAACGTAGTAATTCACACGGCCATAGGTAGAGAAATATCACGGTTATACACAAGCTATTGTGCCAGGTAGTATAGACAAAAAGACCGATAAGGCAGCTGGCTGACCTACCCACAAAGACTGCTTTGTTTCTCACCTTAGCAAAATTAAAAAGGAATGTGGTGGGAGGGGGCTAAATGGCAGACTAGGGGAGAAAATTACTTCTGCGAGACGCTAAATGATTATCACTGAAATACTGATAAAGATGACACAGGGCTATTTCTGCGGTCAAGCAATTTACACATCTGTAAAATCAAGACAAAAACAGTCCCTTACTGTTTTCACTGCTCTGGTGATGCTGCAGGGAGGATTCATATACCTTAAAAATACAATGGCTGGTAAAGAGTAACGATGAAAAAATGGCAACTAACTGTGAGATTAGTCAGAAGTACTGAAACCCAATTGAAAAGTTAATCAAATTATTAAATTCTCTAAAAAAGAAAAAACTGGGAAAAATTGATACCTTTTAAGAATTTTTTCCTTAATGTTTATTTGACAGAGAGAGACAGAGCATGAGCAGGGGAGGGGCAGAGAGAGGGAGACACAGAATCGGAAGCAGGCTCCAGGCTCCGAGCTGTCAGCACAGAGCCCGACGCGGGGCTCGAACTCCTGAACTGTGAGATCATGACCCGAGCCGAAGTCGGACACTTAAATGACTGAGCCACCCAGGCACCCCTTGTCTGATACCTTTTAAACCAAAAAAATGTGTGAGCAACAAGAAAGAAACGCAACTGGCTCTGTAGATTCCTTTTAACTACTGTGCCAATAAAAGTCCCTGTTCTTACCCACAGCCAGCATCCCAGTGGTGCTCAACCGGAAACTAGGAAAACCAGTGGTAAAGCCCGTCTACCTAGTCTTGGAGTTCAGCTCTTCTACTTAGTGGCTATGCATTCTCAGGCAGGTGGCGTCATCTCTCTGCCACAGGCCCATTCCTGCCAAATGGGATTGATATTACCTTCCTCAGAGGGGGGCTGGCAGGAGGAAAGGAGTTACTGTGTAGGTCAGGGTCAGCCAACCATCACTCATTGTTTCCCACCTTGTATCATCCGCTGTGTGTAGGTTTACAGTGGCAACGTCCTGAACCAGGGTGGGTGGGAGGCCACTAACACCAGTGCTTCCTAAACATTAAGCATCTCCCTCATCTGATAAGTTCGGGCCTCAGAGGCTCTGTTGCCAAAGAAAGAACCGAAACGATTCACTCTCTACCTTGCCAACCTCTGGCAGATGATTCACAGACCTCTCCTGGGGTAGACAGATTTTTTTTTAAACCTGTAATATCGAGAACTCTGCTATTTCTCTACCGGTGCCTAGAGGGGTACTGCTCTGACACAATGGCATAACAAATTCTAGCAGATTCTATGGACTCCAGGCAAAGGCAAAAGAAGTGTTTTAGTTTCTGTAGGCTACATTTTACTATGAGACCTTATTTGGTTAACAAAAGTCTTCAGGGAGAGTGTAAAGGCTGAAAAGCCCCCAACTTGCTCCCAAAGCTGATCAACCAACAATTTAAAAAAAAAATGTTTTAGCTCATTTTCTATCACAGTAAAATGGGGAGTTCATCAAGTTTCCTAGAATGAAACAGACAATCTGCCCTAACATCCTTCCAAACTTAACATTAGAGAGACTCGTGATGATTCTTCGTCCCTTGATCCCACTAACCATTAACTCTGATATTGATGACATGAGCCCCTCTATGGTCACCAGTAATTTTGTCTCAATTATGCACAATGTCACTATTATGAGTTTCTATATGCAGCCACACCTTTGAGCTAGCATTTAAGCCAACAACACCTGCTTTGATCAGACTCTGAGCCGGATGTCTCCTACCAACAAACAAATACAATTCCTCAGGCTAAACTGACCAAGTCCTGATTAGTCCAAACTCTTTAAAAATACCAGAGAGACAGCTCATTCAGGATGACCAATGCAGCACAAATGTCAAGGCTTTATTGAAATAAACAGGACTTCAGATACTCATGCAGGTAGAGCCAACAGACTGTCCAGCAGAACTTGCTCTGGATTCCCATGGTCCCGAGCGCTCCTGTGAGGTCTGCAGGTTCATTAAGGAGATAAAGAAAACAACTTTGTACCTTTGTACTTTTGTCTAAACTACAGAGCCCCAGCTGAAATGACCCACTGTGGGGGCTGAGAGGGTTGGGGTAGATATAAGGGACTGACTGATGGATTTGAGAGCAAATATCCCAGGTAGAAAATAAACAAAGAATATGAACAGGTAATTAACAAAAGGGAGAATACACACAGAATCCAAAGAACCATCAAATTCTTCTAGCTATCCACAAAATTAAAATTCAATTTTTGCCTCTAATACCACATGTAAATAAGAGGAATCCTTATGTTAATTTTCTTAATGTTTATTTATTTTTGAGAAACAGAGAGACAGCGTATGACTGGGAGCAGGGGGAGAGAGAGGGAGACAGAATCCGAAGCAGGCTCCAGGCTCTGAGCTGTCAGTACAGAGCCCGACATGGGGCTCAAACCCACAAACTGTGAGACTGTGACCTGAGCCGAAGTCGGACACTTAACCGACTGAGCCACCCAGGCGTTCCAGGAATCCCAATGTTAACGTTAATAAGAGTATGAAGAAGTGGGCAGTCTTTTCAGAATTTTTCACAGCTGTACTTTCACATCGGTCTGTGGTTATGGGATGTCCACCATCCCCACGATACCTTAAGCTCCAGGAGCACAGAAATCCTATTTCCCACCTGCCTCCCTGCCTAGAACTGCACCTGATGCACAGATCCTTAACATCTGTTCAGTAGACAGATGAACAGAGACAAATAAATGAAGCAATTACTGCTGTGAATATAAACTGGTCCACTTTCTAGAGGGCAAGATCTTGCAAACATCTCCAAATGTCCTTGATGATTAATGTAGTAAGTCCATTCCTAAGAATTCATTCTCTAGGAAGTTAAAGATTATGCAAAGAAAAGTATTCAGCATCGTGATATTTATGCTAGACTAGATAGAAAAATTACGACACATCCGTAACAGGAATACTACACCACCACCAAAAAAAAAAAAAACAAAAAACAAAAAACAACCCAGAAACAAAAACAAAACAAAAACAAAAACAAAACAAAAAAACCCACACCATAAAAGACTACTGACATTAGTAAATGTTAGTAAGAGATTTTTTTAATCAAGCAATAAGTAATGTGTCTAATAAATTATTTCAGTAAAGCATATGTGCATATGATCAATTTACAATACACACACAGGTCTTTCTCCAAAAGTATGACTGGTGATTACTTCCAGGTGCTAGAATTATGGGTCATTTTTTTCTACTTTGCTGTGTTTCCGTTTTTCTACACTAAGTATTTGTTGTTTCTGTTTCAATTATAATCTCCTTGCTACTCACACCCGAGCTTTCTAAAAGAGACCAATCTGTTCTCTAAACCCAAATTTACTGAGGCCCAGAGAACAAGTAAAATGTCCTTAAAAACACAAATCTAGGCACTTTCATATATATATATATCTGCTAATCCAACTTGAACATTTCCATACCCCTAAAATCTTGTAATATTTCACACATGATATCTTTTGAGATTTTTTTAAGGTGTATGTACCAGCTAAGTTCAATAATATTTTAATCTCCCCCAAAAACAGGAAAAGCTTATTCAACACAGCCCCCTCGCCCCAAAAGTCACACTCCACAGATTTGGGAAGCACAGCCTCCATGGGAATCTAAGGGTAGAAATTCCAGTTACACACCCACCTTGAGAAGGTTCCAAGTGGACACCCATCAGCACACCTCCACCCCAGTTTAGGGGAGAAGGGGAAGAATGTGTAATAATGCTGAGCTTGTCATTTGTCCCCAGCTTGTTCGGAGCTCTCTTTTATACCATCACCCATCACAATTCTTAACAAGAAAGGTCTAACCTGCTAGGCGCCTGCACTAATTCCACTCACACAGCATTACTGCTCTTAGGGCGCTGAGAATTCTGGCCAGGAAGGGGGAAGGTTTACAGCACAGCAGGTCAGTCCATAGACATAAGGGACTTCCTGATGGATTTGAGAGCAAATACCCCAATTAGAAAATAAACACAGACTAGGAACAGGTTATTCACAAAGAGAGAGTACGCATAGAATCAAAAAAAAAAAAAAACCATCAAATTCTTCTAGGTACTCTAGGTACTCAGCATCCCGTCCAGGTGCTCAGACACTTTAAATCTACGTCATGCCTAAAACTCACCCAAATCCACAGGGCGTTTATGTTAAGCCTTAAATCTTCCAACACATCAACAAGGGGTCCCACAGAGACAAGTGAGACACAAATGCTGTGTTGATCAAATCCAACAAAACTTGCCATTCAGAATGGTCAGTGAGCCTTTCTTCTCCGATGGGTAGGCCATGTGGCAACCTCTGCCTCCCAGTCAGACCCCTCCACACTCTACTTAAGTTCCTTATCAGCTCCCCAAAGTTTCAAGTTACTATGTTACCACGCACCAGTAGCGAGATATTAGGATTTCTGAAAAATCACCCACATAACGAACTCCTACTTTTTGGTAGCATCCTTCTAGTGGGACAGGGCACCTACTACACAAACTTGTGAAAACTGGGTCAAGAAAAGCCACAAGGCTTGCTCCGGTTTTCATCAACATCCCAGAGCCCACACAAGTGGCCTCCAGCCCACCTCACTGTCCAGGCAGAGGCAACACATCGCACAGCAGATATTCTCAGAACGGCTTGCTCGAACTCTAACAAGGAACCAAAGTGCCCACCGGTCTTAGGTCACATTTATTTTTCCTGCTTGGTCAACCCCACAAGATCCTAACAATACCATTTGAACTTCCTGCCACCCATAAATGAAATAAGGACACTAACCATATTGTCTAATGATGCCATCAGTATTGTTTCAATCAGTGCTTCAAACCTTTTTCGTATGTGCCACCAAGTGAAGGAAAGAGCACGTGTACAACCCAATGAAGGAAACACAAGCCTGCTCTTGGCTAAAGGCCACTGACCTGAGCTGCAGCAAGTGGCCCCAGGCCGCAGGCCAAGGCATTCTGTGTTTCAGCTGACAGGTAACTTAGCGGCGCCCAGGTTGAGGAGCTAGGAAAACAGTCATATCAGACTTCTCCTCGAAGAGTTTACTTAGAGGAATGTTATTAGCCACAAAGCAGATATTAGTTTCTTAATTTTTTTGTCAAACATTAATGTCTTCCCTCATCTTCCTACAATGCCAATAAGGATTCCCACCAGCCATAAATAACTCTTCCAGACCCAATCCTATATGAATTTCACTAATGAGTAGGTTAGGATAAAGAAAACTGTAAGATACGGGCAATTTAGCATCACAGTGAAGGTACCCGTTTGGTCCTGGGAGATACAGCATAGGAATCTTTTTCACAACACAAAATCAACCATCCGTTACCAAAATGATACGGTACCCATTTTTCTTTCCAGGTAAGTATAGATTAGCCCTCCTAGAAAGCTTACAGATCCAAAGCTCTGGGTCTACTGTGTGCAAGGTAGTTTTGCTGTAGTGTCTGTGTTGTAATAAAAAATGTATCTGGTACTTGTCCCAAGTACCTGGCACAGACCTCCTATGACCCTTCTAGTACCTCCCCCCCCCCAGTGATAGAAGAGTCTTTTGTTATTCATAACAAGCCCCTTTCAACGAAACCAGAGATTATGCTAATGAGGGGACAGAGGAGAGGGCCTCTCCCACAGGCACTACACACACATAATTTCAGGACGGGATGCTGGTCTCCAGAGAAACAAACCTGGCAAAGAGGAGGGCTACAACTTTTAGCTCCACCCCCTAGCTTCCGTGGAGGGGAGAAGGGCTGGAAACTGAGTTCCATCACCCAATGGCCAATGATTTGATCAACTGTGCCTATGTAATGAAACTCCCATAAACCCTCCCCCAAGAAGGAGTTCCAGGAGTTTCCAGGTTGGTGAACACATCAAAGTACTAGAAGGATGACAAGCCCAGAGAAGGTATGGAAGCTCTCTGCCCGCTCTCTCCATACCTAGCCCTACACAGCTCTTCCGTTTGGCTGTTCCCGAGTTGTCTCTTTTACACTAAACTGATAAACGTAAGTACAGTGTTTTCCTGAGTTCCGTGAGCTGCCCTAACAAATAACGCAACCTGGGGGTCGAGTCAGGGGAGCCCTATCTAATTCATGATTGGCCAAGCAGAAGTGTGGGTGCCTAAGTGCCCCACTGGCAGCTGGATCTGAAGTGGGGCCATTTGGGGGGCTGACCCCTTTAACGTGGGGATCTGATTCCAACTCCAGCTAGATAGTGTCCAGCAACTGAATTGTTGGACCCCCAGCTGATGTCAGAGAACTGGAGAATGCTTGGGGTTGAGAAAACACTGCAGTGTTAAAATCTGAAACACTGAAAGGTGAAGAATATGAGGTCAGTTTCAAGGAATAAATCTTTTCTTATTTCCATGAACACTTGTCGTTGATTGTTCTATGCTATCCAAATCTATAAGCAAGCCAAAAACAGGAGGAAAATACCCCAATTCAATTAGAGATAAAGTGAGAAAATGTGGTTTATGAATATATTTTCTCTATCATGTGTCAGTGGTCAATTTATAAACTGAATGGACATATTATCCACCTGTGACGTTGATTTAAGAAAGGTCTTCTTAGAGCAAAGAATGAACATACATGACCACGTTAGGCTAGCTCAGGAAAATCAGATAGACGGTCTTATCTATTTCTCCTTTCTATGTGGCTGCTTAAGGGTCACAGTTTACCTTTTATTCCAAGCTGACTTCACTCTGGGAAGGGAGAACACTAAACTCCCGTGCCGTACTGCCCCACTAGCTTATCCCAAAGCAAAAGTTCACACCACCATATGCGATTTCACCTGTAATAATCCTTTTTATCATCACATGTCACTAGGAATCCAGAAAGGCAACGGCAGGAATCAATTTCTTTCATATATACGATTCTGCATATATTTTCATTCAATTAAGGTAATTTGGAGAGCCTTCCGGTAATCTGTTACCACTAAACGGCACTCGTGAATGACAATGACAAGAAGGCTTTTACTGACCCTTTGTGTTGATGCAGAGACAACCTGCCCTCAAAAGTGAGCTGCTCACTGCTGTAAAGAAGGGGAATACAAGCCTTTTTCCAGTACCTTCCACTACCTAATGCAGAAGGAAAGCCTTATTCCAAAGATAACTCCCCCAATTCTAAAACACCAGCGGTGGTTCAGCAATCATTTAATAACTGCATAGGAGGGGGGAAAATCACACTATACCATTTTTAAATAGTCATCATCTACCACATAGCCACCATTTATGTTTCTTTCTTCAGGAACAGTCAGTATTTGAACACCAGCACCTCCCCATGCGGAACCTAAATGTTCATCCGGATGACTTCTGACCATGATAATGAGATCCAGCACTCCAAGGACTCAGTATTTTTCCTAACAGCACCTGCCGTATCTCAGCAACACAAATATTTCCTGAATAAATGGATAATCCAAGGTCAGGTTTTGCTTCATTTTTCCCCCTCATTGATCAAAATACCTGTAACTAGAAATTAAGTTCTCCGAAAAAGTTAACCAGAAGCTTTAGCTAGAGAAATGCTCCTGACAGAATTGCATGACACATGAATAGTCCACCATGTTACATGCCTTCTATAAATTGAAGTTTTTGAAAGGTTAGAATTAAAGTAAGATTAATCGAGAGAGTAAATGGCAAAGAGGGTATGTTGTATCCCTTCTGCTTCCAGAATATATGGCACAGGAGAGTATTTTGATGGCAAGTTCTCTAATCACTTACTGACAAACTGTGCGAAACCAAATCAGTTTCAGAACATCATAAAGGGGAGACTGCAATAATTTAGTTACAAGATGGGTAACTAAACAGGAATAGTAAGAAAGAAGAGCTGGTTAAGAAACTATTACAGAAGGGTGAAGAATGACACCTGTTGGACAAGAACACACAGTCACTGAAAAGGTTAAGTGCTCACTGGAACACAGGAGCTCACCAAGCTTTTTTATACCCTGGTTGAGAACTCATACTTACTTCTATTCTCACCAAACTGCCTTTTGAGGACTAATTCTGGTTCCCAAGTAATGGGAAGGCGAAGCCCTACAGGACCTGAGCCATCTAAGCACTGAATACAGATGAATTTTAAGCAAGGCTGGACTCCAGTTTGGAACTGATCTTAGTTTGGCAGAACTGCTTTCCCATAACCCACGGATTCCTCCTCACCAAAAAATGTCAAGAATTATTTGGCATGTTCTTTAATCATCTTCAGAGATTAAGAAATTTTAAAAAGCTAAAAAACCCTGGTAACGAAGAGGCCGGCTCATATTCCAGGGTATGAAGAAGAGACAGATTTCCAGTTTTAATTCTCTCCAAGTACAGAAAAGCACAATAAACGTCTGTGTATACGTGCGTGCCCACATACACATACATTCGTATCCTTCGACACCGGTACAGCTAAGTCAGAGAGGATTAATGCTTCATTTAGTTTGCATTTGTTGGTATGCCCCAAACACAAATGTTGGGTTTTGGCTGATCATAGCTACTATTTGAAGAGCCCACAGATGTTTGGCAGTACAAGTTAACCAGTACCTAACAAAATAATTTAGACAGAAATCATCGATGGCCAAAAACAACAGGTGAAAAGCCGATGGGGAACTTTCTCCTATAGGAATCACATGGACAGCACCTAAAACCCAGCCATTAATCTTAACAAGAGCTACAGTCACAAATCATACGCCCTCATAGGGCACCTGGGGGCTCAGTCGGTTGAGCATCCGACTTCGGCGCAGGTCATGATCTCGCGGTTTGTGAGTTTGAGCCCCGCATGGGTTCTGTGCTGACAGATCAGAGTCTGGAACCTGCTTCGGATTCTGTGTCTTCCTCTCTCTCTCTCTCTCTCTCTCTCTCTCTGCCCCTCCCCTGCTCACACTCAGTCTCTCTCAAAAATAAACATTTGAAAAAAAAAAATTTTAAACATCATGTGCCCCCTGATGCGAGGCAACAAGAAATACCCAGCACCACCTATAAAGCATTCTTGCCAAAAATGCATATCTCTATGTGATCAAGCCTCTCTGCTTAACCACCAATTAACAGAAACTACAGGGCAAGGAGACACCCATGAAACACTAGTGACTAAAAGGATGTAATCAGCCAAATGTGAAACGTGCAAAACGCTACAAAACGCATGACCCAATTTTTTCAGTGAATAAATGGCAAAGAGAAAAATGGGGGAACTACTATAGAGAAACAGCAATCAAATGCAGAATGTGTGGACCTTGCTGAGATCTCAACTTGAACAAATCAACTGTAAACATGCATCTATATGGCATTTGAGGAGATCTGAGGGGCTATCTGATAATATTGTTTTGTTTCTTTAACAGTGTGATAACCGCCTGAGGCTCTGCATTTAAGAGTCGTTGGGGCGCCTGGGTGGCGCAGTCGGTTAAGCGTCCGACTTCAGCCAGGTCACGATCTCGCGGTCCGTGAGTTCGAGCCCCGCGTCGGGCTCTGGGCTGATGGCTCGGAGCCTGGAGCCTGTTTCCGATTCTGTGTCTCCCTCTCTCTCTGCCTCTCCCCCGTTCATGCTCTGTCTCTCTCTGTCCCAAAAATAAATAAAAAACGTTGAAAAAAAAATTAAAAAAAAAAAAAAAAAAAAGAGTCGTTATCACCGACAAGGCATGTGACTTAGATGTGGCCAGAAAAAAAAATGAAATAATGATAATCTCTGAACTTGCTTGAAGATATTTCAGTAGAGATAGGTGTAGGGAGGAGGAACACAAGAAATAAGATTGGCCATATGTTGGGGTGCCTGGGTGGCTCAGTCGGTTGAGCGCTGGACTTCAGCTCAGGTCACGATCTCACGGTTCGTGAGTTCGAGCCCCGCATCGGGCTTGCTGCTGTCGGCACGGTTCCTGCTTGGGATCCTCTGTCCCCCTCTCTCTGCCCCTCCCCTGCTTGCGTTCTCTCTCCAAAATGAATGAACGTTAAAAGATTTTTTTAATAAAAAAAGAAAGAAAATCATTCCTATGAGTACTCACTGCTCTCTTTCAAGAATAAGACACTATTGTTTATAGCATATAAACTTGACCAGACCAGGGTCACTCACTAGCCGGTTGACTTTGAAAAATTTCCTTATTAACCTTTCTGTGCCTCAGTTTCCTCACCCATACTAGTTACTATACCAACCTCACAAGGTTGTAAGGATTAAAGGAGTTAACAGAATGTGCTTAGAATGGGGTTTGGCACACAGTGAATGAGCTATTATGATTATTTCTGCCACACAGACTGACTCTACAAGTTCACTCTCTCAAAGAACATAAGCTTCTTCAGAGTAGGCTCTACATCTAACTCTTCTTGAAAGACCCCAGGGCCCCTTATCATTAGCAGTATATGTGTCTGTTAAGTGTTTCATTTGTGCCCATTTATTTAATCTTGGAAGAGGTGCTCTAAAGGGGAGCGAGTATGCTTACATACACTTGATTTTCATTTCTGATTAATGTTCACCTAATTCTACCTAATGATCAGATGAACAGCAACCCGGGTGTTTTAAGTTTCTTCTAGTACATCTTTTCATGTAGACACTTGTGCCTCGATTTTGAAAGCACTCGTAAAATCATGTCGTGAGAATTTCAAGTATTTACTATGCCTTATTTGAAAACCATCACCCTCAATTTATAAGCTAAATTGAAAACCACTTTGATGGGGCGCCTGGGTGGCTCAGTCAGTTAAGCATCCGACTTCAGCTCAGGTCACGATCTCACAGTCAGTGAGTTCAAGCCCCGCGTCAGGCTCTGTGCTGACAGCTCGGAGCCTGGAACCTGTTTCAGATTCTGTGTCTCCCTCTCTCTCTGACCCTCCCCCGTTCATGCTCTGTGTCTGTCTCAAAAATAAATAAACGTTAAAAAAAGAAAGAAAACCACTTTGATGGGGCGCCTGGATGGCTCAGTCGGTTGAGCGTCCCACTTCTGCTCAGGTCATGCTCTCCCGGTCTGTGAGTTCGAGCCCCGTGTCGGGCTCTGTGCTGACAGCTCAGAGCCTGGAGCCTGCTTCCCATTCTGTGTCTCCCTGTCTCTCTGCCCCCTACCTCCCCACTCATGCTCTGTCTCTCAAAAAAATAAACATTTTTAAAAATTTTTTAAAAAAGAAAAGAAAAGAAAACCACTTTGATGAATTGGAGCTCTGGTTGGTAACACTTTCTGGAAAGTTTCCACATCACTTCTGCCCCGTATCTGTCCAGCCACAAAAGTTTTGTCAAACAGCCCTGCACTGCTAATAGCAAAGTTCGACTGGCACATGGGAAACTTTCTGCACTGTGGGAGAATCACTCATTTTTTTCTCATGCAAAAATATCACACATTAAGTTTCTCTAAATGATTATTAAGGTGCAATGGCTACTCAAAACCTTCTTTCTTCTAGCAATGAAAACCATGTTTCAGGAGAAATGAATGTTCCCATTACTTTCCAGATCAAAGATAATCAGGCAGCATTCCCCTTGGAATGGGAGGAAGTACAAAGGGAATATGTGAATGTCGCCTCTGCCTACACCATTACTACAGTTCTTGGGCTTTAATTTGTAAAAAGCTGTTTTCAAGCAGATGGATTTTCCATTGGCAGTTTTAGCATGAGGTCCGTGAAGATAGTGATGAATCTCCTGGATGCTAGTTGGGCTTATGGCAAATCCTACAAGATCTCATTTTTCAACTAAATTCAGCATATAAACTTAAAATATAAATAAATAGAGGTGCCTGGGTGGCTCAGTCAGTTGGACATCTGACTTCAGCTCATGTCATGACCTCACAGGTTTGTGGGTTCGGGCTCCACATCTGGCTCTCTGTTGTCAGCATGGAGCCTGCTTTAGATCCACTGTCTCCCTCTGTCTCTGCACCTCCCCTGTGTGCGCTCTCTCTCTCTCCATCTCAAACATTAAAAAAAAATCAAATCAAACAATAAAATATAAGTAATTCTATAGAAATTTAAATAAAACTTGTTAATCTCCAATAGCAGCGTTGTTTCTTATGATTGCTGAAAAACATAGCTGAGCTTAATAAATTCCAAATGATAAAATTTTAGTCACTGTGTATAGATTTTTTGCTACATAAAATGGAAAATTAGAAATTTAATCAGGTGTGGGGCGCCTGGGTGGCTCAGTTGGTTGGGCGTCCGACTTTGACTCAGGTCATGATCTTGCAGTTCGTGGATTCGAGCCCTGCTTTGGGCTCACCATTGTCAGTGGGGTGCCCACTTCTGATTCTCTCCTGCCCCTCTCCCTGTCTGCACTTCCCCCGCTTGCACTCTCAAAAATAAATAAAACATTAAAAAAAAAAAGAAATTTAATCAGGTGAATTTCCCAAGCTCTTAGTGTAAAGGTAGAATGGCTTGACTCCCCCTCCAAGTCTCCCTTCGCCTGGTTTACTACACGGCCTACTTCCAATACAATCAGATACTCTCTTGAGCAACACATCATCTTTTACAGACACTTCTTATCAGGTCACTAAACTTATTAATGACTTCCTCAAATTTCTGCATTCACGAAACATCCTTCCTCCTCTTTATTGTTTCCTTTTTACTATTACCAACTTAAAACCAATTAGGGATCCTTATTGTAAAAGAGTAGTTTCACAATTAAATGAGAATCTGTGGTTAGAATACCTCCACTTTTTTCTCCAAAAATATTCTGATGCGCAGTGTTACCAAAAGCAATCACTACCTGTAATCTAATTTCTATTAGTGACTTCAAGAATAAAAGTCAGCTCTGGAGCACATAACTTTCTACATAAAGCTCCTGTTGGGGCGCCTCGATGGCTCAGTAGGTTGTGTCTGCCCTGTGATTTAGGCTCTGGTCATGATTTCAGGATTCATGAGCTCAAGCCCCACATCGGGCTCTGTGCTGACAACTCAGAGCCTGCTTGGGATTCCCCCCACTCTCTGCCCCTCCCCCATGCTCTCTCTCTCTAAATAAATCAGAAGAAAGAAAGAAACATCCTGTTGCTTATGCAAACATCCCCAAGTAAAACAATTTTTAAAAGCTACTAAAAAAGTTTTTAAAGCTACCAAAAGTATAAAAGCTACAAAACTCAATACTACCCAAATTTGTCTTCAGCCAAGACCTCTACAGCCATGGGATCCTTAATGAGTCTTCTCATCCAAATAAGAAAATCAGAATGCTAACACACTAGGGTAAATTTGACATCTATGAAAGCACTTCTCAAAAAGTGTTTCTAGGTAAATCTTCCCCCACCAACAAACAAACAAACAAACAAACAAACAAGCAAAAAAAAAAAAAACACTGGTTTTATAAACCAAAGCAAATCATGTTCTAAAGAACCATGTTTACAAGTTCTCTGATTAAAGCCATCAAGATATGATCATTCAAAACTTGGTCATAAGTCACATAAACACCTTTACAAGTACAGAATCATGATCTCCAAATGATGAATGATGAATTAATCAACCTTCTAAACATAAGCACTCTCAATCAGAAAGAGTATCTTTCCCTGAAGTAGTCTTTCGTTTAGACTTCAGAATAATTTGACAACCCAACAGGGTTAAGAGAAACATAACACTGTTGTCTTAAATAACTGTAACTTCATTTGTTTACTTATTACCTTAAATACATACTGACTTCATATAGAAAAAACCAAAAAGCAAGTAAATGCAAACTATAATTGATCAAAAGAAGGCCATGAGATGCAAAGTGGATTTTTATTGACGATCTGTAAAAATCCGGTTCCAAAATTAAATGTGATCTCACACCGTGTGCGAAAACACCCCCACACATTTCCAATAAAGCTCCACTAACTTGTAACAGGCGATTGTGATACACTCATTGGAATAGTGATAACACAGTATGAAAAACAAAAACTATGTGAAAGTCAAACAATGGGAAAAAGTGAATCCTTCAGAGCTTCCATTAGTCATCAGAATCATCTTACAATAAGTCTTTCTGACTTATGACGGAGAATCAATCAAGCATGTGAGGCCATTGCACGCACTCACTGGGTTCTTCACGATAATTGTGTGCTCTTTGCACTCCATCCCCTCCTACAACTACCGTATGACACAGAAGTGTTTTTAATGAACTAAATCTAAGTCCTTCTGAGAATTCTGAAACATCCTGAGAATAAGATGGGAGATTCTGGCCCCACAGGAGGTCCTATTCGATGAGAAAACGCTATTTCAAGCCCTTTAGTTTTAAAGAGACAGTGACCGCCTTTAACATATAAAGTGAATGTCTATATCCCAAACGTAAGCCTGGTTGTCTGTAAACATTATAAAGTTGTGCTTTAATCTTTAGGACAGGACCGATCTTGGAAAAAAGTTAATGTACGTAAGCAACTGGAAAGTTAAGCGTTTAGTACAAAAATAAATACCGTCAACTTAGAGCTGGCCATCCCTACCAACATCCCTGCTCCAACCCTCCCTTTACTTGAGTCTTCCGCTGAGGTCCCAGCCAGCAGAGAGCTCTGCTTAACTCCAAAGTAGGGCAGGCCCATCGCTGGATCTTTGAGCCCCGTTCTCCAATCAGGAAAGCAGCTCTCAGGAGACCCATGGCACCCCCACCCCCACCCAGCCCCATGCCGCTCTCTCTCACAACAGCAGGGCAGACGTGCCCTGTACCCCTGCCTCCTGCACCACCTCACCCTGTGTTCAGCTGCTAATCAATGTGTAGCATCAGCAGCTGAACACTCAGAATCAAACCCAGATCAACTCAGGTCCACTACACTACGAGTCAGCAAGGGCAGGGACCTATTCTTTCCCGGACCCATCGGCTCCCCCACTTCCTGGTACCGAGGCGTGCAACAGGTGCTTCGTGAATGAACGTATCAAACGGTGTTGAATCCCAAAAGCTGGAAAACAAAGAGGAGGATGTCCCAAAGTGAGAGGGGGAGATAAAAAAGGAGATGTGAGAAGAGGCAGTGAAGACAACCCAGAAGTGAGAATCAAAGCGCGAGTATTGTATATATATATGCTTCCTTGTTCGATTCTTCCGGGTTCCAGGCAGGCAGCACCACAAATCTGCCGTTTCTGTAACAACGGAGAAGGGACAGAACCATTTAGACAGTCCAAAGGCACTTTTAATCTAGCTACAGAGCTTTTTATGGACACTGCATACACAACTTTAAGCTTAACAAAATCAGTACATTTCTCTGGTTTTACGTCCACAGCTGGACTAAGTTAGAAAAAAGGGCAACAATGTGAATGCAGCTTTACATTTTTTAAATGTCAGCATTTTTCTTAGATTAAATGTTGCCAATATAGAAAAACTAAAAATTATAATAATTAAAGAGAAACATTTTGTTAAAACATAAGCGAAAGCAAAAAATTATCATAGTAAGTGTATTTAAAATAGCATAAAATAGAAGTTGTAACTTCATTATACACAGATATATATCAAATATGGGCAGGCAATTGTATACTATCTTTAGTTTAAGGTAAGAGAAGGATAATAACCGATTAAAAAATTGTGATCCTAGGGTCTGGCTGCCCTACTCTGTGTCATGAGTGAGCCACTCAAGAAATACATTGTTTGCTGACTACACTTCAAAGGAAGTCACAAGGCTCAATCAATGGAAATTATAAACATTTTGATTCCATCAGAAAACGTTAGGGGTGCCTGGGTGGCTCAGTGGGTTAAGCCTCTGACTCTTGATTTCAGCTCAGGTCATGATCTCACAGTTTGTGGTTCGAGCCCTGCGTCGGGCTCTGCAAGGACAGTGCAGAGCCTGCTTGGGATTCTCTCTCCCTCTGTCTCTCTCTGCCCCTCCCTCGCTTGCTCACGCTCTCTCTCTCACTCTCTCTCTCTCTAATATAAAAACATAAACATCAAAAAATATTTTAAGAAATTGTTAAAACAGTACATCTTAAATGTTCTCAGCACGAAAAAAAGAGTATTAATTATGCAAGGTGAGGGAGGTGTTAAGTAACCCTACAGCGATCATCGTTTTGCAACATTCAAGTTACACATTGTACACCTTAAGCTTACATGATTACAAGGCAATTACATCTCAGTAAAGCTGGGGGAGAAGAAGGACGTGTATCAAAAAGTGGCCACCATTCTTCCTCACTCTGTGGATAAATGACATGACACCAGTCACATTGTATTTGGGGATTTTTTTTTTTTTTATGTTAACTGAAGAATAGTCTCCTGGAGTGGGGAGTTCTTAACTGCATTCATACAAATGATATTTAAGTTTAAAATGCGCTTGCTGGGGCGCCTGGGTGGCTCAGTCGGTTGAGCGGCCGACTTCGGCTCAGGTCACGATCTCGCGGTCCGTGAGTTCGAGCCCCGCGTCGGGCTCTGCGCTGACGGCTCGGAGCCTGGAGCCTGCTTCCGATTCTGTGTCTCCCTCTCTCTCTGCCCCTCCCCCACTTGCGCCCTGTCTCTTTCTCTCTCTCTCTCACAAATGAATAAATGTTAAAAAAAATTTTTTTAAACAAACAAATAAATAAATAAGACGCATTTGTTGGGGGCATCTAGGTGGCTCAGTTGGTTAAGTGGCTGGCTGGCTCCTTATTTCAGCTCAAATCATGATCTCATGGTCATGGGATCGAGCCCCACATCAGGTTCCACACTGAGTGTGGAGACTGCTTGGGATTCTCTCTCCCCGCCTCTCTCTCTGCCTCTCCCTCCTCTCAAAACATATAAATAAATTTTAAAATGTCTTTAATGCATTTGTTTTAGCTTTATAAGTTTTGCTTGTTATTGAATAGAAAACTTACTCTGCATTCTTTTAAGACTGGTGTCCTAATAGAGAACACTAGTCCACATTGAGGTAGGGGGAGGCAGGAGGAAGAAACAAGCTTTGTTTCAAAGAAAAAAATGAAAACACTCTATGTGTATGGTTCCAAAAAAATCAACCTTAAATCATGAAATCTCTGAGTACCATTAAATACTCTGCACCACAATCTTAAAAGAGAACTTTCCTCAGCTTGTAGTTTGCATTATGGTGAAATCCAAATACCTATGCATATCTTTTCATAACTCATACACATAAATATACCTTTCCATACCTGTGTACATCTTTCCAAATCTACTATGATTTCTATACGTATATACATCTGAATATCTATAAATTATCTGCACATCTATATACAACTTTCTATACCTACAAGCATTTGAATACCTGTATGTATCTATTTCAATTTTGAGCAAAAACAATTTACAATCAAGAATAGAACTATTATTATTATTATTATTATTATTATTGTTATTGTATTTGGAAAAAGAATGAGAAATGGAAGCTCTTTGAGTGTAAAATCGCCATGGTTGGTTAGTTGAACCAATCGTGGACACATTCCCAATACCAAGATGGATATGAAAAAAAAAATAAGTAGCATAGGATCATAAAGTTTGTAGCTTACTTTGTGCCTTTTCACAGAAGTTTATCTGAAAGCCTAAAGTAAAAGAGATAAGTTCCAGTTCATTGACTGTAAATCAAACAGACCAAAATTAGAACATGACATTGCATTCTTATATCACATTTAAATAAAACCAATTCAGGAACAGTTCGAATCACATACCCCCCACTAGCAAAGTGAAAACTCTAACACGTGGGCTTTCTTTTAAAAAGTCAGCTCTCTCTGGGGCAGTACTTTATTAAATGAAGCTGAAATTAGATTGAAATTCTAAATTCTGCAATTACCTTAATGTTTCACATCTATTCGATGAACAGAATAGCCATTAGCCCTTGGAAGTCAAGAGTAACTTTTAAGGTAATCTTATCAATGCTTTCAATCTACAAATTCAGAACATGTTACAAGTGACTTTTATTAACCCTAATTGCTGACTTAACACTATCTGTGATTAACTACTACCCCTGATTCAAAAGCTTCAAAAGCAGTTCATAAATTACGAAATCTAAACCAAAGCAACATTTTCTAGTCAATTTGCTAACCTCACTGGTAAAATCATGAACTAATGAGGAGGTACTCAACTTCTTCTAGGAGGCCTGAGAGGGGGTGGTGTCCCTAGGAATGATATGCAGGGTGGGACTTTACAAGTTACAGGAAGAAAACCTGTGAAATCTCCTTAGGAACGTGAGCACATTTCCCAAATCGAGCTGGACCTGATTACGCCTTATGTATTCATTTATATAGATGTTAATTTTTTGTAAAATGCACCCAGTAAAATAAGCTGTTGACAACAAATTATTTAAGGTTCTTAAATAAAATATTTAAATATTCTTAAAATATTCTTTCACCCCCTTGGTTTAGGGGGTGAATGCCTGATTTTCTCAATAGTCCACCTATGAGTGCATTTATTAATGCCTTCAGAAACAACATGGGAAATTCAGAATGAGTATCACTACTCATTCTGTATTTATGGGAATTCAACCAAAACTTCTAGGAAAAGAGCCAGGACTAAAAGAAGGATGTGTTTAAGTACTCTCTCCCATCCAATTATCAGAATGCTTAGGATTCTAAGATAAAGATATCACCTATCAGGTACAATACCGGAAAAATCCCAACGAAGCTACTTTGCCCAAGAGTAACCCACTGCTTACTGGCTAACCACACAAATGCCAACACAGGGGGAGTGGGCACCGGGGAGCTCCGGGCTGGAGGACCCAGGGCAAACCTGGAGGCAGCTACCCCTCAAGTTCAACTTGCGGCCCCAGCAGATGTGTGGCAGGAACAGACTTCAGAAAGAAAAAAGTCGGAGATCCGTGGCCCTTGTAAGCCTAAGCAACTAAAAGCCAGCCCAGCCACTCTCCCACGGGCCCAATGAGGTGAACACAGGTCGGAAGGAGAGGAAACTGGTTCTCTGTTAGCAGCAGAGGCATAGAGAGCACAGAGGAACCCCAGCCTCAGTTCAGAAGGCGGGTCTCCAGCTCTCCCTGCTGAGCTGAAGGCAAAATCCACCTGACAGCTGGAGGGGAAACTGATGAAAGACTGAAACAAGTTGAAGGCAATAGTCGCTCTTCTCTTTTCAGCTCTACATATAGTTAGTGTTCGCTACTAGTTAGCAAAATTAAAGGGAAGCAGGAGAGGAAAACAAAATAACAATATGAATGGAGAAAGGAGCAAGAAAAATAAACTTGAAAGATACAAGAAAAAGGAGTTGGGGCTGTTTGCACAACTGCTAAAAATAAGTTACAGGGTAATTTTAAGAAACAGAAAAAAAAATGCTTAAATGCATATGTAACTGATAATGTTACAATGTCACCAATTACTGCTCTAACCACATGGGAGGTTAAATACACCTTAGATACAGGAATCAACGCAGGTAGATAAAAAGGAAGGAGGCTGAAATGCTCACCACCTAAGTACAGACTTGTTCTTTTTATCTAGTTACGGATACAGCGACCAGGTGAACGGATCTGTCCATCTCTGCATTATTTCTCCCTCAGAAAAGACTTGCGGGTGGCTCAGTGGGTTGAGCTGAGGTTCAGCTCAGGTCATGATCTCACAGTTCATGAGTTCGAGCCCCGTGTTGGGCTTTGTGCGGACAGTGCGGGTGTGCTTCAGATTCTCTGTCTTCCTCTCTCTCAAAAATAAAAAATTTTAAAAATAAAAAAAAGGCTTGCTACCAGACGCGGAGTTCACAGGCAAGGAGGGTTAAACTAACTCAAACATAATGGCTCACCTTGGAATCCCACTTAATCCTATCAATTAAACCAGACAAAAGGCTATTAGCTAAATCTTTCTAGAGCTCCCCTAGCTCATTAAACTCAAAGGGCAGGGAGGGGCCAAGGGGACCACCAGCAACCTCGTCTGAGAACAGAAAGGTTGGAGGAAAGAAACGATGAGGAAAACTTCCAATATTCTCAGCTTTATAAAAAGCCAGTTTGTGGCTAGGCTATAATTAGTCCATCACTATTCATTCACAAATGTTCAATTTTTGAGGTCACCCGTATCTCAATTCTGTCTTTCCACGCACTCGCTTCATGTACTACGACTCCAGGAGCACGAGGTACCAGTTCAATCTGTTGCTGGTAACCAGGTAATTTTGAAAATCTCAGGGGCCTCCTCCCACTTTTTTATCCTGGTATCTGTAGGCTGGGACTAAATTTTACATGATCCTCCACTTTGAATCTTTTCATTTTATCTGGTCCCAGGTAAGTTTATTTGCATTAAATCTTAGCCCTCCCCCGCCCCCCCAACCAAGACTAAATACCCAGATGTATACATATGACAATGTGTTAGGAAGATGTATACATATGACAATGTGTTGGAGCTCTGTGGGGCTTTCTCCTCCCCTTTCTCACTGGGCCGCCCTCTTTCCCACACTCCTCCTCAACCTCACGCTCTTACCCCAATCGCTCTTACCCCAATCGTTTGAGAGCCCTGCACTGGCCAGGACTGGAAACCTACCATTATGGTATCTGCCAGACAAAGTGAGCTTGTCTGCATTAGTTTAGAAGGCCATTTAGGAGGTGAGCAAGTGTATACAAAAACAAAAGGCAGAGAGTGTTTGAGAAAGTAGAACACGAAACAAAAAATGTTAATCCAGGGTCCTAGTTCCAACTGTGAAAGTCAAGTCATTTCACCTGAACCTCCGTTTCCTCCTTTAACTATAAAATTAAGAATAATAATGAGGGGGGTGTCTGAGTGGTCCAGTCAGTTAAGCATCCCACTTCGGTTCAGGTCATGATCTTGCAGTTCATAAGTTCGAGCCCTACATCGGGCTCTGGAGCCTACTTAATTCTGTGTCTCCCCCCTGCCTTTTGGCGGCTCACACTCTGTCTCTCTGTTAAAAATAAACATTAAAAAAAATTAACCAAAGCAAAAATGAGCTATTGGAACCTCATCAAAATAAAAAGCTTCTGCACAGCGAAGGAAACTATCAGCAAAACTAAAAGGCAACCGACAGAATGGGAGAAGATATCTGCAAATGACATATCAGATAAAGGGTTAGTATCCAAAATCTATAAAGAACTGATCAAACTCAACACCCAAAAAAAACAAATAATCCAGTGAGGAAATGGGCAAAAGACATGAACAGACACTTCTCCAAAGAAGACATCCAAATACGAATCAAAACCACAATGAGATAGCACCTCACACCTGTCAGAATGGCTAACATTAACAGTTCAGGCAACAACAGATGTTGGCGAGGATGCAGAGAAAAAGGATCTCTTTTGCATTGTTGGTGGGAATGCAAGCTGGTGCGTCCACTCTGGAAAACAGTATGGAGGTTCCTCAAAAACCTAAAAATAGAACTACCCTACGACCCGGCAATTGCACTACTAGGCATTTATCCACGGGATACAAGTGTGCTGTTTCGAAGGGACACGTGCACCCCCATGTTTATAGCAGCACTATTGACAATAGCCAAAGTATGGAAAGAGCCCAAATGTCCATCGATGGATGAATGGATAAAGATGTGTGGTGTGTGTGTGTGTTTGTGTGTGTGTATATATATACATATACATACATATATATATGTACATACACACGATGGAGTATTACTCAGCAATCAAAAAGAATGAAATCTTGCCATTTGCAACTACCTGGATGGAACTAGAGGATATTATGCTAAGTGAAATTAGTTAGAGAGAGACAAATATCATGACTTCACTCATATGAGGACTTTAAGATACAAGACAGATGAACATAAAGGAAGGAAAGCAAAATTAATAGAAAAATAGGGAGGAGGGGAGCCTCAGTGACCCAGTCAGTTGAGCATCCAGCTTTGGCTCAGGTCATGATCTCACAATTCGTGGGTTCGAGCCCCGAGTCAGGCTCTGTGCTGACAGCTCGGAGCCTGGAGCCTGCTTTGGATTCTGTGTCTCCCTCTCTCTCTCTGCTCCTCCCCTGCTCATGCTCTGTCTCTCAAAGATGAATAAACATTAAAAAAAAAAAAAAAAAAAAAAAACAGGGAGGGGGACAAAACATAAGAGACTCTTAAATATGAAGAACAGAGGGTTCCTGGAGGGGTTGTGGGAGGGGGGATGGGCTAAATGGGGGAGGGGCACCAAGGAATCTACCCCTGAAATCACTGTGAAATCAGCACTATATGCTAACTTGGATGTAAATTTAAAAAATAAATAAATTTTTAAAAATTAAAAACAAACAAGAATAGTAATCAGGTAATCTTATCTTAGAATTTGGGAACAGTGTGTCGACACCTGCTATGCCTGTGAAACGGCCCCGTGGGGCTTTGCATTATCCCGGGTCCCCTTCTCCGGGTTGATGGTATAACCCAGCGAGGGTGTGGGACAGGGGCATCGGTGGTTTCCAGCTCCCCCCGGCAGTTCCTTCCAGCTCCCTCACACCCGAGTCTGGTACTGCTGAAAACGGACTATGGGCCGCAGTATACATCCACACTAGTGTAAAGAAAATCAGAGCCTGGGGCGTCTGGGTGGCCCGGTCGGCTGGGCGTCTGGCTCTTGATTTCAGCTCTGGTCATGACCTCATGGTTTTGTGAGTTCGAGCCCTGGATGGGGTCTGCGTTGACAGTGCGGAACCTGCTGGGGACTCTCCCACTCTCTGTGTCTCTCAAAATACATAAACTTAGAAAGAGAGAGAGAGAGAGAGAGAGAAAGAGAAAAAGGGAGGGAAGGAAGGAAGGAAGGAAGGCAGGCAGGCAGGCAGGGTGGGAGGAAGGAAGGAAATCAGAACCCCCTTACTGGGTCATGCCCACAGAGCAAGCTACCCAGTCTTGCTTCCAACAGGAGCAGGAAGAGCCTCGTGTGTGCTGCCTTCCAAAATCAACCTCAAAATTGTGGCATGTGGCCCCAACTGCGGAGTTATTCAGAGTACATCATTAGGGCTCTAACATCTAAGGCTTGATCTCAGCTTGTCCAAAATTTGTGTTTTCGTTGTGCTCAAGAGTGGTTTCCGCAAGATTTGCTTCCTGCTGTGCTGCTTCCTGCCTCCCCTTGCTTCACCATTCACTAACTGAAAAGGGGAGCCGCCCTAATTCACTAATTCCAGCTTGCCTGCATCATCCAGAACCATTCGTGATTTCATAAATACTGATCAAATCCGGGGTGCCTGCAGAGCTCAGCTGACTTCAGCTCAGGTCAGGATCTCATGGTTTGTGGGTTCGAGCCCCGCATCGGGCTCTGTACTGACAGCTTGGAGCCTGCCTCAGATTCTGTCTCTCTCTCTCTCTCCCTCTCTCTCTGCCCCTCTCCCGCTCATGTTCTTTCTCTCTCAAAAATAAATAAACAATTTTTAAAAATACCGATCAAATCCTCTCCAAAGTTGTTTTTAACTCGGGATCTTGTCAGTGCTCCTAAGCCATTTCTTTTTTCTGCCTGTGGCCAATAAACTACCCCATTGACTCTTTGGCTATGTAACTAAAGGCTATATTATCATCTCCAACCTGTTCACTGAAGCCCCAGCGTACCTGGGCGGGGCAATTTATGACTGTGACTGCGGCAAGTATCGAACCTCCGTGAGCCTCCATTGTCTCATCTGTAGAACACAAGAGTACTACCCAAAAGTGCTTTGTGATGATTAGCACATCTAAATGTCCAGCACTGCGCCTGGACTAGAGGTTATTACGACCACAGTAATTACTCCTGGTCCCTCCCTCAGGTGAGCAATGGCTGTGGCACCTTCCCCACCGGGACCAGCTCCGCCTACACAAAACCAGTCCCCCTCCTTTTACTTCCTGTCACCCTAAGGGAGGAAACAGGGAGGGACTCCAGACAGCACGGGGATCCCCACCCCGGGCTCTACATTCTGCCACAGCCCTTCCTAGACACAGCCTGGTGTCCTGGTGTCCACGAAGGGGGATAGTTTCCCTGGCAGGATCCCAACCCAGATCTCAGGGATACCGGCATCCATCAGGGGGAGCCGCTTAGTGTCACTTAGTTTTTTCAGCAAAGTCAGACAACGAACGCACTACCAAATATGTCTGGCAACGCCTTTCTGGTTTCCCCCCTTTTAAAAATTTTGTCGGAGCGATCTTTAGTAAGCGGAAGCAAGGTAGGCCCTGAAAAAGCTGCTGTGGTGTCCACCTCGATCATCTTTCCACGTCGTGGAGAATGATGTGCTGTTCAGGAATCCAGCTGTAGCAACGGCATCGTCTTTCCAGGGGGCCCATCTTGCGTTAACTACTAACCGATGCTCCCTTTGACTGTGTAGCCCCAAATTAGGCAGATCTTGTCACCCCTGGCCCTCGAATCATTTCTAGAAGTACACGTTACTTCTCAACTTGGCCAGGAGTGTGAGGAGACACATGAAGGCTGTGTCTCCTCTTCTGGAGCTGGGGGGATAAGGGTAGAAACAAAGCAGAGACAGTAATTTGCCCCAGATGACAGATGTAGTCAGGATGCTGACATCAATTATGAACTCTTTTGCTAACTGGGTTCCTTTGCCATGGCATGTGTAGTGTTGAAAGAGTTCCACTACCTTTCAAACCTATACTGCCCCCCCGGGCCAATGCATAATTAAAATGTTCCAGGGGCGCCTGGGTGGCTCAGTGGGTTAAGTGTCTGACTTCGGCTCAAGTCATGATCTCACAGTTCGTGGGTTCGAGCCCCACATAGGGCTCTGTGCCGACAGCTCAGAGCCTGGAGCCTGCTTCGGATTCTGTGTCTCCCTCTCTCTGACCCTCCCCTGCTTGCACTCTGTCTGTCTGTCTCTCTCTCTCTCAAAAGTAAACATTAAAAAAAATTTTTGTTTAGGGCACCTGGGTGGCTCAGTCGGTTAAGCATCCGACTTCAGCTCAGGTTATGATCTCATGGTTCGTGGGTTCGAGCCCCATGTGGGGCTCTGTGCTGACAGCTCAGAGCCTGGAGCCTGCTTCGGATTGTGTCTCCCTCTCTCTCCCTCTCTCTGCCCCTCTCCCACTCACTCTGTGTCTCTCTCAAAAATAAATTTTAAAAAAATTTTTTAAAAAAGAAAAAGAAAGAAAAACGCCCCCTAATTCAAAATGCTGCTGTCGACCCTCCAGCAAGTTTAGAACTGTGACATAAAAAGGAGCATCAGGAAGGACAAGGCTCCAGAAACAACCCAAACATGGCTGGCGGCTTAGAGCTCCCACCCCCTGACTGCAACTTAAAATAATCTCCCCTTTCTATTCCTGAATCTGCATCTCTGCTGGCAAACATTCTTCCCTCAGACCTGATGGCTGAAATGACTTAGAGCTCAGAGAACCTGTGTGAAACTGTGTTATTGACCAGGAAGAAGAAAGGCTGGGTTAAAACCTGCCTCCACTGGGGCGAATTACCTGAAGTGGTCAGTTCCCTAATCTACAAAAGGGGACTGTGCCCACCTCCCCCTTCGAGGGTGCTGGTGAGCATCAAATTAGGTAGAGACCATGGAAAAGACCCGTGTTAACTATCAGTTTCCCTTCTTAAGTTTAAACCTGAATTACAGTTTCCCAGGTTGTGTAATTTGGGCCGTATCTCTACCTCTGAGACATGGAGGTCACAGAGGAGACTGACCTGGATCACGTATGAAGGAGCTGTGATCTCCTGACCCCTAGAAATCGGGGAAACTCTATGCGCCCAAATCCATCCAGCCTCTCTGATTAGGTAAACAAAGCGGAAGGAAAACAGAGACATTTCGGAAAGAAGACAACAGGACTCAAAACACAGGGTTAGCTAATATCCCATCTCAAAACAAGTTTCAGGACACATTCACTAGAAAGCACGTGACAGCAAAAGGTGAGAAAGTGTGCTGAAAGCATGGTTTTTCTACTTTTTGTCTTTGAAGATCAGGATTGCTTGATTTTCAAGAGAGCACAGAAATGCAGTGTGCTTTGCGGGGGGACCAATTTGCTAAGCTGCGCTTGTTTTAGGTTATGTCAAATAAATGGTAGAGAAATAGTACTCAGCACACTGGGAAGAAAAGGCAAGAAATTCTAGGGTTTGGAACTATATCCACTGTCTGCACAGTTCAGTTCTTTAAAATCCAGATAAAGGAATCTCCCCGTAGTTCTTGAAAACCACAGACTAACTGGTAAAACAAATAGTCAAATATAATCACAGATAGGGTGTTTCCCACATCTTTTATGTATTTCAATATTACTGGGAGAAAAAAAAAAGTGCATTGATTTTAAATCTTCATTTTTTTTCTTAACAGATATGCGTCATTACACTTGAAAGTTTTGTGTTTATTTTTGCATTTTTTTTAAATTGAGGTATAGCTGACATTACATTAGTTTCAGGTGTACAACTTAATGAGTCGATACGTGTATATCTCCAAAAATGGTCACCATAGTAAGTCTTGTTAACATCCATCGCATACACAAACAACTTTTATTCTTGTGATGAGAACTTTTAAGATTTACTGTTAGCAGCTCTCAAATATGCAATATGGCATTATTAATCATAGCTGCCAGGCCGTACATTATTTTGTGTGTGTTTAAGAACAATCAAGCTATCATCTTTTCATTTAAAATGGTATTTATTTATATGGGTGCCCTGGTGGCTCAGTCAGTTAAGCATCTGACTCTTGATTTCGGTTCGGGTCACGACCTCACAGCCGTAGGACTGAGCCTCGTGTCAGGCTCTGCACTGGCAGCATAGAGGCTGCTTGGGATTCTCTGCCCGCCCCCCCCCCATCAAAAATAATAAACATTTTTAAAAAATTGATATTTATTAACTGTTCAGGTGAAGCTAAGTAGGTAAGGACTGGACTGGTCCATAAGTTTTGTTACACATCTGCATTTAA
Source organism: Panthera tigris (assembly GCF_018350195.1). Classification (NCBI taxonomy): domain Eukaryota; kingdom Metazoa; phylum Chordata; class Mammalia; order Carnivora; family Felidae; genus Panthera; species Panthera tigris. The sequence goes on along the minus strand of NC_056673.1, from coordinate 6,049,946 downwards.
GACCCAAGAAGAAAAAAGGAAAAACTGCCTGCCTAGAACAGCTCATTATGAGAGGTACCTACAATGTATACTTTACATTGTATACAATGTATACTTTGTAAACTTTGTATACAATGTATACCTTGTATACTTTGTATACTATAATGTATACTTTAGGACTATTTCCTGTAACAATACTTTACAAATGCCTCCAGAACTGATCCTTCAGAATCAATTGCAGGTTCTAACTATTCTAACCACATTTAAACTACCAGAGTAAAGTTTAAGGAAGTTTTATATATTCCCCTGCTTTAAGTCTTCTAGAATAAACTTCTTGTGTTTATGAGAGCTTTCAAATCTATACATTTTAAGCAAATAGTAACTCAAGGAGGTAAATAACCATGTCTAATAATAATCCTTTTTTCTGATAGTTTATAATTTTCCAAACATTTCCATGTGCATTACTCTAATAACGTGACCCTCACAACAGCCCGGCCATATGGGTATTATTCCTATTTTAGCAGATGAGAAACTCAGAGTTCAGAAAAGGTGAGTAAATGCCCCAAGTCACAGCGCCTGCAGAGGAGTGAGCAGTTTCCTGAATCCAGGTAGAATAAAGACCCATCAGGGATATTCTTAAAGGAAAGGCTCAATAATGAAAAGCAGAAATCAGCAGATTAGTGAGAAGGGTGGGACCCAGTAATAATGAAGCTAAAGAAAATGTGTAGTAGATCATGAGGGGTTAGGGACTCATCTACTAATAGTGAAAGAGACTATTAATGACACCATATTACAAACAACGCATTGTTGCTATTAACAATGATGATGGAGGGAGGCGCCTGGGTGCCTCAGTGGGTCAAGTGTCCTGCTTCGGCTCAGGTCATGATGTCACGGTTCGTGAGTTCGAGCCCCGTGTCGGGCTGTGCTGACAGCTCGGAGCCTGGAGTCTGCTTTAGATTCTGTGTCTCCCTCCCTCCCCCCCCCCCCCCAAATAAACATTAAAGAAAAAAAAAAACATTAAAACAATGATGATGGCTGACATGTATCACACCCTTACTATGTCAGACCCATGCCCTACATGCATTCACCAAGAACCTGTGAAGTGAGCATTATTCCTACTTTCCAACTGAAAACCTGAGGGTTAGAGAGGTTGAGTATCTTGCCCTAGGTCACAAAAATCTTAAATCCTGACAAGGGGATTTAAATCCAGGACTCCAGAGCTCTTAAATGTTATGGCATTAGGAAAACAATACTTCCCAATGTGGACCACACTCTTGGGTCACAAATGTCAAGCCATGAAAACAGTGTACAGGGTTATCCAGTGCCCAGCACAGAGCTTATCACACAGAAGGACCTCACATGTCTGTTAGATGAAATGTGTTCCATAAGTCCTGCAACTAGCTGTTTGAAAGAGGAGGGTCATTAACACGTCCCAGGAAGGCAATGTTTTACAGGGCAGCAAGTAGAAACAGATTGGAGGAAGGGGGTGGTATATACCAAACATCTTCTAAGGGTCTGAAGCCCGATCTAAAACCAAAGGTCTCTAGCAGAGGAAGCATGAAAGGTTGGGCTCTAAGCATACAAAGTAAACAAAAAAGGTCCTCAACTGCTCTTTAAGCTCATGGATTATAACCTGGATTGCACTAGACAACATCCGGCGACTTTCAGGTGCTTCTCTTCGTTCTGAGTCAGCAAAAAAAGGTTCAAGAACAAGACACTTATAACTAGCAGGTTCCTCAGCCAATCAAGGCTAGACATGGTGCTGGTAAAAGAAAATTCATCAATAATCCAAAGAGAAGTCTATGTCCGCCTTCTCCCTTTTAAAACTAGGTTCCGCTTGTTGGAAAGGTTACTAGACATCAGAAACACAGAGGTGGCGGAGAAGAATGGAGAGCCTCAGAATATTGCCCAACCACAAGGGCACCACCGCAAGCTCCTCCCCATTCCGGAAGCTTGACACACACACAGTGTCCCCTCTGCCCGGAGCACAACAGTCATCTTTCCAGACAGGTCTTCTCCACCCCTCTTATCGAAGCACACCACACACTCCTCTTATCTTCCATCGCAAAACCCCGCTTCTTACCTTCCTAACACTCTTCTCCATGAGTAAGTTTTCTTATGTACCTGCGGACTGTCTTTCCTGCCCCGTCTCATCAGGAGGGAGGAGAATGCCCAACTAACTCTCTGCTGTATGCCCAGCACTAGAGTCTATGCCCAGCACTGGGAAGCTCAACATTTTTTAACCAAAATAATAATAATAATAATAATAATAATAATAATAATAAATAATAAATGTATACAGCTTTTTCAAACTATCAGCATCCCTACCCCCACCAAAATAAACTCCCCACCACACACACACACACACACACACACACGCACTATTTTTATAGGCTTTAGAAGTCACCCATTTTGCAAAAGCCATACAATCCTAAACTGTCGTTTTTCCGCCTCATTTCCAGCAACGACTGGACTGGAGAGCGGTCCTTGTCAGAAAACCCATCTCTTACGTCGTCTGCATACACACATATACACATTGGGCTGTGCAACACAGCAGCGGCCAACAACTACTTCGGTCTGAATTAATCATGAGGGCCTGCACAGAAAGTGTCCTCGGAGCTCTGACATCATCCCGTCTGTACATCACCATTCTTTACGTGTACTGAAATGATCTCCCAGGGAGCGCAAGCAGCCGGGAGGGAAAACTTGAGGGCATCCTGTCTCTGCTTTCCTGAATCACGCACCCTCTCATCGACACGAAGACCCCAAGGCGGTTGAGACAGACCCGGGCACGCGGCTCAAGACACAGCAAGGAGCCCGGTCGGGAAGGTTCTAATCAGAGAGTAAAAATGTCACCATGGTGACACTGACCGCCGAGGGTATCGCGACCCATTCTGCTGATATTGTAACATAAGCGGTTAGCTGAAGTCGTCCAAGAGGTCGCTGAGATTCCCGGTTTTAAAAATAACAGGACTGCCCCGAAATCCCCCCCCCCCGAAAACTTCAGGGAATGGCCCCTGATGGGCTGGGGAGGGGTGGGGGTGGGGGGGGGGGCTGGTGTTTTCACAACACCCCCTCGGTCAGGAGCCACGCGGATTGGAATTCGCCTTCCCAGCGGGGGAGAAGCATTAATTCATTAAGGAGGCGGCGGCCTCGGACGTCCAGACACGACCCAGTACCACCGGGACCCCCTGCCTTTCTGTCTCCTGCGTCTCCCCCACTGAAACCGAATCCAGGGCTCTCGCGTATTTACGGATATTTCCAGCCTGTGCCACGCCAACGCGGTCACCCCGGGCCCGACGGCCGTCCGAACTACTAACCTTACAGGTGGCACAGGCCGGAGCAGCCCCTCCCCCACCCCACCCCCGTCCCTCCCCCTCCCCCCTTCCCCTTCCCCTCCCCCTTCCCCCGCCCCCCGGGAAAGTTTGCAGGCGCGGGGGGGGGGGGTCCCCGCGGGGGGCGCCCAGTCGGCGGGCGGGCCCGGCTCCGGCGGCGCCCCGCGGGGAGCCAAGATGGCCCTGCGCGGGGCCCCAGGGCTGCGGCGGCGGGGCGCAGGGGGGGTGGGGGGGGGGGCGCCAGGCCGGGGCGCCGGGGACGCAGCGCCGCCGCCTACCTGCGCGGCGCGGCCCGGCCCGCGGGAGGCCAGCCCGGCGCGGGCCCGGAAACGCGGGCGGGGCGGTGCCAGGTGAGCGGCGGCGGCGGGGGCGGCCGCGGGGGCGGGCCCGGGCCAGGTGGGCCTCCCGCGGGCCCGGCGGGGGCCGAGCGGGGCGGGGTGGGGGGGGGGGTGGTGCGCGGAGGCCGCGGGCCGGGGCCTGCGCGCGGGGCCGGGGCAGGGCCGGGCGCGCGGCGGGCGGGGGCGCGGGCCGCCCCGGTGGCTTCCTCGGCCGGGTCCGGGGGCGTCCGCGGGCCGCGGGGGACAGGCCGCGACGACGCCGACGGCCGCGCCGGGGGGGCGGGGGTCGCGGCGCTGGCGCGTTCCTTACCCTGCATGCTGCTGACGGCCGGGTGGCCCGGCGCCGGGGGCCCCACGGGGCCCGGGGTGCCGCTGCCGCTGCCGCCCCCGGAGCCGCCGCCGCCGCCGCTCGGGCTCGGAGCCGCCATTGTTGGGAGTGAGGAGCCGAGCGGCGCCGCGGCGGCTGCAATGCAGCAAGCTCGGCCTCTCGCACGGCCGAGGGGCGCGGCCAGCGCCCGCCTTGGCCACGCCCCCCGGCCCGCCCCCGACACGCCCCCCCGGACACGCCTCCCGCCGCGCGCACGCGCGCGCGCGCTCCGGAGCCCGACGCCGAGCCGCGCCAGCTGCGGAGCCGCAGAACCGCCCAGGGCGCGGGTGCCCGGCCCGGGAGGAAGGCGGCCGGGCTGCCCCGGCGCTGCGGGCCGGCTCGCGGGGCCTAGGGCGCTTTGCAGCAGCGTTACGAGCGCGGGTGCGCCGGGGAGGTTAGGGGACGCAGAGCTTTCGTCGCTCCCGCAGAGGCCTGCGACCGCAAGAAGTTTCCGAGCCCCCTCGTTGGAAACCACAGAAGCCGAAATCAGACCGGTCGAGCTGAACAGGACCCCCGGGGTCGTGCTTCCTGTCCAGCCTCTGGCAGGGCACTTCCAGAGGGCACTCTGGCTCTAGCTGTGGTCCCATCAGGAGCCCCTGTTAAGCTCCGCCCGACACCCCAACCCTCCACGCTGACCTGGGGGCTGCTACGGGGTGCTACTCGAAGCGACGTCTCCGGACTCCTCTCCAAACTGTGAATCAGAATCTGCATTCTAAATAATATCCCCAGGAGGGGCGCTCAGTTAAGCGTCAGACTTCGGCTCAGGTCATGATCTCACAGCTCATGAGTTCGAGCCCCGGGTTGGGCTCTGTGCAGACAGCTCAGAGCCTGGAGCCTGCTTTGGATTCTGTGTCTCCTTTTCTCTCTGCTCCTCCCCTGCTTGTGCTCTCTCTCTCTCTCTCTCTCTGTCTCTCAAAAATAAATAAACGTTAAAAATTTTTTAAAAATAATAATAGTATCTCTAAGTAATTTGTATGAACCTTAATTGTGAAAAACGTATCTTAAGCCCCCAACATTCCCTGGCCTCCCAAAATACACTACTTACATCCCCAACTCCCCCCTCAACACACACTGGGTTCCTTTGCCCACCTGCTCTACACCGTAGAACACCAGCCATGGTCATTATTACCAACTATATAAAATGAAAACCTCCCCCCCAAACTCAGGGTTCCTCCAGTGCTTTGCACAGAGACTTTGATTCTAGGAACGCAGCAGCTAAAAGCAGAAAAAAATAGTCCTCTGTGAGGCTAAGAGTTTCTGGGCCAATGGAAATGTAATTGATATGGTGAGACCCGGGTCTCCAGGCAGGGGTATGTCTTGCCTATAAATGAATGGCCAACTGAACTGTGCACTATCACAATTAATCTAAATGAATGACCAACTGTGCACTATCACAATTAATCTAAACTGTGGAGCTGGACGATCCCTGCCCTTTGGAAGCATTGCACAATGTATACAAGGGCCTCGTTCTCAAACCTCCTTCCACAGAGACCTTATCTGTGCTGGAACTTCCTCATACCATGTTGGAAAAGCGTGTCCTCCGTCACAAGGGCCCTCTGCCTTCTTGCTGTGAACCCAACCTCAGCCTCCTCATGATTGCTCAGAAGCTAACAGGGGCTGCAGATGGGGCTTAGGAAAAGTAAGTCGGGGAGGCAACCAAGGCGTATTGAAGATGAAAACAGGAAGATGTACTTAAGGGGAGAGCCTTTCACTGAGTCTGCCTCGGAAAGGCCTGCCCTCAGAAGGTTTGGCTGACTGTCTTCAAGTCTAGCTCCTTACAAACGTTGCCGAATCGCCGTCTAAGCATCAGGAGTCCACCTGGTTCTTGTTGGTCCTGGGGAATCCTGTATGTGGGGTCGTTGGGGGAATCTTACGGGAACCAGAAAGAGAAGTTTCCCGTCCAGGCTGTTCAGTCCAGAGGACAGGCTAAATATTCCATCTATGGCTTCCGCGTGGTGCTCCTGGAAAGAGAACAAATGACCAAGAAAAGGAGGAGGTGTGACTCAGTGAGATCCGTGACCTGAGCCGAAACCAAGAGTCGGACGCTTAACCGACAGAGCCACCCAGGCGCCCTGCCTGGTGTCCTTCTAAAGAGAATAAGGCACGGACACACACTGAGGGAAAACTGTGTGAAGACCCATGGGAAGAGGTGACCATCTACAAACCAAGCAAGGAGACCTCAGAAGACATCAACCCTGCAAACACCTTGACCTCACGCTGTGAGCCTCCGGGACTCTGAGAAAATAAATACCTGTTGTTTAAGCCACCTGGTCTGTGATACTTAGTTATGGCAGCCTTCGCCAACTCATACATGGTTCAGAAAATGAATTGCTTAAAAGGATAGGTCTTTTAGTAATAATAAGAGTAGCTGGCATAACCTTTGGGGAGTGGGAAAGCCATTAAGCGATTAAGTGTCAATAATCAAGAAATTCATGGGCACTTGGCTGACTCGGTCAGAAGAGCATGCAACTCTTGATCTCAGTGTCTTGAGTTTAAGCCCCATGTTGGGTACAGAAATTATCAATCAATCAATCAATCAATCTTTTTAAAAATTCACATTTGGAAGAGCTCCTTGAGAAAATCCCCAAATGAGCTTGAAGCTCTCAGCTCTGCCATGTAATATTTCTTTCCTTCTAAAAAGGATGGGAACGGCAGATTAAGACCCCTGCCATGGGGGTGCCTGGGTGGCTCAGTAGGTTAAGTGGCTGACTTCACTCAGGTCATGAGCTCTCTGTTCTTAGAGTTCAAGCCCTGTGTCAGCCTCTGTGCTGACAGCTCAGAGCCTGGAGCCTGCCTCGGATTCTGTCTCCCTCCCCCACTCGCTCTCTGTCTCTCTCTTTCTCAAAAATAACTTTAAAAAAAAATTTTTTTTAAAAAGATCATTGCTGTGAACAATGTATGTCAATATCAGAGTACATTGTCCCAAAAGAGGGTGCAGAGAAGTGTGCATATCTGCGGCTGGGATCATCTTTGTTTAGAAATCTAGCTTGCTGTTTTTTGTTTTGTTTTGTTTTTCTGAGAGAGAGAGAGCACAGGAAGGGCAGGGAGGGGCAGAGGGAGAGAGAGAGACAGAGAGAGACAGAGAGAGAGAGAGGGAGAGAGAGAGAGAGAGAGAGAGAGAGAGAGAGAGAGAGAGAGAGAGAGAGAGAGTGTCTTAAGCAGAATCCATGCTCAGAGCCAAGCCAGACATGGGACTCGATCTTATGACCCCGGGATCATGACCTGAGCCAAAATCAAGAGTTGGAGATTCAACCGACTGAGCCACCCAGGGATCCCTGGCTGGTTCTTTTTGATACCTATGTCTCAATGGTTAGATTCCAAAGACATGTTTCACTTCACATTCCAAATAAAGTAATAGTATTTAACTAGATTTCACTTTAGGACCCCAATGTCAGCCTCTGAGACAGCAAGAAGGGTCAAACACCACTATTTGGCTGGGCCAATCACCATTATCATAGCCCCTATAAAGGCTCAGCAGCTTGGCTTTGAGCAAAACCATCTCCTGTCCACCCCCCCATCACTGAGGGCTCAAGCCCAGATCATTCAATGACTGATTTTTGCCTCCCCAGGCAGAGGGCTGCAAGCTGTGCGGGTTTCTGGGTATTGGTTGAGTATTGCATTTAATTGGAAATAAAGCACATGTGAGAAGCTTTTAACTGCCCTCAAAAGAACCAAAATTCTGTCGAGTTCTGCTAAAAGAAGGCATTAATTAGGGACACCTGGGTGGCTTGGTTGGTTAAGCGTCTGACTGTTGGTTTCGGCTCAGGCCATGAGTTTGAGCCCCTGTGTCAGACACTGCGCTGACAGAGCCTGCTTGGGAGTCTCTCCCTCTCCTTCTCTCTCTATGCACACCCCCCACCCCACTTGCTCTCTCTCAAAATAATTGAATATAAAAACCATTAATTGATTTTGACTATTAAAAATCATGCATGCATATACAAATTTATAGGTAAGGGGCACCTGGGCGGCTCATTAGGTTGAGTCTCGAACTTCGGCTCAGGTCATGATCTCACAGCTCATGAGTTCGAGCCCCGCATCGGGCTCCGTGCTGACAGCTCAGAGCCTGGAGCCTGCTTCAGATTCTGGGTCTCCCTCTCTCTCTGCCCCTCCCCTGCTCATGCTCTGTCTCTCTCTCAAAACTAAATAAACATTAAAAATTTGTTTAAAGAGTAGAAAAATGGAAATACCTCAGTCTAAGTCACTTACCACTATGTGAACGGTGACATTGAAGTATTAGCCATAGTCTGACCCGATACAAATATATACTAGAAGGATATGATGCTCATGGGCCAGAACATACCCACAGGCTGTCTTCATATTCTATATTCTGTTGATCTATCTTCACTATTAGAAAAACAAAAACAAAACAAAAACACAAAATGAAACAAACAAACAAAAATACAACAGTGGGCATTCTGGGGGAAGGAAGGAGTGAAGCATGATTGGAAAGGGGCAGAAGGGAACTTTCCCTAAGGCAATGGTCATGTTCTGTACTTTGACAGGGGTTGGGTTACACAAGTGTATGCACTCATTAAAATGCTGCAAATATATGATCTAGATTTGTGCATTTCAATGTGGGTAAAGTATACATCAAAAGAAAAAAATCTAGAAATATCAAGTTCTAGCTAAAAGCATGAATGTTAAAGTCTTCAGGAGAACATATACTGATATCTGCAATTGACTTTGAAATGTATCAAAAACAAGATGGCGAATGAAAGGATAGTGGGATGGATAAATGGATACATATGTGCAAAATCCAGGTAGTGAGTAGACTGGTGTGAACGATTTTTTTCAATTGCATGAAATTTTCATAATAAAATATTAGGAGGAAATGAAAAACCCAATAAAACAAAAAATCACACGTACATTAAACATATTGCTAAATTATATTGCCTCCTTGCCCAAAATTACAAACCAAGTAATATAACTTCTAATGACTGAGTATAAATTTGTCTAATTTAATTGAGTAGGTTTCTTACAAAAATCAGAAATTATTGAAACTTCTTACCTAAAGGAAAGGAATCACCTAGGGTACAGCTGTGTAGGGTCCTCATGTGCAAGGATATATGTTGCTGTGGACTTATGTGAGACCATTCGGGCACCTCTAGCTAAGTCAAGATCTTAGGATTTAATAATTACTTAAAGGAGGACATTGTGGTTTTTGTTTTCCAGATTAAGTAACAATATCTGGTTTGAATTTAATAACATTGTTTTGTTTCATTGTTGTTGTTGTTTTTTGTAACAGCTTTGAGCTGTAATTCACATACCATATAATTCACCCATTTGAAGTATACAGTTCAGCCTGATTATAGCTACCCTTGAGGGTAACATTGTATTCGACATTGTATTTAACATTGTATACACCTGCAGTGACCACTGAAATGCACAATGGCAGACATTGTATATTTTATAAACTAAAATAAAAATAAAATCAGGCGTTCATTTCAAGAAGAGCCATCTGGGGCACCTGGGTGGCTCAGTCGGGTAAGCGTCTGACTTTGGCTCAGGTCATGATCTCACGCTCCATGAGTTCGAGCCCCGTGTCAGACTCTGTGCTGACAGCTCGGCACCTGGAGCCTGCTTCGGATTCTGCGTCTCCCTCTCTGTCTGCCCCTCCCCGGCTCATGCTCTGTCTCTCTCTGTCTCAAAAATAAATAAACATTAAAAAATTAAAAAAAAAAAAAAGAAGAGCCATCACAGCACAAACTCTTGTGACCATAGATCAGTCACTTTGGGTATAATCAGACTACATTAACTATACCAATCAGAGCTCAAGAAAGCTGTGTCTTTTCCCCAGATATATACACAGAGCTGTTAGCTTACTCTAACCATCAGAAATCAGTAGCCAAACTTAATTAATAGTTGATAAAGTACTTTATCAGCCATGTAGATTAACTGACAAATTATTGCTAGACACATAGGAATTCTCTATTTTTGGAATGTTGAAAAGATCGAATTACCCAATATTCAGAATTAATAATGAACTCATACACTATACATGGCATAAAAACGTTAATGAGGGGCGCCTGGGTGGCTCAGCCGGTTGAGCGCCCGACTTCGGCTCAGGTCATGAGCTCACGGTTCGTGAGTTCGAGCCCCACGTCAGGCCCTGTGCTGGCTGCTTGGAGCCTAGAGCCTACTTCAGATTCTGTGTCCCCTTTCTCTCCACCCCCTTCCTGCTTGCTCTCTTTCTCTCTTTAAAAAAAAAAAAAAATGTTAATGAGCAGGAGAGAAGATGTCACAAGAACAAAAAGTCAGAATTAGGTTTTATAAAAAGACAAAGCAGATAGAGTCTTTGGGAAAATGAAACTTAACCTTACATTAGCCAGATGCTACAAGTTTTGTTAACACTAAATAATACATCTATGAAAACTACCCCATTGAACCCCAGGAACACTTCATATGTTTGTTTATTTGTTTGTGGTACATAAATGCCAGACAAATTTTATTGAAGTTTTAATTTTATTATTATTTTTAGGTAATGTCTATGCCCATTGTGGTGCTCAAACTCACGACCCTGAGGGACGCCTCAGTGGCTCTGTCGGTTGAGCGTCCAACTTCGCTCAGGTCATGATCTCGCAGTTGACAAGTTTGAGCCCCGCGTCCGGCTCTGTGCTGACAACTCTGAGCCTGGTGGCTGCTTCGGATTCTGTGTCTCCCTCTCTCTCTGCCCCTCCCCCACTCATGCTCTGTCTTTCTCTGTCTCAAAAATAAATAAATACTAAAAAAATTAAAAAAAAAAAAAACTCACGACCCTGAGATCAAGGGTCACATGCTCTACGTACTGAACCAGCCAGGCACCCCAACTTTTATTTATTTTAATACCTAAAAAGCACATAAACCAGCAAATGAACATTAACAATGAAATAGAAAAAAAATGAGTAAAAGATAAATGCAAATAACTTATGAACAAGTGATTCCAAGTCTCATTCATAATTATAGTAATATGCATTAAAATAATAATATACACTTCCTTAGAAAATCGACAAATATGATTAGATAATATATTTTCCTGTTGACCTTTTTTATTTTTTAAAATATATTTTAATGCTTATTATTTATTTTTGAGAGAGAGACAGAGTGCCAGTGGGGAAGGAATAGAGAGAGAGGGAGACACAGAATCTGAAGCAGGCTCCAGGCTCTGAGCTGTCAGCACAGAGCCCGATGTGGGGCTCGAACCCAAAGACCCTGAGATCTTGACCTGAGTCGAAGTTGGACACACTAACTGAGCCACCCAGGTGCCCTGTTGACCTTTTTAAAAATTTTTTATTAAAAAAATTTTTTTTTATTTATTTATGTAATCTCTACACGCAACAAAGGGCTCAAACTCATGACCCTGAGATGAAGAGTCACATGCGCTAATGACTGAGCCAGCCAGGCACCCCAACTTTTATTTATTTTAATAGCTAAAAAGTACATAAACCAATAAACGAACATCAACACTGAAATAGAAAAAGAAGAGTAAAAGATAAATACAAATGGCTTATGAAACAGTGATTCCAAGTCTCATTCATAATTATAGTAATATGCATTAAAATAATAAAACACACTTGGGGCGCCTGGGTGATTCAGTAGGTTAAGCATCCAGCTTCAGCTCAGGTCATGATCTCACGGTTCATGAGTTCAAGCCCCACGTTGGGCTCTGTGCTGACAGCTTGGAGCCTGGAGCCTGCTTCAGTTTCTGTGTCCCCTCTCTCTCCACACCACCCCTGCTTGTGCTCTCTCTCTCTTTCAAAAATGAATAAACATTAAAAAAATTGTTTCCAATAATAATATACACTTCCTTAGAAAATAGACAAATGTAATTAAGTAATATATTTTCCTGTTGACTTTTTTTAGTTTTTTAAATATATTTTAATGTTTATTACTTATTTTTGAGAGAGAGAGAGACAGAGCATGAGCAGGGGAGGGGCAGAGAGAGACACAGAATCCGAAGCAGGCTCCAGGCTCCGAGCTGTCAGCACAGAGCCTGTCGTGGGGCTTGAACTCACGAACTGTGAGATCTTGACCTGAGCCGAAGTTGGACACTTAACTGACTGAGCCACCCAGGTGTCCTGTTGAACTTAAAAAAAAAAAAAAATTATTTATTTATGTAATCTCGACACCCAACATAGGGCTCAAACCTCATGACCCTGAGATCAAGAGTCACATGCTCTGCTGACTGAGCCAGCCAGGCACCCCTTCTGTTGACCTTTCTAACAAATGAACTATTTCAGGTACAAGCTGCCATTAGTTTGAAGAAAGGTTTTTGTTAACTAAAGTCACTTCATTCATTTAAAGGCGGTCTCCCCCTGATCTTATCTCAGTTCTCAGACAGAAACTGGCACACGGCCCCTGATAGCTCACAAAACATAGGCACATTCTCATACCAGTTCAAAGTTGTTAAGACTTTCCCGTTGATGTGACCTCAGAAATTTGTTATAAGGAAATAAGATTTGGGGGCGCCTGGCTGCCTCAGTTGGTAGACCATGTGATTCTCCATCTCAGGGTTGTGAGTTCGAGCCCCATGTTGGACACAGAGATTACTTAAAAATAAATTCTTGGGGCGCCTGGGTGGCTCAGTCGGTTGAGCGTCTGACTTCGGCTCAGGTCATGATCTCGTGGTTCGTGAGTTGGAGCCCCATGTCTGGCTCTGTGCTGACAGCTCAGAGCCTGCAGCCTGCTTCAGATTCTGTGTGTCCCTCTCTCTGCCCCTCCCCCACTCATGCTCTATCCCTCTTGCTTTCAAAAATAAATAAAACGTAAAAAAAGTTTTAAAAATGCAAAGACTAGGTTGCCTGGGTGGCTCAGTTGGTTTAGCATCGGACTCCTGATCTCAGCTCAGGTCTTGATCTCAGGGTCATGAGCTCACGCCCAACACTATGTGAAGCCTACTTTAAAAAAAAAAAAAAAAAAGGCAAGGATGTTTCACGTCACTCAAAGAAAACAGAGTGCAAATTAAAACCACACCAAGTTACCATTTTTTTTTCAATTATCTAACAAGCAAAATTTACACAATATGTTGATACGAGTGTGGAAAATGGACATTCTATACATTGCTGATGGGAATACATATTTGCACAATCACTGAAGGGCAATGTAGCAATATCTATCAAAATTACAAATGCATTTTCCCTTTAACCCAAAGATTATATAGTTCTAGGAGTTTATTCCTGCAGATACACTTATTTTTAAACTTTTTTTTAACGTGTATTCATTTTTTGTGAGACAGAGAGAGAGAGAGAGAGAGAGAGACAAAGCATGAGTGGGGGAGGGGCAGAGAGAGAGGGAGACGCAGAATCTGAAGCAGGATTCAGGCTCTGGGCTGTCAGCACAGAGCCCAACGTGGGGCTCGAACTCACAGACGGTGAGATCATGACCTGAGCCGAAGTCGGACACTTAACCCACTGAGCCCCCCAGGTACCCCTAAACAGTTACATTTTACACTTGATCTTAGCCAAAAGGCCAAGAAGCGATTAAACAGTTACCTTTTAAAATGACTCAAAAACAGGGGCGCCTGGGTGGCGCAGTCGGTTAAGCGTCCGACTTCAGCCAGGTCACGATCTCACGGTCCGTGAGTTCGAGCCCCGCGTCAGGCTCTGGCCTGATGGCTCGGAGCCTGGAGCCTGTTTCCGATTCTGTGTCTCCCTCTCTCTCTGCCCCTCCCCCGTTCATGCTCTGTCTCTCTCTGTCCCAAAAATAAATAAAAAACGTTGAAAAAAAATTAAAAAAAAAAATAAAATGACTCAAAAACATACATTATTTTTTTCTTAACGTTTTATTTATTTTTGAGGCAGGGAGAGACAGAGCATGAACAGGGGAGGGTCAGAGAGAGGGAGACACAGAATCTGAAACAGGCTCCAGGCTCTGAGCCGTCAGCACAGAGCCCAATGTGGGGCTCGAACTCACGGACCCCGAGATCATGACCTGAGCCGAAGTCGGCCGCTCAACCGACTGAGCCACCCAGGTGCCCCCAAAAAACATAAATTATTTTTGAAGTATTTTATAAAAAGGTCTTTTTCTTATACATATAGATTCTATTTGACTTCCAGAAAATGTTTCCATTTTTCTTTTTATTAAATCGGAAATGTACTGAGTTTTTATTCTTGGCTACAATTCTGCTTGAATACCAAAGAATTATAAGATACGTAGATGATGAATCCTGTAAGAATTCAGTAGACATTTATTACTGGATTAATACAGCAAAATTCATCGATAGTACTTTTTTACTTAGAAGTCTTCTTTGGCGGAGGTCCTGGGTGGCTCAGTCAGGTAAGTGTCTGACTTTGGCTCAGGTCATGACTCATGGCTCATGAGTTCGAGCCCCACATCAGGCTCACTGTTGTCAGCACAGAGCCCGCCTTGGGTCCTCTGTCCTCCCCCTCCCCCCCCCCCCGCCTCCCCTCTATAGCTTAAGGTCTCTCTCTCTCAAAAATGAATAAATATTTAAAAAAAAAATCTTCATGGGTTCTTTTATTTTATTTTTTTTTAATTTTTTTCAACGTTTTTTATTTATTTTTGGGACAGAGAGAGACAGAGCATGAACGGGGGAGGGGCAGAGAGAGAGGGAGACACAGAATCGGAAACAGGCTCCAGGCTCCGAGCCATCAGGCCAGAGCCTGACGCGGGGCTCGAACTCACGGACCGCGAGATCGTGACCTGGCTGAAGTCGGACGCTTAACCGACTGCGCCACCCAGGCGCCCCTTCATGGGTTCTTTTAATTTGCAAACTTGGGTGGTGTGAGTGGTTCTCAGAGTAGCTCTGTGGGACACATAGGCTCACAAACAAGGTTGTCTACACCAGTCCGTGTCTCTTTGAACATATCCTGGAACAATGTGACTGTTGGGGGTGCTGACCCACCCACACCCCCAGTGGAGAATCTGTGTATAACTTTTGGCTCCCTAAAAACTTAGCCGATAAAACCTATTGTTGACTGGAAGCCTTACCAATAACACAAATAGTCAATTAAGTTGTATTTCGCATATCATATGTATTATACATTGTATTCTTACAATAAAGTAAGCTAGAGCAAAGAAAATAGTACTAAGAAAATCACAAGAAAAAGAATGTACATTTACAATACTGCACTTTATTTTTTGAGAAAAAAAAAAACTTCATGTATAAGAAAACCCACACTGTTCAAACCCATGTGGTCCAAAGGCCCACTGTATATGTTTTCAGGTACATGGAGGAAATCCAAGATCATTTAGTGTATTCTTCACTGAGGAAGAAGTACAGATCCCACTTTATAAGTGAGGACAACCCCAAATACAGCAAAACTTTGGATCGCGAGTAACTTGTTCTGCAAGTGTTCTACAAGACCAGCAAACATTTCTAATAAATTTTAACTTAATAAATGATCGATGTCTTGCCATATGCATCACACGATGCTGAACATCACACAATCACAACTGAGTGATCACAATGGTTCTTCTCTCTCTTGCTGAGGGATTGTGGGTGATCGTTCAATGCAATGTCACATTTCCTTGAAATCCTCAAAAGGAGGCAAAGCAAGTGTCATTGGATAGGCTCCTTGTTAAAGTTGTACGAAAAGAAAAAGATTCCACTGAGCCAATAGATAGCCGTGATTCTGTTAGCGATAGTGAACGTCTTCCTACGCAATAACCCTCCTCTCTCTTATCTCCGTCACACCAACATAAAGGTGTTCAAAGGTAAGTGCAGGTGAATTTGTTTCTTTTTCTTTATATTTTGTATTTTCTTTATTATTTTGTATGATATTACAGCATTGTGATCATTTTTATACAAATATTTTTGGGTTGTGGAATGAATCGTCTAAGTTTCTATTATTTCTTATCGGGA
The DNA here is from genome assembly GCF_018350195.1 of Panthera tigris. Lineage (NCBI taxonomy): Eukaryota > Metazoa > Chordata > Mammalia > Carnivora > Felidae > Panthera > Panthera tigris. Next base: position 6,034,127 of record NC_056673.1, on the reverse strand, counting down.
GATTTGCTTTGATATACAAGTGCTTTGGATTACAAGCATGTTTCCAGAATGAATTACGCTAGCAAACCAAGGTTTTACTGTTCTTGTTTCCCTCTCCGAGATGGGACTTGAGATTCTAACTCCTTCTTTCCTTTTTTTTTTTTTTTTTTTTGCCCCCAGGGCACACTGGCTGAGATCTATATAACTCTAGTTCTCATATATCATGAATTTTTCCAGGGCAGTCACAATTGCAAATACTATGTTCCCAATTATGAACCATGAGAGCTCAATTCTGGTTCTGGAAATACAGGTACAGTACACCCAGGCTGAACTCTTGTCTGTTGACCTTGGCCAATTCCTTACTATTTCCCTCTTGGAAGTTCCCCTGCAAAAATGGGGAAATTGGAGAAGCAAAGTTCCTAGATGCCTCGTGCCTCAGCCAGATGAGCAAGCTGTGAACGTGCGAGGGTATTACCAAGGAATACGGCTCTGACAAAGGCGATGCCCAGCCCCATCTGCAGCAGTCAGCCGTGTCTTTCTCCACTGAGTACCCCTACACCCTCTGGCCGCCAAAGCTCTTAGACATCCCCAATGGGCTCTAAACCCCGGAATCCAAGTTGGGCATCATTAACATCTCATCTCCTGTGTTCTAGATAATATTCCTGGGCAATCTGATGCAAATGCCTTCAGAGGCCAGGTAGTAAAGTGCTATGAACATATAAAGAGACCTGATTTAAAGGGATGGTCAGACTTAGGATGAACAGAGAACATGCACCATAAAAGGCATTCCCATTCAAAGAAAGTGTTAAAATTGTGTGTGTCACACAAAATACTGGCCGCCAGTTTGCAGCTCCTGGTTTGGAGGGTCCACAGTGGCATCGGAGAGAAGGGGTCTTGGATAGAACTCTGTTTGCTTTAAAGTATATGTGCCGTGCCTAATGCTTGGTGACCGGCTCCTTCCAACACGGGCTTGCTTTGTGCCTTTGGGACGTGCTGTTTTTTCTGCACGTTTCCACGGGCAACCCAAGCCTCCCTGCGGTGACCCTCTTCAAGACTTTCTAAGACGGGCTACCACTGATGATGGACTTCCTTTTTTTCCCCTTCTCCTAACACTACATAATGAATAGGTTACATTCTGGAAAAACATTAAACAAACAAACAAACCGTGGTGTCTGGTTAATCCCTATGCTTTTGTGTCTGTATGTTCTCCAATGTTCAGACCCCTTCTGCTAATTAGCTGTGGCAGATGAGTCACCTGTCTTGCTATCTCCCCAAGGGAAGAAAAAGCTTGCTTCTCCTATTGATCTAGGAGACCTTCAGGAGTCACCACATGCTCCTGGAATCTTCTGTCAGAGAGAGGAAAGTTCAATCTGCAAAAGCCAGTGCTGACAGAAACTCAACATGGGCAGATGTCCAGCCATTCCTAGCATCCGACAGCAGGCACAGATGGGGCTCCCCACTGTTCACTGATGATTGGATTTACCGGAGTCAAGGCCATCAAGAAGAGGTAAATGTCACAGACATAGCAGGGGCAAAGTCTAGTTGTCTGTCCGCTCAGCAAAAGGTCACGCAGCTTACACCAAAGGAGGCTCATGAGTGCCAAGAAGCGACCGTGCCAAAAACAGTAGTCAGGTAACAAGGGGTCAAGATGAGGCACTTATACGGGGGGCCAGAGAAGGAGAATCCTGGGTGGTGGAAGGTTTCAGGGGGTCTGGCTCCTCTTACTCAATCCTCTAAGATTGTTACCTGAATAGAACTCCCCAAGTTTTGGGCGCCTGGGTGGCGCAGTCGGTTAAGCGTCCGACTTCAGCCAGGTCACGATCTCGCGGTCCGTGAGTTCGAGCCCCGCGTCGGGCTCTGGGCTGATGGCTCGGAGCCTGGAGCCTGTTTCCGATTCTGTGTCTCCCTCTCTCTCTGCCCCTCCCCCGTTCATGCTCTGTCTCTCTCTGTCCCAAAAATAAATAAAAACGTTGAAAAAAAAAATTAAAAAAAAAAAAAAAAAAAAAAAGAACTCCCCAAGTTTTAAAGGGGCCCTGGTCAGTTAATGAGATGAAGAATCACCTCTACAGTCAGATGCTTTCCAGATCAGCATTTTTCCAGAAAAAGAAGCTGGAGCTCTTTTTCTGGCACAAACTGAAATTCAAAAGGGGGATCAACGTGAATAGAGAGTCTTGACCAGGTTTGATCCCAGCATTCAGTGAATTTTAGGCCTAACACTCTCCTTCGTGAGGGAAACTGGAGTCTTGGTCTCTACAAGGACAGAGATTAAGCTCGGAACAAAGAGAGATAAAATAAACTGCAGATTGAGACGGCATCCACAGTTTTCTTCTGGGATTACTTGCAGTCTTGAAGAAGTAGATGAAATGTATTTATTACACTATTGCAGACTGTATCACAGTTTAGGTTACTAAATTCATTTAGTTGAGACCACATTTCTAATCATTACAAAGTGTTTTGTTTTCCTTCTCTGATATTTGGGCATCATGTTGAAACACTGTGGCAAAAATGCTTATGCTCAGATGTAATAATTTTTTTATGGTAATTCTTTTCATGAATGTATTCTAAAATGGATGGTATATAAAAATCAGGATACTGGTAACAGGGAGATTTTATTACGTGCCAGGCTCATCGCAGGCATTTTAATTTTTTAAATGTTTATTTTATTTTATTTTTTTATTGTTTATTTATTTTTGACAGAGACAGAGACAGAGCATGAGCGGTGGAGGGGCAGAGAGAGAGGGAGACATAGAATCCAAAGCAGGCTCCAGGCTCCGAGCTGTCAGCACAGAGCTTGACGTGGGGTTCGAATTCACAAACTGTGAGATCATGACCTGAGCCGAAGTCGGACGCTCAGCCGACCGAGCCACCCAGGTGCCCCAATGTTTATTTTTGAGAGACAGACAGAGTGTGAGTGGGGGAGGAGCAGAGAGAGAGGGAGACACAGAATCTGAACCAGTCTCCAGGCTCCGAGCTATCAGGCTCCAGGCTCCGAGCTGTCAGCACAGAGCCCGACACGGGGCTTGAACTCCTGAACCTCAAGATCATGACCTGAGCCAAAGTCGGACGCTTACCAACTGAGCCACCCAGGTACCCCTCATTGCAGGCATTTTATATACATCATCTCAGTTAATTCTCTTAACAATCCTAAAAAGTAAGTGGTATTATGGGGCACCTGGGTGGCTCAGTCGGTTAAGTGCCCGACTCTTGGGTTTGGCTCAGGTCATGATCTCACAGCTTCATGAGTTTGAGCCCCATGTCAGGCTCTGTGCTGGCAGTGTGGAGCCTGCTTGGGATTGTCTCTCTCCTTCTCTCTCTACCCCTCCCCCACCTTCACTGTCTCTGTCTCTCTCAAAATAAATAAATAAACTCAAAAAAAATTTTTCGAAGTAGGTGGTATTGTATCCCTCATTTTATCAATGAGAAAACTTGAGGTGCCCAAAGGTGGCTACACTATGATCATAAAGAGTCTTCTTTCTTTCTTTCTTTCTTTCTTTCTTTCTTTCTTTCTTTTTAAAAAATGTTTATTTATTTTGAGAGGGAGAGGGAGCTAGCGAGGGGCAGAGAGAGAGGCAGACAGAGGATCCAAAGCAAAGAGCCTGATGCGGGGCTCGAACCCAGGAACCAGGGGATCATGATCTGAGATGAAGTTGGATGCTTAACTGACTGAGCCACCCAGGTGTCCCCTAAAGAGGTTTCTATGGATAAAAGTCAGCACTGAAAACTTGTTCCATTTTAGCTTCTGTCAAAAGCATCCTAATTACCAGTCAACTGTGTTACTCCCTGCGCTGTGCTCAAGTAAGTTTTGGAAACCCTCTAGATCTATTTGTCTCTTGAAGTTTGAGTTAATAGACCATCATCGATACCGTGTGCTGGAATGCTTCTCCTCAGATCAGTGCTAAAAGCATCACGCTGGAAATTTGTTTAAAAATCCTATATCCAGGTCCTACCTCGCAGAGAATCGTATTAAGGGCAAAGGCAAGAAATCTGGGTTTAACATGCCTTCTGGGCCATGGATTTTCAGCCAGATTTGAGAAGCCTGATGTAGAGCAGCGGGCTCTACTCTTTTCTAATCAAGCTCTCTTTTCTCTTTTTTTTAAAAGTGTATTTATTTTGAGAAAGAGCGTGTGTGTGTGTGTGTGTGTGTGTGTGTGCAGAGGGTGGGGTGGGGGAGGGGGGAGAGAGAGGGGAAAGAGAGAATCCCAAGCAGGCTCCACACTCAGCTCAGAGCCCAGCAGGGGGCTCCGTCTCCTGAACTGTGAGATCACGACCCAAGCGGAAATCAAGATGCTTAACCTACTGGGCCACCCAGGCGCCCCCGATGGAGTCTTGGTTTCACGCTCTGTTATGCCAAGATTTTTCAGGTCTTGTTCTAAGTTTATTTTTGACACTTAGCGTTAATGGTTGCCATAAGCGAAAATTGACACACACACACATACACACACAACCCTCCAAATGGAAAAAGTACATCATAGGCAGTACACATTCATTTTTCAGTACCATCTGCTAATTAAGCAAAAGTTTTTGATGAAATGGTGCTACCACTTTCCACAGTCCCTGATGTAAGTCAGTACCTCTTGCAAACTAATTGGAAGGCATGTTGCATTTTTTTTTTATTTAAAAAAATTTTTTTTAACGTTTATTTATTTTTGAGACAGAGAGAGACAGAGAATGAACGGGGGAGGGGCAGAGAGAGAGGGAGACACAGAATCCGAAACAGGCTCCAGGCTCCAGGCTCTGGGCTATCTCTGAGCCATCAGCCCAGAGCCTGACGCGGGGCTCGAACTCATGGACCGCGAGATCGTGACCTGAGCTGAAGTCGGACGCTTAACCGACTGAGCCACCCAGGCACCCCAGGCACGTTGCATTTTAACAATGCTAACCTGCAGACTTAAAATGAGAAGCACTAAAACTTTTTTTTTTTTTACATGGATGGATTTTTATTCATTAGGACCTCAAAAGAGGATATCAAGCATTTTTCATTAGATTTAATGAAAGTTCATAAAGTACTTGACAGGATATTATACGACCTTAAACATTGCTGAAAAATTATCTTCATGTTCTGGATATATATTTTTTCTGGATAGATTAAATATATAATCTGTATGTATATAATCTCTCTCTCTCTCTCTCTCTCTCTAAATATATAGAATCTGTGTTATATAATCTTTATGCATTTGTAATTTGTATATGGTTAATAATCTGTATATATACACTGTCACATATACATACATGTTTACATACAGAGTATATACTTATATTTTCCTGTGTAATTATACATATATATACATGCATATGTATACTTACATATAGAATATATAAGTAGACATATTTTTGTATATATAAGTATATATACTATATATAAATATACATACATATATAGTTAGGATAACATAATAGTCACCTTAACTATGTAATAGTGGATACAATCATACATTTCTAACAGACTTCTTAATTTTTTAAAAATCTTTATTTTTGAGGGATAGAGACAGAGTGTGAGTGTGGGAGGAACAGAGAAAGAGGGAGACACAGAATCTGAAGCAGGCTCCTGGCTCCGAGCTGTCAGCACAGCTGACACGACACGGGGCTCAAACCCACGAACCGCAAGATCGTGACCTGAGCCCAAGTCGGACGCTCAACTGACTGAGCCACCCAGGCACCCCTCTAGTAGACTCCTTAATATTCGAAATTACTTTGCTTGAGTCTTGGTCAGGTCTGATCAGGTTGGCACAATTTCCCAACGTATCTGAAAAAGAGCTCATATGCTACAAGTGTGGTTCTATCATTTTCCTGTTGGTTAACTGTACCTGCATCAATTTTTTTAAGTGTATGTAATTATTTTTCAGAGAGACAGAGACTGGCAAGAGTAGGGGAAGGGGCAGAGAGAGAGAGAGGGAGACAGAGAATCCTAAGCAGGCTTTGCACTCTCAGTACGGAACCTGAGACGGGGCTCGAACTCATGGAACAGTGAGATCATGGCCTGAGCTGACACCAGGAGTCGGACGCTTATAACCGAATGAACCACCCAGGCACCCCTGTACCTGCATTATTAGTGTGCCCTTCAAACTGAGATTACTTTGCAGGAACTTTAAAAATGATGTGTTCATTTTGTTAGGATTCATTCAGTTAAAACTAGGTAATGTCATCCATAATTCCACTGAATACAGCACATGTCAATCTCAGCATATCTCGCTTATTATATTTCAATAATTAGAAAGCAAAGGAAGATGCAGGACCCTACTGTTAACTGCCCCATGGCATGGACCTTCTCCTCTTCCCTCATGGCGCCCCCCTTCTGTGACTCAAGTCTGCTCAGCATGACAAGTGAGGGGACATGCCAGTCCATTTTAGTCAATACTGGTGGGGCCGAATTTTTTTCTCATTTCTCCAGGTCCATGGACTTATTATTTATTATTTTTTTAATTTTTTTTAAAGTTTATTTATTTTTGAGACAGAGACAGCATGAGGCAGAGAGAGAGAGAGGGAGAGAGAGAGAATCCCAAGCAGGCTCTGCACTGCCAGTCTAGAGCCTGATGTGGGGTTTGAACCCACAAAACAGTGAGATCATGACCTGAGCCGAACCCAAGAGTTGGAAGCTTAACCAATTGAGCCACCCAGGCACCCCTCCAGGTCTGTGGATTTAGATGTTTAAAGGCATCTGCCTAAGGATGTAATGACTTTTATATTAAAAAAAAAAAAAATCAGGGGCGCCTGGGTGGCTCGGTCGGTTAAGCGTCCGACTTCGGCTCAGGTCATGATCTCACGGTCTGTGAGTTCGAGCCCCGCGTCGGGCTCTGTGCTGACAGCTCAGAGCCTGGAGCCTGTTTCAGATTCTGTGTCTCCCTCTCTCTGACCCTCCCCCGTTCATGCTCTGTCTCTCTCTGTCTCAAAAATAAATAAACGTTAAAAAAAATTAAAAAAAAAATCATAGGGCGCCTGGGTGGCTCAGTAGGTTAAGCCTCTGACTTCAGCCCAGGTCATGATCCTACGCTTAGTGGGTTGGAGCCCCGCGTCAGGCTCTGTGCTGACGGCTTGGAGCCTGGAGCCTGCTTCGGATTCTCTCTCTCATTCTCTCTCTCTCTCTGCCCCTCCCCCGCTCTCTCTCTCTCTCTCTCTCTCTCTCTCTCTCTCTCTCTGTTTCCCACTAATAAATAAATATCCCCCCAAAAAATCATAGGTCTATTTGAGGAAGTCTCTGGAAAACTTCCCAACAACCTGCAGAAGGGCCTTGGTCACTGGAATCCTGAAACCTCAGACTGGGAAAGAACCCCTTGTCTAAAGACATTTAATGTCCTCAGGAACTTGATTTGGTCATCAGGATTCATCTACAGGTTTTCTTTAAAGGTATAAATTCTAGGACTCAGATGTCTCCAGCCAGGTCCGTGGTCCCTTGTGTCGTGTGTAAGCACACAGGACGTCTTCTCGCAGTCCCACCTGAACCTTCTTCAACATCTTAAAGACCTCCTTCAGGACATTCCCAATAACACAAGTGATACATTGGGACTTCTCCTCACCAGGAAAAAGCCGTATTCTTAAAACTCCTCTACTCTCTAAACAGCCCTTAGAAGACAACACGGCTTCCGTTTGCCATGAGTTGAATCACTGTTTGCTTCAAAGAAGTCGACAGGATACAAAACAGATCTTGATGAGCGTATTGAGACTGGTTTCCAGTCTCCCTTCCTTGCTTAGCCCATAGGGTCAGTGTTTCCATACAGCTTCCACTGGTATCCTTCACTTCCTGAGCCTTGAGTCAACCTGAATCTCCCCCTCAAGTCAACATCTCTTTTCTTTTTTTTCTTTAAAAAAACTTTTTTAACGTTTATTTATTTTTGAGAGAGAGACACAGAGAGAGAGAGAGGGGGAGGGGCAGAGAGACAGAGAGAGAGAGAGAGAGAGCGCGCGGGGGAGGGGCAGAGAGACAGAGGGAGACGCAGAATCCAAAGCAGGCTCCAAGCTGTCAGCACAGAGCCCGACACGGGGCTTGAACCCTCAAACCGTGAGACCATGACCTGAGCCGAAGTCGGATGCTCAACCCACTGAGCCACTCAGGCGCCCCCTAGGCATCTCTTTCAAATTTCTGTTCCTAGGTTGTAGAGAATGACTTAATGAGGTAACTCATCTGGTCTACTGCAATGCCATGCAATTTAACTTCATCCTCGTAGTAATGGTAAATTTTTCTCCTAAGAGGTCTCCTTTCATACTCCCGCACCTTACACAATCCCGTTGAGCAGCAAGTCCTGGCTGCCCAGCTGTATCCTGGAGAATCATGCAGCAGAGAGAGGCAAGAACGTGAAATTCGGAGTCAGCAAAGAGTTTAGAGTCAGCAACCGAACGCCTCTGTGGCTCTGAGTTAGGCGCCTACCCCTCTGGATCTGTTTCCTTATTTTCACAGTGGGAGTGCGGTCGAAAAAACCAACCTCTGCGCTCCGGAGCTGAAATATGTAACGTGAAGACAGAATTCGGGGGTAAAGAAGGAAGGTGGTCTATTACTTTGCCGGGCACAGGAGGCTGTGGCAGGCTAATGCCTCCAGAACTACAGGATGGCCAAGGGTAAAAGGCTGAGGGGTTTTACAGGAAAATACAGGATCTGGACGGTTTCCAAGGAATCTGGAACATGCTACCGGCCGTGTTTGTCACATCTTCAAGGTGGTCTCATGACTAGCATTGCCACCAGCGATCGATCGGAGTCTCTGTTACTAAGTATACATTGAGGTCAGCGAGATGTCAATATCGATACTGAATTCTTGGAACAAAGGTTTCCACAGAAAAACAAGAGAAGGTGGCCGAGGCAGGGGGTTGGGGGTGGGGGTGGGGATGGGGGTGGGGAGAGGGGGAGGCTTCAAGAATGAGGAAGAGAAAAATGTGTTTAGTTTAAAGTCCAGCATCGAGGTGGCACCAATGTATCTATCTTTGTTTCCATCCGTCTTTACATTTCTATAGTGGTTTCAGGAGCAAGGATTTTGCTGTGTCTGCTGTTATGAGGATTGGACTTTTTCTTTTCCAAGTGAGCACCTTTTAGTTTGTAAAGAACATAATTGGCCCTGCTGTTTTATTTTGTTTTATCCTTCCTTCTCTCCCTCTTTCTTTTCTTTCCATAATGTCCTCTGTTTTATGGTTTCTAGTTCTCCCTCTTTCTTTTCTCTCCATAATGTCTCTTTCATGGTTTCTATTTCTTTCACTCTTGGAACAACCCAGAATATTTCCTTTAAAAATCTCTTTCAGATTGCTCTATTATCTCTAATTTGGGGGGTACAATTTCATTAAAAAAAAAAAAAACAACTGGTAGCTGTCTCTTTTGATGCATTGTTTTTGCTGCAGTTTATAGTTTTTGCTTTTAAGCTTCTCCTCAGGGAAGAATGTTTTCTTGGGTGCCCCACATGGCCCCGATGGGAGTACCCTGGAGTTTTGTTACTCAAAGATCAACCTCTCCTCTGCTCAAGGATAGTGTTCGGCAATTATTGCCTCTTCCCTTTCATGCATTGCAAATTTGTCCTCTCTGCTGGATCATTGCTCTCAGCGTATAAACACGCTGTACCTCCCTCCTCATTTCTTTCATTTTGATATTTCCCTTTATAGCAAAACTTCTGGAATGACTTGTCTATATTTGTCGCTCCAATTTTTCTCTATTGAAGTGCTCTATTCAGGCTTTCTCCACTCTCAGCTACTCTTGTTAAGGTCACCAATGACTCCACTGTTGCTAAAACTCATGGTCAATTCTCAATCCTTGTCATACTTTTGATCATTAGTTTTTGACCCAGTTGATTACTGCCTCCTTTTTGAGCATTTTGTACAGTTGGGCTCCAGGACACCACTCTCTCTTTGTTTGCCTCCTACCTCAATGAGCCTTGATCTCTTTCTCCTTCGATGGATCCTCCTTATCTCCTTGACCCTAATATGTTGGGTGTATCCCAGGGCTCACTCCCCACAATCTTCTTTTCCTTTCACTCATTGTCTCAGGATTTGGGCATTTGTTATTACCCGGGAAGGGAAGCTCCTGCAGATATCCATAAGCTTTGCTCCTTCACTTAAGGTCTGAATTCTGGGTCATTTTATCAGTTAGCTCTTCCCTGACTGTCTGATTAAATTACACTCCATCCTGTGGTGCCTGGGTTAAGTGTCCCACTTTGGCGTAGGTCATGATCTTACTGTTCATGGGTTCAAGCCCCATGTTGGGCTCTGTGCTGACAGCCAGAACCTGGAGCCTACTTCAGATTGTGTCTCCCTTTCTCTGTCCCTCCCCCATTCTCTCTCTCTCTCTCTCTCTCTCTCTCTCTCTCTCTCAAAAATAAACATTAGGGACACCTGGGTGGCTTGGTTGGTTAAGAGTTCAACTTTGGCTCGGGTCATGATCTCATGGTTCTAGAGTTTGAATCCCGCGTTGGGCTCTGTGCTGACAGCTCAGAGCCTGGAGCCTGCTTCAGATTCTGTGTCTCCCCCTCTCTCTGCCCCTCCCCTGCTCATGCCCTGTATCTCTTTCTCTCAAAAATAAACATAAAAAAAAAGACATTTAACTTATACTCCATCCTTAACACTGTCCATCCCCTCTCACCTTGACTTAATTTTCTTATCATTACCCAACATACTTATTACTACTTGTGTATCTATTGTTCAGCTCCTTCATAAAATAGAAGCCCTCTGAGGGCAGGAACTCTATCTGTTCAGTTCACTGTTGCATAGCCGGCTGTCAGAACAATGCCTCTGTAGGAGGCATCTGATAAATATTTATTGAATGAGTGAGTGAATGAATGGAAAGAGATGATAACTTTCCCTTATTTCCTAAACTGAGGTATAGATCTCCCAATTTTAAGACATATTTTTTAGTGGTTCAGTCTGTTCAGAAAGAAGGGAGATTTCATGCTTCACCTCAAGGTGCCAGTTTATAAAGACATTATTAAACTACCAAGTGTCATTTCTATGTCAGGAATCATCTATCGGGGTTAGAGTTCTCACGGGTTCTGAGGATGGGCTTCAGAGCTCTGCGAACTCCCTAAACTTGTGTGGAAAACGTTGTATGTAGACGTATGTGTGCATTTCCCTTGGGAAAAGAAGTATAGCTTTCATCAGATTCACAAAGTATCTATGGACCAATTAAAGGGTTTGGATTATTATTATCTTCTTTGTGTATTGATCAGCTAAGAGCTACTATGTTGAAGATAAAAACTCATCACCTTCCTTTCCAAACCAGCTTGTCTCTTCACTTTCTTAGAAGCAAAGCCCTCGGTGTCAGAAGAAACAGCCACTGCAGGCATCCCTTTAAAATGCCCCCAATTAATTGCTACCCTGCTGCTCAGGAACTCATAGAGTAGCACTGTTACACAAGTCGACTTTAGAAATTTCCACTTGGGTTAAGCTGAAATGGTTTTCACACACTGGGTCTTGTTCTGGCCCCGGGACCAGGAAGAACATGTTAAATCTCTTTTTTTCCCCTTTGGTTAGTTTTTCAGATATGTGCAGATACCAGGATTCACACCTCCCCCCTCTTCCAAAGCCTTTTTCTCCAGAGATGTGTCCAATTCCGCTAAACGTGCCACAGGGCAACTCGCCACACTGCAACTCTGTTTCCGAACGCTCCCCAGTGTTGCCAACTGCCCAAGACTGAACACACATAGGATACACGTAGGAATCCAGATTTCCAGATTTGGATGCTTCTATCAGCGCAATTTAGTATCACAAAACGACTGTTGTGGCTGAGCGCAGGATGGGTGTGGAAGAAACAGGTGGACAGAGGGCAAGGTGTCTGGGCGATGAGGCAAAACAGTAGCACTTCGCAGCTTCTGGCCTGCGGGAAAGGGAAGGAGAAGCGGGGGGAGGGAGGATGGCATCCCTGCTGAAGCAGAGTGAGTTTGGGGGAGGCAGAGGGAGGGAGACAGAAGGGCACACGGGACGCGAAGGCCGGGAGACAGGTTAGCAACGCATGGAATGCCAACACGGGGAAGTGGAAAGAGAGAGCCCAGGAAGTGCAGAGCTAGTGTGAGTTGGAGCATCGAGGACGTCGGGGAGCAAATCCAATGCAGCGGGGAGGCTTCGGCTGAGCACCTAGGACACGGGCAGAGTCGCAAAGGTGTGGGACTGGGCACGGGGTATGCGACACACACGGGAATTATCTTGATAGACCCTCGCAGCGCTCGGCCCAGCCTGTCGGCGACAAGAGAAGGGACGAACGCTCCAAGCTGGAATGAATGACCCAGCCGCCCCCTGCGGGCAACCGCGAGCGGCCACTGCGCCTGGGCGACGCGAGCGGGGCGGGGCGACGCGGGCGGCCAATCGGAGCCCGCGGCCCAGCTCCGGCCCCGCCCCTCCGTCCCGGCGCCGGCGCCGGCGGCGCGCGCAGCCGCCGGCCTCCCGGAAGTGCGCCCGGAGCCGGCGTCGCGGGCCGAGGTGAGCGCGCGCGGGCTGGGCGGGCCCGGCCGCGGCCACCCGGGGTCGGGCGTGGCGTCTCCCGCGTCCGCGCGGGGCTCAGCTGGGCCCCCAGGGGCGACGGCGGGGCCGGCGGACGCGCGCCCGGACGTCTCGGAGGGCGCGGGGCCGCGGCAGGGGCAGGGAGGCGGGGCCGAGCGGGCTCAGGGGTGGTGGGGACGCCGCTGCCCGGCGCTGGCTCTGTGCCCCGGAGCCTGCGTACCCCGCCGGACTCCCGGGCCGCGCCCCTAGACTGGCAGCTAAACCGGGCCGCTCCCTGTGCCTTCCCCCAGAGGCTGGAAGGCAGGGGCCCCGCGTGGGCTGAAGCCCGGAGCCTCCCTCCCCGGGGTGCCAAGGGTGCTGGGGGGCCCGGCGTGGAGAACACCTGGGTGGGGAGCGCCGCCCCGGCCTCCAGGACGCAGAATGCCAGCGGCACTCCCCTAACTCCCCTGCAGTTTGAACCAGCCTCGAAACCCGCTCCCTCCCCCCGCCTCCCGAAATCTCCCGACGTTGGGGGCTCCTCTTCCCCGGAGCACAGGCCTTGCTTGGAGCTTCCTGGGTTCCAATTCGGCCGCCCCTTGTGAACCTCAGAGGTTCCTAATCCGCCAGGATTAGAAATGGCAGGAGCAGGGCCTAATAAGGAGCTGATGCGTAGCTGTTGGAGTAAAAATTACTCCTAAGGCTCCTTGTGGACGGTAAGGCAGGCTTTTTATTTAGGGGCCCGACCGCAACGGGGTTTTGCAGGCGCAGAGAGAAATTGGGCTGTGTTCCGAATACAGCAAGGACGAGTGAGCTCCGTGGGGAGGATCAGTGGATGGAAAATTACTAAGGAAACGTGGGGTAAAGGGAACGGGCTGAACCGACTTGACAGGAGTTTAGCCGAAGGCAGGCCCGCGCGCTAAGGACTTTGATCAGGTATCAGGGGTGGTCAGATATACAACGTTAGGATGTAGCATTTAACCAGCTCTCAAAGATGAGGGTTTTTCCCTGAACTGGACTCAGCAAGATTCTTGCTGAAACGGGACTCAAAGGGTCAAGGGCAGAGCTGAAAGGCCAGACCAAGTCACAAAGAGGACTCAGGAGCTTGACTAGATTTTGCTTAAGGAGAGAGTCTTTGTCAATAGTAGGTACACAACAAAGGGCTACTTGTATGCACATGCATAGTAAGCGTGCTTACCTAAAAGTGTATATATATATATATATATATATACACTTTTAGGTTATATATATATATATACACTGAGCCACCCAGGTGTCCCCCTAAGAGTATATTTTAAGTTCATTCTCATTTGTTAGAGTTTTAATAAGAACTATGCATTTGGGATAACTTGAAGTGTTTTTAGGTTCTCATGAACTCATTGGGTTATAAACTACACCCTTTATATAATAATTTAATTTGGAATAATTGAGACATTTTACTTAGCATTTTGTTAGGGTATAATTACTACAATCAAGTTTAAATACAAGATTTACAGTTTTCCCTAAATGTCACTTTCCCGAAATGTAATCTATGCACTCTTAATTCAGGAAGGAAATAAATCTGAATAAATCTACGCATCAGTCTCTTGATCTTTGAAATCTTTTTACTTGTTATTTAAAACTCAGGAGCCAAACAGATTTAGATTATGAAGGGTGCTTGTATATTTATTCAATTTTGTGACATGTTTATTTAAAACTGCACATTTTTCCTCTAGTTTTCTATAAGTGGTCTCCTATAAGTTTGGATATGTTGTGTTTTCACTGTCATTCAATATGAAAACATTTTAATTTCCATTGTCCTTCTTTTTCTTTGGCCATAGGTAAAGAGTTTTGTTTTTTAATAATTTCTATATATTGACATTTTCTAGATATTGTTACCGAGTTCTAATTTCCTGTATTATGGTCAGAGCATATATACTTTGAGATTGTAATCTTTTGAAAAGTAATCATGCCTGTGGTCTGCTTTGGTGAATGATTCATATGCACTTGAAATGAATGTGTATTCTATAGTTGTTGAATCTGAACGTCAGATCAAGTTGGTAAGTTGGTTTACAGTGTTCAGATTTTCTGTATCCTTACTGATTTTTTTTTGTCTACTCCTTCGATCAACTATGAGGATCTGCCATTTTAGACCTGGTATTAAGTGCATATACATTTACAGTTTTGTGTTGTAAATGACTTGACTCATTTATAATGAAATGTTTCCCTATTTCTTTTTTGGTCTTGAAGTCTCTTGGTCAGATATAATATAACTGTACCACTTTTTGTATGCTTTTTGTTTGCATAGGATTTCTTTTCCCCATTATTTTATTTCCAAACCATCTGTATCTTTATGTATAAAATGTCTCTTGTAGACACTGTATGATTGGATGTTGCTTTTCTAAATCTGACAGTCTTTACTTATAATTAAAATGTTTAGTCCACTTACATTTAATGTAATTACTGATATGGTTGGGTGTTGGTCTACCAGTTGTCTTTTTTCCCCATTTGATCCTTCTGGTTTTTATTCTTCTCTTGAAGTTTTCTTATCACATTTTGGGATAGTGAATGTTTTGGGGGATTCCTTTATTGGTTTTTAAGCTATAGTTCTTTATATAATATTTTTACACCTAGCAGTAGCGTCTTTAAATGACCAAAGTTTACTTTAACTTATTGGAATCTACTTTAATATTTGTACCACTTTATGTCACAATTTACATTTATTTCCTGCCTCTCATTTAACACCTTTGCATTTCCCGTTTGTCATCTTAGCACCACTCACTTCCCATTTCGTATTCTTTTTTATCAGTTCATAAATGTAATAACCTCACAACAGATTAATTCCTTATGCCCACTCCTTTGTGCTATATTTATGTCATTTACTTCTACTTATGTTCTGTTTACACTGTTATTATTTTTGTATTTAATAGTTGCCTTTTAAGGAGGTTAGAAGTAAAGGCATAGTATTTCTATATTTACTCGGTATATGTTTACCATTTTTAGAGATCTTCATTCCTTTCTGTAGATCTGAGTTTCTCTGCAATTGGAAAGGTGTCCTTTATCATTTCTTACATATAAATCACTGGAGAAAAATTTTCCTAGCTTATTTATTTATTTTTATTGAAGTATAATCAGCATACAATGTTATGTTGGTTTCAGGTGTATAGCATATTGATTTGACAATTCTATACATTACTCAGTGCTCATATCTACTCTGTATGCTGTATTTTTCATCTCAGTCATTTGTTTTATAACTGGAACTTCGTATCTTTTTTTTTTTTAGTTTATTCATTTTGAGAGAGAGATGGCACAAGCAGGGAAGAGGAGTAGAGGGAAAGAGAGGGAATGGTAAACAGGCTCCATGCTCTGTGCAGACCCCAATGCGGGGCTCAATCCCACCACCCTGGGATCATGACTTGAGCCAAAATCAACCGACTGAGTCACCCAGGTGCCCCAGAAGTTTGTAGCTCTTAATCCCTTTTATCTGTTTTGCTCATAACCCCTTCTTACTTCCCTTTTGGCAAAGAACAGTTTGTTCTCTGTATTCAAGAGTCTGGTTTCTGTTGTTTGTGCATTTGTTTTGTTTTTTCATATTCTACAAATAAGTGAAATTATATGGTATCTTTCTCTCTCTGTCAGACTTACTTCATTTAGCGTAGTGCCCTCCAGGCCTATCAGTGTTGTTGCAAATGGCAAGATCTCATTCTTTTTTATGGCTGAGTAGTATTCCATTGTGTGTGTGTGTGTGTGTGTGTGTGTGTGTGTGTATATATATATATATATACACACACACACCACATCTTTATTCATTCATCTGTCAATGGACGCTTGGGTTTGCTTCCATATCTTGGCCATTGTAAATGCTGCAGTAAACATAGGGGTGCGTATATCTTTTTGAATTAGTGGTTTTGTTTTCTTTGTGTAAATACCAATAATGGAATTACTGGATCATGTGGTGTTTCTGCTTTTTAATTTCAACATAATGGTTGCACCAATTTACATTCCCACCAACAGGGCTCTCCTTTTTTGCCACATCCTTGCCAACACTTGTTATTTCTTGTCTTTTTAATATTGGCCTTTCTGACTGGTGTGAGGTGATACCTCATTGTGTTTTTCATTTGTATTTTCTTGGTGGTTAGTGATATTGAGCATCTCTTCATGTTTCTGTTGGCTTTCTCTGTGTCTTTGGGAAAACGTCTGTTCAGGTCCCATGACTATTTTTTTAATTGGGTTGTGTGTGTGTGTGTGTGTGTGTGTGTGTGTGTGTGTGTTGATTTGTAGAAGTTATTTATACACTTTTATTAACCCCTTATTGGTTATATAATTTTTTGTTGATGGTTTCCTTTACTATGTAACAGCTTTTTATTTTGGTGTCATCCCAATGGTTTATTTTTGCTTTTGTTTCCCTTGCCTGAGGAGACATATCTAAAAATATGTCGCTAAGGGCAATATCCTAGAGATTACTGCATTTTCCTTAGGAGTTTTATGGTTTCAGGTCTCACATTTAGGTCTTTAATCTATTTTCAGTTAATTCTTGTGTATGGCATAAGAAAGTGGTCCAGTGTCATTCTTTTGCATGTAGCTGTTCTGTTTTCTCAGCACAATTTATTGAGAAGATTGTCTGTTTCCCATTGTATATTCTTGCCTCTTTTGTTGTAGATTAGAGCCCATGGATGCAGGTTTATTTCTAGACTCTATCCTGTTCCATTGGTCTGTGTGTCTGTTATTGTGCCAGTACCATGCTGTTTTGATTCTTCTAGCTTTGTGATATATCTTGAAATCCTGGGAGAAGAGACCCCTCTAGCTTTGTTCTTCTCAAGAATGATTTGACTGTTTGTTGTCTTTTGTGGTTCCATACACGTTTTAGGATTATGTGTTTTAGTTCGGTGGAAAATGCTGTTGGTACTTTGATAGGGATTGCGCTGAATCTGTACATTGAGTTGGGTGTCATGGGCTTTTTAACGATATTCTTTCAGCTCATGAGCATGATCTATCTTTCTATTTGTTTGTGTCATCTGCGGTTCTTTCGACAACTTCTTATAGTTTTCAGAGTACAAGTCTTTCACTTCCTTTGTTAAATTTATTCCTAGGTATCCTTTTTTAAAAAATTTAAGAAAATGTTTACTTATTTTTGAGAGAGAGAGAGAGAGAGAGAGAGCGTGCGCACACACATGACTGAGCTTGGGGGAGGAGCAGAGAGAGAGGGGACACAGAATCCGAAGCAGGCTCCAGGCTTCAAGCCGTCAGCACAGAGCCCAACTCACGAACCGTGAGATCATGACCTGGGCCAAAGACGGAAGGACGCTTAACTGACTGAGCCACCCGGGTGCCCCAGTATTATATTCCTTTACGTGAAGTTATAAATGGGATTGTTTCCTTAATTTCTCTTCCTGCTACTTCATTATTAGTGCATAGGAACAGAACAGATTTCTGTATGCTAATTTTGGATCCTGTAGCTTTACTGAATTCATTTTTCAGTTCTAATAGTTTTTTCATGCAGGCTTTAGGGTTTTTTATATATACTATGTTATTTGCAAATAGTGACTTTTTCCTTACCAGTTTGGATGCCTTTTATTCCTTTTTCTTGTCTGATTGCTGTAGCTCAGACTTCCAATACTGTGTTGAATAAAAGTGGTGAGTGGACATCCTTGTTTTGTTTCTGATCATAAAGCAAAAGCTTTCAGGTTTTCACGACTGAGTACGATGTTAGCTGCAGGTTTTTCATGTATGGCCTTTTTATTTTAAGATATGTTCTCTCTAAATCCACTTTGTTGAGAGTTTTTATCATGAATGGATGTATTTTGTCAAATGCTTTTTTGGCATTTGTTGAAATGATCATATAGTTTTCTTTTTCTTGTTAATGTGATGTATTACATTGATTTGCAAATATTGAACCAATTGATTGAGGTTTTTTTTTTTCAATGTATTGTTGAACTTGGTTTGCAAATATTTTGTTGAGATTTTTTGCATCTATGTTCACCAGAGATATTGGCCTGTAGTTTTCTTTTTTTTGTAGTGTCTCTGTCTGATTTTGGTGTTAAGATAATGCTCGTCTTGTAGAATGAATTAGAAAGTTTTCCTTCCTCTTCTGTTTTGGAATAGTTTGAGAAGAATAGATATCAACCCTTCTTTAAGTATTTGGTCGAGTTCACCTGTGAAGCCATTTGGTCCTGGACTTTTGTTTGTTAAAAGTATTGATTAGTTATTCAGTTTTGTTACTAGCAGTTGTTTCATTCAAATTTTCCATTCCTAATTCAGTTTTGGAAGATTGCATGCTTCTAGGAACTTATCCATTTTTTTCTAGATTGTTTAATTTGGTGGTATATAATTTTTCATCATACTCTTTTATAATCCTTTGTATTTCTGTGGTTATTTTTCTTTCATTTTTAAAAAATTTTTTTAAAATGTTTATTTATTTTTGAGAGAGGGAGAGACAGAGTGCAAGCTGGGGAGGGGCAGAGAGAGACAGGGAGACACAGAATCCGAAGCAGGCTCCAGGCTCTGAGCTGTCCGCACAGAGCCCAACGTGGGGCTTGAACCCATGAACTGTGAGATCATAACCTGAGCTGAAGTCGGATGCTCAACCAACTGAGCCACCCAGGCGCCCCTTTCATTTCTGATTTTATTTATTTGAATCACCTCTCTCTTCCTTTTTTGATGAGTCTGGCTAAAGATTTATCCATTTTGTTGATCTTTTCAAAGGACCAGCTCCTGGTTTCATTGATCTTTTTCTATGCTTTTTAGTTTCTATTTTTATTTCTGCTCTACTCTTTATTACAGTAAGACCTTGGATCGCAAGTAACTTGTTTTGTGAGTGTTCCTCAAGACGAGCAAACATTTCTAAAAATCTTACTTGATAAACGAGCGATGTCTTGCAATATGAGTAGTATGTGATGCTCAATGTCACATGATCACAAGTGAGCTGGTGGTTCTTGAAATTCACTTTGATATACAAGTGCTTTGGGTTACAAGCATGTTTCCAGAATGAATTATGCTCGCAAACCAAGGTTTAATGTGTTTCCTCCCTTCTACTCGTTTTGGGTTTTGTTTGTTCTTCTTTTTCTAGCTCCTTTAGGTGTAAGTTTAGGTTGTTTAAGATTTTTCTTCTGAAGGCAGGCCGATATGGCTATAACTTCCCTCTTAGAACTGCTTTTGTTGCATCCCAAAGATTTTAGGTTGTTTTCATTTGTCTCCACGTATTTTTCGATTTCCTCTTTGACGTCTTGGTTGACCTCTTCATTGTTAGATAACATGTTGTTTAGCCTCCATGTGTTTGTGTTCTCTCCAGATTGATTTCTAGTTGTGGTTAGAGAGGATGCAGGATATGACTTTAGTCTTTTTAAATTTACTGAGACTTGTTTTGTGGCCTAACATGTGATGCCTTGGAGAATGTTCCAAGTGCACTTGGAAATAATGTATCCTGCTGGTTTTGAATGGAATGTTCTGTATATATGTCTTAGTTCCATCTGGCCTACTGTGTGGTTTAAAGCCAGTTTCTTTGTTGATTTTATGTCTGGATGATCTATCTGTTATGTAAGTAGGGTGTTAAGTTCCCCTATTATTATGGTATGACCACCAGTTTCTTCCCTTATGTCTTTTAATATTTGCTTTATGTATTTAGGTGCCTTTATGTTGGTTACATAAATATTTGTAATTGTTATATCTTCTTGTTAGATTGATCCCCGTATTATATGGTGTCCTTCTTTGTCTCTTGTTTATAGTCTTTGTTTTAAAGTCTGTTTTGTCTGATGTAGTATTGCTACTCTGGCTTTTTTGTCCCCCTCCACTTCTATTTGCATGGTATATGTTTTTCCATCCCTTCACTTTCAATCTGTACGAGTCTTTAGGTCTGAAGTGAGTCTATTACAGGCAGCAGATAGATGAGTGTTGGTTTTTTTGTTTTTTTGTTTTTATTCATTCATTTACTCTGTATCTTGATTTGGAGCACTTAGACCATTTAAAGTAATTGTTATAATTACATATTTATTGCTGTTTTAACTGTTTTCTTGTTATTTTTGTAGTTCTCTGTTGCTGTCTTCTCTTGCTCTCTTCCCTTGTGGTTTGATGGGTTTCTTTAGTGTTATGTTTGGATTCCTTTCTCTTTATTTTTTGTGTATCTATTATAGGTTTTTGATTTGTGTTAACTATTGGGCTTGTATATCACATTTATAACAATCTCTGTTTAGTTGATGGTTGCTTGAATTTGAACACATTCCAGAAGCAGATATCTTTCTATTCTTATTTTTGAAAGATGTTTTTACTGGAGTGGAAATCTGGGTTGATAATTCTTTTCCTAGAATTTGGATTTGGTTCTTTGTTATAATTTCAATTTCTCTGTGGAACGTCCCTATGTCTACTTTCATTATGGCTATATTTTTCTTGCAGTCCTTGGGCCATCTGTGGGTTGGTTTCTCCTGTTTTTTTTTTTCCATGACTTTGAGTCACATTATCATGTTTTTAAATGTCTAATAATTTGGGGTTACATCTCGAATATTGCGGGTGGCACATTGTAGGATTCTGTGATCTTCCTCTGAGGAGTATTGAGTTTTGTTCTGGCAGGCAGTTGAGTTACTCATTGATCACCTTTGACTTGTGTTAGCTTGGTTTTATGCCTTGTTAGGACAGATCTCTCTGGAAAGGCCAGAGTGTATCCTGAGGCGTTCTAACTTGATTAGGCCAGACCAGGAGGCTGCATTTCCTCTGTGGATCTTGTTGATGCTTGGCTTTAGGCTCTTTTAGGGCCAGTTTAGAGTAGATCTTACTCTAGGGCATTGTATTTACTCCTAACTATCCTAACACGAGGCCTTTCTGGTATCTCAGGATGCTTTGGGTATTAACGGGTATGGGTATTAACGAGGTCTCTCCATTCTTAATGGTCACAAACTCAAATATCTCTCATTCCTGATTGGCATTTATTTTGTATCTCTTTTGCTCTTAACCCTGTAGCATCTGCTGTCTGTTAAACTTTGCATAACTTCACCCTGCCCGCGTGCAGTCCAACCCTTGGCCAAGGGCTCACAGGAAAACCCCACACAGACTTCTTCATGACCACCCCCCTCCCTGCCATAGCTCCATTCTTTCCACTGCTCTGTTGTTCAGATTCCAGATACTAAAGCAGCTCCAAGTTCTGATCTCTCCCTCCTCAGTTTGTCGAGACCACCGAACTCCGCTTGAGCTCCAGCTTCCTGCACCATTGTTGGGAAATTGTCGCCATGCAGACAGCCAGGATGATCCTGGGCCTCTTCCCCATGAGGTTTTCTTCTCTCGGGGACCTCATTCTTGTTTGCCAGTTGTCTAGTGCAGGAAAACAATTGCCCTAAATGTTTTCTGTAGTTCTGTAGTTGTTGACAGTGGGTGGGCTGGTCTTACTACCAGGTACTCTGCTATGGCCAGAAACAGAATTGCTCAAACACGTCTGTACTGAGCACATCATCAGCATGGCACCCTGGCTTCTGTTTGAATAAATGAACGAAATTTGTGGGTTTCTTGTTGAACCAAAAAATAAGTGCAATGAGGTCCACATATGAAACCTGTAATATTGGGTTAATCCTTTATTAAATTTTTAAAAAAATTTTTATTTGTTTTTGAGAGAGAAAGAGAGAGAGCATGAGCAGGGGAGGGGCAGAGAGAGAGAGAGACACACAGAATCTGAAGCGGGTTCCAAGCTCCAAGCTGTCAGCACAGAGCCCGACGTGGGCTTGAACTCACGAGCCGTGAGATCATGACCTGAGCTGAAGTTGGATGCCTAACTGACTGAGCCACCCAGGTGCCCCTGGATTAATCCTTTAATCCTTTTTACTTCTTTCCCTTTTTTTTTTAATGTTTCTTTTTGAGAGAGCGAGCGAGAACATGAGTGGGGAGGGGCAAAGAGGGAGGGAGACAGAATCCGGAGCAGGTTCCCCACTGTCAGTGCAGCGCCCAACGCGGGGCTCATATGCACAAGCCATGAGATCGTGACCTGAGCCGAAATCAAGAGCGGGGCACTTAACTGAGCCACCCGGTGCCCCTCACCCTTTCCTTTTTTTGCTTGAAACGTTTTATTTTTTATTTTACTTTATTTTTTGTTTATTTATAGTTTTTAAATGATTTTCTGATACAGGATGAGTTGTTTGAAGTGCTAGGCATGAAGACATTCCTTCTTGTACCACAAGAAAAAGGCAGCTATGAAAAGCTGGAGTATTCTACCGATCTCTAATTAAGCCAGACAGATTAACTGATTGGGTGTGTCTGTTTGCTTTTATGGTTCCAATTAGTGTTTTGGAGGAATGATGGCCTGCAACGCTTTTATAACATTTAAGGATTGGCCCAATAATCCAATATTAGGATCCTATGCAAGACAGTTAACTAGAAATAGTTAAATAAACTGATCCTTTAAGCATTTCTAAATACTACCTTTGTCATTTAACTTTCCTTTTTCCACCAGCTTAGCCACTGTCTTCCAGATTTTTAGGCCGGTTGCCATAAAATAGTGCTCACTTAGTTCAAGGCCAGAGGAATGTGTTTGGGGGTAGTCACTGTTGGTCCTAAGCCTTCTCTAACCCCGGAGTTGAACATTTCATTTGGGACAGGTTTTTCATCGATTCCCACACAGTCTCATTTTCCACACTGCCCTCAGAAGAGGTCACCTGGAAATTTCGTTGCACCTGTTGGGGAAGAATTAATTTGTCCTCTTTCACCCCTTATTCCTTATGGAAGCATCAGGTCGTTTCAGCATCACCCCTTCTAGGGTGTCGATGACGTCTTTGTTCAGCTTCACCGTTTCGTCTGCACGCTCGCGGGTGCAGTTAAGCCAGTGTCGTGTGGAAGAGCCGTTCACGTGGAAAACCGGGGTGAAAATGCTTCACGTGATGCGTTTCATCCTTCTACTGGGTCTGGCCCTTTGAAGCCCAAGAGAGAATGTCGTAAGACGGTCTGGGTGAAGATGCCAGTTTAGATACCGTATTAAGCGACTTGCTTGGCGGCTTCAGGTTTGTAATCTCTCAGAGGAGAGTAGTGGAGCCGTTGCTTCTCAGGTAGGGCCTGTGAATTCGTTCTCACTGATACTGTGTCCTTCTCTGTCCAGCACCGGCTCTCTCTCCCTCTCTAGTGTCCCTGTGAGAGCCTCGGTGAAGACTTGGTCCCCCCACTCCCCGAGACAGCCCCATCCGGGAAACCCTTCACCCAAAGGGACCCGCCGAGCCAGATGATGCCTGTCGACCTGGGGCAGGCCCTGGCCCTGCTGCCGCGGCTGGCGAAGGCCGAGGACTCCCCGTTCTGCGGACCGGACGCTGCCCCTCGAGGGGAGCTCTCTAACCCCGAGACCGCCCGCCAGCTCTTCAGGCAGTTTCGTTACCAGGTGACGTCTGGGCCCCACGAGACCCTGCGACAGCTTCGGAAGCTCTGCTTCCAGTGGCTGCAGCCAGAGGTTCACACGAAGGAGCAGATCCTGGAGATCCTCATGCTGGAGCAGTTCCTGACCATCCTGCCCGGGGAGATCCAGACGTGGGTGCGGACCCAGTGTCCGGGCAGCGGCGAGGAGGCGGTGACCCTCGTGGAGAGCTTGAAGGGAGACCCCCAGAGACTGTGGCGGTGGGTAAGCAGGGGGTAATCCGCCAGCGAGGCACAGGGCTCCCTTGGGGTCTCACGAGGCGTCTCGTCTTTTTTTCTGACTCTCAGCATGTGTGCTTTTCCACACTAACGACCAGTTCTCCAACTTTCTTTTCTTTTCTTCTCTTTTCTTTTCTTTAATGTTTTATTTATTTTTGAGAGAGAGAGAGACAGAGAGACAGAGTGTGAGCAGGGGAGGGGCAGAGAGAAAGGGAGACACAGAGTCCGAAGCAGGTTCCAGGCTCTGATCTGTCAGCACAGAGCCCGACGCAGGGCTGGAACCCACGAGCTGTGAGATCATGGCCTGAGCCGAAGTCGGATGCTTAACCGACTGAGCCACCCAGGCACCCCTATCCTCCAACTTTCTGATACCAGCCCGGTGTCTTACAAGTCAGTTCAGACCCGACACTAACATTCTGGGGTTGGCAGACCCAGGGGGATAAGGGTCAGTCTGATGAGAATGCTCTTATTTTGGACAGCAGTCACAGGTCACACAGGCCAACTGTCCTTAAGACCGACTGGCTGTACATTTGCTGGTTCCCACAACGCCCTCCCCGGGTTGGACAGGGAATGACTCATGGAACTCGTGAAAGCACGACTTACACTTGATGGTTTATGATAAGGAGCGTGATTCAGGAGCAGCAGCAGGAGGCCATGGGGATGGCGTGGGGCTTCCGTGGCCTCTCCCGGCATGCCGTGCGCCCGGTTCTTCTGTGTGTTCACCAGCTTAGAGGCTCCCCAGACCCCATCATTTGGGGAGCTTGATGGAGGCTTCGTTACTTAGGCATGAGAGATTAGTCATTGGCCATTGGTGACCGAAAATCTCCGGCCCCTCTCCCTTCCTCAGAGGTTGAGGGTTGGGGCTGTGAGGTCAATCCTCTGATCACCCGGTGGGCACCTCTGATGACCAGCCTCCGTCCTGAAGCTCTCTGGGGGCCCACCAAGCGTCCCCTGCTTAGCCTCAACTCAGGCGTGATGGAAAGGGGCTCAGCATGAATAACAGAATTGCTCTGTCACTCCCTTCCTTTAGGGCAATTCCAAGGGTTTTAGCAACTCTGTGCCAGGAACCTGGGACAGAGACGAAATCCATGTTTCTTATTATATCGCCCCAGCGTGTCCCCGTGTCTCCCCTAATTCTAAGGCTCCCTGGGACTCTGACCATTACAAACAGAGGCCAAAGCCTCTTGTCTCTGTCCATCTTTAGACTCAAGTGTCCGGGAAGTTGTACAAAGGATACCTGAGTTTTTCACTGGTGGAGACTATCCAGTAGAAACACATTGTCGATGAACTTTCCCTTTATTTTTTCTTAATTTTTTTTAATGTTTATTTATTTTTGAGAGAGAGAGAGAGAGAGAGAGACAGAGTGCAAGCAGGGGAGGAGCAGAGAAACAGGGAGACACAGAATCCGAAGCAGGCTCCGGGCTCCGAGGCATCAGCACAGAGCCCGACGCGGGGCTGAACTCACAGACTGCGAGATCATGACCTGAGCCGCAGTCGGACGCCTAACCGACAGAGCCACCCAGGCGCCCCTCCATGGCGTGCCTTGAAGACCTCCCACGCCTGATTCAGGCGTGGGCTTTCGGCCTCCCCTCAGGTCGTTTTCCTCACAGCTTCCTGCTGGTCTAGACGGAAAAGCTAGTGTGCCTCTTTCCCTGTTCCACGTCCCCGAGGACGGCCCTGTGGTCTGTTATGGAGCGTTAGCTGTGTTTCTTTCAGAACCCCTCATTCTGGATCCTCCAGTAACTAATTGTGTGTGGTCTCTAGATCAGCATCCAAGTTCTGGGACAAGAAATCTTATCGGAGAAGACGGACTCCGCAAGCTGCCGCGTGGGGGGAGCGGGGCGCCATCTTGAAATGGCGTCTCAGGAGCTGGGACCTCGGGCCTCCCCCTCCAGGCCTGGGGAGCCGCCGAGCCGTGCTGTGAAAGAGGAGTCTGACATGGAGCAAGAATTAGGTGAGGGGCGCTTCCTCGCGGTGGCATGTGGCGAGTTCTCGGGGAAATCTGGGGGCCGTGGTTAGTGGGCCTACGACCGAGTGGAAAATGATATGCTGCTCAGATCAGGGTATCTCTGGAAAGTCTGGAAACGGAGTGGACTTAACTGAATCCCTCTGAGGGGGAGCTCTGGTCCGTGAATCTCCTCTATGGCTGGGCCAGACCACGTGAATTTTGGTTCTGAGGGAGGAGGAGGAAACTGTTGGAGCGAGCTGGAGCTGGTTGGCGAGGGAGGGACGGGCATCACTTCTGACGTGTACCGATTGCATCGGTGCCCTCTGGGGAGTGGTTTGCCACGACACCTAGAGCCTTCCAACTTTCTGTTCCTCGCTTCAGCGCTGGCCGCTGCCGCCCTGGACGAAAGGCTCGTCGGAGACCAGGACTTCACGGCCTCCGTGCTCCAAGCAGCACCTCAGGTGAGCCGGCTTCCCTGCTTGACTTACCCCTGCCGGGGCTCCAGCGGGAGTGTGGAAAGGGGACGTGCTGTCAGAAGTAGAGAGGACAGCTGGCGAGGGCAGCAACACGCACGTGGAATGAAGCCCGAGTCCCAGGATTTCTCTTGAGGCAGAAGGCTGGGTGATCATCACCTTGATAACAGAATCTGGATCCATTCTTCCTGGAGGAGGTGGCTGTGAAGCTTCCCTCTTTGTCCTGCTCCTGCTCTTGGGGTCGTGCGGAGAAAAGACTCTATTTCCTGGTCTCGGCCTCCCCCACGGGAGTCCGTTTGAGAGTTCGAATGGTTACGGGTCATGTGGGCCAGGCGACCTCCCCCAGCTTTAGGGAGGTGTAGTGGACAAACAGTAAACCGCACATATTTCAAGCATACGGTTTGGTAAGTTTCTTGACACGTATACACACGTGTGAAACCATGTTCACAATCAGGTTGATAAACATACCTGTTACGCCCAAGGTTTCCTTTTGCCCCTTTGTGACCCCTCCCGCCTGCCCCCCACCGCCCCCAGTGCTGAGATCCCAAGGCTACCACCGAGCTGCTTTCTGTCACCATACATTAGCTTGCATTTTCTAGAATTGGGTGTGAAATGGAGTCATGTCATCTGTACTCTTAACTTTGTTCTTCTGCATGTAATATTTTTCTTGCTCCTTTTGATATTTTCTCAGTGGTTTTCAACGGTTTGACTACCATGGATGGCCTAGGACTCATTTTCTTCGTGTGGGGTTCTTGGATCTGTGGGTTTATAGTTTTCATCAAATTTGGAAAATCTTGACCACTATCTCTTCCACCATCTTCTGTCTCCCTTCCTTCTCCGCTTCTTTGTGGATTTTGAGAATAACCCCCACATGGACTCTGTGTGAGGATAACGTGTGTACATTCATTACAGCTCTCCAGGTTGTCCCAGAGCTTTACTGATGCTTTCTGTCTCTATAAAAAAAAAAAAAAAAAAATCTCTGTTTCATTTTGGATACTCCCTGTTCATGTGTCTTCAAGTTCACTGATCTCTTCTGCTTTGTCTGATCCTCTGTTAGTCCCATCCAGTGTATTTTTCATCTCAAATGTCTTTTTCATCTCTAGAAGTTTGAATTGGGGCTTCATTATGTTTTTCACGTCTGTACTTAACATGTTCTGTTGTTCCTACATTTTCTTGACTGTACGGAATATGGCTATAATGTCTGTTTAAAAATTTTTTTTAACGTTTTATTTATTTTTGAGAGAGACAGAGACAGAGTGTGAGTAGGGGAGGGGCAGAGAGAGAGGGGGTCACAGAATCTGAAGCAGGCTCCAGGCTGTCAGCACAGAGCCCGACGCGGGGCTCGAACCCACGAACTGTGAGATCATGACCTGAGCCAAAGTCAGAGGCTCAACCGACTGAGCCACCTAGGCGCCCCTATAATGTCTATTTTAATGTCCTTGTCTGCTAATCTATCACCTGTGTCATTTCTGAGTTAGTTTTGATGGATCGATTGATCTCATTGTGAGGTGTTTTCCTGCTACTTACCATGCCCAGCAACCTTTGATAGGATGTCAGACGTGAATTTTACTTTGTTGGATGCCGAGTATTTTGGCATTCCTATAAAAGTTCTTTTTTTTTTTTGTTTGTTTATTTTATTTTTACTAAAAAATTTTTTAATGTTTATTTTTGAGAGAGACAGACAGAGTGTGAGCAGGGAAGGGGCAGAGCGAAAGGGAGACACAGAATCTGAAGCAGGCTCCAGGCTGTAAGCTGTCAACACAGAGCCTGATGCGGGCTCAAACCCACAAACTGTGAGATCATGACCTGGGTCAAAGTTGGACCCTCAACCAACTGAACCATCCAGGCACCCCTTTTTATTTTTTAAAATATTTATTGATTGATTTTTGAGAGCAAGAGAGAGCAAGCATGTGCCCGAGTGAGGGAGGGGCAGAGAGAGGGGGAGAGAGAGTCCCAAGCAGGCTCCACGCCATCAGCACAGATCCAGACTTGGGCCTCGAACTCATGAACTGTAAGATCGTGACCTGAGCCAAATCAAGAGTTGGACACTTAACTGACTGAGTCACCCAGGCGCCCCGTTTATTTATTTTGGAAGAGAGAGAGTGCATGAGCAGAGAAGAGGGGCAGAGGGAGACAGAATCCCAAACAGGCTCTGTACCATCAGCGTGGAGCTTGACTCGGGGCTCGAACCCACGAACCGTGAGATCATGACCTGAGCCGAGTCAAGAGTTGGATGCTTAACCAACTGAAGCACCCAGGTGCCCGCCCCCCTGTAAATGTTCTAGAGCTTTGCTCTGGGATGTGATCAGTCACTGCTTGGACGTAGTTTTATGGCACCAGAGAAGTCTTTAGTCTGGGCTCATTTCTCCCACCACTGAGGCAAGACCCTTCTGTGTATCGTACCTGATGCTGCTTGATGTATGAGGTTTTCCACTCTGGCTGGAAGGAAGTACCTACCGCCAGCTCTGTTTGCTCCGCTTCTCCTGGAGGCTCCTTCCCAGACCCGAGGGGGACCCCCTGGAGATCTCCGGAGCCTTCTCTCCGTTCAGCTCCCCACTCTGGTCTGCTGCCCTGCTGACTCTGGCTGCCTTCGCCTTCCCAGACTCTGAGCAACTTCCGCCAACTCTAGGGGGAGGGGGCCGCCTGACTCAGCCTGGCCCCCCTGCCTGTGCTTCCGGGCTGTTGTCTCCAGGTGGTGCGTTCGGCCAGTGCAGGGCTCACCTGATTCGTCTCCTCTCTCTCAGGGAGCTCTGCTCTGCTCCGCCTGCCAGGCGGTGTCCCCAAACCGTTGTTTCCTATATTTTGTCTCCTTTTCCAGTTGTTTCAGGAGGGAAAGTAAATCTGGTCTCTGTTACTCTGTCCGAAACAACTTGGGGAACAGGTTTATTTTGAGTATGTAGTTAACAACTCTGAAAAGTTGCATTTGATAAAAATAAAGTTTTTCTGGGGGCAGCTTGGTGGCTCAGTCGGTTAAGTGTCTGACTTCGGCTCAGGTCATGATCTCTCGGTTTCACGGGTGCTGTGCCTGGAGCCCTCTGTGCTGACAGCTCGGAGCCTGGAGCCTGCTTTGGATTCTGTCCCCATCTCTAACTGCCCCTCCCCTAATCACACTGTCTGTCTCTCTCTCTCTCAAATTTTAAATAAAGATTTAAAAAAATTAAAACACTACAAAATTATTTAAAAAATAAAGTTTTTCTGGAACCCATACTCCTTGATCGAAGCGTTGTTTCAAACCTTCAGGGAACTCTGCGGTTCTCTAGAGAAGGTAAGGGCAGGGAAGCCAGTAGGTGGTGGTGATGTGCTGCCCAAGCCCGGCGGGAGCTTCAGATTTCCAGGCTCAGGGATGTAGAAACCAGAATACGAACTTCACAGTTCACCCTGGGAGAGGGATGGGAGAGGGCAGGAGAGGGACAGACCTTTTTAGTGACTCAGGAGTACCTGTCTTCCCACTTTCAAGGTACCTAGAAACCAAATTGTTAGGAGGTTTTGTAGTGCAAAAGATTTGGGTATTCTGTGAAATATTTCAAGCAGACGTGAGGATTACTGTTGCTTCTGTAGTAAGTACAGAGTGTTCCTATGAGAGGTCTGGACAATTTATGAACATCTTTTAGCTGGTAGAATTAAGCATTAACGAAACATTACGTAGCAACATTGACCGTGACTTGTTCTGGATAGCTCGAATCAAATGGCTAAAAAACATGTTCACTGGCATGAGCCATGCCTGTGTCTGTGTGCATTTCCCTGTATTTAGCAGATAACTGATCAACAGCCCCTCGATCCAGACAAACAAAAGTCATTCTTAACCGGTTCCAGCATCCCTGCTCCCAACCATAACAAGGGCCATGTGCACTTCCAGACGGGGCTTGATATTTAGTGGATGCTTTGTTACGTGCAGGGGATCTTGCAATAGATGTAATCACTCCCTCGAATCTCCTTTATAGGTTAGGAGCCTCGTGAATAATGCCAGAATAATGAGGTAGCATCCCCACGCAGTTTCATCGTTAGAAACCAGGAGTGAGTTAGAGCCTCACGCAGACTCGGGGATGCTTTTACTCACATTCCTGCGTCCTCAGATTTCGGGAGAGGAACACAGTGCAGGGGGACCTGTGTGCGGGTCAGCTGTGGCAGCGTCTCACAAACCCACAAGGTGGCGCTGTCTCCACACAAAATCAAGGGTAGTTTTGCATCAGATTCCATCGTTCTGTCCTTCCAGAGCAGTGACTGCTGTGCCCTTCCCTCCGCCAGCGCCCAAGCAAGGGTCTGTGTCTCCTGAACGTGAAGCCTGAGGGGTCCCCTATTCAGCAGTGTTTGCTCAAACCTGTTCTTCTCCGGAGGTTGTGAAGGTAGCTTCATTCACAGATTAAGACAATAAACTCAGTTCTACGAGCTCCTTTCAAAACTGAACATTTTATTTTATCTTTTAAAGGTTATTTATTTATTTTGAGAGAGAGAGAGCGCACGGGGGACGGGCATAGAGAGAGGGAGAGAAAGAGAACCCCAAGCAGGCTCCGCTCTGTCAGCATGGAGTCCGATGTGGGGCTCGATCTCGCGAACCGTGAGATCCTGACCGAGCCGAAATCAGGAGTTGGACGCTCAACTGACTGAGCCACCCAGGCGCCCCCGAAGTAGAAAATTTTAAATTAAAATTAAAATAAAAAATGTGGTTATAGTTAATGCTTAAGTATATCGTGAAATACATTTAAGTCACTTTTTGCATTTTTATCCTAAAAAAAAAATCCAACCCCGTGTTTTCTTTTTAAAATTTTTGCTTAGTATCTGCTAATTGCAGACTTTTGGGTAAATCATGCTGTTTCAGACCTTTCTGCTTCCCTTTGATATGCTGTTAGGCAGACTTGACCTAGGACTGAGAATGGCTTCCCTGAGCATGCCTCGTGCCCTGAGAACATCTCATTTTCTTATTCGCCCTCCTCATGTTTGCTCCCTGTAGCCTGGCTATTCATAATAGTGGGTGGTTATCAACTTCGGGGTTCCTGAAAGAGTACAGAATCCCTTCATTTTCTCTGCAAACCCTGGTGAGCGTGGGAGACCGGGTGTCCCGTAGGCCGCACATAAAATAACACTACTACAGGCGTGATTTCCGAGGAGTTATTTGCCGAGGGCTTTATTTCCCCCAGACAGCATGCACCGAGAGTCTGCTCTGTCCTGGGCATCGTCTCGGGGCCTGACAAAGTACACACTGGAGCTCACGTGCTAACGGGGGCAGCTCTTAGCCAAACACCTGTTTGCGTGCCGGTGAATGTCAGGACTGAAAACTAGAGCGTGCTGCGAAGACAGGCGATGCCTGCGTTATTTCTGTCAATCAGGGTGTGAGCGTTACCCCACCACCAAGTGAGAACGGGGGCTCAGAAAGGTGGTGTCTCTTGCTGAGGGTCACGCAGGTAGAAGTGGCAGGGCTGGGACTCAAAAACCCGGCCCGGTTGAGTCACACAGGTAGAGTTTACAGCCGGGACTGTGCTGTTGATCACTCCGGCGTCCAGACTGGGTCTCCAGCGCTCCGCTCCTCGGCGGGGAGATGGGGATTTGAATCCACAGACGTGGACTCCAGCTGGGCAGCGTTCCCAGGTTTGAGGCTCTAGCCTCCAGTTTCACAGGAGAAGAAGGGCATGTTTTGGGGGATAATTGAGGCACACCTTGCTCCAGAGAACCCATCGATTTTCCACTGAGTGGGAGGAAAACCGGTCTAACGTTAGGCTGTAAACTCAGAGCTGTCGGGGAGGCTCCATGTGTGCACGGAGCCAGCCCTCTGTCTCTGGTCTGAATCCACTGATCTGTTTCAGAGAGACTAGGATGCATCCGACTTCCTTGTGGGCGCTTCCCACCTTTTTGCTGACTCGCGTGTGGTTTTCTAACAAATTCCCTTTTAATTCCTTTTCCCTCTTGAATTTCCAGAGTTTAAAAAAAAAATTTTAATGTTTATTTTTGAGAGAGAAAGAGAGAGGGACAGAGTGAGAACAGGGATGGGGCAGAGAGAAAGAGACACAGAATCCGAGGCAGGCTCCAGGCCCCGAGCTGTCAGCACAGAGCCCGACGCGGGGCTCGAACCCACGAAACGCGAGATCGTGACCTGAGCCAAACTCAGATGCTTAACCGACTGAGCCCCCAAGGTGCCCCATGAATTTCCAGATTTTAATGAAATATTGGGAGTATCAGATTCCGACTGTTCAAAGACCTCTTATAAGCATTGAGTTAAAAAAATAAGGGGTGCTTGAGGGCTCAGTGGGTGAAGCATCCAACTTTTTTTTAATCTTTATTTTTGACAGAGAGAGTGAACAGCAGAGGGACAAAGAGAGGGAGACAGAGGATCCAAAGTGGCCTCCACACTGACAGCAGAGAGCCCGATGCGGGGCTCGAACTCACGAACTGTAAGACCATGACCTGAGCTGAAGTCAGTTTCTTAACTGACTCAGCCACCCAGGCTCCCCCAGCATCCAACTCGTGATCTCAGCTCAGGTCGTGATCTCATAATTGGTGAGATCAAGCCCCTCATCGGGCTCCACGCTGACAGTGTAGAGTCTGTTTGGGATTCTCTCTCTCCCTCTCCCTCTGCTTCTCCTGTGTGTTCTCTCTCTCTCTCTCAAAATAAATATTTAAAAAAAGAAAGAAAGAAAAAAGGACAGGGTAGAAGAAGCTTTTGCCTTCTCTCTGTGTTCTTGACTCTTAAGTATGTGCAACTAAAAAGCCAGCACTTAAAATCTAGATGTATTCTAACCAGGGCAAGAAATACTGACGTGGAGACTGTCGTTTTCCCCTTGGCCTCTTCCCTTGAACTACCTCCTGTGATTCCTTAGATCATCTGATGGCCAGGCGGCGAGGGCATAGGCCTGTTTTCCTCCACTTTCCTACAGGGGAGGGAAGGCTGGGTTCAGAAACCTGCGTTGGAGTCATGTCATCGCATGTTTTCTAGGAGACGTGGAGGCACCTGGAGTCCGTCCAGAAGGAGCAGTACTGGGATCTCATGCTGGAGACCTACGGGAAGATGGTCTCCGGAGGTGAGGGTGTGGGCCAGTCCGGTGGGAGCAGACGTTAAACATTTTCTGTGTCCGTTAGAGAGAGCTGCTTCCATGGAAGTTCTTCGGGGGAAGGGGGCACCGGGGACATGGCTGGGAACTGGGGATAGCAGGGTCTGTGTGCCCGGAACTGTCACGGCTGCATTATGCGTGGTTACTCCTTAAATGTATGAGGTCGGGGATGGTGTTCCTGTGTGAAGGATGACGAGAGTGAGCGTCAGCTCCTGTCACGTTCCTCGTAAGTGCTGAGTTAACGATGGAACTCGGTGTGTCTGAGTCCCTGCTCTGTGCCACTAAGCCCCACTGTGCCAAGAAGCAGTGGCTGGCCCAAACGCGAGCCTTGGTGTGCAGGCAGGCCCTTCCGGTCACCTTGTGACCCTCACCATACACCCTGGTCATGTCATGAGTACTGGTGTCTGAGAAGCTCCCAGTAGCCTTCTAAGAGAAGGTTTTTTAAGTGGTCCCCAGATCCTTCCTATTTCCTCTTCACACTCAGGTTGTGCCTTTGGCAGACCCAGACTGGTCCCTAGTTCTCCCCATTCACCTGGGCTTCATGTCGTCCCTCTGTATACCAGGCATTTCCAGTTCCAAGCCTGATCCGACTGGTTCAACGGAGTATGGGGAAGAGCCTGCCGGGCGGCACCCTCACCTTAGTGAGAAGATCCCCAGGCCCACCTGCCTAGGTGAGTGGTCGTTCACTGGGGCCGAGCCCCTCCTGACCTCCTGTCATTAAACTGGGGGGGGGTACAAGGACCTGAGGTCTGTGACGTTGTCTGTAACTAGCCACGATCTGGTCAGTCCAGTGTGAGTCCCGAGGTTGGGTCTCCTCGTCTCTGGTGCACGGGCTGTTGGAACGTACATACATAATCGTGGAACAGAGACCACACATCGGACCCGCTGCCTTCGGGCTTGTCTGCCGTGACTGCTTGCTTCCTCAGAGCAAGTTAAGGTTAGTACAGACTGATACCAACACAGACAGTAGAATTCCTTTCTAGAAAGGTTATGGAACAGCAGTAGCCAATCACTCTTGCTGACTCTTTTGGTTTTCGTAATTGTTGCAGTGAAGTGAAGACTGAATAAGACAAACTGACAGAAAAACACATTTAACTAATCTCTAGGCACCTGACTTCTCCAAAACGGCAGCAACAACAAACACTTCCTGTAAATCATGTATTCTAAGACAGGAGGCGGGGAAATATGTGAACTTCTTCTGTGGTCATGCAGCCATCACCCTTTGTTTCCTGCACTCTGTTTAAAGCGTTGCGGATGTAACGCCTCGCGTCCGCACGTACCCGCACCCCCGGCCCCCCCCCCAACATACACTTCGCCATGTACAGAAGATCCCAGAACTGTGGAGGAAGAAAAGGACCAGGGATGAGAAGTGTATGGAAAGTGATCCTTTCCAGTGGGATCCAACTATTTCCCTTTGCTAACTAACACACTAAGAGACAGCAAGCTTCATGTGAAATGTACGATTTTAATTTTAACCAATATGTTTATCCTAATACTGTTCTCACAAGGATCCCTTTGGAGCAGGGTTTCTCACACTGCATTTCCTGACCAATCAGTGTAGTGTGAAATCATGTTGTGGGTTGTATCCAGCATTTAAAAAAAAGATTGAATGGAGAATATCAGAAAATATCAGGGTGGGTAATATTTTAGGAAATTTTTGCTCTAAGTATGTGTGTATGTTCCATATTTCAATATAAACATACTTCTTTTTTTTAATTTAAAAATCCTTGTTAATGTTTGTTTATTTTTGAGAGAGAGAGAGAGAGAGAGACACACACAGCACAAGTTGGGGAGGGGCAGAGAGAGAGGGAGACACAGACTCAGAAACAGGCTCCAGGCTCCGAGCTGTCAGTACAGAGCCCGGTGTGGGGCTCGAACCCACAAACTGTGACTCATGACCTGATCCGAAGTTGGATGCTTAACTGACTGAGCCACCCAGGCGCCCCAATATAAACATATTTCTTTTTTTTTAATTTTTTGAAATGTTTTATTATTTATTTTTGAGACAGAGAGAGATAGAGCATGAACGGGGGAGGGTCAGAGAGAGGGAGACACAGAATTGAAACAGGCTTCAGGCTCTGAGCTGTCAGCACAGAGCCCGATGCAGGGCTCAAACTCACAGACCGCGAGATCATGACCTGAGCCGAAGTCGGCCACTTAACCGACTGAGCCACCCAGGCGCCCCTTAATAGATATTTTTTAGAGCACTTTCAGATTCACAGCAAAGTTGAGTGGAAGGTACAAGGGATTTCCCATATGCGTCCTTGTAGTGGGATTTTATTTGTGATACATGGTTCACCTATCTCCACTCATTCTTTTTTTTTTTTTTTTTTCCTCCTTCATTCCGCCTGGTGACATGGTTGCATTAGTTCTTACCTTGAATGAGACTATGGGGAGTCTACACAGCCAGCTGGCCCTCGTAGGGCTAAGACTTGGCAATGTCTGCTCTTGACAGAGAGGAAATGTGGGGAGAGAGACCAGGGAAGTGGCCATGGGCAGGGCAGACTGAAAGGGCATGCTGGGAGCAGGGGGAACCCCATGGAAAGTCGATGCAGGAGCCCAGCTGTGCAGGGGCGAGCCCTGGTCTAGTGTGGAAACAATTAACAGGATCAGAAAGGACTCAAAGACCCAAAAGCAGCCAGTTTGTCAGATCTGGGCTCACACCAATGGGCAGTCTCAAGAGAGCATGCATGCTGTGTGTTTGACCATACGGAAGAATAGCGCGTGGTTAAAGCAGGCCAGCAGGGGAATACACCTCAAAAAGCCACGTCCTCATCTCTGATCAAAACCCCAAGGGGTTTAAAAAAAAATTGTTTGGGAAAAGGATTCTTAAGTAGTTATCTGTAAGAATACTGCAAAGTTACTAAAGAGTCTTGAAAGAAGAATTGTTCATCGACATTAGATCTGTGAACATTACGAGTCTGTTGTTTTAGTCTGGCTGGCCCAGTTGGTCAAACACGCAACCTGATCTCAGGGTCATGAGTTCGAGCCCCGTGTGGGGCATGGAGCCTATTTAAAAAAAAAAAAAGTCTGTCATTTTAGAAAGGTAAAATGAATAAAATGATGGGATATGGATATAGAAGTAGACACACAGGCCAGCAGAACAGAAAAGGGAGCCTTGGAAGAGAGGCTCATCAGGCAAGAATTTAAAAAAAAATTTTTTTTTAATGTTTATTTTTGACAGAGACAGAGCATGAGCGGGGGAGGGGCAGAGAGAGAGGGAGACACAGAATCGGAAGCAGGCTCCAGGCTCCGAGCTGTCAGCACAGAGCCCGACACGGGGCTCGAACTCACAGACCGCGAGATCATGACCTGAGCCGAAGTCGGACACTCAACCGACTGAGCCACCCAGGCGCCCCTGGGCAAGAATTTGATGTGAGACAGAGGAAGAGGCCACAAGGGTCTGTGGATGAGGTGTTCTTCCGTGAACAGCATTCTTTGGGAAGAGGCATCGGTTTAAATGTGATGAAGGTCATACACCAAAATAAGTTGGAAATAGATGAAAAAGATAAAATAGGAACATAATAATACGGAAGGAAACGGGTGACTGTTTGACTCACTGTCTGGGCGGGGAAGGTTTTATCAGTATAAAAGCCACGGAGGAAAACCATTAGGGAAAAGATGAATAGACTTGAGTACACTGGGGCGCCTGCGTGGCTCAGTCGGTTGAGTGTCCGACTTCACCTCGGGTCATGATCTCACGGTTCATGGGTTCAAGCCCGCGTCGGGCTCTGTGCTGTGACAGCTCGGAGCCCGGAGCCTGCTTCCGATTCTGTGCCTCCCTCTCTCTCTGCCCCGGTTGTACTTGTGCTCTCTCTCAAAAATAAATAAACGTTAGAAAAAAAAAATAGACTTGAGTATACTTAAAATTAAGAAAACCCCCACAACTTACACATATACGTAAATGGCCACAAACAAAATTCAGGTATCGGTGAAAAACATTGTTCATGAAAATGACAGATAAATGATTATCTTTCTTTCCTTTCTTTCTCTTTTTCTTCCTTTTTTTCTTTTTTTCCTCTTTCTTTCTTTCCCTTTCTTTCTTTTCTTTCTTTCTTTCTTTCTTTCTTTCTTTCTTTCTTTCTTTCTTTCTTTCTTTCTTTCTTTCTTTCTGTATATTTTTGAGAGAGAGCACAAGTAGGGGAGGGGCAGAGAGAGTCAGGGGACAGAGGATCTGAGTCGGGCTCCATGCTGACAGTAGAGAGTCCTATGCGGGGCTCCAGCTCACAAACTGCGAGATTGTGATCCGAGCTGAAGTCAGACGCTCAATAGACTGAGCCACCCAGGCACCCCTCAATGATTATTTTTCTTAACATGGTGAGAGTTAATGCAGGATAATAAGAAAAAAAAAAAAATGACTTTCTCAATGAAAGAATGGGCAGCAGTCTTTACGAAATGTAGGTCTTAAATGTGAAAAAATTCATCCTTTAATAACAAAGGTGTTAAAATTTATAACAGTGAGAAACCATGTTTTCACTGGTTTCAAAGGCCAATAGTTAAAAAAAAAAAATTTTTTTTTTTAAACATTTATTTCTGAGAGACGGACAGACAGTGAGCAGGGGAAGGGCAGAGAGAGAGGGAGACAGAATCCGAAGCAGGCTTCAGGCTCCGAGCTGTCAGCACAGAGCCTGACACGGGGCTCGAACCCATGAACCATGGGATCATGACCTGCGCCAAAGTCAGATGCTTAACCAACTGAGCCACCCAGGCGCCCCTCAGAGAAGGCCAATATTTTAGAAATACTCAGTACTTAAGGCCCGAACACTGTCATTTGCTTAGCCCGGCTGGTCATACTGGGGGGTGGCACAGTCCTGGAGATCGATTCGCCAGCCAGTGTCAGGAGCCTCAGTATCAATGTTCGCGCCTGCTGACATGGTAGTAACCCTGCAGGGAACCCAAAATGGTCAGAAATGTGGGCAAAGATGTATGAAGAAAAAGCACAGCGTTATTTATAGTAGCAAACCCACAACAAATAGCTTTGGTGTCCAGAGTAGGAAAATCCTTCAGTAAATCATGTGTTTGCTATTATGTGTTCATGGTGACGTCTCTACAGTAGATCATTATTCAGCTTTCAAATGATATTCATAATGGCTCCTTTAAAGACAAGAGAAAGTACCTTTGTCACTTTAAAGACCAGAGAAAGTGCCTTTGTCATCTGAGAGGGGTGTGTCCTAAGACTTTGTGAATTAAGTCAGATCTAACTCTTTAGCAGATTCCTGGGGCTCTAGCAGATAATTTGAAGGCACTGATGCAGGAAAGAGAAAGGTGAATAGCTTCCTTAGGTCTTCAGAAATAACGTATAAAAGTTGGAAAACATATTCTACCACCAGAATAAAAATCTTTACTATACGTATCATTTAGTGGTAGCAACCAAAAACTTAAGGTATGAGCAAAAGAAAAATTTTTTAATTTTTTTTTTTAATGTTTATTTTTGAGAGAGACAGAGACAGAGTGTGAGCAGGGGTGGGGCAGAGAGAAAGGGAGACAGAATCCGGAACAGGCTCCAGGCTCCAAGCTGTCAGCACAGAGCCCGACACGGGGCTCGAACTCACAAACCGTGAGTCCTCCCCACCCCACCCCCCAAAAAAGCACACATACATACATACATACATACATACAGGTAAAGATTAAACAAAGACCAGAAGGAAATACATAATCATGGTTGCTACCTCTGGATGGTGTGATTGAGGTCGATTTGCTTTTCTTCCTTATGTTTTTCTCTCCAAATTGCTTTTAGTGCTTTAGATGTAATCAGATAAAAACAAATCGTTTTGCAAAGTAACGCCCTTACATAATACACTTGTTTTTCCTGGGCCTTAAGAAATGCACGCTGCTCGTTTATGGGGGGCAGCGGCGGTCAGCAGAGCCCTCTGTGCGCTCCGTCTGCCCTGTGACGTTCTCGGCTCTGGAGCTGGACACTGAGCCCGGACCCCAGCACGAGTGCAGTGAGTGTCCGGTTGCCCAGGCCGGATGGTGTCTTCCTTCCTCACTCACTGACGCCTTCTTGATAGAGAAGAGATAGAGAATTCATGTTTTCCAAGGACCTTTTTCTTGACGTAGGCGTTAGAAAACAGGGCACAGCATTGATGGAACGATTTCAAATCTTCTTTCTTCTTCCAGGAGACAGGCAAGAGAATGACAAAGAGAACCTGAATTTGGAAAATTGCAGGGGCCAGGAGCCTTCCGACGTCTCCTGCCACGCCTCAGGGGAGGCGCCTTCCCAGGGCTCCTTGAGCGGCCTCTTCGGTGAGGATGCACCGAGATGCTTTGGAGAAGTGGACAGTCGCCCCGAGGCCCCGGGAGACCTGCAGGGTGAGGGGCCGGTGGGCCAGCTCTCTCCTCAAGAGAGGAATTCTGGGAAACAGCACGTGGCCAGTCCTCATCCAGAAGAACTGTCCCTGCTGTGGCTGGAGGAGAAGAGAGACGCCTCCCCGAAGGGGCAGCCGAGGGCCCCCATGGCCCAAAAACTCCCCACCTGCAGGGAGTGTGGGAAAAGCTTTTACAGGAATTCTCAGCTTGTTTTTCACCAGAGAACTCACACTGGAGAGACGTACTTCCAGTGCCCCACCTGCAAAAAAGCCTTTCTGCGGAGTTCAGACTTTGTGAAGCACCAGAGAATCCACACGGGGGAGAAGCCCTGTAAATGTGGCCACTGTGGC
Source organism: Panthera tigris (assembly GCF_018350195.1). NCBI lineage: Eukaryota > Metazoa > Chordata > Mammalia > Carnivora > Felidae > Panthera > Panthera tigris. The sequence continues at coordinate 5,994,091 of NC_056673.1, read as the reverse complement.
AAAGGCTTCAGCGACTTCTCGGGACTGCGTCACCACGAGAAGATCCACACGGGAGAGAAGCCCTACAAATGTCCCATCTGCGAGAAGAGTTTTATTCAGAGGTCAAACTTTAACAGGCATCAGAGAGTGCACACAGGAGAGAAACCGTACAAGTGTCCCCGCTGCGGGAAAAGTTTCAGCTGGAGCTCGAGCCTTGATAAACATCAAAGATCCCACTTAGGAAAGAAGCCCTTTCAGTAGCCAAGCTCCCTGAGCCCATTTCTGTCTCTGGGCCATTTAAAAATACTTCCTTCCATCTGGAGACATCGCATCTCTTAAAGGCCAGCCCTGTTCTCTCTGTTATTTTATGGATTCGAGAGGAGAGTCACCAGGGCACGGCTTTGGACTTGGAGGACACGTTGGCCTCTGGGTTGGGTTTCGTGTGGGTTTCATTTCTTGCCTCTGCGTCGGGAGAAAGAGTGGTCAGCTCGTCTCTTGCGGTGGATCCCTCGGGGAGAAAGGTTCAGTTGGAGGTCCTGTTCTACAAGTGCCGTCTGGGGAGAGCTCAACTGGATTGGCTGCATGGCAGCTCATGGCGGCTCAGGGGAAGGGCCTGGGATCAGCGGTTTAGGAGGGGGGTTCGGGAGCAGGCCTTCTGTCACAGGAAGGGCAGCAGAGAGGGCCAGTGAGCTCACGTGTGTTCCTTGCCACACGGGTGCAAAATTAACCTCAAGTGTCTCTCGTTCTAAATAAACTTCTTAGAGTTACCCCGTATCTTTCTTTGTGTCTGAAGTGTCGCCTGTGTTCTAAGCGTAACTCAAGGTGCATTTTCTCATGGAACAACCCTGAACGGTAGTTGAGCACCTGACCATCCCGTACAGACTGACCAGCGGAAGAGCGACAGGAAATCGCTAACCTGGTGCCCCAGTGTGAGAGCTGGGTTAGCGCTGGGCATTCTTTGTCTCTTCTGAGCTCATCTCCCGCTTGCTCACCTGCCTCAACCTGCCCCTCTTTCTCCTGGCTATCAATTTTACTTTTCCAGAGTGTTCTGTGCTTTAAAATTACCTTTATTACCCCATTTTGTCAGTAGATATTAGGAAGAAGTCATTAGTAGTTAGTGATGTAATGTCCGTTCTGTCTAGGGGTGTGACACATACATCTAACCTGCCCGCTTGTGTCCCCTCTTCGAAGTCACCCCCCCCCCCCCCCAGTGTCCTGCTCTCATCGTGTGGGAGTTTCACCTTCCTTCCTTCTTCGTCCTCCTCTTGCCTGCTCCAAGTTTACTGCTGCTGGTGAGGACCAGGGAGGAGGGCAGTGATCTGTAGGCACGAACCGGCAGATTGAAACTCAAGTTGGATTTCTTGGATTCCAGAGGGATTTTTAACCCCCCTGTAGCATGAAGGTGAGGGGGAAGGCCCCTCATTAGGAAGTGCAGGAACCACAGGGCAGAAAGCAGGAAAATCATGGAGGAACCAGCGTTCGATTTTGTATTCGGTACAGCAGAGATTTGTAGGGTGGTGGGATTTTATGTTTCAGGTTTTTTTTTTAATGTTTATTTTTGAGAGAGATTAACCAGCCCTCCAGGGGAACTCGGATTGCAGCTCAAGTTTAAGGGCCCCTGTTGTAAATCCTAATTCATCAAGGATATGGGGGGGGGGGGGCACGGTAATGATTCCAGAAGGAATACTGGGCCCTCCTGGACTCTTCTTAGCAAACAGACCTTCCTATAAGAGCTCTTTAAAACAGTGGAGCTCTTTGGGATTCCAGCGAACATGTATTAGAGAAAAATCTAGAAAACTTTTAGGCTAAAAAGCTGCAGGCACAGGGTTTCTCCATGGGTCCCTCTGAAATCTGAAGGATGATAGAGATACTGGGAAACAACCTCATTCACGGTTGTGTTCTCAGCACACGGTGTTTAACTTACTGAATGCATGTGTGAGTTAATAAGGGATACATGTCCTATGTATACTTCCTCTGTCCTTTAGATCACTGATCGGCAAAATGTGGCCCATCATCTGTTTTTGTAAATATGGTTTTATTGGAGCCCAGCCACACCCATTTATTTATGTTCTGGGTTGAGTCATCGCAGCAGAGAAAAATGCCCTGCAAAGCATAGACCATTTACCGAGTGGCCCTTTCCAGAAAAAATTTGGCGATCCCTGATCCAGAGTAACTGGTCACAATGCAGCCTCTGACCCCGGGGCGATGCTGACAGCCACTGGTCTATGGAGTAGCTGGGAGCGGAGCACTGGGTACCGTGCCGTGTAACTACATCAGGGCTCAGGTGTTTGTGGTTCGTTTCTCTTGGTCTCTCCAGGATCATTTATGACTCTGCCTGCTCACAAAGCTGAGACCACAGTCGAAGAATAAATCACTTTATTAGGAACGGTGCAGTGTTGTGAAATGCTTCCCCCGCTCGTTCCTGGAGCTGAATTCGTCCAGCTGTCGCCGCAATTGTAGGCACATCTCTCCGGGTTCCCTACAATAATTCTACAGAATTGTGAGTACATGTGATTTTTTTTTTCTTTTGTTTGTTTATCTTTGAGAGAGAGAGAGAGAGAGAGACAGGATGAGCAGGGGAGGAGCAGAGAGAGGGAGACACAGACTCCGAAGCAGGCTCCGGGCTTTGAACTGTCAGCAGGGCTCGAACTCACAACCGTGAGATCATGACCTGAGCTGAAGTCAGATGCTTAACCGACTGAGCCAGCCAGGTGCCCCAAGTACATGCGATTTCTTATCTATGCGTCTGTGTCACCCCTCCCCCCCTTGTCCCTCTGGGCAGCCTCCAGCCCAGCCTTGTGTTCTCAGTGGCTAAATCTGGAGAAGCAAAGCGACTCCAGCGAGAACCCACTTAGATGCCTTCTCCTTGGTCTTCAGGTTGAAAGTCCACACATAGGTGGGTCCCCGCTGGGAAGTCTTGTACACGGGACAAGGATAGACGCTGCGGCTGTCCTGTTTATCTGCAGGAATGGCCTTGATGAACATCACGGGCATGGGGGGTGTCAGGTCCTTCAGCTTCGCCTCCGTAATGACCCCTGCCTGGGGACAAGAACATGAAAGGAGCCACCTTAGATCAGACACAGAGTGCAGCCAGCCAGCCAGCCTCCTGTCAGAAGGCCCAGCAGCTGAGACACTGGGAAGGCCTGGCTGCCTTATGAATCGTTAACCCACGATGGGACGGCAGCTGAGATGCGGGAAACCGATTCCTGTTTTCCAGCCTAAATTACTTTCTGAAGGAGAGTTCTAGAAGTTGTTATGTATCATATACAGATTACCCCCTTTGTGACTTGAGCCTCTATTTTTATTTCCTCGTCCATTCACTTCATAAGCATATCGAATGCAACTATTTGCCAGATGGTCATTATGGAAGGTGCTAGGGCTTTGAAAGACGAGGAAGACACAGTTCGTGCCAGCAAATGCTTTAGATTTTAAGGGCTCGGTTATGTCTTTTTCAGCTTCATATGGGACCTCCTTCACCCTCTAGAGCATTTTGACTTCTTGAGCGGAGCTGTTGTATCTTTACTCATGTGATAGGGACTTAACTTCTGGAGCTTTCTAGTTGGGGCCTCTGTGGTTTTCTGAGATGAATGAATAGAGTGATGTGGGGCTGTTTATTTTTATTTACTATTTTTTTTTTTTTTTCCTAGTCCTGAGAAATGTTCTGAGGACCAAAAGCATTCCTGTATCAAATAAGCTTGGGAAAAGGTGCTTACCATACACTGAAGACAGGAAGTCCTAGCAGTAAAGAAAAGAGGTGAACTTTATTTAACCTGGTGCTTCCCAAACTTATTTGACCACAGGACTCTTTTCTTTTCAATCTATTTATTTCCTATGGCACTAGTGTTTTATGGAACTTACTGTGGGAAATGTTGATACAGAGCGATTCACAGATACCTTGCAGTTGCCCTGGTGACTTTGATCCCCTTCTACTATGGATAGAGCTTGGCTCATTTTCCATGAAATGCATTTATTTATTTTTAATTTTTTTTTAATGTTTACTATTTTTGAGAGAGAGAGAGTCAGACAGAGAGAGAGAGACAGAGAGCAAGCAGGGGAGGGGCAGAGAGAGAGGGAGACACAGAGTCTGAAGCAGGCTCCAGGCTCTGAGCCATTAGCACAGAGCCTGATGCAGGGCTCGAACTCACAGACCTTGAGATCATGACCTGAGCTGAAGTTGGATGCTTAACCGACTGAGCCACCCAGGTGCCCCTCCATGAAATGCATTTAAAGGGGAGGATGTGCCTTTTCAGTTCTGTTAGAGGCTGGTATGAGGCACGATGAGTAATAGATCTTAGGGAAACAGTAGGCACTCCCTTAACATCAACAACTGAGTGTTTATGGCAGGGAGTGGGAGAAGGGGTAGAACCTTTCTTTTTTCCACACGTACCTCAGAACCAACCCTTTTAAAATGTACAAGTCAGTGTTTTTTTAATGTACAATCATCACTTTGTAATTCCAGAACATTTTCATCACCCCTTCTCCCCCCCCCCCCCCCCAAGAAACTAACCATGGGCAGCCACCATGAGTAGTGGGGTATTGGTGCCTCCAGTGATTATGGTTGAATTCTCTATATGAATGGCATATTTGTTTCCATCTCTTAACTTTTAACCTATTTGTGTCTTTGAATCTAAAGTGTATCTTGTGTAGACAGCGTATACTTGTATCATTAAAAAAAAATCCATTCTGCCATTCTCTGCCTTTTGGTTGTAGTGTTTAATTTATTCATATTTAATGTAATTACTGATAAGGTAAGGTTTACATCTGCCATTTGACTCTTTGTTTTCTATGTCTTGGGACTTTATTGTTCCTTGGTTTCTCCATTGCTGCCTTCTTTTGTGTTAAATAGATCTATTTCAGTGTATCATTTTAATTCCGTTATTTCTTTTACTATATAAAAAAATTATTTTCTTAGTGATTTCCCTAGGGATTACAATGAACTTCAGTGTATAAACATCAACTTCAATGAATACCAACTTAATTTCAGTAGTAGACAAAACTTTATTCCTCTATATGTTCCTTTCCTTCCCCTTCCTCTGCTTAAGACCTTGTGCTGGTTTCATGATACAAATTACATCTTTCTGCTTATCAGCAGATTTAGAGTTATCGCTTCCTGCAATTGTCCATTAAATCAGGAAGGAAATAAAAGTTACAAACAAAAATCCATTTATATTTTCTTATATATTTACAGACATAATTACCTTTGCTGGTGTTCTGCTTCTTCATGTGGACTTGAGTTACTGTCTTGTAACTCATTTCATTCTGAAGGACTCCCTTAAGTATTTTTTCTTTTTTTTTTTTCAAAAAAATGTTTTTATTTGAGAGAGACAGAGTAAGCAGGGGAGAGGGGCAGAGGGAGAGAGAGAGCATCTTAAACAGGCTCAACACTCATTGCAGAGCCTGATGTGGGACTTGATCCCATGACCATGAGATCATGACCTGAGCCGAAATCAAGTCAGACGCTTTAACCGACTGAGCCACCCAGGCGCCCCTCCCTTAAGTATTTCTTATAGGTCTGGTCTGCTAGTGGTGAATTCTCTCTCTCTCTTTAAACTTGGGAATGTCTTAATTTCTCCTTCATTTTTGAAAGATAGTGTTACTGGATATGGAATTTTTGGCTGACAGTCTTTCTGTCAGCACTATGACTTCCATTCTACTGTCTTCTGACTTCATGGTTTCTTAAGAGAAATCATCTGTTCATCCAATGGAGGACCCCTTGGAAGTGATGGATTGCTTTCAAGGTTCTCTCTTTACCTTATAACATGTCTGCGTATGGATTTCTAAGTTTATCCTATTTAGATTTTGTTGAGATTCCTGGATGTGTAGATTAATCTTTTTTTTTTTTTTTAATCAAATCTGGAAAGTGGCCATTATTGCTTCAAATATTCTTTCTGGCTATTTCTCTCTCTCTTCTCCTTTTGGGACCGCTACTATGTAGATGTTTGTATGCTTGAGTATTCCTCAGGTTTCTAAACTGTTCATTTATTTTGTTCTTTTTTTCTGCTTCTCAGCTTGGATAATCTCAAGTGATACATTTCCAAGTTTGGCGATTCTTGTCTACTCAAATCTTCTGTTGAATTCCTCTATTTAATTTTAATTTTTTTATTTAATTTTTAATTTATTTTTTAATGTTTATTTATTTTTGAGAGAGAAAGTACAAGTGGGAGAGGGGAGAGAGAGAGAGAGGGAGACACAGAATCCAAAGCAGGCTCCAGGCTCCGAGCTGTCAGCACAGAGCCCCACGTGGGGTTCAAACCCACGAACTGTGAGATCATGACCCGAGCCGAAGCCAGACACTTAACCAACGGAGCCACCCAGGCGACCCGAAAACTTGAATATTTTAAATAATACATTGTGGCAACTCCAAAAGTCAGGCTCCCTCCATAGAGTTTGTTGTTGTTTATTGAATGACTTTTCTGAACTGACTCTGTATCGTCTGTCTTTGACACCTAAGGCTCCTGAAGTAGCCTTAGTTAGCTTGGTGGTTAGCACATAGTTGGACAGAGGTTTCTTAGACCCCTGGATCCAGTGAGTCTCACAGGTTCTGCCCCAGGGCTCTGTGCATGTGTTGCGCATGCCTCCAGGGCTCAGCCAGGCAGTTGAAAACTCTGCCTTAGCCTTCACTTCCTGCTTGCACAGAGCCTCAGGGTCAGCCAGAAGTGAGCTTACAGACTTCTCAGGGCTTTCTTGAGCCTGTGCACAGCCCTGCCCATGGGCATGGCCCTCTAGGTTTCCAAGGATGAGTTGGAGGTCATCTCATTCTCCAGCTTTTCCTTTTAAATGGTAGCCTAGTTAGCCTAGTATTTGTAGTTAGCCTAGTATTTGTTCCCCTGTTTATTTTTTTAATTTTTTTTTAATGTTTATTTCTGAGAAAGAGACAGAGCACGAGTAGGGGAGGGGCAGAGAGAGAGGGAGACACAGAATCTGAAATAGGCTCCAGGCTCTGAGCTGTCAGCACAGAGCCTGATGCGGGGCTTGAACTCACGAACCGCGAGATCATGAACCTGAGCGGAAGTCGGACGCTCAACCGACTGAGCCACCCAGGCGCCCCTGCTCCACTGTTATCTACTACCTCAGGCAAGCTGGAGGTTAGTTGTCTTTGTTTTCAGTACATGCCTTCAGGGGGGAAAGGCTGTTGCCCTGGGTGAGCTCCAACTCTGGTCAAGTAAAGCAGACTTGTAAGTGGGGTCTTCCTGGAAACGACCACATAGGGAAAATAATGACCGTTTTCTGGGAATGGGTCTTTGAAAGTACTCCAACTCCGTTTTGCCCCCTCCAGTGGCTGGGAGGCTGCTGTGTTCACTGTGACTAGAGCGCATTGGTTTTCGAGGCCACCACAGAGTTGGTGGGGATGGGGATGGGAAAAGGGCAAGTTAAAAGGCCACAAAGCTTATTCTCTTACTGAGCTTTGGACATTTTTCTTCACTAAATACTCCTTGGGTTGCCGAAAGCCTTTAGTTGATTTCTAGAGTCCTGTGCAAAAGTTAAGCTCTGATAATGTGGGGCCAGTGTTATTTTATGGAGGAGAGGAAATTTGGACATTCTTACTCTTATGTTTTTGCTGACATCTTTTTGGGGGTAGAAACTGAGACTAAGAGTTCTTGGTGGGCGGGTATTGCTTTTTGGGAAGTTGTTATTAGTATTATTTATAAAAAAATTTTTTTTTAATGTTTATTTATTTTTGAGAGAGAGGGTGAGGGGTGGGGGCAGAGAGAGAGGGAGACACAGGATCCGAAGCAGCTCCGGGCTCTGAGCTGTCAGCCCAGAGCCCAATGCGGGGCTCGAACTTATGAACCACAAGATCATGACCTGAGCCAAAGCCAGATGCTCAACCGACTGAGCCACCCAGGTGTCCTGGGAAGTTATTATTATATAGAAACAAGGTCATAAAATACTGGAGTTAGATGATTGGAATCAGTGTCTTTTCCCCCTCCCCCACAGTGCTGGCATTCTTCTGAACTTCTTCCCCACTTGCTCACTTTGGGTTTTTTTTGATATTCTAGCTCTGGACACCCTACACCCTACACCTAATAGCATCCAGGTGTGACCCCCCTGCTCACAGAATCTTGGACAAATGTTCAGGTGGAGAAAGGGAAGTCAGCTTCCTTCTCAAGGTTCAGGCTGTTTGAACACTGTCCCACTTTGCTCTCCTCTCTGTTGGCCCTTGATTGGTTCCACAGAGCTCCTATGACAAATTACTACAAATTTGGTGGCTTAAAACAACAGAAATGATTCTTTCACAGTTCTGAAGGCCAGACTTCTTTTTTGCTAATTTTTCTTATTTTCTTTACTTTCTTTTTTTTTTAACTTTATTTTGAGAGAGAGAGCACATATGCATAGCAGGGGTAGGGTAGAGAGAGGAGGAGAGAGAATTCCAGGCAGGCTCCACACTGCCAGTGCAGAGCCTGAAGTGGGGTTCAAATTCACAAACCTGGGGAACATGACCTGAGTCGAAACCAAGAGCCCGTTGCTTAACCAACTGAGCCACCCAGGCACCCCTGAAGGCCAGAGTCTTAAATCAAGGTGTAGGTAGGGTCTGTTCCTTCTGGAGGCCCTGAGGCAGAAACTATCCCATGTATCTCTCCTGGCTTCTGGGGGCTTCCTTGGAATTCCTTGGCTTATAGATACATCACTCCAATCTCTGCCTCTGTCCTCACAGGGCATTCTCTTCTGTGTTTCCAACATGGCCTTCTTATAAGGATACCAATCCTTGGATTTAGGGCCTTCTCTGCTCTAGTATAACCTCACCTCAACTGCATATATCTGCAAAGAGCCTATGTCTAGATAGGGGCACATTCTGAGGTTCTAGGTGGACACGAATTTTGGTAGACATTGTTTAATCCAGTACAGCTCTGTATGTATATTTACATGGCCTACGTGGCCTTCTATGATATCTTAGATCTTTCTTTCCCTCATGTTTATTTTTGAGAGGGGGGGGGAGGGAGCACACAAGTGGGGGAGGGGCAGAGAGAGAGAGGGAGACACAGAATCCAAAGCAGGCTCCAGGCTCCAGGCTCTGAGCTGTCAGCACAGAGCCCAACATGGAGCTCAAACTCACGAGCTGTGAGATCGTAACCTGAGCTGAAGTCGGACACTCAACCGACTGAGCCACCCAGGCGTCCCTATAGCTTAGATCACCTGACAGTTTTTCCCCATTAACTCTGTACTAACAGCTAGGAATAGTTAAGTGGCACTTGCCAAGCGGGATATGTGACTAAGCACTTCTTCCAGATCATGTGTTATCACAAACGTGAACTTGTTCTGGAGGTATCCATCCTTGCCCATGTCATTTATCCCAGCCAATCTTAGGGTGACTCAAATCTTTATTAGGCTCCAGTGAGGAACCCTTTCAGAATGTCACGTTGAAATAGCATCTACTGGGCTCCCTTTGGAGATGGGGGCAGTGTAAAAGGCAGAAGGGATTCCTGTCCTTCTAGAGCTCGTGGATGAGGAAAGTGGCCCTGGAAGGTGAAATGACATCCCCAGGGCGGGCAGCCAGCATCAGGGATAGCTCGAGAGTTAGTGACTCTCACACTTCTGGAGCATTCTCTGTGTGCCGGGCACAATTCCAGGTGTCCCCGCATATGAACTCATCTTTGCAGCAACTCTTATTTTCCCCTTTCACACTTGAGGAAACTGAGATTTGGAGAGGTAGACCCACGTCCCAAGGTCCCAGAGTTAACGGATGGTAGTGCTGGGATTCAGATCCAGCCAGTTTGGTTCCAGAGCCCTTGCTTTTAATCGGCGCAAAGCCTGTGCTCTCCGCACCGTCCCTGGCTGCATGAGAGTGCCTTGAGAGCCTCAAGGAAAGGCCACCCAGGTCAGAAGGTCCGGGGCATCCCCTTTGCACAATCACACTCTATGGAGGCAATGTGTAATTTAATCAGCCCACAGAGGGTGTCCCACCCCAAGATTTACCTGTACGTCCCAGCGAGCGCCTTCCACAAAGAGGCCATGGATGTAGGCCCCCTCCCGAGGGGCGCTCCTGAAGTCCTCCCTGTTCTTCTTTGTCACGTCACACTGCAGGGTCATCTGGTCCAGTGGCCACTCGTTCTTGCGGGCCGTGGACTGCATGATGGCGGTCAGGAAGGACTGGGGGTTGAAGAAGCCTGTCAGCCACACCGTGGCAGGCATGGTGAAGTCTCCGATCCAGGCCTCCAACTCTTTGATTCGGTCGAGGAGGTCCACAAACCAGGCTCCCAGGCCTGCCGTGGAGGGGTAGGCTCGCCTGGCCCAGGGCTCTGGCACCGTGTCTAGGTACAGGGCATTCTGTAAGTTCTCCATGTCGCTGGTCATGGTCAGCTCCCCCTGTAGACGAGGGGCAGGAGGGGACAGAGTGAGGGGGCAGGAAGTCCCTGGAGACAACCGGCCATAGGGACCGCTGGCTCATGGCCTACAGGCAGACAGATGAGTCCAACAGTGGTGGCCATGACTGTCCCTAATACTTGGTTTGAAGGTGTGTGAGTCCACACCTACGTACTGACAGTGGTTGACGTCCACTGCAGACCTCAGACCACCTGTGGGTTCCCTACCCTAAAGCCTGGGTGCTGGCTCTCCTCCCGCCTTTGCAGCGGGCCCCGCAGCTCAGAAGCACGAGAGGCCCGAGGCTGGACGATCTGTGTCCCCCCCAAATCAAGGATCTCCCCCAGAATCAAGGTAGGAGATACACAGTCAACTTGAAGGAACCCACCTCCAACTGCTAGATGAAAGGTTACATCGAAAACCATCATTAGGTTCGATTTTGTAACTTTGGTTATGACACGGATCTCCAGCAATTTCTTTCCTTTTTTTTTTTTTTAAATGTTTATTTATTTATTTTGAGAGAGAGTGAGCGAGCAGGGGAGGGGCAGAGAGAGAGAGAGAGAGAGGGAGAAGGAGACAGGAGACAGGAGACAGAATCCCAAGCAGGCTCCACACTGTCAGCACAGAGCCTGATGTGGGGCTCAAACTCACGAACCACGAGATCATGATCTGAGCCGAAATCGAGAGTCAGATGCTTAGCTGACTGAGCCACCCAGGCGCCCCTCCAAATTTCTTGAAGACCCCATCTCTATTGTAGTGGTTTCCGCACAGGGGTTAGGGTACACGACAAGGCTCGCGTTATGGGCTGAATGTTTGTGCCCTCCCCACCGACACCCAAATTTCCTTGTTGAAATGCTAACCCCCAGTGTGATGGTATTAGGAGGTGGGGCCTCTGGAAGGCGCCTGGGTCATGAGGTGGGGCCCTCATGAATGGGATTAGTGCCCTTATTATAAGACCCCAAAGAGCCCCCTCGCCCCTTATGTCTTGTGAGGACAGAAAAAAGATGGCTGGCTGTGAACCAGGAAGTCGGCCCCTCCCTAGACACCAGATCTGCTGGTGCCTCTAGAACTGGGAGAAGCCGATTTCTGTTGTTTATAAGCCACCCAGTCTGGTAATTCAATTATAGAAGTCTGTGTGGACTGAGACAGCTTGGCTCACCCTAAGTGCAGACTGTTAAAATGTCACGCAGGCCTCCCTGCGCCCCGAGTCCCCTTGCCTGTGGGATGGGAGACTGGACCATGTAACTCTATGACCATTTAACTCCTGGAACTGTTAAAAAAGACAAGTTAAATATGCCTCCCTTAAAGGTGAACATATTTCGGGTCCTAAGTGACAGCTAGAAACTCTGTCTACTCAGCCCTCTGACCCCTGAACTTCTTCATGAACTTAACAGAGAGACTGTAGCCGTTACTCTCTCTGCCGTGGAGTCGAGTGGCTGGGCTATTTTCAGATATAAATACCTTCATATTTTATACAAGAACTAAACATCCCGATCAGCCCAGTGCCAGGTAGGCGAGCCCGAATGGGTACAGCCCAAATCATGGATGCTTTTCCCTCAGGTAAACAGATCATATTCCAGCGACAAAAAACAGATTTCCTTCCAGGTATCCGCTCAGCTGCACGGGGGTGGCTCACCAGAGAAGACTGTGGTCGAGGGTTCTGAGGCCACCCCCCGGGTCCGACGGGAGGTATGAGCATCCCATGTCTACCCTCCAGGTTTATCGCTTCTAAACACACCCAAATCAGGAGAACAAAAGTTCCTTCTGGTAGATTTCCCCAAGGGTCTTCTGACACGAAAAAGTTGAAACAAAAAAACATTGTTCTTTTTCCTGGACTCTTTACTTCAGAGGACACTTCTGAAAAGAGGCTACGAAATACTCCTCGTACATTTGAGCCAAATTCAAGGTTCTGAGACAGAGTGTCTTCCTCATGCCCTCAATTCTGTGAAAATTCATTGTTATACGTAGTTGGTAATTTAGGTATTAGTAAGGTTTGCCAAAAAGCAGCTGATTATTTAATAAAATAGCATTAAGTGTCAAAAGTAAATTTAGTGCAAAGGAAAAAATGATCAAACCCTCTCTTTTATGAGACCCCATCTGTGCAACTTTTTCTTGCCTTATCGTACTGTCTAAGACCTTCATTCCAACGAGAATAAAAGTGATAAGGGCAAACATCCTTGCTTCCTTCCAAAGGGAAAAAAATCATCTTCCAACATTAAGAGCGATAAGTTTTCCTTAGATGTCCTTTATTCTGTTGAGGAAAGTCTCTTTTCTTAGTCTTCTGATATTTTAAATCAAGATTCACTGTTAAATTTTGTCAGATGCTTTTTTTTTCCTTTATGAAGATGATTGCGTGGTTTTCTTATGTAGTGCGTTTATACGGTGAACTCCATTGATTGAGTTTTCAGCGTTAAAGCCAGCCTTGCAGTCCTGGGATGAACCCCATGTGTCCACGATGTGTTGTCCTTTTCTTATGTTGTATGATTTCATTTACCAACATCTTGCGAAGGATTTTTGTATTTGGGTTTATGAGTAGTATTTGTTCCCCATTTTCTTTTCTTTTTCTTTTTCTTAAAAATTTTTAATGTTTATTTATTTTTGAGACAGAGTGCGAGGGGGGGGAGGGTCAGAGAGAGAGAGAGACACAGTATCCCAAGCAGGCTCCAGGCTCCGAGCTGTCGGCACAGAGCCCAATGCCGGCTCGATCGCACGGACCGTGAGATCATGACCTGAGCCAAAGTCGGATGCTCAACCGACTGAGCCACCCAGGCTCATTTTCTTTTCTCATGGGATCTTTGGTTTTTCTCATAGTACCTTATGGCCTCATAAAATTTGTTGGGAAGTGTTCCCACTCTGCTTTCTTATTTATTAAACTATTCTGTAAACCGTGTCGTAAACAGATGTGCTGTCATCCAGGCTCTGTTGTTCCACACGGGCAGAGCCCAGGTGGAGTAGAGTTAGCATCATTCTGAAGGGCCCTAGGATTCTGGGAGTGGTGAACGAGCACTGGCTTCAACTTAAATCACCAGTTGCAGTAGCACCTAAGAGAGTCAGCCTGTCCTTTGAAGCTTTGAAGCCAGGCTTTGACTTCTCTCTAGCTATGGAAGTCCTAGATGGCGTCCCCTTCCAATAGAAAATTGTTTGTCTGCACTGAAAGCCTGTTGCTTAGTGTGGCCACCTTCATGAACTATCTCAGCTCGATCTTCTGGATAACTTGCTGCAGATTCTATATCAGTACTTGTGGCTTCATCTGGCACTTTAACGTTACAGAGACGGCTTCTTTCCTTAAACCTCCAGAACCAACCCCTGCTAGCTTCAGACTTTTCTGCAGCTTCCTCACCTCTCCCAGCCTTCGTGGAACTGAAGGGAGTTAGGGTCTTGCTCTAGATGAGGGTTTTGCTTAGGGGAATGTCGTGGCTAGTTTGGGCATCTATCTAGACCACTAAAACGTTCTCCACATCAGCAATAAGACTGTTGTACTTTATTATCATTTGTGTGTTCCCCGGAGTGGCCCTTTGCATTTCCTTCCAGAACTTTTCCTTTGCATTCACAACTTAGCTAGCCATTTGGTGTAAGAGGCCTAGCTTTATGTCTTGTCTTGTCTTTTGACATGCCTTCCTTGGTAAGCTTAATCACCCGCAGCTTTTGGTTTCAAGTGAGAGACGTGTGACTCTTCCCTTCACTTGAACACTTAGAAGCCATTGTAGGGTTATTAACTGGCCTAATTTCAATATTGTTGTGTCTCAGGGAATAGGGGGCCAATGGAGAGGGAGAGAGACAGAGGAATGGCCAGGCAGTGGAGCAGTCAGAACACATAAACAATGATCAATTGAGTTTGCTGTTTTATTGTTTTATTTTTTAAAATAATTTCTTTCAATGTTTATTTTTGAGAGAGACAGAGAGCGATCGGGGAGGAGCAGAGAGAGGAGCAGGGAGCACAGAATCCGAAGCAGGCTCCAGGCTCTGAACTGTCAGCACAGAGCCCAACGTGGGGCTTGAACCCACGAACCACAAGATCATGACCTGAGCCAAAGTTGGACACTTAACCGACTGAGCCACGCAGGCATCCCAAGTTTGCTGTTTTAAATGGGCATGGTCTGTGCACTCCAGAGCAATTACATTCATAATATCAAAAATCACTGATCACCATAACAAATATAATACTGAAAAAGTTTGAAATATTGTGAGAATGACCAAAATGTGACACAGAGAAATGAAGTGAGCAAATGTTGTTAAAATGACACCTACAGACTTGCTCGATGCGAGGCTGCCACAAAACCTCTATTTGTAAAAAATGCATTACCTGCAAGCCTCGGTAGAGTGAAATGCAACAAAATGAAGCATGCCTGTATTTAGCTTTCTTTTATGAAGAATTTTTGCTTTGTTTTTGGCTGGTCAAAGAGTTCTGGGTTTATCATTTTCTTTTCCTCTAGTCCTTTAAGGATCTCTTTCCACTGTCTCTGGCTTGCATAGCTCCCTAGGAGAAGTCTGCTGTCATTTTTCTCTTTGCTCCTTTGCATATACTTCACCCCCGCTCCTGCCCCTCAGCCCGCCTGCTTTACCCTTGGGTTTCCTCAACTTCATTATGAGTTACCTTTACAGAGTTTTCACTGGGTATATTCTTCATGGGGCTTGTTGAGTTTCTTGTGCCTGTGGGTTTGCAGTTTTCACCAAATTTGCAAAACTGTGGCTCTCATTTTTTCAAGTATTTTTTTTTGTCTGATTCTCCCCTTTACCTCTGTCCTCTGAGACCCCAATTATTGTATGTTAGACCATGAGACCACAGGTCACTGTTGTGCTGTTTACTTTTTTAACATATTTTTTCTTTTCCCTTCACTTTGGATAGTTTCTTTTGCTATGTTTTCATCAGTTGCCAATCTTCCAAAGTGCATGTTTCATTCAGCTGCTGTATTTTACATCTCTGTCAATTTCATTTTTTATCTTCCATTTGTACTTCATCACGCTCTTACTTTCCTCTGTCTTCTTCAGCATACGGAGCAAACTTACAATTGGCTCTTAACCTCCTTGCCTGTGAATTCCATCATCCCTGCCATTTCTGGCTCCATTTCAACTGATCTGCTTTTCTCCTGGATATGGATCAGATATTCCTGCTTCTTTACATGCCTGTAATTAGTTTATGTCAGACACTATGAATTTTACAGTTTTGAGTGCTGGATTTCACTGTATTCCTTTAAATAGTACTGGAAATCATTTTTTGTGGCCTGCAGTTAATTTACTTGAAATCAGTGGATCTGTTGGAGGCTTGCATTTCAGCTTTGTTGCGGGGGGAGTGCAGACCAGCTTTCAGTCTTAGTCTGGGTCCAGTTCAGCCCACTGCTGAGTTCCTACCCTTCTGAGAATCCTCCCTGATGCCTCCTGTTTTTGTCTTTCTTTCTGCTCCAGCTGGTGGGAACACAAACTATTCCCAGCTCTGCATGAGCTCTAAGAATTCTTTCTGCTCCTTTGTCATGGTTCCTTCCCAGCTTGGGTAGAGTTTTCTCACTCATGTGCAGAGAGAGCATCAGCCAGCAGAGTGTCGGGGGATCTCTCTGCAGATGTCTGAGACTCTTTGGGCAGCTCCCTGCCATAGGCACTCTGGCCTGCAGACTCCACCACCGTGGCCTCCACAAGCTCTGCTCTGCATGTCTCAGTGCAGCACAACTGCAGAGTTCTTTCCTGAACTGTAGCCCAGAAACTGCGTGCCTGTCGTAAGCTTGCACAATGAAGGGACTGCATTTCTTCTTCCCTTTCTGTCTCATATCACAGTTATGTCATTATGCGTTTGTCCAAACGCCTGGGATGTACAGCACCAACAGTGAGCCCCAGTGTAGACTACACTACAGGCTGTGGGTGATTGTGATGAGTCAGTGTGGGCTCCTCAGTTGTGACAAATGGACGACTCTGGTGGGAGATGCGGCTAGCAGGGCAGGCTGCGTGCGGGGGCAGGGGGTATGTGGGAAAGCTCTGTACCTTCCTCTTAATTCTTCTGTGAACCTAAAACTGCTCTAAAAAAATAAACTCTTATAATAAAAAAAAATGCAATACTTAATTTTTAACACCATTTGGAAATCTGGAATCGTTTTGATAGAGGAACATAAAATGCGTAACTTGGCTTTCTTAAAAGTTTCTCACATCTGCTTGTAATATGGTGTTAATTCATTCTGATGATGGTTTTGCATTTGCTAATTGAATGTGCAAGTGACAGAGCCTTAGAGAATGTACTGTCTCTGAGGTGGTGCCAGTTTGAGAGCGAAGAACAGTTTAGGAAAAGAGGAAACCATCCACCTTGCAGTTAGGTTTCTGAAGTCAGTATTCCCACGACCTTGAGCTGAAGTAGATATGACTCACATTCATAGCAGGAGCTGAGAAGTAAAGGGAGAACCTTGCCCCAAATTCACTCAATGTAACTTGTGTCCTTTTCTTAGGAGAAGAGGGAATATATAATCTAGGATAGCATGTCCGGAAAGCTGTTGAGAAAACATCAGTTTCCAGGGCACCTGGGTGGCTCAGCTGGTTAAGTGTCTGATTTCGGCTCAGGTTATGATGTTATGGTTTGTGAGTTCGAGCCCCACGTCAGGCTGTGTGCTGACAGCTCGGAGCCTGGAGCCTGCTTTGGATTCTGTGTCTTCCACTCTGCCCTTCCCCTGTGCCCTCTCTCTCTCAAAAATAAGTAGACATTAAACACAATTTTTTTTTTAAAGAAAAAGAAAACATCAGTTTCCTAAGGTGTTGACAGATTGGTGGAGGCTGGGGTGAGTCAGACAGGAAATTTCTGTGGCCAAGCTCTGGGTAAGTGGGCCCTTCTTAAGGACTCAAGCTATACTGTCATACGGAAACCTTTTTTGACATTTGTTCAAGCCCAATTTCCTCAAGTTCCTCCCGCCTGCACCCTGTGTGACCCTGATTGATATCTGTACTCACTTGCTAACAGGTCAAGAGTCAACAAGAAGACAGCTTACAGAGAAAACATGGACTCCTTCTCGAGGGGCTACAGGATGCACCCTGTCCTGGTGGCCCGTTCCTGTCTGCTTTTCCTTCCCTAGGAAAGTGGTCTCTGCAACCAGCTTTCATTTGTATGAAACACAGGAGGTGAGGAGACGGGCGGGGGGCGGGAAGCAGGAGCGATATGGGCCTGCGTCCCTTCCCATCTGGCTTCCCGACTGAGGGAGACAACAGCCCATCTAGCTGGGTCTTCTGATGGAAGACCGGAGGCACGCGGGCCACATCGGCTGCCCGGTGAGTGGTGACCGGAAGTCGTTGAAGGGCCAAAGCAAGGCCCCCGTCAGACCTGCACACACAGTCAGCACACAGTGGCACAAAGAACCGAGTAGCTGTCCAAGTCAGCAAGGTGGACTTCAGTGTGAGCATCGTTCACATATTTAGAAACAGGTCTTGTCCATTAGTCACCGAAAGCCTAGGGAAAAAAGTCTGACGTCCTCACACATTTGAATAATCAGGGACGCCTGGGTGGCTCAGTCGGTTGAGCTTCTGACTCTTGATTTCGGTTCAGGTCGTGATCTCACAGTTTGTGAGTTCGAGCCCTGCATCGGGCTCTGTGCGCTGACAGTGCGGAGCCTGCTTGGGCTTCTCTCTCTCTCTCTGCCCCTCCCCTGCTTGCTCTCTCACACAATAAATAACTTAAAAAAAAAATCTATATTTAAAAAAACATTTGAATAATCAGAAACAATTCCCAGCCCTACCCAGCGTCTAGGCTGGTCACGGCTCCACCAGAGAGGGCACCGCCTAAACGCAGTATCACGCAAGCCGCAAATGTGGGCGGTGTAATTTTAAATTTTCTCATAGCCACACAAAAAAAGTTAAAAAGACTCAGATGAACTCAATTTTCATAATATATTTCATTTAACTCAATATATGTAAAATGTCAAATATTTTAATATGTAGTTAATATACAAATTAATAGGATATTTTATATGTTTTTTGTCTTATATCATTGAAATATGGTATTTATTTATTTATTTTTACTTTTTCATGGAAAATTTTTCCTTTTATTTTCATTCCAGTGTAGTTAATGCACAGTGTTATGTCAGTCTCTGGTGTCCAACATAGTGACTCAACAATTCTGTACATTACTCAGTGCTCATCTTGATAAATGTTCTCTTATCCCCATCACTTTAGAGTGACCCCATCCCCCCACCCCCTTCCCTCTGGTGACCATCAGTGTGTTCTCTATAGTTAAGGGTCTTTTCTTTCGTTGGTTTCTTTTTTCTTTGTTCCTTAAATATCACATATGAGTGAAATCATATGGTATTTGTCTTTCTCTGATTTATTTCACTTAGCATTGTACTCCCTAGATCATCCATGTTGTTGCAAACGGCAAGATTTTATTCTTTTTTATGGCTGAGCAATATTCCATTGTGTATATATGTATGTACACACACACACACACACACACACACACTACATCCTCTTTATCCACTCGTCTGTCAATGGACACTTGGGTTGGTCCATCAATTGGCTATTGTAAATAGTGCTGCAATAAACATAGGGGAGCACATATCTTTTCAAATGAGTGCTCTCATATTCTTTGGCTAAATACCGAGTAGTGAGATGACTGGGTCATAGGGTAATTCTGGTTTGAACTTCTTGAGGAACCCCCACACTGCTTTCCACAGTGGCTGCACCAATTTGCATTCCCGCCAGCAGTACGCAAGGGTTCCTTTTTCTCCACGTCCTCGCCAACACTTGTTTCTTGTGTTTTGAATTTTAGCCATTCTGGTAGATAGGAGGTGATATCTCATTGTGGTTTGATTTGCATTTCTCTGATGGTAAGTGATGTTGAGCATCTTTTCATATGTCTTTTGGCCATCTGTGTGTCTTTTGTGGAGAAATGTCTGTTTATGTCTTCTGGCCAATTTTTTTGAGGTTTTATTTATATTTGAGAGAGAGAACGAGAGAGAGAATGTGCACGTGTGATTGGAGGAGGGAGAGAGAGAATCCCAAGTAGCTTTCATGGTGACAGTACAGAGCCCAACATGGGGCTCTACCCCATAAACTGCAAGATCATGACCTGAGCCGAAATTGAGTTGGGTATTTAATCTTAACTGACTGAGCCACCCAGGCACCTGCCCATTTTTAATTTGGATTAAGTGTTGATTGTAAAAGTTCTTTATATATTTTGGACACTAACCCTTTATCAGATATGTCATTTGCAAATATCTTCTTCCTTTCAGTGGGATGTCTTTTAGTTTTGTTGATTGTTTCCTTCGCTGTGCAGAAGCTTTTTTTCATGAAGTTGCAATAGTTTATTTTTACTTGTGTTTCCCTCACCTCTGAGACTTATCCAGAAAGCTGTTGTTATGGCTGATGTCAGAGAAGTTCCTGCCTGTGTTCTCTTCTGGGATTTTTATGGTTTCAGGTCTCACATTTAAGTCCTTAATCCATTTTGAGTTTATTTTCGTGTATGGCATTAGAAAGTGTCTAGTTTCATTCTTTTGTAACTGTCCAGTTTTCCCATCACCATTGTTGAAGAGATTTTTTTCCCCATTGCATATTCTTGCCTCTTTTGTTGAAGATTAGTTGACTGTATAATCATGGGTTTATGTCTGGGCTTTATTCTGTTCTATTACTGTATGTGTCTGTGTTTGTGCCAGTACCATACTGTTTTGATTTCTACAGTTTTGTAATATAACTTGAAGTCTGGAATTGTGATACCCCCAGCTTTGTTTCCCATTTTCTTGTGGTTCCATACAAACTTTAGGATTGTTTGTTCTAGTTCTGTGAAAAATGCTGTTGTATTTTGATAGAGATTGCATTAAATCTGTAGATTGCTTTGGATAGGACGGACACATTAACAATGTTTGTTCTTCCAATCAGTGAGCGTGAAATGTCTTTTCATTTGTGTCATCTTCGATTTCTTCCATAAATGTTGTATAGTTTGTAGATGACCGGTCTTTCACCTCTTTGGCTAAGTTTATTCCTAGGTATCTTGTTATTTTTGATACAGTTGTAAATGGGATTGTTTTCTCAATTTCTCTTTCTGTTGCTTCATTATTAGTGTACAGAAATGCAACAGATTTCTGTACATTGGTTTTGTATCCTGCAACTTTACTGAAATCATTTATCAGTTCTAGTAATTTTTTGGTGAAGTCTTTAAGGTTTTCTTTTTTTTTTTTTTTGGATTTTTGTTTTTCAAATGCTTATTTATTTATTTTTGAGCGAGAGAGGTAGACAGCAAGCAAGGGAGGGGCAGAGAGAGGGAGACAAAATCCTAAGCAGGCTTGGCACAGAGCCTGATGCAGGGCTTGAACTCACCAACCGTAAGATCATGACCTGACCCGAAACCAAGAATCAGACGCTGAACTGTCTGAGCTACCCAAGCACCCCTGTTTTTTTTTTTTTTTAATCTTTAAGTAAGCTCCACACCCAACATGGGGCTTGAACTCATGATCTTGAGGTCAAGAGTTGCACGCTCTACCAACTGAGCCATCCAGGTGCCCCTTTAGTGTTTTCTATCTATAGTATCATATTATCTGCAAATATTGAAAATTTTACTGGGGCGCCTGGGTGGCTCAGTAAGTTAAGCAGCCGACTTCGGCTCAGGTCATGATCTCGCGGTCTGTGAGTTCAAGCCCCGCGTCAGGCTCTGTGCTGACAGCTCAGAGCCTGGAGCCTGTTTCAGATTCTGTGTCTCCCTCTCTCTGACCCTCCCCTGTTCATGCTTTGTCTCTGTCTCAAAAATAAATAAACGTTAAAAAAAAAAAAGAAAAAAAAAAAAGAAAATTTTACTTCTTCTTTATCAGTCTGGATGCCTTAAAATTTTTTTCTTGTCTGATTGCTGTGGCTAGGACTTTCAGTACTATATTCAATAAAAGTGGGAACAGTGACCATTTTTCTCTTGTTCCTGACTCTAGGGGGAAAGCTGTCAAATTCTCAGCATTGAGGATGATGTTAGCTGTGATGTTTTCATATATGGCCTTTATTATGTTGAAGTAGGTTTCCTGTAACCCTACTTTGTGGATGTTTTTTGTTTTTTGTTTTTTGTTTTTTCAGTCATGAATGGAGGTTGTACTTTATCAGGTGCTTTTTCTGCATCTATTGAAAGGATTGTGTGGTTTTTATCCTTTCTCTTATTTATGTGAAGTGTCATGTTCATTGATTTGTGAATATTGAACCACTCCTGCATTTCAGGATTAAATTCCACTTGATTGCGGTGAATGATGTATTTAATATATTGTTGGATTGAGTTTTCTAATATTTTGTTAAGTTTTGCACATCTCTGTTCATCAAAGATATTGGCTGATAGTTCTCTTTATGTGATGTCTTTATCTGGTTTTGGTATCAGGGGAATGCTGGCCTCATAGAGTGAATTTGGAAATCTTCCTCCCTCTTCTATTTTTTGAAATAGTTTGAGAAGAATAGATATTAACTCTTCTTTTAATGTTTGGTAGATTCACCTGTGAAGCCATCTGGTCCTGGGCTTTTGTTTTTCTGGGAGGTTTTTGATTGCTGATTCAATTTCATTGCTGATAATCAGTCTGTTTAAATTTTCTATTTCTTCCTGATTCAGTTTTGGGAGGTTATATGCTCTTAGGAATTTATCCATTACTTCTAGGTTGTCCAATTTGTTGGCATATAGTTTTTCATAATACTCTCTAATAATCCTTTTTATTTCTGAGCTGTCAGTTTTTATTTCTCCTTTTGCATTTTTGAAGTAGGCTACACACCCACCACGGAGCCCAACATAGGGCTTGAACTCACAACCCTGAGGTCAAGACCTGAGCTGAGATCAAGAGTCAGATGCTTAACTGACTGAGCCACCCAGGAGGCCCTCTCCTCTTTATGATCTCGTTTTCGTCCTCTAGCTTTCTCTCTCTTTTTTAAATGAGTCTGGCTAAAATGTTATCAATTTTGTTGATCTTTTCAAAGAACCAGCTCCTGGTTTCACTGAACTGTTCTATTATTATTTTTTTAAAGTTTCTATTTTGTTTATTTCTGCTCTAATCTTTATTATTTCCTTGCTTCTATAGTTTGTTCTTCTTTTTCTAGCTCCTTTAGGTGGAAGGTTAGGTTGAGATTGTTCTTGCTTCTTCAGATAGGCCTGTATTGCTTTAAACTTCCCTCCTAGAACCACTTTTGCTGCGTCCCAAAGATTTTGGACTATTGTGTTTTCATTTGCATTTGTCTCCACGTATTTTTTTTTATTTCCTCATTGATTTATTGGTTGACCCATTCATTGTTTAGTAGCATGTCCTTTAACCTCCATGTATTTGTGCTCTTTCCACATTTTTTCTTATAGCTGATTTCTAGTTTCATAGCACCGTGGTTAGAAAAGATGCACGGTATGACTTCGATCCTTTTGCATTTGTTGAGACTTATTATGTGCACTTGAAAAAAATGTGAATTCTGCTACTTTAGGATGGAATGTTCTGAATATATCTGTTAAATCCATCTGGTCCAATGTGTCTTCCTTCTCCCCTCCCAATTTTTTTTTAATATTTGATATAATAAAATTTATTTATATTTGAAGAGAGAGTGTGAGTGGGAGAGGAGCAGGGAGAGAGCAGACACAGAATCCGAAGCAGGCCCCAGGCTCCAAGCTGTCAGCACAGAGCCTGATGTGGGGCTCGAACCCACAAACTTTGAGATCATGACCTGAGGTGAAGTCAGACGCTTAACCGACTGAGCCACCCAGGTACCCCCCTTCCCTTTGTGTTTGTGTGTCCCCTTCAAAGCCAGTATTTCCTTGTTGACTTTCTGTTTGGATGATCTTTCCATTGATTTAAGTGGGTTGTTAAAGGCCCCTACTATTGTATGACTATCGGTTACTTTTTTTAATGTGTTATTGTTTTATGTATTGGGGTGCCCTCATGTTGGGTGCACAGAAAGATTTACGATTGTTACATCTTCTTGTTGAATCGTCCCCTGAATATCTAACGTCCTTCTTTGTCTCTTGTTACGGCCTGTTTCCAAGTCTATTTTGTCCAATGTAAGTATTGCTACCCTGGCTTTCTTTTCACATCCATTTGCAGGATAAATGCTTCTCCATCCCATCACTTTGAATCTGCACACATCTTCAGATCTGAAATGAGTCTCCTGGAGGAAGCACACAGATGTGTCTTGTTTTCTTATCCATTCCATCACCCTATGTCTTTTGATTGGAAGCTTTAGTCCATTTACATTCAAAGAATTATTGACAGGTATGTACATATGTATTGCCATTGTGTTACTTGCTTTATGGCTGTATTTGTAGTTCTTCTCTATTCCTTTCTTGTTCTCTCACTATAAATGGGCTTTCTTTAGAGACAGATTTGGATTCCTTTCCCTTTATTTTTTGCACATCTGCTGGGTTCTGACTTGAGGTTACCATTAGGTTTGTGTGTAACATCTTTTGCATATAACCGTCTATGGGAAGTTGATGGCTGCTTCCGTTTGAACCCCTTCTAAAGCACTAAATATCTACCCCTTTCTCCCCCATGTTTTAGGCATGTGGGGTCATGCTTTCCACCCTTTGATCTTGTGAATCCCTTGAACGATTTTTATCGCTAATTTTATTGCCTTTGTGCTTCCTCTGTTCCTACTCCTGTGCGTTGGTCCTCTGCGACAGGGAACTTGCCCCCGCCCCCGGGACTAAGGCCAGCCGGGTTGGAGGGGGAGGATCCTCAAAGTGCCCAAGCTGGGGGGGATGTGGTCTTAGGAAGGTTTGCGCTAGTCTCCTGGGGAAGGGGACTCAGCGCAGGACTGAGGCAGTGGCATACTGCAGAAACAAGTTCCTTCGGTAGTAAATGTCCCTACACTGGTTCCTACAGGTGGCCTTGGGTTTATGCTGGAAGGTGGGGGAGGCAGCTCCTTTGTTCCTGGAGGAGTCTCCCTAGGATCTCTGTCCCTCCAGACATGCTCGGAGATGAGTAAATAACTCTCCCTCCCAGGCATTTTTCAAAATCCTGCTTTGATGTTGTATCTGCACAGGCTGTCTTTTGTCCTGTTTCTTTAAGGGACTCGGTTTCCTTTTGGCCTCTGGTTCTCCCAGAGCTGAGCCTGATGATTTTTAAAATTCTAGGTTTTTGAGTTCTGCCGGTTGTAAGAACTCATGTAATTTGGCCCCTCCGGTTTTCAAAGCCAGATGTTGCGGGGGTTTGTCCCCGCTGTGAGTGCTCCCCAGTGTGACAGTCTGTTTCTCCCCCTTCCCACCCTCTTTGATGTGGCCTCTTTACTTTCAGCTGTAGAGGTTGTTCTGCCAGTCTTCGGGCCATTTTCTGGGTTATTTACACAGATGTGAGTGTCACCTAGTTGTATCTGTGGGTGAGGCAAGCTTCCCAGCCTCTTTCCTAAATACGGTGTTTCATTTCTGCTTAACAGAACATCTCAATTTGGACCAGTCACATTTTAAGTGCTACCCTGTCATTGCTTGCTACTGTAGACAGTACAGATCTAGGAATTTAGCTTCTCATGTAATTTTTCTACCCAGGCAGAGGATTTCCTGGGCCCACTGCCATCCGTACATGGCTCTTTGAAAGCTATACCTAGCTGTTACTGTAAAGAAAGAAACTGGCCTTTGGGAGTTTTGTACATCAGACTTTTGTGCGTTTGGTTAGTGGGAGTCGGTACCTTTGACCAATCAGCTTGGAGTACTCGCAGGACCTAATTCTTCGTTGTGTTATGGCTACAAGCCAGAGGTCTTTTTTCTCCCCCCAAGTTCATTTGTTTTGAGAGCGAGGAGCAGGGACAGAGGGAAAGAGAGAGAATCCCAAGCAGCATGGAGCTTGATGCTGGGCTCGAGCTCACGAACTGTGAGCCTCCCAGGCGCCCCAAGGAGCCAGATGTCTTACTGTGGTGACTCCCCAAGACAGTTCCTCTCTCTGGGAACGTGGCTGTGGCAAACTGACGTCCCTTAGGCAGCTCCCCTACTTTCCTCCACCTCTTCTGCACCTTCAGCCCCTCCTCTCCTCGGGCTTAGCGTACTGTGCCTCTCAGTTCAGCTGATACTTTTTGGGTAGCCTTCCGGCTTCCCATCCAGCAAGTTGTGAATGGTTACAAGTTTCTCTACCATAAATGCTATGAGTATTGACTTAATGATTTAAAACGTTACACCTCTCCTAACTTTGGGGCCCAGTCTGAGCCTGTCGGGTGTGCTGGGTAGCGTGAGTGGCCCTCTGTCCTCCTGAACCACTCCCAGGACTTTAAAGTGACTGTGTCCCAGAGAAGGGGACGGCAAGAAGGGGAACCTCAGAATCTCCTGCCAGGTGAGCCGGTCTACAGAGCCCGTCTTGCTGTCCCAGCAGCGTCCTGGTGGGAAGCCAGGAGCTGAGCAGATGCCCACTGTGTGGCGGGGCCCTCCCCTGCCCCTCCCCGGCCAGCCCCTCCCCTGGGCCATCAGGTCGCTCCCCTTTCTGAACTCTGTCGCCATCCCCTCGCCCCCTGATCTCACCACCTTCTTCTTCTACCTACTTGTCTTAACACTGTGCTTCACAGACGGCTCATCCCAAGGATCACCTGGCTGCTGCTTGAAGATACAGGCGACCAGGCCAGTCTGGGGGCCTGTCCTAATGAGACTGGGTTTAGAGGACAGCGTTTTAGAGGGTCTGCTCTCGGGCGCCTGGGTGACTCAGTCGGTTGAGTGTCTGACTCTTGACTTCGGCTCAGGTCGTGATCTCATGGCTCATGGGTTCGAGCCCCGCACAGGGCTCTGCACTGACAGTGTGGAGCCTGCTTGGGATTCTCTCTCTCCCTCTTTCTCTCTGCCCTTCTCCCGTTCTCTCTCTCAAAATAAATAAACTTAAAAAAATAAAAAAAAGTGTTCTCCAGCTCACAGAGGGACCAGGAGGAAAAGGCAACAAATGCACAGCTGTCCTGACTGCTTGTGGGTCAGTGTTCTGTCACCGCCTTCTGAAAGTCACCATGCCCCACTTACTCGCCTGCGTGGACCCTCTGCTCCGGCCAAAGCAGGTAGCTCCTAGAGCAGGGCTAGGGTTCCTCTTTTGGAACCGGTGGAAGATTCTTCTCCTTGTCCCCACCGGTTTCTCCCCTGCCCCCTCCAGCCACTTCTCCTCTGGGGCCTTCCCTCCTCCCACGGCTCTCTGTGCATCTTGTGTTGGGATCTGCCTGTGTGCTCCTTGTGGAGAGGAAGGCCCCCCTTTCCATCTCCCTACACCCACCAGCATGGAGTGCTGAGACCTGTCCAGGGCGCTCATTGGTCAGCTGTGCTTGAACCAGACTGGGGAAGGCAAGCAGAAACGTCTTCACCCACCCCTTCCTCTGCCCGCAGGCACACTCGGGGATTCACCCAACCCCAATCACGGCTCTCGGAAGAAACACGACTGAATGGATTGGAAGATGGATGGGTAAGTGCACTGCACAAATTGCACGGATTTGATAAGCTAAGGCTACAGCAAAGCTCCTGGAGGTAATTACCAAGAGAGACCTGTGTACCACAGTCACGGGCCTGCGTAATGTGACAGGCAAAGGCCTTGCTCACATTCGAGACCGTTCTATGAAACTCTGTGTTTCATTTGATCACAAGCTGGCACGTAATTTGGAAACGTGACCAAATACGGTCTTCGACACGCCTTTCTGTCCTTTTTCCTTGTTTCCCTCCATCTAAACCGGCAGGCAGGGGTGGGGAGAAGGAAATGAACAGATAAAAAAAACCCACTAACGTAGATTTTGCAGGCTGTCTCATAGTTTCTATGTGACTCTTTGTGACAGGATGCACGGCTGTTGTAACCGTGTCTGTGTGACTCCAAGAGCCGCGCCCCAGGCCACGGGTCACACCGCGGACCTCTGGGCCCGGCCGAGCATTCGCTGCCAGCTTCTCTGACGTCTGAAAGTGCCAGTGTAAATGGACCGCAGTCCCCTTCCTCAGCTCCTGAATGGCAGCCTGCCCTCCCATTCAGCTGTCATCGAGGTGCACGGTCCGTCGGGGTCCACGCCAGGCCCCTGAACAGTTCTCTGCTGGTACGTAAACTTGTTTGAGTCACTGGGGGCAGAAACAGCAGACTCTTTCGTTGCTCAAGAGGTAGGAAGAGCCTGTGCGATTACCTTGGATCTCTCGATCCAACCTTGACGTTGTCAAAGGTGAAAATTCTCCCCTTTCCCCCGATGGGGCCATAATAGTCATCAGCTGATACTCTGGGGGCACTTACTACATGCCAGGGATGGTTCTAAACATTCTATGTGGATCAGCTTACTTAGTCCTTCCCCAAAGCCTTATGAAGCAGGACCATTACACCTGTTCTACGGGTGAAGAAGCTGAGACACAGTGAGATGTAAGTCACTTCGCTAGGGCCACACGGCAAAGAAGCACAGGGGCTGGGAGGCGACCCCAGGACAGTCTAGTTCTAGAACCTGTTTTGTTTTGTTTTTTTTACATTGATTTATTTAGAGAGAGAGAATCCAAGCAGGGCCTGACGCGGGGCTCGAACTCACACACTGAGCTGAGGTCAGGAGTCGGACGCTCAGCCAACAGAGCCGCCCAGGCGCCCCCAGAACCTGTACTATCCAGCGCTACTTTGACCCCCATGGAAGCAACTTATCCTATGTCAGTAGAAGGCACCGGGCTGGGGAGCCCTCGGAGTGTGGTCTCCTGGGGGCGCTCCGAGCCAGCCCGGCTCATTCCACCCTCGCAGCTTCATGCTTTCGGAGCCTTGCGTCTTGACCTCCCTGCAGCCCAGCCAGACCCTGGCGTCTGGAAGCCACACCTCCCCGGGCACTCAGATCACTCTAGGACGGCTCTCCAGAGCCCCAGTATGCGGGAGCCCCCTCTCCCCCGGGGGGTCCGGCCGTATCCTCTGGCGGTGCCCCTTCCCACCAAGACCTCACCTACCGTACCTTTAAGCCGAGGTCCAGCTCCCTCAGCGAGCGCTGGATCTCTCCGGTGAGGATGTTCATCCGCTCACACTCCTGGAAGGCCACGACGATGTAGGGGCTGTGCTCCTCCACTCTGGCCATCAGCTCTGGCATGTTGAACTCGTCTGTCACTCGCTCCAGTATTTCTTCCAGGAGGACCTTGACCTGGCCCGTAACAGGAAACACAGGGTGAAGAAGGGGCTCCAACTCTCCAGGACTCCATTCCCCTGCGATACGGCAGTCAGGACGCCCGTCAGCCACCCCCCGCCATACTCTCGCACTGTCTACTCCCTTCAGAGTTTCCATGAGGCCGCCCTGCATGTTTCTGTCCTTGGGTCCTGGAAGAAGCATCCCCATGCAACACGTGAACCTCCTCCCCAGCCCCACGCTTCCTTTGGCCACACAAGCCATCAGCTAATTAGACCACGGGAGCCAGGGTGTCTCTCCCGGAAAGTTGGAAATGAAGCACTCAGATCCTGGGTTGTTTGGGGGCAAGCGCTGGGAGGCTGAGTCTGCCATTTTGAAGTAAATGAATAAGCCCAGGAGGTCTGTCAGCAGAGAAAGAAAAACGGAACAAGTACAGACATAATAGAACATGTGGCCAGCGGAGAGGGAGGGAGGGGGCCAGAGAGCCAGGCTCCTGGCACACTGTTCTGCCCATTGTCCCCCCTCTTCTGTAACAGGTCCCCGTCTCCACCTGGGAAATCCCCTCCTCCCCACTGTTTTGGGGTACAGTCACAGAGCCCGATCCTCCCATGATCTAAGTAGGCCAACCAGATTATCACTCCCAGGAGCACAAAAATTTGAATCTCTGGCCCAAGATTCAGGGGCAGAAAGTGGCTGGAACCACTGACAGAAGTGCCCTGTAAGGACCCCAGAGCCACTGGGATATCTGTCCTTCCTTCGGTCAGTTCCTTTTGACAGAGTGGGCTATTTCTTGCCCATTTCAGCAAAATTAGTCTCTGTTGCTTACAACCAAAGAGCCTCGGCTGAGTTAATACCGTTCCGTTACGCATTACCCACGCGAGTGCAAGCAAGCCATCTAGGTCTCCATCTTTTTATCTATAAAAATTTCCAAGAGCGTCTTTCTCCACCTCCCCCCCCCCCGCCCCCCCCAACTCCCAGGGGCTGATGCAGAGATCAAATTGAGTGAACTGATGCATGTGGCAGCATCTGAAAGCTATACAGACCTACAGAAAGGGTTATTAATATTCACTCTGCCTTGTATTGTTAGCACACAATACATTCTCTAGGAAAAGAGCTGATGTCTGAAAAGGGAAAGTAAAACCTTATCTCCCTGTCACAAAGGGGTCTCTGGTGCTGTCACAGCAAAAATCAGAACGGAATTTTACCGGTACCTGAGAGCTGTTGCCAGGGGTAGAAGACAAATGGCTAAAATTATATCCTATTTCTATCGCCGGGGCTGAACTTGAAGAAACAGCCCTATATCGGACATCACGCACAAAGAGATGAAAAGATAGGCTGGAGGCGCTGTCCCCAAAATACACCGGACACAGAGAAAGAGACTTCTCCCGTGTCCTGATCCGTCCGAGCAGGATCTGGAGGCCAGGCCTGAGGACGAGCAGGATTGCTAGGGAAGGGAGCAGGTGCACAGACACGGAGAAGCCCGTGGGCCCCTCCATGGGAGGAGAGGGTTGCAAGGGATGGGGTCTGATTGTTTCCAAAGGGAACGTCTCTGCCTTTTTATTGTCCTTTTTGAGCAATCTGTTTCCCATAAAAATCTAAGCATTACAGATATTCATTACAAACAAAACCCTCTCACAATTCTTCCCTCAAGGGGGGGGGGATCACTGTTAACTGTTACTTTATGATTCCTGCAGATGTCCTTGATGCATATAACCATCCATCCATTATCCCCCCACGCATCAGTTTTGTCTGTCTGTCCTGTCTTCACTCCTCGCTCCCTCCTTTCTTTCCATCTATCACCAAGGGAGTCCTGTCATACTTGCTTTTCGTCTTATAATAAATCATGCACACGCTATCTTGTTACTATATATGGACTTGCCTTATTTTTTGTAGCTGTATATATACTGTTACATATATAATAAATAGTATATAGTAGATATTATTTTGCTGTTTGGGATGGATATCTGGGCTGCTTATCATTTGTACGACTGCGGTCAATCCTGTAATAAACAAACATACCATGAAATCTGTGTACTTTGGAGTCTTTCCACTGGTTGAATGCCTAGACACAGAATTCTGGGTAAAAAAAAATGTGAACATTTTAAATTTTAGCAGCTGTTGTTCTGGAAGGTAAGGGTCCACCAACAGAGAGAATGTCTGTTTTCTTGTGCCCTCACTGCTGCATACTGTCACTTTTAATTTTTTATTTATTTTACTAAATTTTTAGTGTTTTATTTATGTTTGAGAGAGAGAGAGAGAGGACAGAGTACTAGCTGGGGAGGGGCGGAGAGAGAGGGAGACACAGAATCCGAAGCAGGCTCCAGGCTCCGAGCTGTCAGCACAGAGCCCGACGGGCTCGAACTCACGGACCGCGAGATCATGACCTGAGCCGAAGTCGGACGCTCAACCGACTGAACCACCCAGGCGCTCCTAATTAATTTTTAAACTATTTTCGTTTGAGAGAGAGCGAGTGTGCACAAGTGGGGACGGGGGGAGCAGGGGGAAAGAGAATCCTAAGCAGGCTCTGTGCTCAGTGCAGAGCCTGATGCAGGGTTTGATCCCACAACCCCGGGATCATGACCTGAGTCGAAATCAAGAGACTCTCAACCCACTGAGCCACCCCTTGATACATTGTCACTTTTAAAACTCTTTGCCATTAGGTCGAAAATGATATCTCACATACCTTCATTTAGTCGGGAGGGACATTGACAATCCTGTGCTATCGGCCCTTCGAATAACTGTGTGAATTTCTTTTGTGTCCGTCTGTCCCCATCTTCTGTCCTTCTCTCGTCCTCCACATGTAAGAACTTTTCATGTGTTAGTGAGATCTGCCCACTTACCAGTGTCTGTGCTGCAGAGAGGTTCTCCTAGCTGGTCTCTGACTTCATTCACGAGGTTTGTTTGCTTTGCGGATCTGGTTTTAAATTTTTTCCAGTCACCAAATGTGTCAATCTTTATAGATTCTGAGCTGCTTTTTTTAAAAGAAGGTTTGATAATGCCCTCCTCTTTGTAAGATCACAAAAGCATTCACCCAAGTTTTCTTTTAGTACTTTTTATGTTTTCATTGAAACATATTTAAATGCAGCCATCTGTGATGTAAGGAGGGAGGAAACCTGCTTCGCTTTTCTCCAGATGACTAGTCAGTTGTTCGACACCAGCAAAATCCAGCAGTCAAGGGCAAATGGGGGAAACAGGAAAGGGTGTACGTCCAAGGGAGGCCGCTGGAGCCAGCGTGATGGGCTGGATTGTGTCCCCCTAAAACTCATCTGTGGACATCCTCCCCTCCACAATGTGACTGTGTTTAGAGACAGGGCCTTTAAAGAGGTGACTGAGTTAAAATGAGACTATTGAGGGGCACTTGGGTGGCTTAGCTGGTTGAGCGTCCGTCTTCGGCTCAGGTCATGATTCCACGGTTCATGGGTTTGAGCCCCACGTCGGGCTCTGTGCTGACAGCTCAGAGCCTGGAGCCTACTTTGGATTCTGTGTCTCCCTCTCTCTGCCCCTCTCCTGTTCATGCTCTGTCTCTCTCTCAAAAATAAACATTAAAAAAAAAGAAAAAGAGGGGCGCCTGGGTGGCTCAGTCGGTTAAGTGTCTGACTTCAGCTCAGGTCACGATCTTGCAGTCTGTGAGTTTGAGCCCTGCGTCGGGCTCTGGGCTGATGGCTCAGAGCCTGGAGCCTGCTTCCGATTCTGTGTCTCCCTCTCTCTCTGTCCCTCCCCCTTTCATGCTCTGTCTCTCTCTGTCTCAAAAATAAATAAACATTAAAAAAAAACTAAAAAAAAGAAAAAAAAAAGAAAAAGAAATACTCTTTGGGTGAACTAGAAAAGCAAACCGCTGGGGCATCTGGGTGGCTCAGTTGGTGAAGCGCCCAACTTTGGCTCAGGTCATGATCTCACAGTTCGTGGGTTTAAGCCCTGCATCGGGCTCTCTGCCGTCAGTGAGGAGTCTGCTTCGACTTCTGTCTCCCTCTCTCTCTGTCCCCGCCCTCTCAAAAATAAACATTAAAAAATTAAAGAGGGGAGTCTGGGTGGCTCAGTCGGTTCAGCATCCAACTTCGGCTCAGGTCACGATCTCACAGTTTGTGAATTTGAGCCCCGCATTGGGCTCTGCACTGGTAGAGTGGAGCCTGCTTGGGATTCTCTCTCTGCCCCTTCCCAGCATACACACTCTTTCTCTCAAAAATAAATAAACTTAAAGAAAGAAAGAAAGAAAGAAAGAAAGAAAGAAAGAAAGAAAGAAAGAAAGAAAGAAGGAAGGGGGAAGGAAGGAAGGAAGGAGAAGGAAGGAAGGAAGAAGGAAGGAAGGAAGGAAGAAAGAAAGAGAGAAAGAAAAGAAAGAAAAGAAAGAAGAAAGGAAGGAAGGAAGGAAGAATGAAAGAAAGAAAGAAAGAAAGAAGAAGGAAGGAAGGAGGAAGGAAGGATGAAAGAAAGAAAGAAAGAGAAAGAAAGAAAGAAAGAAAGAAAGAGAAAGAAAGAAAAAGAAAGGAAGAAAGAGAAAGAAAGAAAGAAAGAAGGAAGGAAGAAGGAAGGAAGAAGGAAGGAAGGAAGGAAGGAAGGAAGAAAGAAAGAAAGAAGAAGGAAGGAAGGATGAAAGAAAGAAAGAAAGGAAGGAAGGAGGAAGGAAGAAGGAAGGAAGGAAGGAAGGAAGAAAGAAAGAAAGAAAGAAAGAAAGGAAGGATGAAAGAAAGAAAGAAAGAAAGAAAGAAAGAAAGAAAGAAGGAAGGAAGGAAGGAGGAAGGAAGAATGAAAGAAAGAGAAAGAAAGAAAGAGAAAGAAAAAGAAAGAAAGGAAGGAAGGAGGAAGGAAGGATGAAAGAAAGAGAAAGAAAGAAAGAAAGAAAGAAGAAGGAAGGAAGGAAGAAGGAAGGAAGGAAGAAAGAAAAAAAGAGAAGAAAAGAAAAGAAAAGAAAAGAAAAGAAAAGAAAAGAAAAGAATGACAGGCTGGCCTTGGATAATTAAAAGAAGAAAGAAAGAAAGAAAGGAAGGAAGGAAGAAGGAAGGATGAAAGAAAGAAAGAAAGAAAGAAAGGAAGAAAAAGAAAGAAAGAAAGAAAGAAAGAAAGAAAGAAAGAAAGAAAGAAAGAAGAAAGCAAGCAAACCACGAAACGCAATGGCAGGGGCTTCCTGTGATTTAAACAGAGGACCAGCGTGGTGGGTCAAGGCCGCACCAGCCGTGTGCGAGGGGCGGCTGTGCACAGTGTGGTCTGCACGCGCCCTGCCAACGCGGCCAGCGGGAAGGGGCGTCTCGCTGTGCCATCCTCGGCTCCCCGGAAGGATCTCGAGTGGTCCGTCCACATACCTTTTCTTCCCGCGTGGCCCCTGCTCCCTCTCCGGCGTGGCCGTCCCGCGGCTGCAGCTCCAGGACCGTGCGAAAGAGCTTCTCCGAGGTCTGGGTCAGGAAGCCGATCTCGGCGTTGGGGTGCAGGCCGTAGAGGTAGGGCGACTCTGCCGGCAGCTCGGCATCAATGTACTGGAAGTCGAGGGCAAGCTCGCTCAAACACAGACCGAGACGTGTCTCCCGTCTGCCATCTCCCACTCCGGGTCGTCCTCTGAGGGACGGCGGTGGGTCACCGCAGGCGTGAGGCACCCGCGTCCCTCTGGCCCTCCAGGCGGACGCCGTTCACCAACACCTGCTGAGACGTGGACACGTTCTCCGCCTCCTGGTGCACATCCTTTCTGCCAGCCTCGCCTCCACACCATCTGGTTTTGTGCGCCAGGCGCTTTTCCGGAAATTCCACGCCCACGGGGCCATGCTCCTTTTGCAGAAGCTTGGAGGACTTGATCCCTCTCCAGTCTGCCCTGCTCCTGCCGCTCCCTGGTCTACACCTGTCCCTCCACACACGGAGGGACTTCTCAGGGTCCTTAAGAAATACGGATCCCTTCCTGGTATGTCACTCAAGCTCTCCCAGGGTCCCAGCCCCCTTGCCCTTAAATTCCTTTTCTCCCCCACCACCACCTCCATTTATCTAAATCAGAGATAACAAAGCTAAATGCAAATATGGGACCACAGATGCAAAAGAGAGCTTGTGGCACAAGGCGAGTTTCGCTGATAACCGGGGAATTGGGCCCCTGGCAAAAATTACTTGAATTAGAAACATTTTTTTAATCGTGCCATCCAGGCAATGCACCCCTACGGTTGGTTAGGCTGGGTCCCCAGCTTTGAAGGCTCCCTTTCCTCTCCGAATGTTCTGAGTGCCCTTTCTAGTTCTTTCCACCACACAGTGAGAAAGTGCCCCTCAAGGTTGGTTCCTAATTTGATTTTGATGATTTCTTGGTGTGAGCATCCTCGAGTCTAAGTGAAAGATTGCTCATCCCTCAAAGGCAAACTTGTGTATTTATTTTTGTATTTCTTCCGGCCCCCAGCACCCTCCTGAACTCTTGGTAGGTGCCCTGTAACCACCTATTAACTGGCGGATTAAAGAGAGATGTAAAGGGGCGCCTGGGTGGCTCAGTTGGTTGAGTGTCTGACTTCAGCTCAGGTCATGATCTAGCGGTTCGTGAGTTCGAGCCCCACATTGGGCTCTGTGCTGATGGCTCAGAGCCTGGAGCCTGCTTCGGATTCTGTGTCTCCCTCTCTCTCTGACCCTCCCCCACTCACACATACTCTCTCTCTCAAAAAAAGATAAACATTAAAAAAACGACAGGTGTAAAAAAAATCCTCACTTGTTTTGAAGTGTGCAAACCACACGGTTTTTGCCCATTTCTGGCTCCAGCCTCTTGTTGGACTGCCCCGTGGACACTAGGGGGTGCTCTTGCACAAATTTCTTGGCTAAAGCCCTGAAGCCTTTTGGTAAAGTAGTTTAAAAATCATCTTCTTTTTTTAAAAATTTAAATTCAACTTAGTTAACATACAGCGTAGTCTTGGCTTCAGGAGTAGAACCCAGTGATTCATCTCTTACCTACGAAGCTCAGTGTTCACCCCGACAAGTGCCCTCCCTAATCCCATCCCCCATTTAACCCATCTCCCCACCACCCCACATTCCTCTTATTTTCTTTAAATAGCCTTACCATTTTAAATTTCTTTTCATAGGTCCAAGGTTTTCTGCATTGAATGACTTTGACATCTTATCTTTTTAAATTTTATGAATTAAAAAAAAAAAAATTTTTTTTAAGTTTGTTGTTAATGTCTTGATGACCGGTATTTCCTTTAAGTTTGGTATTCAAAGTTATTTTAGGCATGTTCAAAGTCAAGCGGCAAAAAAGATTTTAAAAAAAAATTATCTTCTAATCTATCTCCCGTGGCAGCCTAAATGGGCAAAGATGGGCACTTTAAAAATAGCTGTGGCCACAGTGAAATGAGAAGTCAGAAGAGCTCTCTGGGCATGTGTGTGTGCACCTGGGTGTGTGTGTCTGTGTTCACAGCAGCCCTCAGAGAACAGGAGGGCTAAGTGATCTGCCCACAAGCTCCTGTCCCTCTAAAGATATCTAGAATCACTAATATAAACTTTACCCAAAGTTGGCTAAATTCTGAACCTGGAATTTTCTTCCTAATGGCTTTGTCAATATCTTGGATGAAAGCAATCTAATGAAAGCCCCAGATGTTATTTGTAGAAAAAGATCAACAAATAGAATTATTGAACCAAGCATCAAGAATAGAAAGATCTCCAAAAGCTCAATTGTTATCACTAATTTGAGGCGAGGCACCCAACAGCTCTCAAACCGAACAGGGCAAACCTGGGGCTGAGAACCAAACTCCATATGAGCTCCGTTCTTTATTTTTGTATTAAAAAAAAAACATTTTTTCCCACGTTTATTTTTTTGAAGGATAGAGAGACAGAGCGCGAGCAGGGGTAGGGGGCAGACAGGGAGACACAGAATCCGAAGCAGGCTCTGGGCTCTGAGCTGTCAGCACGGAGCCCGACGGGGGGCTCGAACCCACGAACCTCGAGATCATGACCTGAGCTGAAGTTGGATGCTCAACCGACTGAGCCACCTGGGGGCCCCTCAGCTCTGTTCTTTAGACCATTCCTCCCTGGCCCTGTGTGTGCATCCTGGTCCTGCAGAACAGGATTGAAGGAAGGCCCAGGTCCCGTATGAGCAGAGCCTTACCTGATGGTAACCAGCGTAGTCCAGGTTGCCCGGGAGTGGGAACCCGGGTGCCAGGCACAGCTCTCCTTCTAGCATTTCCGGTCTGATGAATTCCTCCAGATAGGTCCTGCAGAGCCTCCGGTCCCAGTCGTCTGTGATGTGGCCTCCATACATGATCTCTCCAAAGAGGTAGCGCAGATCATCATAGGGGACCTGAGACACAGGGAAGAAAGACCTCCGCATAGACATCGGGGCTGCCCTGACGCGTGACAGAGTATCAGCCGCAAGATGGGATGCCTCTCAAATTAGAAGCAACGCTTTCTTCACCTGTATACCCCTAGTGCCCCGAAGAGTCGGGCACGCCTGGGAGCTCACGAAATGCTTGAGAAGTTACAGCCAAGGGTGAGGAGAGGCAAGGTGCCAACCCCCTTGCCTATATGCCTCCCCTCTTCCACGGTCATTAACTGTGGCAATCAAGTCAGGCTTTACCTACAAGTCCTTTAAATAAGCAAATGTCAAATGGAATAAAGGAAGGACCAGGATACTTGTCGGTCTAATTTCCTGCCATTACTTAGCGTATTAATTTATGGTCTCCTTCCAAAGTTCAAAGTGAAATGAAATAGAGCACGAAAGTCACGATATTGGAGTCAGGCGGGAAACCACTTGGGGAAAGCCATGTCTCAGTGCAGGAAATGAAGAGACGGTGCTATGGGGGCAAGGGCCGTGGAGCTGGGGCAGAGGAGTAGCTTAGGGCTTCTGGGCCTGATTCATGTGCCCCACCAGGAAGGGGAGGTGGCCTTTGCTGATACTATGTTTGGCCTGCTAACTAGAAGAGGCTTCATGGTCTACACATTCCCTTAAATGGTGTTCTTGGCTGATTAAACTGGGAACTTGAATCAGGTGAGCATGGGGTCTCTTCTGCCAATCCACAGCACCCCACAATGCCGCAGGGGCACAGGGGTGGTCTGGTGGGCCCTGGGACAAAGAATCACACCAGGCGTGAGTCACCAGTTTGGTCTCCTGAGCTCTCCTGGCCCTGACATCCCGTGGTGCTCTTTCTGGCCTCCCGCTGGCCCCGGGCTGGTCCTTCCTCCCTCTACTTGGAGAGGGTCTAGATGGTCCCCAGCGTGTGCCCCCTTTACCCTGTGCCGATGCGACATCATCCTTCTGAGAGATGGCCCTCCCCGCCTCCCCCCGTGCTGGCCGGGAACTTTACCTTTGCGTTGGCCTCCAGGAAGTTGTACAGCACGTTCACAGAGATGGTGAGGTCCCCAGTGTTGAAGGGGTAAGGGCAGTTCCACCCCTGCGGCCCAAACTTTCGTCTCTCCGCCACCACCCCGTGAAAGTAACAAAGAGCAAAGAGGATGCTCTTAAACTCCGTCTCCCGGGAGCACATCTCCAGTGTGTCCTGAAAGGAAAGCGTTGCCTCCAGTGTTAGCAAAGACCTGCCGTTGTGCAGCACAGAGCAGGGTGTGGGTTATGGCGGCCGGAAGTCACGCTGGACGAGGTCACCGTACGTCCTGGTTAGGTTTTTGAGCCACAGTAGGAATGCAGGTCGCGCTGTGGGTCAGCGTGGGCTCAGGGTTTGAGGAGACCTTGCAGAGGGGCTGGGTTCTAGATTAGAATCTGAGTTAAGATTTAGGTTCAGGTGATGACAGGGTTTGCTTTACAGTTAATGTTGGCCCCCGTGGACATGCCAAGCACAGCTAACGGGAAACAGGGTAGTGGGTCCTGAGAGTTGTGTTGGTCTTAGGAGTACCACTTTGTGCTGGGGTGTGGGTGGGGACTCCTACAGCATCATCTCTGATTTCTCCCCTTCCTGCTATGCTTTTCTTTCCTTTTTATTTTTTTTTTAAGGTTTTATTTATTTAATGTCTGTACCCAACATGGGGCTTGAACTCATGACCCCGAGATCTCGAGTCGCAGGCTCTACCGACTGAGCCGGCCAGGTGCCCCGCTTGCCACGCCTTGCTTGCCCGTCGTGGGACTGTCGTAGGTGTAATCGCTGCTCGTGTGGCTGAGGTTGCTGCTGAGGGAGGGACGGGACACGAGAGAAACAGAGGAGTGCTGCGCCCTTCACCGTAAACCTGACAACATCAGAATAAAATAACCGTCCCTGATCAGCACGGCTAGCAGTGGTAAAAAGAGCTCCGTCCTGC
The DNA here is from genome assembly GCF_018350195.1 of Panthera tigris. Taxonomy (NCBI): domain Eukaryota; kingdom Metazoa; phylum Chordata; class Mammalia; order Carnivora; family Felidae; genus Panthera; species Panthera tigris. The sequence goes on along the minus strand of NC_056673.1, from coordinate 5,955,679 downwards.
AGTTTGTCCCTTAAATGGTTAAAACAGAGCTCTGAATTATAGGGGGTGTTCATGGGGGCCTTGGTTCCAGGGCACCCATAAAAGCAGAATGGAACAATTAAAACCCTTGCGAGCAATGGATATACCCATAAGTCTGTCTCTGTTTCTCAGAATGAGTCACCGAAGATCGCTCTCAATGGCCAAAGACCCAACGGTGGTGGGGACAGAATAGCCAGGGAAAGCCAGCACCCTTGGGACTTATTTCCCAGCGGCCTCATAACCAAGGCTGGACAGGGGTTTGGCAGGGAGAGAGAGCCAAGGACAAGGACGTGGGTAGGGGATACTCTTGTATAATTAATCATTAGGAGATTCGGTATCTGAGGCAACTATGGCCCTTCTCCCCGGATGTGCCCAAGACCCTCAAGGCAAAATTGCTGAGAGTAGTCTGTGACTGTGCCCTTAGACGGAGCTTGCTAACTAACCGCATCCCAATGCCTTTCTCTTTTCAATTGTTAATTAAAAAAAAAAAATTCCTGGTGGAATCCACACCATAGAATCTGTCATCTGCACCATTTTGAAGCGAACATAGCTCCGTGGCATTGCGTATGTTCACCCTGTTGGGCCACCCAGTGCCTTTTCTGGGCAGAAGTGTTTTTGCTTGGAACGAGCTACTGCCTTCCGGGGAAAGAAGGCTATCGATTTCCAAGTCGAGAATGTAGATTTCCCCTATGTGGAATATAAGATGTAGAAAATTTAGAAGTTCTGACCTCTGGTACAGAGTACCTAGGGGATTAGTCAAGGCCTATTTAGGAAGAAAATGTATTATTTTATTTTATTTTATTTTATTTTACTTTATTTTATTTTATCATTTTACTTTATTTTATTATTTTGTTTTTCTTTAACATTTTACTTTATTTTAAAATTTAAAAAGAAAGGAATGAAAATGCCCCTGGAAAAGAGAGCACCCTACTTTCTGCTTCATGTTGCAACAGGCAGGTGTTTCTTTTTTTTTTTTTAATTTTTTTTTTTAACGTTTATTTATTTTTGAGACAGAGGGAGACAGAGCATGAACGGGGGAGGGTCAGAGAGAGAGGGAGACACAGAATCTGAAACAGGCTCCAGACTCTGAGCTGTCAGCACAGAGCCCGACGCGGGGCTTGAACTCACGGACCGCGAGATCATGACCTGAGCCGAAGTCGGACGCTTAACCGACTGAGCCACCCAGGCGTCCCCGGGCAGGTGTTTCTTAACGAAAACAGCCTGAATCTCCTGGCCGTGTTTCCCCATTCCCGGTTCTGGATTATGAGTGGGTCTGGGGGTGCGGATGGGAAGGGAGTGAAAAAGAGGGCTGGACAAGTTTTGCTTCTCCTTCTCTTTCCTCTCCAAGTGGAACTGGAGCTTCCTCTCCAAGTGGGAGCTTTCTTTCCTCTCCAAGTGGGACTGCTTGGTCCCCACACTACAAGGGGTATCATGCACTCAGTAAAAAAAAAAACCAAAAAACCCTTCACGTTAGGGGCCCTGGGTGGCTCAGTCACTTGAGTGTCCGACCTCAGCTCAGGTCATGATCTCGCAGTTTGTGAGTTCGAGCCTCGTGTCGGGCTCTGTGCTGACGGTGCAGAGCCTCCTTGGACTCTCTCTCTCCCTGCCTCTTCTCACCCGACTCTCAAAATTAACAAATGAATAAATGAATAAAAATTTAAAAGAGAAAAATAAAGCCAAAACCCCTTCATGTTAGTCTAAGCGAAACCAGGCCCCAAAGGGCCCTTAGTCCTGGTGGGTTATGTTGGGTTAGTGACAACAGGTGTCCCGTGGGATGGCCCGTTTCAGGGTTCCTAGATGACCCATCGGGGACTTGTGTCGAGTTAGAGCAGGGGCTCTGAGAAGCCAGAGATACAAAGAGGATCATCGGAGAGGACAGATCCTAGAACCCTCCCCTTGGACTCCACTGAGGCCCAGCGTGGCAGATGGACTTTAAGGTGGCCCCAACCTCCCGCCCTTCACACCTTTGTGTGTTCCCCTCCCCAGGATGGCGCAAATCCCTGAGGAAGAAGCTACCAGACAGCCTGCCTCCGGAGAAGATGCAAAAAGCCTGAGCTAGACTTTGCAAGTGGGACTTCACACATGGAGTTAGTTACCCACCACCCTATTGTTGGCTTTCAATACACGCCCCACAACGCGAGTCTTGGATTCCCAGTAATGGACCTTCCAGTACCTACATCTGAGCCCGATGCCCTGCTATTCCCAGTTCCATTGTAGCACAGTGTCCCCAGAGTGGCCTGTACATTGGGATCTTCTGGAGGGCTTGTTAGAACACACATTCCTGGGCCCCACCCCAGAGTTTCTGATTCAGCAGGTCTAGGGTAGGACCTGAGAACTGGCATTTCTACCAAGTTCCCGGGCGCTTCTGCTGCCCTGGGGGCCACGCGTTAAGAGCCTAACATATGATTACGATCCCCACATCTGACACCTGGATTCTCTGGACCCTCGACATTCGAGATGCACGTAGATGTCAACTGTCACCACGTGAACACGAATGTCAACCCCCTGCTTGAAGACAGCGTGCGACCGGTGTGTGACATCAGATTTCTAGCAACGTGGCCCCTCTCCACCTTGGGATATTTAGGTAGCACGGGGGCTTGCAGAGAGCTCCCCCGTGCCTCTCGCCGAAGAAAGCCACCCTAAGCTCAGCTCCCCCAGGCGTATCTGGGAACTGAGAATTGGGTTGCACTCGGTGGGCGCTGGGAGGAGGCCAGTCACAAAGGGAATACGTTTCGCCCACATGGCACTGCTCTGAGCCCAGTCACCCCCTCGCCACGCCCCCCCCCCCCCGCCCCGACAGGTGCATGTTCTTCTAACCCAGTTGAATCAGCTCTTTGGGGGGGGGGCGCTCTTCTCCCCTCCCTCCCCGGGGCTGTACCTGAGTGAAATTGTCCAGGGCCTTGTGTAGGTTGGTGTGCATGCCTGTGGGAGGCTCGTTGGTGATCTTGATGGCGTTTTCCAGGATGCCCTGGGGGATGATGTGGCCCTCAGGGGAGGGTGCTGGCTCCGCACTGATGAAGACCCTGAACTCTGGGTGGCTGTTCTCACTGTGTTCCTCCAGCTTCTTCTCCAGGGTGCTCAGCCACTTGGCCACCAGGTGGATGTTCTAGTGGGAAGGAAAGATCCCAACCACCCCCCCCGTGCAGGCATCTGCTTAGTTCTGTCAGCAGCAAACAGTTTCTGGAAGGCAGCTAGAGGAGGGACCTGGCCATCAAATACAGCTCACTGCAGCAGGAATCTTGGGGTTCCCAGCAATGAGACCTGCCAGTATCTTGCAGCTGAACCCTATCTCTTGATATCCCAAGTCTCCTTGGCACATTGTTGTCAAACCGGACTATGCATAGGAATCTGTTCCCCACCCCCATCTCCCCAGAGGGCTTCTTTTTTCTTTTTTCATTTTTTTTTTAACGTTTTATTTATTTTTGAGACAGGGAGAGACAGAGCATGAACAGGGGAGGGTCAGAGAGAGGGAGACACAGAATCTGAAACAGGCTCCAGGCTCTGAGCTGTCAGCACAGAGCCCGACGCGGGGCTCGAACTCACGGACCGCGAGATAGTGACCTGAGCTGAAGTCGGACACTCAACCGACTGAGCCACCCAGGCGCCCCCCGGAGGGCTTCTTAAAACGAAGATTCTTGGGCTCCAGCCCCGAGTATCTGATTCAGGGGGTCTAGGGTGGGGCCTGAGAATTTGCACTTCTAACAAGTTCCAGGTGATGCTGAAGATGTTGGTCCCCGGGCCACGCTTGAAGAGTCACACACACGGTCCACACGCTCCAAATCCAGATCACCACATCTGACACCTGCCTTACTTGAACCCTTGCTACACAAAAGCGGGGCCCGTGGACCAGCAAAGTTGGCATTACCTGGGGGCTAGGTGGGAACGCAGACTCTTCGGCCCCACCCAGACTTCCTGAATCGGCGCATTTTAATACGATCCTGCGGTGACTTGTGAGCGTGTTACAATTTGAAAAGCACTGATGTCAACTTCTCGTGGCTAGCTTTCTGGAGTCCCCTCGCCCTCTCTGCAAACCATTCTGCTCAGTGTGGTCCAACTTATCTTCCTAAAACACACGGGGGCATTTCGGCTCACATACTGGGAAGGCTTCCTGCTCCAAGAGCAAGCTCCTGTGTCTGGTCTTGGAGGCCTTCTCCACCCGCCCCCCCCCCCCCATGTGATTGCCATCTGTCTGTCTGGTCTAAGCCCACAGTTACTTCTTAGGGCTACTCTGCAGAATTCATCTTTCACTCCGGAAAGGATAGCCACTTGGCTTTGTTGCAATATGTTTCATTGTGATGGACAGATAAAGGCGCCTCGGTAAATATTTGAGGAAGCCTGCTCGCAGAGCCTTAAATACACAGATTAGCACTGAGCGCAGGACTCGGCCGCAGCAATCTGGCCTCTGAGTGCCGCTTTCTCTTCTATAAAAGGGGGAAGTAACATCGGCCATCCTTATTTCACAGAGTTGCTGCAAATAACTGAAGGCAAAGGCAACGGATTTGAAAGGGCTGGTGAAGTGAAAATTTGTTAGAGAATTCATTTATAATCACTCTGTCGGAGCTAAGACTTCAGCGGGCCGCCTGGAAAGCCGGGGCTCCGTTGGCCAGGCGGGGCGGGGGCGGCGGGGGGGGGGAACCTTTCTTGTTTTATTTTTCCTTGCATTGATTTCTTCGTTGATTCTCCCGCCCAACGGGCTTTTGCTGGGTGTCTACTATGTTCGCGGGGGTGTGCTGGGTGCAGAAAGGTGATGGAGGAGGGGATCTCTCCTAAAGGGAATGTGGTGAAGGACGCGGTCGTGACATAAGTGCCTGTGCCACAGCCACGGCACTCTAGCAGAAGCGGCTGTAGTCCGTTTGGGAGAAAAGGGAACTGAGCCACTTGTTCCGCCCCGGCCCCAGCTCCCCCTGCAAGTTGCATAAAACAGGGGTAAGGGGACAGGGGGCCACAGGAGGGGGGCCGCTTCGCGTCTTCCTGATACGCGTGGGAAGGGATCACTGGGTGAACGATCCAGCTTCCACGGACTCAACTGGATACCTACTCCCTGAGCAGGCACCGAACAGGATGTGGGTGGAACTATTTAAACTAGAGAGAGTAGGGGCGCCTGGGTGGCTCAGTCGGTTAAGAGTCCGACTTCGGTTCAGGTCATGATCTCACGGTTCGTGGGTTTGAGCCCCGCATCCGGCTCTGTGCTGATGGTTTGGAGCCTGGAGCCTGCTTCGGATTCTGTGTCTCCCCCTCTCTCTGCCCCTCCCCTGCTCGTGCTCTATTTCTCTCTTTCTCTCTCTCTCTCAAAAATAAACAAACGTTAAAAAACATTAAACTAGAGAGAGTGGCAGGGGGTTTGAGGGGCGAGGGACAAGGAGTTATGGAGAGGGATGGGGAGAGGACCACATAAGAGGGAAGGAGACAAGATCGGGCAGTGAGACAGGCAAGGGTGTGGAAGGAAAGGCAGGGGAGAGGGGCGGCAAGGTCAGAGGAGCCCAGAGACTGTCAGGTCCAGGCAGCTATGGGGTCAAGAATGACCCCCATCGGGGCAGAGGGGTCGTACCTGCAAAATAACCCAGTGACCTTTCTTGGCAGCCAGGTCCAGAGCAGCCTCAGCCACTACCTCCTGTCCTTGCCCCAAAGACACGTTGTGAAAGTTCCGGTTGTTGAAGGTGTAGCCGAGCTTTTTACCTGGAAGGGGTATAGAGCTGTCCTTAGAATCTCTTGGGCCCGGGATCTGTGTTGTCATAGGTCCACAAGGAACATTCGCCTGTCTCCCGGTCACTCCCCCAACACAGGCGTGTTTGAGCCTCGAGCCTTCTATGCTAACCCTCTTCCTACCCTCCATTCAGGGACGGAGGGTACATCTGCCAGCTTTCCGTCCCCAAACAGAAGGAAGCACCCAGCTAGACTTCAATGCTCCCCCATCTCACAGCCCCCCCAGGATGGACAGCAATGTTGTTGATCTTCCTGGCAGCTTTCATCTGGAGACCAGGCGTTGGTCCGCTACCCTAGAGGGTGAACGGGCTCCCAGGCCAGCCAGCAGGTGGGTGTGGCCCCTTCTGACTTGCTTGGACCTCTGAATATATTCTCCCCTGAAATCTACTGGGAGGCGTGGCCAGTAGGGGCAGGACCCAGGTAGTTCGGGCTTCCTGTACTTTACCCCATAATAGCTTCCTCCCGTTTTTCCCAGCACGTAGACATGTTTGAGCTCATCATTCTGCACATCTGAGAGCAGAGAAGCACAAGGCAAGGGCTTGACTCTGCAGGTGGAAATGTTCTGCGCCCGGAGAAGGGCGGCCGGTATCGGGAGTGGGGCAAGGGACCTGCCATGTACCAACGTAAATGTCACAATCACCTCCCTGGCTGTGAGTCCAGGAAAACCCTCACACAAAGACATTAACCTCGGTAGGGAGGCCGGCCCGATTCTGCCTGGCTGTCCGCCGTTAGCCCAACACCAAGGACGTTTAGAGCAATTACATAAGATTCTTCAGACAAAGGGTCCTAAGAGTGAAGGAATTTCTTTCTAGGAAGACAAAGCACGTGAGAGAAAAGAGAAGGAATTTAAAAGAGGAAAAGGATAACCATACGTCCTTAAACATTTCGTTTCAGGGCAACTGAAATCGAAGATGCATTCCGCTACGTGTGCAAGAACACTTAAAGAAAACGGTCAGCGCTGGCTATTTCTTTAACATACTAAAAAAAACTGTGTAAGAAAAAGCAGGAGGTTGACTTTTTTTTTTTTTTTTTTTTTTGCAGTGAGGACCAGTTATGATAGATTCAGTCAAGATGGACCCAAGAAACACCCTTATTAAACGCTATAAATCCTGGCTGGCGAGAGAACCGATGTCAGCTTTCGAACCGGCAATATAAACAACTTATTCCAGAGAAAATACAGGGCTACAAGGCGCCGGGATTATTAGATCGCCTCCGAGACATTCCGTCTCACAAAGGAGGCTGTTTCTTTTCTTTGTTAGCGAGAGGTAGGGGAAGAGGGGCGCTTCACGGGCCGCACAGGCTGTCGCGGGCAAAGTCCAGCGTGGTCCGGCCCGGATCAGCTCGCATGAATCCGGGCTGGACGGCGAGGCTGATGGGGAGACGCCGACGGGATTTACGAGGATTGAACGCTCGCAGCCAGGATGACTGCGGCACCGGCCGGTGCTGTGAGACGCTGGGGCAACCTTGCAGGGTCCCTCCATCTGCGACCGTGGGGCTCTCCAGACACCCTCCCGGGGCATCAGCAAGCCCCCCTCTCCTTCCACAGTCACCTTCTCTGGGGTTTCCACCTTCATACTGTTTTGCGCCGAGGCTCCCCCGCCCCCAGCCCCCCGCTACCTTTAACTCTTCTTTTCTGATCTCCCTTCCTATTCTCCGTGGGGCAGTGTCACCCAGAATGGTGTCCCATCTTTGCAGGGTGCTTCTTTGACCTCCCGTCCCTGAGGACCGTGGCCCTCTCTTGGGCTCCCCAGATCCGTGGGGCTGGGAGGAAGGGGAATGTTTTTCTAGCCCACTCTTGTTCCTGGCAGGCTATTTCTTCCCATCCTCATATTAAAAACCCCTTTTCTGGGGCGCCTGGGGGCTCAGTCGGTTGAGCGTCTGACTTCGGCTCAGGTCATGATCTCTCATTCAGTGACTTCGAGCCCCGCGTCGGGCTCTGTGCTGACGGCTCGGAGCCTGCAGCCTGCTTTGGGTTCCGTGTCTCCCCCTCTCTCTGCCCCTCTCCTGCTCATGCTCTGTCTCTCTCACTCCCCAAAATGAATAAATGTTAAAAAAAAAAAGTTAAAAAACTCCTTTTCCTTTTAAAGCATATGCCATCTGCCTATATTGTCTACTAACTCCTATGTTCTCTGCCCTCCGCCAACTTCCCAGTGAGATTCGCCTTTATCGGGGGCTTTGGAACTCAGTCCAGAATCCTCCACAAGTCCCATCTCATCACCATCCCAGTAAACCTCGGTGTCGCTACAGATGACTGAGCCAACATCCAGCCTCACGCTTCCTCATCTTCAAAGAACCTGACTCCCTTCCGGTTCTGTTACACACCCCCCGTGGCTGCACCCAGGACGTCACTGTCCCAGAAAACTGTCCCGCGTCTGAAACACTCTTCACTCACGTCTACTCCCATCACTTCCTACTTTCTTGGCTGTTCACTGTTACTCCCTTGTCACCTTTGACTCTACTTCAGCGAAATGTCCAGTCCATTGGCTCCTCTTCTTTTCTTCCTAATCTTCACAATTACTTATTTTTTTTTTTAATGTTTATTCATTTTTGAGGGGGAGAGGGGCAGGGAGAAAGAGGGAGACACAGAATCCGAAGCGGGCTCCGGGCTCCGAGCTGTCAGCACAGAGCCCGACGTGGGGCTCGAACCCACGAGTCGTGAGATCACGACCTGAGCCGAAGTCGGACGCTTAACTGACTGAGCCACCCCGGCGCCCCATGCTCCCTCTTATTTTAATATGGACTCAATAATCCTTACTTGGAATGAAGACCTTACAAAATCCTCAACTCTGCTTCCCCTTCTACTTCCTGTGTCACCCAACTTTTGCCAAATTCTCAATCCCGGATGAATTAACCAGAGGGAAAGGGAATACATTTGGTGAACGAGGGGCACCCCAACTTCGTGACTCTCACCCCCGCTGCTGTTTGGCAATCTTGCCACGCGCCCAGGAATTGGCTGCGTTGCCCATTCCCTACTTCCTTTAAAATTCCTAGGAGGCTCCACTCTACTTAGTTTGCGTCACTCTCTGCTTTCCAGGGAAAACACATGCCATGTGTCAGGGACTCCTTCAATTTCCTGCCATTTTAGCCGCATCCCTGCACGCTCCCATCTCCGTGGGAGAGGTGCCTTCTTCTGCTCCCTAAATCCCATCTCTTCTTAGATCATCAACCTTTGTCTGCCTACTCACGCCCCTGCTCCCTGGAACACGAGCAAAAGAGTCTCTCTCAACCCCAAAGTGAATATTTTGCCAATCTTGAGGCTGTTTGCTAAAACTGTACTTGCTTCAACCTGCCCGAGTCCCAGTGGACTGTTAAAGAAACGAGGACAGGGCCAGGAACAATGAGAGGGAGAGGCTGCACGCTACGTGCGGATAATCTGGCGACAGAAACACCAAACTGGAAACCGTTTCTTTGAACACACTGGGGAGCAGGCTTGAACAAATCTAAGCAAGCTCACCGTTCTGACCAGCATGTTGGAAAGAGAAACAGGAAGCAGCGGGAGGCAGAGGTGGTAGATACGTCTTCTTCCTGACCACAACACGGAAATAACCGAAATATTTGGTAAAGCCATGTAACTGAACAAAGGAGCACACAGACAGAGCAAGATCGTGCTAGAGTCAAGTGAAAGACCAGAGAAGATGCCTGTGTGTTAGGGTGCAAAGGGGAGTCCTGGGTTGGGAGTCCTGGGTTGGGAGTGAAGGGGAGTCTTGGGTTGGAAGGACCAAGGACAAAGCTGTGCTTCCAAAGGCCATACAGGAAGGAGCCAACCGAGGTGCCTCAAAGGACAGATGGATTATCATCTCCGTTATAATGCCTTACAATGCTACCGTCATCTTGACATTGTAAAGTCTTTACACGTCTTAGGTTTCATTTTCATCCTACAGCGGCCCTAGGAGGCAGGTAAAACGGGTGATTGGAAAAAAAAAATGGCGGATTGCTTTTAAAAGAAGCAAAGGCACGAGCTCATGTGCAAATCGAGAAGTATGGCTCGTTCGGGAAGGAGGTGATGAGGAAAGAGAAGAGAAAGAGTGTTACATCAAAGCACTTTCAAGGATTCATCTGACAAGGCAAGAAGAAAAACAGTGGGGGTGGATGGTCCTGGCTTTTGTGTTGAAACGGAGGCCAAGAAAAGTGAATTGACTCCCCCCCCCTCCTCCTTCAAAATTATTGAGGAAGGAAAATCCTAGAGGAGACTAAGAGCCACAAAGGTGCCAGAAGAGCACAGATTTCTGGTCAAGGGTCAGTGGATGAGCTTTAGGGGCTGGAGAGCTCCTAAACTCTACGCAGAACTTTGTCTGTGGGTCTACGCGCCTGGGGCGGGGATGAGGGGCTGTGGTGGAAGGGGGCTGAGGCAACAAATCTTCTGGTTGACTCTGAACTTTTAAAACCCTCTCCAGTACTAAGAGCTGCCATACTGAGGGGCGCCTGGGTGGCTCAGTCAGCGAAGCGCCCAACTCTTGATTTTGGCTCAGGTCATGATCTCATGGCTCGTGAGATGGACCCCCGCATCGGGCTCTGTGCTGATGGTGCGGAACCTGCTTGGGATTCTCTCCTTCCCTCTCTGCCCCTCCCCACCCCCCAAAGAAATAAACATTAAAAAAAAAAAAAAGAACTGTCATGTTGAAACAAAGGGATAGAGAAATGAAGGGGTTAAGCACATAAATCACAAACTCGAAAATGGGGAAGGATGCCAAGCTCTGTAAGAGCCTAAGTGGAGTAAAACAGTGAACTGTCTGGTACACGGACTCTGCCCAAGCATAGAGGCAGCAAGTTTACTTAATAAGTTGGGGCTGGGGAGAGAAAGGAAAGTGTGAGTCAGTCATGTAGACTGCAAACTTGAGAACAGGAGCCCGTCAGGCAGTCTGATTCCATCCAAGATGCAGAAAGCATGGCTGTCGCCAGAGTATGTGTTCTAAATTGGCGAATTAGGAAATAAATCAAGCCATCAATGAGGCAAGAAGGAAGGGAGAGAGAGAGGAGGCACAGGTGCGTAAGTAATCTCGAGGCGATGAACGGCAATATTGCTCCTAGTAAGGAAAGGTGTGAAGATGAAGCCAAGGGCAGAGCTGAGATAATGTATTCAGAAACAAATCACCAATATGGACCAGGGCGGGGTCAGCTTCCCTGAAATGACAGAAAGCTTCAAAGCACATGATGCAACAGACAGAGGTCAATTGGCAAAGAACAGTAGGAAATTGCTCATTTGCAGGGTATATAAAGGCTTCCGAAAAGGGAAAGATTGAGTGAAAACGAGGAAACTAGATCTGTCAATATGAAAGGAATAAAGCCTCCGGAAGCCAGAAGGAATGCAGGACTCTATAAAAGGGTGAAACTCGGGAATAACTTAGCTGTGACAACAGTTCTTATGATGTTTACTCATTTATTTGTTGATTCATTCAACAAGTACTTATGGAGCACCTTTTCTCTGCTAGTTATGCTTTTAGGTGCTGGTTCCAAAACGGTAAGCAACAGGTCCTGGTCCTTGACCTGAAGGATCTTGGTGACACGCAGGTAGGCATGCTCCGAGGCAAAGATATGTATGGCATTGGACCGACGGCCTTGCAGGGAGGTCAGGAGAGGCTGATACCTGCAGGGTGAGTAGGCACCGGGCTCTTGAATTGCTGGGGAGAAAGAGTTCAGATAAAAGAAACCTCTTGTAACACTGCCCTAGCTCAGGAAGGCTCACGATCTACAAGGGCTGTGGGTCTGGAGTAGAGTGAGCTTGGGGGAAGGTGAGATCCAAGGCTTGGCACGAAGGCCAGTCCATGCAGGCCCCACGGACCATGTCAGTGGTACTGGACTTCACCTTAAGAACAATGGGAAGCCACCAGTGAGTTTTAAGGAGAAGACTGACACAGTCGGATGTGAGATTTAGCAAGATGCCTTTGGCTGCAGAGATTGGCAAAAGATTGCAGGCAGGGGGTGAAGAACAGAAAATGGGTTAGGGGGCCCCTGGGACAGTCCAAGTGAGACGACGGTGACTCAGACCAGGGAGGCAACAATGAGGACAGAAACACTGAGACCAGTCTCACATGGATTTAGGAGGCAGAATCCATAGGATTAACGTGGTGGGCGGCAGAGGGAGTGTTGCTGTGACCAATTCCAACATTTCTGGCATGGCCAACTTGGTGAATGGTAGCGGTACTTACTGACAACGACAGAGCAAAATTTCCAGAGATAGAGAACACTAGGACTTTTCCACTTGAAATGGCACGGCGAACGCTGAGCAGATGAATGGAAAAAACCCACACCAAACGCAGCTCCTGGAATTTCAGAACAGGAGGTAGAGAGATAATCCTAAAGTTTCCAAGGAATAGACACAGGTAACCAACAAAGAAGAGAACAGCACCCTACTGGCATATGATCTCAACCAAACATAACCGACTTCCTGAAGACAGTCGAGCGAAGTGGACACATTCTGAGTACAAATGATTTTGCACTTAGCAAAACTACCAAACAAGTATAGGGGCAAAATTAAAGCCTTTTTAGACAGCCAAGGATTATGAAATTTTACTTCCCACGACTCTTTTCTGATGGCATATGCTAGCAAAACTGGGGTGAAAACTGAAAATGAAAGACGCAGGATACAAAAATGATAGAACTAAACTACAATATAAAGAAAATAAGTCCCAGGGTGGGACTTGCCTAGAAAGCCACAGTGTAACTTATCTCTTTTAGAACAGAAGTGGGCCCTAGGTAGAGCATTTTCAAGAAAAATAACACTGGATTCTATTAGATTCTATATAGATAACGGGGATTCTATTCAATTCATACAATAAATAAGAAGTGTGAGATATTAGTGATAATGGCAGAGGGGGCATTTATTTCTTCTTCCAAGAACAAGGAAAAGACATTCAGAAATTCCATGAAAAACTAAAAGCTCTTTGAGAAAATCTTCATCTACGTAGGAAGCAAACTGAAATTTGATATGACTTTGAAACTCCTTGCTGAGAACATTCTTTGAGAGACCCCTAGAGATTAGGACATTGGATCCATGAAGAAGGATATGTAATCCTAGCATATTTACGTGCCTCTTCAGTGAAGAATATGTATTTATTAACTATGACATAAACCCTATGTATCAGTTTTCTTTTTTTTTTTTTAATTTTTTTTTAACGTTTATTTATTTTTGAGACAGAGAGAGACAAAGCATGAACGGGGGAGGGTCAGAGAGAGGGAGACACAGAATCCGAAACAGGCTCCAGGCTCTGAGCTGTCAGCACAGAGCCCGACGCGGGGCTCGAACTCACGGACCGCAAGATCATGACCTGAGCCGAAGTCGGCCGCTTAACCGACTGAGCCACCCAGGCGCCCCATGTATCAGTTTTCAAATATTACAGTTAACTTGTAGACTAGGCATGAACAACATGAATGATGGTAACATTAGAATGAACATATATTCATCCTTGTCTACGAAAAACTTAAGGTGCAGCTGAAGCGAGCTGGAAAACTGAAATCTCAGCTTACACAGAGGGAAGTCAAGAGAAAGTATCTAGAAATCACGGAATAAAAAATTAAGTTTCACTAACGCTGTTAAAAGTGAACATAGCCCATAGAGGAAGTCAACATTTTAATATAGCTATCAGTATTTGGGAGTTTGCAAACCAATTAGATAATTGGATAAAATGGACCCATTCCTAAAAACAAATACCAAAACTGACTCAAGGAGAAGCAGAAAATTGGAATAGATATATAATAAGCAAAGACATTAAGCTAGTGATTCTTTTGTGTGTGCGTGTGTGTGTTCCAGTAAAACTTTATTGACAAAACAGGCAGCAATCAGATATGGCATGTGGACCACCACTGCTGATCCATGATAGAAATGAACAAACAGATAAATACATCTTATACTCTCCATGAGCAATTTTTAAATTCTAATTGCTTTTTTTCCCTAAAGGATGGGGGGTAGGAGGAACCATTTTACCTGTGTGTCACTGTCATTTACCTTCTAGCTTCCATTTGTAACTCTGGAAGCTAATAGCCTCAAACCAAACTTCCTGTCTGCTTTTAAGATACAGAAGGGGCTGGGACGTGTTATTGTGGGTTTTTTATTTTAAGGACCGAGATCCAAAGGTTAAACATGTTTGCCCTCCTTATCTAAGGAATGAAAATGCTCAGATGCAGGGCAGAACCTGATCGACACTAAATTCTCTTCAGCAATTAGCAACTTCTGTCACCTGTTATTGCTTGGCTAGTGTCTTCCCAAAAGATATAGTGAAATGCTAATTTAGCCCTCGGGGCCTGTGAATGTCACCTTATTTGGAAATAGGGTCTTTGCAGATGTAATCAAGTTAAGTTGAAGTCACTAGGGTAGATCCTAACCTGACTGGTATTTTCATAAGGTGACAGAAATCTGGACACAGACACACACAGAGAAGAATGCCACGTAAAGACAGGATGTGCAGGGAGAAGGCGGCCACATGACAATGGAAGCAAAGATGGGAATGAGGTAGCCACAAGGCAAGAAATATCAGAGATGGCTGATAACTTTCAGGAGCTAGGGGAGAAGCATGGCACAGGCTCACTCTCAGGCCTCCAGAACCTTGCTGGCACCTTGATTTTGGACTTCTAAGCCTCCAGAACCATGAAAGCACAAACAGCTATCGTTTTAACTTACTCAGTCTTTGGTAATTTGTGGCAGTCCTAGGAAACTAAGATACCAACTATGGGCTGACATAGAATAATTCAAATAAATTTCATAGAGCGTTCCCCTCTCCTCTTGTTAAATGTCCTCCCCACTGTCTAGATACCTCAGTCACAGAGCCAGCTCAGTAATTCTGCCATCAGATGCACAGGCCACATTTGATTTTGATTTATCTTTCAGATAAGCCGGGACTTTCGAAGTTAAATGGAAATGATCATTTTAATACTTTGCCTGATGTGGATTCAGAGCCAGGCCAAAGGCAGTTTGGCAACCTGTCAGCAACTGATAGTCTGACTGAAAAACCTGATACGTCAGCTATTGTTCTACTGTATTAGCTTCTTTGGGTCCTATGAACTCATGAAATATAACAAAACGCTGTATTGTCTAAACTCTTCTGAATATATGGCTAGCGATCACATAACTCCTTTTGTCTTAGTCTATGCCTGTCAAAGAAGAATTCTCTGGTGTCTTTTTTGTTTTGTTTTGTTTTATTTTTTAATTTTTATTATTTATTTATTTATTTTTTCAATATATGAAATTTATTGTCAAATTGGTTTCCATACAACACCCAGTGCTCATCCCAAAAGATGCCCTCTTCAATACCCATCACCCACGTTCCCCTCCCTCCCACCCTCCATTAAGCTAGTGATTCAAAAACTTCCCATTAAGAAAAGCTCAGGCCCAGGTGACTTCACCACTAAATTCTATCAAACATGAAGAAGTAATATCAGTCTTTCATAAAAATCTTCCAAAAAAATAGAAGAGGAAGGAACACTTCCCAAATCAGTTGTCGCTAGTCACTAGTTATATCCTCATACCCAAAACAAAGACCTCACAAGGAAAGAAAACAACAGGTCAGCATCTCTTACGAATATATATGTAAAAATCCTCAAAGACATATTAGCAAATTGAATCTAGCAATATATATAAAGGATTATAACCCAGGATCAGGTGAGATCTCAAGAATGCAAGGTTAGTTTAACTTCCAAAAATCAATTCACGTAGTATCTCAATAGAATAAACAACAAAACGATATCATCTCAATGGATACAGAAAAAACATCTGATAAAACCCAACACCTTTTCATGATAAAGGAAAAAAAATTCAACAAACTAGAAGGCAACTTGCTCAATCTGATGAAGGGTATCTGTAAAAACCCCACGGTTGACATCATACTTACTGGTGGAGATTGAATGAATATTCCCTAAGATCTAGAACAAGCCAAGGATGTCCAAACTTGCCATTTCGACTTAATATTGTGCTGGAAATTTTAGCCAGGTCAGTTAGGCAAGATGAAGAAATAAAAAGCCATCCAGATTGGAAAGGAAGAAGTAAAACTACCTCTATTCGTAGATCACATAAACTTGTATCTAAAAACAAAAACAAAAACAAAAACAAACAAACCCAAGGAATTCACAAACATTATTGGAACTAATAAACAAGTTCAGCAAGGTTGCAGGATAGAAGATCAATATACAAAAATATACATGTTATACACCTGAAACGAATATAACCCTGTAGGTTAACTATTATTCAATTAAAAAAATGCAAGACTTTACACCCCAAACTACAAAATATTAATCAAAGAAATTAAAGAAGACCTTAACAAATGGCAAGACATTCTATGTTGATGGCTCATGCCATCAACATGCTACGGCAAAAACATGGATGGGCCTTGAAAATATTATGCTAAGTAAAACAAACCAGCAACAAAAGACCCTATAGTATATGATTTTATTTCTAGGAGATGTTCAAAACAGGCACATTTTTAGAGCCAGAAAGTAAATTGGTGGTGGACTCGGGAGGACATAAGATGGAACAGAAGTGCTCACTAAGAGATCTAGAATTTTTGGGGGGGGGTGCAGAGAGACACAAATTTGCTAAAATTAGAGTGTGGTGATGGTCACATGGCCTTGTGAAAATATAAGCAAACTTTGAATTGTATACTTGAAGTGGGTGAATATAGCGTGTGAATTATATCTCAGTAAAGCTGTTAAAAATGTGGTAGAAAGTAGAGAGTCCTAGTGGGCATCAGTGGGAGCCAAATTCTTATTTTTTATATCAGGGAATAAATAGATATCTAGAATTGATCAATTTAAAACTAGTGATAGATTAGTAGGATACTGGCACAAAAACAGACACTCAGATCGATGGAACAGAATAGAGAACCCAGACATGGACCCACAAACGTATGGCCAACTAATCTTTGACAAAGGAGGAAAGAATATCCAATGGAATAAAGACTGTCTCTTCAGCAAATGGTCCTGGGAAAACTCGACAGCGACATGCAGAAGAATGAACCTGGACCACTTTTCTACACCAAACACAAAAATAAACCCAAAATGGATGAAGGACCTGAATGTGAGACAGGAAACGATCAAAACCCTAGAGGAGAAAGCAGGAAAAAACCTCTTTGACCTCAGCTGCAGCAACTTCTTCCTCAATACGTCTCCAGAGGCAAGGGAAACAAAAACAAAAATAAACTATTGGGACCTCATCAAAATAAAAAGCTTCTGCACAGCGAAGGAAACAATCAGCAAAACTAAAAGGCAACTGACAGAATGGGAGAAGATATTTGCAAATGACATATTGGATAAAGGGTTAGTGTCCAAAATCTGTAAAGAACTTATCAAACTCAACACCCCAAAACCAAATAATCCAGTGAAGAAATGGGCAGAAGATTAGTAGGAAATAGAGAAGCGGTTCCCAGAACTAAATTTAGAAATAGGCAAAAATAAGATAAGATAAAGTAAAATAAAATAAATTAAATTAAAATAAGATAAAATAATAAAGCAAAACAAAACAAAACAAAATGTGTCTGAAAAGGGAGATGGGGTATGGGAAGGACTGGAGCCAGGAAATGTTGGTTTTCATTTTAAAGTCTGTATTATCTATACAGTAAAACCTTTGCGAGCATAATTTGTTCTGGAAACATACTTGTAATCCAAAGCACTCGTGTATCAAAGCGAATTTCAAAACCCATTGGCTCAGTTGTGATCATGTGACGTTCGACGTCATGTGCTACTTGCATTACAAGACATGGCTCTTTTCTCAAGTTAAAAATTATTAGAAATGTTTGCTTGTCTTGTGGAACCCTCGCAGAGCAAGTTACTTGTAGCCCAAGGTTTTACTGTATTTTAAAAATGTGCAAGTGTCACTTGAAATTATGAGACTACAGAAACACACATACACATAAAATTAGTGAATAAGACAATTCTTTCCCTGCTGTAGACCCTATCCATTCTTTAGGACCCCAGTTAGCTTCTTCTCAACCACCCCCCAACACTAGGCATGCTGTAGAATTCTCTCACTGTGTAAACGAGTGGACTGCTCTTGGAGCTGGTTCCAACCTGTCGGGTCTTTATTTAACTTTGCAGAATGGTGTCGTTTGGCCAGTGTGATGGTTTTGATTAGTCGTTCATTTGCTCATTCTTTCATCGAACGTACATATTTCTTTAGTACCCCTCACCGTCCTAGGAAGTGGGGACACTCCGGCGAAAAGGACACCTGTTCCCAAGGAGCTCTCACCCTCTCACGAAGACACAGCAGTCCCTAGACAAGTACAAGGTGATGTACATAAAGAAGGGCACTCTAGGAGCACATGGGAGGGGGAACCAAGGACCTTGAAAGCCAAGTAGGTCTTCCTGGAGATGGTGACATTGAAATTGGTGTCTGAAGGATGAATAGAGGCTAGCCTGGTGAAGGGGATCCAGGAAGGGAAACGGCAGGCTTGGGAGAATGAAATGGCTGCCATGTAGAATGCAAAAGAGGCGAGTAGGGAAATGTGGACAGAATGATGGACCCCCAAGGATGTCCACGTCCTAATCCTCAGCAGAGGGGACTCTACAATGTGAGTTAATTAAGGCCCTCAAGATGGGGAGGTTATCCTGGATTATCCAAGTGGGCTCAATATAATCATAGGAGTTCTTATAAGGAAAAGAGGGAGGCGGTAAGACCCATTTATGATTTCTGATCTCCAGAACTGTAAAATAATAAATTAGTGTTGTTTCAAGCCTCCAGGTTTGTAGTAATTCATTACAGCAGCGACAGGAAACTAATGCTGGGAAGCAAGCTGGAGAAATAGGGAGGGACGGGAGGAGGAAGTTCCCTGTGAGACACATTAAGGAGTTTGGACTTTCTTCTCAGGGCAATCAGAGGCCGTGAAGAGCAGGGTGAGACCTGTGTTTCAGAAAGATTGCTCCGGCCCAAGTAAGGTGGGGCGGGGCGGGGTGGGGGTGCGGTGAGAGATGGGTGGGTGGCAGGGCAAGGTCTCCTCAGGACCCTGCCAGTGTCCTCAGGACTCTACCGTGTCCCACCCTGGATGGTCCCTTCTCTGGTGATAATCCCCTGGTGTTGGTTTCCAAGGACCCTGATTTCTGTATGTTAGCAAATACTGAGTACTGCCTCGTGAACTTGGGGTCTAGAGAAGAGAGACTGCCGGATGCAAAGAGTGGAAGTTCACGGGGCAGGTGCAGCCTTGGCTCCAAGATGAGTTTGTCTTTTTCTTCTTCTTTTTTTCAATCTTTGTTTATTTTTGAGAGGTAGAGAGAGACAGAGCGTGAGTGGGGGAGGGGCAGAGAGAGAGGGAGACACAGGATCTGAAGCAGGCTCCAGGCTCTGAGCTGTCAGCACAGAGCCTGATGCGGGGATCGAACTCATGATCCACAAGATCATGACCTGAGCTGAAGTTGGACACTTAAGTGACTGAGCCACCCAGGCACCCCTAAGATGAGTTTTTCTCACCTTGATTTTCCACATCTTTCAGGGGGTCCACGCCTGGAGACAGGATAAAAAACATGGGTGTGGCTGGTCCTGATTCCTCAAACGAGGCCGCAAAGTCTGGCGTTCTTCCCGCCACGTACTTGCTTCCCAACTTCTCTTCAACAAAATCTCTGCCAGAAAAGAAGTGCATGTGTATGTCAGTCACAAAATAGCAAACACTTGAGAAATGGAGGCGTATAGACATGGAAGGATGCACTCAAGGTCATGGGCGTGGTAGTCACAGAGGTGAGACCAACTTCCAGGTGCCTCATTGTTAAGTCAACATGCACAACCATGGCTGGCCCGCTGTCCTAGATCAGGGCTCTTTCTGAATCCTCATACATAGGCCACTGTCACCTTCTCTGTGAAGCTTGGATGTCCTGTCACATCACCACCGTCCATTGGAACGCCACCAAGATCAATGCTTTCAGAAAGCTTGCAGGCAGCTGGACCCTCCACACTCCGTATCCCTGTGGTCTTCTGTCTCGGTCCTCTATCTCAGCTCAAGATGCAAGGCCTCTGCTTTCCTGTGCTGTCATACTCTATCAATGTCTATTTCCTTTCATCCTACTCCACTCGTCAATGTTCCTTTCCCCACTGCCCTGTCTTCCGCCGAACAAACCTTTCACCTGCAACCACTTGGTTGACCATCTGGCCCAACTCTTGGCCTTAACTCTTCCCCAAGGACACTGCTTCCTTGTAGTCTCCACAGTGGGGTTCATTCTCCTACCTCTGACCTATATCTCAGGACGGTGAGGTGGGATCACGGTTCTCCTCACTGATGATTACTCTTTGCAAACCATGACTTCTCCATTCTCGAGGCTCCGTGGACTCTCCATTCCCCATGCTGCATCACCACATCCCCTGCACATTGACGTCATCTACTGTTCCACTTGTCGCTCTACCCTGAACGCTTGGCTCACGGACCTTCTCTCCACCAGCCTGAGTGACATCAACATCCACATGGATAATCTTCCAGTTCCTCTGTCTTCATTTTTTCCTCAATTCAGCCACCTGGTTTTGTGGCCACATTTTATCCTGTCATTACTGAAGGGCTTTGTCTACATCTGAAACCTTCAATGGAAACATTCCACTCTCTGCCGAAAACCTTCCGTCAGCGATTTAGCAACTGACCCTTATTCCACCTGTTCCTTCCCTGTGTTGGTGCCACCACAAATGGAGGATTTTCAGCACTGTGGCTTCTCTGTTTTGTTTCTTAACCGTCCCCTTACGCTCTTCTCCTCTTTCCTATCCAGTGTAGACTCCATGGCCTATAACCTTGAAAAAAACTAAAAAACGTCTTGGGGTATAATTGATAGCATAACATTTGTCGATTTTAAGTGTAGTATTCAATAATTGTTAATAAGTTTACTGAATTGTACAGCCTTCACCATAATCCAGAATTAGAACACTTTCATCATGCCAATACCATTACTGCCCACCTCAAGAATTCTTGTTCCCACCACCCAGCCCCAGGCTGTGCTCCAGACTAACTTAACTCTGAATCTACACCTGGGTGGTTGGACGTTGCCACAGGGAACCATTGATGAAGACAGGTGCCATTGTAAATACATGATCTTAACTAGGTGGGCTCTCAATGCTGCTCAGAATTCTTTGGGTTTCCCTGGTGGGTCTTCTCTCCCACTTGTCACAGATTCTATTTCAAACTCTGCACCCTTCTCAAATCTCTAACCCTGCCACCTCCTCTCACGCACAGACTCAACTGATGAACACAGACGTCATTAGACACGGTTCTCAATTTTCCACCATCATCCTACCACCTCAGCTAAAGGCACAAATATCGCGGTCTCCCTTCTTTGCAGTCGGAGAGACGTTCTTCCTGCTATGGGTGATCCTGCCAGCTCTTCTCTGGGTACCATCATCTCCCAGCACAACAGATGTGACCAGCAGCCTTCTCAATGCTGATATGGATGGGCTCACCTCTTTCCAAGTTGTCCACTTAGCTATTAAGAAAATACATGGCAGACACAGGGCAACAGGCCTTACTGGATTTTGGATGTTGGTACCAAGACCCCTGTGACTAGAAACACATGACCTTTGTGCTCAGCTCTGCCAATCTGGCCACGTTGAGACTGCCCCACGCCCAGCCTGGGGCTCCCCACTGTCCCCTGTCCCGTACCGTATGGCGTAGGTCATCCGGTCAGGCCGCATGACTCTCATCATACAGAGGCGCTGTAGGGCTGTCTTGTCCTTCCACTCCTGTGGAAACTTCTCCTTCTCAGGACATTCCGATTCCACAAACTTCTTCCAACTCTTGGCGGATCCCTCAATGTCTCGATCCAGATTACAGAATTCTTCCATTGATGAAAGTGCCTGTGACATTTTGGAGGATCTTGCTGTGAAATACAGTTTCTCCAGAAAGCTATAGTTTTCAATGCGTTGAGGGCGGGGGGAAGGTGTCAAGGAACGAGATACGAGTATAGACGTAATTCTGTCTCGTTCATACTCGCGTCTGGAATCTTGGATCTTCCCCCCAAGTAAGCTCAAGGAAAAGGAGGTGTTTTGATCAAGTCGCCTCAGCAAACTGTACTAACAGTGTGCAAGGGTTAGCAAATAAAGTGGATTATTATCAGTAGCACATTGAACTGCACCTTCCTGCAGGGTATTGATTGGGAAGAGGGACAAGAAAAGATACCAGGACTTTTCTGTTCACGGAGCCCAGACATTTCAAGTCTCTGACTCCTCCCTTTTATCTCAATACTCATTCTGCTGGCAACTCAAGTTCTCCCTCAAGGTGCCTCTAGATACTGACTTTGTGTGAATGCCAACACTGAAATTTCCATGAGTTGCCTGCTTCCAATAAGGACTAAGTCCAAATACGCAACTTAGTAATCAAACGTTTTCATCTAGCGTTTCCTTCCGATCCATCCGGGGAACCGGGTGTCCTTCTTCCCTCCTACTCTGTCCAAGAGTATCAGTGCCCAACCCTGGAACTGTGCCGGACTCATTCCCAACTCAACTCTTTGTCTACACTACTTTCATCATGCGAGAGATCCTTGATCTCTCCTCCCCCAAATTCCACTCCTTCCTTTTCTTGTGCTGGTCACGATTAGCATGTGGTAAGATTCTACATGTTGTTACAGTCCTGTTCATAATCAGCAACCTCTCTCAGGTACCTCCTCTCTCACAGAGAAACACAGAGCCTTCCCATCCTTCTTGCGTGGGTTACTTGAACTACTCACAGTGTTGAAATCTTTAACAAAGGGTCTGATTCAAGGTTCAGATGTTTGGTAGCTGACAGCTTTAAAGCCTTATCCACTCCCCTGCCACCACCCCACACCTTCTTGTTCTCCTCCACATCCAGGCAAGCTGATAAGTAAGTCTTGGTACTCCCTCCTCGGGTGCTGGAGGGAAGCCGAACCCTGTAAACCCCTGCTCACATACAGAAATAGTCACCCCTGCCCCAACTTTAAACTACTACTACTACTACTAATAATAAATAAATAAAACAAAAAAACCAAAAACCAAAGTGGTCTCCTTCCTTGGCTCTCTCAAGCCATTTTCAAATTTGGTTTTTAATGTTTATTCATTTTCTTTTAAATTTTTTTTTTCAACGTTTTTTATTTATTTTTGGGACAGAGAGAGACAGAGCATGAACGGGGGAGGGGCAGAGAGAGAGGGAGACACAGAATCGGAAACAGGCTCCAGGCTCCGAGCCATCAGCCCAGAGCCTGACGTGGGGCTCGAACTCACGGACCGTGAGATCGTGACCTGGCTGAAGTCGGACGCTTAACCGACTGCGCCACCCAGGCGCCCCTATTCATTTTTGAGAGAGAGACAGAGAGAGAGCAAGTGCGTGAGCGGGGGAGGAGCAGAGTGAGAGGGAGACACAGAATCCGAAGCAGGCTCCAGGCTCTGAGCTGTCAGCACAGAGCCCGACGTGGGGCTCGAACCCACAGACCATAAGATCATGACCTCAGCCGAAGTTGGATGCTTAACCGACTGAGCCACCCAGATGCCATGTGAGTAATACATTTTTTAATACTCTCTTGGTATGTGCGTGGCATCATCAGTCTTGATGTCAAAACCAAATTTTGGGTGGTGGTTCATCCCATCCCATTCCTTGAGAATGCCCACATAAACATTAGTCACTTGGACACTTTTCTACAATTCTTTCCATTATTACTTGACTCTGCTTATACATTTGGTCTCTTCCATGAGATTAAAAGGTAGAGTATGTCCAAAGCATCTACCACAATGCCATGAATTTTAAGTATCCCAATACCTTCTTGCTATTTGAATTCATCTGTTCGTCCATCCATCCATTCAACATTTATTGAATGCTTCATGCCAGGCACTTGGGGGTACAAAGGTAAAAAAAAAAAAAAGGACACACGCCTTCAAGGAACTTGCAGTCCTAAGTTAAGGAGAAAGGACAGATGAGGGAGGCCTTCAGATGTAAGTAGAATTCTGTTGGGCAGAGATGGAGGGAGAGAAAAGGGAAGGGCATTTAATGGGGTGGGGTCAAGGAGAGTCAAAGTCTGGAAAGGGGAGGGGGGGCCTGTCAGAAAGCAGTGTGTCAGCAGCAGAGGGGTCTTATGGGTGACCCGGGGCAGGTAAAGCTAGACAAGGACATAGACCCTTAGTCTGGGCTTGCCAAGTCTCATTTCCCATGTGGACGAACACAGGTCCTGTCTTCACGTGCCCTTTCACACGGGCTCTGTGTCCCCCCCCACCCCCTGCCCCACTTGACCTTGGCCACTAAGCAGGGGGTGCATGTCACTCTATTGAGAGGTGGGGGCCAGGGGGAGTGGTGTGTAGCACGGGGAAGGGGGAGCCAGGAGTGCAAGGCTCTGGTCCCAGCACCACCGCCCCACAAGCCTCTTGCGACTTAGAGACTGTGGGCTTTGATTTTCCCACTTGGATAATGAGGCCATGCAATACCGTTGCTCACATTCTAATGTAGAAACGAGTGCTTTGAAGACAGTAACGCCCTCCCTGCTGCTTCCTTGGGGTTCCTGCAGTTACTGAATCCCCCTACCTGGCTTACTTGCCTGTCACTCCCGCAAGACTGTGAGTTCCCTGCGGGCAAGGACTTTCTTAGGCGTCTCTGAAAGCCTTGGAACTAGCAGGCTGCCTGGCGCTTAGCAAGTGCTCAATTAATAAAGTTTGACATCTGGGCCGCCAGCAGGAGGGCTCTTGACAGGCTGCGAAAAGCTGCTGCTACTGTAATTACTTCTCTCTGGGCTGAGGAACCGACTCCCAACTTCTTACAGCTTCACCCCTGCTCCCAGCTGGCATCACCATTAACCCTTCTGCGGGCCCGTTACCCCCTCGGGCGATACCACAAAACTGAGCACATTATGCCCTGATCAGCGTTCCCAGCTGCCATGACTGGGTCTGAAACACGCTTTCTTGAGGCTCTGGGTTGAGCACAATTGCAACATTTAATCTTCCAAATGAGGCAAAGGGATTTCTAGCCTTCTAATAAGCTAAATGGAAATGACTAATTAACCTAATTACATTGGGCTGTGCAGCAAAATACAACTGTGCAAATTGGCGTCCAGAGTGGAAGGGAGAGGTCCTTTCAGACTCTGACAAAGGCGTGCATCATCGAAGAGATTTTATAATGGAGAAAGGGACGTGCCATTACCTTCCGGCTCAGCATTTGGTGAGACTTAAAACATCCTCACAAAGGATAATCATAAAAGGAGTCTTTTATCTCAAAGAGTTCGCTCATTACCTGATTATTAGTTCTTCTGGGGAAACAAGGCAAGCAACCTTCCTCATCAGATAGAACTAAAAACTTTTGTTTGGTAAGTCATATCCTATGCAGTTGTATTTATGTCTTCAGGCTAACATTCAACCCAACACTTAAAAGGAGCGCTGATCAAAGGCTTTGGTGATGTGTACTACGCATCATATTTTGTTCCACCTGCTGACATCCTGCCCCGTGCTTGAGCGGGACGGGGGTGGCCTTTTGCTGCCCTACCTAGCGCAACTCAGAGAACGAGAGAGAAAGCTAAGCGCTCATTTGTAAAAGGCTTAGACGACCAGCCAGACGAGCTTAGCCCACACAACCAAACGGAGAAACGAAGCGGAGCAAACAATCCGTCTTGTGGAAAGAGAAACGGAACTGGGTGGCACAGGAGCTTTCGAGTTGAGTAACGTCAAGTGAAAGTGGTAGGGTGTGCTTTCGAGTCATTTATTCTTTATGACTTTTGCTGCGGAGGGCTTTGTGGCGTAGCACAGGGAAAGGCAAGCTGGACTGGAATTCCAGACTCACAGTTCCTCAAGGTTTCACCTTCAGTGGACAAGTTCCATCAGGCACGATGCCCATCAACCACAGCAATATATACACCCCACAGCCGGGTAATTAATAATCATAACTATTATGGGGTGAGCTGTGTTCCCCAGAAAGATGGGCCGAAGGGCTAACTTCCCAGACTTGTGTGTGACCTTATAGTTGGAGGTAGGGTCTTTGCAGGTGTGATCAAAATGAGATGAGGTCACCAGGGTGGGCCATAACCCAGTATGACTGGTGTTCTTAGGACAGAAGATGTCAAGACACACAGAGGGAAGATGACATGTGAACACTGTGGGGATGGACTGAGGCCGCCACAAGCCAAGGAATACCCGGAGCCACTGGAAGCTGGAAAAGGCAAAGAAGGATCCTCTCCTAGAGACTCTGGAGGGACGATGACGCCGCTGACATTTTAATTCCAGACTTCCAGATTCCAGAACTGCGAGAGGACCCAGGCTGTAGTACTTTGTGATAGCAGCTCTAGGACACTAATGCCATGGCCATAACCATAACTATAATCACAAGTACTTTCCATTTACTGACCATTTACTATCTGTTCAACGGAGCCCTAGGAGGTGGGTATTATAATAGCCATTTTGCAGATAAGGAAAGAAAGGTTCAGAGGAATGAGATCATATGCCAGAGGCCACACACACTCCAACTAGAACTTGAACCCAGGAATGTCTGGCTCCAGAGCCTGTGTTAACCAGTCCATCATTACTCCGGTTCTGCAAATGGGCTCATTCAGAACTGATTTCCAGAATCTATTCCCTCCATAAGGGCAGCAGACTATGAGTCGGTATTCTCAGCCCTGGGGCCACACTGTCCATCAAGGTAGTCAATGAGCCAATGAAATGTGGCTCATGTGATTGAGGAATTGCATTTTTAATCGCACTTAATTTTGATTATTGTTTTTTTTTTTTAAGTTTATTTACTTAAGTAAACTTTACACCCAATGTAGGGCTCGAACTCATGACCCTGAGATCAAAAGTCTCATGCTTTTCCTGCTGAGCTATTCTAGTTGCCCCAATTTTAATTATTTTTAAATTTAAGTTTAGAAGCTGGAACTTGGCTTTAGTAATTTGGAAAACTTTTAAGTACGTTCTGAACAACTTAGGTCAATATCGTAAATCTAAGTTTTATGAACTCTAAATACATATCCAGTGCTTGTGATGAAAAGTTAACATCTGAATTGAAATGAGCTGTACGTGGGGCTCCTGAGTGGCTCAGTCGGTTAAGTGTCCAACTTTGGCTCAGGTCATGATCTTGCGGTCCGTGAGTTCGAGCCCTGCATCATGCTCTGTGCTGACAGCTCAGAGCCTGGAGCCCACTTCAAATTCTGTGTCTCCCTCTCTGTCTGTCCCTCCCCTGCTCATGCTCTTTTTTTTCTCTCTTTCTCTCTCTCAAAAATAAAGATTAAAAAAAAAAGAATGAGCTGTATGTGTAAAAACTACACACCAGAATTCAATGACTTGATAGGAAAACAAAAAATATTTCATGAATAGTTTTTATAACAACTACCTATGCAAATGGTATTTTGGCTACCCTAAGTTTTTCTCCACACATCTCTGCATTTATTATGATTTTTCTTAGAAATCTTGGAACTTTGTTATTTTGGTTATTGTTGTGAATGGAGTTCTTCATTACTTCTTTTCCAGTATATTATTCCTCTTCTTATCTGCCAGACAGGGTCCAGAATGACAAATGCAGTTAATAAATGAAAATCACTCACACCTTTGCTGTTTAGGTCAGGGATCAGCAGACTATAGCTTGCAGACCCAATCTGGCCCACCGCCTGTCTTTGTAAATAAAGTTTTATTGGCACTCAGCCATTTCCGCTTATTTACACATCACGTGTGACTTTGGCAGAGCTGAGTAGTTGTGACTGAGTCTGGCCCTCAAACCATAAATATTTACTGTGTGACCCTGTACAGAAAAAGTTTGATGAATCCTGATTTAGATACAGCCCTCAAGATGATTCAAAGAATACCTGTGGACTCTGAAAAAGAAGTTAGAAAAATTTTTTTGGGCAAAGAAAGGCAGCATGAGTGAAATTAGCCTCAAATTTCCTAAGATGGTTCCTTCGAAGAGGAGAGCGTGTGTATAAATATTACGTTCTGGGCTTCTATTATAAAATGAATCCACTTGGATGGCTCTCAAGGGAATTATGCTCCGTGAACAAGCCAGTCCGCCAAGGTTACATACTGTAGGATTCCATTTACATAACGTCCTTGGGAGGACAAAATTGTACAAGCGGAGAACAGATTAGTGGTTGCCATGCGTGAGGCAGTAGGGGAGGGATCAGGTTGTTGTGGTCATAAAGGGCAGCATAGGGGTCCCTACAGTGATGGAATTTTCTGTACCTTGACCGGGGTGGTGGTACCTTGACCGGGGTTCTGTACCTTGACCGGGGTGAATCTTCACATGTGAAACATACACACACACACACACACGCACACACACACAAATGCATAAAATATTAGTGAGATCAGACTCAGATTAGTGGATTGTATCAATGGAAATTTCCTGGGTGTATGTTCCAAGACAGGAATGCAAGATGTTGCCACGGAGGGATGCAGGGTATGAAGGATATTTCTATTATTTCTTATACTTGCATGTGAATTCGTATCATCTCAACATTTTAAAAAACTTAATAAAAAATGCAAAGAGCAAGAGAACCACTCCCGTCACTTGAGAGTCCTTTGTTCT
This sequence comes from Panthera tigris, assembly GCF_018350195.1. Lineage (NCBI taxonomy): Eukaryota > Metazoa > Chordata > Mammalia > Carnivora > Felidae > Panthera > Panthera tigris. The sequence goes on along the minus strand of NC_056673.1, from coordinate 5,927,582 downwards.
ATGAACTGTGTGTAACATGCAACAAACATGGATAATCACAAAGAGGATTAATTTCGTGCAGATGCCAGTGTCCCCAAAGCACCAGCACCTGCTGTGTGTAAGCATCCAGGTGTGGACCTGACGGCTGCCTACGTGGATGGTGGCCCGGACCCTGCAGGGGGAAACTGCTCAGTCATCGTCACTGCTCAGCATCATATCACACACCCATTGTGTCACATCAACGCAGGCATGGTCCCTACAGCAAGGAGCTCATACTTTGTGATCTTTTCGTGGAATAACGTTCATAGAATCCCAACCACACTCAGCTGCGTAACATGGAAAGAAAACATGCTTTGCGTTAAATGCGAATAAAGAACATCGATGTCCCGGGTGAACGTGAGAATAAAATGCATTTCTCAGGTGCTCAATAAATGTGAGCTATTATGAACCGGTAGGAATCCCAGCCTGGGATGCATCCCCCACTGAGTTAGGACCCGCATGGATGTGCCTGAACAGAGCCCTGGCAGGTGTCTGGTTCCTGGGAGCCCTGTTGGAGCACCCCCACACGGCCTGAGGGCCCCACAGAGGGGCCCGCGGTCCAGCCCTCAGTGCCGGCAGGTGAAAGGCAGCTCGGCTGAGGCAGGGAAGCTCCCGGATCTTCCTGTCGCCCCGCATCCTGAGGGCAGAGCCCTGAACCAGCGTGCACCTGTTCCACTGACAGCCTTCCCAGCAGGCCCGGGAAGGGTGAGCTGTGCTGTGGGGGGCCAGGTGAAGGCGCGCACCCGTGTTTAACCCCCAAGGAGCGCCGCGCCGACTTCACGGGGACAAGTGTCAGGGGAGAAACTCCAAGAGCTGAGAACTTGACTTTTTTCAAGGGGCCTTTTCTACTGACCTTTATGCCACCCCAGGCCTGATGGGAGAGGAAGCCCACGGGACTGGTGACGCCCGTCTGCCCCGGAGATCGAAGCAGGAAATCCAGCGTGGCCACACTCACTTCCCCGCTCGTGAGGAGGATCTGCAAGGCGGAAGAACGATACCACGATGCTTTAGGGGTGCTGGTCACAGGGTGCTGGAGATCTGGGGGTTCGCACTCGGTGTAATCATCGCTGCTTTGAACCCTAGAGCGTGCTCATCAGTGTTGGTTGTTTTAAAGAAGGTGGAGTGCTGGGCACCTGGGGTGGGGGGGTCAGTCGGTTAAGCGTCTGACTCTCTAACTTGGCTCAGGTCATGATCTCACGGTTTGTGGGGTCGAGTCCCGCATGGGGCTCTGTGCGGGCAGCGTGAAGCCTGCTGGGGATTCTCTTGCTCCCTGTCTTTCTATCCCTCCCCTGCTCGCTCTCTCAAAATAAACAAAAATAAACGTTCAAGAGGGTGGAGTGAAAGAAAGTGGGTTATCTGCGCAAATCACTTCTGGGTATGTGTATATTCACCCACCAACATCAGGGTGACATAAATGCACACAGTGAGTGACCAGGTACCTTGATTAGCAAGCGTTCTGTCTATCAGTCCTAAATGCCACGGAGCACATCTCTGCGATCTGGGAAGATGACACATATAAGTGACATGCCTGAGGAGGATGTCAAAGTCACATACGGACACATGCAAGAGAGAAATGCACGAATGAATCAATAATGCTAAATAAAGGGGTTCCAGAATAGGGGAGTGACCAGCAAGCAGGGCAGTGGGATTAATTTGATGAAACCTTTTTATTCTTCTTTCTCCTCCTCCTTTTTTTTTTTTTTTTGTTTTTTTTTTGAGAGAGAGAGAGAGCAAGAGAGCGAATGTGAGCAGGGGAGAGGCAGAGAGAGAGGAAGAGAGAGAATCCCGAGCAGGCTCCAGGCTGTCAGCACAGAGCCCGACGCAGGTCTTGATCTTATGACCGTGAGATCATGACCTGAGCCGAAATCAAGAGTTGGACGCTCAACTGACTGAGCCACCCAGGTGCCCCTTTCATTTTTTGAAGTAATCTCTACACCCAATGGGGGGCTCAAACTCATGACCCCAAGACCAAGAGTCACACGTTCCACTGACTGAGCCAGCCAGGTGCCCCAAGTTCTTCTGATGACACCACATGCTTCTGGGCTGGAGAGGGAATACAGAGGGTGACAGGGACCAGCCACACTAACACTCCCCCGTGGATTCAGGCTTTGGAACATGCAAACAGAGTCAGCCCAGAAGTCATCATAGCATATCTGGTGTTTAGAATTGGAAGAGGCCTTCGAGATAATCTAAGCGTGTTCCCAGTTAACTTACGGAAAAAATTCCCAAACCTAAATGATTAGAGGGATAAGTGCGAGGAAATAAATTCTCGTGGCTTTTTGATGTTGAGAGTAAGTGGAAGACAAGGTTTTCTTATTAACACTGGAAGTCCCTGATGCCCCCCAAGCCCTTGAGAATCAGAGTTCTTAAGGACCTTTTCAAGGCCAAATCTGCTATGGCTATGGAAAGACATTTGCAATTTCTTTAAAAAAAATTTTTTTTAATGTTTATTTATTTTTGAGACAGAGAGAGACAGAGCATGAGCAGGGAAGGGGCAGAGAGAGAGGGAGACACAGAATGTGAAGCAGGCTCCAGGCTCTGAGCTGTCAGCACAGAGCCCGATGCGGGGCTTGAACTCACAAACCGTGAGATCATGCCCTGAGCCGAAGTCAGACGCTTAACCGACTGAGCCACCCAGGCGCCCCGACATTTGCGATTTCTTATTCTGAGGGAAGGTTGGGGCATGAAACTCACATTCCTAGAGGTAAATAAATAATGAGGGATGCTCTACATTTCTTCTAGCATCTCAAAAAGTATCTAGTTTTTGGTATGGCCGTTGAGTTCCATTTTTAGTGCCAGCTTGGGTTGATGGCTAGTGGCCGGCTGGAGGACAATGTTGGGGAGGATCCTAGGTCATCCAAGGTAAACGAGTACAACGGTTGATTAGGCATGTTTGCCGTGAGTGTGACAATGGTGAGGCAGCATGCACGCGCCATATTGGACCTTCTTGTCCGATGCCTCTGCGTAGAGCCTAACAGTCTTCACCTTCTATGGGGAAGCGAAGTGAAAAAAGCAAACTTTCTTTACACCTGCTGGTTGGGTACTGGAAAATGACGTGTTTTCTGGAAACTTCTTGATTCTACTTTTACCTGAAAGGTAAGCTGGGCAAGGTAGGTCAGCTTATCACACTCGAAGAGCCCACGTGTGGTGTACTGGTATACGGAGAAGGTGATGCTGTCTATCAGATTGGTCACACGCGCCTTGAGGCTCTCATCCGGAGCGGCCTTCTCCACTGCCTTCTGGAAGACGATGCTGAAGGCCTGGGGGCAGGAGGTTGGACACTGGTAATTTACATAGCTCTCTGTATACGTAACTAGTAGACTCACCTGTGAAGAATACTGTAATTTGCCAGCCTCAGAAATGTTTTCCTAGCATATCCTGCCAAGAAGGGACCGTGGTTGGGGCGCCTGGGTGGCTCAGTCGGTTAAGCGTCCAACTTCGGCTCAGGTCACGATCTCGCGGTCCGTGAGTTCGAGCCCCACGTCGGGCTCCGTGCTGACGGCTCAGAGCCTGGAGCCTGTTTTGGATTCTGCGTCTCCCTCTCTCTCTGACCCTCCCCCGTTCATGCTCTGTCTTTCTCTGTCTCAAAAATAAATAAACGTTAAAAAAAATTTTTTTTTTAAAAAAAGAAGGGACCGTGGCAACAAGACAACATTCTATTAGCTCTTTTCTTAGTTTGCTCGTATGAATTGTTACATTGCCATGATGTGGGCAAAGCTATGAGGCATACACACAAGAGCCTACAGTTCTGACCGGTGAAAAGTGACTATCCAGGAACCAAAATAATTCAATTAGATCCAGTAAGTTCTGTTGGATAACCACCCCCACAAATGGGTAAGCACGGTCAACAATAACCAGCTGGGATTAGTGATACTATCCAGTAAATTCCAGAATTCCTGATGGTAGAACCAAAATGGGTTGGACAAATCTGTTGTCTTAAAGAGACTCTTGTACATAATAGGTACTCAGAATATTTTAAAATTAATTATTTTTCCTTTTGGTAATGATCAGAATCTCATGTGCTGTTTTTCTTCCTATTAAGTCTGCAGTCATTTGGAGAATCCTTTTACACACCCTTTATTTCTTCATAGACCCTTCCTGAATCAGAGAGCAGGGTGCGAGGCCTGCTTTGGCTACGTCTTCTGAACATCAAGGGTCTCTTAAGAAATACAAATGATATGAATCAATTTTTCATGGTTTACACGTATACAGCATTTATACAAACCAATATTAGGAATGCTGCACTTTGTGATATGCATAGAATGAGTCATTAAAGAAAATAAAAATCAAGATATAATCAGGCCTTTCCAATTCGTGGCTATGCAGATTTCCAGTCTTTATTGCCCTTTGGTGGCTTCAAAAAAGAAGAAGAAGAAAAAAAAGGAGTCTTGGGTCTTTCCAACACCAGGTATTTAAACCTCAGTGGAAACCATATAAAATTTGCATCTCGAGATTTCCTCAGTTGCAAAATGGGGGGGAAAATAGGACCTCCTATTTTTCAAAGTTCCATGGTGTTTCTTGTTAAGGAAACCCTTGCAGACTCCCTTCTTCATTCAGTTTTGATGATCCTAGCAAAATCTTCTGACTGCCTTCAACCCAATCCACGGTGATGTGTGCCCACACTTGGTAGGCTGGAGATTAGCTCAGTGGAGGAGGGTCATGTCCCCCAGGTCCACACAGACAAATCTGGACAACTTATACTGGCGAGTGAGTCTGCAGAGACTGAGTGTATAGCTTTCCCCAGGGCGTTACTGTGCCTTCTTTTCCCTAAATCTATCTTTATTGAAATGATAGTGATCAGTAAAGAATCTCCAGCTACTAAGTTTAGACAAGGTGGTTCACGAGTCAGAAAAAAGACCTAAAGAAAATGCAAAGACTTAGGTACGCTTAGCATTTTCTTTACATTCAGCTAAGTTGGGCTCCCTTTTCCGTTCCATCCTAAAGGGGACTCCCATCCTCCTGACTTCCAGGAGGAAGCCAGCGCTGGGCTGACCTCTGCTTGTACGACCCCCTCCTGGAGGTCATCTGTTGCGCACACAGTCTCATGGCTGGCTCTAACCACCCTGTCACTCTTCTAGGGCCCCTGTCCATGGCCTTGCGCCTTAGATAGGTTTCACCTTGGGGGCGCCTGGGTGGCTCAGTCAGTTAAGCATCTGACTTGGGCTCAGGTCATGATCTCATGGTTTGTGAGTTTGAGCCCCACGTCGGGATTTTGCTGACAGCTCGGAGCCTGGAGACTGCTTTCGATTCTGTGTCTCCCTGTCTCTGCCCCTCCCCCGCTTGCACCCTCTCTCTCTCTCTCTCTCTCTCAAGAGTAAATAAAAACATTTAAAAATTAAAAAATATATGTTTCACCTTGTCCTTTCTACCAGATTGTGGGCACACTGAGGACGGAAGTCAGTCCTTAGCAACCCAGAATCCAGCCCAGCTCTTCACGTACGATAGGCATTCAAAAGATCTGTTAATGAATGACTGTGTCCCACTAGTGCCCTAAAGAGCTTGGGCAAAGCATGAGAGATGCTCCAGACCGAGGGTCTCAAACTCAGATGCCCCAGGGGCCAGGTGTGTGAGACCAAACGGGGACGAGGGGAAGGAACGTGGCCAGAGGGAGGCAGAAGCTGATCCTGGAGGAACCATCCATCCCCTTAGCTCCAGCCAACTTCTACTGTGTGGAAGGAATGGGGCTCAGTACCGGAATCCAACACACTTTCACGGGAAGCCAGGCATCTGGATTAGTGGTCGTCCTGACTCCTGGATCTTCACCACCAAGGAGGGTGAAAAGCCCTCTGAAAATAGGTCAACAGGCCTTCGGTTTGAGATCAGAGCTCTGTGCTCTTTGCTTCTGTCTGATTCCTCCCTTCCCCACCTCTCTGAGCAAGGTCCCTCCTCCCTGCACAGAAGACACGAAACGGACGGACATAGGCCTTCCAGCCGGCGGTCTTATCTTTCTCAGGACCCCCTGGCCCTCGGCCAGTGAAGCCTCATTAACCCTCTCTTAGCCTTTGGCTGAGTTCTGGAGAAAAATGACAACGCACCCCCGTTCCATCTTAACCTTGGTACAAGCTCTCCAGCTTTTTCAAAACTGGCTCTTGAAGAGTGTCTGGTTGTGTAAAAGCCAAGAGACACATTTGGACACATTCCTGCTCAGAGCCATTTGGGAAACAGGGATCTGTGGCTGGAGCAGCGACCGTAAAACCCAACCTCAGACAAAAGCCAAGATCGTGGAGACCCCAGGGATTGGTTTTTCTTCCCATCGCACAAGGTTTCTAAGTATACTGTTGTTTCAGTCCCTCTGAAGACCTTCTTATCATTAAGCATTTCAATCTGCTCTCGATGATCAAGCTGGTTGGCAAGTCTTAATAACAGTATGGGGGCCAAATGCCTCCCCCCCCAAAAAAAAACAGTGCTTCTATGACAACACAAGCCTCGATCAGGGTGTTATTGCTGCAAAACAACTTTCCCCATGTTTCCGAACACATCTTTTCTTGGGTTTCATTTGATTTCTTTTCAGCCACTCTCAGAACTGGGGAGCCCTCTTACAGCTATTCTGCTTACCATGCTAACTCTTACGCTGTCTTGAAACATCTCGTGATTCTTTCATCATTTGCTTTGACCTGAATACGAGGCCAAGCATTAGATTGCTTTTAAGCGCATCAAATATAAACACAATTCCTTTCGTCTGCAGAGACTCTGAGTTGAGGGAAGGGGACCCGGAAATGGTAAAATGCCATCTGCCTTTGAATGAGCCCCAGGGACTGGAGACCTCCTGATGTCTTACCTGCTCACCTCCGACCCCACACCTTGACCTCCATCAAGTGTTCCCCTTCGCAGAATGAGGTGTAAGCTCTGACTGTGTGTGTGTGTGTGTGCGTGTGCGCGTGTGTGTGTGTCCATCCTCTGTCTGTTAGGTCGAACCACAGAGGTTGTTCAGAAATGCTGCACTATCCCTAATGCGTCTTCAACTGCGCATACCCTACGGGAGAAAGACAGACTTTCATCGATTCACTTAAAATTTATAGGGCTTTATTTTTTCATGAGTAAGTTAAGAGCAGTCAGCACTTACAATGTGCTAACACCTTTGGTGTTAGAAGTATTTCGGCAACCATAAAGCAGTCGCCTGGAGGAACTTAGGGTAGCGAGGAAACTAATTGAAGGCTGGACTGACGCCATTCCTTGGTCTTAACCCCTATGAAAGACACACACACCTGTGATTGTCCCTATCGTATTTTAAGCTCTTTTGGGGGGCAGTGGGGGGCCACTTCTGATATTTCTTGGTTCTCTTCCTTGCCTTCAGTAAGCTTAGCACCCACCGTGTCGCCTGAGTGAGTGAGGCTGGGACAGCTCCTGATCCTGTGGGAATAACCCGTGAGTCCTGAGTGACCCAGTTAAAGAGATGAGGACTGTAAGGTGGGTCTGAAGGTACCGTCACAGGTCCCCCGGATTTGATCTGATAGACCTGCCGTAGCCCACGGAGCCCACGGGTAAGCCCTCCCGGACAGCTGGGTGGCTGTATGACCAGGTTTATGCAAAACCCCACAGGTGTAGGTCACCTTGAGAGAAAACTGGTACATCGGATGGATCTTGCTGAGGTCATTCATGATGAAGTAGAGCAGGGAGGCCCGGGCGGCTGCGGGCCGGTAGTGTTCGCGGGCCTCGTTGATTTTCACTTCTGTCACCCTGGCCTCCTGGACCTGGTAGGGAAAGAAATAGCGGTCCGTTGTTCACACCAACCCGTCAGCCTGGCTTCTCTGTGTTCACACACACCGTGTCTGTGTGTGGGGCAGGTGGGTCTGGGTGGGGATAGCAGCTAGAAGATTAGGAAGCTGCTGTGGTTTTTTTTTTTAATGTTTATTCATTTTTGAAGTGGGGGTGGGCAGAGAGAGAGGGAGACACAGAATCTGAAGCAGGCTCCAGGCTCTGAGCTGTCCACGTAGAGCCTGAGGCGGGGTTTGAACCCATGAACCATGCATGAGATCATGACCTGAGCCAAAGTTGGATGCTCAACTGACTGAGCCACCCAGGAGCCCCTGCTGTGTGTTTTATTTTTAATAGAGCATCAGTGAGAAAGGAGGTGATCTTTCACAAGCATGAGAATACACACACAGACACACACACATGAATATATTACTTGAAAATAAACCAGTATTACAGGCAGTGAAAGTCCAGTGAAAACAGCATAAATTGAATTTTGTTTTAATTTTTATGAAAGAGTTCATATGTAAATTCACAAAGAGGATCTCTCCTTTTAGTAAAAAAAAAGCCTTAATTCCCGTATAGTTAACACAAAGCGTGATATTAGTTTCAGGCGTACAATACAGTGACTCAACCCTTCCATACATCACCCGGCGCCCATCAAGATAAGTGTGCTGTTGGCCCCATCACCTACTGCCCCCCCACCCCCACCTCCCCTCTGGTGACCGTCAGTCTGTTCCCTACAGTCAAGAGGCTGTTTCTTGGCTTGTCTCTCTTTTTTTGTTTCATTTTTTAAAACGCCACATATGAGCGCGATCATAGGGTATTTATCTGTCTCTGATCATTTCCCTTAGCATTCAAGTCTCTAGATCCATCTAGGTTGAAAGAGGATCTCTTTCAATGGAATAGTTTATTATCAGAAAATTTCTTATCACAGGTAAAAATGAGGAAACAGACCCAAGGATCAGAGAGGGAGTCTGAAAGAAGAGGCCACTAAATACAAGCCTCAGTATGACCTGCCTTATGCTCCAGACGAGTGAAACTAATGATAATTTCTGAGAATCTCACAGAAAAAAAAAAAAAAAAACCCACAACGATCCTTTTCAAAGATCAGCTTGCAATAAACAATTACAAACTTCAGAAGGAAGTGTTACCAAGGGGGAAAATGAGAATCTACTCCCCCCAAATTCCCAGGAGGATTAGCATCCCAAGAGCTGAAGATCCCTGAACAATCTATAACTCACCATTAACTATTTCAGTTTAAAAGCAGTAGAGCTGAAGAAAAACATAAAATCAGGACATTAGAAAGAGGAACAGCTATTACCTAGAAAAAAAAAATGAACTCACTAGGACTTTTTAAGTAATTCAGTTATTTAAATGAAAAACCCAGTGCACAGGTTAAATAATGGACCAGTGCTGGAAGGAGAAGATGAAAACTAGAAGACAGATCTGAGGAAATTGGAACAAAGGTAGCTCAGAGAGAAAAGAAAAAGATGAAAAATATGTATGAGGTTGTGAGACTTGGCAGACAGAAAGAGAAGATTCAGAATACATTTAACAGAGATACAGGACAGAGAGAACGAGGGAGAAGCAACACTTGGAGGCGTAACGGTTGAGAATTTTCCGATCCGGTGAAAGACCAGAGCTTTTAGAAGAAGCAGTCAATGTCAAAGAAAGTTTACTATCCACAGACCCTTGAAGAAATAATTATTTGCCTCAATTAGAAGATCACATCAAAAGGGGGAAATGAGATCTGAGAATTTCTTAAATATGTGGTTAATCTAAATAACAAGGGCTATAAAAAATGACCACCATAGGGGCGCCTGGGGGCTCTGTCAGTTGAGCATCCGACTACGGCTTAGGTCATGATCTCATGGTTTGTGGGTTCGAGCCCCGCATGGGGCTCTGCACTGATGGCTTGGAGCCTGGAGCCTGCTTCAGATTCTGTGTCTCCCTCTCTCTCTCTGTCCCTCCCCCACTCACACTGTGTCTCTCTCTGTCTCTTGAAAATAAATAAATGTTAAAAAAAAAAAAGAAAATAGATAAATGTTAAAAAAATGACCATGATAGGAAAAGGAAGTAGAAGGTAGAACTAAAATATTATAAAACAGTAACAGAAGATGGAAAAGGATGATCAAAGTATTCTAAAGTCCTTATATTGTCTTGGGAGAGGCTATATATCCCTTTATATTAGACTTTGTTAAATCAGTATATATATTGTTAAGTCATATAAAAAGAAATATAATTTTCATATATAAATGAAACAAGGTTAATCAATAAAATAAACTTTTTTTTTTAAAGTTTATTTTGAGAGAGACAGAGCAAGAGAGAGTGTGTGCACATGAGTGGGGGGCAGGGGGGGTCAGATAGAGAGAATCCCAAGCAGGCTCCATATGGACAGTGCAGAGCCCCACATGGGGCTCAATCTCATGAAATGTGAGATCATGACCTGAGCTGAGATCAAGAGTCAGATCTCTACTGAAGTGACTGAACCACCCAGGTATCCCCAAAGTAAATTAACTTTAAAATCAGGAGAGGATAAAGATGAGAATGATGAAAAATCAAGACGGGAGAAAAAAACAAATAAGCGTGGTTAATAGAAAACACAAATGAAGGCAGTAGAAAGAAATTCACTCTACCGATAATGTTAATAAATGTAAATTGGTTAAATTCAGTAGCTAAAGACAAAGCTTTTCGGAAGGGGGTGGACTGAATAAAAACAGCTACTCAGAATGGTGTTATCACAGATCCATCCTTTTCAAGCTCACCTGGGTTCCTAATGCTGTCCACTAATTATATTTCCTGAATTAACTTTTACTCTTATTTCAGTAAACCTTCACTCCTCTCCCCAAACCGCCTGCCTTACTACCACTCCTTCACTCTCTGCAGGTGAATGTGACTCATGCTTTCACCATCTATAGAGAGACCATCAGGAAGGAATTTCCTTAATTTCTGCCTCTCCTCTGATTCCTTGAAGTTTCTGTCTCCTTACCTCAGTTGCCTGGAGAATCCATGGACCATGGATCTCATTTCTAGACTCATGCTTGCCCCCAACCCCTATCACTTTGGAACTAGCTCTCCATCTTTCCAAAGACAAGTTCATCATCTGTGACCTGAATTAGATTTCCTCTGACTTTCTCATGTACCCCGCTACATTAATTGTTCCTTCTTTTTCCTGTAAATTCACCTTCTCTTATCAACTGCGGCTTTTACTTTACAAACCAGGCATCCTCCCACCTCCGGTGAAGATCTTACCGCACCCAATCTTTCCCGTCTCACGGGACCCATGTCTCCTTTAAGTCTCAATCCTTTCTCTCTCTGCCATTTCAGTTTGGCTTCTTTCAAGGGTAGCTTATATTCTCTTTCCCTTTTTCTGATCCCATTTGCTCTCATTCTAATTCAGTGTGGCTTCTGCTTCCATGACACCACTGAAACCATTCTCTGCAAGATCACTGATGACTCCTTTCTGCAAAGTTCAGTGGCCACACCCCAGCCATACCTTGAGTCCTCAGCATCATTCAACATCACCGGCACACCCTCTTGAGATGCTTTCTTTTACAATCCCTTATTTTCCTGCTTTTCTTCCCATCTGTCTGCTCTATTCCACAGTCGACATGTTCTGTATTTCTCCTAAAACGTCTGAGGATTCTTCTCAATGCTCTATTCTTCAGTCTCCTCACTGCACACACATCTCCCCCATGACTTCCTCTGCTCTCAGTTTCAATGATCAACTACTTGTTGATGACTCTTAGCACCAACCAAGGTCATTTATCTGGAAACTCAAGGAAGGGACCTACGTGAATGGCCCAAAGGCGTTCCAAACTCAACGCAACACAAACGAAACTAATAATGTCTTCTCATCCCCAGATCCATTTCTGCTCTCATCTTTCAGTTATTGGCATCAATGCCTATCTAGGTGTTTATTCCTGGAATCTGAGATGTTTCCTGGGCTAAAACTTTACCCATATATCACCATGTGTGAGCTGGGTTCTGTCCCCCCAGGCCCCATCTCTCCTACCCAAGACAGGGGGACTTGTACACAATTACTATACAAACTCTGCACTCCCTTTTCTAGAGATATGGAGGCCACAGAGAACCAGGAGTGGAACCTGGTGGCCACACCGCGGCCACAGAGACAACGTGAACCTGGACCTTCCTGCTCTCAGGCTCCCATTCCAACTTCATTTGTCTGTTACCCCAGTGTGGGCATGAGCTGGTCTACCTACACCACCCGTCATCACCTCTCATTTTTCCTACCCTGTCCCGACCCACAACAACGGCTTTGATATGTGGAGAAATCCCAATAATCTGACCAACAGTGCCTTCCCTCAGAGGTGTCCTGTTACAGACTCATTTATCCTGCTCAGAACCAGTATCTTCATTGCTCCTCTGATCCAACAGCAGGGCTGTGGATGAAAAAGAGCCTGTATAGTTTCAGCAGCCTCCCCGCAAAGGGCGAGGGGCTCGGATGCCCTCAAATCCTGTCCTTCCGTCTCCCACAGGGGGGAATAAAAGCCTTCCAGATAATGTGAGGTAAAGGAAGCTAGAGACCGCAGAGTTTCCCGGGATGATAGCCGTTTTTGAGAGCTGGCCTTCCTGAGCAGCCACCGAAGCTGCTTGCATTGCAATCAGACTTTCGAGACTTTTGCCGGCTGGCGGGCTTTCTCAGGGAGCAACCGTGAGCCAGCCAGTGCTCACGGCACACAGGGGTGCGATTCCTTAGCCTCAGGGCAAGTGTGCAAACTCTCAGCAGGCATAGAGTTCACGCTTGCCAAATGTCTGTGGAGCCAAGGGGTCAAACTCCTTGCCCAGAAGGCGGGAAATCCCTGATGCACGGCGTGAGGTGGTGATCTCAGGAATCCTGCCCGCCTTGACTTTCTGGAAGGAATGTGGGAACCTACCAACGCTACCTGGGAACGCTGCCAGGCAGTTTTACCTTCTTCTCGACTTCCGCGGCCGTCTGCTTGGTGGTCTCCAGGTTCTCCACTAAGGCTGTGTCCCCCAGGAAGTTCCCAGATGCTGAAGAGAGGCGAGAAAGCAGGTTGTCTTCTAGTGTTTTCAGGGTGATTTTGAACCCGTTCTGTTGCTTGGTGAGATCTGACTGCAAACACAGAGCAAGGGGGAGTCAGGTGCAGGAGCCCAGCGCACCCTATGCTTGGCGTAGGTCTGAACAGATAAACGCTACGGGGTCTTCTTTTTTAATGTTTTTACTTGTTTTACAGGCAGGGGAGGGGCAGAGAGAGAGAGGGCAACAGAGGATCTGAAGCAGGCTCTGCACCAACAGCAGCGAGCACGATGCGAGGCTCGAACTCACGAACTGTGAGGTCATGACCCAAGCCGAAGTCAGACGCTCAACTGGCCGAGCCACCCAGGGGCCCCTGAGGTACCTTCTTAATGTGTCCATAACCTTGGCTGGCTAGCCCCAGCCCCTTCTCAGAGGAGAAAACACAGTGCTGGCACATAGCGTGTTCCCTCAGCGGAAACTATTTGTGTGACTAGTCAGAGGGTAGGGTCAAGTTCTCATTCTCTGGAAGGTCACCTCTATTACCTCTTTACTGCCCCAAATGAATGGCTCTCCTGTAGATGCTCTTTACTTGGAAAAAAAAAAATCAACAGAAACTGACAAGTTTAGACAAGCTCATCGCTGGAGCCTTCTTCAAAGTCGGAGTGGGGCTCCGGGGTCCAAGCTGACCTCCCCTCGTCTTCCCTTCCTGATCATTAGATTCCATACCCTAAAGCACTATGATGCTACTGGGGGGGGGGGGCGGGGAACACGTGAGTTCAGGCAGCTGTCATTTCTTTGCCCTTGTACTGCATGGGATTATTGCTTTTCGAGCCCTGGAAAGAACAATCTTCCTGTTGGGGGCCCCAGCCGCAGCTACTCTGGTCATCTTCTGTTTCTTTTCTTTTTAAGTTTATTTATTTTGAGAGAGTAAGTGCAGGCAGAGAGAGAGAGAGAGAGAGAGAGAGAGAGAGCGAGAGAGAGAGAGAATCCCAAGCAGGCTCTGTGCTGTTAGATCACCGCAGCAGTCACAGAGCATTTTCTTCCTCCCTTCCTTGGTGGATCCCCCACGAACCTTCAGCTGCTCCAGGTCCGGCCTCTCCATGCTGACCACGGCGGCCAACAGCTGGTCCTCCAGGCCATCCCTGGTCACCGTAAAGTTGATCAGGGTGGCCTGAGCCTGCAGCTCGGGCTGGTAGTGAGGATTGGCCAGCTTGGTGTGAAGGATGAGCCGGAAGCTGGGGTTGTATTCACATTCTTTGTCTCCGATTTTGACGAATCTGGAACACGAAGGGTCATGTGAAGGTGGGGTGCCTTCCTGTGAGATTTGGTTTGGGACAGAATTCCAGATAGTTTTTGTTTGTTTGTTTTTTGTAAGATCCTAGCAAACAATATAGCCACATTCGGATTCCTCTCAAGCAGGTCTAGCCTGAACGCTAGGATTCTTATTTGCCCTAACATGGGGAAGGGGGGTGGAGGGTGGGAGACTTTCTCCCACGGCCACCATGTTGGATTTTGCACGTGCCACTACAGGGAGAGGCATCCAGGGAGTTGCCCAGGGAGGTGAGTACGTTATGAAACGTGCCCAGCAGATGGCAGTAAAGCGTTTGCAGGAAAGGGCACCCTAAGTTTGCAGAAACGTGCCTTCTGGGCTAGCAGCGATGGGGTCCCTTTTCTTTCATGGCTGATGGAGAGTAACTGCTAAGGTGGTTAATTCGGTAAGTGAGCATACTAAGGACATGGAAAGGGTATTTATGGCCTGGGCAGTGGGTGAGGCTCTGGAATGAAGCAACCCATCATCATAATTACCTCTTCTCCTTCCTCTCTCGTGTCCCTCCTTCTGCCAGACGCTTGCTGAGCCCCTGACCACTTACCAGCCCCCAAAGCCACCGGGACTCAACAGATGGACAGAGAACCGAGTTCTCAGAACCCAGAAGTCTGGCTTGGGTAAAAATGACTCATGCTTACGAGTCAGTCTGCGTTTTGACCACTTTCCTTCTAAAGTTCTTCCAAAACAGTGCGCCGCTAACATGTAGGGGGAAGTCGAGGAGGACGTGACCGGACAGGAGCTAAGTGACTCCAGAAAACTGTCTCTACGAGTCAAGGGCAGCTGAGTGTTCCCCTTGGGTCCCGTCGGAGCCACCTGACGGGAGTTACGGAGAACGTGTTCTGGGCAGAGCAGATCTGCTCACGGTTCTACCTGGGGCGACCATCCAGTTCCTCACACAGGATCAACAACATGGCTAAGTCGTACCGTCCTTTCTTGATGACTTCTCTCCCGAGCAGGGGACCCAGGACAGGATCAACGGATTCTTCCAGGTTTTCGATTAGCACCACATCTCCAGCTTCCAGGGCACGCTCTATGGTCTGGAGATACCTGGGGAGAAAGTCGGGCAGTGTGAGCTGGCGGCAAGGTGCGGATCCACGGGAAACGTAACAGGACGACCGTGGCCTCAGTGGCAAACGTGGAGGTGCAGCTACCTGGGATGACTTCGGCGGTCACGTGCTTCTCTGTTTAAAGTGATACTTAGGCGATCTCATAAAGTTTTAGAAAGAAGGAAACGTTGTAAAACACAAAAAAGAATACGGAAATGAATGTAACCCTTCCATCGGTCATTTACATCTTGGTGTTTAACACGTATGTTTGGAGATATTATATTCTCGAGTTTATTATTTGTATTTTGTTATATGTTATTCGTTTATAATTTAACTTACATTTGCACCTCTCTTTGTTATTGGATGTCACGCAGCACATTTATCATTTGGTTCCTGTACGTAAAATGTATCAGAAACATTTCCCCATCTCATTAAATATATATTTGAAAAATTTTATTATTATGTTAATGTTTTTCTTAACGTTTATTTGAGAGAGAGAGTGAGAGCAGGCGAGGGGCAGGGAGACAGGGAGACACAGAATCGGAAGCAGGCTCCAGGATCTCAGCTGTCAGCACAGAGCCCGGCACGGGGCTCGAACTCTTGAATTGTGAGATCATGACCTGAGCTGAAGTCGGACGCTTCATCAATGAGCCACCCAGGTGACCCTAAAAATTGTATTATTATGTAAAAAAATGTTTATTTATTTTCAGAGAAAGAGCATGCACGAGCAGGGGAGAGACAGAGAAGGAGAGAGAGAATCCCAAGTAGTCTCTGTGTTGCCAGCACAGAGCCCGATGTGGGGCTTGATCCCATCAACAGTGAGATCTTGACCTGAACCGAAATCAAGAGTCAGACATCCAACTGGCTGAGCCATGCAGGCACCCCTTAAATATTCTTCTAAAATAATTTTCTATGACTGGCTGTCAGGCTGTACTTATATACCTTAATTTATTTAACAATTGCCAAAACTAGGTTGTTTCAAAAGTGTCAGTGTTATGTAGAGTTTAATAAACATGTTAAAAGGTTGATCTTGTCTAAATATATGGATAAGTTTGATGTAATTCCAATTCAAACAATAGATAACAATAAAACTATAGAGATTGATCATAAATAAATCTTAAAGGTAACCTAAAAGAAAACAATAAGGATGATTAAAAATATAAAAGCTACCAAGAAAAAGAGGAGGTATTCATATTAGCTAATACTAAAATATTTTAGGAGCATCTGGGTGGCTAAGTCAGTTAAGCATCTGACTTCAGGTCATGATCTCATGGTTCATGAGTTCAAGCCCCACATCGGGTTTTCTGCTCTTAGCACAGAGCCTGCTTCAGATCCTCTGACCTCCTTTCTCACTGCCCCTCCTCCACTCATATTCTCCTTCCCTCCCTCCCTCTATCTCTCAAAAATAAATTTAAAAAAATAAAATATTTTATGTAACTTTAACAATATAGATATAGAGGAAGAAGCAAATTCTAAAATATTTTCTATAACTCGAACAAACTGGATATATAGGAAGAATCTGAAAGGGTATCATATCCCCCAAAGTTAGAGTTTTCCCCTGAATGATGAATTATAGGGTATTTAATTTCTTTTATTTTGTAACATCACCCCCCCCCTTTTTACTGTGATGATACATGACTTTTGTAATGCGAGTTGCCACTATAAATGTTGCTAAATACAAAGCTGAGTAATTAAAAGCTGGTATATAAGTGGAAAAGAATAAAGACTGTGTAATAAAATAATTTAATACAGAGTAAAATGTCATCTCTAATTAATCAAGGAAAGGATGGAGAATTTAATAAATGGTATTAGAACAATGGCTAACCACCTGAAAGTGAAAATTAGGTCTGTATCTTATATAGCACCCTAAAATATATTTCAGGTTATTGGATTTCAATGTTAAAAGAAAACACCTACAAAAGCCCTAAAAAAATCTAGGTGAATATTTATATAATTTCTGGAGAGAAAAAGGCTTTTCTAATCATGACATATAGAATAAATGGATGACATATCTGGACACAAAGGAGGCCCTCAGGGGCACGTGGGTGGCTCAGCCGGCTAAGCGTCTGACTGCTGGTTTCGGCTCGGGTCACGATCTCACAGTTTGTGAGTTCGAGCCTCACATCGGGCTCTGCGCTGACAGTGTGGAGCCTGCTTGGGATTCTCGGTTCTCCCTCTCTCTCTCTGCCCCTCCCCTGCTCACTCTCTCTCTCTCTCTCTTGCTCTCAAGAAATAAATGAACTTGAAAAAAAAAAAAAAGCCCTCAGAATAAAAAACCCAGCAGCTGTCATCTGTCAAACCCCATAAATAAGACTAAAAGACAAATGACCCACCAGAGCAAATATCCACTCATGTGATGAAGGGAGACCATACCCAACAGTCTTCACACACATTGTAATATAATATTTACATTCAGATAATATACAACAGATCTAGAAAAGCACCCAACAGAAAAGTGGATGGACAGGAAACAGAGAATTAACTGCACACGTGTTTACCGAAGCCCTACTATGTGTCAGGCACTGTTTTTGGTACTTAGGGATATAGGATGAGCAAAGAGGAAGAACGCTTGTATCTAAAAGGCAGTTGTTGGCCAATTAGAAAGGGATTTTTCTGATGTTTATTTATGTTTTTATTTAGAGAGAGAGCGCGTATACGGGAGGGGCAGAGAGAGAGGGAGAGACAGAGAATCCCAAGCAGGCACTGCACTGTCAGTACAGAGCCTGACTCGGGGCTCGAACTCATGAAACTGTGAGATCATGAGCCGAGCCAAAAGCAAGAGTCGGGCACTGAACCAGCTGAGCCGCCCAGGCACCCCTAGAAAGGAGTATTTTGATCAAAGTGCAGGGAGAAGGCCAGGATGACATTGTGTCTGATCGATGGCACAGGTTAAAATATACCCGGGGGTACCTTGGGATTCATTTCTCCTCTTATCCTCTCTAGAAGAAAGGATCCGTCTGGCAGTCAATATTTGCTTGAACTATTTTTGTAACATTGCGTGTTTGATTTAAACAACACTGGCTGATCTGGACCTCTGGGCAACCGCGTCTGGGACGTGTGACCAGACCACCAAACCTCACCTTGGTGGCTGTGGGCTGGGTTTCTAACGGAGAAGCAAATGCTGCCTCCGTCAGTTTTTTTTATTTTCTTAAATTTAATTATTTTAAAATTGTGCTTAAAATATACGGAACACAAACTCTCCCATCTCAGCCGCTTTTAAATTCTGATTAAGTTTTCAAGCAAAGCTCTGCCAAAGTAAAGTGTGTTTTTATGCACAGGAATCCTTTCATGTAACATCACTGCAACAATCCTATTTTGATTGAGTTCTAAGTTAGCCAGGGGAAAAGAGAAAGCAGTTATGGATGTTTCCATTTCCATTTCCCAGCTCGGCGCATCAAGTACGTTCACATTACCATGCTACCGTCACCACCTTCCCTCTCCAGAAGTTCTCCACCTTGCAAAACCGAAACTCTGTACCCTTTAACCAGCAACTCCCCACACCCCTCCCTTCAGCCCTTGGTAACACCATCCTGCTTTCTGCCTCTTGCGAATTTGATAACTTGAGGGACCTCCTACCAGTAGAACCATACGGTATCTAGAAAAGCACCCGACAGGTCTACAACATAGATCTTTTGGGTCCTTTTGTGTCTGGCTTTTTTTCACTCAGCATAATGTCCTCAAGGTTCGTGTCAGAACCGCCTTCCTTTTTAAAGCTAATATTTCACTGCATGGATACAACACGTTTCGTTCATCCGTTCGTGTGTCGACGGATACTTGGGTGGCTTCTACATTTCTTTTTAATGTTTATTTTTATTTTTGAGAGACAGAGCGTGAGCGGGGGAGGAGCAGAGAGAGAGGGGGAGACACAGAATCCGAAGCGTGCTCCAGGCTCTGAGCTGTCAGCACAGAGCTCGAACTCACAGACCATGACATCATGACCTGAGCCAAAGTGGGATGCTCGGCCAACTGAGCCATCCAAGCGCCCCAAGGTCGCTTCTACATTTTGAATATCGCGCACTGCGCTATGAACATGGGCATACAAACGTCCACTGCTTTCAAAATGGTATATTCTGGCGGACATTGATTTGCTTCTGTGAACCTCAGTTTCCTCAGATGTGAAATGGTACCTACCAGTCGTGCTCGTCTTATCAGTTGTGCGGATTAAGGAAAGCATTTGAGATGAGGTCCCTAACACCAGGACTGGCAATAAATGATCTCTGTCGCTCCTCCTCTTCCCCATGGCGCCCTCCTATCCCGCTCACGTATCCTAACGTCACGGACAAGAATCCAGAGCAGAGACTACAAAGCTAAGTTCTAACCCAGTTAATGAAGCCATGGGGTGGGAGACGCCAAGGTCTGGGGTCGTGAAGTGTGGTGGGTGCTGATAGGAATTCTCAGAGACACTCATGTCCCTTCGTGTAGTAACGGCCCCATCGGGAATGTGTGAAGCTGTACGAGGCAGGCGAAAGGGCTCTCGGGGGTTCACCGCTAACTTGGCTATACTTGCTGCCAACTGCTATATCCAGTCATTCTTCGGGAGACACCGCGTTTGGGTTTGTTCTGGGGGGCGCTGGGCCGGAGGTAGAAACAACGGGTAGACAAGTGGGCTCCAGGATGCGCTAAGACAGGCACTTTTTGGCTCAATGTGAGGGAGACTTTATAAAACACAGAACTGCCTGATGGTGGAGCGTGATGGGGAGGTCATGTCCAAGGAGAGGTGTGAGTGTGAACACGATGGGGGGGAGGGGTGGGAAGGCGGGGAGAAAGGGCCCCTGATGGGTCAGGAGGCGGTCACGCACGATTCCTAATGACGAACACAACTACCCAGGCATCTTCCATGGAGAGGTGTCTTAAAATGGGAAGAGAAACACAGGAAGGCTCGCGGAGGGACCGGGAGGGTAGAGACAACCCGCTGGGGTTGTCTTACGATCCGCTCACCCCATCTGTCTTCTCTCTGCACAGGTGGCGAAAGTCAGAAGTGATGTGCTCAGCCACCTACCCCTTCTGACCAATCCGGGTGACCCGGAGGTTCTCGCCGTATTTGTTCTTGATCCATTTCATGCCTTGTAGCTGCGGGTCAACCACGAGCGGCCAGCGCTCACAGGTGACCACGATGGTGGCGTTCTCCACGGACATGCGGTCTGCGGGGAGGCCCTGGTTCTGCCAGGCTGCCACGTCGGCCTCGTCCGTCAGCATCCTCAGGGGATCCAGGGTGGGGGTGACCGGGATGGGCACCTGACGAGGGAGAAATGAGGCACGCGCTCAGAACGGAGAGGCAAGCCTTCTCAGCCAGATCCAAATGCCCCTGAAAAGGGCTTTCCTGGCTGCGCGATTATTTCTGGAAGCGGGTTTTCTGAACGTCCTGAGGGCCTTTTTTCTCTCAGTGGGTGAACAGCAGCAGCCAGGCTCAGTGACCCTTTGTTCATTAGCGCATTCGCCCAAATCAAATTTCTAGCATCGATGATTTGTACGTTAGCAACAGCCTCCTGTCTGCCCTCGCCCGTGTTAACAGGGTCACTTTCTTGCTGCTCTCTCGTTCTCACGCGGGCCCCTGGCCTCGTGGGCTTTCCCCTGTCGCTGCCAGCCCACACCACCCTTGCTGTCCCGTATGTCACCCCCTGCTGACGAAGGCCCGGCTTGCACACAACCGGAGGTGCCTACTTTTCTCCCTGCCCAGAACATTCCACTTCCAGGGTGGATTATAGGGCTCCTCCTTTCCTTTTTCTGTTGACCTCTCTCAGCTCAATTCTGCTGCTAGTCCTATTTTCCACTGGGGGCACTCATGCATTTTTGTTAATTGGGGTAAAATTCACGTAACTTAAATGAACCGTTTCATTTATTTTTTTATTTTATTAAAAAAATTTTTGGGGGGGTCGCCTGGGTGGCTCAGTCGGTTGAGCGACCGACTTCGGCTCAGGTCATGATCTCACGGTCCGTGGGTTCGAGCCCTGCCTCAGGCTCTGTGCTGATGGCCCAGAGCCCGGAGCCTGCTTCGGATTCTGTGTCTCCCTCTCTCTTTGCCCCTCCCCCGCTCATGCTCTGTCTCTATCTCAGAAATAAACATTAAAAAAAAATTTTAAAATAAAAAATTTTTTTTAATCTTCTTTCTTTTTGAGAGAGAGAGAGAGACATAGAGTGAAAGCGGGAGAGGGGCAGAGAGAGAGGGAGACACAATCTGAAGCAGGCTCCAGACTCTGAGCTGTCAACCCAGAGCCCGACGTGAGGCTTGAACCCATGAACTGTGAGATTGTGACCTGAGCTGAAGTCAGATGCTTAATCAACTGAACTACCCAGGTGCCCCTTAAAGGAACCATGTTAGAGTGCACGATTCAATGGCATTTGGTACCTTCACAATGTTGTGTGACCATCAACTCTATCTGGTTCCAAAACATTTTTCTTCATGCCAAAAGGAAGCCCCGTCACTCCCTTGCTCCCCTCTGCCCCCCGGTTCCCAACAACCACAAATCCACTTTCTATGCATTTACCTACTCTGGATACTTCACATAAATGGAGTCCTAGGACAGGTGACCTTTCGTGTCTGCTTTCATTTAGTGGGATGTTTGTGAGGTTCACGCACACATGCCCCTTTAACCTCTCTGTGCCTCTGTCCTCTGTGGTCTGTTTTCCCAGTTACCTGAGGAACCCCTGTCCGATCCCTCCCCTTTCCTTTAATCTCACTCACGAGGGCTGCAGATGGCCAGTACTAAAGCATCCTTACCCTGGGGATCAGAAATGTATTTCAAGACCATTTTGTGCACGAAAAACATTCTCGTGAGAAGAAACCCATAGGTACCCCCCACCCCGTTCCTGACCACCAAAGGGGCTACAGCACAAAAGTGCCTACAAACGCCAAACCAAGCCAGAAAAATCCCCGTTAAGCTGCCACTGAGCTCCCCATCTTTATTCACTCAGTTGATGACTGCCCTTTTAATAATTTCCTTTCTCGGGGCGCCTGGGGGGCTCAAATGGTTAAGCGTCCGACTCTTGGTTTCGGCTCAGGTCATGATCTCACGGTTCATGGGATTGAACCCCAGGTCGGGCTCTGCCCCGGGAGCAAGGAGCCTGCTTGGGATTCTGTCTTCCTCTCTCTCCCTGCCCCTCCCCTGCTCACTCTGTTTCTCTCTCACACAAAATAAATAAACTAAAAAAAAAAAAAAACAATTTCCTTTCTCATGGTGTTCGAGATCAACGACAGCTTCATTTTTATTTCCTAGTACCATAATAGTACGTACGTGTGTATGTATTTCCGTAACAGTTTTTAAACCACAAATCATCAAGTGAATGAGCCTTTGTGAGCTGATTTCTGCAACCAACCACCACTAGACAATATGGGTTTTATGTTCTGGGTCTCTACCTACAGATGCATTCTGGAATTCAACTCTTCCTGTACATGGTGAACTGTCCGGCTGACTCTTACCGCAGCCAATTTTCGTGAACCTAGTCTCCTCCACCGTCCGGACTGGGACCTTCCTGCGGCCATCCTGGCCTTTAGGGAGGACACACAGGCTGATGCCTCGGTGAACATTTGTGGATTGAGGACTATGAGTCATGGGAAAGTGGACAGGATTAGGAATTATTCTGACTGTCGGCTCTAGAACCCCTTTCGATCAGGAACCAGCATTTCCCCACTTGGCCATCTCAGGAGAGGGGGAAGGGCTGGGAGCTAGGAGGACGGGCCGACTACACATGACAGAAGGAGGCAGAAGGGTTTGCACAAGGGGGTCCGTGAGCCACGGGCACAGACTGCGCAGCCCTGGGATCCGGTGACAAGGTGCGTTGCAGATCTGGGAAGGGAGCCTTGGGCCCCACTGCGACACTGCCATTTGGCTCAAGAGCAGGGGCAGTGGAGGCAACTCAGGGTGCTTTTGGGGACTCTTGGGATTCGCAGTTTTGAGACAGCCTGCTGGGCAGTGGACCAGAGTGCCCACAGAGAGCCCAATTAAAGGGGAGAGATGCGGGGCGCCTGGGTGGCTCAGTCGGTTAAGCTTCCGACTTCGGCTCAGGTCACGATCTCGCGGGTCATGGGTTCGAGCCCCGCGTCGGGCTCTGTGCTGACAGCTCGGAGCCTGGAGCCCAATTTGGAATCTGTGACTCCCTCTCTCTCTGCCCCTCCCCCGCTCATGCTCTGCTCTGTCTCTCAAAAAATGAATAAACGTTAAAAAAAATTTTTTTACAGGGGAGAGGCACTGTCCTCAGGTGGCCCAGAGGGCAGTGGATGGCAAGGCAGGGCACTGTATGGGAACACGGCTGCACAGGTCTCCCTCCCAGACCCCAAGATCACTAGGGGACGCTCAGGTGCTAGTGGTGGAAGCACGCAAGAAAGAGCTAGAAGACTTTATTGCCAGGAGAGCTCCCTGGCTGTAGAGCTGTAGGAGAAATCCAGGCTGTACACACCTTTAGCTGGCTTAGGTAGGGTCGCCAGGTGCCGTCCATGAGGCTCTGCCGATATCCCTTCGTGAAGAAGCCGAGGTACGAAACGAAAGCCGTGGTCAGAAGCACGTCTCCGCAGAGTTTGCTCTCCTGCTGTCTCAAGTTCTGCACGGCCTCTGCCCACCTCACGTTCTCTGAGGCCAGTCCCCTCACCTGTGGTTTCAGAGAGCAGAGAGGACAGGCGACGCATCATCCCACAGGCTGCATACAGACCCCGGGACTGAGTCACACAGGACGCACGGTGCTCATCTGCTGGCAGCAGTCTCGGGACGTCGTTCAGGTGGCCCTGTGGATCCACGGGGAGTCGCACATTTTTGGGGAACGAGACCCTGTTCTGTTCTGTGCTATGTGTAATTGGGGCTGTGGATGGATTACAGGGTGTGAACGCGGGCTTGGAGAAAATTAAATACGACCGTGTTGGTTAATCACTTAGCACAGTGCCTGGGATGCAAACATACTAGAAGCTCATGCACCTCCCCCTCTCCTCTCCAAATGCTGGGGAGAGGAAAAGAAATAAAATCAATCCCACGCGCTATAAATAATTCACAGTGGGCGGGGAGACAGACATGGTAATGAAGGCCCAGAGTCAGAAGTACTGAAACATGGCCGTGCGTGAGGCACCAAGATGGCGGAACACGTCCTGACTCTGCCCGCCCCGCTTTGGTATGGCACTCCTCTCCCAGGGGGAGCCCCTCTCTGGGGAGGAGGGGCCTCCTTTCTACAGTAGGCATCTGGTAGAGCTGAGTCTGTGTTGTGACTGACCCTTTTTCCTTCCTTGAGAGATGGCATCAGAGAGCATCACAGCTGGAAGAAATGTTAAGGATGTGCCAGCCCAACCATTCCCATGCCCAGTTTTTAGGTGACACGGATAAAGACCAGTAAGTCTCTCCAGAACCTCTAGGTCGGTAGAGACAGGGTTGGTTTCAGAGCGTGTACACCCTGCCTGCCTCCCAAGAGGTTCAATTCAGAAAACTCCCAGGCCAGGCAGAGAAGGCCGTGCTAAGTTCTGGAAGCCAAACAGAAAGCGGAATGGGAGGCCAGCTGGGAGGTCTGGACTACCTCTTGCAGAAGAGCTGTCTCTACACTGAATTGTTCCGTTAAAACCATCGTCCCAAAGCTACTCAAGAGCAGGTGAAACAGACAACTGCACAGATGCACGCCTTTCTTCCCGGAAGCCATGGCTCATTTCAGTCATGGTTGTGACTCACTTCTCCCTAAACGAGAAAACCTGGCTCTGTTTTATAAACAAACGGTGGCTGGAATAAACATAAAAAAGGTATCAGTTCTACCTTTGGAGAGAAAGGTGTTGTGAAGGCTCTCCATTGAAGAGAAATCATACCCCGTGGACGGTGCCTTCCAGGATCTTAGCTGGTTTATGAGGAAACATATAAGCCGCAGGGGATTAAA
Source organism: Panthera tigris (assembly GCF_018350195.1). Lineage (NCBI taxonomy): Eukaryota > Metazoa > Chordata > Mammalia > Carnivora > Felidae > Panthera > Panthera tigris. The sequence goes on along the minus strand of NC_056673.1, from coordinate 5,902,657 downwards.
AAAGGCAATGAATACTGACACTCTTTTCACCAAGAGTTGGTGTCTACAGGGGCGCCTGGGTGGCTCAGTCAGTTGAGCATCCGACTCCGGCTCAGGTCATGATCTCATGGTTTGTGGGTTCGAGCCCCGCATTGGGCTCTGTGCTGATGGCTCAGAGCCTAGAGCCTGCTTCAGATTCTGTGTCCCCCTCTCTCTCTGCCCCTCCCCGGCTCGCGCTCTGTCTCTGTCTCTCAAAAGTGAATAAAGATAAAAAAAAAAAAAAAAGAGTTGGTGTCTATGTGCCCCCTCCCTGAACCCGCGACCAACAGAACACAGTGGAAGTGATGTTGTGTTGGGTTTTGGCCCCAGGCCTTAAGAGACCGGGACCTTCTGCTTTCTGTCTCTGGGAGCCCTGGGTCTCCATGTAAGACGTCTAAGTACCCTGCTGGAGAGACCTTCCAGGGGCTCCTGCCAAGGTGCATGTGGCAAACCAGCCAGCCGCTGGCTGAAGAGTGCTGAGTGGCCCCAGGAGGCGCCACACAGGGCAGAGGACCCACAGGTTGAAACCTACCCAGATTCCCGGCCCGCAAACCCGTGAGAGGCAATGAAATGGTTGTTGTGCTAAGCCGCTAAGTTTTGGGGGGGGGCAGTCTGTTAGACACCCACGAGACAGGCACCCTGCTGTGACCCTCGGATTTAGTTTTGCAGGGAGGCTGGAGCCCGCGTGCGGGTGTTTGTGCACATGTACGTATAGGCAAGGTCACGCTCAGAAATGCTCAGGGTTGAGAGGTCTTCTTCTCTCCTGCTTCTCTCTCAGCTCCTCATCCTGGTCACACCCTCATCATCAGATGTTAGATGGGTAAGAGCTTCGGAGCTCACCTGTCACGCAGCTACCTTCGTCCTGGACCCCTTCCTCTGGCTGATGCGCGTATAGGCACATCAGCATGTCACGTGTCACCGGCTGCCTGATAGGTCAAGGGCTCCCACCTTCCCTACTGATCCGTCTCTGTAGGAAAACTTTTTTTTTTTAATTAAAAAAATTATTTTAGAGAGAGAGAGAGAGAAAGCATGTGGGGAAAAGATGCAGAGGGAGAGAGAGAGAGACAGAGAATCTCAAGCTGTGACGAGTCCTGACATGGGACTTGAGCCCACGAACCATGAGATCATGGCCTGAGCTGAAGTCAAGAGCTGGATGTTCAACCTATTGAGCCACCCAGGTGCCCCAGAAAACGTTGGACGTTCAACCTATTGAGCCACCTGGGAGCCCCGGAAAACTCTTTTGAGCACACCAGGGTGTGCATTCACACTTCTCAGGATCTGGTCCCCGCATCCCAGCACATTTAAATATTCCCCCCCGCCCCCCAAGTCAGAGCATCGCTAAGCTGTGCTCTATTTTGCACCTCTGTGGCACCTGACAAGCTCGGATAATATGATCAAGGCTCAGGCTGCTGGGGCTCACACTCACCAGGCGATTTGCAAGGGAGATGACGCCTGCGGTCGCTTCGGCTTCTTGCTGACATCTGAGCTTGTCTGCCGTGGCTTTCTCAAACTTGGCTGTGAGTTTGGCCAGGTTTTCATTAAGGTGCTGTTGAGGAAGGAGCATGAGGTCGATCAGTAATTCCAGCCTGAGTCACCTCTAGTGCTGCTGAGACAGATGCATGTGTCGGTGATTTTTAAGGAAGGCCCCCGGGGGGAAGGTATAAGGGGCTGAGGAAGGCTGGGCAGAGAAGGAAAGGAAGGGAAATCAGGGGTGATCTTGGGGGAGAGTCCGGGTGGACGTCTAGATCGGTCCTGACCCAAGTGAGAGGGCTGAGTTTCCCACCTCAGTGCAGAGCCAAGGTGGGGGGGTGGTCACAGACATAGAGAGGGGTGCATAAATTCTATCTCTCCTTGTAGTGGGGGAAAATGGGTTGCAGGAGCCTATCAACGAAGGCAAGGGCTGCTGTTCAAAGCAAAAGTGCACCAAAGGCTGGGGTGGCCTGAAAATGTTCAGGAGGATCCCGGGGGTCCTGGAGGGAAGCACACTGTGCCTGGGGCAGCAGGTCTGTGGTTTGGGATTGGGCTGTCTGCAATCTAAGCCCTCCCCTTGCTTTAAGGTCTTAGGAGTACGGCTCACTTTTGCTTAACCTCATCGATTCTCCCCAATGATCCTGAAGTCGAGGAACGTTTTATAAAAAGACATGGTTTTAAGGTTTTCTAAATTGATCAAGAATTTAGAATCGAAGTGCATAGCTTCTGTTACCCCTGGAATACACATTTGCATTCACAAAGACACAGGGACACGGGGAACAGCCCTCGAAGTATGTCTCAGGTCACCACGATAATGGAGTCGGGCTGCCTTTTTGGCCATTACCAAGTCACAAGAGAAACCACTCACGGGCCAAGTTTATACAGCCAAGCAGTTGGAAAAGCACGTGGTGAGCTGTGCGATTAATGATGGCAGACTGGCCACACTCACTTACTTCCTCCTCTCCCTGAGGCTTGCTCTAAAATAATTATGCAACAATTGAAAATGTCAAATCCTTAACACTAAGCAATTGTTGAGGGTCATTGGAGGGGGAGGGATTCCAATAGATTTATGGCAGACTGGACTCGTAGAGGAGTGGAAAGTTCCAGAGCAGGGCACAGGAAGCTGCAGTACAGAGTGGGCCTTAGTTCGCCAAAGGGGATAGGCACTGGGGATTTGGAAACGTCAGGTGTGATGGGGTGGGATGCTGAAAGCAAAAGGGTTTATTGGAAGCTTACTGATCCTCTACCCCCATCTCCACTCTCATGCTCAGTGTCCAATGCCACCAGGCATCCGTGTCACCAGCAGGACACTCAACAGTGGCAGAGAGAAGACACCACATTGTGGCATATGGGATGTAGCCAACAGAACTCAACTGATCCCCAAAACGAGTTCTTCCAGTGAGCCAGCTCTGCCCTTGCCTACAGAGCTCTCACCAGATTTTGAGTTCTTATAAAACAGAAAAGACAAAAAGGCATTTGATGAAGCCTGGATTAAGGTAAACAAGAAGGCAATAAAAGCAACAACCTGAGATAAGAGGTAACATCAACCACAAAGAGCACAAGAAAGCCTAAAATCCTTCACAATGAGTTTCTTAGGAAGATTCGAGATGTCTCATCCATAAAACAAGAAGAGGGTGCTAGTAAAAGGAACAGGGAACACAAAAGCGATTGTGGAAATTATTATTATCGTTGATGTAAAAAAAATAATAAATTCAAGGGAAGGGGCCCCGTGGGCTCAGTCGGTTGAGTGTGCAACTTCGGCTCAAGTCATGATCTTACAGTTTGTGGGTTCGAGCCCTGCATAGGGCTCTGCGCTGACAGCTCAGAACTGGAGCCTGCTTCGGATTCTGCATCTCCCTCCCTCTCTCTCTCTGCCCCTCTCCTGCTCACACTCTGCCTCTCAAAAATAAACAAACATTAAAAAAAATTTTTTTTAATTCAAGGGAAGAGTTAAAAGATGAATTTGAGGAAATTTAGAAAGAATAAGAAAACAAAGTGACTCTGAGAAAAAACATAGGACTCATCAGAAGGTCCAGCTTCCAACAAATATGCGTTCTAGAAAATACGATCAAAAAGGAAACAGAAGGGAGAGTACTAAAGAAAAAAGACAAAGTAATTTTCTGGAGTGAAGGAAAATAAATCTCCCTGAGCCAAACACAATGAATTGAAAAAGCACGGCAGCTAAGCACATCCATACAGAGTTTCAGACACCAAGAATAAAGAGAAAGATGGAAACACTTCCAGAAAGGTGGAAACACAGTGCACTGGCAAAGGAATGGGACCCTGACTGTTCACCAGACTTCTCACCAAAGAAAGGGGTAAAGCATTCAGGGTTGTAAAGAGGAGAAAATTAGCATCAGAATTCAATACTCTACAAAATTGTCACATCAGTTTAAACATTTTTTTAAATGTCTATTTACTCTTGAGAGAGAGAGAGAGAGAGAGAGAGAGAGAGAGAAGAGACAGGATGTGAGTGGGGGAGGGACAGAGTGAGAGAGGACACAGAATCTGAAGCAGGCTCCAGGCTCTGAGCTGTCAGCACAGAGCTCGATGTGGGGCTTGAACTCACAAGCCATGAGATTATGACCCGAGCCCAAGTCGGATGCTTAACCGATTGAGCCACCCAAGCACCCCAATTGGGTCAGTTTAAAAGTCAATTAAAGGCATTTCCAGACTGGGACCCTTCATAAAATTTACCTCTTAGTTAACATGTCTGAGAAAGTTACTTAAGAAGGAGCTACAGCAAACAAGAAATCAAGGAAGGAGAAGGCAGAGGTTCTAGAAGTCCTTGGAACCAACCCAAGAAAGCAGTGAATGTGTTTAATCTCCAACACTGATTGGGGTTTGGAGATGGGGACAAGAGAGAAAGGTCTTGGGAGTAAAAACGGACTTGACAGAATATTGGATTGCATGGAGATTTTAATTGAGGCTAGGGGTGCCTGGGTGGCTCAGTCGGTTGTTTCTGTCTCTTGATTTTGGTTCACGTCATAATGTTGCAGTCGTGAGATCAAGCCTTCTGTCAGGCTCTGTGCAAAGTGCAGATCCTGCTTGAGATTCTTTCTTCCACCTCCCCCCCCCCACACCCCTTCCTTGCTTGCGTTCTCTCTCTCAAAATAAAAAGTAAACTTTAATAAAAGAGTAATTGAGGCTATACAAAAGGAATTAATGGCAGAGAAAAAAAATAAAGGCAAGTAGAAACTCCAGGGGGAGGGGAAAAGATCGTATTAAAAAGGAAACGTATTAAAAATAGAAATTGTTTTAAATAAGAAGCATAATCAGACCTATAAATACCGAGAACAAAGTGGTGGTTGCCAGAGGGGAGGAGGTAGGGGGATGGGCAAAATGGGTGAAGGGGAGCGGGAGATACAGGCTCCCAGTTATGGAATGGGTAAGTCACGAGAACAGAAGGCACAGCATGGAAAATACAGTTGATGATACTGTAATAGCTTTGTATGGTGACAAGTCATAACGACGCTTGTGCTGAGCATAGCAGAACATACAAACTTGTCTAATCACTATGCTGTCCACTCGAAAGTGAATGTAACACTGTGGGTCAACTATCCTCAAAAAAGTTGTTTTCTTTTTTCTTTTTTTTAAAGTGTCTATTTACTTTGAGAGAGAGACAGAGTGCATGAGGGGAGCAGGGACAGAGAGAGAGAGAGTCAGAGACACAGAATCCGAAGCAGCTCCAGGCTCTGAGCTGTTAGCACAGAGCCCCACACGGGGCTCGAACCCATGGACAATGAGATCATGACCTGAGCTGAAGTCGGAGGCTTAACCAACTGAGCCACCCAGGTGCCCCAAACAGAATTGTTTTCTTAATCTCCTCTTTGGATCATTCAATGCTTATGTATAGAAATGGCGATTTTTGTGTGTTCATTGTATATCCTTCACGTTTTCAGAATTTGTTCATCAGCTCACATAGCATTTTGTGGTTGTTACCAAGAAATAACAAATGAAAATTTCTACTGAAAAAAGGACATGTAATTCTAATGTATCAGTTAGATCTGCTATGAACAATATAGGTAGGTTCATAGAATATAATTGGAATTTACTGATTTTTCAACTTTTCCGATCAGGGAACAGAGCATGGGACCCTTAATTTTTGGTTGCAGAACAGAATGAAGTCTTGATGATTCAAAAGCAAAAGTAACAATCAGTAATGATAACAGAAGCTGGGAGGGAGGAGGTCGGGGGAAGAGCTGACAGAAAGGGTAATCATCCTTTCTTGAAAACTGAGGGTTCCTACGAAGCTGCTTCTGTGTGAGAGGGCAAGAAACAAAGGTCACGTCAACCGAAAGAAGTTGTCGTGATGGTATCATTGGGGAGACGTGGGGATGAACACCTTAGGGCCTCATCTAGCACAAAGTCAACTGCCTGCATAAGGTCCATCAAGTAACAGGATGTCTCAACTGACAAATGGATAAAGATGTGGTTTATATATACCACGGAATACTACTTGGCAATGAGAAAGAATGAAATCTGGCCATTTGTAGCAACGTGGATGGAACTGGAGAGTGTTATGCTAAGTGAAGTAAGTCAGGCAGAGAAAGACAGATACCATATGTTTTCACTCATATGTGGATCCTGAGAAACTTAACAGAAGACCATGGGGAATGGGAAGGGGGGAAAAATTACAGAGAGGGAAGGAGGGAAACCATAAGAGACTCTTAAATACAGAGAACAAACTGAGGGTTGATGGGGGTGGGGGGAGACGGGAAAGTGGACAATGGGCATTGAGGAGGGCACCTGTTGGGATGAGCACTGGGTGTTATATGAAAACTAATGAGACAATAAATTTCATAAAAAAAAAAAAAGAAACAGGACGTCAGCCCAGCACACAGGTGGAAGTCAGAAGTTCAGATGAGCAGAGGTCAGGAACATGATGTAAGCTGGTCAGATGAGTCTAGCACTGGGTTGGGGGGGGGGAGGGGTTGGGGAAGGCACTGGCGGGGACTATGACCAAACTGGACTGGATGGCGATGGCAAGGTGCTACTCAACTCCAGGGTCAGTTCATGATATTTTAGAATCTTCTGATTACTTTAAGACTGGCCAGAAATCAGATTTTTACAATGATCTCCTGTAGATTATTTATTTATTTATTTATTTTTTAACCTTGATTTATTTTTGAGAGAGACAGAGACAGAGTGTGAGCTGGGGAGTGCCAGAGAGAGAGAGAGAGAGAGAGGGAGACACAGAATCTGAAGCAGTCTCCAGGCTCCCGGCTGTCAGCACAGAGCCCGACACGGGACTCAAACTCATGAACTGCGAGGTCATGACCTGAGCCGAAGTAGATGCTTAACTGACTGAGCCACCCAGGTGCCCCTTATTACTATTATTTTTATAAACTGTAACATTAGTATATGCTCATTATAGAAAGAAAGAAAATGCCAATAAGCAAAACTTATTCAAAATATATCTCCCCAAGGGAACCTGGGTGACTCAGTCGGTTAAGCATCTGACTTTGGCTCAGGTCATGATCTCGTGGTTTGTGAATTTAAGCCCCGCGTCGGGATCTGCTCTGACAGCTTAGAGTCTGGAGCCTGCTTTGGATCTTTGGACCCTGTGTCTCCCTCCCTCCCTGGCACTCCCCTGCTCACGCTTTCTCAAAAACAAATAAACATAAAAAAAAACTTTAAAAAATATACCCCCCCAGGTATAACTACAACTATGTGTGTTTTTATGTATTTTATAATCTGTTTGGAAAAACATTTTTTTAAACTGTATCTTGGATAGAACATTCTTTACTTGGAATTATCCTAAAATCCTAAAAATAAGTCTTGGGGACTGGAGAAGTCTGCTCATGGCCACCGTGGCACGTAGGAAGAATTTCCTTGCCCGGGGTGGCCCTTCACATTAGGGGTGGATGTCAGCTCCTCACCTCTGTCATTAGTGGGGGAGTTTTCAAACTCTTGGGACGCTGACAGGAGTGTGGATAAGCAAAGGATGGGGAGAAGGTTGTTAAAAGCAAAAATACATTTTTTTCCCCCAAAAAACACTTTGGCAGAAGAGCGGTGCCTTCCTAAGGTAGCCAAGTATTTGAAAGCTCTGCTCGTTGCTTTCACACGTTGAGTGGGCCCATCATGCGAATGTTGGCTACTGAATAGGTATAAACATTTTGCAAACATTCCCTCTGCACCAAATGTTCCTTTAGTTAAAATAACTTGAGTAAAGAATCCTTCAAAATGCAGTTCTTAACACTTTTCTGGGAGAGTCTGCAGAGTATGAAAACCGTCAGGACGCTTTCCCCCTTAGCCATTAGTCCTGCGGACGTCAGGGTGTTACGCACCTCGTGTTCTTTGAAGAAGGGCCATCGTTGTGGTGATTATCACCTGCTTTGAGTAGACGGGCCCGCAACACGTGGATTCATAAGGCAAACATACAGAGATTAGCTGCTTTGCTTTAAAGCATCTTTAGAGAGAGACTGGTCGCAAGGATCTTTGAACTGGCGCCCTGAGCCGTAGAATTTGATCTAGTCCGCCATCTTGCGTCTCATGGTCTGTAAAACCCTTTCTTATCATCGTTATGCACTTGTTGTAAGAATCTTATGTGCCTGGAACGCACGTGGAGACGTGAAGGACCCAGGAAGTGTTTTGGATTGAACTTGGTCATGGGAATGACTGATCCCCAGCACCTGGGCACACCTGTGAGCGAACACAGGGGGCGGAAGGAGGAGGAAGGACAGGAGAGGTGGTGCACCGATAGTTGTCGTGACCAGGGCAGCGCGGCGGCCTGAGCCCCTGGGCGTGGTCCCATGGGCTCTGCGTGCACGCTGTCCTTTGGTCCTCACTGTGATCTCGTGAAGTGGGATGTTACTGTGTCCATTTTACTTCAGGAAACTTAAGTTTGGGCACTCAATTTTTTTACTTAATTATTTTGAGAGAGTGCGCACAAGCAGGGGAGGGACAGAGAGAGAGAGAGAGAGAGAGACAGAGAGAGAGACAGAGAGAGAGACAGAGAGAGAGAGAGAGAGAGAGAGAGAGAATATCCCAAGCAGGCTCCAGGCTGTCAATGCAGAGCCCAATGTGGGGCTTGAATCCACGAACCCTGAGATCATGACCTGAACTGAAACGAAGAGTTGGATGCTTAACCAACTGAGTCACCCAGGCACTCATTAAGTTTGGGCATTTTGAAGGCCTTTCTAAAGGTCACACATCCGTAAAGGGCACAGCCTGGACTGGATGGTCAACAGCTCTGCCATCCTGTGGGACTTCGATTTCTACCTTCGCTTTGGTGGTTTCCGTTTTAAGGGCAAAGGTGAAGTTCAAGGGGAATCTCTCTCAAACAGGTGTCAATCCAAGATTACCCCATCCCCCAATCCTGAGCATGGCAGATGCAATCAAAACATCCACAAGAGGTTAATAAAAGCTAAAAACCCTCACAGTTTCATATTTATGGTCAAGGGACCACCCGCCCAAATGACATTACACTATCCGCTTTTAAAAGCTTCCAGAGAATGGTGCAGGTGACCCAAAACCAACGGTCTGGTGGATTTGTCTCGTGTGGACTATACAGTAGCTGAGAAAGAAAAAAATTCGCCTCTACTGAGAAATCAGGAGCTTTTGCATCACACTGTGGTTTTCCTGCCTCTCTCTCTAAAAATCAGGACACTCAGGGGGCACCTGGGCGGCTCAGTGGGTTAAGCATCCGACTTCGACTCAGGTCATAATCTCTTGGTCCGTGAGTTCGAGCCCCACGTCGGGCTCACGGCTGACAACGTGGAGCCTGCTTCAGATTCTGTGTCTCCCTCTCCCTCTGTCCCTCCCCTGCACTCTCTGTCAAAAAGAAACAAACATCCAACAACAACAAAAAATTCGGGACGCACAGGTGCTGGGAAGTGGGGGAGCCTGCCCAGAAGGGCTGGGGGCACTCTGGCCTCACTTACAGTGATTTTGGCTTTTATGGCTGCCAGCTTCTCCTGGGCGGCGGTGAGGTCCGAGGTGGCTCTGCTCAACGCCTGGCGCTTGGGCTCGACGTCGCAGAACACCTCGTAGAACTTCACGATGTTGATCACCCAGGAGCAGAGGCCCGCAGCCGCGTGAGACTTGGTGGCCACGAACTCGGGGTTGAACTCTGGGTCCTGCAGATACGGCCTGATGGCCTTGAGGCAGTTCTCGTGAATGTTCTCTTTGTTGAAGTTGACGAGGGAGTCCAGGAAACTGTCCACTTTGGCCATGCTGACCTTCGCGGCCTTCCAGCTCCGGTCCTTGGGGACCTTGCCCCCGGGGGCGATGAGGGTCATCACCGCGGCCGTGACATTGCTGACTGCCAGTGGCGGGGTGCCAAAGGACTTCAGCTCCGTCAGGTTGGTCTGAGGAGAGAGGAGGAGGTTGTGAGGGGCGAACAACCGATGGGCTTCCTATGTCCTGGGCCGCTAATGGGAGCGGGGCTCCGGAGCGATCAATCTGAACAGGCTGCTTTGAAGCCTGCCGAGCCCTCTGAATTTGAAATGTCATGACTCATCAAAAAGGCACCAAAGCTGGTCTCTGGTGGCTCCAGACTTCCCGAACGGCTAGCTGAGGCTCAGCTCTGTGTGTTCGGCTCTTTAACAGACTCGCGGCCCATTAGAGACACACGATTATTTCACATTCAACAGAAAAAGAGAGGGATGCCAACGCACCCTGAAACGGGCAGCCTGCCATGAATAAAAGATAAGGTTATTATAAATTAATTTCCATCCTGGATGGAAAAGAACGGCACTGTTAACCCAACCAATTTTTTCCCCTTTAATTAAACTCCTTTCTTCCATCAGCTCGTTCTACTGCACTTGACTGTCCTGATAGCAAAGTGACATTTTCTGCCAAGAAATAATTCGGGCCGAAGGCTGGGCACAGCCTGAGCCGTCACTGCCTCTGCCCACACGTGGGTTTGTCCTCGGCCCCAACTGTCACTTGCCCTGGGAAGATGTGGCCCGAAAGGGTTGGCCTTCCCAAGCTGTCACTTCAGCTCTCCAGGCCTCTGTGTTTCCATCTGCAAATTGGGAGCAGACAGACCTGCTAATCTGTAAGTGAAACTGTCATGAACACAGGTGACGTTGACTTAAGGTCTGCATGACCATCGGTGGGAAGCCTGTGACCTCACAAGTGCTCGTTGTGGGAGCTGATTTTGTAAGTGGGGGAAAAAATCTTGATCGTGAAGATTAGGTCCCCTGTGCCAAATTCATTTGGGGGTGCTCTTGGGCCTGGGAATCTACAAACGAAGGGGGATTATTTCTAGAACCTTCCTGATGGAAGCCTCTGGGAAGATGCTCCATTTGCTGACCTTAAAAAATTGTTTTTTAACATTTATTTATTTTTGAGAGAAAGAGCATGAGCAGGAGAGGGGCAGAGAGAGAAGGAGACACAGAATCGGAAGCAGGCTCCAGGCTCTGAGCTGTCAGCCGTGAGCCCGACGCGGGGCTCGAACCCACGAACCGCGAGATAATGACCTGGGCCAAAGTCAGACACTCAGTCGACTGAGCCACCCAGGCGCCCCAGCTTTTGCAGCTGTTTTCACATTTGGTCTTGAAAACCTGTCAGGGGCAGGGATGAAGGACAGCACCTGTGTGAGTGTTGTGCTGGCACTCCTGTCCTGGTGACCTCTGCTGGGGGGAAAGGGGCCAGAGTCAGAAAATATAATCAGAAGCAGAATCCTGCAAACATAAAAATTCTGTAAGTTCAGCACGGTCAACGTACTGAATTAAGAAAATACAAAAATGCATGGCAGATGAAGTTGACTTCCTATCACCCAGATATATCGCTGGTAATATTTCAATGTACAATAAAACCTTAGATTGTGAGTAACTTGTTCTGAGTGTTCCGCGAGACGAGCGAACATTTCTAATACAGTTTAACTTGATAAAGGAGCGATGTCTTGTGATAGGAGTAGTATGGGATGCCGAAAGTCACATGATCACACCTGAGCCAATGGTTCTTGAAATTCACTTTGATGTATGAGTGCTTTGGATCCCAAGCATGTTTCTGGAACGAATTATGCTTGCTCACAGACCAAGGTTTTTTACTGTAATTCCTTCCAATCTTTTTTATTTTATTTTTAACATTTACTCATTTTTGAAAGAGAGTGTGAATGGGGGAGGGAGGGGCAGAGAGAGAGAGAGGGAGACACAGAATCTGAAGCAGGTTCCAGGCTCTGAGCTGTCGGCACAGAGCCTGATGTGGGGCTCGAACTCACGGACTGTGAGATCATGACCTGAGCCGAAGTCGGACGCTCAACCGACCAGCACCCCTTTCCAGTCGTTTTTATTTTCGTGTGTCTCGACTGATCCATCACAGCCTTTTTGATGGTAGTGACAGAAGACCCCACTGAAGTATAAAGGGGACTTTCTGGCTCATGTATTTGGTCGGAAGGATGAGTTTGGAGGTGGCTGTGAGGACGAGGAGAACTGGGTTCACGGACTCTCTGGACCTTCTGGTTTCTACTTCTCCCCGTGCACGCTTCTGTTTTGCACAGCAGAAACCAGTTTCTTCGTGTCGCAAGGCGTGCGACCCACCTCACTGCCCTCCACTTGCCTCGTCACCTCCATCTGTCACTAAGCTCTGCCCCCAGTCACCTCCTTCTAGTGCCCTGATGGCCAAGCTCATCCTTCCCTCAGGAGCCCTGCCCAAAACACTTCTTCCTAAGCTATTTGCCTGGCTCGTCCCTTCTCATCCAGAAGGATCTCAGTGCAGACACTGCCCACTCACAAAGACTCTCCCGTCAGCTTCCGCTGCTCATCATTTCTTATGGGCTCCTTGATGAGCTGCAGAGAACTCGGGGCAGACACAATCACCCCTTTTTCCTTATTGGATCTCCAATTCCTCTCCTTCCAGAGAAGAGGGACCCCATCTGTCTTGTTAACTAATGAGGGAGCGCGGGGCAAGCTGAGGGCAGAGGACAGGCTAACAGCACCCCTCCCTCGAGGCGGGATCTGTGTGATATTCCTGGGACACGCCTGCCTACCCGAGAACAAAGGAACGGGGTTTAAGTGCTGGCCGTGGCGACGTGGGAAACTAAGGCAAATGAAAAATTCAATTCCCTTATTGCCTACCGCCCACTGACAAGTCCTTGAAACGGGCAGAGTGACCGTCCTCCAGGAGCTCAGCTGCCTCGATGACGACACTTTGCTGGGGGCAAAGAGAGAACCTGAGCTTAATATTATCCCAACCTCGAGGATTCTGCAAGTCAATTTCCTTTATCTCAGCTGCCCCAAGATATATGTTGGCAATCGTACTCTAAGCTTATGGCCCCCTGATATGCATCTGAAGGGTCTCATGACTGGGGTTTTATTAGATGGTAATAAATGGTGTTTCCTTAGCAACAGCTAGCCTCTCAAGGTCCTGGAAACCTTGCTTCCAAAATTCCCTAGAGACTTACTCTAGCCCTGACCCCCTCCCAACCTGAGGGTATGTAACCAGTCTCTCCTCACAACCCCAGGGCAGCTCTTCCTGCCCACGGGTCCTGTCCCCGGACTTTAATAAAATCACTTTTTTGCACCAAAGACATCTTTTTCAAGATTATTTTCTTGGCCATTGGCTCTGGACCACCCCACCATCACCCCAAAACCTCATCATTGTAGCTCCGGTGTCTGGAACAGAAACCGGAACCCAGTAGGCATTCATCAACATGTGGGTCGAACGCCCTCAGGGGACGAATGGGTGTCAGCAGCTTCAAGGTCACAGCCATCACATCGCAACCAGAAGGGAAAGGGACTTTTTCCTCTCAAAATGTCCTGGGGAACTATCTTGTTTAGTTAGGCAGGGCTCCTACAGCCAAGCAGGAAGAGAGGGGTCCACTAAAAGGAACACAGGGTGGAAAGAAACATTTCTCAGGAGGCAGGCAAGGTTTGAAGCAGCAAACATTAGGCGTGGTGTGCTCTGGCTTTCTCCACCCCCCCTCCTGCCATCAGGCTGCTGTTCTCGCTATACCAAGGGATTAGTAGTAAAACCATATATATATGTAATATATATATATACATATGCCTGGGTGGCTCAGCCAATTAAGCATCCAACTCTTGATCTCGGTTCAGGTCACGATCTCATAGTTCCTGAGTTTGAGCCCCACGTCTGGCTCTGTGCTGACAGCTCAGAGCCTGAAGCCTGCTTCAGATTCTCTGTCTCTCTGTCTCTCTGTCTCTCTGTCTCTCTCTCTGCCCCTTCCCTGCTTGCACACACTCTCTCTCTCTCTCTCTCAAAAATAAATAAAACATTTTAAAAAACCTGTAATTTTAGAAATAAAAAGGGAAGCTCTCTTACAAGAAAATGAACAACAACCACAGTCGAAACAAGTAATGGACAAAAGAAGAAATCTAAATATTTGAAAAGATGTCCAAGTCTCATCAGAATGAAAACATCTATAGTTTTTTTAAAAAATGAAAAATAAAATGTTTGCTCTCTTACGAAAAAAAGTGAAAGTGATTGGAAATGTCTAAGATTTGCCTAAGCAAGGATGTAGGAAAAGCAGTATTCACAAATATAGACAAGAACAACCATTTTAGACAGTTACTGGTCATTATTTATATACAAAAAAAGAGCATATTCTTGGTATCAGCTCCTATCGCTTCTGCAACAAATTAACGCAAATTTAGAGACTTTACGCAATGCAACACGCAATGGATGTCTTAGCTCACAGCTGTGGGGTGAGAAATCCTCAGGTCAAGGTGTTGGCAGGGGGTGGTAGGGCCTGTTCCCTCTGGAGGCTGCTGGGGAGACTCTGTCGTGTGCCTCTTCTGGCTTCTAGAAGGTTGGCCTCATCCCTTGGCTCGTGTCCCCATATCACATCCGCTTTTCCCCTACCTTGCTTCTGCCATCACATTGCATTTGGGGCCCACCTGGATACCCTCCCCACCTCAAGACCCTTGACTCAATCATGCCTATAAAAAGTCACACTTGCCATATGAGGCAAAATTCACAGGTTCCAGAGATCAGGATGTGAGTATCTTTGGGGTGGAAGAGGCATTATTTAATCCTGCCAAGTTGTTGTATCAAACTATCGTCTTCTTGGCCCAGAGAAATAGTTGCATATGCAATAAATATTTATGCATGGGGATATTTACATAGGAAAAAAAAAACAAAATTAAACACTCAACAATGGAAAAATAGCTAAAAAAAAAAGGGGGGGTATAATTAGAGCATGGAATCCTATGAAGAATTCAAGTTTCAATGTATATACTGGCATGAAGTGGTCTTACTTCATGAGGCAAAGCAAGTTAGTGTTATCCGTTTATATTTAAAATATGACATATTTTAGGGGCATCTGGGTGGCTCAGTCAGTTAAACATCTTCGGCTCAGGTCATGATCTCGCGGTTCACGGGTTTGAGCCCCGCATCAGGCTCTGTGCTGACAGCTCGGAGCCTGGAGCCTGCTTTGGATTCTGTGTCTCCCTCTCTCTCTTCCCCTCCCCTGCTCGTGCTCTGTCTCCGTCTCTCAAAAAATAAACAAACATTAAAAATTTAAAAAAAATACGACATATTTTACATGTGCATTTGTACAAATATAAATGCATAGAAAAATGGCTGGAATGGATATGCCAGATTATTACAGGAGTTCTCTTGGGAAAGAAGCAGGGTTGGGGTGAAAAAGAAGGTGACGTTATATTCTCCCCTATATATTCTATGCTATTTGGACAATTTTTAATAATGGAAAAGACATTATAGGTTATTTATAGACTACAGGAAATAAGTTCACTGTAAAAAACATATAGGAAACACACGGAAAATTCTAAGTAGCTTTGTAAGGGGGAGGGGGGCGGAAAGACCATGAAATTGCAAAGCAAAACCATTCCTCAACTGAGGAAGGAAAAGTTACACTGGATTTATTTCAGTTTAGCGATAAAAGTGAAATAAAACTGCCAAAGCAGAGACTTAACACCGGGCTCTGACTTACAGGTGTTCTTTATGTATTAACTAAAGATTTAATGTTAACTTTGAAAAAGATGAGAAGACAGGGAGGTGGTCATTAAATACCGGGAGTCCTGGGAATGCAGAGGGTTTGAGGGCACCCCAGGGATCCTGGGGTTCACGAAGCAATAATGCCTCCATCACATGGCGTACAGGCTGATCTATTCATCCTATTCCACCAGGCGGGGGGCGGGGAGGCGAGATCGACAAAGGGGGTCAAAAGGTACAACTTCCAGTTACAAGGGAAATAAGTCCTGGGGATGTCATTTACAGCACGGAGACTGTAGTGACGATACTGTGCCATGTATTTGAAAAGAGAGGAAATCACGAAAGGTCTCATCACGCACACACACAAGCCTATGCGTGGTGATGGATATTCACTGGATTTACTGTGGTGACCATTTTGCAATACATGCAAACACTGAATTATGATGTTGTGCACCTGAAACGAAGATCCTTCTATGTCAATTATACCTCAATTAAAAAAAAAAACGTTGTCTCCCGCGCCTGGGTGGCTCAGTCCGTTAAATGCCTGGCTTAATTTTGGCTCTGGTTATCTCCGACCCCAGCTCTCCAGAAGCCATGGCTGGCAATTTATTCCCTCGTCTCTTCCAGCTTTCGCTCCTTATTGATATGGAACATGTTTTGTTGTTTTCATTTTAGAAGTTAGCAAGTGGCCTCCTCCTCGGAGTGGGAATATTTTAGCTATTATACTGCCCTCCCTTTTGCTCGTACTTATTATGGTTCTATCAACTTTTTTAGTTCAGTTAATGTTCAGTGCGATTATGACATGATTATGATCATAAATACTGTTCACCTTGGGTTATATTATGTATCTTGTATATGCTGAATTTTTTTTTCCTGAAATTAATGAGCGCTTTTATTATTTGTTTCCTGCAAAGGTAACTTTTGGGCAAATACCTGAAAGAGGGAGGCATGGGGGTTGTGTAGGAAGCACACTGCACATAGAGGTGGTTGCTTGTTCAAAGGCCCTGGGGTGGGATTGTGCTGGGAGTGTCTGAGACACAGCAGGACCAGTGTGGGGGGTCAGAGGGACAAGAGGAAGGCTAGTAACTGGCATCGCAGAAGAGGGAACTGGGCAAAATTGTAAGGTCTCCCGGGCCACTTTGGATTTTATTCTGAATATGATGGGAAGCCAGTGGAAGATTCTGAACAGAGGGATGATGTGGTCAAACTGCTGTTTTAAAAAAGATTATTCAGGTGGCTGTAATGGGCAAAGACAGAACTGGGGCAAGGGTGCAAGCAGGGAGGCCAACTGACAGGCTACTGCAACGGTCCAGGTAATAGGGGACAGTGGCTTGGACCAGAGGGGTAGCGGCAGAGAGGACAGGAAGCATTTGAATTCAGGATATATTTGAAGGCAGAATTGACAGAATTTGCTGACTGGTTAGGGGAGCGTGACATAAGGCGCTCATTGATTCGCACCGGCCCCTTTCTATGTAACAGAGAAGAGAAAGCGAGGAGTCAAGAACCTCAGCGATGTGTGCCAGGCTCTGCAGCCGGCTGGAGGAAAGCACCTATCATCTTGCCTGGCACACAGTAGGCACTCATTAAAAATGAGTTTCATGTCCTTTGTGGCGGAAGTGTTGAGACTTTCAAATCCACCGCTATTTCCAGTATCGTATCTCATCGCTTCCACGAGGTCCGCCGCTATATGTTTATTTCCACCAACGACCAATCCGCTTACTAACCGGCCAACTAATTAACCCGGAAGTATTTACGGGCGTTCACTTTGTTTCCAGTTTTGCGGAAACAGAAGTGATGATGTGGGTGATGGTGACATCGACAAGAGCCAGCATCGACTTGGCGGCTCTCATCTGTTAGCTACGTTTCAGGCATGATCTCATTTCGTCCCGATGACAACCTCATGGGACTGTGTCACTGTCGCCTCCATTGCTCAGATGAGGAAACAGAGGCCAAGCAAAGAGAAAATCACACCCAGAGCCAACCCAGTATTTGGACACGGCTCATGTTAAAAGTGGTCTCGTGTTTCGTGCTCGGGAAATCAGAAAAGGGTGAGATTGATCCGGAATGTTAAGTCTGATTTTAGAATACGGGTAGGATTTAGACGGGAGGAAGCGATAGGAGAGCGAGCCCTAAACAATGATGGTGGGGAGGGGTCCAGGCTAATCAAAGGCCTGGAGGCCGGCCAGTGGATGACGCTCTGAGGGGCAGCCTGGCTTGGCTGTGCTATAAGGTTCAGGCTGAGATGTGGTGGCGTAATGGGGCCAACTCCTACTCCACCGGATGGTACCCAAGTTCCTAAGGAGAACCTTGAGTTCTCTCCTGAGGTAGGTAGAGGCTTGTTTATGGCCTTTTTGGCCCTAGCTGCCTTAATCTTTAGGGAATCCAGCCCCCACCCCCCCACCCCCCATCCTTAGATATACTAGAATGCCCTCGTAGCTCAACTTCCAATGTATACGTAGCTATATGTCACAGGATTCTACAGTGTTCCTAGTTTAGCTTTGGATTTGATGAGGCCCTAAACCACTAGATGCTACATTCCAAAGTGAGGCGTGAGATGGAGGTTCCAGAAGGCCAGTGCTTTGCGTCAAATGCCTCACCTGCACTGAGGGTGTCAGAGTCAGCAAGTTGGGGACTAAGAGAGAATTTTCCGTGAGACCTGCTGGTGAGTCCCACCCACTCTGCCTTTAAAGGAGGGTGTGGGGTGTAGTCCGCATGACACAGTGTATTGGGGTCTAATGCATACCCCAGAAATCTAGAATGTGTGAGAACAGCTGGCTAGCCCTCCTACCCCCGCCCCCCCCCAACCACGGAACGAGGAGAGCGTGTTGCATGGGTGGCTGACATTCTCAGTGCATTTGGGGAAAGGAGGCACAGGTGTCCCCCGTGGAGCTGAGGTGAGCTGCCTGCACAGCACAGATGGCACAGGATGTCTCAGACCTTGGCCAAGTGGCCCACGTGGAAGGGCATGTGAATTGCCAGACTTGGGAGAGGAGGAGAAAGCACCCTGCAGGGCAGAGGTCCCAATGACTGGGGGAGGGTCTCCATCCAACAGAGAGAGGGTCAGCTTTTCGGTCCTTCTCTGCCACCTGCTCCTCATGACCTGAGTCTGTCGGCCCCCTTTTCTCCCTTTCTCCCCTTGGCCCCTCAGTCACAGTTATCGGAACGGGAAAGAAGCGTAATCGCAAAAAGGCGATAAAAGGAAGAAGGAGCTAATTCTCACCTGTCCAACGCACACATACCTGGGATACATTTCACAGGAATCCAATCAAAAGCACCTTGTGAATACGTCTCAAAAGCCATGCCTGTCCTACCAAATGGTTATGGATAGGGCTTGACTTTAATTGATACACGGGTGCCGTGAACGGTGGAATATTTGTGAATTTTGATTTTGTAGGGTTCCCCCCTCCCCCCCCCCCCATTTTGGAGCCAACATGGGTTTCCGTCTCCTGTCCTAAACATCTCCATAGGGCCTCCTGAGGCTCGTGTGGCCGGTGGTACGAAATGGGTAAGACGACCACGGGCTACTTAGCTGGACGATCTCTGCACTTGGATCCTGAGGGTGTGAGCTCCAGTCTGGCTCTAATGAGGCTTGTGACGCTGGACAAGTCGGTGCTCCTCTCGGGGCCCTGGCTTTGTCATCTGTGAAGTTGGGGGGGGGGGAGGGACTAGCTGGCATCTCCCGTTCTGATTGGTTCTAAGACTCACGCCTCTGGGATTTCATTGGTCCTCTGCGGAGCCGGACACACAGGCGGTTTCAATAAATGGTGGCGTAATGAATAAACCCGTGACAGCTGGATCCCACCCTGAGCCTTCCAGCTTTGCTCTTGTACCTCTTTGGGACACCAGGGTACCGCGCTGTCTTTGGGTCGGAGGGGCCTCCCCCTGGCCCCGCGAGGGGCGAGCAGACGGGACGGATGATCGTCCTACCTTGTTGAGGGTGTTGAGGGCTGCCTGGGCTGCTGTGAGCGCCGGCTCCGCTTTGGCCAGGTCGTCCTCACAGTCCTTCTGTTTCTGCTTTACCTCCTGCATGATGAGGGCCACCTTCCGCTCCTCCTCGTCCACGATGGCTTTCTCTCTGCTCACCTTGTCCGTCTCTATGCCCACCACCCGGATCAGCTTGTCTGCGTCCTCGTTCTTGTGTCTCACCTCCACTTCCTGGGTGGCCAGCTTGGCTTTCAGATCATCTACCTGCGGCAGAGAAGCGCTGGGCTTACTGGGAGCAGAGGGAGTTGGGACACGGCCCTGGGGGTCCGACCCTATAGAGGAAAACGGCCAACTGCCGAAGCGAAGGCGCCTAAGCTGAGCTCTCACCTGGGACCAAGCGCCCTGACCCCACGGGCGGAAAGGGGCACTGGACTCTCTCTTCTTCCTCCCTCTATGGTAAATGTGGCAGATGGAAGATTCTAAGCAAGATTCTCCCTCGTGCCCACGTGACTTAGGCTGCTTCCCATGGCCATTGGTGCCTGCGTCTCATAAAACTCCGCCTGCCTCGGATACTACTTGGTGCAGAGCGCGCCTGTCGTAAAAAGCAGTCGTTGTCTAATTGGAACTGGCCACCGTGAAGTACACCGAGAATTTAGCAAGTTACAAAAAGTGAGTACGTCCCGTGCATCCTGAAAGACTGAATGTACGAACACACAGCGGCCAGGCCGCGTATCAGAGTAGAACGCTGGCCCACAACTGCAATCTCCTGGCGACCAGGAGACCAACCCGTTATCTACAATAACCAGCTCAGGAAGCCAGACTCCCGAATACGTCACAATCCAGGGAGACAGACAGACAGCAGCCTCTGCAGCAATCGGCCCCGGATGGCCAGCACTTGGTTAACAACGGACGACTTCCTTAATTTTTGCCCCTGCTTCCCACTTAGGAGCAGCCAGAGAAAGTCAAACACGCTCCCCCCACTGATCACACAGGATGCCCACTTCTAGGGAGCCCCCCTCCAGCTCTGCAGGCCACCAGCCTCCATCGGGACGCATCTGACACCTTTCCTTTCTGCCCACCAAGAAGCCCTCCCACCCCGCGGGCTGCCTTTGAATCTCTGCCAAAAACCAGGTGCCCGCTGGAGCCAGCTCTGCGTAGAGAGCATTCACTTGGTCTCATTGGTTTGGTCTTAGTCTAGTTCCGCAGTCCTTTCAGGAAACAGATGACCAGGTTGACACGGACCCAGTGGCCCAGACCAGAACCCAGTGGGCTCTCCCCATCGGGCCTCTGAATTCATATGCGTTTGGAGGAAGTGAAGAAGCTCACCACGGAGGAAACCGTTCATTTCTCTGACCCCCTGGAGAAGGAGGCATGGTTTTCTATGTACAGTCTGTTCCGGAGAGTGTGGTGGTTCTCGGAGTGTGGTTCCCTGGACCACCACCGACAACAGCATCCCCTGGGTACTTGCCAGAAAGGTAAACTCACAGGCCCACTCCAGACCTACTGAGTCAGAAATTCTGGAGGCGGGCCTGGCGATCTGTGTTTTAACAGGCCCTCTGGGTGAATCTGGTGCCCACCTAGGTTTGAGACCCAATGGCCTGGTTTTATGGCCCTTTCATCTGCAGAAAGAAGACTCAGATCTGTTTATTTCTGGGAAGTAAAAAAAAAAAAAAGCCATTTGTATTTGCAATAGGGCCCATAAACTTTACATTGCAAAATGCCCTCCCGCCTCTCATTTTTCTGCAGTCTATTTCATGCAACAACCCAAGATTACTTCAGAGCTCCTGGAATACGTCAAACAGATTCAAATGCTTTATGATACAAAATGCATAAGGGGAAAAATAAAACAGAGGCTTAGATGCTGCTGATAATTCCCTTTTCATGGCAGATCAAAAGAAAAGAAAAGGAAAGCGGGGGGTGGGGGGGGGAGAAAGAATGCTCTTTAATTTTGTGTATTCATGGAAACTGGAGACTTTTTGTTAACCTCAAATGAAGCCCTGCTCCCGAGAACAAGTCTTATATTCCCGTGCTGGAAGGTTAATCCATTTCTAAATCCCACAGTTCAGCTGCAGGGAGTTATTTCTACAAGGACAAAGATGCAATTGTAAATCAAAATGATTGAACCACATAATCACTGCAGTCAGCAAGCACACCAGTAACTTTTTGTTCCTTTTTAAATCTGGGGAGATTTGAGAAAATTGGAGTGGGTTTTTTTTTTTTTTTAATTCTGTTGTTGTTGTTTGTCTGTTTGTTTTGTGGCTTATAGATAGGGTGTACGACCTCAGGCCCAAGGTAAGCAAACACCAGCACTGTGGATGGGAGCTTTGTAGCTCTCGAGTTGTGACGAGAAGTGACACAAGGGTCCCGCCAGTCAGAAGTAGGCCGCTCCCCACAAAGCTGAAGAGAGGGTGTGAGTCAGGCTCGTTTCATGGCTCTTTGGCAACAGAACAGGAAGTTTAAGTAGGTTAGAACAGGAAGTTGCAGTAGGTCAGAACAGGAAGTTGAAAGAGGTCAAGTTAAAATTTCCTCTTCTCTTCGCCTTTATTCAAAGCATTCGAGCCCCTCCTTGGATCTCTTCCTCTTTAGACACCCACCCCCGCCCCAGATAGGAGGGTCAAGGGGGAGAGGGACAAAAACAAGGAAGAGACCCTCTCTTCAGTCTTGCCAGCTCCATGAATATAAGTGGGAGGGGAATGTCAACTGAGTGGAGTGCCAAGAGGCTGGTGGTGAGAGACCGTCCTCTCTCCGAGGACCAGGAACATGATGCCAAAGAGGAAGGCCAAGCTTCCTGGGACCTTCTCCTCAGAGCCACAGAAGGAAGAGAGAAAACCCGGGATCATCAACAGCAATCCCTAGTGCGCAGAGTGTTAGAGGCCCAGAGGTCTTTGCCTTCTTACCCCCCAGGTCCTTCTGGTCACCCACCACGTTCTCCCATGAATTCACACTTCACGTAGGCTTCTCTTCTTAGACGTAGTGGTTTCCCATCTGCAGTAGACATCTGTTATATTTGTCTACCTAA
Organism: Panthera tigris; assembly: GCF_018350195.1. Lineage (NCBI taxonomy): Eukaryota > Metazoa > Chordata > Mammalia > Carnivora > Felidae > Panthera > Panthera tigris. The sequence continues at coordinate 5,880,363 of NC_056673.1, read as the reverse complement.
TAAAACTTCTCATCCCTGTATTGGAAATACAGTTTGAATTTCCCTTGGGAAATATTCCCTTCCCTAGTCCTCGTGGTTTGGGTGGGGCTGACTCCAAAGGTGGTCCTTTGATCCTCACTTGGCCAAGGAGAGTGTCCAAGTCACAGAGAATGGTTCACGTATGGGCAAACCAATGATATGAAGAGGCCAATCAGAGCTACTGATCATTTACCCCAGGAACTTGCTATTAAATCCTGGGAAAGATGAACTCCTCCTTATGGTGAAGTTGCAAAGCAGGCAGAATAGAAGTCTGAGGTTGGCGGGGCCATGGGGTTGCCTGCCTGGACAGGGACATTTAGTGAGAATCTGGCTCCAGCCCTGTCAATATTAAGCTCTATCTCTGAATTTTCACTTATATGAAACAGCTTGTTTTATTTTTGTTGTTGTTTTGCCTAGACCAACTTCAGCCGGATTTTGGTCAGTTGCCATCAAAAAGATCTGATAAATATATCATGTAATCTCATTACCCCCCCCCTCCCCTCCCCTCCTGCCTTTTCCTTTTCTTCTTTTTTCCTCTTTTTTTGCTAAGTGAATTTGAACTCATTTTTTTTTTTCCACTTGTACCAAAAGAGTCCTGATGCCTACGTCATGGTAAATTACTGAACTGTCAACTTCAGGTAAATTCGGTGGCCTGAGATTCTTTGAAAGCCCAAGAAAGACTGAATTTAAGAGTCTCCAGATGAACAGACTTGGGGAGTAAATCTTAGATGGAGGAACTGGTAATGAACTGTAGGCCTCTTATGAACATTTCTTCAGTCCAACAGCCCTTCTCCCTCATGAGTACACTTGAGCTAGGTATAGAAGTGAGGGTGACAGTGTGTCCTGAAGATGCCAGGAGATGGCGTGAGACCCAGGTCAGGGGTGAGGGTTCTGATGGTGCTAAGAGAAGGAACAGAAGTAACACCACCCTCATCTGAGGCAGCAGCAAAGACAGAAGATGCCACCCAAAGACCCAGCGGAACCAGCCACCCTCAGCAGAGACAGTGAGAGCTGGAAGACCACACATGAAGCTTCACCGGCTGCCTCCTGAAACCACCACCACCAAGATGCAAAGGGGCAAAAGACCCTTCACATGGAAACAGCCCCAAGGTAGAACTACACTCTGAACTGACTGCCCTCCAGAGACTTTTTTAACCTGAAGTGACCAAGTCGACCAGAAATGTAAGATTAAGAGCTTCCTATTCTTTTTTTTTTTTTTTTAATTTTTTTAAACGTTTATTTATTTTTGAGACAGGGAGAGACAGCATGAACAGGGGAGGGTCAGAGAGAGATAGGGAGACACAGAATCTGAAACAGGCTCCAGGCTCTGAGCTGTCAGCACGAGCCTGATGCGGGGCTTGAACTCACAGACCGCGAGATCATGACCTGAGCCAAAGTCGGACGCTCAACCAACTGAGCCACCCAGGCGCCCCAAGAGCTTCCTATTCTTAAACAAAAAAATTTTTTTAATGTTTATTCATTTTTGAGAGAAAGCAGGAGAGAGTGGGCGAGCGTGGGGGAGGGGCAGAGAGAGAGGGAGACAGAGAGTCTGAAGCAGGCTCTGAGCTGTCAGCACAGAGCCTGATGTGGGGCTCGAACTCGGGAACCACGAGATCGTGACCTGAGCTGAAGTCGGACGTTTTAACCAACTGAGCCATCAGACGCCCCGAGAATTTCCTACTCTTAAACAAAAAAGACAGATCTGGAGCTAAGTCAAATCTCGGTATAGAAAAATAAAGTGGTGTTTCTGACCAGGTGAGTCTAAGCGTGAAACTGTGTCTGAAGTTTATAAACTTTAGATGACCATATAATTATTAATTCTTGTCATTATGATCATTATCATCGCTGCTCCTAATATTGTGATCGTTGTTAAATAAATCTGGAGTCCATCTGAGCCAGAGTGGTGAGATTCATGTAGCCCACTCCCGCTGGATTATGAATACCAAAATCTGTCATAAGTGGGTAGTAGGATACTTATACAATATAATTCAAGTCATTACCCTTGTACCAAGATTATGGGGATATACTTAAGGGTTTTTTCTACAAAGGAACAATTTCAGATGAAGGCTTTACATCAGAAGCCAAGATAGCATTTTTACAAGAAGAATTATCCTCATAACCATCCATAAGTATGAAATATACACCATGTAAACAGTATTGGGGGGCCCACCCTCCATCCCCGCTCTAAGCTTGTAGGTGACTCATTTGCTTGGTTGCCTAGCCATCTGTCATCTACCCATTTATCCACACACTTAGAGAACACCTACTACGTGCCAATGAATCCTGGTGTCTGCCCTTGGGTATCATGCTGCCATGATAGTGTGGCAGGACATATACAAGAGAAGAAACATAATGTCGGGATGGAACCACAGTGAATGGAATGAAAATCTTCTCACAACTTAGAAGGGGCTTCTGCGAGTGGAGGGAGCAAACCGTTTACGTCTTGACAGTCACAAGCTGGCAAGTCAGGGGCACACATAAAGACACAGAGATGTGAACTAGCTGTGGAGATTTGGGGCGACTCCAACCAGTCAGTATTGCTGAATGCCAGGGTACAATGGGGTCGAAGGGAGGAAGAAAGGATGGCGAAAGAGGCAAGGGTATAGTTTGAAAGTTCTAGAAAAGTTCAGAGAGTCTGAAATGTAATGTCTAAAACATTAGGGTCCACGTTAGAGAAAACTCAATGTTTTGAGTGAAGATCAGTCTGATAGCCGGACAGGGGCTGGTCCAGACCTGTGCTGTCTAGTTTGGGGAATGAGCACCTGAAATGTGGCTTGTCCCATCTGAGACGTGCCGTAATTATAACCGCACACACACTAGTCTTTGCAGCCTTGTAGGAAAAAAAAATATTTCACCAATAACTTCTTTATACATTGCTTACCTGTTAAAATGATAATATCATGGATGTATTGGGTTAAATAAAATGTATTCTTAAAATATATGATAAAATTAGGTAAATTTAAGATCTAATGTTAGAATGGAAGCCACAAGTTTCCTTTTACTTCTTTTGATGCAGTTAATAGGAAACTGAAATTTGCATTTATGACTTGCAAGATATTTCTCTTGGACGGTGGGTCCAGAATGTTGGGAGAGGCTAAACAAAATGCCATTCATTCATTCAACATTTCATGCATGCCCCCTCTGTCCAGGTAGTGTTTTAGGCATGTGGGACACATCAGCAAACAGAACAGATAAGGATCCCTGTCCACGCAGAGGTTGTCTGACAGATGGGGATCGACAACAAAAAGTAAACACAACCAGTACGGGAAAGAGGCGAAGTCAAGCCCCGTAAGGGACCTGGGAATGGGGTGGGGTTGCAATTTAAAATGGGGCCATCAGAATGGGATTCACTGAGAAGGTGACATGTGAACAAAGAAGTCGAGATGAGGGAGTGAGTCGTGGGGGTGAGAGAAGGAAGAACACGCAGGGAGAGGAAACAGCCAGTGCAAAGGCCTGGCGTGTCTGAGGGAAGAGCAAGGCGGCGGCATGGCCGGAGAGGAATGTTGCGGGCATGGGGCAGCGGAAGATGAGGTCTGACAGTCTGCAGGGCAGGGTGGGAGAGGAGACTGGGGCGCCACTTTAGCGAGGGAAATGGGGGCCATCTCAGGGTTTTGAGCAGAAAAGTAACATGCTCTGATTCCTGTTTTGAACGGATCACTCTGGCTGCTCCAATGATGACGGACCCAAGAGGAACAGAAGAAGAAGCAGACAAGTGAGTTGGAAAGGTACTGTGGTTACCCGGGTAGGATCAGTGGCCTGGGTCGGGGGAGTAGCAGCGTGGGAGGTGCACAGTGGGGGGGTTCGGGACTCGTCTGAAGTTAGGGCCAATGGCGATTTTCTGATGCTTGGGCACAGGGTGTGTGTGTGTGACAGAGAGAATTGAGAAGGGTCAAGGATGACCCCAAGGATTTTGGCCTGATGAGTGATGCGAGAGGTTGCAGGTGAAGCAGGTTCGGGACCAGGGAGACACTGGGAGTTCCATGTATTGAAATGACCTAGGTAAGAAGTGTCTGAATCAAGACATAGAAAACGGGGATACAACAAGAGGGTACACTTGAGACACGTTTAGGAAATGTACAGAAGTTGTTAATTCTTAAATGGGAAATGAGGGAAGGGGAGGAATCGAAGGTAACTCCCCGCTTTCTAGGGAACTGGGTAGATGAAAGTATCACTCATCGAAGTAGAGAACTTTGAAGGAGAAGAAATGGAAATTGATGCCAGGACTGAAAAGAATTCTCCACTCTCCACACGCAGGTAGAACTGGGTTCACCGAAGGTATAACCAGTCTTCTCCTGGGACGGTTGGAATTTCCAGGGGACAGGGAGGGGAGGGAGAACAGGGGCTGCTAAGATGACAGTATTCAGAGGGCACCATACGTCAGGGGTGGGGGAGGAGACAGGAAGAGGAAGAAGTGACAGATGTTAAGAATCTGCATTCCGGGATTCTATCTTATGCTGAGTTCTAGAAGTTCAGAGATTGAGGGTACTGGAAACACTGGACAGTGTTGGGAGAGAAGATGTGACATTTCCACAACCACAGTACATATGCCGGGTAAACTGCTAGGCCTTTGGCTTGGGTCTGTGTCCCTCGACCTGCCCTGCACTGTAGCTCTGGGAAGGGGGTGTGGTCATGGCATAAATGGAAACCAAGAAGCATCATGGACAACTGGCACGTGTCATCGGTGGACAAACATTGAGTTTGGACCAAGCTCACCATGCCTGAAGGCACAGAAAGAAAAAGATAAAAGGGTCTTTCTAGAAATATAGGACAAGGATGGGAAAACCATGTAGGAGGCTAAGAAGAACACAGTTCTGCAAATGACGTGCTCCCAGATCTAGGGAAAACCTGGAGAAAGCGGTCCACCATCGTCGGTAGGATGGTTTCTGTGACACCGTTGCAGGAAAACAGGCTGAAATAAAAAAGCAACAGGATGCATTGGACAGGGAAAAGGATGAGATGGGGAAGGGCTGTTAGGATATTAAAAATGTAGTAGCATAATTAAACCCTTCCCTGTAAGCCTAAGAAGCAGAAGCAATATTACACAGTACGAAACTAGAATTGTCCGGGATCAACTTGAAAGGCTCTCTTAGAACACAGAGGGGAAAAAAAAAGCCAAAAGAATGAGATCAGTGAGTGAGATCACAATAGATGCGGGACACAGAGAAGCCATCCGGCAAATCATTGCTCCTGGAGGAGAGGCCAGGCCAGATGAACAACATCAGATAACAGAAGACCGCTTTTTCTGAGCAGAAGACATTCTATGTGAACAGATGGCAAGGGCTCACTGCATCCCACTAAATGCACTGAAATCCTCTAGACCTGTTACATCTACCGTTCAAGAAACAGAAGTGGGGAGAGAGGACAACTCAGAAGAAGCAAGTTGAATAGCTAGTCCAAAGGCAAAGCTCTGAAACAATGACAATAAGTGAAAGGCTTAGGTATCCGTAGGAACACGTGACGCCCATGGATCAAACTAATCACAATTTTAGTTTAATGGTGCAAATGCATGAAAATGACACCACCTGAATGAGAGACTGCCTCTGCTTCTGGCAAACAGAGCACACAAAAAAAGGGCCATCAAGGGACTGGCAGTGCTTGATGGGCATAAGCAGGGGCAGAGAAGGTGCCAGAATTGTCCCCAATTCTCAAGGGAAGAACAGGAAATTGAAACAAACTCGTTCCCTTTGGAAGAGGAAGTAGAAAAATCTTACCAGGACAGGACAACAGGGGCCTTCTTTCGATGGCCAACCACTTAGGGACACATGAGGAAATGCAAGAAATGAGACAGGATTTAAGAAATTAGGTCCCAATGGTGCTTTGACAGATGACAGAGTAAGACACAAAGAAACCAAAGAGAATCGGTACAGTTCGGCAACCATGTCTTTTTGGTTTTGGAGATGGAGGGGAAGTGGACTGGAGAAGAAAGGAAGGTGGCGGAAGAGGAGGAGAGGGGTAGCAAGCAAGAGAGAAGAGGTGCTCCAGAGGATTCCAGCATCAGTAGGTGGCAGCAGACCAGACCTGAAGGGGACAGCGTGCCCTTCTGCAGGGAGAGCTCAGCCTTAACTTCTGGAATGGTTTCTGGTGACTCTGAGGCCTCTGGGGAACCATAAGTGATTTTCAGGCCTGGACTGTGATCTCTCCAGTTCCCCGGAATGGGGTGCTCCCGCTCCCTCTCAGTGCCCCGCATGCACAAGCCATGAAAGAACACTACCCACCTGGGCGGAGGTGCTGTGAAGCTTCAGCAGTCCGTTCTCGAGACGCTCCATTTTGGACCTGAGCTCTTTTCCATGTCTGCGCAGCAAGCTCTGGTAGAGTCTGATGAACTCCAGGAATGACTTAGGGGTTGTGTAGTTGTAGCGTTGCTCGTTGCTCAGATAAGCCTGGGACATCTGGTTGACGCTTGTGTGGACAAAGGCCATGAACTTGCTAATCGACTGCTTGACTGTGGGCTGAAGGTGAAGAGCAGGAAATCAGAGTTACTGTCTGGACGTGAAGACTGGCGGTGGCGGCCCACCCTGCTCATTGCCTCGCTACATGGAAGGTTTTGCTCCGATGACTCTATCCAAGCTTGAACTTGAATCCTGAAACTCTGGACATGGAATTCCTTGTACCTGAGGTGGAGAGGATCTTGACGAGTGTCTCCTTTGCCCTCTTACCTCAATGCCTTCTGTGTTCTGCAAGAAGCGAAGGCTGACAGACTCCAATGCCTGCCGAGGCCACTCGTGGAACCAGTCGATGGCTGTGCAGTTCACAATGGCTGGAAACTTCCTGCTGCGGACCCTCAGCTTGTTCCCCACAGGGGAGAAACAGAGAGTCACCTGAGAAGTCATAAGGGTGGGGAGAACCAAGAAGGTATCAGAAGTTCTCACAGGGAGATAGCTATGGCTTTAGGTTCTTTATTTCCCGGAAAGTTGGGAAACACATCCAATGGAGTAAAAAAAAAAAAAAAATCTGTCAATACCACCCAGGCTTCTCACCAAGAAATTAAGAAAGCTGGGACTGCATGAGGCAAGAGGGAGGCTACTGCCCTTGAATCAGATGAGAAGGGAAGCCTTGCAAAATTGCTCAGGCTGAGAAAGTCACTCCACCCACACTGCCCACTCCCAGTACAATCAAGAAGGACAGCTATGTCCAAATTATCAATAGAGGTTCTCGTGAATGATCTCTGGTCTGCCTACCCGGCGCAGTAAATCCTTCTATACCTTTAGTTGTCGTCGGACCCGATCTATAAAGAATTTCCAGCAGTTCCCTCTGTTGTCTACCAGACCTTGACTCTTGACTTCATTCCTCATGTTGTTTATGATGTTTTCAACTTCATCATCGGAGTAGAGGTCTGGGATCTCTCCTGGGAGAAATGGGACACAGATGGGCAGCTTTCGCATCTCTCTGCACAATGCAATTGGACATGAGAGGTTATCCAACTTGGGGACACAAGGCCCGTGATTTTTGTGGCCATGCCCCACCATTCCTGCTGGTGAAATTAAACAGACACTGTATCTACTCCAAACCCAGGGCAGAGAGATGATACTTGAAAGAATGGAACAAGCTACATGGCACCCTTTTGTCCTGGGCCAGGAGTTCGTGGCATGAGAGCTTTCAACTGTCTATGTCTTTTACTTAAGACTTTACTTTACTTATTTACTAATTATTGTTAATAAAAAGTTTGTTCCCAAGGAGCTTAAGATTTGGTAGGAAGAATAAAAGAGATGTAAAATACTTATAAGACCACAAGTGAAAGGGGGGGGGTAACATACAGACAAATCTGTATATTGATGAAAAATGAACTACCCCTTTCTGTTAGAGCAGAAAGGGAGAGAGCGGGAATGGCGTCAGGGAACTTAGCATATGGTAAGTATGACATCTTAAAATCAATGGGGAAAAAAATGAACATTCAATACACAGTATTAAGAAAACTGGAATCTGAAACAAACAAACAAACAAACTATGGTTGGATCCTTATATTCCACTGTATGCTAGGATAGATTCCAAATGAGTCAATGACTTCACCATAGAAAAGAAAACCATAAAAATGGCAGAAGAAATGAGGGAAATATTATATGACCTCTGAGTGGGGAAGGACTTCCTCATTGTAACTCAAAATCAGCATGTTTTAAAAGAAAGATAAATTTGATATATTTAAGTTGATATATTTTATGTAAAAGTATAAGTTTGGTATAAAAAATAGAAACAAAACAGCATGGTGAAAACATAGGCAAAGTATAATAAGATCAAAACCAAAGAACCAATGAAAATAGGTTTCTCAAAGAAGACAGACAAATGGCCAGCAGGTTCATGGAAAGGTGCTCAACACAATTAGTTATCAGGGAAATGCAAATGAAGATCACAATGAGATACCCCCCTCACACCTGTTAGGATGGCTATTATCAACAAGACAAGAGGTAATAAGTGCTGATGAGGATGTGGAGGAAAGGGAGCCCCTGTGCACTGTTGGGAATGTAAACTGGTACAGACACTATGGAAAACGGTATGGAAGCTCCTAAAGAAATTAAAAATAGAATAAGTACCATGGGATCCAGGAATCCCACTTCTGGATATATGTTCAAAAGAAAAAAAAAAAACCAGATCTCAGAAATATCCATACTCCTCTGTTCATTGAAGCATTATTCACAGTAGCCAAGATCTGGAAACAACCTAGGTATGCATCAGTGGATGAATGGATCAAACAAATGTGACATATATAGGAATATTATCCAGGCTTTAAAAAAAGGAAATCCTGTCATTTGCAATAACATGATGAACCTGGAGGGCATTATGCTAATAAGCCACAGAAAAAGAAAAATATTGCATGACGTCACTTACATGTAGAATCTAAAACAAACAAACAAAAAACCCAGTCAAACTCCTAGAAATAGAGTAGAAAGTGGTTGCCAGGAGCTGGGGGGTGGAGGAAATATGGAGAGTCTGGTAGAAGGGTACAAACTTTCAGTTATAAGATGAATGAGGCTTTAGGATCTAATGTATAACATAGTGGTTATATTTGATAACACTGTACTATATCATTGAAATTTGCTAAGAGCTGGAACTTAAATGTTCTCATTCCTCGAGTTTTAAAAAGAAAATAGGTGTTTAACTCTGATTATAGTTAAATAGTTAATCTCCTTAATATGTAAATATTATAATGTTACATATAATAACATTATATGTAAATATGTAAATAAAGTCTCCACAAATAAAGGAAAAAACCAATAATTCAACTGTAGGACGTGGATACAGAAGAGAGCTCACAGTACAGGAAATACAAATACTTCTTAAATATATGAACAAATGCTTTAGCCCACTCATAGTAATAGAAATGTAGTTTAAAACAATGCCTCAATATTAATTTTGCAAGACTGGCAAAGTTCTGAAAGTTCAATAAAATCCTGTCTTACACAATATACGATGAATAAATCTTTTAAAAAATCCTAACTAAATACATAAAAATACATGTATGATGACCAAGTAGGGTTTGTCCTAGAAATGCAATGATGGTTAGGTATTAGAGAAATCTATGAAAATAATCCACTATGTTAATAGATTAAAGTAGATAATTACAACATTACCATTACAAAGACACATAACATTTCTAAAATACTGGTGGCAAACTAGGAATAAATAAGATTTCTCTTACTCTATCATAGATGTCTATTGCAGACTCATTGCAAACATTATACCTAAGAGTGAAATACTAGAATATTCCCTTTCAAATCGGGACCAAGACAAGCATGATTGCTATTATGTTTCCTAGTCAATGGTATATAGGAAGTCCTAGACCATGCAAAAAATCAAGAAAAGGAAAATGTAAAACAAGAGTTAAGACAATCATAAAATTATTATTGTTCAAAATCTAATTTTCTACATAGAATATCTAAGAGAATATACACGTAAACCATCAGGACTCACAAGCACATTTAACAACAAGCTTTCTGGACATAAATCAGTATTGAAAATAAAATGGCATCTCTATACTCAAGCCCCCCAAAATGTTACTTTATTCTTTTTTATCTTTTTAAGGAAAGATTTTATTGTTTTTGAAGCAATCTCTACACCCAACGTGGGGCTCAAACTCACAACTCCGAGATCAAGAGTCCCATGCTCTGCTGACTGAAGTGGCCAGGGAAGAGTAAAGGCTAAAGAACAGCCATGACATTTCTGAAGAAGAACCAGTGGGAAGGATTTTCCCTACCAGAAATCAAGTCTCCTAATAAAACGAAGTTAATTTGGGGCACCTGGGTGGCTCAGCTGGTTGAACATCTGACTCTTGATTTTAGCCCAGATTATGATCCCAGGGTCGTGGGATCGAGCCCCACATCGGGCTCCACACTCAGCTTGAGATTCTCTCTCCACCCCTCCCCTTCCTTGTGCTCTCTCTCTCTCTTAAAACAAAAAAACAGACCAAAAAACCCAAACCTATGTTAATTAAAACAATGCAAAATTGGCATGGGCCAAATATATAGAATACTGAAGGCAACACCTAGAAACAGACCTAATTATAAACAGGAAATTGCTATTAAAAATCAGTGTGCAGTCACTGATTGATGGATTAATCAATAAGTGATGTTAGGTAATTCAGCATTATAAGTAAAAATTAAAATTAGAACACTATATACAAATAAATTTCAGGTGGATTAAAGACATAACTATGAAAAGTAAAACACTAAAAATTTAAAAATAAAATGCAGGAGGGGCGCCCGGGGGCCCTGTGAGTTAAGCGTCCAACTTTGGCTCAGGTCATGATCTCGTAGTTCGTGAGTTTGAGCCCCGCGTTGGGCTCTGTGCTGATGGCTCAGAGCCCGGAGCCCACTTCGGATTCTGTGTCTCCCCGTCTGCCTGCACCTCCCCTACTGTGTGCTCACGCTCATTCTCTCTCTCACTCAAAAATAAATGAACATTAATTTTTAAAAAAATAAAATGCAGGAGATAATTTTTATCATGTCGAATAGAACAAAAGTTCTGAACAGTCTGGAGCATTAAAAAAAACTGTTAAGTTTTACAGCATTTAAACTAAATCAGCATGACAAAAGTCAGATGCAGACTTCAAAAGAGATTTACACCCCATATAATGAACAAAGTGTTAGTAACCAGAATATATAAGGAACTCTTACAAATCCGTAAGAGAAAAACAAGAAAGCCAAGAGCAAATGGTCATACTGCATAAATAGGCAACTCACAGGAGAGGAACAGCCAATAAACCCTCCAAAAGATGCTCAAGGTCACAAGTAAAAAGGGAAAGAAAACGATGAGGTTTCATTTCATGCCCATTGGCAAAAACTAATGTGTGAGATCAACCAAGCACTCATGAGGTTAGGAGGAAGCAGGTATTCATGCGTGACTGGGCAGAGAGCAAATTTGCACAACTACTCTGGAGAGCAGTGTGGCACTTTTTATAAAGTTGAAATATCCATCCCAGACAATTTAGTAATCTACATTTTGGGCACCGATTGGAAAGAAACTCTTGTACGTGCCCATTGCAAGCGTCTATGTCGCAATGTCATGATCGCATGGGAGTTTTATTGCTTTCCGCACATCCAGGAGAGTTCGTAAAGAAATACAGAGACACATAAAGGGAAGAAAGTCAACAGGGGTGGTGAGAGCATAAAGACTGTGAAGGAAGAGTCAGAAATTGGGGAGAGACAGCCGGGCAGAGCAGAGTTGTGAATCAGGGGCCAGGGGGTGGGCTCCTGGCTCAGATGGAGGATTTGGCCTTGGGGAGGAGGCATGGTCACCTTGGAGGACAGGAGAAACCCACAGAGATGTGGAGACGGGCTGTGCGGTATGAGGAAAGTTGTGAGTCTCATCCTGAAGAGTCAGGTCTTGTCAATGAGAGAGGACAGTGGGTGGGGGAGGGAAGCAGTGGAATAGCTCTTGAAAACACTGGCTATGATGTAAAGTAGGCGTGGCTCATGGCCAGGATATTCCATGGGCCCTGGGAAAGCTCTTCCCCATTTCCAGAACAAGGCTTTCGACGGGTACTGAGGCCATCTGGACCTGGAATCACAGGAATCCACACCCACACGCTTCTTCCTTCCTCCACAACCAACACAGAAATGTGAGCATCATAGAAATGCTGGACGTGGAAGGAGCCACGGGGGCCACCCTACCCGTGTTACCTCCTTGCGGGCTTGGATGAGGTCCTCAAAGATGGGTGGTTTGGCAAATGGCCTTAATCAACAAGTGATGGTAGGTAATTCAGTATTAAGATAAAAAAATTAAAATAAGCACACTATAGACGAATACATTTAGGTGGATTAAAGACATAAATATGAAAAGTAAAACAGTAAAAATTAAAACAAAATGCAGGAGGGGCACCTGGGCGGCTCAGCCAGTTAAGGGTCCAACTTCGGCTTCAGGTCATGATCTCACCATTCATGAATCCGCGTTAGTTAATCCGAGCGATGGGAATTCTGACTTTGCCTGTCAGTGAAGTTGCTACACATCCGTGCACTAGCACAGCTGAAGGAACGTATTGCCAACTGCCAACAAATTTCTGGCTTTCATAGTCTGACCACATTAACCCAGCCGGGAGTTCAGTAAGAATTTTATACTAATTAGACTTAATCGTTTTAAAAGGTCAAAATGGAAAAAAAAATGGATTATCATGAAATTGATTGTTTACTTCCTTCCCTTAATTGGACAAATTTAACTTCCGTCCATCAAGGTATTTCGTAGGACGCATATAAAACACCCTGAGCTATAACTTGTCCAAACCAAGGTCTTAGGAAGGGAATAACCCCTTTCTCATTTGATAAAAGCAGAGGTCCACGGAAACTGCTAAGGAAATGCAATGATATTCAGCATGTGTTGGGAATTAAAGAGGTCAGGGAAGTGTTGTTTTTTCTTTTTAATTGTTTTAAATGTTTATTCATTTTTGAGAGACAGAGACAGAGCATGAGCAGGGGAGGGGCAGAGAGAGAGGGAGACACAGAGTCCAAAACAGGCTCCAGGCTCTGAGCTGTCAGAGCCCGACATGGGGCTCGAACTCAACGAACCATGAGATCATGACCTGAGCTGAAGTTGGCTGCTTAGCCGACTGAGCCACCCAGATGCCCCAAGTTTTAAAAAAAGCAATAGTCAAATGGAATTGACATGAGCCATACTCCCCCAGCTTCAGGAGCTGACTGCCTACGGTGGTCTGTATTCCTTTCTCCTTTGTGTCTCTGATAATCTGCATTCCCTTCCCCATTGTCATGTTAGAGCCCCCCAGCGAGGACTCCATTCCCTTTGGTCTTAGAGCATGTGTAACAACACAGCCTGCATTCTTCGCCCTTCTATTATTTGAAATATGGAGGGCTGACTTTTGGTGTTTTATGTAGAACATTCTCGATAGGGAGGAACCAAACTATGGTCTACAGGCTAAATCCGGCATGCTGCCTGTTTGCTTGGCCTGCAGCTACGAGTGGTTCTTACAATTTGTAATGGTTGAAAAAAAATAAAATAATAATACTTAATGACTCATGAAAATTATAGGACATTCAAATTTTATTGTCCATAAATAAAGGTTTATTGGCCATGGCTGCAATCATTCATTTAGGTATGGTCTATGGCTATTTTTCCCAGTACAACGACAGAGCTGAGTAGCTGTGACAGACTGTATGGTCTGCAAAACTGAAAATATTTACTTTCTGATCCTTTATAGAAAAAAAAGTTGGCTGACCTTGGCTTATGTGATATACTTAGGGCTGTGCTGTTGAAAGTACCAGGCCATTTGGAGACTTTCTCCATGCTCTAAAGATGCTAGTATCTGTCACAAGGTCCCAAGAGCTCCTTAAGAAGAAGGTCACCAGATGGAATTGAGCCTCTGAGTTGGGAGCAAAGTTTGCATCTTGAGGTTTATTCCTCCAATTTCTCCTGGCATCATACCCGTCAGTTACTATGTGATGTAGGTAGTCATGCTTTCAAGCAAGGGACTGAACTGCCAGAGGGGATTTTGTGATGCGAACAGAGGCAGAGGCTATTTAAATATTTGAAAAGTTCCCTCCTGAGACCTACACTCGGGAAACACTATTTCTGCTTTCAAGTGCTCTGTGCCATCATTAACGCCTCCTAATACTTTGAAGCCCAGACTAATCATCATTCTTCTCTGTGCTCGTGTGGGACCTTCAGAGGCGAAAACTGCTTTTGGGGGAGGAGATCCTGATGGTCTGAGATGGTTCTGTTAGTTGGGGCTTGATGATAAAATGGATGAAGCTATGGACTGGGTCCTCCGTGAACGCGTTAGTGTCGCACTGGCTTAGGAGACCTGGCCTCATCCAGGCCCACCATTTTCCCCCAAACTTTTCTCTGGTCTCAAGGGAGGAAAAGCAGGGGACTGTGGTGGCTGTCTCATGCACCTCTCTCTGCATGCCTGAAAACCATCTCAAAGCATGTGTGCAACAGTGAGATCTAATACGTAAGACAGCACATCATTCTCGTGACATCACGCACCTTAGTTCAACAAACACCTGCTGAATAATAACTATGGGACCAGAGATGGGTTAATAGCTGACAGTATAAATGATGGAAGTAAGAGTCTCTACAGAGGGTTAGAATTATATTCGTATTGTTTTATTTCCTAAACTGAACGGTAGGTCCTTAAGCCTTTTCCTTTCATATCCTTACATTATTTCCTAACAACAAAAACATTAACTGACAAGAGACAACCTAGGCTCTGCCTTTCACGAATCTGCAATGCTGTTTCAGCACAGTGGTGGGGTATGCAGCCATGGAAAGCTACAGAGACGTGGAGGGTATTTCTCACTGCCAAGGATGATAGTGGATCAGTGACAATTTCCTAGAGAGAGAGAACACTCAAGTCTCGTAACGTGGGTAGAAGGGACTCCAGACAAAGGAGGAGGAGGGCATGGAGTTCAAGAGGAATACGATGAGTAATGATATCAGGGAACAACAGTGTAGTGTATTATCTCAGGGAGTTGGGAAGTAGATCACAGAGTAGGTCAAAGGCAGGGTCTTCTTTTTTTTTTTCTTTTTTAATCTGTAGAAAAAGGGGCTTGGGTCTTCTCCTGCATTCAGTTAGAAAAACCAGTGAAGAAATTCTATTTTATAAAGACCCTTTGGAAGCAGTGAGGAGGATGGATGAGGGGGGGTATTGCCTAGGATATGGGGATGAGTTAAGAAATGTCTGTATGTGTTGAATCAACTGATGAAAAGACCGGTGGTAGCTATGATAGAGAAGATTTAGATTCAGAAATGGTTCGGGGATAAAATTGGTGGTGGCTGATTATCTTTTAGATAGAGGAGATGAGGGAGAAGTCAGCAATGTAGGCAAATGCGCGGACATCATCTTAACAACTTGCATAGAAATTTAGCACCACGTGAAGGAAAGGAAAGACTGACAACTCAAGCATGTTTTTGCATCACCCTTTGGCATTTCTGCTTGGCAGCTGGAGAGCCAACCAGGTGCTGGTTTGAGGACACAACTTGTAGATAAAGCCACAGAGACCACAAAGTACGCTCAGAATATCTGATGCATGCTCAAGGGAGCCTCCTTTGCCTCCCACTTTGTCTCTTCTCCTTCCAGGGAAATTGGGCCAGATCTCTGCATATGTAAAGCAGAGATGGCCCACCAGGAAACCTAGTTCTGGGAGAAGCATAATCTAATGCCAAGTCTGTTACAAATATTTCCAGACTCCAGATTCTTTTTTTTTTTTTAAGTTTACTTATTTTGAGAGAGAGCGAGCGACACAGTGAGTATTGGCGGGGGGGGGGGGGCGGGTGGAGCAGAGAGAGAGGGAGAGAGAGAATCCCAGGCAGGTTCTGCCCTGTCAGCATGGAGCCCAATGTGGGGCTTGAATTCATGAACCGTGAGATCATGACCTGAACTAAAGTCAGATGCTTCACCAACTGAGCCACCCAGGCGCCCCTAGACTCCAGATTCTTATGTGATGGGTGGAGACCATTAATATACCAATCCTGGATCTAATCATTGAGATCCTGGAAGGCGAGGTGATCTTTTCATGTTCTATATATGAACAGGAGATGTGGCCCTAATTTGAAAGGACAGTCTGGTTCAGAGATGGAGAGGCATAGGACTTTATAACAAGGGGGACCCAATTTCATAAACTATTTCAATAGGCCACAGCGAGTGTATGATGCTCACATTTAGGCACAGTGTCTACTGACTGGAACATGTGAGCTTAATAAGTGGTTCTAAATATGAGTACATGGAAAGTGAACTAGTCTGGACCGGGGAAGAGAAATCTTAAATGTGGAGTGAACAATTAGGCCTTTTGAAAAGCAGGAGGAAAATCCCAACACGAGATCCCAATGTAAAATAAAGTATGAAACCTGGCAGAGTTAAGAAAGGCAGAGACACCACACCCAGAGTAGACTATGTCCTCTTAGCTGGGACTGCGATAAAATGCACTTTCTGGAATACAGGGAAGTTGGAGGAAGATGTGTTATACCAGAAAGCTAGGAAATGATTCTATTTCCCCCCTCTAGGTTAGGATGAGGCCTTGCTGGTTCTGAGTTTTGTCCAAGAACCAAGACAGTACACATTTTGTAAGAATTTCTTAAATACCTGGGTTTGATGACCAGTGTCTACTCTTTAGGAATTATTATAACAGGGCAATAAGGACATAGTAAAACTTGGGCTTTCCAGATTCAGCAAGGATCAATGTTTCATGTGTAGTTTCATGATGCCAGCAGCTGCGTGATGCCCAGGAAGGACCCTGGCAGCCAAGGGAAATGACTCAAAGGTACTCCTCCTTTACTCCTGATATATACGGCCACCATGTTTTTTTTTTTTATACAATTATGTACCTTTTGCTAACTAAACTAGGAACTATATTTAATTTTTAAACTTTGTGTGCAGGATTTCTTCCTGTCAATCTGTAACCCAACTGAGACACAGCTGGGATAATGATAGGTTCTGAAATGGTTGGTTGGTGTCAGGAGTGGGATGCAAGAACTGAATTACTATTATGGTTTGATTCTGGAAATGGCATCAGAAAATCAAGGGATCAAACAATGAGCTAAAGTAGTGTGGGAAGAGGGGCGCCTGGATGGCTCAGCTGGTTAGTGTCTGACTCTTGATTTTAGCTCAGGTCAAGATCTCACAGTCGTAGATTGAGCCCCACATTGGGCTCCATGCTGAGCATGGAGCACGCTCAAGATCATCTCTCTCCCTCTATCTCTGCCTCTCTCTCCAGCTCATGTGTGTTCTCTCTCTCTCTCTCTCAAAAAAAAAAAAAAATGTGGGAAGAAGCCAGATAGCCTATGGCGTGAGATTAGTAGGTCATTGAGAAAGGTGTTTTTGGGGAGGGTTGAATCAGTGTAATACATTCCACTGTACCTTTATATCTCTAAACTAACAGGACTTGTGGATAACTATGGAGGGAGGAGTTCATGGCAAGGTAGCCTGACATAGTGTTATAGTTTGCACTGTGTTATCCAAGAGTGGAGTGATTGCACAACCCCACAAAATTCAAACATGAAGGGGATGGGGAGGTTCTGAGGAATTCCCGAAGCCCTCTGTGGACTGCAGTCAATTAATTTCTAGCAATTATTTAGTTGACAGGGAAAATTAGAACTGAGATAGCCTCTTGTTCTCCCTGTCAAAGTGGTTAAGAAGAAAGGGAGGAATATTAGAAAAGCATTACTTTTAATTGCATCTCTTTTTAACATGTGTATGTAAGTCTTATTTTTATACAGAAGCCTTAAAAGAGAAATGTGAGCTTGAAACTTCATGGCTTTGGAGCAAGCTGATTGCATTATGCTTTCACTGGGCAGGGCTTCAGAAATTCATTTCAACTTGGAAAAGAAACAGTTGCCTTCCAAATGAAAAATTAAAAATACTTAATTGAGAAACAAAATTTCAACTGGTAAAAGCATATGAATTTCTGTGTCTCGGACATTATTTTAGGAGAAGGTGACCTGGCTGGATGGGGCCAACTGCGATACAGGGTGAGGCTGGCAACGCGCCTGGTATCTCCAGAGCTGTAAGTTTTTGGAAGCACAATTTCACCTTCTTTGAAATTAGACTTCAGGGTGCAGGGTGGGAGAGCCACTGGACACACTCTCGTTATTTAGTAAAATAATAAAAGGTGAGGCAATGTTGTAGGTGGAATACTGTTGTAGAAGATGGTGGCTCTAAGAATGGGGAGAGCGGATGGGAGGAGAAAAGGAGTAAGTAAGGCAAACTCCTGCATATGAAGGTAACTCCTGCATATGAAGGTAGAAATCTGTGTGAGGCTTAGAGCTGGCACAGTAAGGAACCTGGGACTCCGTTCCTCATCAGAAACAATCCAAAGGTTGCTCACAGAGTCTGCTAGAGCATGATGGGGACCAGGGACCAGTGGCTCTTCAGGGGTGACGGCAAAATGGCGTGGGATAGAAGCATACAAAATTTGAAGCGGACAATGATCCTGAAGCAGTGAAGTTCCTAGGGACTGCATAGCAGAAGACACCTTGAAATAAATTACATATGACATGGGATAGACTATGGAGAAATATGCTGTGATCGTGGTTCTTGGATTTCATAAACTAAAGAGTATTTAGTCAGAGAGCCAGGGGTTGGACTGTGGATACATGGGCTTTCTGAAATGCTGAAAAGCCAGAGGCAGTAATTTTGTTCTGGAACATCTGTGCATTGACTTTGTTTTCTTAACCCAGATGAAGAGGTAGTTTTGCAGATGCTGAATTTGGCTTAAGAGCCAGGAAAGCATATTCTATGTTTAATTAATATAAATGCAAAAATATATACCTCCAATTTCTGTAAATGCATAATTTAAGTAATATATTGTCTTACATTCTTGGGTGTATACATTTATATATATCTTGTGTTACGTTTATATACACGCATGTGTGTGTGTGTATAATTTTTTTTTAACCCAGAATGGTTCACATAATTCCTGAATTCCTGAGTAAATAAGGACAGTAAAGTATCAGAATCGAACTTTCCACTGAAGTTCTATCTTGCACTGATGGTGTCACAGGACAGTGGACAGCCTCTGTCAAGTTTTTTTTTTTTTTTTAATTTTTTTTATAACATTTATTTATTTTTGAGACAGAGAGAGACAGAGCATGAACGGGGGAGGGTCAGAGAGAGGAAGACACAGAATCTGAAACAGGCTCCAGGCTCTGAGCTGTCAGCACAGAGCCTGACGCGGGGCTCGAACTCACGGACCGCGAGATCATGACCTGAGCCGAAGTCGGCCACTTAACCGACTGAGCCACCCAGGCGCCCCATCCTCTGTCAAGTTTTTGGGAAACCAAGGAAACCAGCTTAGAGACATCCCCCCCTTTTTTTTTTAAAGGAAATTCTGTTTTTTTAAGTTAATTTATTTATTTTGAGAGAGACAGAGACAGTGTGAGCAGGGACAGGGCAGAGAGAGAGAGAAGGAGAGAATCCCAAGCAGGCTCTGTGCTGCTGGCACAGACCCTGATGGGGGCTCGAACTCACAAAACTGTGAGATCATGACCAGGGCTTAAGCCAAGAGTCTGACACTTAACTGACTGAGCCACCCAGGTGCCCCCATTTTAGAGATATCCTACATCTATTGTTGCTTCTACTTTGCCTAAGGTTCTGAATCCTCAATGAAACTGGCAAATGAATCTTGCCCTATTGCGTAAGTTTTGCATATGCAAATTCTGTGTCTCTTCTGGCCAATGCCTAACCTACTTGAAATATTGCACACATTCTATCTAGTTTCTCTCTTGAATAGGGGAAGAGAATAGCACCTTCCCGCTGGGCTCAGGAGATCGGCAGACCCTTAACATGTTCTTTTCCCAATAATCAGATCTAGTTCCCATAAAAGCCCCAAGATTATTGCCTGTTTTGCAATGGAAGGAGCCAGGATACCAGGCACAGCACTAGCGCTAAGGACCTTAATGAACCAGTCCTCTACTAGCTTCTTCCTTATTTCTATGACCTAGCTCTCTGGACCTTGGGCCACCTTGGGGTGACTCTGACACCAGGGGGAATTTAGCAGAGACACTCAAGAGAAAAGGGTTTCTTACCAGATGCCAAGAGATCATTGATGAGCACAAGGAACTTCTCGTCAGCCACTTGGGCATCGGTCATGAGAAACACCGTGCTGAGACCCTTCACCCCAGCTTTCAGGCACAAACTGGCCAGGTCCATCTGTGGAAACAATCAATATTAGAGATCTCTGGGAAGACGGCCTTACTGAAAGAGGTCTCCAAGCCACTCATTAGGAATGAGACCATTTCCTTATCTACTTTAATGGGAAATAAAGTGAAGCAGCAATGGAAAGTAGGAAGGAGTGCCATCTTGTCCTGAAAAGTAAGGAAAGTACGCCTCATTCCCTGCCTCAATCCCAATAGAGATGGACAAGTAAAATTAAATAGCGATGATCTTCAACTCTACAACCATTGTGGCTCCTATACTGGCCTCTGGGGCTCCTGCTTTGTGCAAAGAGCTAACAGCTTTCCAAAGGGACAGAGATGGTTCCTGTTCACCTGTGTTACTCATATCATCATGCAAGTGAATGACCTTCCCCAGGAGGCAAGCAACTGCTCTTGGCCTTGACTGAGGAGTCATGTTCTTGGGGATACCGACCTGGGTGATGAATACATCTTATGCCAGCAGTGTCTTGTGTCCTCATGACTCGCTCCAGCAAAAGCCTTAGGTTGGAATAAAATATACTGGGGACCACACACACACACACACACACACACACACACACAATCATCTTGTAGGAAATTACATCCAGTCAAAACTACAGGTAGATGAAGTTTTGGGCTAGGATGCCAAGCCCTGAATTTTTCCAGCTTAGTCAATCTCAGTTCCTTCTCTGTATCCCTCTCGCAAAGCTCGGTGCCAGTCTCTGATCTTGCTCTTCTCCCTTGCCCCACTCAAAACTCCTTTTCTAAGAGCCTCGTGCATTTCTTTACAGCAGAGCATCTTTGTGTCCTATATATAATCCCCCTTTAAAGTTAGTGAACTTCCTTGAATATCAACTGCTCTCAACCTTGTGCATTGACGGAATTAGCTAAGACAAGGCTTCTCAACTCTCACTGGAGCCATCTGGGGGAGGCTTTCAGAAGTCTTGACGCTCAGGCCATTCCCTGGACTAGTTAAGCGGAAATTTCTGGAGGGTGGGGTGCAGGTACCAGCATGATTTGAAGGGGATTCCAGGATGTAGTCAAGGTAGAGAACCGCTGTCTTAGATCATTCCGTGAACATGTGTTTCTCATATGCACTAACTTATTTACTTTTTGGGGGGGAACCGCTGAAGACTGGTCTCACGTGACCATGGTCTATGACCTCAGATCCAGCCAGTCATGGAGAGGCTGAACTGAGGCTCTGGAGTCAGCAGTGGGTGCCACTGGCGGAGAGATATGAAGGCAGGTGGGTAGGTCTGGCCCCACGCTGGAGGGAATTCTCCCAGGGACACTAAGGGCAGCATCCTGGGGGAAATTACATCAGGACTCCCAATCCCGCCTCTACTGTAACCATGCACAAAAGGGAGGGGGCTGGGCAAAGTGACCTCTGAAGGCTGGATAAATGCCTTTCCCCACTTTCCAGAGCTTGCATTGTGGCTGCTAAGTGCTTAATGTCGGGACGAGGAAATGTCACTGAAGCTCCTGGTAGCTGGTGGTTATAGGAACTTTCCTTTAAAATATGGATGTCTTACAGAACTTGGGCAGACTGTCGGAATTCCTTCGAAGCCTGCCACAGGGGCTAGCGAGCCGTGCGCTAAATGTCACATAGATGTGCCCCTGCTCCGGTGAGAACTGAGGTTCCAGGGACCGAGCTGAAGCAGCTGAGGTCTGCAGACCTGAGCCCAATGAGAAAAGAGCCCCTCACGTCCCTAGCCCTGAACCCAAGAAGCGAATGGCCCAGAACCTTATGGGGAGGGTCTAAGCGAGGCGTGTGAAGAGCTAGGAAGGGTGACAGGAAGCTGTGGGTGGCTGCAGGGGGGGCTGTCACTCACCTTGAAGTCCGCGATCTGGTAGCCTCTCCACGGCGTGATCTGGAATACGTCCATGGAGCTGATAAAAGCCGCGAGCCTGGTCAGACACTGCTTGCCGCTCCCACCCACGCCGACCAGCAGAGCGTTTCCCCGCGGGGACTCCAGGATGCGGCTGATGTGGCAGCTGCGGAGAAGGAGCAGAGGTCCACGGCTCTGATCAGACCCCTCCCGTGAGGAGCACGCACCGTGCTGGAACCTTCCTAGGAGGCACACTGTGAGCGGAGCGGCACGAAGCTTGAGTTACACGGTCCCCGCATCAGGTCTCACCTTCTTGCCTGGATGGATGGAGGTTGTCAACGGCTTTGCTTTAAGCCAAACCCTCTGTGACCAGGTGGCAGTGGAGGAAGAGCTCACGGCAGCCAGGCAGGATGGGAGGGGACCCCAACTCACGCTCCGTCCCCTCCCCAGCCCGGCCTGACTGCCACACTTCCAATGGCACTTTGCCTCACCTGCTTGTGCTTTCAGGCAGGAGGACGGGGCAGGGAAAAGAGAAAAGAAGAAAAAACATTCAGGGGAGGCTAGAGGACAAGCGGGAACAGAATTGTTTGCTCCTCTTAAGAAAGAAGGAGCAACGGGGTGCCCGGGCGGCTCAGTCGGTTCAGCGTCCGACTTCCGCTCAGGTCATGATCTCACGGGTTGTGGGTTCGAGCCCCGCGTCGGGCTCTGTGCTGACAGCTTGGAGCCTGAAGTCTGCTTTGGATTCAGTGCCTCTCTCTCTCTGTCCCCACCCCGCTTGTACTCTCTCTCTCAAAAATAAATAGACATTACAAAATAAAAAAATTTGTTAAAAAGGAGGAGCAAAACTGAAGTCGGCAGAATGACGGGGAGCCCTAGGCATGGATGCTCTTGCAATGAGTGCTTGGAGATTCTTGGGGCGCAAGACACCCACTTCCTTGGCTTCTGGATTCTTCCCCTTGCAGCGACACTCACCTCTCTCAGTAACCGTATTCCCACCCAGCAATGGCGAAACATTCCCAGGCCCTGGGCTCAGACTACGTTCTGCAGAGGACCCTCCTCTGCCTGCCCCACAAGCCTTCCTCAAATGCTCTCCTTCCTTCAGGCCATCCACAGACCCTCTTCCGCATTCTCTGTTCCCCTCAGCACTGTGTACTTACCTCATGTAAGGGACCGACACCCTTTGTAACAATAGTTCCCATTCCCTTCCTTTCCTTGTCTTTGTATGTATTTATTTATTTTTTGAGAGAGCGAGAGCGAGTGACAGCGTGGACACAAGCAAGGGAGGGGCAGAGAGAGAAGGAGAGAGAGAAGCTCAAGCAGGGTCTGCACCATCTGCCCAGAGCCCGACACGGGGCTCGAACTCACGAACGGGGAGGGCATGCCCTGAGCTGAGACCAAGAGTAGGACGCATAACCGACGGAGCCATCCAGTTGCCCCCCTTGCTTTCCTCACCTTAAAAACAATAACTATTCATTGTGAAAAAATGCATAAAATACAGAAAAAAGCTACAACTTACTAGATAGCAATAAACGCTATTGACATTAACTGTATGCCCTTCTGGACATTTTTCTAGGGTATGTTTGTAAGCATATGTTTATGCGTATATACACCCATTACCGGTGGAAGTTCAATATATGTATCTATCCTGTTTTCAAAACTGGGCTCACGTCATACACTAAACAGTGTTTTGAGACCACTTTTCCATTTAGTGATGTTCTGTGATTATTTCCCTATGCTGCTGAGTAATCATTAAACCGTGCTTTTTTTTTTTTTTTTAAGTTTATTTATTTATTTCGAGGGAAACAGAGACAGCACAAGTCGGGGAGGGGCAGAGAGAGAGGGAAAGAGAGAATCCCAAGCAGGCTTTGTGCAGCCAGATCATGACCTGAGCCGAAACCAAGAGTTGGACATTTAACAGACTGAGCCACCCAGGCACCCCGCTAAGCCATGCTTTTAATGGTAGAACAATATTCCAATGCATAGAATAAATTCCTTGTCTGCAATAGACTACTACTGGATATTTAGATTGTTTCCAACTTTTTCCAGCCATAAATAATGCTATTTAAGTTATTTTTAGTTTCTACCTCTTGTCACACCCACAGGACGGGCTCCTAAAAGTAAAGCTGCCAAGGGGCACCTGGGTGGCTCAGTCAGTTAAGTGTCCGACTCTTGGTTTTAGCTCAGGTCATGATCTCACCCTTTGTGGGCTCGAGCCCCATATCAGGCACTGTGCTGACAGTGTGGAGCCTGCTTGGAATTCTCTCTCTCCCTCTCTCTCTCTGCCCCTCTTCTGCTCATTCTCTCTGTTTTTCAAAAATAAATAAATAAGCTTAAAAAAAGGTAACACTGCCAAGTCAAACAGTAAGGCGATTTTCACGACCTTTGATACGTAGTGAAAAACTGCCCGCCCCAGAATGGGGGCAACAGTTTGCGGTCGACTTGGGTACAACCGATGGATCTAAATGTGGATCTCTTATTTCAAAAGGTGAGCATCTGTTAGATCATGTGAGTTGAATTAGAATATGTTAAAAATTTGGGGAAAACGTAACACAGTGACCAAGGCACGGTGGAGAAACGGGTAAAATAAGGAGGATGAGACAACAGGTATTGGGGACCTCGGAACTGAAGGGGTACACAGAACAAGACCTCAGGTGGAGTCTGACCAAACACAGCAGAGTGGACATCTGAGATTGAACAGCACAGGCTATAAGCCTGTGTCTCTACCTTGTGTTCATGATATTACAGTGACAAATACCGTATTCACATTAAGTAATGGTAATCAGGGGTGGAGAGGCCCAAGGGTAGCTAAGCTCCATTTGGAAAAAAGGCTGGGACACGGGGAGAGTTCTGGGGCTTGACGTGTCAACAAACTATGAGCATATATGCGGTTAAACCTTCTATGGCTTGATTTTCTTACTATTCCAAAATTTCTGGCACATACTGATGACTGGGTCATAATCAGCATCGATAACCTAAATGTCTCTGGGTGTTCATTGCCTCCTGTCTCCTGTGGGATGCGTTTGCTACTGAGAAGGAAACCCTAGCAGGGCTGCAGGTCAGCCAACAATGCCCACCTATCAGCCGATAGGAGAGTCTGGCCCCCATTCTTGTGGACACGGGGTCTTATATACATATTTTTAAATCTTTGCCAGTTGCGTGGTTGAAAATATTAATTTTTATTTCTTCATTATTTAGGGAACTGAACATCTTTCTTATCATTATATATTTTTTTCTTTTACAAATTTCCTTTTCATGTCCATTGCCCCCCCCCCCCTTTTTTTTTCTTTTTGTTTAATCTCTACCCTCAACACGGGGCTCAAACTCACAACCCTGAGATCAAGTGTTGCACACTCCTCCGACTGAGCCAGCCAAGTACCCCAAGTTCCCACTTCTTAATTGAAGTGTTCTAGATTTGTAAGACTCCCTTAGGTATGTATGTTCTGAAATATCCCTCCAATTTGTCACTTTTACCTTTTGGTCTTAATGTATTTTTTGATGTGTAGAAAATGCTAGCTTTCTGGTCTTAAAATTATAAGTCACTGAGTTTTATAGTTAAAATTGATTCCCCTAAGAATTTAGGAATTATTTACTGACCTATCCTTAGTTCTTTTATGATTTTGCTTTTCCCCTTTAGAATTCTTTAATTGTGATACTTATACTCTCCCTTGTGTCAGATGGCTTTTCACTTCTCTGGCTCCCTTACTAAATCCTAGTTTCGAGGCCCTGGAAGAATGTGCATGTATAACTCGTCTTGTATCCTCTATAATGCTAGCACATTGAAGGCATTTAATAAATTTTAGTTAAACTCAAACAGCACAACAAATACCTTCCAGTCAGCATCACATCTGGGGGGATGTGAGGTGCAAGGACTCACCTGCTTTGTGACTATATTAGAGGGCGCCTGGCTGCAATGATGAAAGGAGAAGCATATCCAGGCCCTCTATTTGGAGAAGAAGTTCACCTGGGTTCTCCGGGCCGCCCAACACCCCCTCTAGGCTGGAAGGCCTGACCTCAGCTTTGCATGGTCCCTGCTATTCAATATCTAAATGGGAAATGCATCATTCGTGCTGAAGTTTCCGGGGAAGAATGGTTGCGTCTGCAACTGTCAGCATTAGACTCCAGCTGGGGATTCATTAACAACCTCTGACGAGGGCAAAGGACTCTGCATTCAAATTACAAAATTTAAAAAAGAAGATCAATATTCCGAAGGACTCCTGGGCAAGCAAACCAGCGGAGTCTAAGTTAAGCCCATTACTGAATTTCTGTGAGATTAAAGACAAAAGCCAAAGATGTACCACAGCACAGCTGGAGGAAGCGGGCTCACCGAAGCCGACACACGCACACACTCAGGCACATGCACGTGCATACCCACACGCACACTCACGCCCTAGAGAATGGACAGGATGCTCTTGGTGAGAACCAAGAGCCGGATGATAGAATCAAAATGAGCATAAGCCTCATTGCACCTAGGAACCTACGCCCTTACCTTGGCTCCATCCGCCAGCCCTGTGGGTTCCCAGGGAGTGCCATAGCCTCCGTCCTGCTCTGCCTCGCCCTGTTCGCACCCTAGGTATCAGAAGTCAGGACCTTCCCGGAGGAATCCAAACCCCTCTGTCCCGGGCACCATGCGGTGTGATGTGAGGCCACAAATCTTGTCACTCTTAGGTTGTCTGTGTTTCTCGCTGTTGATTCCATTTTCTGACATGAGGGGATGCCTCTGCTCTATCTGGCTGGTAGGGGCAGCAGAGGGGAGTGAGGAGCCCGAGGAGGGGAGGGGAAGGCCGTGCAAAGAGGAAGTTGTGAGACACTGATATTTTTAAACAAATGTATGTGAAATTATACATCCAAATAAACTTTAATCTTGAGAACTGCCTCCCTCAAGGCAGTTCATTGTTCCAGTTATTTTGCCATTGCTAATGCAGCTCCAGATTCTCTTTGGAAACCATCTTTGGAGCCTGTTAAGGGGTCTCAGGAGAAAAGCCAGTTTTCATAGCCTTATTTTTTCCTATAAACAGAATTAGTCAGTTTGATCACCCATGTTGGAAACTGCATTGACGGAATTCACTTGCTCTTCTCTCAAATGAAATTTACCCTGAAAGGACAAAGATCTGTCTCAATTCCAAGACGATGACACAGGCTCTGAGAGCTGTTACTGAGGAGGGGACGTGTCCACTGAAGGTGCCCAGGGTTACTGAACAGATATCCTAAAACCCTGGTTACTGGCCGCCTACTAGGCACCAGGCGCTGTCCAAGGTACTGGGGATTCAGCCGTGAGCAAGACTGACTCCGCACACAAGGAGCTCACGTTGGCCCGGGAGAGACAGAAAAGTAGATGAACAAGTACCACAGTGTGAAAGCCCAGATCACACACACCGGAGCCACAGGGCCCTAGTGTAAGCTTTGGCTTACCTGTTTCTGGGGAGTGTGGCACAAGGCAACTTCTCTTATCTCTCTGGGTTGCAGCTTCCTCATTTGTAATGGAGGGATGACAGACCTTACTTTCTTCAGGGTTTTTGTGGAGACTAGATGAAATGACTTATGCGAAGATCCATGCACTAGGCCCACATGAGTTCTGTGTTCAGGGTGGCTCCTACGTGTCACATCAGTGCTGCCTCCCCAGAGAGGTCCTCCAGACCATCCTATTTCAGACCGCAATCAACCCCCTGCCCCCAGCACTCTCTGTCCCCTCTTCCCTGTTTTCTCTACATCACCTATGCCATATGAAATGCTAAGAATTTTTGTTGATCTGCTATGTTCTAGACACTGTCCTGGGTATTAGAAATCTAGCAGTGAATAAAACAAAGATCCTTGCACTCATACTATGCCTACTCAATAGATACATGTTGGATGGATGGATGGTTGGATAGATGGAGGGATGGATGGTTGGATGGATGGATGCAAACAACTAAAGTGATTACTCATGACAAATGCAGTAGGGAAGCCAAGTTACACAAGGTGAGGACCCAGCAGTGACAACTGACTTTCGCAAGAGGTGGCTCCATGGTGACTTTGATAAGAACTTATTTGTTCAATTGATAAGAAATGGGTCAAGGAGAGAATGAGAAGTGAGGAAGTATGACAAGCACAGACAACCACTTTGATGAATGCTGTTATGAACAGGAGCAAAAAAATAATGGGGGTAGGAGATGGAAAGAGATGTAAAAGTGAAGGGATAGTTTATTGTTTTTGATAAGGATGATCTGGCATGTTTGTATGTAGATGCATATGATGAAGCAATTACTGAATCAATGAAGATGGGGTAAGGGGAGACAAGAGCAAAGAGGGGAGGGAAGAGAAAGAGCGAGAGAGGGAGAAAGGAGGAGGTGGTGGGGGAGGGGGAGGGGGGAAGGAAGGAGGGAGAAAGAATAATTGAATTTCAGAAGAAAGAAAGTCACTTAGAAGGTGGTAAGAGTCAGGATCCAGAATGCACATGGAGGGATTGGCCTCAGGTAGGAACAGGGATGGTTCATTTGCTGAGACAGTAGAGAAGGCACAATCTGTGGGTGGGATGCAGGAGGGATGAAGATAGGCTGTTAGATTTGATGATGGGGAGATGAGAGGATTCTCTCCTGGTTGCTTTCACTATCGCAGTGAAGTAAGACATGTGCTCATTAACTGGGAACAGAGAGAGGAGAAGGATGCTGGAAGCTTGACAACAGAAAACTACATGATGCAATTACCACAGGCAGGGCAAGAGAGCAAACTGCCCAGGGTAGGGGAGGTGGAGTCTCCACAACGTTAGGGGCCCATTTGGTAGGTGTGGCTGAAAATATGAAGCAAACCAAGCCAAAACTTTTGTGGTTTTTCTTCCACGATCTTCAGATGCTTAGGGGGCAGGTGTGGAATAAGACGACAGTGGGGTTTGACTAGAATGGGGTTTTGTCACATGGATGCTATGCCAGGAAAGTTAGGGGAGCCTGTACCAGGATGATGGGAGTCTATGATGGCTGAGGACAGAAAAGGCATGGTAGGCAGAGGGACAAAGGAGTCTGTGAAAGTGGTTGGCTCCATGAAATGAAGTCTTGATGAAGTTTAAGAGTAACTGGAATATTTGTATCTGGGACAACACAGAAGGACCTTGAAGGTATTATACCACCTGAAGTAAGTCAGAGAAAGACACATACCATATGATCTTACTTATGTGTGGAATCTAACACATACACACGCACACACACAGAAATCAGATTTGTGGTTGCCAGAGACTGGAGGGATGGGGGTGAGGAATCAGGTAAAGGTGGTTAAAAGGTACAGAATCCCAGATAGAAGATAAATAAGTTCTGGGGATGTAACATATAATACGACGACTACTGTTAACAGCGCTGTATGGTGTATTTGAAAGTTGCTAAGAGAACAGATCTTAAAAGCTCTTATCACAAGGGAAAAAAATGGTACCTAGGAGAAGTGATGACTGTTAACTAATCTTTTTTTTTAAGTTTATTTACTTATTTTGAGAAGGGGGAGGGGCAAAGAGAGAGGGAGAGGGGGCATCCGAAGTAGGCCCCATGCTCAGTGCACAGTCCGATGCATGGATTGATGCCGTAAATGTGAGATCGTGACCAGAGCCAAACAAGAGTTGGACGCTTCGCCACCTGAGCCACCCAGGTGCCCCAATCTTATTGTCATGACCATTTTGTGTTATACACGTATATCAAGTCATGACGTTGTACGCCTTGAACTTATACCATGCTATATGTCAGTTATATCTCAATAAAACTGGGTAAAGAAAGGATACCTGGAATGGGAAGTAGAGCAGGTGAGTGGAAGGGTAAGAGGTACGAGTCAGAGAGAGGGATGTTCGAAATGGCAGTGGTGGAGATGGGATCATCACCGATGATGGAAGTGCGAGGGTAGGAATATGAGAGCGAGCGGCTGAGGTGGGGGATGGAAGAAACAACCCCTGGAATTAACAAGACCCATGCCAGCCATGGAGAAAGATGTAGTTGAGAAGACGGTCCAAGCACCCAGGCAGCCGGTAAGTGTTGGGGGGGAACTGGGTGTTGGCAGATGACAGGCGAGGTGATGAGTACGAATGTCCGGTTGCCAGTGCTTTAGAAGAAGCGGGGTTTGTAAAGGATAAAGAAAGACATGGTTTAAATGTGCCATTGAAATGAGGTGGGGGAGAAGGAGGGGACTTAGTTCTCGCTAGGTCCTGGGGGGACACAGAACAGGGAAGCCAAAAGAGCTTTCCTCCACTCAGGGGTCAGTGAGGTTTCACTCGGAATCATCAATGAGGGGAGGTTCAGAGAAGGTAAAGATGAGGTGGGTTTTGCTGCTGAAGTGCACGGGTACCAGGGGGCAGGGTGGAAAGATTCTGGAAGGCAGGGACGGATGGTAGGTGTGATTGAACCGGGGAATGTACAGCAATACAGGGACAGCACTGGTGTGAGTATAAATCGTCTGGGAGGCTTGGTGACTACACTCAGTGATTCATTTGATGGCAATAACATTTAAGAAGGGCATTCAATTTTTGAAATCTGTGAGCACTTAAACAAAAATCTTCAATCTCATTATTCTAAAGTTGGCCCTTCCACCGGTATGGGGTGGGGATATGGGTCCTGAGCTGTTCTGGTGCGTCTTTTATGACCTTAAATTTTCCCTTGGTGTCACTGTGGTCATGCCCAGGGCTTGTAAATGACACACAAGGAAATACATCCAGTGCTGCCTGAGTTCAGCATCCTGCTGCCCCCTAGGGCCAGTGGCAGACACTGCAGCCGTTGCTCTACCGGCTGCCATCTTGACCTTCAGGGCAGACGCATAGCTGCTTTTTCCTGGTTTTAGGGAGGTGTCCTCAAATGCCCACATGAGACCTCTGACATTGGGAAGACGAGGCAACTGAGGAAAGGCAAGAACGGAAACACACTTACACATGGCGCATGGCGTCCTCAAAGAGAACCAGGTCCATCACTGTGTTGACTTCATTGTGGTTCTCCAGGGCTTCCACCAGAGTCTGGGTCAAAAGTTCCCACGATTGTACAGGCATGTACTTGGGTTCACCAATGCCATTTGCAAAATGGCAATATATGTTTAGGCTTCGGGTCTGCTCCACCGCCTCATCGATACCCTGGTGATGGGACACAGGCGTCAGGACCCTCCTTACAGACTCAATTCTGGTTCCATACAGATTGAAGACCCCTCATGTGCTTTTTCTCTCTGAACACACCCTGCAAATTAAGTATCAGTCCTGCTTCTAACACTTTCTTTTTCTTGAGAAGCTTCTATGAACTGGATGTTTAACATTCATTTACTAGTTCCATGAAGTCATGAGTGATGTTTGTTATTCCTTGTGGGCTGAGAGTGGAAACCGGAAGGTGGGAGGGACCCTTCCCACATACACAGGTAGAGCCCATGTCTGGGCAGAGGAATGGATGGGGACACAGGGACAGATTACGCTAAGCAGTGGCTCTTCGACCAGTGCCGGGTGAAGGGGTCCATGCACCAGTGGCCTCATCTCCCCCACACCCATTTCAACAAGTCCTGCTTCCCAATCCACAGTAGTGTCCTAAAATATCCTTTCCTGTTTCCTGTGAGACACCCCATTGTAGGCTACCAGCCCCAGCTTCACAGGCTCAGCCCAGAGAACTTGGTTTCTGAAAAATGTGCCATGAGCCATCCTTAGGTGATTGGTTCATTCACAGGAGAGCCCCCGTGTGTACATGGTACACAATTTTCCTAAAGATATGAGCCTATTGTGTGTTAATTCTTGCCCACAGGGCAGACCTAACCATGTTTAATGAATACCTAGTACGATTCAATTAATTAAAAAGATATGGTATCTATGTCTCCTTACCACCAAGGTGCCCTCCAAGCATCAAAGAGGCAGCTAATCTTTTCCTTAATTTATTTTTTTGCACACCCCCATCCACCCTCAGTTTGTTACCTGTATTTAAGAGTCTCTTATGGTTTGCCTCCCTCCCTCTCTGTTTGTCACCGGTTTTTTTCCCCTTCCCTTCCCCCATGGTCTTCTGTTAAGTTTCTCAAGTTCCACATATGAGTGAAAACATATGATATCTGTCCTTCTCTGACTTATTTCACTCAGCATAATACCTTCCAGTTCCATCCACGTTGTGGCAAATGGCATGATTTCATTCTTTCTCATTGCTGAGTAGTATTCCATTGTATACTTACTTACCGAAACCTGAATGCTAGAGACTTCGAAAGGAAGAAAGGTGGCAGAAGGAAGTTGAGAAAACACAGGTTTCCTAGTGCTATACCATTATAAGCAACTATCCCCACTGCCATTGTGTTTTTCTCCCAACGTTCTGACTGGGAGAACCACCTGCCAAAGAGGTAACACACATGCTGTTTATCAGCAAGGACATTACCCAGGGGATGAGTCCCTTAGGGTTGGCTTTGTAAGCCCATGGGCAAGATGCATCGAACTTAACGGAGGGGAAGTGAGTTTGACAGTCACATGGACAGAGAAACCAGGACTGGTTTATAAGAAGAATGAAATGGCAAGAGTTAAATATCAAAGAGCTATTGTATTTTGAAGGCGATTTCAGGGCCCTGGAAAGCCTTTAAACCATTCTGCCTTTGCCACACATGAGCAGTAAATGCCCAGACACTCGGGTAAGATTTGATGAAATGCAGGCGAGCCATTCTCGCTAGGTGCAGGAAGCACGTGGGGGAAGTGATGTGGGAATACATTTACCCAGTTTGAACATGGGCTAATAGACTGGGAATTGGTCCTGATAGAAGTCAATTTACATGAATGATCTAGCAGAGGAAGGACTGAAGTGCAGTTCTGAAAAGCCCACTCTACAAAGACTCTTTGATGAACAAAACAATGTGTCTCAGATTTTCTGATCAGAGCCAGGCGGTGCAGGAGGGAGAGGAAAACCAAGCACCCGGTGCATCAAAGACTTCTTCATAGTGACGCCACATCACACAAGGGCCACTTCTCAGAGAACGTTAAGATTTTAATGGTGGAAACAGGACCGTGTCACTTCCTTGGTGGAAATCCGGCAACCTTTCATTAACACCGATACCAAGATTTCATGCGGCCGGAGGTGATTCTGGCTGGCATTTCAGAGGTTGTTGGAGAAGGATAATGGTATTAATTATATCTGGGTCTATGATCAAAAGAATGCGTCCTTGGGGCGCCTGGGTGGCTCAGTCGGTTGAGCTTCCGACTTCGGCTCAGGTCACGATCTCGCGGTCCGTGAGTTCGAGCCCCGCGTCGGGCTCTGGGCTGACGGCTCAGAGCCTGGAGCCTGCTTCCGATTCTGTGTTTCCCTCTCTCTCTGCCCCTCCCCCATTCATGCTCTGTCTCTCTCTGTCTCAAAAATAAATAAATGTTAAAAAAAAAAATTAAAAAAAAAAAAAAAAGAATGCGTCCTTAGGATACAGACCCACAGAGGAACCTCGATTTCAAAGGCTGAGAGTTGTCCGTCTAAAGTGCCAGCTCAGACCGGCTGGAGAAAATAGTCAAGGTGTGTTTGCAGAGCCAACCATGAACACATAAATTGGCAAATGCTACAATGGTCAGAAGGGCATCTAAGATGTGAGAGCGGGGCACAGAAAAATGGTAAGGGGAGGCATTTCAGGGTGTTCATATTAGTAAAGAGCAGGCTGAGATAAATTCCTTAAAAATGCTGTCCAAGATCCAGAAGGCTGCCATGTAGGTTGGGATGCACTCTAAGTATCTTCAGAGGTAGACCCAGGTTGGTGTCAGGACAAAATATGGTGCTAGACCCAACAAGGCGAGCAGGGAAACACGGTACATTTCAATACAAGTTCTGGTTATTCCTAAGTTCGAGAGAGGACAAGTGGTTTGAGTGGAAACTAGGGAGTTTGGGTCAACTTCCAGAATGCTCAGTGTTAGCTGTGGGGTAACTGTGACACAAAGAAGTGTAACATGATCGTAGGCTGCGTTCGTGGATCAGTGCTTTCCAAGGCATATTCTGTGGAATATTCGTTCTGCAAATTATTAGTAAGTTTCATGAATGGAAAAGGGTTTGAGGGTCTCATACATGTGGGAAATGACAAATGAATCAGGGTTATTCAAGATTTTGGGGGCTTTAATGTGCTGAAAGCACGATGTATTTCCAAGAGAGGGATAGAATATGAAGTACTTTCTCAACTTATTTTTATCATGGATACCTTCTTTCTAAGGTATATTGTAGTTCAACAGTTTAGGAGGACAATTTTGGGAAATGGTAACAAAATTATAGTATGTAAGAAGAGGGAATGATGATCTTGCTTTGGGCCAGACCCCAGTTGGGTTGTGAGACGAAAAATCAGACATCACGATCTCAGAAGGGGGAACTGATGGAAAAGTAATCAAGATGATGGCAAATTGCTCTGGGTTTGAAAACAAGCCATGTCAGAAGTGGCTAAAAGAACAGAGGCTATTTGGTCTGGAGGAAAGAAGACCCAGGAAGGACAAGACATACTATTTGAAATATTTGAAAGTGTTTCATGTAGACTTAATATGAGTGGACAGGGAAATAAATTTTAAATCATCATTAGAAAAAATTTCCAGCTGGGGTGCATGGGTGGCTCAGTCGGTTGAGTGACTGACTCTTGGTTTTTGGCTCGGGTCATGATTCCAGGATCATGGGATCGAGTCCCCCCATTGGGCTCTGTGTTGAGTGTGGAACCTGCTTGGCATTCTCCCTTCCTCTCTCTCTGCCCCTTTCCCCTGCTCATACACACACACTCTCTCTCCTCAAATAAGCGAAAATGAAGAAAAAAAAAAAAAAAAGAAAGAAAGAAAGAAAAAGAAAAAAATTCCAGACTTTAAAATTGTTCCAAAGCTTCCGAATTTAAAAATTGTTCCAGGGGCGCCTGGGTGGCTTAGTTGGTTGAGCATCCAACTTTGGTTCAGGTCATGATCTCACGTTCCATGAGTTCAAGCCCCACGTCGGGCTCTGTGCTGACAGCTCAGAGCCTGGAGCCTGCTTCAGATTCTGGGTCTCCCTCTCTCTTTCCCCCTCCCCCACTCATGCTCTGTCTCTCTCTCTCTGTCAAAAATAAATAAACATTAAAAAAAATTAAAAATAAAAAAAATAAAAATTGTTCCAAATTTCCAGGGGCACCTGGGTGGCTCAGTCGGTCAAACGTCGGACTCTTGATTTTGGTTCAGGTCATGATCTTATGGTTTGTGAGTTCAAGCCCCACGTGCTGACACAGCCTGCTTAGGATTCTTTCTCTCCTTCTCTGCCTCTCTCTCTCTCTCTCTCTCTCAAAATAAAAAAATAAACTTAAAATAAATAAAATAAATCGCTTCAAATTTCTAGTCATTAGTGGCTCCAGAATGGCTCCCCAGGGAAAGATGAGATTATGCATTTTCAAGGATGCATCCACTGGGATGACCAATCTGAGAAATGCTACTGACATGAGCGAGCATGGGACAAGGAATTGGATCACATGAAATCCACAGACCCTCCCAACACTGAAATTCCATGGTAATTTATGTCTTTTCTTGTCCTGCCATTTTCACCTCAGCAAAATAATGATAGATTTTCTTTCCCTATCTAATCTCTGATTCCCGCCCCCCACCTCACCCCATTTCTGAGCTAGATTTTATCATTTGGGTGATCGTCTGCAGAAATATTTATTTTTCAAATATATAGCAATTTTTTTTTTCAGGGCAATACTCACATCGAAAATTTTCTTGACCACTTCTGTCTGGATTTTGTCAAAAAGATCAAAGTCCTTTTCTTCCACCAGCTTGTCCCGATAAACCCGACTTGATTCATGTAGATAGAGCTTTACGAGGTCCTGTGTGGATTTCACACATTCCACAGAGGAGAAGAGAATGCCCTTTATAGAGAGTAGACCAAAAATAATGTGAATAACAATTTAAAACTACAACAGCTACAACTTATTAAGCCAGGTACGTGACAGGTACTGGACCACAAGTTTCGCCAGGTAAAACTCATGTGACCACCGTGATAAACAATTTCTACAAAAATATAACTTTTACTACATCCATTTGGTATAATGTGGAGACTGGGATTCAGAAAGACAGGAAGCATACCTAATGGCATATATATAGGATGTGGTCTCAGCAAGGTTTCAAAACCTTAAGGACCTGGAATTTTGATCACCGCATTCCCAACAGCCACAGTGAGGAGACAGGTGGCCTCTTTGCCGTGTTTCAACTCCCTGAGTACCGGTTTGAGAACCAGTCTAGGTGACAACTGTTTATGTAAAATCGGAACGATCACAAAGGGTGACTCTAGCTCGCCTTGGCAGGTCAGTAATCCATTTTACTCATCTTTAGAGGGTTCTCCTTCCGTATACCACAGGGATCATCCCAAACATTTACTATCCTTTTCAAGTTTCTCTGTCACCTCACCTCTCTGCTACGATTAGCTAACGTCTCAGCCTCATTTTTCGTTGAAAACTGGAGACAACCAAGATCAGAGACTCTGAATGACCTCAACAAGTCCTGTAATTTGAAACTCATCTGTACCTGTGTTTCCCCCCAATTACTTTTTTTTTTATCATGAGGAAAAGGGGTCATGTAATTATCCCTCATCACCAACAGGATGAGCACGGCAGAAAGTTCTGGTTGTAATAGGACTACCAGTCTAGTTCCTCATGATCACCACTTCCCATAAAATCTAGATCTCGGTTTCACCAAAGTCAAGTTGTTTTCTGGCGCTGCATACTTTCTGTGCCTTCGTGCCTTTTGCTTTTCTAGCTATGCTCATATTTCAAGATCCAGTTCAAGTGTGATCTCTTTCTTGAAGTGTTCCATGGCACCTCCTTTCCTGTCCAACAGCACTTTCTCTGATGTGCCCTACGTCGAGATTTCTGCTTTTAGTCGTGGCAGAATACCTGATCACAAACCAATCCGCTGAAGTCAACTACAAAAGATAGGGAACTTATCTTCAGAGCTTCATCGTTTTAGAGGCATTAGGGAGTCACCAAGGCAGTGAGGGCTCAAGGGGCTATGATACTAGGGAAGAGAAGGAAGAAAGATGAACCCAGAATTTGGTACTATTTTTTTTTCCTTCAGGCATTTTCCAATTCACAAGTAATGCCTCATAGGTTCAGAAACCAAAGAGAGACAGACAAGTGAAAGGTTAAGATGCTGAGCAAAGTTACCTCATCTCAAGTGGTAGGAAGGGTGAAAGTTGAAGTTCAGGGATTAGCAAGAAGGGGTTCATGGCTAAAGACCTCAGGGGAGCGTCTCAAATGGTGATACATCAGGAGTATGAGTGAGTCACAATCATTCAGTCCTCACAGAAACGAGCGCAATTTCAACTCCTCAATCCCTGATACCTACTGGCCAGAAGCAGAAGTGTGTAATCTCTGAAGGAAAATATCATCATATAAACCCTCAAATTATCTGAATAGCTCTGCCCTGACAGTGTGGAGCCTGACTCAGGGCTTGAACTCATGAACCTGGTAGAACATGACCTGAACCGAAACCAAGAGTTGAATACTTAACTGACAGAGCCACCCAGGCACCCCTGCACATTTTAAAACTCCTAATGTCTGGCCATCAAACAAAAATTACTGGAAATACCAGGAGACATGACCAAATCAGGGAGAAAAAACACAGCCCACAGAAGATCTAGGTATTGGAATTATCAGACACAAGAGCTTTAACAAAACTATGATTAAAATGACCAAGAAATTAGGGGACATCGGTAAAGAATTTCATCAAAGGAGTGGAGCCTTTAAAAATGAATCAGGGGTGCTCAGGTTGTGATCTCATGGTTGTGAGGTCTCAGCACAGAAAACGCTTGGGATTCTCTACCTCTCTCTCTGTGTCTCCCTTGCTCACTCACACACACACATGCGCGCGTGCTCTCTCTCTCTCTCTCTCTCTCTCTCACACACACACACTCTCTCTCAAAATAAATAAATAAACTTAAAAATGAATCGAATGGAAATTGTCAAATTAAAAATTACCCCAAATTAGTGTTACTGAAATTAAGAACTTAATCAATGGAGTTGACAGCAGAATAGACAGAATTGAAAAGAAAATGAGTGAACAGGAAGAGAGAGTAGTAGAAAACATTCAGATTGAATCACTAAGAGAAAAAAGAAAGAGCATAAGGGACATATGAGACCCAGTGACAAGGTCTCATATACTTGCATTAGAATACTAGAAAAAAAAAAGCAGAAGTAACATTTGAAAAGATACTGATTGTGACTTCTCTAAAACTGAAAAAAAAAAAACCTGAAAAGAAAAGACATCAAGATTCAAAAGTGCTGCAAACACTAAGCAGGATAAATACAGAAAATACCACTTAGAAATCTTGGGAATAGTGAAAATTTTGAAAATCAAAGACAAACAGAAAATCTCAAAAGCAGGCAAGTGAAAAAAAACTATGTGTACTGTAAAGGAAAAGTAAGACTTAAGACTTCCTCAGTAGAAACAATGAAAGCCAGAGGACAGTTGAATAATACCTTTGAAAAGCTGAAAAAACATAGCTGCCAACCTAGACTTCTAAACCCCCTCCCAGAATTGTTTTTTTGTTTTTTGTTTTTGTTTTTTAAGTTGGGCTCCACATTGGGTGTGGACTCACAACCTTGAGATCAAGATGTGAGCTGAGATCAAGAATCAGATACTTAACTGACTGATCCACTCAAGGCGCCCCCAATTCTTTTAAAAAATAAGAAATAAATACATATCCAGTTAAATAAAAACAGAGAGATTATTTTCTAGCAGATACACATAAACACCACTAAAATCTAAAGGAGAGCTTCAGGTAGAATGAAAATGACTCCAAATGGAAGAACAGAAATGCACCAGGGATAGGGGAAGTGGGAAGATAATATGTGAGTAAACCTAAGTAAATGTTGACAAAGACAAAAGTATTCATGCGTTGTGGGTTTTCAATACACACTGAATTTTAAAAATAAGAATAGAATCAAATTGGAGGGATGTAAATTGCTCTAAGACCCTTGCAATTGATAAAGTACTCATTTACAAAAGAATAAAATGATGCATTTGATAATCATTAGATGAAGAGTAAAAAGATGTACTGCATGCTAAGAGGGGAGAAAATAAAAAACAAAAAGTAATTAGTTTGATAGAATACAAAAAGTGAGGGGAAAGAAAACACAGAACAGCTAGAACATACTGAAAACAAACAGTATAAAGTAGATTTAATCCTAAATTCATTATTATATAAAATCAAATATGAATGAACATGATATTTTCATTAAAAGACTATGATTATTAGACTACATTTTAAAAATCCAACTATATGTTGCCTATAAGAGATATACATTAAATATAAGAAAAAAAGCCTGGAATAAGAAATTGAAAATAAAGCAGGATATTTAATAATAAGTAAAAGGGCAGTCCATTAGGTAGATATACTAATTCTAAATGTATGTGCACCTAATAACACCATTTCAAAACATATAAAGCAAATGTGACAGAAATAAAAGGAGAAATGGACATGTCCACAACAACAGTGGGAGATTTTAGCATACTTTTCTTAGAAATGGACAGAGCACGTAGTAAAAAAAAAAAAAAAAAATCAATAAGGATAGAAGATATTTCAATGACATGATTTACAAGCTTGACCTAGTTGACATACTGATTTAACTACATGCGGCATCTGAAGAATGCACTATTTAAAAAGTGCCCATTGGTCATATCTTGGGACATAAAGCCAGTCTCAACACACTTCATATTTCAAAGGAATAAAATAATTGAGTATATTTTCTGAAATGGTGAAATTAAGCTGAGCATCAACAAGAGAAAGGTAACTAGAAAATCTCTCAATTTTGAAAAACAAAGCAATACACTTCCAAATATCCCATAAGCTAAAGGAGAAATCACAGGGGAAATTAAGAAATATTATGAAGTGAATGATAATAAAAATACAACATATAAAAGTTTGCATGATACATGGAATAAATAGTGATAAATTCATAGCCTTAAAATGAACATTTTAGAAGAGCTGAAAGGCTAAAAATTGATGATCTAACTAGACACATCAAGAAGTTAGAAAAAGGAAGACTAATCACAAACCTAAAGAAAGAGATTATACAGTATTTATAAGATAAAAGCAGATATCAAATAGACACAGCAAACAAGGTAAAAAAAAAATTGATATACTTTTCAGTTTCTTTGAAAAGATTAGCAGAATGGATAACTCCTTAATAAGCCCGATAAAAGAGAAAAAGAGAAAACGAGAAAAGGCACAAATAGTATCAGTTTTAAGAAAGAGGACATAATGTCAGATACAACAGATATCTAAAAGATATCACAGAACATTATAAATGACTGTATGCTAATAAGGTAGAAATTGATGACATTGACATCTTACCACAACTGACACATGAATAGAAAATCTGAATTGTCTAATATGTACGAAAAAAGTTGAACTCAGAGCGTAAGACTGGCCATAAAAAATCTCCAGATGGTTTCATCAGTAACTTCTTCTGACATTTAAGGAAGGCTCACTACAGTGCTTTACAAAATCTTCCAGAGAGTAGGAAAGGAGAGACCACCTCCCAATGCACTTTATGAGGACTTCATAACCTTAGGATTTGGAAGAAAGGAAAATTACAGGACAATCTTATTAACAGAGGTGCAAAAAGTATGTTAAAAAATAGCAAATGGAGGGTGACTGGGTGGCTCAGTGGGTTAAGTCTCTGACTCTTGATTTTGGCTCAGATCAAGAGCTCATCGTTCATGAGATCAAGCCCCACCTTGGGCTCTGCACTGACAGCGTGAAGCCTGTTTGAAATTCTCTCTCTCCTTTCTTTCTGCCATTACCTCTCTCTCTTTCTCTCTCCCTACCCACCCCCCCCCAAGATAAACATTAAAAAAAATAGAGAATGGAACCCAGCAAAATATAAAAGGCTCAACATGCAGGAATTAAGTTGGGTTCATCATAGGAATGCAAGGGTGAGCTAAGATTCAAAAATAATCAATGTAGGGGCGCCTGGGTGGCTCAGTCGGTTAAGCGGTCGGCTTCTGCTCAGGTCACGATCTCGCGGTCCTTGAGTTCGAGCCCCGCGTCGGGCGCTGTGCTGACAGCTTAGAGCCTGGAGCCTGTTTCAGATTCTGTGTTTCCCTCTCTCTGACCCTCCCCTGTTCATGCTCTGTCTCTCCCTGTCTCAAAAATAAATAAATGTTAAAAAAAATAAAAAATAATCAATGTAATTTATCACATTTCCAGAAACAATGAGAAAGAAATTAATATAATTATTACAAAAGCTACAGAAAAACCACTTAAGTTTCAATATACATTCATGGTTAAAACTCTTAGACTATACACAGGAAGAAAGTTTCTCTATCTGGCAAAGAGCATCCACAAAAACCTAAAGTAAGCATCACACACTATTAAAAGCTCTTCTCCCTAAAATTAGGAATGCAACAAGAGGCAGCTCTCTCAACTTCTCTTCAACATCATACTGGCAGTTGTAGCCAGCACAATAGGACAAGAAAAAGAAACTGTAAGATTTAAGGACTGGAAAGAAAGAAATTATTATTACTAGTATTTTTTTTTTTTTTTACCAATAACATGATTGTATATATAAGTATAAATGCATTATTGAACAAAGATACAAATTAATATTTGCCCTATGATTCTGTTTTCATAAAGTCCAAAAACAGGCCAGAAGAACTTACGGTGTTATAAATCCAAACAGTATTTACCCCCGGGAGGGGAGGAAAAACCAAATGGAAGGGACAAAGGAGGAGTTTCAAGGATGCCGGGAATGTTCTATTTTTTTTTTTTTAATGTTTATTATTGAGAAACAGAGAGAGACAGAGCATGAGCAAGGGAGGGACAGAGAGAGAGGGAGACACAGAATCCAAAGCAGCTCCAGGCTCCGAGCTGTCAGCACAGAGCCTGATGTGGAGCTTGAACCCACAAACTGCGAGATCATGGCCCGAGCTGAAGTCAGATGCTTAACTGACTGAGCCACCCAGGTGCCCCAAGGGAATGTTCTATTTCTTGATCTGAAGATCTTGATCCATTTCTTGTGGTTACAGAGGTGTGACGGCTTTGTAATAACTAACCAAGCTGTGTGCCTATGACTTGTGGGCTTTCCTACTTATATGTTGTACTCTGATAAAAGTGTATTTTTAAAAATGGAAGAAATTCCGTTAGGTCCCTTGGGCCCCACCCCCACACACATCTTGACCTCTCTTCTTCTTTGCTCTCCTCGGTATGAGCCGTATGAGATGCAGAGGGCAGGGAGAAGTACCCACCAGGCACCCCGACTTCCTGGACTGTCCCTTACAGTGAGGTATGCTACTCACCCACATGAGCACGTCAAGCACAAATTCTGCCCCACCTTAGTTACGTGTGGCATTGAGATGGGAGCAGTTGATGATTTCTGCCATTTGGAACTTTCTCAGATGGTGTCCTGGTCAGGACAGAATGAGGGAAGTGTAGAGAGGGTCTGAATTCCTGAGCTGCAGGTCATACTGGAAGGAGGTGATGCCTGGCTCCTAACAGGCATCTAGCCACCCCCTAGGTGCTTCCATCAGGCCATTAGACAAGTAGGCAGGGGACGCTGTGGTCAAGCTGGGAGCCTGAAACTCCCCCCTGGAGGAGGAGGGCGGGGGCTGGGTGGTTGCAGGGAGGCAGGTGCTCCAGTGGGGGATGTATTTTCCCACCGTGGTGGCAGGTGGCTGATAGCTGGCAGGCTGCCGACAGGCAGGCAAACAGGGCCCCGGGGGTTGCCACTCAGCCTGCCTGAGCCAGCCAACGAAACAGGCCAGGGGGAACAGGAGACGTTGCCCCCAGGCCAATACCCCCCCTCCTTGGTGCTTCCTTGACATTACGCTGGCCGCCACTGAAACAAGGCTGGAATATGGAGGCGAGCGTTTTGTAATTGAATGTTCTAGTTTTGGATGTCGGTGACACTGCCTTCCAGTGATGGGATCATGCTCAAGGCATTTGATTTGTCTGTGGCTCAGTGTGTCCCTTTCAAATTGGAAATAATCGCGTTTTGCCTCGCACGATGGTTGCAAGGATTCAATTATTCGCTAATAGATGTAAAAGGCCCAGGACCGTGCTCCATAATTGCTACAGGCCAATGTCAGACTTTTTATGAGGGCCCACTCTGGCCTCAAATTCAAATGATCTTTCCAATTCTGTCTCTCCATGACCACCTCCTTCCCCTCACTTTCCATCCCCCACGGCCCGACGCCTGTTACGCATTCCACTGATGTTGTCTATGCTTTTCTGCCTTTGTGACCATTCGTGCTGTCACCTGGCTGGTAACTTCCCTGAGCCTCCGTTAAATTGGGATGATAATGTGGGTCCCGAAGGGTTGTCATGAGTGTGCGTTTCAGAGCGTACGGGTGACAAGGCGTCTGTCCAGGCAGGAGCTGGATGCTTCTGGTCAACCAGATCTAATGCCCTTCTCCCTTCAGCTCTGCCCTATGAGCAATGTGAATTTGACCCAATTAACTCCTTTCTTGCCTTTGAAAGTACAGACGGGGACATTCTCACCTCGTGCTGCTGCGGTGAGATTTAAGAGAGGTACTTTGTGATAAAAGAGGTCTTTCTTAATTAATACTCAGTAGAGGAGAGAGAATAGTGGGCATGTACAAATTTTGCCATCGTCCTAGCCTCAGAGCCACAGACCTGAAAGCTTTACGGGCTTGGAGTGGGGTCTTTCTTGCTGCCTGAACTACCTTATGCTTGTTCCCCTCTCCAGAAGTGCGGATGAAGAGGACAGAATGGTGTGCAGGAAAGAGGTCCTAGCCAGGAACCCAAAGACCCGGCTTCTTGTTCTAGTCCCTTCCCTGGCTGGCTGTGTGCTCCTAGGAAAATCTACAGAATCTCTGGGGGTCTCTGCTTCCTCATTTTTTAGCAGAGTTAGTGTTTAGGAGGTATGTGGCCCACAGTGCTGTCCTGAGGTAGCTTAAGTGTGTACTCAGTGACTGGTCCTTATGCGGGGAGGCTCAGTGTCTCTCTAGGTGAAGCCACTCCAGACACAGTTCTTAGACCTCTGAACTAATGGTCAGAAGATTTCTGCTTTTTACAACCAAAGGTCCTGGCTGGACCACGCAGGCCCTATGTTCTCAGGATCTGGACAGGCAGTGTCCTGGGTAATTAATTCCAAGTACATGTGCTGACCACAGAGGGTCACGTCTCACTCCCCGATTGCATTGACAGCCCCCTACAGGTGTGGCCTCTGCTTGGTGTAAAAGGCATCCTTCCTGCCAGCTTGGGGAGGACCGTGTCCAAAAAGTGGTCTCCACAGGTTCTTGCCCAAGATGGGAAAGTTGCAGACTCCATCCTGTGAGGAAGAGGGGACCAGGCTTTGTTGCGTTGCCCTCTGGAGGTTTTGACAGTGAAGGGTCAAGCAACTGAAGGCAATGGGCAGAGACAGGCCATCGCTATGCAGAGGACAAAGAGCTAGAAGAATCTGCAATGGCTGTGGCCTGGAGAGGAAGCTGGAGTTTGACAACAGAGGCCTCCTGGAGGCTGGCAGGTACTGTCTTAGGAATACTATGATGTGGCTTTTTCAGGAAGCGGATCTATCCCGCCTGATTTCGGGGGACATTCTTTTTGTTCCCAAGAACAATGCTATACCACCAGGGCCTGCAAAGTAGT
Organism: Panthera tigris; assembly: GCF_018350195.1. Lineage (NCBI taxonomy): Eukaryota > Metazoa > Chordata > Mammalia > Carnivora > Felidae > Panthera > Panthera tigris. The sequence continues at coordinate 5,835,941 of NC_056673.1, read as the reverse complement.
TACCTCTTTCTTTCTTTTCGTTCCTTTCTTGGCATGCTGGAATCAGTATGTAGCATTTTCTTCAAGATGCTGAGCCTTCTCCAACCCAAAGGAGCCAACTCAGAAATGTGTCCTGGGAAACCATGTCTTTGTCAAACAGCACTCTACCTGGTTGACGTCCCTCCTCATGGAGCCCGTGGCCCCATCTACCTGATTGTGTTCATGATTCTGTACAAACGGCGCCTTTGCGTAACAGTTTGGTGCTGTTATTTTACCAAGAACGGAAGGGCCCAGATTATCAGCGAGCCTTTCAAGGGTGTCTCCGTACAGATGGACTCACCTGGAAAATGTTGGCGAGGTCTCGGAGATTGAAAACGTAGTGGAATTTGATCGCTGTGGGTAGGAATGTGGTGGCGATCTTCCGGTGGAAGGTGAGGGCCAGATTGATGAGCTGGGGGCTGGATTTCTGCAGAGACTCTGGGAAGTTTCCAAGCTTAAGGTGCTGAGTCAGGATGGTGCCGTAGATGGAGGCCAGGGCGTCTGCCCCAGGGAAGGAGAGGACAAGCACACTAAAGTGGCGCTGTATGAGAGAACAGGCAGGGGCCAGGGGTCAGAGTCAAGATCGCCTCTTGGGGCTCTGGGTAGAGCAACGAGGAATTCTTATGAGGCCTTTGGATTCTATATTCCGATCACACTTCTCACACTGAACCCAAACTTAGAACAGAACTTGAACTCAGAGCGTCTGAGCCCAAACTAGGATTTGACACTGGATATCCCCACGACCTTGGGAGAGTCATTTCATCTCTCTGATGTTTTCCCGCTCCAAAGAATGAGCTAAATCAGATGAACTCTATGGCCCCTTCCAGCTCTAAAAGCTTCATGGCTCTGGGTCTAGGAGTTTCTTTGTCTCCCCGGAAACGCAAATCAGCATCCCATATGATTCGCCACTTTGAGAGGCTGGACGGGGGAAGGACCAGTTACTACTTGGCATTGAGGGATGTGGGCCCTGGTGAGCTAGTATTTATTTAGGACTCAGGTACCACAGCTCCCTCCCATACCTGAAGCCGTGGGTTGATGGTGAAGCTGCCTGCCGTGGGGTTCATACAGGAGACATATTGCACATTCCTGATCTCCTTCAGGGACAGCTTGTTCCGGTCATACCTGGAACAGTCAGAAACCACAGGGAGAGCTGGGTGATGGCCCAGGCAGGTGAGTGCCTTGTTAGGGTGAGGTGGGATGTATCCTATCATTTATATGCTTGGGTGGTGAAAAAAAAAAAAAAAGCCTAGATCCATTGGTAGAGATCAGAAAAGGATAAGAGGCTGGGCCCAAATCCTGAGGGATCCAACATCTATGGAAAGATCATAGAAAAAAGAAGCCATAAAGGTCTAAGAGGTGGGGGGGCATTAGAGGGGTACGGCAGCCCAGAAGCCAAAGGAAGTTGGTTCCTTCCAAGAGGAGAGAGCAGTCAAAGAGAATCTGAAAGACAGTTGACCCAACGGGTCTGTCAGGTCTCACATAAAGATACAGTTAGTAGTTGAGCAGGAAAAATTCAGTAAAGTGGAGGAAACAAAAACCAGGGAGTGGAGTGAGCGGTGGTGGGGAAAGTGGGGAAGTGGAAATAGAGATATTTGGCTATGTGGGAAGAGAGAACGGGTCATCAGTTAGAAAATCATGTTTTTGAATGCAACAGAAGAAATCTAGGTGAGTCTCATTTCGACGAGAAGGAGCCGATCAGGAGGTAAGAGGCAGTTGCCGAAGGAGGTGGGGGGAGAGAAGAACCAGAGGCTGGTGACGGCTCGGCCTCAGGGAAGGTGGGTCAGGAGGAGGGAGGAAAGGAGGCTCTCATACAGCTACGGAGGCAGGAAAGAAACATGGTACCCGTGGTCACCAGCGAAGGTGGGGCGGGAAGTCCGAGGACAGACAGAAGGTCTGACGCAGCCATCGCTGCGAGCGGAAATGCAAACATGCTGAGGCAGCAGGGCGGGATTTCCAGAGAGCTCCTACTGCCCACTTTGGGCTTGTGGCCACGAATCTAAAGTAAAACTCGTGTGCCAGATCGATCTGTTCCTGTACAGCCGAGCCGCCCAGATGCTGGTGTGCACGCTGTGGGGGGATGTACATGGCAGGCATCCCGCAAAAGGTGTTAGCGATGGCTGAAAGGCGACTCAGGTCACCATCACAACCACGCTTCTCTCTGAATTCCCTGAATTCTCAGCAGCTAATTCGACGTGGGGTAGGAAGGCGAGCTAATTGTCTCCAATCACAGACTTTTTTTTTTTTTCTGGCAAGTTCAGACCTTTTGCCGTCAACAATTACGCTGTGGCCGGAGACAATAACAAAGTCTGCGAATTTCCCCGAAAGGGACAAAGGCTGTTCAGACCCGCGGACATATGTGCACCACACAGGGTGTTAGCGGTTATCGCTCAAGTACCCCCGCTCAGGGACTTGGGACCACAGCGGGGGACAGGACAGGTTCATTCTGCTTTGGGGGTTTGGAGAAAGCAACTTTTGAGATGAATGTTGAAGAAAAAGGTAGGTTTCCCCCCCCCCCCTTAGATAACAGCTCAGTATGTCCCCTGACCAAATTTCCCATGTCGGTACTGATTCCTGGGTCTGAAAGTGCACCCCAGGAGACACAGTCCTGTGGGGACTGTGGTTTGCTATGGGGATTCTCATCCAGCACCAGCACTAAAGTGCAGTTTGGGGCTCCAGGGGAACGGCCTTCAGCCCTGCCTTAGGCCTCCCCCCTTAGCCCCCCCAGCCCGCGGGCCCCAGGCCCTTTGCACATGTGTGCTTACCAGTGGCCATAGTCCAGATGCTGCCTGATGATGGTGTGGGGCTGCACGGTCCCATAGGCATCCACCTCAGGCAAGTTCATGTCATCAATGAAATAGATCAGCTTCTTGTTGCCTGGGGGGCCATAGTTTCTGCCGGCCTTCTTTTCTAGAGGCTTCTCCAGGACAGCTGAGGGGAGAGCCAGTGGGTGAGGGAAGGAGGTTCGAATCTCAGAGGCCAGTGCGGAGACAGAACCAGTGCCAAGGACAAGCCGTGGCGCAGCGTGCCCCTGCCTAAGTCCTGGCGTTCTACGGGACCAGAGGTGAAGCGGGAGCCCGCCTGGCACTAAGGGTGACTGCGTAGACCAGGCACCGAACACCTCACTACGCGTGGACCCTCTCGGGTTTCTACAAAAGCGCACCATCTCGTTTAATTCTTGCAACGTCGGTGCCGGATTCGTCTTAGCATCCCATTTCACAGAGGAGGAAACCGAGGCTCGGAAGAGCAAAGAAACTCTTCTAAGGGGAGGTCAGGGTACAAGTCTGGGACGGTTAACTTTCAGAGCCCAGGCTCCTCCGATCGTACCTGGGGTCCCCAGGTTCCTTTGCTTAGAGAGTCGAAACAGAAGATACCTTCCCGGTCTCAAGGCGTGGCACTCTACCCTCGAGGAAATCTCCAGATAATCGGATTGTGGAGAGACCTGCCCGCTCTGGCTGAGACAGCACAGGAGCGCGGAGGCCGGGGCTCCCTTATCGGCGTGGGTGGAGGCCCCACCCACCTGAGTTTCTTTTCTAGAGGCTTCTAGAAGCCTGGGGTACAAAACGGGAGCTGCTGGGGGCGCCTGAGTGGCTCGGTCGGTTAAGCAGGTGGCTTCGGCTCACGGGTCGTGGGTTCGAGCCCCGCGCCGGGCTCCGTGCTGACCTACTTGGGATCCTCTCTCTCCCTCTCTCTCTGCCCCTCCCCTGCTCTCTCTCAAAAATAAATAAATAAAAACATTAAAAACAAAAACCAGGAGCTGTTGGATATTTTGTGAGCATATTCTCAGAGTATTCATCTCCCAGGTGGGGGTGGGGTCTTCCCCGAGTGGGAACAGGAGCAGAGAATTGCCCGGAAGCTTCCAGCAATGCCAAGGGCTCCTCCACTGCTTTCAGGTCACCAGGACCCTATCAGAGCATCTCCGTGCTTTTCCCGAGACTTCAGTACAGAATGACTCTCTTCTAGGAAGTGTTTCTTCAAACGGCACCGTAGTCCAGCGTGACGGGACTTGCTTAGAACAAACTTAAGTAATAGAGTGGAGATACGTGCATTTTTTCCCCCAATAAAGCAATTAAATATGTATCGCAAGAACCGACATGTCTTATTATAGCTGGAAGCTCGAAGAAGCATGAGTCTTCCCTTGAAAAACAAGTTTGTAAACAAGGAGAAGGTGTCAACAGACATTTGGAGGTGACCGAGAGGAAGACAAGTCCCTTCGAGAAGCCTGAAGATTCTTAATTGTCTGGTCCTGAGTTAAATTAAGGGTTTCAAATACGAATTAGATTTCAATTTAATTAGCATCCAATTAACATACACCATCAACCAATTAATCACCCAACACCTTTCTCCCCCTAAAGATATAACAACCATATACGAGATCTGTCAAAAGGAAATATAATTAATGGGCTGCCAAGGACACGTTTTTGAGAACAGGCCTTCTCGTAACTTCTCTTCTTAGGAAGACTTGTTTTCTCCTCCCCGCAAAGGAGGGATATTCAAATCAACCCCTGGAATGGACCAGACCCCTCTAATTTGGGTCCGTCCAGCTCTACGTGCTTCTGAAGGATTATTGAGGAGGAAACCGCATCAGTTTGCAAGAAGCGGGCTGGGAACGCCTTGGACCATCCCAGCAGGATGCTGCCGAGTCCCCCAGGGAGGGAGGACTCCCTCAGGAAAGGCAGCCGTGTTTTTGCTCCCTACGGGGCCAGACGCTGTTGAAACTCCCCTCCCGGACGCAGGGCGGGAAGTGACAGTTTCCAGGCAGAACCAGAGAAGCAGGTGGACTTAAGTTGATGGCGAAGGCATCCCATGCGCGAGACGCACAAGGACATGTGATCGTCCCCTCACATTTCAGGGTCCTGCATCATCGCAGACAAGTCCTGCCGGTCAAGCCCATACCTGGACCCCTCCGAGTTCATCAGCTCACCGAACGTCTCCCCTCGGACGGGCTGGTGTCCCGCCTGTGGCCGCGTGTGGCACCTGCTGCTCTCCGCTCTTCACACAGTTCCTTCTGCGAGATCACAACACCATCGTGCGGTCTAAGAGCAAGTGTGGTTCCGTCCACAAACCTCGCATCTCGGTTCTTCTCTCTCGAGGCTGCCCTATTCACTCTCTCTGCTGCAGCCATCCTGTTCCGACATGTTCGCTGCCACAGGGCCTTTGCGCTGGCTGTTGTCCTCCCTGCCGTTAATCCTATCTCCCAAATGCCAACAGAGCTTGCTCCCTCGCTTCCATCAGACATTAACCTGCTCCAATGCCATCTCTCGGTGAGCCCTTGCCTGCCCTCTAGCCAAAATTCACCCCTCACCCCAGTTCTCTGTGCCGGCTTCGTTATTCTCTGTGACACGCATCACCACTTAAAATGCCATACATTCAACTTATGTATCGTGTGGGTGTCACCTTAACCCCCTCCGCACTATAAACTCCACGAGGACAGGAAATCTTTCTCTGCTTTTTTTTATCTCGCACACAGTAGGGTGTCCGAAAGACATCCATAAAATTAAGGAAGGAGCGAATGATAAGCCCCAGGAATAGCAAAGAAAGATACGTTATATCAATGTCGTAATTAAGAACACAGAAGCTGAGGCTGTTTGCATGCCTTGCCGAGTGAGGATCCAGGTCTGTAGATACTGAGGCTGATGCACCTTGCGTATCACCCCGAGAGAGAGCCCTCGCAGGCAAGCCCTGACACCCCAGCCCCCGTTTATGTGTGCCCCTGGCCACCCCTGTCCCACAGATTCTTACGGTCTCTGAGCTCAGAGTAGGATGTCTGTTCTTCCGCAAAGCATCGCTAACGGCTCTATATGGAGCCCATTACACGCCTGTCATCACTGACCCCTCAGAGCAGCCCTATCATGTGTTAAAAATCTTTTAACAAATGAGCGGGTTCGAGGGTTTGAGCCCCACCTCAGGCTCCATGCTGATAGTGCAGAACCTACTTGGGATTCTCTCTCTCTCTCTCTCTCTCTCTCTCTCTCTCCCTCCCTCCCTCCCTCCCTCCCTCCCTCTCTGCCTCTCCCCCACTTGCTCTAGAGAAGCAAGAGGCTTACAGAGAATAAAGGACTCTGTCCCAGGTCCCACAGCCACCGAGTGGCCCAGCCAGGATGTTAACCTGGGTTACCTCGGGTCGCAAATCACTTAAACGTTGTCACGAGGTGACTTCTGCGCTGAAGAAATCCCCGGTTTCATGAACCCACCGCCTGGCCACACTTTTTGACAGAGATCATGAGTAATTAATCACGTCTCATTTTGTACCGCTTCTCCTTTGCTTCGAGCTATTTCCTTTCTACACCATCTAGTTTTTCATGTGTTAAGACATTTCCATTATACTGTACAGACTTTGCGTTTATTCCTTCCAAATATAATCATGCTCTGCGTGATTGTAAAAGTAATACATATTCATTCCATAAAGATTAAAAAACAGAGAAAATCATAATGATGAAAACGAAAATTACCTGTAATTCGATCACCTCGCGGGAGCCACTGTTTTCAATATCTTGGTGAATTTCATTCCAGTCTATTTGGTCTGTTTGGTTTTTCCTTTACAAAGTCAGTTTTGCATATTCTGCTTGTGTGTGTGTATATATGTACAAACAGATACACTTTGTCCATCCACATAAACATTATATGATAATATTAGCCTCCTAAAACATGATTTTAGGGGTGCCTGGGTGGCGCAGTCAGTTAAGCGTCCGACTTCAGCCAGGTCACGATCTCGCGGTCCGTGAGTTCGAGCCCCGCGTCGGGCTCTGGGCTGATGGCTCGGAGCCTGGAGCCTGTTTCCGATTCTGTGTCTCCCTCTCTCTCTGCCCCTCCCCCATTCATGCTCTGTCTCTCTCTGTCCCAAAAATAAATAAAAAACGTTGAAAAAAAAATTTTTTTTAAAACATGATTTTAATTGCTGCACCGTGTCCCATAATTTGGAGGTACCAAAATTTATGGAGTGGTTTCTCTGTCGTCTCAAATCTATGCTGTATTCCATTTTTTTCCTATACTCTGAAGCCACCTCCGCTTATCCTGAGCTGTGTGTCTGGCCCACGAGGTGACAGATGTTTTCATGATTTAATTTCCTGTCATCTCCTTTTTGAAAGACAGGCGGACGAGCTATCTGTAATGATGGAAGAGTGAGGCTCCCCGGGTTGAGGGTTCGACTGGATCTTTTCGGGTCCTGTCTAACCTCAACCTGTTAATGAGTGAGTTACAGAGATTCACATCGCACAGAGATTCAGACGCCTGAGCGCCTATCTAATGAGTGTAATTAAGGGCTCAAATATTTGTTAAACGAATCATTTAAATTGCAGGTGGATGGTAAGAGAATTCAGAATCGTGAAGTGCATCATCTTCAGCCTCCTCTCTTTACGCTGCCGATATAAGTCCCTCGATGCCTGGTCCGTTTCTTTGCTTCTCCTTTTCGCTTTCTAGACTGTCTTGTCTATGGGTCATTGCAAATTCTTTTAGTCTTAAAAATTACTTATATTTTCTTTTAATTTTTAAATATTTTTGAGAGAGAGAGAGAGAGAGCGAGTGCACGAGGGGCAGAGAGAGAGGGAGACACAGAATCTGAAGCAGGCACCAGGCTCCGAGCTGTCAGCACAGAGCCCGACGTGGGGCTTGAACCCATGAACTGTGAGATCAGAAGTCAGACGCTTAACCAACTGAGCCACCCAGGCACCCCAAATTACTCATATTTTCTAAAAAAAAAAAAACAAGAGAGGCTTCAAGTATTTGCAGACATAAAACAGACCAATTAAAGGAGACTAACCAAGGATTCCAAAGCCATATAGGAAAAGAAACGTGACTGGACCCATGATCCAGGTAACAGGCTTACTGTAACCAAATAAAAATGTATCTCACGCCTACCTGAAATCTCAGAACTAAACCTGCGTTTAGTTACAGCAACCACGACATCCTGGATTACTGGTACACATCCACCTCTAATTTTCTACGAAAAAAAAATTTCCAGGCGCTAAATTCTAGCGGGCATGTATCCCGGATACTTACTAAAGGAATATCAGGCTGCAGGATGAGCAAGGTCGCCAATGGGCGTTTTACAGGAGATGTAACAGTAACTTAAAGTTATCTTTCATCCTCCTGAGCCTCAGAGAAGCCCAAGGGCGGATCATTAAATTGTAACTCAGTAAAGGAAAGGAAAGCATTGCAGTGGGTCTGTGGGTTTAGAAGGATAGGAGGAGGGCGGGTCCCTGCCTCCCTCAACACGAGGGTTCAGTGTTCTTGATCTGTGCTCTGGGCAGCTGCTGGAGAGAAGTCAGTTGGAATCTGAGTCTTTCAATGACTACCCGAAGGGCCGATTTGATTTACTCTCAAAGGGAAAACTATCCATGTGCTCTAGATATCAGATGAACGGAAGCAAAGTTGGCATTCGGGCGTGAAAAGCAAGAAGCCTGACCCAGAATCTCATCAAAGCCGATCAAATAAGACCGTTTGGCTCTTAACTCCTTGTGGGCCTTTCAGGGAGGTCCCTTAACACCTCTAAGCCTCATTTTTCTCATCTTGCAAAAACAGAGACGGTCAGATCTGTGATGGACACCGTTTCCAAAATCCTCCTCTCGGAGTCACTTTCCAGCGAGGGTGGCCCTGTGACACAGTTCTGAACGGGAAGACACATGTATAGGTCACCGGGGTTCCTGGAGAGCTCTCGTTCCCTGACATGGGCCCTAACTCTCTCCTTTATCTTTTCCTTTGTTCCACTGGGAACGCAGATGTGATGGCAGGAGCAGCAGCCATTCTGCCAACCTGAGGAAGCCGCTAAGAGAATACATATTATACCATCGATACCATCGAGCCACGGATTTCGCATTAGTAACTGCCTCCCTCAAGACTTCTTGCTGCGTGAAAAACAAATTCTGTCCACGTCACTGCCGTCAGATTTTCTGCTGCGTGGCAAAGGCATGGCTGACATGGTGCCTCACTGGATGGGGAGGGTTAAATGCACTAAAGGGGCGGGACCCTGAGCCCAGTGTTTGGCACAGTACAAACAGCACATAAAGCACGTGTTGCCTCCACGGGTGAGCCATGGGAATGCCTTGAAACACAACCCCATTTGTACTTGAGAGTACTGGGCCTGCACTGAGAACCATGGTTGGTGGAGACCCCAGAGCTGGAAGAGATGAGACACAAGAGGCACAGGGTTTATCAAGCAGCTGCGTCCCCTATAAAAGAACATCTGATTTTGAGAAACAGGGCGTTTGATGGGCTAGCGGAACCGTCAACTGTAAAATATCCCCCCGCAGACCTCCATGAATTGACCTGCACGGTGGGGTTACTTCCCATTTGAACGTCAGAACCTTTCTTACCAAAACGTTGTTTTTGTTTTAAAAACTTTTTAATGTTTTTATTTATTTTTGAGAGAGTGAGAGAGCGAGCGAGCATGAGTGGGGGAGGGGCAGAGAGGGAGACACAGGATCCGAAACAGGCTCCAGGCTCTGAGCTGTCGGCACAGAGCCCGACGCGGGGCTCGAACTCACGGACCGCGAGATCATGACCTGAGCCGAAGTCGGACGCCCAACCGACTGAGCCACCCAGGTGCCCCAACATTATTTTTGTTTTAGTATAGTTGAAGTTAAACCCCCTTTCCAAGCAAAAGGGGTTTACCTGGGTTCCTTATGTTTTGGCAGTGAGGGGTTTTAGAAATGATCGCATAATAGTTATAGACTCTTAAATTCAGGAAGGGTTTTAATATTATTATAGTAACAGCTTCCACTTACTAAGCATTTACTTTATGGTAGGACTCATTGTGAGTTTTTTACATATTTTATCTTGCTATTCAAAAATGAAAAGAATGAACTATTGAAACACTCAACAACAGGGACAAAACTCAAAATCATGCCGAGTGAATAAAGCCAGACCAAAAAAAAAAAAAAAAAAAAAAAAAAAAAAAAAACCAACCAAAAAAGAAACAAAAAAAAAAAAAAAGAAAGGGAAAAAAAAGCATGTATTGTGTGATTCCATCACAGGCAATTCTAGAAAATACGAACTAACCGACTGCGACAGAAACCGGTCAGTGGTTGCCTAGGCATGGGCAGGGTGGAAAGGGAGGGAGGGAGGGATTGCCCAAGAACACCAGAAACTTCCAGAGGTGATGGATATGCTCATTATTTCAACCATAGTGATGGTGTCGGGGGTGTGTAAGTATTTCAAAACTTCTCACATTGTATACTTTAGTATTATTTTTAAATGTCTGTTTTTGAGGGAGAGAGAGAGAGTGTGCGAGCACGAGAGGGACAGAGAGAGGGAGACAGAATCCCAAGCAGGCTCTGTGTTGTCAGCGCAGAGCCCGATGCAGGGCTTGAACCCACGGACCGTGAGCTCATGACCTGGGACCCCAACCCTTTATCGGATATGTCCTTTGCAAATACCTTCTCCAATTCAGTAGGCTGCCTTTGAGTTTTGTTGATTGTTTCCTTTGCTGTGCAGAAGCTTTTCACTTTGATGAAGTCCCAATAGGCTATTTTTACTTTTGTTTCCCTTGCCTCAGGAGACGCATCTAGAAAGAATTTGCTATGGCCGACGTCAAAGAGGTTACTGTCTGTGTTCTCCCCCAGGATTTTGATGGTTTCGGGTCTCACACTTGGGTCTTTAATCCATTTTGCGAAGCATCACGGGTCACCAGGGAAACACAAACCAAAACCACAGTATCGCCTCACACCTGTCAGAAGGGCTAACATCAACAACACAAGAAACAACAGGTGCTTATGGGATGCGGGCACAGGGAACCCTCTTGCACTGTTGGTGCGAATGCAAAATGGTGCAGCCACCCTGGAAAACGGTATGGAGGGGCCTCGGAAAGTTAAAGGCAGAAATATCCTACGATCTAGCAACCGCACTACTAGGTATTTATCTGAAGAATATAAAAAGTATTAATTCAAAGGGATACATACAGCCCAATGTTTATAGCAACACTATCTACAGTAGCTACACTGTGGACACAGCCCAAGTGTCCATCCACCAATGAATGGATACAGAGGCGGTTGAATGGATACAGAGGATACAGAGGCGGTATATATACACAATGGAATATCACTCAGCCATAAAAAAAGAGTGAAATGTTGCCACTTGCAACAACGTGGATGGATCCAGGTAGCCTGATGCTAAACGAAGTAAGCCGGAGAAAGACAAACACCATCTGGTTTCACGCACAGGTGGAATTTAAGAAACAAAGCAAGGGAGCCAAGGGGGAAAGGAGACACAAACCAAGAAACAGACTCGTAACCGCAGAGAACAAACCGAGGGTCACCAGGCGGGAGGAGGTGGGGGATGGGGGGAAAGAGGAGATGGGGATTAAGGAGTGCACTTGTATGGAGCACCGGGTGTTGTATGGAAGACTGGAATCACCCTATCGGATGCTTGGAATTATTATTATACTGCGTGTTGGCTGAAACTTAAAAACCTAAGAGAAGGTGTAGATTCAGAGTGATACACATCAACTTTAGTACTTGGTCGATGAGGGGCAGGAAGGAGGGTGGGGGTGGTGTGCTGGCTGTACTTACTGCTACGATTTGTAGCAAAACGACAAAATTTTAACATCTGTGAAATCTGGGTGGTGGGTACATGGGCATCTGTTGCATTATTTTCTGTCCCTCCCTGCAGGCTTGAGATATTTCATAATTTCTAAAAAGTTTAAGTAATTCTCCATCGCTCCTTCTTAGCGTCTAGTTCTCCTTGCCAGGGGCACCTGCTGTTATCAGTTGTGTGTACTTCTTGAAATATTCTAAGTGTATATAAGCATAGGTATGTGAGTGTATATATATGTATACTTTTATATCTTTTTAATTAAAAAATTTTTTATATTAATTTTTAATTTTTTTAACATTTATTCATTATTGAGAGAGAGAGAGAGACAGAGCATGAGCAAGGGAGGGGCGGAGAGAGGAGAAGACACAGAATCCGAAGCAGGTTCCAGGCTCTGAGCTGTGAGCACAGAGCCTGATGCGGGGCTCGAACTCACAAACCTTGAGACCATGACCTGGGCTGAAGTCGGACGCCCAACTGACTGAGCCACCAGGCACCCCAGTTTATTTATTTTGAGGGAGACAGAGACAGTGTGAGTACAGGAGGGGCAGAGAGAGAGAGAAAATCCCAAGCAGGCTTTGCATTATGAGTGCAGAGCCCGATGTGGGGCTTGATGTGTGTTTATAACGGGTCTGAAGTGGCCCCACACACATCTTGCACACCTGTCTGGGTGTACTACCTGCCCCGGGAAGCAGACCATATACCACAGCACACTGGATCTGTTCGTAATTACGCAGGCTCTTAGGCACAAAAGGCGACGGAGGCACTCGGCTGCAGAAAGAGCGTTGGGCTCAGGATGTGCGTGGGAGAACCTGCCTCTTGTCCGAGACCGGGGTAGCTGCCCTTTGAGAATCTCCTTTCTGACATGTTCTCTGCCCTCTGGGATACCAGGTTCCTGGCTCCCCTTTTCCTAAGCGTCATCAGCATCCTTTCTCCTGCCATTTTGTTGCTTCTAAAACGTTTTAGGCTGAGAGGCCAAATAAACAAAGTTGTTTGGACTGTGACCAACAGAAAGAGGCATGAGGCTCCACGTAAGGGAATTCAGCATTTTCTTTTTCTTTTTTGCCAGAGTCACGGGTATGAGCTCTGCTGCGTGGGCTTTGTGGCCTTTATGCTGCTCCTCTTGGGCCCTGGGTTAGTCCCAAGTTCCTGGCTGCTTCTGGACAGCAGAAGCTTCACCCACCTCTAGTGTGGAGGATGGAAGGGACCAAGAGGCCACCAGGGAGCTAACGGGACGCAGGAGTGTTGCGTCCAGCTGCAGTGACGGCCGGTGTTATCCTGGCCCCATCTGACAGCAGGCTGACTCTTCTGAATAATTCTCTGTGTTTCACCAGGACAGGAGGAGAAAATCCTCCAGGTTGGGGACCCAGGAGAAGACGGAGAGGTCCGGGCGAGAGGACCCGGGAGAAGAGCAAGCAGCTCGTCTCCCTTTCCTTGGTTATGAATTTTTACTATTTAAAGTGTTTGCTTACATGCAGAAACCTGACAATAGGATTCTAGAGAACAACTCCTCCAGAACACTCGAATGTTACCACGAACGGTAATAGTAATAACAGCAAATATTTATTACGGTTTTTGTGGCAGTTTCCTACCAGGGAGGCAATGTAACCTTGTTGTTAAGGGCAAGGCTCCGGGGGCGCCTGGGTGGCTAGGTTGGTTGAAGTTTTGACTTTGAGTCAGGTCATGATCTCGCGGTTCACGAGTTAGAGCTCCGTGTCGGGGTCCTCAATCACAGCATGGAGCCTGCTTGGGATGGTCTCTCTCCCTCTCCCTCTGCCTCTCCCGGGCACCTTCTCTGTCTCAAAAATAAACAACAACAACAAAAGAGCACAGACTCTGTCTGGGTTCAAACCCTGGCTCCATCATTACTCTCGGCATGGCCTTATTTAACTCCTCTGCCTTGACTTTCTCATCTACAACACAGGGACGATACAAGGACTTACTTTATGGGGCTGTAAATGATGAAATGATTTAAAAACATGTCAACTTCCGGGGCACCTGGGTGGCTCAGTCGGTTAACTGCCTGGCTGTCGGTTTCGGCTCAGGTCACGATCTCACGGCTCGTGAGTTTGAGCCCCGCATCAGGCTCCACGCAGACAGTATGGAGCCTGCTTGGGATTCTCTCTCTTTGGCTCTCTCTCTGCCCCTCCCCTGCTTGCATGCGCACTCTCTCTCTCAAAAATAAATCAACTTTAAAAAAAATTATGCAAAATAACTAAATAAAAACAGGTCAACTTCCAATGTCAGGTTGGCACCTGACACATACTTGATGAATGTTTGATAAATGCCACTTGTTGATATTAGCCTACTGATCATAGATTTAAGAATCAGAGAAAATGGGCAGAGCTCATCATCTGGTCGGTCACCGGACTCCAGGCTTGCAAATAAGGGCAGGTATATTCTCCCAGGAACAAACAGGGTCAACAAGTGAGCCAGACAAGCACGTGACGTCCACTTATGACCACCGCCGGGCATTAACGTGGCAATGTCAGGCCACGATGCAAGGCCACGACACAGCATACCATGATGGTGGCCAAGGTCTCATGGAAGAGAGATGAAGCGAGTGAGAGCCTGTTGTTAACACTGAGGGAATTCTGCAAGCTGGATTATTAAGCACAGCCATTATTTAAACAATAAATTAGATAATGAGGCACCTGGGCGGCTCAGTCAGTTGAGCATCTGACTCTTGATTTTGGCTCAGATCATGATCCCAGGGTCATGGGATTGAGCCCTGTGTTGGGCTCCATGCTGGGCACAAAGCCTACTTGAGATTCTCTCTCTCTCTCTCTCTCTCTCTCTCTCTCTCTCCCTCTCTCTCTCTCTCTCTCCCTCTCTCTCTCCCTCCCTCTGACCCTCTCCCCTGTTCGTGTGCACACACTCTCTAATAAAAAAAGATAAAATATAAATTAGGGGTGCCTGGGTGGCTCAGTCGGTTGAGCGTCCGACTTCAGCTCAGGCCATGATCTCACAGTCTGGTCTGTGAGTTCAAGCCCTGCATCGGGCTCTGTGATGACAGCTCGGAGCCTGGACCCTGCTTTGGATTATTCTGTGTCTCCCTCCCCTCTCTGTCCCTCCTCAACTCGCACTCTGTTTCTCTGTCTCTGTGTCTCAAAAAAAAAAAAAAAAAATTAAAAAATAAATAAGCTTACAACTAATTACATTATATTACAAAAAAAAAAAAGGTAAGGATATTCAAAACTCATCATATCTGAATGATTTTTACCCACTCTGCCTGGGAAGTGGAAATACCATGGAGGGTGACCACCACAAATGTGGGAGTATTTCCACCACAGAAACGGATAGGTTTGTCTGGGTGCTTGTGCAGTTTTCACAAGGTGCCGGAGAAAAAAGCGTTAACCGTGCAGATGAAACTTCAAAGCACATCATGCCCGTAGCCATTTACAGGGGCAAGAGCAACAAAGAAAACGCAAGTGTTCTTTGGCTGTTCACAGACGCTCACGTCACCGACCCACTAGTGAATCTGTGCCACGAGCCTTCCTCATTTCGTGTTGTCTTACTTGTTCAGGTTCACGTGGGCACTAGGGTCGCGACGGACCCTGGGCAGCATTCATGAGCCCAGCAGGGGGTGAAGCCCCGAGGCTCGCTTGACAAAGGGGCGGAGGAGGGCCTGTCACTGAGGGGTGACAGGTGCAGGCGTGCGGGTGCCTAACTGCTCTGAGAGGCAGGGAGCAGACCCTGGTGCCCCCGACAGCACGCGGAGCTGGCTGGGCCCCGGGCCTCGGAAGACCCGGCGGGATGGTCGGGAGCAAGGAGGGAGGCGAGCTGTTCTCCCCGTGGGAGCTGTGGACGCGGAACCCCGCCAAGACCACACTGGCTGACTCTGGGGATCCCGCTGGGAGGGGCCACGGAAGCACTGGGTGAGTGAAACGGGTCCAGGCTGGGCAAGAGGTGGTCAGAGTAAAGCCTGGTTTGCAAGTCTGCTGGCCTGGACGTCGGACAGGGAGAGTGCTGGGCTCGTCCTTGTGTACTGAGTGACGGCCTGCAACTGGCCAGTGTGCAAACAGCCGGGTGCGTGGCATTCCACGTGCGGGCGTGCACTGGGGTCTCACGTGGGAAGCACGGCCCAGTTACGGCATCAGGGGGAAGAGCTGGGTTCTCCCCAGCCTTGCCACCGCCCTCCTCTGGTCAGGAGCGTGGCTCGGGCGCTTCGTCAAAAGGAAGCTTCTTCCAGGGTTCATGTGATGAGTGTTTCTCTATACGAGGAGACCCTGTTGTAAGTGAGGGTCAAGGAGAAAGTGCCTCTGGCGAGGGGGACGTTCCTGCAGCGAGCCTCTGACCCTGAAGCCACACCTGGAGGACCCGTGCCCACTCGGCAGCCCGGCGTGTCAGCTCCCGGTGAGAAGCACGTTCTACGTGCTCAGAAGCCCGGATGTGCTATGCCAGCCTTGCTGCTTAACGGGGACCTTGGGCAATCGCGCGCTTCTACCCGAGCCTCAGTTTCCCCATCTAGGAGATACGGGGAGGCGAGACGGGAAGGAAATGCTCTCTAGAGACACTTCCCGTGCCAGGAGTCTACAAGCCTACGGAAACGCTTCTGCGCGTGCCCACTTTCTTTGGCGTTAAGGTGCTGAACCTCTCTGTGTTCGACTCCCGGCCCGGGAGGAATGTAGGAGATGGGGAGGGCCACGGGGGAACCCCAACAGGTGCCTGATGCTTTACCCCAGCTCCATGTCGGGGGCACGTGGCCACTCAGACGCCCCCGCACCACCCTCCACGCACTCCGGCCCTCACCTTGCAGCATCGCCGACGTGGTATAGTAGTTGAACGGCACGTTTTGCACCAGGTACTCCTCGGCGTCGAGGCTGGCCAGCTTGGTTCCCACCAGGACCGACTTGCCGACCCCCGCGGTCCCCACCAGCATGACCGGCCGCCGCCGCTCCAGGAGCCGCTCCAGGAAGTAGCACACTCGGACGGTCTCGCCCGTGGGCACCAGGCAAGCCTGCGGGGAGGACACGATGGGCAGGCTCGTGGGAGAAACAGATGCGGGGCGGAACGTTCCGGAACATTTCAGAAGAGGAACTCCCCCTGGCGAGGGGGCGCTGGCTCACTACCTGGGGCAGGGGCGCCTTCCTTCGCATGCATGCTAACACCACTTCGGGAGTTCATTCTCGGGGTGGAGAGATCCCCTCCCTCCTCGGCCAGCTCCATCTGCCTCCCTGTGGCCTCTCTAACGCGCTTTAGAAACTTCTGCCCCCAGGATGCCGCTGGAGTCTGCGAATCAAGTTAGCTAGTCTTTGCGGGGTTTCTGTGGCTTCCCTGCACCGAGAGTCTCCTCTCGAAAAGCAAGTCGCTGGGCATGACTGGTTGCCAGCAAGGTTAAAACACTTGAGTGCCAATAACGGGCTGTGACTAGGACCGCTACGGATCCTTGGCACAAGCAGACATCCTTGGTCACTCGGCCACACTCACCTGCAGAGGCATCTCGGGGTCGAATTCAAAGTGGGGGATGAGCTTGGACCAGGGCTCGAATTTCTTGGTCTCCGGGTCTATGTAGTAGTCAAAGACGGTTCCCTGGGAGGGAAACTTGACTGTCTTGAAATGCGCGAGCCACCACTTGCTGAACTCTTCCCGGTGGTCCGCAAGCTGCCAGAACAAAGCGGGTCAGGAGGCGAGGCTCTCCGGAGCTTGCGAAGCCTGGACAGACTGCCCGGCGGTTGGGCAGAAGGTCGGGGACATGAAAGGCTTTGCGGACCTGCCTGATGGAGTGGCTTCTCCAGGAAGGATGCTGCTTCCCTGGGGACCAGCCCTGATGAGGCGCATCAGTGCGGGGACACGAGTACCACCGCTTGACCGTGGGGCTGAGTCCCCCTGGCACTGTGCATCTGAGACTCTTCACGGGGTGTGAGAACACGGAAAAGAGTGGGGTCCCATGACCGCAAGATGAAAAGACAGATCGACCCCCTTCCTCCCAGACCTCAGAGACCCAGCAACTCCAGGGTGGCGGTTAGGGACGGAACGGATAAAAATGGAGGCTGCTGGCACCTGGGGGGTGCAGGGTGGTGGCGTGAGAAGAGCCTCACCTCCTTCTGTGCCTCAGTGTCAGCTGTGAAATGAGCACCCCAGAAAAGAGAACTTCCAAGGACTCTGAAGGTCTTCCTTCAAGAGCTAAAATTTATTTTTTTTTAAGTTTATTTATTTTGAGAGAGACAGGGACAGTGCAAGTGGGGGAGGGGCAGACAGAGATAGACAGACAGACAGACAGAAACAGAATCCCAAGCAGGATCCGCTAGCCAGTGCAGAGCCTGATGCGGGGCTTGAACTCACGAAACCACGAGATCGTGACCTGAGTCGAAATCAAGAGTCGGACGCTTAACTGACTGAGCCACCCAGGTGCCCTAAGAGCTAAAATTTCTAAAACATAAGAGCAGCAGAGACAAAGCTAAACTGGTCTTTCTGACGGAAGGAATAGGTAGAGATACATGATTCACATACACGCGTGTTAGATCACGAGCCCCTCAGGGCTGCGCGCCCGGTATACTCAAATTATCTTACTATATGTTTTTAAAAAAAAAAAGAAAAAAAAAGCCTGGTTTTTCTCAATACACCTTTAAAGGTTTTTAAATTGTTTCATATCTGGTCAAGTTGAGATTTTTAAGAACCTCATTTTTAATTTGTAATAAAAGTTTACCTAAAGATGTCTCTTTTTGGTAATGACAAACGTGTTTTTTAAAAAAAAAGAAAAAAAATTATCTTACTATAGGGGCGCCTGGGTGGCTCAGTCGGTTGAGCGTCCGACTTCGGCTCAGGTCACGATCTTGTGGTTGATGGGTTCGAGCCCCGCGTTGGGCTCCATGCTGACAGCTCAGAGCCTGGAGCCTGCTTCCAAGTCTGTGTCTCCCTCTCTCTCTGACCCTGCCCTGCTCATACTCTGTCTCTCTCTGTCTCAAAAATAAGTAAACATTAAAATTTTTTTTTTTTTAATTATCTTACTATGTCCAAGCCAAAACATGCCAGACACGGGCACATGGATGCACGCGCCCATGCACGCACCCCATAACATACCCGCAACTACTGTCAATAAGCCCATTCTTTGAGCATACAGACCTAGGAAAAATCCCCAAAAAGGAAACCTAAAAAGAGACCCAGACTGGACATTTTAGGGAAATGTTCCCGGAGGGTGGGACAGATGAGGAAGCTGGGCGTGTGGGCAGTGAATCTGGGCTTGCGGCCAGTGGGGCAGCTCACTTTGTTGCCTACGTAAGTACGACTGAATTTTCTTGCTTTGGAATGAGAACGGAAACAAGTCCCGATACAGACGGACAGATCTGTGTGTTCTTATTCTGACATGAATTCAGATGAAGGGGGTGCGGGATCTTCTCAGTCGTGTGCTCTGCGACCAGAAGCCTTGGAGGAAAAAACCCATTTTTGACTCATGGATACAATCCTTCAAGATTTTCAACGTCCCTTAAAAACCGGATTGTAGATTTACGTGGAAAAACCAAGGCGAAGGTCACCTTTAGAAAAGAAAACAGGTTGCCGACTAATCTTTGACAAAGCAGTAAAGAATATCCAATGGAAAAAAGTCTCTTTAACAAATGGTGCTGGCAGAACCGGACAGCAACATGCAGAAGGTTGAAACTAGACCACTTTCTCACAACATTCACAAAAATAAACTGAAAATGGATAAAGGACCTGAATGTGAGACAGGAAACCATCAAAACCCTAGAGGAGAAAGCAGGAAAAAACCTCTATGACCTCAGCCGCAGCAATTTCTTACTTGACACATCCCCAAAGGCAAGGGAATTAAAGGCAAAAATGAACTGTTGGGACCTCATGAAGATAAAAAGCTTCTGCACTGCAAAGGAAACAATCAACAAAACTAAAAGGCAACCAACGGAATGGGAAAAGGTATTTGCAAATGACATATCGGACAAAGGGCTAGTATCCAAAATCTATAAAGAGCTCACCAAGCTTCACACCCGAAAAACAAATAATCCAGTGAAGAAATGGGCAGAAGACATGAATAGACACTTCTCTAAAGAAGACATCCAGATGGCCAACAGGCACATGAAAAGATGTTCAACATCGCTCCTCATCATGGAAATACAAATCAAAACCACACTCAGATATCACCTCACGCCAGTCAGAGTGGCCAAAATGAACAAATCAGGAGACTATAGATGCTGGCGAGGATGTGGAGAAACGGGAACCCTCTTGCACTGTTGGTGGGAATGCAAACTGGTGCAGCCACTCTGGAAAACAGGGTGGAGGAGGTTCCTCAAAAAATTAAAAATAGACCTACCCTATGACCCAGCAATAGCACTGCTAGGAATTTATCCAAGGGATACAGGAGTACTGATGCATAGGGGCACTTGTACCCCAATGTTGATAGCAGCACTCTCAACAATAGCCAAATCATGGAAAGAGCCTAAATGTCCATCAACTGACGAATGGATAAAGAAATTGTGCTTTATATACACAATGGAGTACTACGTGGCAATGAGAAAGAATGAAATATGGCCTTTTGTAGCAACGTGGATGGAACTGGAGAGTGTGATGCTAAGTGAAATAAGCCATACAGAGAAAGACAGATACCATATGGTTTCACTCTTATGTGGATCCTGAGAAACGTAACAGAAACCCATGGGGGCGGGGAAGGAAAAAAAAAAAAAAAAAGAGGTTAGAGTGGGAGAGAGCCAAAGCATAAGAGACTCTTAAAAACTGAAAACTGAGGGTTGATGGGGGGTGGGAGGGAGGGGAGGGTGGGGGATGGGTATTGAGGAGGGCACCTTTTGGGATGAGCACTGGGTGTTGTATGGAAACCAATTTGACAATAAATTTCATATATTTAAAAATAAATAAATAAATAAAATAAAAAATCTGAAATAAAAAAAATAAAATAAAATTCACTCTAATAAGAAAAAAAAAAAATAGAAAACAGGTTGGGTGCGTCTTCTCCTTCCGCCACCAAGGCCATTTGGAGCTCCGTGGTCAGTTAACGGCCACGCCGTGGGCTGGGCCACACCAACATCGCCTCATCCCTGTAACCCAGCACTTGGCCTCACCTCCACCATAATTGGACGCTAAACACAAGGTCACCTCTGCTGAGTCATCCAACAGCTCTTTCTCAGTTCAGCTCTCTGGGTGTCTCTGCAGCAGTGACCTTAAGGAAGAGGTGACCTTCAGAAATCCCCATCGCCTTTGGATCTAGACAGTCCTGCGGTCCCCCCTCCCTTTACTGTCCTCTGAACTTGACGACACTAAGGTGCACCCGTACACCATAGAAGACCTTGGGCTGTAACATCACCTCATCTGATCCTCCCCGGCTCCCAGGAAGCCTGGCGAGGGCAAATGACTCCTATTTTACATATGGAAAGACCACAACTCAGAAGGCTCCACTTCTAAAGCACATGGCAGAGCTGGGTGCCGAACCCAGGCTTCCGGTCTCCAGAGCACATGCTCTCCGAGAGGTCATTTGCTTCTGAGAGGCCACTACCCATGATCCCCTGCAAAGTCCTTTAGGGAGAACCTCCTCCAGCACCAAGTTCTTTTGCTTTTGCAGCTGGCACTCAGGTATGGGCTGCATGCTGAATTCGTGCTTTGCTTTAATGACAGCTTTTCAAACATTAAGCACCACTGGTGTTCCTGACGTGAATTCTTTGGCCAACTTCCTATCTTGCTATTTACAGCGCTATTTTTGGTGTTTGGCTTGAATGCAGGTTGGGTAGGGGTCTTGGGCATTCCCTGCTGCTAAAAGCTTTCTCCCGTGTCTTTTCCCCATGTGCGAGCATGGCCACCTACAGTTTCAAGTGCTCCGGGACACCTGGGAGGACGCTTTCTCCTGGGCTTTTTAAAAAGAGTTGAGTGGATTTAAAATGTATTCGGACACAGAAAAATTGACTAAGAGTCTTCATCCTGACTGCCCCCACCCCGCCACCGCCTACTAAGCACTGAAACGGGGGAGAAGCCCGACAGTGGTTGCTGTCTGACATTTCAGCAGCTGAAAGGTCAGGGTGTGCATTTGATGGAAAGAAGTGACCTATGCCTTCTGGATCTCTGGACTTGGTGAGGTCTCGTCCACCCTGCCGGAGTCCTTGCCTCCAAGAAGCAGTCCACGGAGAAGCTCCGAGGACTGCAGGAGGCAGTGTGAGATTCTCAGACGCCCAATTCCCAGTTTCAGGCATTGTCCTGCCCTGGGGAATTCCCCCTTTCCCACCAGGATCTGGAGAGGGGAGGGACAGGGAGAGGGAGAAAGGCACACGTCCCAGGAGCTTGGGAGAGCTGCTTTCTGAATGTGGACCACAAAAGAGCATGCTAGGGAGCGGAGGGAGGTAGGGTGGATGCTAGCAGCCAGGGTCTGTGAAAACGAAAGAGAAACTAGTTATTAGTTCTAAATTAATTGTTGGGGCGCCTGGGTGGTTCAGTCGGTTAAGCGTCCAACTCCTGGTTTTGGCTCAGGTCATGATCTCACGGTTCGTGAGATCGAGCCCCACGTCGGGCTCTGTGCTGACAGCATCGAGCCTGCTTGGGATTCTGTCTGTCTCTCTCTCTCTCTCTCTCTCCCTCTCTTTCTGCCTCTCCTCCCTTCGAAATAAATAAATAAACATTTAAAAAATAAATTCATTGCAAATTCTCCCAGCTCGCCGCCATTTTGGATTCTAGAACATGGCTTTGCCCTGGGAGACTGACGCTTTTTACCTCTCTCCTCGGAAGAGCCCCACATCAACCCAGACTGGAAAGAGTAAATCATAACTCTCCACCCACCGTGGGTCTGTTTGACCCCTTGCTGTGAGGGGGGCACCAGACACTTGCTATGAAACTGAATATTCACGGTGCGAGAATATGAATAATAAGCACATAACGTGTGCCAGCACGATTTAACCCAAAGAGCTCTGCACATATCTGTGTTGGACGATCAGAACAGTATCCTTTCCTTGACTCCTCATGACCACCCTAGATGCTGTGCACCGCTGTCCTCACCCCTGCCTCTGTACACACGTGAGCAGCAAGGTAGAGAGAGGTGAAGCCATTTGTCCAAAGCCCCCCAGTATCAAGTGGCAAAGTTACAATTCGAAAGCAGAGTCCGTGTCTGAAGCCCCTATAATGACCCTGCCTGATTGCTAGAGTCGGCTGTAAAGGACTGGGTTGCCCAACCTTGGAAGTGAGGTTTCTAGATAGAGAACTTTTCATTTGGAAGAAACTAAGCCGACAAAACGTCTGGGGATATAGGAAGGGTTAAAGAGTAGGACGCCACTGGGGCGCCTGGGTGGCTCAGTCAGTTAAGCAACTGACTTCGGCTCAGGTCATGGTGTCACAGTTTGTGGGTTCGAGCCCCGCGTCAGGCTCTGTGCTGACAGCTCGGAGCCTGGAGCCTGCTTGGGATTCTGTGTCTTCCTGTCTTTCTGCCCCTTCCCTGCTTGCACTCTGTCTCTCAAAAATAAAAAAAACACTTAATTTCTCTTTTTAAAAAGAATAGGATGCCAAGATACCCCAAGCCAACATCCCTTCCCCTAAACATGAGGCTACAGGGAGCCAGAACCATGAGATAAATACTGATTTGGTTTCCCACCCCTAGATGTCAATTAACCTTTGGTCCAAGCTTCTGTGGACAGTGCTGGCTAACACTCTGGCCGGGGACGGAGTTGTACGTGCTTGTTCTGGAACGCTAAAGGGATTCCTCCCTCTCAAGCCTCTACAGCACAGCATCGTTCCGTCTATAAAACACATCCCCTTGCAAAGTAGCGTACTTATACCGCCAGTTGTTCCAAAACACCGTGGCTTTCCACGACATCGGATGCACCACCAACCCAAAAGGCAAGAGCTCAAAACCTAGCCCGATCTCATCGGTCTCGCTCCAAAGGGCCCTTCTGTGGGGACCGACGTCTCTGGCAGAGCGACGGATAGATAACAAAACAGCCCGATGCCTTCAGATTGATTCTGACATTCCGCGGTCCTGTTTTCCGCATCTTTGCTGGAACGCTGGTTTTGGCCACGGCGGACTTGCACGTGGGCGTCAAGCCCGGCATCTCCTCTTACCTGATCTTGGGCCATTGCTCCGCCGAAAGCCCAGATGGCGGCAAACACGAAATAGAGCTCGTAGGTTTCCTTGGGGCAGTCTGCAGGGATGTCCTCTGCGGTCAGGAGACACTCGAGAAGGTAGCACAGCATCTGAACCATGCTCTGCTCCGGGATTGGAATCGTCTTCTTGAACCTGCAGGGACAGACCCAGAGATGCTCTTTGACATACGGGATTCTCTCCTAGAGGCTTGCTGGACAGTCTCGGCACCCACTTGTTTTGGGGGCACTCGTGACCTGTCAGGATCCCTGGGATTACGAGGTGCTACCGAAGCCTTTGTTCTCACCGCCTACTTTTGGGTCAGCTCTCCCGACCAAGAAGGGGCCCGTGGTGCTCCGAGAAGGTCCCTTCTCATCACCCTTCCCTCCGATACCCTCCCCCGCTGCTCTTCCCTTCTCTGAACAGTGACCGCCCCCCTCAGTCCTCAGGGAGTACAGGCCACTGCGACGGAACAAGGAACCATTCCGGTTTCCCCGAGTGTCAAAAGCCCTCCCAGAGTCAGCGCAGTGCCGAGGCTGGTCCTTCCCTGCCTTTGGCTCAAAGAAGTTCCCTCAAATCAAACACACACACTGAAGACATTTCCTCGGGAACCCGAGTCTTACGGGCGGGGAGGCAGAGTGGGCCCGGACAGCTGCTTATTATAGATACAATCATGACTTACTTGACGGAGCTCGTCTTCTGAAAATACGCCTCACTCTTCTGTGGCCTAGTTTTTGTACTTAAAAATTTGTTTTGTTTTTGTTTTACTGATTCAAGTTTATAGATTTATTATGTGAGTGTGTGTGTGTGTGTGTGTGTGTGTGTGTGTGTGTGAGAGAGAGAGAGAGAGAGAGAGAGAGAGAGAGAGAGAGAGAGAGAAAGAACAAGCAGGGGAGAGGCAGAGAGCTGGGGACAGTGGATTCGAAGCAGGCTCCGGGCTGACTGTAGAGAGCCCGACACGGGGCTCGAACTCACAAACCCCGAAGCCGGACGCTCAACCGACTGAGCCACACAGGCGCCCCAAGAGTCTGATTTCAAACCTGCCACGCTTAGGGTAACGAGGCCATGCCAGTACCAGCCGTTAAGACCCTTCCTGCCCTTGCTCTCCTCTGTCCCCTTTCGATCTGAGGGGTCAGAAGCTACAGCTGGTGATGGGTGGGGGGCGGGGACCAGAGGAGTAAGGAGAGAAGCTGTCGGGGACTCCCCCACCCTCGCCACTGCAGGTGGACGGCAGGAAGCGGGCCTGAGCGGGGTGGGGGTGGAGGTGGGGGCAGGAGAAGCCTTCCTCGTAAATGGAGTTTGGTTTTTAAAGTTTTCACGTGTTCGTGACCGGAAGCAACAACACGCCTTCTTGCAGAATGACCAGAAAAGTCACGAATGTGGCCCCAGATTCCCTCCGGGTGGGGGGAGGGGGCGGGAGTGAACCAGCCGCACAAAACGGCTCTGAAGGCTCGGCGGGACACAAAAGCTGCTGTACCATCATCCCTTGTGCGGCCCGCTTGTTCAACGTGAAGACTATCGTGCACACGCCCCACAGCCTGGTGGTATCGGGGCCAACGTTAATTAGCACCCAAGCCGTGGCCGCGTTTCTTCCTCGATGGCCACAGAGTTAGGAGATTGGGTGAGCGGCCTCTGGATGCACAGAATACACTCAGCATCCTCACAGCTTGGTGAAGAGGCTTGTACACATGCTCGTATGCTTGTACACTCGTGCACACACTCATGCGCACACACACACACACACACACACACACACACACACACACACACACAGAGTTTAGCATCTCTTCTTCTAATTGTCCAGAAAGGGAAATGGCCTAACTCTTAGAGACAGGTTGTATCGGGCAAGGGGTGGGGCATGCGGCAGGACAGGGGGTGCGGAGGTCCCTTCCACCTCGGCCCCCACGCCGGCCAGCTCTGCTCCACCCTGGGGCGCCACAGGCCAGTGAACCACAGAGTCAGGGGTCGTTCTGAGCAGCGGCCTCAATTCCCCGGAAACGCAGTCCTGGCCCTAACTTGTTGAATGTTCAGGAATGACGGGTCCCTGTGTCACGTCGCCTCCCCGGCACCGACCTTGGATGGCTGGGCTGGGCTCAACTACGAGGCCGGGCGCCTGACACCCAGAAGGACGCGTCCACTGGCAAGAAAGCGGGTTGCAAACCTCGGACCCCCCCCCCCCCCACTCTGTGGACACGTGTAATATTCTCGCTGGAGGCAAGAACAAACATTAAACAAACATTAAAAATAAATAAATAGTCACCTTCCGTGTTTCCCGGCCTACCTGGTTCTGAGTGTGTCTAAGCAGGTCGGGAGGTACTTGTCAAACAGGATGGTGAGGTTGGCTCTCTCTGTCTGGACTTCCCTCTTGTCAATCCAGCTACTCACGGGAGGGTTCCAGCCCAGGTCCGTGGGATTGATGTACAGGATTCCTGGGAACGTCAAGAATTTGGTTACGTTTCCATAAATGCCACTATATTCCTCAGCCCACGGAGTTACTTTCTCTGTGTAGAAAACGTACAGAGGACTGGACTTCAAAGAAACAGAGGCCTGGCCGAGGTCTGAGAGGGTAAGTAGGGTTGCTACCCGATGGCCTGAGAAGAGCTGAGAGAAAGCAGTGTTGCCAAGGATCGTAGGGCCAAGTCTAGGCTCAGGAGGAAACTGGAGCCTGTGGACGTGACCTTATTCAGCAAAAGGGCCTTCCTTTGCACATGTGATTAGGGATCTCCTGACGGGATCATCTTAGATTATGTGCGTGGGACATTTATAAGTGTCCCTATAAGAGACAGAAGAGACAAGACACACACAGAGGAGAAGGACGCGTGGATATGGTGGTGGAGGTTGGAGGCATGGGGCCGCCAGCCTGAGCGGGAAGAAGCAAAGGCAGGTTCTCCCCTAGGGAGGGAATCAACGTCTGTTGTCTTAGAAGCCATCGAGTTCATGGTGACTTATAACAGCGGCCCTAGGACATGAATAGATACAGAGAGAGACTATTCTCCTGCCCGCGTTCACAGCCTCAGCATGCGTTCCTGGAAGGAACTCTGGTGTTAGGGGAGACATCAAATCTGCTCTCCTGTGCCCCAGTCTGTGCCCATCAGTTTGGCCGTGGAGCCAGAGGTTAAGTTAAGGTATGAAGTTGTCATTTCTCACCAGGAGGTAGTGAGAACTTCGATGCTGGGTTGTCACCACTGCCGTGGAGGCTAGAACTGGCCTACAAGGAGCCTCGTTCCAGGCACTTCTGTGCACAGGACAGTTGTCCAGCTCAGGGACCCTTTCCTTCCCATCTCTGAATGAAGAAAATCCCATGGCCCTGGCCTGGGAGCGCCTGGCCACCCTCGTGGACACAGACTCGGGCTGGGAATCAGGTCAGAGTTTCCCATGATGCACGGGTGGCTCCCGTTCGGACCTTCCTTGGGAGACAGCCACATCACACGTGATGCCAGAGGCGCCTGTGTTCAAGGGCGCGGCTCTGCGGGTTTTCTCGTTTCCTGGGGGATACCTGCTCTGGAGACCGTTGCTGGGGTGGCCGTGCGCAGGTGGCTGATCTCAAACAGCAGCCTCATCGTGGGACTCAGGGGGATCCTCTCGTTGCTTGCCAGGGTCAGCACCTGGCAACAGGGAGGGATACGCCAAGGTAGGAAGGAAGGAGTGAGGACACGTGATCAGCTGGGGTCGGGGGGTGGGGTGGGGGTCTCTGGATTTGGCTGATTATTCCTGGTAGGGATTAAGGACGATTATTTTCCTCTTTATGATAAGTATTTTCTAAATTTTCTACAAGAATCCTCTATCCCCTTTCCTATTGCCCCCCTGTGACCTCCATCCTTGTGTGTGTAAATGCATCCAAAAAAAAAATCAACTCTATAAAAAGTTTAAATGGATGCCAATGATTTGAATGAGCTAGACCATATGGAATAACAAAGTTATTAAAAAAAAAGAGTTCAGGGGCTCCTGGGTGGCTCAGTTGGTTGAGCGTCTCACTCTTGGTTTCAGCTCAGGTTATGATCTCACAGTTTTGTGGGTTTGAGCCCCAAATCGGGCTCTGAGCTGAGAGCGTGGAGCCTGCTTGGGATTCTCTCTCTCTCTCTCTCTCTCTCTCTCTCTCTCTCTCTGCCCCTCCCCAGATCATGTGGTCTCTGTCTTTCTCAAAATATATAAATAAAATTTTAAAAAATGAAAAGAAAAGAGAAGAGCTTAGGCTTCATTGAAATTGCCATTTCTTTTAAAGTAGTCCCTCTAGCGAAGGGGGGTGAAGGGTGGGCAAAGGGGGTGAAGGGGAGAGAGATACAGGCTTTCAGCTATGGAACAGGTAAGTCACAGGATGAGAGGCACAGCGCAGGGAGTATAGCTAATGCCACTGCGATAGCATTGTATGGTGGTAGTGTTGTCGCTAACGGAGAGGGCTGTCCAGCCACCATGTCGTGCACCTGAAACTCACGTAACATCGTGTGTCAACTGCACTACAATAAAAAATAAGTAAAGTAGTCCTTCCGGGCAAGTGCACGTTTATTTTAATGGTTCTATAAATGTCGAAACCATCCCAACGCTTCCAACCCTAATGTACCTTCTGAACAAATTCAGGAGCCACCACTTTATTGGTACGAGATTTCCTGGTTTACGAAAAATAAAACATACTCTCCACGGATCAAGGTTTGCCACCATGGAGGACGCCCGACAGGCTCGGAATGTTTCTGACCTTCAGTGTCCTTATTTACAAGAGAGCAAAAACTTAAGAAAGAAGATTTGAATAGATGACTTCAGATTCCTTCCAGCTCTGAGTTTTAAATTAACCTACATGCAGAAGATCGTGAAGACGGTTACAACAATGCTAAAAATGCAGTAAGCATGTGAGTACGCATACATCCGGTAGTTATGTGATAAAGCCGTTGACTACCTTATGGTGGCCATCATTTTTACAATATACACATATTTCAAATCAGCACCTTGCACGCTTTAAACTTACACAATGTTCTATGTTGATTAGATCTCAGTAAACCTGGGGAAAATTAAAGAAAAAAAAAACAACCCCTGTAGCAATTCCTTACTCGGGGCCAGCCCTTGTGGGGGATCGAGATTTCCAAATGGGCCCGGGGGGACTGGTTTCCTGGATGATTAGGGATGGCCTGGGCATTTCCCTACGCCCGTGATACCTTGTTATCATCCATGACGGTGTTCAGAGACTCAATCCACATTGGATCTATGTCGCCATCCAGTAAGATCCACTTGGGCCCATCGTGGGTGATGTTGGCAAGCTCCCGCATGATGGAAGAGAAGAGTCCTGAAAGGAAGTACGGACAGCTTACCATCCACCTCATCATCAGTCCTATTTCTCGTCAGACAGCCTTTCCCTCTTGGCTACAACACCCAGAAGAAGGTGTAAATGGAAGAGACAGGTCAGGACTGGATTTGGATTTTGATCTATGGAAAATCTGATAGTGAGTGCTAAGATGCTCCTTTCTCTGTGCTTCTGTCTGACTTTTAAGAACAAGAGCAAAATGAAAACAAAATCTGATGGTCTGGCTTGGGTGACGAGGGGCCCTAAGAATCATTTCAATAGGCAACTGGGACATGACAGAATTACCTTAAAGCTTTTTAGGTAAGGTTTCATCTTTTCTGATTACTGCCCAGGCTTTGAGAGAAGGGCCAATGTGAATCTAACTGGCATCACACAAAATTTATCTCTTAATTTGTAAAGAATCTATTTTCGTGATATTAAGCTTTCCTAATCAATAACGTGGTATGTGTTTTTCATTTCTTCCAACGTTTCTTCGTGTTCCTTCATAAAGTTTTACAGTATTTTCATTCGATGCACCTCTTTGGCTAAATGTATTCCTAAATAATTCATAGTTTTATTGCTATTGTGAATGGCATTTTTTTTTCTGTATTGCCCTTTTCAGCCAGCACAGAGAAAAGCTATCGAATTCTATGTATTTATTGTATGCTTAGTTACCTTCAGTAAATTTTTTAATTTTTTTTTTATTTTTTGAAAGAGAGAGAGAGAGACAGACAGACAGACAGAGCACATGCAGAGGAGGGGCAGAGAGAGAGGGAGACACAGAATCCAAAGCAGGCACCAGGCTCTGAGCCATCAGCACAGAGCCCGATGCTGGGCTCAAACCCACAGACTGTGAGATCATGACCTGAGCCGAAGTCAGATGCTTAACTGACTGAGCCACCCAGGCACCCCTTTAGTAAATTTTCATATTAATTTTAGTGATTCTTTTTTTTCAAAATGTCTCCTGAATTTTCTAGGTACAAAGTTGTATAATCAGCAAGATAATTATTTTTTTCCTTTCCTCTAACTTATACTATCTATTCCATTTTCTTGTCTTACTGCATTGTCTACAATCCCACACCAAGCCATGCTGAATAATAAGGTTGGTAATCGTTCTCCCTGTATTATCCCTGATTTTAATGGAAATGGCTTTAGTTCCTCATCATTCAGAATGCCTTTGTCCCCTCTTTTGGCTTTAAAGATTTATTGATAAAGATTTAGATTTATTATATTTAAGGGATTTCCTTCTATTCCTATTTTACTTAGAATTCTTAAATTAGGGGGGCGCCTGGGTGGCTAAGTCGGTTAAGCGGCCGACTTCGGCTCAGATCATGTTCTTGCGGTCCGTGAGTTTGAGCCCCACATCGGGCTCTGTGCTGACAGCTCAGAGCCTGGAGCCTGTTTCAGATTCTGTGTCTCCCTCTCTCTGACCCTCCCCCGTTCATGCTCTGTCTCTCTCTGTCTCAAAAATAAATAAACGTTAAAAAAAATTTTTTAAAAATTAGGAACAGCTACTGAATTTTTAGCGCCTGTTTACTTTGATAGAGAGAGCGAGTGAGCGAGTTGGGACAGGGCAGAGAGAGAGAGAGAGAGAGAGAGAGAGAGAGAGAGAATCTTAAGCAGGCTCCGTGCTCAGCATGGAGCCCAACACAGGGCTCAATCCCACAACCCTGCTAGGATCATGACCTCAGCCAAAATCAAGAGTTGGACGCTCAACCAACTAAGCCACCCAGGTGCCCCCTGAATCTATATTAGTAAGTGAAATTGGGCTGTTTTTGGTTCTACATAAAGTTGATATCAAGGTTATTCTGGTTTTATAAAATGAACTGAGAGGTGTCCTTTTTTATCATTTTGGAATTTTTTTTTCCCCGCTTTTTAAATTTTCCTTTTCACCCATTTACTCGTTTTCTGTTTCCTGTTGAGTAAACTTCCTTCATATTATAATTTGCTAAAGGATCATTTTTCTCCTAGTTTTCCTAACATGTATCATATAATTAAGTGATCTCTTCCATTTTAATCTTTATTTGCTCTTACAGCTACTAATTCTTAATCAGCTACATTTTACTCTTTTTCCTCCCATCAATCATGCTCACAGCGGGCTTCCGGTCTTTACAAAGAATCCATAAGCACGTTTTATTTATCCTATAATTTCTTTGTTCCTTCCCATTAATTTCAGATTGTATCTTTATTAAGTTTCTTCTTCCCCGTTCTCTTCAGCTTCAGTCTATCAGTCTGAATAATTTCTTATGATAGACACTGACTTCCTTCATTTCTAGACCACCTTCAAAAATAAAAGTCTAGAGCTCCTGTCTGTTGGTTTCAGACATGACCCTGTTGTTTTCTGTATGTTCTTTTTACTGCTTCTGAGAAGGGATGCCGTGTATTTTTTTTTTTTTTCTTTCATCTAGGGGTTAAGTGAGCATCTCCTGATGTGTAAGCAGCACAATTATTTTTGGCCACTTTCTTGTTGTCTGTTTCTACTTCTATTGCATTATTATCAGACAATGTGGCTTGGAAACAGATACTTTTCAATTCACTGCAGTTTCTTCTGGACCCAATTAAACTTCAAATTTTTGTAAATGTCCCATGAACCGACCAAGAACAGGATATTTTCTACTTACAAGATGCCAATGTTCTAAAACTAGATGTTATATTGAGTTTGATGATGTATTTTTTTCAATTTCTCTCAGAGTATGCTTATTTTTCTGTTACAGGATCTATCTAGTTTTGAACAAGAGAAAGTAATGTTATCTATCACATTTCTATTTTTATCAAGCTTCCCTAGAAAATGTTAAAATGTTGCCTTCCATCTACATGGACGTTCTTTTTTCATGAATACAGATTTATGATTATTATAAATCTTCCTTGCCAACGTCTCCAGATTTGATGAATACTGTATGTTTAATAAAATTTTAATTAAAATTCCCACAGAGCTTAAAGTCTGAATTATATTATGCGAGCTTAAATTTAATACGGAATACTAAGTGCCTGGGACCAGCCAAGAAAATTACAAGAGAATATTGAGGAGACTTATGTCATCAGACATTAAAATGTTATAAAATGATTATGAACAAGGTGCCTGGGTGGCTCAGTCAGTTAAGCGTCCGACTCTTGGTTTCAGCTCAGGGCATGATCTCACAGTTTGTGAGTTTGAGCCCCACATAGGGCTCTGTGATGACAGCACCGAGCCTGCTTGAAATTCTCTTTCTTTCTCTGCCCCTCCCCCGCTGTTTCTCAAAATAAACAAACAAACATTAAAATGACTGTGAACGGAGTAGAATCATAATTTGTATAGGATTAGATAAATAACGAGTGGACAGAATAGAAAACTCAGAATCGGATCCCGGCGTATAAAACAGGCTGGTATTTACATTCAGGAAGAAAGGATGGTTTGCTTAATGAGCGGTCCTGCCACTTTCAATTATCCATTTGGAAGAAAATAAAGTTGATTCTCTATCTTACCTCACACCAAGCTCCAAAATAAATTCCAGATGGATAAAAAAAAAAGGTTCATGTAAAAATAATGTTTAGGACCACATTCATGATACTGTATCTACTGCTGAGCATGAGAGAGCGTAATAAACCAAACAGGAATCCCAGGTGCTAAAAAGAATGGGCAGACAAAATTCTGTCTTTTAAAAAGTGGATGGTAAATATGTCATGAAGTGCCTGTAGACAAATGGTAGAAACCATTAGCAATGCACCCAACAGATACAGGGGTAATATCTCTGACGTATAAAGAATGCGTACAAGCGGAGAAGAAAATCGTAAGTGGAAAGAAAATCACAAGAGTCCATTACTAAGGCCGGTAAGGAGGAAAAAATGCTAAGCCTCATTAAGGGTCAGTGAAATAAAAATCGGACAGGTTGCCCATCAAACCCCCTTGTTCTAGGCCCCTGACTGAGGGCCCTAAACGAGAGGAATCCAGGCAGCCAGACCATGATGCAGTCAGACATTGAGACAGGAGGAGGGAGCTGAGAGGTCCTCATTCTGGAAGCCACGTGGGTTTTACAAAGAGGTCCTATGGGCTCAGAGTTTTCTTTTCAGCTCTCTCCCAGTGACAGTGCCTCCTTCTGGCATCTACCAGTGATTCTTATATCTTAGAAGGCGACCCCGGGCTTAGTACTAAGCGAACTGGGATTTGGGACCCTTTGAATCCCTAGAGACGGGATCGTGGTTCTGGGTCCCGCCCGCGGTGGTGATGAATGGCGTCTTCTGTAGTGATGTCTCCCCATCACTCCTGGGGCTGTGCCGATAGGAACAGGTGTCCACTGTGAGACGCTACAGCATTTTGGGGAATGAGCTGCGGGCCTCCCCATCCCTCCCGCGTATTCATTCCACCTGCCAAGCAATGAGCGGACTCTGACTTGTGCTCTAAAATCTCAGAACCCTGGCTGAGAATGCCTGCCTCGTCTCTCCTCTTTCGATGCCCTCTCTCACGGAGCAGCTGGAAGGGTCCCCAAGGAAAGAGACTATCCCAAAGGCTGAGGTTCCCCTCCGAGCCCACATCAGTGCCTTCCTTTCTCTGATTCTTTTCACCTCCTTCTCCCACTCCGTACAGAGCGGGCCAGCGTCCTTCCCTCTGAAGTTTGCCCCTGGCTGTAGACTCAAGCCTGCCCATGGTCTTACCATCCTTCCATTCTCTGGTAGCTGGATTGATGACACCAAAGAGCTCATCGTTTGTGACTGCTTTGGGGTTGAGGTCCACCCAGACGGGGCGACGCTTCATGATCTGATGGGTCTTGTGCAAGGATTTGAGCACCTGAGACTTGCCGGCCCCAGCGTTGCCCACCACGAACACCGAGTGCCGCACTGCCAGGAGCTCCTCCAGCTGGGCCACCTGGGGAGACACGACGTTATCAGCCAAAGGGACCAACCTCTGCACTTGCATCCCAAGCGCTCATCCGTGGGGCCAGGCTGGTCCCCAAGGTGAGACCCGATGTCAACAGAGGAAGGGATCCGAGCGAGGGGTCCTAAGTGTGGGGGCAACGTACTTGCTCGTCATTCAGTCGTATAATTATTAGTCACCAACTAAGTGCCGGAGAGCGGGGCAGGCGGAGGGAGGTTCAGAGAGGACGTCCCTGGCCTCCTCCGTGAGCTTCTAGGCTAATGGGGAAGCATAATGGTTTGCCGTGATCGAGGGATTTGTGAAGTGCCATGGGAACAGATAGGAAGAAACAGTTGATTTTGTACAGATAGAGGGAACAAGAAAGGCTTCACAGAGGAGGGGGGATTTGAACTGGGCTCCAGGGGTGGGTTTGCCAAGAAGATGAATAGTGGGGGTGGGGGGAATATTCCAAGCAGAGGTAAGGGCACAGACAAAGGCTTGTGGTGTGACAGAGCACGATGTGGGTGGCCAGATGTTTTGATGAGCCTGGAGTCAAGGAGTCCCTTGGGGACAACGGTGGCACTGGAGCCCTTACGGCTCTTGTTCTGGCTTGCCTCCAGCCTGGCCTTTCCACACCGTTGTGGGGGTACATCCCCTGGAATGAAAATCTGATCACGTCACTACCATCACTCTGTCCCTTTAGTAGCTCTCCAGAGCTTTGGTGAGGAAACCCCAAATCCTCAGACTGGCTGACGAGGTCCTTTTGCAGACGGGCCCAAGTCAGCTTCCGGCCCATCTCCCCTCCCCCCAGCACGCACATTCCAGGGAGACAACTGGGATTCTTTAACGATGTTCTTTCCCGAGTCTGCACCTTTCAAGACAGGGTACTTTTGATTCAGACCTTCTCCTTTCTCCTGCTTCTTCTGCCCAGACCTGGACGTCCCTCAGCCTGTAGGTACCTACATTCTGGTACTCATCAGTGCCGCAGGGGTTACTCCTCTCCCTATGAGATTCTAAGCCCATTGAAGGCAGGCTAGGAGGGATTTCTCATCTTTTTTAAAAAAAGTTTTTAATGTTTATTTTTGAGAGAAAGAGGGAGGGAGAGAGAGAGCGAGCAGGGAGGGGCACAGAGAGAGGGAGACCCAGAATCCGAAGCAGGCTCCAGGCTCTGAGCTGTCAGCACAGAGCCCGACGCGGGGCTTGAACTCACAAACCATGAGATCATGACCTAAGCCGAAGTTAGATGCTTAACCGACTGAGCCACCCAGGCACCCCATGAATTTATCTTTTTACTTCCAGTGTCTAGCAGAGAATCTGGCAAACACCAAGCATTGAACAAGTATTTGCTGAAAATGGGAAGGATGGTTGGAAGGGCCGGGCAGCCCCTATTGTGAAAGGTCTTATACATCTTGGGCTAAGATGTTCAAACTTTAATATAGATCAAGCGTATTTTATTAAAAATTTTTTTTTAAGTGTATTTATTTTTGAGAGGGGGGCGGGGCAGAGAGAACATTGAGCAGGGGAGAGACAGGGAAAGAGGGAGAGAGAGAATCCCAGGCAGGCTCTGCACCGTCAGCATGGAGCCTGATGTGGGGCTCGATCTCATGAACTGTGAGATCATGACCTGAACTGAAGTCGGACACTCAACTGACTGAGCCACCCAGGCACCTCTAGATCAACTATATTTTGCACTATAAGATCCTTAATGGCTGAGTTAAGTAAACCGAAGAGGTAATGTACTGGATATTGACACAACAGTGGAACAATACAAAGATTTTTCCCCATACGTTTTATTTATTTCCCGTTTTTCAAAAATGATAAAAAGTAATTGCTCTAATTTTTTTTTTTTTTAATTTGAGAGAGACAGAGAGAGCACAAGCAGGGGAGAGGTGCAGAAGGAGACAGGAAGAGGGAGAGAGGAAGACAGAAGAAGAGGGAGGGAGAAGGAAAAGAGAGAGGGAGGGAGGGAGAATCTCAAGCAGCCTCTACACTCAGTGCAGAGCCTGACGCAGGGCTCAGTCCCACAACCCTGGGATCATGACCTGAGCCGAAATCGAGAGTCAGATGCTTAATGGACTGAGCCACCCAGGAGCCCATAATTTGTCTATTTTAAACCAATTAAGTGATACAGGTGTTAAAATGAGTTCTGGGGGATCAGGAGGAGAGTGGCACTACTGAGCTCACTATAAAGGTAGCGGATGAGTGGCTGTTTGGGGAGCAAGATGATTAGCTTCCACTGTGGCAGACTGATTTACTGAGATACTGAGTTTTGCTCTCCATGGAATCCTTATTTTTCTCTCCTCTGTCCCCAGCTGTTGCTAGAACTCTGAGTCAGGGTCCAAAAGCACCCAAAAGGGGATTCTCAATGCTGGCTCTCGTTCGCGTCCTTCAGGGACTTAACGCAGGATCTTTCCAGATAAGGAGAGTGTTGGGAAGGGCCTGTGGGAGCTGCCATCTAAAGCTAATATATGCAGGCAAGAGAGTCGGCCACGTGAAGATCTCTGGGCGATGTTCCAGGTAGGGGGACAGTGAGTACAAAACCCTCAGGTTTCAGCTGTGAGCCTGGAGGGCTCAAGGAACAGGAAAGAAAGGTGGGGTGGGGGAGAGTGTAAGAGTGGTAAGCAGAGGTCAGATGTGCAGGAACGGGGACTTGGAATTTTATTCTTTTTTTGTTTGCTTAGGTTTTTTTTGAGAGAGAGAGAGAGAGACAGAGGGAGAGAATGAGAGGGGGAGGGGCAGAAAAACAGGGAGACACAGAGTCCGAAGCAGGCTCCCGGCTCCGAGCTGTCAGCACAGAGCCTCATACGGGGCTCGAACCCATGAACCGTGAGATCGTGAACTGAGCCGAAGTTGGACACTTAACTAAGCCACCCAGGCGTCCCAGAATTTTATTCTAAGTACAACAGAAAGCATTTGGAGGATTTAAGCATGAAACTGGCCCGAGGGCATTGCATTAAAAAAATGAAGGAGGGGAAAACGGAGCC
Source organism: Panthera tigris (assembly GCF_018350195.1). Taxonomy (NCBI): domain Eukaryota; kingdom Metazoa; phylum Chordata; class Mammalia; order Carnivora; family Felidae; genus Panthera; species Panthera tigris. Next base: position 5,799,303 of record NC_056673.1, on the reverse strand, counting down.
CTGGTTATCGAACTGAGACTGTATTCTATTCCTACATCATTTCTTTTTCCCATGAACAACTTCTGACTGCTTCCCTGATCCTGAAAGACTTACAATCACTCTCTAGTTCTATTGACTTCTTTTTATTCACTTCTACAGTGTTATTGAGATAGAATTCAAGTACCATAAAACTCACCCTTTTAAAGTGTACCATTCGATGCTTTCGAGCATATTCACGGGACTGTACAACTGTCACCACCATTAAGACATTTTCTTCACTCCAAAAGGAAAAACCTTACCATGAGTAGCCCCTCCTTACCTCTGACTCCTACCTCAGCTCCGGCAGCCCTTGATATACATTCTGCCTCTATAGACTATTCTGGGCACTTCATACAAACAGATCTAGAACAATATGTGGTATTTTGTGGATGGCCTCTTTTACTCATGACGTTTCCAAGGCTCATCTGTGCCGTGGTGCATACCAGCCCTTCCTTCCTTTATGGTTGAATCAAATTCCGCTGTGTAGGTGGGTCACAATTTGATTACCTGTGTATCAACCGATGGATGGGTCATTTCTATTCTCCAACTATTATGAATCTATCAGCTTTTGACAGTATCCCTGTCCTTCCCTTTCTCTCCTATCTTCAGCCAGACGCATTATACCCTTACATTGCTATGTTTGATAATAGTTATATGTCATTCTATCCATATATCTAGACCTTCTCTATTTTCTGGGATTGTAAGGGTTGAAGACCAATCATGACTTGTGTTTTTATGGCCATAGAGATTTTTCATTGCAGAAGAAAGTAGTTGCCTGGAATGCGTTGTGTTCTCTATGAGCCTGGTGTCATGACCTGACACATGATGTTCTCAGCATTAATCCATGGATACTCTTTTCTTACACTCCATATGTTGATCAATATCAGGTTCTGTTTACTTAAAAAAAATTGGGGGGCGCCTGGGTGGCTCAGTCAGTTAGGCGTCTGGGCGTCTGACTTCGGCTCAGGTCATGATCTCACAGTTTCTGGGTTTGAACCCCATGTTGGGCTCTGTGTTGACATCTCAGAGCCTGGAGCCTGCTTTGGATTCTCTGTCTCCCTCTCTCTCTCTGCTCCTCCCCCACACATGCCATCTCTGTCAAAAATAAAATAAAACATAAAAAAAAAATTTTTTTAATTGGGGGATGCCTGGGTGGCTCAGTCACTCAAGCATCCAACTCTCGATTTCGGCTCAGGTCATGATCTCCTGGTTTGACCCCGTGTTGGGCTCTGTGCTGACAGCATGGGACCTGCTTAGAATTCTCTCCCCGCCTCTTCTCTGTCTCTCAAAATAAATAAGTAAATATTCAGAAAAGTTTCAGACCATGACTTTTTTCTCTTGGTGTTCTAATTGCTTTCCTTTTTCTTTGTTAAAATAAAAGACATTTGCCTTAGAAGTTTAATAAAATTGCATAAACTTTCATCATGATGATCTATTCTTGCTTGAGCGTATCCATTTTGAGGTCTTTTGTTGGAGACTGTGAACTTCCTGCCCTGATTTGGATGGATTACTTTCTAGGTCTGCTGACAGCTATAATGCTAAGGTTTCTTTTTCTGATTCTTGATGTTTTGAAACCCATGGCGTTATTATTTTTCACCCTCAGTTTTCCATAGTATGTCTTCAAGTACCATTCAAAAGGGTGCATAACCCCGATGTCTATAGCAGCATTATTTACAATGGCCAAGATATGGAAGCAACCCGAATGTCCACTGACGGAGGAAATGGATAAAGATGTGGTATACACATACAATGGGATGTTACTCAGCCATAAAAAAGAATGAAATCTTGCCATTTGCAGTGATGTGGACGGAGCTAGAGAACATAACACTAAGCGAAATAAGTCAGTCAGAGGAAGACAAATACCGTATGATCTCACTCAAACGTGGAATTTGAGACACAAATGAGTAAAGGGAATAAAAGGAGACAAATCAAGAAACAGACTCTTAGCTATAGAGAACATACTGATGGCTACCAGCGGGGAGGTGGCCGGGGGGATGGGTGAAGTCAGGGATGGGGGTTAAGGGGGGCACGTTAGTGATGAGCATCGGGTGATGTATGGGAAGTGCTGAATCAATATATTGTCGTATACCTGAGACTAATATTACACTGTATGTCAACTGGAATTAAAAACAAATTTTTTTAACATTTATTTTGGAGAGACAGAGACAGAGCATGAGCAGGGGAGGGGCAGAAAGAGAGGGAGGCACAGAATCTGAAGCAGGCTCCAGGCTCCGAGCTGTCAGCACAGAGCCCGACACGGGGCTCGAACCCACGCACCGTGAGATCATGACCTGAGCCGAAGTTGGATGCTCACCTGACTGAGCCACCCAGGTGCCCCTCAACTGGAATTTAAATACAAACAAAACCAAACATCTGTTTCTCCAGCTCTAGAAAGTTCTTTCTAAAATTCCCATTGGTCACATGTTGCATAACCTAGATCAATCTTCTCTGTTATCCGGACTCTTGCATTTTCGGTCTCTTTGTACATCATATCTATTGTATTGTTATACACACATTATATCTACATAAATAAAGACATAAGTATCTCTTATCCTTATAAAACACATATATTGAGGGGTGCCTGGGTGGCTCAGTCAGTTAAGCATCTGACTTCGGCTCAGGTCATGATCTCACGGCTGTGAGTTTGAGCTTCGCGTCGGGCTCTGTGCTGACAGCTCGGAACCTGGAGCCTGCTTCAGATTCTGTGTCTTCCCCTCTCTCTGCCCCTCCCCTGCTCATGCTCTGTCTCTCTCTCCTTCAAAAATAAATAACCATTTTTTAAAAAATTAAAACATATATTGAATAAAAACAAATGTATATAAAAATGCATTTTTAAAATTACACACATCCATACGTAATTTCCTCCTGGGGTATTTCCTTGACTTCCCCTTCCAATCCCCTTACTGCATTTTGTGTTATCAATGATACAATTACGCATTTCAAAGAGCTCTTTACAATTCTTTGATGGTTCTTTTACTTATTTATTTTTACAGCATCTCATTCCATTTTTATGGGTATCATTTTCCTAATTTCCTTCAAGGATACTAATTAGAACTTTCAAAATGTTCTCCTCCTTACTTGCACTGGAGTCAGCTGCTGTGTGTGTGTGTGTGTGTGTGTGTGTGTGTGTGTGTGTGTGGTATGAGCATGTGCGTGTGTGGGGGGGTGTCTGTCAGCTTGCCTTTGTCTCTCGTGCTGTTGGCTTTCTCCAGCATCCGGTGAGCCTCAAGTTTAAATGAAGATCGCTGCCCTGCGTTTTCAAGGAGGCTGGGCAGGTGGATACGCTCGGGGTGCCTTCCCGAGATGGGAGCTCGCGGACGTATGCACACGTGGACCATAGACCTTGCAGGTGAGTAAGCAGGTGACTGGCCTTCAGGCTGAGGGGCCCCGAGTGGAATAGACAGGCCATAAACTGGGGCACCAACACCCCAAGAGCAGATATAGCCGCCCCCTCCAAGAGTTTATTAGATTACTTTAGACTTTAGATTTATTTAGATTACTCTAGAATTAGATTACTTTAGACTTTTCCTTCCGGCTGCGAGTTAAATGCCTGGCTGTATGTGGTCTGCCTTCTTGGGAATTTGGAACTAGAAGGCAGAGCTGGGAGAAGAGTGTGGGGAACCAGGTGGCAAAATTATAAGGGAAACAGACTTAATGGTCCCCCTTCGGCTGTTGCTGGTTCTTCTTCTCACCCCTGCCCTCCTTCACGACCAACTCCAAGCCCAGAGCTTCCCTCCGGGGTCCGCTTGGGTGGACTGGCCCCCTCGGGGTGGATTCTGGCCTGTAGCCCCTCCTGCCCTGTGTGATCTGTCCACCTGCTTTCATCCTGTTTCCAGGAACTGATGGAACCATCTCCTTCTAGTTTCCACACTCCTTATTCCTTTTTCTTAAAAAAAAAAAAAAAAAAAAAAAAAAAAAAGAACTATACTATCGCTTTTCAGGGGATCTCAGGATGACATCTCAATCCAGAGCCTCCCGAGGTATCTCTGATGAACTGACTTTCAGGAGTTCAGGTGGAAGGCGCAGACGAAAAGTGGGTGGGAGACAGCATGTTTTAACAGGGAGAATCTGTCTTATCAGAGGAGCAGAAAGCAATCATGAAAAAGGAGAGAGAAAGAAGGGGCAGAACGGGGGCCAGCTGAGTAGGAAAAAATGTAGCAAGTGGCAAAGTAGGGTCATGTTGCCTCGGCAGACTCGCAGAGCGTCCAGGAAGATGTGGACAGTTCTGATGCTGGGACATCAGCCCCAGAGCCCTACATAGCAGCAGCCTGGTCGGATTTACCTCCCCTCTGAGGATCGGAGCCCTTACGAGGAAAGCCCTTGATCTGGCATTCAAGACCCCCCATATCATGCTGCCATATGACCCTTCGAGTCCTACGGCTCCCTCCCGGGCCCCGCTACCTTTTTCCTAGTGACACCGGACTTCTTGCCAGTGCTCACACCGTCTCTGTGTTTCCCCGTCTAGCCCTTCACCGACACTTTTCTTCTACCTGGAAGGCCTTCAAGCCCACCTCTACCTTGAAAAAGTCTATCCGCCACACTTGGGAGGAGGGAGGTTGGGTGTGGGGACAGACAGGCAAAACACAGTCACAGCTGTGAAGGACCAGGTAAAGTTTTGCTTTCCTCTGTGAAATGTAATCTCAGAGATGGGAGCAGACACCAATTTGCAATTCTATTTATATACAGCCGCCGGGGCTTAATCTCAACCAATTGTATTGTATTCCATGCTAGAAAAGCCTCCTGGAGGCTTTTACGGTGCCCCAGGGCATAGAAGGAACAAGTCCCCCTAGTCCATTAACGTCCTCAAGGGGGAGCACGTTCTCGCTCATGAAACCCTCAGTGGCAGATCCTGCAGAAGTAATGGCCGTCCAGCTTCCTCATCTGTAAAGTATCTCACCTGCTCCGTTGGCCTCGGTGGTTGGAGGGGGGACAGGGGAGGGTCAGATGTGATACATAAAGTAAGACACCTGTGAGCTCTCAAGCAGCGTTCACAGAATTCCTAAAGATATCACTGCATAGGAAAACAATCCAGCCATGCTCCTGTATCCTGGGACCCTCTCTTGTGGCACCTGTCACACCCTGCTTCAAGGTATTATTCAAGGTACTTGTGGGCAGATACATCTACTGAAACAACAGTCACGCCTCCTGAAAACGTGACTGTCTGCAAAGGTGCTCAGTAAAAATAACAGACTTACGGAAAAACGGGATTGGGGCGGACCAGTCAAAAGGGACAGAACTTAGAGGGGAGCCTGGGCGGCTCAGTCGGGCGGGCATTCGACTTCGGCTCAGGTCATGATCTCATGGTTTGTGAGTCTGAGCCCCACGTCGGGCTCTGTGCTGATGGCTCAGAGCCTGGAGCCTGCTTCGGATTCTGTGTCTCCCTCTCTCTCTCTGCCCCTCCCCTGCTTGTACTCTGTCTCTGTCTCTCAAAAGTAAATAAATGTTAAAACATTTTTTTAAAAAGTGCAGAACTTTGTATCCAAAGCCCGAAAAATTTTGACAATGCATCCTAATCCTAGTAAAAATGTTAGCACAGTTAAATCGCTAGAGCGTTTGCTCCTTGCCTCATGTTGGCCAATCTTTTCTCTCTCTTGCACGCTATCTTTCTCAATGTTTTTATATTATTTATATATTTTATTTATAAACCACGGTTTACAGTTTATTGTGCAACTTTCCTTAGTAATTTCTACATCCAACATGAGGCTCGAACTCCCGACCTCAAGATCAAGAGTCACATGCTCCTCTGACTGAGCCAGCCAGGTGCCCCTATTTTTTTTCATAGGATTTTTAAAAAGTAATCTCTATGCCCAGTGTGGGGCTCGAACTTGCAACCCTGTGATCAGGAGTTCCAGGCTCCACAGACTAGGCCAGCCGGGTGCCCCAACTGGGGTACCTGTGTGCTTCCTTTTCCAAGAGGTAGGTCATGGGCGCACTCACTTCTAATAAAGACCATTTTAATCATGATTAAAGATCTGTTCTAGACAGAGCCTTTCTCTTTAATCCACTGTTTTAATGCAAGGAGAGAAATGTCTTCACCTGTCCTGAGCATCCTCCAGAAAATAGTAGAAACCACCATGGCTCCAAAGGCCTCGAAACCTATTATACTTTCCCTGAAGTTTCAGATTTTTTTTCCCTGAAACTCTATACGTACTGGTAAGCAGACTCATTTTCTGTTGCTGCTCTAACAAATTACCACAAAAGTATTGGCTTGAAACAACCCAAAGTCATTATCTCACAGCTTAGGTGGTCAGAAGTCCAAAGTGGGTCTCACAAAGTGGGGCAACAAGGTGTTGACAGGGCTCGTCCCTTCTGGGGCCTTCTATGGGAGCATTCATTCCTTGCCTTTTCCAGCATCTAGACGCCTCCCGCATTTCCTGGTGCGTGGCCCCCTCCTCCACCTTCAAAGTCAGTAATGGCTGGTGGAATTTTAACTATGGAGTTACCTGGACACACGTCCTCCAGTGTCCCTGTTTCACTTACAACAACCACCGTCATGGGGCACTTGGGTGGTCCAGTTGGTCAAGTGTCTGACTCTTGGTTTCAGCTCAGATCACAATCTCATGGTTGGTGAGTTCTAGCTCTGCATCGGGTTGTATGCCTACAGTGTGGAACCTACTTGGGATTCTCTGTTTCTGCCCCTCCCCCACTGGTGCCATCTCTCTCTCTCTCAAAATAAATAAACTTAAATCTTAAAGACCACCACGATTATATAGGGCCACCTAGGTAACCCATGATCATCCTCCCGTCTTAAGGTCAGCCCGTTAGCAGGCTTCATTCCACCTGCAGCCCTCATCTCCCCTTGCCATGTAACATAACGTACATCCTGGGGACTGGGCTGCAGACATTATCCTGCCTGCCACCCTCAGGGTTTGTTTGTGTTTCTTCCTTTAATTGTGAGAAAGCTTGCCCCTGACCACTTCAGAACATTCACAAGCCCGGAAAACTGCCTAAGAACCAGCATGACTTCCAATTTCATCATTGCTCTGAAATCACGTCTGAAGTAGTTCACGGGAAAACAACACGCGCAGCAGCAGCGGAACGGCTCGTGTTCCTCTGCCGGATCGTGAGCCTTCTGATGGCAGGGCCCCGTCCTTCCCTCGCGTTCCCCACCACACATTCTGCACGGTGGGTGCCCCAGTAAAGAGCTCTTGAAACGCATTCCTACTAGGTAGATACATATTTGTACATCTAAGGCAACCCTTTGGATTGAGGACGACCCATCATCCAAGAAAAGCGTTGAGCGACAAGAAGAACTTGGGAGGGAGAAACCCCATGTACCTTGAGAACAAAGTTGTCCTCGGCCTGGAGTTTCAGCTCCACCACGGCCTTCCGAACCAAGGCTTCGAAGTTGAGGTCTCTCCTCCGAGGGACATCCAGGGCAGGAAAGAGGTCCCCAATCAGGCCCATGAACACTGGCACATCATCGGTCACGATCTTGGGGATGTTGAAGTCTCTGAGGGAGCGCATCAGGACCTGGTCCTCGGGGCGGTCAGGGTCTCCTCGCTTCAGGGATCCCGCCACCACCAGCACCGACTTGATGGCCCGCAGGCCCCAGTCATAGTGGTCCTGAGGGAAGGCGGCACAGGTCAGGCCAGAGTCGCTGGGATGCTGAGCGCCACGTGCCCGTGCTGGCGTCCACACAATTACCAGCGGGTCACTTCCGAGGCCAAGGCAGAGGCACAGGGCAAGACCAATGACACGGAACATCAGGGTCACGGGTGATGACAAAGCAGACCCAGAGCATCCCGGGGGCTGGGGGTCGGAGAAACCAAACAGAACCACTTCCCGACCCACCTGGCTTCTCCTTGTACATTCAGAGAGCTGAAGGGTATCCGGGAGGCAGCCATGTTGGCTTAGATATGGCGGAGGCTGAGCTCACAAGCTCTACACCTTGGAGGCCTCTAAACTCTCTGAGGAAAGCAACTGAAAACAGTCACTGGTAGCAACCAGTAGAAAGGAAATTCCAAGAGTTTAAGCAAGAGACGGGGGGCTTGGATTGAAGGTGGTAGAAAGAAAACGAGATGAATTTGAGAGAGGGCCAGAGCGGGCAACGAACAACAGCTCGTCCGTGGTGAGGTGCAGGGCTGTGGAAGACGAAAATGCCGAGGAGGACTCCCAGGGTTCCAGAATCAGCAAGCAAGTGACGTAGTGAAGCAAGGAATGTGGGAGAAGCGGGCTGGGGTGGGGTGGGGACCTGTGGCAGAAACCAGTGAATATGAGGGTTTGGAGGTCACAAGAGAGGCTCAGGGTGGAGTTGTGAATGTCGGCCGCTGGCCTGGACGTTAGTGGTGGTGGGGAATCTACGGAAAGAATGCAATCACCAAGGGGGCTGGGAAGCATGAGGCAACAGGAGAGGTTTTTAAAGAAATCCACCTTGGACAGATTTCACAGGGCCGGGTGTTCCCCGTGCTGTGGCAGCAAAGATGGTCCCTGTGAGCCCTGGACGGAGGAGACACTCAGTGGGAACAGCCCAAGGAAGCCTGACTGGCTGTCCCGGCCACCAAGAGATTCTCTGTCACATCCCGTGCAGAGCCCAACATGGACCTGAACTCACGACCCTGAGATCAAGACCCAAGCTGAGATCAAGAGTTGGACACTTAACTGACTGAACCACTCGGGTGCCCCCTTCGGCATTTTTTTTTTTTAAGTTTATTTATTTTGAGATAGAGACAGCACGAGCAGGGGAGGGGCAGGGAGAGAGGGAGAGAGAGAATGCCAAGCAGTCTCCAGGCTCTGAGCGGTCAGCACAGAGCCTGACATGGGGCTCAAACCCACAAAACTGGGAGATCATGACCTGAGCAGAAACCAAGAGTCAGAGACTTAACCAAATGAGCCACCCAGGCGCCCCCTCCGGCATGTTTTAAGGTGCTATTCCTGTCTGGGGGCCTGCCCTAGGCAGCAGCCACATTTAAGGACAAGTGATGAGGTACATGGGATTCGATGACTCACTATCTCCCCAACCCTCTCCCCCATCTCGTGTCCCTCTGGGTAGAGACCGTTCCCTCCAAGGGAGTTTCGTTGGCCACTGAGGTGTTTCCCATGGGACACGGGTGGTCGATGAGGTGCTAAGTAGTCTGTGAAAAAAAATAAGTTTGGGGGCCGAATAAGATTTTTTTTTAACGCTAAGAAAATGAATACGAATCTTTGTTGTGGAAGTGTGCAGGACTCGTACTATGCTTATGGGCGCATTGACAGAAGGCTCTAATGTTTCCCTATGACATCGGCCCCGAGCCCCGTCCAGAGGTGGGGCGATCACACGTGACTGGTGGTCCAGCGTCACTAGAGAGAGTACCTGTTTAGAGAGCAGCTCTTTGCACAACCGATAAAGGGTGATGAACTTTCTGGCTAACGCCCGTGCTTCAATGAATCCTTCTGCCACCAGCATGATCTCACAGATCAACTCGAAGTCTGGAACCACCATCGCGCAAGGCCTGTGAACAAGGGGGCAGAGGGCCAAGATAGTTTTCCTAACCATGGCTGAAGGGGGGCGGTGTTGGTAAGACAACAGACACTGGCTGCGATCACGGACAGAGGCATCTGTGAGGATAAACACTTGGCCCTTAGCAATGGTTTCGTCTAAGACTTCCAACTTAGGGATGAAGTGATGAAGGATATGGGACGTGAGTTGTCTTGTCCAAGGTGATGGGTGATAGTAGCAGGTGGGGACAGGATCGGGGCTACAGCTCATGTTGTAACCTGGGTCCAGTGAGCCTTCCACAGGCACAGATTAGTAAAGCTTTGGTAATTAGTAATTTATTAGATTAGTTTTTCCTATAATAGATTAGGGACTCCGGTTGAAGAATCGGGTCTCTCCTGGGGTCTACGAGAATCTATATCTCATTTTCAAGACGTGCGTCTCCTCCAAGCCTAGACGCTCGAGGCCTATTCTGTACTTATGTGCGTACAAATGTAAGTATCTATTGCCAAGGTCTCAAGTAAATACCCATTAACCCCATCTTGCCACAAAACGGTATATAGGGGAATTTTTTGTCTTTCTGTAAGGATTTACTTTGATTTTTTTTTTCCTGCCTGGCTCTAGAAACATTTGATTGCAAAATCACTTATTTTTCAAGTTAATTTATTAGGTATATACCAGGAGCCTAAGGTCATTTACAGTTCTTTAATCGCATTTTCCCCACGCGGATATAAGACTTTCACTAACATATAGCTCAAGAAAATTTTTCCTTTAAATTATTTTTCATGGCATTCAGATTCTCAACCTGAAATATTTTGCAACCTGAAATAAGGTTAAACATGCATCCATATAATAGCATGCAACACGGCCGTGGAAAATAATGCTGTAGAAGGAAAACTATTTAATGGTAAGGGAAAAAATTTTTTTAATGTTTATTTATTTTTGAGAGAGACAGACAGAGCGTGAGTGGGGGAAGGGCAAAGAGAGAGGGAGACACAGAATCCGAAGCAGGCTCCAGGCTCTGAGCTGTCAGCACAGAGCCCGAAGTGGGGCTCGAACCCACGAACCAGAAGATTATGCCTGAGCTGAAGTCTGATGCTTAACCGACTAAGCCACCCAGGCGTCCCTGACACAGGAAAATATTAATTAACGAAGGCAGGATACCAACTTGTACAGGGTCTTATCCCAAGTTCAAAAAAGGAATATACTCTGCCCACTCAAGGTCAGAAGGAGGAATGCCAAAGGGTCACACGATCTCTGCATGAAAGCATTCAGATGGGGAGGGCCGAGGTTCTGGAATCAGACCGACTGGGTTAGAACCCCAGTTCTGTGGCTTGCTCCTTGGGCTACTGGCTAACCCCGGTGATCATGATTACTACCCTGGGCCTTTGCGGACTCTGTTTTCTCCCTGAACGAGGCGGGCACGAATAGTGTCTTCCTCACAGGGCTTTTTGAAAACGAGGCGTAAAAGCAGATGTTTGTATTTATCGCTTTTTTTTTATGTTTTTATTTATTTAATTTGAGAGAGAGAAAGAGAGAACAGGGGAGGGGCAGAGAGATAAGAAGAGAGAGAATCCCAAGCAGGCTCCACACCATCAGCACAGAGCCCAACGTGGGGCTTGAACTCACGCACCGTGAGATCATGACCTGAGCCAAAACCAAGAGCAGGATGTTCAACCGACTGAGCCACCCAGGTGTCCCTGTATTTATTGTTTCTATAAATATCTTCTCCGCCCCCAATTTCCTTCTATAGATAAATGTTGCCTTTACACTCAGGGAAAAAGAAACGTAGAGTAGTCCTGACCAGGGTGGCAACCCACCTCCATTACTGTTTGCAACCCAAGTGCATTTAACACATAACTTGCTGCAAACAAACAACAAACCTATTCTGTGCCATCCGTTCAGGCCTGGTGATGTTCCATTAGGAACAGTCCAGTAGGCAGAAAATCAGAAGCTGGGAGGCCTCTTTATTTTGTTGGGCTGACTTTGCTTTCCCGAGAAAAAGAATGGAGACCCCAGCCCCTTCTAGAAAATGCATTGGCGTTTTCTTATCACAATAAAGAAGATTTAAACGCATGACAATATCCACCTGCGGTGGCCAAGGCGAAGGAATAGATACGTGTTCTCACACATCGCTACCAGGAATGTAATTCGGCACTGCTCTTTCTAGAAGGCCATTTGTCAGTGTGCATCAGGAGCCTTAAAAACGTGCCTCCCCAGTTAGCTCTGTGATTCTACTTCTGGGAAGCTTAGCCAAAGAAAATCATCACGCATATAGAAAAAAAGACTGAGGTACATAGGTGGACATCACAGCATTATGCATAAATTTGTCTTAAGTGCTAGACACAGTCCTAATGTTTAAATATGGAGGGTTACTTAATTACGCTGTGGACCACACACTTGATAGAATAACGTGTAGTCACGAAAGATTTCTTAAGACCATCTAACAGAAGAGGTTATTTGTGATAGGATTACGATCGAGTATGAAACGAAAAAACAAAACAGTATGAAACTGTGGTGGGGGGGGGCGCCTGGGTGACTCAGTCAGTTAAGCGTCAGACTTCAGCTCAGGTCATGATCCCACGGTTCGTGAGTTTGAGCCCCATGTGGGGCTCTGTGCTGACAGCTCAGAGCCTGGAGCCTGTTTCAGATTCTGTGTCTCCCTCTCTCTGACCCTCCCCTGCTCGCTCGCTCTCAAAAATAAAATAAAACATGAAAAAAAATTAAATTTATAAAAAGAAACCGTGTGTGGACCACAAGTCCATGACTTTAAAATATGCATATTTTGGGGCGCCTGGGTGGCTCAGTTGGTTGAGCGTCTGACTTCGGCTCAGGTCATGATCTCGCAGTCAGTGAGTTCGAGCCCTGCCGTTGGGCTCTGTACTGACAGCTCAGAGCCTGGAGCCTGCTTTGGATTCTGCGTCTCCCTCTCTCTCTCTCTCTCTCTGCCCCTCCCCTGCTCATGCTGTGTCTCCCCCTGTCTCGAAAATAAACATTAAAAAATTTTTTAAATACACATATTTTAAATACAGCTAAGCAAAAAATAATTTTACTGATGGTAGCATTAAAGGTTTTTTTTTCATTTTTTTAAAGTTTATTTTGAGAGAGAGAGAGAGAGAGAATGTGCACACGCACACAGGAGGGGCAGAGAGAAAGGGGGGGAGAGAGAGAGAGAGAGAGAGAGAGAGAGAGAGAGAGAGAGAATCCCAAGCAGGCTCCACACTGTCAACGCAGAGCCCGACGTGGGGTTTGAACCCACAGAACCACTTGAGCCGAAACAAAGAGTCAGATGCTTAACCAATTGAGCCATGCAGGCACCCCTAAAGGTAGTTTTATAAGTTTTAGATGTTCCAAATGTCTTCTAATATACACGCCCTACATTTTCAGTGGAAAAAACCAGGAGACGCTTCTCTCCGGGGGCCCTCGTGGGGGGCAGAGCGGACGCTCACCTGAACAGAGCCTTGAGATTCTCCGGCAGCTCCGTGCGGCCGGCGTAGCCCGGGTTCATGGTGATGAAGATCCCCACGGAGGGATTCAGGCTGATCTCCTCCCCGAGGAAGCTGAACCGCTGTTTCTTGTCTCGGATCGCGTCCTGGATGCTTTTTACCTGGGGAACGAGTCAACGGAGAAAGGTCCCTCCGCCGTGTGTCCCAGGGGCGGAGTGGTAGCTAGGGCTGGGAAGCATGGCCATACCCACCACGGACACCTGCTCCCTGGCCCCCTTCGTGGAAGGACAGGCAAAGCGACGGCACCCTGGACCCTCCGCTGGTGGGCGCGGGGTGCCTGTCTAAAAGAAATTTGGCCGCCTATTTCTGTATTTACAACACAGCGGCTGAGAGTGAACAGCAAGCAGGTGTTTAACCCTCCCTGTAGTTACCCTGGAAATGCACTAGCACTGATCTCTGGCCAGGCGTTGTTCTGAGCACTTCCGTATTCATTCATTTGCTTTTCACCACGATCCTCTGCCGGCGGGGAGCGGGGGCACTTTACTGCCACCAGCCCCGTCTCTCGATGATGAAACACAAGCACTGAGCAGTGGAACAGTCTGCCCAACCTGACATCGCTCCAAGGCGGTGGCACCCGGACTGAAGCCAGGCGAGTGGATTCTGGAGCCTGGGCTCGTGGCCGCTGCGTGATCGAGAGGGCGCTGGTACCTACCGGCTGGGCTTGTTCTTTATTTAAATGAAATAAAGCCCCTGAAGAGAGTGGCATCCAGAAAACGCTTAAAAGCAGCAGTCAACGGGGCGCCTGTGTGGCTCTGTCGGTTGAGCATCTGACCCTGGGTTTCCGCTCGGGTCATGATCTCACGGTCTGTGGGCTCAAGCCCCGCGTCAGGCTCTGCACTGACAGCGTGGAGCCCGATTGGGATTCTCCTCTCCCTCTCTGGCTTCCCCTCCCCTGCTCTCTCTCTGTCTCTCTCAAACTTATAAAAGTTTTTTTTCTTTTTTAAACGTCTAGCAGCTAACACGGAAACTGTTAAGGTGACCATCGTCACCGCAGTCGTGGTCCTCAGCCTGGTTTACCTCCTCAGACTGCATCTCTAGAACCGATGGCATGAACACAGCTCACCCCTTCAGGGACGGAGTGCCCTGCAGATGCTGACGAGTGGAAGGAGCCCCAGAACCAAAGCAAGGCTGGAGCTACATCCCTGGGGCTATTCGTGCCTTTCTAAAAAGAGGAGACTTTTCCTTAAATGGTGGGGATATAAGCTAAAGCTTGAGCTGGCTGGCTCTATATTCTAGATCATTCTTACAGCACCGGGAGGAGAGACAGAAAGGAGATCACCATTTTCACACCCGGTGCCTTGGAAAGAGCACTTGCAAAGATGATCAGTGACGGAAGGCGGGAAGGCAGGAGGGGCGCACTTGTTCAGGCGGGCCCCTCGGAATGTCTCTTGGGTAGTTCCAGCTTGTCGGGGCTCCCGAAAGCAAAACCCAAAAGCCGGGGGGACCAGTGCAAGGTTTTGAATGAACTCCCATCCTGTCAGCCGCGTTCGGGGTGTTTGGAATAGCCAAGGGTTCTGTGGAGACTGGGCTGCAGGTATGTGTGTGTGTCCGGGAGAGAGAGAGAGAGACAGTGAGAGCGAGCTCGAGCATTTATGAAAGAGACAGCTGGAGCCTAAATAAGGGGAAAGACACGAAACCACCGGACCGTGTATGGCGGAACAAGGCTCTCTCCAGTGTCTGGAAGAACGGGCACTCACCGGAACGTGTGACAGTTCCGTAATTAGGATTCAGCTCCTTCCCCAAAGCGAGGCCCGGAAGGCCACACGCATTTGAGCTCACGGCAATTAGTTTGAGACCGAAACTTCTCTTCTGCGAAGGGAATGTCGATGCCTTTGCGGCAGAGGTGGTCTCCACAGCCTTGCACACGACCTCCGGCCTCCTGGCCACCCTGCGGCTTACGTGGGTGGTGAAGGCTGGGCTCTCTCTGGCCCCGGTCCTCCCCATAGAATACACTGAACAGTCACCATCCTAAGCGGCGAGCTGATTCAAGGCTGCAGTTAACGCTGGGGCATCAGTGCTGGTGGCAGGCTCTGTTGTCTGGGCTCACGCTGGACAGGACGGGAGACTGACTGCCTGGCACTTTCTCATCCTCTTAGGAACAACCAAGGTCCGCGGGATGAGCCTTGGAATGCAGTGGTCAGGGTCCAGGAGGCCCCGATAGAGTCCAGAGGTCCTTCAGGATGTCGGGGGAGGGGGGGAGTGGGCAGGGGCAAGCAGGTGGGCTGGGATCGTATGGATTAAACCCCGGGCCCAGCCAGGTGGGGGTGCACACACAGGCAGGCACAGACTGTGCACCTGTAAGTCAGGTACACTCCTCACTCACGGGGGGTCTGTTTCTCCACTAAAAACTTAACCGCTTTCAAAGATTTTAAAGCCACACAGAATAACCACAAAATAATAACTGGCGTTTTCTGAGTGCTTGGAAGGCACTGGGCGCTTTTCTGAGTATTTTACGCGAGTTATCCCATTAAGTCCTCGTCGTGGCTGCACGAGATGGGGGCAGATCCTCGTTTTATAGATGAGGAAACAGCCAGAAGCAGTTAAGAACCTGTACTACAGATACGCAAGATGCCGAGTTTCGGGAGGTGGGGGAGGGATACGTGGGGCCTCTACACGATTTCTGCAACTTTTCTAGAAGTCTAAAATTGGTTAAAAAATAAAACTTCACAAGGGAAAAAAAAAAGAAACTTGCCAGGTGTCTAACAGTTGGTAAGTGGGGCACCTCAGGGCACCCCAAGTTACCAATCAGGCAATTTGGTGACAAAGCACATACACTTAATAGCCACTTTCTCAAACAGCCTCTTACTAGAAGGACACCATGCCAGCCACATACGGCTCCTCATCAAATACATACCTTTCAGAGGAATTTTGTTCTGTTCTGGAAATAATAATTCCAACACACGTTTCCACCGAGTAAGAAAAGCTGTATTTGTCACTCACCAAAGAAAACAAACATGGAGAGCTATGTCGAAATGAGTGGTCTCAAATGGAGGTGGGGGGAATGATTTTGCACCTGTGCCCCCCACCCTCCCCAGGGGACATCTGGCCATGGCTGGAGACTTTTTTGTTGTCACAACTAGGGGGCTGGGCGGGGCGGGGGGGGGGCGGTTTGCTAGAATTATCCGGTCTCAAGACATGGAGGCCTTTGACATTTGCCAAAGTTGGGAAAACCATGATCTGCAAAATTAAACATTTTACCAATGAGGAAACTGAGGGCAAGGAGGTGTAAGTGACTTGTCCACCATGCCACAGCTCGTGTCCCCGGGGCCTACCAAATTCCCATGCAAATTCTTGGCCCCACCCCAGTTTGAGCCAATCAGAAATGCTGGGGTGGGGTCCAGCTGATGAATAAGGCCTCCAGGTGATCTGGATATATGCTCAAATTCGAGAACCACAGCAGTCCAGGCAAATCTTGGGTTTCGGCTCATCCCTGCCACTGCCCAGGTGTCCCTGTCAGAGCTGCCCCTCCCCCCTCAGTGCACCTGCTCCTCACTCCCTCCTGCCGTGGGGAGGACGTGTCCCTGCAGCCTGCTAACCTGGGCCAGTGGGGCTCGAACCTGTGGGTCTTGAGATGCACCCACACTCCACAGCCCTCAAGACGTTCCCCTCGCCTGCCCATCTCCCTCTCCACTCCGGTTCTCGAAGCTTGCTGGACAGAAGAACCACACAGAAAGTTCCCAAAAAAAGACTCGATGCTTAGGTGATGCTTAGGTCTTGCCCCAGACCAATGAAACCAGAATCTTTGGGCACAGAGACTACGCATTTGCACATTCCTATTTTTCAGAATTGCCCAGGCAGTTCTACGGTGTAGCCAGGGTACAGGATACGGAGTCAGAGAAGCAGATCTCCAAGGTTATGGTGGGTACGAACCCCTGGAGATCTCTCAGAAATGCAGATTATGTTACAGCAGGTCAACGGTGGGTCTGAGTCTGCATTTCTAGTAAGTTCCCAAGAGAAACAGGTGCTGCTGGCCAATTAAGTGTCCCTGCCACTGGACCCAACTGCCCCCTACCAATTTCAAGAGTCCCCACTGGCCCTCAACCAGATGAGCTCACTTTGTCTTCCAGCCTCTACAGCCTTTAATCATCCCTCTCTCCTGGAGCTTGCTTATGCTTTTTTTTTTGAATGTTTATTTTTGAGAGAGAGAGACGGAACACGAGCAGGGGAGGGGCAGAGAGAGAGGGAGACACAGAATCTGAAGCAGGCTCCAGGTTCCAAGCTGTCAGCACAGAGCCCGACGCAGGGCTCAAACCCACGAACCATGAGATCATGACCTGAGCCAAAGTCAGACGCTCAACTGACTGAGCCATCCAGGCGCCCCAACCGACTTATGCTTTAGATGTGTGGGTAGACTTTACCCCTCTAGGTCGTGGTGGCCCTGACTGCAGATGAGCAATCCTGTATTCTGTACAAGCCACGTGTGTTTGCCTGACCGTGGGGGCCTGATGGGACACCTTAAAAATGAGGTCTTTCCCTTCCAAGACTGGAAGCTGGTAATCACGGAGGGTTCTGCCCCTACATCCTCCCACTGGGGCCTTGTATCAGACACACTCATGAAGTAGAAAAGTCAGGCCACCTTCCCCACAGGTGATATGTTTTAAGGAGGTCACGGGCTAGCCCTAAGCTACATAAAACCTGCCAGCTCTTTCTCCTTTGCCCCTCACATTCTAGGGAAGTGGTCCATTCTGCGGTCCACACTTTGCCCCCAAATGCCATGCGTTATTAAAATCCTGCCCGGCTCACTCCATGCTTCCCTCTGCAAAGGCGGATTGGAGGGTGCTGCCTTCGGCAAGTGCAACCCACTCACCAGGTTTCACGTTTTTTTAAAAAAAATATTTCTGCGTTTGCACCTTAGACCTTAAGCTCCTCTATCAAAGGTGGCAGGTGGGGGGGGCATGGCGGAAATGCCTGGCCAGGGGGCACCAAGGGGACAGGAGGCTGGAGGGAGAGGGCAGTGGAGTGCACCCTGGTGACACTTGTCCCTGGGCCCGGATAACCCGAGGCCCGGCGAGCTGACCACAACAGCATTAGCAAAATTCCAAAGGAAAAAAAAAAAAAGTAGTATTTTCTACGTTTTTTAAAACAGCAGAGTAATTGCTCTTGGAAATGCCACACTCTTTCCCCGTTGGGTATGTAATTCTGCTTGACCCATCGGACAGAAACAGGAAAATACCCACCTATGAGAACACTGACGCACACGCGCTTTTGTGGAAGTTACTAGAAGAGCACAGACAGGGAGGCAAGGAGCCGAGGGGAGGGGCGGGGAGGGTGGAGGAGGACTGTCCCAGCTGGTGCGGCTTCTGAACCAATATGCCAGCCTAGATGACAGTGTCAATAATTAAGTGCAATTTTCCCCTTGGACGGGTGTATGATTTTAAGTGGTACAGCCTCCAATTCTGCCCAGGCTGTTGCCAGGCCACTTTCTTGAGAACCGTCTCTCCCACGGGGTGTGTTCCTAGACTGCAGTGTGAAAGCACCCGGGAATTCCGGGTGGAACTCATTTCATTTAATTCCAGAAGCAAAAAGGAACTGATCTTGGTGAACCTCCTAGGACATCCTGTCGGGCAGTTTCAGGATCAGGTGAATTCGCAGTGCTCATCCATTGCGCCCCGGGGACCATGGCTATTGGGTTTTGCCTCACCAGTTGGGATGCTAAGTTTGGGAAGAGAGCCTGAGGCTGGGCCAGCTGAGAAGGAGCGAAGGGTGTCCGGGAGACTGTATAGACCTGGGCATGGACCCTCTTTCCCTGCTTTGTATCCCCCTGCCTTCTGCTTCCCTTCAACCCGTTTCCGGCCGTGTTCAGGCAACGATGATAGTGATCACCAACATCATGGCCACCACCATAACCAGCATCATCACAGTGACTAACATTTGTCGCACGCCTCCTATCCGTAGGGCTTCAAGGGCTCTTACACATATTAACTCATTTAATAATTATCACAACTGCATCTGGCAGGTACTGTTATTAACCCTCTTTACAGACGGAGAGCTTGAGACATGGACTTGCCCCAAAGCACACAGCTTAGTTAAGTGGCAGAACCGGGGCTGAATACCGGCTGTGCGGTTTCAAACGTGACCCACGCTCACAACCACTTCCCCGCCCCTTGCCCGGGTCACCCCACCCCACAAGAACCTGTTTCTTTTCAAATCCCAGCTGCACGCGGGGCTGCTCACAGCATCTCTGGAACGCGAGATGAGCTCTGGGCTGACCCCAGTCTGGCTCTCACTGCCTTCCTGTTGGCTCTTCCCCTGGGCTTCTCAGAGGGACACGGCGAGATGGCCCTCTGGAAGCCCCCCAGTGCTGAGCTGGGACACCACGGGTGTAACTACTCAAGTGAGGGCAGTCACAGCCAGGCAGCCGGGCTGGAGAGCACGAGAGAGGCCCTCTGAGGTCTGGGGCCAGCAGCCAGGAGAGAGGGTACAGGGAGTCAGACAAGCAGAGAGGAGGGAGGTGGGCACCACCCAGGTAGAATGAACAGAGGATGGCGGGCAAGGAGATAAAAACCCCGGTGATACGCGAGCTGCCCGTTATCTGCAGTAGGCAGCCTAAGGAGAAAAGCCCCAGGCACATATTATAATGACAGTCCTGGATCCCAACGGCCACCAGGGCAGGGAACAGCTTAGACTTCCGTCCCAATTCTCAGAACGCACTGCGGGCCGAGATTTAGTACTCTGAGAAAGCTTGATTTTATTCGTGTCACTCTATCTTCTATCCTGAAATTCACACAGGCCGCGAAGGGGCATAAACTTGGCTCTAAGTCGGCAAGGTGAATGCAGCCGGCACCGTGCTTTCTTGGTCCGGCTCAGGTTTTGGTGTTTCTGTGTTTGGTTTTTTGTTTTGTTTTGTTTTGTTTTTTAATTGAGTGAGTTGACAACTTTGAGAAGCCTGGAGATGTTTAAAAAAAAATGTTTTTTAACATTATTCATTTTTGAGAGACAGAGCATGAACGGGGGAGGGGCAGAGAGAGAGAGGGAGACACAAATCCGAAGCTGGCTCCGGGCTCCGAGCTGTCAGCGCACAGCCCGAGGTGGGGCTCGAACCCACAGACCGTGAGATCGTGACCCGAGCCGAAGTCGGACGCTGAACCGACTGAGCCACCCGGGCGCCCCAAGAAATCTAGAGATGTTTTTACATAAAAATCTGGACTTTCAGCTGCTCTTTAAAATTAAAAAAAAAATCTGGCGGCCCTGACGTGCATTCTTCCCAAGCAGAGGCGTGCTGGTAAGTGTTGAAGCAGCAGCTCGCCAGGAAAACCAAATGCCCCTGGTCTGTGGCACTCGCCAGGTGCCACAGCCGACCTCAAGCCACCGGGGCACCAGCCTGGAAACACACACCATCGGCTCCCGTGACCCAAGCTAGTCAAGGGCTTTCAGGCCAAGAGAGTGCTCTGGCCAGCCACTCGACTCATTGCTCCTACTAACTCCTACGGAATCCAACGGTCCTAAGGAAAGGGATCAGCACCAGGAACGGAAGAAGAGCCCTCGGTTTTGCAACTTGCAGGAGCCCATGAATGGGAGCACCAAACTGGCTGTCAAAATCAAGGGCTGGAAGACCGGATGACCTTGGGAGGCGTGGGGGAAGTGAAGGGACCCTGCGGAGCCCCCTGACCACTTATGGCTCCCAGCGGCAACCGGAGATGAAGTGGGCCGGGGCGGGGGCGGGGGGGGGCTTGGAATCAGCTGGCGGTGTGAGCTCCACTGCTGTTCCGCCTCGTGGTGGCTGCGATCCTGCCCCCAGCTCCGAGTCCAGCCTGCTTGGACGGGGACAGCACGTTGCGTGGGGTCAGCATGCTGGAGGAGGGGGTGACGGGGGTAGAGGCTGGCTCCCGCCAGGGCATGCGGAGTAGGGAGTCAGGATGCTGGTTCAGGCAGCTTCCCCAGCGAGGACCACCCTCTGTCTGCAGCGCCTCCCGCCTCCCTTCCGCTGCCCCTGTCCTCTGAAAACTGGCAGTCAAGCTACACTTCTTTCTTGTCCCTTTGTTTGGACCCGAAGGAAAGAGAGTCCTTCAGAGCTCTGTTTCTCTTTCCCTGTACTGTATACACGCCACTCTGGAAATAAAAGCCACCGGTAGGGGGAAAGTTAAATGGTTGGACCGTATGGAGTCCAGGCACAAGCTGGGAGCACCCGTCCTGCCAGCCCCTAGTGCCATCACCACCCAACATTCTCCACCACGCAGCACCCTTACGCTGGCCTTGCCTGGCGGAGGCAATAGAGGTGGGGGGAGGGGGTGGGCTATGAAACCACAAGCATCCCCAGCAGGAAACAGGGGCACCCGGCTTACAGGAAGGAGCCCAGAGCAGGTGTCAGCAAAGGCTATGCTTTGCTGGGGTGACCGGGAGGCCATGGGGAAGGCCGGGGGGCTCCCACTGAGGCCCCAGCTCCAATCGGGACCCCCAGGAGAGACCACTGACTTCACAGCCGCTGATCTTCCTCCTGCTCAGCCCCTCCTTAAAACCACTGCCAGGCAGAGGGCAATTTCTTTTTCAGAAACCTCCAGGGGCTCCCCGTTGCCTGCTGAAGACAGTACACATCATGGCATTTAATTAAGCCCGTCCGCTGTCTGGTTCGAACCTGCCTCTCAAGCCTCATTTTCTTCTCTAGCATTTTATCCCTTGTGTCTGACAGATATCTGTGTCTAGACCTGCACGTGGGCAGTGTGGGTGGGGGTGCTGGGTTCAAGTCCTAACCTCGCCACCTGCCAAGAGTGTGCCCTGGGACCAGTTACTTTTCTCTGCTGATCTTTGGTTTCTCTCCCTACCCCGTGTGTGTGTCTGTGTACACATCCTTATACACCTTGCACAGATGTGAGGATATGTGAAAAGTACCTGGTACAGGACAGACTTTCAACATCAGTTTGCTCATTTTCCCCCTCCCTCTCCCCCTCTTTCTGCTCACTTCCTCTGCTTAGAAGACCCTTTCTCTCATCCACATCATCTCCACCTTTTTTAAGGCCTGGCTTAAAAATAACGTGTCTGGGTGTGCCTGGTGGCTCAGTTAGTTGAGCGTCTAACTCTTGGTTTTGGCTCAGGTCATGATCTCATGGTTCAGGAGTTTGAGCCCTGCATCAGGCTCTGCACTGACAGTGCAAGGCCTGCTTGGGATTCACTCTCTTTGTCCCTCGCTCTCTGCCCTATCCCTGCTCACTCTCTATTTCCCTCTCTCAAAGTAAATAAACAAACATGGAAGAAGGGAAGGAAGGGAGATAGAAAGGAAGGAATGGAGGGAGGTAGGGAGAGAGGAAGGGCCTAGCAGTCTTGCCCCATATTTAGTGAGTCAGGAGTTAAATCACTTCTAGAACACTGAAGAATGCTCATGTCCCCCTCAAGAACTAAAGTCGTTTTAAAGTTAGGGATCACGTCCTACTCAACCAGGGACCCTTCACCCTAGTTTTGAGCGAAGCACTTACTATGCCATAGGTGTTGAGTAAGTGTTTTCTGGATAATTCGAAAGACAAGTGGCAGCTTACATAAATCTGCCCCAAACGTGACTTTCTTCCGTCAACAACATTCATCCTGTGATCCTTGCTTTAGATACAATGAGGTGAATTGGACCAAGGGAGCCGGAGCAGCTTGCTCAGACTCAGTGACAAAATGGAAGACATTCCCAAAGTCCATGGCCTTTCCAAAGAGCTGGGCTCCGCCATCTTGTTTGCTCCTCTCCTCGCCCCCGTGAAGCAGAGGGGACATGTTACAGAGAAGGAAATGGAGTCCCATGGCCAATAAATGGACTCACCTTGGTAGGGACCCACAGGACGCCCATATCCTGCACCAGCGTCTGTCTTAGAGGGCAGAGGAAGGAAGGGACGTGAAATGCAAGGGGGGAAGGGGACACGGAAGTGGACAAGCAGGGTTGAAAGCAAGAAGATGTCGACTTTTACAGTGCTGGCAACAAGCCCATGGCCTCCCACCTACTTCCGACCCCCATACCTGCACCGCCACCACTGATAAGACCTCCACAGAGATTCGATTAAACTCATCAAAACAGCCCCAGGCACCGGTCTGAGCGAGGCCTTTGTAGATGTTGCCACAAGACTGCAATGAAATGTACAAAGATTAAATCACTATCAGTGCTGGGTTCATCATTACACATCTAAGTCAGTTTCCATCCTTTTTGTTATAGATACTTCCAGTCCCCTAATGACCGCTGGTTTGAAACTCATATTAAAGTTTCAAGGGCAATTACGTTTTTGACGGCTATGGGTGCCAACGTAAGTCACGGGATCAAATAGAACCTTTTCAAGACACTTGGACCCAAATCCCTTCAAAATGTCATCAGGCTTGTGTTACTGTTGATTCTGGAGCTTTCAAAATCCCAGGAAATGAATAAAATATTATTATTATTATTTTTTTTTTTGCACCATACAGACAAAAAAAGCCTTCCACTCCGCCTTTGGCACACACTGATAAAAAAAGTTTCTATCTGTATCTTGAGATCCGTGCCCAAACATCCAGGCTTCCCAGAGTGATAGGAAGCTGGGGACAGACGGGGGACGTGATAAGATCTATAGAAAATTTGAGTGGCAGGTAAATCTTTTCAAATGACAGCAAGAAAAGAATTTCAAAGGGAAGATGGCCTATCATCTGTCCTGAAAATAAAAACCTCCTGGGCGTTCAGTGTGAACCAGTAAACCAGGAAGCAACACAAAGGGGGAGGTTACAGGGAGACACTCTCAAGGCCACTGTCAAGGAGACATCACCGAAGCCCTGGGAAAATGCAAACAGTGGCCAAGTCCCCCTCGCTTCCCCCATAGCCAGCACTCGCTGACCGTCAGCTCTGAGCACAGCTTGCACACTAGTCACTGAAGGGCTCAGTCCCTCTAAGGACTTCCAGTTAGGTTGTGGACAGAAATCATACAGCCAAAGCAGGTAAATTGCCATGTGAGCAGTGGTTCCGATGGACAGTAGAAGACACAGACGTTTCGTTGTTCAGAGGAGCGGGTCAGCGCACTCTCCAGAGATCCGTTTGGCCAAAAGAGGTAAATTTCAGACGGCATCACGACCTCTTTCGCCCAAGTTTATTTCATGGAATGTCCGCATCTGGGAGACGCTCCCTGAAGCCAAGGCGTTTGGGTCGATCAAGTTTAGGAAACGCCACATTCTGTAACCCTCTGTTGCCAATTTACAACAGATGTTAGGATTTTAAGGGGAGCACTGAGAAGTCCTGCGCAACGAAATTCAGTCAGTGTCTGTTTTATGAGTAGGATTTTTTGTTTTCCTCATGGGAAACCCTGGTTTTCTCGGGATGCACGCTGGGAAACATGGAGTGTGGTGGACAAAAGAGAAGGGAAGTCAGGAGACCTGAAGTGTTGGTATCTCACAGAGCCTATATGGGATCTTCATACCCTGGGAATGCTCTTATTAGCATCCGTATAGGCAGAATGGAAGAGGGTAAAGTAAGGAAGGGCCAAGCGCTTTCTAGAAGTAATTATTATGGTCAAAGGATGACCAAAATCATGATATGTCTAGAGAAAAATAAAGGTGCCATCTTGGCTGGGAAATTGAATTACAAGGGCGCCTGGGTAGCTCTGTCAGGTGGGTGTCCCGTCTGACTCTTGGTTTCCGCTTTGGTCACGATCTCACGGTTTGCGAGTTCGAGGCCTGCATCGGGCTCTGCACGAGCAGTGTGGAGCCTGCTTAGGGTTCTCGCGCTCTCCCTCTCTCTCTGCCCCTCCCATGCGCTCTCTCTCAAATAGACTTAAAAAAAAAAAAAGTTGAATCACAAAAGGAGGCCATGGTTAGGGAAAGCCTTGAATTATTCTAAGGGGCCGTGTAATTTTGGAGCAAAGCATGGTTAAATCAACGTTTTAGGAGAACCAGCCTAATATAACATAAGCTAGGCTGGATGTGAGGCAGCCTTTGAAAAGGAGGGAAGAAGGGGAGCCTGGGTGGCTCAGTCGGTTAAGCGTCCGACTTCAGCTCAGGTCATGATCTCATGGTTCATGGGTTTGAGCCCTGCATCGGGCTCTGTGCTGATGGCCCAGAGCCTGGAGCCTGCTTCGGATTCTGTGTCTCCCTCTCTCTCTGCTCCTCCCCTGCTTGTGCTCTCTCTCTCTCTCTCAAAAATAAAGAAACATTAAAATTTTTTTTAAAAAACTACATTTGCTGCTTCAGCAATAGCATCTTTGAATTGAGATCAAGGGGGAAAGTACCGTGGCCAGAAAATAAAGAATGTCTTAGCATTAATGCCGTGATGTTTTCCAGAAAACGTGGCCAGGCTTATGGGTTTTTCAACCAGAACTAAAGAGAGGGGAGCAGTAACTTTGCCTTTTCCACACTGTTGTTGCGTCTGCCCTATGACCCAATGCCTCTGTGTGGCATTGAGAAGGCAAGGGGAATTGTGGGGGTCCCCGACTACAGCCCATCTCTCCTCTTTACCCCAACCCCACCCCGTTTCACCACCCACCCCTCCCCACGTTCACTAGGTATCATTCCATTCTTTGAAGTCTCTCCTTTTTTCTTTTCCACTTATGCTACCCTGATGTCTGACTGCTGACCATCCCTGGTTTGAACAGCTGCAAGTTTCTCAGCAAAAAATTTTCCTCCTTCCAGTCCCGTCCTGCCTCCACTTGCCCTGCTACCCAGGAGTCATCCTCAGATGCCATCCATTTTCATCATGCCCCACCTTGATTTCTGAAGCCTGCAGGGTCTTCCTGATGGCCACCACTTCAGGGTCATGTTCTCTCTTTGGCTTTATGTCCCCCCCCCCCCCGGCTTCTTGTTGAACCCCTCTCTCCTATTTTCTGTTCCCTCTCAGGCACTCAGCTGCTACTCCGTATTTATTGCTAGCTTTTCTCTGGAGATACGGAGTTGTTGTGAGTTTCATGAATGACCCTTTGGAATGACATCTGGGGAAGGGCCAGAAGGCTCTTCCTGACCCCCGTTCCATCTTCTCCATCATCCGAGCCATGCCCTGTGAGGACAGGTCAGGGGAGACGTCAGAGCAAGGAGTGGGGGAAGAACGGGATGCACAGAGAACTTGGTCATGTCTTTACACTTGATGTTTTCATAGGCTAGGCGGTGTTAAAATGGCACATGCCCTGTTTGGCAACACCCAAACCTTACACAGCCTTCGGTCTCACATCCTCCAGGATGTTCCCGACCAGCGTGCCCTGTACTCTTCCCTGTCTCTGAAGTCGTCCAGGGATTAGAGTTCTTAAAACACACATTCTACGTGCTCTTTGGTATCTCCCCTAATTATTTTACGTATGTTTCTTGTCTTTCCAGGCAGACTGGGTTATACTTTGTCTGTCTGTCTCTGTATCTATCCATCATTTATCTATCACCTATCCCTCATGCTCTCATCTCTCTCTCTTTCTCATCTCTCACCTATGTCTATTTATATCATCTATGTGTCCATCCATCCATCCATATTCTCATGATGCTTGCTGAGCAATGGTGATACTCAATAAATTGATTGCTGGAGAGGTGCTTTGTGATGAAAATAATTCTCAAGGACTGGACAACAAAGGGAAGAGGAGGTTTGCCAACAGTACAGTGACGCCGTTGGTTACAAAGGACATTTGGTGCCTAGGAAGGGACCGCTATCCTTCTAGGGTGTTTCACTACGGCCATACCCATCGTTCTTCTTCCAATCGGTGCTTCCTCCGATCTAGGCTAGACTTGACCAGAGCTTTGCACAGTCCAGACAAACGACGGATAGACCCCTCCTCTCATCCTGTACTCTCAGAGGAATTGCTGGGGTCAGAGTTCGGTAATAAGTGTTGGAAGAATTGGGTAAGATGGCCTCGGTGACCCCTGGCCGATGGGGCGAACTCCTCTATTCCTGCTTGACATGTCAGGCATAACTTTGAAGATATTTTGATTTTCTTCAATCAAAATTCACCAGGTCTTCCACATCTAAATGAAATATCCTCTTGGGTGGCAATGCTCCCTTTGCTCAACTAGAGAACAATCTAGAAACTTAAAATAATTCTTAAAGGTTGAGTTTGTTTGTTTAAATAGAAAAAAAAAACTTTGGGGGGCGCCTGGTGGCTCAGTTGGCTTAAGCGTCTGACTTCGGCTCAGGTCACAATCTCACGGTTCGTGGGTTCGAGCCCCGCGTCGAGCTCTGTGCTGACAGCTCGGAGCCTGGAGCCCCGCTTCGGATTCTGTGTCTCCCTCTCTCTCTGCCCCTCTCCCACTCACACTCTGTCTCTCTCTCAAAAATAAACGTTAGAAAAAACAATTTAAAAAAAGAAATAGAAAACCTTTCTTCTTTCAGCCTGGCTTAAAGAGAGCTATCACTGTAATGTGTCCAGCAGTAAGAGCAATCATGCTAAAATTTAGACCCAGTAAAATATGGGGAAGACAGCTGTTTTGGGGTCTGAATCCTCATTTTGTTTGCTTCCCGGGGAAAAAAAAACATGGTGCTTTTTGGCTGCTGCAACTCTTTGCACAGCAAAATTTTATGTACGAGAGAAATTATTAAAGTTACAGCTGATGAATCTTGTTTGGAGTTCTATATGTTCCCTTGAAGTCTCTAAAATTATTTTTAAATTAAATTTACTTTGTACCCATCATACCGTGATTTCTATGTATAAATATTTAATCTACTTAATGCAATTGTTTTATTTTTTCCCCCGCTATAAATTTATTTACGTGCCATCCTGTTGCAAAAGGGACGTAAGACAGTTTACAAAAATAATACAGGAAAACAAAATAAAAATAATGAAAAAGTGAGAATCTTATTCCATTTTTTTTTTATAAAGAGCATCTATAGGAAATCTGGTTGTAAGCAGAATACTTCTACCTAAGAAGTGACCTATAAGCCTGTCGTTTTCTCTTGCTTTTCTCTATGACACAGGACTTGGAATATATTTGAGAAGACGATGCTGAGCGCCTGAGTGAAGACCATTACCCTTGCATTTGTCCGTTGTGAGCATCAAATCATTGATTAGGAGTGGAGGTTAATCGAGTCTGACTTCAGAAGTCACACCTGCCCGGGGCACCCGGGGGGCTCAGTCAGTTAAGTGTCCGACTTTGGCTCAGGTCATGATCTCCCGGTCCGTGGCTTCGAGGCCCGCATCGGGCTCTGTGCTGATGGCTCAGAGCCTGGAACCTGCTTCGGATTCTGTGTCTTCCTCTCTCTCTGCCCCTCCCCTGCTTGCACTCACACTCTCTCTCTCTCTCTCTCTCTCTTTCAAAAATCAAATAAAAACATAAAAATAAAATAAAATGAAAAAAAAAAAAAAAAGAAGTCCCACCTGCCCTTGTAGAAATTCTGAGGAAATGTCCACCTTTCCACAAAAGCACAAGTAGGACTTTTATGTGAAGATTTTACGGTAGCCCCTTGTGAGCTTTCCTGTGGTTCTAGGTCAAACAGTGAACTTAAGTCTTCAGATATATGTTCAGCTTCTCCATCGTACGGGTCACCAAATGAAGAGCCCCACGTGAAATCACCCACCTACGGCTGCAAAGTTCATCGGTGGAAGCCGATCGGCTTCTGGAGAGGTCAACGAGCTCCAGGGGTCAGAGATCCTCAGGTCTCCCGGGATGCAGCCAGCGGAACCCTCCAGGGCCGGGCCTCTGAGCCGGGCCAGGGTGGCATGGATGAGCCTGGTCCCCGGTGTGGCCCGCCCCCCCCCCCCCCGGTCCCCAGGCACCCCCGCCCAGCCGGGCCTTACCTTGTAGTCCATCTGTTCTGAGCAGTTGAACACGTACACCATGACGCCCAGTGCTCGGCCCAGGTCCTTGGTGGTCTCCGTCTTGCCTGTGCCCGCGGGTCCTGCCGGAGCTCCGCTCATGGTCAGGTGCAGAGACTGAGTGAGGGTGATGTAGCATCTGTCAAAACATGGGAGCGTGTCGGTCATTCTCAGGGCCCCAGGTGGCCCGGCCCACGGCTTGGGCCCTGCTGGGTCCTAGGGAGCTAGAGCTGAGGCTCTGGAACATAGCGGCCGACAGCTTCCATAAAAGGAAAGCCAGAGCCTCCACCGCCATCTGCTCCCCACAGCACTGTGGGGAGCACTCTCTGAGGAATCCTCTGATGGTGATTCTCCCTCCCTGAGCTCGCCCCTGCTCCGTTTTCTAGCTCATTGCCCATTTCTCGTGTCTCCTTCAGCCCCAACACTCTAAGGTGCCTTCACGTACAGCTGTTCTCACTTGCTCGTGCTCTGTCTCGAAGGTTTGTGTGCCCCACCTCCCCAGCTCCTACGCTAAAATCCTAACCCCCCAAGACTACGGTATTGGGAGGTGGGGCCTTCAGAAGGCGATTAGCTCGTGAAGGAGGAGCCTCAGGAATGAGATTAGCAGCCTTATAAAAGAGGCTTCAGAGGGATCCCTCCTCCCTTCCGCCACCAGGTGAGCCCACAGTGACGAGATACCTGCTAGGAGCCAGAAAAGGGCCCCAGACAAGAACGGGACCATGCCGGTGCCTTGACCTGGGACCTGCCGGCTTCCGGAACTGTGAGGAATGAATTTCTGTTGTTTATAAGCCCCCCGGTGTATTGTATTTTGTTATAGCAGCTCAAATGGATGAGGACACTCAGACACACGAGGACTGTGCTCGTCCCTCTCTCCTTCCCCCACCCAGCCCCCCGCCCTTCCAGTCTACCTGAGTCGTGTCCTTCCTCAACATCGTCGTTAGTAGCCTAGTGGTGGCCACTCATCCCTTGGGGCTCATATTTGACATTAGCTCCCCGGCTAAGTATCCCCAGACCCCTCAGCACTGGGGGGAGCGAGTACATGTCCCTCAGCTGAGGTCCTCCCCCACTGTCCTGCATGTCAGCGTCCAACATATACCACACATGTTGTTCATACAACCTTCAAAAGACACGTGAAGGTGGGGCCATGTCCTACTCGTGGTTTCATCTCCAGAAACGGCTCTGGCCACATAGAGACCCTAAATAATTATTTATGAAACAAATTCATGAATGAAGCCATCAGTCATTCCATTCTGTTTAATCCTCCTTTGACTATCTTTCCTAATGATAATAAAATAAAAACAAGCATTAGGCTTGCTTCTGGTACTTTCTAAAACAGACTTACATTACAGCAACTTATTTGACATGTCTCCAGAGGCAAGGGAAATAAAGGCAAAAATGAACTATTGGGACCTCATCAAGATAAAAAGCTTCTGCACGGCGAAGGAAACAATCATCAAAACGAAAGGCAACCAATAGAATGGGAGAAAATATGTGCAAATGACATATTGGATAAAGGGTTGGTATCCAAAATCTATCAAGAACTTACCAAACTCCGCACCCAAAAGACAAACAATCCAGTGAAGAAATGGGAAGAAGACGTGAACAGACACTTTTCCAAAGAAAATATCCAGATGGTCAACAGACACATGAGAAAATGCTCAACGTCACTCATCATCAGGGAAATACAAATCAAAACCACAATGAGACACCCCTCACACCTGTCAGAACGGCTCACATTAACAACTCAGGCAACAACAGATGTTGGCAAGGATGCAGAGAAAGGGAAACCCTCTTTCACTATTGGTGGGAATGCAAACTGGTATAGCCACTCTGGAAAACAGTATGGAGGTTCCTCAAAAAATTAAAAACGGAACTACCCTACGACCCAGGAATCGTACTACGTATTTATTCAAAGGATACAAAAATGCTGATTTGAAGGACACGTGTAACCCAATGTTTATAGCAGCGCCATCAACAATAGCCAAATTACGGAAAGAACCCAAGTGTTCCCCAACTTATGAATAAAGAAGATGTGGCATATATATACATATATATACACACATACACAAACACAATGGAATATGACGTGGTGGTGAAAAAAAAGAATGAAATCTTGCCATTTGCAACAACGTGGATCGAACTAGAGGGTATTAACACAAACACGGTGATGGCAAAGTCTGAAACTGGATGATGGTAATGGTTGCACAACTCTACAAAGTACTAACCGTCATTGAATTGTACCCTCGTAATGGGCGAACTGTAACGCATGTAAATTAGACCTCAATAAAGCCATTAAAAAACGTGCCACTGGCCTCACTTCTTGATACCTAGAAAATTAATAACATAGGCTCTCCACCTGCAGGTTGGACCAGAAGGGGCCACCCAAGGGGGCCTCCAAGATGAATTCTGTTCTGGAATCTGATGTCTAGAGTTCACCGGTAGTTCCAGGTGAATACTCTTGTGGCCAGATGGCGACTGCATCTCCACCGAAACCAAAATGGCTTTGGAAAGACGAAGGGAGTTCCCGAATTCTCTAAGTTTATGTATTTTGAGAGAGACAGAGAAAGTGTGATGGGGGGCGTGCAGAGAGAGAGAGGGAGAGAGAGGGAATCCCAAGCAGGCTCCGCGCTGTCAGTGCAGAGCCCGACGCGGGGCTCGAACTCACGGAACTGTGGGATCATGACCTGAGCCAAAATCGGATCCTTGACCGACTGAGCCACCCAGCTGCCCCCTGAATTCTCCTTTAATTGAGTGCAAAATTCCCAGATATATTTCAGCCTTTGCTCGTGACACTCAGGAAGGCAGATCCCCAGGTGGACAGGACAGGTGTGGGGACCTGCTATTCCACTGGCAGTTTTCCCGTGTGAGGGCAGGTGTTGGCTCAACTGATGGGCTGCATTTCAGGGCTGGTGAGCTGGGCTCCCCCAGGGTGCTTCTCTCCTCTCTCAGACACTCCTAG
This sequence comes from Panthera tigris, assembly GCF_018350195.1. Classification (NCBI taxonomy): domain Eukaryota; kingdom Metazoa; phylum Chordata; class Mammalia; order Carnivora; family Felidae; genus Panthera; species Panthera tigris. The sequence goes on along the minus strand of NC_056673.1, from coordinate 5,767,764 downwards.
CTGAGTCCTAACAGAGGCCATACCCGCTCTCAGGGGCTGAGTTCTGACTCCAGATTGGCCCCGGTGCCTTCTACCCACCCGAGCCTCGGCTTCTTCTAGAACTTTCCAGGGGCTGTTGCAGCCCTGAACCTCCCAGGAGGAAAGGCAGCTGCCCGGACTGGCAGACTCCCTGGCCTCCGGCCAACTCACCTCCCCACTCTCTCCCACCCGATTTGTCCATGGCAGCCTCCTCTGCCGGCCAGAGGGGGACCCAGGCCTCTTCTCCATAGAGCTGCAGGGCTCTCGAGGAGTCCAGGAGTCCAGAAACACAAGGGTTTGCAGAAATAGAATTCGCACAGAAAACTCAAGAATCTCTGGGAAGAAACCCTTGGAGCCGGGTGTCAATCTCTCCTGGAGTATCTACTGCTGAGCTTCTGATGATCTCCAGAAGAAGTACTTGGGGGTAGGGGGTAGGGGGTAGGGGGTAGGGGGTAGGGGGAGGGCCCTCCCTCCCCGCAAAATATTTTTCTCCCCATAGTAACAGAACTCTAGAGCTCGAAGGCGTGTTCTGAGATCAACTAATCCAATCCCTATTTTACAGACGGGAAGACTGAGCTTCGGGAAGGGAGGCTGGGCTAAGGCTAATAATAACTAAGGCAGGGGCAGTGGGGCTTAGGCTTGGGCCATGAGTAAACCAAAAGGAAAACAGTGCCTCCGTCTTCCACATGAGGGTCACCATTTTGCTTGGGTCATGGGCCATCCGGCCGTCCTAGGCCTTAGGGATACCCGCTCCTGCTCTAAAGTTCAATGTGGGGTCTTGTCAGCCTGTCCATCTCTGTCAACATTAAGCCAGCCGCTTCAGTCTGCAGCTGTTTTCCACTGAGGTGGGCGGATCAGGCTATCGAGGTCTCAGGCGAGGGCTCTGGAGTCAGATAGGGTTCCTACGTTGCCTCTGGTACAAAGTGTTTGCACAACTCAGCCAGGGAAGGAAACCTTGGTGCCTTAACAGAAGCGGTCACTGGAATCCATCCCACAGTCTTGGGCTTTGCACCAAGGAATTCAGTAAGCTCGCTGTGTTGAGCCAATAGCAATTGTGAGAATGGCAAGGACTCCTCCAAGAGGCGCTCTTGCCTGGCCAGCTGGCCCCAACACGGATACGGATCCATTTAGTCTGGTTGTTCCTGGGAAGACAGACCCTTTTGTTCCGGGACGGACCTCAGAGGTTTGGCCTTTTAACCAAGCCAGGCTCTTTCCCATTAATTAAATCCTTCCAGGAGGGCTACATCAGCCTTTTCCTCCAGCGAGGCAGGGTTTATGATTTCGGAAGGCAGCTCCTTCCACAGTGTGCCCGTTGCAATTGCTTGAAAGGCTTTCCAAATATCAAGCTGAAGTCAGTCTTGTTCTCTTTGCGCAAATGACTCCCATAGGCTTTGGTCTTCTCGCCCCTCAGGAGGCTTCCGTGAGGACAAGAGGAGACAAGAGATAGGAAGGTGCCTTGAAAAGAAGGCCGATCCATGTTTAAGGTATTATTTTTTTAAGGTGAAAAATATATGCAATATAGCTTTTCTGTTTCGATACAGTTATTCAATTGGCAGATTAAAGAAACTATCAAAGACCCTGCATCTCGATTGCAGCTATAAGTGGCCTGTAGCTATCCTGGAAATGTGGTCTGAGTTATCTTAGAGTTGGTGAAATCTTTATAGTTGTTTTGTATTCGTTTTTCTCCTGCCATGTAAGAAATTACCATAAACGAAGTAGCTTAAAACAACACTCGCTTATTCTCTTACTCTTTTAGGTCAGAAGTCCAGGTGGATCCTCTCTGGAGGGTCTCAAAGACCAAAATCAAGGTAACTGTTGGCTGCACTCTTATCTGGACACTCTGGGGAAGAATCTGCTTCCTAGTTCACTCGAGTTCTTGGTTGAATTAAGTTCCTACCAGTTGGAAGACTGAGGTCCTCATTGGTTACTGTTGGCCAGGGGATAGCTCAGCTCCTCTGGGCCTTTCTATCATCTTTGCATATGGCTCCCTCTACCTTCAAAATCAACAACAGTGTGTCAAGTTTGTCTCACATTCAGATCTCTCTGATTCCCCCTTCTGTCTTCGGCCAGGAGAGAACTCTACTTTCAAGGTCTCACACGATGACATTGGGTCCACTTGAATTATTTCCCTCTTGCTATAAGGCAAAGTATTATCATGGGAATGACATGATCATATGTATAGTTTTCACCCATACTCAAAGGGGAGGAGATCATACAGGGGAAAAGATCATGGGGATCATCCTTAGAATTCTACCTACCACACGGTTCAATAATCATAACATGGATGATGATTATTCATAAGAATGAACATGGATTGCAACAATATCTCCCCGGCAGGGGTCCCTCTAGCGTGACCAGGAGAACTCGGGTCCATGATAGTCAATATTTTTATCAGTAACTTGGATTAAGAAATAATCGATTACATGCAACATAGACTGAATTCAAAATAATCCTAACAGTTGAAAATGATAGGGGTAGATCCAACAGGGTAAAATTTAGGAAGGATAAATGCAAGTTAACCTTCTAAGCACTTTCAAGGGAGACACAGAATCTGGAGCAGGTTCCAGGCTCCGAGCTGTCAGCACACAGCCTGACACGGGGCTCGAACTCACAAACCGTGAGATCGTGACCTGAGCTGAAGCCGGACGCTTAACTGGCTGAGCCACCCAGGTACCCCATAACATTTTAATGTTTAAATATGAATGTTGTCTTCAGCATACATGGCCCCGATTCTAAGATCTATTACTTATGCCATTTGGTTATGAGATCGTCGCTCACCCAGTGCTCATCTTTCTCTTTGCCCCTACAACTTGGTAAATGTCTTTCTCAAAATATGACAGAACACAGAGCAATGACTGACACATGATCTCTGGAACAAAAATAACAGCGTGCTTAGTAACGAAGCCTGAGTACGTCTAATTATGCTTCATATTTATGTCTCAGATATGTTTGGAAATTCTAGTAGTGACTTAGAAAAGTCAAGAGAATCAAGACTAAAGTTCTCAGAATTTTTCTAATATTGGGCAGTCGATGGGCAGAACAAGAGATAACTTCATAAAGGTGAGTTTCGTTCTATACACAAGTGAAAAGGCAGAGACACAGTGGAATTAAGCAAAGATTTCTTAGCTATGACACCTAAAGCATGGTCCAAAAAGAAAAGCTTGACAGATTGGACCTCACACAAATTAAACACTTTTGCGCCTCAAAAGACACCGTTCGGAAAGTAAAAAGGGAAGCGGCAGATGGGGATACAATACTTGCAAACACATGTCCCATAAAACCAGAATATACAAAGGCTTCTCACAACTCAGCGAGATGACAAACGGATCAAACGGGAGGCAAAGGACATGAACGGGATGACACCAAGGAGATCGACAAATGGCTAATGAGCACAAGAAAAGACGCTCAACAGCATTATTAGGGAAATCGCAATTAAAACTCAGATGAGATCCTACTTCACACCCCCTTGGACGGCTGTAATACACAAGACAGACAATAATAAAGTTGTCAAGGCTGTGGAGAGATGAGAACCCCTGTCTACTGTCGGGGGGGGGGGGTGGTGGGTGGGATGTAAAATGATTCAGCCACTTTGGAAAACAGTTTGCCCGTTTTCCAGAAAGTTCAACATAAAGATCTCGTACCACCAAGCAACTCCCCTCCTGAGTATCGGCCCAAGAGAAATGAAAACTTAACGTCTACACAAGGACTTGCACGCAAAGGCTCACAGCGACATTGTTTGTGACAGCCCCAAACTGGAAATAACCTAAGTGTCCATCAATAGGTGACTGGATAGATAAAATGTGTCCTGTCTATGACATGGGATATTAGTAAGAAAAAGCAATGGACTACTGCCACGTGCTCTATCATGGACAAACCCCCCTACTCTGTGTAAAATGAAAAAGCCAGACACTAGGGACAAGTTGTATGGCTCCGTTTACAAGAAGTGGCTGGAATAAGCCAAATTTAGAGACACAGAAAGTAGCTCAGTGGTTGGCTGGGGCTGGGGGTGGGAATGGGTATATAAATGGACGTGAGGGATCTCATTGAGGAGGTTAAAAATGTTGTATAACTGATTTATGGTGATGGTTATACCACATGGTCAAGTTACTGGAAATCATTAAGCGGTACATTTGGAATGGGTACAAATTTTTGATACATAAAAGAAACCTCAAATTGTTTTAAAACATATATATAATGAAAAACCTTGTATAGCAACAAAATTTTTATTTAAAAAAATTTTTTAATGTTTATTTATTTTTGAGAGACAGAGAGAAAGAGAGCACAAGCAGGGGAGGGGCAGAGAGAGAGGGAGACACAGAATCCGAAGCAGGCTCCAGGCTCCGTGCTGACAGCACAGAACCCAATGCGGGGCTCGAACTCACAAACTGTGAGATCATGACCTGAGCTGAAGTCGGACACTTAACCAACTGAGCCACCCAGGCGCCCCTAGCAACAAAATTCTTAAAAGCACCTAGTGATAATAAAAAATATTCAAAACCTTTATGACGATACTTAGACACTTTTCTGAGCTGAAATATATAAAACCGAAACTGAAAGATATATAAACATAATTCAAGATATGAATATACAGAAAAGTATCGCATATCATAAAGATGGCTATTCTTTCCAAATTAACTTGAAGGTATTAAGACTCACCCATCAAAAACCCTAACCATTTATATTTTGGAACCTGACAAAATGATTCAAGTTCATTTGAAAAGAGAAGAGATAAATATATAATATATATTACATATATATTATATACTTATATATATAATGTATATTATATACTTATATATAATGTATATTATATATATTATATACTTATATATAATGTATATTATATATATTATATACTTATATATAATGTATATTATATATATTATATACTTATATATAATGTATATTATATATAATATATTATATACTTATATATAATATATATATATATAAAAGATGATGTGGACATTTACTACACAAATAGGAGAGCTCACGACAAAGCTACAATCCTTAAATAATGTGGCATGTTGATGGACATAATGATGAAACAGGATAGACGCTTTGAGGTAGTCTGAGAACTCAGAATTTTGAATGTGGTGGAGCAAACATCACAGACCAGTGAGGGAAAGGGCGCATGGCTCACTAAAACACGTCATGTCCACTGGTTACTTGGCAGCCAAAGAAATCAAATATTCCCTGCCGTAGTAGTTTCTGTGGGTTTTCCTTGCTCAGGAGTCCACACTTACGGTAAGCCCTCTGGCTGCACAGCCATCAACCAAAGTATCTCCCACCCTCCCAGGGGTGGGCACAAGACTCCGGCTGGGCAAAATAATCAAGCTCGGTGGCTCCAGTGAGGGACTCAGAGATCGGCACAGGATCCAAACAGGGCTCACCAGAGTCCCTTGAAGGAATCAGATCTACGGAGCTGAGAAGCGGGGGGGAGGGTGTCTCTTCCTCCCGGAAGATTCATGAAGTCGTGGGCATGGAGACCGCCCTTGCAGCCATACAATGAAAACCCGTGCGAGAGAGAAGTTAATATTCAGAAGGAAACAGAGCCGTGAGAGGAGAGAGTTCCATCACCGATCTCTCCCCATCCAGGCCCCGGAGCTAGACTCATTTCCTAGGCACATGAGGTAACAATTCCTCCCTCTGTTTACCTTAGTTAGGGTTTGGCTTCTAGCACTCGTAACCAAAAATGTTGCGGTAAAAACACTCCCTCTACTCAAAAGCCCAAAAGTTTACCCAAGAGTTTTAAAAGAAAAAGGGAAAAATAAAACAAAAGAAGCTGTGGTAAAATACAGGTGAAATGGAGCTGATCTTGAAATGAGCAGGGACTTTCTAAACATAAAAGTAATAAAATGGGCAGGAACAGTCATAAATAATTCACAGGACAGGAAAATCTACTAGCCAATGAGCACATAAAAATGCTAAAGTCTGTGAGTAATTAAGGACATCCAAATCCATATGAGATCCCATTCTGACTTATAAAATAATATTTTGACCACGATACTTAATATTGGTGAGGATGTTGCAAGGTAAACATTCTCATAAACTGCTGGTGAGAGTGGGAACAATATTGGTTTCAAGAATAATTTTTTTTTAATTTTTTTTTTAACGTTTATTTATTTTTGAGACAGAGAGAGACAGAGCATGAACGGGGGAGGGGCAGAGAGAGAGGGAGACACAGAACCGGAAACAGGCTCCAGGCTCTGAGCCATAAGCCCAGAGCCCAACGCGGGTCTCGAACTCACGGACCGCGAGATCGTGACCTGAGCCGAAGTCGGACGCTTAACTGACTGAGCCACCCAGGCGCCCCGGTTTCAAGAATAATTTTAAAGTATGTGTCACCTAATTACCCTGCCTCTTGGACTGTCTCCTGGGGAAATATTAGGAAACGCAGCACAAAGTTATTTATAAGCAAGTTCATGGCAGATTTATTCTCAAGAGTAAAAGCTTAGGTGTGGCTGAAACATTTTATAACATGGGTCTGTTACATAAATTATGGGAGACTTGGAAGGAGAAGGTAAGTCGGCTCTTAGAGTGTTTCAGAAGAATGTTGTGAGAATATGCCCATGATATAATGTTACGTAAGGGGTGCCTGGGTGGCTCAGTCGGTTGGGCGTCCGGCTTCGGCTCGGGTCATGATCTCGCGGTCCGTGAGTTCAAGCCCCGTGTCGGGCTCTGTGCTGACAGCTCAGAGCCTGGAGCCTGTTTCAGATTCTGTGTCTCCCTCGCTCTCTGACCTTCCCCCATTCATGCTCTGTCTCTCTCTGTCTCAAAAATGAATAAACGTTAAAAAAAAATTTATAATGTTGTGTAAAAAAAAAAATCTATGGTATTTTATATACAGCACAGGATTGCAATTTCATTTTGTCAACATCTACACGCAGAAGGAAACGGACTAGATATTAACAATGGTTACCTCTGGGCGACTTTATCGTCTTTGCTTACAGAGTACAAAGTTTTTCTGATAAAAAACTGCAGATGAAGACTTAGGGAGTGTAGGACTTGTGCTGCGTCCTTGTCCGGCAAACCCCCTTCCAACACTCTTGGGTCAATTAAATCTCACCTACTCGCAGCAGTTCCTGAGATATTAAGAGGTACTCAAACTTGATAAGCAGTTGATTAGTACTTAACGCAGCAGCACGGGGCTGAAAGGGGCGTCTGTGTGTGAAGGTGAGTTGAGGGAAGAGGAGGTCATCCAAAGGTTGAGAAACAACTTATGCGAATTGCTTTTGTTCAGGCTGAAAAGGCATTTCCATTTAGTTCTTCAGCTTAGTGCTACGCCAGAGTCCTGCGAATATATCGTAGCTACTTATAAATTCAGGTCCCATCCGGGCAGTGGGAAATTCCAAAGAAATAGGCATAATCAGTCGGAGGTACTGTAATGCGGCTATGCTTTTAATGAATGTGCAAAGGTTTTATGGATCAATTGTCCATTTGATTAATTCCTCTGGCAGGAGAGAATTAAATGTACTTAAGCTACACACCGGACAAGGCTGAATGCTCTTTAAAATGTGATTTTCTGTGTTAAGGCCTTTTTTTTTTTTTCCCGGGCAAAACATTTCTTGAGATAATAATGGAAGTCAATGAGAAAATGGAATTTTACATATAAATATTCACTACATACCACTTTGTCAGAAAAGCATCTAAAGAGCCAAACGAGGTCAAGGTCTATACAGTATTCACCATTATTTGTGTTAAGTCTTCCTTTCTAGTTCTTATTTTTTTTGCATCGTTTCATAGGAGGGGTGATAAAATCCTGTTTTGGAGAGAATTCCTTGCCAGAGCTTTACCCTCTCCCTTTCCAGAGGCCTTCAGCATTCGTGTACTAGAGACTTGTAAATCCAAAAGAGGTAATTATCTTCAACGCTGGGGCGGGCGTGACGACCCAGGGAAAAGAAAAAAGTCTTAGACTTTTTATCACTTGGAATGATCATGTCTGCTATGTCCACGGAAAGGAAGGAGATATTCTGACTGGGGATGGAGAAGTGGGGGCGCGTTGTGTCAGAAATCGTTCCACTGAATTCGGTCAAGGAGTGAACTTGAATGCCTATCACAGCGCCGGGTCCCTTGGGGTAGAACAGTGAGTACATCGAAGTCAACATTACCACGGAGCATACAGTCTAGAGTCAGAAACGGACATTCGTTGAACTGCTCAGATACAGAACAGCTTTGTGATTCGTTGCGAGCGTTAGGAATTCCCAAACTATTAGCTTATATTCCAAGGCTGGCAGGAAAACTCACTGCAAGAGAGAATCCTGGACCCCATTTCCTTCCTGTTTAGGGTGCGTGTCTTGCTGAGAATAACCACAACACAGGAGAGGGTCCGCTCTGAATGAAGCCTGACGCGGGAACACTTTTCCCTTTGGCCCGCACTGAATGAGCTCCTCTAATGGACTAATACCAAGTGAAGGCCAAGTGCAACCCTAAGGTGCCCGAACCCTCTGAGCTGCTGTTGCCGATACTGTCCCAGCCGCAGAGAAACCCGCATCTCCCTCTGAACGGGTGTTATCTGCCTTTCGTCCGAAGATGGGGCAGAGAGGAGTATCGGGCCCCGCATCAGGGCAGAGGACAGAGTAGCTGTTCCTCCTTCTTTGGGAGCCAAGGCAGAGAGTGCTGTGTGGATCCCCTCCTGAGTCAACCTCCTATTCTTAATTCTGTCTATTCTTACCACAGAGGTCTTCAATATTCAAGCACCATTCATTCCTTCGACAGGTATCAATTCCAACATCTAGCAGGTGGCTGGTGACATAGCAACAAATAAGACAGACAAAGCTCCCTGACTGCAAAGAGCTTCCATTCCTAAGTGCAGGGAGAGTGACCAGAGACAGCGACGCGACCTCTGCGGGCTCCCACAAAAAATGAAAAGGAGAGAAAGACAAGAGCAAACGTGGAATGGACTCTGGGTGGAAGATCCTTCCAGGCTGGGCAGGAAAACGAATTAAGGAAAGGAACAGCATGGGGGCGGGGGGAAGAGATCAACCATGAGGTCCTGCTCTATGGATGATGTTGGGATTTTCCCACATCCCAGGTCATGCCGCGAATGCCGCGATTACAACTCCACTCAATGTTCCTTGGAAATACATCTGAGGATTTGGCCAGAATACAGGTGGAAACACTTAAAAACAGGCAGGGGGGAAATTCAGTAAGAGATGACACAGATTCTACGTGGCCACTCTAGCCTTCACCACTGATGACAGTCTTTTCACCGTCTACAAGTCACTTATTTGGAGTAAGCCAGCCATTCAGACATGCAGCTCTTTGGAGAAGAGATTTAGTGCTCAATGAAATTATACGGGAAAAGGGCACCAGATCATAGCAGAATTTATGGAAATCTCAACAGAATTAAAATATCCTGTCCTCGCTCTCCTTTGCCCACGCTGTGCTCTCAGATAAGTCTCCATGAAATACAGTTTCCATCGTTTTATTTGGCTGATGAAAAATTTTCAATAGTTTATCGCTACTTACTGGCTAAAAAAATGTATGCTGCATATTTATAGCCTGACTCGGACCCACCTTACCAGGCTTATGGCCAACCACATCGCCCCCCAAGTCAAGCGTCTCCCCTTCTTCCAGGAACACATCTTGGGTTTTCCCCATTTCCAGCCTTCTATACACAAAATTCCACTTTCCGGAATGCTTATCAGTAGTTTTTTTTTTGGTTTTGTTTTCCCTTCTGGGGATCCCAGACCAGTTTAACAAGTAACCGCCTCCATTTCATAGATGAGAAAAACAAGCATTAGGTCAAGTTTTTCAAGGTCAAGTAGCCAGTATGTGTTAGAGCTGGTGTGAGAACCCAGGGGTATGGGATTCTCCCCTAGTAAATTCCTCAAAAAAAAAAAAAAATCACAGCTCACGGATTTGCCCTGAGAAGGGTTCTGTCCTTCCTCCTTCAAGTTTTATTTTTACGTGTGTTGTGTGGGCAGGCGCTCCCTCCCTACAGCTCTGTGGGCAACTAGCAAGGGGCAGTGGCCCGTTAAGACGGCCCGAGCCTGACACCAATCGGGTTCTCCGTGAGTGGCTGATGCCAGCGCTCACCGGTCTGTCAGAGGCGTGATCACCAGGCGAGGCGTATTTCCCAGGTACTCGTAGGAATATAGAAACTGCGCATCACAGATGTTGGCAAAGCAGTGTTTGGCCTCGTCGTCCCAACGATGCCGCAGCTGGGACAGCCAGAGGAAGGCCTGAGCATTGTCCACCTGAAGAGAGAGCGCAGAGGAGGGGGCTCAATCGCCGTTCCACCGGTGGCCCCGTGGCCACAGGCCACGCGGGGCTCTGGATGAGCTGGGTTTTGCCTACCAGTCAGGAGTCCATGCTGCGCCCACCACAGCACAGAGAGCATTAGCTGCTCTCATTACGCACGTTCGCTGGGAGCAGCCACCATGACCCTCCGCCAGCTCTCTGGCCGGGGCAGAGTCTGGGACCCCCACGTGTGGGCTGTATGCGAGCTTCTCCCTTATCCCACCGTTCACGGTGTAGCTGGCGACAAAGAGGGACACTCCCGGATGTTTGGGACTCACCTTCTGAGCGATCATCTTGGCCACCACATCCCGGGCGTGCACATCAACGGTGCATATGGTCATAATCTTCTGCCGGTCCCCTTCGGAGAGCTGGCCGAGTAACATGGTGATGAGGGTTTTGAGCTGCACCACTTGCTTCCTGTAATAGTCCTTCAGGGCGTTCTCGTAGCCTTCCTCCAGCCTGGCAAACGCAATGCCCACCTCCGTGGTCCACCAGATCTGAGTGCAGGTCAGGGCCACCTGTGGCACCAGGAGCTGCTTAGTAAAGCCATTACCGGGACTGTCTCCAAAGCCAGCCCACTCATCACACAGCGCGAGTCAGCATGCAATTGTGTGGGTGACCTCAGCCCCTTCCCTCCCTCTTCTACCAGCACTGACAAAGTGAGCCACTGGCCTCTGTCTCCTTGGAGATGTGAAGTGGTTCCAAGTGGGGAAAGCACTTTCTGCGCTGGAAAAAAATGTATCGTTTGGTTGAAAACAACCAAAGAGTCCCCCTGGTCAATGTCAGCGGCTTTTAGAAATTGCTACTCTGATCTTTCCATCTTTACTCCCCAGGCAAAGCATCGTTCCTGGGCTTGGGAGGTTAACAATATGTTGATTGAACATCTCAACAACACTTGGTCTTTGTGCTGTTCTTCTTAAACTTCCCGCGGTCTGAGTGTTCTAGCTTAACGAGCCTCTGATGATCATTTGTGGCATATTTTTGCTTGCCCGTAACGCTTTGGCTGTGCATGGTTTTTATTTCTCGGACCCTATAACCTTGAAAAGCCTACTCCTGGAGACCAAGGTGAATTGCAGCAAAATTCAACGTGGTCAGTGGGATTTGTGTTTTTCAGAGAGTCAAAATAAAGGAATGGAAGAAGGGATTTGAACAAACACGACTTCCATTTGCTGAGCAACCTGATACGGAAAATGCGTAATTCGAATTAGTCACGGTGGAGAATTTAGATACACCGATCGTCTGTAGCATCCTGTGGTTGGGGAGACACTGCTCTAGATGAGACCTGTCGAAAGAGCAGGAGGCGACACATTTTCTCGCCTCAAAAGTCTGATTCAGGTAAACAAAGAATCCTGATGGGGATTATTCCCTTTGTCAAACAGAGAATCCTGTCGTAGGAAAAAGGACCATTCTCGCCTTTGGGATCAGGCGCGTGGGGTTTTGCTAGAGATCTTGCTGGGATGCTTTGAACGCGATGCACCCATTGCATAGTCAAAAGAATCCTTGCAGTAGTCCTGACTTATTTCTCGTTTCTGTTAGTCTACACTCGCTGCCAACATTTCCCCACCTTCTTCTCCCTTCTCTGCCCCCTGCAATGCGCCACCACTTTGCACTCCACGGACATGGCCACACCAAGCTCACAGACACTCCCCAGCCTCTTTATTTTCCTTGATCTCTTACAAGCGTGTGGCATGGCTGACCTCTGGCCGGCTTTTGGTTTCCATTGCGACCACCCCCGGTGTACCTTCTACCTGAAAAGGCACCTTTTCTCAATCTGCTTTACTGGCTCCTCCTTGGCTAGCCAGTCTTTACATGATGCCCAAGGGACTCTTCTGCACCCTCGTCTCGGGTCTGCGTCTTTTCCAAGAGCAGTGTTCTCTACTCCTGTGGCTTCAATTCCTGGTAAATGCCTGCAACCCTCAAACACGCCAGCTCGGGCACTGTGCGCCTAACGGGGGGTGGGGGGGGTGGGGGGAGGGTCTACCACAGCCATTTCTCATTAATTTGCCCCCTTCCCTCCTCGCCCTCCTGGGAAGCCTGGAAAGGATTCGGACACATTTTAGAAGCAAGTCAGACTCCCTAACGGGATGGGTAAGAACTGGCTTCAAGTTTCCTCGGTAGGAACCATCAGCTGGCTCAGGCTCCTTCTTTCCCTTCTTGCTGCAAACCACACTCAGTTCTTCAACCACAGGATGCTCTTCCTTGCCTCTGAGCTCAAGGTCCTCCCCATACTGGTTGCTCTTTCCCTCCATCGTTAACTTGTTAGCTCCTACTTCAAATCTCAGCTTACATATCATATCCTCGGCAGAGGTGGGGGGGGGGCTCCCCAGACCCCACCAGCTAGCTATGTGCTCATTTGTAAGCGAGTTGGCTTCCCTGTCAAGTCTGTAAACTCCGGCAAGGCAGGGTTATGAGGTCTCGTTCCCTGTTGGGGTCCCCTGTGCTCAGCAAAGATCTCGGCATATACAAAGCAGGCTGGCTCAGTGAGTTGAACGGTTTACGTTTTCTCCCTACGGTGGCCAGAGAGGGTAAAAACGGACAATCCCAGGTTCTCCAGGGTAATGGCTGGACTAAGTCTTAGTTGACAATTCGGAGACCAGGCCTTCTGGACTGTGAAGCACATAGTGAGTTTGAGGTCTGGTATCCCCTCAAGGCCGAAGGACTTCCCTGAGGGAGGGGACCTGGCAAGGATGGGGGCCCACAAAGCTCCTGGTTAGAATACCTGAGCTGGATAGTCAAAGAGCCACTGTTCCCTTGGCTTTTCTTCATAAGCAACTACACCTTCTGTCATCCCATGCCTCACTGTGGCCTTCATATGCGCGAGCACATGGTTCAACCATATTTCCACCTGAAAGAAGAACTCCAAGTTAGATGCTGGATTCCGGAAAGGATACGATCGCTCACCCAGAGGGAGACAAGAAAATGGAGGCCAGCCATCGGCCCAATGGCCGCCAGAAGGCACAGGGAGCCATCTTGTTTCTGTGGCCCAGAACGGTGGTCGGTGAGAACCAGGCTCAATTAACAACAGGTGGACAGGCCCCTTTGGAACACACAGGACACAGTAGCAGGTCAAGGGGAGGGGAGCTGCCATCTGGCATTCAGACAAGGAAGTGTTAGTCTGGGCTAAGCAAGGTCAACCTTGCTCAGTGAGTCAGTGGGTTTTCATAACCTGTCCACACTCAGTATGGAGATGTAAACTAGAATTATATTTTCCAACTGAATGCTTTCTGGTCAAAAAACAGACACATAGCTTATACTCTAGTGGTGATGGGGAGGCTAGGAAGGAAGTTTTAGGGGAGAGTTGCCCCATATTTTGTGTTTCTGGAATTGTACATGGGACATTTAGAAGTAGTAGTTCTTGGAGCACGATGGTATTTGGCTCTCCCAGGGGTAGGACTGTGGGAGGAAGTGACTCTGAGCTGTATTTGTACAGAGAAATGACATCCCAGGAAAATGGCTGATCTCAAAGAACGTCTTCTCCAGGGGAAGATGTCAGCGTGCCAGATTCCCCAATGGGGTGCCCCAGGGGTTGTCACGTTAAAGTCTCCTGGTGCTGCTAATCATTTAAAAATTCTTTTCTCCTCGACTTGGGTAGTTGTTTATGCGCATTTCATTCCTCTCTGCACAGGTCTTTGGTTAAGAAAGATATATGAATATTGACGTGTGTCCTTCCCAGAGAGGGGAGGGCAGGCACCAGGAGCTCCTCCAATGTCGGTTAGAGAGGAGCTGGCAGTCCCAGGGCCCAGACAGCAGTTCCGGCCCAAGGTTGAAATGGCCATCCTGAAGGTTGAGGTTGCCCGATAACTTGCGAGAGAACAGGATGAGGAGGGCAAAGGACTTCTACTCTACCTGGCCACTGCAGTCACAGGGCTCGCTGAAGGCCACGTACTCTCCTTCCTTGCTGTACATGCCCAGACTTATCTTGGTCGCTTTCTCACTGGCGTCCAGCTGGAATTCCATTTTGGCCATGTTGTCAAAGAGTTTGGAAAGATGGCGTTGAACCTAAGATGGGAAACCACGCCACAGGATTGGACAACGTGTCCGGGCAGACGCTCAACGGGACTGTGCAGAGGTCTACTGCGTGCCAGCCATTAGAGAGACGGTTACCAAACATTTACAGGGAAGCTTGTGGAACAGTGGTAGGGTGGTATGAGGTCGGAACCAAATGAATTGGGTAGAAGTGGTCAAGGGAACGTGGAATTAGTGGGAATCGTGGCCGCGAAAGTTTCACGAATGTCTGCTTGAACTACATGGGAACAGACTGGAGGGAAAAAATGACGGTTAATTCCTAAACCCTCCTCCTCAGAAAATGCTACCCTGCGGCAGAAGGGCGATGGTGGTGGCGGTGGCCTGTGGAAGAAGTCACCCGGCTGTTGAAACCACTTAGGCGCAGGAGACCTGTACCTGGTTCTCCCTCGCCACGTCGTCTCATGTCACAGAGGCCCCTTTCCAGTAACGCCCTGGGTGACTGTTCTAGGAGGGTTCCCAGAGAGCCACGCCGTGGTCCTGACATGAGGGAAATGGCAGGCTGAGAGGAAAAAAATAAGCAGAAAGCTCTCTGGTAGAGCTTTCTGAGATACAGGGCGTCCAGGGTATGGGGACCCGGAGTTGTAATCCTAAATTTACCGTAACCAGCTCCCCAGCTAATGACAGGAGAGGAGTAAATACACTGTGAGGGCACCAGAGGGGATCCCACCCATGGTGACTTGGGATGAGTATCTTGATGGGAGGGAACCTTCTTTGTCAGAGAGAAGGGGGGAGGGGCGCAGAGGGGAGGGGGAGAGGAGGCGGGAGAGAGAGAGAGAGAAGCTTTAATAAAGGAAACAAGTGATTATGAAAAAGGCCACCTTGTTTTCAATTAAATGAAAGAAACACGAACGCGATGAAATAGGAGATAGAGATGAATGGGTAGTGGTAGGAAAATGATGTAAGGGAACAACAAATACTTAAGAACCAAATCAACACAGACGAAGGAAATATGGTGGATGGGCTTGAGAAGCCATGGAAAGACACCAAGGAAGAGGGGTAACAGATGAAAATGTGGGGCGCCTGGGTGGCTCAGTCGGTTGAGGACCTGAGTCTTGATCTCGGCTCAGATCGTGATTCCAGGGTTATGGGATCGAGCCCTGTGTTGGGCTCTGCACTGACAGCAAGCAGCCTGCTTGAGATCCTCTCTCTCTCTCCCTCTCTGCCCCTCCCCTGCTCATGCTTTGTCTCTTTCAAAAATAAACTCAAAAAAATTTTTTTTAAATATGTATGAATATATGAAGGTAATGTTATATTGTACAGAGAAAATAGAATCCTAGCTTATGGAAATCTGATGAACTTAAAGGGAGAAAAATCCAGATAATGGAATATAAATGTTATTTTAAAGCATATAGGAATAGGGGCGCCTGGGTGGCTCAGTCAGTTAATCATCCAACTTTGGCTCAGGTCATGATCTCGTGGTTCATGGGTTTGAGTCCCATGTCGGGCTCTGTGGTGACAACTCAGAGCCTGGAGCCTATTTTGGATTCTGTCTCCCTCTCTCTGCCTGTCCTCCACTTGTGCGTGCTCTCTCTCTCTCAAAATTAAACAATCGCTAAAAAAATTTAAAGCACATAGAAAGAAAACCTTTTCAAGATAATGACCCTGGTTTTCAGATAGGAAAGAAAAAACTCGTCAAATGTTGGAAAAATTAACAAAGCCAAGTATATAAACGTATACAAACTTTCTAAAATTAAACTTTAAATTTTGATCTCTACGGAGATCCAAATAGAAACAAATGAGGTTACCTAGAAAGATCTGGGGAGGGAAAAAAAAGCAGGTGGACCTCAGATGATGTCTCAGAGCTACATCTGGGGGGATTTGAGAAGAAAGTGCTGTGACACACAGGAGTTCCAAACTCGACCGTTCAATCACTCACCTGTAAAAGCTACCACAGAGTCGCAGACAGAGAAGGATCTGGGGATTAGTCTACTAACCTTCATCTCTCGGGATGGTGGCGAGGGAAGAGCTAATTACAGATTTACTCACACCAAGCAAGACAAATAAAAATAAGTATTGAGGGGGCGCCTGGGTGGCTCAGTCGATTAAGCGTCCGACTTTAGCTCAGGTCATGATCTCGCGATCCGTGGGTTCAAGCCCCGCGTCGGGCTCTGTGCTGACGCCTTGGAGCCTGGAGCCTGCTTCGGATTCTGTGTCTCCCTCTCTCTGTGCCCCTCCCCTGCTTGTGCTCTGTCTCTCTCTCTCTCTCTCAAAAATAAGTAAACATTAAAAAAATATATAAATATTTAAGAATGAGCACATCATGTACAAAAGGTCTGGCAACGATCTTTGACTTTCCCTACACATGGAATTAATGAACGTATAGCTACAAAACAGAATGCCGGTGTGATAAATATCTCAACTCCGCTATGCGTGGGCTACTCTGGAACTTTTTCGGAAAACTATATAGGGGAACAAAAGAAAGGTGGGTTTTAACTCTAGGGATGATCTGTGTTTGGTACATGCTTCTCACCAACAAACCAAAAATATAATTTCAGGGAGGTGGAAAGTTAATGGCGAAGATGGGAACTAACACACGGCTGTCATCTTTAGGCTCCATGAGAGCCGCTCTCCTCCGTTGCTGGTGGTGACGCAACAGGCTGTTTCCCCACGGAGGGAAATAGGGCCACCTCTAAACCCGACCGCATAGCATTTACCCTCTGACCCAGAAAAATCCCACTTCTAGGCATTTGCCTGGAAGGCAGACCCCCAACAATACAAAACCCAAAGTTATCCGCTGGCACAGGATTTGTAATTGAAAAATTGTATCAACAACCTTTGGCCAAACTGTGGCATCGTCCAGGGAGTCAGGATGCAGGTGTATTTAAAAAAAAAAATGAGGGGGGGGCGCCTGGGTGGCTCAGTCGGTTAAGCGTCTGACTCCGGGTCAGGTCATGATCTCACAGCTCGTGAATCCGAGCCCCACGTCGGGCTCTGTGCTGACAGCTCAGAGCCCGGAACGTGCTTCAGATTCTGCGTCTCCCTCTCTCTCTCTGCCCTTCCTCTGCTTGGCACACGCTCTCTCTTAAAAATAAATAAACATTAGGGGCGCCTGGGTGGCTCAGTTGGTTGAGCGTCCGACTTCAGCTCAGGTCACGATCTCGCGGTCTGTGGGCTCAGGCCCCGCATCAGGCTCTGGGCTGATGGCTCAGAGCCTGGAGCCCGCTTCCGATTCTGTGTCTCCCTCTCTCTCTGCCCCTCCTCCATTCATGCTCTGTCTCTCTCTGTCTCAAAAATAAATAAAGGTTAAAAAAATTTAAAAAAATAAATAAATAAATAAACATTAAAAAGAAAAAAAAAACGAGGGCCATGCCTTTAAACTGATATGGAGTGATTTCCAGGATATGTAACAACATAAAAAACTGCTTTCAAGTATACATAGCAGACTCCCTTTTATGTGAGAAAGGAGGGTAAATTAGAAAACCACACGGGCAGATATAAACGAACATTTGCTTGTTTCTTGCAAAGGAAAGCCAGAAACTAGTGGGGTCGGTGACCTACAGGAAGTGGAGGGGAAGTACAGGAGGGGCATTTCCAACATACCTTTTTGCACATCTTGACTTTTAGGATTCTACATATTCAAACAATCCAATCCACAGGGATGGGAAGAAAAAACAAAAACAAAAACAGAAACAAAAACTAAAAGCCAAGAGAAATACCTGAGCCCAACCATACTTCAGGTGAAGTACAAAAATCACACTGAAGGGCGGGACAGAACTCATCCAAGTAACTTCTGAACACGGTACTCTGACCGGATATCCTCCGTCAAAGGAAAAGTGGAGAACTACATACACACAGATCTTGGCGTCTTCTCAGGGTGACACCGGGTGGAGACACCATCCCCCCGTCCTACCTGTTACTTGGAGACGCAGACCTAGGGTCTAAGACAGTCTTTCTCGAAGGGTGGTCCCGAGACCACCAGCATCATTTGGGGAATCCTTAGAAATGCAACCTCTCCAGCCCCACCTGGACCTACAGGCTCATCTGAAACCCTGGGGCCCAGGAATCTGCATTTTAACAAGCGTTCCAGGTAATTCTGATGCACCTGAGCCCCCAGGTGACGCTCATGTTTGAGAAGCGCTGTCTACAGCTCCAAACACAACCAGTGGGACTTTCATATTAAGAGAGAGAGAGGGGGGAAAAAGGCCGTACCACAGTAGCCTTCTCCTATCTTACAGATGAGGAAATTTCGCCAAAGAGAAGGGACTCCCAAGACCACACGGCCAACAAGTGGCTAGAACTAGGGGCCAGAACTCCAAATTTTGAGCTCCTTGTGTATACTCTTTCCGCACACACAAAAATCACAAAATGCCATGTTAATACAACCTTCAGTCTTCTCTCCCCTGGAAATGTTTGCTGTAACTTTTGCTAGCACCTACCTGGATCTCTCTTCAGAATCCGATCAAAGGCATGCTCCTGTGAAGGCTTAGACCCCTCCACCTTCCCCATCCTCGAAGCTTCCCCTTTCAGGGGTTAGAGCCACTGATGGGCCGGGGGCTCCCCGAGAAGCCTAACTATAAACGTGGAAGATGCCGGGGGGTGAGGTGGGGGGGGGGGAACGTGGGTCTGAAATACGCACCCTACCAGAGAGAGGAGGCATAATGGGGAATCTGACACCTTCCCACTTGGGAGCCCCCTCAGACTTTCTGGATGCTTCCACGAGCGCTCCCTCCGCTTACCTCTTGAGGAGCTGTGCCGTTGGAAAGGATGTCTAACAGGTCAGAAGAGGACAGAAAGTAAAACCTAGGGAAGGCAAGCCTTTTCGTATCCAGGTACTCTGCCAGGGCCTTCTCACACAGGTGCAATCTGAGGGCACAGACATAGGATTTTGTAATTAAGTTTGCTTGGGCGCATAGGTGCGTAGACACGACCCAAAGGCAGACAGAGGCAGGACACGGAATGCGTATGGAAATCAGTGCCAGAAACACTGAGGGTATTCGCGAATATACGCACTGGTGCATTTCCACCCAAACAAGCGCCTCTCATAATACCCCACGTTACCTAACATACCGGAAAATCGAAGCGCGCGCGCACACACACACACACTTGCTTGGATAGCTGAAGACAGTAAGGGTCTCAGAGAATGGGGAAAAGGCACCATCACCTTCCCCGGTATAAAGGCGGGGGTGGGGGGGGGGGAGCAAGCAGACCATCACCTGCTCTGAAGACCTTCCAGTTTTTCGTAAAGACCTGGTTTATTGGTGGCCTCCACGACATTTGGAGTTTTCTGGGCATCGTAAGCCAGCTCTTTAAAGTCCACGTCAATGCCTTCAAATCTTTCAGAATCCTGAAATTGAAACGTGGGGGGAGGGGCGCTTGGGTGGCTCAGTCGGTTAAGCGGCCGACTTCGGCTCAGGTCATGATCTCGCGGTCCGTGAGTTCGAGCCCCGCGTCGGGCTCTGTACTGACAGCTCAGAGCCTGGAGCCTGTTTCAGATTCTGTGTCTCCCTCACTCTGACCCTCCCCCATTCATGCTCTGTCTCTGTCTCAAAAATAAATAAACGTTAAAAAAATTAAAAAAAAAACGTGGGGGGAAATTCACCACTGCTTTCTTGGACTCGAAGAAGGTCCCCTCATCTGCAGCAATTCAGAAGCAGAAACCGGTCCTTGGGGGAGGCCCTAAAAACTTCAACAAGGAAATACTCTTGGCTTGAAACAGAAGTTCCTGCACATTTGGGCCACAAAATCCCTCCCTCTGTGTTTTGCAAAAATCGGCGAGGAGTGCAAAGAGCTTTTTGCGTATGTGGCTAATATAGCCCTCAGTGTGTTTTCTCCGTTGGAAGCTGACGTTGACAGATTGAAAAAATATTTTGTTAATTCATTTGAAGAGTAATGATATTAAGCCCACGATGGTAACCTGATAATATACTTCTAACATAATTGTATTTTCCAAAACAAAATAACTTAGAGAGGAGGTGACATTGTTTTTTTGTTTTTTCCTCCCCAAAGTTAATGTCTGACTTGGAACGTGACCAGGTTTTCTTTCCTGCTCTGCATTCGATCTGTCGTGATGTCACGTATCATAGAGCCTCTGGGGAACTCCCGTGTGCGCCCGGGAAAATCTGAGCGGAAAACAGCATCTTAGCGCTATTCTTAAGACAGCTTTGACCCTGAGGATCCCCTACAAAGGTCAGTGTCCCCAGACCATACTTTGAGAACCGTCGGCATAAAACACACACTTCCTACATCAGGTGGACGGCGGGCGGGTCCGCTGCCTTCCCTGGGTCCGTGCTAAAGTTTACGTAACCAAAGTAAGACGTTCTTCGGCAAACGTGAG
This sequence comes from Panthera tigris, assembly GCF_018350195.1. NCBI lineage: Eukaryota > Metazoa > Chordata > Mammalia > Carnivora > Felidae > Panthera > Panthera tigris. The sequence continues at coordinate 5,747,201 of NC_056673.1, read as the reverse complement.
GTCAAACGAATCAGTTACCACCGTGTCCTTCAAACACACACAGTGAGGAACAACATCACTGACATGGTCGAGACAATAATATGTGCAGAGTTTAGCTCAACACCTGGCACCTGGCGAGAGCTTGTGGTATTTTTATTACACGGCAACGATCACAACGGTATATGCTGTGTGCACTGCTCAGTTACATCCCTGAAGTAGGTTCTAGTATTTGTCCCAGTTCGCGGGAGGAAACCAGGGCACAGGGAGGTTAAGCAACTTGCCCAAGGTCCCACAGCTCCAAGAGACAGAGCTGAAACTCAGCCTGCCCCGCCCACCTGGGTCTGCTCCGAACATCTTCAATCCACACCCCTCTCCAAGAAGATTTAGAAATAGGGGGGCTGGGGACAATATGTTTGCTCAGTGAGGTATCTTGTTCCCGTGAGAGGTGCGGAAGTCTCGAGGTTTCGTCAGAAGTATGAAGTACGGAGCACAAGTGCTCCCATGGAAAGAGCTGGAAAGAAAATTGATATCCTGCAGAAGGCAACTGTACAGAAATGCCTGTGTGTGTCAAGCCAAGTTGGGAAATGTTTCTAATGAATGAAAATAGTTACTAGTTAGGGTGTAAGATTATGACCGGTTTTATCATGTTTTCAAATTGTCTCTGTTATTGCACTGTTAATACAAAAAAAAAAAAATTAAATGTGTTCGCATACTTCACACACAAACCCTTGCCACTGAGAAGTTAATGACACCAATTCTTTCTGGTGCATAGTTGGGAGTTCTCAGATGCCTCCTCAGAGTCTCTACCAAAGTCTCCACTGATTTCCATGCCCCGCCCCCCCAATTAAACCTGCTCTTCTCCAGTCACGAGCACTGCAGAGAAAGAAAATCTGGCTTATTCCATGTGGCCTGATGACAACCTATCAGAATTGTTTTCTGTTTTTTTATTTAAAAAAAATTTTTGTTGTTGTTGTTTATTTATTTATTTTTGAGAGAGACAGACAGAACGTGAGTGGGTTAGGGGCAGAGACAGAGGGAGACACAGAACGAAGCAGGCTCCAGGCTCCGAGCTGTCGGCACAGAGCCCGATGCGGGGCTCGAACTCATGAACTGTGAGATCGTGCCCTGAGCCGACTGAGCCACCCAGGAGCCCCAGTTTTCTGCTGTCTTTCGTTCTGCATGTACAACCTTCCATCTGCAGTCGGACATTAGATATGCTTTTTGAGGGGCGAGCTGGAAAAATACAAAGTTTTGACGGGGGGGGCGCTTCAACTTTTAAGGGAGGTCTGCACAATGCGTGACGTTTTGGAAACAAACTGATTTGTAGGCAAAGAGCTTTCTGTGCTGAGGGGGTACAGAGAAACAGAGAACTCTGCAAAAAAAAAAAATCCAATGAATATGAATCCACTGAGAGGTGGGTAAGTTAATGGCACATTAATTAAGACAAATTAGAAGGGGCAATCAACCACAGGGAAGGTAGTAATGAGAAGAATGTATAGTTCAGAGAAGTTCGCTGCTGAGGATTTAGCTGCAGACTGGTGTTTCGCAGGCGGTACAGGCCAGAGGTCTGCAGGGTGCCTCACGGCTCAAGAAGGAACTTGAATTTGCCCGGAAACAAATGCTCACTCCCAGTTGACAACTGCACTGTAATTGTCTGTGGAGCGGCTCGTGACTGGCTCATCCCAAACTTCAGGAGCTGATAGCCTCCATTTCCTTTCTTTCTTTTTTTCAACGTTTATTTTTGAGACAGAGAGAGACAGAGCATGAGCAGGGGAGGGGCAGAGAGGGAGGGAGACACAGAATCCGAAACAGGCTCCAGGCTCCGAGCGGTCAGCACAGAGCCCGACGCCAGGCTTGAACTCACGGACCGCGAGATCATGACCTGAGCCGAAGTCGGACGCTTAACCGACAGAGCCACCCAGGCGCCCCTCCATCTCCTTTCTTAAATACACGTTAGAACAACACCAATCGACCCTCCTTTCTTTTTCCCAGCCATCCAGGGACACACTGATGGGTGTGCATTTCCCCTTCTCTCTTTCCCTCTGCCTGACTTGTGGCGGCTTGGGAGGCCAATGTTTGTTGCAGGTGCCTTCGAGTGGAGGCAAGACCAGGCAGAGGAGGACAGGGTCTAGGGGACCGCGCAGACGGGGAGCGCCTCCCTCGACTCGGGTAAGGGAGCAGAGCGAGCGGGATTTCCTTAGCAGGTACCTGGGGCAGCTGAGCCCGGATGTCTTCGGATCCCATGAATATACTTTCCAGGTGAGACCACGTGCGCTGCACGTCGAACCAGGTGGCGATGACGGCGTCGGCCGTGGACAGCCTCTTCTGCCAGCCGGACACCTCCTCCAGGAAGAAGGCAACGTGCTTGGACGTCATCAGGTTCTGCAGCTGGACTTGGTTGTCCTCCAGGAGCTCGAGGAGGTCCTCGTCCGACCGCAGCTGGGGGACGCCGGTCCGCGGGTGGGGCTCGTACCGGAATTCCAGGCCGGCCCAGGTGGCGCACAGCTCCGTCAAGGTCTCCTCCGTGCCCATCTCTTTCACGGCCTTGTCCGCGATGCTCCGCACCTCGTCCTCAAAATGGTGCAGCTGGAGCCGCAGGAGGTCTGCCAGGGTGGTGCCCTCGTCCACGGCGAAGCTCACGCCCGTGGCCTGCACCAGCTGCCTCCAGTGCCGCTCCCGGATGGCCGGACTCTGCAGCTCGGCCACTGCCCGCAGGGAGCTCAGAGCGTCCGACACGGTGCTCTCCAGGCCCGCGAACGCGTCCCAGGCCCTGACCTCCTTGTCCAGGTTCCGGATGCACCTGGCGAACCGTTTACACTCCCGGTCCATGGCCTCCACGTTGACCTCCCTCCACGGGGCCGTCTCCCAGGCATGGATGCTGGAGGTGACCATCCCTATCGTGTCCCAGAGCTCCTTCAGCAGGCAGACTTCCCGCCTGCACTGGTTCAGCTGCTTGTAGTTGGGAATGCTGACCTCAAACAAGGCAGCAGACTCCGAGATGGAGGCCAGGGTCAGCTCCATCTGTCGGATCTCCGTGTGCCTGGCGTCCAGCTCTCGGTGAGGGGCGACGCTGTCGAACCTACGAAACAAAAACGTGTTCCTTCCGGTGAGTCGGGCGCACGGGGGCTCGTGTCCCGGAATCGCCAGGGTCACGCCAGCTCAAATCTTTAAACGCCTGGTATTCTAGCCACGAACGGTAACTGGCACCGAAGCCCGGGAAGAAAAAGGCACTCGGGGTGGGTTGGGGGGGCGGGGGGAGTAAGCGCGCACAGCTGGAGAAAAGACAGTTCAAGGGGAACAGGAGGCTTGGATCTTCTCTTCACACCTGAGAAGGGAAAACTAGTCTCCTTTTCTGCTGCTCCCCGGTCCCCCATCCAGGGATGAAGGGGACCATCCCTTTGTTCAAGCTCCCTTTGGACTGTGCTTTTGCGCACTGGCTCCCGGAGCACCTGACACAGAGGAACACGGTCACGTTCCCGTAGGTGCTGTAAAGCCAGAGCTCCCGCCAGGACTATGCGTGGTAGGCGGTCTTTAGGTGAGAGGGCTGGCATCTGGAAATCCTACCCTACACTCCCTCTGGGGCACTGGCTCTCAGTCTAGGTGACATGTTAGAATTTGCCGGAAGTTTTGAATGCTCTCCGTGCCCAGGCTGCTCCCCAGTCCAGTGAAGTCAGGCTCTTTAGGGGTGAGACCCAGGCGCAGCTTGCCGGGTGGTTCCAGCGTGCCAGGTTGGCGTCCTTGACTGTGGGGAAGCTCACGTGGGTGGCCTGTGACGCCTCCAGGCAATGGCACTGCCACGTTTGGGAACCACGGATAGAGGACCTTGAAGACCGAGCATAGAGACCTCACCAGGGCCCTGTGCAGTCATCGTGCTGCTCCTTTGCTAGGGGCCTCAAGTCAGACTCCTCTTCTTAAGTCCTCCCTCCAAGTTGTCCTTGATCTCGAGCCTTAGACCACTCTGGCCTGCTCTCTCCTGAATCCTGGGTGCCTCTGGTTCTTCACCCGACTTTTATCTCTGCGCTGTGCCCAGCTTTACGGTTTTTCTTCATAGGCCCCCCCCCTCTTTTCTCTCTTGTGCTCACGGCAGGCATCCACCGCCCCCTCTGAGCCTCCCCAGTGCTCGCCTGCTTCACGGCCCTACCTTTCCAGAACTGCGTTCCCGGCCTGGCCTCTCTCCTCCAACATCAGCACCCCACATGCAGGGGCATCTGGCTGGCTCAGTCCATGGAGCACGCAACTCTTGATCTTGGGGTTGTAAGTTTGAGCCCCATGTTGGGTGTGGAGAGGACTTAAAATCTTGAAAGGAAGGAAGGAAGGAAGAAAAGGAAGAACGAACGAACGAACCTGACGTGCAAAGGAACCCATGTGGGCAGATAACGTTTCTTTGGTCAGGAGCACGTGGAACCCAAGTGTGTAAGGAGCCTCTCGTTTTCCTCCCCATCACCAACTCTGGTTTCTTCTCTCTGTGCGTCTGGAGGGCCAATTTGGGGGCACCGTGACTTAAGGGGGAATACCACGTTCCTCTAAGATCAAAATAAGGTATCATGGGCTTCATCATCAAGGGGAAAGTTGAGGGCAGATGAGTGATTTAAAGAACCGGTCGTTTCCTCCAGTCTAGCATGTGTGTGCGTGCCCACGCACACGTACGTACGTATGCTCGTGTATGTTAGTTGGGTGGTGGAGTGTGGAGGGGAGGACGGCATACGACGTCTTTTTCTTGAACTGCCTCTCCTCTCAGTTGTCTTTGGAAATATCTGACTTGACGGATGGAAAGTAATCCTAATTAAAGCCATTTACCTGAACTGCTCGCCACTTAAGCCTAATTACCATGCAACACAATAACAGTTATGCATACCATTAAATCAGTGTCAGATTAACTTTGATGCTTGCTACGTTTGATTCTGCTGGTTCCATCTAAATGGTTTTTGGCTTCTGTGCTACAGTTGTGGACTTGTCTTCAGAGGATGAGGCCGAACATCATGGCGTGTCTTCGCTGGTCTCCGTCCCCCCCCAGGGTTCCGGAACAGGACTGGAGGTTGAAGTTCTCAGAGCTGAAGGGGGACCTTTGTCTGTCTAGGCAAGGAGCTTCCTCCCCTCCCCCCGCCCAGGAGAGGAGTGGAAAAAGAACCAGAAGGAAAGAAATGTAATGTCCTCATGGCAAGTGGTCCGGCAGGAAAGATCAAGTGCACGGCTGGTTTTTTTCTCCTTATTCTTCATTTCCAAAGACTGATTGTTGGAGTGTGTAGGTTCTACTTTTTATCTTGACTGGAGCGACTTGGAAAGCGAATTTAGCTTCTTGCTGTTGGTACGAGATCCTTGTGGGCCAACGTCTAAAAGCCCACATTCTGTTCAATCTACGAATGGCGTATATAATTCAGGAATAACTTACGAGCGAAGCCGTGAGCTCTCGGGGTGTTCGGGGCACACACAGGAGAAAATGAATGGTCTTTCTAACCATTCTTTCCTTAGCACATGCGAACACCCTGAAATCAACAGCAGCACCCCAGATGTCTGTCAGAGGCGATTACTTGTCAGACCTACTCCTGAGGTCGTCTACTGCGTGGTGTAATTTTTGTTTATGGTTTAAATTTGTGGACAGTCATTTCCTGCAGCTGAGCACACATAAAAGTTAATTTGGCCTAAGTGGTGAAAAGAATCCCAAGACACGAGGGCAGGTAACCCTCTTCCCATTTCAAAACTCTGGTGCACACCGTCAGGATGTTCACAGCCCTGATTAATGTGCCTAATAAGCTGGAAGCGGTTCTCCGAATCCTAGGGGAGCGATACAGTAGGAGAACAAGAAAGCAATTGGAGGGAACGCGGTGCAGTAAGTCTTGGAAATTGAAACAATAATGCAAAAGGATTTTAATCTAAGGAGAGAAATGCCTGCAATGTCTGGATGAATAAAATTATAATGGAGAGAAATGGAAATTCGGCGCTTGTGCGTACGATCTCAGAAGAATGATCGACTCGGGCCCGGCCCAGACGTAGGTGTGTGTGGAGGGAGGGGGAGGAATGAGTGATTTAAATTAATTCTGGGGAAGCCAGTGGGTGGTAAATGTTTAACCTCAGAACCACACCTGTGTGTTCAAAACCAAACACACCCCTGCTTGGTACCTGACGGGAATCTTAAGACTCAACTCATCCGAACCGAGCCTGGGGTCTTTCAGTTCTTCCCCATCGGTGGCCCCCACCTTGGTGAGCAGTGAAAGAGTGCCTCGCACTTAGTGGTCTAGGATAGAAGACAGAGAACTGTACCAGTCTCTCCTCCCTGCTCACCTCTCGTACCCAATCAACACACCTATTCCCCTCCCAGATCTCTCCAATCTGCCCTCTCTCCATTGTCAATGCCATCGCATCAGTCCATGGGGACTGCTTCTCTCCTGGGCTGCCGCCATCACCCTCCCACCGAGCACTCGGCCCTGAGTGGGTCTCGCTCCACCCCGTGCTCCGCAGCCACAGGCCAGTGGTGTTCACACCACGTTGTCCTCATGCTTAGGCTCCTCAGTGGTTGATCATGGTCAGAATCTGGTTCCGTGAACCGCTCTGTTCTCACCCCCATTTCCAGCATCCCAGCCATGCACACATGGGGTCATCCAACTGTTCCTCACGTTTTCACCCTTTGGTGCCTTTGAGTGTTCTGCTTCCTATGCCTGGAATAACCTCACCTCCAACTTCTTTTCCCAATGGCTAATCCTCCCTTTCCCACTGGCTCAAGCACCATCTCCAACAGGGGGTGTGAACTCCCTCCTTGGGGGAGGTTAAAGTTGGCCACCCAATGAACATGTCTTTTGCTTTATTTTTTCTGTTTTTATTTAAACAATTTTTTAATGTTTTTATTTATTTTTGAAGGAGAGAGAGAGACAGAGCATGAGTGGGGGAAGAGCAGAGAGAGCGAGAGACACAGAATCTGAAGCAGGCTCTGTGCTCTGAGCTGTCAGCACAGAGCCCGACACGGGGCTCAAACTCACAAACCGTGAGATCATGACCTGAGCCGAAGTTGGAGGCTTAACTGACTGAACCACCCAGGCACCCCTGTTTTTGTTTTTTTGAGAAAGAGAGAGTTCTGGGGTGAGGGGCAGAGGGAGAGAGAGGGAATCTTAAGCAGGCTCTATGCTTAGCATGGAGACCAACGCAGGGCTCTATCCCACAATGCTGGGACCATGACCTGAGCTGAAATCAAGAGTCAGATGGGGGGCGCCTGGGTGGCTCTGTCAGTTGAGCGTCCAACTTTGGCTCAGGTCATGATCTCACAGTCTGTGGGTTCGAGCCCCGCGTCGGGCTCTGTGCTGGCAGCTCAGAGCCTGGAGCCTGCTTTGGATTCCGTGTCTCCCTCTTTGCCACTCCCCCACTCATGCTCTCTGTCTCAAAAGTAAACATTAAAAACATTAAAAAAAAAAAAAAAAGAGTCAGATGCTCAATCAACTGAGCCACCCAGGCGCCCCTCCAATGAATGTGTCTAAGCACTCATTTTTGAAATTGTCTCTGAGGTCAGAAAGTATGGGTTGTTTTTGTTTGTTTGTTTGTTTGTTTGTTTGTTTGTTTTTTGAGCGTGTATTATCTTAAAATCCCAGCACAATATCCTTTTTTGGTGACCCCGTTGTTGAGACCACGACCTCTGCTGCTCTGCGGAAGCCTGAATCGTGTGAATGAATCAGATGAACTGGAAGAACAGGGTGAAGCTGAACTTGTCTCAGGACTGCGACATGTTTGTGGGAGAGCTAACGATGAGCACTTCTTTTCTCCAGCTACTGAAGAGACAACAGACACCGTGCAAGCAAGACCGAGGACCCTCTTTCCTCACGCCTGCTGCACTGGGCTATCTGGAAAGCTTTGCTTTCTCTAGTTGTTGCGCACGACAGTACCCAAAGGGAGGGTACCTTCAAGAAAGCTCTCTCGATCGTTCACGGAATCCGGCTGCCAGCCGACTGAAAATACTAATGGTCTCCGCTGAGCTGTAGCTCACCGAGATCAAGTGCTTTGGCTAAGAAAGCCGTGGGTAGATAACCTTGGTCTCGACGTGGGAAAGACAACCGGTTCTGTGCCATGGCATCATTCCTTAAGGTCAGGAAGACTGCGCTCAAGGTTAGGACACTGAGCCAGAGAAGGCCACTGGAGCATGGAGACATTCCTTTTGCTCCGAGGGGACAGTCTGCCTCCGGACTTTAAGAGCTGTGAAAAGTCCTTGAATCCGAATATGAGGAGTTAGCCAATTACTACGAAGTCAGGGAGCTCAGCTCGGAATATGCTGATACAGCTCAGAGTTAACAACTACAGGAAGAAGTAAGACTTGAACACGAAGAAACTCAACCCAAGCAACCAGACATCAACCGGCACCTGACAGGCTTCAGGAGCCTAATGAGATACTTTCTTTCTCCTCCTCAAAGACAAGATCAGTGTGAGCTTAACCTGCAACATAATCAGCAACAGAAACTTGCACTCGCAGAGGAATGTGCCAGGGTCTGCATTTTAGAAACTCTTAAATGATCTAAAAGTGAAGGCACCAGAATTAAAACCCTTTGCCATACACACAGCCTTAAAATGTCAAACACACAGATTTGCATACACCGAGCCCAGAAAGACAACAAGCCTTGAGTTGATTCCCACTAAGATTCCCTTCAGCCATAAATCCACGATTCTGCTCCAGTCCTGATGTTTTCTTGCGGAGAAGAAGAACGCATCACAATTGAAGTAATGTTTGGCTTTCCATGCTGCTGTGAGCAGCTCTTTTCAAAGTGTTCTCTTGCAAGGCCTCATCTGCATGTCAAATTAACAGATGCGGATTTGGAAAACCCAGCTCAGAGAAGCAATATCCACCCAGCCGGCAGATACGGGTGCTAAGAAAGAAAACAAACTCAATCGCAGCCATCACGTTACAAAAACGCCACCAGTCGATCAACACACGTACGCGACCTAACTACGAAGGAGGGATACCGCGTTTTCAACGGGTACGCAAAATCACACCAGCAAATGGACGTCGTGTCCTCTCGAGCAGTTATCCGGAGTTCCATTTGGGAAAACATTTCACCACGTATCTTTGGGACCCTTCTCTTGAAAAAATTTATAAGGGACAGTGGAGGCAAAGATATTAGTGTCTTTTCCTCTCTTTCTTACGGCTGTTGCCGTGGGTGTGATTGTTAACGCTAAGCAAGTATCACACAGCTCCATAACCCAACTGCCTCGCCAGCTTTGGCTCTGCGTGATCGGTGTTAAAATTCAAATATCCAATTGCATGTCCAAAGGAGAGTCAAGAGAATATGTCTCAGACTCTGAAAGAACGGTCCCCAAAGAGTTTCACCAACGTGTGGTGCAACAGATGTTTCCTTGGAGCAAGGGCATGGCTCCAAAGACAATTATGCTAAAGGGATGTGGACTCTACTGGAATTTTATGCCCTGGCACGATTGCTTCAAAGGGAACCAGTTACTTCCCCATAGGGCAGCAAGGCTCAAACTTGGCTGCACAGTGGAAGCACCTGAGGACCTTTACAAAGTACTGGAGGTCTTGTCCCCAGGTTGCTCTGCGAGATAGACTGGACACTGGAAATTTTAGAAGCTCCCTGGGTGATTTTAAAGTACAGCCAATATGGCGGCACACGGCTGTAGGGTCTGTTCTTCACATGTCCGTCCTATGCAGAGTTTACCCATCTGTTCCCTGCCTCGTGAAACACTCGTCTCGTTCTCTCTAGCCCCAGGTACGGTAATTGGGAGATAGGAGCCACTCGGTGTACGTTTGGGGAGTGGTGAATACGAATAGGTAGGCCGTGCCCGTGCGCCATGCTGGGCGACCGACAGTTCTGATCTGCCTGGAACAGGGAATCTTCTCTGGATGTGAGACTTCCAGCGCTAAAACCAGAACAGCCGAGGGAAAACCAGGATGGTTGGTCATCTTAGTGCCAGATACTATGCTAAATACTTGCAAAGATTACTTCTTTTTCTTTTAAGCTCATTTATTTATTGGGGCACCTGGGTGGCTCAGTCGGTTAAGCATCCGACTCTTGATCTGGGCTCAAGTCACGATCTCACAAGTTCGTGACATCAAGCCCTGTGTGGATTCTCTCCCTCTTGGGATTCTCTGCCTTTCTCTTTCTCTCTCTGTTCCTTCTCCATTTGTGCAGTCTCTCAAAATAAACTTAAAAATATTTTTAAAAATAGTTTATTCTGAGAGAGCATAAGCAGGAGAGAGGCAGAGAGAGAGGATCCCAACCAGGTTCCATGCTGTCAGCACAGAGCCCGACGCAGGGCTCGAACTCGTTAACTACGAGATCATGACCTCAGCCAAAATCAAGAGTCGGACGCTTAACTGACTGAGCTACCCAGGCGCCCCACAAAGATTACTTCTTAATTCTGTCAACAACCTTATGAGACGGATACTATCATAAACCCCATCTTATAGGCGAGGGAACTAAAGCTCAGAGCTGGTGAGCTTCCTGATACACAGTAAGTCATAGACTTGTGAGTAGACGCAAGGCGGCCTGAATCCAGAGTCCACATGCTTAATCATTACGCCGTATTTCCTTCCGCTAACGTTGTGATGGTTGGTTTTTTGTTTTTGTTTTTTGGGTTTTTTTGGCTTCATTTGTTGCTTTAGCGTGTTGTCTCCCTGTGTGATGTTGTTTTTTCTGGGTAAGTGCCCTTGACAGTTAAAAGGTTTGTCACTCTTCACCAGCATGGCGTTTTCCAGCGTGGAGACGTCTAAGCTCGTCCGTCCAAAACCGTAGAGGAAACCCGGCAGGGATCTCAGCGAGGGAACCAGAAAGTGAGTCATGGAACTGGAGTAAGGGAGGGGACCCATCTCAGCTGGTGCATCAGCAGACACGGGACACTGAGAACCAGCTTGTTCTCCTGGTTGGAGCCACCGACGCTGAGCAGAGGACCAGGCACAGACCCCTGGTACACTTCTCCACCAAGGTAGGAGTCGTGCGAAACTCACGTGTGCACAATGTGAGCACGTGTGAATGGGGTCATTCGTCCTATAGTTGTTTTAAGTAAAGACCCCTTATCATGAGTGGGGAGGGGTCTGAGCATTACTAAGCAAAGAGAGAAAGAAATCCTTCACTATAATCCTGCCTTTTTTTTTTTTTTAATATTTATTTTTGAAAGAGACAGAGTGCGAGTGGGGGGGTGCAGAGAGAGAGAGGGAGACACAGAATCTGAAGCAGGTTCCAGGCTTTGAGCCGTCAGCACAAAGCCTGACACGGGGCTCGAACTCACCATGAGATCATGACCTGAGCCACAGTCAGATGCTTAACTGACTGAGCCACCCAGGCGCCCCTCAAATCCTTCCTTCCGTCTTCCAAAGTGCCTTCCAAAATTATTTCAAAATGCTACCAGCCACTTTCTTACACCAAAAGAACACGAGTCTGTGGGTATTTAGAATACTAGTGGCTTTGTAAAATACCTTGTGATTTTTATCACATACAGTTCGGGGACACAGAACTTTGAGACTTTTTTTTTTTTTTTAAGTTTATCTATTTGAGAGGGAGGGAGACAGAGGGAGAATCCCAAGGAGGCTCTGAGCTGTTGGCACAGAACCCGACACAGGGCTCGATCTCATAAACCGTGATATCATGACCTGAGCCGAAATCAAGAGTCGGATGCTCGACCGACTGAGCCCCCCGGGCGCCTCTAGGCTTCTGTTTTTAAGGCACGGTGTTTGTACAACCTTTGGTCATCTCATACAGGGCTCTGCTCACATCAGCACCAGGTTCTAACCAGCCGATCTAAGTGGGAGGGAAGACTGGAAACAAGTCTTCCCCTGCTAGACGCCAGAAGATCCAAGAACTCAACCGAAAGACCCTCGGAAACCCAAAGATCGCCATGTTTAACAGAAAGGAGGCTGTGCTGATGTGGGGTGGGGGGGGGGGTCCATACCTGAAGGGAGCTTCCTTGCGGAATCGCTCCCAGAACTGCTGCTGTTCAACGTCAAAGGCTGAGCACCTCTGACGGAGGGCGGCCACCTCGTTCGCCTGCAGCGGGGCCACCTGCTGCCTCACAGCGATGGCTAGCTTCTTGACATTGTCCCATTGCTCAGGCAGCTCCTGCAAAGACGACCGCAGTCCGGTCAGACCCACGCTCTGCCCCCTCCCCCCCCCATCGCCCGCAGGCCTGAAGCTGGACAGGTGCCCAGACGTCTTCATCAACGCTAGGATGCCACACTGTGATGTCACAGCACGGCGTGCCCGTCCCCTACAGTTCTGACCCATCTCCGTGGTTGCCTGTTTGCCTGGCTGTCATCTCCTTCTTACTCTGGCATATCCTTCCTGCCCTCAGCCTCTGACCCAGGAACATGTGCCCTTTTTCTGTATTGCCTCAGAGTACTGCTTGACTGTTTTCTTTCAGGCCCCACATCCCCTTAAGGTCATCTTAACACTTCTCAGACTTGCTTTCCTTTCTCCGAATCAAAACTTTCAGTCATCCCTAAAAAAGAAGACACAAAACAAAACGAAACCACCAAAGCCCTTCACCCACACCAACTGTCCCATCTATCGCCGACATTGTGCCGTTTCGTATTTACGGAGTTTCCGGAAGGCACTAGAGAGCGCGTAGCCATTACACGGACGGCTCCAGATCGCGAGCCTTGGGTCCTCACCCAGCCCCGTTTCTCATTCACCTCGCCCCAACCTCACCCCACTCTGCGGTCCAGAAGCTTTCCCTCTGTTTCTTTTATTCAGGAAACAAACTGTGCACTGACCTCCAGCTGCTTAAACACCGTTTCTGGCAATTCTTGTTCATAGGTCTTTAGCAGCTCAATAGTGTGCTTCAAGGGCTCGAACATCTCATCAGTGCTGTTCTGCCGCTCTTTCAGAGCCATAAGGTGCCCCATAATCTCCACCAATCCTCTGAAATCTCCTTTTTCAACTTTCTTGAGCATGCCGCTCTCGGTATTTCTTATAAACACTTCCAGGTCGGCCAAGCTAAGCAAAGCAAACAGAACGTGAAGAAGCCTTCCCCTCCCACGCCTCAAAAGGAAGGTTGATTTATTTCCCCGACAGGAACAGCCATCATTGCCAAACACTTTCCATGTGCCTAGCACTGTGCATACACTAGACCCTGACGGTGACAATGCGGTCCTCTTCGGAAGGGTCATGGTCGTGTTTTCACAGCCGTGAAAGACAGAGACCGGGACCTCCGCGCCGGAGGAGAGAAGACACGTTAGTGGGGCGACTGGTGAAATGGGAAGGCGGCCTGTACATCAGAAACTAGTTCTACACCAACATCAACTTTCTGGTTTTGATAACTACATTATGATTAGAGAAGATGGCATCATTTGAGAAAGCTCAGGGAAGGTACACGTGAGCTCTGTACGGTTTTGGCAACTTTTTTTTTTTTTTTTTTTAAGTCTGACATTATTTCAAGGTGAAATTTAGGAAAAAAAATTTCAAAACACTGGGAAAAAAAATATCATGGCCTCGAAAGTCATACCACACTTGGGTTTGATTTGGACACTCACTAGATGTGTAACCACGGCCAAGTCATTTGCCATCTCTGGGCCTCAGTTTCCTCACCTATATGATTGGAAAAACTCACTGGTTATGGTGGGAGTTAAGTGAGATTCAGTCTTTATTTCAAAAATATTTATTGAGCATCCATTACATAGAATGAGATAGATCAATGTATCAAATATTTGAGCCCAACCATGGCTCCAGTTTCGGGGGACAGAATGATAAATGAGAGAGGGGCGCCTGGGTGGCTCAGTCGGTTAAGCAGCTGACTTCAGCTCAGGTCATGATCTCACGGTTCACGGGTTTGAGCCCTGCATGGGGCTCTATGCTGACAGCTCGGAGCCTGGAGCCTGCTTCGGATTCTGTGTCTTCCTCTCTCTGCCCCTCCTCCACTTGTGCTCGGTCTCTCAAAGGTGAATAAATGTTAAAAAAAAAAAAAACATTAAAAAAAAAGAATGATAAATAAGGGAAACGAAGGCTCTGACTTTATGAAGCGTACATTCTCATGGGAAAAATAGGAAACAAATCAATGAAATAAATTGTATAGTTTCACATGGCTTTGAGAGCTATAAGGGGACAAGAGACTAAGGAGAGTCCAATTTTCTATGGAGTGGTCAGTGAAGGCCTTTCTACAGAGGTGCTATTTGAGCAGAAATGGAAATTGTGTGAAGGAGTAAGCCACAGAAAGAAACGGGAGAAGAGCTTTTAAGTACAGGGAACAGCATGAGTCAAGGCACCGAGGCTGGATTCAGTCTGACATATCTGAAGGAAAGGAGAAAGGTCAGCGGGCAGAAACAGAAGAGGAATCGGGGAATCACGGAGGAGGCGTGAGGGAATCAACAGGGGTCAGACGCTGCAGGGCCTTGTTCGCCAGGGCGGGGAGTCCAGATTTCATCATAAGCACAAGAAATCTGAGTTGGAGAAGTATGTTTTCAAAAAAAAATTTTTTTTAATGTTTTATTTTTGAGACAAGGAGAGACAGAGCATGAGCAGGGGAGGGGCAGAGAGGGAGAGGGAGACGCAGAATCCGAAGCAGGCTCCAGGCTCCAGGCTCCGAGCTGTCAGCACAGAGCCCAACGCAGAGCTCGAACCCACGAACCGCGATATCGTTCATGACCTGAGCCGAAGTCGGACGCTCAACCAACTGAGCCACCCAGGCCCCGGAGGAGTAGATTTTCAAAAGACCTGTAGCTGGAGGAGAACAAGTTGTAGCCGGAGGTGGTGATGGTGGCATTGGATTTGGAGCGACAGGAATGGAAGCCAGGAGGGCATTTTGGGGCTCTAATGGTTGTGACAGAAGATGATGACGATGTTGACTTTGGCCTGGAAGGTGGACTGGAGCGGTGGTCAGGTTCAAGGTGATTTCACACGGAGATGCCATCTCCGCTGATGGATTGGAGGGGAGACACGAGGGGATGAGAGAAATCAGTAACAACTCCTGGAGATGGGGTCAATGGTGATGACGTGTATAGATTTGGGGAAGAACTGGCGAAGACTGGGTTTTTTTCGGACGGAGAAGGTGGAGAAGGAGTAAGTCTTAAACGTATGGTGTGTGAGATGCCTCACGGACACTGGACACCTAGGGGGGAGATCTGTGGGTCAGTTGCCTGGAAGTCTTGAGTTCCGGAGAAGCTGAGGCTGAAAATATAAATTGGGTAGTTATCGGCACACAGGTGCATTTACAGGGACGAGTTAGGTATCATCTGGAATAAGAATGTAGACAGAGTTCAGGATTGAGATTCCGGAAATGCTAACATCTTGATGCCTGGAAGAGGAGATGAGCCCAGCCAAGGAGACCAAGAGGGCACGGCCAGTGAGACCGAAGAAAAATAATAAAAGTGAGGTATCCCGAAAGCCACACGAAGAAGCTCTTTGGGAAAGACAGAATAATCAGCTATGCCAAACCCTGCTGATGGGTACGAGTCAGATGAAGGTGGTCGTCGCCACAGGATTCGGCCATATGGCCGTCACTGGTGATCTTGACAAGAGTGGTTTCGGTGGAGTGGTCCAGGAAAGCCCTGACCGCCGAGGAAGCGGGAGAGGAAGTTGGAGACAACTGTACGATGCGTGCGATAATATGGATAAATAACCCCTCCGCCCAAACCATGAAAATGCGTCACTAAAGTGGCAAGAAATCAAGGAATCTCTGGAGGCTGAAGGTGTAGTGAAAGCAAGCACTAAGTAAGGCTCCCAGCGGTCTTTCCTGTGATGGTTTCTACTCAACACTGGAGACCTTGAGCTGCTATTCTGATTGCTTTGTGGGATGTGGGGACCTGGTGATTCAGCCTGGGGCCCCCACGAGGTGAGGAGGCTGGTAGGAAGCCGCATGTGAAATCGCGACACCGTAAGGGCGTATGAGAAACGAAACACAGAAAGGGCAAGGATGGAAGTTTCCTGCTTTCTCCTGGGCACTAAGTACACCCCTGCAAGTTGAAGTATAAGTGGTCTGGGGTTGGAAGAGCCCCTCGAAGACTGGCAGAAACAGATACAGATCTTTCCTGGAGGAACGCAACCAGATTCCAATCCTCAAAGGATGCCCGCAAATAAAATCCCAAGGAACGTGACGCTTACAATCAAAAGTCATAAAATGCACAAGGAAAAGAGTCACCAAGAGTTGGAGCCAGCAGAAGCAGTGGGATCCAACCTGCAAAGACTTCAAATACTGGAAGTCCAACTATAAAATCGCAATCTTTAACATATTTAAAAACAATAAGAAGTTCCCGTTGAAGTGTCTTGCTTAATTGTCTCTGACCCATGTAGCAGGAAAAAGTGCCTTCCTCGTAGTTTCTCAGACACCAATTCAAGACTCAGAAAAAATACCTTCATCCTTCTGAGCACAATGTATCAGTTAAGACGGAAATGCTCTCGAGGCGCCTACGTGGCTTGGTCGGAAGAGCGTGCGACTCTTGATCTCAGGGTTGGGAGTTCGAGCCCCATGTTGGGTGTAGAGATCACTTAAATAAAACAAAACTTAAAAAAAGAGACAGAAATGTTCGCTGTCAGGAATCACCCTTCAGAAGCCTAAATAAGCACCTAGTCTCCATAGGTCACAGTTCCTGCCCCTGACCTCATATTTTAAGTTCTGATATAAATTCAGCATTGCCTGAACTGGCAGGAAGAGAGGCGATTTCAGAGGCTCTCCAAATATATCCAGACTCTGTGATCGCGCATGGACCTTTGCCTTCTGAGAAGTGACAAAACTTACTGAAAATTATAGGCTGTGATGGCATTACTTGGTGAAGAGAAGCATAGACAAAGCCTTTAATATGTGTTTTAGCAATTCAAAAATGATCATACTGTGCTACGCCGACAGCCGATTCCAGGAGAAAGAAGCTAATAATTGTTGGTAGGTCTTTATGTTACCCTTAATCTATGGCACAGAGAAACAAAACAGTTTTAAACTGTCAAAGCAGAAGTTGTCTTAAGATCATCTTCTAATGAACGTACTCTAAAACTGAAAAAAATTGAGGGGCACCTGGGTGGCTCAGTCAGTTCAGCATCTGACTTCAGCTCAGGTCATGATCTCGCAGTTCGTGGGTTCCAGCCCTGCATCGGGCTCTGGGCTGACGGCTTGGAGCCTGAAGCCTGCTTCAGGCCTGATTCTGTCTCCCTTTCTCTCTGCTTCTCTCCCACTGACAATCTGTCTCTCTCTCAAAAATAAACATTTTTTAAAAATTTTTTAAAAAACGGAAAAAATTGAATGAAAGAGAACCCTTGATATTTGAGCAAAGAACAAGAAAATACAAAAATGAGTAAGCAAAATTTTATAAAAATGAAACAGAAGGTCTAAAACTGGAACGTATAATTAAAATTTAAAGCTCAATGAATGGATTCAACGGGAGATTTAAACAAAGCTGAGAGAATGAGACCACTGGGTGATAAAAGTGGAGACGTTATCCAAACTGCAGTGGAGACAGAAAGCTGTAAATTATGAAATTCATTAAAATACACGGACGATGGTGACAACAAAAAAAACCCTCACGTAAGTTTAGTAAGAGCTCAGAAGAAAGCAAGAGAGAGAGAATGAGCAAGAAGCAAGCTCTGAGATCTTGGCTGAGAATTTTCTTGAATCGCTGAAAGACAATGTAAGTTCGAGAAAACCCACCAAATTCCAGGTGGCCTAGCAAGAAATCTTCAAGGTCCTTCCTACTGATACCTTTACCAAAAAGGAAATGCAGATCTTAAAATTAGCCAATTAGCTGTAGAGCAAAGACTGACTTCTACCAAACCAAACCAAACAAACCAAACCAAAAGGCAAAAATCCCCCCAAAACGCAGATGGCTGAGTACTCAGAAGTAAAAATGGCGTCTGGAACACGGTGGAATGCTGTTTTCAATAAACTCACAGGAAAGAGCTTTTATCCTAGAAACCCCTTTTCTACAAAGCCATTTTTTCCCCCAAGTAAAAGCAGGAAATACATGCATTTTCAGGCAAAGGAAGAATGAGAATTTCACCGATAGACTCAATGACCATAACTCAGGAAAGTGGTCTGTAGTGTAGAAAGATGCAACGAGCAAAGGTATTGGTAAATATGTAGGCAGATTTAAATAAACATTGAGTGTATGAAAATGAAGCAGAATTGTGGTGGTTAAATAAATAATAGAGTATAACTGAAATCGCTGGGAAGGAGAATATAATTTGATGAATCAATAGTCGAGATCAAACTATTCTAAAGACTTCCTGTTGACTGTGAGGAGAGTACCAGTACTGACACATTTATTCCTTTTAAGGATGCTTATTAAAATAGCTATGGTAACCATAAGAACAGTAGACCTCGATCATATAACATCCTAATTAGCACAAGGAAAAAAAGACAATTTAAAAAAAAATGTAAAATTCAACCTCAAAGGAGACAAGAAAAAAAAAAGAATAGAAAGTATATAATAAAATGGTAGCAGAATAGATATTAATGAACAACCCCCCCCCAGCTAAAAGATATATATTAAGGTGAATAAAACATTCAGTTCTATGCCGATCATTAAAAAGTAATCTCTAATATAAAGGCACAGAAAGATTAAAAGTCAAAGGATACAATGAGCGACGCCAAGCTCATATCACACAGAGGAAATTGGTTTAGTTATAGTAATATAAGACAAAACAGGCTTTAATATGAGAAATATAGTTCGTAATAAAGACGATTTTAATGTGTGGCTGAAAGTTCCAATTTGCTGGAAAGATATAAAAAGTCAAGCTGTGTATGCTCATATAACACAACCTTAAAATATATGAAGCAAAAAGTGACAGAATTCCAAGGCGAAATTGACAATCTGCCATCAAAGTGGAATATAACTAAATAGAAGAGGCCACATCCAAGAGGGTAGGAAGGGCAGAGACATGGTCAGAACTACATGGACTTTCCAGACTGTCCACAGGAGGGAGGAAACTGAGGGCACAGTGAAGGGAGAGAAACACACACTCCACCCCCCACCAGAGAGCCCACATGGAGACGATTAATCCTTGTAACATTAGGCTTTGAAAACCAGAGGGCTTAAATTTTGTGAGTTCTTACAACTAGTGGAACTTGAAACCTGGACTTTTACAAAGTCAGTGGGCTTGGCTCTGGGAGGGCGGGGAGGCCAAGGGGAAACTGAGTACCTAGCCTTAAAGAGACAGCACAACAAAAAGCCCAAGGAGATGCAGCAGAGAAGCAGCACTTTGAAAGGTGCCTGGGGGATATAGGAGGCAGAGTTACTTACTAATGTTACAGCATGTCCCAGAGACACAGAAATAGCTGGGGAACTCCTCCAGGAACCAAGAAACTGGCAGGTGCCAGTTCCTTCCCCCACCCCCCAGCATAAACTCACAGCCACGTGTGGAACTTGCTACCCAACTTGCTTGCGCAGCTGCCCTGCCATTCTGTTCCCACCATGTTGTGTTTGGCTACCATGCTCCCCAATACGCTCTCGGCCAGAGCCCACACAAGGCAATGCCACAGGCCTGGGAGTGTGCAAGCAGTCCGTATGGTGGCCAGCACCACCCCGAAGGGACTTCTTCCCTGGAGGGGGAAAGATAGCCACCCACAGCAGTCGGCCTGTGGCCCCGGCAGTGGGCTGGAGACGGGCATCTGGTCTGACCGCAGGCCCCGCCCACCAATGAAAGATTCTCAGGGGACAACACAGGGAAGGTGCCGTGCAGTTTGGTGCTACTGCATCTCTGGCAAACGCCTGGTCCGACTCAAGTCAAGTCCAAGGCATCCTAAGACTGGCCCACTAACACCACAGGAACCAAACCCTGCCCAGAGTAAGCAAGGAGAATCACTGCAGATGACTGGACTGAAGGAAGAAGCGACTCAGCCACAACAGATGGGCACACACGTCACACATAGGACACATCCCTGAAGCACCAGGTTCTGGTGAACAGGGGACACTGCACTACCAGGAACTAGAGAACCTCTTCTTCATAAGAAGAGGGTCCTCCTTCTTCACTGCACTACTTTCAAGTGCAGTAAACAGCTGTCTGTCCTAACACAGAGAAACAGACACAGAGTTAGATAAAATGAGGAGACAGAGGACTATGTCCCAAATGAAAGAACAGGACCAAACCACAGCAAGAGACCCAAGCAAAACTGACATAAGTAATATGTCTGATAGAGAATTTAAAGTAATAGTCATAAAGATACTCACTGGATTTGAGAAAAGAGCGGAGGATATCAGTGAGATCCTTAACAGTGCGACAAAAAGGAACTAATCAGAGATGAAGTACATGATAAATGAAATAAAAATATGCTAAACAGAGTAAACAGCAGACAAGATGAGGTAGAAGAATAAATCAATGACCTGGAAGACAGAATAATGGAAAGTCTTCAAGTTGAGCAGGTGAGTAAAAAACAATTATGCAAAATAAGAATAGACTTAGAGACCTCAGTGATACCATCAAGCATAATTTCATGTGCATTATAGTCATCCTAGAAGGAGAAGAGAAAGAAAAGGGTGACAGAACATTTATTTGAAGACATAATAGCTGAAATTTTCCCAAATCTGGGGAAGGAAACAGAAACCCGGATCCAGAAGGCACAGAGATCCTCCAACAAAATCAGTGCAAGGAGGCCCACACTAAGACATGTAGTAATTAAGATGGCAAAAAGTAGCACTAAAGAGAGAATTTTTAAAGCAAAAAAGAGAGCAGTTACATACAAGGGAAACCCCATAAGGCTATGAGCAGATTTTTCAGCAGAAACTTTGCAAGTCAGAAGGGAGTAGAATGATATATTCAAAGTGTTGAAAGGAAAAAACCTGCAGCCAAGAATGTTCTATCCAGCAAGGCAGTCATTCAGAATAGAAGGAGAAATAAAGAGCTTCTCAAATCAACAAAATTTAAAGGAATTCATGACCACAAACCAGCCCTACAAGAAATGTTAAAGGGGACTCTGAGTGGAAAGGAAAGACCATAAGCAAGACTAAGGAAAGCAGGAAGCACAACACAGTAAAAGTAAGTATATCTGTAAAAATCAGTCCAGGGACTCACAAAATAAAAGGATTAAAATATGACACCATTGGGGCGCCTGGGTGGCGCAGTCGGTTAAGCGTCCGACTTCAGCCAGGTCACGATCTCGCGGTCCGTGAGTTCGAGCCCCGCGTCAGGCTCTGGGCTGATGGCTCGGAGCCTGGAGCCTGCTTCCGATTCTGTGTCTCCCTCTCTCTCTGCCCCTCCCCCGTTCATGCTCTGTCTCTCTCCCAAAAATAAATAAAAAACGTTGAAAAAAAAAAAAATTTAAAAAAAAAAAAAATATGACACCATATACCTAAAACAAGGAGGGGAAAGGAGTGAAGATTGGGTTCAAAATTAAGCAACCATCAACTTACCATAGTCTGTTATATGCAGAAGATGTTACATAGAAGTCTAACGGTAACCACAAATAAAAAACCGGTAATAGATATGCAAAAAAAAAAATGAAGAGAAAGGACTTCATATATATCAGTAAAGATAAAGCCAACTTACAATGAGAGAAGAGAGCAAGAGAAGAAACAGAGAAGAACTACAAAAACAACCATAAAACAAGTAACAAAATGGCAATAAATACATACCTATCAATAATTGCTTTGAATGTCCACGGGCTAAATGCTCCAATCAAAAGACACAGGGTGACCGAAAAGAAAACAAGACCCACCTATATGCTGCCTACAGGAGACTCATTTCAGACCTAGAGACACCTAAAGACTGAAAGTGAGGGGATGGAGAAACATTTATCATACAAATGAATGTGGAAAGAAAGCCAGGTTAGCAATTACTGTATTAGACAAAATAGATATTAAAACAAAGATGATAACAAGAGACAAAGAAAGACACTATGTAATCACTGATGGGACAATCCAATGAGATGTAACAGTTGTAAATATTTATGCACCCAACATGAAGACACCAAAATACTTAAAACAGTTAATAGCAAACAAAGGAAATAATTGATAGTAATACAATAATAGTAGAGACCTTTAACACCCCACTTATATCAATGGACAGACCATCCCAACAGAGTATGAATGAGGAAACAGTGGCTTTGAAGGACACATGGGACCAGATGCATTAAATAGATACATTCACAACATTCCATCCTAAAACAGCAGAATATGCATTCTTTTCAAGTGCACATGGAACATTCTTCAGGATAGAGTACATATTAGGCCACAAAACACATGTCAACAAATTCAAGGAGACTGAAGTTATTCCGTGCATCTTTTCTGACCACAATGCTATGAAACTAGAAATCAATCCTAAGAAAAAAATCTGGAAAGAACACAAATTCATGGAGATTAAAGGACATGCTACTAAACAATGAATGGGTCAACCAAGATATCAAAAAGGAAATCCAAAAATCCATGGAGACAAATGAAAATAAAACAGAATGGTCCAAAATCTTTGGCACGCAGCAAAAGTGGTTCTAAGAGGGAAGTTTATAGTAATACAGGCCAAACTTAAGAAGAAAGAAAAATTTCAAATAAATAACCTTACACCTAAGGAGCTAGAATAAGAATCCACAAAACCCAAAAACAGTAGAAGGAATGCAACAACAAAGATTAGAGAAGGAATAAATGAAATAACAACTAGAAAAGCCATAGAACACCTCAATGAAACCAGAAGCTGGTTCGTTGAAAAGATCAACACACTTGATAAACCTTTAGCCAGACTCACCAAAAGAGAGAGAGAGAGAGAGAGAGAGAGAGAGAGAGAGAGAGAGAGAACTCAAACAAAATCAGATCAAACAGGAGAAATAATTGATATCACAGAAATACAAAAGATTATAGGAGATTATGAAAAATGATATACCAACAAATTGGGACAACCTAGAAGAAATGCATAAATTCCTGGAAACATATAACCTCACAAAACTAAACAAGGAAGAAACAGAAAATTTAAACAAACCAATTACCGGCAATGAAATTGAATAAGTAATCAAAAAACTCCCAGAAAAACAAAAGTCCAGGACCAGATGGCTTCACAGGTGAATTCTACCAAATATTTAAAGAAGGATGAATACTTATTCTTCTCAAATTATTCCAAAAAAATAGAAGGAAAACTTCCAAATTCATTCTACAAGATCTGCATTACCTGATATCCAAACCAGAAAAGATACCACCCACACACCCACACCCACCCACACCCACACCCACGCTATAGGCCAATATGTATGATTAACACAGATGCAAAAATCCTCAACAAAATATTAGCAAACCAAATCCAGCAATACATTAAAAAAGTCATTTTCCACGATCGAGTGGATTCCCAGGATGCAACGGTGGTTCAATAATTGCAAATCAATCAACATGACACATCACATCAAGAGAAATAAGAACCATATGATCATTTCAAAAGAGGCAGAAAAAGCATTTAATAAAGTATGATGTCCATTCACGATCAAAACCCTCAACAAACTAGGCTTAGAGGGAATATACCTCAACATAATAAAGGCCATATATGAAAACCTCACAGCTAACATCATACTCTATGGTGAAAACCCAAGAGCTTTCACCCCAAGATCAGGAACAAGACAAGGATGTCCACTCACCACTTTTATTCAACATAGTACTGGAAGTCCTAGCCACAGCAAATGAACAAGAAAAATGAATAAAAGGTATCCAGATTAGTAAGGAAGTAGTGAAACTTTCACTTCAGAGGACATGACACTATATATGGGAAATCCCAAAGATGCCACCAGAAAACTACTAGAATTGATAAATGAATTCAATAAGGTCACAGGACACAAGATCAACATACACGAACCCATTGCATTTCTACACATCAATAGTGAAGCAACAGAAAGAGAAATTAAGAAAACAATCCCATTTACAATTGTACCAAAAATAATAAAATACCTAGGAATAAACTTAATCAAGGAGGTGAAAGATCTGTGTCCTATAAACTATAAAATGCGGATGAAAGAAACTGAAGATGACACGGACAAATGGAAAGGTATCACGTGGTCATGAACTGGAAGAACAAATATTGTTAAAATGCCCATACTACCCTGGGGTGCCTGGGTGGCTCAGTCAGCGAAGCCACCGACTTTGGCTCAGGTCACAATCTCACGGATTGTGGGTTTGAGCCCCGCATTGGGCTCTGTGCTGATGGCTCGGAGACTGGAGCCTGCTTCGGATTCTGTGTCTCCCTCTCTCTCTGCCCCTCCCCTGCTCATTCTCTGTTTCTGTCTCTCAAAAATAAATAAATGTTGAAAAAAAATTTTTTAATAAAAAATAAAATGCCCATACCACCCAAAGCAATCTACAGACTTAATGCAATCCCTACCAAAATACTACAGCATTTTTCACAGAACTACAACAAATAATCTTAAAATTTGTAAGGAACCCCGAAAGAATCCAAACAGCCAAAACGATCTTTAAAAAGAAAAACAAGGAAACCAATTTGACAATAAATTTCATATATTAAAAAAAATTAAAAAAAAAAAAAAAAGAAAAAGAAAAACAAAGCTGGAGGCATCACAATTCTGGATTTCAAGTTATACTACAAAGCTCCAGTAATCAAAACAGTATGGTACTGGCACAAAAACAGACACATAGATCAACGGAACAGGGTAGAAAGCCCAGAAACAAACCCACGATTATATGGTCAATCAATGTTCAACAAAAGAGGCAAGAATACGCAGCGAGAAAAAAGTCTCTTCAACAAATGGTGCTGGGAAACCTGGACAGCTACATGCAAAAGAATGAAACTGGACCACTTTCTTACACCATACACAAAAATAAACTCAAAATAGATTCAACACTAAACGTGAGACCTGAAATCATAAAAATCCTAGAAGAGAACACAGGCAGTGATTTTTCTGACAGTGGCCTAATCACATCTTTCTAGATAAGTCTCCTGAGGCAAAGGAAACAAAAGCAAAAATAAACTATTGGACTACATCAAAACACAAACAAAGCTTCTGCATAGCATAGGAAACAATCAATGAAACTAAAAGACAATATACTGAATGGGAAAAGATATTTGCAAAGAACATATCCAATAGAGGGTTAGTATCCAAACTATATGAATTTATACAATTCAACACCCAAAAAAACAATAATCCAAGTAAAAATGGGCAGATGCCATGAACAGATCTCCAAGGACGACCTACAGATGGCCAACAGACACATGAAAAGATGCTCAACATCACTCATCATCAGGGAAATGCAAATCAAAACCACAATGACGTATCACCTCATACCAGTCAGAAAGGCTAAAGTCAACAACACAGGATACAACAGGTGTTGGTGAGAATATGGGGAAAGGGGAACCTTCCTGCACTGTTGGTGGGAATGCAAATTGGTGCAGCCACTCTGGAAAACGGTATGGAGGTTCCTGAAAAAGGTAAAAATAGGGGCACCTGGGTGGCTCAGTTGGTTAAGCATCCGAGTCTTTATTTTGGCCCAGGTCATAATCTCACGGTCATGAGATCAAGCCCCCACGATGGGCTCCTTGCTCAGCATGGAGCCTGCTTCAGATTCTGTCTCTCCCTCTTCTTCTGTCTCTCCCCTGCTTGCACGCTCTCTTTCTTTCAAAACTAAATTAACATTTTTTTTAAAAAAAGTTAAAAATAGGGGCGTTTGGGTGGCTCAGTCAGTTAAACATCTGACTTCGGCTCAGGTCATGATCTCACAGTTCATGAGTTTCAGCCCCATGTCAGGCTCTGTGCTGACGGCTCAGAGCCTGGAGCCTGCTTCGGATTCGTGTCTCCCTCTCTCTCTGCCCCTCCCCTGCTCACATTCTGTCTCTCTCTCTCTCTCAAAAATAAATAAACATTTAAAAAAATTTTTAAGTTAAAAAGAGAACTGCCCTATGATCCAGTAATCACACTACTGGGTATTTACCCCCCAAATACAAAATACTAATTAGAAAGGATATATGCAGGGGCGCCTGGGTGGCGCAGTCGGTTAAGCGTCCGACTTCAGCCAGGTCACGATCTCGCGGTCCGTGAGTTCGAGCCCCACGTCAGGCTCTGGGCTGATGGCTCAGAGCCTGGAGCCTGTTTCTGATTCTGTGTCTCCCTCTCTCTCTGCCCCTCCCCCGTTCATGCTCTGTCTCTCTCTGTCCCAAAAATAAAAAAAAAAAAAATGTAGAAAGGATATATGCAGCTGTATGTTTACAGCAGCACTATTTATAAGAGCCAAACTATGGAAGCAGCCCAAGTGTCCATCAACTGATGAATGGATAAAGAAGAGGTGAGATAGATACACACACACACACACACACACACACACACACACACACACACACTGGAATGTTATTCAGCTATGAAAAGAATGAAATCTTGCCATTTGCAACAACACAGAGGAAGCTAGAGAGTATAAGGCTAAGCGAAACAGGTCAGAGAATGACAAATACCATATAACTTTGCTTGTATGTGAAATTTAAGAAACGAAACAAACTAAAGGAAAAGGAGACAAACCACAAAGCAGACTCTTAACTGTAGAGAACAGACCGATGGTCACCAGAGTGGAGGTGGGAGGGGTGATGGGTGAAACGAGTGATGGGGACTAAGCGTGCATTTACCATGATCAGCCCTGAGTACTATACGAAGTGTTGAATCACTATATTGGACATCTGAATCTAATATCATACTGTGTATGGACCATCCTGGGGTTAAAATGAAAAACTTAAAAAAACTATATAC
This sequence comes from Panthera tigris, assembly GCF_018350195.1. Classification (NCBI taxonomy): domain Eukaryota; kingdom Metazoa; phylum Chordata; class Mammalia; order Carnivora; family Felidae; genus Panthera; species Panthera tigris. Next base: position 5,720,678 of record NC_056673.1, on the reverse strand, counting down.
CTGGAAGAACCCTATGTGTGAAAATATTAAATATATATATATAAACACATCATAACGGGTATTAAAAATACTTAGAACTAGGGGCGCCTGGGTGGCTCAGTCGGTTAAGCGTCCGACTTCGGCTCAGGTCATGATCTCACGGCTTGTGAGTTCGAGCCCCGCATCGGGCTCTGTGCTGACAGCTCAGAGCCTGGAGCCTCTTCAGATTCTGTGTCTTTCTCTCTCTCTCTGCCCCACCCCACTCACACTCTGTCTCTGTCTCTCAAAAATAAACATTAAAAAAAAGTTTTTAAAGACTTAGAACTAAATTATAATGAAAATATTACATACGAAGACCTGTGAGATGTAGATAAAATTGTACCAAGAAAAGGGAATTCGTAAATTAATTATATCATTTAATATTTATATTAATTACATTTAAATATTTTACATTGCTTTAAATATTACATTAACAAAGACAGCTCAAAGTGAATAAGCCAAGCATCAATCTTAACTTAGCCTAGGAGAAAAAATAAATCCAAGGAAATAGAAGGACATAATAAACATAAAAGAATAAGTCACTGAAATAGAAATTAAATTGTGATAGAGAGGATCAGGAGTTTATAAGATACTTCTTTGTAAATCTCTGGCAAGATTAATCAAAGTATTCAGAAAGCACAAATGGAAATGAATAGAAATGACAAGGGGGACATAATCATAGATTCTGCAGAGAGTAAACAGACAAGAGAAGATTATGAATTTTAGGACAATAATTTAAAGAATTTACATGAAGCGGATACGTACCCAGACAACTATGACTTACTAAGGAATGGAAAACTTTAACATCCCTCTTACCACTAGAAAAATCATAGGTACAAAACTCGTCACAAAGAAAACACTGAGCCCAGATGTTCAAGGGAGATTTAAATCAAATCTTCAAGGATCAGAGAATTCCAATCTTACACTAACTCTTCCAGAGGATGAACAGGAAGGATTACTTCCTAAGTCATTTTATGAAACTAGCCAAACCACAGAGCATGGTCAGCAAAAACGTGAGAAAGGAAAACTGAAGGCCAATGTCAATCACAGAGACACATCAACAATAACCAATATGTGTTCAAACAAAATTAAGCAGTGGATATATTGGAAAAGATAATACCCTGTGTTGGGCTTTTCTCAGTAATACTAGTCTGGCTTAACATTAGCAACTAATATATTCACCGCTTTAACATTTCAATGGAAAGAGATAGAATCATCTTTAACAGGGTTAGAAAAAGCAGTTCACAAAATGTTACAGCCATTATGTCAAATCCCCTTAACCAACTAGGAATAGAATGGAATTTCTTTAGGGGTTTCTCTGGCTCAGCTGTAAGAGCATGTGACTCTTGATCTCAGGGTTGTGAGTTCGAGTCCCACACTGGGTATAGAGATTACTAAAAAAATTATTAAACTTAAAAAAAAAAGAAGGGAACTTCTTTAACTGCTTAAATAGAATCCACAAAAACTCACAGCAAATATTATGTTTAGTGGTGAAATGTTATAGTATCGCCTTTAAGATCGGACAAGATGGGGTGCCTGGGTGGCTTAGTCAGTCGGGTGTCTGACTTCGGCTCAGGTCATGATCTCGCGGTTTGTGGGTTCGAGCCCCACGTCGGGATCTGTGCTGACAGCTCAGAGCCTGGAGCCTGCTTTGGATTCTGTGTCTCCCTCTCTCTCTGCCCCTCCCCTGCTCACACTGTCTCTCAAAAATAACATTAAAAAAAAAATTTTTTTTAAAAAGATCAGACAAGATAAGGGTACCTGTCATTACCACCTTATTCAACATCAAACTGCGAGTCCTAGCCAGTGCGGCAAGAAAAAAACAGCAATAAAATGCATTAGAAAAAAAAAAAAAAAACACAGAGAAGGAAGAAATAAAACTATTATAAATTTGTAGATGATGACCATGTACATAGCAAATCCAAAGGAGAGCACAGATAAATTTTTGCAATTAATAAGTTAATTCAGCAGAGATGCTTGATATAACATCAATAAATAGAAATCAATTCCATTTCCACAGAACATATAATTTTAAAATATCGTTTATGCCAGGAGTCCAAAATTAAAATACCTAGGAATAAATCTTAAAGACACGAGAATTACCTTAAAGGTAATGATTACAAAATTTCGTCGAGAGACATTTAAGGCATAGGTTAACGGAAAGATGACACATTCTTGAGTAGGGACACTCAGCGTGTATGGATGACTACTGTCCTCAAATTGACCTATCGTCACTGCAAACAGAATCAAAATCCCAACAGGTTTTTTTTTAGTTCTACAAACAGAATTTTACATTTATGTAGAACAGTAAGGGCCAAGAATTGTGGAGAATTCTTAATGAAAATGGACAAGGTGGGGACTTGCCCGGCAAGATACCAAGATTTATGACAAAACCATGGGAATTTGGATCTTGTCATATAATGCGCAGCGGCAGATAAGGGGCTACTTAATGTGAAAGATGAAACTACAAAGCTTTTATGGAGAGGGTATGGGAGAGCACCATTAGGATCTCAGGGCGAAAAAGGATTTGTTTAACGAGACCAACGGCAACAGAGGGGAAAAGATGAACGAACACGTGTGGCTACGTTACGATGAACTGTTCATGGAAACATACCATAAATGCAGTGGAAAGACAGGTCACAAAATGGGAGACTGGGTTTGCAATACATACAACTCGTACAGGATTAGAGAGAGTATATACCAAAGAGCGAAAGGAAAATCTTGTAAATATCATAAAGGCAAAAATAAAGTCCGACCAAAAGTGGGCAAGGGGCACCTGGGTGGCTCAGTCAGTGAAGCGTCCGACTCTTGGCTTCCGTTCGGGTCGTGATCTTATGGTTCATGAGTTCGAGCCCCACACCGGGCTCTGCGCTGACGGCATGGAGCCGGCTTAGGATTCCCTGTCTCCCTCTTTCTCTGCCCCTCCCCTACTCCCCCCCCTCTCTCTCTCTCTCAAAATAAATAAATAAACTTAAGAAAAAAACGGGTAAGCGCTCTTTATGGGCACAGAAGGAGAAACCCACAAGCTCACCAAAAAAAAAAAAAAAAAAAAAAAAAAAAAAACAACATAAAAAGATGAGCCACTTTATTCAGAAGCAGGGCAATGCAAAATATTTACCATGGTAAGATACGACGAGGCACCTCAGAGTAATCGGGTCATCATCTCCTTTCGGGGTTAAGGAAATAGTGGTCAAAGGACAAGAACTCCGCGTGTTTATCCTGTCACACCAACTACCAAACCCTGCAAAGTCGCACCTGGCGGAGAGGCGCCCGGCAGGTGCTTTCGCTGCATCCTGTATCAACCACGTACTCTGAGGCACTAAGTGACTTGCCTCTGAGCCTGCCTTCCACACGCAAACCAATCCATCCGGAGCCCACGCCTCCAACCACCTCCTCTATCTGGTTCTCACACTCCAGACCCCTATCCACCTGCCCTAACCACCCCAGGGCCAGGGACCGAAAACCTAGACACCGTCAGTCCCTCTGGCCCCAGAGCCTGTGCAACTCATTCAAGAGAGCCAACTGTCCACCCGCTGGCCCTGTCTCGACAGCTCTGTTCCAGGGAAACCACAATAAAGGCTCTTGCCCACGTCTTCCCATTGTTCCCTCTGCCTGATGGACCCCGGTGCCTCCCCCTTGCAGCCCTGCACGGGCGGCATGGTGCGTCCTGTCCTGAGAATCCAGTGGTAGAACCAACTCTCTCCTCGGGGGCAGTCATTGCCTACGGGGTCTCTCGGGTGGCCCCACCGCACGTGAATGATAATAAGGCCTGTGTTTTGAGACACGCCTCCATGTCCTTGGATCCCCAGACCTACCAATGGAGAGGGACCGCGGAGCAGAGACATTCAGAGACATCTCCGTGAATGTGGACAACTGGCCTCTTCTTAAGAGCACCAGGCAAACCCACTTCCAACATCCCACCCTGATCTCCTGGAGTTTTCTAGAGCGGAGGACCCTCACCCCGGTAGGGTCTCTTGGAATTTATTTGCAAACAGACACGTCCTCCGTGGGGTCATTTCCTTTCTGCTCACGGTGCTAGATCACCGGGCGGGGCGGCGGGAGCATTGAGCGAGACCACCCCCAGAATCAAGGGAGGGGGCGGGTCGGCTCCCCTGTAGGCGCAGCTGATACACCACAGGCTGATGGCTGCACAGAAGGACCGTGACTGCCCCGAAGGACTCAGGGTGGGGGGTGCTAGTTGAGGTTCTGACTGTGGCAGATCTGTGGGGAGCAGACCAAGGTGAAGTGACCAGGAGACTGAGCACAGACCTGTTCACCCGGAGGCCGATGCTCTGGGTGGCAGAGCCTGGTGCTGGGTAGTCAAGGTGCCCCGGGGAACAATGTCAGGTCCTGTCTGTCCCGTGCCTAGAATGGCACACACACGGGCATCGGGGGTGTGGGGATTTAGTGACTTCTACGTTGCAAAGTGGGGTGATCCGAGACAAGGAGGGAATGGTAGAAATAAAATCTAAGAGGCCCATTAGATGCCCTCCGTTTCCCAGTCTTGAAGAGATTTCACAGGGCTGCAAAGGGAGCCTGGATCTGCCATCATCACGCGGAACGTGGTTTACCACTCACCGCGTGCCTTTCACGCACTGGGCCCCGGACGGAAAATAAAACCAAAAGAGGCCACGCCTGGTGAACCAAGGAAAGCACAGGACTAACGTTACCACCAGTGTCCGAGGGTCTGGAACCTCAATGATCCGTTTCAATTTTTCACTGAGCCAATGAACCCACTGGGGAAAACGATGAAAAAGATGAAAAAACATGGCGGCCCCAATGGCTCGGGATGCCGGAAGAAAGCTAGAACAACGGTCTTACCTGTTAGTGACGTGGTCAACGAGATGCTGCTTGAACGTGAGGCTCCACCTCTTAATGAGGTTCAGCAGAGATGCTTTAAGGGGTCGCACGTCGATTTTCATCCAGCCGTCAAACACCTTGACGGGCTCCAGCCCGCACACTTCTTCGTAGAGCTTTTCGTAGGAGTCGATCTGTGCCTTGAACTGATGGAGGAGAGGGGGGTTCTCTGGAAGGCCATCGTCTATGTGGGCTTCCATTTCCTCGGGTGTGAGGACACGTCCATACAACAGAAACTGACTCAGAACCTCCTTCCGGTCCTCCACGTAGAGGTAGGAGTATTGGCTGAAAGTGTTCCGATAGCCACTGCAGAGGGCCATCATGCTCTGAACCCTGTCCAGGAGCGTGCTCCTCAAGCTGGCCAAGTGGGCCACGCCCTCCATGTCAACCTGGGGTGGGGGGCAAGACCACAGCAGGAGGGTTACACCAACACTTTGCACGAGGTTGCGGGGGGAAGGCGGGACGGTTGCGGATTTGGTACCTGGTAGTGGAGAGAGCCGTTCTGTGGGGAAAGCCGTGGCACCAAAGACGATATTCCAAAAATGTTGGCCACCAGACCCTCGACGGTGTCGTAGAAGCCACCCTTCACTCCAGACTCCAGGGATGGAGAGAAAACTAATTCTGGTATCACTAAGCACAGCTGTGCCTCAAATATCGGGGTGAGTCCAGCTTTATTTTCTGAAACACAAGGAAAACACACACACAAAACAAAGAAGGATGTCAAGACGGGCAAAGCGCCATACCCGTTCTCAAAGCACTCGGAACATTTTTTCCCTTAACACAAGCTGTTTGGGTATAGGAAAAATGGAAATGTAAAATTTGCTAACCCCCCGGAAAAGGTGAGGGGGGACGGTCTTGCAGTGTTTACCGACAGGGGAGCCACTGACATTTCGAATAGGCCAATTCTTGCACAGGGCCGTCCTGGGCATTGTAGGACATTTACCCTCCCGTCCTCGGAGAGCACGTCCCAGTGACTGATCAACCCAAGCCAGTCCCCTTCCACGTTCCCAGGTGCCTGGGTCGGGGCAGCGAGGCGGGGGCGGTGGAGAACAGGTTGATTTTGCACAGCTCATTTCTAGGAAGCGGCTGACTTCTTCCTCGGCACCAGCCACGCGACCGCATCGGTTGTCACTAGGTGAACCGAGGCGTTCTTATCAATGGTCGCGTAAGCAAATAAATGAAAGACAACTCACAACCCTGGCCGTTCATCCTGTTCCATGAAAACAGAACTGACTTTAATTCTGTAGTCCTACGGTGATAAAAAATTTAAAAACAGTATACATAATTAATGGATCCCTGATTACTTGCTAGACTAACTTGCCCTGCTAAATTTAAATCAAAATATAACACAGAGCAAGATGTTCCAAGTACGAGATTAGCGCTTCAACTTTTATTAATAACCACTTATATTCCCAGGTCGTCTTAACTGGAAATATTCGGGAGACTGTTCCGCACAGCATGCTGCGGGTGGTGGAGACTCATCGGAATCCTCATCCCCTTCCTCCCTAGAAGCAGAGGTCAGGGTGGGCACGATTCCCTCCCCAGTGGGATGTGGGGAAAAGCGAGGGCTGCCGCCTCTGGGCTGCAGCCCTTGAGACAGCAGGGGAGTCATCGCTGTGCTCGCTCTTTTCTCCGCTCATGGACTAGAGCCTGGATGTGGCAGCGACCCAGCTCCATCACAGAAATGAAGACAAGGCAGGAACACGAACGTGGGGGAACCACAGCATGGCAGGAACTCACCCGCTAACCTGAACACTCACCTGAGTCTAGAACTTGGGGGATAGACATTTTTGTCCTTTAAGCCACGTTATTGATGGAGTTTTCGTTACCATAGCTTAGCCACTCACCCCAACTAAAGTAACTGGGGGATCCTCAAAGATAAGTAGGACTAGGGCCTTGCTTTGAAAACTGTAGGGACAATAGGGGTGCCTGGGTGGCTCAGTCGGTTGAGTGTCCGACTTCGGCTCAAGTCATGATCTCACACAGTTCGTGAGTTCGAGCCCTGTGTCGGGCTCTGTGCTGACAGCTCAGAGCCTGGAGCCTGTGTCAGAATCTGTGTCTCCCTCTCTCTCTGCCCCTCCTCCACTTGTGCGCTCTCTCTCTCTCTGTGTCTCTCTCAAAAGTAAATAAACATTAAAAAAAATTGCAGGGATGATAGATTTGCATGACTGGATTCAGGAGGGTCCCATCAAATGCAAATTTAACTTAAGGGAATACACGGTAATCATGCCATCATGGAATCGTTTTTAAAAACGCCTATAGGGGCGCCTGGGTGGCGCAGTCGGTTAAGCGTCCGACTTCAGCCAGGTCACGATCTCGCAGTCCGTGAGTTCGAGCCCCGCGTCAGGCTCTGGGCTGATGGCTCGGAGCCTGGAGCCTGTTTCCGATTCTGTGTCTCCCTCTCTCTCTGCCCCTCCCCCGTTCATGCTCTGTCTCTCTCTGTCCCAAAAATAAAAAAAATAAAATAAAATAAAAAACGTTGAAAAAAAATTTAAAAAAATAAAAATAAAAACACCTATAACATCACACTTTGCATTACGTACTCAGGACATATTCTGCATTACTCTCTGTATGAGATACTGAAAACTTCACAGACCAGGTTGCGTAGGGTTTACAGGAGGTAGAAGACTCACGAGACTGTTTTGACCGTGAGATTTCTGTCCCAGGCGCTCTCATGAGAACCGAATCCCTACATGAGACGGAATGACAACATCGTGACCGTAAAAACCAGATTGTCGGGGCGCCTGGGTGGCTCAGTCGGTTAAGCGTCCGACTTCGGCTCAGGTCACGATCTCGCGGTATGTGGGTTCGAGCCCCACGTCGGGCTCTGTGCTGACAGCTCGGAGCCTGGAGCCTGTTTCAGATTCTGTGTCTCCCTCTCTCTCTGACCCTCCCCTGTTCATGCTCTGTCTCTCTCTGTCTCAAAAATAAAAATAAACATTAAAAAAAAAAAAAACCAGATTGTCTCAGTACAGGTCAGTCACTTTGGGACTCAGGACGGGGAAGAGCATTTCTCAGTAGGGTGGGTAGCATCTAACCTGGGCAGGGTTTGCATTCTGAGAGGCGACAGGGAGTCCAGCCCAAGCCCTGGGAACGGTCCTGGTCTCACCAAGCACAAAAAGGTGGAAATGATAAAGGAAGCAGGGGAGACAGCCCAGGTCGGGAGAGCTAGACGGGCACGGGTCAAGTGTGGAGTCACTATGTTTAGGGACCATTTCTTATGCAGTGCCTATGGCAAGGGTGTTGGGGCATCTTCCCGGACCTTCTAGAGGACATGTGGTTGGTTCTCTATGGTGAGCACTGTCAGCGCTGCTCCCCAGAAGCCAGTTCTCTGGTCTCAGTGCCTGCGCTCTGTGCCCCACTGGCTACTCGCCCCCGGGATCCCCCCACCCCGCCACCCCAATCTTGCTGACTATACTGGAGGCTGTTTCCTGCTGCCTGATCTCCTTGATTTGGAGCTTCCTGCAACCCTGCAAACAAAGACTGTGCCGCTGACCTCAGTCACTCCACTTACCAAGACCACATGGGGTTTGCCTGTCTGAGCTACACCCAGCACCGAGCCTCGCTTCCCTCTGTATTCTCAGCCCAGGGGCCTGCACATGCCATCTTCTTTGGGCTGGCTATCTGGACACTGACCTTGACCTATCCATTTGACCTCTGGATTCTCTCCTTGGGTTGGACTTAATATCTTAAACTCTCATCTCACCTTTATCTTCTGGCTTCAACCTCTTCCCCTCGGTCTTTCCCTTTTGATTAATTCTTCAGGGTGATCCTTGCTAAGCTGCTCAGAAGCTATCAGGATATGAAGGGTTGGTCTTGTTTTTGTAAGTAGGCTTCATGCCCAGCGTAGAGCCCAATGCGGGCCCTGAACTCACCACCTCAAGATCGTGACCTGAGCTGAGATGGAGAGTTGGACACCCAAATGACTGAGCCACCCAGGCGTCCCAGAATGTGAAGGTTTAATTTAGCTTCTTCCTGAACCCTTCTGCCCTTTCCATCCCATGACTTCCTAGCCAATGTTGGCCCTGACTATATCCTCGACACTGTGCACCTTAACTCAGTTTTATCCATCAGAAATTCAAAGCAATTTTTAACCACTTCAGACGATGCCCATTACCCTTCTTAACATTCCTTTTCCTCCTGAAAGCGACCTCATCCCCAGCTGGTCTGACTCTTTTCACATAGAAACACTTCTGTTTCTTCCACTTAACCTGGCTGCAGCCTGTGTTCTCGAAAGGCCACAGAAAGAGAGTACATTAAGCTCGAAGGCACAAAATGTCCCCCTCCCAATACCATGAGGCAAGCCCAGACTCGAACCCACAACCCTGAGATCAAGAGTCACACACTTTCCCGACTAAGCCAGCCAGGCACCCCCTGAAGCTTTATTTGGATTGAATTGGCATTTATGGTTTTGCTTTTGCTAAGGGCTTCACTACCTGAGAGCCTGGTTTATCACCTGAGTTTTAAAGAGAGAGAAATCTTTTCTCTGGGAACAATTCAGAAACTCAATACCTTTGTGATTCTCCTGTGTGTAGCTCACAAAACATCCACAACATTTTGGGAAAAGTCACAAAGCACTCGATCACACTTCACTTTTGTTCAACAGGTGCCACTGTTATCTTTGCGGCAATAACACACATCCATAAGCCAGTACATACCGGTGTTTTCCAGAAGGTACTTGAGGGAGCACTCAATGGCAAGAAAAAATCCATCCAGCAACATATCATCTATGTACTTAACATAAGCCTTCCAGATATTAGAGGTTGGGTCCGCGGCAAACAGACCAAGGTTTTCCTACAAAATAAAGAAGAACGGATTGAAACCATGTTGAATAATATGGAAGGACTGGTCTAGTTCTCATTAATGGGAATGAAAACAACCTAGAGGGGGGAGAAAAGCATTCTCGTGAAAAGTCTGCTATCACACGGATGTTGAATCCATACTGTCTAATGGGTTTAATCGTTGATCGAAAGGATCACAAAGTTAATCCGTGAAGGGCAGATGGGGTCTCATCCTGTCCCTGAGGAAGGAGGAGGGGGCCCGGCCACTTTCCCAGGAAAGATGGGACGTAGGGTGTTGATTTATAAGTGCTGACGGGTACACCGTGGAGAAGCAATATCAAGACGGGAGTCAGGGCAGAGAGAAAAAGGGACGCTATGGAGAGAGGGCTTGGTGATTCAAGGCGTGTAAGAACTTTGGGGTTCAAGCAAGTAAAGCATTTCCTGGCGAGTCCTCAGAAATGAGCTGGAGGGGTTTGCTCAGGGCAGTTGGTATTAAAAGCAGCCGGCTGAGTGATTTAGAAAACGTACACACATCAAGGAATGCATGCGTGCTCTCTCCCTCCTCCCTGATCTGGTGGCGTGGGGCACACACATCCCACCTACCGCCATCATTTTCATCATTAAGCCTTCTGACATCGACTTTCTATTTATTGCACATCTTCAAAGAAAGTGGTAACTACTCTGAAGAGGTACGTTTTTTAGGCGACTCACGCCCCTTTACAAACATTTCCACGTATAAACCCCCTGAATTAAAAAAAAATCTCATAGCGGCGCCTGGGTGGCTCAGTGGGTTAAGCCTCTGACTCTTGATCTCTGCTCAGGTTCACGATCTCACCGTGGATGAGATCAGACCCCATACCCGGCTCTGCACTGGAAGTGTGGAGCCTGCTTGAGATCCCCTCTCACTCTTTCTCCACCCCTCCTCTGCTCGTGCTCTCTCCCAAAAATAAATTTAAAAACTCTCATTCTTTATTAAAATTTTTTTTAACGTTAAGTTTTGAGAGAGAAAGAACACAAGCAGGGGAGAGGCAGAGAGAGAGAGGGAGACACAGAATCCAAAGCAGGCTCCAGGCTCCGAGCTGCCAGCACAGAGCCTGACGCGGGGCTCAAACCCGTGTACTGCAAGATCATGACCTGAGCCGTCAGACGCTTAACCAACTGAGCCACCCAGGCGCCCCTCATAGATTCTTAAATGCAGAGAACAAACTGAGGATTGATGGAGAGACGTGGGTGGGGGATGGGCTAGATGGGCATTAAGGAGGGCATCTGTTGGGATGAGCCCTGGCTGTTGTATGTAAGTGATGCCTCACCGAATTCTACTCCTGAAACCAATGTTGCACTGTGTGTTAACTAACTAGAAGTTAAATAAAATATTGAAAAAAAAAAAAGTCTCACGATCCTGTCTTTACATGATAAAACTCTAAAATTTCCAAAATGCATTAACATACCCCTTTCCTTCCTACACAGGTAGAAGAGTTTCTGAATGATTTAAAGCCCAACATCACACAAATCACAACACAGTGACAATATAGAGTTGTTCTCGGGTATTAGTAAGCCTGTATGTCTGTTTGCTTCTTTATTGTGTAAAACATTCAGTTCTGACTGCTTTATACGGTTTTATCTCAACGTCATGCTCTCAGTATAGCTCTTCGTACCTTTCGACTCTTTACCTCAAATCTACTATGGTCGGGGGGGGGGGGGGGCAAAACTGTTGGAATTTCTGTGAACCAAGAAGAAACGGCTCCAGTTTCCGATTTTCTGGCCAAGACAGAGGGGTGAGATCAGACCTGTCCGTCCGTGACACAGATGCAGCTATGGCAGATGCAGCACAAGAAACCATTCTTGGGGGGCAATTAGATAACAGGAACATGGGGCTGTGCTCCTCGGGAGAAGGGAAATACACATACACACACACACACACACACACACACACACACACACACGGTGAGTTTCACAAACCACCTGGCTCCCGACCTAGAAGCACTTTCCCAACCATGGCATGGAGAAGTAGACCACAGTGACAGCGTCCTTCCTGATGGGCAGAAGACCACCCAGCAGTTGGGGCTTGGGGCTCCTGAGATTGCCGAATCTTCTGGAGTCTCTGGGTGGTAAGCTGCACATCCTCAGGGCCAGACTCTGCGAGGCCTGGGGGAGAACAGTTGCCAGGGTGCCGTGAAGCTGCATGGAGACTGTGTGGGCCTGCGGTAATGTATGTGGGAATATCTGGTAATATATCTGGAAAATATCTGTGTGCCTTCGGACATAAATGAGGACATCTTACAGATAGCCCAGGCACATTCTGCTGGGCCCCCAGCAACGCCATGCTTGGGGGTTAGAGCTGCTTTGTCCTAGAGTCAGGCCCCCTCAGACCCACCCTCACAAAGCTTAAAACCGAGCCTCGGCAGGACCAGCTGACCCACCGGTAAGTTAACTGCCTCCCAAGGCAAAACACGAACCCTTTAAGGGGACTGACACTCAGATCCTAAAGTGGCATCCAACATGACTAAGATATAATAAGAAAACATCACTAGACACGCCAAGCAGCAGGAGAGTGTGACGTTTAACCGAGAGAGGAAATAATCACCAACAACATACTCAGCAAATAGCCGCCATACCAATCTGGGGATGCCTGTTCCTAAGACTTGTTTCATGGAGACAAAAAGGAACTTCTGTCACATTAAAAACAAAAACAGACGCAGAAAATAAAACGGATGTTGGAATCAGGAGACAAGCATGGCATAATTTGATTAGAAACTCAAATTTGGGGCACTTGGGTGGCTCAGTGGGTTAAGCAGCCGACTTTGTTTGGCTCCGGTCACGATCTCACGGTTCATGAGTTCGAGCCCTGCCTCGGGCTCTGTGCTGATGGCTCAGAGCCTGGAGCCTGCTTCAGATTCTGTGTCTCCCTCTCTCTCTGCCCCTCCCCGCTCATGCTCCATGTCTCTCTCTGTCAAAAATAAATAAAACATTTAAAAAATTTTTTCTTAATTAAAAAGAGAAAAAAGAAACTCCTCCAATTTAATGAAAAACAGGTTCAATAAGCCACATACTCCAAGCTGGGTGAACAGAAAGTAAACCTATTTAGGCACATTGTAGTGAGGCAGAAAAAAGAAATCCAAGGATTTTTTAAAAAAGAATCTAGGGGCGCCTGGGTGGCTCAGTCGGTTAAGCGTCCGACTTCAGCTCAGGTCACGATCTCGCGGTCCGTGAGTTCGAGCCCCGCGTCGAGCTCTGGGCTGACGGCTCAGAGCCTGGAGCCTGCTTCCGATTCTGTGCCTCCCTCTGTCTCTGCCCCTCCCCCGTTCATGCTCTGTCTCTTTCTGTCTCAAAAATAAATAAAATGTTAAAAATTTTTTTTTAAATAAATAAATAAATAAAAATAAAAAAGAATCTATTAAAAGAAGCCTGGGAGAAACAATACACTGCATATCCAGGAGCAAAGATACCAATTGCAGCTGGCTTCGCATCAGAAACATCGGAGGGGAGGAGACAAGGAAATAACTTGTGGAGGGAAAATAAAACCATCTACGCAGAATTCTAGATCTAATGAAACTATCCGCCAAAACCAGAAGTGACACAAGGACATCTCAGATAAACAAAAAACTGAGAGAATGGGTCGTTAGCAGAGTGGAACTACAAGAAAAACTGAACGGAGTTCTTCAGGCTGCAGAGAAATGACTCCAGGTGGCAAGTCAGTTTTACAGAAAAGGGGAAAAAAATAAGTCTGGAAATGGCGAGTCTGTGGGTGGATCTAAAATACCAGAAGTATTTTTTTCTTGAGTTTTTTTTTTAACGTTTATTCATTTTTGAGAGATGGAGACAGACAGAGTATGAGTGGGGGAAGGGCAGAGAGAGAGGGAGACACAGAATCGGAAGCGGGCTCCAGGCTCCGAGCTGTCAGCACAGAGCCCGACGCGGGGCTCGAACCCACGCACCGTGAGATCATGACCTGAGCCGAAGTTGGACGCTTCACCGACTGAGCCACCCAGGAGTCCCTTTTCTTGAGTTTTTAAGGCAAAAATATAGAATACTCTACAAGGCCTGGGATTTAGTGTGGGATTTGTTACACACACACACACACACACACACGCACACACCAACAGTACCAAAGATGAACGGGGGTGTTTGAATTGAACCATACTGTGGCTACGTTCCTATATTTCATGGGAAAACAATCACTGATTGTAATTAGAGACCTATAACCCACAACAACCATTGCAAATGTAATGCAATGACAGTACCGTTAAAGTAAAAGATGGGATACCCACTGAGAAATCAGAATAGGATATTTTTAAAAATAGAGAATAACAGGGGCGCCTGGGTGGCTCAGTCAGCTGAGTGTCTGACCTCAGCTCAGGTCACGATCTCGCGGTTTGTGAGTTCGAGCCCCACGTCGGGCTCTGTGCTGACAGCTCGGAGCCTGGAGCCTGCTTCGGATTCTGTGTCTCCTCCTCTCTCTGCCCCTCCCATGCTCATGCTCTGTCTCTATCTCTCAATAATAAATAAACGTTAAGTAAAAAAAAAATAGCGAATAACAAGAAGGAAGGAACAGAGGAGCAGAACAACACAACAGAGATGAAGCAAACAGGAAATAGCAAGATGGTAGGGCTAAATCCAAGCACACTCATAATTACACTAACCGTAATAGTCTAAACATCCCAGTTAATAGGCAGAGTTGTTAGGAAAGTAAGTTTCTACTATACCGTCTATAAGAGAAGGAATCAGAAAGTCATGATATTATAAATGTGTCTGTATTAAAACAGCATCACAAACTTGATGAAAACTTGGACCGCACTAAAGGGTTAGTCAAATCACCCAAAGTCACAGGCGGAGATGTTAACACGGCCCTTTCGGTAATTGGTAGAACACACAGACAAGAAATGCTGAAACCATACAGAGGATCTGAACAACAGTATCAACCACTTTAAACTTTAACGGAGATTCATAGAGCACTACACCCAACAACGGAAGAATGAAGGCACTGTCAAGTGTACAAGCAATGTGCAATAAGATGGGACAGTATTCTAGGTCATGGAACAAGTTTTGGCGAATTCCAAATGATTTGGATCTTACAGAGTACTTTCTCTGGCCACAACTGGACTGAACTCAAGGTCGATTTCATTAAGCTATCCAGAGAAGCCCTGAACATATGGAAATGAAACAGTGTGCTTCCAAATGACCATTAAACAATGAGTCACAAGCAGAAAAATTTAAGAGTGAATGACAATGCAAATGAGGCACATGAAATTTGTGGAATGCAACTAAAGTACAGCTAAGAGAGAAAATCACATCAAATGCTTGTATCAGAAAAGAAGAAAGGCTTAGAATCAATACCCTAAGTTTCTGCCCTTGGCGGGTAGGGGGAGAATGAAAAGGGGAGAACAACCTCAAATTAAGGAAAGAAAGGATAAAGCACAAAGAACAGAAATTAATGAACTAGAGGGGCGCCTCAGTGGCTCAGTTGGTTAAGCGTCCAACTATTGATTTTGGCTCAGGTCACGATCTCGCAGTTTGTGAGTTCGAGCCCTGAGTCGGGCTCCGAGCTGACAGTGCAGAGCCTGCTTGGGATCCCCTTTCCACCCCCTCTCTACCCCTCCCCTGATCGTGCTCTCTCTCTCGCTCTCTCAAAATAAAGAAATAAAACTTAAAAACAAAGAAATTAATGAATTAGAAAACAGATAAACAAAATTAACAGAGTCAAAGTACAGCATGTTACTGTGATTCAAACCACAGCTAATCAAAAATAGCAACTGTGATCCATTACGGACTCTAGGGTTCTGTACTTGGCATCTCCTTCCATGTCCTCGGGGTTTGGCGTGGGACTTAGGTCATGCGGTGACACCGTTACGACAGTATTAATTTTGACACACTGGTACCAGAATGTGACTTTTCTCTCTACCGATCTGTTAGCTTTAGTTCTCTCGCTCGCACTATAAACTTCTACCCTGAATGCAGAAGTCACGGGATCTGTTGAGCGTTCTAATTTTCAAATCACTTACTGCATCCAAACACTTCCTGATGCTTTCCCTCTGCGAGTGGTAGGTGCATCCGACAGGCTACACCTCGTTATTACCTGAACGAGGGCATGAATCTTAAGTCCAGATTCTTTGATGAGATCGTAGTATCTTTCCATCCGGTTGCGCTGGTCATCCATGGAAAGGAGACATTCCTTTTTTCCATCTTTTCTCTTAAATATCGGAGACACCCATGTTTTCATGATGTTTTGAATCTCTTCCACATTGTCTTGGGCTTTCTGAATCCTTTGTTCGAGATCATGAACGCTGTTGGTGATTTGAATGACATAATCCCAAATGCCTGCTCCCCAAAAGAAATACATTTAATTGAAAGAGTTAAAGGTCTAGTCGCTACAGAAGGTACGGATTTAATATCTGTAGGTTTCAAAAGGCTTTCTTGCACAAGCTATTTTGTTAGCACCAGAGTCTTTTTCTTCCTGGTTGTGTTGAAAAGCCAGTGCTTACCATCACCCTGCTTACGGAGGAAAAGAAACGAGGAGGTAATGCTTACCAACCAAGTGCACAGAAATCGTCATAGTTGCTGGGGCACACCAGTGCACCATCGTGATTGTATTTGGGTTATGGACCTTCTGAAAAGCACTTTCGCCTCATTAAATGTTGAAAACAGGGGCGCCTGGGTGGCTCAGTCGGTTAAGCGTCCGACTTCGGCTCAGGTCATGATCTCACGGTCCGTGAGTTCGAGCCCCGTGTCGGACTCTGTGCTGACAGCTCAGAGCCTGGAGCCTGCTTCCGATTCTGTGTCTCCCTCTGTCTCTGACCCTCCCCCATTCATGCTCTGTCTCTCTCTGTCTCAAAAATAAACATTAAAAAAAAAATTAAAAAAAAAACGTTGAAAACATTGCTCCCTCTTGCATATAAAATAAAGTTCTAATTCGTTTAATATGGCATTCCAAGACTTCTGTGAGTTGATGGTGACCTCCTTTGCAAACATGAACTCTTTCGAGGACTCTAATGAGAATTAGTCTCCCTCCCTGTGATTTGGCACACTTTATTTTTAACTCTGTGAAGGCTTTTTATCATAGCCTGTCTTGGGTGATTTATGGTTGTACATATGTCTGTTGGTCCCACTAAACGTGAGTTCTTTGAGGGTAGGAGCCACGTCCCATATACCTCATATTCCAAGTGCCATTGAGGTCCCTTACATAGTACCCTGCAAAAGTTAATCCATCAATGAAAGTGCTGAATTGGAAGAAACACAAGAAATAAATCATGGTACCCTCACTTAAGATGTCTACAATCTAGGGGTGCTTGGCTGGCTCAGTCGGTGGGACATGGGACTCTTGATCTCAAGGTCATGAGTTTGAGCCCCGTGTTGGGGGTAAAGATTATTTAATAAATAAAAAAAAGTTTTAAAAAAAGGTGTCTATATTTCAGTGAGAAAAATTAAGTGACAGTGATGATATAAGAAAAGCCCTCGTTCACGGAGTGCCCAATATATGTTGGAGACCTCAGGGTATGTCACGCAAACCCTGAGCCTCCCCAAACGTGTGGCGGCAACATCTTCTCAGTCTACCAATCCTATCCGAAGAGAAGGAAGACAAGGAATACTAGCCCTTCTGGCCTTCTCTGCTTTGGATACATGTCTCAGAGGCTAGGCTTGAGTTTCAAGCACAAATCCGGTTACTGGGGGAGTCATTCGAGTTCTACCAACTTTATCAGGATCCTGACCCCCAACCCCCTCCCCAGATTCCAGGCAGTGCCCTGCTACCTTCCGTTTTCCAGTTCAGAGTCTCTTCTGCAGCTTTCAGGCAGAGATCGATATTCCCCAGCTCTTTCTCCAGTAACGGCAATTCCACGTCTACGAGAGTTTTCATAATCCTGTTGTACCAATTCGCCATCACTTCCAACTTCGCCACGAGCTGCCGATAGAATTCCCTGGAGGAGAACATGGCTGCTGCTGTCTCAGGAACATGTCGCATCTGCCTCGATTCAAGATAACTCATTTCCTTCAGCACTGAAGTCAGCTGGAGAAGCAAATCGGCATTAAAGTGGTTACAGCCCCATGGCAGTAAAGGGTGGCAATCATCAGTCAAGGACTAGAAAACCCCAGGGGCCCAAAGACCTTCGTAACGGGTCCCCTCGTAACGTTTGCTCCTACCTGCTCCTTCCATCTAGAGAAGGGGAACCGAGTTTTGAAATTGAGAAAGCAGACGCAGCAAGGCTTACCAAGTCCGTTAAGTCCGTCAATCCCAAAGAGTAACAAAAACAACGCTGGACAGATTACCCTGATGCTTTCGGGCACATGGCTGATGCAGTGACGGGCTCACCCCAATGAGGTCACGCACACACAGACACGGACAGAACTGAGAGGAGATGCTATTGTACGAGTTTAATTGTTAAATGGAACTGTTGGAAACAGCCCTTCGTTTCTGTGAGCCTGTGCCGGCACGCCTTTGTGTCACTCAGGCCTCTCTGAATGTCTGTGGGCACGGAGTTCAGTGGAACTGAACGGTGAGAGGCGAAGCAGACGTGGGCCAATGGAAAAAGAGACCTCTGGCTGGGTTGCTAGGTATTGGGGTCTTCGCTATTTATTGTGTTTACCTCTGAACCCACGAGGACAGATGTGTATTAGTGTGGGCAACAAAACACCCCAGAGATACTTCCCACCCGCCTCCCACTCCCCTCCCCTTTGCATGGAGACACCTGGGCTCCCAGCTCTCCTCGCAGTGGCTCTGGGTCAGTGCTCCGCTGCGGCCCAGTCAACCCTACTCAGGATGAAGGCAAATGCTAACCATCTGGTGGGGAAATGGCTTCAGTCTCCTACTTTGTTTGAAATAAGCTCAAGACGGATATTAAAAATTTCAGTGTAAAAACTGAAAACAGAAAATTAAAACATCAGGGCTACTTATATAATACTGAGGTGGAGAAGGCCCTTCCAAACATACAACCGGAAAATAAAATATAAAAGGTTGCAGGCATTAAATATCGTTCACGTAATAAAACGGCACATTTCAACAGGTCTGAAACACATGCAATGGATTTCTTAATATGCGACAAATATTTCCCAAATATTCTAACAAATTCACAGGAAAAGACGGCACTTCCACTCCGAAGTGGGCAAGAGACATGAACAAGTGATTTGTAGAAGAACTATGACCGGCCAATGAACAGATGAGAAGGTTCTACTTTACTAGTGGCCAAATACAAATTAAAACAACGTTGAGATACTATATATATATCTATATATATATAGATATAGATATAGATATACACACACACACACACAATACTATATATATATATATACACACACACACACAAAATAAATACAAATTAAAACAATGTTGAGATACTATATATATATATATATATATATATTTTTTTTTTTTTTTTTTTTTTTTTTTTGTTCGACAGGCTGGGGGTGATTTGAAGAAATGGATATCTTCCTCGAAGAGATATGACCGAGTTCCATCTTCCTGAAGAACCAATTGATGATGTAGATGTGAATCCTCACAATGTGAACACCCTTTACCCCATTTCCAGGCCTTTATCCCACATAAATCATCGAGGACGGACACAACAATAACTAAGGATGTTTCCTGTAGCTTTATTTATACTGTATTTTATTTCTTTCCAACATGCTTCAACGTTAAGATTCTCTATTATTTCATTTCCAACCAGGGAAGAAAAATGCGGTTAAACTATAAACACGTGCCATTTTCAGAGATGCGAAGATGTAACAAAAAAAGAAAAAGTGCATCTTTCGATCAGTGAAATACAGATTGATAAAACGAGAAAATAATTTCAATATCCAATAATAGGGCATTTAAAACACTTTAAATAATTTGCAAAAGAATTTTTTTTCTGGCCCCAGAGGGGCAGATCTGATCATGTCCCTCTAGAATGATACATGTGTTACTGTTCATTCTTACTAGCACGGCCACTGTCATGTTGCTCGAAGCTGGAAACGGGGACACATACAGCTCCTCTTTGACTTGTGTTTGGTCGTCTCCCCTTAACTCACTTTATAATTCAGGTATTCCCTCTCCCCCTTTCTTCTCTCTTTCACTCTCCCCTCTTTCCTTCTACCACCTACGAACACTTCGAAAGTGCCTACTATGTGCTGCACATTGGGAGAGAGAAAGAGTCCTTGCTCTGGAGTATACAGAGGAGGAGTATACTGTCCCGTATACTCAAAACTGTCTCGTCCTGAGGGCTTCATTCCTACAATTATAACCTCTGGACTGTGGCTTCGTGGGTAACCCAGACCCTCCTCTGTTTGGGCATTTAACAATCAACATTGCTCACGGTGAATGCCGATAAAATTATGCCAAGGAGTTAAATGAGTCAAACGACAGGCTTATGTGCTACCAAAGTGAAGAAATGGACCCTCCAACCCCCTTTGTTGACTCTGATCACCGTCGGAGTCGATGTTCTACTTAAACTGTAATTTTCTCAAAAGACACTCACATGCTATCAGCTTAGTTTCCGGCTCTCTCTACCTCAAGAGCACGTCATTGACACAGAAGTCGGTGACTGCGTTTAGCTCAGCGTGGCCTATACTTTTAAGTTGTTTTTGTTTTTTTTTTTTTTCTGATATACTTCCTGATATGGGCTGGCTTTTGGTTATCACGTTCTCTGGCATGAAGTTTTCCACATTGCTACAGCCCACAGTGGTCTTCAACTCTTCTGATCGCCTAGAGCAGGGCCTCTCAATCTCAGCACCCCTGACACTTTCAGACAAAAACTCCTGCTTGTGGGGTGGGGTGCCGTCCTGAGTGTCGTGGGAAGTTTAGCTGCATCCTTAAGAATCTGCTCACCCTACACCATTGGCACCCAGTTCATGACGGACAACCCAAAATATCTCCAAGGGGACTAAATTGCCCCAGGTGAGAACCAGTAATCTAGAGTCTTATTTCCAAAGCTACTCCAAGGAGATTTATCACATATAATCTAATAAAGGTAGACTTTTGCATGTTGAGGTCCTAGCTCCCAACTAGCTGGTGGGTTCCTTGAGGGCAGGCGTAGCAATACCTGTTACCTATTTAAATACTTTCTTGAATTCCGGATGGTGCATACCTAGAATAGGATATGTAAACTTCTGGATGAATTTATCTTGGACGCAATTGCCGTTCTAACTTTGTATGTGGAGTCGAGTTCATAACAAAGCTGTTATCACCCAACTATGAAAGTTTAAAACATATTCTGCTGTATTTTCTGTTGTGCAAAATTGACACAAATGTATTGACCAACCACGGAGAAAAATGGGGACACTGGACAACGTGAGGAAACAACGCACCGCGGGATTCATCCCGAAAGGGAGATCCGGGGTGGAAATTCCCTCGGGCAGCTTCTGCAATTTCTTATAAAACGCCTCTGTTGCCTTTGAAATCAGCAGAGTTAAAGGAGTCTCTTCAGGCACCCACAAGGAAATTCCTGCTGCCTTACCTGTGGGTTAAAGTTGACGGCAATCTGCTTCGTCTCTGGGTCACGTTTCAGAAGTGGCTGGGAAAGATTGTACTGTGACTTCTCTGACACGGTCTGACGCCAGTCTTCATAAAGTCTCGTCTCGTACCTGAGAGGACCAGAGACAACAGTCACCTCTGAAGCACCCTCCCAGCGCCTGGCAATGACCCGCTGAAGACAGAGATCTACTAATGTGTGTATGACCTAGATATCTACATAGGTACATGTGCACGTCTATAACAAAAACTGAAGGTACCGTCAGTAAAATGCCTGGCTACGTTCTTAGGTCAAAGTCATTGACTCGGCTTTCAAAAGGTAACACAGCTGAAATGAGAACCCGGTCGAGAGGCTCCATGCAATCTTTAGAGGAGATAAAGGGAGTTGTGATTAGTCTCATTAACCACGGGAAGAAGTTATTGGGCAAGATTTGCTCTCACAGTAATCTTCATGCCGCTCAGCCGTTACCCGATGACTGAAAACGTGATGAATAAACACCCCACGGTAAATGGAGCGAAGGCCCTGGACCACGGGTAAACACGGAAAATACAGAAGAACAATCCTGGAGAGATGTACCGGGCATCGGGCATCTAGTGGCGGGGATGAGAGTGTGATAAGGAGAATGCCAGGAAGGCTGCACGGAAGAGGGGCTGAGGCGAGGCTTGACGGAGTCTCAAAGGAGGAGTACAGGTAGGAGAGTGAAAGGGAAATGGATGTCCCCCAGCAGAAGCATCAGCACCACCACAGGGCAGAGAAGAGACACATGGAGTGTGATCTTGGAACGGCTGAGGCCGGAGGGGGGAAGGGACGAGGCTGGAGAGGGAGGCAAAGGCCACAGCGAGGGCTTTTCGGGTCACGTGAAAGTGACAAGAGCCAGTGGGAGGCGCTGAAGGGCTCCCCAGCCCGGGCATGCGGTGACATCACCGGATTGGCTGAGACTGCGGGCATCACGGCCTGAACCACAAGACTTAACCGCAGCTTTAGAGCAGGAACTAAGAGTCCGTGTGAATTGTCATTCTTCTGTTTTCTCCGTAAGAGGACGCAGGAAGTACTTTTAAAACTTATTTTCTCTTTGCGTAGCACAAACCGTTGCTTTCTGCTTCGCGAGCGGCTGCTGTGACTTCCCGGGACACCGATCTCCAGGTGTCCCGAGGAGCGCCCTACTTCCTCCGGCTCCGCCAAGTTCACGCTCCCAACCCAACTACCCTGGAAAGCGTCTGTTCCTAGAACAGAGCCGCATTCCCCAGAGACCCAGAAGCGCTGGACTCACAGACACCGTGGTTTACATCCTACAACAGTGACATTGCACAGCCACTGAGGAATCTACGTGAAACCGGTAACCACAGAAGGCATCACGGGGGCGGGGAGGGGGGCCGGGGGTGGCTATGCCATTTGCAGAACAATACGATGCCAGAAGCCGCTTACTTGTCGAGCAGTGAGAGCATATCTTCATATTTTTGTGTCATTTGCTTTCCTTCGGCAGATTCCAGGCAACTATCCACACAAAAGAGGGGGGGAAATGGCATCGATTTAGAGGTCAAAATAATAATCGAAGTAACAAACTGCACCTGTTCCCCGCGTCCTTCTCGCCAGTGTCGTCCACCGGCCACTAGAGGGCATCTGCACTTCCTGAAATGCAGGCCGACCCCCAGGTGACAGGGACAGTGAACACAGCACCTGAACCCCACCCCACCCCCCACGCTGGGCTCCACCAACCCCCTCTCCTAGCCCAGCCAGTCATGCATGGGCAAGTAAAGTCCTTCCAAAATCTGAATTAAAACGGAAATTGAGACGAAAGGAACATTCTAGGTGCTACAGTTTTCTGTATTTAAGGAAAAAAACTACATAATGTTACGCATTATAACATAATAAAACTACACAACATCAAATATAAAAACAATATTGAAAACTTTTTAAATGTTTGTTTAATTTTGAGAGAGAGAGAGAGAGAGAGCGCATGAGCAAGGGAGGGGTAGAGAGAGAGAGAGAGCAGGAGACAGAATCAGAAGCCAGCTCCAGGCTCTGAGCTGTCAGCACAGAGCCTGACGTGGGGCTCGAACTCACAGACCTTGAGATCATGACCTGAGCTGACATCAGATGCTTAACTGACGGAGCCACCTAGGCACCCCCAAAACAATATTTTGTATATATTTGTATAAAGTGACATCTGATGTGTGTGTGTATATATATATGTATACATGTATACATGTACATATGTATACATGTACATATGTACATATGTATACATGTACATATGTATACATGTACATATGTATACATGTAACACACATGTGTATATGTAACACACATGTATATGTAACACACGTGTATATGTCTCCTCTGAAATCCTTCTAGGACATGTGATGACAAAACCTCCTACCCATTACTCACTGACACGTTGATGCAAGTTTCCCCTCCCACCTCTTATGCCCCCCCTACGTGAACGCACACGTGAACACAGAGGCTTCCGCAGGGATGCTGGGGGCCACATGGCATGTAAGCAGGGTCCGGCTGGAGGCACCGTTACCCACACTGTCGCCCGGTTGTGACGTTCCTTTGCAACACGAAATGAGAGTCCAGCCTCTGGGAACATCGGCGAAGTGTCTGTAATTTTCAGACACCTTCACGCTGACTGTGTGGGAGCGTCTGTTTTTGTTCGTTCTCCCGGCTGATTGCAAAGATTTTTAAAAACCCATTTGCTCCTTAACCCAACACAAGGGTTCTCCACCAGATATCCTGAGCTCTCAGGATAAGCCCTCGTGCCTGCAGAGAAAGCACTGGATTTCCTGGCGTTTTATTCCCAGTCCTTAGTCCCCGTTCCCGGTGAAGGAGCAGGTGTGGCTGGGGAGGCAGCAAGGAGGCGAGAGAAGGGCTTTGGACCAGGTGGGCTGGCTCCCCCCAGCTCTCGCCTCCCGAGCCGTGGGATTTCTGGAAGCCTCAAGACGCCGGATCCCAGTTTTGTTTCTGGAGAAGAGTGAGGCCAGAGGGGAGAAGGGTCTCTCACACTGGGGGCCCGTGCCAGTCGCCTGGAAGTTTCAGGAGCCACAGGAATAATTGCAAACTCCCTGTGTGTTCTCCTTCCCTTAGTGGTGAGGAATGGAAAACGTTCTTTATAGCCAATTCATACAGGTAGTTGACCCCTAAACAACGTGGGAGTGAGGGACGCCAACCCCCACGCAGGCAAAAATCCGCATATAACTTTGGACTCCCTAAAAACTTAACTATTAACAGCTACTCTTGCCTGGAAGCCTTACAGATACCCCAAACTGTCCATGAACACGTACGTTTTACATTACATACGTTATACGTTGTATTCTGGCAATAAAGGAAACTAGAGAGAAGATGGTAAGAAAATCACAAGGGAGAACACCATACAAACTCGGTCTGGGCAGTGCGCCCAGTAGCCCCTGGGTCTGTCTCTGGCCTCAACACCTTGTGCAAGGAACAGACCCAGTGCCAACCCTTCTTCCGGTCTCCCGGCACCCTCCTACCTCTTTCCCCGTTGAAATCTTTGGAATCATCCTGTCAGCCATGCCCTGCCTCCGGGACCAGCCAACAGCATCTACTGGGCTTAGCTCCTTGTTGCTGACCAACCACGAGCTCCCAGATTCGTCAGAATCATTCCACCGCTGTGGAGGCCACCGTCAACTGCCTGATCAACCTGCACCTGCACGCCTCCTACACCTGTCTCTCCGGGCTTCTACCTGGATGCACTGATGCGGCTCCGGAGGGCTGGGCCACTTCTCCTCCCAGTTGGCAGAGAAGCGTGAGGGTGTCCAGTGTCTCTCGAAGTCACAAACCCAGCGGAGCTGATGCGCCTGTTCGAGAAGGCGCAGAAGCCATCCCGAGATGGGAGAGGTGAAGCCTGCCACGCCACGGAAGCTTCCACGCTTCTGGATGAGAAGCTGAACCGGGTCCTTCTGGATCCGCTTGCCCTGGGTCGCACGAGCACAGACCCCACCTCTGGGAATCCCGAGAACCACGTCCCAGAGGGGCAGGTGAAACTCCTCAAGAAGACGGTAACCAGCTGGCCCACCTCCGCAGGCTGGCCTGGCCGCCCCCAGGCTGGGCTAGGCGGGTAGCTCCTCCCCTTGTCAAACACAAGAAGGGGACCCTGCACCTCCTTTCTGCGCAGCCTGCTCGCGTTGAGGTTTCAGCCTGAACTTACTTTTCCCTGCAGACTCTAGGCAGCTTTTAACCACCCCGGACCAAATGGAAACAATAAAACTTCTTGTAGTAAAAGAAAAGAAAAAGGAAAAAAAAACCTGCATGTAAATGGAGCCGCCCAGTTCAAACCCACGTTGTTCAAAGGTCAGCTGTATATAACAGAGCAAGGTGCTGCAAATATAAGTTCATTTTTAAACAAAGGTGAATTTTCAGGGGGGACCACAGAGGACACCTTGGGTGCCGTTCAGATCCCCTCTCCAGGCCCAGGCCCTCTTACCACCCTCCCATCCCCCCTGGGCTAGACACATTGGCTGCCGATGAAACACAGCTGCCTGCCTCTTGGGGGAACAGCTGCGGCCAGAGAGCCCCTCGCCCAAGGTCATGCCCCTCCCCTCCGACAGCCCACATCCACGTGCACGTTTGAGAAGATGGGGCTCAGAGGTACCCTGGGCCACGCTGCCTGTGGCTGGGGGCTTCCCGGGAAGAGTGCTGGGCCAGGGTCTCAAGACCCCAGACTGTTCCAGTTCTTTCTGGGATCTCTCCCTGGGACTGTGGTGAGCCTGTCACCTCATTTCCGTTTTCCTCCCTTTCTTCATCTGCAAAACAAAGAGCTCGGCTAGCTCAGACCAGATCAGATGTTGCCAACGGATCGCCTGCAGGGCAGACCTGACCCCCTGTTTATCGGATGGGTGTGGAGTTTGAGAGCAGGTGGTAACTCTGAAGTTGGGCGTTTTACAGACACGCCGCGATTTTCAGCTCTTGTCTGCGTGGGGGGAGCGCTCTTACGGAGTCAGCTTTTACACTGGGCAGCGCTGGATGGGGTGCTGGTGACCCACTTGTGGGACCCCAGCCTGGCCGGTCTTCCGTTTTTCTTCCCCGGCCCCTGAAAGCGTTCAGTCCTGCCACCTGCACCAGAGGGTCGCCGGCGTCCTACCCGATGCCAAAAACACCTGGGAGGCCAGGGTCTCAACGCTTGGTTGCCGTTTTGTTTGCCAAAGCTGAGTGCCCTCAACGGAGACTCTTTAGAAAGAGGGGTCAGAGAAAGACCGCCCTTTCCCGAAGCATCCTGAACGTGATACCGCAAAACAGTTCTCTCGCTTCTTGCAGCTGAGATGCCTCTAGGTAGCCCAGCTTCCAGATTGTGGAAACCGGTGGTTTCCAAACCTGGTCAACCATCAGAATCACGGGGCGGGGGGAGCTTGCCAAGGAAGCAATTCATAGGCCCCATCCCGCTTCGCGATTCGGATTCAGCAGTGGGAGGTGAGGCCTGGGAAGCTGCATGTAACAAGAGCCCCAGGTATCTAACAGGCGAAGACTTTACAGCACGCTTTAGACACTGGGCTTCTCTATTTTCCAGCAGCCTCAGTAGCCAGGAGACGCTGTGTTAGAGGAGACTGGTGGGAAAGCCCCAAAGAGCCGGAAAACCCGGACTCCTTTGCCTCTAGAAAGGACCCTCGGGGCACGTGGGTGGCTCAGTAGGTTAAGCGTCCGGCTCAGGTCGTGATCCCACGGTGAGTTGGCGTGTGGGGCTCTGGGCTGACAGCTCAGAGTCCGGAACCTGCTTCAGGGTCTGTGTCTCCCTGTCGCTCTCTGTCTCTCTCAAAAATAAACATTAAAGAAAAGAAATCAATCTGATGGAGCAAAAAAGAGGCCGCCTGTCATCCAGGAAGCCTCATTTTGCACCAACTGTCCCCTAATGAGTCCAAATGTATCAATCTCGTTACTGCATGTTTCTGTTCCCTCCCACACCAAAATTCACATGTTGAAATCCTACCCTCCATGTGATGGCATTAGGAGGCAGGGCCTTTCGGGAGTGATTAGGCCATGAGGGTGGAGCCTCATGGAGGGGTGGAGCCTCATGAAGGGGGTGGAGCCTCATGAAGGGGTGGAGCCTCGTGAAGGGGGTGGTCTCATGAAGGGGTGGAGCCTTCTTAAGGGGGTGGAGCCTTCTTAAGGGGTGGAGCCTCGCGGCGGGGGTGGGCCTCACGAAGAGGTGGAGCCTCATGGAGGCATGGAGCCTCGTGAAGGGGGTGGAGCCCGGTGAAGAGGTGGAGCCTTGTGAAGGGGGCGGAGTCTCATGAAGGGGGTGGAGCCTCATGTAGGCAGTGGAGCCCCGTGAAGAGGTGGAGCCTCATGAAGGGGTGGAGCCTTCTTAAGGGGTGGAGCCTCATGAAGGGGAGGGGCCTTGCAAAGGGGGTGGAGCCTCCTGAAGGCCATGGGGGGGGTCTCGTGAAGGGGGTGGAGCCTCGTGTAGGCGGTGGAGCCTCATGAAGGGGGTGGAGACTCATGAAGTGGTGGAGTCTCGTGAAGGGGGTGAAGCCTCATGTAGGCAGTGGAGCCTCATGAAGGGGTGGTGCCTCATGAAGGGGGTGGAGCCCTGTGAAGGGGTGGAGCCTCATGGTGGGGGTGGGGCCTCGTGAAGGGGTGGAGCCTCATTAAGGAATTAGTGTCCTATTAAAAAGAGGCTCCATGGAGGTCCCTTGTCCCACCTGCCATGTGGACACAGTGAGGGGACAGCCATCTGTGAACCAGGGGTGTGCCTCACCACACACCAAATCTGCCGGCACCGTGATCTTGGACTTGCCAGCCTCCAGAGGTGTGAGAAGTGCCTCTGGTGTTTATAGGCCACCAGATCTGTGGCATTCTGTACAACAGCCCAAACGGACTTAAGATGCTGGTCTACTGCTGAAAAGGGAAAGAAATGAAGGTGATTTTCATGCCTTAGGGAAGTGAGCTGCATTTCTGCAAAAATCCAGAGCGGGAGCTGAAGCCTAAAACGCACCCGCCTTTGGGGAGTCGGTTACTCACGGATGTGCGATGCGTCTGAAGCTGGCGAAGGGGCCCTGGATACGCTGCCGCAGCTCCTGTGCCCAGCGGAGACCCCCGGCCACGGTGGGCATGTTCTTGTGCACGGCGGCGAACCCTGGGGACACGGCACAGGCAGACTGAAGGAGGCCCGCCCCCGGCCCCACTCTGCCCAGGAATACCCGCCCCCCGCCCCTACTTTTTGCCTCAGTACCTCCACCTGCTAAAGTCACCCTGTGCCCACACTGAGATGGGGGTGGGTCCCGGGAGATCGGCCTGTAGGCTAAGGAGTGAGGAGGGGCCTGGGGGAGAACACCAAATGGGGTCTGAGGACAGGGGTGCCCAGCCCAGCGCTGCCCCTCACTGGCTTTCTGACTCCACACCTGGGACTTTCCACCTGCCTGCACATCAGCATCACCTGGGGGCTCTTAAAAAAATCCCGGGGCACCTGGGTGGCTCAGTGGGTTAAACATCTGACTCTTGATTTCAGCTCAGGTCATGATCTCACAGATCATGGGATCCAGCCCTGCTTGGGGCTCTGGGCTGACAGTGTGGAGCCTGCTTGGGATTCTCTCTCTCCACCTCCCCCTCTTTGCCCCCCCCTCCTGCTTTCTCTCTCTCTCTCTCTCTTAAATAAATAAATAAATAAACAAACAAACTTAAAAAAATTACTAATGCTTGGACCCTGACTCAGCCATTCTGACTTAATTGGTCTGGGTGGGGCCCAGTCATCTGTATTTTTAAAAGCTCTGGAGATGATTTCAATTGCACATTCAGGGTTGAAAACACTGCCTTAAACAGACAATAGAATCTCTTTGGGCCTCAGTTTTTTCATCTATAAAATGGGAATACTATCTTCTCTGCTTCATTTCCAGGGTTTCTGTGAAAATTCACTAAGATGATGAATGAGACAGGCCGTGTGGGTTGTGAATCACTTGCCCAGCGTCAGCACAGCCTGGATCCTCTTACTTTAGTCCAAACAGTGGGTTTCTTTGCTCACAATTACTTGTCAGGATTCAACAGTGATTAGATTTCATTTTTTAAGACAAATTTTTAAAACTTATTTTTTCAGTTTATTTAATTTGAGAAAGAGAGAGTGGGGAGAGGAGCAGAGAGAGAGAGGGACAGAGAGAATCCCAAGCAGGTTCCGCACTGTCAGTGCAGAGACCGACGTGGGGCTCAGACTCACGGATGTGAGGTCATGACCTGAGCTGAAACCAAGAGTTGGACACTTAACCGACTGAGCCACCCAGGTGCCCCTGGATTCCATTTCTTGAAAAAAATCTCAGTTGGAAGAGTTGGCAAGAACCAGCCACCACTTCTAACTAGCAAGTGTAGCTGAATAGTGGTCTCTTCCTTATTTTACCACAGACCCCACTGCTCCCTGATGTCGTACCCTCAGCCCTGATCTGTTACAGTCACATTCTGCCCGGCCTCCACAGCAGGGCAAAATGCTAAGATGACACCAATGACCCTAACCCTTGCATAATCCTCTCCTCTTCAGTGTGTGTGTGGAGGGGGTGGGGAACCAGATACGATTGAGAAATCACTCCAGTGATGACGCTATGTTAGATAGCAAAAGAGAGATGATCCTGGGTGGGCCTGACTTAATCAGGTGAGTCCTTTTAAAGCAGAACGTTTTCTCTGGTGGCTGGAAGGAGAAGTCAGGGATTCAGGAAGCCATACCTGGCCTGAAGATGGAGGCATGGGCGTGCCAGCAA
This sequence comes from Panthera tigris, assembly GCF_018350195.1. Taxonomy (NCBI): domain Eukaryota; kingdom Metazoa; phylum Chordata; class Mammalia; order Carnivora; family Felidae; genus Panthera; species Panthera tigris. The sequence continues at coordinate 5,690,891 of NC_056673.1, read as the reverse complement.
GTCACTAAGTGGCCCCCCCAGCCCCCCCCCCCCCCAACAGCCAACGAGGAATTGCAGACCTCGGGGCTACAGTCACAAGGCACTGGATTCTCCCAATGAAATGAGCTCGAAAGCATATTCCCCCTACTCCCCGGGACCTCCTGATGAGAACTTGGCCCTGGTCAACGCTGTGATTTCAGCCCTGGGCCACTCTCAGTGGAGATCAAGGCACATCATGCTGGGCTCCGACCTACAGAACTTTAGAAACGTTTGTTTCTAAAGTTTATTTATTTTGAGAGAGAGAGAGAAAGGGAAAGCACACAAGCAGGGGAGGGGCAAAGAGACAGAGAGAGAGAAGGAGAGAAAAAATCCCAAGGAGGCTCCATGCTGTCAGTGTAGAGCCCAACGTGGGCCTCAAATTTATGAACCATGAGATCATGACCTGAGCAGAAACCAAGAGTCGGACACTCAATCAACTGAGCCACCCAGGCGCCCCTAAGAAGCAGTTCTTCATGACCTCCCTGGGAACTTGCAAACCTCTTTATATAGTGGTCCTACTACTCTGTTGCTTAAAAACCCTGGAAAATTTCCCGTTACCCAAAGAATGAACTCCAAATTCCTAAATATGGCACTCAAAGAAGGTGATAATGTTGCCCCAAACTCTGTGACTAACATAATCTCCCCATGTAACCTCGTTTGGCTGAAGCAGGTGCCACCCATCACCTTCCTCTCCTGTCTCTGCTTCAGAGGCCTTTGCCATTTCTCCCTGGCTGTCTATCCCCCAACCTTGCAGGGCTCAGCTCAAGGCCACCTACCCCACACACTCCCCTCAGACCTCCCGGCCATAAGCTGTCTTGTTTCGTTACCGTTCGCTGCGACTCAAGTTGAACATCGCCTGTGTTCTCTGCTCTGCATTACTGTTAAGCCTGTTCATGTCTGATGTGTTCCTTGAAGAACAACCCTTTAGTATTAATTACTTTATCCCTTACCCAGGCCTGCCTCTGTATACAGTGCCCACAGAGGTGCCCTGCATATAGTGAGGATTCAAGAAATGCTTGTAGAGCAGAACTGAACTTGTGTTTGACTTCAGAGCAGGTAAGACAGGGCATCTAAGAATTGCGGCAAAAATGGAGACGTCATGGGGCGCCTGGGAGGCTCAGTCGGTTAAGCGTCCGAGTTCGGCTCGGGTCATGATCTCCAGTCCGTGGGTTTGAGCCCCACGTCGGGCTCTGTGCTGACAGCTCGGAGCCTGGAGCCTGCTTCGGAATCTGTGCCTCCCTCTCTTTCTGCCCCTCCCCTGCTCATGCTCTTTCTCTCTCTCTTTCTCTCAAAAATAAATAAAGGTTAGAAAAAAATTTTTTTTCAAGAATGGAGACATCACACCTCGGCACGGACCCGCGCTTTGTCAGCCTCCTGCAGGGTCCCCCCTCCAGAAGCAGGGTTTGCTATGGTGTCAGAAGGGAGCAGAAACTTTCCCCAGGCATGTAGAAATCCTTTGTGGAACTAAGGTACGCTGGAGATTGATCAGTGTGGCAACACTGATCAAGGGTCAACTCACGCATGGTGCTAAGGTCTCAGCCAGAAGCAGTCGGGACTTCAGTGCTCTGGGTCGGCTGCCAGTCGCAGCCCCAGACACAGGGAAATGCGCGGGTCAGTGAATTCTACAATTACCCAAGGCGGCCTGAGATTTCAAGCAGGAAGACTGTGCTCTCTTTTCTGGGAGGATGTCATGGACCCACCGTGGCCATTTAACGGGCACAAGAGGGTTGAGCTGCACCCTTGCTGGTAACAGAACTCCCCCATTCAAATCCGCTCGCCACAAACCTACCAAGTTCCGCCTCCTCCTGGACGCGCTGACTGTAGATCACCCTCACGGTATCCAGGTCTTTGTGGAACATTCGGACGAACAGCAGGTACTTTTCAGATGCATCCTGCGCTATCAGCGGTCTTTCCAGAAGGTTCCCTGCTAGGTCTAGCAGCTGCAGAGGAGGCAGAGAGAGAAGAAGAAAAAGTCACAGATCCAACCTTTCTAAGGTTACAGCTTGTTTCCTGGCTATTTCTTTCAGATGTCTGCTGGCAGCAGAGGGTCAAAAACTGTTGAGTCAATGATTATAAATAGGTGGCTATTCATAGTCGCCCCTCCCTCCTTTGCTTCTAAAGGAGAAGGAGACCTGTCTGCTGAATTACCCACCAGACTCTCATGTGTTGAGAGACCCTGAGTAAAGGATTAAACAAAGAGAAAGCTAAAGATGTCAGAGAGCTGATCTTCATTAAAAAAAGAGAAATAAAACAGAAATAGAGATGAGGTAAAGAAGCTAACTGAGCTAGGGGTGCTTGGGTGGCTCAGTTGGCTAAGCATCTGACTCTTGATTTCGGCTCAGGTCACGATCTCACAGTTCATGAGTTCGAGCCCTGCATCCGGCTGTGTGCCGACGGCACAGAGCCTGCTTGGGAGTCTCTCTCTCCCTTGCTCTCTGCCCCTCCCCTGCTCCCTCTCTCTCCCAAAATAAATAAATAAACTAAAAAAAAAAACCCTACGTGGGCCAGGTGTTGGGGAGAATGTGGAAGGCTCAAATTTGAGGGTGGCAAGCAAGAAAAAAGTTTCAGAGAGAACTAATTCTGGAACTAATTTCCGGAATGAGTTCAAAGGCTTGGAGAGAGGAATCCTACAAGTGTTTCCCCATGAGTTATGGGGCCGCACTGTTTATGAAAGGTCATGTGTCTCTATGCTCGATGGCTAACGAAGGCTGGCATGCTGGATCACCCACTATCCCAGAATGGCACGGACTCACCCACCCAGGGCTTGAGCCTCTTCGACAACTGTCTCACTGGTCATCGAGGCTACCCAAGGACATTTTCAGCGCCTGGACACTCATCGACTTCTTGGAGAAGTCCATTCCACCTTTCACAGAAATCTCTCTCCTCCACAGAGCCCAAATTGGCCTCCTTATAACTGCCACCGGTCAGTCCTTGTTCTAATCTTCAAGTCTTTACAGAGTTGAAGTTCCTTTGCAGTTTAGAGAAGATCGGTCACGTGCCGTGAAGGCATCGTGCCTCACGACTCAGAAGTCTCAGTGTGCACCCACTGTCCACTTGTCCGGTGCCTTCTCCTCCCTATTCCTGCTCCAGCTGGCCCCTGATGGACTTCAGCAGCTGGTAGCTGAACCCTGCAACCACTTATGGGGGGGTTTGCTCCGGCTTGAATCAGCCCTGCGGCACTGGTTAATAGCCCAGGTTTTCAGGGGGGCGACCGCAAGTAGACTTCTTCACTCCTAATGGGCACACTCGGGATAAGGCCCAGAGAGAACATTCTAGAATAAACTCTTTTGGAAAGTATTTTCACATCGTCGTGTTTCTAGAAAAGCATTAATGATCAACCTGAGAGCCCTAGTTCTGCCCAGTCCCTTTGCCTAGTTCTCCCACAACACCATTCTAGAAGACCCACAGGAACAATTGACATCTGTGGGGACAAAACCATTGGAAGAGGGGCCTTGTCCCCCTCAGCTGACGGTGGGGACAGAATTGAGCACAGCGGTGGCTCCCACCTGTCCACCCCCCGCTGCACAAACCTTAAAGGCATGCTCCAAACCGGGGGCATCATCGAAGGCTTGAATGAAGATGGTCCCCAGCCCTCGGTCAAGATCTTCTACTCTCTGGCGAAATTCGGACACGTCATTTTCGAATTCCTATAGAGACATCACGTGGACGTAGGACGAACGTGAGCTCCTCAAGGCCAATCCCACTATGCTCTTTACTACCACCTATGTGCTTGAATTGGCTACACCCAGGACTTACTTTAAGTTTCTAAAATTCACCCTGGCATGGCTTTGTTTCTATCCATGCAGTGACCCTATTACTGCAGTATTGTTTTCCTGGATGCCACTTTCCTGGTAAATTGAGTCCGGTGTGAGCTTGGCTCCTTGTCACCCCCTTTCGGGGCCCCTCTCCCACCTTCTGAAGTCCCTTCTCTCACCCCCAGTGCTAGCTCATGTCACCCCAGAAGCCACCTCAGCGCCAACAGCCCCGGCAGTAAGGCTATTGTATCATTACCTCCTACTTTCCTTCCTGCCCCAAGTCAAAATCCTCCCAAATACTGTGTTTTGTCAGACGGCCCCAAGTGTGTTCTCTTTCTTAGAGCGTAGCCATTGTCAAAGAAACTTTTATTTGTGGAATCATTATTACCTGTTATTATCGCTTTCCAACACTGATGCATCGCCTTACAAAAAAGACAAAACCAGAACAGCATAGTGTTTTTCTACTTCCCAAACCCAAGCACATTAATACTAGTATGTTTCCTTGTGGGTAGGATTTGGTGTGTTTTCAGATTATCACTCTGTAGCAAACACACAGTATATATCCTGTTTTCTCATATGCCACCGCCCCCCCCCCTTTTTTTTTTCCACCTGAGACTCATGGAATTTTTAGAAAGTGATCCCTTCTGGGTTTGGCCAGCTAATCACCCAAGGTCTGGAGGTGCTCAGAGTAGATTTCTGCTCAATTTCTTTCTCCACTTCCCCTGGTATATTCTTGTGATTCCTTCTCCCTTAATTCAGCCCCTCCTAACAGGCATGCCATTCCCTGCTTCCGTCCTGACCCTTCTGCTTTTTTGTTTTGTTTTGTTTTGTTTTTCCTGCTGCAGGCTTGGACCCACGGGTCCAGAATCCTGGGCTACAGGTGACATGTGGGATCCTGGAAACTGCAACTCTGGCCCTTTCCTCTGCCTGAAGACTCCCTGGGGGACCAGGGTCAGCTCAGAACAACTCAGCCTCTGTTTCACTTCCCCCTCCCCAAGCCACTAATGAAATTCTGCCCGGGTGCGCCTGGCCTCCGCAGAGCTCGAAGCTGAAAGCTTTGCACACGGCCCCCCACCATCAACCCGTACACGTCTCAGCATCTCTGGAACCCTGGGTATCATCAGTCTGGAGCAGTCAGCCGTTAGAAAAGGCCTTTCCTGAACTTTCTCCTCACAAAGAGAATAACTGGGAGTGGTCTCTTAATACAACCACCGGAGCCCCGGGAACCAAAGGAAATACACAAGGAAAATGCAAGTAAACACCCAGACCCTACGGCCTCGAGGCATCTGAGAAAGAGAAAAAGCTTGTGAGTTAGCCTTTCCAAGCCTTACCGTGCTCTGGGGGTCCAAGCAGTCATAGGGGGCCTCTGTAAAGACCCTGTACATCTCTTGAAATTCGTCGTACATTTGCTGGACCTGCCGACTCAGGGCACTCCCTCTGATGCCACTAAACTCAAGCTTTCCCAGCGTGTGGAAATCCAGGGTTGTCTTCAGAAGATCCTATAGGGCCAGTTCACAAAATAGTTAAAATACTAAGAGCAGCAGGAGATAACGCTCAGATGAGTATGGGAAGGGCTAGAAATCATGGGGAGCGTGGGTGGTTGCTTAGGAAAATAGGAAGGCTGATGAGTATCGTAGCCTTATTATTAGATTGGCTTGGTATAAATAACTTGGCTAAACTCACAAAGCAAAGAGGAAGCACAGGTAAATAGAATTCACACAGACAAGAAAAAAGCCACATGTATATTTCAGCCTCTTTCCAGGTTCTCTAATAGATAACAAACTATAACAACATTATTTACGTGACTGGTGGGTTTACTTCTGGTTTGTTTTTTTTTTAATTTTTTTTTAGTGTTTTGTTTATTTTTGAGACAGAGAGAGACAGAGCATGAGCAGGGGAGGGGCCGAGAGAGAGCGAGACACGGAATCCAAAGCAGGCTCCAGGCTCCGAGCTGTCAGCACAGAGCCCCGACGCGGGGCTCGAACTCACAAACTGTGAGATCATGACCTGAGCCGAAGTCGGACGCTTAACTGACTGAGCCACCCAGGCGCCCCTGATTTTTTTTTTAAAAATCCATGTCGGGGTGCCTGGGTGGCTCCGCCAGCTGAGAGTCTGGCTCTTGGTTTCAGCTCAGGGCATGATCTCGCGGTTCATGAGTTCAAGCCTCGCATCCGGCTCTGCTGACAGGGCAGAGCCGGCTTGGGATTCTCTCTCTCCCTCTGCTCCTGCCCACCTCTCTCTCTCTCTCTCTCTCTCGCTCGCTCTCTCTCAATAAATAAATAAACTTCAAAAAAATAAAAATCCATTTCAAGGGAAACACGTTATCTGGCTCCAGAAGCACAGCTATCTTAAGGGATATTGACAGAAAACAGATCCTTCAAAAGGTCTCAAGGACAAGCCAAGAGGGAGACACCGATATTCTCAGCAACCACTCCTGCGAGAGAAGGAATCTGCCATGTGGTTGGCTGGGCGACAGTGAGCAAGTTACTGGGCGTCTCTGTTGGGTTTCTTCATCTGCAACAGGATAATAATGGCGGGAGTGAAAGCAGTCCGGGTTGGCTTAGGGTTTAGGCCAGTGCTTGGCACACGGCAAGTACACAGTACGGGCGTCTTGCTGTCACTGTTGTCGTTGATACGGCAGTGCCCCAGCTGTGCTCAGAATTAAGTGACAGGTGGACAGCGCACAGCCTCGGGGAGGAGCCCCTCCCAAGTCCACAGAAGCCGCTTCATCGGACGGGAGCCTTCAGAAGACACTACTGTGACAGATTGTGTTTTTCCCTCGCACACGCTCATCTGAAGTCACAGAACCTGCAAACCCAGCCTTTCTTCCAATCTAGGCGAGGACCTCTTCCAACAGGAAAGAGGAGGGTAACTCTGACCTTTGGGTGCTTCTGGCAAATGCTGGGAGGGGGTCCTCCACCCTAAGGGAGATTGGAGGGCAGGTAGAGGGAACACCGTGTCACTACGCAGAAAACCTAGTGGGTCCTGAGTCCACTCCGGGAAATCCCCACTGCCAATGGCCACTGCCATCAGGCTGGCGAGAGGCTGCTCGACTCCCTTCCCTTCCTGGGACGCCATGTCCAACGGCAGTGACAGAGCCACCGGGAAGTGGTGAGACGGGACTGGTTTGCCCCACGTTGCCAGGAGGGCACCTGGCAGCCTGGGGCAGCCCATCTAACCCCCCCTCCACCCCCGTTTTGCTTGCTATGCTCAGGCATGGCTGTTGGCGAGCAGCTCAAGTCCGGGAGGAGAGAAGAGGAAAGAACCAGCTGAGGAAAGGAAGACGTCACCCAGACCAGGGGGTCTTGCCTCTACTGGTGGGAAATGGGGCAGTCTTTACTTAAAAACACGTTTCAATTTTATATATCCGCAGGAGAACAGAAAAGAATCTGATTTAAATGAAATTGACTTAGATCGCAATTCATGTCCATTCAACAAGTTGTGCTTAGCTGTGATCAGTCAAGTGGGGGAAAACGTACGTGTGCTGTGGAATGTCACCTGGGTACCCATCTTTCGTAATCCCGTGGAAGTCAGTTTCAAGTTTTGGGAAGATGCTCTGGATCCATGTTAAAAGACAGACGGATCTGGGTATGTTTGGTTACATCGGAAAACCAGATGGTCATTTAGTTGTACTGTTTTGTTCTCAAGAATACTTGAAGCATGGTCTTGGGTCCCAGAGGTACCACTGTACCTTCAGCCCCTGGAAGGGTCCTAGACGCTGAAGGAATTCAAGGCAGAAATGTGCCTTTAAACGTTCGTGCCTTTAAATGTGCGTTTAAAAGGGCCTTGGTCAAATACGAGGCAGAACCTAGCCTGGTCCTACTGTGAGGGCAGAAATAAGGCAGATGAGTGAACAGGGCAAAAGTAGTAGTTTTGGTCTCAACTCGTGGGCTGAACGTATAAAATGACTTGCACTTGGCCATTTTGGCAATTCCACATGGTTCCACTTCATAAAACAGAACCGTCTAATACCCAGAAATACCCGACTATAGAATGGAATGCCAAGAGAGATAGTGAGCTCCCCATCACGGCATAGATTTTAGTAGAGGTTTGAGATCAGGGGCACTGTAGAGACGATTCCTGAATCGGGTGGAAAATCGTCTCCCAACTGTGGAAACTGATTCATCCTAACGATGGTTTCCACGTCGTTGATTCTCAAAATATTTGAATGCAAGTCCTTTTCGTTATTGAGAAGTCCTCATGAAACAGATAAAAGGCAGTTAAAACCAAAATGAGGCTTAAATAATATTTTCAGCATATCCATTTTTATTCATCCCACCAGTACACACAGGAAATTCACTCTGCTCTGTACTGGCTGAAAACGTCGACCTCAGGAGCACAGGCATCATGGAAAGAGCTGAGGATCCAGGACCCCAAGTCCCTGGGTCCACACAACCCGGCTGCCACTCCCTACCCACGCGGCTTAAAGCAAGACCCTAATTAAACCTCACTCTCCTAACCTGCAAAAGGGTTGGCTAACACCTGATTTGCCGTGGGGTTACCGAGTGTTCCACGGGAAGTGCTTTGGAGTGACTTCCATCCACAGAAGCCGCTGTCGTTAATTACCATCTCGCTGATGTCATTAGATCGGGTTGGTGGGTAAGAGATGTCTAACGGCGGATGGACCGCTGCTCCCTCCCAGCCGGATCCCAAAAAGACCATGGGGTCCCCGGCAACCGACTGGCAGATTGGGTCCTATTCTTTGGAGCAACGGGGCAACCTCTAATGGGGTGCCGGGGGAGAGCTCCGTTTGTGCCCTGGCCCCGCGAGGCATGGCGACAAAGTCGGGGATCGTGGCTATCCCCACGCACACAAGCCTGTCCTCCACCAAGAGGGGACACCACCCATCTGCAAGGAAATGTCTTCAGAATTCATTAAGAGAGAGCACAAAGCAGGCGTTCGGAGAAGGTCGTGGGGAAAAAGACTGTTTTCTTTACCTTTCGAATGGTGGCCGACGTTACGCGGCTAATGGTCTCCTGCGTGGCCACATGCCCAGGCCAGGCTGAGAGGGAAGCCGCCCCAATTAGACCCCAGTGAAGGAGGCAGCAGCCCGGCCACCGATGGGGGAAGGAGGGAAGGGAATGCAGTGCATATTAGGTCAGCTGATTACCTCTCTCCCCGCTAATCACCTCGCAGAAAGCCTCAGCAGGAAATCATTTTGTCTCCAAGTGAATCCCAGCTTTGCAGCAATTTTATAATGAAAGAAATGAGGGTTCTCTCCAAGCTGCTCAGGGCATTGTTTGTAGGGAAGAGGCTGCAGGCAGAGACAGAACGGAAGGTGGCGGGTGGGGGCGGGGGTGGTCTGCATCATCTACTGACTAGGGCACAAAATGAGCTCAGTGTGGGGTGTGTGTGTGTGTGTGTGTGTGTGTGTGTGTGTGTGTGCACGTGGCGTGGGTGTGTGCAGCGTGCATTCACGTGGTGGGGGGCACGCGCGTGCGCACTGGTAAGGCAAGCAGGAAGGCAGGGTGAGGGGATCAGGAGGCAGCTGAACCCCTCTTCTTCCCTTTGACTTTTGACTGTTGGAGTTGCAAAGATTTTATGTACTTTTGGGAGTTCCTTAGTGAGTCATAAAGTCAAATAAATAAGGCCCCCTCGTGGACGGGGGGGAGGGATATAATTTTACCCAAATGACTTATTTTGGAAAAAAAAAAAAAGGCCTAGGAACCAGGTGGTAGAAATAGGGTCTAAAAAGGCAGAGTTGGGTGTCTGAGGGCAGAAGGAAAACACAAAACCCTGGGGAATAGGGGGGCAGGACAGAGGGATAGGACCTTGAGATCTCCCCCCAGGAGATTCACAACTTTGGTGGAAAGACAAGACGCCCCTGGCTACAAATTGCAGCCAAACCTCCCGGAGCCGTGTGAACCCTGGGCAAGTGAATTTGTGCGTTGCCCTCAACGCACCTAGGCTCCTGCTGAATGTAGGCTGCGGGCCAGAGAAGGATTCAGGCTCTAGAAACAGGTTTGTTCTTCATTTTCCTCTTCTTCCTTTCGTTCCCCCAGGCTCGGCTCTATCCGAGATGAGCTGTATCCTGGCTGTGATGGGGAGGCGGGGGAAGGCGCGGTGCCCTACGAACCCAATCACTCTGCCTGCTGAGCGGTGCTCGGCACACGGCACACACAGGCTCCTGCCCGGCAGCCCCCTCCTCGCCCTGCCCCCATTTTTTGCTCCAGCAGGAGCCCAGAGGGAAGAGTCCATCTGCACAAGGAGACTTTCTTGTGCAAAAGGCGAGGGAGGGAAAGCCATACAAATCAGAGGGGAAAAGAAATCCAAGGGAACGACGGAGATGAAAAACAGGCCCTTTTACAACATAACCCTGGACGTGAGCGTGCCGAAGAGTAAAGGTATTGGTGTCATTTTTTTAACTTGGCTGCGTGCGTTTATTAATGGCAGACACCCACATCTCGGCAGCTGCATTATTAGAACGGCAAGATGAATAAGGCGAGGTTCATGCTAATTCTTGCTGGAGAGAAGCAGATTAATCCCATTTCAAACAGGCATTGATCACAGAGATACACGGAATGTTAACTAAAGGGCCACATGAAATATGCTCCCGGAAGATCAATAACTCCGTGTCCTCTGTGCTGAGACGGGTAGGGGGGCGACAGGGGAGCCGGAGGGCACAGGGAGGAGTGAGAGCCAACATTTGGGAGATGAAACCGGGAGGAGGGGAGCAAACACTGGCCTGGGGGAAGGGGGGGCAGCCACAGGATTGGGAAGATCACGGAAATGTAGGGCGAACAATGAGGTGAGGAAAACAGAAAAGGGAGGGAGAAAGAGAGAAAGAGCAAGAAAGAGAAAAGGAAGGAAGGATGGGAAAGAGAAAGAAGACAGAGGAAAGAAGGAAAAGAGAAAGGGAAAGAGAAAGAATGGGGAAGGAAGAAGGGAAAGAGAAAGAAAAGAAGAAGAAAGGGAAGGATGGGAAAGAGAGAAGAAAGGAAGAAAGGGAAAGAGAAAGAAAGAAAAAAGAAGGAAGGGAATGAGAAAGAGAAAAAGGAAGGAAGGGAAAGAGAGAAAGAAAGATGACAAAAGAGGAGGGGAAGGGGACAGGTAGAAAGGGGAGGAAGAGGCAAGGCAGCAGAGAAAAGAAATGCTGGGGTCTGAGGTAAGGGCTGAGAAGTAAACCATCTCGAAGGACAGGAAACTCGAGAGAGGGAGCCACAGAAAGGCCGAGAACGGTGACATTCAAGCCATCCCCTAATTAAATTGGGGCAACTGCTTTTTATGCCTCCGTGCCCTTGATTCGGAGGGAAAGAGCAGCTGTGAGCACTCTCGTGAGGGTAATGACTCCGGGGAGATGGGTGGCCATCAGTGCTTGTATTTACTGAATACACCCCGCAGATTAGCCGCCCTCATGTTAGAATAGCTGTCTATATGCAAAGTCACATCATGAGCATGTGTGCACAGGGCCGAGGCCCCGCCCCGCAGTCGCTCTGACTGCAGAGGCAGGTTGGTGACTGTCTGTCACCTGGGCTCAAGCAGGGACGGGGTTAGAGACTAGAGGGAGAGCTCCAGAGGCTGCGGGAGGAGGAGGCATTTGGGATAAAGCTAATGTCGATTATTTGCAGTCTCCGCGATCGGGTGAAGCATTTAGGATGCGCCTTTCGCGAGATCTGGCTTCTGGTTTTCTCACGTATACGTTTTCTCTGTCTCTGTGGCCTTCCCCTTCTTTCCCTGGAGAATTCCCACTCCAGTTTCAAAATGTATTTCCTCGTGTGCTGCCCGCTTTCTCAGAGTCCCCTCTGGGTTAGGGAGCCCTTCTTTCCTGCTCCCAGGAACACCCCGATTTCGCTTCTATCGTGGCATTTAATACACCTCAACGACATTCCCAGATTCTGTTGTCTTTCTGTCCTTGGATCTCATCCATCAGTCTGTCTACCTTCTCCTGAGCTATGGCTACTGGTCCACAGGCTTCTTGTAGACAAAGCCATCTTTCCAGTCACCATGGTATCCCCAGTTCGCAGCTCGGTGCCTGGTGCATGGCGGGGCTGGGACAATGCTTCTTGAATTGGAATGCATGGATTCAATCCCATACTGTCTTGTCCTCATTATCCTACACACCGTAGGGTGCCACTACAAACTGTGCCATTATCCTACAAACTGTAGGGTGCACCTCTTCCCAACTGATCCCCCCCACCCCACCCCACCTCTGCATTCTCAGATCTGTGCGGATCATAGATGGAAACATGATTCTGACTCCCTCTCGGTCCCCTTGGTCATTGTCCTAATCCTGACCCTGAATTTCTCAAATAAGTCCGTATTTCATTTGATGACGTCCATTGCAAAGTTCAGTCAGCAAATATCGAGCCATCAAGTGTGAAAACACCTGCTAACCACATTAAATTCTGAGGAATAAAAACCATCAAAAGCAAAAGTCTCCTGTCTTCTCACCCTGGCCCTTAAACTAACATTCACATGAACTTTTAAATCATTGCTGGGGGAGGGGGGTGTGGGGGGAGGGAGGGGGTGGAGCCACAACTTTGAGCCAAAAGTCCTACGTCTTTTGCACAGGGATTCGCTAGTCTTATGATTCTGGCAGCCACCTTGAGGGTGGGAGCATGGAAAAGGAGAAGTTCAAAGGAGTGGATTTGTTGAGCATGGCTAACTGCATCTAGATCAGTTCAGTTGCATTTCGCCCGTGGAATTTCTAGCAAGAATTTATTTGAAACAAAGTTTGAAGATTATGGGTAATTTGAAAACCAACTCAATTGGTTGGCCTTTCCCCCAAACGAGTCTATGATCAGAGTTGCCTCCACTGCGACCAGAACCACCATCACATGAAAATATCAAACAAGATATTTATTGACTCTTATTATGGGTTCTTCCAACCAATGGAGGATTGGCCACCGTGCTGCTTTGGTCCTTTTCCTACTCTGATTTCGGATCCCTGGATGGCTCACCCCTGTATGGAGCTGGGAGCCTGATGTGAACAAGGACACTCACCTGCACCAGGAGCAGTCTCCCCAGGAAGCCATCCAGTCGCACAAAGACCAAGGAAGACTGGAAATCCCACTCCTTGACTTCCTGGTTCTCTTTGAAGTAAGTATGGAGATTCTCTCTTCTGTCCTGAAACATCTGCTTGAAGAAGTTCAAGGTGTCCATGACCACTTGCAGTTTTCTCTGACTTTCTTCCACCTCACTTCTCAGGAGGCCTTCTGGGTTGAGATAATTAGAAGCCTGGAACGCAAACAGATGGTTGTCACGGAGCCTGCACACGGTGCAGGACACCCTACGGTGTTTGTCCATGTCCCAACTCTGATCTCAATAACCGCCCGCCATACTTTCCAGAAGCATGCTGTAGGAAACCTCTGACCCCATCCTCCGTTCTACCAGTGGACTGGGGCCTGGGCTCAAGCCAAACCATCCACGATTGGCTCAGGGACAGACGGGTGCGTAAAGGAGCCATGGCAAACTTCTGTTGGGCCAGCTTGGGCTGGGAAAGGTGCTCTTTCCTGGGGGATTCTCTCGTGACTAGTTGGCTTTCTATAGTAAAGTAATTCAAAAGCAAGAATTCTTTGAACCATAAGTATTCCCCTGTCTCTAAGAGCCTCGATCCTGTACAGCTGTGATGCTTAAGCTGTATGACAGCCGCCTTCGCCACCACAGGGCGTGTCAAAGGTACCCTCGTCCTGGTGATGTTATCTTAGCCTTCCTGTCGGCCAGGGCTGGAGCCAGCCTTATCTTGGGCCTTTGAAGTACACAAACCAGTAAGTCATGCTAGTTGTTCTGTTGAGGCTGGTTTGGATTGGGCTTTCTTATACTTTCAACCGGAAAAGTCTTACAAAAATGCTGTGATGGAAGGGTGCTGACCTGGGAGCCAAACAACTGACTTCTGGTCCTGGATTGGGGGACCTTTGGCGACTCAGTTGACCTCCTCGAGCCTTAGCTCACATCTTTAAATATTAATAAGAAATTAATAAGGCTCTCCCTGCCCATCTCACAGGGTCCATCCAAAAATGGCTGAGGTCTTGGATGTCACAGCACTGGTAGGCAGCAACGTTCTCCGTAGATGTTAGTTGTTACGAGTTACTCTTTATATATGTTCATTAGAGGTAAAAGAAGCCAATTTGGGAGACAGATCCCCGAAGCCTCATTAAGGCCCCTTGTTCTGTTGACACACAGACTCCTGAGGTTTATGCTGTGCTGGCTGGTGTTCCAAGAGGCCCCGAGGAGGAGTATGGACTATGTGGTCCAAGAAGCTGTTTCTTTGTAGCTCACAGGCCCTGAGTTCATAGCACGTGCAGGGCATGAGCATGTGGGATGTGGCCATCTGGCCGCCCTTTGAGACAGGTCCTCTGCTTTTTCCCATTGCACAGTGGGGAATGTGAGGCACAGAGCAGATACGTCACTTGCCCAGGCACACACGGCTAACCAGTGGTGACTCAGAATTAGGCACAAGGACGCCTGGCTCTCGGGGCAGCATTCTTAAGTGTTGGGCTTCCCTGTTGACCCTGGGCACTGATCATTAAGGAGGTCAAGACTCACCACACCCACCCTGTGCCTGACCCCGGGACTTGGGCAGAGGGGAAAGGAAGACCGGTCCTCCCAAGGATTCTAGCACTACTGAGAACACCTTTGGGAGTTACTGGCGGTGACAGTAACACAATTTAAGTGTGAGACTCCTCCGGACTTGAATGATTTCCCTGCCCTGAAGGAAACGCACCCTCTCCTCTTCCCTGTGACCCGGTGCCAGCCAGCCCCTGGCGGGGGTGGGGGGGGAGGTTGTCAGGAGCCCCGACGGCTAACCTGCTGGATGAGGAGATTGCAGATTTCCTGGAGCAGCACCGTGAGCCGCCCTGGGGAGCGGTAGGACCCGCACGTGGCCCAGATCAGACACACCACGTGGAGCAGAGGCCGTAGCCGTGGTTTCACCTCCGGAAACTCCAGGCTCTCGAGGATCTCCAGGTGGCGGGAGAGTGGCATCAGGTGTGTCCGGATGTCCTGCGCCTCTGTCAGAGCTGGAAGGGATTGGAGATGGTCACCTTCCCCGCTTGGGGCTCATGCCTACCGAGTGGAGCCCTGGTGCCTGGGACGGAAGCTTCCGGGGAGCGGTGGCTGCCATTTCTGCTTAAACTAGGAGGAGAGCAGAGGAAGCTGGTCCCCGAGAACTTTCTAGCTCTTTTTTTTTAATTTTTATTTTTTAATTTATTTTGAGAGAGGGATAGAGCACAAGTGGGGGAGGGGCAGAGAGATGGCGGGGGTGGGGCGGGGAGACAGAGACAGAGAATCCCAAGCAGGCTCCGTGCTGTCAGCGCAGAGCCCGACGCGGGGCTCGATCTCACGAACCATAAGATCATGACCTGAGCCGAAATCAAGAGTCGGATCCTTAACTGACTTGAGCCACCCAGGCATCCCAAACTTTCCAGCTCTTTTGAGGAAACACTGAGACCTGGAGAGCTCTGGACAGCTGAAATAATGGTCTGAGGAGTCTCTCTTACAAAAGTCCCGTATCTGGACACCTCCCTGGCTCTGCTGGCCCCAGTCCGGTGCCCTGTGTGGAGAAGATACTTTGCTGCTGGCCAACGCCATACAAAGTAGATGATCGGAAGGACAAGTTTTAGAGTCAGAAAGATCTGCCTCCAAATGCCGACCCAGACGCTTCCCTGATGTGTGACCTTGGGCACGGCGAGTCGCTCTAACCTCAGAAAGAGGCGGAACAGGAGCTAATTTAAAGAATTCTTGCGAAGGTCTGTAGGCAGCACAAGGGGAGTGTCCCAGGAAAGGTGACGTCCCTGATAAACATTTTGCTAATCAAGTATCTCACTGAGCCCGTACCGAGGGGGAGGCAGGTGGGGAGAGAGAAATAACACAGACTGATGATGGCGGGGTTCTGCTGGATCTCAAAGCCAGGAAAATCTCCCCACCACTTCCTTTGACCACAGCCAAGGAAAGATAGGTGCCTTTCACTAGTCACCTTGTGGTGATGGAGAGAGGGGAAAGTAAGAAACCCAGTGGGTGGGGGACTAACTGCATATCACCACAGAGGCAGTGAAGAAGCCCACTGAGCAAAGTATCCCGGGATGGGCCATTTATAAAGTTCTTTCCTGGGCAGATAATCAGGCGCTATGATGGGTGATCATGGCCTTTGTTATCTTACAGGCTCTGCACTCATTCATCCTAAAGGAAACCCAAAATGTACCTGTTTAGTGAAGGTTCCGTGTGCCAGGCACTGATCCATTCACTAGACGTATCCCATCTCATAGCAGACCCCGGGCAGGAGCTTCGTTACTCTCCCATCACGAGTGAAGAAATTAAGACCTGCCCACCATGCCTAGGGTCTTCTTCCCACGGTTATAGCGGAACAAAAGCAAGATCACCCCAGGTTTGTGGGTCTGAACCCTGGCTTGATGGCCGCGGGGCTCACCCCGCCAGGAGTTTGCAATGCGTGTACGTTTGCACTTTATATCTCCAACGGGAAGTCGTGTGTGCGTCGAATGGTTGAAAGTCAAATATCACAGTAAGTTGATGGGAGGGGTTGGTGAGAACATCAAAACCGCCGTGTGGGGGTGGGGGAGACGCAGCTCCAGCAGCCATGCTAATGGGCACATGCCCTAGTGTTCAGACACATGGGGAGGAAGGAGGCTGAGGACATCGGGCCAGAGAAGCTTTCTCTTTACGATACCTTCCCCCCACCCCCCCCAAAAAAAGCAAACCTTTCTTTAATCACATAAATAGGCATTCCCCTGATTTTTAAGAGCACGGTATTTGAGGGTTGGCTCGTCCAGTCCAGGGCGTGGTCACAACTTAGCTCACAAGGCAGATGAAGAAAGAAATGAACAAAGGTGGGTGAAACAGAAGCAGCTCAGTCATAACAGGCTCTTCTGGGACCAAAGCCTTTGTTACGTGTAGCACTTGCCAATTTCCATGGCATAGATACCGCTGACATTCCCACCATGTCGGATTTCAAGCTACCAGCTCGACTTTTCTGAGTGTTGGGAGGGGGGATTGAAAAGAGTTGCAGACAGCAGGTTCTCAAGAACCTGATGGCCAGTCCCCATTGGCTCCAGCCCACCTCTGGCCACTGACCTGCACACATTGCCACCAACAAAGAGCCGGACTGGTGACCAGGCTGTACTATGCCAATCCTGCCCCTGGTGGCCAGAGACTAGAATGCTCCTGCAGGGACCTGTTGGCTTCCTTTTTTCCCAAGGTTTCCTTCCACTGCTGACAATCTTGTTCCACACTGTTTCTCCACTCCTTTAACTCCCCTCTTTGCATCGTTTTCCAATTTGCGCCCACTGATCCAGGAATGTTTCTTTTCCTCTCCTTCTCTTCAGTCCATCAGTGAGCCCAAGAACTACCCTGCTCATGACTAAGACGACTAACATTCATAGTGGGTCTCTTTAGGTTCAAGAAAGACAGATGCTCTTTGGGGTGCCTGGGTGGCTCAGTCAGTTAAGCGTCCAACTTCAGCTCAGGTTGTGATCTCGCGGTCTGTGAGTTCGAGCCCCGCGTCGGGCTCTGTGCTGACAGCTCAGAGCCTGGAGCCTGCTTCAGATTCTGTGTCTCCCTCTCCCTCTCTCTCTCTGCCCCTCTCCCACTCGCTCTGTCTCTCTGTCAAAAATAAATAAAAACATCTTAAAAATTAAAAAAAAAAGAAAGATGCTCTGAAATTAAATCGGAAATGGGAAAACTAATTGCCAGCCTCCAAAATCTTTTAAAAAATTTTTTAAAGATTTTATTTTTAAGTAACCTCTACACCCAATGTGAGGCTGGAGCTCACGACCCCCAGATCTAGTCACGCGCTCTACCGACGGGGCCAGCCAGGCGCCCCTCTAAAATCTTTTTATTCTCAGAAGACCCCATCAAAATTTCTGACCAAGTCTTTGCCTAACTCCTATAATCAAAATTCCTTTTCTTGCATCATCAGAATTGAGTTACATATGTTTCAAGGATTTCTAATTTTGCTGTCGTGTTTATCCGTGATCATGATGACGGTATTGTTTTTTTCTCCTTTCTTCTCATTGCCAGCATTTACTCGACTGCAAAGAGCTTTCTGAAGCCCACCCGGGAAACCAAATCTTTTATAACTATTAATCAAGCAGAATGATTATAGTCTATTAATCTATTAATGTGAAAAATATATTTGGGGCTCTAAATAACGGACTCGTAAATATACTTTTAGCGCGTGTCATTTTATTTCAGGGCCCCGAACGTCAGTCATTTGCAGGTCTCCTTTATGGTAGCTGTCGTGCCTGCATACAACCTGTAATATTCCTTACTGAGTGCTTTTCTCAAAGTTGATGCACATTTTAACCTGAATAAAATATTAGACGAAAACTTTGAATCACTACCACAAACAGAAAACTGGCATCACTTGCCAAAAGCAGTTGCCCTTTGACACACTTAAATTTTTTTTCGGGGCGCCTGGGTGGCGCAGTCGGTTAAGCGTCCGACTTCAGCTCAGGTCACGATCTCACGGTCCGTGAGTTCGAGCCCCGCGTCGGGCTCTGGGCTGATGGCTCAGAGCCTGGAGCCTGCTTCCGATTCTGTGTCTCCCTCTCTCTCTGCCCCTCCCCCATTCATGCTCTGTCTCTCTCTGTCTCAAAAATAAATAAACGTTAAAAAAATTAAAAAAAAATTTTTTTTTCATGTTTTTATTTTTGAAGGAGAGAGAGAGAGACAGAGCATGAGCAAGGGAGGAACAGAGAGAGAGGGAGACACAGAATCCGAAGCAGGATCCAGGCTCTAAGATGTCAGTTCATAGCCTGACGTGGGGCTCGAACTCATGAGATCATGACCTGAGCGGAAGTCGGACGCTTCACCGACTGAGCCACCCAGCGGCCCCAACCGTTTAACACGCTTTCAAACATACCTGTCCATACGTCTCCCACAATCACAGTGGTGGTGGCACGCATCCACTTTTGGGGACACCTGTCCCATCTGAACTACAGTATAACTTGGGAACAATGGCTGGTTCCTCTGGGACACAAAACCTCTCTGAGAAGCAATAATCGGGGGCCCCCACGAGGGATCTTGTTCCAAGCCAGCTTTATGTGTTGGCAGAGTGATGTCTGTGATAATATTTTAGGGCCCAAAAGGACCTCAAAGACTAGTCACTTACGGCCACTCTCCTCTGTTAGTTAGCACATATCGGAACCCCCACCACTGGGACCTTTATTCCTTGAGCTGAGTGGTTTCCAAACCCCACGCCGTGGGGCTGAGATGGTGGGGCAGGGGTAGACCAGTGGGGTCTGGACACAGGACGCTCCCCTCTTTAACAGAGCAAATGTAGCTTGGTTAGTTTTACATTGTGGACTTCCGTAGATTGTACTTGAAGAAAGAGTTCTGATCGAGGAAAAAAAACGTTTGAAAAACCACCACTTGAATTAAGCTTGAATCACATGAAATTACGGACGCCTTCAAAAGCACATTCTGACCTACCATGCTGAAGAGCTAGCGGGAGGAGGTTTGATAGGAGGGAGGAAAGAAGCAAAGGGTACAGACGGCGGGAGAGGGAGCCCCGAGAAAAATTTACCTACTTCTAATCATAGACTTTGCTAACTGCAATTTTGACAGGGGCCGATCTTGTCTGGGGCTCCGATGGCCAGTCCCATCCGACAGCAGGAACAGAAAAAAAGCAGAACGGAGCTCGAAATGGAACAGAGACTTCTTCCAAGGAGCTAGGGGCGGAGGGACTTGGAATCCAGAGGTGAGAGGTCACAACATGCACATGCACAGTACAACATGGTCAGAGAGCACTTCCACTGTGTCATCCCCCAGCGGCCCAGGGAAGCCTCCGCGGGGAGTGCGGGCGCCACAACCGCGCTCCGCACTAAAGCTCAGAGAGGTTAGGTGACTTTGCCGGGGTCACAGAGCCTTGGCAACGCAAACAGACCACAAGGTATCTGCTTTCCTGCTTCTAGATTTGGCACTCTCATCACCAAGCTAGACCGTGTCGGGTGGGAGGGTTTCAGAGACCGGAAAACTGCAGAGGGAGAAGACAATTCAGCACTAAACAAGAAATGCGACGCCAGCGTGTTGACGAAAATACTCGCGCGTCCTCACCTGCTACGACATCTCTGCACATGGCTTGGAAAGCTGGGAAGTAGCTGCTGTGGACTCTGTCCAGGAGCCTGGCCATGCCCCTCACCTTTATCGCTCTCAGTTGGTTGTAAATGTGTTCCAGATCTTCAGCCCTACAACACCGTGGAGAGGGGTGAGTCCGGGCCGACATCGCGAAATGCAAGTCACACTGTGATGACCCCCCCCCTCGGACACAGAGGGGCCCTGCCTCCGGGTGCTTGCACACAGGCCGGAGCCAGCCCCACAGAGCGGGGCATCTGTTCCTGGAACAGTGAGGGCAAAAGCCTGGGTCGGGGACGCGGGTTCAAAGGGGCAGCTCCGGGAGGTAACGGCAGCGAACACTGCTGTGACCATCTGGCGGCTCATCTCGGCAGCTGGAGGTCATTAGCTCTTGCAGTAAGGTCTGGAAGGCGGGGTGCGGGGGGTGTCGTCAGAACACAGCTGCCGGAGAAGGGCCCGTCAGCAGGTCAGAGGAACGGTCAGTGACGAGGCAAGAGGATGGGGCGTCTCAGCGCTGGGGCACACAGAGGGCCGGAGCCCTACCGGTACGCCTGGCCACGTGACAGGGACACTCTCGTTCAAGGCGAGAACAGGGGCGTCTGCCTCAAACATCTTTCTGTCTCCTTTTCAGTGAAGGAGTACTCGGCACGGCAATAAACAGAAGCAGGGAAACAGGAGAGCCGGAGGGGGAAGGAGTGGGAGCACTAGTCAGGTCTTTCCAGAATCCCTCAGGGGCTGGGACGCCCTGGAGGATGGGATTTCCAGCCCTCCGGATGACTGACTGGGCCCTAGGAAAGGCCGTTTTGCAGGCAGCCAATGGCCAGAACCCCAGATCTTTAACAAGAAGTGTGCATATGGCTTCGACTGTCCACGGAGGAGGGGATAGAGGAGTAGAAGACAAAACGTGACAGAGGGTTCATTAGTTTTATATTTGGTTGAAAGCACCTTTGAAGAAATGTCAGCCGGTAGACAGATCATAGCTCAAGAAAGGAAAGACAGCTAAGCATTTTCCCGCGCTTGGGACACCTGTGTTGACCCAACCAGTGGTGAAAAGTCCCCGGGGGTGGGACCAGACTCAGTGGCTGCCCCTTCCCCCCAGGCCACCATCATCCCCGGTAAGACATCTACGCCCCAGGATTTGAGCATGCGCCTACCTGCTCTTCCAGAACTCCAACTCCGTCCTAGGGGTGGGGTTCTCCCCTTGTAGGAGGGGCTGGGAAGACTCTCTCTTGAGCACCCCCTGGACCCGGCGGCTCCACTGGATTACAGCGGACTCAATGGCATAGATGACTGACTTCTCTGTGCAATCCAAGCTGTGGAAGACACGACAAATCTCCCGGGTCTACTGGAAGTAACTCCAGGTGTCCCCAAAACAGAATTCCAAGTCTTTCAAAGATAGGTGGGAAATTCCACTGAATCCAGGCTTTGTTCACTTCCGTTGGATGACAGACTCGGATCCGCAGTCAATAAAAAGTACAGACAAAACGCTTACGTGTGCACGCGTACGCAATTATTCAAGGTTGGGGGCTTCCCCGACATCCTGAAGACAGGTTTGAGAACTCTGAATCCCACCGAGCCTTTCTGTCCGTGCAGGAATACACTGGACAGAAGCTATTCGGGTGAATGTCCACCCCTTGCCTGAGTACCCCCAATGTCAGCAAGCTCCCTACTTGACAAAGCAGTGCGATCCTTGGTAGGCCGGCCCGTCCTGGGAGAGGGTCGGTCTCTACACTGAACCCGGAACCACATCTACCTCTCTGCCAATTTCCACAGTTGGTCTTGGCTCTGACTTCTGCAGCAAGAGGAGGTAGGCTCCGTCCTCCTCCACGAGGCAGGGAATCAGCCATCTGAAGGCCATGGGCAATTTCATTCTGGGCCCCCACTCCCCCTCCTACACCTTTTCGAAAATCCTTCAGTGAGGAAAGCTAGAGGTGTTTCGGAAGAGATGTAAATGTCCAGAACATATTTTGGTGGCCTTTCGACAAAGCTTTCATAGACAGCTGTTCATGCCAAGAACCCAGGACACAAGCGACACAGAAAGAGAATCTACCGCCTGGGTGTTTCACGCCAGAAACCCACCTTCGCTTATTTTAATTAAATTCATATTTGCTGAGCAACGATATGTCACAAGTGATTACAGAAGGTATTGAAAGGAAAAGATACTCACCTCCCTGAAATGTGATCCAGCCTTTCGGGAAATTGTCAAATTTGAACAAAGCGAGACAAACCCAGCAATGATTACACACACACACACACACACACACTGAATGTTATTATGTTAACATATAAAAAGGAACAGGGAAAGCGTCATTTGAGTTTATTTATTTCAAAAATTGAATACTTTTATTAAGCCACATTAGGTTTTCTAGTTAACTGGGAAATTGCTTCAGATTATATATGTAGCAAATTACTTCCCAATAGCAAAAACCCATTATAAAGGACATTGGCATTGCACGCGACACTTAGTCTTCAGATCAAATCACGGGCCCTTGAACGTACAACTGTTGACAGTAATACATTTGCAAACTGCTGGCAATATGGCAGACGGCACTCACACCGGAAGGTGGCCTGTTCCCAGAAACACACAGAAGTGCTGGATAGAAGATAAAAAAGGTATCATTTAGAAACCCAGGCTGGCTGAAAAGAAAAAGGAAAAAGACAATCCCCGTGGGACAGAAAGAAAGCCATTCCCCCTCCAAGGAGAAGAGGCTGGGGGTTTTCTGCCCACCCAGACGCGAAGAGGCATAGACTTCAAACAAAGCCAGATTTGTGTCCGTTTGGGGGAAAAGAAAAAAATCCCGGAGATCTGACAAAAGTCTCCAGCTGCCAGGGGGAGGAGGGTGCGAACTGTAACAAGAGCCACTGAGGCTGGTTCTGTGACATTACGTGCCGCGTAAATGCGCGCGGCTGTTGCCCAGACCGGACCTGGGTCTTTGCCAAGGATGAGACGCTGTCCTGATGAGCAAAATACTGCAAATCAGTGTGGCTGCTCCCGGCCCTGAACTAATTCTGAGTGGGGGAGAAAAGGGCCATGCTGCTGTGATGGCCTTCAGGGACTTCGGGCACAGGGAGCGAGAGGCACCGGCGGCAATCCGCGGAAAACACGCAGTCCGCGGATGTTGGCAAACGGCAGACGGTGGGCTTGCGTGCAGAACCAGGAGGTGTGCGGAGCCGGGAACAGAGAAGTCGTAAAGAAAACACTCAGACAAACCGGCGTCTCCCCTATCTCGGAGGCCCCTACGGCCAGGCTGGCGGTACTTACGCACTGTCGCTGTCAGAATCCACAAACCCCACTTCGTCGGCGCCTGCCGGAAGAGGCAGCACAGTCTTCCCGTTCACCTGCTCCAGGATAACCAGGAGGTCGCCCTGCAGGCCGTGGGCGTGCCGCTGGACATCTTGACATACCACGTGGGGCCAGCCTCGGTGATTCTTCTCATTGGCCAGGACGGGGACGACCACCTGGAACGGAAGCACGCAGGAAGGGAAGGTGGGAATTTTTCTGACGCCTTCAGGAAAGACTATCTTAGAATGGCCCAGAAGGCCACCCGCAACCTTTTGCAGGCCCCCGTGCCGTAGGGCCTACTATTAAGAGCCAACAGTGTGTATTGCCTTGACGTCTGGTAAAACTGGGAGGGTCTCGAAGAGCCCACCTGCAGGTGAGTCCCCTTGGCCAGACAGCCGTCTTCGTCAAGGGGATGGGCGCGGTTGCCGCTTAATTCTGAGTAGCGGGCTTCGACCCCCTGCCAGCCAGTGGACTTCCTCAAACAAGCCAGTCCTATCCTCCCACCGGGGCTGGTGGGCACCCCACCATCTGGATCCCCCCACCCCAAGCTTGCCTCCCATAGCCCCGTGGTTGTTCATTGTGGTCCCAAGCCCAACTCCCAAGGGACACAGTGTCCTCTCCCACCTCCTCCTCTGGGCTGTGAGTCTAGGTAACTGATAAGCCGCCATCAGGATCATCTGTCCAATGTCGTGTGCTTGGCCATCCCCAGAACTCTTGGGCAGGAGCCCCTCCGTCATGAGCAGGGTGAATAGGAGGCGATTGAAAATGTCAAAATATAGGACGAATGTGGGTAAGGAAGCCCATCTGTCTACAGGTGTTATGACCAGGGCGTGTTAAAAAAGCAAGCCAAGTTGAGGATCTTAAATCTACCTGTAGGGTGAACATTAGTTGGTTTGGGCCACCCAGTAGGGTTCCTCTTTTTTTGGTACTCATTTCTAGGTCCAGAGGCGGGATGTGAACAAATCTGAGCCAATGCGAGTCAGGCCAAAGTCTCGCATCTGAACTTTTTGACGAAGAGAGTTTTCTCTTTTCTAGGAGTCCAGAACGATTGTGGCCACCTTGCCAACATATGGAGCCTTAGAATAAGGCCAATATGGGGGTGCCTGGGTGACTCAGTTGGTCGAGCGTCCGACTTCGGCTCAGGTCACGATCTCACGGTCTGTGAGTTTGTGCCCCATATCGGGCTCTGTGCTGACAGCTCAGAGCCTGCAGCCTGCTTCAAATTCTGTCTCTCTGTCTCTCTCTGCCCCTCCCCTGCTTGTGCTCTGTCTCTAAAATAAATAAACATTAAAAAATTAAAAAAAAAAGAATAGGGTCAATATGCAGAAAAGACACTTTATAGATGGAGAAAAGCCCATGTCCTCTGACATCATTAGAGCTCCTGAATCAAGCCGCTCCAGAATTTTCTTAGCTACTTCACGTGGAGGTTTTGATCACTAGCAACTTAAAAAGTTGTAGTTGATAGAACCTACTAGGAACATCTCACAGCTGAAGGAAAGGGATGAGAGAGAGAGAGAGAGAGAGAGAGAGAGAAACCCAGATGATCGGGAAATGGGATAAGGAAGAACCAAGGAAATAATGACAATAGAAACTCATATGGCTGGTTGGGTTCTATGAATGACCAGAGTCCATGTGGCTACGAAATGGGACACCTAGACCTGGCGGGTGAAATCGAAGAGGGTGAGCCTTGCCTGGTCTGTCTGGAAACAATCACTGAACTGAGAATTTATAACAGCAGGTGGACAGGGAGTGCCAACAGAGAAGATATCACAAATCAAGTCCCACTCATTCATGTTGAGAAAGGATGCTTGGGGGGGTGGGGAGCGGGGTGCCTGGGCGACTCAGTTGGTTGAGGATCCAACTTCAGCTCAGGTCATGGCCTCACAGTTTGTGAGTCTGTGCCCTGCATGGGGCTCTTTGCTATCCATGCAGAACCCGCTTCAGATCCTCTGTCCCCCTCTCTCTCTGCCCCTCCCCCACTCGCACACACTCTCTCCCCAAAATAAACAGACATTTATTAAAAAGAAAGAAAGGAAGGAAGGAAGGGAGGGAGGGAGGGAGGAAGGAAGGAAGGAAAAAAGGAAGAAAAGAAAGGACCCTTTTGGACCCAGGGCAGAAGGCCCAAGAGGAAAGAGAGAATGAAGAGAAATATTCTTAGGATCTCAGAGGCAGGGACTGTATCTCATCTGGTCTTTTTATACCCACAGTCCTCCATAAGGCCTGGCATAGAGGAAGCACTCCATAGAGGTTCACAGAATAATTGAACGTACACGGTCTGAAGAAAAACTGGTAAGTGAGCTTGCACCGGATTTTTGAGGGCTCTGAGTGAGAGAAAAATAATGAACATGAACTTTCTATGAAACGAAAAGCTACTCCTTCATTTATTCAATAAATATTTATTAACCATCTATATGCTAATCGTGTTCTAGGTGCCGGGAAGGTATGTCAATGAACAAAACAGACAAGAATTCCTGAGCTCATGAAGTTCAGGGGAGAGACAGTCCATCAACGGAACGTTCTGCAAGAAAGGATAACAACAAAGCAGGGGAGGACGATCAAGAGAGTTTACAGTGACAGATGGACTGATTGGTGCAGGCTTGACTGAGAAGGTCACATTTAAACAAAAACTGGGGAGGACAGGGAGAGAGCTGTGCAGATCCTCGGGGGACGTATATTATAGACAGAAGGTAGCTGGCTATGGCAGTTGGGATTTCAGAGAAGCAAAGGCTGGGGACAGCAAAATCAGAGTCAGGTGGTTTGTGAAACTCTGGGGTGGGGGGGTGTGAATGACTGCTCCCGAGAATCTGAGGACAGATAGAGAGGAGGGGGTGTCCAAGCAGTGAGCCCAAGGGCTCTCCAGTGTTAGGAAGCTGGCAGGTGCCATTGATGGAAAGGAGCGGCCATCGCGACGTCAGAAGACTGGTGTCCTGAAAGCCAAAGGCCGCTCACAGGTCCAACCAGAAGAGGACTGCTGAAGCATCCGGCGTCCTGGTAACGCCGACGAGCTCTTCACCTTGTCTTCCATGCGACGTGGGGGTGACCGCAGGCTAAAACAGGAAGAAGATGGGGCCCAGCGAGAACAGACACGAATCCCAGGCATTCTGCCGTCGAGGGGACCACAGAAAAAAGGACGAGAGCTGCCAGGAGGAATGAGGATCCTGTCTGACGGGAGTTACCTGGTGGGGAAGGAAAAACCAAGAATGTAGGAGAGAGGGGAGAGTCGTTGGCGTGACCTCTTCAAGGAAACGAGAATGGACGGGATTCGGAGCAAAGGTGGAGCTTTTAGTCTTGGGGTTGCCACCCGGGGACGGCACACGGTCCTTCTGTAGCAACAGGAGAAAGAGGTCCCTGATGTGGGATCCTGAGGGGGTGGTTTGGAATGGGAGGTCTGGGAACAGCCACAGTAGAGAGGTAGGCAACATCGTTGGAGGAGGAAGTTTCAAGGACCCCGGAGGCCGGCTTATTGGAAGGATCCTTCCTGCATCTGATGAAGCAGCCAGGTGGTAAGGTAGGAGTGATGTTGGAAAGAGTCACAGTGAGCCGGGGGCAGGGCCGTCAGTACATGACGCAGCAGTGAGACGGGAGAGGGCGGGTTTTGTCTGATGGCGTAAGATCCAAGCGGAGGTTTTTCTACACGAGTCTAGAAGCAGCAAGGAGGAGCGAAGGCTCAGAGATGGAGAGGCTGTGGGGACAGACACACAGCTGAGTCCTCCAGGGACAGCGGGGATGGGTTAGGGCCAGGTGACAAGGAGGGGTCAGAGGAGTGAGGACGCTTTTCAGTGGGGTATCGAGGGACAAGAATTCTTGTCCTGTAGGGCAAACCTACAACACAGCACACCATTCCGGGTGTCCTCATGTACTGTTTCTAAATTCCATGACCGTCCTGCATGATCGTTTGACCCTGGCCGCAGAGGTCACATGACAATGATGCATTGCCCAGAACCGGGATTCGAACACAGGCCCATCAGATTCCACATCCCACGCTCCCTCCCCCAGACACAGAACTTCAAAATGGCACCCAAGTCTCGGACCTCGGGGAAAATAACCTGGCAGCAGTGAGTGAAGTGGCCGGGAGGAGGAAGAAAACTAGCAGGAAACTCGTTACTAAATTCTGTCAATTCCAAGAAACATTGCTTGGATGCCTTTTTTAATTACTTTATTTAATCTATCTATCTATCTATCTATCTATTATCTATCTATCATGTATGTATTTTGAGAGAGAGAGAGAGTGCACACACATTCAAGCAGGAGAGAAGGGGCAGAGAGAGAGAGAGAGAGAGAGAGAGAGAGAGAGAGAGAGAATCCCAAGCAGGCTTCATGCCCAGTGCAGAGTCTGACACCAGGCTCGATCTCACGACCCAGGGATCACGACCTGAGCCAAAATCGAGAGTTGGACGTTCAACCGACTGAGCCACCCAGGCGTACCTTGGATGCATTTTTTTAAAACCCTGTACTAGTGTAACAAAATAATGTTAAAACGTATAGCTTCCTCCCTTGTTGGGAGGAATCGTACCCCACACCCACCCCCTAACACAAGAGGGCTTCTCTCAGCCACAAGGGCTCCTTTGGCTTGAGTGAGCTGAGTCGGGTGTGGGAGGATGAGGGGAGTATGCCACCAGGAGTGAAGCTGGCCCACAGGGGGAGAGGAGAGGGGGCAGGAGCGCTGGGAGGGAAGGAGGGGCTTAGGGGACAGGAGGTGAGCTGGGGGCTGTAACCGCCCTCGATCAGCAGGGCGAGTAAAAGAAGTATGTGAGGGAACAGTGGTTGAATGGCCTATGGATGGCTGTTAGCGGCTTCAAGAAATGCTAAGGCCTGAAGGTAATCTAAAAGTAAATATTTTATTTGGATTTTAAAAACATATAATACATTTACCTGGTGCAAAATCTGAAAGTGCAAAAGCTTCCCAGTGCGAAGCAAGCATTCTATCTACCCCTGCAGCTCAGCCACCTAGTTTCTCGGGCCTGTGGATTCCTCTGTTAGTGAATCTGTCCATCCTTCATCCCTCTCTCCCTCCCTTCTTCCCTCTTTTCCTCTGTTCCCTCTTTCATTCCCTCCTTCTTTCCCTCTTTCCTTCCTTACTACCCTCCTTTCTTCCCTCCTTCTTTTCTTTCTTCCTCCCTCTCTCCCTTCCTCCTTCCCTCCTTCCTTCCGTCCTTCCTTCCTTTCTTCCTTTCCTTCCTTCCCTCCCTCCTTCCTTCCCTTTCTCTTTCCCTCCTTCCTTCCTTTCCTTCCTTCCTTACCTTCCTCCTTCCCTCCTTCCTTCCCTCCTTTCTTCCTTTCCTTCCTTCATTCCCTCCCTCCTTCCCTGCTTCCTTCCTTCCTTCCTTTCTTCCCTTCCTTCCTTCCCTCCTTTTTTCCCTCCATCCTCCCTCCCTCCCACTTTCCCTCCTCCTTGCTTCCTTCCCCCTTCTCTCCTCCCTCCCTCTTTCTTCTTTTTAGCAGAAATGGTAGCATACTATACTATAATTCTGCACCTTAAAAAAATTATCTTAAATCGCAGCACTCTTCACACTAGCCAAGAGGGGAAAGAACTTCCCTCCATGGGTGAATGGATACACAAAAGGCGACGTATACATAAAATGGGATAGTACTCAGCCTTAAAAAGGAAGACGGTTCTGACACCTGCTACAACCATGGATGAACCACGAGGACATTATGCTAAATGAAGTAAGCCAGTGACAAGAAGCTAAATGCTGCACGACTCCATTCACATGAGGTACCCAGAGTGGTCAAGGTCATGGGAACAGAAAGTAGAATGGGGTGGGTGGGGAGAATGCCAGGGCCCGCGGAAAGGTGGACCTGGGGGTTTGTTTGGCGCGTACCGGCTTTCAGTCAAGCAGGATGGTGGGGGTTCCCGGGGATTTGCGGCACAACAGTGTGTGGGGGGTTCACAGGTGTCAGCCTGTACACTTGGAAATTATTGAGAGAGTGAATTTTATCTTGTGTGGGTTTTTTTTCCCCCACAATAAATATAAATTACCTTAAGGACTGTTCCATAGCAATTATTCCTTTTATTTATTTATTTTTTCAAAGTTTATGTGTTTGTTTTGAAAGGGAGAGAGAAAGCACAAGGGGGGGAAGGGCAGAGAGAGAGAGGAGAGAGCGAGAATCCCAAGTGGGCTCTTCGCTGCTACCACAGAGCCCGACGCGGGGCTCAAATTCATGAACTGTGACATCATGACCTGAGCCCAAGTCCAACGCTTAACCAACTGAGCCACCCAGGCGCCCTACCAACTCTTCCGTTTAATTAATATAATTTAATTATATATAACCTTCCTTCATTTGCCCGGTCCCCTGTCGATAAACATTCAGTTTGTTTCCAATCTCGTTCAATGCACCAATGAAAATTCTGGAATGTTTGAGGGCTTGGATTATTTTACAATTATGTTTGCCCGCTGGATACATTTCCTCGGGCCTGATCGTGCTCTGAGATTGACCCGCTGCCCTCCACACGTACTAAGTGTAGCGCCATGTCTGAACCTTGGCTCAGTCTGCTCCCAGTCCCTTGAAACTTACCTTGACATCCATTTACCCTAACCTTCCTTCCTGTTCAGGAGCCAGTTCGACACCTGAGGCTAAGCGTGGCTCTCAGACCACATGCATACCTCTCTCCTCTGATCACAGTGGCACTTCCTTCTGTCATCATCATTCACAAGGGGACTTGATCCAAGCTTAGATCTCTGTAGTGAGGGTGTTCAGACAATGCACAGCAGTAAAGCCATGCTGGTTGTTAAAAGACTGAAGTGCATCCTGATCTACTGAGAAACCTAGCTTCTCTGGGCTTCCCGAGGGTGACTCTGTCCCCCGTGCTCCTTCCCTGCCATAACCCCTTCCCAGAGCTTCCTGG
Organism: Panthera tigris; assembly: GCF_018350195.1. Taxonomy (NCBI): domain Eukaryota; kingdom Metazoa; phylum Chordata; class Mammalia; order Carnivora; family Felidae; genus Panthera; species Panthera tigris. The sequence goes on along the minus strand of NC_056673.1, from coordinate 5,660,962 downwards.
TAAAGCAACTAAAAGGCTAACATCTGGCCTAGCAGGGAGCCTCCAGGACCCGGCTCCAGCACTGGGGCCAACTCTAGGTAAATTCTACCTCCACCCCAGGCGTACGAGTTTTCAATACAGCAAAACCTTGGTTTGCGAGCAGAGCATAATTCGTTCCAGAAACATGCTCGTAATCCAAAGCACGAGTATATCAAAGCAAATTTCCCCATAAGAAAGAGTGGGAACTCAGATGATTTGTTCCACAACCCAAAAATATTCATATAAAAATCGCAATACTGTAAATATAACAGAAAATAATAAAGAAAATACATAATACAAAGAAAAAGAAACAAATTCCCCTGCACTTACCTTTGAACACCTTCATGGCGAGTGCGAAGGAGACAAGAGAGAGGAGGGTTATTGTGTAGGACGACGTTCACTATCGCTAACAGAATCAGGGCTATCTATTGGCTCGGTGGAATCCTTTTCTTTTTGTGCAACCGTAACAAGGAACCTATCCAACGACACTTGCTATTGCCTCCTTTTGAGGATGTCGGGGAATTGTGACATTGCGTTGACAATCACCCACAATCCCACAGTGAGCGAAAGAGAGAACGAGAGAGAGAGAGAAGAACCATTGGCTCTTTGTGATCATGTGACAACCCGCGTTGCGTACTACTTATGTTGCAAGACATTGCTCGTTTATGGAGTTAAAATGTATTAGAAATGTTTGCTCGTCTTGCGGAACACTCGCAGAACAAGTTACTCGCAATCCAAGGTTTTACTGTATTTGAAATAGAGGATCAATTTCATGGGTAGGATTGTGTCTTCTGTTTTTCTGGTATTCCCTATGGCCTCTATCACACAAAACAGCCTCCCCAAACACACACACACAACTTACAGGGAAAATTACTCCCGTTCCAGAAAGGTCTAAATGTCCCAAGAATCTCACCTTGGGCACCCTCTCTGAAATCTGCACTGTCCCCGCTTTGCCTGTGGCCTCACACAAGTACTCTATAATCCACGACTCTGGACATCTTCCTCCCTGAGCTCAGGGCAGACCCCTCCCCCCTCCAAACACCTGTGGGCACCTGTTGGACATTTCCAAATGGATGCCCCAACTTCTTATCTTGGCACGTGGCTGACACTGGGTATTCACGGATGAGGTGAAATCAAAACCAAACCACCTCCCCCTTTAACTCCCCTCGTAGGTAAGCACTGTGTATATAGAGCCTTTCACTTCCGTTACCTCCCTGACCCCATAGAGATGACCCCTTGGTCACCACTGTTTGTCTTTCCCTGTGCCTGTTTACAGAGGGATTAAGAAATGGTCAGGACCCACCAGGCCCTCCTGCCTCCAGCCTCCCCTCGACGTTGGCTTGGTCCCAGACCGGGACCGGAGGAAATCGGAGCCCATTCAGCTTCTCACTCTGACCTGGCCCTTCCCAGGTGGCCCCAGCTCGCCCCCAGGTCGCACGTGGGCTCTGGGCTTGGGGCCCCTCCCCTCTGGCCCCGCCCCCTGCCCCGCCCTCCGGCTCCGCCTCCCCTCCCCCTCCCCCTCCCAGTGGCTGCCGGCGCCCCGCAACCTGCCCACCCTCACCTGAGAGAACAGGGCGGCCAGATGCTTCAGAGGGGCGGCGGGCACGTCCCCGCACAGCACGGCGCCGCGGAGGCTGCGGGGCCCCGGCGGCTCCGGCCCGGTGCGCAGGAAGAAAAGCCCCTTGGCGCGAGGCGGGCCGGCCTCGGGCCCCGCGTCCAGCCCGGGTCGCAGCGCCAGGCCCCCCGGCCCGGGCCGCACCACCAGCAGCGGCTGCGGCCTCCCCGCATCCTCGCGGCCCAGGAAGGCGTGCAGCAGCCGCTCCGCCTCGGCCGTGCCCGCGCAGCGCTCCCAGGCGCCGGCGGCCGGCCGCAGGCTCCGGGCCACGTAGGCCCCCAGGAGTCGCAGGCGCGGGTCGGCGCCGGGCTCCGGGTCCGCTTCCTCCGCTCCCGGCATCGCGCGCTCCGGCCGGCCCCAGCGGTTTCCCGGGCGACGCGGACGCGGCCGGGGCTCCCGCCTCCGCTGCCCTCCTATTGGGCCGGAGACTGCTGACCACGCCCCCTTCCAGGCTAGAGAGGTAGGCGAGGGACGCGGACGGCAAGGGGCGGGCTCGCGTCGCTGTTGCTAGGAAACCAGCCGCCGCTCCTGGTTAGTGCCTGCTCTCTCGGATTGCAGGTGCTCAGGGGTGACCGTCCAGAGCCCCGGTTTATTGACGGGGTGCGTGGAGGGGGAGGGCAAGGATACAAATGCTGTTAAGGGTCTTGCTGGCTAAGGTCAGATTAAATTCTTTAGAGGACTCCAGACACTGAAAATATGCTGGTTCTCCCGTCTACTCCCCAAATGTGCAATTCAAACTTGAAAAAAACGATGTCAAATCCTAAAATAGATGTAAGCGAACTCAGTGAATTTTTAAAATTTCTTTTCCGTGATAACTTACATACTTTAGAACGGTGTTTATGTGGCCACTGAGCATTTGAAAGGTGCTGGTGCGACTGAGGAACTGAATTTTTAATTTAATATTAAACAATAATGAAATAATAATGAAATAATAATTTTAGATCAGCTTCAGAATTTCAATGTCAATTTTTTTAAAAAAGATTTTTTTTTTAGGGTCCTGCTCTGTTCATGCCTTAAGTGTGTGCTTAATCTGACAAATGGGGACTCAAACTCTGAGATGGCCCCAATCAGCTCTTCTGAAGTTCAGAAAGGTGCTTTTAAACATACAGGATTATGTGGATCTTGTCTTCCAAAAGGGATACCGTGAAGCAGCTTTACTGACCTCAGAAATTAGCGTTTGTCACCTGACTCCCTCTTCATTATGGAGATATAAATAGCTTGGCTCTTTGCATGCTTGTAAGGGGTGTAGGGACAAGGAAAGGGACAGCCTGGAAGCGTGAAGCCTGCAGGTCTGAAATGAGCCCCCCCCCTCCCACCCCCCGCCCTACCAACCTGATTTTTGTCATCAACCAGAGACTGCACAATCTCTGGTAAAAAAGAATGTTCATAATGGCTTCAAAGAAACATTAACAGAATAAGCACTTATCAAAGGCAACTCAGCTAACAAGAACCCCTCAGGAAAAGTTGGTAGCTAAAAGGTAAAATGATTGATTTCATAATAACTGGGGCACAGGAGGCACTATGATGAAAAATGTTCACAATAGAAAATGAATCTTTATGTGTGTAAAGAGTGTTTTATCATTGCCGGATTAAACAGTAGGCAGACCAACTGTGAGGAAAGCGACAAAGCAGGGGCCCTAAAATGATTTTAAGATGAATTTGGTGATTGACATTGCAAAAGAAAGCATCAGGGGAAAATGGAAGTGTTGGGGGCTTCTTACACATAGCATTGTTTTTTAGAGTTTTTATTTTGCACAGAGGAAGGCATGATTATTGTTTTAATGCTTAGGGCCTCCAAATGTGTAAATCCCGGTCATGTTTTATAGAGAGAGTGACTTCAGAGCCATTAACTTCCTGTAAACCCTTCAAATAAAGTTCCTACCACCCCAGTCGTGGCCTATGTTGACCTCCATCCTCATTGTCCCTTTGCCCCAATATACATAAAAATAGAAACCCAGAAGCCTGTGGAGGTGATCTGAAGATATCTGACAGTAAAGTCTCCTGAACACTGTCAACCCAGGCTTTTTTCCTTTAAAAATACACCTTAATCTTCATTTTAGAAGGAGATCGGCTGGGGGTGTGGGGGGGTGGGACATTAAATGGGATTTATTAAAAGCAACTGACATCAAGTTTATACTGTATAATTACAGTAAGGGAAATAAAATAACAAACATGTTAGCAATCTGTTACCGTGTAACGAATTCCATGAAAAGTTAGCAGCTTCATAACATTATCTAACATAATTTATGCTGGCTCAGGAATTGGGGCAGTTTATCTGGGCAGTTCCGGCTCAGGATCTCTCATCATGTTTCAGACAAGATGTTTTCAGGGGCCACATCATCTAGAGGCTTGACTGGGTCTGGGGGAGCCTCTTCAAGGTAACTTGCTCCCATGGCTGGTGAGTCAATGCTGGAGGTTTCGGTTTCTCAGCACGTGGAGCTCTCCACTGGGTGTTTGATAACACTATGGCTGTCTTCCCCTAGACCAAGTGATCTAAGAGAGAGCAAGACAGAAGCCACAAAGTCTCTCACGACCTAGCCTTGGAAGCCACACACTGCCATTTCTGTAATAGCCCTGTTAGTTACAAAGATTCACCCCATTCACGGTGAAAGGGAAATATTCCAGGATGTGGATACCTTGGGGCAAGACTCACTGGGTGTTACCTAAGAGGCTGGCTACTCCAAAAAGCGTTCAGAAAGATATTGAATTTGTGTAATTATTCAGAGGAAATGATTTCCATATTTTATGTTGGAAACGTGACTTTGCTTCTCTGAGCATAATGTTTTTTATATCAGATTTTTTGCTTTGCACAACTCTTGTTCAATGCTTTTTAGTAATGATCTCTTTAAATTCTGGGCAGTCATCATGGGCAAGAAAATGTGTTCACACAAGCAAGTAATGCAAAATGTAAAGCCTTTAGACTCATTCAAAAGTGAAGAGTTGACATTATATTTCCAGAATCTGACAGTTCTTTTCTTCACTGACAAACATTATGTTGAAATTTCTCATGATGCTGCTAATGGCTATTGAATCTGAATCAACCTTTTCCTATCAAATATTTAAAATAATGATAACGTCTTAATTCAAAGAGCGTGCATGCGTTGTTACAGTAGTTTCCTTCCAGCCGTCTTAGATGCCACTGAATAAAGACATTGGACGCAAATGGGGAGATGCTTTGGATACATGTGCCAAAGGAGAATCCAGGCTACCTGGGATTCCATCCAGGAGGCACGTATAAGAATATTAATTGTTCGTAAGAGCATAATCATGGGAAATAGACTGAGTGTTTACCAATGACAGAATGAGTAGACAAATTGTAGTGTATGTCATTCATAAAATAAAATAGTATCCGGCAGTGAACAGGAGGGGACAACACGGGCAAATCTCAAAAGTGTAGTGCTAAACAAAAAAGGGGAAGTTGCACATAAATGCATTTAGTATAATATTTATTACTAGTTTTAAGCCAAACCAAATCAACACTATTTTTGTAGACAGACAGACATATGAAGAAATCTAGAGAAAAGTCAGAGAACGATTATCACAAAATTCAGATTTTGATCACGTCTCAGAGGTGGAGGGGAAAAGAGGCGTGGAATGGGGAGGGACACACAGGGGTCTTTCACATCCCTGGTAATGGTTTGTTTGTTTATTTGTTTATTCATATTTTAGAGATGGAGAGATGGGGGGTGGGGGGAGAGGGGCAGAGGGAGAAAGAAAGAAAATCCCAAGCAGGTTCCATGCTCAGTGTGGAGCCCAACGCAGGGCTCAATACCACAACCCTGGGATCACGACCTGGGTCAAAACCAAGAGTCCAACACTCAACCAACTGAGTCACACGGGTGCCCCTAGTAATGGTTTATTCTTAACCTTGCTTATGGGTGTTCATTTTACCACTCACTCTTCTCAACCCACACGTGTGTATTATATACTCTCTTGTGTACATATGAAATACTTCACAATTAAAGAAATTTCACGGGGCGCCTGGGTGGCTCACTCGGTTAAGCTTCTGACTTTGGCTCAGGTCATGATCTCACAATTCGTGAGTTCGAGCCCTGCGCTGGGTTCTGTGCTGGCAGCTCGGAGCCTGGCGCCTGCTTCGGATTCTGTGTCTCTCTTTCTCCCTGCCCCTCCCCTGCTCGTGCTCTGTGTCTTTCTCTCTCAAAAATGAATAAACATTAAATTTTTTTTTTTTTAATTTTAAAAAGGGATGTGCCATTTCTTGAACTCTGAATGTTGTGGGGCAATTCATTTCAGTTACTGGGAATAAATGTATTGTTATTCACTTAAATGCTACTAATACCCCATTAGACCTATAAAAGTATACATCGTTGGGTAATGCCTGTTTTCCCTCAAACCTCTGTAGAAATTGCTTTTTGACGCTGAATGTGGAAGAGAAGTCTGAAGCTCGCCTGATTTTTATTCCTTTGTAGGTAACATTTTGAAACGACAGGATTGTTTAAGGCAGTTTTTTCCCCGCTTTTCATTCCGGTGATAAAAAAAAAAAATGTTTTAGGATATAGCTAAAGTCCCATTGAATTGATTTTTGCCTGAAATTATGAGGGCATGTTTGGTTCTTATAATGATGGGTTTCTACACAGCAAGAGAGATCGTTCTATAGAACCTTTGATTATTACCTATTTTCTACTTGCACTTTCTGATCTGGTTTTCTGGTAACGTAAACTGATCGAGTGTGCCTAAAATTACAAGTAAGGGATACATTTTGAAATACTAATTGAGGTTTGTTTTTTTGGCTTTTTTTTTTTTTTTTTTTGATCCCTATGTGTTTTCATATTGTCCTGTGGCTCTCTACTTAGTGAGTTAGTGACATTTAATGCCTCAGGGGAGTATGGATATAGCTTCAAAGGGTCTATTGAATTTCGGAATGGTTTTCAAACACAATGGTCATGAAAGCCATTCTGTTTCTTTTCTTTTATTGTAAGAGCTAAGCACTTAAGAGGGAGAAAGGGTTTATGTTGCACTGCTAGTTTGTTTTCATTGCAGGAGCGTGGCTTTGAGGACACAAGGCACAGCCTGGAGACTGAGAGGTTAGGATGTGTATACTAACCTGTAGGTGGAGAAGCACATTTCCTAAAAGGAGTGATAAGCTGGGAAGGAGTGCTGCAGAAGCCAAGTAGAGGACCGCTTAGACATGCGGTACAACTATTGACCCTTTCAAGAGAGTCCGAGGACAACATGACAGCTACTCCAGGAATACTTGGGTATTTCTTGGGAATACCCAATACTAGGGAAGGGGATGCTTGAGCCCGGCTGCCCAGGGAAGCACTTGGTGTTACAGTGGCAATGAATGAGAGCAGGGTCTAAGGAGAGTAAACAGAAAGCAGCCTTTCCATACTGCCTTGACTTATGTTCAGGGACATGGGCTGACATTTCCCAATGTGTTGACATTTCCCAAGATCTTTGTAGGATGGTTAGGAGAAAGAGGGCAGAAATGCTCGGAGAGTCAGCTTGGGTTCAGGCTGAGAAGGACTGTGAGAAGGGCACAGTCTAGGTACCTGTATCACCTAGAGGCTTGGTGGACAAGAGGGCATGGTTACAAGGACTGACTCTACAAGATGGTGTATATCTCAATGAGGACATAGGACAGATGTAGACCCTCCCCTGATGGCCAAAAGATATATAAGCTCCCCAGGAACTTACAACCCCCCAGAGAAGAGAGTAAAAGGAAAGAATCCTGAAATATAGACATCAGGTGATTAGATTACCTTGAACTGGCAAGACTGTGTTTTCTACCGCTGACTGGGTAGAGGGGTGGATCAGTCTGGGCTTGGTCAAAGCCACTCCAAGTATTATATAAATAAGGAGTTTCATATAGAAATCAGACCTTACATGAGCATGGGAAGAGCAGGGAAGTGAAGCGGGGAGGTCTGAAGATTGTAGCTGGAGGTTCAGAGAAAGAGTCATAATTTCATGACCATGGAGGATGTACCTTTATTCCATTTAAATACTATTTTCCTGCCTTCTAGTACACACCTCCCAGAATCCAATCCCATTCGGGGCCATATTTTAAATGAGAGTTTCTGTTTCTGGTGGTAGAAAGATGATAAGAATAGAGAGTCTAGGGTAAAATTAAGCGGGAGGCTACGAGGGGGGTAAAATATTATTTGTCACTTCACATGGTTAACATCGTAAGTCAGTAAACTATAGTCTGTGGACCGAATCCAACCCTCCTTTATCTGCCTACTTTTGCAAATAAAATCCAGGTGGAACACAGCCAGGCCTATTTGTTTATGTATATATTCATTTATTAATTTTTTTTTATGAATTGTGGAGAGCCTACGGCTTTTTTCCACACTACAAGGGCAGAGTTGAATTGTTGCAAGTCGACAGAGACAGGATGGCCCTAAAATCTAAAATATTTGCCTCTGTAGAGGAACAAGTTGGCCAGCCTCGAGTTTAGATTAGATACTATGAAGTCTTTTGGTTGGTAAGAAGTCAATGGAGGAGGCATAAAGTAGTCTTAGTCTCATGAAGTCAAGTTCAGAATGGGTTTGGTGGTTTCCATATGCTTTAGAGTCAAAGGTCAACCTTTGCAGGTTGTGGAATCAGGTGACCCTTCAGTCACAGCTGTGAAAGTGAGGAACATTCTTTTTCTGTGTTTTCTTAGTTATTCTAGTGAGAAGTTGGGAGAGGTTACAGGAAGTGTCTCTAGCTGGATATGACTTTTTTAAATGCTTATTTATTTTGAGAGAGAGAAAGAGACAGAGTGCCAGTGGGGGGAGGGACAGAGAGAGAGGGAGACACAGAATCCGAAGCAGGCTCCAGGCTCTGAGCTGTCAGCACAGAGCCCACTGTGGGGCTTGAACCCACGAACCGTGAGATCATGACCTGGGCTGAAGTTGGAGGCTTAACCGACAGAGCCATCCAGGCGCCCCAGGATATCATTTTATTTATTTTATTTTTTTTTTTTTTAATTTTTTTTCAACGTTTTTTTATTTATTTTTGGGACAGAGAGAGACAGAGCATGAACGGGGGAGGGGCAGAGAGAGAGGGAGACACAGAATCGGAAACAGGCTCCAGGCTCCGAGCCATCAGCCCAGAGCCTGACGCGGGGCTCGAACTCACGGACCGCGAGATCGTGACCTGGCTGAAGTCGGACGCTTAACCGACTGCGCCACCCAGGCGCCCCCAGGATATCATTTTAAACAACAAATCCATAATGTGCTTTCTCATTAATGGTTCTTAAGGGTACCGACTGCCTTCTTTTTTCCCCATGACCCAACCTGTTCCTGTGGGCTGTGAAAGTAGGTCTCACACTTCTGAGAGCAGGAAGGCATTTGCCCATCATTTATTCTCTTTGCCTTGAGGATGCAGTGGTGGATGGGATATCGTCTTGCCTTCAGAGAAGGGAGCCACTTAGTGACAATCCCAAAGAGGAATGCTAGGAGCTGTCTACACTGAGTCTAGTCGATTTCCACACCACATTCTCCCTGTTATTCAAAAGTCAGCAGAAAGGTGGTTTGACGAACATTGGCTTCTTTCGTGTTTTTACCCTTGGATAAATGGATATTTACCCTTGTTCTAATAACCATTTACCACTTTTCCTTTGGGAAAATACCTCTACTCCCTGCCCCCAATCCAGGCACTTCTGATAGGGCTCAGTCCCCAGCTCCGACTGAAATGTATGACTGAGCTAACTGGACCATTCCTGTCCCCGCACCCCCCATTAGCCATCAGTGTGGCAGAGGGCGTGTGATCCCATCAGAACAGTAGAATCAGACCCAGGGCTTTGCTTTCACTTTTGGGTTAAGTGAGCGCTTTCTGTTTCCTCTTGGACTTGAACTTAGAGGGATTTAGGGCAGTGCTGATGTGGCCACCTTGACACCATGAGGGGAAGGGCTATCTGAAAATGGACCAACGGGGCATCTGGGTGGCTCAGTCAGTTAAGCATCTGACTCTTGATCTCAGCTCAGGTCTTGATCTCGGGGTCCTGAGTTCAAGCCCTACGTTGGGCTCCAGGCTGGGCGTGAAAAAAAAATGGAGCCAACACAGTGCAGGCAGAGCTGAGAGACGGGAAAGAGAAACGACATTGTTTGAGCTACAGCCTACACACTGGACTTCTCATGTACGTGAGCAGAGACGTCCCCTTCCCAGTAAGCCAGTCATAGCTGTGTTTTCTGTCCCTCTTAAGCAAGAATCACAATCGATACAAGTGGCAGGTAAGGACAGAATTTCCTCAAAGAAGAGGAGAGAAGAAGCTGTTTCTTGGCAAAGGGGAAGGAATCCTCAAGGAGACAGTTGAGAGAGGAAACATCAACGTGGATCCTTCCGGGAGCACTGTCTGTAGGAGATGTGAAGGGTCAACCTTCAACCACTTTGTCTATCACATAACGATTCCATATCACAGACTTAGCTCTTGATTTTCCACATTTTTGAATGAAGGCAGCAAACCCGAAATTAACCTGGGCACGTTTCCCCGTGTTTATTCACGATTCAGCGTTTAATTCCCAGAAGGATGAGAGAAATACTTAAATGAGCTGAACAATAGCAACCCTCCCTTGCTTCTTACACATACCTGTCCTACAAACATATGCTATGAAGGGTTGATGAAGCTATTTTTTATTTTTTTTATTTTATTAAAAAGTTTTTTAAATGTTTATTCATTTTTGAGAGACAGAGAGAGACCGAGTGAGAGCAGGGGAGGGGCAGAGAGAGAGAGGGAGACACAGCATCGGAAGCAGGGTCCAGGCTCTGAGCCGTCAGCACAGAGCCCAACGTGGGGCTGAATCACCGAGAGCTTTACTGACCTGCGAGAAGGGCATCGTGAGAACAAGCACAATGATAACTCGAGGCTGGCGCTGGGAAGTAGACTTCATCAGAGATGTGTAGAGATCGTGCTCTGCTTACGCTTTTCAAAAAATTTTTTAAGGTTTTTTTATTTTTGAGAGTGACAGAGAGACAGAGTGTGAGTGGGGGAGGGGCAGAGAGAGAGAGAGGGAGACAGAGTCCGAAGCAGGCTCCAGGCTCCGAGCCGTCAGCACAGAGCCCGACGCGGGGGTCGAACCCACGAACCGCGAGACCGTGACCTGAGCCGAAGTCGGACGCTGAACCGACTGAGCCACCCAGGCGCCCCTGTGCTGATGCCTTTCAATAACCTCTTATGTAGCCACACTTTTTATTATAAAACTCTACATCCTGTGACTTATCACGAAGTGAGATTACCTCCTCAGTTTTCAATATCCAAGGTTGATGTTTATATGCAGTTCTTGCCCATGATCTGGTGGGTTCTTGAAGAGCTCTGGCCATTCTCCACGTTTCAAGGGATTCCTCACTCACTGGTGCCAAGACTGGCTTTCAGAATTATAGGTTCCATCCCTACGATGCAGTCCCGGGCATTGAGAGCTGCCACAGATGTGGGAGAGTGAGGAACCTTCGCTCTGACAACTGGACTCGGAGGTTACGTATTTTTAGCCGACCAACCGGACCGGGGCTCACAGATCTACGGTGTTCAGCCAGCAATCATTGGCCCAGAGAGCGTTTCCTTTCTAAGTGAATTATTTGCCATCGTTTCAAAACCAGTGCATTTGCATCCTTTAAAGTTGTAAAAGACGGGCCAATCTGGGCTGACGTTTCCACACTGTAATGACTGGCTGGAGGTGAGAGGCGTGGGCCCTTTGGGCGAAGCTTACGCTCTCTGATTCGACACAGCCCTCGCTATCCCCCATTACCTGCTAATTAAATGAACCCACATAACGTTAGGCTAAGAGTAAAGATAACCTAGAAATTGTGTCTCCTCCAAGGCAGGAGTAATTTGTCTCGTAAGGGAGACGGCAGGGAGTGATGGGGACGGGACAGACCAGAGAGGGCCTGCGCTCCAGCGGGGAATAACTACTACTCAGCCTGCCCGGCTCCTGCTGCAACCCCCAATTTACCAATTCCCTCATTACAAATGGAACTAATACGTTCTCCGCATATTTTAAAAATTATTTATGTATTTGTTTTTGAGAGAGAGAAAGAGAGAGAGCGTGCGTGCACATGTGAGCATGAGCGGAGGCAGGGGCAGAGAGAGAGGAGAGAGAGAATTCCAGGCAGGCTCCGTGTGCCCCCAGTGCGGAGCCCGATGCGGGGCTTGAACCCACGACCCCGTGAGATCGTGACCTGAGCGGAAATCAAGAGTCACTTAACCGACTGAGCTACCCAGGCGCCCATGCTCTGTGTGGTAAAGAGTGGTGAAAACACTGTCCCGGAGAAGAAAGAAAGAAGGCAAGAGTCAGAGCAGGCTGATGGTAGACTTCCCCGTAAGCGGAGTGCCCAGCGATATTCCCCCCGTTAAGGCCTGAGTCTACATAATTTAAGCAAACTTCTGTATGATGACGGGGCTCCTTCATGGACGAGGCTGTGCTGGACCGCGGCCACAGCACCTGCTGCTTCGTTTGGGGCGACGCACATCAACTTTGTTCAGAATGAGCCCTCCAGGGGTGCCTGGCTGGCTCAGTCAGTAGAGCATGTGACTCTTGATCTCAGGGTCATGAGTTCAAATCCCACATTGGGCACGGAGCCTACTTCAAATAAATTCATTAATTAAAAAAACATTTAAAAAAAAATTTTTTTAAACGTTTATTTATTTTTGAGACAGAGAGAGACACAGCATGAACGGGGGAGGGGCAGAGAGAGAGGGAGACACAGAATCGGAAGCAGGCTCCAGGCTCTGAGCCATCAGCCCAGAGCCCGACGCGGGGCTCGAACTCGCGGACTGCGAGATCGTGACCTGAGCTGAAGTCAGACGCTCAACCGACTGAGCCACCCAGGTGCCCCAAAAAAACATTTTTTTTAAAAAAGAGCCCTCCAGCCCTACTTCTTTTAAAAATTAAAACATTAAATTCTATTTTTCCCATTAAAAACGCAATGCATGTTCATTAAAGAAAATGTGGAAAGTGCATAAAAGTGAAAGGCATTTGAAAACTTGCCTAGACTTACCACCACTGTTGTTCATAATTTAGGGCAGGGGTGCCTGGGTGGCTCAGTTAAGCATCAAACTTTGGCTCGGGTCATGATCTCACAGTTGGTGAATTCGAGCCCTGCATCGGGCTCTGTGCTGACAGCTCAGAGCCTGGAGCCTGCTTTGGATTATTCTGTGTCTCCCTCTCTCTCTGCCTCTCCCCAGCTTGTGCTCTGTCTCTGTCTCTCAAAAATAAAGATAAAAAAAAATAATAATTTAGGGTAACTTTCTTCCACTCATTTTGCTGCACACACACACACACACACACACACACACACAAATACATATTGTATACATCTATATGTATAATTCCACTCTTCTCACTATGTTTTGAAAATACAGCTATTTCTCTGGAAAAACATTCCATGCTCATGGATTGGAAGAATAAATATTGTTAAAATGTCAATACTACCCAAAGCTATCTACACATTCAATGCAATCCCAATCAAAATTCCACCAGCATTCTTCTCAAAGTGGGAACAAGCAATCCTAAAATTTGTATGGAACCACAAAAGACCCCGAATAGCCAAAGTAATATTGAAGAAGAAGACCAAAGCGGGAGGCATCACAATCCCAGACTTTAGCATCTACTACAAAGCTGTAACCATCAAGACAGCATGGTATTGGCACAAAAACAGACACAGAGGCCAATGGAATAGAATAGAGACCCCAGAATTGGACCCACAAAAGTATGGCCAACTAATCTTTGACAAAGCAGGAAAGAACATCCAATGGAAAAAAGACAGTCTCTTTAACAAATGGTGCTGTGAGAACTGGACAGCAACATGCAGAAGAATGAAACTAGACCATTTTCTTACACCGTACACAAAAATAAACTCAAAATGGATGAAGGACCTGAATGTGAGACAGGAAATGATCAAAATCCTAGAGGAGAAAGCAGGAAAAAACCTCTCTGACCTCAGCCACAGCAATTTCTTACTTGACACATCTCCAAAGGCAAGGGAATTAAAAGCAAAAATGAACTATTGGGACCTCATCAAGATAAAAACCTTCTGCACTGCAAAGGAAACAATCAACAAAACTGAAAGGCAACCGGGGCGCCTGGGTGGCTCAGTCGGTTAAGCGTCCGACTTCGGCTCAGGTCATGATCTCACGGTCCGTGAGTTCAAGCCCCGCGTCGGGCTCTGCGCTGACAGCTCAGAGCCTGGAGCCTGCTTCGGATTCTGTGTCTCCCTCTCTATCTGACCCTCCCCTGTTCATGCTCTGTCTCTCTGTCTCAAAAATAAATAAACATTAAAAAAAATTTTTTAAAAAACTGAAAGGCAACCAACGGAATGGGAAAAGATATTTGCAAATGACATATCAGACAAAGGGCTAATATCCAAAATCTATAAAGAACTCACCAAAATCCACACCCGAAAAACAAATAATCCAGTGAGGAAATGGGCAGAAGACATGAATAGACACTTTTCTAAAGAAGACATCTGGATGGCCAACAGGCACATGAAAAGATGCTCAACGTCACTCTTTATCAGGGAAATACAAATCAAAACCACACTCAGCTATCACCTCATGCCAGTCAGAGTGGCCAAAATGAGCAAATCAGGAGACTATAGATGCTGGCGAGGATGTGGAGAAACGGGAACCCTCTTGCACTGTTGGTGGGAATGCAAACTGGTGCAGCCACTCTGGAAAACAGTGTGGAAGCTCCTCAAAAAATTAAAAATAGATCTACCCTATGACCCAGCAATAGCACTGCTAGGAATTTACCCACGGGATACAGGATGCTGACGCAACGGGGCACTTGTACCCCAATGTTTATAGCAACTCTCTCAACAATAGCCAAATTATGGAAAGAGCCTAAATGTCCATCAATTGATGAATGGATGGTTTATATACACAATGGAATATTACATGGCAATGAGAAAGAATGAAATATGGCCTTTTGTAGCAATGTGAATGGAACTGGAGAGTATTATGCTAAGTGAAATAAGTCATACAGAGAAAGTCAGATACCATATGTTTTTACTCATATGTGGATCCTGAGAAACTTGAAGACCATGGGGGAGGAGAAGGGGTGGAAAACGTTACAGAGAGGGAAGGAGGCAAACCATAAGAGTCTCTTAAATACTGAGAACAAACTGAGGGTTGATGGGGGGTGGGGGAGAGGGGAAAGTGGGTGATGGGCATTGAGAGAGCACCTGTTGGGATGAGCACTGGGTGTTGTATGGAAACCAATTGGACAATAAATTATTTTTAAAAAGAAAATACAGCTATATCTCATAAATATGTGTTATTATTAACACATCACAGGTTTGTTGTTTATTAAATAATAGATACATTTTTTAAAGGTCCCTGTTTAAATTTCTAATATAATAAATGTATATAGATATGTCCCATCCAAGCAAAAGCTCTCTGGGGTCTTCAATAATTTTTAAAAGTGTAAAGAGATCCTGAGACTAAAGGCTTGTGAACTTCTCTTGAAAGATGTTGGGTCTCAAGATATGGGTGTATCAGCTTTAAAACTTATAGCTGGGGCTCCTGGGTGGCTCAGTCGGTTCAATGTCTGACTTCAGCTCAGGTCATGATTTCACCATGAGTTCAAGCCCCGCGTCGGGCTCTGTGCTGACAGCTCACAGCCTAGAGCCTTCTTCGGACTCTGTGTCTCTTAGCTCTCTGCCCTTCCCCTGCTCGTACTCTGTCTCTGTCTCTGTCTCTCTCTCTCAAAAATAAAATAAAACATTAAAAAAAATTTTTTTAACTTATAGCCATAACTCAGAGATGTTGGATCTCAAGATGTGGGTGTACCAGATTTAAAATTTATTAGCCAGACCTTAGATATGCAGTGAGGATTCTGTTGCCTGTGTCCACCTTCCTCCTTCTCCAGTCCGTATTAACCCACCCCATGGTGGTGATCGCAGTTGGGGCTTTCTCAGAGAGAGATAGAGATAGAGATAGAGATAGAGATAGAGATAGAGATAGAGATATATAGGAGCAGAGGGAAGGAGAGACAGAATCCTAAGAAGGCTCCACGCCATCAGCCCAGAACCCAATGTGGGCCTCGAACCCATGAACCATGAGATCATGACCTGATCCACAGAGAGTGGGATTGAAAAAATAACCCTTTCATGTGGGAGGGAGATTCGGGTGGGAGTTGTTTATCACGCTAGCATAATCCAGCCTAACCTGCCTGATTCAATGATTCTGTGTCATAATTACTAAAAAGATTGAGATTCTCCAGGAAAAGCTCCCTTAGCAGGTTCCTTCTCCTTATCTCCTTATCTCACCACAGCTTGACACCCCCCCAAAACCTTCAGAAGAAGTCAAGAGTTTCCTCCTCCTGTGCTCCTCCTATGCCGAAGGGGATGAATCTTGTTCTGCGACCATGTCCTGACCCGATTCTCCTTTCTCTTCATATTTTCACACCCTCAAGTTTGTGCAGTCTTTAAAGATTCTCATTCAACCCTATAGTGCCTTCCAATAGTCACATATTTTCCCTTCTACTAACCTTTCCTATGGATTATACACCCTGCCTCAAGTTTTCTCATCGTTTCCTAAATACCTAATCAGTTTTTGTTTTAACCTCTTCACTGGAGCTGGTTGCCTAAATTGTTTGTTTTCACAGACCAAGGCTACTCTGAGCCCTTGAATTCCAAGTTTTTCCTCTAAACATAGAGTTATAGGATTTCAAAATGGGGGGGGGGCAGGCAGAATGATATGCTTCTCTAACATGCATAGAATCACCTAGGGATCTTGCTAAAAGGCAAATTCTGGGGCCCCGTCCCCAGAGATTCTGATTCAGTTAGGTCTAGGGTGGGAATCAATAATCTGCAGTACAGCGAGCTCCCAGCGGGTACCAACATTGCCGCTGGATTAGCCGACAGCTGGATTAGCCAACAGCTTTTCATTTTCTCCAAGTCTGAAAGCTGATGTAGGGACGGTTGTCCCTTAAATAGCAGAGGAGATCCTCTCCTCTTTGGTTGCCGCGATGAACCAGTGCGTGCAGCTCTTATAAATGATCCAAGAAGGAATCCCTAAGGTACACAGAATTGGGAATGAGGGCAGTGGTCCTCGTCTTTTACCCTCGACACCTATCTCCAGAGCTCAGACTTGGGGTTGGGAATTAGGCTGGAGACAAAACAACTTCTTGCCTCTTTGCGGGGAGATCCCTGGTCCTGAAACACACTTTCGAGCTCTGTTTCTATGGGCAAACACGTCAGAAGAATGCGCCGTTGAGAACTTTCTGTGACAGTGCGTTCTTCGGGATTTTTCTTTTCTTTTCTTTTTTTTTTTAAACAACCAAGTTTTTGATTTGGGGAAGTCACAAAAAGTTAAGTTAAAGGGAAGGGACCTTATACTTCCTCTAGCTTAATACCTTTCCTTTCTAGCTATCTTGTTGATGCAGGGTAGATATGCGGGTGACCGGAAAGATGCTATCTGGTATGCAGTGGCTCCAGCCAAGGATCTGCATTCCTGCCATCACCCCACCCTTATGCCAGGACTAGTGCCCGCCGAGCTCACCGAGTCCCTGCAAAACCTTGACAAAGCTACAGAAGCAGATACTAAAACCGCTGAGAATGCTTTTAGGGATTCAGAGTGGCATGGCCCACTCACTCTGTTCTAGAAGAGAACGTTGAGATTTGACGGGCGGAAATAAGTCAAGGCCACACAGCAAAATGCTGGCATAGCCAGGACAATGAGCAAGGTTTCCTGACTCCCAGTCCAGCGCTCTCAGACTACGTCCTATTTCTCACGGGACGGACAGGATCGAGGAAGACAGCAGGATGGGCTATTGCCAAGTTCATTTAGGACCTAGAGGTCCTGATAGAAGTTGAGTGTTGTTTTGTAATAATTCAGTGATCACGTCTTTCAGATATGGCAAGGACCTCTGAGTCTAATATCCCCAATTAGGATGAGGGTCCCAAGGCCCAGACGCATCCTTGGTACACAAGTTGCCAATCCCTCCTTCTGGAGCTTTCAAGGCACTCATTCCTAACCTCTGCTCTTTCAGATTTGTCGACTCCTGACACACTGGAGCCTAGTGAGTGTCCTTAATTTTCTTGGTAGAATCTTGAAGGAAAATCCTTCTTACTCCTTCCTAAGGGTCCCGAGCTTCCCTCTCATGCTCAGTCAGAGAGGAGAAGGATCAGTGTCTAAAGTGACATCGGAGGTGAAAAGCTGTGGGAGGCTCCTGGCATTCCTGTGCTCCTAACGTGAGTCTCCCCTGGCTTGGCTTATTGATGACAGCATAGTATGACCTCATTTATTCAAAATTAGTGACAACCGGGATGGGCTAAGTTGAGGTTTACCTTGGAGAATCAAAGAGAAAATGTCGAATAAATTATTCAAGTTAATGATATTTTATCTATTTATTTCTAATTTGTGTTTATTTGAAGAGAGAGAGAATCCCAAGCAGACTCCGCACTGAGTGTTGAGCCCAACATGGGGCTTGATCCCACAAACCGCGAGATCATGACCTGAGCCAAAATCGAGTCCGACGCTCAACCCATCGAGCCACGCAGGCGCCCCCTAGTGTTAATGATATTTAAGGAGGGCTATTTAACCTATTTAAGGGAAGATTCTTTCAAAATATTTTCCAAATACCATTTAAAGCGTATCTAGGGCTCTCTGACCCATACCTCTTGACAATTTTTAAATTAATTACACATTAGTCTTACCTGTTCAATAATAAAAAAAAAACTCTCCTGAGATTTTTCTATTAGGGAACACGTTTTCGGTCTAATTTAGTCATTATACATGTATGTAAGTGTTGTTATTAAATTATACTTCTCTAAAAACATTCTGGAATTCAGAATTTTGTTTTCCCTTAGGTTTCCTTTCAATATTGAGTATAGATTAGTGAAGCTTTTCTATATGTGTGTGCATGCATTTGCTATGGTCATCATAGAGACATTATGACTTAGGAGCAATGCATTGTAGTAACAGTTGTTATAGTGAGCAAAATACATTTCAGAATATGTGTGGTTATGTGTTATTAAATATTAGAATAGTAAACAGGTTTGTAACTCCGTTTTAAGTGAGGAATGCCATTGGCAGGAGATAATAAAGGGAATTTTTTAAATAGTATAGCTATTGATATTTCTTTTTTTAAGATTTATTTATTTTTGAGAGGGAGAGAGAGTGAGCAAGCAGGGGAGGGGCAGAGAGAGAGGGAGACACAGAATCTGAAGCAGGCTCCAGGCTCCGAGCTGCCAGCACAGAGCCCAATGTGGGGCTCGAACTCACGGACCGTGAGATCATGACCCGAGCAGAAGTCAGAGGCTTAACTGACTGAGCCACCCAGGTGCCCTTAAAGGGATTTTTAAATATAAGCTCAAAACACCCAATGAGAAGAGTTTTAATTGCGAAGGAGTCAGGCAATTGGTAAGAGAGTATAATTCACTGTAGATTCTAGGAAGCATGGCGTTGCCGAAGTTGGCCAAAGACCATGTCCTGTTTGGCACGACTTTGCTTGCTGAACCTGAGCCCACCAGTATCTAGGTTATGGTGAAAAACTCAGACACACAGAACAACAGATGACCTTAGCAGCAGCAGTGAATATGTGCCAAAGAAAATAATATTAAAAAACGGGTCCGGAGAAAGAGGGTCTTGAGCAAGACTCCAAATCGAAATCAATTTTCATGGTGCCGCTTGATTGTCTGGTTTGGTCGGCATGGATATTAAACCACGGATACTCTAACCACCTATGCTACCTACAAGAACTCACGGTAAAAGCAAACTAGGACCTCATGGCTAAAAACAATAGCACCAGAGTCGATGCACGTGGCTACAAAGTGATCGCTTCTAATTCTGCTTTGAATTAGCATACCTTGTCCGCTGACATCGTCCTAAGCCTTCCTCCCTGCATTCCTTTGGCTCACTGTCTTTAAAAACATTCTTAAGGCCAAATTTGAACATCATACAATCCGCCCCTGGTAATGATACAGTTGGATGATTTCTAGTACATTTATACAGTTGGTGGCATCGCCCTAAGACGCTTCCCTCACTCTCTATGCAGTCAACTCTTGCTTCTGCCCCCGTATCCAGTGATCTGTGTTCCTTTGTGATTAATAAAAACATTTCTAACGTTAATTTATTTTTGAGAGAGAGAGTGCGAGTGGGAGAGGGCCAGAAAGAGGGCGACAGAGGATCCAAAGCAGGCTCTGAGCAGTGAGGGCAGAGCCCGATGCGGGGCTCGAGTTCACAAACCGTGAGATCATGACCTGAGCCGAAATCAAGAGTCGGCCGCTTAACCGCCTGAGTCACCCAGGCTCCCCTCCTTTGTGGTCTTTTAATTATCTTCCGTTACGGCTCTATGTTTGTAAAAACAAGCACGTTGGCCATTTTAAGAGACACAGGTTATGTTGAAACGGCTTTATTATTTCTTTTAATCCATAAATATCTGTTACTGACAAAAGTGGAAAAATCCTTAAGACTAAATCTTACTAAAGGGATACCTGTTTACAGTACATATAGAATGTGCTTTGACAAGTAAGTGAACGCTAAGATCTGTACAGAAACAGCAGGTGCATGAGCACTGCTCATCGTGAAGCTTCCTTACGAGGAACGGAGAAACTGTGTAAAGGTACAGATAGAAAGGTACTTTTCATCAGTACTACCATATAATAAACACGGAATCCGTAAATTGGGCTAATGCGTATAAATGTTCATTAATCACCCCCCCACACCTTAGGAAATTGTGTCCCCAAACTAAAAATATTACAGTAAGAATTGCTTTTTATTAGAGAATTTCAAGAATTCTTTACTACAAAATGTCTAGTTGAGTTACAGAACTAGAGGAATATTTGCCACTACGAAGCAAATGAACAAGTCCTCTCATGGAGTGGTATTCCGGGGCACAGCAGGAGTGGGCAGCAAAGTTGGGGGGGGTTCTTCCCCTCCCTCGGGAGGGAAGGTGTTAAGGAAACATACGACGCCATTTCTCTTACGGATGGGAGGTTGATGGGTTGGCCGATTTACAAGATGGGTTTGATGTTGCAGACTTGCACCATCAGCTCTTGCTTCGCAAGCTTTCACCAGGAGGACGGTAGTGTCACCAGGAGGGGCTGGAAAAGCACTAGCCTGGGGTGAGTGCCCACCTCCTAGCCGCCCAGGGCATGATGCCTCCCCCTCTTCCAGTGGGAATGGAGCCCAGTGTCCAGACTCGGTCTTCAGGACCCGGGTTCTGGAGTCAGAACATCCATTTCAACACGGACCTTTTGCCGTGTGTTCTCCTCTGTGGCTTGAAATGCATTTCCAAGCTGTCCTCAAATACAAACCTGACACCCCTGTGGGGCACCCTCTGGGCCTGTCTCCTCCAGCCTGGCCTCTCTCTGAAGTCAGAACCGCCTCCCTCCAGCTTCAAGGACCACATCACAATGAACACTTCAAATTCGGAATGCCTCAGTGACACAGACACCCGGGATAATTTAGATGTGTCCATACGAGAGGGCTTTTGTGAACGCTGTTGGTAACCTGTTGAACGGGTAGGGCCTTACCCCTGCAGGTATGAGCATCTCTGGGTGGCCGAGACCATGGAGCTCACCTCAAGACTCTAGCGAGGGGGCTAGTGGCCACCCAGGGCATCTGAGGATGTCATCATGGGGCAGGCGTTATGTGTGCAGCTCATTTGAGGTGGGGAGGAATGTGAAGAAAGGAGGGGGTGCCAATGGGGAATGAAGGCCCTAGGACGTAAGAGCTGGATGAAACTTCAAAGCTCACCTAGTCAAAGCCCCTCGTTCTACAGATGGGAAACTGAGGCACTGAGAGGGAACATGACTCGTCCTTGGTCACACAGCAAGATGGAGACAAAGCCATGTCCCCAAGAGCCTTAGCCCTGTGCTTTTCCCTCCTGTGGCATGCTGCCTTGTGAAATTAAATATAGAGCCCAGGAAGACCTATCTTTCATATTGAGTCTGTCATTAAAATGCTGCATTTATAAAAAATAACATTTGAACCCTGAAAAATACTTCATTAAAACACAACAAGCTTCCTTGAAAATACTCCAGAGCAAAATGTCCCAGGTTCAGGGAGGACAGTGGAAGGAATGTCTGTGGGAGGTGACATGTCAACTCTTCTCAGAGCAGGTGGTGATGTCTAGGGTCCAGGTCACCAGCAGCCCCTTCAGACGACCTCGGGTCAAGTCCACACTTGTGTGGATGGAATCTGAGGATGGAAGGAAGGCTGGTGGCCAAGCATCTCTGAAGAAAAATGGATTTTTTGGTGGCAGGGCTACTGGTAATGGAGATTTCTCCACACCTGGAGAGTCATGAGGCTCTCCTGTCTTTTGAGAGAAAGGGGGAAAATCCGTGACACATACGAGCAGGACAGATGTAAGCAAGGTGGCAGAGTGGCTGAGAGCCACCAAGGATATGAATCTTTGGCCAGAACAGGAGCCTCTGGGCTCGTGGCAGGCTGGGCAGGAGCTTCAGGGAATTTCCAGCTGCAGAAACCAAAGCTGACCTTCAAACCATGATGTCTCCGACAGGCCAGCTTCTCTCCCTAACCTCCCAAAGATCAGAGAGGTAGAGCCCTTGGCTGCATGGCCTGGAGAATCATCTTGTGGGGGCAGGAGGTGAAGGATAAACCAATGAGGCCAACAGAAGTCTTGAAGAATGTGTCATTCCTTGCTTGTTTTCACCGAGGGCTCTAAGTTTTAGAACTTAGAGGATAGCAGGATGGAGGTAAACAAATTAGGGATGGAGGGAGACAAATGGAGGAAGAGGGCAGGGCCAGGGAGTTGAGAGGAGGGAAAAACTGGAAATGGCATAGAAGACTGAGGTTAAAATAGGGGTTTCTGGGTGTGAGAGTGGAAAGAGGGGAGAAATTTGAGCTAAGGGGAAAGTCTGGAACTTTCACCCAAGGCACTGGGGAGTCCCGAGGGTACAACTCCAGTCTGGGGGATCCAGGAATTCTTGGGAAATCCTTTGTAACCTACGAACTTATGGAGCCAAGAGTTAACTGGAAGAAGCAGGATGGGAAAGGCGGAAGGGCATGAAGGATGGCGAGAGCTTCACTGCCATCAAAGACCAAGGGGACCTGTGAGATCCTTCAGGGCAGGAGAGAGCCTATGCAGAGCCCCATCCATTCCCACCAGAGCAATGGAGACACACACCGAGACCACAACAAGCAGAAGGAAGTTGAGGGCTCTGAGCTGCCCTTGCTGGGAAAGGAGGGCTTTCACCACGGGGACGGATGGCCCTTCTATGCCTAGTGGTGCTAGTGGCCACCAGCCTGGTGGGGCTGGCAGTCAGGGTATCTGGGTTCCAGCCCAGAACCTTCTCTTACCTGTTATGTGAGCTTGCCTGGTCATGTGGCTTTGCTTGTTCTGCAAACGTGGATGGGCAGTTGAATAAATGAGATGTTTCTGTATCCCAGTGAAGACATAATTTTATGGATTTTTAAATGGGGGACTGAATTGGAGCAAGTTTGTAGACTTCTCTCTTTCTCCTTCTTTCCTTCCTTCCTTCCTCCCTTCCTCCTTCCCTCCCTCCCTTCCTCCTTTTCTCTTCCTTCCTTCCTTCCTTCCTTCCTTCCTTCCTTCCTTCCTCCTGCCCTCCCTCCCTCCTTTCCTTTCTTCCTTCCTCCCTCCACTCCTTCCTTCTTTCTTTCTTTCCTTCCTCCCTTCCTTCCTGACCCAAGTGAGAAGCAGAAGAATAATTTAAATAAAGTAAACGTTAGGTAGGATTTTCTGATCTGACTGACAGCAGAGGTTTTGAACCAGACAGCAATAAGGCTGGGATGAGAAATGCTTTGGAATCAACCTATCAAACAACCCCTGAGACAGACAGACAGGCAGACAGACAGGGCAGGGGAGAAGCATCATGCTGACGGCTGCAGAACTCAGTGCCAAGATGCTTCTGACCTGGGATGAGATCAGGTTTCTGGTTCGGCGTGTGTATGTGTGCAGACACCTGGGGAGGGGATGTTCACCCTTTCCCCTCCGCACCAGCAGGCAGCCTTAGAGGGGAGGCTGGATTAGAGGACAGTGGGTTTAGGGGGACCAGCTGTGAGAGGTACACTTTCGTCTCTGGGAGTGCCCTACTGCTCCATTTAGATTGGCTTCCTCCCCCCAGCCCTCTTAGCCTTGCCTTCCAGAACAAACGCTCATAAAACCTTGGGGACCAGCCCCTTGAGAAGGTTTATGTGTTTGTAGGGGAGGAAAGCAGAGAGTGATCCCTGTCCTCACAGCCTCACAGTCTCAGTGATGCTCCCCCAGTGGGGAAGCTGAGAGCTGTGTTCACCACCTCCAGCCTTAATCCCCTCATGATGAGCCTTGAGGGGGAGACAAGAGCTTTGGAATTCTTGAAATAAGTAAAAGGACTCAGTCGATTGAGTTTTCGGTGGATCGTAGACGTGGTGAGATTAAAAATTCCAAGGGCTGACGCTGGCGGGGGGGGGGGGTTCTTCCTGCCCGACCCCCATGTTAAAGGACCATACATGTTGTATGCAGAACTGGGGGAACCTAAAACCCCAGTTTAAGGTCATTGCTTTTGGAGTCTGAGTGTGGCGACAGTCGTATATTTTTGTATCATACCTTTACCTGCCAGTCTGGGGCTGATTCCCCGCGCCCCAGCCCAAGGAAGTGCCCTGGCCCTGAGAATGGGGGAGACCTTCTCTCCCCCCAGGCTCTGGTCTTCGGGAGTTGGATGCTGCTTAGTTCACGGTTCACTCTCCAGGAGGCTGTTACACCCTGCCCACTGCCCACGTTGGAGGCAGAGAAGGGGCTGAGATGGGCTGGCAGGGGCCAGTCCCCCAATAGAGCTGAAGGCCTGGGTCCGCCCGGTGCCCGAGTACCCCCTGCAGGGGAAGGGTGGGGAGCTGCCCAGTTAACCCCCAGACCCAGAGCCCTGGAGTAGCATTGTCTGCATTTGCCAATGGGTCTCTGTTGCTTTGATCCAGAAGAGGCACTGGTCTGAAGCAGCAACAGCCAGGAGAGAGAAATGGAAGGGGAGGGGGAGTGGGGAGGGGGCAGGGGGAGTGGGGAGGGGGCAGGGAGAAGGAGCACTGAACAGAGAAGGGGCCAAGCGGGTGGGCAGCGGTGGGGAGTGGGCACGGTTCAAGGCCACTGCCTGGGGTCCTCCAACACTGGGGGCCAAGCCACCCTCCCTAGAGGCCTCTGCCTCAGCCTGCGCCTTGGGAGACAGGCAGAGCCCGGGGCGATGGGGATGGCGAGCCCCTGAGGCCCCGGGGCATCACAGTGGCTCTCCCCACCTTCTGCTCTCTGGCCACGGGCAGAGAGGCCTCTGGGGAGCAGAGCAAAGGAGGGGAAGGCAGGCCTGAGTGTCGGCCATAGTTCAGACCTAGAGGCCTGGAGGAAGGGTGGACATAGGTTGATGGGGAGGATACCCCCAAAGTCCCTGTACCCCATTGTGACTTTCCTCTGGGTGGGCTCCAGCAAAGCCCCAGAGAGCTCGAGGGCCACACGCCTAGAGCCCGAGGAGGGGGTCGGTGGGGGGCGGGGGCTGCAGGTGGGGCAACCAGCTAGAACTGGGTGGGGGGGGGTTCCCCACAACGGGGGAGGCAGCTGAAGAAAGGGAACCCCTCCCTATCCTGGGGCTTGGGGGAGGGGCGCAGGACAGGGGGAAGGGCCACTCGGTGGGGACCAGAGAGTTCCAGCAGGCAGAAGAGAACGTTATTGTGCTTATGGACACAGCAGCTCCCTGGCTCTGAGAGAGCAAGCAGACAGTTTGTAGGCACTAGAAGATTTCTGTGATGCGGTCGAAGGGAAATGAATGAGACCAAGTAGCCTATTTGGTCAGCCCGTTGACTGCACCTGCTGGCCAGTCCAAACCCGGGGGATGGGGGGCTTGGGACCAAGGTCAGGCCAGGGTCTCTCGGCCGACAGAACCTGCAGGGGGGGAGGGACATGGGGCTGAAGGGAGTTAGTGGTGGTGGGGTGGGGGGGGGGAGGCGGGGCTGGGGCCTAGCCCCTCCCCTCACTCCCCTGGATGCTTCTGGAAGAGTGAGAGAGATCGCTCTAGATCCCAGGTGTGAGTGTGCCCGGCCAGGCCACCGGGGCCGTGTCTCCCGGTGTATGGCTTTCTGGGCAGAGGCGGCCCGCCCCCACCTCCTGCAGACGGGACAAGGCAGGGCGGCCACACGCGGCTAGGGGCTCCGCTCCCGGCCCCGCCCCGCCCCGCCCGGCCAGTCACACGGTCACTTCCGTCTTGCTGGCCGTGTAGCAGGTGTGGTGGCCCGGGATGTAGTGCAACTGCTCCACTGTGTTGTGTCTGCGGGAGGCGAAGGCCTGGCGCCTGGCGGCCGTCTGGCTCTGGCCCAGGGTGGCGTAGGAGTTATTGGAGGCACTGGGATGGGAGTGCATCTTGGTCATGCGGTAGCGGTCCAGCACGGGCGTGGACACAAAGACGTCCGTGTGCGAGAGGGCCCGCGACAGGGACTGCTCGGGGAAGGCCGTCCGCTCCGGGGACAGCAGCGGGTCCTGGGAGTGCAGGCGCTCCGTGGAGAGCAGCTGCTCGTCGGACAGGATGCGGTCATAGGGCAGGCCGAAGTCGTCGGGCAGGCCCCGCTCTGGGGACAGAACCCTGTCCTGTGACATGGCCCGGATGGGCCGGCGGGGCCGCTCCCGCGGTAAGGGCTTCTGGGACATCTGGATGACATTGAGGGGGAGGGTGCCGCGGGCGGCCAGGTCAGGCAGATGCCGCCGCCTCATGTAATATTCGTCAGCCTCTTTGTCAGCTGGGGAGAGAGACAGACAGAGAGAGAGAGAGAGAGAGAGAGAGGAGTCAGCTGGGGTGACAGTGTGACAGCACAGCCCAGACGGGTGGAGGAGTGCAAACCAGTCCCCAGGGTCTTGTTAGACACAGGTTCTGGTTCAGACCTCCTGGCCTGGGCCGGACCTGAGAGTCTGCGTCTCCACCCGGCTCCCAGGCAATGCCGATGCCTCTGGTCTAGGACCACCTTGAGTCTCCAAGGGTGGACGGGCTCCCTCGAGGTCCCCAGGGGGCTCAAGGCACAGTTGATGGCACAGCCAAGCCCCTGAAATCCCGCTTCGACCACACCGTGGTCCTGAGAGAGACCGGGTCTTGCGGAAACCCCCGGGAGGCAGTTGGCGGCCTTCTGAGGAAGTTCAGAGCCTCTCTCCAGGGAAGCCGGGTTGCGGAACCAGACTCCCGCTACAGTGAAGTCGAGACGCTCCGACCAAGAGGCACTCGTGAAAATGCTTAGCTGGTAACTTAGGAACATAGTAACACCCCCCCTGCGGTGACAGCCAGCCCACAGGAAACCAGCACCCGCCCCCAGTCCCACACACGCCCAGAATCAAGCCTACACCCACGTCACCTGTGCCCACAACATGGCCAAGGCAGTCCTATATTTGGACTTCGCTCAGCGCTCCACCCGTTGTCCCCATCCGGGAGGCCCTCCCACGCTCACACTGACTGCTACACCCTTGAATGTACCCAGGACACACGCGAGCCTGCTTTGGCCCGAATTTCAGGAATGAGGCGTCCTGCGGTTTTCTAAATCTCTGCAGAATGTGGCAATTCTGACTGCTCCCCGGTTTTCCCAGAGAGTCACGGATGGGTAGGTCCTGCCTCCCTCTTCCCCGCCGTTCATCGAGCCCTCGGATCATCAGGGACCCCCGCTTCTAGCCGTAGAAGCTCACCGCGGAGGTGGCTGATGTGGACCCACGGGATGGACTCCGTCAGGGCAGATTACCCCAGAGCGTCAAGTAAAGACTCGGCCCCACAGCTGGGTGGTTATGAAAACAGACCCATGAGGGCATGGAGGCAGGAGGTCCAAGGGTCAGAAAGCTAGGAAAGAAGACCTCTCCTCTTCTTGTTGACCTCTCCATGTGCCTTGTTGACATTGTAATGGGTCTTCATGGGTCTTAAGCCCATCCGTGTTCAGATCCCCCCCAGACTCAAATGGCAGAGCTGGGACCACCGGAGGAACGGCGCTCCGCGAGGAAACGGGGTGTGTGCATGGGAGAGGGGAGGCTCGGGTTCTCAAGACAGCGTTGGCCGGGTTAGAGAGGGAGCTGGTTTCTGGGCCCTTCCGAAGCCGGGTCTCTGGGAAGGGTCTCGCACAAGGCTGTGGCACTGGTAGCCTCCACTCTAAGGTAAGGTAGAGCATGAGGAATGTGGTTTGAAGATGGCGGGTGCTGGGTGAGGCTGGGGGAAGGCTTTCTCTTGCGGTTAAACTCGTCCGTGGCGCTGCCTCCCACGGGAACGTGGGTCTGATGATTCCGTGGCCTCCACTCTATCAACGGGGACACGGATCCAGGCCATAGCGAACAGACACAAGGGGCTTCCCGTCCGCTCTTCCCAGGCTACACCTTACTCTTTATTCTGGAAACTCCACACCCGTCCCCTCCGGTGTAGGGCAAGAGAGGGAAGCGCAGGAAGGTGTCGCAAAGGCCCCGGAGCAGACCCCAAACGCGAGGTAATGGTACTTACTTAGCCGCTTCAGGGATGAGTACCTGCTGGGGTGGGTCTTCACCGCAGACTCATAGGAGGGGGGCAGGTGGGCCAAGTTCTGGAAGGAGCGGGAGAAGGAGAGGTCATAGGGCTCCGTGGCCGACGTCAGGATGTTGTTCATCCGTGGCTTTTCTGCAAAAGAAGGGGGTGGGGTGCGTCGTGTTGGCGAGGAGGATGGGCCGGCAGGAGGGGAGGATCCGAGTTCTAGCTCTCACTCCCTATCCTGCTTTCCTGGCCCCCCTGTACTAGAACGTGGGTGGTGCTGGTGACTTGGTTTCCCCCATGCTCAGTTCCAGTTGCCTCCAAGGCTAGGGACAAGTGCTGTTTTAGCCGCCGCTGGCCGTGCTGGCGGCCTATCCCTCTTTGAATGACAGACTCCTTCTCCCTGCGCGCCGCTGTGCTTTCTGAGGACGACGTAAGCCTGTTGGAGCTGAGGGCGGTCCTAAAATTGTGTGAAAGTTCTGTCCTGTCCCTAACAGCTCTCAGGCCCAGGGGGGAAAAAAATCTCCGTTGGAAATAGGTGGGGTGACGGTGGTCTCGTCCACGTACTCACAGGACGGGGTCCAGGACCCAGGTTCACCGAGACTCCATCCCACGCTGCCCATGACGTTATTCCGTCCCTCAATGCCAGCCCTCAGGTCCCCCCTTCCGCCTCGAGCCTCCCCAAACCCCGCCCCTGACAGGCCACCTACGAAGCCACTCCCTCCTCCTCCAGTTCCTTCCCCAAAAGTTCTGGGGGCCACGTTAGGAAGAGCACAGGGGTTGGAGGGGGAGAGAAGATGCGGGTGTGGGGGAGGGGGGTGGTTGGGCAGGAAGGAAGCAGGCAGGCATGTCTTGGTGCTTGACCGACTTTCTGAGCCTTAGCAAGAAATCAGCAGTGGAAACAGTGGTGCCATTCCCCGAAATGAGGTGGGCAGGTGGCTCTCTCATTGTCCCTCCATACTCTTTGGTTTGGGGCACCCAGAGAAGGGCCAGGCTGTGGCTCCCCACGCCTCTTGGCAGAGAGAGTGCCGAACTCCGGAAGTCAGGAATTCTATGAACCGGGGGACAAAGAGAAGAACTGCCAGGCTTGGTCCAAGGGCAGCCTCACTACAGGGAACTCCCAGCTTCTCTATCCTTCCTGCCTTCACTGGTACCCCTAAACGCTGGGGGTGGAGCCAAGGGAGCCCAGCCAATGAGCTGGCGTTCATGCCAGCTCGGTACATATGTGAGGGGGTGAGGGACGCTCTACGTCCCCGAGAGATCAGAACATGCTGTACAGAAAGAGCCTCCCTGGCATGGATGGGGACAGACGCCAGGAAGCGGGGTGGGCAGGAAGCTGGGAGCACTGCTCTCCGGAGCTGGGTGACAGCCACCAGTCCTTTGCTCCTACTGCTTCACTTTCAGTGATGCTGGAGAAAGAAGGAGCTTCCCTCTGCCCGTTGGCATCATCCTGCCAGCGAGGGCATTGCTCAGCTCACCCACCTCCAAATGCAACATTTCTGGGTGCTCCTACCCACCCCGCTCCGTCCTCCAATTCATGCTGCTGAGCCAAGGCCAGCTCTTCCTCGCCCTCGGCCTCCACCATGATCACCCCTGCCCCCTTGCTCAGCCTCTCTCTCCTATTGCAATGTCCTTCCTTACTCGTCCTGTGCCCAGATTGGCTCTTCGCTCAAGACTCTCCGCTCCAGCCACGTCACGTCTTTTCAGCCCCCCGTGGCATCTGGTCCTCAAGCCCCTGTTGCCGCTTTCCTAGACAATGCCACGCATTTCCGTGTCTATGTGGTCTCTAATCATTTGACTTGATCTGCTCTTGGGGATCTCCAAAGACTGGACTATCCTTAACGGTAGACACCTTGCTTTCCCATTTGGCCGATGACTTCACCGTGCTTGGCCCAAAATAAGGACCCAGTTAATGCTCTCTGGTTAATCAAGTCGACACAGTCCACCTTCCCTCTTAATAGTCTCGCCGCCAGCTCCTGGGGAAAGCGTAGCCCCCAACGAAGAGACGCGGAGGAAACCTTGCCTCCCCCAGGCTGTGAGCGGCTCACGGGGCAGAGACCGGGTCTCGCCTACCCTCATGCCCCTGCAGCAGGTGGAAAAAGAAGAGAGGAAGAGGAGGGATGAATGGCTCCTTCTGCACCCGGGAGGCGTTAGCTCCTTCTGGAGAAGAAGCCTTTCAGAATGTTCAGGAGTGAGCAGAGCACTCCTCGCTCGCCTTTTCGGGCTCTTCTTCCTGCTGCTGCCTCATCACCGTGGGCATCCCCCCCAGGCTCTCTGCTTCTGCCTTCTGCTTTTCTCTTTCAGCCTTCCTGCACAGATTGCCCCCACTCGCAGGGCATCGGTTCCTGCCTCCAAAGCGTCACTTACTTACATCTTCAGCTGTAACCTCCCTCCAGGCTTCATGTCTGCATTTCTAGCTGCCTGCTGAATCCTTTTTCT
Source organism: Panthera tigris (assembly GCF_018350195.1). Taxonomy (NCBI): domain Eukaryota; kingdom Metazoa; phylum Chordata; class Mammalia; order Carnivora; family Felidae; genus Panthera; species Panthera tigris. The sequence continues at coordinate 5,630,550 of NC_056673.1, read as the reverse complement.
TGAGTCTCCTCTGGTCTCTAGCTTTAGATGTCCAGATCCAAATTCACCATCAGCAGCTTCCTCTCCTCCGCACACTGGCTTGCTTTCCTGACTCCTTAGATTGCCTTGCTAGGAACCCCCATCCTTCTCAATGATCACGGCTCACCATTTTACTCACTGTTGACTCTCGTCAACCGTACTCGCCCCGTCACTAAGTTTTCTCGATCCTTTCTCCAAAATATTTTATATCTGAGCCCTTCTTTCTTTTCCCACCGTCCACATCACCACTGGTAGCTGCCGCTTCCTCACCGATCTCTCCAATTTCTTTCAGTTCTGGTTTCCCCTGGTCCCTGCAACCTTAAACATCTTATTAAACTAGCTTTCATCACATATTTCCACTAGGAGCCCAGCACTAGAGGGGGACATCAAAAGAGTCCACTTCTGTCTTCCTAATTATAATGCTCAACACCTCAATGCAGAAGCAGAGCACAGTCTCACAAGAGGGTTGTCAGTCTCTCTGCCAAGCGAGCCACATAATTTATCTTTGTTTTGAGTTTCTCTCTCACTAAACTTTAATGATGTTTTCACTCCTTCAGAGCAAAGGCAGCAAAGTGACTGATGGTTCATAATTTCCATGGCTGTCTTATGTTCTACCAAGTTCGGAGCGGGTACCAAAAATAGTTTTACTCTGCAGTGCTAGGTGTTAGGTTGTGATCAGGAGGAGGTTATAAGAAGGGCACGTGGGTTTTGTAAACCTCTGGCGCTATGCCCACCCTCCTGTGCTCTCCAACCTTCACCTTCTTCCCCTGTCAGGAGGCTAACGCTCGGGTCACCCGGGTTGGTTTTGAGTGTGTTATCAAATCTTAAGTGGTTTGGGGAGGACTGATGGAGTTTATGCCAGGTCGCATGTCATTAGTCAATGGTACCACACGTAGACTTGGGCAAAGGAGCGTGCTCGCTCTTTGCTCTGGACATATGGAATTTATGACTCCAAGAAGTGATCTAGCGTGCACACGAGAATGGGTTAGGAAAGGGTCTCCCTCCTTCCCTTCCGTGGCAGAAGATCACTCTGGTTTCCGAGACAGAACGCTGGGAGACCATGGTCTAAGAATGGGACTGAGCCACTGTGGGCTCCTTACACCCCCTGAGCTCCAGTGAGTCGTGACCATATGTCTGATGCCTGACGGGAATCAGGAGTCAAGATGGAGCCCCTGGGGATGGGGACGGAACACGGAATGCTCACAGCCATCTCTCACCATGTGTAGGGGTCTGGGTAGCACTGCTTAAAATCGGATGGTTATACTGGCGATCACCTGGAAATCATAGAAAAGAGATTTTTAAAGAAGAGTTCAGGCATTCCATTGTCTCTTCCACATAGCGGCGCCTCTCTTGACGTCTAATGTGCTTCTCTGAGCCAAAGGAAGCCCCCCTTACGGGCCTGGGCCCTCTAATGCCCTGGAAATATGAAGGGCAGAAGGCAGTGTATTAGGTGCAAAGAGCCTTCCTCTGCTGTGTGTGTCCCTCTCCTCCTGCATCAGGGCTTCCTCTGTCACCATGGAGACCCGCCCACATCTGTGGATCTGGCTGACCGCAACAGAGGTTTGTTGGGGTGGAGGTGGGTGGAAGAGAAGGATAGAGACTAAGGGGCACTTGACAAGTATACATATATGGGGTGGGGGACTGGCCAGGGGAAGTAGACCTTTTTGGGGGGAGGGGGATTGTAGGGCATCGTTAACCAGGAAGGGGATGCCCTAACTTAAGGTGGTTGCACCTTTATGGGGCTTTGATTTGTCTTGAGTCTTTATACACAGGTGCCTGGGTGCATCCTGAGATGGGGCAAGCTGACGGGAACCGTCAGCTTGGGATCAGGAACCCTGCGTTCTAGGCTCTGTCCTGCCTAGAAATGACACAGCCCAACATTTCAAAAGTCCACATCGATTGAACAAGTCACAAAGTTAATGGAGTCACAGTTGCCAAAGCACAGAGTTCAAGGCAATCTAAGATCTTCTTAGACCCAATGACAGTGTGGTTTTGCCATGAAAACACACTTCATCCCTGTGTTATTGCTTCAAGTCAACATTGTATTTTTGCCTCTAATTTTAACTAAAGTGAGGGGAAAAGGGGGCACGTAGCCTTTGCTCTAGTTTATCTAAACCATGGATTACAGCCACGCCATCCTCTTGGGGCTAGAAGCTCTGTGTCTGTTTCCTTCTATCTTGCTATTGGAGCCATGTTTTCTACTGTTGGCCGTAGTCTTTGGTTGCTCACTATAAAGCATTCTCACCAGATAGCTTTTCCTCTTGTATTCTCAACATACTAGTGTTTCATGAAGGCTCTACCTTCTTACCCAGACTGATAGTTCTCAAATTTACACCTCTCATTCAAGGTCTGTCTGGTGTGGAGGGTTCGATTTTAAATTGCTTGTGGACATGGCCTTGAAATTCCTGCCCTTAGCCCAAACCATGATGTCCCAAAGTTAGCTCATCATCTCATTGCTTTATCCTCCCATGGTCAAGCTTCTGTCTGTCCATGACACTAATGTTCCATGGGCTTGAATGTAAAGCTCCAGTCATGGTCCACCATTTCCCTCCCTTCATCCTCCATAACCGGTGAGTTCCCCAAATCCTGTTCTTACAGTCACCCCGTAAATCCAGGCCTATAATATATCTTTTTGTCCAGATTTCTCTTAGCTCTAGTCTCTGGCCATTTCCAAGACAAATCATCCTGGGGACTCCTACTAGACAAAATTTCCCATATGAATGGAATCATGACATTTTTCCTTTGGTTCCGTCCAGACTCTTTAAATAGTCATGGACAACTATCCAGTGGGGGTGTGGGTTTGGGCAACAAGCCAGACTTTCTCACATAAAGATATTCTTCCCTCCCAAGACAGAATATTAAGTTATATCCAGGGGAAAGAAAACATTTGCAAAAGGTTGAATCAATTTTGCACTGGATGTGGATTTAAGCAAGAGGAGAGAATCCAGGAAGGGAGATAATGGATAGATTTTTTTTTCTTTTTTTTTGCTTGTCCTCCAGAGGCAAGCAAAAAAAAAGTTTCATTGCTTTATGGATTTTTTGGGGTTTTTTTTGGTATATTTGCTTTTAGGCAGTATGGCAACCTCAAAGAGACAGCTACAAAAAAAATGGAAGAACCCAGGTAGAATGGTAGACAGTGGCAGTTACAGAGAAACACTCTTAATCTCACATCTCAGAGCTTAGGTAGCACTGAGGAAAGGGGGATCAATTCAGGTTCAGTTAACAATTCCTGGTCGCCAATTGTGCTCTGCACTCTGTGCTAAAGATGGTCACATATATTCTTTTTTTTTTTTTAACGTTTATTTATTTTTGGGACAGAGAGAGACAGAGCATGAATGGGGGGGGGGCAGAGAGAGAGGGAGACACAGAATCAGAAGCAGGCTCCAGGCTCTGAGCCGTCAGCCCAGAGCCCGACGCGGGGCTCGAACTCACGGACCGCGAGATCGTGACCTGAGCCGAAGTCAGACACTCAACCGACTGAGCCACCCAGGCGCCCCATAAAGATGGTCGCATATATTCTTAAAATACTAATCTTCATAATGATTTTGATTGGAATATATATTATTGGCCTACCAATTTCCAGACTCTGTCAAAAACTCCTTAAATATCTCATTCGAAGCAGTCCCTGTGTTTCTTTACAGATGAGTTTGCAAGCAGGATAAATGTCTTGAATTTAGATATTTTGTTTACAAGATCAACGTGTTTCCTTTTGTTTGAATCTCACTTCAAATGTTTTGCTGACATTCAGTTTTTTCCTACATTGGCATCAAGAAAGGACATTTAAAGTATGAAGACGAAAATTAAAACTGTCTTAAAGTAACCATCATGACACTTTGTTATATTTCCTTTTGTTTCTCTGCCCCCTTTAAATTACTATGTGTGTGTTTACACACACACACACACACACACACAAATATTATAATGAATTACCTTGTGCATTTTTCACTTTGGGGAGAATAGGATTTCAACTCTTAAAATGGAGAAAAATACAATGATTTGATCCTCACATTTGTGCAAAACAACGAATGTGTGAGGTTATTCATTGTGGCATCTTTATAGTAGCAAAGAAAAGGAAGAAACCTAACTGCTCATATGCATATGTACTTAGACACATACAGATAAATATGGATAGTTTCCACATACGTTAGCTTGCTATACACACTACTTTTAATCTGTTTCCTTGATACTTAATGGACAACATGCTTGAATATATTTTCTTTTTTTAAGATTTTTTTACTTTATTTTTTAATTTTATTTTTTAATGTTTATTTATTTTTGAGAGAGAGACAGAACGCGAACAGGGGAGGGGCGGAGAGACAGGGAGACACAGAATCTGAATCAGGGCTCCAAACTGTCAGCACAGAGCCTGACGCAGGGCTTGAACTCACACACCATGAGATCATGACCTGAGCTGAAGTTGGATGCTTAACCAACTAAGCCACCCAACCACCCCTTAAGGTTTTGTGTTTAAGTAATCTCTACACACAACATGGTGCTCGAATTCCCAACCCCGAGATCAAAAGTCGCAGGCTCCACCAACTGAGCCAGCCAGGTGCCCCTTGAATATATTTTCATGTTTTGAAATATTCCTCAAAAGATTTCATATGGTTTCCCAATAGTAATTCTATAGAATACAGTATATGTATGTCTATAGTTTGTTTAATATGTTCCTTTAACAGGTATGGTTAAGCATTCCCCTGTTATTGTATATTTAGATTGTTTAAAAGTTCAATAACGTTCCAGCAAGCAACCTCGAACACTGGTCTTCAATCATGTCTTATTTCCTTAGGCGAATAATAAAAAGCAGTCTTTCTAGGTCAACATACTGCCAACTGCCTGGCCACGTGATAAAGTGGACTGATAGATTTCCTCATACGGAGCCATTTGTCTCTTCCTGGGAATTTCCTTATTTGATTTTGGTGGTATTCTTCCATTACAACACTGGATTCCACTGGCATATGTTTTATTCAATTCCTATATATTCACAAAGAGAGTCTATCTTTTTTTGTGCTAATATATCAAGTGTGTTCATCAAGATAAATGATTTTGTAAAAGCTGGATGAATAGCATCTCACTTTTCTGTGTGCCCTGAAACTATTAATATAGCACATGAGCTACCTCTTCTTAGGAAGTTTGAAGGAATGCAGTAATAGAAATTTCCGGTGTCTTTGGGGAGCTTTTCTGTTACGACCATAGTACGAGGTTGACTCACCATGTCGTTGACTGCACAACAACAAATTTGGTAGATGGACGTTGTTATAATCACCAGCTTAGAATTAGGGAAACTGAGGTTTGGAGAGGTTGAATAATTGGCTTAACAGGTGAAGTCTGGGATGTAACATGCCCAGGTGAGTTGGCATGTTAACCATTATGCACGCTGCTTCTCACAGTCGGCAACATTTTCCTTACGTATTAGTTCAGTTTTCTAACTCTAAATTTAACTTGTCATTCCTATTTTTCTTAAACATACCCATTAGACATTTTTAACTCTATTAGCTTAACACTATACCATTCCTCAAAAAAAAATCACCCATCTATATATGAAATCCCAACCCTCTTCTTACTCTTAATTTTCTGTGCTAATGTTTTCTAGATCAGCCATTTCTTCTTCTTCTTCTTCTTCTTCTTCTTCTTCTTCTTCTTCTCCTCTTTCCAATAACTACCCCTTATACATATCAATTCTTTTTTTTTTTTCTTCAAATCATTATTTTATGCTTTTGGATTTGTTCGTCTCTGCCTCCTAATTTTCTTTGGTTTGGTTTGGTTTTGCTTTTGCTTTCTCATTTCTGGCCTCAAATCTTTAGTCCATTTACATTTCTTCTTTTCTGCTAATAATCTGAGGTCTTTCGCACCTATTTAGTCTCTGGCACCTTCTTGTGAGTGTCAATACCAGTGTTCTTACGGTTGCAACATCCTAAATGATCCGTAATTGCAACCCTGGTTTTCCCTCTGACCCAATAATTCTTTTTTTTTATGTTTATTTATTTTTTTTTATTTTTTTTAATGTTTTTTTTTAAATTTATTTTTGAGACAGAGAGAGACAGAGCATGAATGGGGGAGGGGCAGAGAGAGCGGAGACACAGAATCGGAAGCAGGCTCCAAGCTCTGAGCCATCAACCCAGAGCCCGACAAGGGGCTCGAACCCACGGACCGTGAGATTGTGACCTGAGCCGACGTCGGACGCTTAACCAACTGAGCCACCCAGGCGCCCCTGTTTATTTATTTCTGAAGGAGAGAGAGACAGAGTGTGAGTGGGGGAAGGGCAGAGAGAGAGGGAGACACAGAATCCGAAGCAGGCACCAGGCTCTGAGCTGCATAGAGCCTAACGCGGGGCTCGAGCCCACAACCACGAGATCATGACCTGAGCCGAAGTCGGACGCTTAACCAACTGAGCCACCCAGGCGCCCCAAGAATTCTTTAGTAGAGTAGGGTTTAGTAGAGTTGTTACATTTCAAAGTGTTCAGGTGTGTTGGTTTGCGCTTTGGCTGTTAATTTTCTGTCTTACTGTATTGTGATCAGAGAACATGGCCTGTACACTTTCTGCTTTGGGGAATTTATTGAGATTTCCTTTGTGGGCTACTACAGGATTGATTTTGATAAATGTTTCATGAGTACTTAGAGAAGAGGTATATTTTCTTTTTGGAGAGTACAAAATTGACATAGATCTATTAAATCAGACCCATGAAATACATTATTCAGTTCTGTCCTATCCAAGTTCCTTCACTGCCTATTTATTCTGTCAAGGACTGAGGGACGTGTATTAAGGTCTCCCACTAATTTGTTCCTGTCATTTTCTCTTGGTATTTGTTATAGAATTGGCTTTCTGTATTTCATAGCCACATTATTCAGCACAAAAAGACATGGTGCTCATGTCTTCTTTGCAGCCGTCCTCTTAATCAACACCAAATAACCCCTTCTGTCCTATTTAATGCTTTTTTTTTGCCTTTAAGTCCTCTTGATCTGGTATTTATATTGCCAACCCAGCTTTCCTTTTGTTTGCATTTGCCTGATAAACTTTGCCTATCCTTTTACATCTAACCTTTCTGTGTCATGTTGTTTTATGCTCTGTCTCTTGACAGAGAGCATGGTTTTTAAAAAAGAAAATCTACCTTCTGTGCTCTGGCCTTTTCTGGGTTGCCTCGATCGCTAGAAGCAAGTCTTCCCACTCAGAAAGCTGTGCTCCCTTCTATTGTGCGCCCCCCCTCCCCACCTCCTGGCTCTAGTTGTATGTGACATGATCCTACTTTCCTTCACTCAGCCCAGACTCTAGGTCATGGTTGATTTGACCGGGTGTGAATACCTGACTCAGCCTGGGCCCAGTAGAGCTCCTTTTCCAGAAATTAGGAATCATTATAAGAGAGGTTTGGTCTCTCTGCATGGTTGGGCCCATGGCATGTAAACTATGTCGCTACGGGCAGTCTTGTAGATTTGGAAGGGAGTCAGCCTTTAGAGACTGTGGCACATTATAGTTTACAAAAACAACCATACTTATAGTTCTAGTCCCGCATGCTCTCCCAAAACATTACAGGGAATATCTTCTCCATCTCCTTGAAACTGGAGGGACTTTTGACTGCCTCAGTGAACATTTTGCCAACAGAAAGAATACTGTATACTTCCACATTTGCTAGGTTGCAGACGTTCATATGGCTTTCAGCTGGCTCTCTTGAAGCACACTCAACCTTGGATCCCAGCCGCCATGCTGTAAGGAAGTCCAGGCCACCTGCAAAGGCTATAAGGCTACAGGTAAGGGCTGGCAGCTCCAGCTAAGATATCTGTCAACAACCAACATCAACTGGCAGACATGTGAGTGAGGAAGACTTCAGATGATCCCAGTCCCCCAGACTTCCAGCTGCCCAAGCTGAAACAGGTAGAGCAGAGACAAGCTATACCCACGGAGCCCTGCCCCGATAGCAGATTTATAAGCAAAATGAATGTTGCCTTTATTGTATTATTTTCCACGATGAAAAAAAATTTTTTTTCATTGTAGGGTCACGTGCAACTCAAAGAAAGAATATAGTTATCTTGTGTACCCTTTAGCCAGCTCCCCCAGTTAGGTAACACTTTACAAAACTACAGACTATATCATCACCAGAATATTGACATTAATGCAGTCAAGGTATAGAACATATCCACTGCTAGTTGGATTCTTCCTGTGCCCCTTTTATAGCCACACCCATTTCCTTCCTGCACCCACTCCCTCATTAACCTCTGGCCACCATTAGCCTGTCCATCATTTCTATACTTTTATGATTTCAAGAATGTTATGCAAGTGGAATCATACAATATGTAACCTCTTTGGATTGGATTCTTTCATCAAGCATAATTCACTGGAGATGCACCAGGTTGTTGCATGTATCAATAGTTAATTACTTTTTATTGCCGAGTAGTAAATATTCCATGATCTAAGTGTAACACAATCTATTCATTTTTTGGAAGGACAGCTGGACTGTTCTCAGTTTTGTGATATTCTGATTTACAGCTGCTATAAACATTCATGTGCAGGTTTTTGTGTGTCAACGTGTCTTCATTTTCTAGGATAAATGCTTAGGATTTTGCTCCTAAGCATTGGATTATGTGATTGTTATATGTTTAATCTTTTAAGGAATCTGCCAAACTGTCTTCCGGAGTGGCTGTACCATTTTACATTCCCACCAGCAACGAATGAGTCATCCAGTTTCTCCACATCTTCGTGAGCATTTGGTGTTGTCATTATTTTTTATTTTAGACATTTTTAGTTAGCTCTGGTAGTTATGTAGTAATATCTCACTGTGGCTATAATTTGCATTTCCCTAATGGCTAATGATGTTAAACATCTTTTCATGTACTTATTTTTCATCTGTATATCTTCTTCAGTGAAATGTCTCTTGATTACTTTTGCCCACTTCCGAATCAGATTGTTTGTATTTTTCCTATTAAATGTCGAGAGTTCTTTTTATAGCCTAGATAATAGTTACTTGTAAGATATATGGTTTCTAAATATTTCCTCCCAGACTGTAGCTTGCCTTCTCATCCTTTTAACAGAGTCTTTTGCGGAACAAAATTCTTAATTTTGATGAAGCCCAATTTATCAATTTTTTTCTTTTCTTTTAAATATTTACTTATTTTGGGGAGAGCACAAGCGGGGGAGAGGATCAGAGAGGGGGACAGAGGATCTAAAGCAGGCTCTGAGCTGACAGGCTGACAGCAGAGAGCGTGATGTTGGGCTTGAACTCACGAACCACAAGATCACGACCTGAGCTGAAGTCAGATACTCAACCAACTGAACCACCCGGGTGCCCTTCAATTTTTTATTTTATAGATTGTGCTTTTGGTGTCAAATCTAAAACTCTTTTCCAAGCCCTAGGTCCTGAAGATTTTCAATTTTCTTCTTTTTCCCCTTAGATGTTTTATGTCTTATATTTAAGTCTGTAGTCCATTTTAAGATAATTTTTATACCAAGTATGAGACTTAGGTTTAAGTTGAGGATTTTTGTTTTCTTTTTCTTCTTTCCTTTCTGTCTCTCTTTCTTTATTTTTTTCTTTCTTTTCTGCTTACTCATGTCCAGTTACTTTAGCATCATTTCTTGAAAAGGCTTTCTTTCCTCTATTAAAATGATTTTATGTATTTGTAAAAAAAAAACAAACCAGTTAGATATATTTGTTTGAAGCTATTTCTGAGGTTTCTCTTCTGTTCCATTGATCTACATGTCCTTTCTCTGCCAATACTAAAAAAAATTTTTTTCGGGAACAGTCTTTTTTTTTTTTTTTTAATGTTTATTTATTTTTGAGACAGAGAGAGATAGAGCATGAACTGGGGAGGGTCAGAGAGAGAGGGAGACACAGAATCTGAAGCAGGCTCCAGGCTCTGAGCTGTCAGCACAGAGTCCGACACGGGGCTCGAACTCACGGACCGTGAGATCATGACCTGAGCCGAAGACGGGCACTCAACCGACTGAGCCACCCAGGCGCCCCAGTCTTTTTTTTTTTATTGAAGCATAGTTGAACATAATGTTACATTAATTTCAGGTGTACGACATAGTAATTTGACATTACTATATACTGTTCTGTGCTCACTGTAAGTGTAGCTGTCATCTCTCACCACATAACACTACTACAATACCATTGACTATATTCCCTATGAATACAGTCTTTTTTAAAAAAAAATTAATGTTTATTTCTGAGAGAGAGAGAAAAAGACAGAGCGCGAGTTTGGGGGGGCAGAGAAAAAGGGAGACACAGAATCTGAAGCAAGCTCCAGGCTCTGAGCCATCAGCACAGAGCCTGATTCAGGGCTTGAACTCACGAACCTCTAGATCATGACCTGAGCTGAAGTCGGACGCTTCACCGACTGAACCACCCAGGCGCCCCTACCAACGGTCTTGATCAATGTAGCTATCTATTTCTTGAAATGGAGTAGACTGATCCCTCCCAGTTTATTTTTCCTTTTAAAAATTATCTTCGCTAGTCTAGTTCCTTTACCTTCCCATACAAATTTTATAATAATATAGGCTATACCTACAAAGACTCTTGTGAGGATGTTGATAGTTTTGTTAAGTCTGTATATTATTTTGGGAGAACTCCTATGCTTACTCTATTGCATCTTTAAATCCATGAACATGGCATGTCTATTTAAATTCCTTTGACAACTTTACTATATTTTAAAAGTTATTTTCTTAGGGATTGCTCTGGGGATTACAATATGCACCTTCATTTATTACAATCTTCAGAACTAACTTACTTCGGTAGCATATGGAAACTTTGCCCCAATATTGTTCCAATGAACCTCCCTCCATTATACTGTTGTTGTCATATATATTATATCTATCTATCTATCTATCTATCTATCATCTATCCATCCATCCATTTATCTATCTATTCATCTATCTGTCCATTTATCTATCTATCATCTATCTATCCATACATTTATCTGTCTATCCACCTATCTATCTATCAACTGTCCATTTATCTATCTATCTATCTATCATCTATCTATCCATACATTTATCTATCTATCCACCTATCTATGTATCTATTCATCTATCCATTTATCTATCATCTATCATCTATCTATCTATCTATCTATCTATTCAGTGGTCTGAAAATTGACCAAAAAGCATACAACAACCTTATAAGCACTCATACTTAAGAAACTGCCGATAGGTAGGGACAGTGAGAGTTTCTGACATTCTTCCTTATGTATATATACATACATCATATGCCATGATCAGCATTAAAATTATTGATGCATAAAATTTTACGTCTTTTTAAAAAGTTAGAGAGGACGCGAGAAAAAATACAGAATTTCTCAAATTAATCACGTATTTATCATTTCTGGTGTTTTCATTTCTTCCTGTGAATTTGAATTAGTGTCTGCTGTACATTTTTCTGTTTTCAGCCTGTGAAGTTTCTTTAGTTTTTCTTGTCAGTCTGGACTGCTACCAGTCTTTGTTTACCTGAGAATGTCTTTATTGCACATTTACTAAACCGAAGGTTAATTTTGCTGGGGCACCTGGGTGGCTCAGTGGGTTAAGCGTCGGACTCTTGGTTTCAGCTCAGGTCATGATCTCGCGGCCTCGTGGGTTTGAGCCCCGCATTGGGCTCTGTGCTGATGGGGTGCAGCCTGCTTGGACTCTCTCTCTCCCTCTCTCTCTGACCTTCCCCTATTTTTGCACTGTCTTTGTCTCTCTCAAAATAAACAAGTAAACTTGAAAAAAAAAAAAGAAGGTTAATTTTGCTATTACAGAATTCTTGGCTGACAGGTGTCTTTAGCACTTTGAATGGGTCTTCCTGACCATGACTGGTTTGCATTGCCCCAGATGAGAAGTGACACATCCATCGCATTGGTTTTCCTCTGTATGTGCTGAGAAGGCAGGCTTGTCATCTGACACAGTAGCACAGCTATCAATGCTGACAGCCTGCCCCATCGGGGCAGAACCTCTATGCTGACTGATCTGGGGGGAGGCTAGGAGAAGCCCCAAGCATGTCATCAATTCTCCACTCCGACCTTAAATGCAGCAGCTTTCTTTTTTTTTTTTTAAATAAGAAATTTATTGTCAAATTGGTTTCCATACAGCACCCAGTGCTCATCCCAACAGGTGCCCTCCTCAATGCCCATCTCCCACCCTCCCCTCCCTCCCACCCCCTGTCAACCCTCAGTTTGTTCTCAGTTTTTAAGAGTCTCTTGTGTTTTGGCTCCCTCCCTCTCTAACCTCTTTTTTTTCTTCCCCTCCCCCATGGACTTCTGTTAAATTTCTCAGGATCCACATAAGAGTGAACACATATGGCATCTGTCTTTCTCTGTATGGCTTATTTCACTTAGCATCACACTTTCCAGTTCCATCCACGTTGCTACAAAAGGCCATATTTCATTCTTTCTCATTGCCAAGTAGTATTCCATTGTGTATATAAACCACAATTTCTTTATCCATTCATCAGTTGATGGACATTTCAAGCCTAAATGCTTCTCAGATGTTGCAAGCTTTTTGATGAATTGTCCAGAATACCGAAGTGACTATTTTGATCAATTTTGTCCAGCTTTGCAGTTACTTTATGGGGACCAGATTTGCTAACCTTCTCACTGGACCCTGGCCAGCTTCACCCAGGTACCCTCCCCAGTTCCCTGTTTCTCCACCAGGCTGGGGGAGTCTCCCAGGTAGCCTGGAGATCTCAGTGACAGTCAAAGAGATGCTGGGGGGAGATCAGGAAGAAAGGGTGTCTGGCTGGGTCCTTAGTCTCGGGGGAGCTTAAAGGTGTTTTCAAGCCTTTTGGTATCAGTAAATCCCCGATGCATTTTGGGCCAAACATTTTGCATCCAGGGAGAATGAGATCTGTGTTCAGATTTCATACTCACTCGCACATGTTAACAGAGTATCGGCTGGGAAAAGTCATTTGGAATAGAAGACACTTCCTAGGATCACCTAATAGGCTCCAAAATTTTTTCACCCTGAGACAAAGGGAATTACTTGCTGCTATAAATGGACATATTTTCAGAAACAAAGAGAAAGGTTCCACACGGGGCTTTTTGCCAGCCTTGCCTTAAGTGCCAGCTCAAAGGCTCCCTCTACATCCTCTGGGCAGGGAGGGGGCAACAATGACTGTCTGTAAAGACCACCTTGTGTTCACATCAAAGCAGGCACTCAAGGGTATACCTCTAGAACAGTGTTTCCGAAACCGGCTCCAGGAAATCTTGTGGACTCTTTGGAGGTACCTCAAGGCCGCTGTTTAAGAATAGAGTCTAGCGGGTGGTGTTTTAACACTGCTCACCCCCTCCCCCCTCCCCTCCCCCCAACCCACCATGCCTCACCCAGAGCAACTTGGTTCCCATCTGTTTTCCATATTGGCCTTCTACCTAAGATTTCACTTGAGGAAACAGTTTCCCGTGTTTATATGTTTAAAATCGACCGATCGCTCCTTCATTTTACAGGTGCGAAAAAGAGGCCCAGCAAAGCGAAGTGACCTGCCCAACATCACGAAGTTGGTGGCAGAGAAGGGACTAGGTCTTAGGCTGTGTTTTTTCATGGCACATCATTATCTGAAAGCTTGTGTGTTATTTACAAAGTCTCTTGTGTTTTCCGGGGGGGGGGGGTGTTCCAAGGAGCTGTACATTTTCTGGTGCCTCTGCTCCTGTCTACACTAGCTGCACTTAGCCTTCAGTGTATATCTGGCTTCCCTGAAATGCTTACTCTGAATTCTGGAGGTGGGGAGAGAGTGGAGAGTGACTCTGGATCAAAGAACCCTTGGGGGTCTACATACTGTGTCTTTCTTTCCTCTTGGATATTCACCAGGCATGTGAAAGGGGGATGAGAAGTCAAGTGAACTGACCTGGAGAATTTTTTTTTCTCCTAACACAGTTAGGGTGCAGACAGGAAACAGACACACATCCAACTGGGTACGTTAGGGGGGCTTTAATAAAGGGACTATTTTCAAAGCTGTGAGCAGAATGTAGGGAGCCCATAAGGAACAGTGCGGTGCCCAGGGACTAGTGAGAGTGGGGCGGCTTTATTCAGACTGGGCCTGGATGTTGAAAGAAGGAAGTGGCTTCTGGAACCCAAGAGGGGAGGGAGCTTGTGGACAGGGCTCCCTGCTCTTTGGTGGAAGGCTACAGCCAGGCTCCTGTGAGTGTACCACGAGGTAGCCTAGGAAATAGGCATCCCATTCCTTTCTCTTTCCAGGATTCCCCATTTACCAGAGCCAACTACCATCCATGGAGCAATCCGCAAAGGTTAGCGCACCCAGGAGACTGAGTAGGGTGGGGAGTCGAGCGGAGGGTCAAACGGAAAAACTGTCCTGTGCAGACTTGTTATCTCACTCTGACAAATGCTAACTGTGGTTCATTCCGAAGGTGGTCTATGGGAGTTTGGGCAGATGGTGTTCTAGGTAATGGATGGAGTCTTGGGATGCTTGGGCAGGTAGGTGTGGACGAGGAAGGGAGAAAGGCAGAAGTTGTGATGTACAAAGACTAGGAAAGCTAATGGTCCCCAGACTTTGCCTGGAGCTCCTCTCCATGGTGACACGCATACAGTCAGCTGGACCTGGCGTCCTGTCTCTCCCCAGACTTATCAACGGATCGCATCTCCACTCCCTCAATTACCTGTCTCCCCCTCCCCCTCTCCCTTCAAAGAGCCCTGGGCTTTGGCAGAGTCCAACCTCCTGATGGATTGAGCTGGATAACATAACAATTAATTAGCGCTCAGGACTCATCGATCAATGCACTGACACAGCTATAGAGTGATGAAACAATTTCCATTTGAGCGCCAAGGCTGCTTGAAGGAAGCAGAAAAGCAGGGTGGGGACCTCTGCCCACTGAGAGCATGTGGATCACCAGCAGTTAACAGGTGTCTTAGAATCGGAACGCTCACCTTCACCTCTGCAGCCGTGAAGGTGCCAGAGCTGACAGTGAGTGTCCTCACACTGTGGTCTGGTTTAACTGCGACAGGGGAATAGGCCAGTCTTCTCTGTGGGCCAGTGAGCTGCGGGCAGGTATGTGTGCACATGCCCTTAGGTGCCTGTGTGTTTGCTCGTGTGTGTGTCTGGAAAGGGAGCGGGTGAAAGGGAAGAGTGATGAGGTATTGCACATCCCTGGTGACAGATACAGCACAAGCAATTTCTGTCACAGTGAGTCCCAGGAAGGTTGTGGGAGACAGTATCCAAAGACATAAACGATGCCTCCATCAATGGGGAGCATGAGACAGAACAAAGGGGTAATATGCATATTGGTTCTAGATTCTCAAGTCTTAGGTGCCATCACCACATTCTGGAATTGCCATGATAACCTCCTGAGTTCCTCCCCGCCTCCAGTCTCTGCTCTTGGACACTCCAGCCACATTACTCTCTCTCTCTTTTTTTTTAGTTAAAAAAAATGTTTATTTATTTTGAGAGAGAGAGAGAGAGAGAGAGAGAGAGAGAGAGAATCCCAAGCAGGCTCCATTCTGTCAGTGCAGAACCCAATGCAGGGCCCGATCTCATGAACCATGAGACCATGACCTGAGCCGAAATCAAGAGGCAGGCACCCAACCAACTGAGTCCCCCAGGGACCTTCAGATTGGTCTTTCTTAAATTCTAATTTCATCCTAGCCATTAGCTTGCAAATACTACAAATTACCGATAGGTTTAAAACTTAGATGCCTAAGGCCAAAGATTTCTGAACGAGTGGACTGAACAATCACCTGAGGAACTCATTAAAAACTTCTGGGACCTTCCCCCAGCCCGTGAGTTATGATTTAGGGGATCTGAGAGACCAGCTCCAGGAATCAACGCTTCAAAAGCATCCTGGACAATACTTCTGCAGCCGGAATCAAGACCATCCTCTGTCAATGTCACTGCATTTTCAGAGCTGCGCGTGGTCTAGGATTCCTTCGTCTCACCCAAAACGCCAGCACCTTGTATGGACTGGCTCCCCTCTGCCACCCCCAACGCCCATCACCACCTCAGTGCTTTGCTCAGGAACATCTTCCACCTGGATTGCTCTCCTCCTTACTTCCCCCTCAAACCCTTCCAGTCCTTGAAGAGAAAACTCCCAGCTTCGTCTTCATAAAGTCATTCCCAGGCCCTCCAGTGCACAGGGATGTCCTTGCCCTTCTGACAACTGATCATTTAGTTACCACCACCCTTTGCCTTCGGTGCCTAATCACACATAGTCTTGCCTTTTTGCCTCTGTCTCTCTCTTTCCTTCGCTCTTTCGGAGATGATTCAAAACTTTTGCCTGTGAGGCACTTCTCCCCAACTATTAACGAATACATGGAACGTTTCTGGAGGTGGAGATCAATCACACTTCTTTCGTGTTTACCTTGAAGAAATACTCCCCGGGCTGGGCTCCTTGGAGACGCGGGGACAAGTTTTTGAATGATGAATGAATGAGTAAATGAATCAAGTCTCGAGGCAGAAGAAATGGGCAAGAGGCCATGGTGATGATACTTGATTGCCTGTCCCACTTTCTAGTTTCTTATTCTTCACCCTCTTCGTGCCCAGAGTGGCAGATTTTCTGGGCCCGTAGCCAGGCTTGTGGGTTGTAATATTTTAGATGTGTCTGAGTGTAAGTGTGTGTGGAGGAGTAAGGCCCCCCTCCTTCCCCACCTCAGATCCAGCCCACGCTTTCACTGCGTCTTGAGGATTCGTTGACCTTCTACTGTGACACCACCCTTTCAGTCTTGGTGG
The DNA here is from genome assembly GCF_018350195.1 of Panthera tigris. Taxonomy (NCBI): domain Eukaryota; kingdom Metazoa; phylum Chordata; class Mammalia; order Carnivora; family Felidae; genus Panthera; species Panthera tigris. Next base: position 5,613,901 of record NC_056673.1, on the reverse strand, counting down.
AATGAAGAAATCTGTGATTCCTGGCGTTAGGAGGCCGACTCCTCCCAAGGTGGCTGGTTCGTGCCCGTGACATTGTGAGGTCCTCCATTCTGTGCTCCAGTCCATTTCCCCCTCCTTCTCTATGACTCGGTCTTCTCTTACGTTAGAGGCTTAGACTCAAGGTCCCCTGGGTCGTACCCCTGGGAGTCTGCCTCCCCAGTGGGTCTGCTCTGTTTCCCCACTCCTGGCAAGGACTTTAATTTTCCAGTCTGCCCTGGGTTGTCATGCCTACACAGGAAAACAACGTGTCCTCTGCCAGATTCACTTAAAAAGACAAACTTGAGGTTTCCCTGGGAGAGCTGCCTGCCACCTGCTGTGATCCACTTTTTCAGGACAGCTGGGGCTCCCGTGAGCCCTGAGGCACCAGGGCTGTGTTTGTTCTGCTAGAGGGTTATTGTAATCACCACAAAAGGAGGATTTACCGGCGCTTCTGTTCCTTCCAGGGGACTAATCATCCTCCTGGCAGTAAGGACCCAAGCAAATCCCTGAGAGCTATTTAAATCAAATGCCTGGAGGGGCGCCTGGGTGGCTCAGTCAGTTAAGCGTCCTCCTCTTGGACTCTTGATGTGGGCTCAGGTCATGATCTCGCGGCTCGTAGGATCTAGCCCTGCGTCAGGCTCTGCACTGACAGCGTGGAGCCTGCTTGGGAATCCTCTCTCTCCCTCTCTCTCTGCTCCTCCCCATCCTCCCAAAATAAATGAATACACATTAAAAAAAAATCATACCCATGGAAAATCAACCTTGGAATGCCCTGGGAGCAGTATGGGGTAGGAGTGTCAGGTATAAAATGAAGTGGATGTGGAAGATGGTGGGATGGCTTTGGCCAAGCTGGCACGTCGGGTGGGACCTTTGAGGTTCCCTCAGCAAAGGGGGGGGGGTGAAAGTCTATGGCAAATTCCAGACTCTCCTCACCCCCACCCACAGGCACCCCATCCTACAATTGCCCTACAATAGAGCTTGATCTGGGCACCCAACACATCTCCCGGGTGACACACAGTAGCTCAATATCGCAAAAGGCGACTCCAGTTAGAATAAGCAGAACGGAAAGACGATTGATATTTGGAGGGCATGCAGTCTTTTGGGAAACCCCAAAATATCCCAAATGAATAAAGTAGGTTACCAGAGGATCCGTGTCCATCCCGTAACTACTATGAGCTATGAGTGTATCTGACATAGTATCACATTTTTCTTTGAGAAGTGAATTTGTCTGTGTGTGTGTGTGTGTGTGTGTGTGTGTGTGTGATCTGGGTCCATTTGTAACTTTCGCATTTGTTCTTTACATTACAATACCAATTGAGGACACTCTGAACTTGGCGTCTGGCCTGAGTAACCATGTGCATTGCTACCCCCAGCATAAATGGAATTTTTCTGTGTCTGGGCAAGGACAGTCACTTTTCCCCTGTCAGTTACCATGTGTTCTGTCATACACTTACTGTGCTAAGTAATTTACAAGCATCATGTCACTGAAACCTCACAGAAATCCTACGAGGTCATTCACATTTTAATCACTTTTTTGTGTTTATTTATTTTTGAGAGAGAGAGGGAGAGAGAGAGAGAGACAGAGCATGAGTGGGGGGAGGGGTAGAGAGACAGGGAGACACAGAATCCGAAGCAGGCTCCAGACTCTGAGCTGTCAGCACAGATTCCGACGTGGGGCTCGAACTCATGAGCGGTGAGATCATGACCTGAGCTGAAGCTGGACGCTTAACCGACTGAGCCACCCAGGCTCCCCAGTCATTCATATTTTATAGATGATACCAAGTGGCCCAAGATCACACAGCAAGTAAGTGGCTCAACTTGGATTCAAATTCACACATGGGGACTCCAAACACAGTGGCCTTGAGCTCTGCACTATACTGCCATTTGACTGCAACGTACAAATATGGACCCTTCTGTAGGACTGAGCTCCAAGGGGGATCTCAGTTCTTGGGATTTACAAACTGGTCACAATTGGCTAATACTTGGGAGAAAATCTCATACGATTCCTGATCTATAGGGCCCTTTCTTCCACCCACCCCATGCACCTCTAGGAAGGCTGTCCCCGACTCAGCCCAGAGTAATGCAGCCCTTCCCCATTGATGGCCATCTTCTGGCTTCCCAATGCAACCCTCTGTCATCCACCAAAAGGCCACCATCCCATCGGCACATACAGCTCAGCAGAAGCCAGCCACACCGCTGGGGACCCAGGAGATGGGGAGTTCAGGCAGGGAGTGCTCTCTTTCTGGGGACCATCATGCAGAGCACTGCTTCCATTAATGAGGCATGACCCTCTAGCGAGCAGTGAACGGGCTGGGGGTCCTCCGCTGTCTCATGCCTGCTTTCCTGCCCATGACCTTCTTAGAACAGTCCCGGCACACAGCCTCGTGCTGGCCTTTCTGCTGACGTCCATTGCACCATTTCCCTTCCTTACACTCTGATCCTTTCTCCCTGTTGGCCATTTGCTCCGTTCTTATCCACCCTTCAAGGCTGAAAGATGACCTTGCCACCCCCCTCGGCTGCCAGCGATCTATCCACCCAGTGAGTTCTCTTATTCTCTGTAATTTCTTGGGGGGAGGGGGAGGCATGTACTGCTTTCTACGTTTTGTGATCATGACATAGGTACATGCCTTGTTGTCTCTTCTAACACAGTGGGTCTTTGTGATGGCAAGTGATAGACCATTCACCTTTGTATTTCCCAAGTCGAGCAAGACAGCACTTGTGCTCAATAACCATCAGTCGGATGAATACATGAGTCCACTATGCTGGGCACATGGGAAGATACAAAGGTAGATCTGACACAATCTTTGTTGCGCACAGTAGGTGTCCAATAAATGCTTTTGAGTGAAATAATAAATACATGTATGTATGACTGCAGAGGGCACATCAATTATCTTGAAGATTTTCGTAGAGTATAATTAGGGAGGGCTTCATAAAGAAGGTCAATCTTGAACGAGGCTATAAAAGAGACGTCCTTTTTGGGCTGGGGGGATGGGAAATCGGAAGAGGGCACTTCCTGCATGTAAAGGAAGTCCAAGGCCAAGGAGTGGGGGAGGAGCTAGCAGACCAGATGGTTCAGATTAGGCGGAAGGTGAGAGCTAGAGAAGGCAGAGATACCGGGGGTGGGGGGTGGGGGGGAGTGGAATGAGGTTAGGTCACGGCTGTTTTTAATGACAGATGAAAAGGTCTCTGACTTTATCCTGAAAGGCTGTTGATTCCCACATAGGAGGGTGATATGACAAAAGCCTCGTTTCCTAAGGATGGATCAGTGGGAAAGACTAGAAGGAGGAAGGAAAATCCGTCCAGACGTGTTTGTTGCTAAATATTTGTGTCCCTTCAACATCCCCTTGTTGGAACCCTAACCCCCAGGGAGATGGTGTGAAGAGGAAGGACCTTAGGAAGGTAAGTAGGTCATGATGGTGGAGCCCTCATGAATGGGATTGGTGACTTACAAAAGAGACCCCAGGGAGCCCCTAGCCCCCTTTCTGCCAGGTGATGATACAAGAGGAGTTGGCCCTCTGCACCTTGGAAGGGGCTCATACCAGAACTCAACCATGCTGTCCCTGGTCTTGGACCCCCAGCCCCCAGAACTGCGAGAAACAAATCTCTGTTGCCTATAAGCCACTCAGTCGATGACAGTTTGTTACAGCAGGGGGACTAAGACAGGAGGCTACTGTGGATTGCAGGCGGGAGGTTAGGGAAGCTGAATCAACTCTGAGATTCCTTCCGGACTGAGGTGGTCCCCCTGTTTAACGAGCAAAGGGCCACGTAGAAGATGTAAGGAGAGGTGGTGATAAATGCTTGATTCCATTTCTTCGCTGGGGGCCTCCCTCCTGCTGCTGGTTGGCTTGAGCACTTGTTGGGAGCAGACAAGGCAGAGCTCTACTGTGACGGTAACCACAGCCTGAGGCTGCCATCCACACTCAGACAAGCTCTCAGGTCCCACACGTTCAGCTGCACAGCCACCACGTTAACCCTCATTAACCAGACCTGAGCTGCTCGACTGTTCACCGAAACTTCACAGTTGATCTTGTCATGGTCACAACTGCTCAGATCAGTTCCTAAGACAACGGGGAAGGCTTTATTGGCCTCCTGGGAATCCTGACCGTAAGAAAACTGCACTAAAAGAACAGCCATCAGCTGATATCCCCAATGGGGAAGAAAGGACAATCAGTAACTTCGCCATTTGCCCCGTCCAATTCCGTCATGAAGCGGGTGTTCTTGTTGGGTCGAGAACCATCTACCACCATCAGAGTTGAACTCCCTTGCTACGAATCGTATCCTTGCTTTGTTGATGAGAAATTCACACACCACTTCTCTTCCTCTTGAGCAGGGAAGGCCTTCCGCAAAGAACATCTTAAATAAATGACTAGCCTTGACAATAGACATGCCAGCATCTGGTACCATGGCGTGCTGAGACATCCCGTCAAGTGTGATAAAGCAGAGGGCATCAGGGGACCCTGAAGGGGGCACTGCCTTTGTGCGCTCACTTAGTCGTCTCCCCAGGTCCCCGGGAGGATCTCAGTCTCCCCTCTGAAAACGCCTCCCGTCTTTACCGCCTTGGATTATTTAAAAACTATGTAATTGACGCCTGCGATCGTCGAAAGCCTAGAAAATGAAAACGAACTAAAGAAAGACATGTGTTTTTTTCCCCCAGAAAAACAAGACATTGCCGCACCATGATTTTTCACTGATACGATACCTGACTCTTTGTCAAAGTCAATCACGAAGGATCCTGTGACGTTTGTAGACGGTAGCTCAGCGGTCAGCCATAGGGACGCACCCTTATTGTTGCTGGTAGTTTTGGGGTCTTTTTTAAACCATTTCCCTCCGGTCGTATTCAAGTGGATTCCATTTCAGTGGTGTTATAAATGGTACTTTCGATCTCTGCAGGCAGAACTCCCGTGCATGACTTTGATTGCTTTCCCAGGGAAAATTTCTAGACTCAGAATTCCTACATGAGAGGGAGCATGCAGTGTTTAAAATTTCGGTTTAATGTCTTCCTGGAAATCGTGTGCTGATTGACACTTCTTTCAGTGCTGAATGAGAGTGGTAGTGTTCATGTCCCCTCGCGCTGAGTACCCCTGGGTAGGGCCTTTTCTTTTGGCGGGGGGGGAATGAGTGGTTTTTGCCAAATCGAAACGTTACATTTCATTGATTACTAGAGAGATTAATCATTAAACAAATTGTTTAAGGTTTATTTGTTTTTGAGAGAGAGAGAGAGAGAATGAGGCAGAGCACTAGTGGAGGAGGGGCAGAGGGAGAGAGGGAGACACAGAATCCGAAGCAGGCTCCAGGCTCCGAGCTGCCAGCACAGAGCGCGACGCGAGGCTTGAACTCACCAACCAGGCGATCATGACCTGAGCCGAAGTTGGACGCTCAACCGACTGAGCCACCCAGGCGCCCCAAGATTAATCATTTTTTAAATCAACTTAAATTCCCTTATGTCCGACAGGGGAAGTGCGTTTGATGTATGTTTGATAGTTTCTTGGGCTCATTTCTTCCCCTTTGGGATGATTAACTTATTCTTGCCCTCTTATTCAGTTTTTAAGAATTCCACCCATAAAGGATATCAATCCCCCATCCAGCCCCCTTAACATCTTTCCCATTTTAAAAAAGTATTTGTCTTCTCGCTTCATTTTTTCTTGACTTGCGCCTATCCTAAATTCTCATGTGGTCACACTTCATCTGTATTTTGCTCTGTTTCGTCTGTCTGGCAAATTATTAACTTGCAATTCAGCAAGCAACTGCTGAGCAGAGACTCTGGCCCTAGTGCTGGGGTGTGCTCAAAAAGAGGCTTTCCGTTCCCAGGGGGCACGAACAGCGTTTCTCCTGTTCTTTTCCGGTTTCCCTCTTGGCAATTTTAATCTTCCATATACATGGAATTTATTGTTACGTCATGAGATAAGAATTTCATTTCTTTTAAAGTGGTTAACTATGGAGTCCAGGCAAGCTTTTCTCACTTTGATGCAAATTCATCTTAATCCTATCCCGAATAACTGCCTGTGGAGGAAGCCGCCTCGTGTAGTGCATAGGCTGTTTAGATTAAGGATAGGGAGGGAGGGTTGCCCGGCCAGGATGAACTCACATCCAGAAAAGACTCCGTAGTTCCGAGTGTTTTGACAGTAGAGGAGTTAACTGGGGGGAAACCAAGGCTTTGACTGGGAATCTATCCTATAAAATATTAAGCAGCAGTTGCATAGGAAAGAAAAAGGACAGCTAAGCCAGATGGGGTGAAGCCAGCCTCCCGGGGGGCTGCTGGCACTGGGATCTGTGGCCCGAGGACATCTCTTTGGACTTGGACCCCAGCCGGGCGCTTCTGAAAGTCCCTGCTGCGGTCCCCGGGTCCCCGAGCTGTGCACCTAAGTACAGCGTGTTTCTTCCCAACAAATATCCGTGTCTCAGTGCCTTCCCTGTCGCCCCCGATTCACCACCTGCGCGATTCCACACTGTTTATTCTGTCTTTCTGGTACCGCTCACACTGTCTGAATCATGGCATTTTTATTTTGCCTTTAAACATCTTAAGATATAATAGTGCAAACGCCCATGTGTATTTTCACACACGTGTGTATGTGCACATTAAGTTTCACACATTTATGGTTCCAGAGGCTTTTTGCTACTGTTGTGTGAGATGAACAAATTTAGATTTTGGCTTAGAATTACATTATTATACTTATAGGTTAATTTGGGGGGTAATTGAAAATCTTCCCATTCAGGGACACGGTCTATATGTCCCATTTATTTAAATCCTTTATTACATGCCTTACTAAATATTTGTTGTCTTTCTTAGATCTTGTGCATTTTTGTATAATAACATTTATTTACAATGATTTCTTTTTTTTCTTTTACAGTGGATGTAAGTGCCTGGTTTGGTAAATACTATCAAGTAGCTGAAAATAATTTAGGGAGTGTTATAACTTACCGCCCAAAAACGTGGAAGTAATTCCTTGGGACTTTACGATGCTTAAAGTTTTGTTTTGCTTCTTTCAGATTTTTAAAAAACTTTTTAAGCTTATTTATGTATTTGGAGAGACAGCCAGAGAGAGCGAGTGGGGGAGGAGCAAAGAGAGAGGGAGAGAATTCCAAACAGACTCTGCACTCTCAGCACAGAGCCAAAGGCGGAGCTCGAACTCACAAACCATGATATCGTGACCTGAGCGGAAACCACGAGTCAAACGCTCAACCGACTGAGCCACCCCGGTGCCCTTTTAGATTTTATTTATTTATTTTTATTTATTTTTAATGTTTATTTATTTTTGAAAGAGGGAGAGACAGATCAGGGGGAGGGGCCCAGAGAGAGGGAGACACAGATCCGAAGCAGGCTCCAGGCTCTGAGCTGTCAGCACAGAGCCCGATGTGGGGCTCGAACTCACAAACCACGAGATCATGACCTGAGCCGAAGTCAGATGCTCAACCGACTGAGCCACCCAGGCGCCCCAAGATTTTATTTTTAAGTAATCTCCACACCCAACGTGGGGCTCGAATGCATGACTCCTGAGATCAAAAGTCACCCATTCTACCGACTGAGCCAGCCAGGCACCCCTAAAGTTAATTTTAAAGTTCTTCACCTTAAGAACAAAGCAATGATGATAACCAGCAAACACACAGTTAACAAACAAACCTAGGTGTCTGCTTCCAGGGCTGTGTAAGGACCATTCTGCCGCATGGACTCCCACCCCTCACTAGCTGTTTGACCTCCAGATGAGATCCCACCTGCCTGGACCAGGCAGAAAGTGAATCCCACCTTCCTAAAAGAGCAGGTCTTTACCCGCCCCATGTTATATACCTACTCCTTTCCTGGACGCTTTACCCAAAGGATAAGCCGGCTTCTCACTTGATCAACTGTAGATTTGGGTTTCCCTAGACCAACAGTTCATACGAAGGATGGGGATACTACTCATGGCCAGTCCATCTCGACGTCTGGAGTACATCTTTTTGTTCTGTGAGGAAATCCATGAAGAAAACTAATAGACTGCATGGGGATTTATGGACAGTTAATCAGTTAAGGATCAGGCTTTGGCGTTTCACATGTATTCTTGGTGCGGATGGAAATACAAAAACCATAATGCACTATTTCTATCGGACTTCGTAAAAACCTCCAGCTGAACGAGTTGGTTTAAATGTTGTCTTGTTTGTTACTGCTCTGGGTCCACAACTGGATAACTTGTCTACCTGCATTTTCACTCATACAGAGAGGAGAGGAGTGATCCTTCTCTCTATAACTGAATGCATTTTTTTATATTGCTTACTTTATTAGATTATTAAATTAGGAATTGCCTGATGGGAAAATTGGTCTTTCATAGGTAATTATTGCCAGAAAGAATGACTTGGACCCAGAGCTGGCGAATGATGGCCTGGGGGCCAAATCTGAAGTGTGCCTCTTTCAGAAATGAAGTTTTATTGGAATAAGCTACATTATCATTTACGTATCGTGTAGCACTCTTTCATGCTGGAATGATAAGCTTGAAAAATTGCGAGAGACACCGTACATAAGCCTGCAAAACCGAAATATTACCTCTTTGGCCCTTCAAAAAAAAATGTTTGCTAACCCCTGACATAAGTCACCTTCTCAAGTCATAATTTTTCGTAGGTAGTCCCTAATTCTTACCCGGTTTACCTAAAACCTCATGCAAGTTAGTTTATTCATTTTGCAAATTGCTTGATTCCCGAAAAGGAAGCAGGACAGGGCGGTGTTCAAACCAGAAAGTCTGTGTTGAGAGTTTTACTTTTGCTGGGGTGGGGACATGGCCAAACGTGTTTCAAAAACCCTGCAGGCTAAAATGGTTTTGTCCCTGCTATGTGGGACACAGGCATGACACTGGCCGCCCGCCCGTACCCATGTGAAGCAGGTGGAAACCAACGGTGTCCACGGGGACACTCTGTGGGCACATCTTGGACTCAGGTCTGTTGTAAACATGAGGCTGTAGGTAAAATACACAAGCCATCGACTCATCTCGGTATTCGAAACCACACCTGGGCCAACCGAGTCAGCAGAGAGCGGGGAGCTGATGGCACCTGACTTAGGGCGACCGACCCTGGCTCTGATGCCCTCCGTCTACAGAAGGTTGTTCTGTGGATCAGCCCCGTGAAGCTCATCATTTAAGATAACCTCATTCATTACATGGCAATAGCCCCTTCGAGGAAACCGCGGGGAGAAAGGAGCTCAATCTTGACACCAAGAAGCATATCTCTCTTGGCTGAGGGACATAACTCCTTCTTAGGGACATCATAAATTGTGTACCCCAGAAGATTCTGCCTCTCTGGCTGGCTGCTGGAGTGGCCAGATCAAACCAGCAGGTGAGTAAACAAAGGAGCTGTATGGTTTCGCTTCATTCCTGCCTCTTGTCCCTTGCTCGTGTCTTACTGCCTCTGACCTTCGAGTCCTTTTCTGCTTTCGCAAAACTCCTCCGATTCCTTCTGAGACAAGGGGAAAAACAGGTGAACCACAAAAATGAAGGGGACAGCGACGACACAAGCCTGCTCGGTTTCCACGTGTTAGATGCGAGAGAACCTTCCACACCTCGTTCCAGGGCTTTGGAACGTGTAAGGAGTTCCTTTGCAACAAAGTGACCGAAAAGCAATGAGAGCTAAACCATCTCTAACTTCTTTTCTTTTAAACGCTTTTTTTTTTTTAACGTTTATTTATTTTTGACAGAGGGAGGCAGAGCATGAGCAGGGGAGGGGCAGAGAGAGAGAGAGAGAGAGAGGAAGACACAGAATCCGAAGCAGGCTCCAGGCTCCGAGCTGTCAGCACAGAGCCCGATGCGGGGCTTGAACTCACAGACTGCGAGATCGTGACCTGAGCCGAAGTCGGACGCTTAACCTACTGAGCCACCCGGGAGCCCCATAACCTCTTTTATTTTAAAAAGGGAGATTGGGGCACCTGAGTGGCTCAGTCGGTTAAGTGTCCGACTTCGGCTCAGGTCACGATCTTGCAGTCCGTGAGTTCGAGCCCCGCATCGGGCTCTGTGCTGACTGCTGGGAGCCTGGAGCCTGTTTCAGATTCTGTGTCTCCCTCTCTCTCTGACCCTCCCTCGTTCATGCTCTGTCTCTCTCTGTCTCAAAAATAAAATAAACGTTTAAAAAATTAAAAAAAATAAATAAATAAAAAGGGAGATTAAAAAAATTCATATCATAGAAGTAATATTGCAAAACATTCAACAATTACACAAGAACAAGTAAAACATAATAATAATTTTAAAAAAACTAGGTAGAAGCCCACTCCTCAGAGAATTATCTTGCTTCTTACAACATGTCAGTCATCTGTTATCCATATCTGCCTGCCTCTTTCAGGACACTTTCTTTTCTAATTCTGGACCGTATCAGTCTATAGAAGGAAAAAAAAAAAACAAACCCAACCCAGCAACTCATCTTTCTAGAAACTTCTTGTTCCGCCCACTTTGCCAGAAGCTACTGTCTGATGATTTTAGGTGTTGCCGTTTTATAATTGAAGAGACAGGGGCCAGTCTCTTTCTCGGGAGTCTTGGGGCCCTGTGAGCCACACGGCACAAGTGTGGCCCCATCATGTGGCTCAAGCTAGAAGGTCCGCACGTTGTTTTCCAAGGGCTCAAGACTGTGGGGCTGTTTCCTTGTAACCCCACCCAGTAAACAACTGTATGGAGAACAAGCAGATAAGCACGAACAGTTTATACCTCGAAGCATCCCGCTTTCAAAGGACGCTTAGCCGGTGGCTACAATGTTGACGTCTTGCTCAAGGTCTTAGCAAACGCTGGCCTCCCGTCACTCAGGCACATCCACCTGCCTGGCTTGCAAAGAGAGGCCTCCGCCCGCTTCTGCAGTGATCTTTAGGCATTTTTATTCAGCTATGCTTTCGGGTGTTTTGTCAGACTCCCCTTGCAGACCCTAATCCTCTCACAGGCGACGGGAGGAATACATCGCCAGAAACAAACGCAGCAAAGCAGCAGAACCCTAGTGCAAAGGCAGCAAATCCAACCAGAGCAAACAATGCTTTCCTCCCTTTTCTCTCTCCCTTCTTTTTCTCTTTCATCTCTCAAAACTTCCCTACTCAGCTCTAGAACGTGCCCGTCTACGTCATCTGGGCTTGCTCAGGCTGGGTCAGAGGTGCCCAGAAAACTTACCACCCAAGTTTTTTAGAGGCTCAGAGAGCCTTCGGCGTCAGTATGTGGGATGAAACCAGTTTAAACATGTGCTGAGAGACTGTGTTTAAACGTTGGTAAGAATATTCTTTACAAAAAAAAAAGAAAAGAAATTCTATTCAAGCAAAGGATACAACTTGTTTTGGAAAATGGCTCTGAAAACAGGGAACGTGAGGCAATCTGTGATCTCAAGTCACGCCTGGGAACTTGATAAGGCAAAGAAGCTTCTGGAAGCCTCTGTGCAAAGTATTGTGGCATGCAACTCCATATAAAGATGTTCTCGCTGAAAACACTTCACAGGGACGAAAGAACAAAAGCACAGTCTGAATAATATGAAATATGCCATCTACTAATGAGACAGATGCCAGTTCTGATCCTGGGCTTTTAAAACTTAGTGTAAAAACTACATCTGTCTCTCTCCCTCTTCATTCCTCCTCTGCTGTCTTTTCAAAGAGACAAAAGATAGCCAAGGAGAGAAGAGGTAAAGTCTGCTCGCTTTCTTTGTAACTACTTTTTATTTATTCATTTTTATTATTAAAATTTTTTTGTAATGTTTATTTATTTTTTTGAGAGACAGAGCGCAAGCAGGCAAGGGGCAGACAGAGAGGGAGACACAGAATCCAAAGCAGGCTCCAGGCTCCGAGCTGTCAGCACAGAGCCCGACGTGGGGCTCGAACCCAGGAACCGTGAGATCATGACCTGAGCCGAAGTCAGATGCTTAATCGGCTGAGCCCCCCAGGTGCCCCCGCAATTACTTTTTCAAAAGCAGCCATTACAAGAAAGAATCTCTAAAAGTTTGTAGCCAGAAACTCTGAAATATCAGCTGCAAATATTTTTGAAGTCAGGCTGATTTAAGCCTCAAATCCCAACGAGATTTTGCCTAAACTAAGAATGAGGATACAGTGATGTTAGGGATTTGTAAAACGGAGATAACCAAATAAATACTCGATGTTATCGGAAGCTTACTTTAAGTGCAAAATGTATACTTAATCATGACCCTCAAAAACTTGCTTTGAAGGGTCACATAGCCCACCGGTTCATGTTGTCTGAGCTCAGCAGACCAGTGTTAATAAAGAATTCAATTTTGTGAGTAAATAAAAATGGAGGAGAATTCGGGACTGCAAACTTCCAGAGGGAGACCAGAAAAATCTTCATCTAAACCCAAGCTGTACAGCCAAAGCATCGTGTCCCATGAGGACCCTGCGCCCCAATCTGTCATCCAAGGATTTATCAAGTGTATCACGCGTGTCCCAGGGGAATGCTACCAGAGGGTCTTGGGAATACGGTGGCGAATCAAGTAGACACAGTCTGTGCTCACGGGGTTTGGGATCTATTGACAGAGACAGACGAGAATGAGTTAACAAACGGGAATAATTGCTAGTGGTGACAGAGTCTAAGAAGATAACCACGAGACATAAGGGATAGATGACAACAGAAAGCAGTGCTTAGTTAGTTTGGATGATCAAGGAAGGTGTGCCACTGTGAAGGGATGACGTTTATGCAGAGATCTTACGGGTGAGAAGGGCCAGACAGGGACATGCGGTGAGGAGGAGGAAAGCAGAAGGAAGCATGTGTGTGTGCCCGCATGTGCAAAGGCCCTGGGGTAGGAAAGAGTTAAGCTAAACCGAGCACAAACACAGATGAGAAGCTAAAATGACTGGTGGTGGCCAGAATACAGAGGCTGAGGGCAAGGGGCGGAGAGACCTGAGATGAGGGTTGAGAAGAATCAGTCGGGACTTCGGAGCAGTAAGAAGGCTTCTGCAACAGCCTGGCTGAGAAAAGACAGTGACTGGTACTCCAGGTATAGTGGGCGTGGAGAGAAGTGGACAGATCCAAGATGCAAGTCTGAAGGGGGGGGATTAGGATCTGCTAATGCATTAGACAAGGGGGATGAGGAAGTGAGAGAAGGTAGATATACCCCTCAAAGGGGAGCAGCTCAACCTTTGCTGAGATGGGAATGAATGGTGGACGCACAGTGGAAAGCTGCACTCCGAGCTCAGTGAGTGCGAGGTGCCCACGAAACACTGCAATGGCGAGGCCAAGCAGGCACTGGGGTTGACAAGTCTGGAGTTGAGAGGAGAATCTGGGGCTGGCAATGGATGGGGATTCTGAGATCGTGCACACGTGGACGGCACATAGAACAGAGGAGGCGAGTGTCCCTGGAGAAAGGTGTGCATACACAGTGGGGAGACAGAAGGTCCAGGAGAGAACCGGGAAGCCTTACCCTTCACCCTGAACCCCGGAGCCCGACAGTGCGACGGGCCATCAGGAGGAGGACACAGAAGAGTGTGGTGTCATGGGAAACCAGGGAGGCAGGGCACGTCCGGGAGCGAGCTTAGCCTCACAGGAGCGCTTTGCTCGCTCCCTGAGAACTGGATGTGTCATCGTGCGTGTCAAGGTGACCTTGGCTGGAACAGGTTTGGTGGAACCAAGGAAGCAGACCCAGGGTGGTTGTGAGTTGAGGCACACACACGGCGGGTTGCGGTGGGGAGAGCAGGTGTATACAGCTATCACTATTACTGTTTTAAACTGTGCTAAATGCGCGTGACAATACGATTGACCATCGTAACCACTCTGAAGCGCACAGTTCTGCGACATCACGCACACTCGCCGTGTTGTGCGACCGTCACTCCCATCCACCCCCAGAGCTCTTTACATTTTCCCAAACTGGAATTCTGTACCAAACAAATAACCTTCCATTCCTTCCTCTGCCCTGGACCCAGGCAACCATTTTTCTACTTTCTGTCCCTATGAATTTTAGAAGGGGGGGCGGGGATCCCACGGTATCGGTCCTCGGGTGAGTTCTGGCTAAGTTCTGGCTAAGTGCACTCGGCATCACGTCCTCGAGGCTCACCCGTGTGGAAGCACCTGTCAAATGCCTTCCGACACACCGAACGTATAGACCACACTTTGTGGTTTTCTACGGATGAACACTTGGGTTCCGTCCACTCTTGGCTGCTGCGAATCGCGTTCCGTGCGCATGGTGCGGACAGACGCCTCTTGAGTGGGTCAACGGGGCTGGGAGTTGGGGACCGGGGGAGGGGTCATGCAGGCAAGAGACGGCTTGCTTTTGCTGTGGTCGTTGTTGTTCCCCAAGCTGAGAGAAACCAGAGCGTGTCTGCATGCTACCGGGGTGATTCTGGGGGGAAGCAGAGGCAATGCTGTGCAGAAAGGACATTGCAAGAGCAGGTGGGAGAAGGAGGACGTGGCTGGACCTTCCTCTGTTGGAGAGAAAGAAGGCACGAGGCTTGACCTCAGATGCAACCCCTTTAGCCGCGTTGATAGGGGAGAGCTAAGGCAGCCTCCTTCAAACGGCTTCAGTGTTCTCCCTGAAGTCTGAAGCAAATTTGTCAGCTGAGAGCCGAAAAGAAGGGACGGTGTGGGAAGTTGAGGGGAGGGAGAGGAGCTAGGAAATGATCCCCTTAAAGGAACATTTCTCCATGCCCTGCTCCCTGCCCTGCACGGTGGCTGCGATGTCACTGGTCTCAGGTGGGTCCTGAGAGTCTGCAGCTTTAACTGGAGTTTAGCTTGAAAACGACATTGTTTTCCACTACGGTTTACTTTGCGGTGAGTATAACTAACCTTGCAGTTAGTTATAGTTTAAACTCCCCAGATGATTCTAATGTGCCACCCGGGGAGGGGAGAATGGCAGTCTCAGACTGGCAAAGCCAGCTTGTTAGAGAAAGATAATAGGATCGCTGGGGCCGTCGGACCCCGGTTTACGATGCGTGCTCATAAATTTCAAGTGGAAATGAGCCTGTACAGATTACGATGTGTGTGTATGTTTCCTAGCTCCACATATTAAAGCCCTGCAAACCTCTGTCTTGAGCCTTTTTCCCTTTGAAAAGTACTCCTTAAAGAGCCCGTCTATTCCTCATTGTCGACTCTACCAATGACAGTAAGAGCTAAAGCCAACATGTGCCAAACGCTGTTCTAAGCATCTTAACGTCTGCTAATCCCTCCGGTCCTCGCAACATCAACATCTCTGTTTTACGAAGAAGTGAATGAGGCGCAGAGGTAAAATCGGGCGGCCGGTATTCACACAGGTGACTGTGCGACCATGGTGGGAAATGAGACCAGGAAAATCTAGGCTTGGAATTGGTGCCTGGACGGCACCACTGGGTGCAAATCCTAAACGAGGCACCTCCAGCCGCACCCTTCCCAGGGCACGAAACAGAGAAAAACAGAATCAACGAGAGTGCCGTTGTGGGGAGACATGTCACGGGTCGGAAGAAATACTTGGAGAAACGCTCTGGCGAGGAGGAGATCCCACAGGGCTCATGGGAGTGGCCGTCAATGGAGGGCGGACTGGGGTGCTGCTGGACCAGGTGGGTGACCAGTAGGGTGAGTCGGCACATAAGTGTGTCTGAGACAGACTTTGCAACCTTACTCTGCACGCTCCCACCCAATATGACGCCCCCTGCCACTCATGCCACTGGTGTTAGTGGATTATTTCAGGGGAACGTGACCGGGGGCTGTGGTCCATGCCAAGACTCAAGGAGCGGGGCGCAGGCCACAGGGAAAGGCAGTTTTGTTTGGGTTTGATCCCTGGGGCGCAGGCTACGTTTTCAATGGCCTCATGGCTACTTGCACAGGTAGGCTCGTTAAATGCAGAATTACCTCCCCAAACCTCCATGCCACTTTCTCTTTCTGGCTTCTAGGTTCCTGTTAGCGGGAGCAGATTCCCAGCCCCAAAGACCGGGCAAATCTCCGCACTCCCTTTGAGCACAATGTCTTCACCAGAAGGTATTGAGTTTGGGCTGGTCTTGGCTGTAGCGGGAGTAGGGAATGGGAGATTTTTATCAACAGTATGAAGGTTTAGAATGAGCATCCGACCAAGATCCTGTGAGACATCCTTGCAGAGCCAATCCCTTGGCTGGGAATAATCCCAGTGGTGCCTTTCCTAAGCCATTTATCCAACAAGCATGGACAAGTACGGGTAGCCACCATTTTGATGGGCTTAGCGGTAAGATAGACTCCCACCGGCTCCCTTGAACAGATTTTCAAACATTCAGCAATTTTGCAAGCTGGCTGTTAGTTAACCCATGAGCAGTTCCAAATTAGTCATAATGGGAAGGTCTACACCATGGAAATCAGCAAACGTAAATCAGGGTTCCCTCTCCAAGTTGCCCCTCACCCTGGGCTGGTTTCCCAGCACGTTACCGAATGCCTGGTTGTGATAAGGCGCTGTTAACATCCATTTGGAACCTAATCCTTATTCCGTCCCCCTGAATGAGCTCCCAGGAGGTTGACTGTATTGTCAAGGTCATTTGGCTGGTGAGTAGCAGGACCAGAATTGGAACCTAGCATCTTAAACTGAAGATGGTGTGGAGTTAGACCCTGAGGTACTCCACGAGGCGTCCTGGCAGGCATCTGCCGCCAATGCCTGGGCTGGCAGGGCAGGTACCTCCAGAATTTTCTGTCAGAGATCCTTACGGTGAAGGTTGGGGCTTCACTTCTGAGGCAACGTGATGCTTGAGGAAAACGCTCTGGTGTTCAGCTTATAAAAAGATTCCTAATTATCAGCGTGCAACCCTGGAGGGAATGATGGGGACTTACAAGCATTTTCATGCTAATGTCTAGGATGATGTCATAACATTTAACGATCTGTCTTTGGAGAGAATCCCCGGCACTCCCCTGAGCTCTCTCAGTTGGAGAGATTAAAGATTAACAGACAGCTCTGGATAAGGGGAGTTTCAAAGCACACGGCCAGAGTAGAAGTCTCTGCACCATGAAGAAGTTGAAGGGAAAAATGGTCTTCCTTGAGGATCGGGAGGTCCGGACTAAGGGAGATGCAATGTGTGTTGCAGGTGTCCCATCACCTGGGACCCCTTTGCTGAGCTGGTGCATTGATCCCCCCCCCACCCCCCCAGCTCCTGGGATGATTTTCCTGGTGAGGATCCAGGCCCCCGTGTTAGGAAGTGCCAAGGTGGGGGCAGCCTTCAGCCAATGTCTGACTGACAGGGGGGTGCGCGAGGCCAGTCCTTTGGCCTCAAGGTGTGATCAACACTCTGCACTTTGTGCTCCAGGGTTCTCCATGGGGCAGAAGCCCATCTCCAGCCGGGCCCACATCATTGCCTGGCTTCCTTCCCCCGCTCCGCCCTCCTTCCTTCACTTCCATTTCCTGAGAAAAGCCTCTCCATACGGCTCTTGCCCAAGAACTCCACCGCCCCAGCCCCAGCTTCTAAGGGACCCAACCTTAGGTGGGAAATTCTTCTATTGTGGCATCCAAGAAACACACAAAGTCATGGTGGCTATTTGGGGCGTCTTCTTAGGGTTTTCCTGGCAATACCTCTCTCGCTTCCCCTTGACACACCTGTAGAAGGATTTAGGGGAATTCTGGATCTTCCTACTGAGACTTCCCAGTCCCTGGCAGGGACGTCAGTCCCTGCTGTGGTCTCTAAAGGAGGTCCACAGAGCTCCGTGTGGCATCTTTGCAGCTCCCTGAACTACCCAAGGGACTGGCCCTCCTTGGCCTCTACATCGCCCATTCAAAAGCACAGGGAGAGGCAAGGATGTGGGTGCACACTGTTCGTTTGGGGGGGGACGGCCTCTGGAATTGAGCCAAGGAAAGAAAACAAACCTTGTATTTAAGGATGTGTGACCGAGGCTGCTGCTCTGTGCTGTAGGACGCGTGCTCCATGCAGGGGGCTCCCGAGAGATGTGTGGGTGCCTCCTGGCACCACCCACTGGGGGGGAGGGCTCATGTGCTGGCTCCCACCCTCGCTGGCTGACAGTTAACCCCGGGCATGTTAACTCTTTTGTGTTTCTGGGCTTCTGCCACATCAGCTAAGGACTTAAGTAAAGCCCGAAGATGTGTATACAATGGATGCTGTCCTTGTAAGGGAGTCCAAGGTCAAGTGGAACCGTCCCCTGAGCTGAGGCTGAAAAGGCGAGAGCAGCCAAGGTAGCAGAGAGGTCTGCCCCGGGCACCCACCTCCTCATTTCAAAGCTTCTTAAAAAATTCCAAAAAGGAGGACATCATTAGACCTGGTGACTCACTTGCCCTTGCCTCACTACTGTGTTCTCTCAGACACCGGCAGAAGCCCACATTTTTGCGTCTGATGCCTGAAACGGGGTAATTTGTCAATATGCATGTACTGGACACGGGGGCAATAACACAAACCAACATATGAAACTTTCCACCAGGGCGTGAGGCACGGGTCAGATCGCTTCAACAAGATGAATGGCGGACAGGACAGCAAGCTGTGCTGGACATGGCTGGACATGGACAGAGCTGACCGTGAAGAAGTCAGGGTCACGTTAGCCACCAGCATGAAGTCCAAACGGGCTGCACCCACCCGGGCGCCAGCCGGGGGGTGGGGGAGGGGGAGGGGAGACAGGTGCATCGGAGTTGGAAGCCAGCAGATTTTCACATCCTGTCACCTACTGTCCTTCCTTGTTCAGGCTCTGCTTCTGAGAGCTCCGGCTACTTCTCTAGCTGGCCTGAGGGAGAAACCGTGCTGGAGAGTCCCGCAGTTGTCTGCTTTGCCTGACAGTTATATTTCTCGTCGCACGTAGAGAAGCTGGCTCTCGGGCGAATACGCCCAGGTCTCTTGTGAGTTTGGTTACTGTTAGGTGAGCTCGTTGGGGATCAGCTCTGGGGCATTCATGGGACAGAGCTTCTGGATGGGGAAAATGGATTCTTGACTCCAGACAGGAGTGAATTTACCAGCATCCGGGAGAGCCCTGGGAGTCAGCTGAAGGCATCCTCATAGGGACCTGCCTCCAAATTTCTGTACTTATCTGGGGAAGGGCAGGAGAAGAGCAGGCTGAGGGAGCAGGCATATTGCCTCCATGGAAGATGCGAGAGAATTTACGTAAGACAGCTTACAGGATCTGTTACCCAGACATGTGGTCTTGGTTAAAATGAGGAATTTTTTTTAAATGTGTATTTATTTATTTTGAGAGAGAGAGAGAAATCGCAAGCAGGGAGGGGCAGAGGGAGAGGGAGAGAGAGAACCCCAAGCAGGCCCCGCACTGTCAGCACAGAACCCAGCACGGGGCTCGATCCCACAAACCGTGAGATCGTGACCTGAGCCGAAATCACGAGTCAGACGCTCAACAGCCACCCAGGCACCCTGAAAATGAAGAATTTAATAAGCAATAGCTCACTTAAAAGTTAGATGTTTTTACATTAACAGGGACCTCACGGAAGAAATACTAGAAACATGTTTGGCCCATTAAAGGTGATTGATAAAAACTTGTTGAATAAACAAAATATAATTGACCAATGAATGTATGAATAAAAAATACCCAGCCTCAGTGATCAGAGAAATATCTCTGAAAACATCAATGAGATTGACTTTTCCAGGTACTCTTAGATTAAAAAAGGTAAGAAAACACATACAGCATGAATAAAATAGCACATATTTCTTGGGAAAGGAAAGGAAACAGGTACTTCTATAATTACTACAAAACTCCTGGAAATAAATGCAGTAATATGCCTTAAAAATCTAAAAAAGATATATAGACCCTTTTGCCCAGCCATTTCCTTAATAGGAACAGAGACTAAGAGAATAGTCGAACCAACTCACTGCAAAATTGTTGGTAATAGCAAACACTTGGAAACAACCTTAATGTCCAAGAAGAACAGATCAGTTGAATAAGATAGAGAACTCTAAGCAAAGAAATGCCATGTGGCCTTTACGACTCATAATATAGATAATTAACAAACTTCTATATGTTAAGTGAAACAAAAAAGCAGATTGGAAACAATATAATAAACTATGATTCTCTCTTTTAATTATATGAATAATTTGCATGTAGAGAACAGTCCCGAAGGATATATAATAAAAGGTTACCTTTGACTGATAGGATTATTAGCATTTTTTTTCTTTTTTGACTAAGGCATGGTTTCTTTTCTTATTTTTAGTTTAGACAGAGAGAACATGAGCAGAAGTAGGGAGAGAGAGAATCCCAAGCAGGCTCCACACCGAGTGGGGCTCGATCCCATGACCCTGGGATCATGACCTGAGCTGAAATCAACAGTCAGATGCTCAACCGACTGGACCACCCCGGTTCCCCCCCCCCCCCCCCCCCCCGCCGACTAAGTCAATCTACTTATATTGTTTCAACAGCAAACAGTTATTTATATTTAAACTATTAAGGGAACTTAAATTTTGCCAGTTTCTAAAGGGACTTGATTGGAAGTTTGAGGCGTGGACGCACAGCTACAAAGTTCGACAGGTAAGACTGGGAAAGAATTGCTCCAAGGGCTGAAGGAATGAGCTGTTGCAGGCGGGTAGCGTGTGGTTATTGTAAAGGGGTGCTGCGTTTATCTGTGAGCGTCCTGGGAGCACAGGCAAGTACCGGAACAGCAAGACTGTTTTTATTTGCCTGAGAAGGAAGGCAAACTGATCTGAGGGCCACGTTCCCCCAGGCATGAAAATGACGCAGGATATATAGGTCCTGAGGCCACTAGATAGATCACGCAGGTAGTTATTCCTTATCACACAGATTGTCACAATCTTGCTCAAGAAGAGGCGTTTTCAATAGAACTTTCTGTAAAAACAGAGGGTGTGACACTAAATTGTCCTCTGAAATCACCGAGCGTTCAAATCGGACAGAAGCAATCTCAGGGATCAATCATTTCCAGATGAAGAAACCAAGGGTCAGAGCGGTGAGGGTATTCGCTCGGTGAGTCAGAGAAATGGGACTAGAATTCGTGTCTCTTGATTCCTGGCGTCGTGGTCTTTTTAACCACACCCCAAAGTCTCCATCCCTCATGCCTCTGGCTTATCTGTGCATTCAGGACTGGACTGGCTGTCCAGATCAGGGTCTGGAAGTCAGGAGTCTCGTCTGTCCCCCGTATCACCTGCATAGCCCTTTGCACGCAGAAGGCGCTTGAGGCGGGCTTACGGATTTACAGTCGCTGAGGGGAGCAGGCACAGGACTGTAAATTAAGATGGTTTTCCCGTTGGATAACTTTTTTATATTTTTAAATAAGTTTTATAATTTTTGTATAATTTTACATAGCTTTGAAAGTGTAGGTAATATTAAGGGTTGATGCTAACAAGTATGACAGCACTAACTGATCATTTATGAAACCCTGGCTAAGCTCCAGGTTCATTTCTTCTTCTTTTTTTTTTAATTTTTTAAACGTTTACTTAGTTTTTGAGAGAGAGACAGAGACAGAGCACAAGTGGGGGAGGGATGGAGAGAGGGAGACACAGGATCCGAAGCAGGGTCCAGGCTCTGAGCTGTCAGCGCAGAGCCCGATGCGGAGCTCGAACCCACAAACGGTTGAGATCGTGGCCCGAGCCCAAGTCGGATACTCAACCGACTGAGCCCCCCCAGGCGCCCCAGTACCAGGTTCATTTCTAAGCACTGTGCATCTCCTTTCAAAGTCGCGGCCCTAGGAGATGGGGGGAGGGGACTCTTTCTCCCTCCACTTAACAGATGAGAACACTGAGGCACAAAGCAGGAAATTAACTTGTCTGAGGTGACACGTTTAGAAGATGGCAGAGCGGGGGCACAAACAGAGGCAGGATGTTCTAGAGCCCGATGCTTAGCTACCTCCCCGGTGCCCACTCCCCGCAATAGCAAGAATGATAATGCCTGCCATGTGGGGAAGCCAGTTTTCGTGGGCCAGGCCCTGCGCTCGGTGAATCCTAGCATGCCGGTGAGATCCCGCTGTCTGCATTCGATTGGGGGACAGATGTAAGTTAGTCACCCCAATCCAAGAGAGCTGGTCAGCGGTGGCACGTTGGACTGAAATCCACGTCTCTCCAAATGCCTGTGCTGTTTCTACCCTGCCCTGTACAGGAAACCAGAGCCCCCTCCCTGCCCAACGTTGGACACATTCTGAACCTCTGCGCGGCAACCAGGCTGGCTGAGCGAGGATTTGTACTCACCTCTCCGGTGGATCCCAGAATTTGTGGCTTAAGAATGACCTACACGCTCATGGGCTGTGGGCCAAACCCATCGCTTGGCAAGGTAGATCGGGTGGATGTTTCTGGCTTTCTTGTCCAATCCAGGAAAGCCTTCAACCGAATCAAGAGTAGAAGCTGATGCTCTTCTCCACCTCCCACCCCACCCAGGGCTCACTGACCACTCAGGCACTCACTTTAGTGGGTGGACAGGTGACGCTACAGTGTCCTCCTTGGGGACCTGGGGAGGTGGGGGGGGAGGGAAGGCTTCCTGCTCTGTGCAAGCTGCAGACAGGAAGCATCAGTTTCCCCTTCATGTGCTTTTATGTCCCCATATGTTGCCCTCCTCTCCTCTCCCACGTCCTACCCCACGTCTGCCACTTCCTTCATGGAGCCCAGCTTTCAAAGCTTTTCTTCCCCAAGAGGTGAGTGATCAACCCTTTCCTCCACCCGGAGCAACGCGCACACAAAGCATCCTTCGAAGCTGTCCGTGCACCCTCCTCCTGCCACACTGGCTTCCTCTCCCTCTCCCCTCGAGTGGCAAACCCCCATCCAACACACCCCGTTCCTGCGGGGGAAAGTCTAGCCTGGAGCTTCTCACTGTGGATGGCCAGGCGTCAATGCACAAGCTCTGGTCTCTCTTAGGGCAGCTTGGATGATCTAAAGGGGTGGGGTTTGCAGGCCAGACAGCGGCTGCCCCAAGGTGGGAGGGAGGACATCTCTGCGGAGCCAGTGAGCGGCGCCCCTCAGATGTGGAAGGTCACGTGTTCTCCTTACACCCCCGAGAAGTGGCCTCAGGCACTTCCAAAGCTCTCTGAACCTCCCTGTCCCCCGGCATAGTTATGGGGAGCCTCCAACCAGATGGCAGAGGCCGAAATGCTTTGCAGACGGCGAAACCCTGCGCAGGTACGTGGCCGTGTGCGATGCTGTAGTCGACGACGGGTGTCCGCCTTTTGGGTGAATTTGCTCAGACTGGGTTTCCCACGCAGGGTGGCTAATGGGCTTGGTGTGGGTGGGGTGGGGGTGGGGGAGTAAAATCCAGCCGTTAAGCAACTCCTGTCCATGCCCGGGGATTGTATACACTTCCAGCTACAGAACTGGGGTTTCCACACACAACTTTGATCTGGATGACCTGAGAGTCTGAGCTCGGGTAGGCATGGAGTCTGAATGCCGCCCCCGACCCCCGCCCGCCCAGCCTTATGAGGGTCAGTCAATGCTTTACGCAGTCAGACCTTCCTGGGAAGGATTTTAAGATGGCACCATTGTCCCCTCCAGGTATAAAGTCGTGTCCCCCAGGGCTCATTACTCCTACAAATGAGAACGATGGGTTCAGGACTCTTTTAATGATACTCTGGCAAATGAGGGCCTCACGGAGACTTACTGTGATCTGATCACCTGGAAAGGAAATTCTCTCAGAGAGGCAAGGAGCCGGGGGGGTGCAGGAGAAGCAGGGGAAGGGCTGTAGGCTCCCACACATGCTTGGTGGGAGGGGGTGGGGGTGGGGGGGATGGTGTGGGCAGGGAGAGGATGGTAAGGACCATGGGATGGATGGAGCAGACATGGGGGCGTATGTTGGGGATGTTCTGAACTGGAGAGAACATCAGTTCTCCCCATCCATTAGGATGGATGGGCTCAAGGGTTTCCATTTTTCATCCAGTTGTTTTGGCCCAAACCTGGGAGTCATTCTAGATTCTTCTCCTCCTCCTACCCCACCTCCCATCCGGTTTCTCAAAGTATAGGCTGTTGGTGTAAATGGCCCATTTCTGGAGGGCCAGCATTCTCCTATGGCTCCTGCTTGTGCTCAGAATAACACCCACAGTCTTTAGTTTGGTTTACAACACCCAGTCTCCTTGGGCCTCGTCTTCTTCTCTGAACCCCACTGCTTCCTTCCTCTCATTCCCACCAGAAAGCATGTGTCCATGGCGTTCCTCTGCCTGGCTTCCTCAAGTCTGACTGTTCCCCTCCGTCTAGCTCCAGGCACACAGTTTCCTTCCTCGGGTGGGTTTCTCTGACCCCCTATGTAGAGTGTGCACCACATCACCCATTTGTATCCTGTTGCCTTGGGCACCTTATCACAACTTGCGTCTGTGGTATTTTATGGGCTCCGTCATTGGCTCTCCCTCCCACTGGAGGATACGCCCCTTGAGGGAAGGGACCGTATTTGTCTTGTTCCCGCTCGTATCACCACAGCTAAGAGTGCCTGGTACCTACCAGGTAACTCAGTAAGTATTTGTTGGATGAATAAAAAGGAAGCCAGAAGAATGCAGAGCCAGGAAGAGAGACAGTGTTTCTGTCACCTTACACGTAGCACCCACATATGAGTTCCGCTTAACGGGGGACATGATCGGGGAGGAGTGGCAGGGTAGACATAGGGATGCCCGTAGGGGCTGCCTCAACCACCGGTGGACCAAGGCCGGGGAGGCTGGCTTCACTCAACAGTAGGAACATGTCAAAACCTCGGGACAAGAAGTCTCTCTGAAATGAACGAGGTTCCTCGGGCTTCTACGATCAGGGAAGGGAGGGCAGGACAGGAGCGATGGCTAGCCTCTTCTTCACAATGGAAGAGCATTTCTCAAGGTGCAATTTTACAGAATGTTTTAAAAGTTCTGCCAAAGACTGGGGGCCACGGAGCCCCCACCGTTCCCAGGAGACTCAACGTGCCGACAGCCACCTTGTTTCTGCTCTCGGCTTTGAGATTTCGCGCGGAACGCGCCTCCACTCCCCGTCTTACCTGCCGACCTTGGGCAAAAGGCCAAGGGGCCCACGGATCTTCCAAGGTCACTGAGAAATTTTCTCTGACCCACTGCCTTTCGGTAATAATAACTCACGCGTCCATCCCAGGTAAGTGAGCATTTCCCCCTAGGTTTAAAAATCGCCAGAAGGCGTTGAGTTTGTTTGGTTCTGTTTTTATTACATCGTGAGCATTGGTACAAGGTTAAATGCACAGAGCGACAGAGAAAAGAAGACTGCATAGAGTGTACACATGAACCTACTTGTACATACAGAAGGGGTACAGAGAGACTAACGAGCACACAGATACACAGGAAGGCAGATAAGGGTGGGCTACATCGGTGTAGAGTCCTACACAGAACAGAGCAAGGGGGTACAGAGAGCAAGTGTCAGTTAATAAACATCATCAATTAAAATCCAGCCATGTGTGTCACATTTTTGACAACGACAACAATATACAAAGCCTTATTACATCTCCAAGGGCAGAAAGGGTCTAGGGAACCTTGGAGGGTTTTGTAGAATGGTCTCAGAGGCCGGGCTCTGAGGGGAGGACAGAAGCAGGCAGTGGCCACAAAGATAATGAGGCCAGGAGACTTGACTGTCAGGCTGACAAGTGGGAAGAATGGGGAGATGGTGGGGGGGGGGGCAATGGGGTCACATTCGTCAAGAATCTCAGTGACATCAAGATCAAAGGCTCTTCTCTGTCCAGACTCTCAGCCCCAGCCCCACCTCCACTCTCCAGCTCTACTGGAAACATCCAGGGTTTGAAAATAAACATATAGGAGCCTGCTTTTGCTTTGTTTAAGTGACGTTTGGTGACTAAGTTCCTGGCGCTGGGTACTAGGCAAAGGACATCCCCTCTGTGTGCTGAGAACTGCCATAAAAGCCTCCATGCTGTCAACCCAGGTTCTAGCCCTGGCCCTGCAATCAACTAGCTGAGCGCTCTTGGACAAGTCACCTAACCTCTCTGGGGCTCAGTTTCTTCATGTGTAATATGAGGGTGCTGGCTAGAGACCTCTAGACCCCTTGCAGCTCTTATGGAGGGAAACTCAGGTGTGTTTTAAGAGCACGCCTTTCTCTGAAGCAGAAGCAAAACAAAAAAGGAGCTGGTTGAACAAAGGTGGTCCAGCTTCCCAGACACCCATCTACCCCTACCCCACCATCACTCCCAAAGACCAGAGCTTGAAACCCAGGAATTAAACACCATGAGACTTGGCTTTGTGCCCAAACCCATCCCAAGAAGCCTCCCTCTGCCTTCCCTTTCCACCATGAGGAGAGGGAAGACGATCCCTTTCATTCTTGTCCCCTGTCTGCAGGGCACCACTGGGGCTATGAAGGGTATGTAACACGGGGCTGTTGTTCTTGGACTATCTCTAGATGGAGGTTGTCCCCTCGATGCGTGTCTTCTCCATTGCTCAGTGCTCAGGAAGCACCACCTGTGACCACCTGCATTCTCTCTGCCCTGTGCCTTTACCCTCCCCTGGCCTTTGGCGGCCATTGCCTGCATGGCTCTCTTGCTCCCAGAGACAGGATTAAACCACCCCTTGGTCTTCTTGGTCTTCTGTTCTAGTACCCAACAAGCCTCATTAATTCCTGTCACTGGTTCTGAGCCCTTTAATTGTCCCTGCCATCTTGAAAACAGCCTCTGTTTGGCTGGCTCTATTGCAGCCCTCTAGTCTATATACTCTTTCCATCCACTCATTGGAAGCAGTAGAGATTAGTAATTAAGTACCTGGCCTCAGAAGTCAAACAGACTCCAGTGGAGTCTTGGCTCACCACTTTCAAGCTACATGATCACGGCCAGTTGTGTAACTGTGTTGAGTACGATCTATAAGTCCAGTTGTGTCCACCCAGTAGAACTTTCTGAGAGGGTGGAAATTCCAATATGGTAGCCACTAGCCACATGTAGCTACCAAATACTCACAATGCAGCTGGCAACACTCAGGAAATGACATTTTAATTTTATTTCATTTAAATCAGTTTAAATTGTCCCATGTGCCTGGTAGCTACCATATTGAACATACCCACTGGATATATGGACATAAATATATACGGACACATCTGGACCAGTGGCTACCTATGGATGCATCTCTGCTGTGCATGAGAAGGGAGCTGGCCTTTTGAGCAAACCACAACCAGGGAAAGTGTGGCATAAAATGGGTCCAGGGCTGGGGGTCTCCACCTGACTCCATCATGGAACCTCGGGCAGGTCAGTTCACCTCTGTGCCTCAGTTTCCTCACCTATAAAGCCAGGTAGTTGATCTAAGATCCCTTCCAGCCAAGGCTGCTGTATACAGGGTTGTGCAGACAAGCAACAGAGACTACAACATGGAGGGTGACCCTTGGAGTCGTCCAGTCTTACAGTCTTGCCACCAGCCCATATTCTGGAGTTTGACAAGGCTGATTTCCCAAACTGCCTCTTCTGATACCATCTGCAAGTTGGGAGGGGCTTCTGCACTTGAGAATATGATCTGTGCATGGCTACGGCATGAGAGGTCAGATTCCCTCAGCCGGTGCTGCCTGGGCGAACCTGTCCACTTCTCCGCCTTGGTCTCAGACCCCACACACTTACTGCAAATGTTCCTAGCCACTATTTAATAGGGACTAATTTAAGGCATTGCTCCTTATTAAAGCGCTGAGTCAGTCTGCATGCCATCCTAGTAGACATTAACACTCTAGCACAAATTAGCCCATTCTAAAGTGCTAACTAGCTGAGAGCTGTTTTGCCAAGCAGAGTCTGTCATTGCCTAGAGAAGGTAGAGCCAGGTATGAACTGGTGGAGGAGAGAAGCAGAAGTTTGGGTGTGTGTGTGTGTATGTGTGTGTGTTGGGGGGGTACATGGTGCTGAAAGGGGGACACAGGTGCCCCATAGCCCACTCCCTGGGGCTGGCATTGTTAGTCCTGCATAAGGATGGAGGCAGCATCGCCTCCACTCAGTGTTCTACACTGTCTCTCCCACTTCACGGATGCAATGAATTCTAGGTATTATGAACATCTTACTCCGGGCTGGACCCCAGGTTTGCACCCTTGCCCTTTCCAGAAGAGAAGCCTCCGTTGGATGCATGTTAATTATGCATCCCAGGGAAGCCAGCCCATGTGCCACTGCTCACAGAACCCCACAGGACAGGCCGTGACAGAGGGACAGTGTGGCTGCAGCATCTGTCTCCTCCGTCCTCCCCTCCCCTTGAGAACAATCATGACATTGGAGAAAACACCGCAATCATGTCCTGAGTGACTACGCCGGGCTCTGTGCTGAGCACTTGGGATCCATCACTTTGCTGACGATCTTTTCTATAAAGATCTTTCATAAATATGAGGATTCAGGCACAGAGAGGTAAAATAGTTCCTCCAAGGTCACCCAGGTCTGTCCGGCCCCACAGTCCAGTCCCCTCTTGTTCCCTCTCCCCTCCCCCTTTCCTCTTTTTGACTTTTTGTTTCCTTTATCACACTGCTCCTTCCCTAACTGTAATTGAGGGTGAGAAAAAACGGGGTGTGGGTGTGTTGGGAGACAGGACATGGGGGACCAGCTCAGGGAAGGCTCACCCCTTGGGCTGGGCTTTAATCACAGAACACAATGCTCTATTTAGTGTGAGAGCTCCAGTGTCCCCGGTACATCCCACCGGTGGATTCTACCCGCGCAGGAGAGAAACAGGAAGAGGAGAGCAGTGAACTCTTAGGCTAGAATCAGTGAGAGTACCCCACCTGTCATCCACATTCCTTTCTTGCCTTCCTTCTGCAAGTATTGTGTTTATTAAGCATTTCCTGGGAGCTGGGGATTGACATATAAGGAAATAAAGACCAACACCTGTTTCTCGAAATACATTCTGGGAGCAGGTGTGCCCAATGGATAAATGGGCTTTAACAACACTCAAAGGTAGTGCTACGTGGGCCTGGAGGGGAGGAGGTGTCTGAGCTTCGTAGTGAGGAACAGAAGTGGGAAGAAGGTGAGGAGGAAGGCCCTAGGGAAAGAAGGAAATACAAAATTAAGTGGCTGTAGGGAAGATCTTGTGAGAGGAGAGAAGTTTGATGAGCTGGAGGGCTCAAGATTGTGGGGAATGTGGCTGGTGACAATTTGTGGCTAGGTTCAGAGTCAAGCGAAAGACTTTGGACAAATATTTGATAAGGTGTGATTGGTTCCTGAAGGGGCATTTCCCCAGTGGTTTGGCCA